>NC_056676.1:21668750-24382500 GCF_018350195.1 Panthera tigris
AATGGGCTCTCCATTCAGATGAATAAGGCTCAAAGAGAAGGGACTTTTTAATCAGAGACTAAGACAGGTTGTTATGAGCTGAATTTTGCTCTCCCCACCCCATCCCCCAAATTCCCCCTGGAATCCTTAACCCCCAGTACCTCAGAGTGTGACTACATGTGGAGACAGGAGTTTTAAAGAGGTAATTAAGGTTAAATGAGGTCACATGGAAGGGCCCCAATCCAATATGACTGGTGGCCTTATAAAACCACCAGATTAGAACACAGGCACAGAGGGAAGACCATGTGAAGTCACAGGCAGAAGACAGCCATCTATAAGCCAAGGAGAGAGGCCTCACAAGAAACCAACCCTGCAGACACTTTGATCTTAGGCATCTAGCCTCCGGAATTGTGGGAAAATACATTTCTGTTGTTTAAGTCACACAGTGTGGTGCTTTGTTCTGGCAGGCCCTAGTAGTGAACTAATATACACGTATTGGCACCTTCTGCCTCTACGTGTCAAAATAAAACCTGCAATCCCAAATCCAGTTACGTGGTGGTTACCAACAGTAGACGAAGGTATAAAATGTATGTTGTTTGCTATGGCTACTTAGCTTATTGAACATAGCCAATTTATACAATTTTTAATTTTTTTTTAATGTTTATTTTTGAGAGAGAGAGACAGAGCGTGAGCAGGGGAGGGGCAGAGAGAGAGGGAGACATAGAATCCGAAGCAGGCTCCAGGCTCCGAGCTGTCAGCACAGAGCCCCACGCGGGGCTCGAACTCGAACTCGTGGACCGCAGGATCATGACCTGAGCTGAAATCGGACACTTAACTGATTGAGCCACCCAGGCACCCCTACAATTATTTTAATTCAAATCCACCTTTCTACTTTATTTTTTTAAGTTTATTTATGGGGGGGGGGGGGCAGAGAAAGAGAGAGAATCCCAAGAAGGTTCTGCACTGTCAATGCAGGTCTCCATCTCACGAAACATAAGATCATGACCTGAACCGAAACCAAGAGTCAGACGCTTAACTGACTGAGCCACCCAGGTGCCCCTGTCTTTCTACTTTAGAAGGAAAGCTGACTTGAATGTACCCAGCATCTAGTTAATACCAACCAACATCTGCAGGTGAAGGAACTATTGGACCCATCTTCTTCTGGATGACAACCATCGCCTATCAGGAACTATGATTCCTGAGCAGGATGGGTAAATGGGTTTCAGTTCAAGTGCCAGCTGTAATCCATATCAGTAGCTGACTGAAATGTCATGCTTAAAACTGATTCCAAGAGGGAGTCTGGGTTTAGGAATAGTGTCTGAAGTAATGCCTGTGGCAGTAACTGCCATGGGCACAGGAGGGGCGACGGGAGCACATCCACCCCGAAGAGTAGACCATCCAAATGCAGATCTGTTAAAGAACTACTAAGAAACACGTTGGCCACCTTTTATGTTCAATTATTTTGAAACTTGTCTTAATAGACTAATAATGGATATAGCGTATTTTCAATGGAATTAGGATATGGAGAAGAGATGGCAGCAGGGAGAGGGAGGAATCATCAGTCCTCAGCAGAGGACATCCCCTGCCCGCAGAATGATAATGTGAGAGTGCACCAACACGCACACCTCTGTTCCACAGGAACAGCCGCACCCTTCTGCTAACCCACAGTCTTACCCTTTCCTCTACTCACCAGCCTCACGACTCTGCCTCCGTGACTGACGTATACTCTCTTTTTATTTACTTTTGAGAGAGACAGAGCATGAGTGGGAGAGGGGCAGAGAGAGAGAGGGAGACACAGAATCCGAAGCAGGCTCCAGACTCTGAGCTGTCAGCACAGAGCCCAACACGAGGCTTGAACTCATGAACCACGAAATCATGGGCTGAGCCAAAGTCTGACGCTTAACCAACTGAGTCACCCAGGCGCCCCAATGACTGAAGTACACTCTTAACAGCTCAGAAGATTGGAATTATATTGGTGTAGGTTATCAAGTAAATAGGAATATAATAGCCAATGGTGGACAAACAGCAAAACCGTCCATAGGAATTTATACCTTTCTTACTACAAAAAAACACCACGGGGAATTAACTACTAATAGACAACTGTGTCATCCAAGCTTTCTGAAATACTTCTGATTCAATACTGCATGTAAAATCACTTTATTCCCACTGGAGAAGAAAAGTATTTTCATTTTTTGAACATTTTCAATATTGTGTGTTTCATTATATATCATACATTATATTTTTCCAAGTGAAACTTTCTGTAGCGAATTTCAAGAGGCTCGTTTGTCTATACAGGGTTGAATTGGACCAATTACAGAAAATCTCAAAATAAAATGCAGTTTTGCTTTTTTTAAACCTTCATTATAAATTATAATTATAGTATTGAGGCAGAATAGCTTTGCACATAATTTCAAAGCTTGGCTTCGTAGATCTGAAATTAGATAGTGCTTCATTTCCTAGATTCCAAACAAACCTCAGAAACACCAAAACTGTAAGACAACAACAAAAACACAAAAGCTGCTGGCCCCTTGCATATAGAAATGCTTTACACTATAATGAATTCTAGTTTGCTTATTTCTTTAGATTACACAATTTTTCCCTCATGTAATCAATGTGTTATTTTAAGCAATTCCAACCATGTAACAATAATGCCATATTATTTAAATGGAGATTCAATAATAGGTTACCAAGAAAATTCTTTTTACTTGTTCATTCCAATTATTCTTATGGCCTCAGCAAAGTACACCCTAGCCAAAGTCAGTATTCTTTCAAGTAAAGCACAGAGGCAAAAGAATTTTAAGAAAAGTAGACCATTAGCTTCAGTCACCATATAACATTTGTGAATAATTTGCTCAGTTTCAAAAAGTGCAAGAAAAATGCTGCACATTTGCAATCTGGTGAAAGGTAAATGAAGACAAGGCCTGGAGCAAAGCCTTACATGCCAAGGGCTAGAAATGAAGTGCATACACAGCTGCTTTAAGTCAAGCATTTATAATCTCAAATATGTAGAAGGAAAACACCCTGTAAATAACAGAATTAAGCATGAGAAGCACATATGTGAATATTTTTAAGCCAAATTCAATAAAATATTCATTAAATAAGTTAACAGACAAAAACCGAACCATAAGTTTTGAAATTTGTGTGAGGTTCATTCTGTTTCTCAAGGCCAAAGCAAGAGAGTATTTACAAACACGGCAATAGAAGACCCCTAAGTAGTCTGTGAATATTTCCTGTGCTTCTGGAAGATACCACAATACTACAGAACTTAGTTAGGCAAACCACTAACTCAAGGCTGATGACCTTGCAAATTTATGCTTTTTTTTAAAAAAGGAAATTGAGAAAAGCAAAATCCACACATTAGAGGGATAAACATTAGTGGGTTCTCTAAAATTTACTGCTATAAAAGATAATTCTTTTCTGCAATAAAATGCTTGAAATCTTCAAAATTACTATGACAAGGTTTGTGGGGTTTCTTCCACAATAAAAATAACAGCTAACAAACTGTGGCAATAGCTCTGATTTGATGTAAAATTTATTTTGGGAGTTCAATAAAGTTTAGTTCTAGGAATACTGGCACTACCAGCATTTTAATTTTAGCTTTAAGTCAACATTCTATGGTGATTCCTTTTTCTTCCCTAACATAATTAACCCCTCTGGAGTCCTCTATTTAAAAAAAAATCAATCAAAATGACAAACATAATTCAATAATTAGTGAATATGAGTGGTCCTCCCTGGTGAGCAGGCAATATCCCATAGTTTCCTCCCAACTCCCACTGTGAGAGGGGATGCCCTACTGGGAGATCATCCCAGCAATGGCCCCACAAGCAATGAGGGTGCTTTGTTCACTTGATTATAGACCCTAAAAGTAAAGGTTTGCAATGGGTGAGAAGTGAATTATAGCTCTTAAACAGGAGTTTTATTCTGATATTTCTAAAAGCCAAACCAAGATTTTTACATGTTTAAATTAGCTTTGAAAAAAAATCACGAATTGAGACACTATGTCTTTTTTTTTTTTTTAATGTTTCGGTGAATAATTTTAAAGAAGAGGCCATATAACTGAACTGAACTATGTAGAGGCAAGTCTGATAATCCCTGATGCCCATAAAACTCAACACCTGCAGCCTATGTAATAAATCAGTTTGTGAATGTAATTGCTCTTGTTCTGCATGCTTCCATGAGCCTGTATAGCTAAGCTAACACCATTGTCACAGCCTTAATCACAGCCAGGTTTATTTTTGTTGGCAGCCTTATGCAAATCATTGTCTTATGGGTCTTTGCACTTAATTCACTCAGATTATACCCTGATACCAAAAACAGATTGGAAAACAGGAAGGGATCTTTGAATTGTTTAATTAACTATGAGTTGTAATTTCTATTTATATCTAACTGAAATGTTATAGCTCAAACTGTGTTAAATATTCATAGGAAAACAGATTATTCTGTTTCTAATTTAAAATACTTAAGCTTGCTGTAATTTAGAAGTTACAGTTACCCACAGAAAGAATATATCAGCATTTTTTTAATGTTTTAAGCCAATTTCTCCTATTCTGTGAACTAACCTCTGGAACTAAAATTCATCAACAAAACACTAATTTACTAAACGGTACCTTAGTGGCCTAAAAGAATTGCGGCAACTTCAAAATGGTCCCCCAATTTACCCTCTGTCTTTAAATCTTTTACCACACAGTCTTTTCAGGGAACCACAGGGAAACCAATTGTATCAGTCAATTACCGCCAATTATTGTTGGTCGATTAAATTCGCAAGAGCCATAAAATCTGATATCTATCCCACATTGTTTACCTTTTTCACTTTTTCCAGCATGGTAAACTGTCTACAAAAGAAAAGGGGAAAAAAAAAAAAAAAGGTAGAAGGGCCACCAATTAAAATCTAATCACATTACAGTCTGTTGCCCAGGAGGGAGCCATTGCCTACTGGCACCAAAATAGTCTTGTATTTAGATTAGAATTACTTTCAAACTTTTCCTTTTCCCATTGTGACCATCCCGGTCCCAGAACCAGTCTGAGGCTACTATTTTCATACCCACTGAGAAGTGGGTGAGAAAGGAAGAAGAGTACAGCTCTTCCTCAACTTATGATGGGATTGCTTCCCCATGAACCCATTGTAAGTTGAAAATATCAAAAGTCAAAAATGCATTCGATGTACTTAACTTACCAAACATCGTAGCTGTAGCCTAGCCTACCTTAAACACGTGCAGAACACTTGTGTTAGTCTGCAGTTGGGCCAGATCATCTAACACAAAGCTTACTTTGTAAGGAAGTGTTGAATATCTCATGTGATTTGTTGAATACTGTACTGAAAGTGAAAGAATGGTTGGATGGGTGCAGAGTGACTGGAAGCATATTGATTGTCCACCCTCATGATCACATGGCTGATCGGGAGCTTCCGCTTGTTACCATGACCCAGCATCACGAGAGATTATCTACCCCAGAGAGCTAGCCTGGGAAAAGATCAAAATTCAAAATTTGAATTACGGTTTCTACTGAATACATATTGCTTTATCATCATCACCACGAAGTCCAAAAATCCTAAGTCAAACCATCGTATGTTGGGGCCTGCTGCACAGGAAAACACCTTTTCGTTCCTTCCAAGAACATTGACAATCAGTTGACATAGTGTTTGTGAGCATTAGCTACCAAACCATACTCTGCCCCCCAGACCACATGGCTAGAGAGGCTCCCTGCAGGGGCACTCTCCGGATCTCTCTTCACATTTGAGCAGAGAAGAGTTCCAGAGACCATATGAGAAGTCAGGGAAGACCTCTTCTCCCGCTGGGAAATCAATCTCTCTGTCTGTTAAAGTATATATAATCTACGTTAATGTTAGAAAGGCAGCGATAGGACTCAGAAGGTCGCTTGAGTCAGTCATCAGAGACTATACTGGGGTCATGAGGAGCGCTGGAAAAATATGTCCAAAAAGAATGATCATTCATTAGACTCAAAATGTCCATCACCTTCATGCCACTGTTGAGCCGTGAACCGGAAGCATCCTCCTGATGAAAGCATCCATTATCCTCCCAAACAGGAACCAGGTTGTTGTTTGGCAGGTTTAATTTAGACAAAGACAAAATGTCTTCTGTCAGCTCAGGAAGGAGAAGCAGAATCTACATAGAACAGGCTGGCCCTCAAGGACACTGGGATACAATTTCATCCAGGATGTAGCTGTGGAGTGTGGAGCTGGAGACCCTCTGCCCAGGGATTTCCCTCAGACTCTAAATAATATCCACCAGCACATACGGTCTAATTAAACTTCTGTGTGAAAAGTAGATTTACCACTAGAATCAGACTCTCAGCAAATCTGGCTGGTCCTTCGCCCGCAATGACTTCTCTTTACATGCCTTCAGTTTTACACTGAGCACATACTCTATGATAATATATAACAGTGGACTGCCTACTCTATGCCAGATACTGACTGTCCTAAAGCCTGACATTTATGCCTCATACAATCCTGTGAAGCAGGTGCTATGATCCCTAATTCACAAATGCAGAAACTGAGGCACAGAAGCTCTAATAACTTTAACTAGAGATCAATCATTAAAAAATGACAGAGCTAGAATTGAAAGCAGTCTGATTCCCGAACCTGCTCAGAGCCATTATGCTAGGCTAAGCATATGAAGATGAATAAGATTTTGTCCCGGCCCACTGGGAGACCAGAGAATTTTTGCCTGCTTGTTTATTGGCTTGTTTGCAGGAAGAGGAGGTTGTTGAAAGTCATAGAAAGCTCAAGAAATTATTTAAATGGAGTGTAATATGACTGTAACAGATTTCTGAATAGGGCATCTCACTCGATATGGAATACAAAACATGGAGTAAGAAATGGGCTGAGATGTTGCCGAAAGGTTGAAATGGTCAGGCCATGGAGAGCTTCCCATGCCAAACGCATTGGGATTTAACTGTGGTTTAGTAAAATTGCCTTTAGATAGGTTATTCCGGCTGCATATCATAGTTAGATATGAAAGGTGCAAGAATGGAGGATAGATGGATAAATTGCCAATTACTGCAATAATCCATTCAAGGAAATTTAAGGAGCAAATTCACTGAACTAAAGTGGTGGCAACAGGGATGGATTTGGCAGCAGATTAAGAATTATTGTGAAAGGAAAACTGGCAGAATCGGATGGATTGGATTTAAAAATAAGGAATCGCAGGTGGCAATAAAAGATGACTGTCACGATGAAATGGGAGTGTAACAGAAATATACAATAAGGTCAGTTTCAGGCATGTTGAATGAGTTCTCCATGTTCCATGCACAAGCGATGCCCAGAAAGCATCTGAATGTATGAGTGTGACCTTCTGGGTAGAGGTCTGAAGATAAATGTGTGAGAATATCATATTGATAGATTTTTCTAACTCATTGCAACCACCTTAAAAGAAAAAAAAAAATATTAGATACACTGCCAGGGAACAAATATGCATAAAAGCAACCTAATTTGAAAGACTGGCCTCTATGTATGGGGAAAATAGAAACCAGGCTTGGCTTACAACTTCTGCTGTCTGAAGCTACCACACCTCAGAGCTAGGAGAAGACTTCTTGTGGCATCTTCAGAATTATTCTTGTGGATTTTGTATCCCCTCCTCAGAATGCTCTCTCCCCTTCTCCACTTTGCTGTAGGCACTGCTTTGTCCTTTTTCTTCCTAACTTTCCAGTGGTGTCTCGATCCCTGCTTTTGGAATCTTCCTGCTTTCACTAGAAGTCGGGTGTATATCCATAGTAAAAAAGAAAGGAAATGATCTGCCACGAATCAGTATTTACTATGAGTAAGCCACTAAGTGATTACATTCACACAGATATACGTGTCTTCTTTAATCTTGGTATTTTTACATACTCGTTTCTATTAAGTCCGTGATCCAAAGATTGAGATGAAATAGTCTATACTCTGCATTTTATTCCCAATTTGCTACAGCATCCACATTTTTGTTCACACACATACACACAGGCACTTTCATCATGACTTTATTTTCTATGCTATAAAAAGCAAAGACCTTTAAAAATAATATGGGTCCCTCATCTCAGCTGCACATTCATAATCTTTACATTTTATCATCCCCAAACTTGGGCCAGATAAAAAGAGTTCCAGGGGTGTGGTCTGATGAGGTTGAGAGATCCTGCGCGAAAACTACCCCTAATCTGTGCCCACTCCTACTTATACGTACATCCCAACTGTGGCCTCCACTTGGCATCAAGACATAAAAAGGTCACTATTAAAATGTAAATATGTCATCTGGACTAATAACTCATCCAGCCATTAAGTTTCGTTAGCACACTGGAATGAACGTCTATTAACTCACAAGTTACGTAATGTGACTTTAAAAGAATAATATGGTATATTAAACTTAGGTAGTGAGACAGAAGGAAGAGAATGATGCAGAATAAGAAGCAAAGTCTGGGAAAAAAGGAAAGCGGGGGTTCTTGTGGGAGGAAAATGTCAAAAGCAGAAGGAATAAACACATTTGCCTAGAGCAACTTCGCCCAGATGATGAAAAAGCGCTTTCACTTTTGAGTCTCTGTTTTCTGAGCTGACTTAAAACATGGTCATTATTTGCCTGAAATCCTCCAGGAAACTTTGAATTAAATATGTACATATTGTACTAGTTATCTTAGAAATGTGATTGGGCTGCAATTATGTCAGTAAAGCTCTAACTACCAAAAGAAAATTGTATGGCATCCTCTATCATGCCTGGACAAATTTAGATGATTGAAAGCATAAACCAGGCCATATTTTATACTACATCTATGTAAAGAAAAGCAGGAAAACTCTTAGCTCGTGCATGCTGCATGCTAAAATAACTTTGGGACGTTACAGCGCAAGAAGCATGCTCCGTGGGGAAAATGGACACTGAAATACAGTAGCGATCCTGCCTGCTGCAGCTACACAGAGTCAAGGTCATAGTCCACTAGCAAGCACGGTAGAACTCCATATGGTTTCAAAAACCCGGCCTGTAATTCAGTTTCTCTGGAAATGGCAAATATCGTACACTTAACCCTTTTAGCTATGGAAGCCGTCTCCTAATTCTCAGGCTCAAATTCTGGCGAACCGTGCAAATGTGTTGGGGTGTTTGCAGCCGGAGAAACAGCAGGGTCTGCACCTTGTCTCTTTCGTACTATAAATTTTCACACCCAGTAAAGCTTTCCATTCTCGCGCCTACCAGCCCTAGCCTTCATTTCAGGACATACGCGTTTCAAAGTTCCTCGCATGCTACCTGATATATATTAGGTACTTGATAAATATTTGTCAAATCTGAACCCAGGAAAAGAGAAAACCAATTTAAATAGATCTCTAAAAAAGCTCAATCGCTGGGACCTTCACATAATGCAATGCCAGATTCTTTCTCTCCCTCTCTGATATTCTAGAATACCAGATGGTACAAAAAAGTTTTGATGAACACTGGAATGCCAGATCTGTGAGTTGTGATTACTTTCTCTGCTGTGTAAATCTTACACCTGGCCTTCAGGTAGTTTTCTTTCTCACTGTGCTCCACATATTCCTTTTACGGGGAAAGAAACTACCTGTCTTCCTAGATCTCATCACCGATACTGGGAGGATTAGAATTTAGTCTAATTCAGTGTCATGCGTGGGGTTGCCAGATTTCGCAAATAATATAGGATGCCCCGTTTAATTTTAATTTCAGATCAACAATGAGTAATTTTAGTATAACTATATTCCGTGACACATTTGGGGCATACTTATACCAAAAACTTTACTTGTTGTTTGTCTGAAATTAAAACTAGACGTCCTCTATTGTATCCGGCAATACTAGTCATTTGATAAAATCATAGATTATGACTTAGAATTTAACACTTTATCCGGTAAGGAGGCTGAAGCATGGAGATAAAGAGATCTGTATAACTCAAACTGGCTTCTAAACCCCCAGTCAGGAGCTCGTCTACAATCTTGCCTCTTTATGAAAGCATCTGGTTAACATTATTCACTTGCCTTTATTTAGCGGATTAGATCTCATCACAGGCTCCCCAAGTATATGGGGTATTTTTATTATAACTGAATGGTGGATTCTGCCCATACCCCCAATTAAAACAAGAATTTTTTTTTTATAATAAACTTGTTAGCTAACTATTACCTTCATTGTATTACCTCTAATATTTAATTATAATTGTTTCTCTCTATATATATTTCTTTCTAACAAGAGTATACATATATATATATATATATACACACATATACATATGTATACACACACACACACACATATGTGTGTGTGTGTGTGTGTGTGTGTGTGTGTGTATGTATATATATTCCTTGAAGCCAGGAACTCTATTCATTTACTCAGTGACTAGCACAGGGTCCTGGCTCACAGTAGCTTTTCATTAAATACTTAATAAATCTAAAGACAGTTAAACAAACAGTTTACATTTATTTATTTTTAAGAAACAGAGTGAGACAAAGCATGAGCAGGGGAGGGGCAGAGAGAGAAGGAGACACAGAATCTGAAGCAGGCTCCAGGCTCTGAGCAAACGGTCAGCACAGAGCCCGACGCGGGGCTTGAACTCACGGACCGCGAGATCGTGACCTGAGCCGAAGTCGGACGCTCAACTGACTGAGCCACCCAGGCGCCCCAAAACAAACAGTTTAAATAGACAGATAGTTTTCAGAGTGGAAGAGACAGCCTTCGGCATTCCCAAAATAAACATGGGAAGACCAGAATGTAGATCCATCCTTGAGGTCCATATACCTTGAACAAAGAAACACACTCTTTCACAAAGTAATCCTTGAGGTACTGTGATAATTGATTTCAGACGTGAACCTGACTGGCCACAGAGTGCCATGCTACACATTATTGCTGGGTGTGTCTATGAGGGTGTTTCTGGAGGAAATTAGCCTTCGAGAGAGTGGAGTCAATGAAACAGATTGTGCTCCCCAATGTACGTGGGCATCACTTCATTCATTAAGAACCTGAAGAGAGCAAAAGGTAAGGGAGGAAAAAACTTGGTTCTTTATTCCTGCCTCACTGCTGAGCTGGGACATCTCATCTCACCTTCTCCTGCCCTCAGACTAGGATTTACACGATCAGCTTCCCTGGTTCATGGGCCTTCAGACTCCGAACTTCAGACTGGATTACACCACAGGCTTTCCTGGGTCTCTGGCTTACAGACAGCACATCATGAGACTTCTCAGGCTCTATAGACACATGAGCCTATCCTCTCGCTCACTCGCTCTCTCTATCTATATATATCTCCATCGTATATCCATCCATCACACTGGTTTGTGTTTTGTCTCTCTGGAAAACTCAATAAAATGACCACTGTCAGAATAAATATGTTCACATACATTACACAGTCTTTGGTGCTAGTCTGATGCTAGAAGTACTACTTCTATAACAAATGATTACTAGCATTAATGATTAATAATGTACCCAATATCCCCACAAAACACAGCAAGATCTGGACTTTAATCCAGTTGTCTCCGGTTCCAACCCCATGTGCTTCACTACCACTCAGCAGAGGTCCCATTGGTGGACTCACATCCCAATGATGCTTCCATTGTTGGATTTTCCATTATCAGCTACTCCTTAAAATGAGAGACACTTAAATTATATCAAAAGTTTTTATACGTAACATGATCACTTCTTTAAGTGTTTTTATTTATGTTACTTTCTATGAAATCATCTTTTAGGAGGTAAATGTGTCCATGTACTTGCTTTGCTGGGTATCTCTTTCTGGTTGAGAGACAAATAGTACAGGTTACATTTTCATTTGCTGTTACTCTTAAGAATTTTAATTTAAAAGTGTAACCCAACAGAAATAGAATCACTGACTGAATTACTAATCATAGAAGGATTTTCAGGTCTGTATAGCTTGCATTTAAGTGTAAATGAGCCTAAAGTCATCAAGAAAAACTTTCAAATTAGTAAATCGAGGGAATTTTAAAATATACACAATATGGGTTTATTTAGATTTTTCAAGTCCCGTTTTAAGATGACCATCAATTGCTTTGCAAACCACAGAATGAATTTTCCATTATCCTCTCCTCGGTGGGTATTTTTACCACTGAAACTCCTAGGTAAGGCAACATACATATTTTTCATCTCTTGTAAAGGAAAATCTTCTGAAGTGTATTCACAGAGAGAGACACAACATTTTTTCTTTATCTTCACCATCATAAAGTTCACTGGATTTTGCTCGCTTCAAGTATTCCAGGACTTACTTTCATCTCAGTTCTCAGACTTTACTGTACATCAGAATCAAGCTGAGATGCTTCTTAATGCAGACTTCTGGTCTCTGTCTCTAGAGATCCTGCTTTAGTAAATCTGGGGTGGAGGGCCCAGTTCTTCATCATAACAAAGGACATGGTTCTTAGACAGGGGGACCAGAGACCCCATTTCAAGAAACCTGGATTTTCGTCTTCCACTGTGATACTTCCCACGAAAGTAAAATAAAATGAAGATTTATGCACTGGTTCTCAACCTTGGCAACACATCAGAATCACTAGGTCTGGAGCTCGGCCAGGTGCCCTAGGTGATTGGATCTAGATTCAAGGGGGAGAACCACTGGCTTGATAAATACGAGGAACGAGTAGAGAATACTGTGACACATTTGTATATGTTGCTCACAGAATAAGTCTTCACAAAACTTTTAGTTAGGAGTAACAACACCAACAAAAACACTTCTATGAAATCTCTTCAGCTTTCATTCCGTGGCCACTTGGGACAGGAATAGGTGGCCCTTGGGGTGACCACCCACATAAGAGAAGCCATGCTTTCTTCAGATTTTTGTGAGTGCTGCAACAGCCACAGCTACCTGAGAGAACCCAGCCAGCTCCCTCCTGAAATATTGGCCCCTCTAATGCCTTAGAAACCACAAAAGCAGAGTTCATTTGCACAGCCAGCTTTATTGTCCCTCCCCCTTTCCCATTTTGATGATTTTATGTTGAGATACACTTGATCTTAGCCAAAAGGCCAAGAAGCGATATTGTGTATCACAACAGAGGCAGCGAAGAAGAGGAAGCTTCATTCGCTCTCACACAAAGCATCAAACCCCCACCATCATGAGGAGGTATGTCGAAGGAAGATCCCAAGCCGGAAATATTTGGGAAAGGAAAGAAGTTGACTTGCAAAGAAGGTTTGCGAAAAAAGGCCAGCATTTGGAAGTACCAGTTCAAGGCTCCATTTAATGTGTGAGGTGAGTCCGCTAAGGTAGCCCTGGTTTTATGTGTTTGTTTACTTGCCTCACGTGCAAAGCATTCTTTTCTCCAACTATGAGACATGACGTATATCCTTATTCGCTACTACAACAGGAAGGCAGATACTGCGGAAGTTTCTTCTCAGATGTGTGTGTGCCCATGAACCCTGGTCGTGGTACTTTCGCAATTTTAATTATATTACATAAAATACACTCTGTACATGAAAAGAGTTTGTTGTTGCTGGTGCTTGAAAACTAATCTTAGTGCTTGTGAAAAGATTGTTGATAAAAGCAAATTATGATATTTTCTGTACCGTATGCCAGCATAAATTCCAAATGGATTAAGGATTCAAACGTAAAAAATGAAATCATAAAATTACTAGAGAAAGTTATTGTGGAGAATTACCTTAAAAGCTGAAAGTGGGAAAGGCTTCTCAAACCAGGAATCCATGTCTTAGAACCATAGAAGAAAAGATGGATAAATATGACTTACATAAAGGTCAAAGGTGTGCCTGACAAAATATCACAGGCAGAAATAAAAGACAAGCGACAGACTTGCAAAGATATTAGCAGATTATATATACAGAGCTAATCTTAACATATTAGAAACTCATAAAAATGTTTAAGAGAAAGATCAACAAGTAATAGAAAAGAGATAGGCAAAGAATAAAAATGTACCAGAAGTTGAAGAGGTCTTCAACTCCACTAACAATAATTACAAGAATAGTCAAAACACCGTGTCAGAATCTAGTCTAGCTCTGTGCATATGTTAACATATTTCATTATTAAAACTACCCTATGAGGTAGTGTTGTCTGCGGTACATGCATGGGAAATGGAGACACCAAGAAGTGAAGAAATTTGCCCAGCGCGACAGACCCGGTAAATGTGGAGCCTGAATTTAACCCTGAGCGTCCGGGCTCCAGAGTCAGTGTTTTTACCCATTACTCACATTTGCTTTCCTAACAAGAGAAATGCACATTAAAACCACACTGAAATTTTTATAACTTTTTACCTCTCAGGTTGACAAAGAGTTTGGTAATATACCCTCGCGGCGAAGAAGCAGTGGAGGACATAGGCACACGCTAACAACACTGCTGGTACAGTGTAAACAGAGTACTTACTGAGGGTGATCCAGAAGCGGCTGTACAAATTACAAGTGCTTCTGCCCCTTGATTCACCAAACCCGCTCCTGAGAATTTTTTTTCTACGTATATAATTGAACACACGCAAAATGGCATGTTTTCAAGATCATCATTCGCATAGTGTTCTTTGTAATAGCAAAAGATTAGAAAAACTCCCCACGCCCATCATAATGACACAGCCACTCAACGGAATACTGTGGAACTCTCAAAAGAACAAAGCGGCCTTCTCTGTGCTGACACAGAATTATCTCCAAGATATAGTAAATGCAAAAAGCAAGGCTCAGATCAGTGGGCACAATGAACTATATTTTGTATAGAAAGAAGAAGAAATAGGAATATATCGTCATTGTAGCTTAGGGAGCAAGAAAAGAGGATTCTGAATTCTAATCCTGGGTCCATTCTCAAGGGAAAAGCCTTGCGTAACATCGAAACACTGACAAATAAATACACCCTCGCTCTCTGAAGTTAAAGCGAAATGATAAAATATGAGCTCATTGTATTCTTAGGAGTCTCTATTCTAGTCAAGTTTGTCAAGCAATCTCATCGTGGTCTGGTGGGGTTCAAGTGCGATGCTCTGCCTAACGAACCATCCTCATAGCCGTGGTACTTCACCGTTCCAGGGCAGTGACCGGTTTTCCGCTGACCATCTGCTCTGCACTTCACCTTCGGCATTTTCCTTTCTCTGAATTCCCATTTTTCTCCATTGTACAGAACTTTCTACCCACACTCTCCCTCAGGTCTTCAGTGACAAACTCACCAGAGTATAGAACTCACCAGAACAAACTGATTTTTCAAAAGGGCAGTGTTTCGGGTTACCAAAACAAAACAAAACAAAACAAAACAAAACAAAACATTTTGTTACCATTATTCTACTATACTAACCAAGGTGGCCAGAAAAATATTAATGTACTATATTTCTCATAACAGTTTATTTCATTTGGCTTCTTGAAGCAAGCAAATATATCACTTTTTTTCTGGAAGTAGCTTAAATCACACAGCGTCATGCATATTTTATTTTAAAAAAGAAAAAAATAAAACAAATCTTTCTTCAATGCCATTATTCCTTCACATAAGGTCAACTCTTTATCATTCATGCAATAAATTATTTACTTTAGAAACTACCGTCATACAAAAATAGACTGCTTTCTGCCGAATAGGCTATTTCAGAAAGTATTCTTAACTAGGAAAAATTAAATATTCTTGAAATATCTTAATTACCTGTTTAGAAGGGAATATTCTAAACAGAGAAAACTAATTCTTTGGCACTGGATAATACATGCTCCTTTCTGAGTGAACTCCAACGTATTTTGACCTCCAGGAGCTTACATATAAAGCTCAAAGAGTCTCTCAGCCAATATAAGTAATAGAATATAAAAAGAAAACATCTCTACATGTTTCCATAGGGATATATCTACAAATACATTAGAATTGTACACAGACAGAATGTCTTTTTACCTCAAGAATATACTTAGAGAAGGTTTAAATGAATAGCATTTTTATTACACTTGAATCTGCTCCATTGGAGAACTCATTGTCTCTTAAACATAATGCGTCATTTCTGCCTTAAAGAGCTACTGCTTTAATAATACAAAGAAAAAATGCTATGTATGCACCCATGGACTGTCATGAGAATTCAGAACCAAACAACAGTGTTTCTTGCTGAGAGCACTGTAGATAAGATGGTAAGGTATTTTGGATTGTTGTTGTATAATTATATTCTATTTTTCCCTCCCCCCCCAAATTCTTTGTCACTTTAATATATAATAAAATATATTTAGTAATGTTAGGCCTGTCCATGTGACTTTTTTTGGCCAACGGGATATTGGCAAGATGTGACACGAGTAGAGGCGTTAAGCATGCTTGCTTTTACATGTGTGCTGCTCTCGGGCAGTTTCTAGACCCAGCATGACGAAGCACACGGAGAAGATCTGAACCATCGCAAAGCCAGAAGCAAATCCAGCTGATCCCCTGCCTGAAGCAGAAGTGCCCAGTCTCGATCAGCCGAACCAACGTCAACCTGCACATCCAAGAACGAGAATACGTATCTGCTACTACACGCTGTGGAGATGTGGAGTTTGTTATGCAGCATCATCGTGGCCAAAGCTGATTAATGAAGAGTTTTGAATTGGACATGAAAGATGGACAGAATTTTAATCTGTGAGGGAAAAAACTTACCCAATTTCCTTGTATGCCTAAAACTAATACAATGTTATATGCCGATTATGTCTCAATTTAAAAACTTAAAATTAAAAAAAATGGGGGGCACCTGGCTGGCTCAGTCAGTAGAGCGTGTGACTCTAAGTTTGAGCCCCACATTGGGTGGAGAGATTACTTAAAAATAAAATCTTTAAATTGATTACTTAAATAGTTAATTATTTTTAAAAGTAAATATGTGAAAAGGAGAGAAAAGTCTTCTTAACTGACTGAACCATCCAGGCGCTCCTTTTTTGTTCTGTTTTGTTGAGTTGAAATGAACTCCAGAAAGAGATTTACAGGAGTCAATGCAGAGTAGACAGCACATGTAAGAGCATTAATGGTGCCTCAGCCCCAAAGTGCATGGTTAGAATCAAGGGTGCACATGGAAAAGAGAGGTGGTGGTCCATTCATGAGGCCATTAGACTGCCTGTAAATTTCATGCTCTATGCTATTGTTTAAAACATGCTGCCACTGCTGTTTTTGTTATTTAATAAGCCAACTGTCAAGATTATATAAAAAATTAGGGGAAGTTACCCAATTAATGCAATAATCTTAAGGGTCTTCTTCCCACCAATACAAAGGGCAAAGGAAGAGGGAGATAACACCACCAAATTAGAAATCAGAGGCAGGGATTCAGTAGTTGTGTATCTTGCCCTGAGCTTGGTTCACTAGGCTGGTGACCCTGACCAAGATTCACATACTCTTTGAAATCCAGTCCCCTCCAGAATAAAAAGCAGGAAGTATCTCCTCTATTCATCTTTTGTTGTCATAATCAAATAATACATATGAAAGCACCTCCCAATCTGGAAAGTGCTACATAAATTCTAAGCATTCCTGAAAAATGTAAGAGATTGTATTTTACATAATTCCAACCCTGACCTATTAGAGGAAATTACTAGCTTCCCTAATACTTCTTCAGAGTGGCTTCATGAGTGATCATGTCTTCTAAGCTCACTGTAGTTCAATACAGAATTTCAGAAAGGTACCTACCTAATAGCCCAGAGCTCTATACATCACAAGAGATATTAGGCAGGGAGATTGAAAAAAGAGTATAGAAAAAGAAGTGGGTTTTTTTTAAATGTTTATTTATTTATTTCTTCTCATTTTTTTTAATGCTTATGGATTTTTGAGAGAAAGACACAGAGTGCGAGCGGGGAGAGGCAGACAGGGAGGGAGACACAGAATCCAAAGCAGGCTCCAGGCTCCAAGCTGTCAGTACAAAGCTCGATGTGTGGTTCAAAGCTGTGAACTGTGAAATCATGACCTGAGCCGAAGTCTGATGATTAACTGGGTCACCCAGGCGCCCCTATTTATTTTGGAGTGAGAGAGAGCATTGAGTAGGGAAGGGGTGGGGCGGGGGGGGGGAGGGACAGAGAATCCCAAGCAGACTGTGCTGCCAGCACAGAGCCTGATGTGGGGCTTGAACCCACGAACCGTGAGATCATGACCTGAGCTGAAACCAAGAGTCGGATGCTTAACCAACTAAATCACCCAGGCACCCCAGAAAAAGAAGTTTTAAATAATTTATGTACCTTATGATTTCTTAAACAAAAAAACAAGAAAACTTAAAGAGACAATATAAAACAAGGGACAATAGAAAGTGAGCAAGCAGAACTCCTGAAAGAAAGAGAAATGGGGGGGGGAAGGGGGGCGGTGGGGCTCAGTGGCTCAGTTGGGTAAGTGTCTGACTTCAGCTCAGGTCATCATCTTGAGGTTCATGGGTTCAAGCCCTGCATCAGGCTCTGTGCTGACAGCTCAGAGCCTGGAGCCTGCTTAAGATTCTGTGTCTCCCTCTCTCTCTGACCCTCCCCTGCTCATGCTCTGTGTCTCTCAAAAATAAATAAACAAACAAACATTAAAAAAAAGAACGGAAAAAAATAAAGAAATAAAAACTAGGAGTGTTTCTTTACAAAGATAAAAGCTACAATAGAAGCAACAATAGATAGAATAAATATGAATTGAACAATCAGGGATACCAAAGAGAAGCTGACAAAAATCACTGAAAACAACATGCAAAAGAATTAAAAATGGATTTTATAGAAAATATCTGAAGAACAGATAAAAGACATCTCACATATGCACAGTCGGTATCCAGAAGGAATTAATTCAGCAAATGAAACAGACCAAAACTTAAAATATAATGAAACAAATATCTCTTGAAATTTATATTTGAACTTTTCAATGAAAAGGGCACACCAATCCCACATAACGTGCATAAAGTTTTTCTAGTAAATAACCATTTTACTTGTTTAAAAATTTTTTTAAATTTTTATTTATTTTTGAGAGAGAGACAGAGAGACAGAGCCTAAGTGGGGTGGGGGCAGAGACAGAGGGAGATACAGAATGCGAAGCAGGCTCTAGGCTTTGAGCTGTCAGCACAGACCTCAACGCAAGGCTCAAACTCATGCACCACGAGATCACAACCTGAGCTAAATTTCGATGTTTAACTGACTGAGCCACTCAGGTGCCCCATAGATAACTGTTTTTTAAAAAAAATTTTTTTTTAACGTTTATTCATTTTTTGAGAGACAGAGACAGAACATGAATGGGGGAGGAGCAGAGAGAGAGAGGAGACACAGAATCTGAAGCAGGCTCCAGGCTCTGAGCTATCAGCACAGAGCCTGACGTGGGGCTTGAACTCACGAGCCGTGAGATCATGACCTGAGCTCTAGTCGGACACTTATCCAACTGAGCCACCCAGGCGCCCCATAGATAACTTTTAAAAGGCACACTATGTGCCACCAAAAGAGGAAAAATTGTGATACAGAAAAATCAATTCCCAAGCATGTTATTACTAAATCTCAAGGACAAAGAAAGATCATAAGAATATTCAAGGAGAAAAGAATGTAACGCTGCATAAGCGTGAAAAATCAAGTCAATAGCATCATTCACAGTAGCATGCAGTAACAGAAGACAGTAGTCTGATGTCTAAAAGTTACAGGCACAAAAAATGAGACCCAGTAATCTCGCACTCTTCGAAGTTGCCTTTTAAGTATGAAGGCAATACAGATGTTATCAAACTTTCACAAAATCAGGGAGGAGAGCACTGTATGAGCTACTCTTGAGAAATTACTAAAAATTTCAAAACAAACAAACCAAAAGAGCATGGTTGAGGACACTGGATTCACTGAATTAGTAAAGAGCATTTAGTACTTCAGATTAAACAACTATTTGAATTTTCATAAAAGAATGTCATAAACCTTGACAATGTCGGAAGAGTACCTAACACAAACTGTCAAATAAGAAAGAGGAAGTGAGAAGTGGGCTGATTTCATCAGGTTTTAGGGTGAAAAGTCAATGGCCTATCCAAAATGGGTACGTATAGTTAAAAAATAACCCGTGAGAGTTTTATATTCATCTTTTTCTCAATTTGAGATTGTCTTTTTGAAATTGATATTATTTGTAAAAAATAACAGCTTCCTGGAATTCAGCCTTTCTCTAGCTTACCTCGGTTTTTTTCTTCGTTTGAAATCAAACAGAATTAAATAGACTGATCCAAGTTTTACAAAATCATATTTAATTTGCACATAGGCATCAAGAAGTCTGGAATGATATATATCTAATATTATCAATGGTTATTTCTCAATAATAGGATTTGAGGTGGTTTTCTTTCACTTTAGTTTTCAACAATTTATGGTATCACTTGAAGTTTTACTGTCAATGTACCATTTGTGTAAAATTGCACAACCTTTTAAGAAAACTTAAAACAACATAAAAATTAGTAAAGACAAAAAGTGGAGAACTATACTAAGATCTGGAATTAGACAATTCCCAATAATTAGCATTAAGCTTGCCTCTGATTTCCCTTCCTGGTGGTGAGGTAAAAAAGAAAGGACGATGAGTTACATAAATTTAATTGCAAAAGAAACCAGAGCGAAACCATCTTGGAAGAAAGAGACGAGCGCTAGCTGAGTAGTTACCATATGTCAAACACTGTTTAATGTGTTTCTTGCAACTCCGTGACCTTTCAGTAGCTCATTTTTTCGATGAGGAAGTCCAAATAAGTAACTTGATACGGCTCACACAGCCAGCCAGTGACAACGTCCCGATGAGGACCCAAGTCACATGACTTCAGAGTCATGCTCTCCCCCTCCAGTCCTCTGCTTCCCAATTTTTTCACTCTAAGAGAGATTAATCTCATTATCCTTTTATAATAAATAAAGTGCTCAGTTCCTGGCTCTCTAAAAGTATGCAGTTAACCACAAGCTCAAAATCAAGTTGAATCTGAACAACATCAAAAGAAAAAGCTAATTCATTATGTAGTAGCACATTTTTACTGCTGATACAGTTCATACCAGGGCATTACCATGACAGAAAAGTGCCAAATCTAGTATTGTTGGAATAAACGATGAAAAACATAGAAAATTACGTAAAACATTTCTCAACCCAAGTCTTTTTTTACACGAATTTGCATTCCACTTACTCTGAACACTTTTAGGCAACGGGAGCCACTATGTACAGAAAAGAATTAAAAACAAAGTGTTTCGACAATAGTCCATTGAACGTTATAGCCTCTATTAAAACTATAATCGTATCCTCTAAATACTCCCAACAAGACATTTTGCAATTCAAATTTCCTTGTGAAAGCCTCATTTATTTTCTCTTGTTTGACAAATAATGAATATACTAAACTGAGCCTATCTCTACGTTGACTTATTACATACAATATGAATCCTACACAGATATATACGTTTTGAAAGGATGAGATTAACAACCGAAGTATGTTCCTATTTTTAATAAACAGGGATCATGATGTGTAAATATAATCTCAGTTAACTGTAATAATTATCCCCTCTTTGGAGATCAAGTTGGCCTTTAGCCAGTTACACATAGATGAGTATAATGAATAGAAATAACTTATTACAGTCACAAAGGCAGTGTTTTGGCCCTCTCCTAATGCTTACACTGTCTTTTCTCAAGTCCTCCTTTGTTCGTTCATTCATTCCAGCAATATTGACTGAGGAGCCATTAAGGGCCAGGCAACATGATGGGCTAGTGATCAAGAGACAGGACAGGGTGCTCCTCTGAGAAGTCACAGTTCATTGCCAGAGAGATGTGTAAATAGCTAGTTGTAAATCAACTTATTAAGGGGTCACAGTAGAGCTCTCAAAGGATCACGGAAGAGAAAGGACTAGCTGAAGTTGCCAGAGTAGACTTCAGATAGGGTTGGCCTCTGACTTCAAAACAGGAGGAGGAAGAGGCTCTTGCCAGGCAGAGAAACAAGCACAGAAAACGTGAAGCCAGGAAGCAAGGTGTAGCTTTTAGAACCGGGAGAGTTAGTACAAGTGGATCCTCAGCCAATAACACACAAATGGTTATTCGCCACCATGCAAATATGAATATTCTATTGCCAAAATCTAGCTTTATTATAGCTATTTCCCATAGCTATAGCTTTATTAGTGGTCCCATTTCCTACAAAGTTGGGCTCTCTGAAGAGATGATGCACATGAGACACAGTGACGTTAGAAGTAGTTTAGCATCGGGGCGCCTGGGTGGCTCACTCGGTTGAGTGTCCGACTTCAGCTCAGGTCACGACCTCACGGTTCGTGAGTTCGAGCCCCGCGTCAGGCTCTGGGCTGATAGCTCAGAGCCTGGAGCCTGCTCCCGATTCTGTGTCTCCCTCTCTCTCTGCCCCTCCCCCATTCATGCTCTGTCTCTCTCTGTCTCAAAAATAGATAAACATTAAAAAAAATTAAAAAAAAAAAAAGAAGTAGTTTAGCATCAGAGGACGAAGGGCAGGCTTTCCTTGGACTCCTTCTGCATGAACACCTTCTCCTCTAAACATCTTCCATCAGTCCTTCATCTCCTTCTACCTATGGCCATAACTCTTTTCTCGGCCAAACTTCTCAAAAGGGTAGCTGAATCTCCCTACCGTAACCCCTGTACCTCAGTTCCCATTCACTTATCAACACAAGTAATCTAGATTCCACCCTACACTATCCCACTCTAACTGCTAGGATTAATGGTGTCCTGCCCATTATATTTAGTACTTACCTGACTTTATCTCTCAAAGGAACCTGGCGCCACTGGCCATTCCCCTTCTGGGAGCCGTCTCACTGTCTTCGGGTTCAGCTACTCTCCAACGATACCTCAGACCTCATAGTTGGCCCTTCATCTTCTCCCTGGCTCTGACAGCCTCCTAAATCGTCTCTTGTTTGGTCCTTTTCTCCCTCAACACGCTGTTCCTGGGTTACCTCATATATTGGCTTCAGTATCATGTACTTGTTGATGGATCCCAAATCTATACTTTTAGGCCACTCCACTCCAGAAGTCCATATCCAGATTTTTTACTGACTATGGAAATTACCTGTATATTTCCAAAACCTCTCAGAGTCAAAATGCCCCCAAATGAACTCATTAGCCTCCACCATTTGTAGTTAAACATATTAAGATGAAGTCTTCTCCTGCATGAAAATCCTTTGACTATTTAGTAAAAAACCACTCTGTCATCACTAAGTCTTTATTACCAAGTAACTGTAGTACTATTCATCCAGAGGTCAAATTTACAGTAATTCCAAACAAAGAAATGATCAAACAATGAATATTGAGAAAAGAAAAGTTATTATAAAGTTCATTAACCTAATTTCAAAGAAAAATGAGCCAACTCTTACCCAAGTTCCCTCATTACTATCTGTAAACACAAGGTAGTATATGTAATACATTTATATTACAGTGATTTAGGCAAAAAACTAATACGAGCTTTAAAGACAAAATATGGCCAAGTCCCATTGAGATATATTGTTCACACGTAGAGAAAAATACACAATACATGTCTCCAAAAAGAAAAAATATATATGCATTTGTCAATCATGGTGCGAAATTTCATATTTCCATTACTGTTGACCCTTGGACAAAGCAGGGTTTAAGGGTGCCAACCTTCCACAAAGTTGAAAATCCATGTGTGACTTTTGACTCCCCAGAACTTAATTACTAATAGCCTACTGCTGACTGGATGCTTTACGGATAACATACCTTTGATTAACACACATTTTTGTATGTCATATGTTATACACTATATTCTTACAATAAAGTAAGCCAGAGAGAAGAAAATGTTATTAAGAAAACCATAAGGAAGATGAGGGGCTCATGAGTGGCTCAGTTAAGTGTCTGACTCTTGGTTTCAGCTCAGGTCATGATCTCATGGTTTGTGAGTTTGGGCCCCACCCCCACGTCCATCTCTGAGCTGGCAGCCAAGCCTGCTTCAGATTCTCTCTCTTCCCCTCTCTCTCTGCCCCTCCCCCACTTTCTCTCTCTCAAATAAAATTTTAAAAATAATAAAATAAAAATGAAATCATAAAAAAGATGAAATACATTTATAGTACTGTGCTTATCCAAAATGCACTTAATACCCACCCTGTTCAAGGGTCAACTATTCTTAGATTCCTGATCAACATATACAAGTGCTGATTCCTAATGGGCAATATTCAGGATAAAGCATATAAAGCTACCTATTGTCAAAACTAACCACATTTAGGGGTGCCTAGATGGCAGGACGCTCAGTTAAGCATCCAATTTAGGCTCAGGTCATGATCTCACAGTTCGTGAGTTCGAGCCCCATGTCGGGCTCTGTGCTGACAGCTCAGAGGCCGGAGCCTGTTTGGATTCTGTGTCTCCCTCTCTGCCCCTTCTCTACTTGCTCCCTCTCTCTAAAAAATAAATAAACAGCAAAAAATTTTTTAAAAAAATCAACTAACCACTTCTAAATGTTTTTTAAACATTAATTCCTCATCAATAAAAAAAAGGTGAGCACACATGTATCTATACATTATATACAAACAGTGCTTTACTAAAATATTGCATATAAAATCTACACAAAATACATGGTTTTTAAAAGGATGAAATTAAAAATTAGAAATCCTATTTTCTTCCCATGGCTAGTTATAAGCCCGAAGATGTTCTTCTTTGCAGTCCACTGGCATAAGCCACTGTTATGTCCCAAACGTCCCCCTACATTTCCAGTTATGCCCACTTCTCAAATCTGCTCTGGACTTCCATACAGTCGTAGCTCTTATTACCAAAGATAGCTCAACTCACCCTCCCTCCTAAATCCATCAACATTGCTGGCCCCAGTGAACCATTACTTAAACTCCTCACATTCCTTCTTTTCCCAAGGTTATTTCCCACAACCTGTTTAAGAGCTGACATTTTTTTCATTCAGAATTTCAATACCTACAAGGAAAACTTAGAGAAGACACAAAGGAGAATGGAAATACTAGTTTCTCTCGGAAGCACCTGAGAATAACATGCATGATGCCTCCCATTAGAACACTCTACCTTCGGAGGGATTTCTCATACTTACCGTGTACTTTGGCTTTGCAAGCACAGCTGATTAAATGGAAAACTGATACAAAAAGATGAAACTCAGAGAAGAAAGGATTGACAACTTCAATAATAAGAATACAAAATACCAATCCACCCAATGTGAAACAAGCAAACAAATTGAAAACGAGTCAAGATAAATAAAATTACAACTTCTGCTCTCTCCAAATTAATGCAGGACATAGTTTACCAATCAAAGAATGGCCCACTGGGAGAAACAGGATAGGCACACTTGTGGCCTCGTGAGCACATAAATAACTGCAGTTCTCAAAGTCTGCAAAACAAAGCTTAAGTTCATAAAGTCAGTCGACATCCAATATCTAGAACTTCAAATTTACAGGTATCACTCAGTCCTTTTTTTTTTTCCCCTAATTAATACTATAGGAGCATGATTGCACCGTAGGTGATAGGGAACATGTTGCTTAAAAAGAAGCATTTCCTATCTTTAATGTGCAGTTATTTGGTTACCAATTCCTATCTTTAATTCCCTTTCTTCACTGAAAACGGGAAGGGTATTTTTTTTTCTGTGACAATGAATATCTACAGTATAAGGAAGAAATCTCAAAATGACTTTGATCTGTTCCTCTGACATTTGTTACACCTGGATCGTCCCACGCTTCAGCTCATATGAGAGTCTGCTTTAAAGAACTAATGGCCTCCAAATCTATTAATTGTTTGAAAATTAGACAAATACCTACCCAGCGTTTCTAGGAAACTAATTTAGCAGAGTCGGCAATTTTAAATGATAACCTTGTTTGTTTAATAAAATTAAGATGAAAACCTCAGCAATGTTTTTAGATGGCATCACATCACAGCAATTAACTTTCTCTTCTTTCAAATATGAAGAAAATAGTGCAGGTATAGGTGAGGAAAATACAGATAGTATCCCCTCTGAGATTTTTGTCAGGGTATAATAATTTTGATTTTTGCGGGCAATCTAGCTGAGTAAATAAGCTTCTGCTATATACCTCGGAACTTTATGCTCAGTCTGGTTGCCTTCCTGATTACTAAGTCTTTCTAAATTAGAGCAGGCAATTTCTCTTTGTTTTACCTAATATTTGAAAATGGCAAAAAAAAAAAAAAAAATCCCCTGGGTCACTGAAAATTACCCTTTCATTCCAGCCGCCTGTCTCAAGTCAGTCAAAACATTCCAGACTTCAAAAGGAGGCTATGCCTTCTTAGGCCATTTTGGTGTCCCTCTATGGTTGGCCTAGGAGGGATCGGTTATTTGGATAAATTAATTTCTGGAGCCTGCTGGCCTTCTAGAAGACCTCAGTGTCTGACTGCAAATTAGTTCTACTGAACATGAAGAAATCCCTGGACAGGCTAGAAGAAATAAATGGTGATAAAATCTAATACTACAAATGTTGGTAATGTGATTTTATTCTGCTATGTAGCTTGTAAGCACAGTTAATGTTGAATTAAATATTTTACATTTTTTTTTCTTTTTTACAAAAGGGCCATGAAAGCAGAAAATCAGATCAGTATCCAAGCCACAGCGAAAAAGGCTAAACGCCAACTTTAAAATAAAACTGCGGGCAGGAATCTTTTAGGAGAACAAACAAAAATGTCCCAGTTTTCCGCAAAATCAACTATATATTTACATTACAAATACAAACCCCAAAGTCGGCCACCCCCTCCTCTGAGACAGGAAGTCACGCAGTTGAATTATGCTTTAGCCCGGGCTGTGAATAAACTGTCAGGCAGCCCCTGAGTCCGACTTGTACAAGTGCCTAAGGAGAGCTTATCCTGAAGGAAGAGAAGTCTCTGAGCCAAAACTAACAAACAGGGCCCCTCAAGCGGAACAATGGTCCAGAAAACTCAGCAAAAAAGAAAATAAACTTCATTGGCAGTTTGTTTTTGACTGTTAAGAGCTTAGCTACAACTCTATCAAGATTTTTAAGAAGGTAAGAAATTTCACACATCAGGCATTCACACAGCTGCTTGAGAGTTTATAGTGCAAATGTATCATCTTGTCTTGCCATGTCTAATCCACTTTAGGAGATACTTGTATCTTTTCTTTCCAAAGTAAACAGAACCACACCTCTGAGAAAGAGATGAACACTTCCTCTCCCCACCTCCACACCCCCGGGGCCAGAGCTCAGTATGAGTGAGCGGAATCTAGCTCCCAATTTGTGCTAATTCTATCAAAGAGGTAATGAAGGTTAGAAATCAAGACTTAAGCTGGGGATGTTTTTTAGATCCCAAAGTATCTACACTCAAAACAAATGAACCTAAAGGATCGTATCTTCAAGAATTTTTTTTAAAATGTCTTTAAAAATGCATGTCATTCTAAAACTTACACAAGCAAATGCAGGTAAGGGTCTTTGTAGGTAGTTGCCAATATATTCTGGTTCCCAAGATTCCGTGAATCTCCACATGTAACTAAACTTGCAAGCATTTTAAAAAAAATTATTTGTCACAAGATGGGACATAGATTAACTATCCCCCTAATCCTATACCTGAGTCCCCTCTTTTTAAAAATATCTTTCTTTTCTAACTCAAATTAAGCCAGCATTACTTGGAGTTGAATCAAAAAGAACATATACAGTGTAATTAATAATAGATGGAAACAGCATTAACTAATAATGAGGAAAAAAAAAACTACAGAAATGATGTTCTCAGTCATACCCAAATTTGTGCTTAATACTGCTCTAACATTTCAGTAACATGGAATTAAGATGATTGTGTTTGTGAGTCTTATTCTAATTTAACTGAAAATACTCACAGACCAATATTTTTCAACATTTGAAACTACTCATGGGAAGCGATTCACATACATGTAGAGAAACGAGAGAAATTTAAAAATTCCAAGGTAAAATGAAGATTCATCTATAGATTGCCTGTAGAGATTTGTAAAAGCAGGCAGAGAGAAATCATTGCAGAATTCCTTTATTTCTGTAAAACCTTAAATGGTGGAAACAAGGTCTCACCATACTTTTTTTTAAACCATCAAAATTTAACATACTAATTTTTCTCCCTAACAACAAAGAAAAGTTAGATAAATTGCTTTGTTTTTTTCTAAACCTTTCACAAGCAAAGCCCCTGTTTTCTCTCAAGGCTGCACATATTTTCAAGGGTTTTTATGACTTATTCAACAAGTAATTACCTAGATTTCCCATTTTAAGATCAAATTTATAACTACTAATCTGAACTTCTGTTAAAAAGAAAGGAGAGAATAAGAGAAATGGGGGGGGGGGTGGGAAGGAAAGAAAAGGAACAGATTACTATCCTGAGTAAATTTGTAACAGGCTAAAGCTTATACTACTTAATCACGGGTCTATAAGTAATTTTGTTGGATGTTAGAAAGAAAAAAGGGGCTTGATTACTATATTTGGGGGCTCACAAGGGGCTTGACAAATGGCAAGAAATATCAGCAGTATGTCTAATCTGTATGTGCTTCGTGTGAACCTTTCTGGAAAAAATATAGCAAGTTTTCTTCAAAATTATATGCTAACCCCAAAGGAACACAGAGAGCATTATGCATTTTGCTTCCTTGAATATGGAAAAACCACCTTGATCCTTACAGCCTTGCTTCCTCTCTTTCATTAAGCGCTGGGTAATAAATCATGGATTCACTAAATCTCAGCCGTGGTAGGGATTTTAGAGGTAATTCAGTTCTACCTTACTCCCATGCAGGAGCCTACAGCACACTATCAAGAAGTAGTAACGAGTGCTTAGAACAGCCTCGGCCGAATAGTGAGTGCCTAATAAATGTTATTTAATCACAGTTGTGACATCCAGACACCAAACATCTCCAAGGACATACATACAGCTGATATCTCCTAAGAAAATAAGCCTATTTCATGTTTTCCTGTACCTTGACATATTGAAGAACCATTCCTGGTCTAATGACTTAAAAACACACAACGTATGGAGAATTTAGCTACCAATATAAGCGCCTTCTTTGGCACAACATAAAGGGACCCTTGGAACAATATCTTGACGAATTTAATACACGCTATATTTTTCTTTCGTCTTTTTTCGCAAAATGCACTTATCGTCTTAGAACTTTTCCTTAAATTATAGGATTATAGACCTTATTTTTACTTTTACAAATGTCTTTAATATTATACTATCTTCTCTCATTTTTTTTTTTTTAACGTTTATTTATTTTTGAGACAGAGAGAGCCAGAGCATGAACGGGGGAGGGGCAGAGAGAGAGGGAGAGACAGAATCGGAAGCAGGCTCCAGGCTCCGAGCCATCAGCCCAGGGCCCGACGCGGGGCTCGAACTCACGGACCGCGAGATCGTGACCTGAGCTGAAGTCGGACGCTCAACCGACTGAGCCACCCAGGCGCCCCTTCTCTCATTGTTTAAGGTAGGTAAGAACATCCTAAGATTGTGGGGCCTGCTCTTCCAAAGTAATATCAAAATCTATTCAGTTCTTATTGGCAGTGTAGGTAAAAGCCACTAACTTCATTTACATTCCAGTAGATCACTTTTGTCCAAGCAGTTCCTGCAACTTTCAAAGGACTCTAATGCTCCCAGTGATGAGAAGCTCACCATACAATCTCATAACTCACTTGTGTGCATTTAGTGCATTATTCCTCCTGCTATCATTGCTGATACTTCTGTGAATTAGTCCTCATTCATTGGTACAAATAGATCCCATGGTTCATTTGAAAATATCTGTTGCCTACATTGTTTTAAGATGGCAGGCTGACTCAGAGTTTAAATTTCAATTGTATCAGTAAGGAGTTTATTGACTTTGATTGGAATCAGTCACTGCACTTAAAAAATTATCCTACGCCAACAGAAAGATAACCATGTTTTGAAAGAGAAGACGCTAATGATTAAGTTAAAATATAAATCTGATTTCATTAGTCCATAGTAAATGACAAGTATATTTGCTTCCCAAACCATTTGGAACCTGAGCAAATAAGTCATTCTAATGTCTAAGCTGAACTTAACAAGTGAACTTTAACGAGTCAGCTTTATGGATGAAATTGTTTTAAGTTCTTTGGGTTCTGTTTCACCACCTATTTCGAGGACACAAGTGGTTAAATTCAGGCATACTTAGCCAATTGTAAACATTTTTCAGGTTAGATAACTTCATACACCCAAACACAAAGTATTTTTTAACCCATGTTTATAGTTAACCCCGGGGCACCTGGATGGCTCAGTCGGTTAAGCATCTGACTTAGACTCAGGTCACGATCTCGTGGTTTGTGAGTTCGAGCCCCTCGTGGGGCTCTGTGCTGACAGCTTGGAGCCTGGAGCCTGCTTCAGATTCTGTGTTTCCCTCCCTCTGCCCCTTCCGTGCTCATACTCTGCCTTTCTCTCTCTCTCAAAAATAAATAAACATTAAAAAAATTAAAGTTAACCCTCCCAGTTTACCAGATGAAGCCAGATAACAAATGTATGTTTTTAAGTGTTACACAGAAAGTTGAATGGACAAATCACTAAAAATCACTGATCTGAGCACTGACTGAAAAAGAAGTCAAATGTGTATTTGGTCATTGCCTTATGCCAAGAAACTTTTTTTTCTTTTTGTAAATGGAAATTACAAATGGACCTTTAAATAATAGATCATTTTAATAATAAATAATCTAGCATTTCTTTTTGGATGCTATTTTTACATAATAAAAAAACCTAGCATTTATTTTTATCCTTGTAATACACGACTGGGGTTAAAGTTAATAGCTGGTTATTCAAAGCATAACATTTTACTCTTGAAAAACACCCAAGAGGGCTGTAAATACTTTGAAAGAAATACAAAAGGCTCAGTAAAGATCGAGATCGGCCTGTACTATATACCTTGCCAAATGATTTTTGATAGAATAAAAAATCTGAGAATTTCTAGCTATCAAGTTACCTTAAATTCTGGGATCCCTAAAAGGAACATGAGTTTAGACACGAGTTAAGCAAAAACAAGAATTAGTGAGCACACAGTCATTCATTTCAATATCTGCACAGACCAGTACCAATTATCCTTTGCATCCCCTCACATTTTGCACATCATTTCAAAATAAAAAAAAATTAATGAAATGAAATCAGTAATTTAAACTTTTATTTTTTTCCTTTCCCTTACGAAAGGAAGGGACATTGTTAAAGAGGACGCAGGAATTTGCGTTTGAATACCACCTAGAAGAAACATGCATTTGTTGTTTTTTAAGATGTGCTCTTGATAAACACATACATGCGTATGTGTATTGCTATCTTGCTTAATAAATGTACTCATGTTCTCCTTTTGATCCTTACAACAATTCTGAGATACACAGGACTAAACTATTATCCTCATTTTAAGAAATGAAGACCCTGGCTCAGAGATGAACAGAGATTTGCACACCCCGGGGCCGGCGATGGAGTTAGGACTCAAGCCTTCAGTGACCTGCCAAGCCCACGCTCCCACTTCTGTATCCTCACGGGTCTCCCCTGACTTCAACTGGTAAGAGCCCAAGTTCAGTTACTGCTGTATGGATGTGAGATAGTTGTATATGTCCACAGGGTCACACAAATCAAAATTCTAGAAACAAGAGGATCTTAGTCTGATTTACGTTCAGTTTGAATTTGGGAGACCTCTTACAGAAATCTCAAGAATTCCTGTGAAATACAAACATTAATTGATCTAGTTTAACCTAGTAGAACACTTTGGAAAATTTCTCAAATGAACAAGATTTATTTGCAAAAGCACATGAACTTTTTGGTATAGGACTATCAGCCTGTTTTGCCCACCTATTTTTCTGTACGCATCTACATAGGTAAAACTAGCCTGTATCGTTCTTTTCTTTCGTAATCCTATTTTCATAAAAGGACATATGTAAGAATGAACCTCATTCTCTGCGCAAATTATCAGAAATTCCCTGTAACGGAGGTCTAATTAATGCATTTCACAGCAGTGGTGTTTGTTTTCCGTGTGCCTCTACCTTCGTGAAACCTGGCAGAGCAGGAAAAGCTGTGAGCTGAATTCTGGTCTGTTTCCAGAGGTGCTTGGTTTCCGGGAGCCATGTGAAGCAAAAGCTGCCAAGCACTTGTGAAGATGTCTCTCTGTTTACAAAATCTCCGCTCCAGGCAATTGTGCTTATTCATTCATTCACTGCATCAACCACAACATTGTTTTGCATCTACAATGTACAAAACAGAGGACTGATTGTCAAAGGGACAGTAATTATTCCTCTCCTCTGTTGTCTGCCCTCGAACAGCTCACCGGTTAGAAGGCAAGCAGATTTGAATACATGTGTAGACACTATAACATAGAATAAAATACACACTAATGAGCAGTTCGAAGCATTTATTGTGTCAAGGAGAAAAAGTTCTGTTTGGGGGGAGCAGATAAAGATAAATTGAGATCTGAATGTACCCAGCAGGCGAAGGGGAAAAAACAAACAAAACAAAACAAAACAAAACAAAACAAAACAAAACCCTATGATTGATTCCATGTGAACACAATAGGTAAAATAAGAGTTATATTAATTCTTTTTATATAACTATATGTATTATATAAATATATCATCTATAACCAATATAATATTTTATTTCTATAGTTACATTATCAAGCTTTACTTCCATTCAAAATTATGGAGTAAAGATAATTTTAATGCAAAAAACGGGTGGATGGGATCACTGTATTCATTATCTATTGCTGTGTAACAAATTACCCCAAAACTTAGCATCTCAAAATAACAGACATTTATTATCTCACACAATTTTTGAGAGTCAGAAATCTGGGAGCAGAGTATCTAAGTGTTGCTGGATATGAGGGGCTCTCATGACAAGGCACGTAGGCTGTTTGCTGGGGCTGCATCACTTAATGGCTGGATTCAAGCCAGTGAATCTACTTCCAAGAAGGCTCCATCACATGGAAGGAAAAGAAGGAGGTTTTAGTTCTTGGCCACATGGTCCTCTCCACAAGGCTGCCTCATTGTCCTCGCAACATGGCAACAGGCTTTCCCTCCAGTGAGTGATTCGAGAGAAAGCAAGGAGGAAGCCATATTGATTTTTATGACCTAGTATCCACAGTGCCATACCACGTGGGCTAACTTTTCTGCTTACTAGAAGTGAGTCACTAAGTCCAGACCATACCCAAGGGGAGGGGTTATCATCAAGAGGCTTTATTTTACAAAGGGAAGCGTATCAAAGAATTTGTACACGTATTTTAAAATCACTACAAACACATTCAGGAGTGGGATACAAGATGCAGAAGTGCATCTTTATTTATATTCCAAGCACCTTTTAAAATTAATCATAGGAGCACTTGCATATGATGCTACATATAAACAAAATTATACAGCAATGTGGGGAGTGAAGAACCTTATCATGATATTAGTGCCAGTATAAGGATATACTATGGGCTCTACAAATAGTATTCATTGACTGAGGGATGAAGAGGTTGCAAAAGGAAAAAAAAAAAAAAAAAGGAGGCCTTAGAAGTGGGAACTAACTATGCAATGGGATCGTCAAACGGAGTACTTGGTGAGGTAGCAAAAAGCGATGGGTCCTTTGTCCCATGCCTTGGCGACCATCACGCATATTTATTTTGTGATGCCTAAACTTTACTAACTTTGATTATCCAGTAAAATATGAACTCTAATAGAATCATTCTTTGTTAGAAGCAAAAGAGACCTTCTTTTCCATCCCTCATTTTTTAAGTGAAAACAATGAGGCCAGAGGAAGAGAAGCAGTCACATCCAAGATGGCAGAGCTAGCCTGAGAGGAGCAAAAGGAAAGGTCTTGAAAAAGGGTGGAGGCACAATTGTAGACGTCCGTGCAAGTGCTAACAAGAGAACGATGGCGGGAGCCTCCGTCTCTCTTCGGCACTGACATCAGCCTGTGGCTCTGTTCTGCATTTCCTATACTTCCATGCCACAACTGTAGACGTGAGACCTTCTCACCTGCAGAGCCCAAAATACTTACCGTCTGGTCTTTCACAGAGAAAGTTTAGTATATGATTGCTGTATTGAAATGGTTTGCCTATTCTAGCCCACACTCGGGGTGATTACTGTCATCCCTTAACTGAGATGTAAACCAGGAGGTTTTTTTTTTTCCTTTAAGTATTTAAGCTGCCCTTCTTGCCTCCAAAAACATTTTTAAAAAAACACCCAAAAAACAAACAAACAAACAAAACCACACAGGAAAAACCCAAGTCCCAAAGTTTGTACTTTTACTTGGACAGAGAGAGACGTACATAGTATCGTTGCTGATGCTCATGTACATCTGGATCCAAAACCACAGTTAGTAAGAGGACAGAGGCAGATCGGAGGCAGTGAGTCTGACCAGTTAGATGCCCTCTCTCCTTTCTTCCCAGCATCAGCCACAAGCAATTTTCATCCTTGTCACGCTCCATCTGTTTGGTACCTATGGACCAAGTGAGCCATACCAGGACACAAGCTGCCAGCCAGCTCAGATAAACAAACGTTTACTGAGTGCATGTAAAGGGCTTGACCTTGTGGTTGGCCCTAGAAATATAAACAAGTCACTGTCCTGGCTCTGGAACAATTTTCCTGTCTAGGTTTTATTCTTCACCTAAAATACCCAGCTGGTAACCTGGTGCCCAATCTGAACGCTAACGGCCAGTCTCTTCCAGACTCTCAGATCACATTCCAACCTGGTCTCTATAATGTGCCCAAACCAGCCGTGCCTGTGCAAAGGGGAAAGTGTGCCTAATTCCTTCCAGCATGGTCTGACATCCCGAGGCATAACCTCATCTTAACCCTGGGAATGTGTGTCCATTATAATTAAACTAAGAGGTAGGACCTCATCTTCCCCCAATCAAATCCATGTCAATTAAATAACAACTTGTGTGGTGTAAGCGCTCATCCCATGTGTACCTGGCATGTTGGAAATAAAATTCGTGACACCCAAAAACACCGACACAGTATTATATTGTAAGCCAGGCACCTTTCTAAGTACTGTCACAGAAACTATCTCGTTCACTCTGCACACCAACCCTGTGACATGTTATTACCTTCTACGGAGCAGTGTAGAAGCAAGAAAGCTCGGTTCATGAAGCAAGAAAGCTCACTCCTGAACCCTGGGAGTCAGCCTCCAGAAACTGATCTTACTCACTCGATGTCCTTCAGACGTTATTTCTAACCGCACAACCATACCAGGAAGGTATTACTATCCCTTTACAAACGAGGAAGAACCAAGGCTGAGAGAGGGTTCAAAACTTGCCCCAGTACAGAGCAAAGAGCGAAGCAGGGATATCTGACTCAAAATGTCCTGCCTTTGGGAAAGGTGCCCCCAAGGGCTTGGAACTAGTAGCTATGCATATAGGTTTACAGTTTACACAGTGCTTTGGCACAAGTAATCTCATTTCTTCATCACAGAGACCCAGCAGTATAGACCTTATTATCTCTGGGCTAAACCCAAAATTGCGACTCAGAAGCTGAAATAATTTTCCCAAGGCCCCGTATTTGAGCTGTGACTCCAAAACAGGTATTCTGATTCCACATCAGGGTTTTCTTCACTCTGCCTAATTGCCTTCCCATTTCCAGGTTAGGATCTATTCGCTGTGCACCCATCACAACCACTTTTGCCCCAGCTCTAAGCTCTACTACTGAAAATGGAAAGCATCACTGCTCTCAGAAGGGTCAAGGGAGAGAAGAAATACTAGTATGTTACGGATGCAGCTTAGAGCTGATAGTTGTAAAAAGAACCTTTATTCATCAGGAAAGAATTATTCACTCTTAGAGATTTCCATCCAAATGGTCAGAATGTAGGTGATGGCACATCAAGGGCTATATCTCCCCATCTATAAGATGTTGAGGTAAGACTAGAACCGTGGTTTCAAACTGGTGCCTCTGAGGAGGTTTCCCGAAGGGCCATAGGGAGCAGCTACTGAGTGGTCTGCCCAGCCCCTCCTCTGGGAATTGCCATGTTTCTGCTGCAGATCCCTGCTCCATCAACCACAGAATCATGACCCATGCAGGACCAATCGGAACCTCTGTTTCTGCACAGCGGCTGGCCCAGCAAGCCAGAGACGTACAAGGGGAGTAGAGAAAGCCAGCCCACAATCAGAGAAGGGACTGGAGGACATGTGCAGAGAAAAGCAGGAAGAAAACTGCCTGGACTCCCTGGTTTCCTTCTTTTTTGCAGACTTCCCTTTTGTTTGCTTAAGCCAGCTCATGGTGACCCCCATGACGTGCAACCAAATAAACCAAAGTTACGCCGAGATGAGAGGAGGGATGGGTAGGCAACTAGAAAAGGTTCTATTTTAGGCCTCACATTTTTATTGGGCTTGGTTATGTGTTAAATTGCTCCCTCCCCCCCAAAAAAGGTATGTTAAAACTCCTGCTTCCCCATACCTGTGAATGTGACCTTATTTGGAATAGGGTCTTTGCAAATGTTATCAAGTTAAGATGATTTGATTGGGCTCCAAGGTAATTACTGTGCTTATAACAAGAGAAGAAGAGACACGGACACCAAAAAGGGTGCATGCCATGTGATGATGTGAGAGAGGTCAAAGTGCCACAGCCGTAAGCCACGGAGTGCCAAGGAGTGTTAGCAGACCTCCAGAAGCGACAAAGAAGCAAGGGAGAAGTACCTGATGGGTTTCAGTCACCTTGATTTTGTACTTCTGGCCTCCAGAAGCGTAAGACAATACATTTCTGTTATTTCATACCACTCACTTTATGGTAGTTTGTTACAGCAGCCTGAAGAAACAAATATAGGCTTCTGATAAGATGCTCTTGCTTAAAAACAAAAAAAGAAATTGAAAACCACTGAATTCTATTTTAAATTTCAGTCACTTAACAATTTCACTTATAAAACATCTCATTCATGGGGAAGCTGAATAAATGAAATCCTGATTTAATTTGTAATTTCCCAGTTAGTTTGTTTTATTCCTATGTATTGTGTAACTATTTTCAGTAACTTCTACTCAACGGTGTACTTCTCTGCTAATAAAATAAATATTTCATTTTTCCAATTTGGTTAAAAGTCACTTTTCATCTTTAGAATCTTCAAGGACAGGAATAAGGTACACACATATTTTATTTAATAGTTTTCTTGTAAAATCCAGCATCTCAGCAAAAGCTGGAGTTAGCATTTCAAATTTGCCATAAGTTAAGACATAAGAGGCATAGTTACAAAAATACAATGGGGCCTTCAAATATTTTTATTCCAAAAAGCTTTAGAATGTCATCATTTGAAATTTTTATAATGAAAGCAAGTTAGCAATCTAGTATTTCTAATAAAATATTTCTCTAGAAGAGTCTCAGGAGACCCGATTCCCCGCACAGCTGACAACACGTGACCAAACAAATGTAACGTTAGTGCTTATAACTGGCATTGGTATCATGGTTGCATTTTTATTTTTTTAAGTTTATTTATTTATTTTGAGAGAGCGAGAGAGCAGGGGAGGGGCAAAGAGAGAGAGAGAGAGGGAGAGAATCTCCAGCAGGCTTCGCACTGTCAGCTCAGAGCCAATGTAGGGCTCCAACTCGCCAACTGTGAGATCATGACCTGAGCTGAAAATCAAGAGTCAGACTGACTAAACCGACTGAGCCACCCAGGCACCAATGATGGTTGCGCTTTTGAAATTTTATTGTAAACTTGCAGGTGGCCAGATAATTTTTTTATCTGTTACTATGTTTTTCTAGAGATAGGTCCAATAAAAGTGCGTTATAATTATATCACACGTCTCAGTTTTTAAAAAACTTGAAAATACATGATCCTACTTACCTACAAAATTGCAGTTTTAAACAGTAGTTAAATATGATCATCTCTGTTTTATTGCTGAAGAGACTGAGGCTAGGAAATCTGCCCCAGGCCATACAAAGTCTTCTGACTCCAGACGTAAAATGTGGTTTTCAAGATACCAGACTGTCTACCTAACTCACATACGAGGGTCAGGTGATTGCATGGTGGGTTTTTAACTGCTGACCTCACAGCTTCTAAGAAAAATACGGTGATTTATTTTTTAATTCGCTTTTTTTCCCAAAGAGCTACTAGATGCTTTTTGTATCTTGACATGATTTCCTTCTAGAAATCCTCATACACCAAAGAAACAGAAAGACACAGCCATTGCTTGGCTCTTTGATGTTTGTTTCAGAGGTGTTTCACCTCAGAGAGGATCCATCGTGGCTCTCCTGAGGGACAGTGGAGCTCTGCTCCCCGAATGAGGACTCCACAAGAGGTGACAGAGGAGTAGTCAGAACCATGATGGAAAGCTCTGTACACCTCCTCCTCTCCTTTCTGTCCTCGCGAGGCAAACTAAAGAGTGGATAAAGCTTATAAAATCACATGAGCTACTTCTTTCTAGAGGTAGAAAGCACACATGCAGAACATTTCAGAATACGACAAGTGGAATTTACGATTTAACATTTTTGCCCAGTGTTATGTCGACTGAGGACCAAAATGAGAAGCTCCTGGACCTCTGCCCATGGTCCCTTGTCACTTGATCATTGCATTTGCAAAGCACCTCTGGGGTCAAGACGCTAAATTATAGGAATATGATATTTTTTAATGTTCAAATCATCATTTTCCCTCCCTCAAAGTGTCACAGGTCACCTCAAAACTGAGTTTCAAATCTCACAGTGCAGAACAGCACCAAGATTAAGACCATTCCCACTTCACTGACCACTGAGGGCCAGAGGATTTCTTTTCAGTTTCTCCCACACGGAGACCCTCTGGGCTCACAGCTGTCAAGGAACTAAAAGAACACTGGTGGGGCTCTTATGAGCCTCCTGCCCAGCCGAGATGCCAGGGCTTAAAGGAAGAGGGGAGAAGACTTTGCTGTCTCTTTTCCCACCTAGTCACATATCTTTTTATCCAGGGAGTAGAGAAGGAACCATCGGGACCTGAGAATCACTGCTTACAAAGGCAATAGAGATTCATAATATGCTGAAACCACGCAAGAAGCTTTTTCATTAAAAAAAAAAAAATACCATTTCTCTCCTGAGGAAACTAAAACTCCTACTCCTATAAGAAATCTGATTAGGGAAACAGGTATGAAGTCTTATTAGAAGAGGTCATTAGCAGAGGTAATTCTGTGAGCAAAGAGCTACAGAGGAGAAGAAAGTAAGAATTACAAAAATAAAGCTGAAAAGGACACTGGGTTAAATGAAGTTCAGTCTCTTCATTTTATAGGTGTAGAAATTGAGGTTCCCAGAGAAATGCATAAAATATATTTAGTATTTTATAAAAAGAATGTGGACTGTGAGATACTACTCAACAACAACAAAATACTGATTCAGTGCAATGACGCTGATGAATCTCACAAGCCTAACGATAAAAGAAAGAAGGAACATGGGGCGCCTGGTGACTCCGTCGGTTAAGCATCTGACTTCAGCTCAGGTCATGATCTCCCGGTCCGGTCCGTGAGTTTGAGCCCCGCTTCGGGCTCTATGCTGACAGTTTGGAGCCTGGAGCCTGCTCCAGATTCTGTGTCTCCCTCGCTCTCTTTCCCTCCCCAACTCACACACTGTCTCTCTCTGTCTCTCAAAAATGAATAAATGTTAAAAAAATTTTTTTTAAGAAAAGAGTGAAACTGCTTCACTCTTACATAGCAAAAAGAAAAAAACCTCAAAAAGATATGTAATGAGATTGCCCCATAAACACAACTGTTATAATACACAAAAATATTTTTAATCATTGTATCTTTTTAAAAATGTTTATTTATTTATTTCTGAGGGAGAGAGTGAGCAAGGGAGGGGCAGAGAGAGATGGAGAGAATCCAAGCAGGCTCTGCGCTGTCAGAACCCATGAACCATGTGGCTCCAACCCACTAACCGTGAGATCATGACCTGAGTTGAAATCAAGAGTCGGACGCTTAACCAACTGAGCCACCCAGGCACCCCTAATCATTATATTTTTTACCTATTGTTTAAATTTTAGTCTCAGATCTTAATTTCTTAATTCTTTTTATTTATTTTTATTTTAGAGACAGAGAGAGAGAGAGCATGAGCAGGAGAGAGGGACAGAAGGGAGAGAGAGAGAGAGAGAAAGAGAATCTTAAGCAGTCTCTGTGCTCAGCATGGAGCCCGACAAAGGGCTCAATCCCACAACCCCGGGATCATGACCTGAGCTGAAACCAAGAGTCAGTCACTCAACTGACTGAGCCATCCAGGTGCCCCTTAATTCTTAAATTAGATTTGTGTAATACAAAATATCCAAAAAATATATATATTATTGGAATTTGCAGATACTGTTAAATTTCCTAGTTATTCTCCCACATATCAATTTACATCAACGTTAAGGAGAAAAGTTACAAAAAAGAGCACAGTAAGTAGTAAGTTTTCAGTGAGTTAAATTTTTCATTTATTTCATATGCACTTCAAAAATATTTTTAACATCATAATAAAATCAAATACACCAGGCCCATTACAGGAGTTTAAAAGGACAAACAAGCTCAACGGGTCAAGGGTCCTTTGCCTGTTTAAGTTAAAAACTACACCTTACGGAATGAACTGGAAGTGCTTTATGTGAATTACCTCACAAGATGACTTAGGAGATCCATAAAATACACCCTGTAATTGCATACAGTCTGACTGCAAAAGCACTCTGATAGCACTTGACCCTTTGTTATTAAAATCCTTATCCATTAGCAGTTACTGCTTATTGCATAACACCAACAGGTCTTGTAAAACATGCATTTACAGGAACCACAACAGCATTACTAAAGATCACACTTCAGGTTTGAAAAACAATTCTACTGTGGACAAAGCTGAATTATGAAACCGCAGGTCTGAAAGCATCACCTATGGTCAGAGAACCTAAAAGGCAAAGTCACATGTGCCATCCCAAATACTGCCATGGACGTTTTCCCTAACAACTTTCGCTTACAGACATGCTCTTAAAAAATTAATATCTGTTGCCTTATTCAAGTTCTGAGTAACTCAAAAAATATATATAAGATTACCTCTAATTGGGAATATTTGTTGATGAGCCAAAGGAAGCTTACTTTCTTCCTGAGATGAACCTGAGGAAAATTTCTGAATCGTTTCTCTTCTGCTCACAAGATAAACAAATGAAATAAAACCTAAGAGACCTAAGGTTCTCCTTAATATAAAGCACATTCGAGAGTTGATCAAACTGTGAAAGTACCACACCGAACACACGTTTTAAAGATACACACGCACACATGTATTCATATAACAAATGCACACAGACTATCCAAACCATCCATCTCAAGTTTTATGAGACAAGTATAGGTTTTCCCAGAGGCAAAGGAAAATAGAAACCTTAAAACTACATTATTCATATTGGTGTAATTAAGTCATACTATAAAGGTTGGCATTTTTCTTCTAGAAGTCTACTTTTGATAACCAGTATCTCTGAGACAGATATAAATTAGGTTAGCTGATTAAATAGTGTACTACTTAATTCATAACTTCTAAAATCATTAAAAATTGGTACAGAGCTTTTGAGGAATTTCCAGACACTCGGGTTACAACAAAAATAGTAATTATGATTTTAAAAGTAATAACTCTTTCCCTCGGATTGACATTCTGTTTACTTACAGACTGTCCGTTCATCCCCCGGGGGTCTTCCATTGAAGGCTTTTTCTTCTGAATTATATATGGGCTATTAGCTACACACTTCTTCAAAGGGTTCCAACAGCCCTGCACCTGTGCAGAATAGAGCATCAAGCGGCCGTATTAATTGTGTGGCATGAAATCAAGAGCTGATCTTTGCGTCTGCAGCTTTCCATGTGCCTGCATGTATACACAAGTCAAGAACGCTTACCTTCACTGAGTGAATCTTTAAAATAAATGTTACGGGCTCACTGTTTATCACGATTTGCATGAGCCAAATGTGGCCAAATTATAGCTCAGTGCGTCTGCTGGAAGCAGCCGCAGGCCAAGGGAAAAAAGAATGGAGAGGCCAGCTAGAGGGCTTTCCAGACACATTATTTTTGAGCCAACAGGACAAGAGCTTTTTTCTTTTTCCTTCTTGAATTCAGTTTCTCCAAGCTATTTATCAACGTCAATTGTACCATAATGCAAAGAGGAAATAGTAACAAAGAGATATGATTGTAGTCTGGGCAAGGATAAAAGAGAAAAAGTCTAGAGTTGAGTGTTTTACCCTCAGGGCAAGGATATTATTATACTATTTCTTAGCAAGTTTACATTAGGTCACAGTTTCACGGTTGATCAGTTCTGAACCTTCAGAGACTCAACACCTTCGAGAAGCATGGGCTCTGGGGATGCTTCAAGATGGGAAGAATAAGTGTAGTATTTTGAAACATATTCTACAGTTAGTTATCTTCAAACAACAACAACAAAAACAACAACAACAACAACAACAACACACAGTCATCTTGTTGCCCATTCTCATTTCCTAACTTTCCAAATTGATTCTCATGCTTATGCTCAAATGAGGAACCCAGAAGAGTCTCTCAGATTCTCTTACGTGCGCTTAGCAACTGAGAAATTTTTCTAGGTGCCTCGCATCACCTCCAACATAGATATTTGAATATTATGGAATTTAAAAAAATCGGTATGATTTGGATATCGCCCAAGACAAAATTATGGAACAGAGAATACATAGCCGTTTAACCTCAATATCACATTTTGTAGAAATACTTGAACTTCTGCATGTTAGCCTGGTGGGAACACCACCGGACTGGAAGTCAAGAGATGAGAATTCAGGTTCTGACTCTGGCGCTAACCAGGTGAATGATCTGAGGTCAATAATGTATCTCTCTGAGCCTCAGTTTTTATTATCTGTGAAATGGGAGCTTTCAGTTGGATGATTTCTTACAGGCATATGTTTGATATGTCTACTTTAATGATTGTTTGCATTTACACACATAATCTTCAGGTAAAAGATCTCAAGCTTGGATGATTTGGGATGTAATTTTAAAATGTTGGAGTAATTGTCTTTGTGTTGGTTTTACTCACAATCGTCCAAGCTGGAAAATGTATGCCTTACCCACTGCCAAAGCAAAGGTGATGCTTCTTGGGCAACATGAGATTCATGAGTAACTAGACTCCGAAAATTTTGAGAATCCTTATGACGGCACAGTGTTTTTTGTAATTTTAACAAGAAATTATGTTATAATTTCAGGTCATAAGTAAATAAAAAATCCTGTGGATGTATTTACAGTCTACAAAACCAAGAAAACACAATATGGTACTCTATTTCAAATTCCTTAAAATTTCAGAACTGAATCTTCAAATCCACCCCTACCATTGCTTGTAGAGGATTCCTTGCATAATCAAAGAAGAGATATTATGGAAACTAGACTTTTTCCATTGCTTGAGTAACTCTCTCAAGGCACATTAACTTTTCTAGGCGATAAGGCAACTTTTAAAAATAATAATAATAATGCTGCCTTACATTGGTCAAACCCTTTACAGTTTACAAAGTAATTTCACATAAACTGCCCACAGGGCACCTATATGTGCTGAGACAAAGTCCAGTCTCATTCCTCACAGAAGGGGGCGGGCCCAAGACAAAGCCCCCTCTGATTCCCCCTAAATTCCCATCCTCTCCATACCTGTCCTGAGAACATGTTTCAATCAAAATCTGTATATTTGATATTCCAGGATTATTTCCCATGTGTTTCTTTTCCATATTTCCATATTGAACTTACTGAACAGTTTAAGGTATTAAGAATGGTCAAGTTACATGAGCATGAAAGCTATTTCATTTGTAATTTTATTTCTTCTGAAGATGAAACTGTTCTGTACCAAATGCTGTATTTGTTATTGTTTCCTGGGCTAAAACAGAAAAGACTGAGCTTATTGAGAAGTCAAAAGAGTCAGCCTTCATCTACTTCAGATAGATGTCTCCACGGAGAAAGACTACCACTCGAAAATTTTTAAAAAAGCACAGAGAGCCATGGACTTTATTTACAAATCCTTCACTGCTTGCTAAATCAGCATAGTTGTTTCCAGATTTCTACATGTCAATCCAAACCGTGCAATAGATGCCACGACTAGGTCTACCGATATTTAGGAGCCTGGCTTTAGTAAACCCTTAATTCCCTTGGTGCACTTGATTTTTCATGGTTTATAAATAAGCCTGCCCCCATTATAGCACTTATCTAATGGGACTGTAATTATTTCTCTACCTGTCTCCCGCACTAGACTGTAGCTCCATGAGGGCTAGGACGATGCCTCCCTCTCTCATTCAGGTCACATATGGCACTCATTAAATATTTTGAATGAATGAATGAATGAATGAATGGTGTTATCGATACATGGCAAGTTTTTAATACATGTGAACTCTGAGATAGAATTGGGTGGGCAGTCAAATAGTGGTGCTATCATTCAATCAACTTTAAAAGTATCCATCAAATTTCTGGTCCTGAACATTTGTTTCAAGTACCCAGGAAATAGGCTCAAGTAGAAAACAGTTTACTTGACGCCTATCTGTCTACCTACTTACGTACTTACCCACTTATTGCACACATAAAGAGTAGCTATTCATAAAACTGTTCAGACCTACACGTAAATACATACGGAGTAGTCAGAGGTGAACTCTCAGAGACTTTGTTTAAACCAACACGTGGTCCCTAGAAAAGAAGGAATCGAGGAACGTTCAAGGAGGCTCATCTAAATACAGAATGGTGAGGGCAGATACGCACGGATGGGAAGGCCAGTTGGTTGAGATTTGTTTGGGGAGATTTGTGGAGCGCCAGAGGCAGGTGCCTTGGTAGCAGGGGTGTCCCTACAAGGACAGGGAGCCATGAGCCTGGTGGCAGTTGGATCCCCATTCACGCATCCACCCCCAGCACTCACCTTGCCAAAGCAGGGTGCATTCGTCACAAAACGCCAAATCCTTTACTTACCTACTCCTGAGTCAACTCTTATGGCACCCTCCCTAAGAGGGGCGCCCCCTGGAGTTGTACACCATGGAAGGCCACCCCTCTGTTAGCCACGGAGGTGTAAGCTTTCCTGATAAAAAGGCAAGGGACTGAAAGACAGCCTGAATCTCTGCTGGCCAACTTCACTGTTCTGGAGTCAGTTATCCACTCCGAGCACGGAGGAAAAGCCTGGAAGTCTCTTCCTGAAGTGTATTTCAACAAGCTCTTAAGTAGGAAGAAAAGATCCACGGAACAAAATAGTGAAAAATAGCTGCACGGCTGGGCACACATGTAAATAGGATTTGACTCCTCCTATTGGCCAGTTGCACGATGCCACCTGTGAAAACTGCTCTCCCGGGGGGGGGGGGGGGCGGACGGTGGGAATCAGCCCCTTCCCAGGCCACCGTAGCTCACAGAATACAGGGTAGGGGCATTCCCAGCTCAGAGTGGTGTGGCTCCTATCTTGCATTCACAGTCCCAGGCCAGATGCTAGCCTCGGCATGTGGTGCTGAGAGGAACCATGCAGGTGACGAGAGGGATAGCAGGAGGCAATCCTGGGCAAGAAGGAGAAATGGAGGACGGGCCCTGTGTGAGCTGGTCTTTTCAGTATCTGAGGGAACGATGCCTTCTTCAGTCCAATCCCCTGGACCATTGATGAAACACCACTGAAAAGCTAATTTTGTTACGGGGACTCGCTGCACACAGGATTAATGGGGGGAAATCTCAATAGCTCTGAACCTAATGTTTCCTGGCTTCAGTAAAATTTTTACTCCACATAGGTGCTTCCTATTCGTTTCTACCCAGCGGCAAAAGCCGGGCAGCAGATAAAATAAGCAATAGCACCTCTCCTTACGTGGGAACATTTATCTTGCTTTTGCCTTAGTTCCAGCTCATCCAAAGCATCCTGGCCATTGTCAAAACAAAATATTGGGAGAAGTTAAGTTGGCATAAGTGTGTGAATTACGGGGGCACAAAACAGACGGAGAGAGGGTCTTGTCAAGCAGGCTCTTGGGACAGACCTTCCAGATTGAAGAAAACTCAGGTGGAGACTAAGATGATTGGGAAGAAAATAATATTTTTAAAAATATGATGCATCATCTCTATTTTAATTTTTCCTGCCGGTTTTGAAAAAAATGGGTTATATTTCAGATGGCACGTAAATCATCTGTAATGAAGCAGCGACCCATCAGACACTGTGAATAACTTGTGGCTCCTTGGATGAAAGAATATTTTCATTACAGCGCCCCATCACTTTAATCTTTGCTGTCTCACCAAGTGTTGAGTTTTCTAACATTCCTGAGAAGCAGAAGGAAACTAGCGGTTGAACATTGCTTTATAGAAAAGAAAAGGGCTATTCTGAAGTGTGTCCCCAGAAGACTACAACTACGGATTGAATAAACATAACAAATCAAGGGGTCTTTAACAAAATTTACAAACAGAAGCCTGCAGTGAAACGAACCACCGGATGAATGACCTCCAGGGACCTACTCAGCTGGCAATTCCATGGTTCCCAAAGCCACAAGAGGCCGTGTGGCACTGTCACCTCTTCTTTGCTTTACTCACCTTCCTAAGAAATGTGGTTATATCAAAGAGATATACGTGAGTGAGATTCAGAAAGCAGATACGCAATCATCTCTCAGATTGTTAAGGAGCACATCCAGCCACTGAAGCCATTCATTGAAAAAAAGCAAGTTCAGCTCTATGTTGGTGAATGTCTTCTCCAGCTGGAGATAAAGTTTCTACAGAAATAAATGTCCACAACAATTTGCTCTTATAGCTGTTCCACGGATTTCCTGGTACTACTGTTTTAAGCATGAGGCCTGTCTATTCATTATAGAACTTCTATCCAAATACGACCAGATTTCTGCTTCCACCATATGTAACTTCCTTCTCATTTCAGATGAAGAATGGAAAGCGTGGGGACAATCAAATGAGTTGAAACCAATTAGGAAAATTAATGGCATGTGTTTATCGAGCAACTGAAGTTCAACTCAAACTACGTTTTGAGAGAGCGGCAGACCTACACAGTCTTTTAATGTAGCACTTCACACATGGACAATATTAAGAAAACTCCAGAGAAACATGCCCATAGTCCCATCAACTCAACTTACTTTAGGAAACTATAATCACAGCGAATCATCAGGCTTGCTTGGTTTTCGGTTTCTCTGAACCTCGTTGCATAAGTATTTTACAGTCTACATTTGTCATTCTTAACGCCCCTGTAATTTATGTTCCATCAGGGAGATAATCCCATAAGGTGGGAGATTTGGGGTTTGTTTCACTCTTGCACTATGGCATCCAACACTTCAAAATCTGCATTCATCAAGCTCTTGGCCTTCTTTTTAATGCTTTCTTTAAGCACGAATTCCAAACGGTGTAATCAGAGGATCAAACGATCTGGTGTCTGAAAGTAGTAATTCTTGTAAAGTGAGGTCAAATTCACTTATTCAGATTTCTCTCACATATAACAGTGGCCCTAGTACGAGAAGATGCAACATGAAAGTCATATTTTAAGGATATTCAAAGGAAATTGCTCCCACAGATCCTGCAATCTCGACCGCATTCGTGAATCCTCCCATATCGAAAGGTACCAAATTTTCGTGTTCACGGACGAACGTTTGAATATGAAAAACCGCGGCTGGGCGTTTGAAAGCCTTAACCAAATCACGATGCAGACCTTCACTGTGCTGATCTCCCGCGTCGGTCACTTGCTCTCTCTTCCACTCAGCATTGCTCTTTGAATATGATCTGCTCTCGTGGACTCCAGATGAAAAGTCAAACCTCATTCCAGTAAATATGGGATCTTTCATTACCATCCTGATCACTCTCTCGTCTTCTTTCAGCAAGGTGAATCACCATGCCACACGACTCGGTTGGTGGAGTCTGATGACCATTGTCATAAAACCATTTTTTAACTTTTTTAATTTATTTTGAGAGAGAGAGAGAGAGAGAGAGAGAGAGAGAGAGAGAGAGAACGTGCATGTGAGTACAAGCAGGGTGGAGGGACAGAGAGAGGGACAGAGAGAATTCCAAGCAGGCTCCATGCTATCAGCACAGAGCCTGACGGGGGCTCAATCTCAGGAACTGGGAGATCATGACCCGAGCCAAAATCAAGAGTCAGGTGCTTAACTGACCGAGCCACCCCAGGTGCCCCTGTCATAAAATAATTTATATTCAAGCATAGAAATAGTAAATGGTGCCCACTGATTATGACTGGTGGCATATCCACGAGGGATTTGAGGAACCATGGTTGTGTGGCAGCACGTTGCTTAGGAACCGCAGGCCTATAAATCTCATATGTAATGAAGAAATGCAGGCATCCAAGAGAAAATAAGCTAAAAATATAAATCACAGGGGCCCCTGGGTGGCTCAGGCAGTCAGCTGTCTGACTTTGGCTCAAATCGTGATCTCATGGTTTGTGAGTTCGAGCCCCATGGAGGCTGCTTCAGATTCTCTCTCTCTCTCTCTTTTACTCTCTCTCTGCCCCTCCTCCTTCTCATCCCCCCCCCCCCCACTGCCTTGTCTCTCTCTCTCTTAAAACTAAATAAACCTTAAAAACAAAAAACAAAAAACACCACAATCACAAATGAGAAATTCATCTAAAATTTCACTGGGCTGGTATATTAATTCTGCTTGTATCTGCTGGATTGAGGGTATTGTCAGTCCTCCGGGGATGTAGTTTTTAAAAAAAATGTATCACGGAAATAGTTTCTCAGCCTACAGAGACTATAGTTTCAGTTTTAAAACAATAAGGTCTACAGGGCGCCTGGGTGGCTCAGTTGGTTAAGCATCAAACTCCTGATCTCGGTTCAGGTCATGATCTCACAATTCACAAGTTCAAGCCCCACATCGGGCTCCTCGCTGATAGTGTGAAGCCTGCTTGGGACTCTCTCGCTCTCTCTCTCTGCCCCTCCCTTTCTCTCTCTTGCTCTCTCAACATAAATAAATAAAGGTAAAAAAAAAAACAAGGTCTGGAATAACTGGTAGCCAACTACATTGGTACCATTCAGGGGTTATGTTTTTCTGCTGTTTAAATTAAGTAAATGACTAGAACTAAATGATGAATGTTCTCACTTCATTCAAAAGGCAAAGAGGAGATATGAAACACCAACTCCTTTTCTTTTATATAGGAAGATCTACCATTAAATACCTCCTAAGATGTTAAAAATACACCACGAAAAACTCACCCATAGGAATGGAAAGCAGGACAGTGGCTGCTTGGGGCCAGAGCCGAGGGGGTGGAAAGTGGCGGATGGACTGTAAAGGGGCACAAGGGAACGATCTGGGGGCACTTACAAGTGTTCTCTACCTTGACTGTAGTGGTGACATGAGCGAAAATGATTATCAAAACTCATTGAAATATACACTTCAGCTTGATTTTTTTTAAATGTGCCACAATTCATGTTTCTTATCAGTTGTCAACCTCTTTTTTCCAGCACCATCAAGGAATTAACGTTTTGATGATGACGGCCTTCACCACTGGACATAATAGTCCCTGCCCCTCCGAATAAAACATGACATTAGTGCTGATCTTTGTCTAGCTGTTTATCCACCAACACTCGCCTCTAACACAGGTGATATTCACTCCTGCTTGAGTAAACTATATGGGTCCAACAATAATGTTCACTTTCAGGTGTAAAAGTGAAAAGGGGTTTTCTTTTTCTTTCTTTCTTTCTTTCTTTCTTTCTTTCTTTCTTTCTTTCTTTTTTTTCTTTTTTTCTTTCTTTCCTTCTTTCTTCCTTTCTTTCCTTCTTTCTTTCTTTCCTTCTTTCTTTCCTTATCTCTTTCTTTTAATGTTTATTTATCCTTGAGAGAGAAAGAGAGAGAGAGAAAGCAGGGGAGGGGCAGAGAGAGAGGGAGACACAGAATCCAAAGCAGGCTCCAGGCTCTGCGCTGTCACCAGAGAGCCCAATGCAGGGCTCTAGCCCGTGGACTCTGAGATCATGACCTGAGATGAAGTCGGACGCTTTATTGACTAAGCCACCTAGGCGCCCCCGAAAAGGGGCTTTAAAACATATCCTTGGTTTAAGAGGTGAGGATTAAAAAGTATATAATGTTGTTTAACGTTAAGGCTCAACTGGCATGTCAATAGTTATGATTCTGAAGGTTTTATTTTTTAAAGAGTTAAATTTGAATGTTGAATGGTGGTCCGGTTTTCAGTAATACCCTGGGTCAGATTCATAAAGTATTTGGCCTACAAAAAATTCAGTTATCAAAATTTAAAAAGCAGGTTTATTTCTAAAAAATAAAATGGAAAGATTTATTTCTCAGACTCTTATACCGTTTCTGCTAAAATTCAGAGGCAATTTTAGCCATGGATATAGGCATAGACTTCAATGTCCAGCTCATTAGGTAATGTATGTTCATCATTAGACCTTAAAGCTAATGCATATTACATGTGCCAGTTTAGGAGAAACTAGAGAATAAACACCTCTCTGCTCTGCTCCAACACTATTCCCTTCCCCTTGACAATCACAACTAAAGTTTAGCAAAGCATTTTCTTCGTTTCCTGGATGCTGACTCTTACTTGCTTCTTGACCAGAGAAAGGATTACTTGATGTAATAAGATTGCAGGACTACGTCTCAGAGGCCAAAACATCGAAAATAAAGACAGTAATGGAGAAAGCATTAAGCTGTCAGAAAAGATGTACTGGCTCAGGGTTTCATGAATCTCACTCTTTCCTTAAAATCAAAGGGTAACTTACATTACAGCAAAGCTAAAAAAGTTTCAGAAATCTGCCTCCCCTCAATTCCATGAGAAAAAAATAGGTGACATAATCCACAAGGATATACACGGTATGAGATGTGATGGGGCCACAGAAGGAAGTTGTGGAATCCAAATTCCCATCTAGAGTGGGAGTCATCTAAAACATCCTTTACAGGGGCACCTGGGTACAATTGGTTAAGAGTTCCACTTTGGCTCAGGTCATGATCTCACGGTTCGTGAGTTCCAGCCCTGCACTGAGCTCCGTGCTGACAGCTCAGAGCCTGGAGCCTGCTTACAAGTCTGTGTCTCCCTTTCCCTCTGCCCCTCCCCTTCTCTCTCTCCCTCTCTCTCTCTCTCTCTCTCAAAAATAAATAAACATTAAAACTTTTTTTAAATAAATAAATAAATAAATAAATAAATAAATAAATAAAACATCCTTTACAGACAGCCAACCCGCTTCTGCATGAACACTTCCGGGGACAGAAATTCACCAGCTTGGCAAGCTTGGTCCACAACTGGAAGGTTTAACCTTTAGGTGGTGCTCCCTTATAATGAGCTGAAATAGACCCATCAAAGCCCCTTTCTCTAAAATCAGTTTTGCTTCTGCACAGACACAAACATATTGCAATACCCTCCTATACAAAGTAGTTCTTGAAACATTTAAGATTAATAATATCCCCTAAGGGCTCTCCTTTCTAGGCCCAAAATATCTTTTTTAAAATGAGTTACTTAACTTTCTGATCTCCCTCCACAGGACATATCTGTTGGCCAGTGGTCCCTGGATGCAAACACCGTACTGAGCTTAGGGACACTCAAACTCTTGGGCAAATGACCTATTTTCAAGGCATTATCCCTCTCTTCTCTATTTGAGGAACTGACTCATCCCTGTGAAATTCTCATTTTGTTAATTTCTGCGTGTCAATCAAGCTCACTGGCTGTTCTGTGACTCAGGGTTCTGCAAGCCAATGACTGATGCATCCGTTCCAGCTTTACGTAATGCACCAACCTAAAAACCACGGCTTTAGCTTGCAACTTTCAAGTCACTGATAGAAATGATAAAGGGGAGAAAGCCAAAAACAGAGTTAGTCCTGATGAGTCAAAGGGTGAAAAAGACTACTGAAGGCTTAGAGCAGGAGGACGAGGGCTGCAGTTGGTAACTTACCATCTCTGTGATCTTGGAAAAATTCACCTCTCTGAGCCTGTTTCCTCACCTATACAGTGACATTAATACCATCCAATAGGATAGAGATGATTGAAAATGCGTCCTACACTTAGTCCACGTTCACTAAATTTGTGCTGAGCAGATGATAAGTATTTTGTAAGGGATGAAAGGTCATAAAACGATAACCCAATATGCCTAATTGTCTCTAGTATTTACTTCCAAAAATTATCATGTAAGTCAACTGCTTAAGAACAATCAGACACTTTTAGAAGCTGTATTTCAGGTTACTAATATAACAATTAGGAAAACAACACTGTTATTGTAGCACTCCCTCTCTTTAATTACCTGTTGTGAACACCTTGATTTTTTTATGGGCTAAATAATCCCACTAACAGATTTGTTTCATAGTTCCTATTTTGTAACTGATCTTAATTAGCACAGTGCCCTGCCTTCCCTCCAAGGCCTTTACATGTTCCACATTGTGAAACTTGTTAGATTGTGCTCTCTCCCAAAGCAGGGAACAAGTCTGATTCAGTCTGATGTGGTCTGATAACCAAATCCTTTCCAAGCTGGCCCCAGTTACCATCCCTGCACCGCTCTACCACATCCCAGGTCCCTCCTGCTCACCCACAGCCACTCCAGGTTACTTCTAAATGCCTCTGGTGCCAAAAGTCTCTGCCTAGAGGACACACTGTCCACCCAGACTCCTGCCTACCTTGCAAGGCTCATTCAGTCCTCTCTTCCAGGAAGCCTTGCACACCTGTGACTTCGCCCATTAGAGTACTAATCACATGAGGTCACAACTGTCCACCACACTGCTCCTTCAGGAGCGTTTTTACCCATTTTTACCCATGTAACTCGATGCTTGGTACATGGCACCTTTCCCAGTGTTGGCTCACTGAACAGCTCAGAGCTTGACTCACGGCACACTTGGGGTCTCTGAAGAGAATGGAAGAATGCCTTCTTGTTCTACATGGACATCCTGCTTCTACATAGCACTTCTCACTCACAACTGCGACTTTGTGTGCTGAGTATACACTCGCTTTGATTCTTCTGAACAGGTAATTAACTCGCACTTCTCTACAGGTTTGAGTCCTCCTCCCACCAGGATTTTTGGAAGAGGCTTTGAGTCTTATGAGATGACTTATTTGGCTAGCATTCATCAGTGTGGCCACCAGAAGAAAAATGTTGGGTGGGTCTTAACATGAAGAAAACAATAAAAATTGTCTGTACTGGAGGCATTGTCCCCACCTTCCCCCAAACTCACCGAAGGCAACGCAGAGATCCTGTCTATTTCTCATCGGCTTCTTAATTATTCCTAGAAATAATAATGGGTCACCATTGTTGACCTCTCCAATTCATCTGCTACTTCTTTTAACTGGCCTCTTTGATTTGGACCAACCGACTCACTTTCAGCCACAGTAAGGAATCCTGGGGACGGGAGGGGGGCTAGAAAGCACTAAATATAAATATCTGCTTGCCTCAACTGCTCCCCAAATGTTTTCCATTACTGGAGCTTCGAGCGCAAGCACACGTCCAAGACAGCAATCACAACATCAAATAGGGCCAAGATGACCCCCCTCGGTCCCCCGACGTCCCAATCAGTCACCACCTCCCGGAAGGAAAACAAACCGGCCCCAGACACAGCCCTCCACGTGCAGCGGGCGCCCCAAGGCTTCCAGGCAAAGGGGCGACGCGCGTCCCCAGCACTGCGCGCACCGCCGCGCCCTTCCAGGTGGCCTCGCGTACCTGGCGGCGGTGCCCGCGCCTCGGACGAGGCCGGCGGGCGAGGGTGCGGGCGGCGCGCGCGCTCGCCCGGGGGTCTGGACCGCGGCGGCGGCGGCGGCGGCGCCCCCTCCGCGGCTCCCCGGGCTCCCATCGCCGCCCTCCCGCCCCGGGTGGGGCCGCGGCCCCGGGCTCTCGGCCGCTGCCTGGAAGCCAGAGGGTCAGATTCAGTTTCACAACAAAGTCTCTCCCCATCACTGCAACCGGACTGGAGGCCAAAGCGGCCGGGCAGCCCGGGCAGGGGCCGGAGCGCAGCCGCCGCGGGCGAAGGTGGGAAGAGAGCGCGCGAGGGGAGGGTGGCTGGCGACAGGGTCCCGGCGGCTGGACTTACTCGGGTCCCAACTGCGGCGACGCGGGACTGAGGAACCGGTTCTTCCGAAAACAAACCGAAAATGGGTAACGGAGAGGCCAGGGCAGCGCTTAGAGGGGTTCTGTCTCGGTGTTTAGGGCAAAAAACGGCTCTGGCTTCCAGAAATTCGAGCCGGTGGTGGCTTTTTTCTTTCTCTCCTTCTGAAATGCGCCTGTGCCTCCGGGTTGAGGGGCGCCCTTTGCGCGGCTCCGAGTGCGCAGCGACACCAGGGCCGGCGCTGGCGAGGGGAACCCTCTTCCCAGCACCCCCGGTCTTCCCAGTCCCCCCTTCCCGGCCCCCAGTCCCCTCCCTGGGCCCCGACTCCCCTCCGCACGGGAGCTGGAGCCTGGGCCTGCTGCCCACGCCCCGCGGGGTGTCTAGGACTCCTCAGCCTTGGCCGTGTTTAAACTCAGGGTGAGGGTGGAGGGGGGTTGGTCTGTCAGCGTGGGGCAGTTAGGTGTGCTTGAGGTGGGCCTGTAGGGACAGACAGGCCGAGTGACATGGTGATCTTTTTTTTTTTCCTGGTGGGTGGGGAGCACCTTGAAGTGCTTAAGTCGTCAGACTGAAACTTATTAAAACATCAGAGATTCGAATAATTTTATAAGTGGTCTTAAAGGTAAGTACTGTAACTTAAGGACTTTTGCCTTTCTTTGCATCGAGGAACACTTGGGGAGGGTAGGTGGAAGTTCCTGTAACCTCCAAGTCCCTCTGTATCTTTGAGTTGATGGGGGCTAGGGCCAACCTGGATTCAACCTGTAAAGTGTTTCAGCATTGGATGAAACCTCCATCAGAGGCCAGTAATCTGAGCTCCTCCTTCTTTGGCAACTTCCGCTTACTTGATTAGGGAATCCAATCACAAGCAGCGAAGGATTTGCAGACACTTTGATGATTTGCTCTTATAAGGACTCATGCTTCTCAGTGAGCAGCATTAAAATGTTTGCAGTTCTCTCTCTCGCTCTCAAATAAACTGCCTTCCGCATCGTCACTCAATTATTCACATCGAATGAGATCATGTAGGCCAAAGGCCCTCGGAAAGTATAAAGCACGGTATGAATACAGATATAATTGTGCATACTCGGGCAAATTCATCTAGAGTCACATGCTTTGCTGTTGTTTATGAGTCAAGTATCTGCTGGCTTGTACGAGATACCATGAAGTTAGAGTCAGAATCCTTCACCTTCAAAGACCATAGGTTATAGATTGAGATAAGACCGACATGCAGGAAATAAATAGAAATATACACAAACACGGATTAGGGGTCCTGAACTGTTGGATGTTTATTAGTGTGCAGACCCTGAAACTTTCCAAAATAGACCATGTATGTCAGGTGAGAGGATTTCTACAAGTCAGTGTACTGATAAATTATGTTAACTCAATAATTCCCCAATACCTTGTCCAAATAGAAATAATAACCAAATCAGCCAGTTGATGAGGACGACCTTGCCTTTTTGAATCCATTGCTTATCCTTTCTCATTATGAATATAAAAAAATATGGTATAAAAAAGCAAATCCAGAGTCTTTTAGAGCTCAGGTGATCAAAAGTTTTATTTAAGGAGGAAGTAACAAAAACCCCAAAATACCAAATATAAGTATCTGCTATGAACTCACCAAAAGCAATGAAAGTTTCTTTTGTCAAAGACTACAGGCATGGTATTTATTTGAAAATCGTATTTAAAAAATCAATCTTTGTAATTTAGAAGCAATAACATATAATCTAAATTTTATGTATTAATACAAAGAGTCTTTTGATCCCTGATTCTAATATTTCTTTAAAAATATATATAGAACAGCTCCAAACCCAAATATTCTACCATTTTATTTTTCTAACATCTCAAAACCTAGATTCATATGGTCTTTGGATAAAAATAGCTAAATTTTGAACCAGTTTCTGAACTTGAAGGTGTGAAGAATTATTTCATTACTGCTCTTTAGGAAACGCCATGTGTTTAAAATATTGGCAGCACTAGATTCAGAAGATAAAGTCATATTCAGAATTTCCTATTAAGGAAAATTGCTATTTGGGCAAAGTACATTTATTTTAGTGCAGTATACAAATTCTTCATATTCTCCAAAACGGGAGTAGCAGGAGCCAATTTATTGAGTATAATGTATTCCAGACACTTGCTGGAATAAACAATGCTCTTGAGCCCCTCAGATGCACAGCCAATAGGGAGCTGTTGACTACTTGAGGTTTTTACACATCTCTCTGCCAAATCAGAAATCCAAATCCCAAATCAGTCACAGGCACAGTGTGGATTTGTAGTCCTGTCTGGGCACGGGGTCACAGTCCGCAAATGCATGATACCACCTAAGATAGGTTTATTTTTAACATAAAATATACTTGTTTTTCCATTTGACAAGAATACAAGTATGAATAAAATTTTCAATAAAAATTTAAGTGTCCTTTGTAACACCAAGCCAAGATCCAATAAAACACATATTCATAACCACTTGAGAATATATATGTTTATATTCATCTATCGATGTGTGTATATATATATGTATGTATGTGTGTATATATATACATACATATATATATACATGTACATATATGTACATATGTGTGTATACATATATATGTATATGTGTATATATATATATATATATATATATATATATATATATGAGAGAGAGGAAGAGAATTTCCATGTAAAAAACTAGTAACTACCATAAGGACTCAATTATGTATCTGTTAGTTTATATTGGACCAAGAACATTGAGCTGTTTACATGTCATAAAATGCTAATCTTAACTGCTATCCTAACCTACCTATGTACAATAAAGAAATGACAGGGTTTCTTGCACATGAAGGCACAAAAATTGCTTAAGTGTAGAATTTTTTACTCTAGTTTATGGCATAAACATAGAATACATGTGACAGAAATATATGTTTAAACCAAGGACTTATTCAAACTCTCAAATACATATCCACAGAAGGGAGAGGACAAAAATCAACAGAAATTTTGTAGTTCTTTGAGCATTTGTATTCTGTCTACAATGACAGGTTAGGTATATTATGAACAATCCTGATTCAAAAGAAATTTTGTGCTTCTCTCTCTCTCTCTCTCTCTCTCTCTCTCTTTCTCTCTCTCTCTCTCACGTGCACGTGCACTCACGCAGACACACACACACACGCGCGCACATGCGCACACACTTTAAAAATCCTTGTATTATTTGGTTTGGCAATGTACTTTCATCTCGAAAGACTTGTCAAATGCACCTAATGGGAGTTTTCCTTAAAGGGGAAAGAAGATCCAGCCCACTAGCTTAGATCAAGATTTACTTGTGATCATCAGTTGGAGAAGACTGGACCATATGGAACAACCAAGAGTCAAGCCAACTCTTCAAGTGTGAGTTAGACATTTTCTTATGTGCAGGAGCCATTTAAAGAAACTTTTAATCGATCAATGATTTTTCCCCCCAGTACCGGTCTTTCTTTTTTCACTTAGCTAAATCACTTAATACTGTTAGCATCATGTTAACTCCTGGAGTATGTCTGGCTAGAGAGCATGAATTGAAGGCACTAGAATAATAATACCAAGAGATATTATGCACAAGACTGATCCCTATGCTTTAAGGCCTATATACTTTAAAAAGCACTTGTGATTCTTAGTCTACTGAAATATCCTGTGATCTGAAAGTTAAGGTCTATGCCTATTGATCCACTAAAAAGTGGTAGGAGGTAAACCCGGGAGAAATTTATCCACTAGACAGGAACTTATTACATGAGCCATAGTGAACTTATTACATGAGCCATAGTGAACTTTCTACGTGAGCCATAAGTTTTGACTTTTACATTTAATTTCTTGTTACATTAGGGCTAGTTTTCTAATCCATTTATTGTTGACTAACTAACATTAGCAAATACATTTCATCCTATCAAGACTTGTAAAGAACATTATCAAATTCTTTATACTAGCAATTTGGGGGGTATGTAGTAAAAGGGCACTTTATGCACTTACAACTTAGGAAACCGAGTTTGGGATACAACACAAGGATCCTTGGCCAGCTTTCTACTAAAGCAAAGACTTAAGATGAATTGTCAAGTTATGTTTTACCCATACCCTATGTCTCACAAGTAATTACTACAGCAAACTTTATTGTACTTTTGATTAGTTAAAACAAATAATACCTGTTGTGTTGATCTTTTCCTTTTAGGTGAATCTTCCAAAGTTACTGAGATTCAGATTTTCTGAATTTAATCTAATTTGCCCAATTTTTCTTTTCTTTTTATCATTTTTCTCTCTTGGCATACAGATACTTTTCATTCTCAACGACTGTTATAGGTGGAGCTTTCCTGAACTTCCCATTTGCTTTTATCCAGATCATTCTACTTATTAACATATCCATTTGTGAGCTGCCTTTACTTTTATAAAGAGATGATATCTAACAAGTGCTTCAGGGGAATATGATTCCTTGATGTGGCAGTCCTTTGCTCTTGCCCCCACTCCACAGCCAATGGCTTGGTTGTTCTTTTTACATTTCTGTAATATCATATGACAAACAAGCATCAGATTTATTCCTCTTTCTCACAACTAGCAAATTTTTAAAACAGCACCTTTTTCTCCAAGAATAAAATTGCAGGTGCATTAAAAAAATATAACCAGCATAATTGCTCTTCCGGTATAGTTTAGAACAGAACTGCATTCTCCATAAGTAAACTCTCATGACCAGCAGAACGGAAATATCTGGGAGTTTGACTCATGAAGAGTACGAAGTTGGACCTCAACTTTATGACTTTTAGATTATATTTCCCCAGACATACTACTTGTACTTATCTAGGTTAAATCTCATTTGCTATTTCCTGACCATGTTTTTGGCAGATAGCTGATAGTACTCTTGTTGACTTTTGGTTTATAATTGTAAATTACTATCAACATTGTCTTGAAACGGATTCTACTTTGTGAGTTCTGTCATCATGCAAAAATAAAACTAAACAGGTAGAGAGCCCAGGATAAGAAAGCTTGGATTCATTGAAAAGATATAACATGAAAGGTTTATCCTGTAAAAGCAGAGATTGTGGGCTGAGGCCATTTAGAGGAAACAATCAGCTCTCTTTTGGCCAAAAATAAGCCTGAAGAATAGTACCAGAGGTAGCTGTAAAGATAATTTTCAAACAGCCTTGCCTTGCATGCCAAACCAAGTACCGTCTAAGCGCCAAAATTAGTGCCAAAGGAGTAGTGGAAAGGAGAAAGCAAACAATCCACTGTTTGTTTGATAAGCATAAAATATTTATAGTGAGGAAAATTATGTTTCCAACATTGTAATTGTCTTTATTTCTTAACATGTAACAAGAGGCACTTCAGAGCTGTTCTTGGTAATGAAAACCTAATGTGTCCTTGAATATTAGTCAGATATTCAGAGAGCTGAATTGTTGATTGGGGTTGACTTCTTCTGTTTCTGTTTTTGTTTTTGTCTGTTTTTCTTTGCTTTGTTTTATTCTTTGCCTCCATGTGGTTTCTCTCCTAACACAAGACATTGTGTTTGCTTGCTTTGTTTTGGTATTCTATTTATCAAACAAATATTTGATAGCTTAAAGTATTCTTGAAGGGACAAAACTTAAAATTGCTTTATGCATCATTTAAACCAGTGCTTTGACAGGATATTAAATCTCTATATTAACTGAATCATAGCCCCAGACCAGTATATTTATGGTGACTATGAAGGGGGGGGGGGGGGATCCAACTGAAATCTTAGCAATCACTTTTTAGAACACACAGCATGCTGACAGCTAGTGGCCATTTTACTCTGAAATCCTTATCCCCGGATTTCATTTTTTAATTTGCTGTAGATCCTGAAATAAATGCTCAGCTCAATAATTTGCCTAAATCTAACATGATGTAGATATTTCCTTTCAGATCAGAGAATTTATTTATATATGCAAAAGGAAAACTCAAATCATGTCCCGATCAGCTAAGGAAACTACTGGATTAGCAGGGGCAAAATGTTTGTTGGAGTGAAAAAAGGAGTTATTCTTCTGTGTGTGTGTGTGTGTGTGTGTGTGTGTGTGTGTATAATATGATCCCTGTGGTGACTGCAGTGCGACCACTTGCAGCAATTTTTAATCTTTGAAGTTAGGTAAAATTTTGTTAGCAGTCTCAAATCATTAATTTAATCGCTTTGGGTGTCGTTCCAGCAACTCGCGAAATTCTCACCCGCAATCAGATACAATGACATCGATGGAGGCAAAAGGCACCATGCGTTTACCTGCACACTGTGCGAATGGAATTGGATTGCCGGTGAGGCCAGGCGCAGGGGGGTGTGAAACTATGTACAAAATTAAATGTGAGCGAGAAATGCTGATCAAATCCTTTGGAAAGAGGCGTTTACTGTTCAAGAAATACTGCGAACGTGGCTGCAAGGATCAATGGTGAATGACTCACTTGATGTGAAAATCGAGCTAGGAAGCTTGGGAAGAGGCAGAGAGAGAGGGAGACAGACAGACAGACAGAACGAGAGACCGTCTGGGGTCGCGCGTACTGGGGCTGTGGCAACGTGGGAGGAATCGCAGAAGCAGAGACCGCCAAACGACGTGAGCCGGGCTCAGATAGCTAAGCAAAATTCACCTCGGAAAGGAGGCTTTTCTCTGCCGATTTCGCCTTCACTCTACGGAAGTCTAGCTCTTTTCCTAAGCCTCGTCTATTTCCTCAAGCCTAGGACGCCGGCACATTTTGATGCTCTTGGAAAAGCCGCGGAGACTCTGGGTTGCTGGTGCTGTGTGCAGGCGCGTCCGGTCGCTCTGCCTGGTGGCTCTGCAATTTGATTTCAGGCCTTTTTCCCCCTTGGCATTATTTTTTGACTACTTGAGGGTGGGGGGGGGGGGGAACCATATAAGAAATTCGAGAACAGACTGTGGGATGCAGAACTGCACACGTGATCTTGCAAATGGGATAGGAGGGTGGGGGAGGTGGGGAAGAGAGAAGTGAAACTAGAAATTATGGACCGGCTTTAGAATTCCAGAATCTCCCTTATTCTTTCCCAATATACATTGTTTCTGATTCTTCACAGCTGCGCTTACCCAATAAAAGTGGAAGAGGGAAGATAATGGCCTGAATAGTGACGTGTCTACGGACATAAATGTACAAGCGGCTCGCCAGCGGGGGCTTTTGTGGAGGAACCTCAGAGAGAGAGATGCCGTTCCCCAGGCTGTTTCTAAATACACGGAGATTATTTCTCTAAAGATTTTGAACAGTTCTTTTGTCCAAATCCAAGACCCTATAATGCATAAGCTCCCTCAAATGGGGCATTCGAATTTCACTTATTTAGAGATGTCTGAAGCTTTCAAGAATGAGAGAAGTGCGGATGAAAAGACATCTTTTTATGGTCTGTTTTGGGTAGCTGAACAGGTAGGCAGACACGCGAAAGAGATACTTCTGGAAGCTGCTTTGCTTCAGAAGGTACCTTCTTATTTGCTAAAAGTTTATATTATTGTCAATAAAATCAAAAGACAAGCTGTCAGTGTGGATGTATCATTTGATAAGTAAATTCAAACACACAATTTTCTTTGGAAAGGGAAGATAAATCAAAGTGCTACCCCTGATATCTCAGTCAAATCAAGATTGAAGAAAAAATATTCTCTCCATAAGAACGTTCAGTTTTTTTTTTTCTTTTCTAACATGTCTGGAGTTAAACAAAACATGTTAACAAGATTGTAACGAAAACTCCTCACGATGTAAACATCCAAAGAAAGAAATTCTAGATTGATTATATTCTGGGACCGCAAAGATTTTATTACTAGATATCACTGAAGCAGTGGAACCAGAGGCTGAAAGCCTTAGGACTCTAACTGGGTGGTGAAGGGATTTTAGAGAACTAGCTCCCAATTAAGAAAAAACTTCATAAAATGTAAATGCAATAAGTTGAGCTGAATTTTATTTTTCCAAGATTCAAGTATGTATTTAGTCTGTTTGGAAGGCCCATGGCCAATTCATGAATGTATCGGAATAAAACACAAGATGAAGTGCCAAATACCTGTGGTTTATGTAAACTACATAAAATCGCGGGGTTTTTATATTTAGATGGATACTAGACGGATATAAAATGGTAGATAAAAATCAGTTGTTACGGCTTGTCGTGGATTTCCATGTGTTTATTAATTTTTCTAAGTTTTATTTATTTATGTATTTATTTAATTTTTTGCGTTTACAAACACTTGTCCAATATGAGCTTCTGAAAGTGCAGCAGGCATCATTTCCTTATTTCACTTCTCAGAAGTACACGGGAAAAGACACAACCAGAGGTGTTTCTAAGTGAAACGGGTCCTTGCTGCTCGACCTCAGGAAACAATGCGAAGCGTTTGGCCACGTCTCCGCAAGGACGCTGGGTGTGGGGGACGGAGGCCAGGGACGTCAGCTGCCGCCCTCCACCCCACCTCCTCGTGAAGCTTTGACTGATCTCCCTCTAGCACCCCACTGGGGGTGCGAGCAAGGAAGGGAGAGAGCTCGTTCGGGAGGGAGCAGTGGTGCGGGGGGGGGGGGCATTTTACCACGCCTTGGTGAGGAAGGCTGGTCGGGAGAGCCCTCTGGGACTGTTCTGTCCCAGCGAGGGTTTGGTGGGCCGACAGAGCTCGCGTCTCTGCTGCGGGTCACTCCCGCGTGCGCTTGCTCCCGCCGTCCGTGCACCCGCTGCAGCAGCGAGCGACCGGGGCTGGGAAACCCGCTCCCTCCCTGGCGGCGCCTGTTACCAGCAGCTGCTTTTGCTTAGCCCTGCGAGGATCATTTTGCCCCAACCCACGGCCTCTCCCCTGGCTCCATCTCCTCCAGCCCCTCCCTCCCCCTCCCCCCCCCCTTCCCAAGCTGCGCAGCGACCGGGGCTAGTCAACGCGGTGGCGAAGTCACGCGCGCAGGTTTTGAGCTCCAGGGTGGGGGCACCGGGGGAGGGAGCGCGAGGAATGAGCCAGAAGGACCGGGAGGCTTTAAACCTACCCAGGGAGGTGGGAGTAAGGAGCTGGGGCGACGGGATTAGGAGGCCTTAGGCGGGCTAGGCTCGCTCCCTCCACCCGCGCCGAGGAAGACGTCGGAGGCCTGGGCCGGGCAGAGGGGCCGGATGCCCTGCCCGCCACCTGTAGCGTCGGGGAGGTGGGACTCGCGAAGAGGGTGCCCTCGCTGCGGCTCCCGGCGCGGGGCCCCCGGGGGCTCCGGAAGGGCCCTCGCTGGCGCTGCAGAGCGCGCTCGGTGACCGGCGGCCCAGCTCGCCGGGGCCGCCCGAGCAGTCCCTCGTCCTCTCACTGCATTTTCAGCTCGGGCTAGAAACAGATAGCCTGGAAGCGACCGCAGGCGCTCACAAAGGCTTTGCTGGACACTGGGACTGGGAAGCCGACGACGCTCGGGGTGCCGAGGCGGGCCCCGGGCGCTGGTCTCCGTTCTGCAGGGCGGGGCGGCGCGGGCCGACGGCCGCGCCACAGAGGGGGCCCCGCTCCAGCGGGCTGGATTCGGTCTCTCTTCCGAGCGCCAAGCTGGAGTGGGACCCCGGGCCGGGGCAAGAGTCGCCTGGTGCTGTAAGGGGCCTAATGCTGGCCCGCTTGCCGCACACAGGCCTGTGCATACACTAAGGATGGTCAGCTAGGTAAGGACATGCTTCTGAGAGGAGATTTCGCCCGGGTTTGCCGTAATATTTTGGAAAAGCAGCCTGTTGTGGCCGAGATCAGTTAAGTTCCCGCACCCTCGAACAGGTTTGTCTTGCAGGCTGAGCATCAGGAACATTTGTATCTCGCCTGCCTAGAAGTGACCGAAGCAAAATGGCCTATCGGGTCCTTCTCCCCGCCCACCGCCGAGAGTAGGGGGCTCATCCGTCAGCGGAGGGCACACCCATTCGCGCCCGTGTCATATTTGACAGCTGGAAGGGATCATAGCGGCCCTGCAGCCGTCCCACCCTGCGGCGCTGCCTATGAAGACACTGACGTTCCCAGGGGTTAAGTGACCTCAGATGACAGGGCTGTTTTCTCCAGCGTCCTGAATAGAGCCTGGCGCGAAGCGAGTCGTCGTTGGACCTGGGTTCAATGAGTGGACACCCAGCCAGGGGGTCGCAGACTCGGGAGCGGGAAGCCAGGTCGGAATCGCCCCGCACCCGCTTTAACCGACGCGTAACCACGTGCCAGGATACTTTCCGCCCACTCCACGCGCTCCAAGGCCAGGGGACAATGTTCCCAAACCCAGTTCAGATGCCCTTTTACGAACAGACTCCAGAGAACCAGAAGCTCTTCGCCCTCCTCCCTTCCATACAGATTTCTGAGAATGCTTGTTCTCCAGTCCCCACCCCCACCTCGGTTTTCATTCTGCAGTTCTGGGGAGTTTAATGTGGTCCGTACCCTTTCCTTAGGATCAAAAACTGCCGCCGGCCGAAAGTTACAATGAATAAAGCCTTCCTCCTCAGTCTCCTCTCACCTTTATGGCCATCCCCCACTTTTTTTTTTTTTTTTTTTTTTTTGGAGGCCTTAACCGCCGGCAAGTACAAACCTTCCTTCTGAAGACAGGGGTGGAGCTCTTAAAGGTCGCCTGGAGAAGCCTTAGCATCGCTCCCACCAACCCCCCACCGTGAACAAATAGTCTAAGCGGAAAAAAGCGTGCGTGCAGTGCATCACGACTTGAAGACAAGACCACACCTCCACCCTCAGACAGACTCCAAGCGCCCTGTTGCCTTCAGCTAAAGCCTTGTAGAGTATCCGGGGCCGCCACCACCCTGGGGGGACCGTGGTACACCGTCCCGGGAAGGAAGGAGGCGAGGCGAGGCGGGGCAAAGTGCGGAAGAACCGAGACCGCTCAGCCTCGCCCAGGCTGTCTCCAGTTCTTTCCGCCAAGGCAGTAAACTGGCTGGGCTGAATGAGGTCCAACGATGCCCAGCTACCACTCACTGGGGCAACACCTTTGCTAATGCATCTAGGGAGGTCGTTATTCGTCAGCCCAGGGCTACAAGGAGACCCATGGGGCTTTTTCCAGGTAAAGACGCCCTCCTCCAGAAGACGGATTCGGAAGTTTGGGGAAGGTAGAGAGTGACGTGGGGTGTTTTCGAAATTTAGATCAGCAACTTAAAAACCACAATCTGACCCAAAAGAACACTCGTTGTGGGGGCTCCTTCACAATTTTTGCCTCCAACACAGGGCTTGGTACAGAGAAGTGCAATGATCATTGAAGGAGTAAATGCCAGTGTTGGCAATAATATGGGTAACATATTATTTATGTTTATTATTATTTGTTGTTTTTTTTCTTCTAGTGAGCCCTCAGCGACTACCGTCTTCCCTATTTCTAAGATTTGCATGAAACCCAAGCAAATAATTTCAATTTCATGATTATCAGCCCATCGAATACATACACAATATGGATAGGACCTGACATTGGTGTTCCCTCAGACACTGTTGTCCATATTTTCCGAGACTAAATGATCAGTGTGATCAGAGAAACATGAACCCGTGCTCATATTCACAATTACGGTATGTAAATGAACATATAGTTTTTTGACAAAGGAAAGGAAGTGGCTTCCTTGGAACAAGATGACTGAGATGCACCCGGCTTTCTTCACCAGTAATGAATTTGGGCATCGTATAATGTCTCGGGTAGTAGGCATTGTAGCAGAGAAATCAAACAGTGAAACTATTCTTATGACCCAAGTATTTTAAAAAATACATCTCCTATTCTATTGTTGTAGGTGTGCCCGCCCAGGATCCCCACATCTTTCCATTTCCTTAGACTAGGAAAAGTTCCAGGAAATATTACCAATCATTCAGGAGAGAAAAAAATGAATAAGGGCATTTCTAAGCCGAGTTGTAGACACGTGCAAATCTCTCATTTTCCTGAGGTTAAGCCTTATTTCCCTTTCTGTTGCAATTTAAACCTAAAAGAATATTTATAGGTAATCTGAAATTCCTGGTCCCACGTCTCTCAACAAAGAGATTTTGTTTTGCCTCCACTGTATAAAACTACAGGCAAGACTTTTTGCAATCACGGGGTTTTCACTTTCACCTTTTAATGCCACACACTTTGTCTTCCTAGTATAGTTCGAGCAGACATTGCCAATATGTGAATTGAAGCAACATAAAGAAAAATCTCCCCTTGGCCAGCCAATCTGTGGAGTCTGTGGGGAGGCACAGCACTCTTAATTCTCCAAGCTCCATCTGTGGGAATGATGAAACTCAGCCATTAGGGAAGATTATGAGGTTACATTCATTAGATTCCTCCATTATACTCTAGTCTTCTGGAGATAGTTGCCATTTTCCCTTTAAATGTCATTATTTCTAGATCTAGTTAGCAGCTGATGCAATTAAAGAGGAGATAATGTAAATTTAACAATACAAATAACACTTTCTTTCATGTACGTTGAAACATGCATAAAGGGAAGGACCAGCCAAGTTGTACCTGTCTGCCATAAACAACCAATAATGCTTGTACTTTGAAAGAATAAAGGAAAACCAGCCAGTGTGCCCTGGGATTCTTCAGTGAATTCTTGAATCAATACTTTTGTTTCATGTTTTCATGTTCTCAGTAATGTTAACGTATCCAGTTACAAACTCTTGCCAGGAAGAAAGAAAATATGCCCTGCCGTGCACCCTTCTAAACACTTTTAAAGAATCATCCTTTATTTTCACTTGGAATTATGATTCTGATTGTCTGCTGTATCTTTGCCATCTCCAGTGGATAATGAGTAGACACACTTAATTCCCTACACTAATCACCTGAGTTTAAAACCAGCATCACATTAGCAGACCCAATAACATCTCTGAACGTGTACAAAAGTGGAACATACAAGCACAGAAATAGCACTAATTATGGTGTTTATTCTGCCACTGCAGAAACAGATCAGAAAGACTGGTAGACTAATGATCTATACAGCAAGTTAAAAACAGATGTATTCCTGTTGCATTACAGAATAAGAATGTATTAATAAGTGATCAACTGCACAATCCTAATAAAATAAGTGCCATATAATAATTTTCTGATTCTTTTCAGCCTCTCGAAGATTATCGTATTAGTTGTATAGTTAATAAAAAAACTTTGGTAGTTCAATATCCAGTATTTCTAGGACCAACATTTGAACAGATCACCGGTCACAGACTAAAAAACAAAACCAAACAAAACTCTCTTGCCCACAAATAACAGTTTTGTTTTCTCTGCTCAAGGTATTTTCAGTTTTTCCCTGTTTCCTATGAAGTGAGAGGCACTGCAAAATAGGATCCAGCTTATTAAAATTACAGCTCACTTAGGTGTAGGAGGTCCAGGTACCCTGTTGGACCTCTAATGCACTTGTGGACTTGCCTTGACAGGTTACAAGCCAGGCTCCAACCCAGAGATATGCGAAACGAGGTGACATCGTCACCACTCCCTCCTGCACCCCGGGGTGGGGTGCATGTATTTGGGCAGAGGGATCACTTTGGCGCCTGGACTGGGTTGTGCGGCCTCAATGGATTCCAGGTGAAGACCGCGGCTGGCAGTCAAGGATGCTTGGTGCTCAGAGAGCACGGAGAGCGCGCCTACCCTGATAACTGCAGGCTCCACACCCGCAGACAGTGAAGTCGCCAAAAGCTGCCTCTGGTTCAAAATCTTAAATCCTTGTCCTAAATGCGCCTGAAAGCCTTTAGGTGGTATCAATAGTCCCGGATGGAATCTGAAAGTACCAATGGATTTGGAACTGGGAATGTCTCTGGTTTATGGAAGCTTATTTGCAGTTTAGGAAATGGTAATTGGGGTGAGAAGAGGGAACAGAACAATCAAGTCTAGAGGTTCGAACTAACTAGAATATCTTATAAACGATGTATTTACAATTTGCAGATAGCCCAAAGTAGGTCACCAGCAATGGGAACGCCATGCCTTCCCCTCATTCCCGTTCTTTTTTCCACCTTCTGTCGAATGCCACGTTCCCAAATCAACATTTTCTTCACTTTCAAAAAGGAGGATCTAGATTTGGGGGCTTTGAAAACTCAATCCTGCCAGACCTACTAGAGATATGTTACTAAGACTTAGGTAGTCAGATATGAGACAGGAGAGGGGGAGGGGGAGGGAGGAGAGACTTAAGGATTTAAAGGAAATTTGCCCTTCCTTTCTCTCTCTCTCTCTCTCTCTCTCTCTCTCTCTCTCTCTCTCTCTCTCTCTCTCTTTCAGCAGAGGGAGGGGGAACCGTAAAATTTTTTGCAGCACACACTATAAATTGCATTTTGCTGAAAACTTTTAATACGTAATTTAAAGTCAAAGGACATTTTTTGGACCACTTTAGCTCTTGCCGTTCATCTGGGAGAAAATCCAGGTGGCAAATTTAAGTAATTCAGCAAAATTTTCCAGTGTCGTTTTGTTTAACACAAACATCTTGAGTGGAGCAGGTACTTTGAGACACAAATCAAAATCTGCTTTTGTTGAAATAAGAAGCAATTAACATTCATTAAAATATTCATCAGTTCAGAATTTTAAAATGTAGATATACTAGATATACAAAGGCGTAAATGAAATGGATGAATAATTAAGAATAAGATCCACTGTTAGTAAAGTTCTTCAGAATACCTTTGAACAATCTTATCTCTCAAGCAATATCCAAAGCTGGATGGGAGATCAACTCTTTATGCTTTTGTATTGTGAAATAGAGTTAACAAACAACTAACCAGCACTCCTGGAAGGGAGGGGGGGGGGTGGGAAATGCAAATTGACACTTAGGGGAATTAATCATTTTTAATTAGTCTAAAAGGAAAAATATGATGACTCATTCAAAGAAAATTCTTAATCTTTTCTTATTTGTAACCTGCTAGGAAATACTTTCAATAATTGCATTAACTGCTCTCTGATTCAGACATAGTTTTCATGTGTTATCAAAATAGCCTATTATTTGAATACATTTTCGAAGAAATTCTGCGGAATGCGCATGGAATTCACCTTGTTTTTAAAAACAGAACCAAAAGTGATCCTCCTGTAGTTAATGCTTCCCCCCCACCCCACCCCGCAAGAGATGTGATGAAACCAAGCCTCAGAACATTTCTTAATGTTGATAGAGCAGGTTTGAAAAAACTTGTCATATAAATCAAACTGTTCTGGGGGCAAACCCATGTTGTTTTTAAACCACAGCGTGGGTCAATGGGTGTGGTTATGCACATGGTTGAACGGTGAATGTATAGATTAAAATACATTTTGCCACACTAGTTTCCAGAGGATTGTTTTGGCCTGGTGTTCCAAGCCATGAGCCAAAACTTTGGTCAGTATTTTGACAACAGAGCCAGGAAAAACAAAAAAGGCTTAGCCTGTGAAAAAGAAATGAAGATGTAGTGAAGGAAAACAGTAGTCTCTCTGCCACTACCTTACTCAATCCATATGTGGGCTTAAACACAGGAAATACCCACCATTCACCGCAATCAAGCCAGAGGCTTGCGCATCAGAAAGTGCCTTGTGGAACTAATTGGACTCTATTAAGATTGTCATTGACATGGGAAAGCATTTTGAAATTTTAAATCAGAACATGCAATGTACATAGAAAAAGATAACAGTCACATTGTTGATTCGGGACTACAAATACAGGCACGCTGCACATATGGACGTGAAAGGTCTGTATGCAGGGTTCGGTGATGTACTGCGTTAATAACCATTCAGGAGCGGGTTTGTCTTCCTTCACCTTCTATGTTTGCTTTCAATCTACAATCTTTCCAGAATGGGCAGATTTCACTGAGTTATATTCTGGCACCACCTCCTGAGCAGAGAAAATGCAAGCATTGCCAGTTTAAACTGATAATCAACAAAGTTCATGGTACTTGCCGGAACAGCAAAGTTTACAGAAAACAAAAACAAAAACAAAAACAAAACATAGCTTGAAATAATGGAGCTCCAGGGAACTTTTTCACTCACGATATTGGACAAAACATATATACTGTTAAGTATTCAAGCTCACACACAAATCTAATTTTGCCAACAAATATTTGGGAAAGTATGCTATAGCATTTCTACTTCAGATATCCTTAAAAATGATAGCATATACGGGAAGCTTATCCTGCCTTTGTTCTTGTTGCATTCCATCATATTTAAAAAAATTTTTTTAACGTTTATTCATTTTTTTTATTGACAGAGACAGAGCGCAAGCGGGTGTGGGGCAGAGAGAGAGAGAGAGAGAGAGAGAGAGAGAGAGAGAGAGAGAGAGATTGAGACCCAGAATCCAAAGCAGGCTCCCAGCTCTGAGCTGTCAGCACAGAGCCCAACGTGGGGCACAAACTCATGAACTGCGAGATCATAACCTGGGCCGAAGTCAGTCCCTCAACCAACTGAGCCACCCAGGTGCCCCCAGTCCATCATATTATTACTTTGAGGACCTACAGTGGAGTGTGCTTAGTTCTGACAACTGCTTCAATGTTATGGTTGCCAATCACATTTCTTTTGTAGATAAGGTTAACCTGTTGCTAATATTCTTTGGTCTGAAATCATTATTTGGTTTGCTTTTGTCAAAAACATGATTTCCCAGTATTATGAGGAACATGCTAACATTCATCTACCTAAGTTTTTTGGAAGGCATTACATTGTACCGTCATTTTATTCAAGATTTCATTTATTACGGAGGGTGACAATAATCAGAGCCATAATCTACTTCAGAAGACAACTGATGGTAAATATAGACAAGATGATTTCTTACCACAGTTTTCAGTCCAACGTTTACTGCCATTTTTTAGTAGTAAGCTTCTTTATTCTGTGAGTTTCAAAATGTCTTCTTTGTCTTGGGTCACTTCTAGTATAGTTCAACATTTCTCCAATTTCAAAAACAAAATGATTGCGACTTGGGGAGGGTATATAATTTGTGTTCATGAAACTCAGATTTACCATGAAGATATTGCCAAAGGAAAAGGAAAGCTGGACAAATAATTGGAAGGTTCTGATGTGTGTGTGTGTGTGTGTGTGTGTGTGTGTGTGTTTAAATCATAATCCTAAATCTTATCATCTGATTGCCAGGTTCTTTATATGGATTCTGAGATCTAATTACAGATCTTTATATGAATTAACTCTTTTAATCCTCGTAACACTCCTCTGGAGTAGGCACATTTATTACTCCCATTTTATGAGTCACAGAGAAGTAGCTTGTCTGAAGTCACACAGATAGAAATCAGAGCCTAGTATTTTATTGAGAAATGACAAAACACTGGGACCTTTGTCTACGCTAATCTAAAAAGTGTGCAGAAAATAATACAATAATGTAAAATAATATCAGGTGAAAAGTGGGCAAATAAAAAATAGCTACTTTGCAAATATGTTATTATGTCAGTTAGAGATGGTGTCACCCCCCCCCCCCCCCGTCCAATTACACTACCTTTCACACATGCACATCATGTGTGCACACATCACGCCAGTTTGCAATCGGAAAAGGTTCTTACTGAGACAGGGAGAGGTAGGCCACCCATAACTGCGTGAGCATAAACTCCTTAAAAAAAAACCTTTTGTTTTTAGCCACATGGAGAAATTCTCTTTGGTGGGAAGGAAATCACTAGACTATACAAAAAGAGAATGGAAGAACACTTGATTGTTTAGCTTTTCTAAAAGTAAAATGATTTAAAGGAGGGGATGGGATTAAGGAGGGACACTGATACCAGAGAAAAGGCTTTGCTTTAAAGCCACGCAAAGCAGTGATCTTACACAGGGCTAGGGCCTCAATTTCTCCATCTGCAAAATGGAGGTAGTGCAGACTCATAGGATTTTGAGTATCATGGGTGGCAATCTCACTTTGGGAAATGTTTAAGCAGCCTGCTTGATGGCAGACGCCGTGCAGTTAGAAAGCTCAGTCTGAATCCTAACCCCGTAAAACCGAGGTAAATTTATCTTTGCGACTTTCATGCCCTCACAACATCGTGTTAAGAATTAAATTAGGGGCACCTGGGTGGCTCAGTCGGTTAAGTATCCCACTCTTGGTTTCAGCTCAGGTCATGATCTCGAGGTATGTGAGTTGGAGCCATGCGACGGGCTCCGTGTTGACCGTGCGAAGCCTGCTGGAGATTCTCTGTCTCCCCCTCTCTCTGCCCCTATCCCACTCACACTGTCTCTGTCTCTCTCAAAATAAATAAGTAAACTTAAAAAAAAAAAAAAGAATTAAATTAGATAATGTAGATTAGGCACCTAGTAGAATTCTTGGCTTGGAATAAAACAAAGACCAATAGAATTTGAATCCCCATGGCCTTTCCAATCTCTTAAAAAAACAAACAAACAAAAAAACCCCAAATATTAAATTTCTACTTTCCACACAGCAGAAGCCTGGATTATACATTTCTTGTTTTTTTCCCCCCTCCCTTGTGATTTTTATATTTGAACATCAGCTTTTTCATCTACAAAATGGGTATATACCCACTCTTAACATGGTAAGAGTGTCATGGTAAATTCTTACAATATCATTTGAACATCTTTAGGTGGAATTGAATTTCTTGAAATTGCATCTTTACGGTACTGCACATAAAAATTATTAATGAACTGACATTTACTGAGACATGAGCTATCATTTTGTTAGGCCAAATTCTTAACCCCAGAAACCCAGGGGGTAATTTTGCTTCATTGGCTTAAATAGGATGATAATTTATCCAAACAGATTTAATTCTAAAAAGTGATTTCAGGACAAATCTTTCTTTATTTTAAAACCAATGGTGTGTATGAATAATTTTCATGCAACAACTTAACAAATGCCAGTGGGAAGAATAAGTGAAAGAAAATATAAAAATATTTCCAGACTTAAAGGAAAGACTGTCAGTTGAGAATGTTGTGGGGGACAGTTACACTGTAAGTCACCAAGAAAAGATCAAGGCACTTTGGACAGTACGTCTGTGTTCTTTATGTTCTGACCTTTGTTATAGCAGACTTGGAGTGATCTTGACTAAAAATCACCCCTGAGGGTACAATGAAATTTGCTCGTTAAACTACTTTAGTGTTTTTTCTGGATATCATGCATAACATGCTGCTGTCTCTCTGCGGTGGAACCAAAAGCTAATAGCTTTTACTGATTCTGCAGATAAATATCATATGTCACCACTCATTAAAAACCTGTTCTAAAACTCAAGTTCCCATTAATCAACACTGTCTTCATTTTCAAGTAATTAATGCAAAAAATAGCACTCAAAAAATACTAAGAGAGAATCCACAGTTAGTTATGGATAGAAAATTTTAACTTGAATATTAAAATGTAATTTAAAATTTGCATATGGCTCCTATGTATTTTCTTTGTTTCTTTTGTAACGTAGTTCTACGTACGATTCTGTGGCTCAGTTATCTATAAGTAACCCGACCATATATTTTATTTTCCAAACCAGGATACTTTTGAGAGTGCTATCCAGAACAACAAGGGATTGTCCTAGGAATTGAGGGAGGGAAAGTCACCCTATCTATAAGCAGAGATTTAATCAACCTAAAGATTTTTTATTCTGTAGCTTATGGAATAAGCTGGTGATTTCATGAAAAAAAGTCACGATTTTTATCAATTAATACACATCTTGATATCAGAGCATATTGAAAACAAATGTGCAAGGATCTTTAAAACCTAATGATTTTTTTTTTTTTTTTTTTTTTTTTTACATTATCTGGTATGTTGCCAGAAATCCACGTTATTCTGGACTATTGCTGATCTTTGGATCAAATTACATGACCATTTTTGTCTTTTCATTAACAAGTCTTAGTTTTGAGAAGAGGTATGCACAATCAGAAAGAAAATAAGTGTTATGGAGAATAAATATCATTCTTTTCTTTTTTTCTTTTTGTAGTATAGTCTTTGGTTTTTAAAACAGTAGGCTGCACTTATGAGATATTCACTAAATGTCAATTGAAAAAAATGAAAGAGTGAATCAAGATATTTCTGGTTAATCTGGGGCTCTCTAATCAACAGGTGAAAGCATTTTTCTTATTCCAAATTTCTGTTTAAAAGGAAGACCATATTCTACCTCTTTCTGGAAGGTACATGTAATAGAATTATGGCCATAGTTTTAGTAAAAAACTGAAGCTGTGATGGGCACATTACTAAGAGAAATCACACAAATAATTCCATAGGCACAGAGATGACACTTCAACAAAATGAGCACATTGCTGTTTTGTCTTATGGGAGTCATTTTTATAAGTAGCATGTTCCTTGAAATTCTTCAGAAATAATAAATGTCTAATAATGTCCTTTTCTCCTTCAATGTTGAGACAGTTATTTAGTGGCAGCACTTTTTCTTTATATTCAGACACTTTTGATACCACAACTAATTTTATCCTCCAGAAAGTAAATAAGAATTTTTGCTATACTTTATTTAAAAAGCATCTGGATGCCTTATTATCCTAGGGTCTCAAGGATAGAAGACAACCTGGAAGCTGTCTGTTATATACACTTGACCCTCCACTCTACAGTCATTCCCCAAATGTCCTGTATGTTTTTGTCCTTGACCCAGCTTGAGACTTGGAGCTACTTTCATGAAGCTACTTTCATGAAGCATGACAAGTGGCTGTCTATTTTCTAAAGTCTCACACTAGTCACTTTCTCCCCGCCGCTCTTCTCAGGTTATTAACTTCCTGTTTGAAGCCCAGGCTGTTCCACTAAGCCATTCTTCTAACCTCTCAGCCAGTGAAAGACTTTGGCTGATGGTCTTTCTCTCCACCCAAAACCCTGCCAACACCTTGAGTTACTTCAGTGCCCACAGGTCAACTGCCATCACCAAGAACTTTCACTTTTTCCCTCTTCTTCGCCTCACTTTCCACTCTACATCAGTCACCTACGTGACAGCCTCACCTCAGACTCTGTCACCATTTGCAATTTCTCCACCTCTAATATCACTAGTTTTTGAGTCCAGGTCTGACCACAACTCTACTGCTTTTGGTTTATCTGTTCATGTACTTCTTGCTATAATGCTTTTTTCCTCTCATTTGAAACCTCTAGGTCACAGACAATTTTACTTTGTACAAATATATGAGCCTTGCTGTTTTTATTTCAGTCCTGTTGGAATTAGAGCTTGCAGGCAATCATTCCAGTAGGAAAAACAATCTTTCCAATAACCTAGAGTTCCTTTATTTACTCACAAATCATTAAATTTGGTCAGCCCAACCACTTACTTCCTCTGGGTCATAGAACATGGCAGTTACTTCTACTACATTCGTGACCCAGTGGGGGGTCTCAACGATGCTGCATTAAATTAGTTCAATCATTAAATCAGATCAAACCACTTTCTTACTCTTCTTAAACCCCTGACTTCTACCTCTTCCCCTTCCCCTGTAGATTACCTTACCTCCTAAGTTACAGAGAAAATAGAGAGGACTGAAGGGGAACCTTCTTATATTTTTAATCAACACCAAATATACACATGCAACTTTATCCATACGATTATATATTCCTTCTCTGTTTCAAAATAAAAGCTAACTTTTCACCTAAAGCGAAATTCCCTACTATTTAGGAGGCTATTGCAGTTATGTAAGTGGAAGGTGATGTTGGCTTGAGATAGATAGTGATAACTGGGTTATATTCAGGATATATTTGGACAGCAGAACCCCCAACACTTCATGATGGATCAAACATGGATATGATATAAGAGAAAGAAAAACATCAAGACTGACTCCTGTGGGTTATGCTCGGGCTATGGTGGATTAGAATTTATCAGACCATGCATCATGAACTAGGGAAGCTGAATAAACTGCTAAACACATAGGTATACAGGCATCATAGAACTACCACACCAGCCAAAATGGGAGATTCCAGGAACCACTCTTCTCCCCCCTCAAAAAAGAGCACAGAAAGTGAGCCCAACATTCAGTGCTGCTTTCCACCTTGTGATATTTACAGATCCACATGTGGTGGCATAGAGGCTGACAAGCTGAGCAGAACCTTCAGCACTCCCATGAAGCTAGTGAGACAAAACTTGGAGTTCAGGGGCGCCTGGGTGGCACAGTCGGTTAAGCGTCCGACTTCAGCCAGGTCACGATCTCGCGGTCCGTGAGTTCGAGCCCCGCGTCAGGCTCTGGGCTGATGGCTCGGAGCCTGGAGCCTGTTTCCGATTCTGTGTCTCCCTCTCTCTCTGCCCCTCCCCCGTTCATGCTCTGTCTCTCTCTGTCCCAAAAATAAATTAAAAACGTTGAAAAAAAAACAAACAAACAAAACAAAACTTGGAGTTCAAGCCTTATCAAGATGGGGGGGGGTGCTGGAAACACCTCAAATGTTCTGTTGGGACCACTGAAGGGATATATCCTATAAGTAAATGTGAACTATAAATGGACCAGACTTCCTAAGACTAAAGATCAAGTCATAATCAGCTCAAAGCCTGATTTCTTAAGATTTTCTCCTATTTCCTGCTAAATACAAAAGTACATTCTCTTGAGGAAAACAACAGAATCTCGAATTTCTGGTTTTCTTTTTTTTTTTTAATTTTTTAATGCTTATTTATATTTGAGAGAGAGAGAGAGAGAGAGAGAGTGGGGGGGAGGGGCAGAGGGAGACAGAGACAGAATCTGAAGCAGGCTCCGGACTCTGAGCTGTCAGCACAGAGCCTGATGCCTGGCTTGAACTCTCCAGTTGTGAGATCATGACCTGAGCTGACGGTGGACGCTTAACTGACTGAACAACCCAGGCACCCCTCAAATTTCTGATTTGCAATCAAAAATTAGCAAGCATATAAGAAAATGACTGAGTTTAAGTTATTTAACTTAATACCAAGAAAATCATAGAATAAAAAAAGAGGAAAATTAGTGATAACAGTTATCTGGGTATCTGACATGAACTTAAAAAAAACACTGTCATTAATATGCACAAAAAATAGAGGACTTGATGGTGAAGTTCAGTAGATAACCAAATACAATGAAGTTTTAAATAGAAATTCTAAGGCTGAAAAATAAAATAATGAAAATTAAGGACTTATTAGTTGGGTTTAACAGTACATTAGACACAGCCAAAAGAGCATTAATGAACAGAAAGATAAATCAAAGGAAATGAAGCATACATAAAGAGGCAAAAGTATGGAAAATGTGTAAGAGATATGTGAAACCTGGTGGAAAGGTTTAGCATATTGGTTTTGGAGTCCCAAAAGGAAGGAAAAGAAAATGGAGCCAATGCCATACTTGAAAATATGGAAGTACAAATTTTCCAAAGCTGGTGAAAGACATAAAGTTATAACTTCAATAATGACACATGGATTTTTGATCTGAAAACCTGAGCAAATGATAATGCCATTCATTAAATATGTGTAACAGCGAGAAGAAGAAGCTTGAACAGGCTGGGATAAAGAATTCAGTTTAGGACGTGTTAATGTCAATAAGTCTTTTAGATATTCTAGTAAAAATATTGAAGGGGCAATTTGATATAGAACAAATGGGTGAAAAAATCAGAACCCATTGGTTTTTATTCTGTTTTTACCTCTAGAATGCTTTGTGATGGTAGGTAAATTACTGCCATTTCCTTACTCTAAGAATGACATCTCATTTTTTATTAGGGATAAAAACTTCATTAAACTGCGAGAGCATTTGAGTAGTTAATGTTATGTTGAATATGTACACAATACTCTTTGAAATTAACCAGCCAAAATAGAATGCTTAGAGAATTGACAAAAATGTGTCTCTATGGTATTTAGATTTAGGATTTGATGAATAAACTTTGACAGTCACGATGGATGTATATGTTATTTAAACCAGGAGGAGAGCACCTAGGAAGTAGACATAAAGAAGAGAAATTTGGCAGAGATTTAGCTCTGGCCACATGAATACTCAGGCTCCAGTTCATGAAAGAGATTCCAGCAAATGAGCTTAGAGAAGGAAGGAGTTGGGATGGGAGAAAATCCGGGAGAGTGGGAAGTCTCAGAAATGAAGTAAATAAAGCAAGTTTTGACCCCTAATACTGGATGCTACTGAAATGTTGAGGTGAAAACTGGGAATCAACCATTGGAATCATAAACTTGGGAGTCACTGGTGACCTTGAGAAGGGCTGTTTTAATGGAGTGATGGCGATGAAATTGTGATCTGAATGGGTTCATGAGAGAATGAGAGATTTGTGCTTCTGCTAATGGTAGTCTAGGTCATTTATTTTCTTACGCTAAGAAAATGTACACATCTTGATGAAGTATTTATAAAAACTTCTAAAATCATTAAAGATCTAAAAAACTATTAAGTGACTGTAGTGATAATAAAGAGAAGGAGTTATGAATCCAGAGATGGAATGCGTAATATGGGGCTATTTTTGCTCTGGGGGTGTTTGTAAACTATGAAAATGTGGCTGAGAGAGTAATCAGTATATCTCGTAGTTTCAACAAGTTGAGGAGCCAAAATTTTAGTCGAGAGTCTTCTACAGGAGAGTGTTGATAAAACACGATGTGCCTTGAGTTAGTGCCACAAAGAAAAAGCACGCTGAAACAGAGAAAGGAAGGAAAAGTAAAGCAGTTTCGTACTGACTGATGCACTCAACTCATCTTAGTTCAGAAAAATCTTGAGCCCTGAAACTAAATTAAAATGATCCCAGATTGTCATTTTTCTCATATATTTGACAGAGGCAAAGGCCAAAACCAAAAAACCTCCTACATGGGTAGATGAATAGATACATGATAAGGAAATTGTAGTAAAATGTGAAAGGTAGAGTTTAGGTGGTGAATGTGGAAATGCTCGGTGCAAAACTCTTTAAACTTATCAGTAATTTTGAACACTTAAAAAATAAAATATTGGCAGAAGGTTACAGCTGTCTATGGAGGAAACTAATATCAGCTTAGGTCTCAGATTGTGTTCAAAAATTATTTTTATTGGCACCCGGGTAGTTCAGTTGGTTAAGCATCTGGTCATGATCTCATGGTTTGTGAGTTCAAGCCTTGCATTGGACTCTGTGCTGACAGTGCAGAGCCTGCTTGGGATTCTCTCTCTCTCTCTCTCTCTCTCTCTCTCTCCCTCTCTCTCTCTCTCTGCCCTTCCCATGCCCTCTCTCTCTCTCTCTAAAAAATAAATTAAAAAAAATTATTTTTCAAATACAATGTCCACCAAAAAATCAAATATAACAAGGCATATGAGGAGTTAAGACAACAGGAATGAGAATGAGCACAAACAGACAAGACATGGAGACCTATAGATGTTCCACATAGTAGAGATACTGGACACAGACCATAAAACCACCACGGTTTCTATGTTTAAAGAAATGAAAACTCAGCTTAAACTCAGCCAGAAGTTTTAAATGAAAGCATGATATCGCATATGTGAAATGAACTGAAGAGATGTTGTAGAACTGCAAACTGTAATAACTAAAAATGGTAACACAATAGTTGAGTTTACGAGCGAAATACTCTTAGCAAAGAGAGAAACAGTAAACTTGATGATAGCTAAGAATAAGCTGTATGTAACAAAGCATGGAATAACAAAAAGATGAGAAATACCTGAAAGACAGTGAAAAAGAATTCAGTGAGTTGCTGTCACGGATATTCAGTTGGGGACCTAGAACTAGAGGAGATGAAGAATGTAGAAGGTACAATATTCAAAGTGATTGTGGATTTAAATTTTCCAAAGGTGATGAAAGCTACCAATCCCCACAGAATGTAAAAGTTTACCAAATCTAAAGTCAGAGAAAATAAAAAGAAATCCATGCCTTGATACGTCATAGAGAAATGCCAAAAACCAAAGACAAAGAGAAAATCTTAAAAGTAGCAGGGGTGGTGGTGGTAGGGGGCAGGTTACTCTCAAAAGCAACATTAGGGGAGCCTGGCCCCTCCCCTGCTTTCATTCTCTCTTTCTCTCTCTCTCTCTCTCTCTCAAAATAAACATTAAAAAAAAAAGAGCAACATTAGATCGACAGCTGCTTTTCAATAGCAACAAAGCTAGAAGACTGGAGAATAATATCAACAATGTATGAAAAATCCCCCTGCCCACCCAGAATTCTTCATCCAGTAAAAATTACTTTAGGAATGAAGATGATACAAAGTTTTCCAAACAAAAAATGAGAGCAATTGCCACCAGAAGATCTGCATTAAAATAAGTTTTTTGTTTTTGTTTTTTTTTTCAGGCAGAAGCAAAAGCTTTCCCACCAGAAGACAAGAGAAGCAAGAAGAGAAGAGGAACAGAGATGATAAAATGTAGGTAAATGTAAATCAATACTGACTATATAAAACAAAAATAATGTACTATGTGGGTAAAATTATATAGAGAATTAAAACACAGAATAGTTACCTAAATAGGTAGGGCAATAAATTTTAAATTCTGGGTTTGTCTAGAATAGGGCTAAGAGTATCAATTAACATGATATATTTTTTTAGTGTAAAATTTTCTTTATTGTTTCCTTCTTGGACATGCAATATCTTTAGAACTCTATTTTGAAAATGGTTTTATTGAAGTTTAATTGACATGTAATAAACTGACAAATTTTGTAAGATTTGACATGTATATATTCCCGTGAAACATACACATGAACATACACATGCACCTCATACAGTTTCCTTCTGCTTCTTTGTAAACTCTTCTCCCCTCCCACCCCACTCCCAGACATCTACTGATCTGCTTGTGATCCCCAAGCTAGAAAATTAGCATTTTCTAGAAATTTATATAAATGAAACCATACAGTATATCCCCCTTTTCTCAGGCTTCTTTCACTCAGCATAATTATTTTAAGATTTATCCATGTTGTTTCAGGAAATAGTAGTTCATTCTTTTTATTGATGAATTATATTCCCATTGCACGAATATAGGACAATTTGTTTATTCATTCACCTGTTGATAAATATATGGCTAGTTTCCAGTTCTTGGCTATTTCATATAAGGCTGCAATGAACATCTATTTATTAGTCTTGGTAGTAGCAAAGTATACAGTATAAAGTATATACTTAGTGTAAACTGTGTATATACTTTCATTTATCTTTAGTAAATATTTAGAAGTAGAATGGGTGGATAACATGGCACATCTATATTTAATTGGGAAAAAAAAAAACACCTGACAAATGAATTTCTAAGGTTGTACCACTTTATATTCTCATCAGTAGTGCATTAGAATTGTAACTGTTCCATATACTAACACCCAGTAAGGTCAGTCTTTACTTTTAGACATTCTAATAGGTGTGTCGTGATATCTCATTGTGATTTTGCACTTCCCTAGTAACTAAGCAAGTTGGCCATCTTTTCATGTGCTTATTTACTATCTGTATATTTTCTTTGTTGAAAAATCTGTTTAAGTCTTCTGTTTATTTTCAAAATTTGTTTTCCTATTATCAAGTTTGAGAATTCTCTATATTTTCTGGAAACAACTGTGATTTTTTTTGTTTGTTTTTTAGAGATGTGATCTGTAAATACTTTCTTTGAGTCTGTAGCTTATTTTCAATATCTTAACAGTGTCTTTCAGATAGCATACTTCTTTATTTTAATGAAGTTCAATTTATGGTTAACACTTTGTTATCAATGTCTAAGAAATTTCACATAGAGTTTGTTTCTTGTAGGAAGTACCTTTGACTATTGGTTTTTCAAATCTATTTTGATCTGCATCTTTAAATTTGTTTAATGTTTTTATTTCTTTTTGAGAGTGAGAGAGAAACAGAGCATGAGTGGAGAGGGGGAGAGAGAGAGGAAGACACAGAATCTGAAACAGGCTCCAGGCTCTGAGCTGTCAGCACAGAGCCTGACACGCGGCTCGAACTCATGAACTGTGAGATCATGACCTGAGCCGAAGTTGGATGCTCAACCGACTGAGCCACCCAGGTGCCCCTGATCTGTAACTTTAAATTGAAATGTTCAGGTCTTTTACATTTAATGTGATTATTGACGTGGCTGGGTTTAAATTTACATTATTTATTTTCTATGTGTCCCAGGCAGAACTGACTACGTAATTTGTGGGGTCCAGTGCAACCTGAAACTGTGGGGTCTTTGTTCATAAATTTTTAATTATTTCAAAATAGTAACAGCAGAGCATTAATCCAAATTCAGTGCCCTTCTAAGAGCAAGGCCTCATATGACTGCACAGGTCAGAATCAACCTGATTCTGGTCTCGTGTGCTCTTTTTTGTTTTTTTTTTCTCTACCCTTTTTGGACTGAAAGATTTTTTTAAATGAATTCAACTCTATTGTTGACCTATTAATTATAACACTTTGCCCTGTTATTCTAGTGGTTGCTTTAACATACATGTAATATAATTGTTACATGTATATGTAATGTATATGTATTACATACATAATATAATGTAATATAATATATATTGTATATGTAATATATACAAAATATATGATATTTAATATTATATATTTATGCTATATATTAAATATATATTATATATATATACATATACACACACACATTCATTGAAGTGATCTGCTACATCACATACATTGCAAATCCTTACAATAGTATACTTTCATTTCTCCTGTTCCAGCTTTTCCGCTAGTTGCTGCTATGTATTTTACTTTTGTATATGATTTGAAGACACAATAGATTGTTTTTATTTTGCTTTAACTAGTTTATTGTCTTGTAAGGAGGCTTAATGAGCCAAACTGTTTATGTTTACCAATGTAGTTACCATTTCTGATTCTTTTCATTCCTTTGTATAGATGCATGTTTTCACCTGGTATCATTTTCTTTCTGCTCTAAGGACCTTCTTCAGTATGTTTTCAGTGCAGATGGGGTGTCACTTTAACTTTGGTCCTCTCTCTCTTCTTTCTTCCACTTGCATTTAAGATTTTCTTTTTATCACTCAGATCACAATTTGATGATGATGGGCCTTTATGTACTTTTCTTCATGTTTCTTGTGTTTGGTGTTTTATAACTTCAAGAATTTGTGAATTAACAGTTTTCATTAAGTTTAAAAATTGGGGGAGGCATTATTTTTTCCATTATTTTTCCTGTCCCCTTTCCTCTTTCTTCTCCTGCAGAGATTCCGATATCATGTACCTTTGGCTGCACAAAGTTGTCCTAAAGTTTAATGGCCACTGACCCTCTACTTTTTTTTCAGTCCATTTTATCTCTATGTTGTACTTTGGAAGTTTTTATTGTTATGTCTTCAGGTTTACTTATGTTTTCTTCTGCAATGTCTAATCTGCAATTAATCTAATCCAGTGTATTTTTTTTCTTGATCACTGTGATTTTTTCAAATTTTTTAATGTTTATTTATTTATGAGAGAGACAGAGTGTGAGCAGGGGAGGGGCAGAGAGAGAGGGGGGCTCCAGTCTCTTAAGCAGGCTCCAGTCTCTGAGTTGTTAGCACAGAGCCCTACACGGGGCTCGAACCCATGAACAGGGAGATCACGACCTAAGCTGAAGTCAGATGCTCAACCCACAGCCACCCAGGAGCCTCTTGATCATTGTGATTTTTATTTAAAGAAATTTCATTTGTATTCTTTTAGATCTTTCCTGTTTTAACATGCTCAGTCTTTCCTCTAAGATAATAAATATTTTAATGTACTTTTCTATTAATTCTATCATTGGTGCCCTATCAGAGTGAGTTTCAATTGATTGATTTTTCTCCTTACTATGGATTATATTTTTCTGTTTCTTTTCATGCCTGGTGACTTATTATTGGATGCTAATCACAGTATTTTACCTTTTGGGGTGTTCAATATTTTTGTATTTCTATAAATTTTTTAGCTTTATTCTGGAATGTGGTTAAGTTCTTTGGAATCGGTTGGATTTTTGTGGTCTTTTTATACTTTGTTATGTGCGACAAGAGCAGCGTCTAGCCTATGGTAATTTGTCCTCAGTACTAAGACTCTTTTTGGTAATCAAATGATTCATGAATTTGAGATTTTGCACTCCATCTTTTAGCATTTGTTTTAATCTGAAACGGTAAGACACTTAGGCTTGGAAATGACGGTCACGGAGGAGGGTTGTTTTTACTGACGGTTCCCTAGAAACGAGAAGCACGGCACATCGTGGCAAGCCACGTGGGGAAGCACCAGGTCAGTCGGGAGGCAAAAGCAGTGTGGGGAAACATGGGCAAAAGTCTTTATTGTGAGTTTCATGGGAGGGAAAATTGTGGCCAGGTAACTGCTGAACAGGTTCAGGATTGAATAGTTTGAGTAATCACGTCGGGCTCTGGGCTGTAGGGGTATTCCCTAGTTGTCTGGGACCTGGCCCTGGGGCAATTAGGACAGAGATATATTGTCTTCTCAAGTGTTCCATAGAAGCAATAGTTGAGGGTCTGGGTTCTACTGGTTGGTTCGCATATAAAAGGTATGCTCCAGGAGAATCATTTGCTATTTCTAGGAATTAGCCAGCCCTGGGAGGGGTTGTCTCTCCTCAGTCAGGGAAACCTCAGATACCAGTGTATCAGGAATTTAGAAAATAAGAAAATAGAGTTAATATAGGAGCAGGCACTATTCCTATCCCCAGAGATCTGGGGACACTATCCCCTCTAACATTTTGAGTAGTTCTTTACCCAGCCTTGGGTAGTTTCCTCAGGTGTATGTGGATGGATGCTCAGCTGTATACTGGAGACAAACCTGCGTCTCTCCAGAGCTCCTCCTCTGTGCAATTCTCTCCTCCTTCGTACTCTGCCTTACAGACCCTGGCAATTTTTGCTTTCCTCCACTCACACAGATCCACCTCTACACTTAGAAACACCGCCTAGATTTCCTTTGCATCCCCCTCTTTGTACCACAGCCTGTACTGCCTTTTTCCAGGCTATAAGCAGAGGTGATTGCAAGGCTCACTTCACTGATTTCTTGCCTGCCAGGCATCACCGTCCTTAGGTTACTTGTGCCCCATATCTTTAGAGGTTTATATATATTTGTAATATATATAATTAATCTGGTTTTTCAGTTATTTCAGGTAGGAGGATAAATTAAGTCCTTGTCACTCAACTTTGGCTGGAAACAGAAATCTAACATCAGATTTCGATGAGCCAGAGGTACATATTATAATTTCTAGGATAAGAACTAATAAAATATCCAAAAACCCCCATGCAATTTCCAAATCCATAGAGATCATATGGGAAAGAATCATCTTAAATAAGGCAAGAATGGAGTTAAAAAGTAATAGAGACCAAGCGAAAACAAATAGAAAGATACAATAATATGGTAGACTTACATTACATTAAAAATTGCATGAGTAATTAAAAATTAACCATACCAAATTATGCAATGAAAAGGCAAAGATACATGCTGGATTAAATGAAACATGCTATTTTTATATATGTGATAAAAACCAAAGGTTGAGAAGAAGTGGGCTAATATTAACCTCATGCGGTTAGAAAAAGAACTCCAACTCACCCCAAAAAAGAAGGAAGGGATAAAATGAGACCAGACATTAATGAAATAGCTATAACGAAAAAAGAATCAAAAAAAGATCCACAGCTATTCAAGAAGTTAGTGCTGTAATTCTGAACCTTCAACAATAACCAAGTCAAACCCAAGCAAACAACCCTCTGGGACTGGATGGATCAGTGCAAACTCTACTATCTGAGAAAGAATAGAAACACAAACTCTCCCAGGGAATTGAAAAAGAGGAAGCATACCTACTTCCTTTTTATGAGGCCATAAATCTGATGAAGATACTATAAGGGAGGAATAATCTTTAAACCTGATGAAGATACTATAAGAGAGGAATAATTTAGGCCGATGTTACTTATGAGGATAGATCCAAATATTCTACACAAAACACGTGCAAGCAGAATCCAGCAACACATCAATTAGACAATAGAGTGGCCGAACTGGATTGGCTCCAGGAATACCATGTTGGGTCGACTTTTGTAAAATGTGTCAGTGAAGGTTTGCCACATTCCTTTAAAGGAATAGAGGAGAAAAATTATATGGCTATTTCAAAAGATGCAGAAAAAGTGTTTAATAAAATGTATATCCCTTTCTGAGAAATGTTCTCAGCAAACCGGGACTAGAAGGGAGCTTCTTTATCTATAAAACACTTGCAGCTAATATCATCACACGGTGGACCACATGATCAATATGCGTTGGCAGTGTGATGTAGCTGTCAGAGAACTTGACCCAATCTTAAAAGGAAGCACAGTGCTTTGCTTGGGGAAGGCTAAGTCCTGCTCTTTCCTGCTTAGATCAGATAACACCTGGGATATCATGCTGGCTTCTTGGTGCTCTAGTCTAACAGGAACATTGGCAAACTGGAGAGATCCAGAAAAGATGACGCATACCATAAATCATGGTAAGTGAGCAATGATGGAAACAACTCAGAAGGCTTAACAGGTGGCCAGGGTTTCCTGGGGGAGGAGCTCTAAACCCACTGGGAGTGTCTAGGGGAAAGTGTAATTAGTACTAGAGGAGAGTAGTTAAAGATAGATGCACTTAGGAAACTGCACAAGGACAAGCCTTTTAACAAGTAAAACTCTGAAAATGAGAACGATCTACTAAGTTCTCTGATGCTGTTAGTGTTTACTAAGAAGCTGGGTGGGCCTTCAGCAGGGATATCGCGGAAAGGATTGGGATGAGTTGGCAACATCGAAAATGACTTCTAACCCTAAGATTCTATAATTCGATAATCAGAGATCAGAATTTTAACGCTTTTCACAAACAGGCCACTGCAAGCTTATGACATGATGCTACGTAGCAAACACAACATCCCTACCAGAATAGTCCCAGGTGTTAAGTGCTCTGAATTCTGTGAGAAATCACTGATAAACCTTACTCTCCAGGAGGAGAGTTTGCTTATCTTGTCATGGATAAACTCTAAAGACATTTTACTTAGACTCTAGGCTAGTCACCAGCATGTTGCCTATGGCACAGGTATCCTCTGCGTTTTGAAAGTTCAGATTAGGGGCGCCTGGGTGGCTCAGTCGGTTAAGTGACCAACTTCAGCTCAGGTCACGATCTCGCGGTCCGTGAGTTCGAACCCTGCGTCGGGCTCTGGGCTGATGGCTCAGAGCCTGGAGCCTACTTCCAGTTCTGTGTCTCCCTCTCTCTCTGCCCCTCCCCCGTTCATGCTCTGTCTCTCTCTGTCTCTCTCTGTCTCTCTGTCTCAAAATAAATAAACGTTAAAAAAAAAAAAAGAAAGAAAGTTCGGGTTATGCCACGTTCCTTTTATAAAAGACCAACATCAGTCCCGCTTTTGCTAAGCAAAAGAAATGCAGAGAGGATCCCCACCTTTAGGAAAAAGGCCAAAAGCAAAAATAGTGTTTCTTCAATGTCTGTTTGGCAGCAAGCTGTTGTAGAGAGCGGGACACCTGTGCAGTGAGAGCGGCCATATAAGTTGATGGTAATTACTTCTTCACTATATGCCATTTCAGCTTATGAAAGCTTTCCCAGGAACACTCCTCTTTTGGAGAGTGGGGAAAACTTGTACTTAAAAGTCCATCGCTTAGCTTCTACTCTTGGAGTGAGGATACTTAATGAATGGAAAGCTCGAGGAAGTTAAACTGGTTTCTCAACATCCCTGGATTTGCCCATGATTTCTTAAGCTTTTCTCATCCATTATAGTCCATTTACATATCATGTTTCTTCTTTTGAAACGGGCTCTATTTCTAAACTGCCTTTCAGACTTCACCCTAGTTTAACAGATTTTAAGTTAAATAAAGGTGAAAACATAGCATTTAAACAAAATTTCTCACCTCCATTCCTTGAGAACCATCGCCTTCCTAACTGTCTCAATGTGCGTGTCTAATTTATTTTCCTAAATCATTACTATTTCTTATTTGAGCTACTGTCCTTTAAAATTGTATGCCATTTCTGGTGGCTCATGAATATCTCATTTTGCTCATCAATATGCTCATTTTATATCAGTCTCATAAAAAAATATCTAGGTGGTTCTGACATCTTGTTAGAGAATTTGTGAATTCCTCTATTTTTCCCTAGTCATCAATGGTTCCTTTCAAGCAAAACTTTTGTTAGCTCAGGAGGGAGAGAGAGTGAGTCACAGAGTCAAGCCCTGCAAGCGATTTAGTCAAAACACCTTAATGATCCCACGTCCAGTGTCTGAAAAGCATTTCTAATTTCATGTCTTATCTCTTCAGAAACATCTAAGCATTGAGACAGCAGGTAACGTCAAGGCTAGTACTCTTACATCTGAATCCTAGTAATATATCAAAAGGATTTATACACATGGCTATCATTTTTTTTTTTTGCCATCCTTTGTGACCTTTGGATTGTTTAGATTGTCATTATTTAATATCACTTATCTTTCCCTTGTTACAATTCTTACTGTATTTCAGCTATGGTTGAAAAGGCTTAAGAATAGAGACCCTTTGTCTTCTTCTTTTAAATACATAATTTTACATTAGCAAATAGATATTTATTACTTTATTCCTTATTATTTTACATACTGCTTGATCCAACTTAAATTCTTAGTCTGGCAAGAGTAATTATATGTTGTTAATACTGATCCATTTTTCAAATGCAATTAAGGATATTTTTAAGGATTACTTCTTTTCAGATCAGTATTTATTTTTACCCACACATAAATTTTAATATTACCACAGATATGTGTGTCGTCTTAAGGAATCCTTCTTAATTTATTTTTAAAATTACCTAAAAATTTCAGCTAATTATTTGAAAGTATGCTATTATTATGGCTAATGTAAATCTTAAATGATGCACAATATTTTAAACACACTAGTAACCCATAAAATGACATTTGTAGGAAAGTTGAACACTTAAAATCCCGTATGATAGAATTTTACATGACTGAGCTCTATAAAATTTTCTCAGACTGAAACATTTGAATGACTAAAAGCAGGTTCTTTAGTAAAACACATACCTAATTACCTCCAAATCCATCTATATAGAATTTCACAAAGTAGGTCATAAGCATCTATATTATAATTTTGCAAAATGAAGTTGCATTATATATAATAAATTACAACGCATTCAGAAAGACTTACAGAATGCATAGGTGTTTTACTATAAGCTAACATTGTGTAGAATTTGGTATAACGTTATTATACCAAATGTGTAATATGTTATATGGGTTTCTTCCAAGAGAAATTAGTTACTAGAAATGCTGGGGAGAAATTTATTCTGACCAGGTCCTATAGCACGGACCCTGAGGGCACTGTTAGTGCAAAAGGAACAATTAAAAATCAAGAGGTAGTTAGAAAGCCAATGCAAATCAGAGGTGATCTTGTAATTTTATGCTAAAGAGACCAAAACCATACTTAGGAGCCGGTTTTCCCAGAGCAAAGGTCAAGCTAGCCTTTTCCCTATCTTCATTTAATAAATAATACATTTCCTAAATAAATCGAAGGTGAGTGAAATTTCAGCAACAGAAGAAGTTTTTAAAGGGACCGATAAACAAAATTCTTCCATAGGATATGTAAAAAGAAGACAATTTTGAATTTTTGTGCTTTATGATTTGCAATCAAATTTGAAAATGACATAAAGAAATGCAAACATCTAACTACTCTAATGGGTGGAATGAAAATAAACTCAAATTTACACAACTCAAGATTCTGGAACTGCACCATCCCAAAAAGTGTCAGGTGTGGCTCCTTAAATTTAAATTTTAATTGATTAGATAAAGCTAAAGACTTCTTTTCTCAGTTGCACTCGTCATATTTCATGTGCTCAGTGGCCAAATATGACTGGTGATTATTGTATTGGACAGTGCAGATAGAAATCATCTCATCACCACAGAAAGTTCTATTGGACAATACTATTCCCTAAACTATAAGAGAGGAAAGATATGTGTATATTAAAGGGAAGGGAGCCTTTCGCTACGCAGAAACAGCATGCCTGGCCCAGTTGGTCCTTTTCTTCTTCTACTTCCCCCCCCCCCACCTTTTCCATTTTAATTTAATCAGAAAATCCTTATTCCAAAAAGTCATTCTCTGGTTCTTTTGGAAAATAAAATAGTATGTTTCTGCTAACACCAAGCATTACTGACAAAAACTGACCAGTTCTTTTTTTTTAATGTTTTTAAAATGTTTATTTATTTATTTTTGAGAGAGAGACTGAAAGCACAAGTAGGGGAGGGGCTGAGAGAGAGACACATACACAGAATGGGAAGCAGGGTCCAAGCTCTGCACCAACAGCACAGAGCCCGACACAGGGCTCGAACCCACGAACCGTGAGATCATGACCTGAGCCGAAGTCAGACGCTTGACCGATTGAGCCAACCAGGTGCCCCCAAACTGACCAGTTCTTTCAAAAAACAAACTAAACCCTTACTAGTTTGCAAGCCACTACTCCTTGGCATACCAGTATTTCAGTAGCAGAACCGATTGGCGCTAGATCTTTATAATTGTAAGGAAATAAATGATTAGTACGCAATGTATGTGAGCACTGAGATGGACAGTTCGGTTATTGACACTGGATTCGGATCTCTATAGCATGGACTGCCTGAGATCCCACTGCTGTTTTCAGGAAGAGCTTTACGTGGTCAAGTGAGAAGAGACAGAGCCAAATAATCCTGCAGGTTGGTCATGCCGGGATGTCCTCGGGCTCGTGACTCAGGAGAGCGAGTGAACCAAAAATGGGTCGGAGTTAGGGTTGGAGGGACAGGGAAAATGTTAAACCATGTAAATTCCAACCTTCAGAAACCAATTCCATGAAAACCACAGTGACTCAGCGGGAAAAATGCTTATTTGAAGAAGTCTCTCTAAACTGGAGACTCTCAAACTCTGCATTTGATTAAGCCCACTTAGGAAGAAAACACCCTCATTTTGTGTTGGTCTGTTATCTTCAAATGATTAAAATGATATCATTACCACTTATAAATTTTATATCTCTCTTAAAGATTACATTTAAAAAACCCACTTAAATGATACCATGCTGCCATAAAAGGCAGTTTCTCCTCTCACTGAAATAATATTCCCTCAGGGTCAGATTTACATCTCATGGCAACGCCATGGGAGAATTAGACTCCAAGAAAGCAAAGAGAATCCTCATAGAGTTACATAGGATGAAATTTGGCTCAGACATTATTTTTTAGATGGAAACTGATAAACAGAATAAAAGTTAAAATATACAGAAATGGGGATCCAAGGTAACAATGCCAAAAGAAAGGAGCCTTTTGTTGTTGTTGTTTCCAGGTTGTTTTTTGTCTCCCTTCTCTGTGCTATTTTGACCGATTTTCTCCTGGTCTCTTTGATGCTTGTGCTATTAGAGCCTGCTAATATGAAAAGCGAGGAATTCAAGTAAAAATAAAATGGGTCCTTGTCCTATTTATCTTCCGTAAAGATGGGCTCTGAGTTGCATACTCTATGTGTCTCAAACTGTGACCTGAAAGACCAGACTCCTGGCTGAAATTATTCCTTGGGACATGCTAACCACAGGGCAGCACGTATCCAGCCTGCCTCTTCTGGTCTTTTCAAGAGACATCACCCTCTGCTGCGACACCTTCGTGGTTAGAAAATCAGTGAGGTCTCATGCTTATTAGAAGTATGAATGTAAACCCTAGATATACATGTTACCGGTGTAGAAGTGATATATTTCATTGCTTTTTCTTCCAAGTACTTTCATGTTTTTATTGTCTTTGTCTTTGCTTTCTTGCTACCATAAAATATTCCAGTATATTTTTGTGCTAATTCCACGAAGGGATTAACTGTGGTCTACTTTACTTATTATCGCATATAGTCTATAACAGCTCTTTGTAATTTAAAAAATCCAGATGGTGGAGTTCTCTCTCATTCTTGGAGAAACATAATTTACTCTCTAGTTGCATGTAGTATTTCTATATTACCTATTCTGGATTGCTCCTAAATTACTTTTCGGTTGATATTATTTGGCTGAAATTCAATTCTACAACCATAAACCATCATGCAGAATGTGGGAAATGTTATTTTATACTTGCATTAGGCACGTTTTCAGATAGTCCTAAAATGCTAATTGCTCATTTTAGAGTCATAAAGCCAATTAATCCCATGAAGTCTGTGAAAGAAGTTTATGTAGCTCAAGCCTGGCTTTATTTCTGTTGCTGTGGTTGGTACATTTCAAAATTCCAGGTGCTTTTCTGATGAAGAAGCCCATTCTGCTCCAGCTTATAACCTGAAAAACCATACCACTATATTCAGAGAGTATGTACTGTGTGCAGGGCAATGCTCCAAGCCCTTAAGTGTCTTACTGTCTTATTTAATTCTCATGACAACACCCTTATTGTCCCCACTTTGCAGACAAAGAAACTGAGCCCCTGAGATGTCAAGTAACTTGACCAGGGTCTCACAACTAGAAAACAGAATCATAATTTGGCCCCAAGAAAATCTGACTTCAGAAAATCCATTACCGTGAGGGGAAATGTACATCTGGATGTTCAAACCATCATGAGGAATAGTGAGGTCATTTTTGTATTTAGTTCCTAATTACCATTTAAGTCTCGTTGACATCTACAAGATCATGACTTACCTATTTAAAGGGACTGAAAGGAACAACATTACACCTATTGGACATCTGCCATGTGCTCAGCACTGTACCAGGCAGGCACTTTGGTCCTCATTTCATACAATTAGAAGGAAGTTTTCATTGCTGTCTGTGGGCGTCTGTGTGGCTCAGTTGGTTAAGCGTCCAACTTCAGCTCAGGTCATGATCTCACAGCTAGACTCGTGGGTTCAAGTCTTGCATCAGGCTCTTTGCTGATAGCTGGGAGCCTGGAGTCTGATTCAGATTCTGTGTCTCCCTCTCTCTCTGCCCTTTTCCCCACTCATACTCTGTCTTTCTCTCTCTCAAAAATAAGTAAACATTAAAAAGATAAAAATGCTCTCTGATTTCCTATTATGCCAAAATAAAGGCACTTCTCTCTAAGTATTCAAGTTTCTGAAACTAAATTGTGTTGAAATGTATCTGAAGGAAGAGATTATTATAAAAAGATCAGTGAGATTAGAAACAAATGAACAATTCTATTGAAAGATTAATTGCCCATTTTCAACATTTGTCACAATATGGAGACATTTGTGATATATATGCATAAAACATGATGGTAGTATATATTTGAAAAGATTACTCACAATATTTTTGAAAGGAGGAAGATATAAATCCATTATCTATTTTTCCATCCATCCATCCATCCATCCATCCATCCATCTATTCATATATCCATTCATCCTACCATCTATACATCTTATGTTCATATAAGAATCTTGTTCATATAAGAAACATAAGCATTATGTTTTCTGTCACTTTGTGTCACATATGTGTAATAGCTCCAAATATCTCTTTACTGATAGACTTCGGTCCCTAATAGCCACATGACACCACTAAACTTTCCTTCCTCTGCTGGGTGGTTGGTCCAAGGAAAAGATGACAGAGAAGGAAGTTGCTCTCTGTTGGAAAACTATAGTTCAATTTTCTTGTCTTCAGCTTCCCTGAGACCTTCTTACCATTAGCAATGACCTCTCACTATTTACCCCAGTATAGCCTCTGGTCAATTCTAGAACCACCATCACACTCTAGGTAGAGGTTATTCCATATGAGCAGCATGGCTAAGCAGATGAAGCAAATGTAATACCAGTACCTGAACATGGGGTGCACGGGAGGATTGTGTGGAGAAAGCTTTAGGTGTGGCTTCAACCAACGACTTGTTTGGGTGAATGAAGGGACTGAGGGAAATCCAAGAAATGTGGTGACATATCAGGTAATGCATGGACATTTAAGGAAGAGAGGAGGAAACTGCTTTTTTGCCTCACCCTCTGACTGTGCGGAACTACAAGATGCATTTTCCATGTTTGTCAGACCTAGTTATCCTCTCTAAATGTAATCTCAAAAGCATGAACATACATAAAATACATATATTTGTAGGTGCAAGGTTGCCATACTGTCTAGCACATTGCTGTGGCTCAGTATGTGATTCTATACTGAATGGTGGTGTGAATGGAAGAATTTGAATGTTGTAGGAGATATTGAATTACAAATAAAATCTATCAGGAGATTGCAGTAAATGTATTGCTGGAGGGGCTCATGTGAGACATGGGAAGTGTTGACGTGGTGTGTGAACAACCCGGAGAACTTGTCTATATTCACCCTAAGCCCTGCTCTCCCAAATTCACCCCACCCAATTTTAGAGGACTGCAAATGACAATCTGGGGGTCGGGCAGGGCTACCAAAGAAAAGTAGAGATTTAGATGGATATTAATGTATCCACCCATTCAATATCTCGCTCATTCATCCATCTTTAATCCATGAAACGTTTATTGGAAACTTACTAAGTGCTCCAGTAATTGTTCTGGGGACTAGGGATACACAGGTGAATAAGATGCTGTCATTGTCCTTAGAAAATTGCATTTCAGTGGGAGAAATAATTATAACAAACTATGATAAGTGCCAGGACAAAGAAATGGAACAAGGGTATTATGGCACCACAAAGTAGAGTCACCTACCATGGCCCTTAATATCAGAGATTTCCTGGAGGAAGTGATGCCTGAGTTAAGTGCTGAAGGTTGAGTCTACCTTAGTCAACTATGTGAATAAGAGGAGAGAAAAAGTTGGAGAGTAGAAGAACGTTCCACACAGAAATTAGACACATGCCAAAGTAGTCATGACAACAGCTGACATATTTGGAAAACTACTTGGCTTTTAGTCTAGGGACAACACTGTGGTTGAAGTAGGAAATGACAGGAGATGAGCCTGAAAAAAATGGGCTGGGGCCAGAGAACCCCCACTCAAAAGAACTTGGCATCTAATTCCTAGCACAGTGGGAAACCATGGAGGGGTTTAAGAAATGTGACATGATCAAGTTTCCTCTCAGGGGTCTCTGGTGTGTGTGTGTGTGGAGGATGGTTAGTGAGATCTTTACAGTAGTCCTGTGAGACATAATGAAGGTTTGCCATAGGCTGTGCCAGTAGAGATCAGGTAAGGGCAAAGAAGGTGGACCAGTCAAGGATATCTCTGCTTTCTGGCTTGAATGACTGAGTGGCTGATGGTGCCTCAAAATGGGCAAAAGAACGTAAAAGAAATAGGTTCTGGAAGAAGGTGACAACTTCAAGATGGAACATACTGAGTTTTAGGGGATGGAGAGAAATACTGATGATGTGCATAAATTAGATAAAAGGAGGTGAACAGGGGTATGGGTTGTAAATAGTTAGAATGTTCCCCCAAATAGGTGGCCACTGAAATTATGAGTGGATTGTGCAATCCAGGGACAATGGGTATACTTAAAACCATAGGATCAGGAGAAAGAAAGAGAGCCCTCCAAGAAGAGAAAACAATAGTTTGAGAAGCATAAGGAATGCAATGAAAGTATGGTGATAGGGAAGTCCTCTTGACACCTCCCTTTTAGGTGCTAGTGTTCTGTGCTTCTGTAACATAAGCATATTTTTGTTATAATATCTACTGCATAGCTTTGATGATATTGATGGTCTTTCTTTTGTGTCTATCTTTCCCCACCAGAGTGGAGGATCCTAGTGAACTAGGACTGCATCTTAAGCATCACTGTATCTCATAGCACAGAAGACACACTTAGCATATACTAAGTATTCAATATGTTAGGCATTCACAAACACACACATATCCACACACATACTCACACTCCTCTCTCTCTTACTTGAGACTGCTTTGGTTGTAAGTTATACACTCAACTTGAACTTGATAGGAATTGGTTCATGGTATCCAAGAGAGAGTTAAACATTCAAATTCTGTGAATGATAGAAAAGGAACCAGGCTTCAGGAACAACAGGCCATCGAGACTTTTTTTTTATCTTTCATTTTTTGCTGCATTCTCTCTCTAGATGGCTTTTGTTTTTTTTTTAACATACTGGGAAATAGAACTATGATAACACCTACCTTTTACATTTTATACCTTCAAAGACTAGACAGAAATTGATCTGAGACTTTCACTTCTTGCAAGTTCAAAAAAATTTGGGGTCATGTTTTTGTCGGTCTAGCTGAGATGAAGTGACCATCTTTTGGACTGACTGCCTGGGCCCAGGGGGTCAATTAAATTTTTAAAAAGTCTGCCCTCTCTGAATCCATGAAAATAAGGGAGAATGCCTCTCAAATAGGCCTAACTAAGGTGTGATAGGTCTTAGGTATAACTAAGGTCTAACTAAGAAGGTGATAAACTTATTTAATGGTTAGAGAAAAAGAGAACTCCAGTAGAGTCTTGATTACCTAGAAATCCTGAGAATCCTGGAAATAGCCCATGGTGTGAAGCAGGATGGTAGAATATTAAAAGTACGGTCTTGGCAGAGATCTTATCTCCAGTGCTACCTCACCCTGGCTCCACAGACTAGGGTTGAAATTATTCTGTCTGGATGAGGGTTTTTCCTCAAATGTAATGTGCAGATAACTATTATTGGGTTATTATAAGATTAAAATGAGATAATATGATAATGATAGCTAGCACTTATTAAATATTTATTATGGGAAAGATAGTGTTCTAAATGTGTCCTGGGTATCTGTAGGGTAAGTATTACTTTTATTTTCATTTTTTTGCAGACAAGGAAAGTGAGATCCAACTAACTAACTAGTCTAAGTGGTGAGTTGGGGTTTGATCCTAGGACACCAGTGCTAGAGTCCACACTCTACCACTGTGTTCTACTGCCTCCATTTTTTTTAATTTAAATTTTATTTAGTTAACATACAATGCAATTTTGGTTTCAGGAGTAGAATTCAGTGATTCATCACTTACATACAATACGCGGTGCTCGTCACAATAAGTGCCCTCCATAATACCTATCACCGTCTAGCCCATCTCCCCTCCCATCTCCCACCATCAACCCTCAGTTTATTCTCTATTGGTTAGAGTCTCTTGGAGACCTGGGAAGATGGCAGTGTAGGAGGACGCTGGGCTCACCTCGTCCTGCTGATCACTTAGATTCCATCCACATCTGCCTAAATAAACCAGAAAACTGCCAGAAGACTAGCAGAATGGACTCTTTGGAGCCAAGTATAGACAAGAGCCCAGGGAAGAGGCCGAAATTCCAAAGGGAACCAGTTCCCGTCACCGAACTTGCTTGCACCGCGCAAATGCCGAACACTGTGCTTCTGTGGATCCATCCCTCTGTCGGGGCTGCCTCCCTCCCAGTGCTGCAGGGCCCCTCCCATGGGGGACCACCAATGGCAAAGCGATCTAAGCCTGCCCCTCCTGCTCCTGTGCACCTTGTGGATCCACCCTGACTAATACGCCAGATCCCATCGAAGCAGCACCACAAGCCTGGCAGTGTGCAAGTACCCTAGACAGGGGCCACACCACTCCACAGTGAGTCCTGCCCCTGGGAGATGGGAAGATAAGGTACACACCAGTCTGACTGTGGCCCCAGCAGTGGGCTGGGGGCAGACTTCAGGTCTGACTGCGGCCCTGCCCACCAACCACAAGTTACTCCAGACAGCACAGGGGAAGTGCCCTGCAGTTTGGAGCTACTGCAGGGAATACCCAAAATGACGAAACAGGAGAATTCTCCTCAAAAGAAACTCCAGGAAGTAGCGACAGCTAACGATTTCATCAAAAATGATTTAAGCAATATAAAAGAAAAAGAATTTAGAATAATAGTCATAAAATTAATCACTGGGCTTGAAAAAAGCATAGAGGACAGCAGAGAATCTATTGCTACAGAAATCAAGGGACTAAGCAATAGTCATGAGGAGCTAAAAAATGCTATAAATGAGGTGCAAAATAAAATGGAGGTGACTATAGCACAGATTGAAGAGGCAGAGGAGAGAATAGGTGAATTAGAAGATAAAATTATGGAAAAAGAGGAAGCAGAGAGAAAGAGAGATAGAAAAAAAATCCAGGAGTATGAGGGGAGAATTAGAGAACTAAGTGATGCAATCAAATGGAACAATATCCGTATCATAGGAATTCCAGAAGAAGAAGAGAGATAGAAAGGGGCTGAAGGTGTACTTGAACAAATCATAGCTGAGAACTTCCCTGATCTGGGGAAGGAAAATGGCATTGAAATCCAGGAGGCACAGAGAACTCCCTTCAGACATAACTTGAATCGATCTTCTGCACAACATATCATAGTGAAACTGGCAAAATACAATACAAAAGACAAAATTCTGAAAGCAGCTAGGGATAAACAGGCTCTAACTTACAAAGGTAGACACATAAGAGTAGTAGTAGACCTATCTACTGAGACTTGGCAGGCCAGAAAGGAATGGCAGGAAAACTTCAATGTGATAAACAGAAAAAAATATCCAGCCAAGAATCTTTTATCCAGCAAGTCTGTCATTCAGAATAGAAGGAGAGATAAAGGTATTCCCAAACAAACAAAAACTGAAGGAATTCATCACCACTAAACCAGCCCTACAAGAGATCCTAAGGGAGACTCAGTGAGTGTAATGTTGCAAGGACAACAAAGTACCAGAGACATCACTACAAGCACGAAACCTACAGACATCACAATGATTCTAAACCCATATCTTTCAATAATAACACTGAATGTAAATGGACTAAATGCTCCAACCAAAAGACATAGGGTATCAGAATGGATAAAAAAACAAACAAGACCTATCTATTTGTTGTCTACAAGAGACTCATTTTAGACCTGAGGACACCTTTGGATTGAAAGGGAGGGGATGGAGAACTATTTATCATGCTACTGGAAGTCAAAAGAAAGCTGGAGTAGCCATTCTTGCATCAGACAAACTCGACTTTAAATTAAAGGCTGTAACAAGAGATGAAGAAGGGCATTATATAATAATTACAGGGTCTATCCATAAGGAAGAGCTAACAATTATAAATGTCTATGCCCCGAATATAGAAGCCCCCGAATATATAAAACAATTAATCACAAACATAAGCAACCTTATTGATAAGAATGTGGTAATTTCAGGGGACTTTAATACCCCACTTACAGCAACGGATAGATCATTTAGACACAGGATCAATAAAGAAACAAGGGCCCTGAATGATACATTGGATCAGATGGACTTGACAGATATATTTAGAACTCTGCATCCCAAGGCAACAGAATATACTTTCTTCTCGAGTGCACATGGAACACTCTCCAAGATAGATCACATACTGGGTCACAAAACAGCCCTTCATAAGTAGAAAAGAATTGAGATCATACGATGCACTTTCAGACCACAATGCTATGAAGCTTGAAATCAACCACAGGAAAATGTCTGGAAAACCTCCAAAAGCATGGAGGTTAAAGAACACCCTACTAAAGAATGAATGGGTCAACCAGGCAATTAGAGAAGAAATTTAAAAATATATGGAAACAAATGAAAATGAAAAGACAACAATCCAAATGCTTTGGGATGCAGCGAAGGCAGTCCTGAGAGGAAAATACATTGCAATCCAGGCCTATCTCAAGAAACAAGAAAAATCCCAAATACAAAATCTAACAGCACACCTAAAGGAAATAGAAGCAGAACAGCAAAGACACCCCAAACCCAGCAGAAGAGGACAAATAATAAAGATCAGAGCAGAAATAAACAATATATAATCTAAAAAAACTGTAGAGAAGATCAATGAAACCAAGAGTTGGTTTTTGAAAAAATAAATAAAATTGATAAACCTCTAGTCAGGCTTCTCAAAAAGAAAAGGGAGATGACCCAAATAGATAAAATCATGAATGAAAATGGAATTATTACAACCAATCCCTCAGAAATATAAGCAATTATCAGGGAATACTATGAAAAATTATATGCCAACAAACTGGACAACCTGGAAGAAATGGACAAATTCGTAAGCACCCACACACTTCCAAAACTCAAACAGGAAGAAATAGAAAACTTGAACAGACCCATAACCAGTGAATAAATTGAATCAGTTATCAAAAATATCCCAACAAATAAGGGTTCTGGGCCAGATGGCTTCCCTGGGGAATTCTACCAGACATTTAAAGCAGAGATAATACCTATTCATCTCAAGCTGTTCCAAAATATAGAAAGGGAAGGAAAACTTCCAGACTCATTCTATAAAGCCAGCATTACTTTGATTCCTAAACCAGGCAGAGACCCAGCAAAAAAAGAGAACTACAGTCCAATATCCCTGATGAATATAGATGTAAAAATTCTCAACAAGATACTAGCAAATCAAATTCAACAGCATATAAAAAGCATTATTCACCATGATCAAGTGGGATTCATTCCTGGGCTGTAGGGCTGGTTCAATGTTCGCAAATCAATCAATGTGATATATCACATTAATAAAAGAACCATATGATCCTGTCAATCAATGCAGAAAAAGCATTTGACAAAATTCAGCATTCTTTCTTAATAAAAACCCTTGAGAAAGTCAGGATAGAAGGAACACACTTAAACATCATAAAAGCCATTTATGAAAAGCCCACAGCTAGTATCATCCTCAACTGAGAGCTTTCCCCCTGAGATCAGGAACACGACAGGTATGTCCACTCTCACCACTCTTGTTTAACATAGCGTTGGAAGTTCTAGCATCAGCAATCAGACAACAAAAGGAAATCAAAAGCATCAAAATTGGCAAAGATGAAGTCAAGCTTTCACTTTTTGCATATGACATGATAGTATACATGGAAAACCCAATAGACTCCACCAAAAGTCTGCTAGAACGGATACATGAATTCAGCAAAGTCTCAGGATACAAAATTAATGTACAGAAATCAGTTGCATTCTTACACACTAATAATAGAGCAATAGAAAGACAAATAAAGAAACTGATCCCACTCACAATTGCACCAAGAATCATAAAATACCTAGGAATAAACCTAACCAAAGATGTAAAAGATATGTATGCTGAAAACTATAGAAAACTTATGAAGGAAATTGAAGAAGATATAAAGAAATGGAAAAACATTTCATGCTCATGGATTGGAAAAATAAATATTGTTAAAATGTCAATACGACCCAAAGCTATCTACACATTCAATGCAATCCCAATCAACATTGTACCAGTATTCTTCTTGAAGCTAGAACAGGCAATCCTAAAATTCGTATGGAACCACAAAAGACCCTGAATAGCCAAAGTAATATTGAAGAAGAAGACCAAAGCTGGAGGCATCACAATCCCAGACTTTAGCCTCTACTACAAAGCTGTAATCATCAAGACAGCATGGTATGGGCACAAAAAAAGACACATAGACCAATGGAATAGAATAGAAACCCCAGAACTAGAGCCACAAATGTATGGCTAACTAATCTTTGACAAAGCAGGAAAGAATATCCAATGGAAAAAAGACAGTGTCTTTAACAAATGGTGCTGGGAGAACTGGAAAGCAACATGCAGAAGAATGAAACTAGGCCACTTTCTTACACCATTCACAAAAATAAACTCAAAATGGATAAAGGACCTGAATGTGAGACAGGAAACCATCAAAACCCTAGAGGAGAAAGCAGGAAAAAACTCTCTGACCTCGGTCGTAGCAATTTCTTACTTGACACATCTCCAAAGGCAAGGGAATTAAAAGCAAAAATGAACTATTGGGACCTCATGAAGATAAAAAGCTTTTGCACTACAAAGGAAACAATCAACAAAACTAAAAGGCAACCAATGGAATGGGAAAAGATATTTGCAAATGACATATCAGACGAAGGGCTAGTATCCAAAATCCATAAAGAACTCACCAAACTCCACACCCAAAACACAAATAATCCAGGCAAGAAATGGGCAGAAACATGAATGGACACTTCTCTAAAGAAGACATCTGGATGGCCAACAGGCACATGAAAAGATGCTCAACGTTGCTCCTCATATCGGGGAAATACAAATCAAAACCACACTGAGATACCACCTCATGCCAGTCAGAGTGGCTAAAATGATCAAATCAGGAGACTAAAGATGCTGGAGAGGATGTGGAGAAACGGGAACCCTCTTGCACTGTTGGTGGGAATGCAAACTGGTGCAGCCACTCTGGAAAACAGTGTGGAGGTTCCTCAAAAAATTAAAAATAGATCTACCCTATGACCCAGCAATAGCACTGCTAGGTATTTACCCAAGGGACACAGGAGTGCTGACGCGTAGGGGCACTTGTACCCCAATGTTTACAGCAACACCTTCAACAATAGCCAAATTATGGAAAAAGCCTAAATGTCCATCAACTGATGAATGAATAAAGAAATTATGGTTTATATACACAATGGAATACTACTTGCAATGAGAAAGAATGAAATAGGCCTTTTTGTAGCAACGTGGATGGAACTGGAGAGTGTGATGCTAAGTGAAATAAGTCATACAGAGAAAGAGAGATACCATATGTTTTCACTCTTACGTGGATCCTGAGAAACTTACCAGAAGACCATGGGGGAGGGAAAGGAAAAAACAAAAGTTAGAGAGGGAGGGAGCCAAACCATAAGAGACTCTTAAAAGCTGAGAATAAATTGAGGGTTGATGGGGGGTGGGAGGGAGGAGAAAGTGGGTGATGGGCATTTAGGAGGGCACCTGTTGGGATGAGCACTGGGTGTTGTATGGAAACCAGTTTGACAATACATTTCATAATAATAAAAAAAAAGAGAGTCTCTTGTGGTATGTTTCGCTCTCTCTTCTTCCCCCTCCCCGCCACTTCTCATATGGTTCCTTTGTTTTGTTTCTTAAATTCCACATTAGTGAAATCATGTGGTATTTGTCTTTCTATGATTGACTTATTTTACTTAGGATAATACATTCTAGCTAGCCATCCACATCATTGCAAATTATTGCCTGCCTTATAACTATTGCTGAAAGAATATATACAAAGAGCTTAGCATGGTACCTGGTCCCACAGTTAAGGGAGAACAAATGCATTAATTTTGCTAACATTTATTGAGTGTCTACTATGTGGTAGATACAGTTCTAGACACTGAAAGTAGAGAAGAAAGACAAAAACTCTGTACTTCATAAAATTTACACTGTAGTATGGGAAAAAATGGAATAAATATGTCAGTAAAAACATATGGATAATTTTAAGTAGTCATTAATATCATAAAGGAAATAAAACACCTCAATGACACAGAGCATGTGTGGGTGGTATAGCAACGGCCATGGTCACATGGTCAAAAACAAGTCTTTAAGGGGGTTATATTTGTCCTGAAATGTAAATGATAAGAGAGAGCTAGCCATACAAAGAACAGAGGGAAGAATTTTCTAGGCAACGGAAATAGCACTGCCCAAACCCATACCGGAAATGAGCTTGAGTTTGTGAAACACAAAGAAGGTCAGTCTGGCTAGAGGCAGGTAGGGCTTGGGTGTGGAAGGTAAGACTTGTAAGTGATGATTGACCAGCTTTTTAGGAACTTAAGAGAATGGTGAATAGTTTGGATCTGTGTGTGTGTGTGTGTGTGTGTGTGTGTGTGTGCATAATAGGCCATTGTGGGATTTTATGAAGCTTAATGATACCATCTGATTTAGGATTTGAGAAGATCATTCTGACAGCTATCTGAAAAGCGGAGAGTAGGCAGCAAAAGAAACCAAAAGACAATGATGGCTGAAATTAGGGTTTTGGGATGACGAGAAGTGGCCAGGTTAAGAATATATTTGCTGACGAAATTTACTAATTCACCGAATGCGGGTATGAAGGAAAGGACAGAATACAGGATGATTCTTAAGATTTGGCATAAATAACTGGCGAAATTTAGGTGGGTAAAGGAACGAAGTGCTTGGATGCAAGAACAAGGAATTCTGTCTTTGGTATATTAAATATGAGCAAATACTTAGTGGTTATCAGCTGACAGCTTCCTAAGGAGGCTGTAGCAGGGAAAATGGATTATATAACGAATTTAAATTTAAACTGAGTCCAATTTAAAACGCAGTTGGATTGGGATTTAAAATTTGGCATTTTTAGCTTAGTGAATCTGTGTTCTGCAAAAAGCAGTAAATGATTCTTGCAAGATTTTATGCGGATCAAATTTCAGTTCTTACAGCCCATAGGCAGCAAGCCACCAGGTAGCAAGTTGATTCACAAGTCCTACAGATCTCATGTGTTTGTGGTCCCAGTCTGATTTCTGCTACCTGACAGCTGGGACCCCAGGGAAGGCCTAGTCTGAAAGCTGAGTAACCGGGGCCACCTCGACAAGGGGGCTCTCAATCCCTCTACCCTTTGTCTTCAGTCTTTGGAACAAAGACTGGATTTTCCCAGATAGAGACTAAGCACAGGGCTGGTGGTCAGTGTGGTAGCATGGTCTTTTTGTGTTTTTCTATGAGTGGAAAGGACTGCCAACGTCTTCTTTGCAAATTTCACCTCATTTCATGATGTGGGAAAGTGGCCAGCTTGCTTTTGCAGGTGGTCCACTCCCTATATCCAAGTCTTCCATATTTGGCTTCCAGCTTTGAAGCCCATCTTCATGAAGTTATAATGACCCTCTAGATACCAGGGACACAGGAGGGCAAGTTTGACCTACGGCACCATCTGGAGAATCTGCCCCAGATCTCTCAAGTGTCCAGGGGTGACTGTGGTGTGACTTTTGTCCAGGTACTCGAGCTAAGAGTGATTTAGGTCATTGGTTTTCTGTGGAATCCTGAGGGAAGAGGGGAAGCCAAGCATACAGAACTCTAGGCCTCCCGCCTCCATTTCGGCCACGGCAGCTCCATATTTTTTTTGTTTTATATTTTGGGGTTCTGAATGAGGTTACATGTGGAATTGCTGGGGAAAAATGTTTGAAAAGCAGTGCTTAGATGAATAGGTCTAAGCTAAAAACTGACGGATTTGTGCCTTTCCCCTAACTTTAACTCACCTCGGGTATGTTTTGCAGAGATGTAAAACCAGACGTGGAAGCTGAGGTGGAGAAATATTGTATATGTAAATGTTGAAATATATAAGCCCCTCTTATCTCCATACCATTTATCTCCATAAGTGGGATGGGAAGAATAACACATCTTCCTCCATTTGGCTCTGAGTGTTGGCCTGGGTTTTTTAAATTTCTTTTGGCTCTGGTTTAGGCTAGAATCCTTGTCAGGCTCATTTGTTCTTGCAGAAAAAATATTTAGTAATTGCCGCTTTGTAGTTTACAAGTTTTCTAACCACCCTTCTTGACCTATGTGCAAGTAGTGAGAGTAAGTGGAATAGCTGAGGTTTTCTTTCCCTTTCTTTCTTCAAGTTCCTGATGAGTTTTCAAGATCAGGACTCAGAACTCATCAAATAAACATTTTCCCCTCTGCTTATCTTTGTGAGGTCAAGAAGATGTGAATCAGCTTGTGGGTTCACCAGGGTGATTTGTTATTTTCCATGGAAAACTAGAGCGTTCCGAGAGGCCAGCAGCTTCCTTCCCTCTCCTGCACTCTAGCCCCAGCCATTGTGTAACTGGGTTTACAAAAAACACAAATAAAAAAAAGAACATGTGCAAGTTTCTCAACTGCATTAATACATGGGGGAATTTGTACTGCATCCAACAATCCAGCCAGTCCTTTGGGAACTTAGCAGACAGACTCTGGCATCAACAGGGCACCAAGATCCAGATCCAGCTAAAGGTCCACAACAATGGATCTGTCCAAAAGGCTGTGAGACTCTGATACCTGGATCTGCTACAGATACCACTTACAATGTCTGGGCTGGGTCCGATCAGTTATATCTATAAGCTTTATTTAACAAGGCCACCATTAATGAGGTTCTGCTGTGTGCCTGGGGAAGCCTTTTTCTTTTCTTTTTCATTTTGTTTCACGGGGCTGTGCATCTTAGGATCATTATGCCCTATCCAAGTTGCTAATGGACTGAACTGAAGTAACCTTGAAGAAACGATAGAAGTATAGCACGACCTAATATTAATTGCTTCAAGGAAAAAGTTTCAGCTAAGTTTCCTTTGAGAGCTCTCCTTCCAAAATGACTGCTCAAAACTCCTTCCCCCTTTTCCCAAGAACATCCTCGACTCCAGTCCACATGGTTTCTACAGGGGCTTGCCATGTCCTTATATGACCCCACAGCACCGGTTAGAGACAGTAGGCACAGGGTGCATCGAGGTACCCCATCCACTGGCTACAGCTGATCGATCCAGGAAAAGATAATAGATCCAAGTCTGTTCAGTGAACTAACATGATTGAACTTGAGGTATACAGAGATGCAGAGAGGTCTTTCTTCCATAGCTGGAAGACAGAACACTGGGGGGCCATTGGTGGCTATGTTTGTGTCATTTTAAGAAGCTATTCTGTATCAATGGAAGCATAAATCGATGCTCAGGGAGCAGCAGAGATTTGGGGAAAGTGAGGAGAATGGTTTCAGTTATTCTTGGGTCGACTCCATCTCTAGGCCACCCTGGCCTTTTTTTTTTTTTTTTTTCTTTTTTGGATGATTCAATACATTTGTTTCAGTTAATTGGGGTTTTGTTTCTCTAGCTGGCACCTGAAAAAGTCCTACTGAATGCGCTTTTTAGTACCTTTTGGGGGAACTTCTCCTTTCAGAGGCTTATGACAGCTATCAGTCAGGCAGCTACTACTTATTTGGCTATGAAGACAAATTGGAAATGAAGCATTCTAGACAAGAAAAAGACAGTATTATGAATTTGATGCAGTTTATCATTCAGTTCCATCCACTTATTCTTTAACCAGCTCATTTTCCTATGCCTTTGACCTAGACTCACATTACTAGAATTGAGTAATTCTAGTAGTTACTTGAAATTGGTTTTTTTGGTATCTTTTTTTCCCAGGCTACATGGCATCCAAAGTGTCTGATTTAGTAAAAAGAAACCAAAACCAAAGAGGCATAGGCAGAGAAGGGACTTTATTGCTGCACACAACTAAAAAGTCTAGGGAATATCTCACAAGAAAAGATTCAAAAGTGTTCAGCTGATGTCATCAGAATTTGCTCCTCAACATGTCTCAGCTGTGTTGTCTGTATCGGTTTAATTCTCAAGCAGCCTCCACTTGGTGGACAGATGGATGCCGGTAGCTCTAAGCCAGAAGTTCCCAATAGTTGGTGAATTTGTCCTCTAAGGCACATCTGGCAATTTATAGAGACACTTTTTTTGTAACTGGGGATGGAGGTGGGGAGTGCTCTTGGCATCTAGTAGGTAGAAGGCACAAAACTCTCTCCCTCCACAAAATATTGTCGGGCCCCAAATGCAGATAGTGACGAAGTTAAGAAATGGCTGCTTAAGGCCTTCTGTCACCATTAAAAGAGAGCTTCTTTTTCCAGAGAGTTCTAGTGAAAATTCAGGACTTATTGGTATCGGTTGTCTCAGGCTAAGTTACACGCACATCCCTGAGGAAGTCATTGTGACCAGAGAGTTTTTGTATCCTCAGAGGCAGATCTGGGTCCCATACCCCCCTGATTACGAGGCAGGGGATTATTCCCACCCAAGTCCCACAGACTTAGAGTAAGGATAGGGGTGGTTAACAAAGGAAACCAAGAATGCTCTTGCTAGAAGGGTAATGAATACATGACAGTGAAAAACAATCACTGTCTACTAGAGTATCTCAGCTGGTAACCAGAGATTCCACATCAATGCACATGAATAAAGCCATATGAAAGAATTGGAGAGAAATGTTCCAGTTATTGTCTTCCTTTTCCTCTTGGTCACTATGTAGCCTCTACACACAGTGTCCCTTGGTTTGTTGGTGAAACCAGAAGAGTATCATCTGTGGTAGAACTTCAGTGTTCTGATGGTAGGCCTGTGGGGTAAAGTTTAGGGGGCAGGTCGCAGGTAGTTTCAAGGGGCCTTTTCATGGTCATCGCATCCTGTGTTTACACTAAGCTGAATCACAGCCATTGTAGTGGCTCGTTGTGGTAGGCAGAGTTAAAGGATTCTACGATTCCCAAGATTGGCTGTCCCTGCAAAATCCTTATGAATAGGATGGATTTTACTCCCATATTTAGGTTATGTTATATGCTCATAAAATAGGGAGGTTATCTGGATGGACCTAACCTAGTCACTTGAGCCCTTTAAAAGAAGGGAGTGTTTTATCATTGGTGAAAAAGAAGTCAAAGACTCAAACCATGAGAAGGATCTGAGGCAGGCATGGCTGCTGACTTGAAGAGAGAGGGGCCAGGAGGCAAAGGCTATGTGTGGCCTCTAGAAACCGAGAGTGTCCCCTGCCTCAGAGTAAGTAAAGAAACAGGGATTTCAGCCCTAGCAATTCAAGGTGATGAATTCTGCCAATAATCATGAACTTGGAAGAGAACCAGAGGCTTAACTGAGAATGGCAGCACTAGATGGCACTGATTTCATCCCCGTGAGACCCTGAACAGAGAATCCAGTCATACCATGTCTGCACTTCTGTCCTAGGGAAATTGTAAGAGAATACATTTTTGTTGTTTAAACAGCTAAGTTTTGGTCATTTGTCATGCAACAATATTAAACTAATATACTAATAGTATGAGCTCCAGATTGTCCATTTCCACCGTCACATAATGCTCAATAGAATGGCAGATGTTGCAACCCTGAAGGCTGCAATAAAGGTCACGGGAGGGCCAATTAAATTATGTACAATGCTACTTGAAAAGACAACAACACGTGGAAACGATGTAGGAAGGGCAACAACTACTCTTCCCATCCATGATCCACTAACATAATTAGCAGCATCCTTCTAACTCCTTTTATTTTTAATTTTGTTAAACATTTATTTATTTTTGAGAGACAGAGAGAGACAGAGCATGAGCAGGGAGGGGGAGAGAGACAGGGAGATACAGAATCCGAAGCAGGATCCAGACTCTGAGCTGTCAGCACAGAGCCTGACGTGGGGCTGGAACCCACAAACCGTGAGATCATGACCTGAGCCACAGTTGGACGCTAACCAACTGAGCCACCTGGGTGCCCCCTTCTAACTCCTTTATTTGCCCTTCCTCCTCACTGAACTCCAGCCACAATTAATTAGCTTCAGCTCTGTGGATTGCCTTGCAGTCTCACAGCTTCCTCCTCTGGGTCAAGCTCTTTCTTCTGCCAGAGATGTTCTTTATCACTAACTTTACTTGGTGAACTCTACTTTCCTTCCCAAGGTTGGGCTCAAGTGTAATTTCCTCCATGAAGGATTCTTTCAACTCTCCAGCCCTTGGTACAGTAAATGTCTTTCACCTTTCTGTGCTTCAGATCTCCTTGGTTGATAACAAGGATCTTGAGGGCAGGAACTCTGACCTGAGCACAGGGCTTGGAACATCTTGGGATTATTGAATAGAAGCCTACCACAAGTCTTGATGAGTTGTTGCGACAACCGGTCATCGGGTGGAAAGCCTGGGGATGAGACTTCAGATCGGGCTTTGGTTTATCATGTCTCTTGGCAGCACTGCGTAAAGAAGCTTATGTCCCTGGTGGTATGAAGATCTTACCCTCCCAGCTGATAGTCTTCTCCGTGGTGCTGCAGCTTGGACGTGTTGTCGGAACAAGGACTTTCTCCCCTGCCTTCACTGAAACTGTCGATAAAATTATTTTTTTTTCTGAAAAATTTCACAATTTCTGGGAATCAACTTCATTACAAGGCACCCAGTGTGCACAGAACCAATCTGTTGAATAAACAAGATGGCAGAGCATGATATCATAAAGCATTTCCTACACTTGCTCACCTGTTAACACAATGCTGGTGTTTACACATTTGGAAAGTGTTGGGTACACACCCTGGGGATCCATGGGCTGAGAACAGTAAGATGTATCCCTGGGAAGGGCTGACAAACCTGCCTGGCCCAGATATTATTGGAGGGGATCCCAATTTCTAGGCTGGTGTGCAAGAGGGATATTTGTTCTATTTTGCTTCACCATCTGTTGACCAGGCCTCAGATAGCACTACCTGTGAGACAAGACTGTACTCATCCTTGGTCATGAAAAGAGTTATCAGCTTAGGTTGTTTAGTTTAATTTGGGACATATCTCCAATACATTAGCAAAATCTGCATTTCATTTTTCAATCTGTTAATTCATCATTCAACATATCTGTATTGAGTGCCTGCTATATGAGTACAACAGGGAGGACATGTCCTTGGAATAGTGTCTTGGGGTTTACCCCCAGCAGGGAAGAGACCCACGTTAAGTTAGTATATAGGTGCTACTGCAATAAATACCATAGAAGAGAGGTTCCCAGGGTTCAGAGGGATCATACAAAGATGTCACTGATTCACACAGGTGAAGAGAAGCTTCCTTGAGGAAGGTGACAGGAGAAGAAAAAATAATCCAGGCTGGTTGAAGAGCGTGTGTAGAACCTGTATAGCAGGACATAACACAGTGATCTCAACCCGCCGAAGGAAGGCTAGTGTCCCTGGACGGCCGGGAAGGAGCGAGAGGGTAGCAGGAGAAAGGCCGGAGGGGTTCTAACATGTTATGGGTATCTACCATGTTATAAGGCTTTATCCTGGGAGCAAAGGGAAGCCTTCAAGTGTTTGAAACAAAATGACAATCAGCTTTGCACTTTTAGAACACTTCCTCTGATTGCAAGGTAGAAAATGGATTGGAGGAGACCAGAGTAGATGTGATAACTAGGTAGGGGGCCACCGTGGCCCCAGTGAAAAATTATGGGGGAATGAGCAAGAGTGATGGTGGAAGAAATACATTCAAGGGGAGAGATCTGAGAGATAGTCAGTATGTAGATGTGTATTTTCCCAGCGAAAGCTGTAGAGAATGTTTATGTGGTAGGATCTGATCTTTGTGCGGAAACCTGACAGTATTCATACAGGAGAAAAGAAAACATTTATTGGTGCAAAAAAAGACAACATTTAAGAAATAATTCAAATAATACATAAAACATTATAAGTAATAACATAGCAATAATAATAAAGAAAAATAAATAAGACATTCTAGGCAGAATTGTCTGAATCCTCAAGGTACAAAAACAATCCTACTTCATGTGGCTTGTACTTACTACTAAAACTGGGTAGAAAAGTTTATAAAATGGAGATTTTAATGTGATTCAAAGCTTTCTATAAGTGTGCAGCCAGAATTTAATGTGACTTTTCATGTTAATTTTTTTTTTTTTTCATATGGGACTCCTCATTGCTGTTTTGGAGGATAAACGACTATGGCCATTCCTGAAAATAAAATCATTCCAGTCTACATAAATAATTAGAGTCAACAAAAAATAAGTTATTTGAAGTAGTCAGCTTCTAGTGAAAACATTCCAAGCCCAACAAGCAATTTCGTTCCTGTGTTTATCCCTGGGACTCCATTACTGCACCACAGAGACATGAGTCTTCTATGTGTCTCTGTGCAGAGATTTAATTAACCATGAAGGTGCTTGATGGTGAGGAATCCTGCTTATTCACGGTGTTTTAACATCTATGAAAAGGAAATACCATGGTTTTCAGGTCTGGTCATGCAGCCATACGTTTCCATTCAGAAACACAACTCAGAGGAGGCATATTCCTTATATAAATAAACTGAAAATACGTGCTGCTGCACTTGAGATACCAGAATGACTGACAGTTACTCTTCTTAGATTGATGAAAGTGATTCAAATTAGAAAAACTTTTATGTATGTATGTGTGTATACATATATATGTATATATATACACACATACACACACATATACATATGTATACATATATACATGTATGCATATACACATGTATACATATAAACATGTATACATTTGATTTCATTTTATAGATATATTTATATAATATATATTTATATAAATATATTATATAATATATTATATTTTATATAAATTTATATAATTATACATTATATAAATAATATATATATAAAACAAAATCAAATGCTAAATAGATGAGTATAGTGACACTACTCTGAGACAAATATTTTAATCAGGAAGCATCTTAGAAAACATTTGCAAAATGAAATCACAGACTTAATTTAGGCCACTTGACTGCAATTTCAAAATATGTGATATAGATTTATCCCCCAGTGAAAAGTTATTTTTCGACAAGAGTAGTAGCCCCAGTTTAGGTTGACTAGAGGACTGGTAAAGAAAGACAGAAGAGCCACATGTGCCTCAACCAACTGTAAAATAGGACAAACTGTAACTGCAAAGCCCAGAGTTCCAGGGCTTTCAACTTCTAAATCTGTTCAAAGAAGGCATGATGCCATTTTCACATGGTTCCATGTGTGACCTGGTGGTAATTTTTCCCAGCACGGGATCCATTTTCAGCTGAATGAGACAGCGACTGTTGTTTGTAGCCATCAGTTGGTCTAGACAGACAATTCTTTGGAGATCCATTGTCCTTTGATAGGTTTATCAGATTCTCACCCCTATCTTTCCTTTATTTCTATATCCTCCGGTCTCTCCTTCTTGCACATGTGATGTAATGATTCTTCCTGGCAAAGGTCATTCAATGGCCTGAAGTCTCCAAGAGCAGCAGAGTAAAGCAGTGGATGGTGTATTTTGCTTGTCTCCTAAACTTCCCTGCTGGGAATCATTTCTTCTTCACACACTTCTATAAAAATAACCAGCCCCTCCCTCACTCTCCGTTTCCTTAAATATTGAATAACAAGGAAAGTCAAGTGACCCAAGAAGCAATGAAATGGAGTAGCCAGAAACACACGCTCCAGATGGCCCAGCACCTAGGTTCAAGCCCTAATTTTTTTTTTTTTAACATTTATTTATTTTTGAGACAGAGAGAGACAGAGCATGAATGGGGGAGGGTCAGAGAGAGAGGGAGACACAGAATCTGAAACAGGCTCCAGGCTCTGAGCTGTCAGCGCAGAGCCCGACGCGGGGCTCAAACTCACGGACCGCGAGATCGTGACCTGAGCCGAAGTCGGACGCTTAACCGACTGAGCCACCCAGGCGCCCCCAAGCCCTAATTTTGTAACTGCTGGATTGCAACCCTAGGCAGTTACTGACCTCATATTTGTTTCCCACCTGTGAAGGAGAGAGTAATTGTTGTGAGGGTCACGTTGTTGTAAGGATTACTTAAATTAAAAAAAATAATAATAAATTTTAAAAATAACTCTAAAAAGTTCCCTGTACAATGCCTAGCATATTATAACCAGCCAATACATGTTAGCTATTCTTACTAAAGGTCAGAGACACAATCATTCGAACCCCAGCAGGGAGACTCTGGGAGCATAGCATATAAAATTTTGTATCTGTGCTAAAATGTACAGATATTTATTTCCTCTGGCAAGCTTTATTTTGTGTGAGAACAAAAAAAGCCTTCTGTCAATAGAGAGGGTTGCTTAAAAAAAAAAAAAAAAGCTGGGAGAGCTTTAATCAAGTTGTGTTCCACGATGGGGATATTTTTTGTTTATTTTTAGAGTAGGAGCACTGTGCTTTGGAAGTCCTGTCCCGCCGGATATGTGAGATATTTAAAAATCAATTCCAGAAACCAAAGCGGTATTGTTCAAGATGCATCAAGGGCTAGATTTGAGCCACACGGTCAATGTAAATAACGTGAAGGCCTAAGTCACACTTTATGGTCAGTTGGTCAAAACAGAAGGAGCAAGACAAGCTAATGAAATAATTAAAATTTAGTGGAAAATAACCAGTTGACAGCAAGAAGTCCATTTCTGTAGACAGACCACTTAAGCTCTAAAAACATACACACGTTCATATATGATGGCTACAAATGAGCTTGTGATTTTCCTCCGAAAGTATTTGAGCAGGAAATAAAACCTTTTCCCAGTGGATGAAATAACAGTCCTTTCTGCCAATCTAAGCAAGGCAGATTTAAATTTTATATGTGTCCAACTGCTTGTTCCCCCTTAGCTAATAACCTGCACGCTGGAAACATTTCAAATGAAAGGGAGTTCACAGCCCCACAGCCCAGCTCTGAATATATCTACCATGCATGTAAACAAGTAAACCATTATGTTTCTTATTGAGATAAAGAATACAATGATAAGTGGAGACTTTCACAAAACAAAGGGCTTCCTATTGCGAGTGTGGATAATCTTCCAGAAAACCCTGTGTTTTGGCAAATCACACCAGATTAATCTATTAAGCATCTCCTTTCATTATCAAATTTCCGCTGTCTATCACTGAGGCTGCCTTATCAAGCACCCCTTTTTCAATAGCAGCCCCATTCCTAAGATTTCAGATGCTGGCCTTCCTTGCTCAGAAAACAGGTGTCCCTACTGTTTGGAGGCAGCAAAGGTCCTTGCACAGAAGCCTGGGAAAGAGCAGGGCTATCAGACAACGTTCTACCTGAAGAAACAGGTAACAGAGAACTGTTGATTCAGTGAATAGAACTTAATTGGCACGCATTAGCCAGAAGTGAGTGTTTTTTAGAATTAGAATTCCTCAAAAATTTCCTGCCGACAGGAAAAGCTTAAAAATGAAAAATGTGAAAGATTGTTTTGTAATAATCCAACGGACAGCTCCAAACAGTGTAACTATTCTTTAGGGAACTCTTTGTTAAATGTAATATTTACCCAAATTCATTCTTAAAAACAGGTATCGTAGCTTATGACAGCTTCGCACACTTACCTACGGGGTTTAAGCTGTTGGCCACACTGTCTGCATTCAGGAGGAAAGGCATTTTGTGACTACACAAAGCTAATATTCCAAGTCAATTAGTACGATGTATCAGGTTTTCTGGTTCTCAGTGTCTCCACTTGCCAGCCTGTCTTCTTTTCTTACTTAATAAAACCGGGCATGTGGTTTCTGACCAGATCTTTTGTGCGCTAGGGGCCAAGGTCACCCACCAACATGGGGCAACGAAACCGGTTCTAACAAAAAAAAAATTAAGCTTTCAGGGTAATGTGCCAAAATACGCACACATCGCACCTGGTTGTTTATGTCACAGATAATATCTGCGGCATAGATATATGTCATGCTTCTATTGAAATTTATTTGCAGATGGTCATTCATGGTCAATCATTTTGTTTTGCTTAGTCAATACCAAGATTTCTTTCATTTCTTCTTGTCAAGTCGCTACCCAGCAAGTTCTTGTCTTGCTAGTATATCTATGCCCATCTGCATTCTCCAGCAAGTAGAAAGACCTCATTCTCTGCTCTGAACTTAGCTCTTAAAAACTTGGCTGGTGTGCGCTCTACTGTAATAAAATAAAGGCATTCAGGAAGGCCACCGTACTGACAACCAGAAGATCCAGTCTGCCTGTAGCTCCCCTGCCTGACGGCAGGCCGGCTCGGAGATGGGTGCCGGCTCTGCAGGGTGGGTAGGAAGCAATTGATAAGCGCATGCCTTTGTTTCCGGCCCTCTACAGCCCCAGCTTTGTTTCATCTACAGATGATTAAATGGTCTACAGGGCAATTATGAACAGGAGGAAGGAACGGCCAACTCTCTCCAGGTTTCCTCAATCAGCATGATTGAATTTCTCAAAGGCAGAGAGCAGTAGCAGAAGCAGTTTCAATGACTTTTCCTGGAAAATGTTCGGCAGCTCAGAATTGAGCCTTTCATTTAACTACGTGCTGTTTCATTTTATTATGTGCAAATTGTAGCTTAATAGATTTACAGTCACTATAAACTCTCAATGGATAGGGTAGCCCGAGTGGCTAGTACTGTTAAAATGACCGATAAGAACCTGAGAAAAGTGATAGGTGCAAATTCTAACAGGGGTGGAATAAACTCCACGTATAAGTAGCATGCACATCCTACTATTCCAGTGAAGGTGCAGTGGGTTGGTTTTTTTTTTTTTTTTACCCCTTATAAGTGGTAGAAAAATATGAGGTATTCATTTTGTGTGTGTGTCGGCGGGGGGAGCAGAACAGTGGAAGAAGCACTTGAGAAAAGTTGACTTAATTCTTTACCATGTCACAGCTGAAAGGTAAGGTGCCATTACTTACTAATAGAGACTGGCTTGGAAATTTACACAGTAGGTAAATATGTATATAAATACACAGTTTACAAAGTTTTATTTAAAAAGACACTGGTAGATATTGGAATGAATTCCTTTCTCCCCCCCCCCCTCCCCTAATATAAAAAGCGGTGAAACAAAACAAAAGTCATCTTCATAATACAATACACTGGTTACTATTTCTGTGGCAGCATCTTTCTTTATCATGGGTTTTTATCAACAACGATCATAGCCAGATCAGAATCCCAATGGTTGTCTATTACCTAATATGAATGATATTTATAGATATGTTGAAATAATCTGTTATGCAAGCAAGGCTTTTGAAAACAGCTTCACTAAAACTCTGCAAATCATTTGGGCGGCTAGCTTATAAAAAGAATCTCTGCCTAGGTGTCATAATACCTGCGCACTTTTCCTGAATCATAATAACTTGCTGTTTGACCTTGGACCCTATGACTTAGGCCTGACTGGACCTTTGGAACTCAGGGTTCTCATCTGTCAAATGGGTTCTATCTTCCCTGATTGGTTCATGCCATTACAAAAATCTAAAGAAGAAGGGGCACCTGGGTGGCTCAGTCAGTTAAGCATCCAACTTCAGCTCGGGTCATGATCTCATGGTGCATGAGTTTGAGCCCCGGGTCAGGCTCTGTGTCGACAGCTCAGAGCTGGAGCCTGCTTTGGATTCAGTGTCTCCCTCTTTCTGCCCCTCCCCTGCTCTCACTGTGTGTGTCTCTCTCTCAAAAATAAATAAAACATAAAAAAAAAAATTAACCAGATCCAAAGAAGTGAAATGCTTTGACAAATAAAAATGGTATACAAAGAGCCTATTAATGTAACAATAACACCGTTACAAAGACATCACTGGACAGGTTGATTTGGTTGTCCAAGCTGACTAGTTGTTAGCCAATCATTAGAAGGATCTATAAGCATTTGGGTTATGATGTTAAAAATGTGGCCTGTAGAGAAAGAATGATACATCTTTTACATTATGACATAAGTTTTCAAGCAAATCACACCAGAAATGGCATATATTCATGATTCTGTAATAGCATTCAGCCACGTTAAGTATGAGCAGTCAGTGCTTTAAAGACTACTGTTTGAATGCTCACATTCAGGGTGGTTAAGCCTGGACCGTTTCATGACTGGAGAGAACAAAGTGGGTCCTAATTTTACATGACTTGTCGGAAATACACACAAATTAGTAAACATTGAATAATAAAAATGTCACATGAACACTGATTGGGACAATATAAGTTGTCATTTAGGTATCATTTAGACTAGGATAATCTTTTTTGCCCTAAATTATATAATAAAACCTATGGTCAAATACTAATCTTAGGAATATGAGTTCAAGCCACTGATTTAAGCAAACTAATCTTTAAATATTAAAATAATTCAAAACTTTACTACAGAGACATTTCATTGACTAGTTTATTTTTCCTCTGAGTGTTTTCCAAAGGAAATCAATTTACTCAATCAGAGATTGGATTAAGTAATTAGCGGATTATTCAGTTGCCAATTATCTCTCAACACGTAGCAAATTCTGAACAAGAAGAAAAAGGATGTGAATTTCAAGTCAATTAGATTCCTACCTTTTTGAAATTGGTAAGACTTGAAGCAGTAGGAGAAATAAAGGGAGATGTTACTTTATATATTTTATGTCAGGCAGAGCATGGGAAGCTGATTTTAATAAATTTTAATTTATTACTATGCTTATCTGAAGAAGGTTGGCATTCCATAATTCATTTGGAAACAATAAGATGGATATGTGACATAACCCAAATGGGGCAATGAAATAATTAAAAATCTTGGGATAAACATGTGTTAAAGCAAAAGCCAACTGTATAGGAAGAGAAACAGAAAAATGTTTGCTGAGGAAGTTACTTTATCCACAGTTCCTTTGAATTGTACTCAAAATCCCCAAATGTTCTTTAAAATGTGTACATAAAGCATTTAAATATTAATGTCTACATATATTTTTCTTTTGTTTACAAATTTCCCATCTTCCTGAAAACCAAAGGAATATACCATTATTCACCGAGTAACATCATTTGGAGAAAAAAATCTACTTATGATATGCCCTTGAAATAACATCTGTTTTGTATAATGTAGATAAGAGAACAGTCTTTAATTCATCCATCCACACAGCCACTTAAAGTGTAAGAATATATAAAGTATAATGTTATTTGCTGCATTTTTGTTGTGAAACATAATATTAAAATGGTCCAGAAGCTCCCGAATGTAATTTTAAAATTGTATAGACTTCTACACTTCATTAACAAACTATAGATGTATAGATAATAAGGCTTTCTATCATAGAATATGTTATTATGCAGCTGTTAGCACAATGCAGCAAAGGAGGTCGGTTGCAAATCTCATCAATAGTTCCAACCATTTTCCACCACTTGAATGAAAAGTGATAATGTATAGATCTCACAGTCATTAAGAACTCTCCTTTACTCCTTTAGGATTAATTTGCGTTGACCCAGAATTTTGTATTTGCTTAACACAAGCCATGGGTTACTTTGATGTTATCTGCTTCTATAAACAGTAATATACAGTCCTCTCCTGGGCTAAAACAGCTCTTATTCCAGAGAGAATTGACGGTATTAATCATTCTGAAGTCCAAGAGTGCTGATCATAAATTGTACGTGGGGCCCTCACTTAGTACCTCCCCGGACTCCCATTCATCAGCAATTCCTCTTTTTCCACCTGGATATGAAGTATATAAAGAGTAATTTATTTCAGAACTTGGGCTCTGTGATCTCCTTGATGTCTAAGTGACATAAGAACCATTTTGTCAACAAATAAATATTTATTCTCCTATCTTTTGAAATAAAGATCTAAATTATCTGCCATTTCTAAAGTCTGATTCCCTCAAGTGGCCAGAATGGAAAATGCATGTCTTGCCTCTTAAGTTGCAAGCATACGAAATAAACTGGAATGATGGAAAATGAAGGGAAATCATTTTCAACAACATTAAAAATAGAAGACAGTAGTCTTAAATCATGACCAAGATATCAACACAGACTTAGTTTTCCCATATATTAAGGCTAAAAATGCCAGCCTACAATTTATGAACTATTGGGCCTGGAAAAATGTCTAGAGAGCATTATTTTTTTAACGCAAACCTGCAAAGATCTGCAGAAATCTATCTTAAACCAAGATTGAACAAATAACTCAGCTCAAGATCAATACAAATCAAACGAAAACACAGAAATAAACTTCATCACATGGATATTATTAGCAAAGCTTCCATTCCACATCACTCAAATTACCTGACAAATCTGAGAAAGGGTTGAGTTTGGTTTTTTGGGGTTTTTTTTGTTTTGTTTTGTTTTGCTTTTTTTTTTTGTTTTTTTTGTTTTTTTTTTGTTTTTTTGTTTTTTTTAGGGGAAAATATCTCCACAACGTGTGGATTAAGATAGGCAACAGGAACAATAACCCGAAAGGATATTTAGAGACTAGATGGGAACATTCAATTCTGGGAGGTGTTCATTTCTCCATATGACCTCATTTTGTAGCTTCTGGTATTTTCCATCATATACGTGAAAGAAGGCAAACCAATACACACAGAATTTGCAACATTTCTGGTTTCATCCTAAGGTTAGCTTGGATTTGTGAATTTTGACGTTTTCCCTGTTTCATTGTGAACGTGTGGTTTTCAAATTTTGCTGGGCTCCACACTTAGCAGCGTGTGGGTTTATTTTATGGTAAGCACCTTAAAAACACAATCCTTGAAATGCCAATAGAAACAACAAAACATAAATAAATCATTGCAATGAGCCAAGAAGATCCAATTTAAGAAGGTAAAGCTGAAAGATTTTTTGCCAGAGTGTAAACAGAAAGGATTAAAAATTGTGCACACACAATCTTTGTCTTTTTACCAAAACTATAAACTTCACAAGTTTCTCTTCAACATGATCAGAAAGAAAATAAAAGGAGAGTGGAAATATGTGATGCCTCAAATTATATTCTTCATACTGCCATTTGACGGTCTCTTTTGGAAGATTAATTTACTTTGTGCAGTTTAGTTACCATAACTCAACTTTCTTAGTATTACTGTGGTTCCTCGTCAGATGGGCTGGAGGAATCTCGTTCCCATGTTAAAATGTGCCTGGGTTTGTCATTTGTAAATTGTATGGTTTGCTGAGTCGAACATGGAATTAATAGTGAATCTAGAATAACATGAGTATTCTTGTTCCTATCGAGGGTTGTACCCTGTTGCCTTCAGGTTGTAATCCAAATGATACGGAGGGCTTGCTGACCAAACTGTCTCCTCTAAATACGGGCTATGGTGTTGCACATTCCATCATTATGGATGACTCCTTTTGGTTTCGGATTCTTCTCTTTGACCCAGATTTTCCAAAGCCTAACTTCTGGGAGGTACAACACAGTCCATTGGTGTACCCCAAGAAGCCAGGACAAGAGAGAAGGCGGTACTAACATACCACATAATCTCTTCACAGATCTCACGGTCTCTTGGCCCGTCCTGTCCCAGCCCCCTGCTTCTCAGCTTGCTGCCATTTACTGTCCTACATGCATCCGAACATCTCATCCCATCTGTGATCTTCTACTGCTCACGGCTCAGTGGCTTGGACCTCCACACGTGCACGCGCATGCTCCCTCCGCTTTGTCTCAGTGGACTTCTCATCACCGCAGGCCCCTTCGCTGTTCTTTACCACTTCCTGACTTCTCTGTGTGTGCCTATATTCTTTCATCCTGCAGTTCTCTGTCCTGCCTTTTTTTTTTTTTCCTGCTAAATCCCCAGCTCCTCCATCAGTATCCAGTTCAAATGACACCTGCTCAGTGAAGTCCTTCTAAGGCTTCATTCCTTCATTATTTATGCACTTATTCCACGAATATCAAGTACCTCCTACCTGCCAAGAAGAGATTTTAGGTATAGGGATATAATAGTAAGCAAAGACAGGTCAGTTTACCAATTAACCCTTTCTTCCTGCAGTACCACTATAAGTTCTGGAAGGTAGGGCTGCTGTCTTATTTAACCTTGTATTCCCAGTGCCCAGCACTTGTCTGGCATTGAGCAAACTCTCACCGTTTAGTTTCTACGATGAATGATGCAGAAAGGAGCATAGGTACACAGGGCAAATTCAACCTCGAGTCTACCACTCTCTGCTAACTTGATAGGCTGCTTGTCTTCTGTCCCAGTCAGTACCTTTTGCAGATGGAATAACAGTTTGATCTCTGATCAGAAGGATGCGTTATTATCATGCTGTGCATTTCACCCTAAACTCTTTTGGAATCAGTGTTTTAGACAAAAACAAACAAAAATTGTCCGTGATAGGTACATATTCTCTGTGTGCCTGTTGTATCTATGTAAACAGTGACAACAAAATTCTCATTTAGGTATTTTCCAGATTTTGTGTACTTTCAGCTTGGAGTCCTGACAGCTTCCTTCAATAGGTTGAATGTGATTTCAAGCTCAACAAAATGTTGGTAAAAATGACTGTGTACCTGTACGATTGATATATAAAGAGAGGTACTATCTAAAAATATGTATTTTGGAGATGCTCATATAACGGCACAATGTAATATTTTTTTATTTTTATTTTTTTAATGTTTGTTTTATCTTAGACAGAGAGAAGAAGAGACAGAGCGTGAGCGTGGGAGGGGCAGAGAGAGAGAGGGAGACACAGAATCTGAAGCAGGCTCCAGGCTCCGAGCTGTCAGCACAGAGCCCGACGAGGGGCTCAAAATCACGAATCGTGAGATCATGACCTGAGCCAAAGTTGGACGCCCAACCGACTGAGCCACCCAGGTGTCCTACTGTAATTCATTTTTAAAGGAAAGAAGAGAACAAGATGGGAAGAAACTTGCACCATGGAATATGTAAAACACAAAGCTAAACCAAAGCAACTCCCGGGCTGCACCCTGAAAACATTCCACGCTCAGCCCTATCACCTACATTTCAAACACATATATAATGTTTGAAAGAGAACTTAAGTCCAGAATTATGACCATGAGACCCTGAATGATTCTAAACCAGAAATAAAACTCTACTCTGTTGTATAAAGGGTTACGAGCAAAACCAAAAACAACACACCTTTTTGAAAATTAACTGGCCAGAATCATTTCCTGTCATTGCACTTATTTAAAAGTCTCCACCATACAAACTGGACAAAACTGAAGTAAATTATGCAAAAGAACATAACTGACAGCAAGTGAATCCCACACTACGTTTCTCTGTATTCTCTTCACTATTTTGCAGGAATCCCCGTTGGACGCATAGTCCCGGAACTGGAGAATTAGAAGAGTCCAGGGTAACACAACTTACCTACGTAAGTCCCTGGTCACCTCGCAGTTTTTCTCTACACAAGATTCCTGACCTACTAGGCACAGACAAAGCCCGAAAGACCTTGGAAAGAATTTGTCCAACAACCCTTTCAATCGCCTGTTCTGTTTAATTTTTTTTCAAGTCCAAATTCACCAGTTATCTAGAATGATCGTTTTTATATTTGTATCTAGGGATAACTGTCAGCAGACTTTTTGGTTTGCTGTAATAAACTGGGACAAAACCATTATTGTTTTAGCCAAGACAATCTTCTATTTCATGTATGCAGTTTGGCATTTTCAAACCACTTCACTGCATTTTGGAGACCTTTTTCCAATTTGCTTTTCTCATCAAGCTCTACCTGGTAAGAACTGCCTGATTTTCAGGGGTTAGACGTTTTTGAGGAATTTTAAGGAAAAAACAGCTAAGGAGGTAAAAGTATGTTTCTTTCATGTTGCTGTCACTCAAAAATGAAAGCAGATTTTCCTCGGACTAGAACCCTACCCACAAATCAACTTTGGGAAGCATCAAACAATAATTTACTTTTAAAAGGAAATTTCTTAGAAAATAATATAAGCCATCGTGACTGTATTGCTAAACAATTTGGAATTCATCTATAACATAGAGTTTTTATAAGGTCCAGGTGCTGTTTTTAAATATTTTAACTTTAATAATTTAGGTTATAGGTATGATACAAGCCAGCTGCATCTTCCTGTTTGTAAGCAATGATTTTTCTTCTCACAGATGACCTGTGCTTAAATTCTATAAGCCAAGGAGGCAAACTAGCCTCCCCATGGATGGTAGTCATCTTTTGTAATGGAATCTAAAATAAGAATATGTTGTGCAGAGTTGGGTCACGTGGTCCTAAACTTCAATAAATATGTTTCAAATGCTGTTTAAACAGCATCTCTTTTAGCGTTTTAAACTCAGATTGTTATAGTTTAAAAGTCAGGAAGCTTTTATGAAGACCCCATATTTTAGATTACAGAGGCTCAAACATTTTCAGTAGTCATAAAAGTTTACATTTTAGCCAATCAGAATAGGAACAAAACAAAACAAAACAGTAACAGGGACTGAGAAAACAGTCCACCCAAACTTGACCGTATCTCGGGCTATTTGGTAAGGCACATTCTTGCATGAAGCCCTAAAGGTGTCATTAGAATCGGTCACAGAGCAGAGGTGGCACAATGGGTCATGACATTTTCTCTTGGCTTGTGGTTTAAAGCAGGCAAGTAGCAAACTAAGACAACAGAGTCGGCACTTGGCGACATCTGGTTCATACCCAGGGAGAGAGTCAGGTAAAGGGAAGCTGAAATGGTACTCACCTCTGTAGCCTGAGACCACCTTCAATAAGTAGAAGACAGGTCCTTGGGAGAAGGATAATGCTTCTCAGGATGCAGTCAAGTATTGTGGGGAGCGGTTTAAAAGAAGAATGACCCGTGTCAGCAAATGGAGCAAGGGCACTGAGTCAGCACGCAGAATCAGTAGTAAGGCAAAGGTCACCCAAAATGGGAAGATACCAGAGGAGAGGGGGCGGCGCTTGATCCCATTCTCTACAACGTCAGGGCTCCGCTGCCATCCCAACGGTCTCCTTGGTGTGCTTGGTCAGCAGGTGCTCTGGGAGGTACTTATGGGTCCTCGGGGTCAGGTGGGACCACGGGCCAAGTAGCCACTCCGTGAGGCTGAGATTCGTGTGCCCGTGTCGTCCTGTATTCACGCAGCTGGTACTTCTGGATGCCAGACACTGCAATTTCAGGCAGGTAAAAACAAGACTGTTAAGTAAGAGGTAATGTCTATCGGAAAGAACAATTCAGCGACTTTATGCGATGATGAGTTCTGGGTTAATTTTAACATGTCAGGGGGAAAAAATGATCCAGCCCACGCATGATAAAACTACTTGGACAGCTGAATAGAAATTTAGTATGTAGTGGCTGGAAGCAACCTGAACATGGTCGGCTGCGTGAAAAGAGCCAGGCACACATCTACTTCAGAAGCATGGATGCCCTAACGTTAGGCCACTACTGTTCAAATACCCCAGCAGAATACAATACCATGACCATGGCCTTGTGGTGAAGGCACCTGGGCAACTTGGAAGCAACCAAGCCACTCTGAGTCACGTTATATCATCACTATATATGTATGTGCATTCACACATAAATGCACACATACTTTAATGATTTTGCAGTTAGAAAATACATGGTAGAAATATAATTAAGGATCACTGATACCCATTTAGCTCTGAAATTGTTCCAGAATAGGGAATGCATTTCTCCTTAGGACAAAAATACTGGAGCTTTAATTTAGGGGGAAAAAAACTCAGTTCAATAAGTACCTACTACGTACAAAAGATGTATAAAACACAGACCTTGCCAGAATTTAGTAAGGGAGAAATACCTGTATAAACAACTCATTGTAATAGATGAAAGAAGGTGAGAGTCTTTCAGTAGAGAGTCTCGCAAAATGCTAATAAGGTGTTGGGGAAGATGGGTTTATTCCACAGTATTTTTGTCAAACACCAACACTGTCCCTTCTCACGGGTGTCACCATTGTGCCTACTGCCTAATCTGTAGAAGTAAGAAGCTGTCCAGCTCAGGTCAATTCAGTCATTGTGGTTTGGAGTAGAGACACTTTCGGGTAAATAATCAATTCAGGGTTTAGACTCAGTCATTAGAAAGGACAAACTTTATATTTATATGTAATCCTCTCTCAAGGATTTTGCCCCTCACCCTCCTCAGGAAGTTGTCTGGATGTCTGAGTGTCGCTTCTGTTACTCTCTGGTCTCTGTGGAGATGTCTGCCTCTGGCTTCTTTCCTACAGCATCTAGGCTCATCTACCCATGGGCAGTTCCAGAATCTCCGGCCGCCCGAGTCCTGGGCTCTGACAAGGAGGTCTAGTGCTCTGTATCCACCTCTTCTCACCCTGCATTGAGCATACCCCAACTGTGTGCATTGGGACATGCATGTGGGAGACCTCCCCTAAGCCAGGTTGAGGGCATAGGGGATGCGGGTTGGTATATTAGGATTTTTATCACCCTAAATATTCCATGTGGCCATAGTTTCTTTATTACAGCGACCCCACACAGGAGTAGCAAGTACTGTAAAGCTGCCTCCTCCCAGAGTTTCAAGAGGGAAACAGGGCCAAACTGTCTTCCGCTCTCAGCATCCTAATCTGGAACGCCACCTTGGAGCTACTCTTGCCCTTCTTAAGGTAAAACCCAGAGGTGGGTGTCAAAAAACACACTCAGTTGCAATCTGGGTTTCCTCTTCCTTTATCTTCATCATCCTCCTGTCAGACTTGGAAAGAGCGAGGAAAAGGCATCACATTTGGTATGCTCTCCTTTCTGCTTTGGAGTAAAGACTCTTCCTTGAATTTAAAGAAGCGTATGGAGGGTGCCTGGGTGGCTAAGTCGGTTGAATGTCACACTGTTGATTTTGGCTCAGGTCATGATCCCAGGGTCGTGGAATCGAGTCCCACATTGGGCTCCACGCTGAATGTAGAGCCTGCTTGGGATTCTTTCTTTCTCTCTCTTAAAAAAAAAAAAAGTGTTTGAAATGAAGGAAAAAGTTTTACACTCAAGAGCCAAACTCTTGCAAATGAGAAGGCATTTAGTTTTAGACTCAGGTACCTGATTATTGCCTAAAATTGCCTTAATGTTTTCAAGTGCATCTATTTTCCCTTGAAGCAATGGATGCTGTGGGTAGAGACCTGCAGAATTCTAGTACACCCTGTCTAGCACATCTGTCTGGGTTATCTTTCATTGTCTGAGTTACTGTACAACTCTGGAAGTGGTAGAAATTAGATACAACACAAATGATTTCTTGTTAATAGAAATGCAAATAAAATTTGTTGGGCGGAAGTGAAATTGATTAAATTAATCATTAATCGTTAACCAGTTAATGCCTATTGGCCACATTTGCATCTATTAGCAAATTCATTTTGGCATTTGTAACGGCATGTACATGTCTGTGGATCGGAATTCTGCTTTATGTCAGTTATAACAACTGTTTTCCTCATTAATTAATTGATAAAGAACAATGTTTGACACGCATTCATTTTATGTTTTGTTTTTTTTAACATTTATTTATTTGTTTGTTTGTTTTTAATATGAAATTTATTGTCAAATTGGTTTCGTACAACACCCAGTGCTCATCCTAACAGGTGCCCTCCTCAATGCCCATCATCCACTTTCCCCTTCCCCCAACCCCCCATCAACCCTCAGATTGTTCTCAGTATTTAAGAGTCTCTTATGGTTTGCCTGTTTCACTCTCTGTAACTTTTTTTCATTCATTTTATGTTTGAATGAGAATTATGATTTTACCATTTGAAACAATTATGTGGGGTTTTTTTTAGCAATTTTGTATTCTCATTTAACCAATGAGAAGATTGTGTTTCAAAGAAACCCATCAAATTGCATACACTTAGACAAATAATAACAGATAGAAGCAAGGGTTGATCTTATATATTTGACCCCAAATCCAAGCTTCTAAATTCTGTACTGGTCCGTGATTAAAACATAAAGAAATCTGAAAAATATCTTAAAGGTGCCCAGATAGGTATTCTAAAAGTAAAAATTCTAAAAGTTTCACATTATTATTTTTTTTTACCGTATTTTTCAACGCAGTTTTGTGCTTTTGTTGAGAGATAGTCTCAGCATTTTGCACTGCAATTTTAAGGCCAAAAAAAGGCCGGGAAACTCATTGTCATATGTATAATTTTATAGATAGCACTTCCCTCACCCAAGTTAAATGGTTGTCAGGAAAAAACCCATGGCATTTCTGGACATATACTCGGGAGATTTTTCACTGTACATTTTCATACTATGCTTTATGGAAAAACTAAGAGTCATAGCTAGGAAGAAATATCTTCAATTCTTATGCCACATAATTAAATACTTTGTATGGAGATGAAGGAAATTTTAAGAGTAGCTTACATGGATCACTTAAAATGGTCTCTGAAGAGGGTTTGGGTAGAAGTATTATCTCAGATTTATTTCTGGGGGAAAAGATCTAAAATTAAAAACACCGCCTATGTCCAGGGATAGAACAAAGAATCCTTTAAGAAAAACAGAGCAACATTTCAGCTAGGTCACCTGTCGACATTTCATAGCACAACAAATGGCACATTTATTCAACCTCATTTCAAATAGATCTCCTTTTGTAAAAAATTTACAGTTACGTGTTTCAAAAAACATGGAACTTTGCTAAACAAGTCTAACAACATGTGTCAATTCATATTTTTAAATGAATTTTGGAAAAATTCAAAAGGAGACTAAATTAATATCCCAAGAAATAAAATTAGTCCCAGGAAGGTGTTCCTGAAAGAAATTACATAATCTCTGTTTTAGAAATCCTTTTATTTATTTTATTTTTTTAAATTATTTTCATTTATTTATTTTTTTAAGTAATCTCTACACACAATGTGGGGCTCAAACTCATGAGCCTGAGATTAAGAGTCACATGCTCTACCAACTGAGCCAGCTAGGTAACCCACAATTCTTTTTTTTTTAAATGAATGATTTATTTTAAAATTTGTTTTAATTTAATTTAAATATTTTAAGTTTATTTCTTTATTTTGAGAGAGAAAGACAGAGAGAGAGAGTGAGCCCAGGAGGGGCAGAGAGAAGGAGAGACAGAATCCCAAGCAGGCTCTGTGCTCAGTACAGAGCCCAACACGGGGCTTGAACTCACAAATCATGAGATCATGATGTGAGCCGAGATCAAGAGTAGGACAGTAAACATACTCAGCCACCCAGGCGCCTCTTTATTTATTTTTTAAAAGTAGGTTCCTCATCCAACGTGGGGTTCAAACTCGTGACCCTAAGATCAAGAGTCGCATGCTCTACTGACTTAGGAGCAGCTAGGAACCCCTCAGGAATTTTTTTTTTTTTTAAGTAGTACAGTATGCTTGATATTTAGATGTGGATTGAATCACTTTACAGACATCCAGCTATATGCTGTTCTACTTTTTTCTATCTGATAGGAAAAGGAATATTGTGACAGAGCTTGGTGATAATGACTGCCTCACGATCATTCTTCCCAGCTAAAAACAAACCCAGGTTTTATCCAGGTAGCAAGAGGAGTCTTGATCTAAGTGAAAGTACACTCCTCCTCAGTCCCAGGGAATAAAAGTCCCAACTGGTTAGTCCCCACTGGTAAAATGAGCTATGGCCATCTATGCCCCCTACCCAGTCTAGGTGTGGGCATGATACTCCTCTCCAACATATTTTCCTTTTTGTCTCATGTGCAGGAGATTTTTTAGTTGAGGGAACTTTGTGACTATCCTTTTATGATTTTTTCCCACTTAATATAATTTATAATTATCAATATCCATTCCAGTTTAGCAACTTTTGAGTTATTTCTGGGTCTATTTTTGCCCTTCTTCTCTCCATTAATCTGTTTCTAACTATTGTCCCTTTTACGTAAGGCCTTGACCTCTTAAAAACAAACAAACAAATCCTCTAGGATGATGTTTTGTGCCTGACACATGCTAGGCAGCCAATATGAACATGAATGAGTGTGTTCCTGAATGCTGAAGTGAAGGTGTGAGCACACTGTAATGTTAAACACCAACGATATTTATAGTGGGTTTTTCTTTGTTGATTGTGGTAGAATATACATTATAGAAAATTTGGTAAATATAAAAAGATGCAATGATGAAAATGCAGATTACCCCATAATATATACATATACATATTACTATTTTACATGGATTTATGGACACAATACCTGTAAATCCAAAGGAAGAAGCCCATTGTTAAAAGCCGGGCCACGGGGGACCATGGGGACATTTATGTTTGGTTGGGTCTAGGAGTGTCTTTGGGATTGCATTTAATGCTGTACCTACTTGTGCTTCTCTTCCAAGGGAAGGTGGTGTATTACCTGTGGCTACTTTAGTTAACCACCTGTTCCCAGATGTCTTGGTAACTGATTGTGTATCCTACCCATAATCTCTTTGAAGGCTCTAGGAGAAGGGAGAGTGAGAGAACAGAAGAGAAAAGCTCAACTGAAGTTTGACAGTTTGGTTCCATCTGTTTTTTTGTGCATGATAATTCTATGCCAGGATGGCAGTGTCTAATTTAAGAGATTTAATCCCTGGTCCTTTTTTCAAGGAGGATGGATTTGGTAGAGAAGAGAAGAAAGGTTTGGTAAAGTCACTGAGGTGCTGCCAGAAACAAAAATTCTCTTCTGGCTGGTCAGAGGGGGTCTTAGCAACTGGGATCACAATCACTTCTACAGCCAGTATTTTGGTTTTATCAGGGAGAAGGGGGTTTGTACTGCTTTCCACTTCCAACAAGGCCGTGCTGCTTAACAGAGGTGACGACTTAATGCCAGAAACATCAACAAAGAATATAAAGATTCCTATAGCAACCCATTTTGAACACATTTTCAGGTTTTCCTTCTGTTTTAGACATGGTAGCCAAATTCTGACTGCTAGAGTCAACTTAATTTCTCAAAACTGTTCATCTGCTGACCTACTCCCTTGTTCAGCTACCTCTCAACAATGGATTAATTCACTTTGGCTGAATTTTCATGTTCCTCTCTGACATGATGACAGCACACTTTTGAAAGTGCTCTTAATTGGAGACGAAGCCCCTTTCCACCGGAGGAGAACATACAAAATAAGAATCCAGAGTATACCTCTCTCTTGAATTTCATATCACATATTGAGGGATTCCATGTGACTTGGGTAACGATGTGGTGTATTATTGTCCTCACCCTCTTGCTCAGAGAATTTCTTGTATGGTGAAATAATAATTTTATGAGGGTCTTGGGGGAAAAGTAAACTCATTTTAAAAAACAGGGAAAACCTATCTCTAGGGAAGAGAAAGCAATGAAAGACCATGAGGAAATGTGATATTTCCAGGAATTTGGAAATGTAACTTTTGTATTTGATGTATCACTGAGATTAGAGGCCCATCTTCAGTTTCAAACTTGCTGGGTCACTCTTTCTATCATTAGCCAATAAAAGTCTCCTCAATTACATTTTTGTAGTACATTCCCAGGGTTATAGAGTTTCTCTTTGAGTTTTTTCCCAAGGCTCCACTGCCTAAGGAAGGAAAGAGTTAATGCCCTTGGCCATCAGCAAAAAAGTTACAAGCAGAGGAAAAATGCATGATTGAAGGACTGAACACTTAATTACATATAGAGGTATTAAAAGAAAGACCCTTTGAGCCAGCAGACCATAGGACAATGGGTCAGCAGTTTTAGAATCTATTTCTGACTATCATTGACTGAGGATACTAGGGAAGTTCTATGTTTCTGTTCTTCAAAAATTTATTGCACGATCATAACCATCAGGTTTTTTTTTCTCGGTATAATTGATGCTTACTGAGCACCCACAATCTAGGGACTTTTCAGCAGAGCAGGAAGCAAAATGATTTTCATCTTCGAACAAAGGGGAAGAATATAATAAAATCTCAAATAGTCATGAAAAGCTTCAGCAAAGATGTGCAGAAGTCAAGGAGTAGGATATGATATTAAAAATCTTCATTCTGGGGCTCCTACAAGAGTTCTAACTTCCCTGTGAGTTTTTGCTTATTGGAGGGGGATAAGGTTTATGGAACATCATTTCCAGGTGCCTAGAACTTACCACACTTTGTTTGCTTTAAAGTCTAAGGCAGGTAGTATTTCCGTTTTGCAAATAAGAAAGCTGAGCATGGGACAGTTTAGAAAGCCTGCTAATGCTGCTGGTCTGGGGAGCTCTAAAGTCTCTACGTAATGCCTTTACTTCATGGACCTAATTGGTAAGTGTTCACACCAACTAGTTAACACTGGTTTCCTGTTCTCACTTCCCCAATTCTACTTTATCTCTTAAATTCCAGGATTAGACCTGGAAATATTGGGATTCCTAGAGCTTCCTGAGATTCACATGTGCATGGCTTACATGTTCAGATAGTATCATGGATATGAAAAGTCTCCTAAGAAAAAGGACATCCTCTGGCTCTGTTTTCATTAGCAGAGACAATTCAGGCTGGGGAGAGCTCAAGGGACTTGGGTCTCAGCCTTTCAGCAGACTATGCAAGAATTCTTCCCTTAAGTATGTGGTCTGTGAATGAGAGGTCTTCCCTCCTCTGTCTCTGCTCCTTTTTCCAATGTTGTTGGTAGCAGAGTTTACTATGACCCATACCAAAATTCCACTCAGTAGAACTCTCCAATAAAGCATCATGAAATCACTTGCTCCTACAGTTTCTCTGACAGAAGGCCATCCTGGTTGTTCAACAACCAGAGAGAGAGAGAGAGAGAGAGAGAGCATGAGCTGAGGAGAGAAGCAGCGGGAGAGAGAGAACCTAAAACAGGCTCCACACTCAGGGTGGAGCCAGACATGAGTATTGATCTCACCAACCCTGAGACCATGATCTGAGCTGAAATCAAGAGTCAGACACTCAACTGACTGAGCCACCCAGGCACCCAGACCATCTTGCCTCTTAATTATGAAACTGCTCTGTACTTTCCACACACAAGTTCTAGCTCTGCTCCAGGAACAAATATAATATTTGGAGCCAAATTTGGTGTCAGATAGCATCCAGAGAAGCAGAATCAGTAGATAATATATAAGACATTAATCACAAGACATTGGCTTAGATGATTGAGAAGCCTAGGCTGTCTCAATAAGTCTGAAGTCCACTGGACAGGCTGTCAGGAAGGACAGGCTGGAACTCTCTCAATGTCAAATGGTGGAATTTCTTCTTCTTCAACTCTTAAGATCTTTCACCTGCTGAATCAGGCCCACCAGGATTATTTTAATCTCCCTTGCTTAATATCAACTGATTATGGGCTTTAGTCACATGTATAAAACACCTCACAGGGACACCTACAGGAGTGTTTGAATAATGGAGTATGTACCTTGGCCAAGCTGATCCATCAAAGACCATCACAAGCATAGAGTATTTGGCTTATGAAGTTTTCAAAAGCCAAAGATAAGCATGAAAGTCGAGGCAGGCAAGAGGACTGCCAAGGGGTAGGGGAGCAGCACAAGTTGGGAAGAGACACATCCCAGATCACAGTTGTCTACAGTAGGTGGATTCTCCCCTCCTCTCAGAGCTAAGTGGGTAGAGCCTCTTACTTGGGTGGCCTGGCTCTCATTTAATTCTCAACAGATCTCTGCCTCCATCACCATATTTATGTATCACAGTGACACTTGATATTTGTAAGGAGGTTTATAATTATTAACTAATTCTGGCTCTCTCTGTGGAGACATGACAGGATATTAGGAGAGTCTGCTTAAAGTGAAATATGAGGCAAACACAAGCAGAGGATGCCTTTGTTCTACAAAATAGATGCTGAATCTAAAAAGAACTTATGATGGTGGACAAAACAAACAAGTATGCAAAAATACTAGTGGAGAAACGCTGAAGAAAAATACTAGATTCTCATTGCCACCCAAATATTTTTTTCTCACTGAACATCTTTCCTATTGCATTTCAAAACTCTTAGCCTGGCAGCCAAATCCTTCTACTTATTAACATTACCTTTCCTCTCCTGACCTCATCTTGCTATGATAGATATCTTATCACTTTTGAGCTATAAAGATCTTGTTTCCAGTTTTGGGTAAGGAGCATCTCAGGAGAAGTATAAACTCAGGAGGAGAAGTCATTGGGGGAGCCAGTAACTATGCATGACTTCAATAACAGGTTATTGTTACAGAAATTGTATATTCATTTGCAAATAATCCATCCAGGCTAACAACAATATTTTTACTTTTTCTAGAATTATATTATTTCTTGGGGAAGAAAGGGTGGGAAGCTGGTTGGAGAAGACAATTGTTATAAAACTTGACAATTGCAAGTAATGGCAAAAATAATGAACAAAAGAGTCAAGTATGACAGAGCATATACGTGATACAAGAATAGTAGGTCATTGATCATTATTGAAGCTGAGTATGTGGGAGTTCATTATACAATGGTTTTTACTTTGTATGGATTTGAAAAACTTTATGATAATATGTTAAAGAAACTTGGAAAAAGTAATGGTAGGGCTAACGGGACGGAAGACAGACTTGAGAGAGGTGACTGAAGAAAGTGTGGGAGCATGTGTAATGGGGGTTCAGGTCATTCTGTTGAAGACAGAAATGATAAAATCATTTGTTAAACAGGTGCAGAGCTACAGTCAAAATACAAATAACAAAATTGGTGGAAGGATGGGGAAAGGAGAATAATTACTGTAAACCAACTTTGTCATCTGGCATAGGGAAGATTTACTGATTTCTATTGAAACTTTATGAAGTAGAACAGAGAAGTACATGCAACTTGTTTAAAGTTAAAGAGGCACTGACCAGAAAGACTGAAAGCAGATAATATTAAAAACATGGCTGGAGATAAAGAGGAAGGGAAGAAGAAAAAATAAGAAAAGGTTAGTCTTCTCTGGTCAAGACCTCTGATTACTTCTTAAATTTCTTTTTTTTTAAAGTCTATTTATTTATTGTGAGAGAGAAAGAGCGGATTCACCAGCAGGGGAGGAGCAGGGAAAAGAAGAAACAGAACCCCAAGCAGGCTCCGTGCCACCAGCACAGAGCCCAACATGGGGCTTGAACTCAGGAACTGTGAGATGATGACCTGAGCCAAGATCAAGAGTAGGACACTTAACTGACTGAGCCATGCAGGCACCTCATGATTAGTTCTTGAGGATACTATGGAGGATGCCATGAGTCTCAGATATGAGTACAGAAGAACAATCAGATCTACATCATGATTAGTGTTATCCTAAGTATAGATTGTTAAAATCTAGAGTACAATTAAAGTGGAAAAGTTATGGGGACACAGATGAAGTGAAATTTTTATTGGCGAACAATAACCCTCCAATGAAGCATGAACCCTAGAATGGGGAAAAGAACAATAAAAGGCGTGTTTTGTGGTGCAAAGTTTAGGAACTGCAACAGATTATGTTTGTGGAGTTTATTGGACTTCTGGTATCATTTCAAAATACATTTTTTTGCCAAAATATTATCGTGTAACTTCCATACCTGATTCTTCATGAAAACACATCTCAAAGATAGTTCAATTTGTATAACTAAAAAAGAAAGAAATTCAAAGATCTCAAAGGCTTAAAACAGGGACATTTAACTTTAAAAACACTGATATATTCTTAAGAATATAGGTAGAGTTGTCTTTATGTCGAAGCATCTCTGAACGCTGCTCAGAACATTTGTCTTTTCCTGAATTCCTGGTTACACTGCCTGTACAGAAGCCAAATGCATTCTTCCCTCTTGAGCCATTTGGGCATCCTGTCTATGCTTAAAAACTTTTGCATACTAACTTCAACATGGTGATGCTGAGGACTTGGTCCTGCCTTTATTTTATTTGATTTGATTTTACTTTATTTTATATTTATTTATTTATTTATTTATTTATTTATTTATTTATTTTCTAGCAACCAATTTGAACTGAAATCAGATTCATAAGCCTGAGAGATGGGACTTTCTGCTAGCTTCTGGTTCTCATGAGTTCTCTTGCTCAAAGATAGAGACCTTGAAGTGGAAGGATTAGATAGACTGTTTTGTGGCATTTTCCCTCTTTCTAGCTGCCCCTTTACCTCTCCCTCCTAAAGCGAAGGCTTAATAAGTTAATTCACAAGGGATTAAATCACAGATGAGGAAATGTTAGGCTCTCCCAAACAAGGGAAGGGGGAAGAGAAGAGTAGAGGTCTTTGGAGGACAAGGAACTCCTTTCTGTATCCACATTGGAAGTTGCCAACTTTCTTTTTGGATAAAATCTGCCCTGAATATAGTACACTCCTCCCTATTTATTCAGACCCTTCAAAACTCAGTTGAGGCTATTACCTCTTTAGACTCTTGCCTGACTACCCAGAGTGATTTTTCGAGTCTTTGTACTATTATAATAAGTGCAGTCTGAAAATAATCCAGCTTGTGATTTTATATAGGCTTGTATATAGGTTGGGTATTTTGTATGCTCTTTTCTTGCCAGTTAGAGTAGAGATTATGTCTCTTCCTTCCTTTGCACCTCTGAACACAGCTGGAATTGGAGAAATTGTAGGGTGAACCAAGTTTGTCTACCTTGCATCCTTTTCCTTTTTGGTACTTCACCCAACAGCTGCTGTCTTGGCAACATCCCCTGTCCTACACCTTTTTGTTTCTAAATCCTTTTTCTGTCAACATATAATTCTCTGTGTCTTTCCTTTAGAGACCTATTATCTTCTAAGAGAATGGTTAATATCTAATTAATCCTACAAAACATAAGTTCATTCATATTAAATTGCCAATTTTTATGACCTACCAAAGCAACAGTTCACATGGTTGAACCGAATAGATGAGGTCTGAGTGTCTTACCTCTAACACATGACATCTGGTGACATAAAATTATATTGCAGAGGAATGAATTCATAACAATGTACAGCAGGGGCATTAAAATGTCTTTACAGTACTTCTCAATTATATTGGACAGAGAGTTACCTAATCTGCTAATGCAGAAGGGCAGTCCCCTGTCCTGGAAACATGCTACCAGGCTAGTTAATTTTGTTGACTTTCTTCTCCTTTGAATGCACTTCATATTAATGATGTAGGCTAGGAATCACCTGGGTGATGCCAAGCCAAATGGAAAAGGCAATGAATAGAGGAAAGCTTACTTCTGCTATCGAACATCTATCATATACATTAAGTTCAAACTAATAGACTGACAAGATTTTAGAAAATGTGAAGAACACTAGAGAATGAGGTACTTTCAAGAAATTTCAAATAACCATTTATAAACACTTGCAGTGTCATTTAAAATGACGTCTCTCTTTGGGGCCTCAAGTAACCAAGATGAAGGAGTTCTCCCATCTGTACTAGAAGGTTAGAATAGTTTTATATTTTACATTCCACAAGATAGTACATTCCACAAAAGCCATTTTGTAAAGATTTCTAGCCAATGTTTATACACTTGAAAGTAAAACTCGAGTTCATTACAATCACGTAACGTCCACATTCTATAACAGACTTTGCATTATATCTCAATTCTTACCTTCTTTGGTATGAATTATTAAGGTTTTATTCTATTTTATTAAATTCCATTAGTGTTTGCAACAAATTAGATTCCTATTTTTCTTGGCCTGTTACAGTTTCAATTGGGGGCTTTCAAAAATAATTTTCTCATGTGAGAGAGCTAGATGGCCGACCAATTGAACATGGCTGACAAAGTCTAGAACAGTTTGAGAACTCTAATTAAGGCTCTGCTATTTCTGACTTTGAGAACATTGTATATAGTCTACTCTGTGGCACTTATCTTTTGCCTTCATTACCAGTATGTGTGAATGTCCTCAGATTATCAGCTTCCTGAGGGACCACAGCTTTATGCCCTCTGAAGTATCTAGCAGAATACCTGCACATAGTTGGTGTTCAGCTGATATGAACTGAATCCCCTTAAATTATAACATCATAAAATTTCAGTACCAGAGGAGAAACTCTGAGATCATCTACAACCATCTTACAACTAAGAAAGCTGGGGCCCAGAGGAATGATGTTATCAGCTCAGGGTTATACAGATACTATTAACATGAAGACCCATAACTGTGGCAGAGCCGCTAAGATCTAGCCCTGTTTTCTGGGTCTCAGAAGCAAAGGACACCCAACAGAATCTTCCCTGTCCTCGATGTCCCAAACCATAATGTGGTCATATTTGCAAGTGTAAGAAACCACTTTTTTTTTTTTTCTTTTTGGTGGCTTGATTCATGATGTAGCATTAACCTCCTTTCCTGTTACAGTCACTCTTTCCTTCCCCCAATAAAGACTGTGGATTGTGTTGCATCCATATGTGCCTCCAAGGAAATAGTGTTTCCGTAAGAGATGGATGGTCCCTGAAAATGAAGTTTGTTGATAAGCATAGGATGTTGCAACAGACCAAATCCAGCAGACCTATAAGTGAGTGTTGGTATAACCTCTCCAGACCCCAGCACCACATTTCATGCCATATCCACACGTCACCAAGCTGCGCCAGCCTAGTAGGTTGAAGCAGGAGAGACTCTTTAAAATAGCTCCCTATGGTTTCAAAATTATATTGCTTGCTGTTTCCTGCTATAAAATACTGTGAAAGCTAAAATATTTTCAGATGTGAGTTTTCATAATAACTTCCCCTCATCTTATTGCAAGAGTAATATAAGTTTATTATAGGAAAATAAAAAAGAAAATACAGATAAGAGAGAAAAAGCAAAATAAAAATCTACTGGAATCCTACCACATTGAGATAACCAAAGCTAACATTTGGATGCACACGTACACATACTGTTATGTATATTGCACACATTTTTTATATAACATTACTTAAATATCTTTCCAAGATAATACACGTATTCTAAATCTTTAACGTTCACATCCTATTCCAAGGAGTTGGTATACTGTAGTCGGTATACTTTCCTGTGGCATGTATAGATTATGTCCAATATTTTTCTGCCCTTACTTGTTTTTGTTTTAGTATTTTAAAACACTGACAAGAGTATTGTTTAAATACATGATGTAGTACCATTTTTATGAGTTAGTACATACATAGCGCTTCTGCTGAAATGATCTTCTCAGGAAACATCACTTATGTATAAATAGTTTATTTTGCTTTCATGTGTCTTTCAGTAATCCATACTAGCTCATGCTGACTGGGAAATAGGGGAATTATGTGGCTATACTGAACATTTCATATGAAATTTTTTTGTTAATTTATTGAGAGAGAGAGAGAGGGAGTGTGTGTGTGTGTGTGTGTGTGTGTGTGTGTGTGTGTGTGTGTAGGGGAGGGGCAGAGAGAGAGAGGGAGGGAGAGAAAGAGAATCCCAAGTAGGCTCTGCCCTGTCATCATAAAGCCTAACATGGGGCTCAATCTCACAAACTCGTGAGATCATGACCTTAGCCAAAATCAAGAGTTGGACGCTTAACTGACGAAGCCACTCAGGCACCCGTGAAATTTTTATATGGACTTTTCTCCAGCACGATAATGTTTCACATCAGCAATTAATAGCAGCTAAATGCAAGTGATATGTGCACCACAGAGGCATTCGGTACTATATAGGATGCAAACAATGGCCCCCCCTCTCAACCCGGCTTTGGCTATGTGCTCTGTCTTCAACATCCTTGTTGTAATGTTTTCCTGACATGCGAACATTTTGTTCTGGCCTCCATAACTCTGCAGCCTTAACCCTTCTTTATTGCTCCTTCCATCAAGCTACATTACCATTTTTACGTCTTTTAACTGTCATTATTTTTATTAGATTATTATTTTTGTTGTTGTTGATGTTCTACTTACAAAGTTGCATAGGTTTTCAGTGGTGGGTATCTAATTTTATTTTTTCAATTAGCCCTGTTGTTATTTTTTTTTTAATTTAAATCCAAGTTAGTTAACAACATATAGTGCAATAATGGTTTCAGGAGTGGAATTTAGTAGTGATTCATCACTTACGAAAAACATCCAGTGCTCGTCCCAACAAGTGCCCTTTTTAATGCCCATCACCCGTTTAGCCCGTCCCCCACTAACACCCCTCCAGTAACCTTCAGTTTGTTTTCTGTATTCAAGAGTCTCTTATGGTTTACCTCCCTCTCTGTTTTAGTACAATTTTGTATGATGTGGGGTTGTTCAGAAATGCATATATTGTGTTATAGCCCAAACCCTTATCTCACATTCTGGATTCTAAGTAAAGATAGCAGAATAAAACCAGATCACTAATAATTCCTCCCCTGATACCTCACAAAACGATCCTCCTTTACCCCCAAAGAAAAGGAGAAAAACTCAGCAAAAAACAATTACCAACAGGAAACTGATAGGGACACTAATAAAATTTTATGACATAAAATTGAAAAAAGAACAGAATATTTTGGTGTGGTTTCCAATATCATCACTGTGCTTCCAAAAACACACGAGGGAAAGAAGATGAGAAAAGAAAATCCAAAGAATTCTCTCTTACATGCCCCTGTGTAAAAGTAAGTACAGATGGCCCCAGCTCACAATGGTTCAAACTTATGATTTTTTTTTTACTTTATAATGGTGCAAAAGTGATACACTTTCAGCAGAAACTATATTTTGAATTTTAAATTTTGATCTTTTCCTGGGTAGTTAGCCACACATTCATGAAGGTAAATAATATATATAATCACTACCATTCTGTATTCATGCAACCGTTCAGTTTTTCATTTTCAGGACTATATCCAACAAGTTACATGAAATAGTTAACACTTTATTATCAAATAGGCTTGGTGTTAGATATTTTGCCCAACTGTAGGCTAATGTAAGTGTTCAGAGCACATTTAAGGCAGGCTAGGCTAAGCTGTGATGTCCAGTCGGTTAGACGTATTACATTCGTTTTGACTTACCATATTTTCAACTTATGATGGGTTTATTGGGACATAAGCCCATCATTAATTGAGGAAGATCTGTCTACTAACATGATGAGTATGCAATTTTAGAAAATTAGAGGAAAAATTCTCAAGAGTGGGAACCTCTAGCTACTACCATCAGCTGCTCCCTAGAGATGTGGCAAAAAATACTATGTTCAGTAATTTTTAGGAGTCCGTGCCCTAAACTTAAAGATCCAAAGCAGGAGTGTCATACCCAAGGAGAAAGATGTACCTCAGCTGAGAATAGGGGTTGGGATGGTATTGAATCTGATACAGGGTGTTTAACAAAGGTAGGGGAGAGAAGAGACCTTCAGTTTCCTAAAAAAATGTTATCCAGTTAACAAAAAAATAGGTAATGCCATCATTTCCCAGTTCACAAATGGAATCGCTTGGAATGAGAGAGAAACAGGGATCCGCTAAAAGAAAGAGGTATCCAGGAGACGGTTCAACCTGTATCAAACCTTTCGGAAGTCTAAAACTGAAATATGAAGACAAATGGAAACAGTATAGTGATCACGCAAATATTATGTCTGACTCTCTCTCCACAAAAAGAGAAAAATATAGGTGTGACAAGGTCTCTAATTTACTCGCGTCACAACTGAGCTGTGCAAGGAAACTTTAGTTTGTTTTCTCTGTAACTGCTCTTTTTTTCACAAGCACCCACCACAATAGGTATCGGGGGAAAGTCAGTAAAGTGCTTAAAATAGAGCCCCAGGTAAATACTCAGTCTCTTATGTTGTATCTGCCATATGTCTTACATCGACGTGCAGTGAGAGCTCTACTAGGCAGTGTTGTAATTTTCACTTTCAACAGTCATATGTATTTTAAAGACCTTTCAGGGAGAAAGAAGTTGTCATTTTCACCCAGATATTTACCATTTCTGCTGTCCTTTTTTATTCTGATGTTCCACATTTCCCTCTTTATCCTGAAGAATTTTCTTCAGCACTAATTTTAGGGCAGATCAACTGGTGACACATGCTCTCAGTTTTCATTCATCTGAGAATGTCTCTCTTGTCTTCATTCCTGAAGGATACTCTGTTTTGCTGAACATAGAATTCTGGGTTGACAGTTCCTTCAGCCATTTAAAGATATTATTTCACTGTCTTCTGGCTTCTGTGGCCTCTGAGGAGAAATCCACAGTCATTCAAATAATTATTCCCTTCTACATAATGTATCATTTTCTGACTCCTTCAAGATTTGTCTTTGACGTTGGTTTTTAGTAGTTTGATTATGATGTGACTGGGCGTGGTTTTCTTTGAATTTGTCCTAGCTGGGGTTTTCTGGGCAACTGCGATCTATAAATTGATCCCTTTTACAAAATTTGGAAACTTTCTGGTAAATATTCCTTGAAATATTTTTTTCAGCCCACCTTCCTTCTCTCCTTCTGAGACTCTAATGACACAAATGTTAGATTTTTTATTGTTATTGTCCCATGGGTCCTCAGGATCTGTTCATATTTTATAATTTTTTCCGTTTTTTTTCCAGATTAGATTACTTCTGTTGACCCATTTTTAAATTCGCTGACTCCTTTTCCTGTTATTTCCATTTGTTACTGAGCCCATCCAAAGAATTTTACCATTTCAACTATCATATTTTTCAATTCTAAAATTTTTATTTATTTATTATTCTTTTTCATAGTTCCTACTGCTTTGTTAAAAACCTCTATCTTTCCACTCATTTCAAGAGCATTCACCTTCATCTCACTTTGAAAGTCTTTGATAATTCCAAGATTTCAGTCTTCTTGGCACTGGAAACTATTTGTCTTTCCTCTTGGGAATTTCTCAGATGTTCCTGGGTTTTTTTGTTTGGTTGGCTTTAGCATGTAATTTTGGATTGTGTATTAGGAATTTGGGATATAATATGGTACGACTTCGGGATCTAATCAAATCCACTGGGGAATGTTGATTTGTTTGTTTGTTTTAGGAGGCAATCAGCTCCCTTGCATTCAGCTCACATACTCTCTCCTTCTCTGGGCAGTTCTCTGGGCAGTTATTCCAGTTAGGTTTTCAAAACCTTGCTATGCTTTCTGGATCTACTCTGCATGTGTGTGACCTAGTGGTTAGTCTGAGACTTGGGTGGTAGTTTTTCATCATAGTTCAGACCCTAAAGCCTTTGCTATATATATATTTTTTTTGTCTTAGGGGATCCCTTTATCTAGATTTTTCCTTTCTGAAACTTCCCCCCACCCTCTCTGGCTTTCAGAAGTCCCATTTTTAGCTTTCTGGCTAGAAATCTGGGGTTTCTCGCAGATATTTAGTCCTAAGCACTGGAAATACCCTCAGTGCTAAGCAGTGAGATAAAGGAGAGGGAAAAATAACAGAGACGAGATCCCCCACACTCTTCAGACTACAGAGGTCCCGCATCCCAGTTCTGGACAGAGAGATGCACTTTCTTTAGAGATTATGGATGCCTTTACTGCCACAATCACCTGCTGGTGCAATTTCTGACTGTGCTCCTCTCAGGAAAGAACCAGGAAAAAAAAGAGAGAGAGGCGGAGAGACAGAGAAGGAGATCCTCCTCCTATACACACTGTCTACCTCACAGGGTCCCCATTTCTGTGTCCTCTGGTGGGAAACAGGGAGGTCTCTCTTGCAGGTCTTGCTGTCTACGCCGGCTACTCTGTTCCAGGATATCAGTTGCTCACAGGTCAAAGTCAAAAGATAAAGAAGGAAAAAAAAAAAAACCACAACTAGTAAACTCCCTGTCACACTGGTCATTTCCCAAGTTTTGACCCCTCCCCAATCTGCTTGCTGTTGTTTGCATTTCAGAGTGTTTATGTAGTTGTTTTTTATTCCATCCAGAGTTGGAGAATCAATAGGAGAGATAGGCTGCAACGGACTTACTCCATCTTGGCTAGTATGGGAAATTCCTCATCCTCTTTATGAAAAATGCCCAGCCTTTTGGATTTCTCATCTCTGTCTCTTATTTCCAGTTCTCTCCAAGATAATCTGGGTGGCTGGGGAGGGGTGTGTGTGTGTGTGTGTGTGTGTGTATTTTTGCATGTACATATATGTGCATTTGTGTGTGTGTGTGTGTGTGTGTGTGTGTGTGTGTGTATCCTGCATAATCTAACACTGCAGTAGAGTCTGGGTCCCCAGATTCCCTTCTGTGTCACCCAGATAGCTGGAAGACAGGCTGATATGGTTCTGTGAATCAATGCCTATTGGGTGCTATTCTCACTCATCTGGCATTTTAGGGGCAATATTTTTGTTCACCTCCTGGAGTCCAGGGTTCTAGTTATTTCCCTCTGGTATCAAAGTCTCTACCTATTTCATTCTATATCTTGTGACCATGAGCCTTTCCTGTATCCTCTCTAGAGCCCATGAGAACCACCAATGTGCCTTTTGCCCACCATCCACCTGTCTGCTTTCAGAATTTCCTCACCTTGGCTCCTGTGCCATGTCAGAAGTAGCCACATGGGGTGTATTCTAAGGGTTTCCAACCTCCCCCATATGTCCAGGGAACCAAATCACCTGCCTTAGTCTTCTTGAGCACCCTTATACCCATCTGGTTGTTATTAAAGTCTAAGTTCCAACCTTAAATAAAGTATGGTTCTGAGGAAAGAATGGGTATGAAGAGAGAGATCAGGCATCTTACTAATTCACTCTATCTCTGTCTCCCTACTTCTACCAAAATTTCTCAGGCCTAAAATCTTGACCCTTTTTCTTTCTCTTACTGTTATCATCTCATTCTTGACATGTTTAAAAGGCAAGCAAAGAAACCTAGAAAATCCTTTTCCATGACAAAGAAAAAAAAAAACCCATGGATAAGAACAGAAGCCATAATAAAGGAAATGCATGATATTCACATGCTAAGAGCTGTGTCACAATGTCTCCAGTGTGATCCCAGATGTCATACTCAGGCAAGAGGTCATTTAACACAGAGGAAGCAGACAGTTTTAACTATTCAAGCACTCTGAGGAAATAACACTCAAGAGTTATGAAACCCTACTTGACAATAAAATACAGCTAATCAAAAATCAGAAAGTGAATTAAAATAAAAAACTCAGATATAAAGAAGCTGGTATAAATTATTAATACCCAGTATTGAGTACATTTAAAATAAGACCAAGTAGCTGTTGGGATTATGTTGATAGGACAGAATTGAAATGTTTTCTATCTTACAAATAAGAACAATGAGAACACCATAAAAATTAGGATATAATGAAGAAGAATTAGAGTAACTATTAGAGAAAACATTTTGTCATCTCATGATTTTTAGGTAATGAATCAACACTGTCTAAAATTGAAATGTACACATAATAACTCCAATTTCTTGATGTATTACCAAACTATGTTTTTAACCCTAGCAGAAATGTTTAGGACTATGTCTCCTAGTAAAGAAACGTTTAATTTAAGATCAGTCATTTTTTCAAGTTTATTTTACTTTACATTTCTTCTAAGTAAAAACTTCTTGTCCAAATTCTCATGTTATGCAATTATTTTGATCAATCAATTCCCATGTACCACTCTTTCATTCTTCCAGGTGTATATTCTCATAGCAATGTAATGTAATACAAACTACATCTGGAATTATGGCCACTTAATGTTAATGATGGCTATTTCTGGTCATGTAATTTTGGATGTACTTTATTACACTGCTGGAATTGGTTTTTCGAATGATTATATACCCTTTTTATCCCCAAATTAAATCAATTCTCAATCCGGGAATTTTGAAAGATGCAGGGTGAGTCAAATAACATCTCATAAAAGAATTTTCCTAATTTCCATTCAGGGGGACCAGCAGTCTTTGTTAGCATGAAGCTATTTAGCAAAGGCTGAAGGGGCTTGAGAGTGAGTGAGCTTTTTATACCAACACAAATTACAATTGCATTTGGTAGGTCTTATCGTTGGTAATAACTTCATTGTATTTGATAGGCATTTAAAACGGATGTGATTTTTGTTATGTTCTTTTTTGAAGGAATGTTTGAAGGAAGTGTGGATGCTTACTTAGCCTTCCATTTCTAAGCTTCCAGCACCTAGCAGTGCCCAGCACACACTAGGAACTCAAGAAACGCTTACTCTGTCGAACTGAAATAATGAAGGTTTTTATATATTTAAAAGACAGACACACACAAGAGAGGTTTTACTTTATAAATTTTGTATCATAAAGCAGAACAAGGACCATGGATGAAGGTTGGTTGGAAGGTAGATCTGACATGATCTAAAGTTTGGCCACTAGGATATCAGATGGGCTGCTTCAGAAGTGAAAGAGACCCCACCTCAGTGTGCCCAAGAGAACCTGGGGGGTTACCTGAAGAGCACATTTAAAGGGAAGATTTCGTGCATCACAGGTTGTCTCTAACTTCAGACCTGTCCCCGCTCTGAGATTCCATGATTCTGTCAACTTGAGAAGGTAAGTGAGCTTTTAAATACTGAGATAGTAGTTTTGATTCTGCTCACTGCCTTAGTTTCCCGTGGAAAAAATGAGAGGACTAGTTCATGTGATCACTATTAGTTTTCTAGTTCTAAGGTCTCCTGATCCTATAATCTGCTATATATGATGACGTTGTACAATCAAATTTCAGATCAGTTCACCAAATATTCAGCTTACAACTATGTCATAGGTACCACGCAAGGCAATGAGACTGTGAATTCAGTCAATCTCTTCAGGCTTTCAGTCTGAGAACAGCAAATAACTGGTTAATGGGAATGTGTCCTCAATTTGGTTTTAACACTGTCTGTGGAAAACAGAAATGAGTACATTCCAAAATGCACACTTTCTGTGACTGGAAGGGCTCAGATGTTCCTTGCCAATTGACGTCACCAAATAGTTAATTGTCTGCTTGACGTGCATTTCTTCCTGAAGAATGCCTTCTGATGGAAGTGTACAAACTTAAAATTCGCAGAAGCCTCTTCAACTGCATGACTGCATGGACGTGAAGACGTGTTACATTCATCTCAATGATTATTCAAAGGCATAACAAACTAAACCTCAAGGAATAAGCGGAAAGGCATCTCTGTAAGAAATTGTTGAGAAACGGCATGGTGACTGATTTCAGCTTCCTACTGAAATGAGTAAAGTCCAGTATTCTTTAATTTTTAAAAGTCAGACCAATAGTGATTACATGCAAAGAGAATCGTCAAGAATCTCCCCTTCTAATGCATTTCTTTTCTGTTGCAAAGTTGATATAGAATTTCAACTAGCCAAAATTAAGATAATGAAATTTTGTATTTACTCAAATTAAGTTTTCAGAATACCACTGGTCTTCTCCACCATCCCATCTCTGTTGTTATTCAGTCTGAGTACTGTTTATTGAATGCAGTCATGGGGTGGAAAGTAAACAAACCGAGAAGATGCAGGTGTGTGATGTGATGAAATCTGATAAAGCCCACAGTCCTGAAGGAAAATAAACAGGAGCCATTGATTTAAATGAACTTAAATGTTGTCCATAACCCTCAGGTCGTGATCCTTCCTTTCCCCCCTTCCTTTATCTTCTACATAATACGCATTTAGGCGACACATAAACATTTGGACTTACGGGTGAATTTGGGGTAATTCCTCAAAAACTTAATAGATCTTAATCACCACAGAAAATCCAAAATTAATAATGCCAAGGGCAATGCCTCATTAAACAGTATCAATAAGAAACATTTGTTAAAGCTTGCCATCTATGACAGAATACTGACCCATGAAGCTGTTTTATATTACTAATAATTTTTAAAAGGCACCTTTAAGAAAGCATTGTGGCTAAATGAAATAAGCTTGATCATTGCATATATGATCACTCTAAGGGAAGCACACCTCATTTAATATGAACTTCTTACGGTTGAAACCAAATTTACCTAAATTTATAGCAATTATTTATAACTTTGTATTTCCTACTCTTCAACATAATAGTTGCTTTGAAATTTCTCAAAGCCATTTTTACTTGGTTTGCTGTGATATCTCTGAGTGAATAATCTTTTGTCATGTGTTCTGAAAAATTCATTACCACACATTTTTTTTAAGTTTATTTATTTATTTTGAGAGAGAGCAGGGTAGATGTAGAGAGAAAGAGGAAAAGAGACAGAATCCCAAGCCAGCTCCCCATTGTCAGCGCAGAGCCCGATGTGGGGCTCAACGCTCAAACGTGAGATCGCGAGGTCAAAAGTCAGATGCTTAACCAACTGAACCACCCAGGTTCCCCTCATTACCACACATTCAAAAAAAAACTGGATTCCAATTTTATATGGCTTCAGGTAGTAGTACCTGATATAGTCATTTTTCATTTCTATTAATATACCTATTACATTTCTCAAATCGGCACCCCATGGAATACTACAGGATGGGGACGAGTGTTATAGAGTTGTCTCTAGGATGTCTGTGCACCTATAACGTGGTCAGAGGAGTAAAGGAGTGTATAGTGTGAGATTTTCTATGCTTCTGTAACCACGGCTCTTTGTTGTTGTTGTAGTCACTTAGTAACACCTCTAGAAACAAGATTTTAAGTAACAATATTTAGGAATGATTGAAGAGCAAATATACAGGAAAAGCTAACATAATACCAAAAACTAGCATAACACAAATATTTACCAGTCTTCTTTCTCCTCTTTAAGACTCACGTTTTTCAGTGTTGCATTCTTAAATCTAGGAGAGGAAGGCTAAAATGGTGGAGCAGAAGGACCAAAGCTCACCTCATCCCATGAATACAATGTAAATAACAGAAAAAGGGACCTGAAGACTTGCAGAACAAACTCTACAACTAAAGGTAGAGAAAAGGTCACATCCAGGAAGGTAGGAAGGGCGGAGGTGCAGTGGGAGGTTAAAATGGACTGCTGGACTGTCTGCAGGAGGGAGGGACCTGCGGGTACAGAGAAGGGAGAGAAAGGGGCTATCACAATGGGGACCCTGCATGGAAAACACGAATCCCCACAACATTTGGCTTTGGAAACTAGATAAGCTGGAATTTCATGAGTTCTTATAAGCAGCAGGACTTAAAGCCTGGAATTTTAAAAATCAGCAGGTTTGGTTCTGGGAGAGCCAGAAGGGCAACAGGAAACTTAGTCCCTGTCCTTCAGAGACAGCACAACAAACAGCCTGCAGAGATACAAGCATAGAAGTAGCAGTTTGAAAAATGCCTGGGGCATACAGGAGGGAGATTTATTTACTAATCTCAGAGCATGTCCTGGAGGGACAGAGATCACTGGGAGACTCCTCCAGGAACAAAGGAGCTGGCAAGCACCAAGTCTCTCCCCCACCCCCAGCATAAACACATGGCCATCTGCTGGGAACAGCACAGCACTAACATTCACTATCTGACTTGCTTACACCACCCTTGCTTCCCCCACCCCTTGCCTCTGGCCCTGAGGATCCACTCCCTCTAGCCAGGTTTGTCACAGTCCCAGCACTGCAGACCCCCTCCCATAGAAGACTGGCACAAACCTCGCAAATACCTCTCTCCTGACCCACGCATTTTTCAGGGCCTTGGTCCTGGTGATGGTGGGTCCCTCTTGGGGAGGACCAGCACACGCTTTGTTAAAACTGCGTGCCCTGAGCAAGCATGCTTAGCAAATGGGCCAGGGCTGATCATCTCCACAGCGGCAGCACATCCCCTCTCAGAGCACAAAACTTGTGGGAGGTACACCCCCATCCCTCAGCACAATTCAAATTTGCCCTGTCTAATACACTCTTGACTGGAGCCCATTCAAACTGGGGCCAGAGGCCTGGCAGTGTGCAAGCAACCCCAACAGGGACCAGAGCCACTCCAAAGTGACTTCTGCTCTGGGGAGAGGGAAAGATAAACACACACACCAGTCACACTGCTGTCCCAACAGTGGACTTGGGACAGACAATTGGTCTGATTGAAGGCCCCGCCCACCAATGAAAACTTCTCAGGGGACAAAACAAGAAAAGCACCCTGCAGTTGGTGCTACTCTATCTCTGGCAAATGCCTGGTCTGACTAAACTCAAGCCCAGGAAGCCCCAGACTGGTCCACTAACACAACAGGGACCAAACCCTGTCCACAACAGGCAAAGAGAGCCACTGAAGACAACTAGACTGATGGAAAAAGCAGCTCAGCCACAATAGAAGGATACACACAACACACATAGGAGCCATTCTTGAAGTGCCAGGTTCTAGTAAATAGGGGACACAGCACCACAGGGCACTACAGGACCTCTTTTTCATAAGGCCACTCATTTCAAGAGCAAGAGAAATAATTGACTTTCCTAATATATAGGAACAGACACAGAAAGTTAGACAAAATGAGGATGCAGAGGAATATGTTCCAAATGAACGAATAAGAAAAAAACACAGCAAGAGATCTAAATGAAACAGAGATAAGTGATAGGTCTGATAGAGAAATTAAAGTAATGATCATAAAGATACGGGACTTGAGAAAAGAGTGGAGGACTTCAGTGAGATCCTTAACAAAGAGATAAAAAGGAACCAATCAGAGATGAAGAACACAAATGAAATTTAAAATACACTAGATGGAATAAATAGCAGAATAGAGGAATCAGAAGAACAAATCAGTGACCTGGAGGAAAGAATAATGGAAAGTAATCAAGCTGAGCAGATGAGAGAAAACAAATTATACAAAATGAAAATAGACTTAGGGAAGTCAGTGACACCATCAAGTGTAATAATATTTCCATTATAGAGATCCCAAGAAGAGACAGAGATAGAAAAGGGGGCAGATAAATTTATGTGAAGAAATAATAGCTGAAAAGTTTCCAAATCTGAAGAAATAAACAGAAATCCAAATCCAGGAGGCATAGAGATTCTCCAACAAAATCAACCAAAGGAGGTCAATACCAAGACACATACTAATTAAAATGGCAAAAAGTAGTGAAAAAAAGAGAAATTTATTTTGATTTAAATTTTTTAAATTTTTATTTATTTTTGAGAGAGAGAGAGCACAAGCGTGGGAGGGACACAAAGAAAGGGAGACACAGAATCCGAGGCAGGCTCCAGGCTCCGAGCTGTGAGAACACAGCTCACTGCAGGGCTCAAACACAAACTGTGAAATCATAAAGTGAGCCAAAGTTGGACACTTTACGACTGAGCCATTCAGATGCCCCAAAATATATAGAGAGAAATTTAAACGAAGCAAGAGAAAAGAAGACATACGAGGGAAATCCCATAAAGCTATCAATTGATTTTGCAGCACACACTTTGCAGACCAGAAGGGAGTGGCATGATATATTCAAAGTGCTGACAGGAAAAAATCTGCAGCCAAGAATACTCTATCTAGCAAGACTATCATTCAAAATGGAAGGAGAGATAAAACTTTTTTGGACAAACAAAAGTTAAGAGAATTTGTTACTATTAAAGCAGCCCACAAGAAATGTTAAAGGGGACTCTTTCAGTGGAAAGAAAAGACCATAAGTAAAAGTAAGAAAAGTAGGAAGCACAAAAGCAGTAAAAAATAAGTATATTTATAAAAATCACTCATGACAGCCACAAAATAAAAGGATGTAAAGTATAACACTGCATACCTAAAACATGGAGAGGAGAGGAGAAAAGAATGGGTTAAGTTCCAAAGTTAAGTGATCATCCACCTAATATAGATGGCTATATGCAGAACATGTTATATACAAACCAAACGGTGACCATAAATCAAAAACAAGCAATAGGTATGGAAAAAAATAAAGAGAAAGGAATCCAAGTATATCACTAAAGAAAGCCAACTTGTGAGAGAAGAGAGCAAGGGAATAAAGGAACAGAGAAGAACTACAAAAACAAACATAAACAAGTAACAAAAAGGCAACAAGTATATTCTTATCAATATACTTTAGATGCCAATGGACCAAACACTCCAATTAAAAGACAGAATGGATAAAAAAACAAGATCCATGCATATGCTGCCTACAAGAGACTCATTTCAGACTAAAGACACATGCAGTCTAAGTGAGGGGATGGAGAAATATTTACCATGCAAATAAATTTGAAAAGAAAGCCAGGGTAGAAAATCTTATTTGGACAAAATAGACTTTAAACAAAGACTATAACAAAAGACAAAAGATGCTATATAATCCTCAAGAGGACAATTTAACAAGAAGAAATAATAATTGTAAATGTTTATGCACCCAACATGAAGCACCCAAATACATAAAACAGTTAATAACAAACATAAAGGAACTAATTGATAGTAATATAATAATAGTAAGGGACTTTAACATCCCACTTATATCTGTGGACAGGTCCTCTGAACAGAAAATCAACAAGGAAATGGTGTGGTTTTTTTTTTTTTTATGTTTATGTATTTTTGAGACAGAGAGAGACAGAGAATGATTGGGGAAGGGCAGATAGAGAGGGAGACACAGAATCCAAAGCAGGCTCCAGGTTCTGAGCTGTCAGCATAGAGCCCGACGTGGGGCTTGAACTCATGAACCATGAGATCATGACCTGAGTGGAAGTGACTGAGCCACCCAGGTGCCCCAGGAGATGGTGGTTTTGAATGACATATTGGACCAGATGGACAGATATATTCAGAATACTCCATCCTAAAGTAGCAGAATACACATTCTTTTCAAGTGCATCTGGAAGAATCTCCAGAATTGATCACATATTAGGCCACAAGGCAAGTCTCAACAGATTCAAAAAGATTGAAGTCATTCCATGCATCTTTTCTGATTATAACACTATGGAGCTAGAAATCAACCACAAGAAAAAATCTGGAAAGAGTACAAATAATGGAGGTTAAATAACATGCTATTAAACAATGAATGGGTCAACCAAGAAATCAAAGAAGAAATCAAATATTAATGGAGAAAAATGAAAATGAAAATACAATGTCCAAAATCATTGGAGTGTAGCAAAATCTGTTCTAAGAGGGAAATTTATAGCAATACAGGCTTACCTCAAGAAGCAAGAAAAATCCTAAATAAACAACTTAACCTTACACCTAAAGGAGCAAGAACAAGAACAAACAAAACCCAAAAAGAGAGGAAGGAAGGAAATAATAAAGATTAGAACAGAAATAAATTAAATATATAGTAAAAAACAAAAGATTAATGAAACCAGGAGCTGGTCCTCGGAAAAGAGCAACAATATTGATAAACTTCTAGCTACACTCATCAAAAAAAAAAAAAAAAATTAAAGAGAGAGAGACAATAATCAAATAAACAAAATCAGAAATGAAGTAGGAGAAATAACAACTGAGACTGAAGAAATACAAAGGATGGATTGTAATTGTGAGAGAATACTATAAAAATTTATATATAAAGTATACACCTAAATAAATAGGATAAATTCCTAGAAACATATAACCTATCAAAACTGAAATAGAAAGAAATAGAAAATTTAAATAGACCAATTATTAGAAATGAAATTGAGTCAGTAATCAAAAAACTCCCAACTAACAAAAGTCCAGAAACAGACAGTTTCATGGGTGAATTCTACCAAACATTTAAAGAAAAGTTAATACTCTTCTCAAACTTTTCCAAAAAATAAAAGAGGAAGAAAAACTTCCACATTCATTCTATGAGGCCAGAATTACCCTGATACTAAAACCAAATAAAAACAGTGCCAAAAAAGAAAACTACAAAGCAATATCTTTGATTAAACATAGATTCCAAAATCCTCAACAAAATATTGCAAACTGAATCCAACAATACATTAAATAAGTCATTCACTACAATCAATTTGGATTTATTCCTAGGATGCAAAGGTGATTCAATATTCACAAATCTATCAATGTGATACATCACATTAATAAAAGAAAGGGTAAAACCTATACAATCATTTCAATAGATGCAGAAAAAAACTTTTGACAAAGTACAACATCCATTCATGGTAAAAACCCTCAACAAAGTAGGTTTAGAGGGAAGATACACCAACATAATAAAAGCCTTACATGAACAACCCACAGTTAATATAGTCAATGGAGAAAAACTGAGAGTTTTCCCTCTAATGTCAGGAATAAGACAAAAATGTCCACTCTTACCACTTTTACTCAACATAATCCTGGAAATCTTAGCCACAGCACTCAGACAACAAAAAGAAATAAAACTCTTCCAAGTTGGTAAGGTAGAATAAAATTGTCACTATTTGCGGATAACGTAATACTACATATAGAAAACCCAAAAGATTTCATCAAAAAACTGCTAGAACTGATAAATGAATTCAATAAAGTCGTAGGATACAAAAACAATCTACAGAAATACGTTCCATTTCTATACACTAGTAATGAAGCAGAAAGACAAAGCAAGAAAACAATCTCATTTACAACTGCACCAAAAATAATAAAATACCAGGGTGCCTGGGTGACTTAGTCGGTTAAGCATCTGGCTTCAGTTCAGTTCATGATCTCATGGTTCATGAGTTCGAGCCCCACGTAGGGCTCTATACTGACAGCTCAGAGCCTGGAGCCTGCTTCAGATTCTGTGTTTCCCTGTCTCTCTCTTCCTGCCCCTCCCCTGCCTGTGCTCTGTCTTTCTGTGTCTCCCCAAAATAAATACATGTTAAAAAATTATATATATATATATATATATATATATATATATGTTACCTAAGAATAAACTTGACCAAGGAGGTGAAAGACCTGTACTCTGAAAACTATAAAACATTGATGAATGAAATTGAAGAGGACACAAACAAATGGAAATATATTCCGTGCTCATGGATTAGAAGCACAAATATTTTTAGAATGTCCATACTATCCAAAGCAAACTACAGAATAAATGCAATCCCTAGCAAAACACCAACAGCATTTTTCACAGAGCTAGAATAAACACTCCTAAAATATGTATAGAACCACAAAAGACCCTGAATAGCCAAAGCAATTTTGAAAAAGAGAAAACCAGAGGTCTTGCAGTTCCAGACTTCAAGTTATGCTACAATGCTCTAGTAATCAAAACAGTATAGTACTGGCACGAAGATAGACACATAGATCAATGGAACAGAATAGAAAACCCAGAAATAAATTCACAATTATATGGTCAATTACTCTTTGACAAAGGAGGTAAGAATATTTAATGGGACAAAGTCTCTTCAACAAATGGTGCTGGGTAAACTGGACAGCAACGTGCAAAAGAATGAAACTGGGCCACTTTGATACACCACACACAAAAATAAACTAAAAATGGACTAAGGACCTAAATGTGAGACTTGAAACCATAAAAATCCTAGAAGACAACACCAGCAGTAGATTCTCTGACATCAGCCTCAACAACATCATTTTAGTTCTTTCTTCAGAGGCAAGGAAAACAAAAGCCAAAATAAACCATTGGGACTTCATTAAAAAGCTTCTGCACAGAAAATAAAACAATAATAAAAAAACCCTAAAACACAACCTACTAAATGGGAGAAGATATTTGCAAAATGATATATCCAATGAAGGGTTAGTATCCAAAATATATAAAGAACTTATACAAATGAACACACACACACACACACACACACACACACACACAAAATAATCCAATTACAAATGGGCAGAAGACATGAACAGACATTTCTCCAACAGACATTTCTCCAAAGAAGATATACAGATGGCCAACAGACACATGAAAAGATGTTCAGCATCACTCATAATCAAAGAAATGCAATTCCAAACCACAATGAGTTATCACCTCACACTTATCAGGACGGATAAAATGAAAAACTCAAGAAACAAGTGTTGGCGAGGATGTGGAGAAAAAGGAAACTTCATGCACTGTTAGTGAAAATGCAAACTCTTGCAGCCACTGTGAAAGACAGTGTCGAGGTTCCTCAAAAAATTAAAAATAGAACTACCATATGATCGAGTAACTCCACTTCTCTGTATTTACTGAAAGACTATGAAAATGCTAATTCAAAGGGATATATGCACCCCTATGTTTATTGAAGCATTACTCACAGTTGTCAAATTATGGCAACAGCCCAAGTGTCCATCCATAGATGAATGGCTAAAGATGTGGTGTATACATACAACGGAATATTATTTGGCCCTAAGAAAGAATGAAATCTTGCCAGTTGCAGCAACATAGATGGATCTAGAGTATAATGCTAAGCAAAATAAGCCAGTCAGAGAAAGACAAATACCATATGATTTCACTCACATGTGGAATTTAAGAAACAAGACAAATGAACAAAGGGGGAAAAGAGACAAACCAAAAAAAAAAAAAAACAAAAAACCAAAAAACAGACTCTTAACCATAGAGAACAAACAGATGGTTACCAGAGGGGAGGTTGGTGGGGGATGGGTGAAATAGGTGATGAATATTGAGGAGTGCACTTGTGATGAGTGCCGGGTGATCTATGGAACTGTTGAATCACTGTGTTATACGCCTGAATCTAACGTAACACTGTATGTTAACTACACTAGAAGTTAAAAAGAAAAAAAAAAAAAAGCAACCTACCAAATGGGAAGAAATATTTGCAAATCATATATCTGATAAGGGGTCCATATCCAAAATATATGAAGAACTCATACAACTCAATAGCAACAAACAAAAAATCTGTTAGAAAATGAGCAGATTTGAATAGGAATTTTTCCAAATAAGACAAACTGATGGCCATCGTGTATGTGAAAAGATACTCAACATCACTAATCATCAGGGAAATGCAAATCAAAGCCACAATGAGTTAGTTACATCACCTCACACCTGTTAGAATGCCTATTATCAAAAAATAAAAAACAAAACAACAAGAATAAGTGTTAGTAAAAGATGGAGAAAAGAAACCTCTCGCACACGGTTGATGGGAATGTAAACTGGTGCAGCCTCTATGGAAAACAGTATGGAGGTTTCTTAAAAAAATTAAAAATAGAACCATCATATAATACAGCAATTCCATTTCTGGGTATATGTAGAACTAAAAGGAAAGCCCTAATTCTGCCTACCATTTATTCATTTCCTAGGGTATTCTCAGTTGAATGCCCCGGTTTTATTTTTTATTTTCAGTTGTTTGGCATTATTGCTGAAAACATATCATGCCTTGTCATCTTGTTTTGCTGTCCCATTATTGTTTTGTGTTACTCCTTCTCAATGTGGGTTTGGCATAAAAGGAGAATCACATAGTAGAACACAGGCATAGGTCCTATAAACTTGTGGCTCAAGGCAGCCTCACAGAGCGGAGAGTTTGTGATTTAGCATTCTGACATCCACTTGGGCAAACACTGATGTGAATCATCAGTAAAACCAAATGATATGAAAAAGGAAAGAAAGAAAGAAAGAAATCCAATTCTCAACTTTCCCTTTTCCCCTAAATTCTATACCTCATTGCATCACTCCAAATCTCTAACCTGCCCCACCCAACCCACCCTCCATTATCTCTCTCAGATATTTTTCCCTTTTAGGCATTTACAAACCCAGAAATGTTGAGTGATCAACCCCATTTACATCTTCATCTATTTCACCCTCCAGCCAATCCAAGGGGATTTTTCTTGGACTTGATCTTCCTTTAAAGATCGAGGGGAGAGGAATTGCAGATATGAGTCCAATGGGGAGATTCCCTGGAGGAAGGGGGATTGACTGGGTTCTTTTCTTTTCTTTTCTTTTTTTGTTTATATACTCACCTAGGAAAAATGAAAAATGGAGGTATACCCTTTACCTATTATTGCCACCCCGTTCTTCTTAGGAAGAAGTAGCCCGATTTTTGTGTCAAAGGAATAGTTGTATTTCTAGGGTGAGTTGCAAGTAGAGTTTCTTGTAACATCACATCCTCTCTTTGAGGACTAGGCTAGTTGGAGGCCATTGAGAGAAAATCAGCGTGTTTGGTCTAGATAGGATAGGTGGGAAGGGGCCAGACCCATTGGGTATTTTAGAGGTAATGCAGGGGGCGGGGGGTGCTCAGAGGAAACCCGCCTGAGAAGTTGAACACTACCCACATTGGCTAGTACCATCAATAGTCCACACAACATTTTCTTTAAAAAACTGAGGGACAGGGACTCTTTCCTCAAGACAATATCTCCATCTGTCAGAAAATTATGATCGTATACAAATTCTGTTACAACAAGAGACTTCACTACCGTCTGCTGAAAAATTGTTGTGATAAATATGTGTATCTATGATGCCACCAACGAGTATGGTGCCCCCTTGGTCATGCTACCCAAATGGCACAACTGTTCTACCCTTGGAAGATGTAACGAGAGCCTCTGTGCTGTGCCATTATTAGTGGGTAGCACCTTGATGGCAGAATTAGGAGCATAACTAGTGTGAGAGGACGTCACGCAGCAGCAGAAGCGATGTTTAAAATGGTAGCAACCAAAAACCAAAGAAGAGGCCCTCTTCTAAAGTTCTAGGGAAAACCTCAGGATACGTGTGCAGGACACTGAGGAGAAGTTATCTCTGATAGCAAGATAAGAAGGTTCAACTGAGAAAAGGAATTGGTGGCCTGCCTGTGTTTTGCTTCTAGAAGAATAGGGGAGACGCTATCAACCTCCTAATCCTAACAGAGTTTTCAGCCCATACCCCAGGAATGTACAATACAACTGGCCGCCATTATTCCATCAGTTGGTGCTAGAATACTGTCTATAGAGGGAGAGGCTAGTGTCATGGGGTGGTCTTTAGAATCAGATTCCTAGTTCGAGTAATGGCTCCACTACTCGCCACAGGGAGCTTAACTATCTGCGCCTCAGTTTCTTCATCTACAAAATGAGGATAATGCTATAATCTACTGTATAGGGGTGGTCTGAGGATAAGATGAGGTTTTCAGGAAGTATATGCAATACCTAGAACATGGCCTGACGCACAGTATTGTTGACTCTTACTCTTCCTTTCCCTGACTACCTCAATTGCAAGCACTTCCATGTACAACGGAAGACTGAAGCTCCCAGCAAAATATAAGGTATAAAGTTAGGGGTGTGGGTGGATGGGGTGGGAGACACGGGGATGGAGGTGGGGGGAGTGGTTAGTGCCTCCTGCCAGGTGTAGTCCCCACAGTACAGTGCAGAGGGCAAAGGCAGAAAGAGAAAATGGTACTGTAGGTGCTATCGATTGAAATATTTCCAATATTTGGTCCGTTGCTTCAGAAAATGGGAGTGAGGAGCAATTGATTCTACCCAGAGGAGTGTAACTATCCTTCACACATGCCCAAGAGCAAATAAGCATCGTGAAAGCTGGGCATTTTATCCCGCCCTCTGATGGAAAGTTAGAAGGGCATTTTCGCGGGACCAAAATGAACAAGGGACAACACTGGGAAAAATAAGTATGTAGTCTTTAGCAAAGATGACATCTCATTTTAGAATCAGTGGAGAGGTGGCATAGCAAGAACTTATTGAAGCACTTCCTAAGCAGCAGACGTCGTGCTAAAGCCTTCATGGGGATTATTGCACCGAATTTTCACCACAACCTTCGAGGTTGATATCCTTGCTGTCCAATGTCACACGGTAATACGTAAGTGGAGAAGCTGGTTTAAGATTTACTAGCAGAAAATGAAAAGGGCATATCGTTTTTTATTTCCACACCAGTCAAGTCTTTATGTCTTTTAACCTGTTTCTTATAAATGAGGCTTAAAGGTTTCGTTACTACTGTAGTTCTTGTAAAATGCGACTTTTCTCTTAGCTTTTTATTTCCAACCAAGCTGTACCTCTACCAAAAATTTTCCCAATCCCTGTCTTATTTTTGCATTTTCTGGCTTTTTCCCTACTTCAAATTTCTTATGAAGCTTGGAGCATAGTTTTTTGGGCTATAAGCCAAAAAAAATATGAGCAATTTCTTTCTTTTCCTTCTTCAAACATCTCTGGAAACTGGTGAGGGTTAGTTTAAAAATTTCCTTTCCTAATTATGTTCAAATTTCTGTATTTTGCTATTTTGCCTGTATAACCTCATTAGGAAAGGGGGCTTGAAAATTGATAGTCAAAATCAGTTTTTTCTTACATAATTAAGATAAAAATGAAGTTTACAATGCAGATATCTTTATAGCGTGTTGTTCTTATTAATAAATCTTTCCATTCCATAGGACCTGCCTAAAATTCCAAAGGAGTAATTTCCTCTAAACATATTTAAAAACTAATGTTCCATCTTCTGTCCAAGTGATCCATACAGAATCCCGTATTCAAATATTAGTTTTATAACAGTAGAGCCAGCACTGTTCAGGTTTCTAACCTTGGGATCCTATTTTGTTCCTTCTATCATTACATGCAATCATTATAAAATCCTGCTATCTCTTCATTCCTATCTCTTGGTTTTACATTTCATGCCCACTGCCACAGCCGTTATTACTGCCCATGCTTCAATCACTGCGGACCCCCTGTGACCACACACACACACACACACACACACACACACACATGCAGTCTCTCAGCCAGTCTTCCTGCTTCTACTCTCGGTCTCCATTTCTTGTTCATACAGCCCCAGGCTTGGTCACCCTTGATACATCAAGACCTGGCATTCCACAAATGAATTGATATTCAGCTGTAGGACAGAGGCATTCTTTTTAAAATTAAAGTAAACAGTTTAGGGGTGCCCAGGTGGCTCAGTCGGTTAAGTGTCAGACTTTGGCTCTGGTCACGATCTCGTGGTTTCTGAGTTCAAGCCCTGCGTCGGTCTCTATGCTGACGGCTCAGAGCCTGGAGCCTGCTTCGGATTCTGAGTTTCCTGCTCTCTCTGCCTCTCCCCAACTCCCCCTCTCTCTGTCTCTGTCTCTCTCTCTCTCTGTCTCTCTCTCAAAAATAAACATTAAAAAAATTTTTTTGAAGTGGACAGTTTACGTATCTGTTGTATTTATTAGATATCAGTAGAGCTGACACTGTGAGTGGCTGGTTGACTTTCAAGTTTTATACAAAATCTGCAGTGAGGGGCTAGGAGGTCCTCCATGAACAGGCTGGGAGAGCTAGAGGGGAATGAGGTATGAGGCCAGGTTCTCGTTCCTTTACTGGCCATTCTAGTCTCTCTTCTCCTTTCTTCTCTGCCTTTCTCTTCTACTTATGCTCCTCTCCTGCTTTCCTCTTCAGCTTCTCTTTCTACTTCTTTTATTCTTTTTTCCTTCTTTCCTTTCCCTTTTTCTCTTTTTCCTTCCTTCAAATGACAATGGGAGTTCACTCCTCCCGGGGGCTCTGCAGATTGTGCAAGTGTCCAGCACCAGGGGCTACGTCTGTGTGAATGTGACTCATTGCAGTTGAGTAGTACCCAACCTGAACAGCCTTATGCTGGTCTGCAAATAAACTTTAACCGGCTGGATTGTTTATATTGACACATCGTGGATAACGTCAACATGGAACTGAAGATGTTGGGAAACATGAAAACATTTCTCATTCCTGAAGTACACCATCGTCTATTTATTTATATTTATCAACCACCAACAGGGTGCAAGACATCATGTTATGGGGCTGGGGATACAATAGTGAACCAACAAAAATTCCTGACACATGACACTGAATGAATGAATGAATGAATGAATCAGACTGTAACAAGTATCATGGAAAAAAGTCAGATGTGGAGGTGGGGTAGAGAGTATGTATGTTCTTGGGTTGGTGGAGAGGGATTCAATTTAAATGGGACAGAGATGGCCTCACTGAGAAAATGATACTGGAGCATTACCTGAGAATGGAGAAGGGACACAGGTGTCTGGGAGAAGAGCACCCTGAGCAGAGGAACAAGTTCAAAGGCCCCAGGCAAGAGTAAGCCTGATGCTGTGTTTGGTGGAGTGGTGGTCCCTAAGTGGGACTGCAAAAGCAACCTCAAAAGGCATGTGAGCTGCTTGTCCTTAAGATACTGATCCACGAGGTGGTGATATTCTTGCTAGCAACTTCCCTCTATTCTGGCTTTTGCTACTGCTTTCTTTGGGCCAGCCCTGGGACTTTGCTAGCTGTTTTAGTGGTAAATAAAAGTTTTTGGCCAAGTTGCCAAGGGGATAATGGGTAACATTGAACCTAGTGCTTCAAAATGCTTTGCCGCTCAAGTAGGTCAGCAGCGGTCTTACTCATTTAATTCAGTTATTCAAATGGTGAATCCAATGGCAAATATTTATTGGGTTGCTACTGTGTGCCAGGAAAAGTGCTAGGTTTCAGGGATAGAGTGGTGCATGACATAAAACCACTGCTTTTCTTGGGGGTCTGACAATAAAATCATGGTGATGGGAGAACAATAATAATGGATTCTTAATAGCACTAGGATGAAAATAAACAGGGTTTGTTGATAATATAAAATGAGGGGAGCCTAGTGAAGGGCGTAAAGAGAAGATGGTCAGAGAATGCTTCTCTTTAATTAAGCCTTCTTGCTTAAGCCCTTGAAGCCATTAAGTCATCTACATGAAGGCATTTAAGTCACATCCTCAAAAGTGAGAGGGGGTTCCTGCCCTGTGAAGAGGGGAGTGGAGAACCTTTCAGGCACAGCTTCCCGGGGCAGGACTGAGCAGGGCATGCCCATGTGATGGGAATGGACAGAGGACGTCAGCAACCAGAGCTTGCTAATCAAGGGGGGAGAGCTGATGAGATGAGGTTAGAAAGCTTGACCGGGCCGGTCCTGGAATGCACAAAACTTGTGGGGCATGGAAAGGGGCTTGGGTTTTGTTCCCCATTTAACTGGCAGCCATTGAAGACTTCTGAGAAGGGAGGAACACCATCACATCTACCTGTCTCAAAATTACTGTCAGTGCTGTCTGAGGGTGGGCTGGTGGGGAGCACCAGTTGGAATGGGTTAGGAGGCTGGGTGGTTATCTGATGAGAGGTGCTGGAGGAGTGGAAAGGGGGAAAGTGGGCGTGCTTCAGACATACGAGGGCAGAGCAGAAAGGACCTGCTGATGGATTGAACACAGAGCCAGTGAGGCAAAGGGAAGAGGCAAAGGTCACTCCCCAGGTTTCTGAAGAGTATTGTCCGTTACTAAAAGGGGTAATATTTGGAGTGAAGGGGACAGGTTTGGGAGTTCCCTGTGGATTTGCCCCATAGATACCAACCACAAAATATAAGCTTTATTCAGGACTTTGGGTAACGCTTCTGCTGTAGAAAGGGGGAACCATTCATATACCTCTGTGAACTGGCTTGTGGGGGCTGGGTCCTCAAGGCCACCCACATACATCTGTCCAGGCAGGACCTGTCCCACAGGCCCAGGCCACCCGACCGAATGGGCAGGAAGAGAGGGTGCAGGTAAGTGGGCCCCGTCTCAAGCATGCAAAAGTGTGAGGTGTGGTGGAGAGGGTCTGCCTCTGGTTTTGAGGCAAAATAACCCACTTAGATTTACAAGGACCTCACAGTCAAGTTTCACCGCAATATTGGCTCCTCACTCAATATCGGGCTGCAGTGGAAGCCCCTCTTACACGGAGAACTGAAAAGCAGGTATTCGGGGATTCCTCCAATAGAACTCATCGGTCCAAATCTAAAGAATGAACAAACTACTCATGGATGGCCAGTAGGATAGGACAGGCCACAATATTATGTACAAATTCCGCTAACTGGCACTAATTTGTGAATGGTTAGGAAATGTCAACAGTGAATACTAGGCCTAAATATCTGTGGGTGGATGACGACACTTAATGAAGCAAACAGTCCCCTGATCACCATTATTATTATTGGATAGGGTGGCTTTTAGCGTTTATTATTCACAATTGATGTTGGCAGTACATAAAGAAAAAATGTGCTGACTAGGAAATTTTTTTAATTAATTTACTCTGTTTTAATGGCTGCAACTCTCAAGAATGGCAAAAGTGCTTGGCTTCAATTACAGAATTATTTGTAAAGTATTAAATAAGCATTTAATAAATTGATTATAATAAAGGAGATTAAGTGAACCTCTACATTGAATATATATTGCATACATATGTGTTAAATAACATGCATACACGTTAAATAACATGAATTACTCTTTTCTAGTATTTGGGATGCCAAGATCAAGTTAACCGTATTCCCTCTTAAGTGCTCCTCAGCCCTAAGCACGTTAAATAGAGCTTGAAATTAAAATTGTTTTCCTATTTTAGGAACATATAGAGCTACTTTATGTCAGGTAATGAGGCAAGCATAGTTATGTGGCAAAAATTTTTGCTTTCGTCAGTAAAATCATGACATTATTTAAAAATAATACTCAAATACCAACGGTTCTGAATTTACCTCGTGGACTGAATTCTGCCAAGGACTGTTGGGAGATGTAAAAATAGGACTTAATGGAAATCTTGCAAGCATCTGATAGGTACTTCCTGAATCCTAGGCTACCAAGATGGCCACTAGGCGGCGCTGGCTTCAGGGAGAATGAGAGACTGTAGGAGCCCTGGGTCCACCTGGGACGAGACAGGACCTAAGGAAAAGGCAACTCTTTAGTGGATCAGCTGGAGAGTGGGGTCAGAGAAGAGCCCCCAAAGAAGGCTGGTCTGTCCTATGAATAAATTTGTAGGCTGTTTTTTTAAACACTTTAAATGTAATTTCTATTTAGTTTTTAAATGGATATTTTATTCCATAACTCAAAAGCATGAAAAAGTTAATGGTTGTAGCCTCCCAATTCTTGCTTTTCTTCCTTACTTCAGCCCCAAACTACATTTCCCAGAAGACCCTTGGAGAAAAGTATGGCCACATACTTATGGTCCAATCAGTGACCTGTGGCAGGAGTGTTGGGTAGGAATATGGGAGGCCTACTGCAAAGGGAAGGACTTTTCCACCCTTCTGTGTCCTGCCAGGGGGCCTGATGGCAGGACCTGGAAAATGGTCACCACCTAAGGGTGGAGTAGGGAGGCTTTCCTTTTATTGATGAAATTCTGGATGGCCCTAACCTAATGGAGCTATAGCCTTAGCTCTGGCATGCCTACCTCTGGACTTCTTCCATATAAGCCCTGGTTACTTTTATTTTTCTGTTAAATACAGCCAAACCTAATTTGAATAGTGAAAAGCCTCCCTTTTACCAAGTTCCCAAACAACATGATTCTTTCCTTTTCAAAGATAATATACACAAGTGAGTGCACGTGTGTGTGTGTGCGTGTGTGTATGCATGCATGCACGTTCACATGCATATTTGTATCTTGGGAAGTAATTCATATGAATATCTGAAGAGCTTTCTCATTCTCGTTTGGGTTACAAAGATTTCAGGTGGGCTGATGAACTGTGAAGGATTGATGAACATTTAGATGGTTTCCAATCTTTAGCTATTCAAATAATGCTGCAATAAATAACTCTGTAGCTGTTCCATTTAGGTCCTCATTGTTTATTTGCAGGATAATTTCATGAAACTCAAAGTTCTAGGGGGAAAGACATTGTGCCTTTATAATTTTGTTAGCTGCCTTTTGTAGATATTATTCCAATTCATCTTTTAGTAGCAATGTCTGAGAGTACACTTTTCCTTGCAGCCCTCCTAACGGTGTTATCAAGGAAGTCTAAATTTATGTCCTTTCTGGAACTGCTCAGGAAAGAATGAAGGAAACAATGCGAGGATTGGGGAAAGAAGAAAGCACAGAGGCAGGAAGGATTAGGTTGAGATGCAAGGGTAAGGTTTACCTTTTTAAGTATCCGCATTGTATGGACAGGACATGCCATTAAGGGGTGATTGCAATAGGCAGACCCTTAGTTAATTCAATTCGGCTTTTTCAATGGAGAAGTTGTACGGATGAGCTTATAGAACTTAACCAGGGGGTTTAAAAGGCATGGTATGAATTGTGGTTTATGTGAAGTACCTACCAGCGCTTAGTCCTGTGACATGATTGAGTTGTATGTTTTTGTTGTCTAATCTCTTAAGGTGTGACAATTGCTTAGATCTGTGATTTGGAATTAAAGAGCAGCATTTCTCCATGAGTCTTAGAGGATATCAGGCAGTATTTCCTGCATGCGGTGGGCTCAGGGAGAGCCAGTGTTGCACCGAGGAAGGCCTCACCCACTTTGTTGTAGGACAAGTTAGTTCTGGGCCAAATCATGCAATTGAGGTGCTAACCCAGGAGCTATGGCCTGTCCATACATCTCCCCTGGCTCTCATTGCAAGGCCTTCCCCTGGGGCTTAGCATTCTGGTGCTTCTCTGGACAAGGCTGCAAGAGACCTCACAGCAAAGACGAAGAAAGAACAGGCTCAATAATAATGTCCACCATATAAGCATCAGCACTAACTGTGGGCCAGGAACGGTTCTAAGTCCTTATTGTATATTAACATACTGAGCCTCATCACGACCTTGGAAGTAGCACTAATTATTATCATCTCCATTTTATGGGGAACTATGGTACAAGGAGATGAAGTCAAGATCACATATCTATAAGGCGTAGAGCTAGGATTTGAGTCTAAGCTGTGAGGACCCAGAGTCTGTGTGTTAACCCCTCACTATGGCTCCCATCACCTTTTCTTAGAGTCCTCTTTTGCAGCTCTCTGCCCAGATTCATTGTTGGTTCTTTTTTTTTTTAATTTTTTAAGTTTATTTATTTTGAGGGCAGGGGGAGAAGAGAGAGAGAGAGAATGCCAAGCAGGCTCTGCGTGGTCAGCAACTGACTGAGCCACCTAGGTGTCCCCACTGTTGGTTCTTAAAAGGCTCTGTGTAGGGACGCCTGGGTGTCTCAGTCAGTTAAGCATCCAACTCTTGGTTTTGGCTCAGGTCATGCTCTCACAGCTGGTGAGTTTGAGCTCCACATCGGGCTCTGTGCTGGCAGAGCAGAGCCTGCTTGGGATTCTCTCTCTCCCTTTCTCTCTGCCCTTCTCCTTCTCATGCTGACTCTCTCTTTCAAAATAAATAAGTAAACTTAAAAAAATAAAAGGCTCTTTGTATCTGGCATCTCTGGTATTGTCTGGTAACCACGCCCTTTTCACTCCAAAACCCAACAGCCTGAGGGGATGATTAACTAGCTTCTTCCACCGAGCTCAGAAGAGGAAGACCCAGGAGAACAAACAAAATGCCTGTGCAAGGCAGAGGAAAGAGAAAAAAAACAAGCCCAAGAATGGATGGAGGGAAGAATCAGCAACTAACTGAAAGAGGAAGGAAAACAGAGCAATAGAAAATGAAGGAACAAAGTGAACTTCAATGTAATTACAGTTTCGGTCCTGGAAATAAGGGCAATAGAGGGCACTGCGAGCCTGCAAACTCAAGGAGCTTACAAACTCAAGGAGCCACTCTCCACCACGGTGGGCAGGCCTATGTCCCCGCACCGTGACAGGGACAGTGTCTTAGTATCCGCAATGCCAAGTGTGGGAGTGGGCACTGAATAACTCCTCACTAAAAGCGTGTGGGAGGAAGAATAGACATTTATGATAAGAACCCAGGAAATCCAGAGGAAGGGAGGATTAGACGACACCTGAATCTGGCATCCAGGACTAGGAAACCAAAGCAAATTATTGAAGAGCAGAGGTTGAAGGTTATACTTGGATTTAGAGACCCTATCAGGATGCTTTCGGAAACTGCAGGTTTCATCAGCTGCAACTCAAAAAGCCTTGAAGTTCAACACACACACAAAATATTTATTTCCACAGAGGAAGTCCTGAGATATTCAGCCCTGTGGGTCAATAAATTTAGGACCTCGGCCAAAAGAACCCATCCTTTTCCTTCACAGCTCTACTATTCTGAGGCTGACAGGGAGCCTGCTGTAGCATTCTAGGAATCACATTCATAAAAAGAACATCCAGAGACACAAAAGGAAAAATCCTTGCCCGTGGCCTTTTAACTAGTGTAGACATTTTCCTTAGAAACTCTCCCCAAACCCACTTTCCCTTACAGCTCATTGTCCACACTTGAGTCATGCACCACAGAGGAAGCAGGGACCCTTAGTCTCATCAGACCGCCTGGAAAGGAGGTGATTCCATCTTCCTGAGGACCAGCTCTGCACGGGAGAGGAGTAGGCACAAAAACAAAATCCACCCCTTTTTAGGAAGGAAGGACCAGGAAATGCAGCAGACTCTGGTACGGAGGTATACAATTCCCTTCAGGATATTTGTAAACAAATAGACACTGAATTTAAGAGTGTATTAAATTATCAACTCATTTAAGACCCAATTTAATAATTATAGGGGAGTAATCCAAGTTTGTTTGTGTCAAAATTTGCTAACTGCAGTACTTTTCCAGTTGCAAATGGATTTCTGACATTTCAAAGAGGATTTTCGTAAGAGGGACATGTAGCAGCCCAAATTGGACGGACAGTATGTTCTAGGCGGGAAAGCATAATAAGGAAGATGGCAGAAGATGGCCATCCGGCTCCTCTCAGAACTAGCAGACCCTGGATGACCAGATTCTGGTCTCCCTACAAATGACTTTGAAGGATAGAAGGTGTGAAATACAGCTGCATTTACACCACTGTCATAAAGAGACCGATAAAGAAATGGAAACAACACATTCCACATGATAGAAATCTATCAGATTTCAGGGCTGTATGCGGTTTGTAACATTCAAGAGAGAAAATCTTAGGTACTCCGTGGTTTTAGTATTACTAAAAAGTTAAACAGGAAAGGTTATTAATTAATTATATTATTGAACAAATATTTCTTCAATTTTTGTTAGCCATTGAAGATACTGCGGCAGAAAAGCTATAAATCAGAGATGCAGCCCGCAAGAATTTAGTGACAGAAATAAAACATGAACCGACACATATTCCCTTTTTGTTTACAGAATGCCTTTTACATGTTTACTTATTTATTTTTGAGAGAGAGAGAAAGAGAAAGAGAGAGAGTGAGTGGGGAAGAACAGAGAGAGAGGGAGAGAGAGTCCCGAGCAGGCCCCATGCCATCACCACAGAACCTGACGTGGGGCTTGAACCCACAAAGGGTGAGATCATGACCTGAGCTGAAATCAAGAGTCAGACTAACCCACCAGGTACTCTACTATTCTCTGTATCCCTAACATCTAGGTTTTGGAGTCACCAATCAGTTGTTCAAAGACTGCCAATTTATCAGATACGTATTTTATACCGATGTTATGACAATCCAATAGATGAAATGGATAATAAGGAAGACAAATTAAAAATCCTAACTGAAAAGCAAGAACAGAAGCACTGGAAAAGCATGTGCAAGTCCAAAGGACACTGATGGCTCACTACTAACAAAACCTCCTGTCTGGGACCCCTGCATAATCCCATGGTCTGTGCAGGTACCCGGGCTGGGACTCCTCCATAATCCTGTGGTCTATGCAGGTACACGGGCTGGGACTCCTGCATAATCCCGTGGTCTGTGCAGGTACACGGGCTGGGACTCCTGCATAACCCCATGGTCTATGCAGGTACACGGGCCATGGCAGCTTTGCAGTGTAGGCAAGTCTGTGTGGTGACTCATCCAAGGTAGATGCTAATTTTAGTTCATGGCTCTCAAAATTTAGGAGCCCTTAAAGACTCAGCATGTAGTCCTTAGGCATACTAAAAAACATATTCTGTGTAACTATGGGTGCTTCACCTGTCACAGCTGAAGAAAAGACTTAGATTTTTATTATTATTAGGTGATAAAAACTCTCATAACACATGGATGCTGATCACACTTGGAGAATCAGTGATATATGAAATCTTATTCCTTATTGGATAAAGATTTGAAAAAATGGTAGGATTATCAGACAACATACCATCACTCTTAAATCCTATCATGCAGTCAAGTTATGGCCAGGGTTTGAAGAAGTGACAACTCAAAGTGTGCTTGTTTGAATGGGAATAAAGCCCTTATTTGACCATACACAGATGCCAATAGAAGCAGTCAGGTCACAAATTAAAAATTAAAAGCCCTGTGATTTTAGTGCTTATCTCTATAAATATCTGTGAGCTTGTTTCTTTCTGGGGCACCTATATTTTAGCTGAGTCATAGAGTCAAGGAATTGCTTGGCCCGATCCAGGGACTTAAGAACCCCACTCATCTTTCCAACCCCTGACTAAGCCAAACAAAGTAAAGGGAAGATAAAGTAATGTACTTCCAGGACAACTCCTCTAGTGCTCCCTTCCAACCCAGAACTGCAGCTCCTCGACTCCTTATACACAGATATTCCGAGATGTCTTAGTGTTTAGTTGGTATATGCTGGTCACAGAGACTATCACAGACACTCCAGGTCTATAGTCGTTGACATAAGGGAAGCTATCAGAATGCTGTTATATAATACACACCTTGCAATTGCCATCATCTCTATAAGAACAAGGAAATTGTGAACATTATGTTCTGCAACTTGGGATAAGCAAGTATTCATCAATAGAAATAAGCAAGATTTTCATAAACAAAGGCACACCCAAGGATAAAACGATAAAGGGAATTTCTGCTAGCTACATTTCTCATTTAACTGTTTCTGACATCTGTAGAAGTTATCTTGTTATTCTTCTCCCACAGTTTCCCACTTTTATTCCTAGAAATCATTGATAAACAGTAAAGGCTGTGATGCAGCTGAGCTGCAAACCAGTCCTGTGGCTGAAGTCATGGTTAAGAGATGATGCTCGTATTGAGATACAATACTATAGTATGAAGCTTCCTGCTCAAACTGAAAGCGTACTGTGGAGGGCAAGGTTGCATGCAAAGAAAACACCGGAATTTTGTGAGAAGTAAGGGAGATGATTCATTTTCAGAAATACCAAATAAAAGCTGTGCTGTCTAGTTAACAGGTTTACAACCTCCTGGAAATATGTACAACCCTTCCCCCCCCACCCCTCCCAAGACCACAGTGGAGTCCCAAACTCTTAAGCACTTCACTTCCTGGTTCTTCTTCCCCCTGTCCATTTTGCAGGCTTATTTTCATGGGCTTTGCAATGAGCATGTGCCAAAGAACAAAGGGAGGGAGGACTGAAAGTCTCTGCCTAACCTCAGGGAATCTACTTTGTTCCAATTAGACTACTTTTTGCCTTACAAGGGCACAGGCAACTTCTGGGTAAGGCTGTAACCTCTAGAGTACTCAGCCAATGAGGAACCAGGGGAGGGACTTGCGTGCTAGGAATTAAGTTATCTGCTGTAACTACCCTCAGGGTATCCACTCTTGCAAGAACATGGATTAAAGCCTCCCTTCACTGTGCTCTGAGTTCCTCCTTTGATTGGGTCCGGCTTATTTTTCACAAATTTCTAAGGAAAAACTTACATTTGTTTTGAGAACATGTAATCGTATGTCATTTAAGCTTTTTTATTTTGTCTTTGCTTCCTGCATTATTGACCTGAGGTCTTTATGGAGATTGAGATGCTTAATCTAAGGGCATTTTTCTGATAAAATTATTAATAAAAATTAATAGTCCAAATGATTCAGGTCTTGTGTGTGTATATATATACATATTACCAACGAGGGATTAAGTAGGCAAAGCCTTGCAAAGCCAAGGAGGGAAAACTGATTAAGTTGGGATCTCACAGATGTTAAAATTAAATACAAAAAGGAGACTAGACTTGAAAATTCACTGAGGAGACAAAACCATTTAAGCCACGTAAGCAAAACTAAATCTAGCTTATTTCATGAACATAAACAAAACAAGTTATTTCTTATAAATGCCTCTGCTAAGTCATAAAAGAAATGTAAATCATCTTCCTAAAATTGATAAGGAGATAATCCTTTTAACCAATCCCCTGCTGTCTCTAAATTCCTATTTTAATAACCAATCATCATAAAGATTAAACAACTTCCTCATTTTCACTTTACAAGACTCTCCTCCCCACCCCCACCCCCACCCCCCATGTCAAGCCCCTGAGCTTCTTATCAGTTTTCAACTTGAAAGCTCCTAGTTCAAGAACTGTACTTTGCACAATAATCTCTTACTAAATACCACTATCTGATCTCATGGTTTTAATTTTGCTTTTTCTGAATTTTTGAAAAGAGAATACAGATTTCTGGAAGAATGAGAAAGGGACTGAGGCCCAGAAATTGCCTGATGAAACCCTTAAAAGACAAGAGCCTTGTGACTGAAAAAAGGAAAGGAGATAGAACCAAACATAGAGGCTGACAAAGGAAACTGTATTGTAGTCTCAGGAGTCCCAAGAATCAACCTGGTGATAATATTAATGGCTTTTGACTGTTTAAGTACCTTCAAATGATTGCCTGGAGCCGGCGGTCCATTTGTTTCAAGGCCGTGATGTTTTCCTTTATCTTTAAGACTGCAGTAGAGGCTTTGAAGTAACAAGGTCAAATTCAACCACTTTTGCCCAGAGTCTGTGCAAAAATACGGGGTTTGAGTTTCCAGAGAACATGAAGAAGTCATTTCAGCCAAGCTTTTACCACCCAGAAGTCCTTTTAAAAGACTTTCAGAAGCATCCCGAATTTGCACATTACCTCCTTGACCTTTCGAGCAGGAGGTCAGAGCTGGAGCACGTGGTTTCAATTGTCCGATAAGATACTTCACTTCAGTGTTGGCCTGGTGGAAGGTTAAGCCAGCTGGTTTCTATCTCTTCTTCTCTAATCATAAGACATTAGGCAAGCCATGAAAATGTTATCACGGCATTTTATTAAAATCGCTACCAAGCCACAGGATGAATGGGAAGAAAACAAACAAAGCAAACAAAATGAAACTTCTCTAAAAAAACCCAGGCTCCTAAATAAATCACAAAAGCCCATGACTCTTGGTTTTGAGGGGGAAAACAAAACAAAACAAAATAAAACACAAAAAACGTTCTTTAAAGGAGATGGCAAGATTTATTTTATACCAATCATCTGATTTTAATATAAATACCTTGCAAATAAAAATGTTACAGCTTTTATTCTTTTTTACTTTATTTTAATTCGGGTATAGTTAACATACAGTATTATATTAGTTTCAAGTGTGTAAAAACATTTTTTTAAAGATTTGCTAAGAAACTTGTTTCTTCTGAATAACTGACAAGCTTCCTTTGAAAAGATAATGGAAATTATTACATCTCATCTAATTTTCTTTTGGCTTTGATTACTAGAAAGCTACCATGTATTTTTTAATGACCGTACCAGAATTCCATACTCCTTTTTTTAGTACAATGATCTCTCCTTTCTCTTTCTGATTTCCTATTAAAATTTTTGGATTCGTTATTATATAGTGTCATTTTTATTTAATTATCATACTAATAGTATAACCAGGCATATCTTAAATCTAGTAACAAAACCGAAAATAAATAGCATAAATTGTGACCGTGACTCCAAAACACTAGTTTGTTAATTATATTGAGATATAAGTCAGCCTAGTGGAACCAATGAATATATCACTTTCCAATTGGTCTTTTGAACCGTGTGGAAGCTAACCGTGACTTGGAAAATGTATTTGCTACCATCTAAGAGTCAAATACTCCAGAACTTAATGGAAACTGATACTTTTATAAGGTAATTGCTCCTATAGGAGGACTCTTGCAATTGTATGTGATGAAGAATTCAACTCATACTGGCTTCAGGTAAAACCAAATATATATAATTGCAAACTGCTAGGGTGAACTTGAAGTACAGCTGGATATAAGGGCTACAAAATGTCATTGGATGTGACTCCCTGCCTGCCTTCTCCCTCTTGATTCACGCCTCCCTCCAACGTGGACTCCATATTCCCTGGAAATCACCTTCCTTATGATGGTACAATGGCTGCTAGAAAAACTACCTTATAGCCGATCCATTCATCAACCCCAGAAGAATGAGAGATTGTGTATTTTTAACTGGCCAACAAACCCTGTTGGTTTCAACTGCTTCGCAGTGCTTTATCTGAACATCACCTAAGTCACATGCTCACACATAAGCACAGCTCTTTTCCAACCACGTAACTAGGAACAGGGAATGAGTATTTTTGAGAGGAAATCATAGCAGATTTTAAGGGGATGGGCAAAACTCACAGGTGTCTGCTACAACATTTCACTCAACCAGATCATTTTTTTGGACCTTGTTTTTCCAGGAAATCTGCTGCTTAAATATTAAGATTGATCAGTGAGCCTACCAGGAAAGAAAATCCTGGTCTTAATTATTCACATGAGACTTCCATTAACCTCTGATGAATTCATTAGTAAAAACGGTACAGTGACGTTAATGAGTGACATAGACCAAATTTTCTTTCTACCACCAAAGTTGTGGGAATATGTCAGCTTATCACACATTTAACTGCACATTATGCCCACAATGTTGCTAAAATATTTCATATTCATGTGTTGTTTATAAAATTTCCAAGTGGCATTTTGCATACCCAGTCTTTTCACCTATTTTTTTACTGGCTTGGGTGATAAGATGGGAATTAGGGCCTCTTTGACTGAATTTTTTCAATTACCTTATTTACATTCCTACAAATAAAGTACACTCAGAAAATGAATAGATCTTCTAATGACGCTCATTGCCTTAAAAATAAAAAAGGAGTAAAGAGACATAATTTTGGGGTAAAAGCAAATCAATTTAGTTACATGCTTGAAGTTCTTCAGGGAGAGAAAGAACCATGTTCCAGAAATGTTTGCACCTCATCTAACTTTCCTTAATGGTTTTATTTGTGTGGGATATGGTGTCAGTGTAGAATGTACAGCTCTTGAGCAATTACAACAAACAAACAAAAAAATCAGATCAACAATAGGACAGTTAGACACGGCAGCAATAGGCCAGGTCTCTAAAAGCAAAAGAAGGCATCAGCTTTTCATCCTTCCTGTTAGCAAACATTTACTGAGCCTTTAACTCTGTGAAAAATACCATCCTGGCTCTTAGACATAAAAAGAACTCAGACGATTTACAGTCTACCTTGGTGATTTGGGGGCAACAAACAAACAACAAAACTTATTTAATCATATAAATAACCTTTGGGTGCAAACAAACCCAGGTTTGGATTCTGACCCTACCTACCATGTCCTATCCATATGAACTTAGGCAAGTGACTTGACCCCTTAAAATATCAATTTTCTGATTTGCAATATGGAAACAATACCTATTTAGTAGGGTCAATGGAAATACTAAATGAGGTCATAAAAATGGTAACGGCAAATATTTATAAAAACTTACACTGGGCCAGTCAGGGTTCTCAGTACTTTACCTGTATCCACTCACTCACCTTTACAGAAGCCCATGAGGTAGATACGATTATTTTGGAGGGAGGGTTATTTTAGGCCATCGGGTAATTGGTTCCTGTTACCCCACCTTGGTCAGAAGTGGAACTCTTATACCCATTTTTTGAAACATATAAAAAAAGGTGTTATGAAAATATGGAGTAACTTAGATTTTTTGGAATTCATGACAATTCCAGGAAATCTGATTTCTTTTTCCGGTACTATGATACTTGATCTAGATCCCTGCCTCAGAGCCAATTAATATATCTCCTAGCTCTTAGAACTATCTGCTGCTGAGAGGTCACAGATGTGCCCCTCACTGAGAATTGCCTTCAGGATTACTGTGGCTAGTTTCAATGTTAAATGAATGAGTGCTAGTCACCACAGTCTGTTAAGTGCCTGTGAACCATGGGCTCAGACCCCTCAGATGTGAGAGTCTAGATCACCACTCCCTCCCCCTCCTGCCCCTCAACTGTTTAGTCCAGCAAAAGTGCTTCCGAGGGGGAGGGGAATCTAGAGTAGGTGGTGAGGAGGGGGATGGTAAGCATCAGTTAGTTACACCTTTGATGAGAACTCTTGAGGGGGCTACAGTTCCTCCTTCTAACCCCAACTTTCCTACGAAAAAAAACCTAATGGGGATTATGAAGACCCTGTTTGCAGTTGGGATAAAACTTACAAAAATAAATAAATAAATAAATAAGATCCCAGAAGTCCAAAAGGTGGACAATATTTGGTGCCATGGTGCTCCACAGAGATCCTTCCTCAGAGCCAAAGAACCATCCCCAGCTGCTATTCAGTATGGGGAGCTGATGCTTCACAGCCGTGCCCCTCCCTGGACGTTGCCTCCAGCCACAGGAACAGCCCCCTCCCAAGATAATGCACCTTCCCGGAGTATGAACCATGGCCAATAACTAGCTGATGTGAGGGTATAGCCTAGCCCCCTTGCCTTCAGCATAACTCTGAAGAGCCAATCCTATTGAGTACAGCTGAGCTGGAGACAGCACGAGAAGCTGTCAGGTGTTGCAATAGCCAATTAAAGCAAGCCAAAAATGAAAAAGCTCAACTTTGAATCTCTCGCTGCAATGGCATAAGCAAGAGGCTGAAACCAGAGAAAGCACCGACTCCCGGTCCGTTTTCCCCACGGAAGAGCGCATTGGTTGAGAGTCAGATGGGTTAGTGCAGATATGGGGATCATCCCTCTATTGAGGGAGCCCTGAACACAAGGCACTGGCAGTTTTATGGACCCTGGAGTCTGAGTGGGAAAGCTAGGAGTGGAAAAGTACTGGGCACTGTGTGAGAGTGGAAGAAAGCATATTAAGTTTCCTCCATTAAGAGTCCTCAGCAGAGGCATCTGAGGAAAGTCTTGGTTGAAAGCTTCAGATGACGACCCTGGAATGAGGACCAGATGAATGCCAGGGCTAGGAATTTATTGAGCAACCCTGTGTCTGGAAATTGATGAAATCTGCATAAATGGCTTTATTTTTTCTAACACCAAGTCATTGATTGGCAATTAACCAGGAGTGTTCATTCTTGGGGCGCCTGGGTGGCTCAGTCGGTTAAGCATCCGACTTCGGCTCAGGTCATGATCTCACGGTTCATGGGTTTGAGACCCACATTGGGCTCTGTGCTGACAGCTCAGAGCCTGGAAACTGCTTCAGATTCTGTGTCTTCCTCTCTCTCTGCCTCTCCCCCGTTTGTGCACTGTATCTCTTTCTCTCTCTCCCTCTCAAAAATAAATAAAATTATAAACATTTTCAAAAGGACTTAACTCTTCAATGCACTGTAAGGAAATGCTCTGATGAATATTTGTGTAGACAATACTTATGATCACAAATGTACATGTGCTAGAGAAGAGCACAGGCTTTGGGGTCTAATAGACTCAGAGAACCCTCCCTCTGCTTCGGTTTACCTAGTTGACTGTATCAGACACACAGTAGCTGTGCTGATTATGTGGGTAATGGATATTTCTGCCTAAGTATCTACAATGATTGGTGCATAGTAAATATGTGTTAAGTGGTAGCCATTTGTATTAAATGACAAAACTGCTTTGATTATTTTAATATGATAAAATTAACTAGTCCTTTTGACTAACCAACTACTCAACTGTGTTAAAACAGTAAACATCCAAGTTTGACCCATCAAATGAGTTTTCCAAGAGCCCTTAGTATGTAACTCCTAAATGTGCTATCTTTGGCCAGCTGCAAAATGCACACTGAGCAGAATCACAGAACTAGTTAATGCTAGATACTCAGCGTAATTGAAATCCTTTTGTGTTTATTTCCACACCTAAAATTATAAATTATATTATTTGTTTAGTTTTTCTCAAGTAATCTTTAAAGGTGACTTTTTCTTTTGTGTAACACCTGCTGTTCTTGACCCAGAAAACTAGATTTTACTTAGATCTTTACCAGCGATATTTCATAGATTAAAATGTTCCCTTTCCTTCAGTCTGCCTGCACTAAAGCAATGCAGAAAGGTTAAGGCACTATTTTGTTGTTTTGTCAACACAATGAGAAAAAAATAGGTAACTTCAAATTCTTTGACATTTAACTGAATTTTGTTCAAAAATTTCACATTTAAGCATACTGATGTTTTCTCGGCGTAGAATCAAAATATCTGATTTTTAACAGCTATTTTTGTCCATCTTTATCAGGCTGTAGCCGTTGACTTCAGTCACTGGGTTGGAAATGGAATTAAAAGAGGATCTCATTGTTTGCCGAACAGATGTATCAGGTTTTGTGTCTCCTCTTATGTGGAAGCTGCACCTTCTGAAGTAGAGGGATGATGGTATAAGTGTGCTGGGGATGTTGGTTTCTGAGTTAAAATTACATCTAACTGCTTTGATAGCCAAGTCTCCAGGAAAAACTCATGTGTACCTGAAGTCACTTGTTCTGGTTTGGTATGGAGTTACAGGCAAGTCTCTATTCTTTGTTTTAATTCTCGCAGATGTTTTGTGTATTCCGTTTTGAGTTTCTTCAAAAAATAAAGCAATCCACCCATCAGGAAAGTAAGTACATTATCGCTTTTCCAAGAAAGATGGGGGAGGGGGGAGGGGAGAGTGAAAAAAAAATAGTCTGACGGTAAAGGAAAAACAAATATGTGTGTAAATAAAGATCATTCTAAATTGATTCCCAGAACCGTATAAAATGTAAACCATATCAATCCAGTCGAGGACATACAAAACACAGTTGTCCAAGAGCACTCTCAAAACTCATACTTGCAATGCTGGGCTTGTTTGATCGGGCCCTATTTACTCACTGGGAAAATGTCGTTTGGGGAAAGAATCAGCCCAGGACAGAATGCATGGAAAACTAAAAGCCACGAAACTGGATTCACCTGGTAGCAATCCAACAAAAGGCTTGTTTTGTGCACTTTTAAAGTGGGTGGCAAGATTTCTCCAAAGCAGTTAAGAAAGATCTTTTTAGGATAACGAACACTTTCTCAGACCCAAGTTTCCATCCCTATACGTGTGCACGCACCGCATTTCACAAGTAGCTTAGATAAAGCTCGCCTTACTGAGAGGTGTCTGCTTTCAGTGAGCCATAGTCCAACTCAGCAGTCATGTATTAATTTAATAGAGACCAGGCATTATATGTGAGGCACTTTCACACACGTTATCTAATTTACTCCCCTTGCTATTACCAGTAATAAGTTCACCATCATGCCCTCAATTTGGCATAGAAAAAAAAAAAAAAGGTAGGAATCTTTGCGATGAACAGTTAGGCAACTATAGCTGTTTAAAGCCTCCTTTGCCCGAGGAATACTGAGAAGAAAAGAAAGAAACACGAGAAAGAAAGAGAAGGAAGGAAGGAAAGAGAGAAGAAATAAAGAAAAGAAAAAAAGAAAGAAAAGAAAAGGACAGAAAAGAAAGAAAGAAAGGAAGAAAGAAAGAAAAGAAAAAGAAAAAGGACAGAGATTTACATCTATGGGAGAGGTCACGTGTATCAGACTCAGTGCTAAGCAGACACTAACTTCACTCCATTCAATCCCCCCAAGGGCCATATGAAGCGAGCATGTGTATTTCTACCAGTGTAGTTTCGTTCTTAAGGCTTCTTCCACCGGCTTCTTTCCAGACCTGGAGAGATGTCCTAGCAATGCATTCATGTGTCACAAGTCTTCTGATGTTTGTGGTATATGTCAGGGTTTTCTTTTTAATTTATAATTTGATGTATACATTCATTCTAAATAAATATTCACTTTCACACCAATTTTACATTCATATTACATTTCATATTCCTTTTCTTAAGGAAGGCCTCCAAAATTTTATAAGCTTCAGGCCCTACGAAATTCAAATCTGCCCTGGGAAGTAAGAATTATATCCCTTTGTTTGTTTTTTTTTTTGGTTGGTTTGTTTTTTTTTTTTTTTTTTTTTTTTTACAGATGAAGACACCTATGGTTGGACAGGATGAGTAACTATACCTCCTCACAGACCAAGCAAAAAGCAGACTTAGAACTTGAACTTCACTTTTCGTGACCTCAAGATCACATTTTTGTTTGCTGACTTCTTTTAGTGATATTAAAAGCATTTTTTACACAAATGATATAGATGTACTTACATTTAAAGATAAAAGAGGGGTGCCTGGATGGCTCAGTTAAGTGTCTGACTTCGGCTCAGGTCATGATCTCATGGTTCGTGGGTTCAAGCCCCGTGTCAGGCTCTGTGCTGACAGCTCACAGCCTGGAGCCTGCTTCTGATTCTGTGTCTCCCTCTCTCTCTGCCCCTCCCCTGCTCTCTCTCTCTCTCAAAAATAAACATTAAAAAAAATAATAAAAACTTAAAAGAAGGAATAATCACATGGAAAAAGGGTAATTGTTGTCACAGACAATTGCCCCAAAGATTAAATACAGAGAAATGTATTTACAAATGAGAAAATTTTATATAATGAAAGTCTGAAAAACAGGGAAGAAAGAAAACAGAAAAAGAAAAGGAAAAAATAAAATCATATCTAGGGCTGGTGAAAGTTGCAGGCAACAGGTCTCCTGTACTTTGCTGATGTGAATGAAACTTGATAGAATCATTCTACATTTCAAATTGGCAAGAGGCAACAAAGCTCCTAAAACAATGAGTATACTTTGAGGTAGCGTTTACATTTAAAAACTGTGGCCTAGGAAACACAAATGACCCCACAAATGTTATGTGTGCAAATGTTCATCAGAGCACTGCTTTTAACAGGAGAAATCTGAAAAGGTCAAAATTTCTAATACAAATTCAATTATGTCATTTTGGCTCATTCACAAGTGTTAATCTATAGTCAAAATGGATAAGGAAGAAGTGAGATACGCACACACACACACACACACACACACACACACACACACAATGGAGTATTAGTCATAAAAAAAAAGGATGAGGGGCACCTGGGTGGCTTAGTAGGTTAAGCATCTGACCTAGGCTCAGGCCATGATCTCACTGTTCGTGGGTTTGAGCCCCACTGTTAGCACAGAGCCTGCTTCAGATCCTCTCTCTCCCTCTCTCTGTGCCCCTTCCCCACTTGCATGCTCTCTCTCTCTCTCTCACTCTCTCTCTCTCTCTGTCTCTCAAAAATAAATAAACATTTAAAAAAGGGATGAGCTTTTGTCATTGACAACATGGGTATACTTAGAGGGTATAATGCTAAGTGAAATAAGACAGAGAAAGACAAACACCATGTGATTTCACTTATAAAGGAATCTAAAAAATGAAACAAATGAACAAACAAACCAACAAAAAAACAGAAGCTGGCCAAGAAATGTAGAGAACAAACTGATGGCTACCAGAGGGGACGGAGGTGGGGGATGGGCAAAATGAATGAAGGGGAGTGGGAGATACAGGCTTTCAGGTATGGAATGAATAGGTCAGGGAATAAAAGGTACAGCGTAGGGAATATAATCAATACTATCGTAACAGCATTGTATGGTGACAGATGGTGGCTACACTGTGGTGAACACAGCATAACATGCAAACTTGTCCTGTCACTAAGTTGCGCACCTGAAACTAACGTAACATTGTCAACTGTACTTCAATTTAAAATATTTTTAAATGATAATGTAGATTATTCAATAACATGGAAACAGTTGTGACACTCTTATTAGTGAAAAAGCATATTAGAAAAATCCATAAGTTATATTCATAAAATATGTGTCAACGGGGGTGCCTGGGTGGCTCAGTTAAGCGTCTGACTTTTCAAGCCCCCGCGTCAGCCTCTGTGCTGACAGCTCAGGGCCAAAAGCCTGCTTTGGATTCTGTGTCTCCCTCTCTTTCTGTCCCCCTCTGCTCATGCTCTCTTTCTCAAAAATAAGTAAACATTACAAATGACCTTTTAAATATATGCAAATTATTTGTATGCCTCTTTGTATACAAAGATGATACAATCATATGTAAAGATACATATGATTTCCTCTGGTGACAGTTTTGGTGGTTTGTCTTTATTTTTGTTTATGAGCTTTTCTTTTTTCTGGGTATCCTTTTTAAGACTTGTTTTTCAATAAGGAGGAATCTTAAACACAGAAAAATGAGAAAACAATACAAAACTATTGTATCCACAACTCAACGTGAATAATCATTAGTATTTTAAATTCTTCCTTTACTTTAGGAATTTACAAAGTTGAAGTCCTTCCTGTCTCTGTCTCTCTCCCTCAAAAATAAATCAACATTAAAAAAAAGAAAAGAAAAATTGTATCTCTTCGTTAGTTATATTTGGGCCAATTCCCCTTTTATTTTGTAATTACAGCGTTGCAGTGAACATCCAGGCACACGAACAATTTTACACATACCCAAGAATATAGAGAGATATAAGAAGTAGAATTAATGGCTAGATTACAGACTATGCATATGTTCGACTGTATAATTTCCGAACAAAATCAAGGTTTCGGTTCAAGGGGAATCTTTTTTTTTTTTAATTTTTTAATGTTCATTTATTTTTGAGAGAGAGAGACTGAGCATGAGCGGGGGAGGGCAGAGAGAGAGAGAGAGAGAGAGAGAGAGAGAGAGAGAGAGACATAGCCTCCGAAGCAGGCTCCAGGCTCCGAGCTGTCAGCACAGAGCCCGACGCGGGGCTTGAACCCACAAACCGTGAGATCATGACCTGAGCCCAAGTCGGACACTTAACCGACTGAGCCACCCAGGCGCCCCAAGGGGAATCTTTATCATGTCCACTACATATATCTTTTATTTGATTTATTATTTAGTAACATTTTGTTGCCACTGCAGATGGGATTGTCTTCTTTTTTATCACAAAATTCAAATCAGATGGAATACGAAGGAACTATAAAAGTCTACAATATGCTTACTGCCTAAGTTTTGAAAGTTTCTATGGACAATTTGCCAGATTTATTGTGTATTTATTTTTTTAAAGAAAGGAAACTATACTTTACAGAAATAATTGAAGTCCTCTCTTTATCCTTCCCTAAACCCACCTCCTCCCTTCCTCTCCAAATAGTTGCTCTCATAGTTACTACCCACCATGTTTTCATAACTGTACTGCGTATGTATGTATTTTCAACACTGTAAATCATTATTTTATTAATTGTCAGTGCTCTGTGCTGCCAAGAACATCCTTGCACATCCTGTGCACATGTTCAATCTCTTGGTGCCGCATAGGAAGAGGTGGCGTTTCTGAATCTTAGGGTGTACACATTTTCATCTCTGCTTGATTTTGTGAGGTTGTGGCTGCACCCTATGACTTTCTCACCAACAGTGTGTATAAGAGTGCTCATTTCACAACCTACTTATCGACACTTGGTACCACAAAATTTTAAAGTTTTAGGGGCGCCTGGGTGGTTCAGTCGGTTCAGCGTCTGACTTCCGCTCGGGTCATGATCTGGCCGTTTGTGAGTTCGAGCCCCGCATCGGGCTCCGTGCTGACAGCTCGGGGCCTGGAGCCAGCTTCTGATTCTGCGTCTCCCTCTCTTTCTCTGCCCCGCCACCGCTCACGCTCTCTCTCTCTCTCAAAAATAAACATTAAAAAATATATGAATAAAATAAAGTTTTGGTCTGAACTTGCGCCTCTTGTTTTATTTTGTATTTGCCTGATTGCTAGTGACATTGACTAATCATATATATATACATATTTATGCATGTAGGTAGGTATATACTATATTTCATTATATGCATTTTTCTTTTTTAAAAAAAATTTAAAAATGTTTATTTATTTTTGAGAGAGAGAGAGAGAGAGAGACAGTGTGAGCAGGGGTGGGAGAGGGGCAGAGAGAGAGAGACACACACAGATTCTAAGCAGACTCCAGGCTCCGCACTGTCAGCACAGAACAGGGCTCAAACTCACGAACTGTGAGATCATGACCTGAGGCCAACTTAGCCTTAACCAGCTTAACCAACTTAGCCACCCAGGTGCCCCACATTTTTCTAATGTAGCCAACTCTAGCACATTATGGTTTTGCTATTTTTTGCTTGGTTTAGGAGACTCTTTTCTCCTTTGTGATTATGAAGACATTCTCTTTTATTGTCTTCATTAAAGTTTTGTCTTTTTACACTTAGGTATTTAATCCATTTAAAGTGTGTGTGTGTGTGTGCATGCGTGCACTGCACGAGTGTGCACATACATGCACGTGCATAGGCGTCGGTGTGCTGTAAAAGAGGGATGTAACTTAGCGTTTTTCTTCGTATGGTGATCCAGTTGTGCTGGCATAATTTATTGAAGCATCCACTCTTTATTCATGGATTTAATGAACTTGGTTTTCAAAGTAATGAAGTGAGATAATTTTCTCATGCTCTAAGTATTATCTAATTTTCATATAAATTTCTTCTCTGGTTCATTAACATAAATTATTTAGAAGTAGGTACTTTATTTTTCATTTGTATTTTATGTCAAAAGACTGCTATACACTTATTCATCAGAGACACACCTAAAATGTGAGGACACAAAGATCCTGACCCAGAGAAACCTGGCATAGCCATATTAATTGACCTAAAGTTGGACAGGTTAGGTGATGGGTGGTAAGGAAGGCACTTGTGATGAGCACCAGGTGTTGTACGTAAATGGCGAATCACTAAATTCTACACCTGAAACTAATATTACACCATACGTTAACCAACTGCAATTTAAATAAAAACTTGGAAAGAAAAAAAAAAAAATAAATAAATAAATAAATAAATAAAGAGATGCCCAGGAGATCTGGGTGTATCACGCAGAAAAAAAAATACATACGTACATGCATACATACATACATACGTGCATACATACATACAGAAATAATTTACCCAAGGGTGTAATAATCCTAAATTATTCCATCCTTTTCCTTTTGGTCCTTATCTTTCAGTTTGTCTCTTCATGAAAAAAACAGAATATGGCAGTATTTTTTTAAAATTTCCATCTGTGACTCTCTTGTGTTTTGTCAAACAAAATCCATCTATATTCACGGGGATTGCTAGTATATTTGGATTTATTTCTACTATCTTATTTGTATTTTCTATTTACCGTGCCTTTTTTGGATTTTTTCTTTATTTTGTTTTTACTTATTTTCTGCTTTCTATGGAATATTGGAATATTCATGATTCCCTTTTAATTCTCTACTTGTTTCAACGTTTTACATCCTCTTTTTGTTATCTTAATGGATATGACTTACTGTTTTTCTATAATCAATACTTAGATATATACCTTTTTTCTCACTATTCTTGCATTTGAGTTCATTTTTCTTCTGGCTAAAGTGTACCATTTAGAAGTAATTTTACTGAGGGTCTGTGGATAACAGTCTTTCATACCTGAAATATATTTTAGTTGTATATAATTCTATTCTAAGTTGGCCGAATGTTACCAATTTGATGATTTGCTTTTGTATGTTATTTATCTTTTCTCTCTAGTAGCCTTTAAATTTTTATCCTTAATGTTCTGCCTTTTAAATATGGTATCTGTGCTTATAAATTTTATTCTTTACCCTGTTTTACATTCAATATGCTCTTTTAATCTAAAGACTTCCATCTTCTACCTTTCTCTAATCCTAGAACATTCTTAGCCATTTAGCTCATTAAATACTACCTTAGTCTCATTCTATCTGTCCTCTGAATTTTTTTAAGTTTATTTATTTATTTTGAGGGAGAGAGAAAGAGAGACAGAGTGTATGAGTGGGGGAGGGGAAGAGAGAGAGGGGGAAAGAGAGAATCCCAAGCAGGCTCCACACTACCAGAGCAGAGCTCAACGCGGGGTTCAAACCCACAAACCATGAGATCACGACCTGAGCTGAAGTCAAGAGCCAGATGCTTAACCAACTGAGCCACCCAGGTGCCCCTATTCTCTGAATTTTCTTCAACTCTGCCAAGCCAAGTGACACAGGCTTGGACTGGGAACCAGGGATGGATAGGAGAGATGATGAGATCAGACCTCATATTCAGGTAGGAGCGATAAGGAATTAAAGTGTTCACTAGATGTTTCCTGTGTTTTTCTGCTGGAAAGGCTTGATCTATTCACAGTGTTCTGTAGTAGACTGACATGTTTCCATTACTACTCTTTGGACTGAGGCTGTTACCATGTATTACATATAAGACACTAGTATCTCCTATAAAATATACTCCTGCTCTACGTGGCAGGTTCTCTGGTCAGACAACTATGGTACAGTTAGAAGGGCATGTTAAGTTCCCATAAGTCATCGAAAGCAGGTACAAATGGCAGAGAAGGCACATAGGCAAGGAAGTTTATTAGTTTGTTCGTCTCTGCCAGCTTGCAAGTCTCTAAGTGTTACTCTTAGAGCCTCCAGGACCAGCAAGTACTATGTATGTTCCAGAAGGAGAGCAGCATGTGTCTCCTGCCCAGTTTTCCCCTCCACATTACTAGTTGCTCATTGTTCTGGTCCCTAATATACTGGAAGTCATTCTTGAAATCTGGTTAAGATTCTGTAGTCTGCTTAAGTACTGACTTCTATCCAGGATATCCATGGTATAAAGGGATCAAGTAAGTAGTGGGAGTAAAGACAATAATGGCAATGGTATAGGGTGTTCCATGCGAGGAATGAAGCGTGACAATATACCAAAACTCTATGGTTAGGTTTTAGTAAACCTACCTATTGGTAGAATGTTTAGAATGTTTACCAATATAAATTGAATTAAGAGCTTGCTATTCTGTTTCATTAACATCCTTGGTAATGATAGTGATATAAAGGTTACCATATGTTACTGTTAAAGTTCCTTTTTATTAAGACTTCTAAATCCTGGAGAATAATTGAGAGCTGAGGCTAAGTACTCAGTGCAATGATCATATTAATAATTAGGCTGGTAGTTACCAGTAAAAATAGAGAACCAGTATAGGGATAAAGACTGGCCTCTTGGTGGATTTATTTACCATCACCAGGCTGGTGTTTTCTTCAATGTGAAGAGGTAGATAAGAGGAAATCAAGGATACTATATCTCAAGGGCCTTCGAAGTAGAAAGGAAAGGTGATCATTTTTGAGGAGGCTGAAAATGGGCTTACATGGTTACATAACAAACAGGGTGTTGTTACTGCTACAATACCACCAGAGGTCCCTGGAGCCCCTGCACGATTTATTGAATGCAATAAATGGGCCAGAGTAGCACTCTCAGGTGGTGCTATCACATAGTGCAAAATGTGGTTACAGGTATTTCCACATGCGATGTATATATATCACCAATCCTTTCAGCAATCCAAATGGAACACATTTCCTCTTCCTGTTGTCTGAGATGACTTTCATTCACTTTTCAGGGCTCATTTGAAAGGTACCTTCATCAAAGGCGCAGTCTCTGGCCCTTTCCCCCCATTCCATCTATCAACCTGGAGTGTGAGTCTCCTTTGCTAAATGAACTTCAAGTGTCCTCCACATTTATAATCCTTGTGATCATTTGTTCATTTCTGACTTTTCCACTAGACTATAATCTCCGGGAAGGCAAGGACGCTGCTCATCTACAACTAAGTACAAGGGTTACAATAATTATTGTAGTTGACTGAAGGAGAAAATGAACAATGGCCATCATAGCGTAGCCTCCGCGCATCCCTGGAACTCTGAAAGAGACTTTTGTTTCTTACCCTTAAAGAAACACATCAGCTGGTAGCGTTGAATACTTTCGGGAAAGTTTAAGCAGAGGCCCATGGCATGCAACATACATCACCTTCTAGTTTTCTGGCTACTGGGAGGAAATGAATATCTCCCAGTTTGGTGATACAAAATAGTAAGTTCAAAAACTTTAAAATAATGATCTAAACAGACACTTTGTAAAAATAAAAATATGAGTGCCAATAAGCACCGGAAATCATTATTTATGAGGGGAATTCCAGTTAAAACCGTATGAGATAACACTGCATACCTACTGGAATGGATGGCTGAAACTTAAAAAGGCTGACCAGTACCACGTATTGGCAAGAAAAAGGAGGAATCAGAATTCTCAAACCTTGCTAGTGGAAGTAAAAATGATAAAACCACTTTGGAAAATAGTTTGGCAGTTTCTAATAAAGATAACCATATAACTATTGTGTGACTCAAGAATTCCACTCACAGACCAGAGAGAAATGAAAACAGATGCCCACAAAAAGACCTACACATGATGCCTACAGTAGCTTCATTTATAATAGTAAGTAAAAATGGAAACAGCCCAGGTATCCATCAATTGTTGAGTGAATTAACACATTACGGTATATGTTACACAATGGAATACTAATCAGCCATGAAAAATAACAAACTCTACACACAAACATAGGTGAATCTCAAAAACATTATGTTGAACAAAAGAAACACAAATGAGTATACTCTGTATGTCTCCACTGGGAGACACTGTATGTTATTCCCATACAGATGGGAATAACAGTTGTCGCCGGCTGGGGTATTGACTGGGAAGTGGCAAAGGGGAACTTTATGGGGAGGATGAAAATATTCTATATCTTTATTTGGATGATGGTTACATGGATATATACGGAAAGTGTAAACATAAGATCTGTGCATCTTACTGTATATAAGCCATACCTCTTTAAAATTTTTAAATTAACTTGCAAATGAGTAAACAAATAAGAAAAACCCACTTGCCTATAACCAACTGGGTTTCCACGTCTGTTCCAGCTCAACAGACTGCAGTGGTCAAACGAATCATACTACTCCTGGATTATGGGAATCTTCAGACCCATAAGGTAGTCTTTGGAGCAAATAATTCCTATTTCCCATTAAACTAGTTGACCTTTGTTGGGACAACCCTACCAGAAGAAGTAGGTAACCATGTGCAGATGCACTCACTTGGGGACAAAGGTTTCAGCCAAGCCAACCTGGGTTGTGGTCAGCTCAACTAGAAATGCCATAGTCACGTCTAAGAACCACACTGGTTCTTTACCCTTTTTAGGAAAAATTCTATTAGGCTATTGTGGGAGAAAAATGAAGAATGAACACCAGTAATAGATGGGGAACTCCCTGAGTAGAGACAGTCTGAACTGAGATTTAAAATGAAAAACAAGAAAAGATTTAAAGTGAAAGGTTAGCAACAGGGAATTGGAAAAAAAAATGAGACCAGAGGCTTGGGAACCAGTGGAAGAAATTGCCTGCCTCACAGTGGAGTGTGCTTTGAAAGTCCCCTTGCAGGGGCGCCTGGGTGGCTCGGTTGGCTACGCTTCCAACTTTGGCTCAGGTCATAATCTTGTAGTTCATGAATTTGAGCCCCACGTCGGGCTCTGTGCTGACAGCTCAGAGCCTGAAGCCTGCTTCAGATTCTGTGTCTCCCTCTCACTGTGCCCCTCCTCTGTTCACAGTCTCTCTCTCTCTCAAAAATAAATAAACATTGAAAATAAATTTCAAAGAAAAGTCCCCCTGTAGATGATCTTGGGATGGAAGACAGAGCTGTTCAAGATGCCTTGGATTGCTTGGACAGTGGCAGAGTGCCGTTTTGACAGAATGTCATCTTTTTTAAAGCTGTGATTTGCATCATGCAGACATAGCCACTGCCTGTATTTTGTGCACACTTCAAAGTAGCATTTTAAAGGGAAAGAATTATAAATGCTAGAAATCTGGAATCTCTCTTTGAAAAAGAAGCTAAAAGTAATTTAAATTAAAATACACTGATTAAAACAGCCCTGTTTCAGATGTCGAGGCATGCTGTTTCTTTCTGATTATTATCTCTCAGTTACCTAATATAAACCACTCCTAGATCAAGAGAATCAGGCAGAAATTTTGTGATAAAACTCAGGAACTATTCACAAACAGCCACAAACAGCTTCACAGATAGCCTTCTGAAGACATTTAATAAGTCTGTTATAATCAGCACATGATCCGCAAGACACAAGAATAAGAAACAGCTGCTTTGTAGCAAATCCCAACTACGGTAGGGATTAATTCCGAACTCGTGTCGCGTTTAGTCAGTTTTCATTTGGGACAACAAGGAAAATCTTTGCCAGGCTAAGAGTAATTATGTATTTGTCAAAACAGATGAAACATAAAATGTTAATTTTGTTTTTCTCTCAGATAAATATTTCTGAGGAACATGGAATCTTTTAATGTTGGAATAATCAGTGAAGAAAGAGTTCTAAAAGTTCTCATTGTGCCTTGCCTTTTCTCCTCTACTTCACTGCTTTAAATCTGGACTTCACTCATTTTGAAAATTCTTTGGTGGTGATGATAAATCTCTCTCCCTCCTTGCCTTCTTTGTCTCTGTAATACAGTCATTCTTAATCAAACATGGTGGTATCAGAGGCATGGCTACCAATGGGTATGACCATTTTCAAGGATAAGAAGGCTACTTAAGACTCATACTTAAGGGTTCAAAGGACCTATCCTTAACGCCTGGTTCCACCATTTCCAAACCAAGTGATTTTTCAAGTTCCAAAAGGTTTTCGTATGTCAGTTTTTTCATCTCTACAATGGGAATAATAATGGTCATAATCACCTTGGAGGGTGGGTAGTTAGAATGAATCCTGATTCAGCAGGGCTGGTGACGAGTCTGAGAGTGTGTCTATCAAACACATTCCCAGGTGAGGCCCGTGCTTCTGGTCCCTGGACCATACTTTGAATAGCAAGGACCTCTTTTTCTAACTCTAGGCAATCTGGTCCGTCTTCTGCTTCATTGTCAGTCATGTGTTAATTTGTCTTTCAGTTCCCGACTATGTGCTTTAGTGAGTTTGTATCTTCCAAAAGACCAAAACAACCAGGAAAGAAGCCAAGTTTTTAAATTACCCACATGTTTGGTCTACATCATGCCAAACTTCTGGATGTCATGGAAAGCAAGTATCTAAATTACTGGCTATTAGTTCCTAAATCTTTGAATCATATATTTTTGCTCTTACATAAGGACAGACTGAGTACTTAGACATTCTTTCCCCAAATGATATGGCCTGTCAACACCCATTTTACTCACTCATAGGTCTAGGTTTGTACTTAGGAGTTTGTCCCTTCTGTACCTTCACCAATGAACCAGGATTTCAAAAAGGCTTCTGAGCCATGGCTGACTCCTTTGTCTCTGCTTCAATCAGAATTGTTTCAATCCTCTTGTCCTCTGACTGTCCCACTGGGTGTATGCGGTCTTTGTGCCTTGCCGCCTGCTGAGTCCAACTATTCTTAACAAGTAGAAAGAGGAAATCAGAAGGTAAATACCTCCCCCTGTTAACCAGCCCCCTCGGTCTCCTCCTCACTTCTATGTGATGTTGCCCTGTCTCTGGCCGCCCCACTCGTGCTCTGCCTACCTTAACTACAACATCTCTGATTCTAAAACCTAAGGTTTGCTATTTATCAGTGTCAACTCTAAGCCTTCTCTAGCCTCCTTCTTGGCCCCCCACTACTCACACAGTGGCATTAGTTCAGTGATGCTTTGAGTCGCAATACTAGCTACAGATGTGTATCTTATTATGCTCTGATTCTCACACTTGTCTAGCTAGTGTTATTTGAAGATCTGGGCCACAATAGATCAACTGCTGGGGATCCAAAGGAATCTACAATGTATTTTCTCTCTGGAAACATCACCCACTTTTCAGCAGTGGTGGGCGGTCAGGCACAGAGCCACAGAATTTACCCTGTATCCAAAGCAATTTAATATTGTAAAGTTCATCAGAAAGGCATCCTTCCCCTCTCAGGACTCTATAGCTGATGGGTTTGTGAGGTAGAATGAATTGGCAGACACTGAGGGAAAATTTGCTCATCCATGTTTAGAGACAGTGCAGTCAATGTAAAGTGGGGACGGGGGGGGGGGGGAATCCTGAGATGATGTCACATCAGGAACTGGATTTCAGCTTCATTTCTTACTAGCTATGAGAACTTATATAAGTTTTAACATATACATACATATATGTATGTGTGTGTGTGTGTGTATGTATACATATACATATATGTATGTATATATATATATATTCCACTTTTTTTTTCTTTTTCTAGCTCCTTTAGGTGTAAGGCTAGGCTGTTTATTTGAGATTTTTCATGCTTCTTAAGGTAGGCTTATATGGCTACAAACTTCCCTCTTAGAACAGCTTTTGCTGCATCCCAAAGATTTTAAATCATTGTGTTTTCATTTTCATTTGTCTCCATATGTTTTTTAATTTCCCCTTTGATTTCTGCCCCCTTCTCTCACTCTTCTCCTTCCAGGACCCTTGTAATGCAAATGTTATTATGCTGGATGATGCCACTGATTTCCCTTAATCTATTCTCACTTTTATTATTCTTTTTTCTTTTTGCTCTTCTGCTCATCCAGCAAATGGCCCCTGCGGGGACCAGAGCCACTCCAAAGTACTCTTGCCTGGGAAGAAGGTAAGATAACTATACACACTAGTTCGACTGCAGCCCCACTAGCCCAGCCTTACAACTGGCAGTACAGAGAGAGCACCCTGCCCATCAGTGGGTCTGCAGTCCTAGCAGATAGTCTGGGGCCAAGCATCTGGTCTGACTGCCATCCTGACCCAGCAACAAAAGCCTCCTAGGGGGCAGCACAAAGAGAGCACCCTATAGTTCAGTGTGACTGCAGCCCTAGCAAACAGGCTGAGGGCAGACATCTGGCCTGACGTGATGATAGCAACCAACTACAAGCCCATGGAAGCCCCAGACTGGCCCCTTAAATAGCATAGGGACCAAATCCTGTCCACAACAGGAAACATGGGCCATTGGAGAGCACTGGACTGAAGGCAAATGAGGCTCAGCCACAATAGTAAGGTGCATACAACCCACATAGGAGACACCCCTGAAGTGCCTGGTTCTGGTGAACAGAGGTCATTGCACCACGGAACACCACAAGACCTCTTCTTCATAAGGCCACTACTCCCAAGATGGGGAGATATAGCTGAGTTTCCTAACACTTAGAAACAAACACAGAGAGTTGGACAAAATAAGAAACAGAGGAACATCTCCCAAATGAAAGAATAAGACAAAACCACAGAAAAAGATCTGAATGAAATGGAGATGAGAAATATGCCTGATAAAGAATTCAAGATAATGGTCATAAAAATATTTACTGGACTTGAGAAAAGAGTGGAGGATCTCAGTGAAATCTTCAACAAAGAGATAGAAAATATAAAAAAGAACCAATCAGAGATGAAGAATTCAATAACAAAATTAAAAATACACTATAAAAGGGGAACCTGGGTGGCTCAGTCAGTTGAGCATCTGACTTCGGCTCAGGTCATAATCTCATGGCTTGTGAGTTCAAGTCCCATGTTGGGCTCTGTGCTGACAGCTCAGAGCCTGGAGCCTGCTTCTGATTCTGTATCTCCTTCTCTCTCTGCCCCTAACCCACTTGCATTCTGTCTCTGTCTCTGTATCTCTCAAAAATAAATAAACATTCAAAAAAATTTTTAAAAAATTAACAATAAAAAAAATCAACAGTGTATTAGAGGAGGCCAAAGAACAGATCAGTGAGTGGAAGACAGAGTAATGGAAAGGCAACAAAGCTGAACAGTGTGTATATTCATTTTAAAAATAAAATATTCTTGTAGAGGAAAAAAAATTTAAATGTCTACTAAATAACAACAAGCCCTAAAATACCTGTGCATTCATAACTGTGCGTTAACAATTATAAGCTCATAGCCAATGTTATTTCATTTCTACCCCCATCCATTCCCCACTCTGTATTATTGCAAAGCAAATCCTAGGCATCACATGAGCTCATCAATAAATATTTGGGTATATACAACTTGAAAAGATAAAGCCTCTTTAAAAAGACTAAACATAGTGTCTTAACTAACAAAGTTTAAAACTGCTTAATATGATTAATATCTAGTAAATTTTCTAATTATCTCATTTTTTTTTACATTGTTTGAATGAGGATCCAAAGAAAGTCCAAACATTGAGATTGGTTAAAAATGTCTTAGGTCTCTTATAATTTACCTTTTCCCCTCATGACATTTCTTCCCTTGAATTTATTTGTTAAAGAAACTGGATTATCTGTAGACTTTGCCATCACTTGAGTTTTGCTTAGTGCAGAAACATGCTGTCATTTATCAGGTTTCTTTATTCAGTTTCTGGTGAGTTGATATCTGGATCCAGAAGATTTGGTCATTTCGAATATTTTTTTCTTGGCAAGAGTACTGCATGGGTACTGTTGTGTTTTACCATCAACAAGCACATATTTTCTGCTTCTCTCCCTTTTGCGATATTAACAGCCATTGCTGATTCGGTGGTTAGATCCACTAATTCATGAGGGGTTGCAAAATGGTGATACTCAAAATCTATCACTCTTTATTTAATAGCTGGAATATCTGTATCAAGAGAAACTTTCCCTCATCTGTTATTGGGTTATCCAAAGGTATAGTTTGCATAGGAAAGGCAAAACAAAGAGTTGATTCTTGACAAGCATTTAACAATGACTGATAACTTATTTTTATGAATTCACATACTTAAATGTACTTGAAATGCTTCAGTCTAATTGCAGTTATTACTCTTATTAATCCTCACTTATTTTTGAACAATGGGTGATTCTTTGAATTGACCCTGTATAATTTGATGTGATTTAAGTCTTCTTTTATAGCTTTGTTGTGATGAGGGATGAAAAATTGACCAGATCTAGTATGAACATTTCTTTCCCAGACCTAAAAATTATTGAAATCTCCAAGGGGTTCTGATCCCTGTAGTGGGAACATGTATTTGGAGATTATAATCCAGGCACTAGGAGTATTTAACTGCCACTGGGGTTAGTCATTATTTCTAGGTCTTTTCAAGAAACAATGCAAGGAAATTTTTTTTTGTTTTAAATAGAATTCATCACAAATTTAGATTGATACTTCGAATTCATATTGAGGAGTGCAGGATTTTTATTTAACCTCTTTGATATTAAATCTGTATCTCCTTTCCTCAGGCCCTGAATCTGAGTTCTAATGATGCAGAATGACAGAATTAGAATATCAATATTTCTCATTTGTTTTATTCCCACTATGTCCACAATATTCTAAGAATAATAATAAAAATTTTCCCACCTGCCGTACGATTAGTGAAAATAGTATAAGATTTTTATCCTTGCAGTTAAAAAAAAATTCGTTCTTAGGATATATCATATTAATGATTTCAGCCAAATTATAGTGTATTTTGAATTTCTATTTGGTTATGCTACCAACTAATTTGCTTCATTTTATTTTTGTTTTTATATATTGATTTTTCACTTTAGCTTTTTATAATTATGTATATGGTCCATGTCAAATCTATAAAACAAGTCTAGTTTCTATTCCTGACTACTTTACCCTATTTCCTCCCCCCGGACCATATGCAACTACTCTTTTCATTTTATGTTTTCTTTCCTGCCATAAAGAATTACCATAAACTTATTGACTTTTAGACAGCACAAATTTGTTATCTACAATCATGTAGGTTAGAAGTCTGACACGGCTCTCACTTGGCAAAACTCAATATGTCAGCAGAGCTGGGTGCATTTCTGGAGGCTCTGCGGGAAAATCCATTTCCTTGCTTTTTGCCACAAGAATGGCTTTCAGAGGCCGTCCATATTCCTTGTCTAGTGGCCTTTTTTCCTCTATCTTCAAGGTCACAATGCTGTATTTCTCTGACCATTCTTCACTAATCACATCCTAATCCTCTGCATCCATTTTGACCGTTGAGATTGGGCCAACCTGAACAATCCAGGACAATCTCCCATCTCAAAGCCCTTAATTTAATCATATTTGAAAAGTTCCCTTTGCCTTGTAAAGTAACATATTTTGAGTTCCAGGGATTAGGACCTGGGCATGTTTGGTGGGGGAACCATTATTTGGCCTGCCACAATTCCCCAATTTTTTAGATGAGTAGGTGCATAATGTACACATTTTCTCCGCCCTGCTTTTTTGCATTTAACCATACATCCACTCCATAGGAGCATATAGATATATTCCCACTTCCTCATTCTGTATAGTTGCATAGTATTAGGATATACGTAATTGTATCCAACCAGACCCTTATTAACAGATATTTGATTTTTTTTATAGTTTTTGCTATTATGAATATCCTACAATAAATAGCCCTGTGCATTTATCTTTTTGTATTTCCCACTGTGCTGTGTATTTTGTATTTCCCACTGTCCTAAAAGTGTGTTGCTGAATCAAAGAGTAAAATAAGTATGTACCTTTTCTAGAGACTATCAGTCTCCTTCCAAATAGTTATATCATTTTGCATTCACACCAACAATGTATGAGAGTGCCCTGACATTTGGATATATTGTCAAACTTTTGGATTTTGCTAATCTCAGTACACTTTTAATTTCCATTTCTCTTATGAGTGATTTATACCTCTTTTCATATGATTAAGGAAAAAATTAATTTCACTCTCCATTTGTTCTATGTATCTCCAACCAATTTTTCTATAGGACTTTCCATCTTATTTCTCTTCATTTTTGAAAGGTCTTGCTCTTATCTTTTCATTTTGCTTACTGTATCTTTTGCTTGCCAAAAATTTTTATTTTGTGTAATTAAATGTACCTATTGTTTTCTTGTTCCTGGATTTTGAGTCATTCCAAGGTCATAAATGAATTCACCTCACTTTTCTTCTAATACTTCTATAGTTTAATTTTTACATTTAAATGTCTGAAATGTTTGGGATTTATCCTAGTGTAAAGTATGAGATATGGACTCAAATTTACTTTTTCATGTAATATCTAATTCCTCTATTTTAAAGGTCTTTAATTTCTCTGTACCTCAGTTTTCTCAACCATAAACTCAGTATATTAATAGCATTATCTCATAGATTTGTTGTGTGGTTTAAATAAGATAAAGTCTTTGCAACATTTAGCATGATGCCTAGCACATTGTAAAGGCTTAATTAACGTTTTCTGTGATGAGGATGATGACGATGACCTAAAAGACAATTCAGTGGTTTTAGCTCCTTATTCTTGTCCAACATCAAGTCACCATTGATAATCAGTGTAACTCTAACCTTTTACTCTGGTGCGATGCTGTGTTTGGTCTTATTCCTGAGGTACACTCCCTAGTCCTTTTGCCTGATTTGCTAACTGGGATGCTCTTCCCAAATCCATGGAGTAGCCCCTGTCTGAGTTCCTAAATTCTCTTCTTAGGGCAAGAGTCTTCCCTATCTACCTGTTTCCAGTCCCCTTCCCTGAATTTATCAACTTCATGAACTGACTGATTTTCCTGATGCTGACTATTTGTATGGATTTCTGACATTGACTCCCCTCTCATCATCTTTTTGGGCATTCTGTCTACTTGTTGGGAAATACAAATGCTATGTGTGAAAACTCTGCTGACTGTCACTCTCCTGGACATCAGTTGCCATTGCCTTAGAAGCCAGGTTTTGCCTGCCAACCTCTTCTTTGGTGAACATGTAACTGATTCAGAGTCTCTCCTATCTTTTCATCCTGGAGGTGGGGTTGAGATGTGCTGGGATGGATCAGCCATTTACTGGACATGTGGTTAGGATAGGGATGGTGTTCCCATGGGCTGCATCTAAGGGAGGGAGATTATGCTGTGGGTAAAGGATCCTCTTTATCACTCACCTGAAAACAAAGGGTTAAAATAAACTAAGTCCTGTAGAAGAAAACCAAAATGTAGATAAAGGGCTGCAAAGCCAAGAGTCCAAAGATGTAAGGAGGTGTGATTATTTCTAATATTCAGTTATATGATGTATGGCTGCATGCTGTGGCTCAATGGTTCGTGACAGAGAGGACAATCATTTTCCCTAATGTGTGTCTTACCTGATGACTAAGTTTGGTAAAAAGCACATTCTTTCACCATACATCCTCCATTTTACATGGAACTCCTGACCGTGTCACAAGACAGGACAAAGAGTGTGCTTCAGCCAGTAACTAATATCTGACTTCATTAAACAGAGTAATGCCTTGTGTAAAGTGTAGATTTACATATCATTTGAGTAATCCATTACCTCTGTTTTGTAATTTCAGGACTCCTCCAGAATTTTATAACTTAAAACATCCTGTTCTCATACAGATCTCTTCTTGATATTTGACTCTTTCATGTCTGTTTGCCAAATACACATCCTACTTGAATGGTGACATCTCCATTCCTATCCTTCCGTACTTCCATTGTCTTGACTGCTGTCAGAATAAGATTGAAGATATAATTAACCTACTCTTCTAATTTAAACCACAGTCAGTGGTTCCCCTCTGCTCTCAGAATTCTTTGGCCTGATCACAGAAACACATTTCTTCTCAATGTTTGTAGCAGATGAGATGCCACATTTATTTCTTCTTAAAACCAACTTGTATCAATCTCTGAGCCCTTACTGACCAAAGTTGTTGAAAATTCAGTGTCCATATGTTTCTATACTTTATGGTTCATGCCTCCCACCTTGCACTGGAATAAGATTCTAGGAATTGAACAGTTTAGGGCATATGGGGCAAGAAGCCTCTGAATATCAGGCTGAAGACCTGGGCAGGCTGAAGACCTTCCTTATCTAGGTCTCCATGGTCTGCTTAAGGACTAGTAACCTCATTCACTCCTCATAAAGCTTGCTCCAGGCATTTAATGAGGTCTTAGCTCTTGGACCTAGCTTCCATATAGACATGTGCATCTACCCTGATAGGAAACACAGCCTGTCAGCAAAACTGCAAATCATCTAGAGGTAAAAGCCTACCCTCCATAGGACTTTCTATCTTTCTGTCTGCCTTTTCTCTGGAAAGTCTATTTATCCCATCTGCCATAATGTCATGGAGTCAAGGTGTGTGTGTGTGTGTGTGTGTGTGTGTGTGTCTTCAGGGATACCTACCTCATCTGAATGCCAAATCTACTAACATCTTCCTATAGGACACAGTCTCAGGATCAATAATACAAGACTCGATTGTCTGTTCTTTAAGGAGAGAGAAGTAAACTACCTTTTCATATTTAAGATAGTTTATTCTAACAAAACAAAACAAAAATGAATAAAACAGAAGTACAGAGTATTTCTGTATTCAATTATTAATAACTGATGCTACATCATACTTAACATACTATTACTTATAGGATACATCATTACTTTAGGTACTCCTACAAAAGAAAAAATGCCAATTAAATTGTGGCATAATGCTTTTTATCACTTAGAATTCTTAATTTTATTTATTGCAAGAATGCTTTTAGATTTACTTGCTTCTCTAATATCAAATGCAAGCCTTGCTGCTCTGTTTTTGTGCCTTTCTGTATAAACAACTGTCCTTTCTTATCTCAACACTGAATTATGTGTAATCTTTTTAAAGACACTATAATGGCATTAATTAAACATGTTGTACATAATTCAACTGGAACCTGGGGCAACTATGACCAAGCTTGTACATATGCTGGCAATAACCACAACATCCCAAATGACAGTGACTGTAAAACATTATCATGTGGAAGAGGAAGCCAAACCCAGGGATGTTAAAAGGTAAAAGTATATGCATCTTAGAATTGATGAAATGCAATGTATCTGTACATCTTATGCTCTACCTCCAAAGCATATCTTTCCCTTCCTTGCAGCCAATATTCCAGCCACTCAAGCCACTGACAGCATTCTGCATATGCAAGCTATTTTACGCTTTGTGCCTTTCCACATACAGTACCCGCTTTCTGGAAGTCCCCCATTCTTCCTCCCCCTGCCTGTAAGCACAACTTACTGATCTTTTAAATCAGAGCTTACATACTTACTCGTTTGAGAAAACTTCACTTCCCCACAAGCATAATTCCCTCCTGCATACCCCTCTCCCTTGAATCTTGGACACATGTCAATTTCTGCACTACTACAGAGGATTGGGAATTTGCTCTGCTCTACCAGAACTTCTTAAGAGCAGGAGTTGTTTACATTTTGATTCCCTGATGTCTTTCATAGTATTGCTATGTAACAGGCAGTAAAAAGGTCTTCAATAAATGATTGAACAGTTTCTCAGATCACTGTCCTTCAAGAAGAGGGGTGGTTTTCACTCCAGAACTGGCATTAGAGGGTGGCTGTGCTAAGGACAGATGAAGGGCTTGTATAACAAGAGTGGAAAGAATCACAAGAAGCTAAAGATAGATTTACAGACAAATATTTCAACTTGTTCAAGTTATACATGAGCCAATAGCACACTTTTAGGTCTGATTTCTACAAAATTGCTTTTAATAGCTAGGCAATTACCATTTTGGACATACTTAGTGACCAGGGTTAGGAAGAAGAAAGAAATTATAGTGTGTAGTGAAATCTTGTCAGTCAAGATCTTCTGTTAAGCACAGCATGTTTATAATTCCGATTTTCATGCATATTTTAATATTAGCTTCCTTAATCTTATCCAGCTATTTGCCTTGACCACCTGCTTGTTATAAAAGAATTATAAATGAACAATGCATTTCTATATCCAAAAAAAAAAATGATGTTCTTTCAGACATAAGGCATATATTTCAATGATACTTTGATGCATTTTTTTAAAATAGTATGAAATAAGACTTAACATAAATGTGAAAGATCCCCAGTTTATAATAAATATTCTGCCTGCTGTTCTGAGGATCAGCTGAAAATCAGTATTCATTTAAAATGCCCATTGACTATGTCTTGTCCTCTTTTAAAAGCTCCAAGATGCTTATAATATCTGCTGTTAAGTCTGGGTGTCTCTTTTAAATGGAAATTGCATAGCACAGATCCCGTCCAAAGTATCTGTTTGGATGAGATAAATTAAGTACAGAAGAGTTTACATTTCTAAGCTGTTCTGTTTGTGTGTACTAAATATGATAAGCTTAAGGAGATCCAAAGTAGATAATATTTTTAAACTTCTGGCCATTTAAGTAGTAGCTTACAGCTTGTGTTTTCATTTTAGATAGAAAGTAATATACAATATAGATATAATTTACATTTATCACCAAAATATCACATACACTATACTGCCTCATTATGTTTATTATATGGGGGAAGGGGGATTGAGGAAACAATTTTTTGAGCACTGATGGTAAGTGCTTGCATGCCAAGAATGAGTTAATGTATACTATACAACTATTTTTCTTTTTATAACTATAAGATCATATTATATAGATGGTTAATTATATAGATAACTGAGTTGTTATATCCCTAAAATAAAGTTATTCATAAGTATACAGTAAACATGTCATCTGTTTCCTACTGTGATAGAGGCATGGTTGAATTGAATGTAAAAGATGTTGGGGCGCCTGAGTGGCTCAGTCGGTTAAGTGTCTGACTTCAGCTCAGGTCATGATCCCACGGTCCGTGGGTTCAAGCCCCAACTCAGGCTCTGTGCTGACAGCTCGGAGCCTGGAGCCTGCTTCAGATTCTGTGTCTCCTTCTCCCTCTGCCCCTCCTCCACTCACACTCTGTTTCCCTCTCTCTCAAAAGTAAGTGAACATTAAAAAATAAAAATGTCCATTGAATATATATGCGACACCTGGGAAGTGGGAGAAATCTGCTGACTTGTTAATATTTAAGTATTGTGTACCAGGTATACTTGGGTGACTCAGTTGGTTAAGCATCCTACTCCTGATTTCAGCTCAGGTCGTGATCTCCCAGTTTGTGAGATCAAGCTCCATGTCAGGGTCCATGATGACAGTACTAAGCCCGCCGGGATTCTCTTCCCCCCTCTTTTTCTGCCTCTCTCTCTCAAAATAAATAAATAAACATTTTAAATACATAGATATATAGATAAACAAATATTGTGTGTCAATTACACTAAGAATCAGTTAATGAAGGATTGTTGAAACGGACAGTCTGTCTAGAGACCCATGTGGAAATGTCAGTTACATTGAAAATGTGAACATAAATCTCTGAGACGGCATAACTTTAATGTGCAGTTAATGAGCAACAACTATGCAAAAGCTAATTCATATTAGGGTCTAATAAATTTATATAAAAATTAGGTACAAGTGCAAAAGATAATAGACTGAAAATAATTCAATGAAAAAAACTAAGTAAATCTGTAAGCAGAGGACAGTGATTGAGAAAACCACTTCAGAATATCACTACCCTCACCATTATTCTTTCACTGAGTTATATATGACAAATAGATACAAAGGAATGGAGAGGGGAAGCAATAACAATAACATAATATGTCATGTATTATATCATTTTATAATATATGCTCTAACGTAATGACAGTTAGTCTGTTCAGCCTGCTATAACAGAACACCGTAGGCTAGTTTATAAATAACAGAAATTCACTTCTTACAGTTCTAGAGGCTGGAAAGTTCAAGATCAAGTCACTGGCAGATTCAGTATCTATGCAAACCCACTTCCTGGTTCATAGATGCTTGCCTTTTTACTCTAACTTCACATGGCAAAGGTGATAGAAAGCCCTGTGGGGTCTTTTAAATAAGGCACGAATTCCATTCATGAGGGCTCCTCCCTCATGACCCAGTCACCTCCCCAAAGCCCAGCTGCTAAACACTATCTCATTGGAAATTAGAATTTAACAAGTGAATTTGGGGGAGACACATTCAGTCCATAGCAGACACAAAGACTTGGTATGTGCTCTGGCTCTGGGTGGTGTGGAAAGCTCTTATCTCTGAGTTGGGCCCAGAACATAAAAATGCACTATTATAGCAGATCCAGGCTGTGATATAATAAGCCTTGCCCCATGCCCATATAATTGTGGTGACCGTGCAGTGTTGGACGTGTTATCACTTGGAAATGATATGGTGTGATGCTTTGGGCAAACTCCAACGGGAAAATCACAATCTAAGCCCATGGATTTCAAAGCAAGGCTATCACATCTACCGCAAAGAATTAGACAGATTTTAGCAGGTTATTGGGCCCTGTAGAGATGGGATGTCTGACCATGAGACACCAAGTGGTCATGTGTTTAGAATTTGCCATTATAAGCTGGGTTCAGTGAAGCCAACAAGTCAAAAAGTCAGATGGGTCCAGATGGAAATGATATATTTGGGATTAATCCAAAGCAGGACTAAAAGGTATGAGTATAGGGCATGAGCAGGCAACCCAGACCTCCTTGTAACCAATGACAATTGCACCTGTCCTGTCTTCCATGTGCACCTATGGTCAATTGGGTAGGTTCCATAAAATTAGCTGAAAGAAGAGGGAAAAAGCCTAAGCTTGGTTTTTAGAAGGGGTTACTAGGCATGTGGGGCAAGCTAAAAATAGATGGAAACTACATTACATCCACATTCCAGGCTGATCCTTAAAGACAGTGGAGAGGAAAAACATTTTTGATGGCAGAGCTATGAGCAGTGAACCTGGTCATACACCTTTTTGTAAAAGGAAGAAAGGCTGAAGTAAAAACATATTCAGATTCCTTAGAATCTTCCTAGGAAATTCCTTTTCCTAAAAGGAAAAGGACAAGAAGATTGAAGGCAAGCAATGGAAGGGATGGATGAATGTATGGGAGTGGATAATAAGTGTGAAAATTTTTGCACTGCTCATTAATATCCTATATGGAAGAAGCATTAAAAATGTGATTGAGCCAGTTGATGTTAGCCAACTTTCCTTATTAGCCATCCCAAATTTGGACTAAGGGACATGTGAACTTAGTGGTCACAGTGTCAGAGATAAAGGTTCTATATGAGTTAGGCAGGAAGAACTCCTACTTACCAAGGCCAATCCAGTTCCTGCTGCCTCTGACTGTCCAATCTGCCAGCAATAGAGAGCAACATTTGGTCTCTGGTATGGCACTGTCGCTCTCGGAGATCAGTTGGCCACTTGGTAACAAGTTGACCATATCGAGATTTTTCGGCCTGAAAAGTTAGCAGTTTGTCCTGACCGAGAAACATAGCTATTCTGGGTATGGGCATGCCTTTCCTATCTGCAGAGCCTCAGCCAGCACCACTGCCTGAGGGCAATGGAAAACCTAATCTACAAGCACGTAATCCCACACAACATAGGACCTGACTACAACACACATTTTGCAGCAAAGGAAAGTACAGATGTGGGCCCGTGACTATGGTATCTACTGGTTGCATCACATACTGCACAGCCTATAGGCACCCAACCTCACAGAGTGAAAGAATTATCTAGATGTATAACTAACCAGCAGCTTGGAGGCAACATTCTAAAAGGATGATGTGCCTTTAAGATGCTGTGTATGCATTAAGTCAGAGACCCTTATGTGGTACTGTGTCTCACGAGGAAGACTATATAAGTCAGGGAACTAAGGCATAGGAACACCATTGTTCTCAATGATCCACTGGGGGATTTTTGTGCTTCTCATTTCTACAAGTCTGGAGTGTTTGAGATCCTGGCTTCCAAAAGGGGTACACCCTTTCCAGTACAAGGATCTCATTGAATACAAGTTGTGGCTAAGGACAACTTACCTGGAATTTTTGTGTCTAGGGATGAATAAAGGAGTAGATTCATCACAATAGTATTACCCTATTCAAAAGAAAAATGTTTGCATTTCTTTTATACAATGTGGACAGGAAGAATACATGTGAAATGTAGGTGGTGCACTTAGGCACATCCTGGTACTTCTTTGCCCCATTTTAATTATAAAGGGACACACACAGCAGCCATTGCCTAAGAAATATGATTGTAAGTATTCAGACTCACTTCCTCCCACCTTCATGTATGGAGATTTTGGTCACCACCTATAAGGGGAGATTTATAATGGATAATGGGTAAAGAAGAAGACAGCCAGTTCCAGACCCAACATCAACCACGGCAAAAAAAAGAGATAGAATTGGTCCCAGTAACATTCATCTTCTTATTGTTCCTCAAGAAGAGAGGTCTGCAGGAATCACGAAGGAACTGCTCTCTAACCTTGCATGAAGGAGTAGATCTGTGTGGTATGACAGTGACTCTGGCAGCAATGAAAATGTATCCCTCAGATCTCCAAGTACAGGCAAAATAATTGCCCGGTGGCCCAGCAGCTGCACTTTGAAATCTATTATCATTGTCTCACCAAGGCCATGCTTCCCATGGGCAGAGTGCAGCAGATTATTAAGGTTAATTCCTGTTTCAGGAAGATGTGAGATCCCTCTGATTGACGACCTTGGCTCAAGGACTCCCCATTGTGCCTTGTCAAACTTTCATCAAGTCTCACTAAAATCTAAGTGGCTTCCACTTCACCTTCCTTCCTTCCCTCTATCCCCCACAGGGGCCATATCAGCATTGCAGTCTGATGGCTCTCTCTGCTGCCCTTGCTCATTTTTCCTCACAGGCATTTTCCCTAATAAACCTCCTGCACATCTAATTCTGTCTTGATGTCTGCTTCTTGGCGGACTCAAACTAACAGAAAGACCCTATTTAATATTATATTTAATAGAAACAGAATTTCTAAAAATGACAAAGATAGCATTTTAAATCAAAATCTCAGGAGGCTGGTTTAAATGGCAGATTAGACATGGCTGAAAAGAGAATTCGTGTCCAGGAAGTTATAGCTGGAAAAAAAAATGCACATAATGAGGCACAGAGCACCAAAGAGATGAAAATATAAGAGACAATGTAAGAGACATAAAGACTCAAATGAGAAAGCAGAACATGTATCTAATTAGAATTCCAGAAAGAGATAACAGAGAAAATGAACAAAGGGCAATAGTTGACGAAGTCACTGATAATTTGCAAGATTGATAAAAGATATGAGTTTTCAGACTGAGGAAATAAATAATCCAAATAAAATAAACAATAATAATTATGTGCAGCACACTTTATAGTGAAATAATACTAAAGACACAACTTAAAGGATTTTTAAAAAGCAACAAAAAAGAAAAGATAGTTAAATAACAGCTGATTTCTCACAAGCAACAATAAAGGCAAAAGAAAAATGTAACAATATTTTCCAAGAAACATAACTGAAAGAAAATAACTGTCAGGATATCATTTTATGGTCAGTAAAATCACCTTTCAATAACAAGTATAAAATCAAATCATTATCAGAGAAACAAAAACTAAGAGTATTTACACTTTGAGACCATCTTAAAAGAACTTCTAAAATACCTATTTTAGGCCAAAGAAATTGATCCCAAAGGCAAGGTCAGAGAATCAAGAAAAAATGGTGGGCAAATAAAATGGCAAAGTTATGTGTAAATCTAAACAAACATTGACTGTATGTTTAAGGACAATGTTTAATTGTGGAGGTGGGGCAAAAATGAGAGAGAAACAAAATGACATGTATGCTGGATGTGAGTGGGTGATCAAGTTAACCCATTTAAAAATCCTTGTACTATTTGGTAGGAAGAAGAAGGTTTTGATCCATTTTATATTTCAGTAAGCATTCATGTTAGAATTTTAAGAGTAACCACTGGAAAAATGTTATAGACTGAAACTTCCTGACTATGATAAAGAAAATATGGAATAAAAAAATAAAAACTCAATCTACATCAGAGAAGATTTTTGTAAAGAGAGAAAAATAGAATAAATAGGTAAAAAGAGACTTCAGCAGAAACCCAAATATATCAGCAATCACATGATATTATTTTGAGATATACGTGCATGTGGTAAAACTATGAAGAAAAACAAGGGAACGACAGATAAAAACTTCACGATAATGCATCCTTGGGAATGACAAAGTTGAATGCTATTATGAAGGGTACACAAAGAGCCTCAAATGTTACGAGCAACATTGTTTTTCTCAAGCTGGCTAGTGGCTACAGAGATATTTCTCTTTCCCTCTCTCTCATTTATGTCCAAACATACACATACGTATCATACTTATTTTCATGTGCTTCACAAAATTTCATAACAAATTTTAAAAGAGACAAAATTACAAATTACAGAAGATGCAGAGAAAAATAACCATGGCAGAATCACTAGAATATGGACATCTCATTTTACGAGGAAAACATTCAAAATTATAGCTGGAAAAAAAAAAAAAAACTATGTTACTTCAATTCTTCTATTGTTTAAAGTCTAGCTGAATTACTTTAAAACCACATGTTTGAAGACCTCATTAACATACAAAGTTCTCATCTTTTCTCATTAGCCTGAAGTTCAGAATTAACAATACAATGGTGGCTGATGCTATGGAGCAAGTGAAAGCAAGCTCAAACATGAAGTTAAGAAGTGCAAACTCTCGGTGAGAGACATTTAGGTGAGCCATAAAGTGTTTCATTAATAGTCATCCAAAAAATAAACACATAGAATTAAAATATTCTCCTGGAAAACCTGCAAACCTCCCAAATGAGCTATATGGACCACAGCTGCAAAATTTTAATTGGATCTATCTTCGTTGAAGTTGAATAAGCATTTCTTAAGATGCTGGGGGAGCAGTGTTAGACAATGGTTAAGCAATTTTCCTGATAAATTCCATGAGATCTACCAAGTGGAAAGCTTCACTTTCTGTTCTATACCTTTTTACTGAAGGCAAAAGATATTTCCTTCCTGCGGCAATAATAGCTCTCATGGTATACACATTAATCTGAGAACTCAGAAACTTTGACTAAGAATTTTGAATGCTAATGGCTGTGGGTGGAAAACGAAGTAATTTATGTGTCATAGCTAATTAAGATTACAGTATTTCAAGGCGCTTAAAATTCAAGTTCAAAGAACTTGCAGTGCTTTGGTCTGATAGGTGGTGTCAAAGAGCCCTTAAGAGGGCTTCCTGCCTACAGCAGTAGGCATGCAGTAGCTCATTCACCGTATCCTATAATTAAAACAATAAAACTCACCCTTACTTCTTTTGGGTGCTAAAATTTGTTCAGAAAAAGGTAGTCATCATTTGCTACAATTTTATTTAAAAATGAAAAGTTTTGTGGTACTTATTTCATTATATTTTCATTAGGAAAGGCCTTTGATCGATGTGAGCTCTGTTTCTGACACTGATGAAGTATGAAATGATAAGCAGACAGCAAGAGAAGGCAACCACTCAGAGAAACAGTGCAGCTTTATCTACTAGAGTGGAAGACATCCATTCCTATGATCCAATGATCCTACTCTGAAGTGGTGAATATAGTATGACATTGTGTGCACATGTACTCTGAGAGCCAGGTACAAGGATACTTAAAGCAGTAATATGCAGGATAGGAACACATTGGAAATGACAAAAATGTCCACTGACACTACAGTGGTTAAATAAATACGGCACATTCATATGACGGAGACTCACACGACACTGCAAAGGAACAGATGACAACTACACACAACATGAATTCCACACACAATACTGAGTGAAAGACACCTGAGGCCAAATAATACATTTTGTATGATTTCATTTATATTAAATTTAAAGTAGGCAGAATAATCCATAATGCTAGAAGTAAGGATAATGGTTAGTTTAAGGGATAGAAGACTGACTGAGCAGGCATGAAATGTTCTAATATAGTGGTAGCATTTTATTTCTTGAGCAATATTTACTGAGTTCTCATGGTTGTGCTCCTGAAACATTTTAAATTTCACTTGTGAAATGGAATTATGTCTATCTCGAGAGGTCATTGTAAGGATTAAATAGCAATGTATGTAAAATGATGCACATTGTACCTGATACCTGCTCAGACAGTTGTAATTGTCATTGCTATTATTAACAGCGCTCTGCTGCGCATACAATAAATTTGAAAACTTACATAGTTAACCATGCTCTTCGAAGAGTGTTCATTGAATCCCATTTGGTGTTATACAATTCTCAAACACTGAGGTATTTCCTGGAAATACCCTTATGAAATCAGCTGCTTCATTATTGTAAGGGTGTTGTTGAGGGCATTGTTGATTACAGTACGTGTGTTCTCTTGATAAGGACCTACAGAAGAAATTTCTTTTCTATCTCCGTAGGAAAATAGTTGTACTCCTGAGCAACAGATCCTGTCTAAATTTAATTTTACACATACTGTGAATCCTATAAAGAAAACATCTTTCTTCTTGACTTTCTATTTGGATACTGAAAACCTCAGACTTAAATCTGTGCTCTAACATTATCAAATGTGGAGAGATTTACAACTTACATTTTTTGGATAGATTCCATTTTCTTTAATTACTTGTTTTTATTTCATTTCTATATGAGCTGTCTGAAACTATTTTTGGAGTACGAGGAAGATATAAATAAATGAAGAGCCAACAAATCACATCGTGTTGAATTCAGTTATGGAAATATCTTCCAAGATAGCAGTAATTAACATAGTTGCCATTCCATTGAAAACGTGCTGAATAAGTGACTGCAAGAATGACTTGGCATTTTGGGATGACTTCTTTAAAAGCAAGGTTTTGGGAAAATAAAAGCCTGTGGTATGAACAATGGACTGGAATGGATTGAAAACAAAAGACAATAGAAACGAGAAGGAGGTTAAAGCCAGGATGGCACTGTAGTCAACGAACATTCAATACAGAGAACTCAAGAAGTACGGAGCATTGTTTGTTGATGATAGTCATGTGGGACCACAGTGATAGCAGCAAAAATGGAGAATAAGGGGAAATCTAAGTAGAAGAATAGACAAATTATATAGAATATTATATAATATATAAATATATATATATATTAGACAAATTATACAGAAGGTACAAAAAATGAGATTTCAGGGGTGAATTCAAGATCGAGCTTAGGATGAGAGTTTGAGGATCGGCACACTAAAGGGTAGGTCATCAGTTTATAAGGTACATATAGATATCTAGGAAATTAATGCACTTCTCCAATATAAATCATTTACAAATTTAGAATGTGTGAATTCTGACAACTCAGGCTTTGTATTCCATACATTAAATGACTGGAATATAAGAGTGCTCTTTTTGGGTGTAAGCAAGGACCAGGTCCGTTAGAACTGACCAATGGATGGGCAAAAGGAAAAACAAAATCCATGATGATTTTCGTACTTTAGAAACAATACAAAATGTAAAAGCTTGGTTTGTGGGGTACCTGGGCGGTTCAGTCAAACATCTGACTTCGGCTCTGGTCATGGTCTCACCATTCGTGAGTTCGAGCCCCGTGTTGGGCTCTGTGCTGACAGCTCAGAGCCTGGAGCCCGCTTCAGATTCTATGTCTCCCTCTCTCTTTGCCCCTCCCCTGCTTGCACTCTGTGTGTTTCTCTCTCAAAAATAAATGAGGTGTGCCTGGGTGGCTCAGTTGGTTAAGCGACCAACTTTGACTCAGGTCAGGATCTCATGGTTTGTGAGTTCAAGCCCCACATCAGGCTCTGTGCTGACAGCTTGGAGCCTGGAGCCTGCTTCAGATTCTTGTGTCTCCCTCTCTGACCATCCCCTGCTCTCTCTCTCTCTCTCTCTCTTTCTCATTCTCTCTCTCTCAAAAATAAATAAACATTAAAAAATTAAAAATAAATAAAATAAACGAACATTAAAAAAAATTTTAAAGCATGGTTTGTTTTAGAAAAATCAATAAAGCCATGTTGAAATGATCTATGTACATACATTAATTTATCCAAAACTGTATGTTAGGCTAAGTTACATGTAAGATGCAATGGTGGATAAGATGGACATAGTTTTTGACTTATCAAAGCTTTTATTTTGAAAAAAGACACCCTTATATATATGTACATATTATTAGATATAATTTATATACACATAAAACAATTTATAATTTCTAGGAAAGTGGTTGAAGTGACTGATAGAATAGCTTCCTTTCTCTCTTATGCCATAAGAAAATATTTCCTACAAAAATACAAGTTGCTGTCTCTTCACAACTCTTTTTGTAGGTTTTAAAATCACATTACTATTCACAAAGCAGCATTACTAACATAATGAAGACTTCGTCCTTATTGATTTATCTGAAAGCTGCCTTCCTTATTTCATCTACACTTCACATATAATTGGGAAAGGGGAAGCACTGAATGGACAAATTTTACAGGGGAGAATATATCTTGAATATGAAGTGTTATTACTGTTGACAGTCCAATAAAAGAGACACAATGGAAGAATTTATGGGAGTTCTTGAAATTGGCTGAAGCCATTTTCAACACACTGTATTTCATTCTTGGGCAAAACTGAAGCTATATTTCTTACACCTTTTTCTAGAAGTCAACATATAACAGGCAGTATATACTTCTCAAAATGCACTTGGCATTATCCAATGCCATTAACTTTTAAAACTAAAGTGTTTGAGTATTGAGACTTCTAATTGGGATGTCTAGCCATTTAATAGTTCTAATCGGCTTATTTTACAGAGTATGAGCCTGACAATAAACATTCCATAGCTGCTTAAATGCCTCATGTTTACAAACGGCCTGTGGAGGTTACCTGGTAGTTACACTTTACTTGGGTACCACGTGTTTGCTGGGCAAATAAGGAATATTTACCTAAATGACCTTGAGACATCATCTGCTTTATTTTTCAGTTTCCCTACCTTTCATTTGATTTTTGTGTCTTTTTTCCCCTGTAAGGCAAGTTTCTCAGAAAAAGCTGGAGTCACTTCCCTTAGCCCTAACAACAAATGGAATCTTATTTTCCTTTAGCTTGAAACATGTGTATCAATCAATTCTTTCATTCAGCAGCTATGAGGGTCCAGGGCAAGAACTTCAATCTGAGGTAGAGGTTTTGAGGATATATATTTTAAGAACATTATCTTCAATTTGAAGGTGAAAATGTCAAGTTTAAGTGAATTTCCCAGAGCAGAGCTGGGGTGAGAACTCAGAAATTACATACTAACAGCACACCAACAATTAGTAGTGGCCTCTTGATTCTTATTTTTCTGCATTCTGTATTTTTTCCACACATTAGCTTTATCTTTATTTTTCTCTACATATCATCATCGTAACTGATGTCTCTTTGAGGTCAGATTTGGTCAAAAGCAGCCAGTAAGTTGAGAAGAGAACCCTAATGTTCTGAGTACAAAACAAATTGTTACGTTCTTTGTAGCTTAAAAAATGACCTGGGACATACCATTTAATTTTAAATTATTTTAGTACATATTTTTCATTTTTGAAAACATCAAAATATTTATCCCTCAAAGATATTTTTCAGGACACAACTTTTCTTCCAATACTGATATTGTAACAAGAATAGGATGATTTGGAGAAATTGCAGTATGTGTGTGTGTGTGTGTGTGTGTTGTGTGTGTGTGTGTGTGTGTGTGTGTTATGTGTGGTAGCCTTCCTGCCTATTATTCCTGCAAATACCTAAAACACCCCCAAAGCATGTGTATTACCAGTCTGCTATTCACACATATTGTATGTTGAGCAATTGCTTGCTCAGTCTTAGAAAGGAAATACCCAATTGGCTAGTTTACAGAGAGGTTGCCCTTCAGTTATTAGGAATGATTTTCATCCATGTCATTTTCACACATGGACAGTTTTGATGGGGCTACACAGACCACAGAATAAAGCTCAACTTTGGCTCCTACCTTTGCATCTGCTTCTGTCTGCTCTCACCTTCCACCAGAGGCGACAGATTCACATGCCAGAGGACTTGTTAGGTAACACACCCAGATGAAGCAGTCCAGAAAATGGATACATGTGCAGTGTTTGAGTGACGGCTGGGTAAAGTGCCTGCGTCTAAGGGGTGGTGGCTGGGTCAGTTCCATCTATTGTTGCCTTGTTGGGAGGAGAGTTGCTAGATTCTCTACTTTTCTTCTTAAAAAGGCAGAAAGACGGCTATTTTGATCTTGAAATATCCTAATCTCTTTCTAACATTTATTCACTCTGTTGGCCATGTGGATGAACCAAACTGCACAGCTGTGCTCTAGCAACCCCAAGTACTTGGAGTTTGCTCAGAGTACAAAATTTTGTCATACCTTGGAGTTTTGTCTCATGTTGTCCTCCCTCCCTGCAATGCCTTCTTCTGCTTATCCACTTGACAAATTTGTGTGCAGCCATCCTTCAACACGGGTTCAAAATCAGTTGTGCACAAGTCTTTTCCAATTTCCCTCCCCATCTGATCTCCCAACAGCCCAGCAGAACTATTCCTTTTGCAACAGTTCACTTAATGCCATTCAATAGAAGAGGTACTACACATACGTAGCTGTGACCAATATTCATCTCCTCTACTAGCATGTAAGAGACGTCGATTCCTCTGTGTATTCTTGATGCTTTATATTGTGAACAGCACCGAGAATGGCCAGTGCTTGTTGAAGCACGTAGAATAAAGAGTTCCCACAAATTTCCCTGACTGCATCCTCATTAGTCCTCATTTTCTACGTATGTCAGAGCAAGAAAGCCCCCAAAAGGTTATTCAATATACAGCCTGAAGTTCAGATTTCAGAATTACGTATGCCCTGACACCATATTTTCCTAAATAGAATGGCAGTTTGCTTCTGTCTCATGTGGTGTGAATACACAAAAGAGCCTGCTCTCAGAGGGCTTACATTCTAGGGGTGAGGCCATAGTGTTTTATTCCAATACTGTCAATCAACTTTTCCATCACTCTTTTTTTTTTTTTTTTTTTTTTGGTGCAGAATCTGAAGCATTTTATCTAAGGATACACAGGAAGTTGGTGTTAGAAGTGGCGGTAGAAATAATTTCTAGCATTGGGTACAGTCAAAAGTATTCCAGACATCTTCTTTGTTTCTCTTTTCTTAAACGAGGCTGCCAACTTCTTATCAGGACACACTCTACACACACTAGATGCACACACATACAAAAACACATGCACGAATGTTTTTAAAAAATTAGGGATCAGTCACTCTTACCAGATTTTAATTTAACTTCAAATTGTCTTATTTTGCACTCTAAATTTTGAGGTGAAGTTGGCTCACAGGCTGCAGTCAGGGGGCACAGAGCCTGAAAGCCTACGTATGGAACCCTCTAGTGGCCCATCCCTCTTTGACACCCTCCTCTGGCTTAGGTCCCTCATGACAATCCTACACAGGTTTACTTTACCTCTCAAACTTCCACATTCCAGCACTTTCCTGACCTGCACTTCCCCCTAAGCTACCCTACTCTCCGTATCACCATTCCCTTACCCTTGTGACCCCGTCCTTCAGTCCCCCGCAGAGGACCATGGTTGTGATCCACTATGGGAATGAGAGGCTGTTACTGTTCCTCACAGACATTTGTAATGTGACAGGGCCTTCTGTCACAGGCTAGGTCTAAGGGTCAAAGAGCAGTCCATACACATTGAGAATTTTTGTCACACAGGCAAAGGGACATCTGAGGCCTCTGATACCAGCCGCATTCTGTATTCCACTACTTCCCCTGTTATGTCATCTTCTGAAATATAGTTGGATGATGTATTAGTTGGCCAGGGTGGCCATAACAAGGTACCACAGCCTGGATGTCTTAACAGAAATTCATTTCCTCACAATCTTCGGAGCTAGATGCCCAAGATCAAGGTGTCAGGAGGGTTGGTTTCTTCTGAGGACTTTCTCTCTTTGACATGAAGACCCATCTTCTTCCTATGTCTTCACACAGTCTTCCCTGTGTACCTATAGTTGCCCTAATCAACTCTTCTTGTAAGGATACTAGTCGTGATGGATTAGGGTTCACTCTAATGATCTTTTTTTAACTTAACTACTCCTTTAAATACCCTATCTCCAAATACAGTCACATTCTGGCTTGCTGGAGGTTACGGCATCAGGATGGGAATTTGGTGGCAGAGATAGAGGTCAGCATATAAAAAATGTGATGGTAAAATACTCAAGTTCATCCACTTCTCTTGTATTCCACTTCATATCAGAGCAATTTGGTTGGTGACAACGAAGGGAGTTGGGTCACTTGGTGAGGAGATTCGTTTCATTTAACTGTGCAGCCCCAGGCACAGACACACAAATGCCTTAGAAATTGTTCTTCTCCTTCTAAGCTATGTTTGGTGGGATCAACCCCAGAGGGCTAGCTTACAGAGCTTACGGCAATGAAACACGGCTTATATTTGTTTTACACCACGGAACTTCTCTAAAACACTTGTACTAGAATGAAACAGTAAAAAAAATAAGTTTCCAGTACAAATTGTGCTATCACAATTTTTCTTTTGATATAGTGAGTGAGCATCTGTGTTCTAGAATCTGCACTTGCTTAGCTCTACAGAATACTCCTTCCACTGAAATCTCTTAATTTTTTTTTCTAAAAAGAATTTGGTATTGCTATTGTCTAAAAAATATTTTCCTTTATGTTTTTAAATTTTAAACGTGTTTACCCAATTACATTTGTGATATTAATAATAAAACCTTAAGCAGCCCATTTGGATTTCGCCCTTAAGTACATGTATAATAATTTTTGAAAATGTTAATTTCTACACTCAATAATCTTTATGACTAAAGAAAAAATATGATTAGTGTGATCATTTACCTTTTCTGCAATGGATCTGTAAAAATTGATACAGTTCATTCCCATTTGTCTCTAAGTCATGACTATTTATGATTCAATTACCAATGAGGTGTTCCATTAATGAACAACCAATGAAATCCCTTCATTAAGATAAATAGAATATAGCATTATCTCCTCCAGGTAAAATATATACACTCACTTGCCTGGCAAAAGAATAGAAACACAATCAAAACCTTAAGATTGCTTACGTTTGGCTGGCAAGAATTTGGGTACTTTTAACTTTCCTCTGTTATTTTTTTCTATATTTTCAGTACAGCGGTATGTTTTAATTTTATAATTGGAAAAAACAGGAAAATTTGTTTTTAAAACAGAATACAAATATACACATCGTCAATCTAAATTTTGATTGCCGTATCAAGTTGACCATTTAGCATATTAGTCTATGGTCTACTTGTTTTTTAAAGTGGCAAGACTTTATATGACCTTAAAATGGTTAAACTAAATTCTATTATAGTCAAGATTAAATGACATTTAAACACAAACACACATATATATGAGGTAATTGTAAAAAAATAAAATGTTCCCACAAGACCCCCACAGACTTCCATAGTTTGCACATAGGCAACTGTACTCTGGTTCAAAGAGAATTGCCTCAGGGAAAGCTTTATGATTCCTTGTCAACAAATTATACTTAGTAGATTTATAGGCTATAGTCCAGGTTTTTCATTTTAAAACATGGATAATAAGATCTATCTCTTCCCTTTCCCCTGTGTCTTTTGGAGCCATACCAGCTCTTAGAGAATAAAAACATAAGACAAAAACAGAAGTTTCTAGAACACTACTTAGTAGAGCTGGAAAATATTTACTTAATGTAGGGCTGATGTGAGGGTAAGAAAGTGTTTTCACTGTGTGAAAGAATCCTGAAAATATATTAATATTCATTCATTTATTCAATAAATATTTTTGAAGACAAAGTGCCAGACATAGTCATTAGCCCCTGAGACTGTAATGAGGAATAAGAGAAGGATCTTACCCTTGAGGAATTTACAATCTAGCAGACAAGGTAGACAACAAATAAGAAAGTAAACAACAGGTAAGATAATCATCTTATAATTGCCCTATTAATTCAAACAATAGCAAATCACATCATAGTTTCACAATTACAAAACATAATAGAAATTCCTTCTAAGAAAATTGCACTGTGATATAGAATAACAGAAATAACCTATCCAGGATGAAGATTGTGCTGAGCATAATTATTTGTAGGTCTTATGTAGGTTGGGGTGGTTGTGTTTTGCCCTTCAAAGTGGGGATTGAATATTCAATGAGAAATTCTAGTGATACAAAATTAGCTGCAGTAAGAAAAACTAATTATTAATTACCTAGAAAGAAGTACTTTTTAGTGATAGGGACATTTGTTTCTCTGGATTTATCTCATCTTTAAATCACATACATAAACACAAACAATCCTTTTACTTTCCAAGTTTTTGCAGCACCCTTGACTTTGTGGGAAATCTTGGAAAATGGCTGAACCTTTATTCAGCCCCTACAGAGCCATTATAAACCCATTTTGTGAAAGTAACAAGTAGAAGGATGGGTGGAAAAAAGAAAAACAAATTTTGTCACTCGTGAAATATGCCCAGATCCAACCTTCACTAACCCCATTGTGTAAAACATTCAGAATATTATTGAGAGAAAGCTTACAAGTGTAAATATACTTATTCTCAATGAAATCAACACCATCCAACTGATTTGTAACTATTCCCTTAATGCTGCTATAAACTTTATTGCAGTGAAAACACTGGTTCTACAGATTGCTTTCCTCTTCCTCAGGATGTGTTTGACCTTTGTGGCATTGCCACTATAAATCTCATGGCCCAACAACCCCTTGTCTGCAAGTGATTTCAAGCACTATCATAAAAATGAAACAGACAGACTTAATTTGAGTTCCAGACTTGAGGAAACTCAACTAAAATATTAGCATAATTTCGCTGAGGACAGAGGAAATTGTTAAAATATGTGTATTAGAGAGTGTCTGCAATTCAATCCGTCTTTTTTCTGGCTCTTGGGTGCCACCCAGTGATTAACTTAGCGGCAGGTTTCCGAAGGGGTCTGTGGTGCACAGTTAGCCACTGATCACGGGAAAGCAGGGCCAAGGATGCTAAGGGCAGTGAGGGCTGAAGTCTAAAATGTAGGAATAAGACAATATATCTGCTTAGAGATCTTTGTCCCATCCACAAAAACCTGGCCGTTGATGATGTGTTCCTCCAGACATCCAGACATCGCAAATGATCCCATCTGTGCATAAGGAAAATCAGATCTTCCAAACACAGAGGAGGTCCACAGGCACATGGTGGAGAAGAATAGCAAGGAAGTAGCCAGGACCCTTCAGCCTCCCCTTTCCTAATCCTCTTCTCCTGTTCTGTCCTCCACTGTCTAGACCCGCTCCCCAGTTCCATTCTAAGACAGAGCTTGAGAAACTCTATAACTGCAGAATCAGAAGCTGACTGAACCAGGCAATTATCTTCATCTCTCAAACTCACTAGTTTCTTACCCATAAAAATTCATGAAGGTGGGTGTAAGATAAACACTTCCCTTAGCCTCCCACTTTACAAAAATCAATAGCTCTCCAGTGTTGTTGCTGTGTTCAAACTAAGTTCTCTCTTTTTCTCTTAATAATATTCGTGACACATACAATACATTTTATATCAAGGATTACTGTCATTTTTTGGAGGTGAAGCAGTATGTACTCAATTTAGTGGGCCTTCTACTTTTTTCTAGAAAAATATAATGAGCTTATAAATAATAGTTCTCTACATTGTATATTTTTAGATTTTTATCACCATATATTATGTATTTACTTTATTATTATATGTAATATATTACATGTATCATATGTAATTTTATATTATTTAATGTATATATCATATATATATATATATATACACATAATACATAATGTTATCTACTTTGTCATTTGTCTAGTCTCTCCTCTACTAACTTCTTAAGAGGAATTTAAGGAACTTAAGTGGTCCACTTAAAGGCCCACTCAGGCCAGGCTGAGCACAGGGGCAGATCCCACACAGAAGGATGAACATGAGATGGATTCCTCGAGCCATTGTTTTCTTCCCACTCAGTGACCTTCGTTAACGGTTTCTGATGGAAGTAGGACCAGAGGACAGACAGCTGAGAAAGAAAAAGAAAATATATGCTCCAGAAGACTAGGAAGATCCCTAGGAAAGGCACAGAAATAGCTGACCAAAATCTAAAATTGGAAATGGCACCTGCACCAGTTCCCCAGTCTCCAGAGGTATGCTGGCTCCAACACCGCTTTCCTTAGAATTTCTTCCTCCTCCACCTTCTCAGCTAACTTCTACCCTAGAGGTACAGTTTGGCTGAATAAAGGGCTGATGCCAGTAGGTCCAGTTGTTGACTCGAAACAGGAGGGGACAAGAGGACTTCATCTAAAGGAACATCTAGGAACCAGTAAGATGCCTATGAGCTCAAGTAGTGGAAGACACAGGGCAAACTGGGGACAGCACAAAGAAATTAGCCTCAGAAGGAATTTTTAGATGAAACCCATAGGATCTGGATTGGCATTTCATTAAATCCCATGTGATTTGAAGGGACAGAGAGGGTCCTCTCAGGTATGGCTTACCTGGTAGTTGTCCTGATGCCTTGAGGTGGAAAGAGAAGGGGAAGGAGCCATGTTCCCAGACCTTCTCAGTTACATGTTCCTTTCTCACAAGGAACTGGTTTTGCCAAAAACAAATAAATTGATGATTAGGCCCTTATACTGGCCTACAAAAAGATCCATGAGACCCCTCCTGATTTTAATTTCTCACAGTGGTCTCACAATAGGAGGAAGATGAAATTGTTTGGGTTTGTAATGAGATCATATTCTTTGACCAATTTTAGTCATTTATGGACTGTTTACATATGAGAGACATTGTACCTAAAACTTAAAACCTCTAAATGCATATCACCATCATCATCCTCATCATCATCCTTTAGTGTGTTAACTGAGGCATAGCAGGGGTATTTGCCCAAACTTATGTTGTTGGTAACTAGTAGGTAGAATTTGTCTTCTGGAAATTTGACCCCCATAGACTTTTAGTAGCTCATCATTTGATACAATTCCTGAAATGTCATATATAATAAACTTAAAAAAAACTTGCAAATAAAAATTATTCAAGTCTTGATATGGATTGAACAAACTAACTTAGTCTCAATATGGATTACATAAATGTTAAAAAAGCTAATTTCCATTAACACCATTATAATATCATTATTTTTAGAAATGCATTCTGACTTTGTATTGACTTTCAAATACAATTTTGACACACAACCAGTTGGTAAGTTGGGTATTAACTACGTACATAATTTACTTGGAAAACCAACCAAAATTATTACTTGCCACACAATCTGATATTTTAAATCTATAATTTCTGAATTCCATTCCAGTCCTTCATTAACATTAATGAAGATTAATTATTTTATCTCGTAACTGCTGACAGTCAAGACTTACTTAAATAGAAGGTTTGGCTTCATGTAATGCTTAATTGGGTGCTTCATTGAAGCTCCAGGTTTCTGAAGTTCGAAGCATGAAAGAAATAACCATCCTTAAAGAGATGCTTAGTGTATGCATTAGCAGGTCTCTGTTTCTCAAGTGAGACATCTGGTGAGCATTTCATTTTGTTTCAGGTTTCATCCTGATGCATCCATTGAAGGAAAATTACCTCCAAATTCATCTTCAAATAACTAATATGTTAACATATTGAGTGGAATTGTTTTATACTAACCAATTGGATATTAAAAAAAATGAGTCTGACTGAGAATAATTATTATTTGCCCCTAAAAATAATTGATCCAGGAGTGCCTGGGTGCCTCAGTTGGTTAAGCATCTGACTTCGACTCAGGTTATGATCTCAAGGTGCATAAGTTCGAGCCCCACGTTGGGCTCTGTGCTGACAGCTCAGAGCTTGGAGCCTGCTTCAGATTCTGTGTCTCCCTCTCTCTCTCTCCCTCCATGCTCATGCTGTCTCTCTGTCTCCCAAAAATAAATAAACATTTTTTAAAAAATAAAAAATAAAATATAAAAAAAAATAATTGATCCAAACATACATTTACTGGTTGATCATTGGCAACAATGGCTCTCCTGGAATTAAGCAGAAGATTCTGTCACCATAATATTAATGGAAGAGTATTCTTCCTGTTTGTTATAGGAGGAAAGAATGATTCCAATCCATCTAAAAGTTTTAGCAGGTAGTCATACAAACTTACAAAGAAGGGGCTTGGAAAGACCTTATTTTAAACCATTTAAATAAAAATATTCTATGACAAAAGGCCATCAGTGCTATTCTAATGCTCTGTGTTGCACTGCAACAGAAACTCTAAAGGAGAATGACATCCCAGACTGCTGTTAAATTCCATAGCTGGGCTTGGAATATGGTGGTGGTGCCTGAATGGTCACTTGTGCTCTGGAAACAGACTGGTCTCTGGGACCCAGGAAGCCCAGGAATTAGCTCCCTTTGAAGATGATCAGATCTCAAGAGCTCATTTGGACTGTTTAAGAGTCAACAATATTTAGGAAGTAGAAATTCAACTATCAGTGAGGTTTACAACTTTGGAATTGTACAAATGGACAACTCAGACAAATACACAAATACCCTAGGTCAGCCACTTTTCACTGCTTTGGAGAAGATATTTACCTTCCTCATGCTTGCCTAAATGTCACCATATCAGAGCTCCCTTCACCACTTCTCCCCTGCCCTCCATTCTCTCTTCCCCTGCTTCATCCTTCAGAGCACTTATCACGACTGAATATGTTATTTATATGTTTGTTTACTGACAGTTTCCACCAGCTAAAATGTAAGTGCCATGAGAGCGGGGCCTATGCTGTGCTTATGTAATAAGCATTCAGTGACTGGTGAATGAATGAACTATGGGGGGACTCAATTTATCCCTCCATAAAATCTTGTTTGTCGAGACGAGACAAGCCATGTTCCTTACATATAGTAGGTACTTTTCTGCACATTTCTCTCACTGGTTGTAGGGAGAACAGCTTGGTTCTGGGAAGCTGTCAATCTTACATCCCCTAATGTACATCACCACAAACAGCAAAGCCATATATTCTTTTATGAGTCACGGATGGATAAGATCGCATATATAGGGATACTCTGAAGTTTCATGAAGGTTCCTGGAATCTCACAGCTCTGAAACCTTCATTTTTCCTGGGCCTAGAATGCTCCTAAGGTCAGACTGCTGCCTCTCGAGCCCAGCCTGAAAGATGGCAGTGGGTTTCTCCAGTGAGGGCTCTTCTTCATTTCCACAGCTTCTTGTTGGCACAAGAATTGTGCTATTTTTGTCTTTTCCTTACTCAGAGTGAACCTCACTTCTTTTAAGCTCTTTCATCTAGAAAATTATTTTTCCTAAGGGAAAATTTCAGAAAATGAAAAAAAATGATCTCAAATGTAATGTCAGAAACACTTGGTTTAGCCCCCTAGTCCTTAGCAAAACCTCTTGTTTGCAATAAGAGAGGCAAAAACAGTGAAAAAACAGCCACTAAAATATGTTCTGGTATTAAAAACTTATGCAACTACAAATCTGGATTGAGTTAGCCAAGGATATTGCTGATGTGTATCTCAGCAAAACAGATTATTTTTTGTACTCACATGGAGACAGATGTAGCATCAATCTTCTAACAATCCCTCTCATTGTCTCCTTAAGTCAGTAGCACTTCCCAGCTGGCCAATTATTTGCTTTGGAAAGATGAGGTAGGATAGTGAAAATCTGAGCAAGGCTCTACCCAATGAGTTCCTAAAATCCAACTGATAATTGCCAGAAACAATGGCACCTGAGAATCTGAATGTTGTGAATAACTGGCCCTGATTTCGTGTTAGTATCTCAAGTCTGAGATGGAAGGAGAAGCACTATGAACCACCTTAGCTGATTTATCAGAACACAAATTCATCCTGCAAAACTCAGATGGAGTTGGTCAAAGTTTTTTAATTCACTTTCATGGATAAGAACATGCCTTTGACAAAGTAATGATGCTTCCTTCCAATCCTTGCTTTCAAGCTAAGAAATCCCAGATACCAAGATAATGCAATGGTCACCTTCCATCATTGCAGTCCACCTGCAAATGGAATGTTTTATGGCTGAAGTAATTCATGTTTATCACTTGGGGATAGGTTTAATTCCTTGGTAGTTTGCTTACTGTGTCTGCATAGTAAATATACGATACCAAATCTCTAAATCTTGAATAATCATGTGACTTGACTTGTTATAAAAGATGGGCCAGAGTTTATTTTAATATCAAAATGCCCAATGATAGTGGCACAACATGATTTGGGTACTCAGTGGCAGGACTGAGTGCATTTACTATCATTCTTTAGGGTTGTGGGTGGTTGTGTCATCAGAAGACCTTAGCCCAAGATACAGCAGAGACGCTGGAAAAGTCCAGATACAATTTTTGATCACTATAAATTTTAAGACAAGACCATAGAAGTAACTGTAGAACTTCCTGATGCTGACAAAAATACTTTTGTCAACTTGCGTTAGGCTCTGGGATTCTAGTCTGTCTGCTTGTTTCCTTTTTTTGAACAACGACGAGTACACATTTTGCTAGCGCTGTGTAGCAAAGCATATCCCCAATGCAGTAGTAGCAGGGTCCTCTTAAGATTACTCGGAAATGCTAAAATGTGCCTGTGGCCATAAGTTTCACATGTGAGATCACCTTTAGATATCAGTTTTCATAAAAATATTGTTTTGTATTGAAACAAAATTATTTCAGAGCAGAACCCAAATTCTAAATACATTTTAAAGATGAAACACGAGATTTCAAAGCAGTTATAACCTTGTTATGCATCACTTCTGGCTGGGCCCCTGACCTAGGATATATGTAATCTTCTCTCTGCTCTTGGGGATACTTAATGGGACAGGCTAAGAAGTACTGCTTTATGCTAGAGCGTCAGTGATAAGAAATTTTTTTTTTAATTTTTTTAATGTTTATTTGTTTTTGACAGAGAGAGAGAGAGAGAGAGAGAAAGAGAGCATGAGTAGGGGAGGGGCAGAGAGAGAGGGAGACACAGAATCCAAAGCAGGCTCCAGGCTCTGAGCGGTCAGCACAGAGCCCGACACGGGGCTTGAACTCACAGAACATGAGATCATGACCCGAGCCGAGGTCGGACGCTCAACCGACTGAGCTACCCAGGCGCCCCCAGTGATAAGAAATTTTAAGGCGGGCACACGGGTGGGTGAGTCAGCTAAGCATCGGACTCTTCGTTTTGGCGCAGGTCATGATCTCACGGTTGGTGAGTTCAAGCCCCACATCGGGCTCCACACTGATGGTGCACAGCTTGCTTTGGATTCTCTCTCTCCCTCTCTCTCTGCCCCTCCCTTGCTTGTACTCTCTCTTTCTCTTTCAAAATAAACAATTAAACTAAAAAAAAAAAAAAAAAAAGAAATTTTAATGCGTTCACAAACTTAGCAGGGAATGGCCACTTCACAGCTTAGAAAATTGTCCTTACACTACAGTTCAATATCACGGAATGCCTTTTTCCTGCAAGCAGTAATGAGGCTCTACAATGGTTGCCTTTTATGGAAGAAAAATGTGGTAGAAATCCGATAGTACCTGAATGACCTGAAAGGCTTAGTTTGCTTTTGAAGGAGGTGCATGGTCCTTTATCCCCCTGGCTCCCTATCTTGAATGAAGCAAGTGTCAGTCATTCTGGGCATTGACTTAATGCCACTATCACTGTTCGGGTTTTACAGTTTTCTTTTTCTGCTGATAGGTCAAAGCAATGTAGGGCTTCCTAAAATAGTTCTGTGAGTTTATTTCCAGTTGATGCCATAACATATTCATCCAGTTGTCCCGAGAGCCCTTGAACCGATCAGAGTCCTAAACCTTCGTTTCTTCCTCTATGCTAAGGGGTTGGCAACTTTTTCAGCAAAAACCCATGAGATCTCTGCCACAACTACTCAGCTGTGCTGCTGTAACAGGAAAACAGCAATAGACAATAAATAAACAAATGGGCATTGGCTGTGTTTCAGTAAAAGCTGATTAACATAAGTATGGGGCAGAGGCGCCTGGGTGGCTCAGTGGGTTAAGCGCTGGCTTCGGCTCAGGTCGTGATTTCACGGTCGGTGGGTTCCAGCCCCACATCACGTTCTGTGCTGACAGCTCAGAGCCTTGGAGCCTGCTTCAGATTCTGTGTCTCCCTCTGTCTCTGCCCCTCCCCCACACACACTCTCTCTCTCTTTCTCTCTCTCTCTCAAAAATAAGTAAACATTAAAAAAAAAACCCACAAGTATGCGGCAGGTGGAGAGGAAAGCAGATACTGATGGAAGACTGTAATTGGCTGAGCCCTGCTCTATGTTCTTGCTTAGTGGGTTCCATTGCTGTCCATTCACTCCCCGATATTCAAAGTTCTCTCTCTCCATTCATGTCCAAACAAACATTAAAGCTTAGTTATTTTACCATCTATGTTACTTTCCGAGGGCTGCTGTAACAAATTATAACAAACTTGGTGATTTAAACAACAAAAATGTTACTCTCATACTTCTAGAAGCCAGATATCCCAAAATCAAGAAGTTGGTGAAGCCTTGTTCTCTGAAGACTCCAGGAGGGAAGCCTTCTTGCTTTTTCCTTGCAGCTTCCTAGCTTCTGGGAGTCACCAGTAATCCTTGGCGTTCGCTGACCTGTGGCTGCATCACTCCAATCTCTGCCTCCGTTGTCACACATTTCCCCCCACCCCCTTGTGTCTTTAAATCTAAATTTCTCTCTTATAAAGATACCGGTCATATTGGATTTAGAGCCAAATCCAGTATGGCCTCATTTGAACTTTATTAATTTTGCAAGGACTTATCTCTAAATAATAGCATATTCACAGATTTTTGGAAGACATGAATTTGGGGGGCACACTTCCTAGTTTGTAATCTGCCTTCTACTTGCCTCCTTGGCCATCACAGTGCTAATCCAGTTCTTCATCACCACTCTCATTTGACTCCAACAGCACCCTCCCAGATCTTGTTCCCCACTATCCAGAGCGACTTTGCTAAAATGCAAATTTCCCCATATCTCTCTCCTTTCTGAAATACTTCTTGTTATCTCAACAGTGTCTTTCCATCTTTTTGCCAACACACATGATAGATGAGTTCACTGTGAGACAACTTATTGGGGTGCCCAGATCATGTGTGGACTGACTACCCCTCCTCTCCTTTTTCCTCTACTCAGCTAATCTAGTATGCTTTAATTTATAGAAAAAATAAATCATTTCCTTTGTAACTGTTGATAACATCCTAGTTTTAACTGACCACTGATTGTGCCAAACAATCTTTCAATTCTACGGCTGAAAATTGCCAGTGTCGTGGATATAAATTCCTCCACCATGAGACCTTACTAGCCCCTATTTTTTTTTCTCTCTGTCCTCTAGTGACTGAGCAACTGTGCAGCTTCTCCTTACTGGTTTACCCATCCAATTCTTGTCTTTCCTTCTTGGATAATGCAGAGACTCTGCCTTCAGGTCACTTAAAGATAACATGGTCTCACCTTATCCTTGAAGTTCACTTGGTGTAGTTAGACAAATCTGACAAGTACAAGTGTACGTTAAGGAATAATGACACAGGGTATTTGAAATCAGGCCTATGCCAGAAAATCTAGGACACGTGGCTGCCCTAAGAAATATATTAACAGGACTAACAATATATTAACAGGACTTTTTCTTTAATCTGTATTTCCAAATTTTCTGCGATGAGCAGATGTTATCATAAAGGAACGTGATAGACAGAAGTCTATCTCCTGGTCTTAGACATCCTTAGCACTAGGTCAGTTCTGTGTTGGCAGGATAATTGCCCTCAAAAGCAAATCTCATCACTTGCTCCTTAGTGTCTTCTGGGAAAGGCCCTTTAATATGATAAAATAAGACCTTTCATAGCTTGCTCCTATCAACCTGTCAGCCACCAAGGAGCCTAGCTCAGAGTCTGGCACTAAGCAGTTCCTCAGAAAATATTGCTTGCATGAATGAATCAATAAGTAAATGACTAAACGGAATTTTTACAACTTAAATATTGAAAAATATTCCATGGCTTATTTCATCACACAAAGAAGTCTCCTTTAGACAGATGAAAAAAGTGAAACACAGAAAATGTAAATAACGTGCCAAAGTCACACATGTGAGCCATAGGTACTCTGACCTCAAACCCTGCTCCATGAAAGAATAATACATCTACTCTCATTTTATCATTTTAGGCGTTCCCATTGAGCTATTCTGCTGTAGTCAGTATTACAGTTTCTTTTTTTTTTTAATGTTTATTTGTTTTTGAGACAGAGAGAGACAGAGCATGAGCGGAGGAGGGGAGAGAGAGAGAGGAAGACACAGAATCCAAAGCAGGCCCCAGGCTCTGAGCTGTCAGCACAGAGCCTGACGTGGGGCTCGAAGCCACAAGCCGTGAGATCATGACCTGAGCCGAAATCGGATGCTCAACCAACTAAGCTACCCAGGTGCCCCCATCAGTATTACAGTTCAAAAGCCATTGGCCTGTTGGTAAGTTTATGTTAGGTTGATGTAATTTTTAATGAGCCCGTAAGATAGATTCTGTACTGTAAACCACTGAACACTGAAAGCGACCATGTTTTTGTTTTTATTTTCCTTTATTTTGTAAAACTGTTAAAAATTAAATAGCCATCTCTCTGTTTGGCCTTCATAATGTATAAACATCATGGCTAAGTTACATACTCATGTAACATGTTCAGAAATTTGAAAATATGGCACACAAAAGTGCATTTTCTCTTTCATTTTCTCCCTAGCACCTGCTTGATAGTTGTTTATTATTTATGTTATTAAGGTTCTAAGGTAAAAATACCTGCACACATTCCTCTGGGTGTGACTAGTGCTCTCTATTAACGATGCTGATAAGAAAAATAGGACTTGTCTGAAAGGGATGACGATGTAAAGATAAATGTGTAACAACTTGACAAATTAAAGGAAGACTTGTAGACTGTCAACTAAATTATATTGTACAAGCAATCAAAAGAAACTGAATCTAAAATGACAGGATGTCTCATCACTACTTAATGCTAAGACAACACAGTGAAAGGAAAAATATAAAAGTAAACACCTTCTTCTAATGTCGGAGGAAAGTGAAAGACACGTAGTTTGGTAAAATACATTTTTTATTTTGATAGAGTAGCAGCACGCACAAATCAGCATTATTATTCTGCTCTCTTGATATAACAATCAAACCGCTTTGTGGCTGTAGACATAGCTTAATGTCAGTGTGCCAAGAGCATTTTAGAGCACTGTAGGGAATACTGTTGTAAGCCTTGTTCTTGCGTCTTGTGGATAAAAAGAAGAATGTTAGAGACCAAACTCCCTCAGCTTCCCTCACTTCCTGGCTTTCCTGTTCAAAATTTCCCTGCATCTTCATCCAACTCCTCCCCCGCTTCACCTCTTTTCCTCTCTTCCATTCTAACCCTTCTTCTTAATTCCTTATTCCCATCCTGAAACGCTGCTGAATCAATTGACTGGCCCCCACCCACTCCCCACGAACAGTTGTTACTATTCCTCTCTTCAAAAGTCCCTTCCATTTAGCCTGCCAATAGGCTATTGTTTTCCTATCCAAACCCAACTTTCTCTTGATCCTGCCATTCACTTGAGCTAGCCCAAGTTTTCCATTTTTCTCCTTCAGGTCACTGCCAAACTTCTGGAAAGATGATTGTCCATGTTCACTGACCACAGTTGCTAAGTGTCTTCTCAGACCACTGATCTGCTCCTCCCAATTTCTGGAAACATCTCTTTCCAAAACTCACTGACTTTGGCATATGAGACTCTCATTCATCACTCCCGGTTCTCTTACTTCTCTGACCATGACTTTTTCATGTTGTTGACGTCTTCTTCTCTTTCTTCTCCTTCTTTTTTGTAATCTCATCCAGCGTCAACTATTGATCTCTATAGGTACCTATAGATACCTATAGATAATCTATAGGTTACCTATAGATTCTATAGGTAACTATCAAATCTTTGGCTTAACTTGAAACTCTTCTACACTCTGGGCATGCATTTCCATCAGTATCTTGGATATCTTTATTTTAATGCTCTAAGTGAGCATTAAATAATAAAATAATCTTTATTTTAATGCTCAAAGCTCTAAACTCTTCAGCTCACTCGTTAATTTATTCACTCATTTAATATATATTTAAATACCTACTGTTAAATAAGATGAAAGGTTAAGCTGCTACCCAAATACAATGGTTTTAATAAATGTTTATTCTTTATTTAACAAGATGACAGAGCGCCTACGCTCAGTGAAATCATTCAAGGACCCAGGGTGCTTCCAACTTATAGCTGTGTCTTCCCACAGTATTGTCTACAAATGTATGGCCAGATCTGGATCACTTTCCTGTCAGCATGTGAAAAAAAAGAAAGACAAAAATGGGAGAGTGGTCTACATGACTCCAGCTCATGTGTCATTACCCTGACTTAGTCAAGTCTCCACCCCTAACTCATAAGGGAGGCTGTCTTTAGGTGGATGCCCATGCATTCTGCTAAACTCTATTGTATTGGAACAAGTGGAGGCCGGGTGCCAAGAGCAACTAGGGTCCGTCATTCTTATTAGAGCTATGCTTTGTGCCAAGCATCGAAATTCACTCTTTGGAATAATTCTCATTATATTGCCCTCTAAACCTGGTTCTTGCTTAGTATTTTATACTTAGGCAGAAAGCGCTATCATCCTTCCAGCCATGCTGTTTTAAAGCACCCAGGTATCTTTAATGTTTAATCAAACTTTCCTAACTCTCTCCCTCCGATACTCACAATTTTCCAAAGGGTTACGTCATCTTCCTCTGTGATACATCTAGCTCAGCTCACCCTTTTCTACTTTCCCTAATACATTTGAAGAGTTAATTAAATACCGTTTATTTGGAAAAAAGATAATAACCTCCTTACTTCCTTCCTCGTGTCCAGCCTTACTCTGCTCTTACTCATCTTATACACGCCCCAGCAGCCTCTCTGAAGCAAGTACAGCCCTGAATATAAAGGAACGAAGCATGGAACCCTCAGCATGGCATTCATGGCTTATAAGGATATGAGTTCTTGTCTAGGATTGGTGGGATTGGTTGCAACTGTCTTCCCATCCATGTCACTGGCCCTGCTCTGTTCTACATTGAGCCATGGCATATGCTCTACATTTTCTTCCTCTGCACATGTGTTCATATTTTTCTGTTGGTTGCAGTGTCCTGCTAGATCCACAAATCCAAATACTATCGATATTCCAAGGCCTGGTTTATTTATTTTTTTTAATATGGCATTTATTGTCAAATTGGTTTCCATACAACACCCAGTGCTCATCCCAACAGGTGCCCTCCTCAATGCCCATCACCCACCCTCCCCTCCCTCCCCCCCATCAACCCTCAGATTGTTCTCAGTTTTTAAGAGTCTCTTATGGTTTGGCTCCCTCCCTCTCTAACTTTTGTTTTTTTCCTTCCCCTCCCCCATGGTCTCCTGTTAAGTTTCTCAAGATCCACATAAGAGTGAAAACATATGGTATCTGTCTTTCTCTGTATGGCTTATTTCACTTAGCATCACACTCTCCAGTTCCATCCACGTTGCTACAAAGGGCCATATTTCATTCTTTCTCATTGCCACGTAGTACTCCATTGTATATATAAACCACATCTTCTTTATCCATTTGTCAGTCAATGGACATTTAGGCTCTTTCCATAATTTGGCTATTGTTGAAAGTGCTGCTATAAACATTGGGGTGCAAGTGCCCCTATGCATCAGCACTCCTGTATCCCTCCAAGGCCTGGTTTAGATTCCAACTTTTCCAAAAAGCTTTCCATGGTTCTTTTAGGAAAAAGTTATTTCTCTCGTTCCTTTGGTCTTGTGTAAAACTTTATCCGTACTTCTCTTGTGGCACTTAATTCTTTATTTTTTGTATTATAATACAGGCTTATCAGTACATGCCTTCTTTTCCACAGTAAGCTCCTTGATTTAGGGACCAAGGCTAATTCTCCCGTATATCCCATTTAGGTTCTAGTACAATGCATGAGGCATATTGTGTGTTCAACAGATACCAGTTTAATAAATGAGTATTTGAAGAATGGGTTAAAAGCAATCCAGAATATGGTCAATAGAGAGCAGGGAATCTGTTAGGAAAGCATGATAATTAAGTAAAGGACTGTTATGCCATTACCTGTGGAGCAGATTTCCACTTCGTGAATATATTGGTAAAACATTTAGAAAGTCATGTTTGGAGTAATAGTAACTGGTATCTTCCTCTTGTAAGTTTAGTAACAGTGATACAGGTTTAAAAGAATTATCATAAAAGTGTAAATATTTTCCCCAACAAGACACACTTCACTTATTATCTAAAATGCTTGTGAGGTCCTAAGTTATTGAACTCCTGTAGGGTTTTTGGTTGTTGTTGGTTTTTTGTTTTTTTTTTTTTTGCACTACATTTTCCAGTGAAGCCTAAAAATATTGAAATAATTTTCATTCTGATTATTCTGTGGTATTTCCAGTCACAGTCAGAAGTAAGGCTATGAAAACTCTTATTAGAAAGACCCTTTTCGTAGTATTTTCCAATTGAATTTTATAGTCTGGAGATATTGCAATTCTTAAGATAATTTTCCCCCAAAGCCCAACATTTTTCCAAGCAAGAACTCCAACTCTTTTGACATTTATTTATCTGAAGCATTGGTAAAATCAGAGCAGCTTTTCACTCGTAGCAACCATACATTTGCCTTCTGGAGTTAAGGCAACATTTTAAAGTGGCAGGATCTCATAAACGTTTCATGGAAAATAAGAAAAACATGCTATAAAAATCACCAAACCGTGAGATAAGACGGAAGAGGAAGGAGTGGGTGATCAATGAGGCCCTCTGGGATGATTGTAGAATAAGTTCTCTTGAATATTGGGCCAGATTTTCACTACACATAAGCATGCATTAGATAATTCTGGAAATCGCTTTAACCCTTTTAGAAACCATACCACCATTATCCACATAGCTAAATTTGGCCGTTCCTATATAGTCTGTGTTTTTGTTCTGAAGTCCAACATTTCAGTTAAAAGTGGTCCCTTATTAATTGTGAAATCTTGGCAAGTTTTTTTTTTTATTCTCTCTGAACCTCAGTATCAAAATCTATTAAATGTCTGTAAGAGAAGTTTCAACTATATTGATAAAGATGGGTACATGGGCTTCTGTTTTCTTATTTTTTTAATGTTTAAAATATTTTATTAAAAATGTAATATGTGGTTAAAACACAGGCAAGATTTGTAAGAACATAAGGAGATTATAAATGCAAACTATCGAGCTCAGCACATGGCTTAATAATTGAAAATTATTGTTGCAAATAATGATGCTGCTGCCTGCCAATGATGGTTACTATATTCCTATAGCAATAGTTATGTACAGAGGAATATGTTGAAAACTGGGAGAGAGAAGATGGTGATTTAAAAAAATAGTAAAACCTAATCCCAGTCCTCTATAATCTAAGTATTTTATTTTGGGGTGATATAACTTACAGGCATGAAACTACTAAGTAGCAATGCAAGGCGGTATATGATTAAGGTCAAAATGAATTGTGCAGATATGTGTTCCAGAGTTGAGAGAACCATGTGTTCAAATAATGTGTGTATGTGTGTGTGCGTGTGCATGTGCGTGTGTGTGTGTGTGTGTGTGTGTGTGTGACAAATATTGAAAAGTACCTTGCAGGACTTTAGAAGAGCAGAAAATTTCACATTTCAGCCCAGAATGACAGAGCGCCATCAGAGCTTGTTATTTAAGAATTCTTTCTGAGCCCATTGTTGGAAACCCAGGGACCTGTTTGTAACAAGAGTTTCCCTTCCTGCCTACAAATGCCACCCATGTACCATTATCTTGACATATATAGTAAAACATAAAATATGTAGAAGCCACTTAATTGATGAGTTAACAAAATACACATGAGCGCCAGGAAATTAACAAGATGATCGTCCCAGGTTAGTATGAGGCATATAGCATTCTGCTCGGTGTGGTTTTCTGGCGTGCTTATTAGACTCCTGGGCAAGGAAATGCCTCTACCTGGAGATTTAGACACTAGAATTGATACTCCCAAGCGAAAGCACACTATTTGTAATAAAAGCAGTCTTTGTGTGGAGAAAATAAAACTGCAAGTTTTGTAAAATTGTAAACCACCACTGGCTCAAAAGTTATTATTCCTGTTTTACTCTCAGATTGAAAAAAAAAAGGCTTTAAATCTGATATATTTTAGTCTGTAACAAAAAAGAAAGAGAGAGAGAGGGAGAGAGCAGGTTTCTGTCAGTCTAATCTCATTACACATGTAGCCATTACAGTCAAAATGAGTTTCCACTGAGTAAGTTTGGGTGAGTTTCAAAACCAATTCTCAGAGGAAAAGAGTCATTACACTAAAGTAGTGTGTTATGAAATGGAGCTTCCTATTGTACCAGGGAATTCACATTCATGTTTGCTTAAGCCAGGGGGTGATGAGATGAATAATCCAGATTTTGTTCAATACAACATTGAATGGAATGAAAGAAGGGGAGACAAAACATTTAAAATGCATGATGTTAATACCCTGTTAAAGTTTAAAGAAATCGCTCTGGAAAAATATGCCCACAATACATCATCACTCTTGCTTCAGTTTTACACCTTCCTCGTCTCTCTATTGTACACTTTCTACTCAAAATCGTTTGTCAGTTGGCCTGTTGATTACCCTTGACCACGTCACTTCTATTCCCTTCTATTTTCCTTTAGGTAAAATCGTGTCCTCTCAGAATATAAACTACTTGATGGCAAGGAGTTGGCTTGGTCTTTGCTATTATCTTTAGGGACAAGAAAGGTGTCTTGTCCCTAATAGGTCCTCAGTAAATGTTTGTCAAATTCTGAGTATTTTGTTAATTTTTTTTTTAACGTTTATTTATTTTTGAGACAGAGAGAGACAGAGCATGAACGGGGGAGGGTCACAGAGAGGAGACACAGAATCTGAAACAGGCTCCAGGCTCTGAGCTGTCAGCACAGAGCCCGACGCAGGGCTCGAACCCATGAACCGTGAGATCATGACCTGAGCCGAAGTCGGACGCTTAACCGACTGAGCCACCCAGGCGCCCCAGATTCTGAGTATTTTGGAAGCTCTCTCTGCTGGTGATTCCTCATGAACTTAATGTCATAAAAGATGGTATGTATTTGAAGAGAGAAGGGGAGTAATGGCTACATGTGTAATGAGATCAGGCTGATGGAACCCTGGGTTCTAAAACAAACTTCAGAAAAAACATTGATTGTCAGTCAATGTTAAAGAAAAGTCAACTTTTTAACCATAAGAGACTCTTAAATACAGAGAGCAAACTGAGGGTTGATGGGTGGTAGGGGAGAGGGAAAATGGGTGATGGGCATTGAGGAGGGCACCTGTTGGGATGAGCACTGGGTGTTGTATGGAAACCAATTTGACAATAAATTTTATTTTATTTTATTTTATTTTATTTTATTTTATTTTATTTCATTTCATTTCATTTTATTTTTATTTTTATGTTTATTTTTGAGAGACAGAGAGAGACAGAGTGTGAGCAGGGGAGAGGCAGAGGGAGAGATGGAGACCCAGAATCTGAAGCAGGCTCCAGGCTCTGAGTTGTCAGCACAGAGCCCAACGTGGGGCTTGAACTCACAAGCCGTGAGATCATGACCTGAGCTGAAGTCGGATGCTTAACCCAGGTGCCCCTCGACAATCAATTATATTTAAAAAAAGAAAGGAACAACTAATCTTTGATTTACTTGTCATATACCTTTATTTCCTAATTTTCCTCAAAACTTGATCAATGATACTTTTGATTTTGGTATCATTGTGAGCTATTATTGCTGTTACTATTTTTATTGATGCTCAATTGTGTAATAGTTGGCCAAGGGGAATCTTTTTTTAAGTTTATTTTTGAGAGAGAGAGAGAGAGAGAGAGAGAGAGAGAGAGTCAGAGTGCAAGTGGGGGAGGGGCAGAGAGAGAGGGAGACACAGAATCTGAAACAGTCTCCAGGCTCTGAACTGTCAGCACAGAGCCTGATGTGGTGCTCGAACCCACTAACTGTAAGATTGTGACCTGAACTGAAGTCGGATGCTTAACAGACTGAGCCACCCAGGTGCCCCAAGGGGAACCTTTTTAAGTTGGCTTCTTGGTTGTTTTCACACAACACTAAATACCTTCCATGCTTTGTAGTTGTGACAAGATATAGTAGCCTTATCGTGCTTTTTTTGCCCTTTACCTGAAATCAGCTATTTCTCTAAGGAGTATTAGTTCTTTTCAGTAGGAAATGATATTTGGAGGCCACAATTTGTCCAATGGAGCCATTCATTGCTCCTGCATTGGTTATTGTTCATAAGTTTCTTCAGTGGACACTTTAGGGAATGTGTGTATGTGTGTGTTGTAATAAATCCTTAGGTCATATTGATACTTCTGATTCAAATTCAGGGATATAGGGTTTTTACTTAACCTCATCAGTGTTAACATCTGTATTTACTTTCTTACACAACAAAAAACTTGGTTTCCCATATAGGGAAGGAGATTCCAGGAAATGTAATTACCAGATCTCTTCTGTAATACAGAGGATACCTTAAAATGAAGTAGAATGGAGGCAAATATTAACTAGTCTTTGCTTGGTCTTTAGGGAACACATTTGTTTTCCCTCTGCTTTAAATTCATTTTATTTTTTATTCACTTTTTGAATGGGAAGAAGAGATTGTGAATCCAGCCAATAATAATAAAAACAACTGCCTTTACTGATCATTTATTATACACCAGGTACTGTCCTAAAGTCTTTACATGAGTGGGATGAGAAGGGAAGTTCTTATTTTTGCAGTATTCTTTATCTCCATTCAAGCAATTATAAGACTATGTAGGAAAGAAAACATACTAATAGGCCAATATTCACTAATGAACTGATATATACTTAGACAACACTAAAATACCCTGCTTTATTTTTCTTAGCATCTTTTCTTGACCATAATTTAAATTTCTTTGTTGGCTAATCTCTTATAGATTGTACAATGTTGTAAATATCGAGGAGTAGAATAGCCAAAATACTTTTGAAAAGGAACAAAAGTACCCAGTCTGTAGTCTCTAAATACTATTTTCCACTAAAAGGAATCAGGTTCAGAGAAATATACAGAAATAATATCGGGAATATTATAAGATCAGCCTGGGAGGTCTTTTCGTACCAGATGGAAAGAAAATAATAGCAACTATTGGGGTGGCACCAAAAGGACTCAGATTATTTGAATAGAATCCCATTGGCCAAAGATCGGATAATTTGAATATTAAGAGAAGCTTCAATGGGTTGAAAGATATCTTATGTTTGAATCCATGAGTTTACAATGATACAGAAAGGTCAGGGTGTGGTAGCAAGGAACTTCATTGGTTATCTTTAGAGGATGCTAACAAACAAACTCATTATTCTCTAAACTGATAAATAAAGGGGGGAAATGAGCATTTAGCCTGCCTTTCCTGCATGACCCATACCTCAGGGTAACCAAATAATTTATGGCAAGAAATTCCTTTTTTTATAGAAATTTTACACCAAACAAATGGAGATGGAATGATAGAACATCACCACTTTTCAAAATGCTAATTAATGGATCTTAACGATAATCATCAAAGGCTGCAACATCACAAAATAAGAAACTGGAAATTAGGTACCCATTGCTAGAATTACATAGAATCACTTGAACTATTCTTGCCCCCCTCCATCTAATCTAATTATAACTACTTTTTCACAGGAGACTGAGGAACATGTTAAATGACACTGCAGTGATACAATCATCAAATTTAACTGTGGGAAATTCTATAGAACAAATGGCCATTTTTATCAGGTAGTAAACTGCAAGGAACCAAACGGGACTGGAACCTATAGTTCCCAGAGTTAGTTGATTTTTGGAATAATCCATCCACACATAGCTGATAAACATACTTTTCATATCCTGTGAACTTGGCCTTCAAAACGAAGATTATGAGACAAAGCATAGGAAGGATTAGCAGGCTAAATTTCGAATGCCATGTTAATGAGCATTTCCTTGTAGTTCTACTGAGCATAAAGTTTCCTGAAATATCCTTCAGAATGCAAATAGTACTACATTGTACGGAGACTGGCTTATCATTGCTTCGTTATTTAATTCTCTGTATTTGTTTCTTAATTTTATAACTTTTATCTTCAACAGTAGATTATATTATCATAAGGGACATACAATTAAAATGAAGCAATTGATTTATCACATTTATTTTGGCCCTAAAATATACTCAAGCTAAAAATATTTTACATTTCCCTTACCTGTCCTATTTTGCCTAAAGTAGTGCCAGATTTTCATTTTTTGATAAAATATATGAAGCATTTTTTTTCTAAGTGTTTTTTTAAGTTGCTCCATAGTGAAGCTCATTATTTTTAAGTAATGGTGAAATAATCAGATCCCTAAATTAGTAGAAAAGTAGACAATACAAGTGAAGACAGTAAAATTACAAGTAAAGAATACAAGTAAAAGTAAAACTACAAGTAAAGACAGCATTGTTACAGCTTCATAGAATAAAGTATGTTTCATTTTACTTATAGTTCAGTTCCCAATGTTTATAATACATGCTCCAGTGTATGCAAACTACCATAAGATGAGTGAAGAAGAAGAAGAAGAAGAAGAAGAAGAAGAAGAAAAGAAGAAGAAGAAGAAGAAGAAAAGAAGAAGGAAGAGAAGAAGAAGAAGAGAAGGAGAAGGGGGGGAGGAGAGAAGGAGGAGGGAGAGAGGGAGGGGGAGGAAGAAGAAGAAGTGGTTGTTTTGCAACACGAGTCCATTATCCTCCCCTTTGGTTTATGCATTTGTTAAAAAGCCAGTAGAGATTCTAGAGTAGGTGAGAAGGCTTGGAATTCACTGATCAATGAGATGTCACTGTGAAATACTCAGAACGTGCTTAGTCTTCACTTTCTTTGAAATATTTTTCTGATACCAAATGCCAATTAAAATTCCATGTTTGAGTTGGTTTGATTAGCCACATTTAGAGCTAAGAAATGGACTTCCTTAACCACTAAACTTATTTCAACATGTTATTGAGAAGAGAGGAACTCACCAGAAGAGAAAACAAACTGGTGACAAAAGGGTTCCCGTGTCCTTCAAGGAAGAATAAAAAAAATGAGGCTCCTTGGTTTCATATGTGACTTTGCGTTAAGTAGAGAAAGGCGGAGAGAAGCTCAATTTCCCAAAGTCTTTGAATTTTACCAAAATATATTTACGTCATTGGTCTATGATATTTATCTTGAAAATAAAGGCATACAAAAGTGTAAGGCTATAGAGACACAAAAATTGTGCTGTTCTAACAGGTACGTGCCCATGAGGACACATTTGCCCAGAGTGGGTGCCTCTTTCTAATTCACACAGTAGCTAGCAACAGCCCTGCTTTTGGCTGGGGAAGGATGAGCAGAGAGGGATGACAGGACATTCTTCTGTGAGGCAACAATTCTTTCAGCTTTCAGTTTGAGAAGAAGAATGGAATAAAGGAAGTGTCTCCATCAGATAGTTTTGAAAGAGAACAATCTCACATATGCACAAGAAACTCACAGACATCATCAGCTATGGTTCAGCTTTATATTTCTCCAATGACATGCTCTACAAAATATTTTTTTAAATATGCTCTATAAAATATTTCTTCTTCATGCTCTATAAAATATTTCTTTTTTGGCCTTTAGTGATATCTTGGGCACATTCCATTGCTTTCTTGTCACTTTCAATTTTCATGAAGTATAGACTGGTCCAATTTAACACATCAAACTTATATCCTACTTGATGTTTGTCGCCTCCCCTGCCCTCCTTCCCACCCAGGCTGGGGGTAAGCTGCAAGGGAAGAGACAATGCTCTACTCTTTTATTTGTCATTCCTTCCCTCTTCTGGTTCAAGGGCTGCACCAGTGGGGGGATAAAGATGTGCCCATGGGTTTATTTATCTGGCTTTAGACGTAATCTTCTCTTTGTTGTTCACAGATAATTCAGATAATACTGTTTTAAAAAATGATGTACTCTGGTACTGATGTTGATCTGTTTGATCTACAGAGTGTAAATATCCACTCCCTTCTAGTTCTCGATCTCAGTGAGGCACCCACAGACTCTGGAGTTGGGGTCTATTCACCACACAGCCAGTCTTCTCAGGTGAGATACCAGTAAGATAGTTCCAGCATGCCTATGAATGCGGTCTGTTGTCTGCCTTTATTTTGGCCTTCTTGTTGTCTTTCTTTCTCTTTTTCCCCTTCTGAAATGGGAATATTGGCCGGCCTATTCATCTTTCTAATTATTAGATGTGATGTCTATTCTACTGACAAATGAAGTGACCTTCTCCTCTTCTTAAGGCACCTTCAATGTTGGCAAATAATTCACTTCAAGTTCCTTCTGTTTGGCTTGGGAGAGGTACAAGCACCTACTCTCTTCCCCGTTCCACTCCAAGATGGGTAAGAAAAGGCCAGCATTCCTCTTTCAAGTCAACAATTACTGATTTCAATAATTTCCTCCTTCTCCCTTCTCTCTCTTCAATTTCTAGTCTTCTGCCTATATAAACCTCAGTTTAGAATGGCCACAGTTAAGATTAGGCTGCTATATAATAAACCTGGAAAATTCTGGTTTCTAGTCCTTTGTAACCCTCTGGTTCTAGTCATTTGTAACCCTCTTCAGAATGTAGCTACTTTGACATCTTCTTAGTCTCGTTTTTGGGTCTTAGATGTCAATTATGGGGCAACAGAAAAATCCCACTCAATGTAGTTTTGTGTTAACAGCTTATTTTATGAACATATGTTATAATTTCTTTTCTCCTTCAAGATTACCTTTCACGAAAATTTTAGCCTGATTTCACTGGCCCAAGAACTTTGGCAGGAAAGGTAGATAATATTGCCTGTGTGTAGACATAGCTAATCCTGTGGAGCAGATTCAGATTCAGAATTTTGTATGGGATGAGCTGGTGTGTGTGTGTCTGTGTGTTGGGGGACGGAAGTTTCATTGTTAAAAGGGAGAAGATATTGAAATTTCATTTATGGAATTCTTTATACTTTGTTGAGATAATAGCAATTGTTAATCTCATAGAAGAGGGGCCCAATGGAAATTTTGGAGGGGAGTCTTAAAGCTCCCTAATGCCTGATAGCTAACATAATGCTACTACATAGCCTTAGACAATGGAGAAAAGTATCACTGGGATCCTATATTAATCTTGGAAAGAAAAAGATGCTACATTTCAATAGGCAATTGAAGATAGTTTAACAAATGAACTACTTACAAAATGTGGGAAGCTAACAGGCATGATAGGCACCTGGTAGTTAGCAATAGCAGGAAGCCATTACTACCCATAAGCTGAAGGAGTAAGAGGAGAGAAAGTTTATTGAAATCCAGAGAGAGATGTAGCTGAAGTTACAGACAAAAACTCGCAAACAGATGTCGCCTTTAGTAGGGAAATTCAGTCACTGCCAGCCTGTAACCTCACAGGGAGAGAACTGATGTCTTTCTCCTTCTTTTCTCTGACCTCCTGACCTTCTTTCATCACCTCCCATTGGACGAACCAGTCCTGAAGCCAACTGGAAGCCACAGGGCAAGAGAACCCACTGCGACAGTCCATAAAGGTCAGTCTCCCGGGGTCATGTCAGCAAGTCGGCAGGGTAGAGAAGGAGGAAATGGAGACAATCTGCCATAAACCCACTTCTTGTCTAGGGAAAGTCACCATTTTTAATACTATATTAAATCTCTGCCTTTGACATCATCAGCAACCAGGTGAACTTTTCATGATTTTATGCCTTCGGCAGAAATTTAAGTTCTTTCGAATCCTGTACATCCCCAGAGATTCCTCACATGGCCATCTATATTCTGGCTAAGAAAACAGACCACTCACCATTTGGTTGAGTCCAGTCTGGTTCTCAACGCACCTTTACTCTATTCCCCTTGTTCAAGTCTGAACGACTATCGCATTTCCCCCTTCTTTTCTCATGGCAGGAATCATCAGTTCACCTTCACTCTCTTTCCTGATGAGCTAAAATGTGGTCTGAGAATCTTTCTTCACCTGGTGCTTTAGCAATCAAATTAATTTGAGTTGGAGTACAAGACGAAAGTCATTGCTTTTTTATCCCTAGTCTACGGGCACCTTGAACGAAATGTTTCCAGTTTTATTTAAGAGGTTACTTCCCACCGGCTCCGGAAAATGTTTGCTACATCCATGGTTTGTTTGTTTTTGCCACCTACAATAACATCAGTGTCATCATTAATTGGAAGCCTTTCTTGAGTTTTGTAAATAACAAGGCCTCACTACTTGACTTTTATTATAAGTTTCTTTTCCTTTGTCTAGCATAGGTCTAGCATTTCATCTTTAGTTTACCACTGCTCTCCATCTCTGACTACTCTTTCACGGCCAGACTATGGTTGGAGTTTCAGACTCTCGTTTGGGACATACCTCTTCCTCACCAGGGTCCAGCAACACCTCACATTTACAGAATGCTTTACAATGCACAGAATACTCACACATAACACTTATGAACTTCTTCCTGATGATAGGCAGTCTTTTGTGATGAAATTCAAGAATTTCAGATTTTTGGTCTCTGGGACCAAATTAGTCTTCAAATTCTTATTATCTTACTATGGTTTTTAGTCACCTTCTTTTAAAAATTTTAGAGCTTCTTTTTTTGCCTCACAAATTTTACTGCAATTACATAGGTAATGTTGGCTCTACAGAGTTGGTCAAAGGAAGTAAGCCTTTAGAAAAATAAATGTGTAAAACAAACCTCCAATTTAGGAATTGAACTACAAACACTTTCTTCCTCCAAGATGATATTTGACAACCGAACTTATATAAACCATAGTTCACATACACATTTCACAGCGATTTACTCATGATAATAGGAATATACAATCACTTTTAAGATATTTTTTCTTAAGAAGGATTCTTTTTGAGGATATTAGTGTTCCAATTGCTTCCTTTCTTTAAAAAGGGGAAACTGTTTGACATATTTTAGCTGGTCCTTAGAGAAAGTCACAGATGATTTTTACTACATTTCCTGTGGTATTTTTTTTTTTAAAGGGGACATTTTTTTTTTTAATCTTTTTACCTTTTTAAAGCATGCTACATCAATGCCTTTCCTCTTAGATATAATTCCTCCAGGTGCTCCGGCTAAGCTTGTAAACCTTTCTACTATGATGAGTCTTTCTTTAAACTGGAAGCCTTCCTGAACTTTTTAAAATAATGAGACCTCGCCAGGTAAATTTATGATAAGGTTCCTTTTTTTCCAAGCCTAACCTATTGAACCTTGCATCAATTCATAGTTGGCCATTGGAATGTAAGACAATGGTAATAAACAATAAAAAGGGTTTTCTAGGTGTCCAGATTTCTTTATGAGAAAGAGGAAATGACTAAGTGATTTCATGTTGACCTATAAAGTCATCAAATAAATTATGATGCGTTATTAATCTTGATTCCTGATTCTGGCTCCTTTTTTTTTTGCTTTCTTCCCAGACTGCTTGCTTCCCTTATGACATAAAGCCAATGCCTATGGTACAGACCCTCAGTTGGAAAATAGAGAAAGGAAAATAAGAGTTAGAGTTTCTTTTAGCTTCTCTTAATGTTATTTCTGTTTCTTAAGGAGTTTCCAGATCGTGGTTAACCTGGAGTCTCCATCTCTAACATCCTTATGGAGCTTTGTCTTGTCTATAATTCAGGGCCACTAATGCCCCAGGGAGTGCCTTTAAAACAGGAAGTTGCTCAAGCAAATTATTATCTTTAGGAGGACAGATCTATGGCCAAAACACGTGTTTAGTAAAGCTTATGAATACACACTTCGTTTTCCTTCTATGTCCCCACCTTGCCCATGGTTCAGTGGCAGGTGTCACAAAGACCTTTTTGTTCAAGTTTTACTTTTGTCCCTATTTCATTGGCCACTAAGAGCTATAACTCACGCGTGCCCATGCAGTTGGCTCCTGATCGCCAGGGGCATGGGGGAAGTGGGAGAGTGCCCTGGTGAGGAGACAGACATTTTGTGAAATCTAGCCATGCTTTCTTTACTGCTTTAAGGGATTGAAAATTCCTGAATTTTGTAGTCTATGGCCCATGACAGGCATGGATGTAGGGGGAATCCTTTGAAGGATGCTTTGAAAGTCTCCATATTAAGGTTGACAAGGATATAAATGAATGGATTTCAGATGCAGTGTTAAAATCTCTTCTTCAGTAAACTTGAAAACTTTCGTTTTGCAAAGCTTAAACAGTAAACAATAAAACGAAGTCATAACACATGTGTGTGTTGGCCCTCTGATATGGGAAAGACGTGGTCAAGTAGTCTGCTTAGAGTTTGAAGGGCCTGCACAATGGACGCTGTGTGGGATATGGACTTCTGCCCTGGGATGCATTTCTGCCTGTGGGCCACCATAGGCACCGCACACAGTAGGCATTCAAGAATGCTTGTTGAGTAGATAGCTGAAGAGCAAACTGAGTTAGCACTGAACCCTAAATAATGTAGGCAAGTGGTTACACAAAAGAGGAAGAGAAAGAAGTGACAAAAGCCCTCCATTCAAATCGACTCTCTCCAAGGTAAGTGGACACATGATCCATAGAACACGAACCTGAGGCTATAGGTCCTTCCACGTTTCTTCTACGTGCAATTTCTTAAGGTAAAAAAGGTTCCTTTTTAAAAACAAAGTATAACACTATGAAAACACTGAATGTTTGATGTGGAAGCCTTTTTAACATCAGTAAAAAAAGGGGGGGGGGGAATGCTTTCGTTATTTCAAAAACAGGGAAATGGTTTTGGATTTCCTTGAACATTTTAGAATTTAAAAGAATTTCCCATGCATGAATAAAATCAGATTTTCATCAAAAGGCTTTCAAGCAAAACTTCACACTTTTCTCCATAAAACAAAACAAATATTTTTCAGAGCAATATTCTCTTACACAAAAGATTTTTACAAATCATTAGAGTGTTCCATGTGAGGAAAATAAAATTCAAAATTATTCAGTAAAATATTTTTCTTTCATTTTTTATTGCTACTGTGAATAAGAAAGCATTAAAGAGGATGAATGACTATAGATGAAAGTTACCCTGCCACACATAAAAAAAAAATTCTTTTAATGTTTTGGTCACGAACTCTGACAATGATAAATCACTTTTCAACAGCTGCAGACAGCTGTTAAAGTCTGGAGCCTAAGACGCTTAATTGGGGAAGTGTGTTAAAAGTTAAAGGGCCAGTGTCTTTTTAGGCTACGTGAATACTTTCTTCAACACACCCCTAGGAGTGCCCTCTAAGGTTTGGGAAAGAGCATGCTATTCTCTAGATTCATTAATCGCAAAACTGTAGATGAACAAATGTAAAGCACTCCCATGTACATGTATGAGCAAGAAATAAGCTGCAGCGTATGATAAAGGAAGACACTCAAAACGCTTTCATTGGGTAAATGGTTTTCATATATTCGGTGAAGTGACTGGGATTCATGGTACTCTTTTATTTCAGATGTTTGAACTGGCAACTCCTAATTGCTTCAATGTGGGTCTTATTGCAATTAATATATTTGCCCAGGACTAATTTACTTCGTGATGATTCCCAATCCTATTGAAATCAGAACAAGAGATTTTAAATAAGTTTTTAATTACTACTTTGTGTTGCTCATATTTTATTCTGACAGTATTTGGGCAGTGAGATATTGCGGTTAGTTTAGGGGCTGCCTCACTTCCAGTTTTTGTTCATTAGGGTTTTTCAGACCAGTGTGCTGTCATAATATTTATCTGTGGCATACAATTGCTAAGATAGCATCCTTCTGAAGCAGGCTCTGTTGATTGCACAGCATTCTTTCCAAAGCACGTATTTATATATCACATATGCAAAATGCATATATATGTCGTATATATACTTACTGCCTATTCTTGAAGTATCACTGAAGAATACACTTTATGTATATATACTCTACTAAGCTCTGCAAGAACTGGACTGATGGGTTTTACTTTTTCCATGGGTACCAAGTGTGTAAAGTTAAACATCATGTATCTGTTTGAAGAGGGACGTTTCCCGTTGAGTAACTGTCGGTAGGTCATTTCTCCTCTGTAAAACTCCTGACATTCAGGAAAGGGAGTAGTTCTGTTTCACACTCTGTAGCAAAGGTCTTCTCTGGGAATTGTTTGCCGAGTAATTTGCTCTTACACGATACATCATTTTTATTGGTAATAAGGCAGATGTCACCAACAGTGGAGTTTGTCCAAGGTGGGCTCTGAAATTTCTTTTAAGACATTATGCTCCCAATCAGGCAGAAAATTGTCATCAGCTAGCACAGATTGAAAGATCACGTTGCAGTGTCCAAGGACTGTTTATGACTTTTCCAGCTATCCACAGAGTGGGTGGTGAAGAGTGGCCTCACGCAAGCATATTTGTTCCAGCTATGATGTATTCAGTGTATAAAATTTAGGGAGAAATGTACCATAAAAATATGTTGTGTAAAGTTTGTATTTTTGGAAGCAGATGTATCTATATCAAAGATGGAGGGGAAGAAAAAGACCCATTTTTAAGGCCTTTCTTCTGAAAATGTCCTTTTGAAAAATTTTACCTATTGCTTAATCAGAACACTAAGATAAATGGCTTCAAATGAAAGCTCTTCGCTGCTAATTTTAGAGAGACAGGTTTACATATTTCTTTCATAGGAATCCCGTGAGCCATTCTTAACACACTGGATAAAGACCTAGTGTCATGATCTGTATCTCAGAACTTTAAAAGGTTCAAATTCACTTACTTTGAATGGGAGGCAGGATTGTACTAATTCTCTAAATTTCTAACTTCAACCTCCTATACATGTGGAAGGATATTACCCCGCTACCCGAATAGGTAAAAGCAGCAGAGTGGGAATATAAATTTCATGTACACAACACGGGAGTGGGAAGATGGCTCCTGTCCAACATTGTGCCAAGACATACATCCTCTTGTTGCTCCAATGCTTATGGTGCGACAAAGACCATTTATAAAGCTAACATTAACTGTTACAGGGATTCTCACTAATATTTCAATGGCTTAATAAAATAAAGGTTTGTTTCTCATCACAGTCGAATGTGGGTCTTCCTGGTCAGGTGGATGTCCCCCAAGTGGTGATTCAGGGACCTACACTTCTTTAGTTCTGTGGTTCCACCATCCTCAACATGTGGCTCCTAAAATGGCCCTAGGGGATGATATCCACTAAGAGAGGGAGAGAACAGAGGTGTTTGGGGTGCTCATCCCACTCCCTCACATGCCACTGTCACTCAGTCACAGTCTGACCGAGACACAAAGAATGCTGTAGAATGTCATCCCTCATTGGGCAGCCCTTGCCCACCAACTTCATCTAATGAAGGCAAGCAGGAAACTTGAGTGGACAGCTAGCCTCTTCCACCAGAGTATAAAGATCTCATTCTGTCTCTCATTCCCTCTCATTCATTCATTCATTCATTTGCTCTCTGTCTCCACTCAACACTTGTTTATTTGTTTTAGGGCTTACAAAGTGGGGCAAGACCTACAGTAAAAAGAAACAAAGGAGAAAGAAAGAAAGAAAGAAAGAAAGAAAGAAAGAAAGAAAGAAAAATCCTATTTTGTGGACCTTGCTGGAAGACTTCCAAGGAAGAGTTCTTTGGCTGCTTTTGTTTTTAAGGTAATCAACAAGTTAATGATATACTTTAAGTATTGGAAATTAATAAATAGGAAGAAAATGTCTTTATCTGTCTCCATTCTTCCTCCGTCCTCCCCACACACCAACAAGGCTGGAGCTCATAGTCAGGCACACAGTTTTGCTCAGTGTTCAAAATTTGAGCACGTGTGTGTCAGAAAGTTTGGGATGTTTGCCTACAGCATGCATGGATGTGCGCATGAATTGTGGGAAAGGGTGAGTACACAACACACTGCGCCTTGCCCCTGCTGGAGACTGGGGGGAGGATGCAAAAATCTAAATCCTAGACATAATTCTAGACATGAATGAGGTTGAGAGCTTCCAAAAACAAGAAGGAGGGAATTTAGTGAAATTAGGAAAATTTCTCTCAATTATACAGATTACTTATGCTTATCAAGTTAAAACATAATGCATGGCAAAAAGATTACAGATGTGTTTTTAAGTGCTGAGCCTCAAGAACGGCAATAACTATGACACAGCGCTGAGGACATATGAAAAAAATGTCAAACATAAAAGAAACAAAAAACAGGCAATTGAAGAAACCTCAATGGAAATATATGTGCCAAAAAGGGGAAACTGGCTGTTGATTCCCCAAGGATAAATCCAAAGAGAAAGCTAAGGTGGGTAAGAGTAAAAGGAAAGGAAATGGAAAGCAGTACTTGTGTAGGAAACAAAAGTGTGATAAATGTTAGTATTTCTACTTAGTTACACAGGAAAAGGAACGGGTATTTTTGGAAATAAAATCTTTCCCTTAAAGATAATAACTAAAGCCAAGTAATGCTTTTAAAATGAACAGGAAATCACTTTGTATAAGAAATCATTTGATAAAACCTAGACTAAAAATAAATGACCTATGTCTTTGAGAAGACATCGAATAGAGACAAGGAAGAACCAGCATTGTGCATAGTTTCTTTTAAAAAAATTGCTTTTAATGTTTACTTTTGAGAGAGAGAGAGAGAGAGAGAGAGAGAGAGAGAGACAGAGTGTGAGCAGGGGTGGCAGAGAGAGAGGGAGACACAGAATCCGAAGCAGGCTCCTGGCTCTGAGCTGTCAGCACAGAGCCCGACGCGGGACTCAAACTCACAGACTGTGAGATCATGACCTGAGCCGAAGTCGGACGCTTAACGGACTGAGCCACCCAGGGGCCCCAGCACTGTGCATAGTTTCAAAGGAAAGGAGAAGACTCTACCTTTCATTCTGGATAAGTAGGGAAGACAGTCAAAACAGGATCCATTTGCACTGACAGACAAGGGTTTACAATCACCAGGAACAGATTCTGTCGAACTGTGCAAATATCTGCCTACAACAAAAAGAAGAGCCAACATGTGGCCAAGAGAATTTCACACACCTTTACTCAGCATACTCAGAAAAGGACCCGAGACCACGTAGCTCAACTATTTTCACACCGACAAAGCACTTTTTTTGAGAAAATGGGTGACAACAAACCAGCATCAATCTTAGAAACATCACAAGGGCTAGCAGGCAAAGATTGGTCTTGCTAAACCAGTGCCATTTTCAAATGACTTTTGCATGCTTCTTTCTCAGGAAAGCCACAGACTGAGCTTAATTGATTTCACAGCTGCCCCACTGCCTCTCCTTTATAGCCTGTTTTTTAATTGTAATTTAAATCATTGTCAGTGTAATGATGTGTTTCATATCTGTCTTCCCCACTAGACTGAATGCTCAGTGAAGGCAAGGCTCCCAACTGGATTTTTGCTAGATTTCCAGGATCAAACACTGTCTCTGGCATATAATCGTCTCCCAATAAGTGTTTCCTAAGTGAAGAAATGATCTGAGGGTTGGAAGAATGTTCTTACCTCCACTCCTTGCTTAGTCAATTCCTCCCCATCCTTCAGATCTTGACTTGGGTCTGGCTTTCTCAGCAAAGTCTTCCTTGATTCCCTGGACTGGGTAATAGTTACCTGTTTGGACACTGCTCTTGTCAAAGTTGCAATTCTACCCTTATTTATGGTATGATTTGATGTCTCTTCTCTCTATAGTCTGAAATCTTTATGAGGGTGGATCATTTTATTCCTAGAGCCTGTCATAGTAATCAGCATATAATAGGCACTTACGTAATTTAATTAACCAACCTAAAATTGGCTCAGATAGCTGAATGAAAGAATAAGTAAATGAATATATGAACGAATGAAAAGGTATTTATAATGTTTGCTATTAAATATACACTGAATCTGGGGGTAGTCTATGTACATACTATTAAAGAGAATAAAAATGTGAAGTGACATTCTTAAATTGGCATGGTAACAACAACAACAACAAAAACATTTGTAACACAGTAAGGTTAAAACAAGACGCCCAATACAATGATGAGAATGATGTGCATGAGATACAACTTTGTGAGACATGAGTGAAATCAGGCTGCCAAGATTAACAACCATTTACAGCCCAATACTGAGATCTCACAGTTACATTAGGGGGACAGCACGAGGACTGGCAAATACCCACTCAGAGAGAAACATGTCCACATATGCCTATACTACTGCAAATAGTTAAAACTTGAAGTGCATTTCATTAAAGCAGAGACTATCAATCAGAAGAAAGAAGGATTGAAAATTAATGCTTAAGGAAAATCTTAAATGGACAAGGATCACTGAGCTTCAAGAACAAGGAAAGAAGCAGCACCCTTCAGCACCTTTTACATGGAAACTGTAATAGAGGGCTATTTTCCAACTCTTTATTGCCAGAGCAATAAAAATGAGCAAAATGCATCAGATGGAATCTATGTTAGAGGTAAGGATAACTGTGTGAAATTGAGCTTTTCAAACCTTGGACTAACTCACTAATGAAACCATGTCCCTCCCCAAAGTCCGTAAGGACAGATCTGTTCTCACTGGGATGAAATGATTTAGGGAAGTCAATGAGGGGAGGTCCAGGACAAAGGCCTCCGTGACCTCCCCCGTGCCCTCAGCCTTTACACTGAATGATGAGAGTGGGTGAGATCATGAAAGAGTGTTTTTCAATGGAAATCTTTTATTTCTTCATTGTAAATTTGCACTATGCTCAACCACATGATCTGCTTACTTTGTTAGTGAAACACCTTTAGGACTTTATAACTAAAGGAGACAATTGTCGTATATTTATCCAGAATATGAGTGATAATGCAGAACTATTGGTTCATATGACATCCACTGGGGATTTTTTTAAATTTGGGGTGAGGGATTATAAATTGAGACTTTATTGGAAAATTCATACTATTAAACCAGAAACATACTGAAATTGGTGCTAAGTTTATGAAATGGAAAGTTTTCCAAAGTTAAGTATCTGTTGACTTAATATATCCAAGATCAAGTATCTGAGTATTGAGAAAGCTAGTTTTGTTGTTGTTGTTCTTGTTGTTCTGAAATGTTCAGATATCATTGGTGGCCTTGTTCATGGTGGAGTGTAGGACTGCCACATGACCAGCTAGTTCACTTTATTTTTTTCACTCAGAATGGAGCATTAATTGGACACCTATTGTTTGTGCACTGTTGGGTTTGATGGAACTCAAGGAGTTTAAAACAGGAAACCTTCCCTCCTGAGGTTTGTAAAATAACTTTCATTTGATTCAGTGTCTCAGAAACTGACTGAGCAAACTAGAAAGGATCTATATTTATGGTGTCCCGATGGAATTGAACTCATTTATTGATTCATTCAATCAACAAATATTTATTGCAGGAGAAGGGAGGCCATATCTTGTCTCAAGGAGCATTTGGGTTGGTAGGAAATAAAATCAGTTCACACCAGTATCTAAAATATTAGGCAACATATTTTCAGTGCCTGAGTCAGGTACTATAGGTTGAATCTCTAAATACTTCCATTCCCAAACCACTTTTCTTTCCTTTTCCTAATATATCATAGAAACAAGAAAGCCAAATGTTTGATTTTGCGGATTCCCTTGCAGTTAGAGGTGGCTCTGTGACCGTTTTTTCCAAAAGGATGCAAGGCCAAGTCTGCCGAGGGAGATTCTATAAACGCTTTTGCTTTCCACCTAAAAACAGACACGGTCTTTTACCTTCTCTTATGTTCTTATGTAGAATGAAAAATGATTTATGGAGACGCAGAAGCCATTTTGTTTCAAGAGGCAACAAATATAAGAATGAAAAGCCAATATAACAAGGATGGTGCAATCTCAGCGCCTGATGGTATCAGTAAGCAGTTAAATCAACACTAGCGAGGGCCTGCCTACCTCCAGACTTAGAAGAAAAACAAAGTCCTATTTGTTTAGGCTACTATTAGCTGCATATTGTTATATGCAGCCAAATGCATTCCAACTGACCCAGATATTAAGTCACTTCAACAGACTTTGTCAAGCACTATAATGGCCCAAAGTTCGGCGCATAGAACCTTGTTTGGCGCATAGAAAACCGTGTGCGGTGCATAGAAAATTCTCACAAATTTTAGTTCAATAAATGAGTGTTTGTTTTCTTTCATCCAACTTACACATAACAAGAAATAGCAAAACATTGTGTCATCTAGTCCGATTCTCTAAACTAGTGTGACTGTACATTTTTGGTTATGAAATTCCACTAGTACATCATAAATATTATATGTGCACGCGCATATACAGAAACACATATACGTGTATATGTGCATATATGTGTATATTATATGTGCATGTGTATATACATCAATATTTTATGCATGTCCCAAAATATTTTTAAAAATGAGAAGGTGAAAGAATTAGATACAAATACATATAACAGACATTGTGACCCTCCCAAACACCACTGCAATGGATCAAGTTTACTGTATCATCTGGGGACATGCTCTTTCATAGCTCTGTTTGGGGAACACTACTCTAGAGCGGTATAGAACTATTTTATGGCCAAGGAGCAATTGATGAATCTCACAGATTATATCAATATCTCAAATCACAATATATATCATTGTACATCATTTTCTTCTAAGTTTTCCTAGTTTCACAGCTGTAGGAATTGGTGCACTGTGGCTAAAAATAAACTAACAGATTACTAGGAATCTAATCAGCTGGGCTCACTTCTATTTACTCTGAAATGACATAAAATGTACCTGGGCAAGCATTTATTGAGTCTCTACTGTGTTCTAGACACCATGCTAGGGGATATAAAGATTAACTGTCCCCTATCTTCAGGATCTCAGTGTTCATTGGTAAAAGAGGCAGATGAAATACCATAGTTTCAATGGTAGAAGCTTGTCCCCATACAATGGAGCCATGAAGGAAGCATTCCAGTGAAATCTTCATCATAGTCTGTGATACGAGTAGACAAAGAAGTCGTTTAAAATGGGGTTTGCATTTTTACTCACTAGTTTGTGCCAAGTAAAACATCCTTTACGTTTTAACGACTAATCAAGTTCTTCTCAAATTGCCTTTTATTAGGACTAAAATTTTTAATTAACTGTTCTAATAACAGAGTATTTTTTTCTTTTGCCCTCGATGGAATGAAGTAGGCTTTGAAAAATGGTCTTGGAGGTTCACAGCTGATGTTCTGCCATAATGTTTTGTACAGCACAGGTCAGTCTTAGAGTCAGCAGGGATTTATTTTCAGAAATAGAAAAGTGGCCCTTATTATAAGGTGGTGTTATAAAACATTTGCCCTAGGGTTCACGGCATGTCTCCCATGTGTGTTATTTCAGTAAGGTTCTGGGTTAGTATTTTAAGAAATAATATTCAAGTGATTTAAAAATGAATCATGTATATTTGCATGTTTTTGAAGAAAGATAAATATAAGTGTATTAACGTTGTATTTTATACTACACTGAGTAAAGAGAGAGATGATGAGAAAAACTTAAAAGAAAATTAATTCTTCCTTTGATTTTAACCATTGAGCCCCCCTCCCCAGTTATTCTTAAGGTGACTTCTGCACACAGCACATCCCCGTTTGTGGATCCCACGAAGCACAGGCTCTTTGCTGCAAGTCCTTTGACCTCCATCCCTTCCCCCACCCCTCAACTAACCCCAAGTGACTTTTCATTCAACACTTCCAAGAGCAAATGAGTTTCTTTTGTCTAAAGTCGTCTAGACAGATACTAGGGATCAGGGAGAACTCCAGATCCTTTTTTCTAGCATAATTGTGTCTGTATTAACTTACTCCGTAACAGTTCATACTAAAAAGAGCTTAAAAACTGCTAATTCAAATTCGTTTATTTTGCTAAAACTATGGTGCTTTGTTGTCTCCTATCTGGTGGTTCTGAGCAATGTGAATACTGTGTTAGCAGAAATAATCTCCTACTTAGCTCAGGATGAATATCTTGCTGTTTAAATCTGTTCTTTCACAAAGCCCTAAAGTACAGGCATATTTCTGCTATTGGGAAAGCAGAAAGCCTAATTATTACATTCTTGTATTTTAGTTGAAATGTAGGCTTTATTTTCACACTTCTGGCAGCTTTTTGGCTTGGACAAGATTTTGATAGTAATTTTTATTCACAAAGAGAGCAACAAGAATTCTTCTCAGCTCAGTTATCGATGGACATAATAGATGACCTCGTAAACTCTCTAGCAATCTGAATCTACTCCTGAGGATTGTCAGCTGGATAATGAAGAAATACGTTCCAGGGTTCAGAAGTGACTGTTTTCTGCATGTGTGTGCATGTGTGTGTGTGTGTGTTGCTGTGTAAATGTATTAGTGTGGGATGCTGTGTATGTGTTGGTATATGTTAGTGTGTCTGTGTATGTTAATATGCATATGAGTACATGTGTATTAGTATGTGTTGTGTGTGTTGGTATGTTAGTGCACGTGTTTTGTGTGCTTTGTATGTTGGAAAAACAGGGGAACTGATAAACTGACAAGTAGGAATAGGAAATTTGATGAGCATAGTCATCAAGCAGAACCATGTCCTTTTTGTTTCTTTTTCCATGAAGATGTGAGTTGGAACTATTCGATAAAGCACTGGGGCAAAAAAGTTGGTAAAAGAGCAATAAATTGAGAGAGAGCTAGAATGAGAGGAGACAGTGAGAGCTAGACAGGCAAGGAGACAGAAAGAAATCAGAGCATGGAAAGGCAGCGACACTACCTGGGCCAGTGGACATCTCAGGCTTCCCCATGGAACAATTACCATAGAGCATGTGAAGAAAAATTATTTAAGGTCAAGTTCAACCACATGGGCTGAAATCCATCTCACCTTGGCTCTGTTTTGCTTTTTTTGAGGAACAGTAATGATAAGCCTGATGAAGGACAGTGTGTAGACCAAGATGCCTGAAAGCTCTAAGCCTTTTGGTGACTCCCTGGGTCTTGACAACATGTCCTCATGTCAACGCAGCACTGGCTCTGGAATGAACTGGGAGAGTTGCCCTGTAATTAATTCCTTGTGTGTGGTGGGGCGGGGGTGTGGTGGGGAGGGGGGGGTGCGGTAGGGAGAGGAGAACAATAGTGGAAAAGAGAAGCCTAATTTCCCCATATATTGAAAGCTTCTGTAGCTTTCAATAGTCCTACCTGTTTTCATATTGAGATTTGATTAGATGCATTTTAGTATGATATGTAATAGTAAAGACTTAGCCATATAATATATCTACACAAAAGTCTGCACTCAAGAGCCTTGCCTTACAAAACAAAATAAACTACTAATTCCAATTAAAAATAAGAGAGGTTAAAAAATATAAAAAACAGGGCACCTGGGTGGCTCAGTAGGTTAAGAATCTGACTCTTAGTTTTGACTCAGGTCATGCTCTCACAGTTGGAGAGTTCGAGCCCCACATTGGGCTCTGTGCTGATAGCATGGAGCCTGCTTGGGATTCTCTCTCTCTTTCTCTCTCTGTCCCTCCCCCACACATCTCTTTCTCTCTCTCCCTCTCTCTCCCTCTCTCTCTCTCTCAAAATCAATAAATAAACTTTAAAAAAAATAAAGAAACAAAGGAGGAATCTTTATAAATACATAATACATGCATACAAACGGAACATGTTTGCAGGGATAAACATTCATTGCAAACACGAAAATGTGGCTTGGACCAAAGCCACAGGTAGGATAATTCACAGCAACAACAACAACAACAACAAACACTAAAGGATTTCTGAGAGCTGAAACAAAAAACGAACCGCACCAGAAGGGTGACGCTCTTTCCGATTCTCCCATTCCTCGTGCTCAGCCCCCACGTCAATCACCCTCCTCTCAGCGGCCACTAACCTGGCTATTTGTCTGTTTCCACACTACTGCCTCACAAAACATCATGCCCACTTGCCTGGAAAAGATAATATCTCACACATATGGGGCCTGCCTTTGATCTCTGTGGTCGAGCGAGAGGTCAAAGGCCTGCCTTCTCCAGGCCCTTACTTCAAATGATTCCTTTCATTTAGTGAGAAACCAAACGTTAGGAGGGCAAAGGCAGGAAAATAAAAGCTGTGATTTAATAGCAATTTATGGGTTTGGCCTATTTCAGTTTGGGTTTTATTCTCTTTGGGTCACATCTAATCCTCATTCCTCACTGCCGCCTTGCCCTCCCTCCACCACCATTTGTTTGTCTTGTGGCCCTCAGACAAATTGGCACTCTAAGGGACCCTCTTCCTGGGGACATGGCGTGTGCCATTGTGTCTTTCTGAAATGTGGCATCCAGTCAGAGACTTCATTCGCTGTCTCTTTCTGACAGGAAGAGAATGTTGTACGTAAGCCAGAAGGCACAATTATGGAGTGGGCTTTTGGAAATTTAATGTTTTAAACTGTGGATATAAACAGCCTTTTAAAACTCACATGGTTCGCTGAGAGAATGGCCTATTTGTACACAAATGGGGAAAAGACAATCCTGGAGCAGGTTGGCTTCAAAACTGGATAGAACTTAGATGCTGAAAATATTTTATATTTTCTCTTTCATGAGTTAATAAAATAAAAATCATGGTATCTAAAGGCGCTCCAGAGTTTAAACGCAGAGATTGTCATGAGATAGAATCGGTTAGTTTGCAGCTATTTTACGGGTCATTAATGATAATCACAATGCTGCACTTCACCGTATAACGATGTGGGATGTTCTCATTTATGCAAGATGCCCTATGTATATCAGGCACTAGGTAGGGTGCTTAGTCATGTTTATGTCAGTTCATCCTCACAAGAAGCAGAGGCAGATATTATTATTCCTCCTTTTTAAACTACAAGCAGTTAATCAGTGAGTTGCAAAGAAAAAGATGGAAACCATGTTTGCTCCCCCTGGAGTAAACAACCGGCCTGGTGAGATCGACCTGAACGGATGAGTTTTACTTAAAGAATGTGAAAATACCATCCACTGCTCCTACAGAGGAAGGACTGGAGGGCTCAGCTCAATAATGCAGTGCTTCAGTCATGGCAGCTCGTGACTTAAGTCATGGAGGCAGCTTCACTGAGGCCTCTGGAATCCCAAAGCCAATGTTAGCGTGTGCCATGGGCAAGTTATGGAACCCCCTGGGCCTCTGTTTCTCTGTTTCTCTCTACTATGGGCATAAGGCGTCAGGAGAACACCCACCTCACAGGGCTGTCATGAGGATTAACTGAAGTGGCACATGTGACACCTTAGCCTATGGCTTTCTATAGTCCAATACATGTGTTCCACATAGCCACATTCAAACATTCTATATATAATATATATTATATATGATACATATGAGACATATCCATAAATAGAAGTTATGTCTACACAATATATATATATATTCCAATATATACATCCAATGTATACATTATATATATATATATATTCCAATATATACACTCCAAGGTCAGCTAGAGCTGACCCCATATACATATATATATACACACACACATATATATGTACATATATACATATATATGTATATATACACATACATGTGTGTGTGTGTGTGTGTGTGTGTGTGTGTGTGTGTATGGGAGGGGGAGAGAAAGAAACCTGGAGACTGTTGTACCACTCCAGGGGATAGCACTGTTGAGTGAAAGCTAGGACTCCTGGAGACATAACAGCCATGCAGTATAACTAGATCAAGACTTTTACTGCTCTAAAAGGCAAAGTAGGGAAAAGCTGGACTGCTAGACATTATAGAGAGGTTAGCTTATGGTGACTTGGAAAAGAATATAAGAACAGGACCTCGATGCATGGTATTACCTTGACACAAAATATACAAACAAACATGGAATTCAGTTAATCTTCCAAAGCAGCTTTATATATGCAGGAGGAAGGCAAAGACGCTGTCCTAGGGATGCTTCCTGGGGCATGACAAGTCATTGAGGACAAGGTCACACTATTATAGTATCTTGCTCAATCTTCTGTCAGTAAAATGGCAGGTGGTATGGCAGTTAAGAGCCTGGACTTATGAGCCAGGCAGCCTTGGTTCAAATATCAGCCCTGCTGATTATTAGCTGTGGAACCTTGAGCAAGTTAACCTCTCAGTATCTCCATTTCCCCAACTGGTAGAGTAGATATTGGTGTGAGGGCTAAAGGAGTTCATGCGTGTGAAACACTTACAACACTGCCTGGAACAACGTCCATGCTCAATAGATGTTCGCTATATAGACCAGGTGTCACATAGGGTATACTGATCTCAGTGCCTAGAGGCTACACAGGAGGTTATTCAAAGCTTTCTCTCACAGCTCTCAGAACTCACTGGGAACTTTATTAGGAAAAAAAGATGCTAAATTGGGAGGGGTCTACATGGGCTTTCAAGAGTTTTCTAGTGTGTCCTCTATTTTTCGCTAGAGTAAGTTCGGTGAGTTCTGAGAGAGGGACACCACCCCTTGTACCAACCAGGGTACCATTTGCTTCCTATGCTCAAATCAGAGTCTGCTGAGTAAGACATTTACAATTCAAGAATAGCCTAACTGCTGAGGAAAAAAACTCTGGTGAATTCTGTCTGACGGTACATAAGATTACAGATGTTGAAGAAACAGGGGATGGTAGGGAGCCAATGTCTATTTGTACTGGACGGTTTCACAATATTTAGGAAGATTTTGAAGGACACATTGGTACCTGGAGCTAATATAATGAGAACAAGTGAAAACCCTAATCATAGATGACTGCTGAGCATGGGAAACAATATCCCTGTTAGCACTGTGTGACATTTACATGCTCGTCAAGCAGTATCTATACTCCATTGACAGATTTGTGACTGAGAAGCCTTTATGGTAAGAGTTTAAAAGGTAGCTTTCCCCATCCCCCTGAAATAGGTGAATCCCAAGTTTGGGAAAACTCATTGCTGACGCCACAGGGGAGGGGAAAATTACACAACGAGAGAAGAAAGAGAGACCCCAATGGAGATGTAGATATTAGGAAAAGATGTGAATTATTCATTGGAATTAGAGAAGAGGGCCGGGGGCTACAGACACAGGGGAAGCCTGTGTTCCTCTCCAGGTCTTGGTTACACCAGCTGAATTCTGTTTCTCAGGTGTGCATTCCACAGCTGGAAATGCGGCGACAAGGGATTAGACCCACAACACCTGTGATGATCTAAGCTCTCGCTGACCTTGGAATACGTGAAGATAAGCTCTTCCAGTAAGAAATCCTTACTTTCAACTTGCCTGAAGTGAACCCAGGGCCGGTTTCCCACACTTTCCGCTTACCAGAGAGGCACCTTTCCCATTGATTTTTAAAGTAACTTTCTTGAGGTCTCAACCTGGATCCTGTGCTGATTCATTCCTGCTCACTAATCTCCCCACTTATAAAAGTTTGAGGTCCTGGAAACCTGCGACTCTTACCCACCTGCTAATCGTTAAAACAATTACATGGTTAGGAGTCACAAACAAAGCAATTAATAATGTACCCAGGTCATGTTTCCTCCTTGTCCCTTCTGCAGGGGGATGAATTATGTCCTTGTCCCTTGTAGGAGCTGTGTCTCTGAAACAATGACACACACACAAAGGAAGGGTGGAAAGGGGGAATCTTTTTGACTTCTCCTGTCTAGACACCTAATTCCTGAAACCCTCACCTGACAACGCGCCCTTGCCCCCAGTCCGCCTCATGTTATAATAGACTTTAAAAATCCTGTACCTTTTTTGCCCCATCGTGCGTAAATTAATTTTAGCCCATTAATTCAATATTGACCACATACTTATTTAGCACTTACCGTTCTTGGTGCTGGGATGCAGAAGTGGACCAAGCCCTTGACCTTCTGGTGCTGATGTCCTTGTGATTATGTGGTCTATACTTTGCATCAGTAGTTCCCAAGCTAGATGAGAAGTTTTATGATGGTAGACAGGATGCTTTTAATCTTCTTTTTGTTAATAATATGAATTTCCACACCAATGATCATTTGTGCCACACTTCATAATGAAACTTACAAGCATTCTGGTCGTGTTATTTTACTTTTCCCAGTAGTAGCTACTATCTCCTCTGGGGCTGCCATTTTGTGACAAAGGTATTCTATTTTCTAGTCCTCAGAAACCCTCAGAACATTCCACATCGGTACAGATAGTGTGGTAGTGTGGTTCTTTTAAATTTCCTTTTTTTTTTTTTTGTTAGCATTTCCTATAATAAAAGTTCTGCTGAAATAAAACATTAAAATATATACATCAGAGTATAAACTTTAAATTCAGAAAAGAAGGAAAGGTGGCATTCTGGCTGACAAAGTGAAGAGGAGGGTGAAACCCCTTTGCACAGAGGGATTATGGAATCCATGACTGCTGCATCATGGGAGCTGCCTTTTCAACGTAGCTTCGACCTGGAAGTTGATCTTTTTACTCACCTTCCCCACCTCAGGCCAGCATGGCTCAGAACAGAAGCTTCTGGAAGAAAAGGCTATGAACTTAAGTAAATAAGGAGGGCACAGGGAATTTTGAGGAGCTTGGGAATACGGCAACCCTTTTAAAGTACAACTAATGAATTCATTCCATTTAATAAGCACGTGTCAAGCCCCTTCTCTGGGATAGGCTTTGTGCCAGGTGCTGTGGGAGGGGTGGGCTGGGGAATTAAAGATTGTAAGTAGAGATATAATTGACTTTGAATTTAAAGTGTGATCTTGGTATAGTTGTAACTATGAAACTTAGAATTATCATGTAATAGTTACAAGCCTCCTGATATATGGAAGCAAGAATCCCAGCGTGTCCTAGAGTGACCAAGAAGAGTTAATAACATAAATAAAAGGAGAAAAAAGAAAGGGGGTTGACAAGAAAACCCTGGTATCAACTTGAACAGAGACAGTTGCTGGCAGACAGATTCAACTAATTTCTGGTGAGGAGGAATAGAAATCAGTATGAAACCATGATCACACATAATTTGCTGTACATGGTTATGCTTAAATTAATTGTATAGGGAACTGTGTTTACTCAGGCAATAGATATATATTGAGCGCTAATACAAATGATTTCCACCTCTGGCCAACATTAACACCACTTGGGGAGATTTGATACTCAGAGCTCCTGTCCCACACCAAGTAGATCAGAATCTTGATGGTGGTACTTACTGCTTTAAAAGTTCACCCTGAGAACTTGAATGTGTGACGGAGAGTTGGGAACCATCGTCTTAGTGCAGTGGTTCTCGCATCTGGCTGTACATTAGAATCACCCGTAGAGCTTCTAAAATGTACTGATTCTGGGTCCCAACACCAACCAATGAAAGCTGAGGAGGGTAGGACCTGGATAGCAGTACTTAAAATCTTCCCCAGATGATTCTAATGTTCAGGCAAGGCTGTGAACCAACCAAAACGAAGTACTCCTGTTTGGTACTTGTAAACGTAGAACAAAGCTAGTGGACAAATCTGACATCACCCCTCCCCTCACAGAATTTGAGATTTAATGAGAAAGAGGTAAAGATCACATTACAAGCAAATTATAAAAAAAGCAAAATTATGGTAACGAGTGCAATGATAAAAAAAAAAAGGCAATAATTGAAAATAATGATGGAGTATGAAGGGATGATCACATTTAAGCAGAATGATTCAAGAGGGGACATTTAACTTGGGAGTTAAAGGACAGCAAAGAGCTATTCTTTGGAACAGAAGGAGGGGGTAGGAAAAGAAGGAATAGGGAATAGATATTTCTAGCAAACCCAAGCAGCACATGCAAAGGTCCTGGGGTGAGGCAGAACTAGATATGTTCAAGGAAAGTTTCTGCCTGGCAGGGAACAAAGATAGGAGCAGTGATATAAAAAAACCTGGAGAAATTAGGCAGAGGCCCCATCATGCCACGTTAAAGAACTTGTATTCCATTTCAAGCTTGATGAGAATCTATCCAAGATTTTAAGCAAGGATGGGATGTGCTCCATTTGGTTTTCTAAAAGATGACTCAAGAAATAAGATAGGCTTGTTTGAGGGGTGAAGTATACCTCCTATTATCTAGCAATCACACGTGGTTATAAGTAACAGAGACCCACAGTAATATTTAATGTAGGGATTTAGTTTTCTCTTACATTGCGAGCATTCTAGGACTAAAATGGTGGCTCCTTCAGCTCTCCCCTTACCTTCCCTAGAGTGTGCCTCCATCCTCAAAATGATTGTATGATTGTGACATAGCTGATGCAGTCCTAGCCAGTGCGTCTCCACTCCAGGCAGGAAAAGAGAGGCAGAGCAAAATGGTCTCTCACACCATGTTCCCCCCTTCCAAAGATCTTTATGGGAAGCCCTACCCAGTTCTGTCCTACATTCTATTTACCAGGACTGTGGCTACCCAATCTGCCAGAGAGGCTGGAACATGTAGCATTTCAGCCAGGCACATTGCTACCTCCAACAAAATCAGAATTTTATTTAAGGTAAGAAGGGGAACATTGATATTGGGAAGATATTGCTGGGTTTGAGATATATTTGGAGGTAGAATCTCTAGACCTTGCTGAATTGGAATGGAGAACTGAAGGAAAGGAAGCGATCAAAAGAGGGGCCACAGGGAACTGGGGAAAACCATGGAGCAACAGGTTGGAAAAATCAGAAGACCACCTGGAAATGTGAAGTCCCAAATACCTATGAGATGGCTAAATGGCATGGCCAAGCAGGCACGTAAATGGGCAGGGGGGAGGGAAATGTCCAGAGAAAAGGTTCCTGAGCTGAAGGTACAAAGTTGGGAGTGATAGGTTAGTTTGAAATTGAAGCTCTGGGTAGATAGAACGAGGTTGCTCTGGGAGAAGGTATATGGGAACAACAGAAATTCAGGAATAAACCCTGAAAAGCACCAAAATGTCAGGTTCAGGCTAATGAAAGGGAGCTACCAAAGGGAACAGAGGAGAGGCCAGTGGTTTGGAGCAGGATACAGGGAAAGTATGTCAAGGTAGCCTAGTGAAGAGCATTTCAGGAAGGCTGGAGTCAACCTACCCAATGCTTTCAAGAGGCTAAGAAAGTTGAAGACAAAGACATGTTTACCAGATTTGGCAAATGGAGGTCACTGGTGACCTTGAAAAGAGCAATTTCAGCTGACTGTGGGGGTGGGAATTGACTGAGGTGAACTGCACAGAAAACAGAAGATGAAGAAGTGCTGAGAGCATGTGAAAGACCCCCTTTAAAAGATGTGTGACCTGGAGACGAGCAGAGCCATAGGGTAATTGCTGGAAAAAAAAGATTGGAAGAGATTGTGTTTGTTGCTCATTTTTTTTCTAAGATGGGTGATACTAGAGAATGTTTGCATACTGAGGGGAATTATCCAACAAAGGAGAGAAAGGTGAGGAGAGGGAGATGGGGAAAACAGGAGGGCTGCGTCTGTAAGCAACAGAGGGCAAAGTGAGGGGCCCGGCTTGTGATGGGGGGCGTTCCTCATCCCCCGTAAGCTATACCCCCCTGTGTGAATGTAGTTCCAGAGTTCAGACAGGGTCACGCTCCAGTGATCTTTTTGTTTGGTGAAAATGTACTCTTTCAAATCCTATGAATTTCTATCTGAGACAGGATAGCAGTTAAAGTCCTTGGACCCATTGTGGGCTCACCAGGTTCCCAACACTGCCTGTAAAATGTAAGACCTGCTCCCCTGTACAAGTATGAAACAAACTTTATAGGTACACTGTTATTTTTTCTTTTTCATTTGCACACATTGAATATAATATGATTCCTCTCTTCCTTCTCCCCTCTCCCCCTCTGTTTCCCTTAATAATTTTCTTCCAGAATATATTTACATAGATGCATACCTCAACTGGAATTGGGGACATGGTGTTTGAATTTTAAAAATTCACTTCTAAAATTGGTGCATGGCTGGGAAACAGTCCATCACACTTTGCACAGGAATGAAGGGTATCCCAGGATGCAGGACTTCAGTGTTAAACCGGGCAAGTCTCCAGCAAACCTGAATGGATGGCCACCCTGAGCGTGGGTTATGGTTTAAAGGTCTTTGGTCTTACAATAAATCTATTGAAACATTATTTCTTCTCATTACTCAATCAGGCTTATCTAGGCAACTATAATCTGTCCATACCAGAGTCTTTGGAAAACAAGTTTGCACTATGTAGTGCTTAAAAGCCTGACTTTTGAGTTCAGAAAAACTAGGTTCAAATTCCTGGTACTAATGCTCTCTGAACTTGGGCAAGTTGAGTCTCTCAAAGTTTCAGTTTCCTTATGAAATGAAATGGCATGATAGTAATCAGACCTATCTTTGATTGTTCTGAGTCTCATCTAAGAAAATGCATGTGGGGCTCAGTGCTCAGCAGAGGAATAGCTCAGTATTTGACAGTCGGTATCGATAATTATAAGTAGACATACGTTAATAACATCTGAACTATGCCCAATTCCATATACATCGGAACACTTGAATCGCACTTCCCTTATTAGTCTCATGACAGCCTAGAGACTGAAAGCTTCTATATCCTGTCTGTGTAATTGAAAATATGTGGTTTTTTAAAAAAAAATTTAAATAGAAGGAATACAGCATTATGGTTCAGAGCACAGACTGCTAACATCACTTGTTACCAAGTGAGAAATCTTGTACAAGTTATTTAACCATCTGTGTCTCTATTTTCTTGTCTCTAAAATGGGTATAACATCAATTCTTCTGTCACCAGAGGATTCAAAGACAAATTGAAATAATACATGTAAAATTTAGCACATAGGAGGTGCCAATAAAGGTACCTATGATTATCCTATTGATAAGGGTAGTTTAGGACGGTATTGATACAAATCCTTAGTTACGAACAATTTAACTCCACACTGAATACCAGATCTTAAGATAGTTTAAATTTAAAATCATGAAAATATAAATGCTAGAAAAAAGTGATAAGAAAAATGCTAATTGATGTAATAAACCCAAAATGCATGCTTGAACATTAAAATTTTATTGTCTCTCCCTTCCCAGATATATTAATTCAATATTTCAAAACCTAAACCAAAACCTATTACTCCAGGTGTTCCATGTTGCCAAAATTTTAAAAAGTCATCTTTTAGTTATAAGGTTATAAGTTAGATGTAAACATATACTAAGAATGACAGACATTTTCAGTCCAGAACGTTTGATAACGTTTTTCTCAAACCAAAAAAAACATGAAATTATTGTTGAGATATTTTTATTACAGAAAACACTAAAAGTGAAAAGAAAATCTACCTCAAATCTCATTATCCAGAGATTAACATTTTGTATATGCATTTTTAATTTTTTCTACACATCCCCTGTTTTATATTTTTTCCTAAAAATCTGGACTCATATTCTACACACTGTTTCTCGATGTCATTAAATATACCTTCTACAATATCGTCAGTAGATATTTCTGTACCACACGATGCTTAACCAATCACATCTTTTTGGACATTTAAGTTTTATCCAATTACTGACCTTAAAGTTGCAATGTCTATTCAATAACCTCTGAAGAATAATAATTCAAAGATTTTTGTTTTTATGAAAATATTTCAGTTAATGAAGTTGATAATGAAATAGTAGAAAATTAGTAGCTATAAATACAGGCGAAAAGTCAACAAACCTATAATTGTAACATCTTAAAGAATGAAATACATTCTGTCTCTCTGAAATCCTTAAAACAAGAGAGTTGGGTTTTTTGTTGGATTTTTTTAACGAATTTCTTTTATGGGCTCTACTGAGCTAAAGTTGCAATTCTCGAATTCTCTGCTGCTGATTCAGTTCTCTACCAAATTATTTTTAGATGTGTCTTAACTTTACTATTTGATGAGAAATTTCAAAATTCTGAGAATCTCATGCTGTCTCTAGCTATCTTTCCCCTTTGGTCCCCCCTAGCCCAGTGACAAGGTCCGCACGCCTAAGACTAAATAGTACTCAACTATATGTACTAATTTAAACCACTATAAATATTTGTCATATTTACTTTCTTCAAAACAAAGATGAGGGTTGAGTATATAACACAAAGAAAATAATTACAGATTTTTCTCCAAAAATTCTCTAAATGGTGACAATAAAAATGAACCAGTTAAAACACAACAATGAAGGAAAGAAAGTTACCATGGAGAAGTGTTTTGAGATTTCATTTTTAAAGTTACTTCAAAAAAACCCAGAAAACAAACAAACAAAAAAACCTAAGACACCATGATGACTAAATATAGCATTAGACTTTTGACTGAATACTGGAACAGAAAAAATACACTCTTCGAAAATCTGGTGAAATCTGAATAAGGTCTGTAGGTTAGTTAATAGTATTATACAAAGGCTAACTTCTTAGTTTTGATAACTATAGCATGGTATACCAGATGTTAACATCAGGAAAAGCTACAGGAAGCTGAATGAAGGGTATATGGAAACTCTGGACTATTTTTGCAACTTTTCTCCAAGTCTAAAATTATTTCAAAATAAAAAGCGTTTTATTTATGTATTATGTTATTTTTTGTTTCATTTAAATTCAAGTTAGATAACAAAACAGTGTAGTCTTGGCCTCAAGAGTAGAACCCAGTGATTCATGTCTTACATATGACACCCAGTGCTCATCCCAAAAAGTGCCCTCCTTAATGCCTGTCATCCATTTGTTTTTAAAATGTAATGGGAAGCATAGGGGTGCCTGGGTGGCTCAGTCTGTTAAGCAACCGACCCTTACTTTCGGCTCAGGTAATGATCTCATGGTTTGTGAGTTCAAACCCGGTGTGGAGCGCCCCCCTGATGGCACAGAGCCTGCTTGGGATTCTCTCTCTCCCTCTCTCTCTGCCCTTCTCACACTTGCACATACCTGCACACATCTCTTCCTCTCTCCCTCTCTCTCTCTCTCTCTCTCAACAACAACAAAAAAACCCAAAACACCTGAAATTTAATAAGCCATAAAGCAACAAGCAATATCATTTTGGTTTCCTAAAATGTTACAACCCAGGCAACATTTCATAATTATTTATTCTGAAGCTTATTGAAAGAGGAAAGACTAGAAAGCATCGAAACATCAAAGTACATGATAGAAACCAGTATCGGACGTTTAAAAGTGTCCATTTCTATATAGTTTCAGCTCACAGTACAACTAAAAAAACAAACTTCTGTACTACTGAGGCTGTATCTAAAATTGGGTGGTGAGGAGATGCTTTAAAATATTGATCTCTAGTTAAACGTAACTTCTGACAATGTTGCGTAGTTTCACAGTCTAAATAAATGATTTTCTTTTCTTCCAAATGCCTGAAAATAAAGTGCCTAAACCTCAGTTTTGTCATTAGATTTATCTAGATGCCACATGTACTTAAGAAAATGGAGTTTCTATAAAGTCATATGAAAAATGGATAAAGCAATGAGAAACAATCAGATGGCAGTTTATATGAAATGCCCAAACCATATAAATTATTTTAATTCATTATGGACTTGTTCCCTTTTTATCACTTTGATTAATTAGTTATATTTTGTATTTGATTAAAGGGCTTAAAAGTGTAGAATTTAATAATTTCCCCTAAGTCTTATATTTTATAACATGAATAAGCCCAAATATATAAATTTTATGGAATATTCTCAGCTGCCTTAGGGACCTCCTTTTTATATTAAGAAAGTATCATCTGATAAATAAGAGTGGAAAAGATAGACAATACTTATTAAAGTTTTGTGAAGCCAAATATATATATATATATATTGCAATTTTTTCCCTTTAAAGTATATCTCTAAAACTCAAATGATTACTTTCCATTAGTATAAATATTTCCAGAAACTAGAGAAAAATAAAAGATTGCAATCCTTTATTCAAAATTCTCCTAAAATTCTGCAACCCTGTAAATGGATATTTATTTTTTTATATAAGAAAATGCATCTATCCCAAAAATAAAGGGGACTGGAAACGCTTTGGTGATATTTTCTTCATACTAACTGGTATTGAAAAAGTAAAATTGCTCAAGGTTAATCAGGCTAATCTGAAGAAGAGGAAGTTTACCCTTCATTTCCCAACAGATTCTCTTTAATTTGGAACTACATTGACAGGTGGCCTCAACACTCAGGGCATTACAGACCACCTTGAAGGTCTCAGTGCCAGTAGCCTTTGAAGTCAGAATAATCAACAAGCTATTTGATATCTGATCAGACAAATGGCCCCATGGAGAAGGCCATCTCTCAGGTAGACTGATTATCTATCAAACAGGAATAACTTGATACACTTTGCTGAGCCAATTCATAGACTTAATGGAACTCTAACATGGAGATAAATGTGAATTAAAACTGATTTTCAGTGCTCTTACTTTCTATATGTGTTACTATGTTTTCTTTCAAGAGTGCCTAAGTATCTACCAAAATATAATCCTTCACTGAAAATGAAAGGAAGAAAAATGAATTTGTATTTTATGGGCAGATAAACCTCTCTCCCCTTACTTTTTTTGGTAAATGGAAAATTGTTTGATCAAATATTTTGAATATGGCCATTTAAATTCATATATAGTACAAAGATAAAAACTAAATTTTTTTTCCATAATGTGTAAATAAGATGGCGACAAAAACTTCCATTCTTAGAAAGGGGATTTTTTTTTTTAATGTTTATTTATTTTTGAGAGAGAGAGAGAGAGAGCATGAGGGGGGAGAGGGGCAGAGAGAGAGGGAGACACAGAATCTGAAGCAGGTTCCAAGCTCTGAGCCGTCAGCACAGAGCCCGACATGGGACTCAAACCCGTGAACTGTGAGATCATGACCTGAGCCAAAGCTGGACGTCCAACCGACCGAGCCACCCAGGCACCCTGGGATTGATGTTTTCTTATCAGAACAAAATAAAATATTCAAGACATCAAATATTCTCCACTATCTGAGATTTCTATTTATCAAACCTGATTCCAATTGCATTTATTTGAGTTCTCTGCCTTCAGTTAAGCAGGTAAATTTATGTTGTTACTTCATGTGACCAATCTTCCCTGTTCAACTGAAGAGTCATTCATAGTTGCCTTGGGTGCTCAGGAAAGACCTGACACCACGTATATGTACATTTGTAATACTCCTATGGTCAACATTAATGTCAATTCAATTTAGTACAATAGTTTCTGAACCCCTTCTTTGTTTCACACACTGGACCAGGTGCTGTGAAGGGTATTCCATGGTTTGCAATGGCTTTCTCAATAGAACTTACAAATATCATGAGCAGTCTCCCCAGTGTGAATGATGTGCTTGACATCCTTTCCCTTTGTGGCCACAGTTCCCAGAAAACCAGTTTCCTAGTTCATAGGAATGCTTGACCTTACAGAATATGAGTGGTTCTCATTAGCAGGGACAGCTCCCATGATTACCTGGAGGCACTGGAAAAAAAATACTGCTATTGTTAACCTGTACAATACTTACCATAACCTTCCAGTCTCTAGAGATGTTCTAATGTAGTAAAGAAAGAGAAGAAAAAGAAAAAGGTAAAAAGAATAATTCTTTGACTATCAATCAGTAGCATTAGGAATGTGCCAAAATTGCTGCAAACTCATCTGCATGATGGCTGAATTCATTGACCATTTGCCTTATCATTGGTGAGCATTTGCCACCTAATGACTGTGGCATGACACTATGGCAAAGTTAAACATAGGCTCTGGAGTCAGGTCATGAATCAAGTTTCAACTCTGTCATTTACTAGCTAATGACCTTAAGTTGACTACTTCAATTTTCCAAGTTTTAGTTTCCTCATTAGTAAAATATGGGAAATAATATATCCACCACGTTCTCAGAGGCTATCACGAAGATGAACTGAGATCACATATGAAAGTGATTAGCACGTAACTTAGAACGGGATCAATGTTCAATGTCTTATAGCTTCTATTGCTAATTGGAAATGTTCAAGTCTTCCTCACAGCTACTTGGCAAAGCGTATAGTATATTTCAAGACCCTGTTCCTGTTGTTATTATTGTTTAACTATTAAGCTACCATTACTCTTTTCCCCCTTCCCAGAAGTCAAAAACGATATGTAATGAGTAGATGAATCCAGATCATTCAGAATGTTCTGTCGTGGAGTAAGAGAAAATGTTTGTAAAGACTCTCTTGAATACTATTTTGCAGAGGTTATGCACAAAGCTTTGTAATCTGAGTAACAGGAGGAAAGTTGGGATGTAGGAAACTGGCGGAGAATGACATAGTGAGTATACTAACTGGAGACACAGAAGCCAATGACAGAGACTGTCAGAATAATCCAGTGTTAACTGGAGGAAAAGGGGGTAGGCATCAGAGAGAGCGTAGTGAAACTAGACACACAGTTTGAAGAAATGAGCCTCAAAAATGAACCCAGAAAGTAGTACCATTTACAACAGCACCAAGAATCAAAACGTTTAGGGGAAAAGTCTAACAAAGTACATGCAGGATCCACATGCTGAACAATTACAAAACACTGATGAAAGAAAACAAAGACCAAAATAAATGGAAAGATATACCATGGTCATTTATTGAAAGGCCCAATATTGTTAGGATGTCATTTTCTCCCAAACTGATCTCTAGATTCAGTGTAGTCCCAATAAATACCCTAGCAGGGTTTTCTTTAAATATGACAAACCTGATTTTAAAAACTGTTTTGAAAGGCAACACTCACACACACACACACACACACACACACACACACACAAATAGCCAGAATAATCTTGAAAAATAAAAAGGAGGATAACCTGATTTCAAGAATGATTAAAGCTGTAATAATCAAGACAGACAGTGTTGTCAAAGACACATAGAATTATGCCATAGAAAGAGCTTAGAAACAGATACACATATAAATGGTCCACTTTGGCAAATGGATTTTTGCCAAAGGTACAAAGGCAAATGGTGAAAAATAGCCTTTTCCATAAATGGTGCTGGGACAATTTGGATCTTCATATGTAAAAAACATGAAATTCAATCCATACCTTGTGCATAAAAAAATTAATTTAAAATGGATTATGGACATAAACATGTGAAGTCCAAAACCAAAAAACTAAAATTTCTAGATTAAAATATAGGAGAAAATGTTTGTTGCCTTGGTGAGGGAAAGATTTCTTAGATGTGCCCCCAAAGGCACAATCTACAAAGAACAAAAATTGATAAATCAGACTTTAAACTCCAAATATAAAAACTCCAAATTCAAAACTTCTGTAAAAGCTACCCTTAAGAGAATAAAAAGAAAAACCACAGACTGGAAGAAAATATTTGCAAATCATATATTCAACAGAGGACTTCATCTAGTATGTATAATAAAGAACTCTTAAAACTCAACAATATAAAAATAAACAGCCCAATTTTCATGAACAAAAGATCTGAACTGACTTTTCACAAAAGAAGAAGATGTGATCACACATAGTCCCATGAAAAGATGTTCAACATCATTAGTCATTAGAGAAATGCAAATTTAAACCATCATGGGATGTAATTACAAACCTATCAGAATGGCTAAAATTAAGAAGTCTGACAATACCTAGTGATAAAGAGAGTTTCAGGGACAACTGAAACTCTCATACTTTGCTGGTGGGAATGCAAAGCGGTACAGCCATTTTGAAAAAGAGCTCATCAGTTTCTTATAAAATTAAACGTATACTTACAATATGATTCAGAAATACAAACACAAGAGAAATGCAAACTTATGTAGACATACAAAACCTTGTACATGAATGTTTTTATTGTCTTTATTCATAACAACACACAATAAACTGTAAAGACCCCAAATACCTTTCAACTGGTAAATAAATTATGGTTCATCCAAGCAATGGAATACTACTCAGCAACAGAAAAGAAAAAAAAATCTGATAGATGAAGCAATGTGGGTCACATGAAGCATGAATGTAGTATGCTAAGTGAAAAAAGTTACACTCAAAAAGTACGTACCATATGATTCTATTTATATGATATTCTGGAAAAGGTAAAACATTAGGAACAGAAAATGGATGGTTGCTGAGGGACTGGTGTAGAGAAGGGGTTAATTACAAAGGGGCTGCAGGAGAAAATTTGGGGAGGTGATGGAACATTTCTGCACTTTGATTGTGGTGATTGCTATACGCCTATAAGCCCAAACTAAATATCCAAACTCATAGAAGTGTACACCAAAAAAAAAAAAAAAAAAAAAAAAAGAAAGAAAAGCAGTTAATTTTACTGCAGGTACAGTTTTTTTAATGACTACAATAAAAGTAAAACAACAATAACTAAAAAAAAAGAATCAAGGTTTTGAACTGGCGTGGTTAAAAGGAAAAACAACTAGGGTGAAACTCGGGAAGACCTCAGGGAAGTAGAAAGAAAACCAAAAATATTTAGAGTCGTGGAAGGGAAAGGAAAAGAGACTTTTTAGAAGCAGATGATGGCAAACATTTGATGTGAAAGAAAGTTAATCGTTGACTTTAGAAAGAATTGTTTTAGCAAAAGAGTTACCCAACTAGCAACTACGGTATCTTCTCTTAGGTCAACAATACATTAATTCGACGTTTAGATATCCACTCTTGTAAGAAATCTGGCAATGATAAGAAAATTCTAAAGTAGTTGCTAGATGGAGCTTCAGGTTCAAGAGACAGATTTTTCAAGATGGGGATAAAATTGGAAATGTAGGATACAGGGGCAAAGGATTCGGAGAGGAAGAAACAACTGAAGATGGTGAAGAAGGAAGAGGGAGGAGTGAGAACATGGCCCCTGTGACGATGAGAATAGATAGAGGTTAGCCTTTAAGGAAGGATGGGCCTCTTTTCCCTGGAGTCAGAAGTCAAGACCAGCAATGAGCGATGAGGCACTAAGATTCTAACACTGAGGGGCAAAGGGCTGTAAAGGGCAGACATTACCCCAGATGGCTTGTAAACTTTATTCCTTGTCTCTAATGGTGATGAGTCTCTAGACATTGCAAAAGATTTTCATACAGCTTCTTCTTTCTCATGCTAATTTCAAATTGGGTGATGAGAGTTCTTTTCTGTAGCTTTGGCTACTCTCTGGCAAGCTTACCCACTCAGTGGTGTACCCAGGAAGGTGTTAAACTAGTGCCCCCTTGTGGGCTTAGGGGAAAATGGGGCCCATTGTACATTTGCAAACACAAACCCCTAGGTGCATGATGCTCTGTTAGAGGAGTATGAAGGCTCTATGATATCCATCACCATTTTCTTCTCCCCAAGGTAACCAAGGTTTAGGCAAGTGTCACCTTGAATAAATATTCGGAGATAATGTGCAAAGGAGAAATGTTAATAATCAGTAAAAATAATGTTTGAATGAATTTTATTTCCAGATGTGTTCAACTACATTCACAGCTTTCATGTAGACAAGACTGGTGCGTATATAACTTTTGGCATTAGGAAAAAAAAAAAAAGGAAAGTAAAAAAAGTTCTGAAATTGTTCTAACTATTCCTAAGCTGTTACTTAATGGGTGCCCTTCATAAATCTATTTGTAAGGCTGTGGACCATTGACAGTGAAGCAATAGAAACCAATGTGCAGCGATGTTTGGAATGGGAAACTTGGGATATAGATGTTAAACATCAGCAAATTGAAAGCAATTTGTCATGAAAAGTCTAAGAATTTATGAAATTTGACGTATGTCATACCATGTTTGCCAATTAGAGAAAAACCCTACAGAGACACACGTAGTGCTTTAATTGCAAAAATAACACCTATGGTAAGGAGACGTAGAGCAAGAATCCTCATGATTCTCATTACCTCTAATTGGAATCAAACAGCAAAATCCCTGGCTCCCACAGTGGTATTCATTTCACAGCTGACATTTGTTTTTTTCTCAATTGATATGTTAAAATTATCACAGAGGAAGAAAAATGTTTTAGGGCCCGGCTTAGTTCAGTGTGCTAGCCTTGATTCGTAGGCTACATTCATGGGCCAGGCTGAGCCCTTTTCCCACACTCCTGTAGGGCCAGGACAAAAATAGAATTACGTAACTGTAGATTTTCCTTCGAAGCCATCAAAAAGTGGGAAAGTACTGTGGAGAAGCAGAGAAAAGTGTGAATTTCTACAGTCATAGCCAATAAATAAAGAAAGAAATTATTTTATGGTTGCCATCCTTAAATAGAGACAAAATGGCTTCACTTTTGACTCCTAACAATTTTGTCCACTCCACCCAAGTTGTTCCCAGAGGCCAAGCACTTTCAAATCTGGAAATGATTCAACACAGCAAAAGTAAGCATCAGGATGTGCCCAAATGTGTATGCTCAGGTTGACTATAAAAGGCTGATACACTGGAAGCTGAAATTTATAACAGCTTCGACGCTACCATCGTATTTATTTCTTGAATTTGCCTGGTTGGGGATTAATAAATCTATTGAGAACTATGGGGAAAATCCTTCCCTGGCTGTTTGTACAGTGAAGAATTAAAGTAACAGGGCTGATTGCTGGAATAGTATTTGATGACTACCCTAAGTCTAAATAATGGCAAACACCTGAATGAAAACTAAAACAGGCAGTATATTACCCTAGATTATCTGGCCTGTCCAATATCCAAATACACAAAAGTATAAACATAATAACTTGCTTGTAGCACTGTTCTCAGGATTCATCAGAATTCCCAATGAGAAAACAAGTATATAACGACCATTTTAGATAAAATCAACCAGAAGAATGAAATGACCCTTGAGAATAATAGTAAAATCCAAAGCAGAAAGGAATAGATACAGACATAAATTTAGAAATTGGCCTTAAGGGGTCTTATGTGAGCAAATGAAAGTCCTAAGTTTTGGAATATGTAGAAGGACAAGCAGAAGGTCAAAGATAGATGTTTGGTAGATATTGGTGATTAATGGCACCATTCCCTCACTGAATTACCATCACTCTCTTCTTTATCACCACCCGACATATTATATACTCATTTAGTGTCTGTCCTCCTGACCCCACCACTGTACGTAAACTCTGTAAGGGCAGGTGTTTTCTATTGCTCTTGTTAATGTCCCCAAGCCTAGACCATTGCTTGTGATGCAGTAAATGCTCTGAGGAAAATGCACATAGCTGGTTAATAAGGCAGCAGGAAACACAAAGAGATAAGAACCAGCAGAAAAACTGTAGGGAGAAAGACACACACTGTAGGTAGCTCATTGCTGTCAGGTGAAGCTGAAAGGTACAGGAGCAAAATATCTAGGAAGGGGACCATATAGTAGGATAACGCATCGGGGAGAGATTTAGTGGAATCAGGAGTTGGGCAGGCCCTGTTTTGAGTGGCGTAGCAAACCCCCTCCTGAAAAATGCCCCTTCCGCTGGTATTCCATAGCCCCTGTGAGTCTCCACTGAGCTAAGGTAAAGCATCTGTTAACTCACAATGAACAAACATGAGGCGTAACAGAATATTCGAAGCCATTTGCATGAATTTGTTTCTCAGATTGTCACCTTCCCTTTCATTATGTGTGTGCTTTTTCGGATGACAACATAAGCGTGTGATACAATACATGATAAAAAATATTTGGAAAAGTTTCTAAAATTAAGATTGCTCACAGAGATCAGAATCGAGACATATTTGGAGTACATGATGTGATGTCTTTTCACAGCCCACTGAATTTCCTATTTAGATCAGGCTAATGTTAACATAGCTTTGTTGCCTATGAGTATTCACAATAAAGGCCCAAAAAGTGACCCCCAGAGGCTAATATGGCACAGAGAAAGCAACTTGAGATATAAATGTGCTCTGAATACTTTACATACAACCAGCCATCTAATATTTCTGAGTTACAATTACTGTTCAAAGTCAGCCAGCCAGAGGAAATGCTTGTACTAAAATTCTCTGGGGGTTTGGATTGGGCATGAGATAATTTATAATAAATGACATAAAATATGATAAAATATATTGTCATTAAATATGTAGATAACCCAAATTAGGCCACTGTGCTTCCATAAAGAACCAGATTAAATATAACAAAGCAACCTTGTTAAATTGTCGCACGGAAAACGAAAGCATATGTGAACAAGACAGGATTGAGTCATAACCTGACAAGAACTGAATCAATGAAGAGGAATGAGGAAGGGTTAGGAAGGATCCATTCTGTGCAGAATGAACAGAACAAGATCCAAGGTTCAAAGTGATATGTAAAATAAACACTAGCCAGTAAGGTAAAATGTGTCTTATGGGCTTTTGTGAGAGTGGTTATTAGCATTAATGCATGAATAGGCGTGTGGGGATGGGTGGAGGACATATACAAGTTGTTTTTTGTGATTTTTTAAATTCACATTAAGATTGAAGTCAACCAGCCATGGCAAGCTGCCTTTGCTACTCAAGCCTGCTGCTGAGTATTAGGCTGCTGAGATCTCCCGAAATGAAGCCATCTTTTCACAGCAAGATTTCCACATAGTTCCCACCCTCTTCCAGGCAATGCTGACAACTCATCTTGAGCAATCTCTCCTAATGTCCAGCCCACAGTTACGTGAACATGAAGATTTAGTAAGAGGGCACTGCCCCGTGGGGAGAACTGGGGAGCAAGTTCTCCAGTCCAGTTGCTTTGCCAACAACACCTGGAAATTAGTGGCCACCCTTTGCAGCTGGAACGATTATTCTGTTACTTATTGAAGCACACTTAGCCATCTCACCACTCCGACAACATGCCCCACAACCCCCACCCCAGTCACTGTTGCCTCCCACCTGTCATCACTAGTGAGACATAGGAGCTGGCTGGGAAGGTAAGGACCTCGCTGGGACAGAGGTGCCTGGAACACACACAGGTCATTAGAGACCTGATTGTAACTTCAGTGCGGTGAACCAACTTGGAAAATGCTCAAAAACAAGGAGTTTTTTAAAAAATTGATTATGGGTTTGGGAACTTGATCTGGAGAGGAAAAGAAAAATGAACCGTATGAATTTAATGAGCAGAAGAGAATCCTAAGGACTTGATGAAGCGATCCTGTTTGTGATAGTTAGCTGCCATTTTATGCGCACTTGAGAATGGTGCAAAAGCCTTGCTCTGCAGCATGATGGCTTTAAGTCAAACATTAAGATCTTCCTAAATGAGCAATTTACTGAGATAATGAACTTTGCTGTGGAGCCTTTTGGAACGTTTGAAGTCAATTGCACTGAAGGTATGTGAATTTTGAACTATCACCAACAGAAGAACTTCTTGGTACACATTCATACATTGATGGGAAAATATAATCTTCAAGGAAAGCTCAGGTGTACAGGGCCTTCCCATAAGCTGGCCTTGAATACTGTCTTATTTTCTCCATTCTCCAGATATTTTCTCTTGAGCTCTGGAGCCATATTTCAAATAGGATCATGCTTAAAGTTGAAGAAAACTTTTAGAGTCGTAGGAAAGGCGCATGGAAATGATTGAGTAGGGATAGAGGTATGTCCTTCTCACACCGACCTTTCCTAAAAGGTCAAAGAGGCATGGAAGTGTTGGAGTCAGGCAACCAGGCTAGAGACTTTGTTCCCCAGGTTAGTGACTTAACTTGCCCTGTGATCCTGAATTAATTACCCTTTCTGAGCCTAACATTTTTCTTACATGTAAAATAGGGATAATATAATGATAATGATATCTACTTTACAATGATATTAATAGGATTAGTATTGATTTAAATAAGACCCTTGACATACAGTTGGTACCCAAATTGTAGCCGTTATCACATCTGTCCACTCACATTCCCCACCCAGAGCTGTTATCCATATTGTGATGTTTATCTCTGTAAACATGGTAGCCAGACACCCAGCTAAATTTGATCTGAAATTTAAATTTCAGATAAATAACATTCTTTCTAGTATAAGTATGTACCATACACTTTGGGAGACATACTTATGTTAAAAACTATTTGCTGCATATCTGAAATTCATACTTAGCTGAGTTCTTGCCATTTTTATTTGCTAAGTCTGGCAAGCCTACCTACTCAGCATTTATTCCTTATTCACCCCTTTCTAACCGCATGTAGATTTTTATTCTAGTAATGAACTGTCCCCTATTACAGTTGACTCCACCTGACCCTCAGATGGGCTATGCATGGATTAATCCGATCAACACATTTCATCCCCCGCTGGCCAAAAGTATTGGTTACCTGGTGGGCATGTGACCTAAGTCTAAGTGAATCTAGGATCTCTTGTTTGGAATATAGAATTAGAAATACTTGTTCTCTCTTGGATGTGGATGAGAAGTAGAGACTTCTCCCAGATTGTCGGTAATCATTTGACCACCATGAGGGAAACTGATCCACAAAATATACAAAGCTGGAGAACTGCTCATCCCTGGAGCTAGGAGTGGGATCAGTTTCCCTTGAGATACATGAACACAATCTTTCTTCTCCTTCACTTCTTCCTTCTCCTTCTCCTCTTCCTTCTCCTTCTCCTTCTTCTCCTTCTCCTCATTTTTCTCCTTCTCCTTTTCAAGGAAAGAAGAAGTAACAATTGATGCATCATAGGGAACTGCCAGTATCCACTACAGGGTGAAATACTGAAGAAAAAAATGTATCCTTCTATGAGTTACAATGCTTTAGCTGCAAGCAATTTAAAAAAGCCTAACCCAGACAGGTTCAAACAATGAAGGAAATTTAAGGTTCCTATAACATAAAACCTCAAGGGTAGGTGAGCTTCAGGTTTATCTTCAGATCCTCTCTGGAGAAGCTTTCTATTTAATAGTGAAATATTGTGAAAAAGAGAAAGGGGATTTGTTTTTTTCAACTTAGCCATTTCTTCTATTGTTATTATTCCATAATTCTATGATGGTTTGGCAAACTCAAAATGCAGCTGTACTCATCAGTTTTCCAAATTAGTATCTATACAACTTGATGCATTATCCAGGGCCAGATTCTTACAGTAGTAGATGCATTATCCAGGGCCAAATTTTTGTAGTGGAACTTTGCAAACATTTCACTGAATTTCAGTCTTATCTGCTTGAGAAACGCAAGTGTCACATTTTCCTATACATATCCCAGACTGACTTCTGCCAACTCAGGATTTCATGAGTTTTCATGATAAGTTTGCATTTGTAAGCTTCATTTCCTGACTACTCAGTTTGTGCCCTTGTAAATTATAATTCTGTGCATGTTCAGAATTAAGAAGACAACAAAAAATAAAACCCTGGCCTATAGTGGCCCTTGCTGCCAAATTTAGATCTCTGATTTTTTAAAGATAACTTTTCCTACAGTTGATTTTAATACAAGATGTAATGACAATTGCTATGACAATGAAGGACGTGTGATAAGGAAGCTTCCTTTCAATTCAGCAAACACAGTTTGAACATCTTTGTATCTGGCACTAGGACGGTCTTTATATACATAAACTACTGATACGCATATGATAGAACATCCTTGATCCAGGAACCTGAACGCTGAAAACATATGTATAGTGGAACTGTTCTGATATAATGTTTTCAAACGGCCACCTATTTTTAAAATTACGCATTAGAATACCTGAAAATACCATAGTTAGGTGTCTTGCGAGGAGCTGAAATGACAGCTCAGTGTTGCCCTCTGGCCTAACAGCTGTCACGGTGGCAGTCAGAGTAGGATTACCCTGGTAGGCTTGTGGGTACCACAGTCACTGCCTCAGCTCAAAGCTGGTACATCGTTGGAAGGCAACAGCTTTAGAGGGTAATTTTCCAAACGCACAAACTTGTGTTCTGTAAATAATTCCTTAATTAGCGTAATGAGAGAAATACCACAAGAATGCATCTAGTGTAACAGAGCAAGACTTTCCTTAATTGCTGGGCTCCAGTGGTGTTCCGGTATCTTGGCTCCAGAAATACTATTGATTTGGCCTAGGACAGATTTCAGACTGTCCCACTAAATTACCCCCTACTGGAAAAACTATTCTATTAATAATTAAAACAAGAATGGCAAATATTTACTGGGCTATTACTAGGTCAGGGGCTGAGCTGAGTTTTACATTCACAACACTGTCCACATTTTGGGGATAGATGGGCATCTTTCTGAGTCCAGAGGGATGAGGCGCCCCTTGGCCCAAGTCACTGTAATTGCAGAGCCAGCATAAGGACACCAGTCATCCTGAGTTTTCCAGTATCCTACGCGGCAGGCTATTCCCCTTGATATTGGGGCTATGTGAGACCGGTACCAGTGTTCCCATTTTACAGAAGAGAAGAGCTAGTCATTTCCTAAACCCACTCTGATAAATGAAGAGCCTGGATTTAAATTTAGACTTCTGAACTCAACTGCATCGGTCTTCCTACCACTTATCTGCTACAATCCCATTCAAATGCTTTACCAGTTTTTTACTTATTTACAACCAAAAGCTTAGGAACATAGATGACACCTCCCTTGATAAGAAGAAATGTTCATTGACAGAGCTAAGACCAGCCAAAGAACTATTGTGAGTTCATAGATTTGGGCGCATAAACTTTTAAGAACATAGTAAGCTTCAAAAACAACACCCCTTTTGCTCAGCATGAGTGAAGGTAGCTTAATCCAAACAATAATGTTCTAAACCCATATGTTTCCTTTACCCAAAAGACAAACAAATGAAACCATACAAACGACATTAACTTGAAGGGAGATGTTTTCCTCAACCATGCATTCAAATAGCATATACAAGCTGTTTTTGGCATTGCTGAAAAATTTTTTCTTTTATGTAATTTAAATGACCCTGCATCTTTCCTTCAGGGTCTGGCTACAACTCAAAAAACAACAAACTACCAAGTAAGACCTCCCTTTTCAAATTATTCTTTCATTCTGCAGACCTGGGAGACTCGCCCTCCAAGTCAGAGCAATTGAGATTCCAGCAGAAGGCTGCTTTAAGCCCGAGAGCCTTTAATAGGGAAGGATTCTCCCTCAGACTGATGAACATTTGCAATTTCACTCCTACACAGCTTAATTATTATAATCTACCTTCAGGAAATACCTTTCGCTGTGAGGCCACGAGAAGTACTTGACATATTCTAAAGGTCAGCTTGCCCAGGTCACCCTCTACTCTGTTCTCATAAAAAGAATCATATGCGTCAGGGGCATTTGTCATCTCGCCTGCATGGGGCAGGTTCTAGAGCACGTTGTCCCTAAATGTATGGGACTACATGTTTGTGTGTGTACATCTGTGTGCATGTTTGTGTGGGTGCGTTTTAACATTTTTCCACCTGTCATCTTGGGAATGGTCACTTGCCCTTCTGGGCCTTAGCCTCCTTATCAATAAATGAAGGTACTGGACTAGGTCAGTTGTTCTCAAAGAACATCTGGGGGATCCCAAGCCCGTTTCAGGTTATCCCTAAGGTCAAAACTATTTTCATGGTGACACTAAAGGTGTTTCATTTTCACTCCACGTTCTCACCAGGGTACAATGAAGTTTTCCAGAGGTGCCATGGCATGTGATGATGTCATCAGTCTGAATGTGTGCTTATGTTTTCTTGTGTTTTAAAATTATTTTTAGTTTTTTGGGCGCCTGGGTGGCTCAGTCGGTTGAGCGTCCGACTTTGGCTCAGATCACGATCTTGCAGTTGACAAGTTCGAGCCCCTCATCGGGCTCTGTGCTGACAGCTCAGAGCCTGGAGCTTGCTTCAGATTCTGTGTCTCCCTCTCTCTCTGCCTCTCCTCCACTCATGCTCTGTCTCTCTCTGTCTCAAAAATAAATATAAACATCAAAAAAGAATTTTTAATTGTTTTTAGTTTTAGTGTCTAATACTACAAATATCAATAGATATAATCCACCTACAGTCTACTGGGTTCTCAATAATTTTGAGGCATGAAAAGGAGAGATCCAAAAACTTGAGAAATGCTGGACTAGGTCAATTGCCCCCATGATTTCTAACTGCAAGTACCAGAGTTAAAATATCCTATTTTTTTAAAGATTTTTAAGAAATGCTTATTCATTTATTTTGAGAGAGAGAGAAAGAGAGAGCACAAGTCAGGGAGGGGCAGAGAAAGAGTAAGAGAGAGAATTCCAAGCAGGCTTCACACTGTCAGCAAGGAGCCTGACGTGGGGCTCGATCTCATGAGCCGTGAGATCATGACCTGAGCCTAAGCCAAGAGTTGGACGCTCAACCACTGACCTGCCCAGGTGCCCCAAATATCCTATTTTTTTTAACGATAGTGATGGTAGATGTCAAATATTTAAATACGTTAAAATTTTTCCTATTTACTAAGATAAAAATCTGTGACCGATTGTCAGTTCCTTTGTTAAAAAATAATTATACTGCTGGTTTGTATATAGGCAGCCATATGAACTCTTCTCATCACCTCCTATAATTCAGAGAAAATAATTCCTTTCTGTGTAGATCATTATCACCCAAAGGAGTCTCAGGTAATGCTCTGTCAAACTGTCCTCATGCCCTCGAAGCTTTCAAGTACAGTTTGTACTTGGCTGAAAATCTAATTGATAAGAACGCACTTCTCTTTCTTATCAATTCTCTAATGTCAAAGTTCTGCCCAATTTTGTCTTTACCTGGGCTTTTCTAAGTTTCCCACAGTTGATTTTAAGTCAGATCCTGAGGCTTGAGCCAAAAGTTTCTTTCTTTCTAAAACATTATTTTAAGGTGCCAGAAAAAAGAATTGATTAATGTAAACTCTTCCAGTGGGTGCTCAAAAAATGCCTCCTGGGAAACTCCAAGGGGAAAATTCCCAAGTCAAACAATAGATCTCTTTGGAACACCAGATGTCTTTGACAGATGACTTCTGGATAAGTTACAAAGCTGAAAGTTCAATTTTTAATTTTGAATAGATATTGTATACTTAATTAAAAAGGTTGCAATTCAGGATGATATCAACGAACACTTTCTTTCCCAAACCTATTATATGGCAAAATAGGATTATCATGTTCATTTAATCTAGATAAAATCCATACCGTTAAATGATAGATAAGCTAATTAATTGCTTCCAAAGCACTTTGGTTTTGGTAGTGCTGAAGAATGATCTTCATACTCCCAGACTTCCTATTTCACTGGACTTCCAATACATGGTGTATTTCTCTTGATTTTAAGTACTTCTTTTTATTCTTCTCCATTACCTCATCTTTTTTCCTCCTTGTTGGACCGAAGTGACAAGGGACCTTGAATTCATGATGAAAGAAGATGTAATTGAGCCTAGAGAACTAACCACAGGAAAATCTGAGTTCAAGCTGTGGCACCATTTCCCTTCATTATCAAACCCTGGAGTTTCATAATCAGGACAATGTATATTGTTATAATACTTCATGGAGACGTAAAGATTACTGAGTACGTTTCCTTTGGCATCACTAGTCTAAAGAGCTAAGCAGAGATAAGTGCTTTTCCAAATGCACTTTGCCTCAGTGAGGGTGCAAGGTCTGGGAAACAACTCTCTTCCAAAATGCCAATCAAGTCAACAGCAGTAGAAACAAGACGACTAGAAGTATGCCTTTTTTTACTTGTAGGAAGTTGTAATTAGCCTAATTTCCTTGGGAGGGAATCTGTCTGTAGCCCAGGAAGTAGAACCTGTTCTTCTTGCTGTGAAATTGACTTCATTCTGGTATTAGTTTCAAAGGTAGGTGAAAAGAGCAGGGAGCAGGTCTCAGATCTGAATATCCACACTGCTCTGTTACACTGACCACTTGTCTTTCCATTTGTTCTCTGGGAAAGTACTAGTCAATGGTTCTCAGTGCATAATCCCTTTGATCACTGCAGAGTTCCATTATGCTCCCATGGAAGAACCTGCACAATGGTGACATCTCAGTCTGTAGCAGGGCTTCTCAGTCTGAGCACTACTGACATTGTGGAGTGGATAATTCTTCGTTTACAGGTGGGAAATTGTCCTGTGCATTGTAGGATGTTTAACAGCAACCCTAACGTCAACCCACTGGATGCCAGTAGCTTTCCCTCTCCACAGGCAACAATCAAAAGTATCTCCAGACGTTGCCAAATATTCCCCGGAAGGCAAAATCACAGGTAATTGAGAATCGCTAGCCTATAGACTACTAGTCTATGAAATGTCAGAATTAAAAGAAACTATTGTTAACATGTAATTCTTTTTCCCCCCAAATTGTAGTTTACTGACTACTTGTGGTATACTTAATGATTTTAGGTAGAATACAGCTTTAAGTGGCATGGGAGCACATAAGAGAAAGTAATTATCATTTCAATAGTCTGTCAGGTGTTCCTTTAGGAGAGCGTCTCTGTTTAGTACTGGAGCACTTTTAACACCTCCTCAGTATTTGCCCATGATAGCAACCAAAGCAAGGGACTCCTTGGCCTCGGGTTCAGAGCTTCCGGCAGACATTACCTAGCTATTATTTGGTAACATTGTTTTTTCTCTTTATGGTACGTGTTTTGTATGGCTGTCTTCTGTTTGTGGCAAGTGGCCCTCGTTGCCCTACTGATGTAAAGGTTTCTTTTAAAATTAATGTATCTGGGGTCGCCTGGGTGGCTCAGTCAGTTAAGCATCTGACTTGGGCTCAGGGCATGAGCTCATGGTTCGTGATTTCAAGCCCTGCACCACGCTCTGCTGACAGCTCAGAGCCTGGAGCCTGCTTGGGATTCTGTGGCTCCCTCTCTCTTTGCCCCTCCCCCGTTCGCTCTGTCTCTCAAAAATGGAATAAACATTTAAAAATTGTTTTTAATTAAATTTAATTAATATATTTGATAACCACATTGGAAGACATCCATCTATGATTCAGCAACCCCACCTCTAGGCACTTACCCCATAGAAACATATATTTATATTCACCCAAGACACGTGAAGAATGTTTTAGTAGCCCTGCGTATAATGGTCCCAAGTTGGGTATTATCCAAATACCCACCAACACAGGCACAGATATGTTCAGACAATGGAATGTATGTAGCAAAAAGAAGAACCAAGACTACAACAATGTAGATGAATCTCACAAACAAAATACTGAGTTGAAGAAGTCAGACCTCTCCCCCTAAAAATAGAAAATATATGATTCCATGCACATGAAGTCTCAAAAACAGGCAAAATCAATCTCGTCTGTTGGAAATCAGAGAAGTGCTTACCCCTACAGAATAATGACCGTACAGGGCCTGAGGGACCTTTTGGGGGTGCTGGGGACATGCTGTTTCTTGATCTGGTGGCAAGGGTGTGTTCCATTTGTAAAAAAGTTCACCTCACATATAATTGTGATTTTCCTGCCTTTTTATCCATGTTATACTTCAATAAAATTTCAACTTTCAAATAAATAAGTAAAACAGTAAGTAGGTAAAGAGAAAAATACTAAGCAATACTAAATAAATGAGTGTGCAGATCGTATGTAACCCCCAATGCTTTTTGTGATGAAACAGGCATGCACCAGATTTCCTACCACCTGCTCTCAACCCTCAGTTTCAGGCACACCCCCTAGTTTCTTCCTGCCTCCTAACTCAGCCACTTGCCATGGTCACACCAGCACTTTGGAATGTCAGATCTCAAATTTACTGATCTGATGCACTCTACCTTCTTTGCCCAGCTTCTCCAGAACATCCAAATACCCATGGGTCTGGGATACCACTCAGCCCTCTGCCTCCGCCTGGGACGGTCCCCTAATCTTTTCCTGTTGGTTGAAATAAGTGAACAAAGCAAACAGAGAACTCCCAACCACAGTTGTTCTCAGTATCTTAGTAGTAAAGCACGCTGATAAGTTCTCAAACCTGACACTCTTTCCAGTGAATTTCCAAGTGTCATTGTTTAACATGAAAGTAAAATGCACAAACCCTGATTTAGAAAAGAGAGGGGAGAAAAGCAAAGGCTCCCTGTTGTTTCAGGGAAAAACACCAACTTGGCAAGGTCCTTGCCAGGCCCCTATAGGGTAGCAGTCTCCTACCATTGTATTCTGGTGCTTACTCATCGGCTCTTCAAGCAATCTGCTACTGCAGTGGAGTGTAAGGGTACTGGGCTGGGTGTGGCATGCTTCCAGGGAGGTCACTTACCTCAAGGTCACTTCTCTCTCTCTTTGTCATCTATGAGATAGGGATGAGCACAAAACTTGTCCTATTTATCCTACAAGGCTGTCATTGGAATCAAGTGTGACGAAGTGTGTGGCAATGTTCACGATACGTAAAGTAAGGTGTATTGTTTCCTCCAGTAAGCAGCTCAAATACTTTACCTCTTTTAGTGGACGTTATATGTGGCATATCTTAAAATTAAAATAGCAAGGCTAGTTAGCCCCACATTTTAATGTGGCAAGATAAAGCATGTTGGAATTGCCTAATTCGTAAGAGCGTGACCCCAGGTTTAGCGTTCTATAAGACGTTTTACATTTCAGAGCAACAAGAAACTTGACTTTAACAGATTTACAACTACCGTGTCACTAGGATGATTATTCTTCTAGATGGAAGCACTTTTCCGCAGTTTTCCCCACGATAAGCAGGGCTGCATTCTGGGAACCCAGCCAACTCCAGGGGAGAACGGGGCATCACGGAAAGTTCAATGTGCTTAATATACACAGCGACTCTATATCAGTGTGAGAAATTATGCAGATGACACACGAAGCAACTGAGCTAATATTTCTTCTCAAATGCTACTACATCTCTTCAAATACTAAATCAAAGGGAGAATAACTTTGATCTTCGGCATGCACTGCCCTGAGATGTGATTTGTTTTTCAAGTGATTTTTAAGCCTAAATAGTATGATTTCTTCTTTCTCAAACCAAAATTATGTCACAGGCAGAGGCGTAATCGCTGTCCTGTCAATGTGTTTGGGTACAATGAAAGGCCCTTGTTTCTACTTAGGTGTGACAGTGATATCAGCCTGAAAGAACAAGAAAAGCTACCAGGATGAGGAATTCTGCAGCAAAGGGACCCAATATTTGCAAGTTTACAAGTTGTTGGATTTCAATCGGCAAGAGAGGAAGCCCTTCAGGCCGGAAGTTGACATGTCCTTCTTTGCCCTTAGCCTGACCTTCTCTAAGCATAAGCTCAGACACAAAAGGCACTCTGCTCCAAATGACTTTTTTACCTTCGGGCTGGTAACCCTATCATCTTCCTGAATGACACCTCTAGCACATCCATATCCACTCTTGTCAGGAAGGAAGTCTTTTAATTCTTCGAAGCTCAAAGCCAGCAATGTTCTTCACAGTGACCTTGAGGGACTACTCGCCCTTTGGTACTTGGCATCCACAGATTAATTCCTATTATTTAGCCCAGAGAAACCTGTCAAGGAACTATGGATGCATGTAAGGCTCCCTGATGGGCCAAATCAGTTTAAATTTATTTGCAGATGAAGTTGTTTGTGATTGATATTTTGATGGGAATTACAGAACACACTAGGCTATTTCAAGCTCTACTAGAAAAATAGTGTGAAATATCAGTAGAGATGAATTTATTTGCCTCCACGTAAGGGCTGCAAAATTATGAAAAGGAAAAAAAAAATAGATGTTAAACTATTCTGTTAACTCTACCAAGAGAAACAAAGCCAAACACTAGATTTGAGGGTTGGCCTCAAATAGTTTCCTGTAATGAAAATCGGGATGAGAGAAACAATCCAAATGCAACGAAAACCAAGTTTGATTTAAATGAAGTTGTTGAAAGCTCTGAGAGAGAGTAGCTTTCCTTGCTTTGTTTTCCATTTAAAAAATCTTCTTTCTCACTCAGGCTACGTGAGAAATTGCCCAGAGACTATTGAAAACACTTGTCAGATGAAACATCTGAGGTACTTTCCTTCTGATCAGCAAAAGAAAAAGCTCAGGGGTCCATCAAAGACACCAGTCAAGAACAGAACCGTGGAGAGTTGAATTTGGAGATGCTTTTTACAGTTCTGCATCTTGGCATTGAACTGAAATAGAAAGGGGTCTTCGGGACTGCTGCAGAAGCATACACTTTTGGTTGCCTTGTGTGTTTCAGGGCCTGTGTAACCCTAAAGTGTTTATGAATGTATGTGTGTGTATCTGTGAGATGAAATTCATGTCACACAGAGTTAACCACCTTCAAGTGTACAACTCATTGCTCTTTGGTATATTCACAGTGCTGTGAAACCATCACCTCTCTCTAGTTCCAAAACATTATCACCCCTGCAACGAAATCCCATACCCACTGAGCCGTCACTCCCCATCCACCCCTCCTGCTAGTCCCTGAGCAGCTATTAACCTGCTTTTTGTCTTTAAATATTTGCCTATTGGGGATATTTCATATCATTGGAGTCACACAATATGTGACCTTTTGTGCCCGGCTTCCTTCACTCTGCATAATGTTTTCTAGGTTAATCCACACTACAGAATGCATTAGTACTTTATTCCTTTTTATGGCTGAATAATATTCCGTTGCATGGGTATACCACATTTGTTTGTCTATTCATCCGCTGATAAACATCTGGGTTGTTTCTACCTTTTAGCTAGTGTAAATAATACTGCTATGAGCATTTGTGTATAAATATTTGAATGCCGATTTTCATTCCTGTGGGTATATGCCCAGGAGTGAAAGGGCTGGATCATGGTGTAATTCTAATTTTGACCTTTTGAGGAACCACCAACTGTTTCCCACAGCACGCTCTGATTTACTTGGGTGTATAATCCATCTCTTCCCTTTATCATCTTTTTGAACAGGATCCAAGTGAAGTAGATAAACCTTTAGGTGACCTGATCTTGAATCTTTTCAGTGTGGAGGGGAAGCAGCAGCAGTTAACTATGCCATCTGGGAAACCTTTCTGGGGGCCTGATAATATGAGAATTTGTTCAGCCTGCTTTGAGAATCACCCCAAGCCCCAAGTCTGTCTCCATAGGGGAGGATGGCGTCATATTTGGGAAGTATTAAGTACAGTTAATAATCATGATGATGCAGCCTTTTAAGGGCTGCGCCGAAAGTCAGAAATCCTCCTCCTTCCCTCACACTTGTGTAGAGCAGCAGGGAGATTTTCTAAATCAAAAGAACCAAGCCTCTGAGTCCTTTGAAGTCTCTGAGATCATTGTGTCTTGTTTCTTCTCTCAGATCAGACTGCCTCTTCTTCTCATCCTACTCCTCCACATCTCCAGGGACTAGATCCCTGAGTCTTGAGAAAAATGGGAAGAAATCTGTCACGTGGGCCTACAGAGGAAGGAAACTTCAGGCAGAAAAAAATGCTCCATGGAAACACAGACATTTGTAAAGGGTAGATGAGGGGGAAGATCTCTTAGGAAGGGTATGGAGCATTTTCAACATTCCCTGTGGGCAGTGGAACAGACAAATCAAAAACTGTCGAGAGGAAGTAAGGAATCCCATATAAGACAGGAATCACCTCTTTTAAAATTATTTTATGAGTTTCTTCTTTTTTTTTAATTTGCATCCAACATCAGAAGGAAAGCTCCTTTGCTCTGCCAAAAAACCCAAAGACACTCCTGAACCCTACACATTCCCCAATTCATACATAGAAATAAGGTTTTTGACATTTTAGAAAACCATTCAGACCATTGTTTAAATTTTGAGACTATACTTGTCTTTACTCAGCCTTTTGTGGAGGCTTTCCAGTTCTCCTAGATAGATAGATAGATAGATAGATAGATAGATAGATAGATAGATAGATAAATGTCATTTAGCCATTTCTGTAAACTGCTTCTGTTAGAAAAACCATTTCTAGTCTGTAGTCTCCTAGCATCCCTTTACTGTTTGCAGATGAGTGCTGATACAAACATTCCCTAATTCCCTGAGGGTTCAATTGGGCTAGAGTTTCTCATTAAACATGGATTAAACATGGATTCTCTCTGTATTCAAGTCATAATGACTTCTCCACCTCCATTCATTCATTGGGAAGACAACTTCCTCTTGGAATCACTTTCTTGGCTCTTGAAATGTCACTGACTTGAATTCTTGCTACCGGATGGCTTCATCAAGGGCCTTGTTTACTCCCTTGCGCCCCCCAGTGGTGGATGAGGTCTTGGTTGACACTCCCAGCAGTTAACTTAGGACCCCAGGCTTACTTGACCGCAGAGCAGGGGCAGATCGGTCTTGAATTTTTCTTTTAACTGATATATTTAAAAAACTTTTTTTCTCCTTATTGATAGACCATCTTAGTTTGTACTGATATATCCTATGTTGTCTACTCTTCCATTTTAGCCTTGTGTTATGAAGTCTTTGAAAATCCTGCCTCTATGTTTTACCTTACCATGGAATGCTATTACTCATGAGACCAGGAAATTTTAACAGTATCTTAGCTATCACTTCTTTTCTCTAGTAGCCAAAAATGGGAGAGCTCCTATTTAAGATTTGTGTTTCCAGTGACTTGAATAAGTAGGTTATGAGATGCTATGAGAAAGGGGTTGAAAAGAAACAGATCTTCTCCCAGGTCTTCTGGAACAGCCAATGAAATGGCCTGTGTGTTGTTCCGGGGGTGGGGGGGGGGGCACGGGAGGACAGATTGAGCTAGGGCAGGAGCCAACACTGGAGACAAGCTGGGGTGCTGGGTTACAAAAGAGCCACTGCTGAGCTCCCTGGAAGGAATTTAGTTGAATCAATTATGGAATAATCCACACGATTTTCTCAGCTATTTTCAAGATGCAGGGCTAAATGACATAAGTGAAGTGTTGAGAACTCTGGTCTAGGGTCATGGCCTGTTTTATTAGGTGTTTAAAAATGTAGTTAAGAGGTTGGTGGTGTGAATAGAGAAACCATCACTCAAAAGCGAGTGTGGACTCCCAGACAAACCATGTTTGAGCTCCTTTTACACGCTGCCAAGCCAGGCCCTCAGGTTTAACCTGATTTGGATGTCAGACAGTGTCCCTTTATTTTAAGGGGGCCATGGATTCTGTTTTGCTTTCCATGCTTTTTCCTGAAAGTGTGCCATAGTGTTACTGTACCTTTCCCCAAAGTGAGTCAGACGTGCTGACCATTAGAACACCAAAGTGGTGGTTCCCATAGCAGCCAGAACCACACAGAAGAAACAATAAAATACCAACACTGTTCTCAAACCCAGTGGAGAACTATGATCACTAGAGCAAATCAAGGATGTAGTCAAAATGCTGTGTCTTTCTGAAGTTGACATTTCTTTTCCAAACTGGAAGAGTTGCACCTCCTTCTCTGAAGGCGTCTTCACAAAGTGAATATTAGAGCCACTCAAACTTTCCACGGAAGGACGCTCAGGTTTCCTCTTGAACACATGGTTATGGCTAGGATGACGTTATATGGTGGACTCACAAACAAGACCCTTTTGTGGGCTTTCAGAGTAAAGCCAGATGTTAGTTGCTTCCACAGAGACTAAATGAGGTTTCAGGTAAATCAGATATATGCATGATTATAAAACTGCATCGTCCAGTTCATTGAAATCTGCACTGGTGCAGAACATGATCTCCATGGTACAACCTTAACATGTTGAGCTGAGCATTTACCTGGAAATATTTTCAACTTACATAGAATCATATTTGGGTAAAATAATTCTAAAGACTCACCAGTTTTAGGATATTTACCTTTGGAATATGGGAACAGAACACATGTTCTTAGCAATATGACAAAAAAAGATTTTCTTGATTCTATGCAAATGAGACCCAGAAGACATTAACAAGGAGGCCAAAAAAAAAAAAATTCTGAACTGATACATTTGCATGCACAATAGGGAGACAATATAGCTTAGCAGTTAAGAGCATATACTCTGGAGTTAGCACATCTGAGTCTGTCTGTGACCTTAACATCTCCAAGCCTTGATTGCCTTCCTTTAAGAGAGAAATTATAGCAATAGCAATAGTTCCCATTTGCTGAGCATTTCCTGTGTCACAGTTTTATCATTTATCTCTCTTTAAAATCATTTCCTTAAAACAACTTTACAAGGTAGGTACTATTACTGCCCAATTGCAAATCAGGAAAGTGAGGTAGAGATAATGTAAGCAAATTGCCCAAGTATATCACCGAATCGATCTGTGAATTCAGCAGTTACTACAGTGTCTGATATATATCAGCACTAATAGATGGCACCTATAGTGGGATTGGATATTTTGTATGATGTGTATCATTTCAAATTATCTTCTGTTTTATTTTGTGATCTACTTTTTCTCTTTCTTTTTTCTCTACCTTTACTGAGGTATAAATGGTCTACAAAAAACTGCACATAATTAATGTATACAATTAGATTAGTTTCAGAAGATGTATGTATTTGTGTTACCATCACCACAATCCAGGTCATAAACATAATCTCTAAAAGTTTCCCTGGGACCCTTTGTTTTGATTTGGTTTGGTTTTGGTGGCAAGAATACTTAACATTAAGCCTACCTTTTAATTGTTAAGTACACAATACCTTGTTACTATTGTTATTATAATATACCTTATTATTAACTATAGGCACTATGTTGTACAGCAGATCTCTGGAACTTATTCCTCTTGTATAACTAATTTTATAAACATTATCTAATTTCAGATTTTAAATCCTAGAAACTAATCATCTCCCCTACAAAAAACAGGCAGTAGATTCTCAAAAGAAAGGCTTTTGTATGCTACTTTTTCTCTATTTGGAGTCACCATTAAATACCAAAGGGCAGTTTTACTTTTAAAAAGCTGCTTTTATGCTATTCTAAAATTGGTCACTTCACTTCCAAATTTTTTATATCTGTTTTTTTTCCTGTATTTTTGAGAGGGCATTTCACCACTAGTTTTTAAAGATTTACTTTCTCACCTATCATGGGAAAAGTATAGAGCGAAATTTCTTTAGGGTTAATTTCTTCCAGTGAAAAGGAAAAGCCTAAAAATAAATCTGAGCAATCCAAATATCCATAAGTGCTTCAAAAGAAAATATAAGGATCCCCATATTTATACACATATAGGGATATACATATTTTCTTGAAAGTTGGACAAGAACCCAACTCTTGACAGTTTCTGCAATGATGAGGAAAAAAAAATAAATGCACATGTAGCCATGATATAGTGAAAACTCTCATAAGCCTTATTGTTTCATGCCAGATAAAATAAAAGTGAGTTGATTGGGAAAGAATTCCTAATAATGCCAACGTCATCAAGAAATAGGTTAAAAGATCTTGTAGTGAAATGAAGGCCAAAACAGATAATCATGGGCTTACTACATAAATAATAATCTGTCCTTCATATTGTGGTTGTGGCCCATAAATCTTGATTCATTTTTCTGGCAATGGGAATGAATGTGCACTGACCCCTTCACACAGTCTGGTCTGGACCACCTTGTGATGAGGGTCAGGAATTTATGGACAACGGGTGGGGTTTGAGTGCAATCCAGAACATGAATCAGGGGCTCGGCTTGCTGGTCCAAATCCCGTCCTAACCATGCTGATATGGGCCTCTAACCACAGGAAACTGACAGCTTCCATACAACTTTATTTCCAGAGTTTCAAAGGATATCCCATTTACCTTTATTGAATTCACACTTCTAAAAATACAGCTCTAATTAGGGTTGACAACAGCAGGTATGCCCTGGGATACCATCTCCTCTGAATATGGTGCCCGTGAGTTAGAGGTTAGTAAACATTGGAATACAACCCTGAGTGATTGTAGAGTGCAACAGAACCTGTTTGTGGAACATATCTATCAAAGTCTGAAAGCATATTAGATTTGAAAAAGATCAATGCAAAATCAGACAGTCAGAATCTAATGTCTAAAGCTGGCCTTGCTCAGTCCATTCAGATATGAGCTTTTTAATATTTTGCTTTGCAGATGAATCTCCTTCCAGAGTTTCCAGTTGAGTGTTGATAAATGATCTTACAAGAAGGCATAAACCTCCACTGTCAAAGAAATTATTTAAATTAACCTTCTGTGACTATAGGATCTACCCGCTTAAGCTAATCACTGAGTCTAGGGAGAATCCAGACTTCATAGCACTTTCAAAATGTACATTTAGACATCACAGTTTTGAAAAACGTCCAATACATTTGCCAAGTGCCTTCCCCCTTGCTTTTAATATTTGAACAGATTTAAGGGAAATCTAATCCATATGTTTCTGACTCATTTACACTTGAATCATAAAATATATTCTTTTCTAAGAGCCATTTAATATCCAACAGCCTTTGTCACTTGTAAAATATATATTTTTAGACCTTTTCCCCTTAAAAATAAAAAAAAATCAACTTTGAACCAGCTAACATAAAAAATAGGTACAATTCTAGTTCAAAGTTCCTGTTTTTGAGCTCATCTTAAACTTGGCAAGGCGTGCTCCTTACATGTTCCCTATTTGTTATGTTAACTTCAGAAGCATGCCAATTTTTCATTCTTTTACTATATAATTATTAACTTTAGTGCCATTGTGGTTCCTGTTAATTCATTCCACACGTTGAATATCCTCTGGAGACTTTTATTTTTCAAGTATCTTTAAGCTTAGGTCATTTGGGGCTTAAGGAGTAAGAGAAATGGGGTGGGGGGGCGATTTTGCTTTTTTTGGAATGTGAATCATTTTTCAGCAAATAATTTCTTAAAAGGCATATACACTGTGTGATCCATATCCAGCTCGGAATTATTTTCTTCTCCATTTTGAAAACAAATAAATAAAATTCCAGACAGCACAATCATTCTAGGAAAATTCTCCAAGGAGGCCAACAGGCATTAACGCAGTCCTCGAATTTAAGGTGATTTGAATCAAAATCCGCTGTTTCCAATGCACTCATGAATAAAGAGGATTGAAGGACTAGGAACCTCAGGAACACTAGTATTACACATTACTGTATGACAGCCAAGAGCTTTTATTTTTTTAGCAAATATTATTTTTTCACTTTCTCCAAAAAGTTCATCGTGTTTAATGCATTTCAGTAATGGCCATAGATATGTTTCTATTTCTCACTGAAAAGATTTCTATTAATTGCTTCCATGTGTTGGTGTCCATGCTGATGTAAAGTTGTCTTTGCTGTGAAGCACCCAGTTATTTATTTTGACATGACATTTTAAACATCCTGTCTTTTCTTTGCATTTATTTAACAGCTTCATACCCTTGATGTAATACAATTGCTGTCAGGTTGGTAGATCTATCGTGAGAAATAAAATAGAAACCAAGAGTGTTCAGAAGAATAATCGCTGCTGGTCCCATGAGATATTTCATGCATCTGTATGTGAGCTGGCAAGCTATCTTCCAATGCCCACTCAGCATGAGGGATAATTAACAGGTGGCAGAAATATCCAAGCTCCACGAAGCTATTTAATTCAAGATCGTAAAATTCGCTTTTCATTTAAAAAGCACCTATGTGCCTCCAAATATATCCATGAAAGTTTGTTTTGATTAGCAGTTCTATCAGAAGTTATTAGAAGGTACAGTAAAAGAGTTCAAACTATGTCTACACGATAAATTCATTGTAGTTCTGCAATATGTGAGTTTGCAGCAATTCATGGCAGGTTCAGAATGAATGGCACGATCACAGGAATGCCTGGTGTGGAAGGCCTTGTCTTTGCAGCCTAAAGATTTGTCGGTCCCACCCCAGGAGCCACTTTTATCAGCCTATGCCCCTGACAGACAACATCTCAGGCCTTTCCTTTCATTCTTCCACTTCTTTGCTACCGCCAGTGTCACTTCTCACCCTGTCACATTTAAGACATCCTACTCCCGTGCCTAGCTCCCACCAGCATCTACAGAGACAGTAGCCTGGGATGCAACCTTGCACTCACACAGAGGGAAGCAAGCTAATATTTTTGAAAAACTCACAGCAATTCAGAAGCCTTTTGCTGCCATTTTCCATTGGTCCATTGATCCAAGGCGGAGAACCTAGGAAACTTTCAGGGATCCATAAAATCCTAGGATCACACTGCCATCCTAAGTACGCTTTGGAGAATCAGCTGCTCAGGGCTAATCTGCATGGTGTAATTTACCTCTTTGGGTTGGATCTTTCAGGGAGACACAAAAGATTTTTGTCAACTCCTTTAGGAGCCACAGCACTTCAATGTGAATGGCACGTGTCAAAGAAACAACTGCTAGTATGAGCAGTGCCGGTAATTGTCAATTCTATAATTAAAGCCATGTTTTAAACCTCTGTTCTTGTCTTAGAAATGAACATTTCTGTTCTGATTCCTACTTCAAGCCAGGGAAACAGAACACACGTTTGACAGTATTGGACAGTATGGGGAAAGTCTCCAAGCAGAAGCCAGCTCCCTTAGAGTTGACAGCCCAAAAGCTTGTTTCTTAAGGACTCACGGTCAAATGTTCAGAGAATTTATGTTCTGGAATCCAAACTCTGCCACTGGCTCGGTATACAATCTAGAATATGTCATCTGGATACCAAATATCATGAAAAAGTACTATGTTGATCTGCACAATGTAAATACATGGGAAAATCTGAAAGCTTTATTTTAACATGTATCTGCAGGAAAGCCAAAGCCAAAGAGATGTTAAAATAAAATGGATGTGTTTACAGAAAGAGGCATGTGAGAACTAGATATGGTTCAGAAGTAGGAAAAGTGAGAGCTCACACACACAAAAGATAAGGTAAGGTGACTTTTGTTCAGATAAAATTAATTTTTGTTAATATGCAAGTTCCTGCTGATATACACCACTCCCACATATAGCGAACTTTTTACGAGGAATCCTGGATACTAGCCAAGAGTAAATGTTCATGAGATAGGAAGTTTAGGGACCACAACCTCACCCTTGGGGAGACGAGTGCTCGAGGATAATTCATATCACCCCAGCTGGGGGCTGCCCCATGCACACCTGCCGCAGGAGACATGGTTACTTGGGTTGTCTGATACGCCCATTTACGGTTCCTAAGGGAAAGAAAAAGTTTCTGATGTTCACTCTAATGGGCTTAACAAACCACTCCTCCTGGCATTATTTGAATATAGTTAACAAATAGGGTTAGAGGCCCAGGAACATAATGGATCTGAGAATAGGGAAACAGTGCAATGTAATGCGGGGAAGAAACAAAAAACAAAAACTACATGGAATTCAGAGGTAGAAAGCTCAACTTCCATTTGATCCTTACTGTGTGACGTTAGAATAGTTATTGAAACTCACTGAGCTTCCTTAGTTTTAAGGTGGGAATGATATTACCACCCCGAGGGAGGATTAAAGCGCTCCATATATAAATAAAGCCATGCACAATTGTCAGGCATTACCATTATTTATTAAAAAATCACTTAAGGAGAATCTGTTATAAACCAACCAAGCATTATTAAGATGCTCTCAGCAATAGTAAGATGTGTGGGTCCCCACTCTCAAAGAACCTAGGGACACTCTAGTGGGAATTATAAATGAGAAAGTAGACAATGTTGATAGAATGGAATATACAAAATACAAAAGTTATTACCTAAATCATTTAAGGTGGTAACTATCTTTGTTTAGAAAAAATACCTTGAAAGGCACATAAGTCAGCAGGGGACTTTTCATGTAGCAAATACTTACTGGGAGCCGGCTATGTGCTAGATTCCCTTGGCTCTGGGGATCCATCAGTAAACAAAACCCAAGACTCTCATTCCCATGGAGTTTACAGTCTATTGAGAAGAGACAGACCACCATAAGCAATGATTTAAAGGGCAAAGTGCTGGAAGAGGGTGAGGAAATCAGCTATGTAACCATTTGGGAAACAGTGTTCAGGGTGGAAGCAGCAGCCACCACAAATGCCTAAGATGGGAACATGCCTGCATCTCCTAAGAGCAGCAAAAAGGCCTGAATGAGCAGAGTGGAGGGAACGTCTGAGAGAGTGGTGGGAGATGAGGTTGAGACTTGACCTCATAGGTTTCTACAGGCTTATCCAAGGCCAATAAGGACTTGATTGTTATGCCGAGTGAGACTTTTGCAGGCCTATCAGGGGCTAACGAAGGACTTGACTGTTGAGACGTTGAGTTTTGAGTAGATGGAACCATGACTTGTGTGTGGAAAGGATTACACTGGCGACCAAATCATCCTGAAAAGAAAAGAAAAAGAAAGAAAAGAAAAGAAAAGAAAAGAAAAGAAAAGAAAAGAAAAGAAAAGAAAAGAAGGAAGGGAAAGGAAGGAAATGGAGGAAGGGAAGAAAGAAAGAGAGAAAGAGGAAGGAAGGAAGGAAGGAAGGAAGGAAAGAAGGAAGAGAGAGAGAAGGAAGGAAAGAAAGGGAGAGAGAAGAAAAGGAAAGGAAAGAAATAGAGAAAGAAAGAAAGAAAGAAAGAAAGAAAGAAAGAAAGAAAGAAAGAAAGAGAAAGAAAGAAAGAAAGAAAGAAAGAAAGAAAGAAAGAAACGGAGAGAGGAAGGGATAGAGAGAGAGGTAGGAAAGAAGGAAAGGGAAGAAAATAAAAGATGGAACGGTGGACTTGGGAGGGGAAAGAAGCACAATGTGGAGAGGGCAGGGTGAGTGAAAGCAGACAGACTCCATGGAAGGAAGCTGGAACTGCCAAGAAAAGTGAGAAATTCCCAGCAGGGGGCTGGGTGCCAAAGGACATTTAATCCGGGGATGTTCAATGTTTGGTTCCACAGGTGGTTTCTGTGGCCGTGATATAAATTTCTAACACCTCTGCAAATCCTCAGTAAATTCAGGTACTCATACACCCTAATATGATAGTTTCGTGAGGAATAAAGACTTATGCCTTACCTTATGATCCCTCCCATCTCGGTGCCAGTGCAAGGGAGAGGCATCTTGTCATAGGGAAGAGTGGTCCAGGGTTTCAGGAGATGAACAGCAGCGGAGCTAAGCATGGAACAGAGAAACAGCTATAGAGGGAGGCAGCCTGAGAAGGAGGGGATGTGGCCCACTAACAGGTACTACAACTGACAGAGTCTCAGGGTGCGGAGGGAGCACCACATGATGGTTACCTCCTCGCATAGTCAGGAAAAACATCTGATGAGAAGTGACTTCTAAGGGAAGACCTAAGAGAAGGTAGAGTGGGGGCTGAGCTATGACACTGTAGGGTTCATGCGGAGGGGCTAGCCTGCACTCGGACCTAGGTATAACTACAAACATGGACATAGGAGAGCCCCTGGTAGTTCACAGTGTGGCTGGGGACTAAAGGTGAGGGAAAGTAACAGGAGAGAGGACCTGGGCCAACTGAGATGGATTCTTTAACCATGCCCGAGCTTCTACTGTATCCTCATGACCGAAGGAAGCCACTGACATGATTAAGCAGGGTGTTGACAATCATTTAGAAAGTTCACCCTGGCTAAAAACAGTGTCTTATTGAGGTTTGAGATCAACAGAAACACTATGTACCTTAGAAGGCAACTTGGCATTATTCTAGTAGGCTCAGGGGGGAGGTACTCTTAATTCTGATAATTATTTAAAAAAAAAAAAGAAAAAGACAGATGGTATTGCACAAGTTATTCTAATGGCATAAAAAAAAAAAAGCCTGAAAAACTAATAAGTGCTTCCCCAGTGCACTCCCTTCTATGGCTAAAAGAATGGTCTAGTAACAGCTTTTACCACTTGATTAATCTGTAATATTGCTACTTATATCTACCAAATTATCGAGTATATGCTAGGTGGCAATAAATACAAACGATTCCAGCTTATTCCAGGTCATCATTGGGAGTGAGACAAATTCATCAAATTCTCAATATGATCTTCAGATGTCTTAATGTGACAGTGACACTGAATAAATTGCTAATGTCAATAACTGACACATTTCCTCCTATTCCAAATAAAATATTATGTCATAGTAATCATTCTTTTGAATTAACTCAAAATCCATTCCTGGACCACTGGGCTTCTTTAAAACCTATCAGCCTCCGTAATATTTCTTTAACTGTGGCACCTGGAGGGGACTGTTGGAGAACTTGGTCTGGTGGCCAGAAAGGGAAAGAACAGAAAAGAGAGACAATCTGAGGTAGGAATTGAGAAAAGATCAAGTGGGAAAAGAGATACATTCATCTGCAAAGGGAATTTTGCTCAGGACAGAGAGAATTTAATTTGGTCCAAGCCAGGGAGAATAGTTGCTCTGTGATTGTTATTACATCTGATTGTGGAGTTATTCTTCACAGGTCATACATTCATTTTCCAATGGAAAAAAAATATTTATTTCACCAGTCGCTCCATGGGACATGACTAATAAATAATAAATGGAAACAATAACTCCATTTGGTGCAATTTATTTCAGTGGGTCAAGGCACATTTTTATTGCTTGCTGTCAGGGACCTTGCGTTGGGACTGTGTTCATGTGTCTATTTATCAAGAGACAGGTACTGATATTGGCGGAAGACGGGGACCAACAGGAACTAATCAATTCCAACCTCGTGGTTTCTCTCGAGTTCTTCAGCTGCCAGTGCACAGGCTGTATTCAACATTCTAAGAGCCTAGGAAACCACAAGCCAGTAAAACCTGCTTTCCCCTCACAGTTATACATCCTGTAGAAGGACAGATTTCCCTGGTTTGGGGTGCACCGTGACATTCGGTGGTGAGAAGGAGGTGGGGGCCGACACTGGCCTTCACAGAAGGCCTGGCACTGTTGACTGTTGAGCCAGCTGTCTGGCGTCACATTACTTGGAAAACAACCCTTCATTTTTCACTCCCCTGAAGCTGGAGGGCGGTAATTCTTGGGCTCATTACCCTTGTCTGTAAAATAGAGGAATGTGAGAATGTGCTGGAGTAGGTTTCAAAGCCGTCGGACTTTGTGGTCTTGATATCTACTTGGGTGCCCAGCTTTGCATTTTATAAAACCATCGCCTTGTGTGCGTTGTGGGCATCATGCTGGATAAGCACTTTTCTGCTGCCAGCACTCGGAGGACCTGGAGTGAGAAGACCAGTGTACTGCCTGTCATTAAAACACTTATTGCATAGCAGTATTTCTAGGCTACGGATTGTGAAATTAAAAAACAAACGGTCACCAAAGATAGACAGATCCGTATGTGTAATACATCTGATATGTAATATCCCGAGGGGAAAACCTGGAAAGCTCTAAACAGCGATGTTACAAACAGTTCCTTCTGAGTAGTGAGATTTGGGTTCGTTTTTCAAGGGTTCGTTGCCTATATTCCGTACCATTTTAAGAGAGAAGACTCTATCTAGGCTTGCTTTCTGCCTCCACTACTCCAGAGCCAGGTGATTACAGATGCTATCAACTCCTCTAAATTTCCGCGTCTCCATTTGTACAAATGAAAAGAATAAGTGTCCACTATTAAATGAAATGAGGTTTGATATATGCAAAGCTTAGTTCAGGTCCGGGCTCACAGGAAGCACCCAATAAATGTTACTTATTGCTCATACAATACTCTTCTAGTACCGCTGTTATTGACGTACTATATGTATTTGGTGAAACTAACAGAAGCATTTCCAGACCTGTGATTACCTGCTCATGTGAGTGTCACTCATAGACCCTAACGGTCAGGGTTGTCTCAGCAGCACTTTCCAAGAAGGGTGGGACTGGTGAGTTCCAAGCCCACCCACACCACTCACCAAACTGCTTTGGTCCATACTTTAAGAAAATCACATATTCATGTTTGTGCCTTAACTAAAAAGGAAATAATGCTCAGACCATGGCTTCTCACGGGGATCCTTTGAGCTCTCTGAAACCATTAGGGTTGTACTGAATGCCACAGGCAAAGTAATTAAGAGTCTCGTGAGAGAATTCCAGAGTGAGCATCCCACTCTTGTCATCAAGTCTCTCATCTTTGTGAGGCAAGAAGAAATAGACTCTAGTGCATGGTCCTTGTAGACTCAAAGACCCTGAAAAGAATTAGATGACACGTTAAGAATTGCATACTCGGAAATTGTGTTTAGTTAGGATGCTGAATCCTTATGCTTTCATATGCATCAAAGCTGAGACCTTTGGTGGGGGGGGGGTGTTGAAAATTTGGACTGGCCTCCAAGTATTTTAAGTGTCTCTGCTGGTTTAAGATATTTTACCTGATTCTCCTTTCTATAAAGCCATGTAGATGAAACTATGTGTATGTGCATTTTTAAATGAAATTTATTGTCAAATTGTTTCCATACAACACCCAGTGCTCATTCCAACAGGTGTCCCCCTCAATGCCCATCACCCACTTTCCCCTCCCCCCACTCCCCATCAACCCTCAGTTTGTTCTCAGTATTTAAGAGTCTCTTATGGTTTGCCTCCTTCCCTCTCTGTAACTTTTTCCCCCTTCCCCTCTCCCATGGTCTTCTGTTAAGTTTTTCAGCATCCACATATGAGTGAAAACATATGGTATCTGTCTTTCTCTGCCTGACTTATTTCACTTAGCATAACACTCTCCAGTTCCATCCACATTGCTACAAAAGGCCATATTTCATTCTTTCTCCTTGCCAAGTAGTATTCCATTATATATATAAACCACATCTTCTTTATCCATTTGTCAGTCAATGGACATTTAGGCTCTTTCCATAATTTGGCTATTGTTGAAAGTGCTGCTATAAACATTGGGTACAAGTTCCCCTATGCATCAGTACTCCTGTATCCCTTGGGTAAATTCCTTGCAGGCTACTGCCGGGTCATAGGGTAGATCTATCTTTAATTTTTTGAGGAACCTCCACACTGTTTTCCAGAGTGGCTGCACCAATTTGCATTCCCACCAACAGTGCAAGAGGGTTCCCATTTCTCCACATCCTCTCCAGCATCTTTAGTCTCCTGATTTGATCATTTTAGCCACTCTGACTGGCATGAGGTGGTATCTCAGTGTGGTTTTGATTTGTATTTCCCTGATGAGGAGCGACGTTGAGCATCTTTTCATGTGCCTGTTGGCCATCTGGATGTCTTCTTTAGAGAAGTGTCTATTCATGTCTTCTGCCCATTTCTTCACTGGATTATTTGTTTTTCAGGTGTGGAGTTTGGTGAGTTCTTTATGGATTTTGGATACTAGCCCTTTATCCAATATGTCATTTGCAAATATCTTTTCCCATTCCATCGGTTGCCTTTTAGTTTTGTTGATTGTTTCCTTTGCAGTGCAGAAGCTTTTTATCTCAATGAGGTTCCAATAGTTCATTGTTGCTTTTAATTCCCTTGCCTTTGGAGATATGTCAAGTAAGAAATTGCTGCGGCTGAGATCAGAGAGGTTTTTTCCTGCTTTCTCCTCTAGGGTTTTGATGGTTTCCTGTCTCACATTCAGGTCCTTCATCCATTTTGAGTTTATCTTTGAGAATGGTGTATGAAAGTGGTCTAGTTTCATCCTTCTGCATGTTGCTGTCCAGTTCTCCCAGCACCATTTGTTAAAGAGACTGTCTTTTTTCCATCACATATTCTTTCCTGCTTTGTCAAAGATTAGTTGGCCATATGTGCATTTTTTTACAAAGAGAACCTATCTTATGCAGGAGCACCCGCCTACTGATGGGATTTCAAAAACCTCAAAAAGTCATGGCTTCCAAAAAATAGTTGCCCTACACATCTGCCAGGATGTTGCCCTCCCCACCTCTAAATGGTTCTGAAACTCCCCAGTGGAATTGTTTGCCTGGATGAGCCATTGACACTAGAAAACTGGCATTTTGATGGTAATGGGTTAGGATTCTAGCTTGAAAAGCACCCTCAGCTTATCCTCTCCCCACAGGCCTTCTGGCCTAGGTAAGCCTGCTCGATGAGCACCTTCTATCTGCATAACACTCCGTGCTTTCCAAAATGCTTTTAGCAAGCTGAGCCCTGCACACATTGACAGATGCAGAGAGCAGGAGGAAGTAAGTGCAGCCAAGGCTGATTAGGTTTAGTGAAGGCAGAAAAAGTGAACTTGGCTTGGCTTAGGCAGTGAGAGTGTGAGTGAGGAGTTGTAGGGGAGGAGCAGAGGAAAAAATAGGCTGGGACTGTCATGGGGGAAGTACCCCAAAGGGATTGGGGAGCACCAAAGTGTGTCCAAGGTGACTGTCCTATTTTTGTCTCAGTCGATTCTGCACTGTAATTATGTTACTAGCACAGGAAACTTTAGAGATCATCCCGTCCAATGGCTCTTGATGTATTGTGTGCATCAAGAAAGGCCTGGGGAGCCAGTAAAAATTCAGTCTCCCAGCCCACTCCTGGATCCTCTGATTGGCATATCAGAGTGAAGGCCAGAAATCGGCCTTATAACAAACATTGTGAAACTTCTGATGCAGGTTATTTGTGAAGCATGCTTTGAAAAACTCTTCGAACCATCTCATTTTATGAATGAGGAGATGGGAGCCCAGAGAGGTCACATGACTTAGCTCTGTAACACATTGATAATCTGCAGTCAGACTAAGCTGGAATCTAGGTATCACTTATTCACAAACCTGCTGTGTGCCAGAGACTTTTCTAGTTTCATGCCAGGCTTCCCCCCTCCCATGAAAGTAATGGTCTCCATTTCCTAGAATGTGAATTTTCTTCCCGGCACCTGGAGAGTTCTTGGAATCCCTTGTATGTTAATGGCAGGTCAAAACTTTGTGTCCAACAAAATATGTCAGAACTGACATTCAAAGGACACTGGACACCAACTGGCCACATAGCTACAGACTGTGTAACTATAGATTCCCCAGCTCCAATCCTGCATAATCAATGCCACATAAACAGAAGGCCCAGATGCTCTGAAATTCAGTCTCACAGACCCAATCCAGGACCGGGTGGAGACAGGGAAATAATTCTCCAATTGTACAACCATAAGAGCAAGAATCCACAGTCACCTCTCGTCCTGTGTCCTTTTCTCCTGGGACAGCCACCTTTATTTACCACGGAGGTGACCTGAGCATCCTGTTCTCAGGGAACAAGTCATGACAAGATCACTTCTCAAAGTCACCCATCATCCAACTCAGAAACCTCATTTTCAGCTTCTCTCTGGGATAGAAGCTTAGATGATATAACTCTACAGATCCTCTATTTAAAACTAAATTATGGTGGAAAACACCATAATCTTTGGATAAAGCCATTTGGACATTAGTTTTAAGTTCTCAGATACTCCCAAACCTCCCAGTGTGACCTTCCATCAGGTTGGTCGGTGCATTGGCCTTGGTTCCACTGATGCCACCCAGCAACTTCAAGGCCTGAGCTGTCCTGTGGGAAAGGGCCTCAAGATCCACAGGGAGGGCAAGATGTGATGCTCAATGACTGATGGTAGAGGGCTCAACTGAGCCTCAACTCAGAACAACTGAGTTGTTCTTCAACTGAGAGGTCTTGAGGGTACAGTTGAGCAACCTGTACTGTTCTGGGATCTTGACCTCCCCAAAGCCAGCAACATCCTGTGTCTGTGGTCATTGTTCAGTTCAATCCTTTCAATCTTCAGATCCTTAGATTTGACTCAGTAGAGGTCAGGGTGGCAGGACATGGTTGGAAGCTTCATTTTTTCACTTCTCTGGCTCTTGAATGAAAACCCACAGTGATAATTATGCAAATTAGAGGCTGACATAATAAGACAAATGTGATTTAACAAATATTTTACATGGAGAAACTTGCTCTGATAATGAATCAAGCAGTTAAATGAAGCACTCCACATGAAGTCTCTCTCTCACACACAAACACACACTCACACACAAATGCACAGAGAATTGCATCATATCAGAACATCAGACTTTTGAAAAAAGGCCATATACTGGAAAAAGAACAAGTAAGCCCAGAGCAGCTGAATTGTGATTTGAACATTGGAAAAATATTGGAAGATGTTATAAAAACACAAAGTGAGTATTTCTGCTCGCATATTTTGACATCTTGGCAGCCAATGCTATCATTCTGAACTTTGCCATATAGGTCTATACAGTTAAAACTGAGCTCCTAATCTGGCTTTTCTTCGTCGTTTGCCCTTCATTACAAAAATGTTCCAGAATATAGAGAAACCACGTCGCTCAGAGAGATTTAATCATAAAGCACCACTACAAATAGAAGATGGAGGTATCTGACTCATGGAGGGTGGCAAAGTTCCTCCATCCATTCCTTCATGCACTGCATTCTTTCGTTCTTAGGCAAGTATTCTTTCACTTGTTACCCGAGATTTACGTGCTGAGTTCCACCCCAAGACGATCTCATCCTCCTTCTTTACACTAGCCTCTTCTCCAATGTTGACTCTCTCTGGTAATGGCATTTTTATGCTCTCCTCCTCTTGTTTCCTCACTTCCCACACCTTTCTCACCACTATGACAAACATCCTTGAAAATCTAAGCGATGACAAAATTATCTTCCCCCTCACCTCCAATCAGGGATTCTCTGATTTCTCTTTGAGTTCCCCATATGCGGCAGGTACCTAGTCAGAGCAGGTGTTTAATAAAACTGGAATGAATGAATGAGTGAATGATTCATCCTATAATTTCTCTGACATCCATATTCTCTTTCTGCCACGAAAGTTATAACTCAGGTATATTCAGAGGTAACGCCTCTGAATAAACCATGGAAGTCACTTGCTCACACAGGCTCCCATTCCTATTTTCTCCCTACCTCCGTTTCCTGAAGTGTTCCCTCAAGCAAGTTCTGATCTCATAACTCCTCGCAAAGTCTAAAGTCCTTAACCTGGTGTTCAAAGCCCTCCACACTCTAGCTCCGATTTCTTTTCAGTGCTACCTCATGCTGTACCCCATCCTGAAATCCCCATTCTAACCAGTCCAGACCGCACATGTGGTCTTGCCAATTTCTGAACCCTTCTCTCCAAAACGTTCCTGCTTGTATGCCATGCTCCTACATCTCATCTTAATCAAATTCTACCCACTTTGAAGGCTCATCTGTACAGAGACTCCATTGGTATTTTTCTCCGTACCCTCAGGGTAAATTTTACTTCTAGCACTCATCACATTCTTTCTTATATTTTGGATATTTATAAGCATATCTTATCTTCCACTACCAGGTAACAGTCTCATGATGGGGAGAATTTGTGTCTCATTTATCTTTCCCGCACAGTAGCTAACAAATGCCTTCTACATTTTAGGCACCCTATAAATGACTTGCATGGAATTGAGTTGAAGACAAAAATACACTATCGTCCTTACTATTGAAAAAACCAGGGAGAAAAATACATCAAAGAACATGATAAAGAGAGTCATCAGCTTTTTTGCCTCAGAGATATTTTACTACCAGCCAGATAATGTCGATTTATGCCATGTGCGATCACTGTCTCTTATGTGCCTGGCACTAATTCTATAGGAATCTCTCCACCCCAATACCCCCGGCCAAATCAGGAGATTAGCAACAAAAAGTTAGACACACATACAAATTGGCCTTTTCAATTGATAGCAGACTTAGTGATCTCTTCTAAATCTCCCATTTCAAATATGAGGAAGTTGAACGAAGTCCAAGGAGGTTAATAATGTCCTTGTACATTTTTTATGTGCCAGATGCTGCGCTAGATACTTTATATGCAATTCACCTTGAATCCCTAGCACCCTATGAAGTGGGCACAGTTATTAGGTCCACATTTCATAGGCAAGGAATCCGAGGCTTGGATGCAGAATCAGGGATACAACCCACATTACTATGACCCGACCGTGTTCTTTATTATGCAGTTAAGTAAAGGTTTTCATGATCTTTCAGTAAGTTAGAGATGGGTTTGAGATGACAACTCCAAACTTCTGACATCTTTTCCAGGTCTCCTTCATTCGCCATGTTCATTCAGATTTTGCTAATAGGACAAGTTAGCAAGTGCTTAGAAATAATGCAAATTAAATCTAATAGAATTTGCTCCATACAGCCAAGTGGTGGGTACTTTTCTTTATCTCTTCCAATGTCTCCCGTGCTTTTCTCTATGTTTGAAATTTGCTATAATTTTAAAAAAGGCCTACATCAAGAAAAAAAATGAAACAAAACAGGATTTGTTATTCTGTAATAAGAGAATGATTCTCCGGGGAAGGGCCATGTCCAGAGCTCCCTGGAAGACTTCATTTTACCAAAATTACTTCTTTTCAAGAAGATTGTCTACCAAGACTCATCTAACACCACAATTTGACACTTTGGTAATGAATTTTCGGAAAAGATGTATCAGAAAGAAGACGGAAAAAGATCAGAGTATTTTTGAGATCTCCGAAGGGGGGGCATCGGAGTCTTATTAAGAATCTTATTCCTTTTACAGGCGTAGGCTGCCCTCTGCTGGAAAAAATAAGCTTCTACAGCCTCCCGTCTGATTCAACAGCACAATTCTTGCATCAGATGTGCTACACAAAAGGGGACTGTGAGGGGCAACATTTATGCTCATTATGTGATAAGCTTATTGCCTTGAATCTGAAAAGCAGAATCTGGAGATTCAGGCAGGTGAGTTAAGTCAGTAAGATGATTTTCATGTGAGCCTCAAAAATGACCGTTTTGGTTTTATAATGATAGCTTGAATGACCAAATCTTATGTAACGAGAGGTCAGAGCCACTAGCCAGAGCATCGCTCTTACTCTCCTGTCAGAAGAAAGAACCAACCGGCGAGACAAGCACCCACCACAGGACTCAGATCCCAATTAAATGACACCTGCAAAGCACCAAAACCTGGCACGTAGTAATTGTTCCGCAAATAGTTTTCCTCATTCGCTTTTTCTTCATCACAACCATATCAAGAAGAGTATATTAATCTGGTAGCGTTGTCACCACAGAATATCACAGACTGGGCAGCTTACGCAACAGGACTTTATTTTCTCACATTTCTGGAGTCTGGAAGTCCAAGAACAAGGTGCCAGTAGGTTTGGTTTTTGGAAAGGCCTCTCTTCTTGGCTATGTCCTCACACGGACTTTCCTCCATGTGTACATGAAGAGAGAACACTCTGGTGTGTCTGTTCTTCTTGTAAAGACACCAGCCCTATTGGATTAGGTCCCACCCTGTGACCTCATGTAACTCTAATTACCCCCAGAAAGTCCTTATCTCCAAGTGTAGTCACATTGAGGGTTAGGGTTTTAACATCTGAACTCTGGGGGGACACAAGTTCACTCCATAACAGGGAGAAGAACCATCTCCCGGCACATCTTGAATTGCACAGACAGCCGATTGCCTTCCTTTCACCACGTAGGTCTGCAACTCGGTAAAATGAGCATCCGGGTGTGATCAGATGACTCTCAAGCACTGTGCAATTCGTCTATACCTCCTAACATGGATTTCACAAGGCTGGCCCTGCACATTTCAGGAAGATTTTTAATGAGGGCTAAAACAATTTATATTTAACGCAGAGCCTTAGTTTAAGCCGGAAATTTAACAAGAAAACCCTGTCCTCAAAGCCATCCCATTAACAAAAGTTTTACTCTTATTTTTCAATGATTTCATCTCACATCTCAAAGCCAGAACAGATTCCAGGGCTGATAAACAAGATGAATAATGAGTCTGTCCTTGCTGATGCCAACACCCCAGGAGAATCAGTGGCTCATGGTCCTTGGTGGGAGGTCACTTTGTATGGGCAACTAATATTATGCTGCGCTCACAGGAGTACTTTTTAGCCTGCAAAATTGTGATTTCATTTGCAAGCTATTTAGGATCCAATGCACTCTCTGGTATAAGGTAGTAACTACAGTAGAAACAGTGCCAGTGCTAAAATCTTTGTGGGTTTAGTGATGATAATAATAATAATAATAGTTTAACAAAATAAAAAAAAAAATATGAGGGATTGGGCCGGAACATCAACTCTCACCAGGCTGGCCGCAATATCCCTTTCCAAGGAACAATTCAGGAAAACAAGATGACACATCAACATCGTTCCTACTTGGCTTGCTTGACGTATAAATTTTTCTTGTATTTCTTAGGGGTGAGAAGTCAAATAGGGAAAGAGAACAAATTCATACAGAGAAGAATACGATGAATCTACCCCATTTAGAACAATGAGTGTCTGGACTTCCACGTCCTCCTTCCTTTACTATGGAAAATATGTCATCCTTTGACAAGTAGTCAAAACTTGTTGCCAGAGAGCGCTTTCCTTTCGGAAAATAATAATCTTTGTGGTTTTAGAAATCTTCTCTGTTAACCCAAAACTATTCCCATCAGTGTTCCGACATGTAGCAGACACTTTTGTAACTTCATTCACTCTGGGATCACTCTGGGATCCGAAACTCCTTGACAACACTTCCCCGGGCTAATCAGACAAGAATGAAACTTCTTAGCAAGGCCCCATAAAACTTTTGAGGATCCAGCCTCAGGCCCCCTTTCCAGACACAACTTTTCCTCACTTTCTCCTCCTTCCAACCAACCAATTCACTGATCCCTAAACACACTTTAATTATTCCCTTCAATCTCCATGCCTTTGTAGAAGCCGTTGGTCCTGTCCAGAATACATCTCCAATGGCATCTTGCCTGCCTGTCAAACTTGCAATCATTTATGTTTTAGAACAAACCTTCTGACACAGGAATGTCTTCATGATCATGACAGAATTCACTTTCCTAAAACTTACCTCTGTTAGAGCACTTCTTATAATGAAAAGCAACCATTTCTTTATATAATAATAATAGCTGACATGTTTTGAGTACCTATAACATGGTAGGAGTTCTGTTGTATATTTTTGTGCATTATTTTTACTCCTATTAGCCACGAAATTGCATAGATGTGGGAAGTGAGGGTTAGGGGAATTAAATGGTTTGCCCATCATGACACAGCTTGTGTGTTTGGAGCTCCTATATAAATCCATTTCTTTTCAGGCCATACCCATACTATCTGTTGCCACCTTACACTGCCATTCCATCCACCATGCCCACTAGATGATGAGTTCCTTTATGCCATGTACATGGTCAGTTTCTTTCGGTATTCCTAATGTCAAGCATGGTACCCTACATCTAACTATTATGTCAAAATGCATGATGAATGAAGAAATCAGTGACTCATTGCAAAACTTTCTTGAAATAAAGATCAAATAGTAAGAACTCCATTTTCAAAGATTGAGAGAGGAGGTCCTCAGAAGGAGTCAACATGATTACTCTTGGTCCAGCCCCATAACCTCCCCTCCCATTTACTTCCCTGATTTTCTCTGTCCCCTGTACTGTGGTCTAATAGGGATGTTTAATGGACATTCACAAAATCACAAGTGCAGCTGCCCAGGAGGCAGCAAACATTCTCACTCGTCTCTCTCCTTACTTGCCAAGCCCTTTCTCTTTTTCATCCATGCAGCTTGTGAAATCCAAACTACTTGACAATACTTCCCTGGGCTAATCAGACAAGGGGTAATTACAAATAAGAAATGCTGTAGAGTGCCAACCCATGAGGGGCAGCAGTGTGGAATGGTCAGCCCAGAGGGCTCTGGAGTCAGACCACTTGAGTTCATTCCATGGTGCTGCCACTTACTTGCTTCATCACTTTGGGAAAGTCTCTACACAGCCATCTTTTCAAGTGCACCCATCTCCTGAGAACTCATGCCTCCAAAGCTCAGGATTTGGTACAACATAACTCTCAAGGAATGTTAGCGAATACTATTAACAAAACAGAAAATATAAAGAAAATTTAACTTTTGTAGATGAGTTATCAAGCAAAATGAGAAGGGAGGAATGGCTTCCAACCTCTCTCCAGATTTCAAACCCAACTTTCAGTGATCTTACAAAAAAACAAAAACAAAACATAATGCCTAAGCTACATACATGGCTGCAGCCATTGTCTGTGAGTCTTCCTGTGAAAACACATTGGATGGGGATGGTAGTCCTCCATCCATTAAATCACGTAACAACTACATACTCTGTGATTTGGGGCAAGGAGATTGATTGAAGGGCAACCATTCAGAGAAAACAAGCCATTTCCTATTTCTTTGGAAATTGCTCATAAACACTTGGGATGTAGTCTTTGAACTAAAGCATGGCAGGTCTCCAGTGACTAACGTTCATAAAATTATTAATTGCAAAGCAGGGACACTTAACAAGTGTTGAGTCCCAAAATTGATGATTTCTTCAGTGGTGCAAAGAGGGAGCAAGGGGAGAGGCAAGAGGAAGCAGGCTCCAATAAGCAGCAGGGATCCATAGAGAGACAAGTGGGAAGACACATTGCCCCGCTGACTTGCTTCTTTTTCTAGTGAGCCACGGACTTCCTTTACCCCTTTGGCCATAGATTTCCCTACAACTTCTTTGACAAGTAAATGTGACATTTTCTCTTCCCTAATGTTCCTTTGAACTAAAGGCTATGCACAAAAACAAAGCTTCCTAAGGGAGAAAATCTTTGAAGAAATCAATAGAATGTGGTAGTCAAAGCATGGGTTTGAAAGTAAGGTAGTCCCGGGTTTAAATCCCAACTGTGTCACTCAGTAGTTATGTGACCTTGGACATTTTATTTAACTTTTCTGAATCTTGGATCTTTTCACTGTAATAATGAGGATAACTAATTCCACTTCAGAAAATTATTGCAAGGATTCAATGAAAATACTTATGAAACATCCCTAGCACAAAGCTAGCATGCAGTATTTGCTAACCATTATTATTTTAATCATTATATATGTGTGTATATGCTTGACAAAATATTCGTAAACAACCAAAATTATATTTGTAGTATACTGTCAAGGCCCTATGATAATATATCTATTTAAAATGCTAAACAGAATGTCCATTTGGACATTCTATAGATCAGAGAAAGTCCATTTCTGGTCCATCCATTTCCAAAGTCATTTTGCCACTCTAGGAAACCATGAAAGCTGTACCGATGTGTCAGGTCATGCCATATTTTTCACCTTAGGGTGTGTTCCAGTTTGGTTATAAAAATGGGAAAATCCACCTCATTTTTCCTGGGTTCAAGCCATTTAACCAGGTTAAAGCTGAGTACGATTTGCTCAATGAGCAATTTAAGCTACATCTGAAGAGTAAAGGCGCCCGTGTAGAATTTCTAGAGGTAGCGTCACACTTCAGATTCCCACCCTCCCTGATGTGGAAACATTGCAGGTCACACACTCGTCATCGGGCAAGCACCTGACTGCACTTGAGAACTATCCAACTATCCTGTTATAAGAGTTGGCATTGGCTTCTCAGTCATAATCTGAGGTAAGGAGGGAAGGTATTGACAAAAACAACAACAACAAGAATAAAATCAGTTCAATTCAGCATTTCTGCCTTATAGGAATTACTGTATGATTTATAAGTTTGCTTATATTAAAATTCAAAACTTCTAATCATCAAAAGGTACGAATCCTAAAAGCAGAAAGAGCAATCTTCAGATGGGGATGAGATATTTGTAAAACTCAAAACTAAGAAAGAATCATCATCTAGAAACTAGACTCACAATTTATGTCAGATTACGACTTGAATCCACAGCACTCACTTTTCAGGCTGCAGCCTATGATGCTCCAGATGATGATGTCATCAGCATTGGATCTGCACAGCCTTCCTGTCACTATATAGTTGCTCAGTAACGTGAACAGATCAGACACTGAGATCAAGTTCAGATAGTTTGTTTGGAGACCACCCAGAAAATGTGTTGTCTGTGCGAAGAAATCTGACGTCTCCAACCACAGCCAGATTAGGCAAGCTGGATGATACGAAGAAAAGAAAAACTGTGGGGTAACTTCTGGTGACTGATGACCTTATAAAGGAAGCTTAAAGGTAAGATTAAAAAGCCAACTGAAGTAACAACGAGAGTTCTTGGTATCATAGAACTTGAGGGCAGAGGATGGCCCAGTGTCACGGGTTCAGTGGTGCCACCCCCAAAGATATGTCCATATTCTACTCCCTGGAACCTGCAAATGTGACCTTATTTGAGAGAAGGGTCTTTGCAGACGTAACTAAAGATCTCGAGATGAAAGCATCCTGGATTATCCAGGTGGGCCCTAAATCCAATTATAAGTACCCCAGAAGAGACAAAAGAGAAGCCATAGAAGAGAAGAAATCATGTATGTGTTAATGGAGGCAGAGACAGGAAGATATGGCCGCAAGCCAAGGATTGCCTGGAGCCACTGGAAACTTGAAGAGACAAGGAAGTATTCACCTATGAGGCCTTCAGGGGAAGCACGGCCCCACTGACACCTTGAGTTTGAATTCTAGCCGGTAGAGCTGTGACAGATGAATCGATTTTTGTTTTTTGAGGCCACTAAGTTTGTCATCTGTAATAGCCCTGGGAAACTCAAATACCCTTATTCTATCAAAAAGCCATCTAGGGGTACCTGGGTGGCTAAGGCTATTAAGCATCCAACTCTTGGTTTCAGCTTAGGTCACGATCTCAGTTTGTGATTTTGAGAACCATATCGGGCTCTGCACCGACAGTGCAAAGCCTGCTTGGGATTCTCTCTCTCCCTCTCTCTCTGCCCCTCCTCTGCTTGCTTGTATGCTCTCTCTCTCAAAAGAAACAAAAAAAAATTTTTTAAGCCAACTATATTCTCATTGCCTAGCTTTTTTTTTTTTTTTTTTTTTTTTTTTTAAGTAGGCCATTTCAAATATTTAAAGTATTGTATACTTGGCCTCCTCTGTTCTCTGTTAATCTTTAGACCGGCTGAGCTATCTGAGTCTTTCATGGGAACATTGTCTTTCAGTCTCCCAAATAGGGAAACAAATTCAAGAAATTAATAAAATCTCATACCCAACGACTGGATACTCCAACACCAATCTATTTAGGGCCCACAACTGAATAACTTACAAGCTAATTTTAATTTCGCTAGTTTAATGTTAAAGGGATACACATGCAGAGTTATGAATTAAGGATAAGAAGATACAACTGTACAGGTAGAGATTAAACAGGTTATCAGTAGAACATGTGAAAAACAATGAAGCTAAATCAGTAACAATGGAAAGCCATGCGCTCGTCTGCAGAAACAATCCTGGGCTGCCTTAATGAACAGAGCAGACAAGACAGCGGGCTTGGGTCTACCCTGCCTGATACCATTCCTGGAACCCACTGCACGCTGACAGCAACATATGCGAACTTGAACCCACCCAAGGGAGGAAAACTATGACTCCAGACTGTGGGTGTGATGACAAATAAAGGGCAAATGAAAGGCTTAATGATTCTTAGCTTAGTGAAAACCTTTAGAATGAATGTGATGAACTCTTCATGCCTTCCAGTGCTCATTATAGGAATTAAATTGGGCTCCTGGTAGCAGCAGGGAGAAAAAGGTAGGAGACGGTGAGCCTGCAAAACAGATGAACAGGAAGTGGCCAAGGGGGAGGGAGAAATGCCAGGAGCACGTTGTGTCTTAGAAGTCCAAGGAGAACTATGGCCTGGCGATGTTGTGGGAAAGATACCCACAGCGCCCTGCGGTCTGCTCATCACCACGATGGTGCAAACTGAGGTATAAAGAGGGAGAAACCTTTGAATACTCCCACATTTACACTCTGGATGCTGCCACATATCCATGTGCTCTTAATTTTGGCAAGCGTGGAAAATAACCCAATTCACCTGGTCTCTGCCTTCACTCAGTGGTTTCTAAATGGTCACCCACGGCTGCGGACCACCTGAGGGGAAAGTTCCTGATGGCCATCAAAGTGAGAGGAAAATACAAACAGGGCAGTAAGTTTTCCCAACTGGCAGCACTGCCCTTCCCTTTGAATTAATATCCTTGATACATGTTTCCTGAGCGTTAAAATGCTCTTGCTGTTTTTATTTATTTATTTTTTAAATGTTTATTTATTGATGTGTTTGTTTTTGCCCTTGCTGTTTTGCAGTCATGACGACAGTTCAAAACTGGCTTTTTAAAATGTCTGATCAGGTGAAATTAAAATTGGCAATCCCATTTGTGAATTTAAAAAACAACATCTGTGAAGTCCAAAATCTGGGAAGTCCAAAAATCTGTGAGCCGGCACTCCAGATTACAATAGAAGGAAAAATAAAATTATTTTTTTTTAATTCAAAGACAGAAACCTCAATATTATTATTGAAGAATTCTTTTTCCTAAGAAATCAGCAATAAGAAAACACAATGTTTAGATGTGTTACTTCTGGCTTCAAAGGGCCTTAAAATCCACAGGATGTGTGCGTTTTCGCATAGCATCAGGTAAATTAGAATACGGTTTGGACTAATTCAGTTACAAGCTTTGACGTTTAGTGTTTTAGTTGAGGCTACTACGGGCTGGCAGATGAGGGCATTGACTCCTTTGTGCTTACCTCCAGCCAGGCACGGGGCACTTTTCCTGCTTCATCCGCTCACAGCAACTCTCTCAGGGAAACCCTCACATTCCGTTTTATGGGAGTGGAATCTGAAAGTGTAGAGACCAGAAGCCACAACGAAAGAATTAAATGCTGTGCCACTGTAGTCACAACCAGAGCACAAGCAGATTCCCCAAACAAATTGCATTTCTTTGCCTCCGGCTCACCCGCATTCCTGTGACAACTCCCATTGACCACCAGGGGGAAGTATAGACTCAGATTTGAAAGGGTGTTCATTTTCGGAGACCACAATTTCACCTAGTCCCATGGAACAGTTCAAAGTGTAATACTGTACGTTAACAATTTTCTCTGTGCTTCTTTTTTCATCTATAATATTATTATCTGGCCTGAGGGAAGAGCCAAGCTGAAAAAAGCGGACAGAACTCAGAATTGCTGTAGAATGTGTGTTCTCTGAAAACAGAAAACTGGAGATAATGATCATTTTTCCCACTTACCTCACACAGGCCAGTTGGAGATTCCAATGAAATGATCAGCTTTGGCTCTTCCTTGAACTAACTACTTCCCCCCTAAAGTCTTTTAAGAATTGTAACGTTGCTTGCAAATATGAGACAGTGAATGACAAGGCACCGGAGCTAGCTATACATTTGATAAATAAAACAGTTGTGGCTCACTTCCCAGAGCTACTTTCTAGAATAGCTGTAGCGGTGATAGTGTTGTTGCAGAATTGCTACAAGGGATCCGAGAATCCATAGATGGCCCACAGACAGAAGAAGTGGCGGCCCTGGTGGGCGGGGGAGGCGGGGGTTGCCTGACGTTGATACGTGCACAGGTAAACTTGGGATTCCTTTCCGCAAGGTTATGTCTCTAGAAAGACCTCTTTGCACCAGCTGCTTTCTTGAAGGCTGCAGAGAAAAAGGCTCCATCTCCAAGGAAGTGAATTTTTGCACTGGACCCTGAGGCCAGGAGGGAATCACAGCGTAAGGGGCGGGAGCGCGACGTTTTCTAGGCTGGCGGGGACCGCAGAGGAGGGCTGGGGTCGCCCCCCAGGTGGTGCCTAATGCACGCGTAGAGAAGACTCTTCATGGGGGCCCCGCTCTAAGGAAAAGGAGACGGGGAAGGCGGGGAATTCTCTCTGCCGCTCCCCAGGACACCCCTCCCCCCCGCCGGGCACCACCACCACCACCACCACCACGTAGGAACCCTGCAATTCCTGCCGCCTCTCTGAGGCCGTCCTGCTGGTCGCAAAGCTGTGGCCAGCGTGGGCAAGCGCCCCCTGATGTTTGCTCTCGCTCCTTCCCTGCCTCCACCACCCATTTCCCTCTAATAGGGTGTTAGCCGGAAAGCTTTCTGCTTCTCCTCGGGCACGTCAAATAAGGCAGAGTTATTTGTTATTTTAGAACTTGAGGTCTTCAAGAAAGCGTTAACCTTGATCCTTGTATTCATGACCAGTGACCACAAGCACCTGAGCTTAAAGAAAAGGCAGAAATTAACCTCAAGGGTTAATATGCACAGGCTCAGGGCTTGCTGCCACTTGTATGCTGACCACCAGATGGCGCGCTAGTCACGTTCTTTCAGGACTGGGACGGGTTGCCTGGAGCTGAGACCATTGGCCTCCCTCCAATCGATTATTTTTATGATTGAATCCTGTGGTAAGAACTGGAGCCGCAGAAACTTCCCCAAATAGCAGAAATAGTGGTTATGTAAGCAAATAATATAGCGTGGAAACGTCCATTGACAAATGTATTTACTGCCCTTAGCGGTGGGTTTCAAATCACTCTGCTTTTCTTATAGTGGGTAACATATATTACTGTCTCTTTTAAATCATTTTTTGAGGTGAAATTCACATGATATAAAATGACCCATTTTCAAATGAATAATTTAATGGCATTTAGTACATTGGCAACGTTTTGCAACCACCATTGCTACCTCCTTCCGAAACATTTCCATCATTCCAAACGAAAACCCCTCTTAAGAAGTTTCTCCAATTTCTCCTCTCCCCAGCCCCTGGCAACCAACCAATCTGCTTTTCGTCCTGATGGATTTATCTCTTCTGGATATTTCGTATAAATTGAATCATGCAGTATGTGTGTTTGTGTGTGTGCCTGGTTTCTTTCACTTAGCGTAATGTTTTCGTGGTTCATACACATTGGGACATTCACTCCTTTTTACGGTTGAATAATATTCTGCTGGATGGACATACTACAATTAGTTTATTCACTGAGGACATTTGGGGTGTTCCCATCTTTGGGATATTGTGACTAGTGCTGCTATAAACATTTGTCTTCAATTCCTAGTGGAATTGGTGGGTCCTGTGGTAATTCTATGTTTAATTTTTTAAGAAATCGCAAAACTATTTTCTACAGAAGCTGAACCATTTCACATTCTCAGCAGCAGTGTGAGGACGTTACAATTTCTTCACTTTCTTGCCAATACTTGTATAGCTATTATTATTATCACTATTATTATTACCATCCTAGTGGGTGCGAAGTGATACCTCATTGTGGTTTTGATTTGGATTTTCCTAATAACTTAATGATGTTGAGCATCCGTTCATGTGCTCGTTGGTCATTTGTATATCATCTTGGTAGAAATGTCTATTCAAAAGCTTTGCCCATTCTTAAAAATATTTTCTCCCGTTCTGTAGGTTATCTTTTCACTTTCTTAATAATATCGCTTGATGTACAAAAGTTCGTAATTTTGATGAAGCTGAATATATCTATTTTATCTTTTTTGCCCTTGCTTTAGATGTTACATTCTCTGTCAAATCCAATGTCATGAAGATTTACCCTTATGTTCTCTTCTAAGAGTTTAACAGTTTTCCCTCTTATATTTAAGTCATTCACATATTTGAGTTAATTTTTATATATGGTGGAAGGTAGGGGTCCAACTTCATTTTTTTGCATGTGAATATCCAGTTGTCCGTTGGGACATTCTTCCGCATTGAATGGTCTTGGCATCCTTGTCAAAATCAATCGGCTATAGAGTATAGGCTTATTTCTGGATTGTCAATTCTAATCCATTGGTCCATAAGTTTGTCCTCATACCAATACTATACTGATTGCTGTATCTTTGTGGTAAGTTTTGAAATTGGAAAATGTAAATCCTCCCACTTTGTTCTTCTTTTGAAGATTGTTTGGCCAGTCAGGGTCCCTTGCAATTTCATGTGAACTTAAGGATTGGCTTTCCGATATTTGCAAATGTCATATCCAATTAAGGGTTAGTACCTAAAATATATAAAGAACTTATACAACTCAATACCCGAAAACAAATAACCCAATTAAAAAATGAGCAGAAGGTATAAACAGGCATTTCTCCAAAGAAGATATACAGATGGCCAACAAACACATGAAAATATATTCAACATCATTATCAGGCAAATAGAAATCAAAACTACAGCGAGATGCCACCTCACACCTGTCAGAATGGCTAAAATCAACACAAGAAACAACAAGTGTTGGAGAGGACGTGGAGAAAAAGTAACCCTCGTGCACTGTTGGTGGGAATGCCAACTGGTGCAGTCACTGAGGAAAACGGTGTGGTGGTTCCTCAAAAAGTTAGTAATAGAACTACCCTATGACTCAGCAGCTCCACTACTGGGTATTTACCCAAAGAATATTAAGATACTGATGCAAAGGGATATATGCACTCCTAGGTTTATAGCAGCATTATTTACAATAGCCAAGATGTGGTTTTAGCCCAAGTGTCTGTCCATCGATTGATGAATGGATAAGAAGAGGTGGTGTATATATACATGGAATATGACTCAGCCATAAAAAGAATGAAATCTTGCCATTTGCAACAGCATGGACGGAGCTACAGAGTATTATGCTAAGTGAAATAGGTCAGAGAAAGACAAATACCATATGATTTCACCCATATGTGGAATTTAAGAAACAAAACAAAGGAGCAAAGGGGAAAAAAAGAAGCAAATCAAGAAACAGACTCTTCATTGTAGGGAATGCACTGATGGTTATCAGAGGGGAAGGAGGTGGGAAGGATGGGTTAAATAGGTGTCAGGGATTAAGGAGTGCACTTGTTGTAATGAGGACTGGGTGTTCTATGGAAGTGTTGAATCACTATATTGTACACCTGAAACTAACACTGTATGTTAACTGTACTGAAATTAAAATAACAACTTAAAAAAATACAAAAATAAAAATAAAAAAGGATTGGCCTTTCCATTTCTGCACCAAAGTTCACTGGAATTTTTATGTAGATCACATTGAATTTGTAGATTACTTCATGTTGTACTGATAGCTTAACAGTATTAAGTCTTGTAGTCCATGGACACAGGATGTCTTTCCATTTATTTAGTTGTTCTTTAATTGCTTTATGCGATGTTTTATAGTTTTCAGCTTACACGTCTTTCTCCTTAGTTGAATTTATTCCTAGGTGTTTCACACTTTTAGACAATATTGTAAACGGAAAGCAGAAAAACAGGTTTCTTGATTCTCTTTTCAGAGTATTCATTGCTCGTGTACAGAAACACAACCGATGTTTGCGTGTTGATCTTGTGCCTTGCAACTTTGCTGAATTCACTTATTAGCTCTTGTAGCTTTTTGTGGATTCTTGTTGATTCTTTCATCTACATAGGTATATAGAATCATGTAATCTACAAATAGAGATAGTGTTAATTCTTCTTCATTAATTTAAATGCTTTTTACGTGCTTTTCTTATCTAATTCCTCTAGCTAGAACTTTCAGTACAATGGTGCATAGCAGAGGTAAAAGTGGCAACTTTGTCCCTTCCTGATCTCAGGGGGAAACTCAGAAAGCTCGGTCTTTCATCATTAAATTTGAGGTTTGCTATGGATTCTTCATAAATACCCTTCATGACGTTGTGGTAGTTCCCTTCTTTTCTAGTTTTCTGAATGTTGTTGCGTTTTGTTTTGTTTTTATCATGAAAGGGTATTGGCTTTTGTCAATGGCTTTTTCAGTGTTAATTGAGATGATCATGTGAATTTTTGCCCTTGATTCTTATACTGTAATGTATTACATTAATTGATTTGCTTATGTGAAAATCACTTTCCATTCCTAGGCATCTATTTTTAACACTTTTTTTTTAATGAAGACATATATAAAGTTCTGTAAGAACGTAAATGAAGTAGAATTGATTCTGCAGGTCAGAAAAGAAGGCATTGGGAGGGTGAAAGGGACGAGGAGGAAGATAAGCCAGCAAATGACAGATAGCAAATGACCTTGAATGATAAGGATGAAAGCCAAACTTACAAGCAGTCTTTTTCTAATCCTTGATAGATGAGAAGCCATATCCAATTTCCAAAGATCCACCTTCACTTTCCTTATGTGTATAACGAATATATTATCTTGGTTTTGACTCTCGTTATTCTAATTTTTTATCATGCTCATATCATAAACCTTTCCAGTGGAGTTATGCAGTTTGCAGGCTATAAATTTTAATTGTCGCATAGCAGCCCATAGACAGGTAATCACAGTATGCATTTAGATTCGTCTTTCTTTTTCATTATTATTAGCATACTCTGATGAGAACAAAGTAGATTATTTATGAGACGCCTTCTAGATCTAACATGTTGTGGCTTTCTAAATCTATGAAATCTATGCCACTGGTTCCTTCTTAATTCTACAAAGTCCTAGTCCCTAATCCCGGGTCGTGAGGAAAACTCCCTATCAGGCAATTTCATTAAACATACCTTAATTCTTGTATGACTGAATTCATACTGTCTCTTGCTCTGTCCTTGCAGAGATGGAAAATAGTGAATTACCTGTTCCTAGTGCAAAGTTGTGTCTTTCTCAACTCACTCACACAAGTATCCATTATGCACATCTAAAACTGATTGGCTATTCCAGTCAGAGGAGGGAAACCACGGCAGGACACTTGTGAGAAAGTGCCACAGTCACAGCTTTTCGGGTTCTCCCCACCTCAGTTTTTCCCCTTCAGCTTTTTTTTTCTCTGATCTTCACAATGGCCGCTTCCTGCCTCCATTGCAGGGCCCTCCCAGAGTGTGTAATCCTGTGAGCTAAAAATCCCAGGTGAGGGTAGATCTAGCCTCTTTTCAGCTCAGCATACATACATTCGACATTCTGCAAATCATCTTCATTAGAAGCTAAAGAGGAAAACAAGACCAAAAAGAAAAGATCTCTTTATAGATGAGTGCCTCTCTCTGGGTGGTTTTTGGCTAGCATTGCTGGCCAGGTATGCAGAGCCCGGCCCCTTTCTTCACTCCCATACTATTTTAAGCACTCAGAACTGGGTATAACTCTGTGGTTCATCTACTGTCCCAAGTTAACACCCGAAGCTAAAGTAACCTTGTTGGTGAGCACCATTTTCCCACCAGCTTCCTTTCCATCTGGGAGAAGTATTTGGGGAGGCAATAGGATACGATTGGTTAAGGGATCAGATTCTGAGCTAGAGAGAACCAGGTTTAAACTCTGACTCTACCAATTATTCCCCATGTGGCTCTCCGCAAGTTATTAAAGCTTTGCGAGCCTGTGTTTCTTTCTGTAAATTAAAAGAATAACATACTACTGATGGTCTAACGAGAAATTTAAAGGGGGCACCTGGGTGGCTCTGTCGGTTAAACATCTGGCTCTTGATTTCAGCTCAGGTCACGATGTCATGGTTCGAGAGTTCAAGCCTGGCTTTGGGCTCTGCACTGACAGTGTGGAGCCTGCTTGGGATTCTCTCTCTCTCTCTTCTCTCTCTCTCTGCTCCTTCCTGCCTCAAAATAAATAAATAAACTTAAAAAGAAGAATATTATCTGTAAAGTATACAGCACGAGATTTAGCATGTTGACGGTATTAATTCGTCTCTTTCGATTTTAAAGCTTTTGCCTTTTATTGTACTCATTCAAGTTTCCTTCCCGTCTGAGGGATCCTGAGAACCACCAGATCATGTACAGAGCTGGTGTGTTTCATGAGGAGCAGGAATTAGCATAACTCATAAAGCAGTAATGACTAATGATACCAGTGTCCTGGTTGTCCGTGATGACTATGCATCTCAGGTGGCTCCAGAGAATGGACTTTCCCAAATCGTCATCCTTTCACAACAGAAAAATGAGTTCAGCCAAAGAGTAGCAGGAACTATTTTCTGTTGCGAATAATGTATTAAATGTTTACTGAGTACTCGCTTTTGTACCAGACAGATGGGGGTTATACTTTCATAAAGATACAAAATGAAAACCCGTGATTCCTGTTCTGAAGACATTTACAATCCAGTGACAGAAAAAAAAAAAAAAAGAAAATCCTGCTCATGTAGAACCCAGGCAAGGGCATAGTTTCCTGACTTTGTGTCTCTGTAGTCAAATCGTCCTTGTCTCTCTTTAAGCTTTTAGTTGTTGGTGTTCCCCCCTTCGAATCTGAATCCCTACAACAGGACCAAATTTGATAAGAACCCCCTTAGGCCAAAGGGCAGTGTTCCCAAATGAATGGCATGGTTTCTAAATTCTGTACTCTTTTAAACTCGCCCTTTTAAACTTTCATGATATATGATGACTCACGATGACTTTGCTGTTCACTGTCTGGCCCAAGTTAGAAACCCTGTAGTCAACGTTAATTTCTTCCTGTCTCTCCCCACCCACATCCAGTGTATAAACCAGTCAATTTGATTCTAGCAGTAAAGTGTCTCTAGAATGCACCCCTTGGGTCCCCACCTCCACTCTCAACCTGGGATCTCTGTCTGTCTTGCATGTCCTGTCTAGTTCCTACTTCCTTCAGTCCATCCCACACACAACCAGCCAGTGAGTCTTCTAAAAACCTTCTAAAAACCTAGGCTCAGATGAATCACTTCTCAAAGTATGAAAAAGGCATAAAGGTGTGAGTCTAAGGTACCAACAGTATTTCTGAGAAGTCGTGGAGAAAGGTAATGAGTGCCGCAGGACAGTGGTGGGAAAACATCCTACCGAAAAGAGGGAAAAACTTGCTAGATTCTTGAAACAATAGACCGCATTTTGGTATTTCCCAGGCTTCTAGGCATTTAAAAAAAGTCATCTTTTTTTTTTTCTGAAGATTCTTTTAGTTGCATGTGATGTTTTCCAACTATAATCTTTATTTGGGTCAAATCAAACACGATCGTAGAATGCTTACTAAAAGTTCTGACAAATCTCGTTTTATCATTTTTTAATACTAGTGAATATCTGCCTTTAGAAGGAAATAGCTTAAATACCACAACTGCTGTGCTTATTTGATTTCTCTAGCATACTGAAGAAGCCTTTTTGTACACTGGTGAGATGAGTACTTATAATAGAAATGGAGGGTCTGTAAGTCTGTAGTGAAGTTTATGGTCAACACTCGAATCACATAGAAACAGCACAGTTCTGTGTAATAAGTCATAGGACACCTGAGGGGCTTGAGCTCATCTCAGACGCTTAAAAGCAGGTTGACTTTGTCCATCTGCTCAGGCTTTAAGCCTCCGTATTTGTAACATACACTGCGGGCGTCCGAATCGATGCTGTTCAAAAGGCCCATAAGAAAGAGAACATTTTAGCAATGTAAAGGACTTAAGGCTCCATCTAGCTCAGGTGGCTCGTTTTCGGTGAGAAACTGAAGCTGGAAAAGCAAGTGATTGCCCAGGGCCACCCAACAAGTCAGGTCCTCAGAACAGTCTACTTGTCACCCCAGGCAGACTCCCCAGTGCTTGGCTGGGGCGCATCGAAAGCAGCTGCAGAAAATAGCTGTCATAGTGCCAAATTCTTATCTGCTGGTGTCCTTCAGATTGGGTGGGCTGCATGCCAAGGGGAAACTCAGAGTCTATGAATTCTAATCCTGGACAGTTCTGGTCACAGGGTCTTAAATTTCCCTCCAGAGCAGAAGTTCTGGGACAGATCACAGGGGAATGAAAAGCATGAATGCATCCTGTGGATGCATCTGAATCAGTGCATGCTGTGGGTGCTAGTTTTAACCCCGACTTCTTATTGTGGCCATATCATCAATCTGCACATCTTCCATCCAGCTGTCCTGACCACGCGGATACATATTTTACCAATCTATTCTCACACTCCAATAGGAGCTAGATGTATGGCTTGTCGTTTACTTCAGTACCTTGAAGATTTAAAAATTCTGAGCTTGCCTAACTTTAGAAGACAACTGAAACAGAATCGTAGGTAAAGTCTCAGATTTAAGGAAGAGGAAGGGACTCTGCATCATCAGGGCTATGTTCCCACCTTCTCAAAGCATGCCAAGGGGACACGCAGATCACCTCAATGTGATGCCCATGTGGATGCTGATACTAACAGAGCAGCATTTGTTGGCTAATTACTATGCCAGACCCTGGGCTAAGCGTTTGACATCCACCATCACCTATAATCTTTACCAGCCCATCAGGTAGGTTCTATTATATCTTCATTCTACAAGTGAGGAAGCTGAGGCTCAGTGATTTTAAGTCATTTATGAAAGTCCACGCTCTTGACCACCATACTAGACATTAGCCCCGGTCGCCAGACTGGTGTCACTTATGCTTTCTTTCTGGTAAGCCCTAGTCTTGTCTTGACCAGTGCCCACCTCACCTGTCAGCATCATGGGAAACCTTCTATGCCTCTCCAAGGAGGTGTATTTTGTGCCCCTCTGCCCAGAACACCACCTTCTGTCATAGCACTTGGCACATTGTATTTCAATTATTGGTGCATTTGTCCATTTCCTCCTTTAGAGCACTTTGAGGCAAGATGACTTCATTTTATCCAACACTGTGCTGGCTCATAGCGGATGATCAGTGTGTTCCTTGGATAAATAGCTGAGGTGAAAATTTACCTGATAAGATGTTTTTGTTATTTATTGCTGAGGAACGACAACAACAACAACAGCAAGCTAAATTCAGTAGCTTAAAACAACAAAAATGTTATCATCTCTCAAGATTCTGAGGGTCAGGAATTAGGACAGGGCCTAGTGAGGATGGCTCACCCTTGCTAGCTGTCCTCAGTAGCTTCTTCACTCTCCACTAAGACACCTCCACAGTTGGCTGTAATGGCTCCCCTGCGATCAGCCCAGCCATCTGGGGCCTCAGGCCTCACTGTCAGCTGGGATCCCAGTTCCCCTGAGCGTAGTCTCAGGGCTTTCCTCTCATGTGGTATCTTCTGGGTTATTGGACTTCTTACATGGAAGCTCAGAGTCTCAAATAAGTAAAAACAGAAGCTTCTAGTCCTTAAGGCTTAGACCTGGACCCATCAGTCCTGCCAGTCACTTCTGCCACCTACCATTAGTTGGAGCAAATCACTGGATGGGCAATACACACACGTGTGGATAATGGAAGCCTTGTTCCTCGAAGGCCATCTTTGATATCTAAGTCCCTCTACTTCAGTAGAGGCAACTCCATCCCTGCCCATGTCTGCAAAGAAATGGATGGCTCGGAGGATGACTGAGTCAGGAAAGAGAATAGCTCAGCCTATGCCTTCACCACAATTTGAGGGAAAACTTGTAATTAAAGCATATAAAAGTTGGAGATTCCCAGGGATGTTTGTGCACATAAACAGCCAGTGATCTAGGGGCAGGTAAGAGACACCTAAACCGTTCTTTTTAGAAAATTACATATAGCCGATGTCTAGCAACACACGGGAATCAATATGTATTATAACTAGGGTCTTTCCTCCCTGTACAGCTCTCTCTGTTCTCTGCATGTGTGGTTTAACCACCTTGTCCCCTCAAGCCCCTGATGCCTTGGCTTCCAACTCTTAGAGCACTGCTCTTTGTGATTTAGATGTTCCTTAATTGGATTTAGCTAGAAGAGTTTCTGTTATTTTTTTATTTTTATTTTTTTTACATTTATTCATTTTTGAGAGACACAGAGAGACAGAGCGTGAATGAGGAAGGGAAGAGAGACAGGGAGACACAGAATCTGAAGTAGGATCCAGGCTCTGAGCTGTCAGCACAGAGCGCCATGTGGGGTTTGAACTCACCAACGGTGAGATCATGACCTGAGCTGATGTCGGAGGCTTAACCGACTGAGCCACCCAGGTGCCCTGAGTTTCTGTTATTTTTGCACAATGATAGATAGTCCCTCCCTACTCCTTGGCTCTTGGAACAGTTTTCCTTAAGGATCATCCAAATCCCTTGGACCTCATGTGGCTGAGCTTTTTATTTTATGGGATCCTTTGCACTTGAAGAAGTTTGCTTCCAAAGCCTTTGAGTTTTTGTTATTGTGTGTTTGCTTGTTTTTGTTTCTCTTGTACTCAGGTTTTGCATGTCAAGGCATTTAGTTACTTCAGTGATGCGTCCTGTATAAGCTAGTCAATATCACAAATAAATATATTTGCCTGCCACTTGGCAAACTTACAGATAGAAAAAAAAAAAACCTCTTTGTTGAGGATCAGTGGAAATGATTCCCACGTTTCCTTAAATAAATTTCTTCATCAGGACAACACAATGCTACGATTCTAACATAGCCCTCAGAGAATATTAATATATGGGCAAAAGAAATGGGATTTTGCAGTCACGAGTTTGGGGCATCACTTTCCCTCTCAGCTGAAAGCCAGATCCAGCCCTGAGACTAGAAAGGCTTAAAACACAAAGACCTAAAGAGCTGGGAATGGGGCAGATAGTGGGAAACATTTCAGAAATCCTTCAGAAAGCAACCTATATGACACAGGCTCAGGCACCGGCCCTGCTCTGCTGATTTGCCTGGCAAGATTAAGGCAGTATTGCACAGGGAAAGTCTGCCCCATCTAAGTGTACAACTTACCTGCTCTAACAAATCTTTCTGATCCCGTGTTTGCTCCTATATCTAACCTAGACGTGGTCTACTTGTTCTTATCCTGCTAAGATTGCCTCACCGTCAAGAAAACATGGAATCCTATCTACGAAAAGGGCCTTAGGAATTACCTAGGTCAGTGGTTCCCAATTTTTTCATGTCTCTGGTCTCCTCACATTTTTAAAAATTATTAAAGACCCTGAAAAGCTTTTGTTTATGTGGTTTGTATCTGCTGATATTTACTGGGTTTGGAATCAAAGCTGAGAGAAAAATTTTTTCATTCATTTGAAAATAATGATAAGCTAATTACACGTAAACATGACAAACATATTTTTATAAGCTTATTTATTTGTTTTGAGAGAGAGAGAGAGAGAGAGAGAGAGAGTGAGCAGGGGAGGGGCAGAGAGGGAGGGAGAGAGAGAATCCCAAGCAGGCTCTGTGCTGTCAGCGTGGAGCTGAACACCAGGCTCAAACTCACAAACATGAGACCTGAGCGGAGACCAAGAGCCGGATGCTTAACCAACAGCCGCCCAGTTTGTTATAGGCACCAATTTGTTATAGGTGCTCCGTAACAAACACATTTTTAATGAAAAATAACTATATCTTCCAACACATTTTCATGGGAAGAGTGGCATAGTGTTATATTTTTGCAGATGTCTTTAACATCTGACTTAAAAGAAGACGGCTGGATTCCCATTTCTGCCTTCTACATGATTCAGCTGTGATACACTGTCTTGGTCAAAGTATATGAAGCCTCACACAGATACGTAGTTGTAAAGAGAAGACGTATATTAATGGTCATTTCAGGTTAACGTGGATATTCTTTGACACCACACCAAGACTCCACCAGTGTAGTTTCTGAAAGGTGGGATGCAGTGTGAAATCTGAAGTCGTATCAATGAGCTTTTTGTATTCTATTGCATCAAATCCATTGGTCTACCTTGCACAACTACCTGAGTCTGTTTCTTACACCACTGGTGATTTTTGACGCTGAGTGTGAGCATCTTTATTTTTCAAGAGGAAACTAAAGAAAAATTTCTTCTTAGTGGCCAAAAAAGAAAGATCCATTAGTTTAGGAAAATTACATGTGGACTAAAACAAGCAAGGTGATAACAGTGGCAAAGGGATGATGGGAAATTTTTCAGATGAGGAATAAGGACACCTGAACTACTGTTAGAGGAAAGAAAATGAAGAATACAATTTTTTTTAAATTAGCATTTATGGAGCATTTCTCAAGTGCCTTATAGAATTATCTCATTTAATCCATTTTCTGTGGGGTAAGATATATTGTTCTTGCCTCAGGAAGTGGCAAAGTACCCAAAGAAGCAGAGCTACAAAATTGTGGGATTAGACTGGAACCAGCTACATTTAATACGGTGGTTTGTAATCTTTTAAAAATATTTTAAAAGAAAAAAAAGATCCAAAAAGTATATAAATCTTTTAACAAACTAGGAATGGTCAAAGACAAAAAAGCCTCTTGCTTCTTGCTCCCCACCCCTCCCCATTTCTACTGCTAATAGTAATAGTCAATGCAAGATACCGTATTTTTACCAAACGGAAAGTCACTGCTCTTAACTGCTCCATGATCCTCTTTACCACAAGCAATGAAGGACCCCAAAGTTGGTCCATAACCTATCTTGATAATAGAACTAACAAGGGCTGAGATCATTGGAGATAACCACTACAGTAGTGCTAATTGTGTTTACACAATTACATGTGGATTTCAGGTTTCTGGCGACTTTCTAGACCTTCTTAGTGTCATAGACTCACCTTTCACTGTTGTGGGAGAGAGAAGAAAGATAATACAGAGGGCAGATGGAATATAAAAGGAGATTAATGGTGAGTGCAAACAAGTAACCAGTGGCATCGTGGGGGGCCAGGCGCATGGGAGGGGGGGGAACCGCCCTCAGGGGGTAAGCAGAACTGCCCAGTGAAAGGAAAGTAGCCAGGTTCTCTGTTATAAAGGGATGCAATCCATACATTCTAGTGAATTTTCCCAGAAGTTAGGTCTTTGGCAGTGAGAAGACAATTATTAAATTATCTATTTTTTGCTCTTCCAAACATAACTAAAATGACTTTCTCAGTTATTGTTTTTTCAAAATCAGTAGCCAAGCTATTTACCTATTGCCTATTAAAATAGGATGTGTATTAGTTCTTTTTATGGAGGGGAATATCTTTTAAAAAAACTTATTAAGCATTTATCAAACGTGGGGGGAAACTGTACCTATAAAAAAATCTCCTTTGTAAATTGCGATGGTCAATGTCACTATCTGTTGAAGGAGCCATCAGACTAAAGTGAAGTTGTAACTTGAAGTCCAGGGCAAAAGAATACGCATAAAATCAATTCAACATCCACAACCAAGAGAGACGCCTAGGTGTTTCAAGATTACAGTGCCGAAAGCATTTCTTTTAAAATATTCATCTTAGGAAGAGCCTGTGAAAGGGGATTTTTTGTTCTCTTTGATTGAGTCAGTATCACTAATAATAATGCTTTGGTCTCTCAAAAAGCCCCCTGAAGACTATTTTTCAATTTACTCATTTTTATTTGCTATTCAGTACTTTTTGCATTATAGTCTTTACAGCTTTTTCTCTCAACTCTTCTCACACAGCAGCAGAATCGAATTGAAATAATCCTTCAGAGAGACGTTCTTCTTTTTTTCTTAATCTTCTCCATAGCCAGCCTCAACTCCTATTTCTTCAACCCAAATTCCTAAAGGAAAATAAAGGGAAAAGAGAATAAGGAAGGCTTTGGGCTCCCTTTTTACTACTCAGAGTGCACAATGGTCATGGTCCATCAATAAAAGACTGTTCCAAGGTGCTTAAGGCCTCTCCTACAGCCACTGTTGTCCAAGAAGCTTGAGCAATTGATACAGATTCACTGAGACTTACTAGAAATTGGTCTCTTTCCTTCTTCTTCTTTTTAAATAACATAATTCTTGGCATTGGACTTTTTAAAGAAACCGTGGAGCAAAAATAATTCTTTTTTTTTTTAACGTTTATTTATTTTTGAGGTGGGGTGAGAGGGGCAGAGAGAGAGGGAGACACAGAATCTGAAGCAGGCTCTAGACTCTGAGTTGTCAGCACAGAGCCCAAAGCAGGGCTAGAACTTACAAATTTGAGATCATGACCCAAGCAGAAGTTGGATGCTTAACCAACGGAGCCCCCAAAAATAATTCTGAAGATTTTTTTTCTTCCCTGTAAAGTGGCAACAGAAATGAGTTTGCATGGTATGACAGTCTGGACACATGAATCAGTGAAGAAGGCCACTTCAGTGTGGGGAGTGGTGATAGAGGAAGGGCAGGAAATCTGTGAGTTTACCCCTGAACTGCCCAGAGAGAATATAATTATAGACACAAATATTTAAATTTTGTTTATGAAAATTTGCCCAAATATTTTGTTTATTCAAATGCTTCTTCTTTTCTGTATTTACTACAAACACACCCTTTCTTTCTTTCTTTCTTTCTTTTTCTTTTCTTTTTTTTTTTTTTTTTAACTTTTTCTGTTTCTGCTTTTGTGGGACACTTCTGTTTTATGGTTGTAATCCAGGCATTTTAAAGCTGGGCCACGAATATTAAAGACTGGAATCCTGAAATGCCCCACCTGTTTAAAGTGTCCCCTTTGCCAAAGCATGTCTCCCCACTTTTTTAAGGAGTCATTTAGGGTGCTGCTCACTGCTTATTAGAAGGGTTGTGTAAATATTTTCACATTTATTTCTGATGGCACTCTTCCTAGGTAGGCACTGTTATTATCACCATTTTGTAGGTGATAAAACGGAGGCTTAGAGGGGTTGCATATGGTCACTATTCTGTGGGTGGCAGAGCTTCAATTTCTACTTGGGTTCTGTGGACATTCAAGGTCACCTCAACAACATACCACACTGCCCCCTTCCCTTAAAACGGATCGAATGTGATGGAAACTTTGGAAAAGACACTAACAGCTGGCCTCCAGGAGACACCCCACCCCCAAGAAGCAGGCCACCCAGAACTTATCAGGGGGCCTAAGTGCCTTTAAACCACGATACTAGGGTTTCCCGTCACTAGTTAGCAAACCTGAGTTTGCTTTTACCAGAGAGCCCTAATGCCACAGAAACCAAGTAGTGTAATCCTGTGCCAACTTCTGGTGTTGTGACAGATTAGATCCTGAGGGCCAGGTCCCTCTCCCTGTGAATAAAACCCAAGAAAATCGTCTCCGAAAGCGGTTATCCAGAGTTTTGGTTTAGTTTAGTTCAAAACAGGAAATCATGCTCCCCAGCTCCCTCTCACCTCCTAAACCCCAGCTGTATTTTCTCTTTCTGGTCAAGAAAACTGCCTTTCGATTTTATTAAATAACGAACATACTCCAAATCAGGTAGTTGTTTAGGTAGTTTTCTCCTTCACACTTTTCCAAATTTTCTAAATGTTCTACAACGAGAATGCAGCTTTAAAACAGACGAGCGTTAAAAAATAAATAAAATAGAATAAAATAAAATAAAATAAAAAGACTGGCGTTTGAAAAACCATATGATGGTATTCCAGGTTATTACTTCTTGAGAATATTGCAGTGAATATGAAAGAAAATAACACGGAAAATGAGGTGGTGTACATTAAAAGCACTGTATAAACATTATTTAGGGGAAGAAAGAAAAGCTCTAACTGAAACACAACTTGGCGCCTTGTATTATGGTTTTATTCTGCCAATTAGACCTGAGACCTACTCCCCACTCCAGTGTGTGGGCTGTAGGGGTTTAAGCTGGAGAAAGCATCCTGTGTGTGTGTGTGTGTGTGTGTGTGTGTAAGTGTAAGAAGTGTACCTATATTACCCTGTTTGTATACCTTTCAAAGTGGCCCTGGCCCCAAAGACTCTTCTGGTGTAACGAGCCTCTGGTTCTTGTCTTCCAGTAACCTCGGCCTCCAGAAGAATCAAATCATAGAAAGTAATGAGAGTTCCATTTGTAAGCGCAGTAATTTAAATGTGATCACCACCCGTTCTGCAGAGAAAGAACCAATCCCAGCGCAGGGAGCCAAGAAAGCACCTTTAAATGAACTTCCGGACCAACCTAGGTAAAAGGCAACAAAGACCACATTCTGCCGCGCCCACGGCCACTCGGTTTTCACAACGCGTTTTATTATTCATAAAAAAATAAATTTATTTACATTTGCTAGTTGCTGTGGTAGTGCAGCCTCGAGACAGCGGCGCATTTCCCCTGAGCGGGGTCACTGGGTACGTACAGCCTCAGCGGACCACCCAGCGCACTCCTCCCGCGAGGCAGAGCCTGGACGGTGGGCCGGGGGAGGCGACCAGAGCCCGGAGGCGGCAGGCCCGCTGGGGATGGTCAGGGGCCGGAGGAGGGGTGCTGCAAGGAGGCGTGGGAGGAAGGACTGGACGGAGGCCTGAAGGGGACGCGAGCCTGGTGGGGTGTGGGGTGCGGGGTGCGGGGTGCGGGGTGCGGGGGTGGGAGGCTCTAGTTTAGACGGGAGGCGGGTGGAGACAGAAGCCTGGCTGGGAAGCAGCTGGAGCCTGGGGGGAGTGAAGGGCTTGACTGCAGCCCGGAGGCAGAAGCGCCGGGAGCGCCCCGGGCCAACCCGGGTCAGGTGGTCTGGGAAAGGGCGCCTCCGTCTTTCCCTAGGCGGAGCGGGCGTGCCCCTGCCTCCCGGAGGCTGGGGTCCCGTGGGGGTACAAACCTGGCCCAGGTGTGCCACTCCCCTCTCTTTGCAACTTAAAAACATGCCCCGATGTTGGTCTCGCGTGAAGACTGCTGTCTGTAAAGCCACTCATCCAGAGCACGTTCTAACCACTGCCTCACCGTAACAAGCTTGTGCTGGGCAGGGCCCCGCCATCGTATACGTCTATCTGGCTCAGTCGGGAAACTAACTCGTAGGCGGTTTGGCACGACAGCGCGGGGGTCACTCTACACTGCTAAAGCCCGAGGCTGGATCTGGTTGCGCGTTGTAGAGACAGAAGGAAGGTCTTTGGAAAAGAAAACTGTCGTCGCCAGGATCCCCAGCAGCCGCAGCCCTTGGCGCCCTGCGATGACGGCCACACGGCCAGCCCTCAGGCTCTGTCCCCAACGCCCGCCTCACGTCCTGCTCACAGTTCGGGTGGGTGGGGGGTGTCGAGGAGGATTTAGCAGAGTCCGATGGCACTTTTCCCCATTCTCTGGGGGTTCTCATGCTCCCTTCTCTCCGTGGCCCCCAAACACACGCGCTTGAACAGTAACTCCAGCAAGTGACTTCGATCTAAGCGGTGGTCCCACATAATCTGTTGGCTGCGGAAACTTCTTTGGTGTCGGTGTCAGGTCGTCCTGAGACCACGAACGGCCATGTCTGTAAAGTCAAAAGAGAATCAGACATCGAAGGAAAAAAAAATACCATCTCAAAGCGAAACCGCTCTCTTAAATGAACCCTGGAATACCCCTGGCTTTGAGTAGCTCAGATTTTATCCGTGTTCTGGGAATTTGGGTATCTTCTCTCCAAAGTGGGATTTTAATTTTACTGGATTTTGATTGCGTGAGACGTTAAGACTTCCGTCCACGCTTCCTCCTGGACTTTGCCCTCAAGATGATTTGGTGAAACTTGCAAAAGTTTGGGATTTTGTGTTTAATTCCCTTCCCCCAGGACGCGCGCGCGCGCGCACACACACACACACACACACACACACCCCATCATCAGCCCTCCACTCTAAGTAGGAACTGGAATAGGTTCTTTCTCAAGCCTGGAAAGTTGGCAGGTTAGAAAGGGACTTTCCAGACAAATCCCTTTTGGGGAAACCTCTGCTATTCTGCAAGAACTTTTTAACATCCAAAGGCTGATTAAATAGAGCTCGGCCTTCCCTCCTTCCTTTCAGTAAGTAGGGCTCCTTAAATGGAACCTGTCTGACTCTTAGATGGAAAAGCTTGGGCGACAGAGACTTGCCATTGAATCTGCAACCGGGTGGTGGACGCAGATGGCGTCGAGATTCACCCCGGAAGTAGGATTTAAGCCAACTGCTGTCACAGGGCAAAGTACCAGGTACAAAGATCAGAATGAAGAAGCACTGAAGGGTGCACGGTTCTTCCCCAGGAAAACGGCCTGGCCCCTCCCTTGACTGGGAGAAACTAAACTGGACTCCTCACCACCCATTCCAGCACCCCCCCCCTTTCGGGTTCTTGCCAGGGGGCTGACCCTGCCTGGCACGCGGGAGCTCCCTGAGCATTTCCCGGCCGCTCGCCCCGAGCCTCGCGTGCGGCGCCCCTACCAGGTTCACCGGGTGCACGTAGCCGTTCTCGTAGCGGTCCTCCTGCAGCAGCTGCCGCAGGTGCGCGATGTAACTGGAAGCCAGCCGGAGCGTGTCGAGCTTCGAAAGCTTAGTGTCTGGGGGCACCCAAGGCAGACTGGTCTTGAGCCTGGAGAAGGCTTTGCTCAGCACGCGCATCCGGGCGCGCTCGCGGGCGTTGGCGGCGTTGCGCTGCGACTGCTTGCAGTCGGCCGCCGAGCCCTTGGGCGGGAGGGGCTTCTTGCCGCCGCCGCCCCCAGCCACGCGCGGCCGTTTCCTCTTGCAGCCCTCCGCGCCGCCGGCCGCGCCCAGCGCGCACCGCTCTTCCTCGCCGTCGGGGTCTTCCTCCTCCGCCGAGGAGTTGTCACTGGGCGAGATGTAGCTGCGCTCGGCGCCGCGGAGGGGCGGCCTCTTGGAGGCGGGGACCGGGTACCCCCGCTGCAGCCCCCGCAGCTCCATCTCCTCGGGGTCGCTCACCGAGCCGGTGGACATCACCGCGTCCCCCACGCCCACGCGCGGCCGCCTTCCTGCCCCAGGCCAGCCTCGCGGTGTCGGCCTTCCGCTCCCTCTGGCGGAGGCGGGGGGCCAGGCAGCGTTCGGAGCGAAACTGGAGACCCGGGTAGGCAGCCCCGCCGGGGAGCGAGCCGTGCCGCGGACCCGGGAGAGCGCGGGCCGAGGAGTCCGCGCCCCCGCCCAGGCCCCGCGCGCACTAGCGCTAGCTGCGCCTTTTGACAGGACTATTTATTTGTACTCCTCGGGACAAACCACCCGGGCAAAGACGAGGGGGTTGGAAAGGGGAGCAAGAGGTGGGGCGGGGGCGTGGAAGGGGTGGGGACCGTTTTTCTGCGCTCAGGATCTGCTGTTGGGGGCAGGGAAGGGGAAGTCTCCGCTGAGCCGCGATTTGGGGCCCCGGGTCCGTGGGACCCTCAGATTGTCAGTGAGAGATGTGTGTCGGGCAAGTGAAGGAGGGGACCTTGTTCGTACCCACCCCACTTCCACGCCCAACTAGTCTTAGCGATGGCGGAGATTGCCAGACGCTTCAAAGAAAGCCCTAGGATCGCGACCTCTGCTTCTCTCCCGGACTTTTCAGCGGAACTGTTTCCCAAGTTCATAACGCATCATGTAGGACTGCCTATCCTGGGCTTGCCCGACCACAGCTTAAGAGCAAAGCAAGCACAACACTGACAACAGTTAACCTCTCCCTTTTCCGTCCTCCTTTTCCCCTAACGTGGCTTTATGATTTACAAAGCACTTTTAGTACATTGGTTCGGTTCGTTCCATTTTCAAACATCTGTGACTTAAACGTTATCTCCACTTTGCAGAACTTCAAGCTAAGCCACAGAGATAGAGATTTAAGTAAAGGACCCCAATCACCGGGCTGGTAAGTAGAATACGGACGGAGATCCGTGTCTAGCATCCCCGGCCCCTCGGTCTTCAGTCGCTAACCCGCCTCCCTCACCACACATCACAAGCCGTTATATCCACTGTTTTCCACTGTCTTGAGAATTTGATGCTTCGTTTTGTTTGTAATACCACAATGCATAAGACAGAAGCTCTTGCCCCAACTCTTTGCGTTGTAGTCTAAGGAATCGATTCCTATTTTAGATTGTGTATTGAAGAGCACACTCCGACAGAACAGCATCCAGAATTATGGTGTTCAATGCCAACCAAAAATAAGCCCTCTGCCCACTCCCCTCCCCCAAAGAAAACAAAACAAAACCGTGGCCTCATTATTTTCTAACTCAAAGGACCTTTGCAGTAGGTAGGTGCTCTTGGAATGGGTACTTCACTTTGGAAGGAGGCACCTATGGCCAGCTACTGAGTGCCTGCTGTGCGCCAGTCACTGGGCTGGGCGCCATACGACTGCCGACAGGAATTAAAAGAAAACAACAAAACAACAAAATGATTAAACCACTGCGAGGTTGGGGTATGGTAACTCCGTTTAGCAATGAGGAAACCTAGGCTTCAAACCGGAGTTAGGTGTTTACTTGTCCTTTCCCTAAAAGCTCACAGGCTCCCAAACGGAGCCAAGTGCGAGGAAAGAAATGTGCAGTCAGCCCAGGACAGAGTGGGCAGAAGCCATGGGGCTAGCCTCCCTCCACCAGCAACTCCGCAGAACAAATGCTCCCGGCTTCGTGCCTGAAGTGCCACAACAGGTGGCTGGCCTGGGCTGACTTCATCACTCAGGCATCGTCCACCTTCGTATCCCAGGCCAGGCCTCCCTGGTGGGGGATGTTTCACACAAGCCCTCCTGGTCGCCCTCATTTGTAGAGGTTTTCTCCCTATACATTTTGTCATTTTGTTAAGGGATGGGGCAGGGGCTCCTCTGGGGATCATTTGAGTGAAAATATCGCTCATTTTCCGTTCTCTCTGGGCTGGGAAAAGGCAGAGAGTATCCACAGAATGTAGAGTTCTTCATAGGGGTGCTCGAACTTGAACTTGACTTTAGGTGCCACGGGCCAAGGAGGGAAGAAAAAGTGAGAAGGAGCGAAGGATGTAAAAAGGAGATCGTAAGCTAGATTTCTGCATCACCTATTGGTGACTTGAATCTATCAGTATAAATACATAGTCTCACACATTAGAGGCAGGCATATAGGTTTTAAAAATCTGGATTGTTTATACAGGTGCAGAACAAAGTCTTTCTTTAGAAAAGATTAATGGTGGGCAAAGTGCTAGTTTTTCTCTAAACAGTCGCAAAAATCTGTACCCAGTCTCAAAGCTAAGCAGGTCATGGCCAGTTTCTCTTGCTTGTAGGAACTGACTGACCCCAAATGTTTCTGCTTATTTTTTTCATAGCTCTTTCCTTTCTGTTTCTCTTCTCTTCTTTGTGCCTCTTTATCTTTCCGTCTTTCCATTCTTTTTTCCTTCTTCTTTATCTCTGTTCCTTCTTCCCTCCCTTCCTGTGTTCTCTTTCAAGAAAGGCGGCTATTTTCATCTTCTTTCATTATTCCTTTCCCTCCCTTTCTTTCTAGTAATATTTTTCTTTTACTCTTTTTTTTTTCAAGTTGCAGACTCCCAATAAAGATCAGGAAGTGTATCTTCAAATGCATTTCATATTAGTGTATAACTGCAGTTTGCTTTAAGCATGTTTGTAATATATGACGTCTGTCACCTCTTTACACTTTGAATATGCTTTTACTTTCCCTTCTCTCTCAATACAACAGCCCCATGAGCTGAACAGTGCAAGTATAATTATTCTTTTGAAAGTTCAGCTATTCTAATGTTTTGGCAAGTTGTACACTGCAAATGAATCGTAAAGACTTTATTTTTGTATTTTAAAAAAAGCATATTGAAAATAATTCCTATCTGCCCCTGCTTTGCAACATGTTTTCTTTAATTTTTTTTTAAAGTTTATTTATTTATTTTCAGAGACACAGAGAGAGTGCAAGTGGGGGAGGGGCAGGGAGAGAGGGAGAATCTGCTGCAGGCTCAGCACAGAGCATCACCTGGGGCTGGAACTCATGAACCATGAGATCATGATCTCAGCTGAAATCAAGTCCAGTGCTTTTCCAACTGAGCCACCCAGGCACCCTGCTTTGCAACCTTTTAGATTTGTGGCCTGAATATACAGATATTTATGGTATATATTAATCGTCTTGAAATTCTTTAAGATGTCCTTTTTAAGTAGGCAAGGGAGGCTGGGTGGGCTAAAAGTTACATTATAAAACAAACATTAATACATTTAATAATGTTTTCTAATCCTGGTTTTCCTGCTTATTGGCTATATGACCTTTGGCAATTTCCTTTTTCTGAGGCCCAGTTTCCTGATCTATAAAATGAACTATCTGTCTCATAAGGGAGAGGAAGGGTATGAGCAAATGCCTGGGCCAGAGCCTGATACATGGAAGAAGTTCAATAAATGCGAGTTATTTTCATCACTATTAATTGCTTTGTCCAATGTCATATAGCTGATAAGTATCAGGTCAGGAACTGACCCAGGTTTTGTACTCCAGGACTTGTTCTGGGTTTTCGATGGCCCCAGGATGCCATTTGCTTTAACCGCAAGCTTCTAGGGTTTGAAGTACGTGATCCCATTTCCCATAGATCTTGTAGGAGACTTCACTGAGGGAAAATGGATGGGCCTACATTTCTTTCTCCAGGTTCTCTTCCCGTAAAGTCACAGCACTTCTCCAATCCTCACTCTCCTTATTTAAAAACTGGAATAACATTCCTAAATCAGAGTTATTGAAAGGTTTACGTGAAATTGTGGTGTATGTGAAAGCACACTCAGATGTAACATGGAAAAGGCACTTAATATATTAAAATATTTTTAAATGCAATATTTAAATATTTTAAATGGTTTAAAACATTAAAAATATCTAGGGGTGCTTTGGTGGCTCAGTTGGTTAAACATCTACCTCTTGGTTTTGGTTCAGGTCCTGAGCTCATGGTCTTAAGATTGAGCCCTGTATAAGACTCCCTGCTGAGCTTGGAACCTGCTTGAGATTCTCCCTCTCCCTCTCGCCCTCCCTCTCTCTCTCGCTGCCCCTCTCCCACTCGTATGTACATGTGCATGAGCTCTCTCTCTCTCAAAATAAATATTTAAAAATGTATTAAAAATATCTAAAACTTAGGTTTTCTAAAAAGGTAGACCAAGGTAGGTTAATAATTAGAGACCACAGAAAATAGGCCATTTATGGCCACTGCCCCTTCTAACTCTGTTGGAAGACTAGATGCGAAAGTCTGAATTTGGGCTGGTCAGGTGGGTTTAGGGTTTTGGGAGAGGAGCGGTTGCATCTACGTTCTGGGAACACCAGGCCAAAACATTAGTAAGTAAATGCTTAAGAAATGATTGGCGTGACAATGCATTTGAATGGAAAGAGCCCTCCCCACATGACCTTCCTGGTGGTATCTTCCTAAAGTCTCCTGATATTCTGAGCCATCTGGATGGCTGAAGAAATTGCCATATCTTTGATCTACAAAAACAGAGTCTCCAATTGGCCAATATGGAAGCCACTAGCCACAGAAGGCTATTGAGGACTTGAGCTGTGGCTAGTCATGTACAGTAGAGTAAAACACACACCAGATATTGAAGACAAAATGAATAAGATCATGTAAAATACATCATGAATATGTTTCCAAAATTATGTCTAACAATGATGGCATTTTGGATATATCGGGTTGAAAAAAATGTGATTAAAATTATTTTCACTTGTTTCTTTTTGGTTTGATAATGCAGCTACTAAACATTTTGATTTATATATGCGGCTCAGATTATTTTCTTTTGGATAATGTAGGGATTAACTATGCTACTATAGATGGAGTGTATAAGGTTCACTGTGAGACCAACTCCCACCTACTCAGGACACACTCTCGTGGGAAAAAGCATGATCATTCGGGAAGCACACATGACATCACGTATCTTGTCCCTCATCCCTGTCATCTCCCCCCTGCACCTCACCACGCGTCCTCAACCTCACATAATCCACCTGACCCTAGAACATGCTGAGAAACACTCTGCCCTACTATGTAACGGAAGCCTTAGCCCTGGAGAAGCATTGAGCTTGATCCCCCCCAGGCATAACGGACACTCTGCAGACATCAGCCAGAGCTCCATGGCCCAGTTCATTAGGCTTTCAGTGCTTAAGGAGCAGGACACCTAGGCCAGTGAGGTGAAAGATCTGGGGAACGCTGTGCACGGGTCACGTGGACTGCTAGTCACATGGTGTGCCGGTCACACGGGGAGCAGGTCGGTTGGAGGCACAGTTAGGCCAGCCTCACCCCAGGCCCTGTCTCTTCTTTCTTCGACTACACGAAGCCACGTGCCCAGCTCTAGGTCCCCTGCAGCCTCCATCCCGGGTCGTCCAGGATGTCCCCTCCACCCCCACTCCCAGCCCAGGAAGGAAAGGGACTCCTGGCGTTTGGGCGCCACCAAGGAAGTGGCCAAGCACCTGTGGGGACACTCGGAATGGACAAGAGGAGTTCTCTGTCATCTACGACACAACCAGTCGTCCACTGCTGGCTTCTTATCCAGAAGTTGTGCCAAGATTTTTGCTTCTTTGGAGCCCCAACAGGCCTCAGTGCGTAGACAGGCCAGTGCCTGGACACATCAGGTCTGCGGAGGCTCGAGGGCGAAAAAGTCTGAGTATGTTTCAGAGACCTGATTTTCTCTGCCATCAAGAGGGAAGGAAAAAGTCTTCACTGACTGTCTTGACAAGTAAAAATGCAGGTGGCTTTGGGAAAAGATTTTTTTTAAAGCAGTATCTGCGGATTGAAACCGTAAACTCTTCTGCCCCTGGCATGCTGTGTATCTCCTGAAAATGACTTTGACTGCTCCACTAGCAGAGTGAAGCACACCAGCTCTCAGGGAGAAAAAGCCCTGCGGTGAAGGCCTCCGAAGGAGGCCTGTTTGAAGAATCTCTGGACCTCATTGATTTGGGGGCATCCTGAAGAGTGAGCTAGTCTGAGTGCAGTCTTATTTTTTAAAGAATCTCTTGGGGCGCCTGGGTGGGTCAGTCAGTGAAGCGTCCGACTTCGGCTCAGGTCATGATCTCACCGTTCGTGGGTTTGAGCCCCGCGTCGAGCTCTGTGCTGACAGCTCGGAGCCTGGAGCCTGCTTCGGATTCTGTGTCTCCCTCCCTCTCTGATCCTCCCCTGCTCATGCTCTGTCTGTCTGTCTCTCTCAAAAAATAAACATTAAAAAAATTTTTTTTAATCTCTTGAGACAGACTTCCACTTTTGGGCAGAAGCTAAGAAACTTCTGTGCCAGGAGATTTTTAGTGTTTATCGGCAGTACTTTGGAAGTGTGAAAATATTTCATTATCAAAACACCCCTTGAAATGTAGCACACTGCTCTGGTCTCCAATATGTGGTCCCAAGCCTTGTTAATTGTGGAGTTAACCTGGGAGAGAATGACATCCTGCCATGTGGCTCCTCCCGGAGAGAGCCCCCTTTGCTGTGGACTTTAGAAGATTTCTGCATTCGTCAGCTGAGTGGTCTTGGGACACTTGCTCACCTTCTTGGACTTGTTTCTCTGTGGATAGCCCACCTCCCAGAGACTTCCCAGCGTTCAGGCACCCCTGGACAATGTAGGGCATTGCACAAGGTTAGTTCTTATGTTATTGTCTCCATCCTCTCTCCTAGGGTCCCATTCTTTTTGTACCCCTGGAGCAAAAGAGTCATTCCCCTGCTGAGAGTTGCTTTCATTTTAGCAGCCGTCCAATCCTCCACGACCCCCGCCCCACCCAGTGCCTCATCCCCTACAGAACACCCAAGTGAAAACTAAATGCCTCCTGGCGCCAGAAGGAAGTTCTCATGTAATAGATACTTTGTGGTGTCAGAGAGCAGGGATTCTGTGCACTTTGTCCACCAGGCCCTTAATCAGCTCTTCTGTAAAAGAGGGGCCTGGCTTATTTACATGCAAACTTTGTTTCTCCAGCCCCAAGCCCCTCTGACCTCCAATTTTAAAATGAGCTCTCATAGATGATCAGGAAACAGGGAAGTGTTTTGGGAAATGTGCCCACTTTTTCTTGATTTTCCCCCCTTTGGCTTATCTGTGCGGCTCTGCCCAATTAGCAAGGAAAGTGAGCCAATTAACTTGCAGCGGGGGAGAAAAATCCACTCTGTTACATTCCTCTTAAGGTCTGATTCTCAAGCAGAGCTCCTTGAGGATGTTGCAAACATCCTACCTAAGGAACCCTCACGCCTGGTTACATCGCCCTGCTCCCATCCCTTCTTAGACTGCCACATTCTGGCAGCTTCCTTTAGGGAAGAGAGGGGCAGAATTAAAAAACAAACACAACAACAAAAAAAACAACGAAAGACTTAACTGTAAACTCAATGAAGGCAGAGACTGTGTCTTGTTCATCTGGGTATCCTCAGTGGCTAGCAGCTTAAGAAGGCACTGCCGAAATATGTGGTGATTGAAAACATTCACAAACACATGAGCACAATCCGGCCTTCACCCATAATTAATGGAAGGTGCACACTCAACCCGTAATTTGCCCTTCATTTAACCAACTCAGTTTATTCCTATGTACTCTACCCTACTATCAATACTTACAGAGACCCAATTACATTTCTCACTAACTGAACGGACTTTTAAGAGTTATTTCCTGTTTTCAAATGTAGCTTATGTATCCGTCTACTTTTCATATGATATACTTGCCACAGTCCCAGGGTTCATTCCTACTAGCAGAAGGATTACATTTATTATGAACATCCCAGCAGCAAGATCTCTTCTTATAAAAATGAACTCTAGCTTTAAATACCATTTGTAACTTTTTATTCCTGATTGAAAAAAAAAATCAGAATTTTTATAAAGTTGCAGAGGATCACAGACCTACAAAACCTCAGATTACTCTTTTTCTCATAGAATGAGGAGAGAATGGGACCCTTGAAAGTTTCATGGGTTAGCAGAGAAGGAGGACTCAGAAAGACAGGAATCTGTGAGGTGAGAGGAAAACCAAAAGTGAGTAGTGTCATTGAAAACAGGGGAGGAGTTTCAGGAAATCATGGGTGGGGACTTCCAGTTGAGATGCTATGGTAAGATCACGTTTTGAAGCTTCCCTTGTGCTCCAAACACATGGTAATAAGAGTTAAGATGTAGAAATAGAAAACTAAAAAGACATAGTCATGTTCAAAAGCAAGAAAAAGTACCTCTGTGCACCAGGACTGGAACAGAAACAGAATGTTGAGTAGGGTTGAAGTTCCTGGTGGGTCCTCAGCGTCTCCTTCAGGCAGGAGTACTCCAGAATTGAGAACCTTTGCAGAGAAGAGGAGCCTAGCTGTCCCCTGTGAGGACGGAGACTCCCCTGGGTCACTCCTTAAATTAGGATGCTGGAACAAGGTGCTTGCAGCCGCTAAGGAAACACACAGAAGCAGGCCTAGCCAGTGTATTGGCTCTGCGACTGGGTCATTTTCAATTGTTTTAGTCTCTTAATTATGGGTCACATTTTTCTGCTTCTTCACATGCCTGGCAACTTTTGTTTGGGTGCCAGACATTATAAATGTTGTCTGTTGGGTTCTGGATATCTCTGTATTCCTGTAAATACTGTTGATCTTTGCTCTGGGATTCAGTTAAGTTACTTGGAAATGGTGTAATCCTTTTTGGTCTTCCTTTGGAGGTTGGTAGAAGGAATCAGAGCAGGGCTCATTTAGGGGAAATCATTCCCCTACCAAGGTACGAGTCCTATGAGCACTCAACCCAATGCCCTGTGAATTCTGAGATTTTCCAACCCAGCTGGAGCGGGTATTATTCCTGGCCCCGTGTGAGTACCTAGCACTGCTCCCTTTGATCTCTTTTGGTGGTTCTTCCTTCAGCCTCTGGTAGTTATTGATCAGCTGAACACCCCAGGGGGCCCTCTGCAGGTCTCTGAGTTCTGTCCCTGGGTAGCTCCCTGCTTTCTGGTACCCTGCTCTGTGAATTCTAACTGCCTTGTTCTCTGCAGTCTCTCAGCTCTGTTCTCTCCATTCAGGGAGTCTGCCTGGGTTCTCCCTTTCTGCTCCTTAGCTTGGAATGTTCTGGCATGGCAATAGCTGGAGAAACTATAGCGATTTTAGGGCTTGCATTATTTGTTTCCCTTCTCTTAGAGTCCACTAACCACTACCTCATGCTTTGAGAGTTTTGAGAGTTTTGAGAGTTTTGAGAGTCTCTATTTCTTATATTTTGTTTGTTTTGTGGTTGTTTCAGGTGGAAAGGTAAGTCTTATCTATTTTGGCCACAAGTGCAAGTCTTTGGACTTCTACCTTAGTGGGAAACTAATTTTTCCTTTTTTTTTTTAAGGATGAGAGTTGCTTAAACATGGTTGTATTTTGATGAAGAGATTAAAGATATTAACAAATATGAGAAACAGAAAGGAATAGTGATGGGCTAACTTCTCAGAGGAGGTGGAAAGAATAGGGACGGGGTTGGCTTTGAAAAACAAGAAATATACCTCTCTGCCTAAAATGAGATGAAAATAACGTGGGTTGCCAGTGTAGATCAGCAGAGGTTTGTAACAGGAAGTTTGAGAGGTAAGCTCCCGATGGTCTCTGTTTTCTCAATAGAGTATAAATTCAGGTTACTGACTTCAGATAGGAGAGTAGGCATGAGGTATCCAGATTTTAAACCGTGAGAAATGTGAGAAGTAACCATTTTAGAGACTATAAGAAAGGTCTGATGAGGTGTAAGGAAAATTATTTGAAAGAAGTGTTAAGGGCTCTGATGAGGTTGACTGATTAGCATTTAGAGCCATTAACAACTGTGAAGTAATCTAGCATAGTGGCTGATACGTAGTGATTTTCAGTTAGAAATAGCTGAATCTTGGTAATAAGATTGCCTGTTTACATCCTTGGTAACAAGAACTGGCAAGAATGAGCCATTAGTGGGTGAGTTAGGTTTTGATGAGGTTAGAGAGGCAATTTAGGAACATGATGTCTAGGGGAGACACTCACAGAGATTTAGATGAAGCCTCTATAGTTGGAGACCCCTGATATGCAAGAAAAAGACAAAACGAAGGCATACTTACATATTACATATATATATATATATATATATACATATATATATATTTATATATGTATATACATACATGTATATATATATGTATAATTTTATTTGGGGGTTAAGTGAAGAGGGAAGGATTTGGAGAGAGGCGGTAACACTATGTTGCACAAGACTTGAGGGTGCCATTGACATAGAGTACAATGTGAAAGAATCGGTATATTTCTTCTATTTTTTCCGTTGTGCTTTGTCTATATAAAAGACAAAAAATCTATAAATGCAGGCATACATGCATATATAAACACAAACTATTCTTCAAAATTTAGGTTGAGAGTATTAGCAGATTTCTCTCAATACGTCCCACAGCCACCTAGGTCACAGCAAATAGTGGGTATTTTACATCAATACTAAACCTCTGATTTCTTAATATTAGCCATAGGGTATGGACTGGCATGTGATGTATAATTTAATGGAGATAAAAGGTGAAATAGGTCAGATTGTCTGTCCCGCCATGGACCTTATTTCCTTATTCTGCATACTAAATTTCAGTATCTCCTCACATTTTACAATAAACGTATTGAGGTTAACAGAGGCAAAGTCCCTTGCTGAGAATCATGGAGATAGTTGAAGGGGAATTCAGAGTCCCGGGATAGGAGTCTAGCACTCTTGTTACCATATCATGCCCATGATGGCTAATTTTATGTGTCAGTTTGGCTATGATACAATATCCAGATATTTGGCCAGACATTATTCTAGATGTTTTCATGAAGGTGTGTTGTTGTTGTCGTTTTTGTTGTTGTTGTTGTTTGTTTTGGGTTTTTTTTTTTTTTTAGATGAGCTTAGCATTTAAATCAGTAGACTTTGATTAAAACAGATTATCCGCTGTAATGTGAGTGGGCCTTATCCAATCGGTTGACTATCTTAATAGAAAAAGACTGACCTCCCCAGAGGAAGTGTAAATTCTGCCAGGAGACTGCCTTCAGACTTGAACTCAACTCCTTCCCTCCATCTCTAGCCTGCTGGCCTACCCTGTATCTACTGTTCTTGGACAAAGTATGCTAATCCTAGACAATTTAGTAAGCAGGATAATATGTAATGCTATGCACTCTGTGCTTAAATTGGGAAAATTAAAATTATGAAGGGATATTGAATCTCATAGTTCTTGAAATTTAGTCCTTATTTTCAATGTCATGGAAAAATTTTTCTATCCAGGGAGGAAAATGTTCCAAGTAACTATAAAATATCAAAACATTGACTTTTCATATTTCTTTCAATATTATCATGCTACTTTGTCAAAAAATATAAATTTTAATTAGAAATTTTTCTTCATGTCGCTTGGATGGATATAGCCATCTTTCTTTTAATAGAATTATCATTTTTCAAATCACAAAATTCACCCTTTACAAATATGCAGTTCATTGGTTTTTAGTCTATTAACAGGTTGTACAACCATTATCATTATGTATTTCCCAGACATTTATGTCATCCCAAAATGAACTCCTATACCAATTAGCAGTCAGTCCATGCCTCTTGGAAAGCACTAATGTTTCTGTTTCTCTTTTTTTTTTTTTTTTATAGTTCTTTTTTTCAACGTTTTATTTATTTTTGGGACAGAGAGAGACAGAGCATGAACGGGGGAGGGACAGAGAGAGAGGGAGACACAGAATCGGAAACAGGCTCCAGGCTCTGAGCCATCAGCCCAGAGCCTGACGCGGGGCTCGAACTCACGGACCGTGAGATCGTGACCTGGCTGCAGTCGGACGCTTAACCGACTGCGCCACCCAGGCGCCCCTAATCTTTCTGTTTCTGTGTGTTTGTCTATTCTGGACACTATTACATAAATGGAATCATCTAATTGCATTTATAGGCCATTCATATTATAAGTCACAGACCTTTTGTGCCTGATTTACTTCACTAAATATGATGGGTTTTTTTTTTCAAGGTTTACCCATGCTTTTCATGTAATAGCACTTCATTTTTATATGGCTAGATAATATTCCATTGTTTTTACATACCAAATTTTGTTTATCCATTCATCAATTGATGGATGTTTGGTTTGTTTCCACTTTTTGGCTATTGGGAATAATGATGTTATGAATATTTGTATACGGTGTTTTGTAGAACATATGTTTTCAAGTTTCTTGGGTATATATCTAGGAATGGAAATGCTGAGTCATATAGTAAGCTTATATTTAACTTTTTGAGAATCTATCAAAATATTTTCCAAGGCAGGTATACCATTTTATATTTACAGAAGCAATGTAGAAAGTTTCCAATTTCTCTCCATTCTCACCAGTACTTTTTATTGTTTTTCGTTTGTTTGTTTTGATTATAGTCCTCCTAGTGAGTATGAAGTGATGATGTTTCATTGTGCTTTGGTTTGCATTTTCCTAATACCTAGTGATGTTCAACATCTTTTTGTGTCCTTGTTGACCATTTGTGTATTTTCGGAGAAATGTCTATTCCAGTTCTTTGTCCATTTTTAAATTGGATTGTTTGTCTTCTTGTTGTTGAATTATAAGTATGCTTTATTTATTCTGGATAAATACATGATTTGCAAATATTTTCTCCTGTTCTGTGAGTTGTCTTTTCGTGTGATTCTTTCCTTTAAAGCACAAGAGTTTTTGACTGTGACAAAGTCTAATTATCTGGTATTTTCTTTGATTGTTTAGGTTTTGGGTATTGTCTAGGAAATGATTGTCTAATCTATGGTCACAAAGATTCACTTCTGTGTCAGCAGTAATGTTCTCCCTTTAATTCCTGATTTTAGTAATTTGAGTGCCGTATCTTCATTTTGGTCATTCTAGTTAAATGTTTAATTAAGTTGACTATTCTTTATTTCTTATTCTCAGTTTTATTTCTACAGTAATCATTGTTTTGTCCCTTTTGCTTATATTTGGTATGGTTTATTACTCTCTTTTCTAGTTTCTTAAGGTAGAAGGTTAGGTTATTGGTTTGAAGTCTTTTTTTTATTCTTTTTTAATATAGGCATTTATTATAAGCATGGTGGATAATTTTATATGTCAGTTTAGACCAAAGCGTGCTCAGATAGCTGGGAAAACATTTCTTCTGGATGTTTCTGGGAAGGTGTCTCCAGAAGATTAATATTTGAATCATTAGAGTGCATTAAAAAATACTGCCTTTACCAACGTAGACGGGTGTCATCCAATTCCTTGAGGATGTGAATGGAACAAAAAGGTGGAGTAAGGGCAAATTCACTCTCTCTGCTTGAGTTGAGGTATCTGTCTTCTGCCTTTGGACATCAGCTGGGCTATTTCTTAGGCCTTCAGACTCAATCTGAATCACACAACCAACTTTTCTGGTTCTCTAGCTTGCGGATGGCAGATGTGGGGACTTCGCAGCCTCCCTAATCTTATAAACCAATTCCTATAATAAATCTTCTCTTATATATATATACTGTTGATTTTGTTTCTCTGGAGAATCCTGACTAATACAACAGCTATAAATTTCCCTCAAGCACTGTTTGGGTTGTATTCCTTAAGTTTGGTTTGTTGTGTCTTTAGTTTTTTTCATAAGTATTTTTAATGTGTTGTATGTATCACACCATACCTAAGTATAACATTTTCTTTTCAAAGTATTTTCTGATTTCCTTTGTGATTTCTTCTTTGACTCTTTTTTTTTTTAAAGGAGTGTTGCTTACTTTCCACATATTTTTGAATTCCCAAATGTCCTTCTATTACTGGACAAATACTTTGTATTATTTCAATCCTTTTAAATTTATTGAGACTTCTTTCACGATGTAACATACATTCTATCCTGGGGAATGTTCCATGTGCACTTGAGAAGAATGTGTATTCCACTGCTGTTACATGCAGAGTTCTATAGATATCTGTAAGGGCTACATGGTTTATAGTATTGGTCAAGTATTCTGTGTCTTTGTTGACTTTCTTTCTAGTTCTGTCCATTACTGCAAATGAGGTATTGAAGTTCCAACTTCAATTATTGTTGAATTTGCTAATTATTCCTTTACTTCTTAGAAATTCTGTTTCGTGTATTTTGGGGCCCTGTTGTTAGGTTCTTCTGGCTGCTCAACTATCCTGTTGAAACCCCTTTAGTGAACTTTTCATTAAGTTTAGATATTTTTCAATTCCAGAATATCTTTTGGGTTCTTTTTAGAATTTTTTTAGTCCTTAGACATGGTTTTCTCTTAAAAGCTCTTTGCACATATTTAAAATAGCTAATTTAGGGGCACCTGGGTGGCTCAGTTTGTTAAGCATCTGACTTCAGCTCAGGTCATGATCTCGCAGTTCGTGAGTTCGAGCCCTGCATCAGGCTCTGTGCTGACAGCTCAGATCCTGGAGCCTGCTTCAGATTCTGTGTCTCCCTCTCTCTCTGCCCCTCTCATACTTGCACTCTGTCTCTCTCCCTCTCAAAAATAAATAAACATTAAGAAAATAAAAATAAAATAAAATGGCTAATTTAAAGTACATGTATAGTAAATCCAGTGTCTGGACTTCCTTAGGGATAGTTTCCTATTGGTTGCTTTTCTCCTCCTCCTGAATGGGTCATACTTTTATTGTTTGTTTGCATGCCTCATGATTTCTTTGTAGATAACTGGATGTTCAAAATAACATAATGTGGCAATTCTGGAAATCAAATTCGTCCTCTTTCCCAGGGTTTGCTGTTGTGTGTTGTTGTTTCTGTTTAATGACTTTTCTGCATCAATTCTGTGAAGTCCGTACTCTATGTCAGGTGTGGCCACCGAAGTTTTTACTTGGTTAGCATAGTGGTCCACTAATGATTGGACAGAGGTTTCCTTAAATTTCTGAACTGCTAAATCTCTCAGTCTTCACTGAGGGGCTTTCTCTGTGTGTTGGGGCACTACTTCAATGCTTGGTCAAATAATTTACAATTTTGCCTTAGCCTTCACTTCCTGCTTGCACAGAACCTCAAGGTCAGCCAGAGGTGAGAGTTTAGGGCCTTTCAGGTCTTTCTTAATCATATGCACAGTTCTGGGAAGGTGCACAGACCTACCTGCGTTTGTGACTTTCTCAATCCCCAGGAGCATCTCAGAGCTTTTCAAAGCCTCTATGGAATTCTCATTCCCCAGAGTTTTCCTTTTAAATTTTTGATTAGCCTATTATTTCCCCCAACTGTTATTTACCTCTTTAGGCTGCTTCAAAGTTAAACAATTGCATATAATGGCTTCTGATAATGTGCCTGGGGAATAGATATTTTTTGCACTGAATGAGCTCTGAGTCAGGTTAAATAAAGACATCTTTACAAGTAGGGTCTTCCAGGAACTAACAGGTCAAATAATGACAATTCTCTTGGAGTGAACTTTCATAGGAGTGCCATTTTCTACCTTCCAGTGGCTTCAAGGCTGCTGGGTTTCACTGTGATTTTGAGCTGTCCATTTTCAAGGCTACTGTGGCGTCAGAGAGGAGGTATGGGAATAGGGTAAGTTAAAATGCCACAAATCACACAGTCCTTTTCAAGATTCAGATGTTTTTCTTAAAAAAAAAAATACTACCCAGGTTGCTGGAAGCCTTTGGTTAATTTCTAGCATTCTGAAAATATTGATTCTGACAATTTTGGTGAGTTTTCTTATTGCTTTTATGGAGAAAAGACTTTTTGGAGGTCCTTAATCTGCCATTTTTGCTGACATCATCCCTTTTCCCACTGAATCTTGATATATATTATGTATGTCATTAGATCTAATCATAAGGGCAATAAATTAAGTGCCAATTCTCCTGTTCACCTGTAGGAAGGAGAATGTTAAGAGGTCCCCCATATGTTGAGGAATTCGTGTTCAGTCTTTTCTGAAGTTTTTAACTTCCCTTGATGCAAGAATCAGGCAGACCAGTGGAACCAAGGAACAGCTAGCTGCAGGGATTTGAAATGCTTGTTTAACACATTCTCATAGGTAAACACTCTCCTGTGCATTTGTGTTTTAGCCTCTTCATCTTCTGAATAGCTTGTCTGCGGTGAGACTTTCCCTGGCGGGGGCTGAAACATTCTCTTGAGAGAAGTGGGTGTAGGAACAGCTGCGACTCAAAGGCTTTCCCTCCAGATACGAGAGGAAAAGCTACTTAGAGGAAGAGGTGGGCTTAACTATTTGCATCTATGCTTATACAACTTGATATTCTCTGATACTTTTACAAAACAGTCCCTAGGTGAATAAAAATAAACAAAAAGTATTAGCTTCTTTTATTCTTATCTCCCAGCTATGTTCACGTACAAGCACAAGTCTGTCGCTACTCCCGAGTGGTGGCAATTCTGGAAATCAGTAGTCATTCCAACTCTGGAAATGACAATAGTCATTTAACATGTATTCAATCAATACATTCTGTGATGAACCCAGTTAAATGAAGTTCACTCTTTCAGCAAAGACATGGTGAGCATCTACTATGGACTAGGCATGTGATTACCTTTGGCCATCATTCTCCAAGAATTCCAGAATTCTATTTCTTCTATATCTTGGTTGCAAACATGGACTATGGAATTGACTGTATTTTTACTGCCCCTTCTTTTAGTATAAACACAGCACAGAGTGATCCAATGTCACACAAAATATTCAAGATTGTTGTGTTTCCTCCTCTCACGCACAGACGCGCGCACACACACACGTGTGCATGTACCCACACACAAAGTGAAATAGAAAAACTACCTATAAAACCAAGGGATGTTAAGTGAAAATAGTTTCTTAACCTCATACCACTTCCTAGTATGAGACAAGGAATACTAGAGAACGGGTCATCAGTTAGTTCTTTTTTCCTCTGGTGTTGCTCAACATGCAGAGACATACTTCGATATTAATTTGAGACAATGAGATTGTGGGAAAATTTTCCTCTTGAAGGATTCCACCTCTACACCAAATATGTTCAGGGTACCATTTCCAAAGAGATCTCATTACTTTGTCTGGTTTAGTATTCGGAGCGGCGAGATTGCCAAGGCTTTCCTGTTTACTGGCTGTCACCTTGTGTCCTCTCTGTCCACCAGCAGACACAGTTTGCATGTGGCTTGATACTCCCAGTTATGTGGGGGAGGGTGGGAACACTGACAGCTGCCAGAACGGCTGTGGTGGTGGACGGCTGGATGCAGGTGCATATGCTGCCTCAATTTGACAGGCTTTCAGGCTTGCATTATCTCTAGTGATATCCAATATCCTATCCAATAATGTCCTTAAAAACAACAGAAGCAGCACACTTAGCGTATTCACCAGGGCGTAGAGTTCCATAACGTTCACTCAGATCTGCACGGATAAAACATCTGCAATGTGTTATTTTTGTGATCTGCCTGGTCACAGTGTCACAGTAGCTTAGAAATTAAATCATGCACCTGACATTATGATACTTTGTTATCTGAACGATTTTCTTTTTGCCTACATCCTCTGTAGTACATAAGGATTCGACCTCTTAAGGTTTTATAACAGTTCCTTGCCAGAGTTGTACAAGGGATAGGTAGTCACCGCTGACCGAGTTACTCTTCTCGTGGAACGTTAGTGTGCCCCTGACTTTGAGATTCTGTTCCAGTGTCCGATCACTTCAGTTTAGTCCCCCTCTGCCACGAACTCACTAGGCTGTGGTTGAGTCTCTTAACTTTCTAAATCTCTATTTTCTTGGCTGTAAATTAAAATGAATAATCCCTGCCTGGCAGTACCACAAGGCAGGCGGAAAATGAAATGATGAGGACTAAGGTGCAAGTAGTTTGGAGATGGCTGTCAGAGGTAGACCAGAGCCAAAAATTACCTCTCCTCTCTGTCAGGTTCTCACCCATAAGAGAGGAATCACTAGCCAAACGGGGGTCCAAAGGATCATCATTTTAGGCAAAGAAGTTGCGAATAAAATTCTCGGCCCTGGGAAGTCGAGATTGGAAAATGTGGCTTAAACCTGAGGCCCAGATCGGGTTTCCTCTCACCCAACCCAAAGAAAAACCTCTGTATTTACAAAGAGAGCCCAGTCTGCTGTGCAGCCTTCCAGTCCCACTTACTTGAAGTTCAGAGACGGCTTCTGGAGGGCAGGAGGAACTGGAATGCAGAGAGAACGGCAAGCATCCCTGCCGACTGGAGTAGGTTCTCCCAACATGGGCTAGTACTCAGAGACATGAAGCAGAATGGCTGGCACCAGAGTAGGAGAGGGAACTCACTGCCTTAGCACAGATCTGTCAAAGGGAACTAGATGCCGGCCCACAGGTGAGCACAGGCTCTAGTGGAAGCCAGGCTCCCACCAAACAGATTAGCACCTCTCCCCGCTGAAGGGGTGAACAAGCAAAGGGAGAAAGAGGTTGGGAGTGTTGGCATCGCCTCTCTCCAGAGTGAGGAAGAGACCGTACGTCTGCTCCTCTGTGGATTTATGACGGGGAACGAGAGTCTCTCCCTCTCATCCGACCATGGCAATGAGATGTGCACATGGCTTAGGGTTTGCTTTTATAGCGTTTGCCTCAGTGAAAAGTCTGAGGAAATTGTTTATATAAGGTACATTAGAGGCTACTTACACAGTCCCCTAATTTTACAGTAAGAAGGGGCCAAGAACAGGTTGGTGACCGGCTCAACTAGTTGATGGCAGTCGTCTAGTTCTTAGGAAGAAGATTAGATCCGGAAAACAGGGCACTCACCAGGGAAGGTGAGAGGACTTTGGTGAGAGGATGTGGGTTGCCATCGTGAGAGCAGCGGGGTACCCCGGGGAGCAAGGGAATGTGTTCTCATACAGGAGAGGGAAGAGGGAAATGGATGTGAAGGAGATGAAGGTCATAAGTTTGTTTAAAGCAATTTTATGCAAATGTTAAGTTGTAGCTATAATGGAGATAACCAAGTTAAGCCGTTAGCATGATTTTCATTATGTGAGGAAGGAATAAGTACTTCCTTCTCACTGCCCTTTGGAAGGTGCATTTTCTTCTCGGTAGTATTTATCCTTCAGTCCTTATGATGGAAAAAGTACGCAGGATTCCTCTGGGAAGTGGGATTCTCAGTCCACCTGGTAAAAGTGGGGCTGGCCTACTCCCAATGCTAATGGGCCGTGTGCCGACTTAGACCTGGGCAGTCAGAACATTTCCTTTCTCTACCTTGGGAACTGGTTCCAGGAAGGGCATGTGACCCAGTCCGGGCAAATGACAATCGTTTCCTGAACCTCTTACAAATGAAAATTCCCTTTGCTGGAGAGTTTGCAGCTGAGGTCGTGTAATATAAACAAAGAGCTACTGTTGACCGTCTTGTCACCATGAGGAAGGAGTCGCTTTGAGAATGAAGGCAGCCCAGAGAAAAATGAAGCTGCAAGATGGGGAGAAACCTATGTTTTATTATATCTTTGAGCGTCTTAATCGGACATATCCAAGGACAACATCCCACTACAGTTTTCGGTTACATGGGCCAATACGTTCCATACATGCCTTTGTTTTGGTTTAAAGCACTTTAATTAAGATTTCCGTCACTTCAAGTCAAAAGAATCCTAATTCACTTTGTCTTTGGTACCTCTCAGAATGTTATATGAGGGCATCTTTTTTTCTCCTCTTCTTTCTTTTTCCTCTTTATTCATCCAGGTATATCTCAACCTGAATAATAAAGCAAAGAATCAAATCCTGTTTTTTAAAGGTCAGGAGAATGTTCCATTTTTCAACAATATTAGGCTATGTCTTTACCCAAGACTGTCTTCGGGTTCACAGCATGGTTATATCAGAAAAGAAAGCTTTTTGTAGTTATTTACTGCTGCATCACCCACCACCCCAAAACTTTGTGTTTATAGCAACAATCATTGTATCATATTTGGTGATTTCGTCTGTCAGGAATTTGTCTAAGGATCAGCCAGGCGATTTTTCTTCTCCACATGGTATCTACTGGGGTCACTTGGAGATGTTCAACTGATGGCTGGCCTGGCTGAGACAGGCCAGGATGGCTTATGCCTGACATCTTGGTGAGGATGGCTGGAAAGCTGGGTTCAACTGGGGATCCTTCCCATTTAGCCTCAGGGCTTCTTCACATGTTCTTTCACGGTGGCTCAGGACTTCGTGAGTGATTGTCCCAAGTGGTCCTGGGTGTCAGCTGCGAGACCTCTTGTAACCTAGACTCAAAAGTCAAAAGATGTCATTTTCACTTCATTCTGTTGGTCAAGCAAGTTACTCAGGCCAAACTAGCTTCAAGGAGGAAAGGAATTAGATAATTAAACTCCATCTTTCAGTGACAAAAGTCGCAAGTTGTCTGTTGCCATCTTTAATCTACCACAGGGTGGGGTAGCAGTGAGAAGAGCTTGAGCTTTGGGCTTGGACAAACCTGTCTAAGCAGAGCTTCATCATTCCCTAGCTGTGATTATGGAGATTACCTGTAAAATAGGGAATACTAAAACATCATGTTGAGAACCAAGTGAAACAATTTGTGTCAAGTGTCCCAGGACAGTGCTTGCTACCTAGTAGTCATTCAGTAGGTTGTATTTGGATTTCTTTAGAGAGATCTAAAGCCTTGATTATATGTTTTCTTTCTGCCACTTTGTGGAGGGGCTCATGAACTCTAGGGGCCTCTTCTTGGTTCCAGAGCTGACAATGTTGCAGATTGTTGCAGATACTATCAGTCTGCCTGGGGCCAGGATCATTTACTTCCCTAGACGAATGGTGTCAGCAGAAGGTAACAAATTCAGCATCTTTCTGCGGGACTGCAGTTCCTCTGCAGCATGGGCTTTCTCACCTCACTGTAGCCCTGGCCACAAGCTAGACTCAGATCAGGTCTGAGTACAGCTCAGCATGTGCTGACATTGAAGGGCATTAGAAAAGTCAGTTGAGGGGCCCCTGAGTGGCTCAGTCGGTTGAGCGTCCGACTTCAGCTCAGTTCACAATCTAATAGCTTGTGAGTTTGAGCCCCGCGTTGGGCTCTGTGCTGACAGCTCGGAGCCTGGAGCCTGCTTCGGATTCTGTGTCTCCCTCTCTGCCCCTCCCCTGCTCACGCTGTGTTTCTCTGTCTCTCGATAATGAATAAACATTTAAAAAAATTAAAAAAAAAAAAAAAAAAGGAAAAGCCAGTTGAGAGCTCAGCAGTTCATCTGTGTAGAAATCTCATCTGTGACATCTGGGATCCCCGTCAGCCTCAGAATTCCCTTGATATTGACGTCAGTGTTCTACATTCGTGAAGTCCCTTCATCTCGAGCCACCACCCCCCTCCTCTCTTTATGTCATCGTAATCATAACAAATTGGCTGTACATACTGGCTGTCTGGGAGGGAAATAAATTTTATGGTTCTAGTATAATGGGAAGAAAGGAGAGACACGCATAATGCTTGTACTTGGAATTACTAAACTCTGGGAGCCGTTATTATCATCCCCACAGCTGAGTCTGTGGGTTCGCATTTGGTATATAAATTCCTAAGGGCTACTGCTGAAAGTTATGTGCGGAAGGGTGTTACTGATGAATGAGGAGTCTTCTGTATGATAAAGCTTAATATTTTATTCGGTGTTTGCATAAAATTAGTGAAGTGTCATGAGTATATGGATGTTGCCATGATTTTTCAGTGGGTTGAGAAAAATAGTGCCTTTTAAATGAGGCTCCCCCTTTAAAGTTTTGTAAAATAGCGATTTGATTATCATTGACTGTCTCAAGATATTTGTGTTGTCACTTCTTTAAGTCATCTCGTGTTGCAACATTGAGGCAATCTGGAACGTGGGTTTGCAGTTTCTGTTCTGAGGAGCAGGCCAGCTGGGAGCCCCACACAGATAATATGCTCCGCTGCTGTGGGAAAATAGAAACCTCGCTCATCACTTAATGACCCCTATAGATTCAATAATTTTTTTAAGTATATTTTAAAATAGCGGTTATTGAAAAATCTCTATTTTTTAATAAGGATATTTCAACTCAAATATTTGAAAGAAAGATGATCAATTATTATATATTTTTTAAATTGATTGGAATGTCAACCAGGTCAACAATGGATTTTTTTTTTTTTTTTTTAGTATTTATTTATTTTTGAGAGAGAGAAACAGAGCACAAGAGGGGGAGGGGCAGAGAGAGAGGGAGACACAGAATCCAAAGCAGGCTCCAGGCCGTGACATCTGGGGCTCGAACTCACGGACTGTGAGATCGTGACCTGAGCTGAGGTCGAAAGCTTAACTGACTGAGCCACCCAGGTGCCCCAACAATGGATTCTTAAACAAGGTATTATATATCTTATCTATCTTACTTTAAATTTTAAGGTCACATTAGCTAAGGATATAATTTTAAGAGGATATATATTGGGTTGAAAATTACAGTCAGCCAATGGTGTATTACCACATTATTTTTCTGACAATTCAGGCATCAAACTCAGTTTATGGGAGGGAAAATAATCCGAGTTTTGTTCTTCCTCATTAAGTACTTCATTGATGCTATCAAGCCATTTGAGCTGTGTTTGCTCCAGTAAACTATGGACACAGCAAGACCTCTTTTATTCTCTTAAATGGAAGTGTTCATTGGGTAATATTTGTGTAGTGGTTTGAATTCCTCAAAATATACACATTGTTCCCTAAATTCAATTGTATGTGCTAAATGTCTCATAAAACACACAAAATCATTTCCCACTATAATTACTTTAAAACAATACAATTTTTGAATATATAATGAGGCCTGTTAACTAGAATATCTACTTCCCTTTCACTTTAGCAGCATTCCCAAGACCTACCTATTGTCTCTGTCTGAGTACATTTTATCATACAGACAAAATAAGTATCTCTCCACTAGTGGAAAACCAGTCATACTGAACCAATTAAAGCAAGCAAAGGAAAGAATTAGCCGAGAAAATCTGTGGTGCTTTACGGATGAGATGGCCTATACAATATCGTACCTCACATTATCATAACTCACAGACTTCTTACTTTCTTAATGAGTGACAATAGCAAATCTGGAAAACATCTGCCTTGGAAAAGAACACTAACTGCTCTCTGCTTAAAAAATGTTGCTCGGCTATGACCGTACAGCAGCCATGCGTATCATATTGTGGTATGAGATGTCTTGGTTGTGAGAAATTAATATTTTCATGTTTGATTTCAAATGGTCTAGACCAGAATTCTGGCATAATTCAAATCGATGTAAAGCGATAGTTCGAATAAAGAACATGATTTACTATTAGCAAAACTTCAACACTGCTACCTAGTTCCCAGCGATCGTTATGACTTGGGGGAAGGAAACTTAGCAAACTTTTGTGATTTTGTGCCATCTAAACAGAAAGTCTGCCATATAAAAAGAAAATCTCAAAGTAACCTCTCATTTATATAGCTGACCATTTCAACTGGTAAACATCTTTTGGCTGCACAAGTAAAATATATTTTTTAAGAATCTCATTACCCCCCCATAAAAACCTCTGCCATCAGAATAAGTTTATGAACATTCCCACCTGTGTTTTCATCATGGGCAAGAGTATCCTTCCTTTCTTCTCAGTACCAATTGATAAGTGTTTGGAAGATCAAAGAATAACACTTTTGGAAGAAGGAACAAGAAACAATTCTTTTGGAAGAAGGAACGAGAAACAATTAATTCTCGTATCGGTCTGTGTTTTGCATGACCTCCCGAATTTTTCCAAGTTATTGTCAAGTGGGTCTGCAACTTAAAAGTAACTGCTCATTTATTTTTATTCCTCCTTATAGTGAGAGGTAAGATCACAGTAGTAAACTGCTTTCACACTTTGGATACATGTTCTCATTGCACGAATACTACACCGTCAATTTGTAAACTGCTGCAGAATCATGGGAGTTTGGAAAAATGATAACTAATTCTTTTCTGGCTTAGAAGATAAATTCAGTCATGGAAAAGAATTCATTTTCAGACCATCTCAGATATGTGTCATCTTTTTTTTTCATTTCAATAGCAATGCATTATTACTACGAAGTGTGAAAAATTTCATTCAAGAGTGACTTTATCCAAGACATTATCTAATAGAACAGCTGGTACTCTTGTTCACATTGACCCTGAACCGTAGAAAAGTTCACAATTTTTGCAGACCTTTCACTTGCCCTTGTTATAAGGCAAAGCAGGGTCTAAGTTACTTGTATTATTTATTTAGCTCATAGTCTATTATTACATTTGATGACATCATACACAGGAACTGAAGACAGAGTTTTCCATGTGCCATTTGAGTCTTAAATTACATAGTTAATTTAATCTCATTTTTAACTACTGAAAATACTCCCAAATTGTGCGGTTAACATTTTTAATATATCTGTGTACATATAAAAATACATGTATATGGTTTCAGGTAATTCTACTTTTGGCCCAAAAAGCAGATTTGAAGTTCTAATCTTGTTAGTTGCAGAAGACAAACCTAGCAGTGTAGAGAGAAGACTGAGTTGAGTTTGGTGGTAGCTTGTGAATATTTCTGACTCTAAACAGAATCATATGCTATTTACAGTTGTCTTTTGGATGCAGGTGCATTGTGGGAAAGTAACCCACCACTGAAGTCACACAAATCCTTTGCTTCAAGTCTTTTAGTCACATAGTAAGAAATTAACAATGCTGTATTTGTTTTCTTTTTAATATTTCTCATATTTCTTATTCTCATTCTGTAGGAATGCATTCTAATCCAAGGACACATTCTCATGCATTCATTAATCCTTGTGCTCCAAAACGATTCACATGAAAATTCAAAATCAGATGGTTTCATGTGTTCCAACTTAGCTTTTGCTAAAACAGGGTCATCCTTGAACTTGTCATCTGCTGAGGTATTGAATTCCCTATTTGACTCAATTACATGATCTTAAGAATGTGGCCATTTGCCATTTCTGTCTCAACTCTGAACACATGTTTTTGCATCTAACTGTTCAGCTTTAGGAATCCCTCAATTATAAATGACCTACTGAAAAAAAAAAGAGTAAATCATTTAAGGAGCTACCTAAGTAATACATAAAAATGCTTCTGTTTAAAGATAAAGTATTATTAATGTAATTTTCCGGTGATGACAAGTTTTAACTCTTTAATGTCTGAGTTTAATTTTAATTTAATTTAATACTACAATGTCTGAGTTACAAATAGTTTATAGAGTAAAATATTTCTTTCATTGTAAGAAGAATTTTTATGCATTTAATGAAGTTGTAATCAAGGCAATATTTTGTGAGAAAAGTAGTTGTCATTTTCTTCTAATTTAAAACAGTATCCTAATGTGGAATAATTTAATTGTAAAAAAATATTTTGATATGTATTTATTGTGTTACTCAGTTTTCTTTTTTTATTATTTTGAGAGAGACAGAAAGACAGAGAGAGAGAGACAGAGAGAGACAAAGAGAGGGGGAGAGACAAAGAGAGAATGAGTGGAGGAGGGGCAAAGAGAGAGAGAGAGAGAGAGAGAGAGAGAGGGAGAGAGAGAGATTGAGAATATTCCAAGCAGGCTCTGCACTGTCAGCACAGAGCCTGACATGGGGCTTGATATCACCAACAGTGAGATCATGACCTGAGCCAAAATCAAGAGTTGGACACAACCTACTGAGCCACTCAGGAGCCCCTACTCAGTTTTCCTCTAAAATGAAGTAGACTGATAGTGATTGAATCAAATTAAACATGTATTTGTCTTCTCTGCTGGACTAAAAACTCTTGAGGGCACAGATTATGTCCTGTTCATTCCTCAGATGAATAGTTGACTAGGACAGAGTTTGGCGGATAGTAGGCACTCAATAATGTTGAACTGATCTGAATGAACCTTTATGTGGCCAGATGTAAACACCTATTTTCTAACCCCTATTGAATATATATATATATATATATGTATATGTATATATATATATATATATATATATATATATATATATGTGATCTTGAACTAAAGAATCAAAGATAAGCTCATACTTTGCACTTATTTTAAATGTATATATATATAATTTTTTTGGCTTTTCAGATCACTTTCACATGGTTATATCATTTGAACCTTTTGGGGTGGTGGGCCTAAGAAATTAGTCCATTTTTCTTTTTTTCTTTTTTTTAAGTTTATTTTTGAGAGAGAGAGAGGGAGAGAGAATCCCAAGCAGGCTCCACACTGTCAGTGCAGAGCCTGACCCAGGGCTGGAACTCACGAACTGTGAAGATTGTGACCTAAGCCGAAATCAAGAGTCTGCAGCTTAACCTATTGAGCCACCAGGTGCCCCAGTCCATTTCTCTTGTTTGAAGTCATACTCCTGGTTAATTTCATAGCAGGAACTGGAAACCAGTTTTTGTTTTTGTTTTTTTTTCCGTTTAAAAACTTGTAGTTTCTTTACCCTATTCTTACCCTTTTATGAGAAATATGCAAGGTGGGTCAAATTGCCTCTTTGCAAAAAAAAAAGGCTTGTTAATTCAGCTTGCAGAGGAAGAGTGTTGAACAAACTCTCACTCCTACCCACACAACAGGAAAAAAAAAAGTTGAGAAGCTGGAAACTAATGACTTTTCTTGTACCCATGAGAGAATCGAGATTGCAGGGCAACAGCTCTCCTGAGATGTGGGGAGAGACAAGCGCTTGCAAAGAAAGATGTTGTCAAAGTCCAAATAAGCCAAAAAGAAGACCCAACGAGGTATTTTTAATGAATTGCTAAAGGCTGAGTGGGAATGTAAAGTTCCTGGAGGCTGAAGACATGTGTGTATATAGGAAGTCTCACTCTTGAAGGATTTTCCTCTAGGAATTCACAGGGAAAGTTGGGGAGAAGCCCAAGAAAACATCCCCCGTGATACTGGCTGAAGCAGGGGAAAGAACAGAAGCCGCTACCAACTTGCAGCCAGACTCCTCTTCGCTATCATCTCCGAGGAACAAGATCCTTAACATGCAGGGAAAAGGGAACAAAAGTGTAGACAGAGGTCCTTGGGAGGGGGGTGGGACTCTGTGTCGGCCCATTATAACCTCTGGAGAAGGAGCAAGAATACTTGAGAATGTCCCAGAAGCAAGACCACAATGGCTGCCTACATCTGAGGCTTCTTAAGAATGCCTTCTTCTGCCGTCCTCCTTCTTCAACACAGTTGAGACTAGTGGCAACACAGTTAAGAGTGGAATACAGCTAGGAGAGCTGGAAGAGCCAAATTCTGTCTCTGTTGTGCAAAGGAGAATGCCAAAGCCCCTGGGAGATCCAAAGCCAGTAAGGAAGCAAGCTTCAAACCCAGACCACCTTCTGACTAGATTAAAATGAGCACCTACACTAACAATTCAGCGGAAGGAAAGGTGTGCTCATCTCCAAGCATAACAATTCTTTATCTCCACATATATCGTCTTGTATAATAAGTCCAACTTTCAACAAAAAAACGTATGAGGCGTACAAAGAAGGAAGACAAAACACAGCTTAAAATGGCAAAGAAGTTAACAGAGCCAGACTCAGATGTGACCTACCTGTTGAAGCTATCAGATGGGGAATTTAAAATAGCTATGGTTAATATGTTAAAGGCTCTAGTGGAAAAGGTACACAACATGCATGGTCAGGTAGATAACGTTGAGCAGAGACCCGGAAACTAAAAAAGAATAATTCAGTAACAGAGATGAAGAATGCCTTCAACAAATCAAAAACATAGCTTTGACATAGCTGAGGAAAGAGCAAGTGAGCTTGAACATGTAGATCAATAGAAATTGTCCAAAGTGAAACACAAGAGAAAAAAAAATGTAGAAAAATGGAACACAGCATCCAAAAGCTGTGGGACAATATCAAGTGATACAGCCCAGACATAAATGGAAATGCCAGGAGAACAAAGAGAGAAGAGGGCATGAAAAATATTTGAAGAAATAATGAGTAAGAATTTTCCAAAAACCCAGCCCCGGTGAACATCATATTCAGACTTCTGAAAGCCAAAGACAGAAAACCTTAAAGGCAACTGGAGGAAAAAATGATACTACATCAGGGTAACAAGGATAGTAATTACAGTGGACCTCTCAGTAGAAACCCTGCAGACAAGAAGACGATGGAATGGTGTCTGTAAAGTGCTATAAAGGAGGAAAAAAACTGACTTAAAAATATATTTCAAAGGTGAAGCAGACACTTTTCTCAGACAAATAAAATGTCAAACAAACCTTTCAAATAACAAGTCTTTCTCAGACAAAGACAAAGAAAACTTAATGTAATTTAATAACCACAGATCTGCTCTATAAAGAATGTTAAAAGAAGTTCTTCAGGTAGACGAGGTATGATATGATTAAAAAAATACTTGGATTTATGCAAAGAATGCAGAGTGGAGGTCAACAGAATATTTTTTTCTTATATTTAATTGCTCCACAAGCTAACTATTTAAAACAAGAAGTTGTATTAATGTGTTTATCCTAGTGAGAAAAGAGCAGTGCATGACAACAGTGGTACAAGGAGAGGAGAATTGGGGAATGTATCGTTACATTGTGTATGAAGTGGCATAATGTTATTTGCAGATAGACTCACAGACCATTAAAAAGTTAAATGTTAAAGAAGAGGTATCAGTCCTCTGTGGAGAAGACACTGAGGCCAGCTCCTGACTCACCACTTTTCCTTCTTGCTCAGGAAATCATGCTGCAGCCGTGGGGCAGTCATGGCTCTCAAGGATGCCGGAAAGACTGGTGGAATCGGAGGGAGGCAGTTCACGGAGTTAGAATCACCCAAACCATCCACAATGTAAAATCCCTGGAGGTGTGCACTGACTGGACCAGAGGTGCAAAGGGAAAGAACCTTCAAATGAAAGGACTGGCTGGGATGCCTACCAAGACTGAGAATCACCATGAGAAAATTTGGTGGTGAAGGATCCAGATATGGCAGCATTTCTAGATGCAGATCATTGACTTGTGCCATCCTTCCAAGAATGATAACCACATTACTTCCATCGGCATTGAGCCGGGGGTAGAGATTGAGGTGATTATTGCAGATGCTTAAATCAACTATTTTAATAATTATCCACTGTTAAAAAAAGAGGCATAAATAACTAAGAGGCATAAATAGCTATTAAAATGGAATAATGAAAATCTCACTAATTTAGAGAAGGCAGAAAGTGAACCAAATAAATAAATAAATAAATAAATAAGTAAAACAAGAAAAAATAGAGCATATAGAAAACAGCTAGCAAGATCATAGGTTTTAATCCAACCATCACAATAATCAGTTAAAAGGCAAAGATTGTTAGATTGGGTATAGAAATAAGACTCAGTTACATGTTGCTACGGGAGACTTACTTTAAATATAGACATAAACAGGTTAAAAGTAAAAGCATATACCATGCTAACAGTGTTACTCCTCTCTCCCACAAAACAAAACAAAAAAAAAAAAAAAAAAAAAAGAAAAAAAGAAAGAAAAGAAGGAAAGAAAAAAGAAAAAAAAAACAAACCTGGAGTAGCTGTGTTAAATTTAGTCAAAGCAGACTTCAGAGCAAGAAACATTGTCGGATATAAAGTAGACCATTACGTAATGATAAAAGGATAAGCTCTCCGAAAGCACCTAACAGTCCTGAAGGTGAACGTATGTAATAGCAGCGTTTCACAATACACGAGGCAAAAACTGGTGAATCTGAGAGGACATACAGACAAATCCGTAATTATCACTGGGGACTGCAGCACTTTTTTTATACTTGCTCACAGAATAAATAGTCAAAAAATCAGTAAGGATATAAATGATCTGAACAGCACTATCAATCAACTTGACTTAAGTGGCATCACTACACCAAAGAACTTCAGAATACACGTTCTTGTTAAGCGCACATAGAACATTCACCAACATAGACCATATTCTGGGTCACAAAACAAATACATTTAAAAGAACAGACATGATACCAAGTGTGTTCTCAGATTATTACAGAATTATATTAGAAATCAAAAAAAGAAAGATATCTGGAAGATCTCTAAATATTTGGAAATTAAACAATGTATATTTCTAAATAATCAATGAGGCCAAAAGGAAGTAAGCCTCAGGGGAATTCTAAAATATTTTGAACCGTCAACAATAGGAAAGCAAGCAACCCAATTAAAACAGGACAAATGATCTTAACAGAGACCTCACCAAAGAAATAGACAGCTGCAAATAAGCACATGAAAGATACTCAACATCATTTGTAACTGGGAAATTTCACATTAAAGCAACAATGAGACACCACTATCCACCTATTAGAGTGGAGATAATAATAATAATAATAATAACAATAATAAAATAAAATAAAATAAAAATCTGACAATGCTAATTGCTGGCAAGGATATTTAACAACAGGAACTCTCATCGCTTGTGGAAATGAAAAATGATACAGCTACTTTAAAAGACAATTTGGCAATTTCCTACAAAGCTAAACATAGTCTTATCTTTCAATTCCAAAATCACACTCCTACATATTTATCCAATTGATTTTAAAACATGTCCACACAAAAGCTTACACATGAATGTTTGTAGCAGCTTTGCTTATAATTGCCCCACAAAAAGTCTTAAATGGATATTGGTAAGTGAAAGAAGCCACTTTGAAAAGGCTCTATATTGCATGATTACAATTATATGACATTCTGGAAAAGTCCAAAGTATAGAAACCATAAAATGATTAGTGTTTTCCAGGAGTTCAAGGGTAAGGAGAAAGGAATGAATGGTTGAAGCACTGGGAATTTTTAGGGCATCAAAATTATTCTGCATTCCACTGGGGATCTTGTGATAGATGTGAGACATTATGCATCTGTCAAATTCACAGAACTTTACGGCACAAAAAGTGAAGTTAAATGTACGCAAAGTTAGAAAAAAAATCTTATAGGAGGTTGGGGGAACCCAGGATGGAATACAGAATGGGACAAGACAGTCCAACTGCTTTACAAATGTATGAAGGGGGAAAGGTGTGTAGGGGGAAAGATACTGAACTATGTAATTTTGGAAATGAGTGGAATATGTAAGACTGTACTTGAGTTGATAAAGTTGTTGACCATAGGGGTGTAGTTTAATAATTATGATACCACTATAATGTATCCTGGGATTGAACAACTAAGCAAATGGATGGCAATGGTGGGAGATAGGTTTTTCACTGCTGACAAAGGAGTTTAGAGACGAGCAAGAGGAATAGACTAAAATGATCCATGGGGTCTAATTTATATTAGAGTTGGGGACATCAGTATGAACTTACATTTAGCATAGTGTAGATACAGATGGTGACGTATAGAAATGCACACATACAGCTTAGGATACACACACATATTTTCTTGCTCTGTTAGCTGAGGGCCTGAAACAATGAAAACCCTAGTAGCAACAAGTATAACTACCCAGATCTGGGCTTGTAAAATTGTTTTCTAGTAAAAGGAACAGGGCTTCTTAGAGAAATGGCTGATTCTAGGATTGGGCAGGAAATATAGAAGATGAGTCTGGAGCATCTTATAGTGGCATAAGCTAAAAAACAAATAAAACCAACAATGATGGGATGTGTGAAAGAGACACAAAAGTCAACCAAAAGAGCTTCCAGTGGCCAGAGCTAGAGCAAGTTGAGCAACAGAATAAATTGTATTGGATTATAACCCAAAACATAAAATGAATATTCATGAGTCACACTGATAAATGAATTAGTGAATAAGTGAAGAAATAAATGAGGTAGAATAGACAAATCCTCATACAGAAGAATTCTAAATAATGTATACAGGTATTCCACTCTCAAGGAGATGGTACATGACTTTCCACTCCTTAAGGGTGGACTTTGTAAACTTTGTAAACTTTCTTCCCAAATATACAGTATGGAGAGGGGAGAGAAGAGTAAAAGAGTGAGTCTTCTGTGGAGACACATCACAAACACTACCTCAGCCAGGTGACCAAGATTAATATCAACAATGATAAGTCATGTTCACACTATATACCCTTGAGAAGATGTAGTGAAATTTTTACTTTATCCTATGGTCTTCCTCCTCAGAACTTAGAGCGGCAATCAATTAAACTGGAAACAGAAAAAGCTAAAGAAAATCAATGGAGCTTAAAGCTGATTCTTCGAAGAGATCCTAAAATTGATATGCTTCTAGTCAGGCTTAATCAAGAAAAAGAGAAGACAGAAATTACCGATATCAAGAAGAAAATAAGAGATATCATTAATGGTCCCACAGAATTTAAGGTATAATAAAGCAGATATGAACAACGTTAAGTTTCTGATTTTAACTATTTACATGTAATTAACCAATTCCTTGAAGACACATCAAATTCCTTAAAGAAACTATAAAAACTCACTCAAGAAGCACAGATAACCTGAATAATCTCATAACTATGAAAGAAATTGGATTTGTAGTTAAAAACCTTCCAAGAAAGAAAACTCCAGGCCCAAACAGTTTCCCTAACAAATTCTATCAAATATTCAAAGGAAGAAATAATACCAAATTCCTCAAAATGTCTTCCAGAAAACGGAAGAGGGACACTTACTAATTCATTCCACAAGACCAGCATTACTCTAACACCAAAACCAGAGAAAGAAACTACAGAACGGTATCTCATGAATATAGACCAGAATTCCTCAATAAAATATTTTTAAATTGCATCCAGCAATATATAAAAAGTATAATGTATCATGATTAAGAGAGGTTGGTTTAACATTGGATAACCAGTTAATATAATTTGATGCATTGACAGACTATAGAGAGAATACCATCTCAATAGAAGCAGCAAAAGCATTTAATAAATTTCTACGTTCTTCCATGATAACAGCATTTAGGAAACTAGGAATAGAAAGGAATTTCCTTGACCTAATAAAGGGCATCTACAAAACCAAAACAAACAAACAAACAAACCCAAACCAAAAAACAAATCTACTTGCTTGTATCATATTGAATGATGAGACATTAAATTTTTCCCCTAAGATCAAGAAAGGCAAGTATGTCTCATCAGTCCTATTCAACCATGTATAATAAGGCAAGAAAAAGAAATGTGGTACATAGAGGTTAGAAAAGAAAAAAATAAAACTGTCTCAGTTCATGGTCAATGTGTCTATGTAGAAAGCTCAGGGGTTTATACAGAAGTGCCTGGAACTAAATAACACAAGTTAGCAAGGTTGTAAGATGAAAACTCGATATAAAACAGTCAATTGTATTCCTCTTCATTAGCAATAAAAAGAAGGGGGGAAAACTATTGATTCAACAATTCAGGTGTTGATTCACACAACAATATGGATGACGCTTATTTGCATTTTGTCGGGTGAAAAAAGCCAGACTCCAAAGTCCAAATATTTCATGATTACAATTCTATGATACTCTGGGAAAGGGAAAATTACTAGAATTGAAAGCAAACCAGTGGTTGTCACAGTTTCAGGAGGGAATAGGGGTTGGTTACAAAGTGTAAAAAAATTAACTAAGATGTTGGGGGATCCTAGGATGGAATGAAGACAGATTATAACTGCATTTCAAATGCATGACATAACCTCACTGAAGGGGTTAGAGAAAAGGGAACTGACCTAAATTACTTTAGAAATGAGTGTTTGGATATTCTAAGGATAAAGACAATAAAGAACTGTACATAGAAATTATATTCTAGTTGGTAAATTAGAGCCTCATGGGGTTAGCAATTCTGAAACTAACTTACATTTATGTGAGGGTTAAGCAAATACGTGAATTAACTGTATTAATAAGAATCAGATTTCTCACTGTCAGAGAAAGAAGTTCAACATAAGCAGGGGTGGGGAAGCTAACTCTGTTCCCTAAAAGGGCCTATAAGCCAGGAGCATACCTAGTGCCCAGATCTTAGTTCTAAATACCATTTGGGGAGAAAAAAAAAGGAAGTGAGAAAATGACTGTTTCTATGGCTATATTATAAGGTTGATGATACAGTGTGATGACAACACTATTGACCTTTGTGGTATTCTCCCCCAAATCTATATTCACTGTCTGATCATGAGAAAACATTAGGCCAATACAGATTGAGGGTCAGTCTACTAAAATCCCTGACCAGCACTCTGCCCAAGTATCAAGGTCATGGAAAAAAAAAAAAAAGATTCAAACAGTCACAGATGGGGTGAGACTAGGGAGAATTGATGAATAAATACATCTTGCTATACCAGATGGATCCTGGAACATAAAAGGGACTTTTAGTGGAAAAAACTGGTGAAATGTTTTGATAAATGTACTATACTTATGTAAAATGTTAACTTTAGGGGAGGCTGGGTGAAGAACATACAGAAACTTTCCATACTATCTTCGCAGCCTTCCTGTAAATCTATAACTATTTAACAGTAAAAAGTAAAAAGAAAGGCATGTTGTAAAAGGTTTTGATATAATAAGTGAGGCTATTTAATAGTTCTTTGATCTAAACAGAGAAACTTACAAATTAGCGTAGCCACAGACATTTATCTGAGGATAAGAGTCATAAGATAATTCTGGTGCAATATACTTTATGCTAGAAATACAAGTAGCTTTATCTATCTGACAACTGTTTAATATCTATTCTTTTTTTTTAATTTTTTTAATGTTTATTTAATTTTGAGAAGGACAGAGACAGAATGCGAGTGGGTTAGGGGCAGAGAGAGGGAGACACAGAATCTGAAACCAGCTCCAGGCCCCTAGCTGTCAGCACGGAGTCCAACGTGGGACTCGAACTCATGAGCTGTGAGATCATGACTTGAGCCGAAGTCGGCCGCTCAACCGACTGAGCCACCCAGGCGCCACTTAATATCTATTCTTTTTATTCCTCCTAATAATGCAATCTCTATGGTTACACTATCCAATGAAACTCTGCAGTGATAGACATATTTTATATCTGTGCTGTCCAGTATGGTAGCCACTAGCCACATATGGCTGGTGTTCACATATTGTTCACGTGTTGAACACTTGACATGTGGCTAGTGTGACCGAGGAGCTGAAACTTTAATGTGATTTAACTTTAATTTAACTTTTAAGTAGCTACATGTTGCTAATGCCTATAGTATTTAACAACGCAGCTCTAGATAATAAGCCCCTTTAGACAGCAATTTGTCTTACTCAGTTTTTATCCCTTGTGGTGCAAGCAGGACTAGACATATAGGGTAAATAAAATGGAAATAGCCAGTTTGGGGAGGTTCTGGTCTAGTGCGGTGGATGTTATCCTGCGTGCGCAGTAGAATCACAGGGAGAGGACTTTCAATGAAGTTTAATTTTGTGATCTCCACCCCAGAAAATTAAATCAGAATCACATTGGGAGTAGGGGGCAGTCAGGATCAGGGAGGAGATGTCCAGAGACAAGTATTTGTTTTAAAAGTTGCCACGTGATCCTAAGACAGCCAGTGTTGAGAAATGCTGTTTTCAGGAAAAAGAGAATATATAACGCAATGGTATAAAATGAATTTAGATTCCTTACCTTTCTGCAGTGCTCAGACTTCCTCACGTTATCTAACACCATTGCAAAGTAAAATTATACTTTTAATTTTTTTAATGTTTATTTATTTTTGAGAGAGAGAGAGAGAGTGCTTGAGCAGGGGAGGGGCAGAGAGAGAGGCAGACACAGAATCTGAAGCAGGCTCCAGGTTCCCAGCTGTCAGCACAGAGCCTAGTGCGGGGCTTGAACCCATGAACTGCGAGATCATGACCTGAGCCGAAATCAGAAATTTAACCAACTGAGCCACCCTGGTGCCCCATAAGTAAAATTACATTTTAAGCATATAATTTTAAAAAATAAATGCCAAGTAGTACTTTAGGAAAAAGAGACATTCTATCATCCTTTAGGCTGGTGTAACTTATGAAAAAAATATGTCTCACTGGTTTAGGCCATATATATGTATATAGATAAAATTTATATATTTTACATAAATTATTTACATATTATATATATATGTGTGTGTATATATGTATATATATATATATATATATATATATATATATATATATATAATAAAGGAGAATAAGATACCTTGAACATGTATCTCTGCAGTTCAGAAAAACCAGATAGATAAATCACAAATTACAGGTACCAGAAGTCTAAATATTCCCAGTTTACTGTTTGTTGTAGTAGAAAGTGCTTAAAGAGAATCAGTGCTAGAATTTTTTTTTTTTTTTTTTTTGGTCTTTATAGTACCTAGAAATCTAGAGAGTAAGTAGATTTGTTACCTGAGCTCTAAATGGTAAATTAACAAATGAAATAAAAGGTTTGCACCAAGCCAGAGTAGAAGCCAGGAAGGTGACCACCATTATTCTCTCGCTCCCTATGGATTTCTTCTTCAAATTCCTGGATCTCTGTCTTTAATTTGGTGTATAGGTTGGAAGATTATGTTTAAACCATTAGGGGATTTTAACTGGAGAAAGGTGAGAGCTGAGGGGTAATTGTTACTGGATGACAGTATAAGGTGCTATCGAACATTCAGCTTCAACTTGGATAATCATTTATCTTCTCTGCATCTAGAATGTCAGCCATAATCATAATCAATTATGTGTTCCTTTCCTGTTGACTTTTTCCCTTTTTTTTCTAATAGAGTAAGTGGGGGTTATTTTTGGTGGGGGGAGCGCTGAGAGGCATAAAAACCCCATTAGTCACAGAGAATTATTTGTTGTATAGAATTACTTATTACTGACGGTGAACCGTTTTTATGGGCCATTTACAAAGATTGGGAAATGATTTACCTAGTGTAGTGGGAAGAACATGGACATTGTACAGACAGACCTGGTTTTGAATCTCAGCTCTGACTTACCACCTGTATAATCTTTGGCAGGTTTACCTCTGTGAGTCTCAGTTTCCTCTTCTGTGTAGTGGGGATAATACCAGTCTTAAAGATTAAATGAGCTGATATTATAAAAATACATGACAGACACTTAATACATTCTCGTTTCCTTCCTTTATGACACCTCGCACTTCTGTCTACAAGATCCTTCCCCTTGCTCCCTCCGGCTCCCAGGGGTCCCACACTGGTCCCCACTATGTCTATTCTGCAACCTTGCTTTCACCCACTCGTATTACCTCTCCTGTGGTCTTTCAGTTTCCTTTAGGTTTCAGCACACTATTGTTGCTACGCCTTTCACCCCACCCCTCTCCTCCTCCTCCTCCAATATGTATTGAGTACAGTGTTAAACCCTTTAGATGTGTGTCTGCCTAATTAATAGTAACATGATGAACTGTGTCCACTTAATCTTTACACCAGAGTTATCTCTATTTTACGGAGAAGGCAACTGAACCGGAGAGAGATGATTAGTAGGACACATAACTAGCCAATGTGACCCAGCCAGTCCATCCTCTTGGCTGGCTCCAGTTTGCCCACAGGTCCCAATAACAACCTCTTAGGACACAACACAATACTGATCACAATTGGGTCCCAGCCTTATCTCCTCATCACTATGCTCTAAGCTCCAGCCACACTCAGAGCTATTCCTTGGGTCCTCCCTTTCCTTGGGTTACTCCCTTTCCACGTGCTATTCCCGCTGCCCTGTCCTTTTCTACCTAGTAAACTTTGGCTTCTGCTTTGTAGTCTGGCAAAGATGTCAGACCCTGTGAGGATCTCCCTGTGTGTTGCCAGGCCTCCAATTTTCATAGCCTATTGCACACACCTGAAACCATAGTGCTTTTCATACTCTTTGGAAATTAAGAATTCATTTGTCGCTTTCACTGTCTTCACTATTATCATCCCTGAACTGCTCTTGGGGAGAATTTTTGCCACCTAATTGGTGTTTAATAATGGGGTCTGGGTTCAACTGAAATTTCTGTTAATATTAAATGATTTAGATAATTTTACATTCACATGCAGTTATTCAAAAATAATAGAGACCCTTGTACAGGCTGCTCATTTTTCTCCTATGGTAATGTAAAACAATAGTATAATATGAAAACCAAGATATTGTCATTGATAAAATTCACCAGTTTTATTCAGATTTTCCCAGTTTTACTTGAACTTGTGTGTGTGTGTGTGTGTGTGTGTGTGTGTGTATGTGTGTTTATTAAGGTTACTTAAAAATTGTCACCTGTGTAGGTTAATGTATCCACTACCTCAGTCAGAATACTGAACAGTTCCAATGTCACGGTGCTTCATCCTATGCCCTTTTATGACCACATCTCGATCTTTCCACCCCTCCCCTATTTCCCACTGAATCCCTAGCCTCTGGCAACCATTTATCTGTCTTTACTGTCTAAAATTTTGTCCTTTCAAAATGTTAATAAATGGAATCATACAGTATGTATTATTTGGGGACTGGTTATTTTTAACTCACTGCAACGGCCTAAAGATTCATCCAAGTTACTGCTTATATTGCAGTGACTACATATACTTCATTCCTTTGTATTGCTCCGTAGTATTCCGCAGCACACGTATACTCCAGTTTGTTTAGCCATTCTCCTTGGAAGGACATTTGGGCTGATTCCAGTTTGGGGTTATTAGGAATGAGGTTACTATGAATATTCACGTTTCGATTTTTAGGTTACCACAAATTTCAATTTCTCTGAGATAAATATCCAAGAGTGCAAATGCTGGGTCATAGGGTAATTACATGTCCAGTTTTATAAGAAACTGCCACGTTGTTTTCCAGAGTGGTTTATATCTTCTTCCCAGCACCTTATAGTTCCACCGGTAAGGCATAAGTGGTCCAATTTCTTTGTATCCCACCCATCCTTTGGTACTAGCATTAGTTTTTATTTTGGCCATTCTGATCTCTCTGTCTCTTCCCCGCTCCTTCTCTCCCTCTCTCTTTCCCTTCTTTCCTCCTCCACTCCTTTCTTTCCTTCATTCTGAGCCTTGCCCCTTATCGTGGGCAGTCTGCTACTGTAAGGGTGTTTTCCAGTATGTGCCCACTTCTCTCCTTGGATACTTTCTTGCCTCCTGTGCATAGCCAAGTAGCATTTATGGAGGGAAGGCAGGGGTCTTTAATTGTGGGACAGAGTGCTGACTACTCTTCCTGCTATGGTTTCCCTTTTTAGCACCCATGGCTCTTCCTTATTCCCAAGATTCGTTCTTCAGATACTGTTCTAGGAGACTTTCATTATGCTTTTCATGGACTAGCCTTTGCTTTGTTTAGCCAGATATCTGTTGTTTCCAGCCTAGGATTCTGAATGATACCACTTACTCTTTAAAATGTAAATGGTGTTTGGGGTGCCTGGGTGGCTCAGTCGATTAAGCCTCCGACTTCAGCTCAGGTCATGATCTCACAGTTCATGGGTTCAAGCCCCGCGTCCAGCTCTGTGCTGAGCCTGGAGCCTTCTTTGGATTCCGTGTCTCCCTCTCTCTCTCTCTCTGCCCCTCCTCCACTCGTACTCTGCCTCTCTCTCTCAAAATGTGAATAAAACATTTAATAAATAAATATAAATAAATAAATAAATAAATAAATAAAATGTAAATGGTGTTAATCATTAGTTATTCATAATGAACATCTAACATGTATTTCAGTGTCTATTCTTAGTGATATACAAACACATGGAACTGTGATATGGAACAGAGCTAAGTATAAAAGGAAAATTATGTAGGGCCAGAGGAAGAACAATTCTATTTACCTGGGTGGAGATGGGGAAAGGAAATCAAGAAAAACTTTGTAGAAGATACAGAATTTGAGTTAGGTCTTAAACAAATAACATTTGGGCAAATCATAATCCAAATTGAACAGCCATTTGCTGAATCTTGGTTTTGTGCTCATTGAAACAGACCACATAATATCCGCTGAATATCTTTTCTGCATTTTCACTACCTCTATATTTACCCATTCTATTTAGATAGAATATCTATTCTAAATAGGTAGATACAGATCCAGTGCTTTAATGCAATCTGATTACCTTAGATTGCTCTAAGTATATCCGTGTCTGCCCTGAAAGAGGGTGATGGCAATTGTAACCAAATGGTCAGGGGAAGAGAACGCAATCTGACGTTGTTACTACTAGGTTCTTTACAATGTGATACCCAGAGGTTGGGGCGGGCGGGGGGGGGGGGGGGAGTTTGAAATTTTTTTTTTTTTTTTTTAGTTTTTCCTAAAAACATACTGAGTTTTATCCAGTTGAGAGCAAGACGGAGGTATCAGTTTTAAAAGTACACCTTCGAGTTTGCTAGCAGGAACTGCATCACTCCCAGAGCCCCTACCCACCTGTGCTGTGCTTCCGGGTGGTAAGGAGTGATAACGACGAAAGGAGCATGAGGTAACCATGTAAAGAACTTCTTCGTGTGTTACAGACATTGTTTAGCATGTTTATTGTAACTCCTGAAGCCGGAGAATGGATTCCTACATGGAGTGTTATGACCTCACTGAATATTGTATTTCCCTTAGCTCTAGAAGCAATGGAATCTGTATCGAGTCATAAATTATATAAGATAGATGAAAGTAACATCTGAAATACAGTTAATAGATCAAAGAGAACAGATTTTAACTTATATGAAGAATTTAATTTATGACACTGTTGAGCAATATGAATCACAAAATAATGATAAATCCTGGAAACATACATTACCACCCACATTTTTTCATTATGACATATGTCATTCCCACAGAAGAGTATAAATAATATATATGCACACTTTAGAGAACAGTAAAATGAATTGCCATATTCCCAACACCCACTTTAAGAAATAGAATGTTCCCAATATATTTACAATCCTCATTTTCCCCATTGGGTCCCTTCTTCAACCTGCCCCCCTGAAGGTTGTGGTTGTGAGCCTAAATTTTGTGTTTATCATTCTCCTGCATTTCCTTATGATTTTATTACATATGTATGCATCCACACACGGCAATATATTTTTTTAATGTTTATTTATTTTTGAGAGAGAGAGAGTGTGTGTGTGTGTTTGTGTGTGAGTAGGGGAGGGGCAGAGAGAGAGGGAGACACAGACAGAATCTCAAGCAGGCTCCAGGCTCTGAGCTGTCAGTACAGAGCCTGATGTGGAGCTCAAACTCATGAACCATGAGGTCATGACCTAAGCTGGAGTCAGACACTTAACCGACTGAGCTACCCAGATCCCCCAACACAATAATATTTTTAAACTTTGCAAACTACTGAGGCATATATAAATGGAATCTGTTGTATGTGTTCCTCTCTGGCTTTTTTTTTAAGTGTTACATTGAACATTTAATCATGTTGATGCCCAAGCTGCCATTATTCCTGTTTATTGCTATGTAGTGTCTGTAATAGTGTCCCACAGATATTTTTATCCATTCGAATGTCACAAACATATATTTCAGGGCCTACTTGTTGTGGTTGTAAGCATACAGAATGTGAAATAATTTAGAAATACTGTTTTTCCGTTATCGATGTGAGCTGAGCTAGAAGACGTTCTCTAGAATAGTATAAGTTGTTCTCTTCATTCCCTGAGTAATATATAAATTAGTTTTGCAAAATTTTTACAGAACAATACTTTGAGGGGTACCTGGTTTGAGCATCCAGCTCTTGATTTCGGCTTAGGTCACGATCTCATGGTTTGTGGGTTCAAGCCCCTCATTGGGCTCGGTGCTGACAGTGTGGAGCCTGCTTGGGATTCTCTCTCTCTCTCTCTCTCTCTCTCTCTCTCTCTCTCTCTCCTTCTCTCTCTCTCAAAATAAATAAATAAACTTCAAAAAATTTAAAATACTTTGATTTCAAGGGATGCTTTTTTGATGCTTTCTAGTCCATTCTCTTCTGTTCCATTTCACTTTATTTTTTTTTTATTTTATAACATTTTTATTTATTATTTTTGAGAGAGAGAGACAGAGCATGAGGAGGGGAGGGGCAGAGAGAGAGAGAGACACACACAGAATCCCAAGCAGGCTCCAGGCTCTGAGCTGTCAGCACAGAGCACAACGCGAGGCTGGAACCCACCAACTGTGAGATCATGACCTGAGCCCAAGTTGGATGCTTAACTGACTGAGCCACCCAGGTGCCCCTCCATTTCACTTTATTTTAAAAATTCTGGTTATGTCCCTTTATGTCGATCTCTAGAGCCACTAATGGGTCATAGCCCATCAGCCTCAGTTTTGAAAATACTGCACTGGCACTGGGAAAGGGGCTGCTGGATGGCAGAAAGTGCCCCAGCTTTACTGGACAGTGTCAGAGTGCTTTCCAATCACCTGGACTAAGTCACTTCCCCAACAGCAGCAGCACATGTGTTCCCTTTGTTCTACAGCTTTGTTAACATTTGATATTGTCAGATTTTTGGCATTGTCTGGTTCACTACACTCCATGTTTTTAATAAAAGAAAATTGAACAGGAACCTAATTTTAAAGCTCACCACTGATAATGCAAATTAAGGTAAATCTACTCACTCTGTCAGTAAAAATTACACATTCAGACGACATCAGAAGTTTCCATTTGTGGGCAATCTAGTGTGTGAGATTATTTTAGAAAAAAAAAGGTGATGTGTGCTAAGTGCATGCACTAAACAATGATCTCGAATCAGCTCTTCCCAAACTGACTCTCTTGGTGGCTCAAATTGTCCACATCGATAGTCAGTGATGAAACACATCAACCTACAGTTGCAAAAAATCTACTTGGGGTTTTAATCTGAGCCGACAGAAATTTTAGCAATTCTAATAAGCAAGTGAAATGTGGTTTCTGGAGTGCATGTCCACCACATATTGAAGGAATCCCTGCTGTTGTCTTTGTGCTCTTTCTGTTTAAGCGTGGACAACTCTATAATTCCTTGACTTGCCCACTGTCTTCAGTGAACGATAGGAAGACATTAGAATAATCTGCTTCTTTCACTCTTATTTCTAAATCCTTGACATAAATTTCTGGTGAACCTGTCACTCACTAGTGGTAAATTAGGGGCCTGGAGGCACAGTAACTTGTACTCGATGACTTGTGTCTCTAACCGGCCTGTGGAAGGTTCAAGGAGTGCAGAATCTCTAGATTTCCACGCACACAAACACAATCTTTCAGAGGCTTGCAGCATCCCTGCGCCCTCAGTCGTTGTTGAAGCAAATTAGCAAGACCAAGGAAGTCAGTTAAGTTATCTTCTTGCAGACAGGCAGCAAATTTATTTATGGCAAATTCTTTGGCCGCTTGCCAACATAAAACATGTTCACACAAAACCGGCTGGGGAGGGGAGGCGGAGAAAGGAAGACAGAGAAGCTGAACCCTGGCCCAAAACATCATGAGGGCTTCCAAAGATGACAGTTTTCACAGGAGTTTTTAGAAGAGCTATGTGAGGGGAAGTTTCATACTCTGGCTTAGGGAAAAAAAAGATGTATCCTAATATTAGGTGGACCTTTCTGCTGCCTGGAAAATGATATTTTGCAGGATTTTAATGACTATGTTCCCTTTGGCAGAGCAGAACATAACACGCAGGAAAGGGGGCGTAACACCGGTAGGAGTTCAGGTAGGAAGTTTTGGCCTGGCTCTGTTGGCAGTTTGGCAATTAAAAAAAAAAAGAAATTCCAGGGGTGTCTGGGTAGCTCGGTCGGTTAAGCCGCCGACTTCGGCTCAGATCATGATCTTGCGGTCTGTGAGTTCGAGCCCCGCGTCGGGCTCTGTGCTGACAGCTCAGAGCCTGGAGCCTGTTTCAGATTCTGTGTTTCCCTCTGTCTATGCCCCTCCACCGCTCATGCTCTCTCTTGCTCTCAAAAATAAACATTAAAAAAAGAATTTCCATTTAGAGCTTGTCAGATTTTTAGATCCGTAAAGTTTCATCTATATTCACAGATTAAATGCAGCCTTACAGCACCTGTTGCCATTTAACTCGCTGATTATGTTTCCTTATTTTTTTCTTAAAAAATAAAATAAAATAAAATAAAATAAAATAAAATAAAATAAAATAAAATAAAATAAAATAAAATAAAATACTGGTCGCTACTAGCAGGACTCTATGCAGAGTATTTTCCATTAGTTAACTGTGAGTTCTTAAAACTTACGGTTTTAATAAAATTATTTGACTATTCACATTTATGTTTTAAAGAAGTAGCTCTGTTTAAATGTGAGTTGAAAGGCTGAAAAAAAATAAATTTTAGTTTATAGACTAAACTATAGGTTTAACACAGATTGATATTCAAGTAACAATGTTCATTTATCACTCATTCATTTAACACCATGCCAGACACACACCTAACATTTACAAAGAACTTTGCACTTTGCAAAGTATTCTCACACGTCATTTCGTGAAAGCCCAGAACTCTGAGAATGTCTTAGTGGGTCTACTCAGATGGGGAATGATGACATTGCTGGGCTGCTGGAGATCTGCTCAAGCAGGCTGAGCCTGACCGTGTGTGCCAGGGTGCAGTCGGCCAAGGAAGCAGGGTGTCTGAAGGCATTGGGACCTCGGTCATAATTTACCCCTTCCTCCTCTCGTTCTATCCTGAGCCAGCCCCAACGCTTTGGATGGCAAGGATGAGATAAAGGCGACACTGATAGTGATTCCCCATTCCATCTTCTAGGAATATCCACCTGAATTCTGTAGCACAACCAGGAGGAGTTTTTCATGTTGGAAGTTCACACGTGGTGAAACCTAAGTAGAGGGCACATTTTTTGCTAATTACCTACCCCCTGGTCCGGGAAAACCCAGGTGATAATTTTTGTATTGACCAAACTGCCTCATTAGTGTTATTTTTTTTCTTTTTAATAACTGCGAGACTCCTGATTATTTTGTGGCTATTTTAGCTGCTACATCAAGTAAAAAATTTCCCAAACGGGTGATCCCAAGTAGGAAACATTGCTGAATAATTATGGAAAGGAGTGATTCTTAATTCTACTCAGGAGGTATCCAGAACAGCGGGAGACTATGCCGAAGTCCTAAAAAGCAGATAAAATAACCTACGGACAAACCAATCAGCTAATGATTTGCACTGAGGGATTCCACTAATGAAGCCGGCAGCCTGTTGTGAAGACAAGCGAGCTTTCTGCCTTTACCTTTCGTCCGCAAGCATATGTTCGATAATATCTTGCATATGTTAACAGATTACATGGAAACAATTGCCAAGTCTTTCACCCCCGTGTTCCTGGCAGTCCTAATGGGGACAGATACTCTGGCAAAGCAAGGAGGGAAAAGAGGAAAACGTTGGCCACGATGAAAACAAGTAGTGGGTTTCATGTCCCCCCGGGGAAGTTTGAATGGGCACATGTGCCTCAGGTTAAGAAAAGACCAAATAAGTTTCAGCTGCTTTGGGGTCTGCATCTTGTTAGAAGATGGGAAAGCGATTGACCAAGGACTTGGCTGAATGCTGAAGACACGAGGAATTACAGGAATTCTCGGTTGCTCTCAAGATTCAGTGCACAGAGTGAGGTCTCAGCAGCCAGAAAGCTGGACACAGGAGCCAGTGCCCTCAACGTCTCACCTGCCTAGTGGGGAAAAGTAACAAGCCCAAGGAGGACAGCCAAGGACGGAGGATAATGCAAACTGCCGTTGTTTTCTCGCCTCCAGCTCATATATGTGCAGACCATGAATTGTTCGACCCAACATCCATGCCCAACTGTGTACTTCTGCTGTAGCACCTGGGAGAGCCAGATGCTTGCCTTCACAGTCTTGTCTCCCCTGCAGCTTGGTGGAGACATGGGAGATAAGCAGAAGACTGCAGTGGGGTGGTTAAGTGGAGGTGTGGAGTAGGATTCTGGAAAAACTTTTGCTTTCCTAATAAAAGGGCCCGATGTGCCTTCTTTGCTCCTAATCCCTTCTTTTCATCATTCTAGTTTAAGTGGAATGTGTTGCCAGAATCTGGGGGTCACTGTCTTATAAGGGAGGGAAAGGACTTTCGAGTCACTGTCCCTGACATTGTCGAACTGCTAAACTAACACCAGCATTTGCCTACCTGTAGAAAGAATTCTTGTTGTATGAGAAAAATAAACCCCTATTTGCTGGGGTCACTGTAAAACTTTTTTGATACTTGCTGTTGAAACACTCCTTACCGTATGACATGTGCATCATGCGAGTTTTCTCTTGATTAAAACTTCTCACAGACCGCTGCAGTGAACGTGGTCCTCCTGCGTCTCAGATATTTCTGGGGAGGCTGGGGAAGGCGGCAGAGGCCACACCCACTGGCAGTATTCCGTGACTCCACCTGGAGGAATTAATAAGCTACCGCTTGTGTGGGTGAGCTACAACATGTAATGATAGGTTATCCAAAAATGAACTTACTGACTCACTGACTTTTTTTTCTGAACTTTTTTTTTCTGAATTATGATTCCAATAATTGATAAATTTAGTATTCATCTGCCCTCGTGTCATTTCCGTTCCTGCAGTTTGGACACCGTCAGTGGGGGACACTGGGTATGGAGAAGAACATAGAGAAGAAAGCCTGTAAGAATGAGAGCTAGAGAAAGAAAGACCATTGTAGGAGGGGTGGAACACAGGTTCCGAGAAAAATTATGTTCTATTTATTGTGTTTTCACGGTTAATATTTCTGGCATGTTTAAAAAAATTTTTTTAACGTTTATTTATTTTTGAGAGAGGGACAGAGACAGAGTGTGAGTGGGGGAGGGGCAGAGAGAGTAGAGGACAGAATCCAAAGCAGGCTGCAGGCTCTGAGCTGTCAGCACAGAGCCTGACGTGGGGCTTGAACCCATGAGCTGTGAGATCATGATCTGAGCGGAAGTCAGATGTTTAGCCGACTGAGCCACCCAGGTGACCCTGGAATGTTTTTAATGAGATAGCATTATTCATCTGAAAACAACAACTGTGTCTCTGTTGTTCTTGGTTTATTTTAGAATCAAAGCCCCAAATTTACCCCAAGGGAAACTTTTCTTCTGAAATTTGCAACTCCTGCCTCCCCTCTACCCATATTCAGAAAGGATTAGAAACCTACTAAAAATGTCTAATCTTCTGAGCTCTGTGGCTCTGTTTTCAAGCAGAGGGGGATCAAGTTGGGTGATCTATACCTTTAGAGAAGGGATGGCATCTATTGAGTTTTCCATTTTGCTAAGTGAGATGAAAACAAAATAAAACAGGCGCCCTTCAAATGAAGGGCTGAAATCTGCAAAGGTTTTTCCATTTAGCTTAACTGTAACGTGTCTTTCTGGTGTCAGATTTGGCAAGGACTTAGAAATTGAGTTCTCCCTTTTGTGGGGTATTGTGAAGGGAGATGGTTCTGGGGCCAAATGTGAATGTTTGAGAGTTAAAGCTCACTGTAAGTGTCTTCTATAACTATATTATTTATTTCTGCTCTTTTTATCCCTGTAAAGTCAAATAAATCTTCAGAACTCTTCACATTTCAAACACAATGTTTTTTCATGTCCATGAAATGATTTTCTGAAGCTCTCAAGTATCCTAGCTCAGTGCATGTGGCTTTTATGTCTGTTCAGTGCTTACCAAGAACTTTATTAGTTTTGCCTCCTGAGAACTCTGGGGCTGAGCTCCTATCCATGCTGTTAACCTGGTTAGATATTTAAGAAAACTGGCAGAGACTTATCAGAGGCCCCCTCCGTGAGCTCTTGGAATGATGATTGTGGCAAATGGCTGAATCACTCTGTCCTTTGTGTATGTTTTTAAAGGCTTCTTTAAACCTATTTTAAGATGGAAAAGGAAATGGCTTCTTAGCTATATTGCCACTTTAAGGTATATCTTCCAGTAAGGTATATCTTCCGTATCTATTATATAATTCACTTCCTAATTTACAAGTGATACTGACTTGTGTGTCTGTGTGTGTGTGGAGCTTGGATTAGGCAAGTCCCGGAAGAAAATCTGTAACCTACTCACATGTAATACCCTTTCCTGAAACGGCACTCCAGTTCCAGGTAGGTCTAGAAGGGGAGCACTGACATGGGCTCCCTGATTGAGGGAACTGGAAAATATCTGATCAGCTAGGGAGCTCTGGCCCATCTTTGATACATTGTGTAGGAGACTCACTACATATAACTGACTTATCTCCCCAGAGCTGGCTGGGGCAAGACTCGGTGGGGCTGTACCAGTAGAGAGAATGGTAGGAAAGGGCTTTCACTAAGAGCCAGTGACTCTCCCCTCTGTCACCCTGAAGATACACTTATTTTGGCTTCTTGCAGGACTGTTTGGCATTTGGCTCAGAAGGGGATGATTTTAGAATCAAGAATGGCCACGACGATGATAAAGAGCTAGATTCTTGGTACTCACTTTAGCTATTTTTCAGGCTTCTTGAGCTTTGTATGCCAAGAGGGCCATGTTGAAAGGGCTGTGCTGGCCAAAGATAGGGTTCAGAACTGCCCAGAGAAAACATCAGTGGCATATTCCAAAGTCATGTTTTTGAGAGGAGGAAGATTTGGTAGCTAGTTTACATTGATTTTATGAGTTAATAAACTGTTGGCAGTTTGGAGATAGAGTTCTTTTTTTTTTTTTTTAAGTTTATTTATTTATTTTGAGAAAGAGAGAGCGTGAGCAGGGGAGAGGCAGAGAGATGGAGAGAGAGAGAATCCCAAGCAGACTCCACAGTCAGTGCGCAGAGCCCAATGTGGGGCTCAAACCCACGAAACCATGAGATCATGACCTGAGCCGAAATCAAGAGTCAGATACTTAATGGACTGAACCACCCAGGCATCCGATGGAGATAGACATTTCTATCTAACAAGTCTCTATCAGCTAATTAATGCTATATTTGTAAGAAAAACCGGTGATAACCATTTTTTTAAATTATGTATTTAATCTACAAAACACAGAATACTGAAGAAATCAAATTGTTGGTAAGATTATGCAAGTATGAAATTGGGGATTTTTAGATATCAGATATTATGTTACAAGAACATTTACTAGGGGAATTTGGGGAAGGAAAAGTTTTGTTAGAAAAATGAGAGCACATGAAATTTCCATCTCTGGATTTCTCTTTCCACTAGGGGTGAATGGTTCATTTTGAGGAACTGGAATTTATCTGGTTATGTTCTGTTTGCTTTGTTTTTAAAGGCACAGGATCTATTTCTGATCATCGGAATAGGCACTTACCTAATCTTAGTTAATCTATCTAGGGCCTGTAGGGAATAGGCATTTACCTAATCTTAGTTAATCTATGTAGGGCCTGAAGGAAAGGTATATTTGTGTTGTGAGATAACTCTGAAGACTTAGATATTCCAGTGTTCCTTTTGAAGTTGAAATTTGTATTTGAAATGTTGGGAAAAATCATACAGGGACGATAGACAGCTGGTAAAGAGTGAGGGTTTTTTTTTTTGTATTAAATATAATTTATTGTCAGATTGGTTTCCATACAACACCCAGTACTCATCCCAACAGGTGCCCCCCTCAATGCCCATCACCCACTTTCCCGTCTCTCCCACCTCCCATCAACCCTCAGTTTGTTCTCAGTATTTAAGTCTCTTACGGTTTGCCTCCTTCCCTCTCTGTAACTTTTCCCCCCTTCCCCTCCCCCATGGTTCTTTGTTAAGTTTCTCAGGATCCACATATGTGTGAAAACATATGGTAACTGTCTTTCCCTGCCTGACTTACTTCATTTAGCATAATACCCTCCAGTTCCATCCATGTTGCTACAAATGGCCAGATTTCATTCTTTCTCATTGCTAAGTAGTATTCCATTGTATATATAAGCCACATCTTTATCCATTCGTCAGTTGATGGACATTTAGGCTCTTTCCATAATTTGGCTATTGTTGAAAGAGTGAGTTGTTAACGCAGCTCCAGTGTGGACCACAGGAGCTCAGTTCCCTAGGGAAAACACTGGGAAATGGTGCAGGATTCGCAGAATAATTCCTCTGAGGAGGCAAGGAAGCTTGAATACTTACATACCAGTTCTCAACATTATTAACTGATTTTAAATTCTCATATGAAATGTATCCTGGATGGGATCCTGAGACAGAAAATAAACATTTTCTGTCCACAGGCTGCCTCCAGGGAGTGTTAATTCCCTGCCACCTGTACCTCCATAGTTCTGGCAAGAGTCCTCTGTCCCTGAGAGGCAGACTGTGCCCACTGGAAGTCATCTGGAGTAACTGAGTAGTGGGGCTCAAGGAATATGAGGGAAACGCTGACACTATCAGACACAGTGGAAAGTGGTCCAAGAATCTGCACGTGGAGTGCAGGAACATCACTGGGGCTGTTTTATTATTGTTGTTGTTTTGTTTTTTAATGTTACGGAGTCATCCGTATACATGAAAAGTTTGAAAACCACTAATACAGGCTATTAATCAATGACTCATAGATTACCAAAGGATTGTCTAACGCAATTCTTATTTTGCAGCCAAGGGAATTAACGTCCAGACAGTTTAAATGACCAGTGAATGTCAAAGAACCGCTTTTGGTGCAAGGGTCTCATGATTTAATGAATTGTGATGGACAGATGATCTGGTTATCATTAATTTGGTTATCCATAAATTTCTGAAAGATGAATGAGTGGCATGGAGGCACCCTGGCCTCCACTTTTAGCACATTTCTCCAGGTCCCTGCAGGCATCCCCACCCCCAACGCCATGTGGCATTCCTTTCTGAGCTCCAAGACTTGAAAACCATTTTCTTACTGTCCTCCAGAAGCTTACTTTACTCCATACCCTTCAGTACTTGCTTAGGAAAAGGCCTTGTAAATTTATCGATACTAAAACATAAATGACTAAGTTAATTTGCTATTGAAGTATTTGTTCAGTAACAGTAAAGAATTTGCCTTCACTGATGAAGCTTTAACATTTTCAGGTGAGGAGAAGTTCATTTTGGGTTCAGAGGGCCTCGGTTAAATATTCATACACACGGATTGTCACATAGCTTTTAGACAATACTGATCTTGTAGCCACGAAAGAAAGCGCTTTATATCTGGTGAGATTGATTTACCCTGGGGCACAGCAACGGTTTTTAGAAGAGAGACTGTTCAACAACTATAATTCCAGGGAGTCATGCTAATATAATCGTTACTAGAGTTTTGCAATATGGAAATATCTAGTTGTATTTTTATAATATTGGGTCAAATACAAAGATAAAGCCCATTTTAGATTATAACCGCATATAAATGACAACTATTCAGAAAGAATCAGAAAATATCCAAACCAACTATTTACAAATTCAGTATTTGCCTTTTAACTGCTGTAATGTTTCCCAAATCAGGTTTTGCAATAAATTGCATTTCATTATATTCACTATTAATAGCTATCTATCATCTTTTGAACTCTGGTGCACCAGACAAAATGTTAGGGGACTTATACGCTGTGATTCATTTAACTTTACAATAACCTTGCATGATAGATACTTTTATCTTAATTTTATGAACGTAAATGAACTTAGGCACTTAAGTAAAAGGTTCAAAGCCTGGCACATAATAGACATTCTGTAGATATCTTTGAACTCAGAATGAGTGACGATTTGCCCGAAGCCATGGCTTGGGCACTGGAGCCCACCAGAGGGCTCGCAGCCTTCACGCTGGTCCGGCTGTGAGTGCAGGGAGGTTTTCAGTAGCGAATCTGAAGCTTTGGAAATCAGAATCAGCTTGGCCTAGAGGATGACCTTCACAGTTCGAGCTGTTCAGTCCAGTTAACGTCCTGGGGTAACTCCCTCTTGGGAGCTGAGTTTGTCTTCTTCAGGTCCGCTCTATTCGATACTATCAGCTCACAACTCCATCAAGGCCTCTGGCTCCCCCTGACTGCGCAGGGTCACATATTGTTCATTTGTTCCTGTGCTCATCACCCATCTATTGAGAATCTGCTCTGTTCTGGGGAACTGACTGGTTTCTAGAGACACAAAGAAGGAAAACTATTGAGTAAGGTGGATACTGTGTCCGTGGTGTGCACAAGTAACCTAGAATATGACTGAGCAGACCGCTTGCATTCAGGATTCCAAAGAAAAATGCTTTTGTGTGGAACATTTTAGTGGCTCAGTGAACTACTGAATAAATGAGAATATATCACTCAGATAGTGGCTTTTGAACTTCTAGATCATTTAATATAAAATGCTTGAGAGGTAAGCAAGCCGAGAGAGAGGCATTTTCTTACCTGCTGGGTCCCTTTCTCCTAGGCTAGCGCAAGAATTCCTGAGCCATTCCTCACCACCCATCTAAGAAGGATCTTGGATCAGACCTACCCTGACATAGACATACCCATCATAAAACCTAAAAGGCAGGTAATTGGGTGTGACAGCCTCGGCAGACACCTTTTTCTTTTTTTTTTTTAGCTGGCGTAATTCCCAGAGTGTATGATTGTGACACTCCATTATGCTGTTTTGGTGGCGGAAAGTAGCTGTTGTTTTTGCAAGGTCTGTGCATGGTCTGGAACATGGTCTTAAATAAAAATACAGAATCGTAAGAAGGAAGTTCTTACAATCTGAAGGCTTCCCTACACAAAGATCTATTTTGCCACAAAACAACGTATTTGCGATAGTCGGAGGTATCTGAGTTTGTGCGTAGACTTTTGGGGAAGGCGTTTCCAGTGCTGAGTTTTACTGCTGAAGGCTAGCCGTCGTGTCACGAAATAGTTGAACTGTCCTTTACGAGTTTTTCCAGGGTTTCAGATAAAGTGTTTTTGTAAGGAACATTTTCTTCCCCCTTCAAGGCTCATGTTAAAATAAAGGTCAGGAAATTCAGTCGAGTAAACAAGTTAGCCACAGCTTTCATCCAAAGGGGCGCGCATCACAGGCTGCTGAAGTTAGTTTAAACACATTGGTTATGGTTATATATGGCCCTTAAAGTCCAAACATGCACTGCGGCTCCACCATCGCTTACTCAGGTTGTCCCAGCTAATTCCTCTCGGACTGTTTCTTTGCCAAGTTTAAAAAGCAACGGATTCTAAACTGTAACAAAGAATCAACTTCTCCGTTTTAGAAAAAGGTAAAAAGTTTTCCCTCACTTTTTTCCCTTAAAAAGGAGGCTTTTCATATGCAAAGGATTTTGTAAATAAGGACGTTTAATGGAACAATGAAAGCAAGAAGTTCGTCGTGGTAGATGAACGTTTTATCAATTAAAGTCATAAGAAAATTTATTATTTCTTTTGTATTTGTATTTTTTATTTATTTTGAGAGAGAGAGAGAGAGAGAGAGAGAGAGAGAGCGCGCTCCAGCATACGAGCAGGGGAGACACAGAGAGAGAAGGAGAGAGAATCCCAGGCAGAAGTGTTTGGGGGGTGGGGGTGGGGGTTCAAATTCATGAACCCTGAGATCATGACCTGAGCCAAAATCAAGAGTAAGATGCTTAACTAACTGACTGAACTACCCAGGTGCCCCTGTATTTGTATTTTTAAGTTTTTATTTTAATTCCGGTTAGTTAACATACAGTGTTATATCAGTTTCAGGTGTATATTATAGTGATTCAGTAGTTCTATACATTACCTGGTGCTCATACAAGTGAACTCCTTAGTTATTGTTTTTAAAAGCCATGGAAAATAAAAAGACAAGAAATGGCCAATGAATGTCCCTATTTTGGATTTTAAGTAAAATTTTCTTTGAAGGAAAATATACATAGAAAAATATACAATTCATAAGTGTACCGCTTGATATTAACTACACCTGTGTAACCAGCACTCCTCTCTAGAACGAGATCATCACCAGAGCCTTATCTCCAAAGCCCTTCTTTTGTTCTCTGCTAGTCAATACCATTTCCTTATCTCCAAAGCCTTATCTCCAAAGCCCTTCTTTTGTTCTCTGCTAGTCAATACCATTTCCTACCCGGAAGGGTAATCAGAACCCTGACTTCTAACACCACAAACTTCTTTTTCCTGTGTTTTTTGATACTCTGTATACGTGGAATTATGTAGTACTTACTATTTTGGTGCCTGGATAATAGTGCTGGTGGGAACATGGTCGTACATGTCGTTTGGTGAACACATGCGTGCATTTCTCTTGGGTGTAAAGGTGGTGGGTTATGGAGTATGTGTATGTTCCCTTATGGCAGGTAAGGCCGAACTGTTTGCAAAGTGGTTCTACGTGCTTTCTTTTTATGCGTGCCTGTGCTGCCCTGTAATGCTTCTCCCAATCTCATTTGCCATGAGATTTTCTGAAACCGAAAGATTATCTGAAAAACACTCTGCTGTGTATATTTAAAAATAATTTTGCCAATACAGTTATTTCGAGTGGCACTTTGTGAGTTAAATCGTAATTGTGAAAACATATCTTCATAGGGGTACTAACAACTCCACCTAAAGGCCAGGCTATAAGTTCTGCAATGAAAGATGAATCACCATGAAGCAAGGCTATAGTCTGGCTTGGAAATAGAGTGTATATCTAATGTTACATAACCAAACTTTCCATGTGGCAGAAAGATACTAGGTTGCTTTCCAGGAAAATAGGTGGAAAAAAAATAGGTAAAAAGAGTTCCTCTTTTCCCCTAAATACATCAGTTTTTAATTACAAGGAACTGAAGCCAACACTGGTTAATTTAAAAGAAATTTGATTAAAGGATATTTAGTAACTCAGTGAGTCTCTCAGAGGGTCAAAGAACCAGGCTTAGGGACATTTCAATTCTCTACAGACCAACTTCCATTGCCATGGGGTACAGATCCCACAGCCTGCTGGGTAGCCAGTCCCCCAAGATGGCCCCAGTCAATCTCACACCCTGGTATCATGCTCTTGTACAATCTCCGTCCACATTGAAATAGGGATGCTGTGTGTGACCAGTAAAGTTTGCAGAGGTGACAGTGTGTGACTCCTGAGGCTGGGTTATAGAGGACACTGAAGCTTCTGCTTGGTCTCTGAGATAACACAGGTGGGGACTGGGAAGAGGGGAAGCCAGCTGTCATGCTCTAAGGATATGCAAGGAGCCCTGTGGCTAGGAACTATGGCCTCCTACTGGCAGCCAGCACTGACTTACCAGCCAGGTGAGTGAGTCACTTGGGAAGGAGACCATTCATCTCCATCTGCACCTGCAGATGATTGCAACCCCAACTAATGTCTTACCTCCAAACTGCTGAGGGACTCATGTATGGCCGCTCAAATGTGCTGCTCTGAATTTTTGGCCCACACCGTAGGAGAAAGAAATATCATTGTCTAAAGCCATTAAGTTGGGGGGTAATTTATGACACAGCAACAGATAGCTAATCACCAATCATAGATCTGGGATACCGCGGTTGGAACTGTTGCCACTCTTGCCTTCGGTAACTAGATGTGTCTGCAGGCAGCCTCACCGAAATGGATTCTGCACAGTCCCCTCTTCTTCAATTTCTGGCTTCTGATTCAAAGTCTGGGATCTTTGGGGCGCCTGGGTGGCTCAGTCGGTTGTGCGTCCGACTTCGGCTCAGGTCATGATCTCACGGTTTGTGGGTTCGAGCCCCGCATCGGGCTCTGTGCTGACAGCTCGGAGCCTGGAGCCTGTTTGAGATTCTGTGTCTCCCTCTCTCTCTGCCCTCCCCCCCACTCACACTCTGTCTCTCTCTCCTTCAAAAGTAAATAAACATTAAAAAATAAAAAAAACAACAACAACAACAAAGTCTGGGATCTTTGCATTTGACTAACACTACCTGGCTTGATGTGCCCATATTTTAGTTGCATAGAAGACTTGGAAATGGAAGTAGCGAACCTTTTCAGCTTCTAGAACGGAAGGGGAGCTCTGCCTCAGAAGGAAACTCCCTAAACCTCGGAAGACAGTTTTAGATACGAGGCCTCCAAGAAGAAGGCCAAGTGTCCACTCTGCTAGGGCTCCTCACAGTGTGCTGGTCTGTGAATTTTCTGTTGTGGGTGCATGATGAGATACACAAAGAAAAGGAGAACAAGCATTCAGAAACTTTTGCAGTTTGACATTGCCGCAGTAGTTTCCTTGTATGTGACAAAAGTACTGACCCACAAGTTGAAAACAAAACATGAAATTGGTTCTTCACTACAGATGATTTGAGAAGCACCGGACTACACCATGGCTATCCCACAGCTTGTTTGAAAACACTGTGCCTCTCAACTCTGCCTTGGGGGGCTTCAGGAGGAAGTTGCTTTTCCATGGAAATGATATCACTGAGTGGTAATTTTCTCTGAATTCCTTTAGTTAATCAAAGGTACTGACACTCTCTGTGCACAAACTTATTGCTTCAAAAATCAGGTTATTGGGCGGCGGGGAGGGTACCTGCGTGGCTCAGTAGGTTAAGCATCCGACTCTTGATCTAGGCTCAAAATCGAGCCCAGCATAGGGCTCTGCGCTGATGGCACTGAGCCTGCTTGGGATTTTGTCTCTGCCTCCCCACAGCTTGTGAGTGTTCTCTCTCTCCCTCTCTGTCTCTCTCTGTCTCCAAATAAATAAACTTTAAAAAAGTAAAATAAAAATTAGATTATTTTGGCCTGGAGATATGATGATGGGGATAATAGTCATAATCCTGTAATCTCATAACAAATCTATGAGGTAAATATTATGGTGCCCGTTTAACCAGTGAGATAACTGAGGCACAGAGAAGTTAAATGACTTGCTCAGTCACACAGCTTTTGCGTGACAGAAACAGGCTTTGAACTCACGCAGCTTGGCTCTATTTGGAACTTGCGATATGGATCACTCTCCCATACAACCTTTCTAAGGTAACAAGAAAATGATTGATAAGCTCCAAAATATTAAAGTCATGTGGATATGGACTTTGTTTTCTCTTTCGTGGCCTTTGTAGAGATCGCTCAAAGAATTTTGAGGAAAATGCTATTTGCCTTAATTGCCAACATATCTTACCAAATATCTGGTGTCTGCTTTTTACAGTATTATAATGACCTTGAGACATAATAAATAATTACATTCCAGAGTCATGCTTAAGGCAAAGACTTTTGTGGTTTTGTCATTTATGAATATAGAAATATATAGAAATATTGGAACTATTGAAGTATCTCAGTATCTATAGGAATATTGGAGTATCTTGAGATCACCACACAAATCTTTCAGACTTTTAACTTGTGAAATATTTTTCATGTTAGGTGGATTTCAGTGTTACACAGAAATCTTATAAATGAGATATATTTATCTCATTTGATCCTGTAACAACCATGAGGCATTTAGCAGACCATGCAGCTGATTTCCGGAAGCCTCAGGACCAACCCACAGTCATGAAGCAGTGGTCCGTGGCCTCAGAGCAAATCAGGTCCAATCTGGAATCCAAGCTGAAGGCTTTTCCACACCATGTAATAATCTGCCCCTAACTGACAGAGCCCTAACTGCGGGCTTCGAGCTCTATAAATTCTCAGCAGACTTCTAGGAAGTAGAGGATGGCTAGAAGTCATGTCCCAGGAGGATTAATTTGCAGCCAGAATCAACCAGCCTTTAGCCTCATTTTTGTGTCGTTGGATGATTCTACCATCAGATCTGTTTCTCTGTATAAAATGTTTCCTGTTTGAGTTTCCTTTTGCAAATGAATGGATTTATTATCCTAGAGGAAGACTTGGTCTCGTTGTTCTGAGAAGGGAAAGATGAATGAAAGGTTATAGATCAAATGCATTTTATGTGGGTGACCTTGCCAGCTGAGAAATGGTTTATGTGTATGATTTTATGGAAAGCAGAGGAACAGGAACGCACCTATTGAATTTATTGAGTCAGGTGTAACGGCACTGGGTAGGTCTAAGGAAACAGGCACACGTGCGGAACGAGAGGGAGAAGAGCAGAGTTAGTTCACGTGGTCCCTTCTTATCTCACTTGGAGAAGTCCAACATGTGTGGGTGAGAATCTTCCATTCCATTAAGTGAAGTAGAAGAGAGAACAATGTTGGAGAAGACGGCATAGAAGAGCTGGACTCTTAGAAGCAGGAGTTGCATGATAACATTGCTTAACACTTACTGAATACCTGATCTCATGTAATTTTTACCACAGCCATTTGAAGTAGGTACCACTGTGTTTCATTTTCTATTTTACAGTCTGAGATGGTAAACTGCCCCTATCACATAGCTAACCAGAAGTAGCTGGAATTCAAGGCAGACTGTATAGCACAGACTCTTTACGATTCTCTATGCTGCCTCCTCAGACCGGGCAGAGGAGAGGTGCTCGGTCCAAGGAGGAGCTGGGAGACGGAACAATCTAAACCGAATTGGGAGGTGGACGAGAGTATGTTCTGGGGTCAGCGCAACTGGCCTGACCAGGGGACGGTCTAATTGTACAGGAATTAAAGGTGACTATCGCAACGGATTCTGAGAAGGAAACGATATCCTAGAAAACAGCATTTCTTTCAGAAGGTGGACCTGGCAGGCGTGTGTGGACAGACAGAAGGAATCCTCTGAGAAGATGTTGCACGGGCCGAAAGACGTGAGTCCGTGAAGACAAGGACAAGCAGAGCATTTCTCACAGTTTTGATCTTGGGACTATTGACGGAGACCAAAACGACGGAGGACTCCCAAGTGCTTTTGTTTATGTGGGTTTTATCCATCTGTGTTCCTCAGACTTGAAATTCAAACAGAAATTTAAAAATAGTTTATTAAATTTTTTAAAAATAATAAGGACATATACATTAAAAGCATCTTCAAGAAACAATAACGTGAAAGCAAAAGACATAGTAGGAAGAGTGTCGCTGGTTTATAGTTTTGCAAGTTTCTTTACTGTCTGGCCTACTGGAATCCAGCTGGATCGTCATACGTTCAATTGTCACATCTTCAATCCATCGCAATGTCACGTGACATGTGGTCTCTGGAAAACTCCACCGGACACTTTTGAGAAAAAGTGAAAAAGGCAAATAATACCTTGGTATAATCACGAACAGTGTTTTGACCTCATGACACCCTGAGAGATTCTTGAAGATTCCCACAGGCTCCTGGATAAGAGTCTGAGAACCACTGGGCTAGAGGGTGACAGAGGAGTGGAGACACTTAACCAAGGCAGAGACACAAAACATCAGCACCTGGGGAGTGATCAGATATGGGGGGAAGGGTGGGGGACTGCAAAGGAAAGATTCTTCCATGATCCGGCACGGTAAACCTGGGTGACCTGGGAAAACTGCAATGCGTCTTACAGAATGAGGAAACACATAGGGGAAGGCAGTTTGGTAGGGAAGTTGGTAATTTCTGGTTTTGGTTGTTTGAATGTGAAGTGACAGAGAGACATCCAAGGACACACAGAATTAGGTCACAGAAGATGACAGAACCTTTTGTTACTAATGAAAGTAAATCTTCAAAAGTTAATTTGACAAGGAAATTGAAAAAGGTAACTTGAAAATGGAAAGTTAATTTACAAATGAACTGGAAGCAGGTACTCTAATGTCTATTCAGTTCATCACGAAGTATTTATGAAGTGGAACATTAAAGCACTTGAATTGTATTTGAAAAATTTTATTTCTTAAGATAGGGAAGCAGTATATGGGCATTTATTATACTATTCTTCATATACGTTTATATGTCTGGAATAATTTATAATAAATTTAAATTTTTGAAGTTCACACCACAGATTAATCCACACATCTCTCTCTCTCTCTCTCACACACACACACACTATTTACATTCCTTAGATCAGAAATTCATTTTATTTCCAGATGTTAGGGCCAGGGATGACCCATTTAGAAAAAGAAACAAAGAAAAAGGGAGAGAAGACCTATACTAAACTCAAAACGTTGCATCTTTTCTTTAGATATTGAAAAGCAGACCGTAGGGAAAGGATTTATCTGCAGCGCTGGCAAAGTACAGGGAAAGCATAAGGCAAATAGGAAGATGCCAGTATTTACAAGATACCAAAGACCTGTATTTTATTAAGTGTGCAATGATTCGATCAGACCTGAAGTCCCTAGAGGAGTTTGCAGCACTCAGTAGGAGAGGTGAGTAGGAAGCAAAGAATTACTGTGTGTGCTAAGCTTCCGGTAGACCTAGGGATGTTGGAAAAACAAAGCACTTGGAGCAGAGCATCTACATGTGCCTGGAAGGCCGTGGAGCCAAGATCTGCTCTGGAGTTGGAGTGCACCTGGGTGTGAGTTCCGACTCAGGCACGGAGTCAAAGCTTTGAGACTTTGGCAAAGTTACTCAATTGTGTAAATGCTAGTTCTGAAATATTTTTTATTAATAAAAATATAGTAATACTAGCTACTTCCTAGGACTGCAGGTGGGGCCCACTGAAGCAGGTTAGCCCCAGCGAGCCCCTCTCACTCTGTAGCGCTGACCAGCAAGCCTTCAGCTGCCCTCCAGACTTTAAACGCAGCGCGTTCTAACTGCTTCCATTGCAGCCAGCACCGCCATCGAGTCAGGAAGCCTCTGAAAGCCTGGGCCCCAGAGTCCGCCAGCTTTCCTCATCCGACAGCACCTCTGGAGGACTTTTAGTTTCTTTCCTGTTAGTTTCACAGGCTTTTTATTTTTTGATTCTTCTTTAGCTTTATAACTATTATCCACCGTATTGCATACTTTTCTTTGCCTTAGCATTCATTCCAGAGTATGACCTGGAGTCATTTTAGCCAATGAATAAATGAAGTGGGAAAGAATATATAAATGGTTTCATTTTTTAGACAAGAAAGTCACATGACCAACGCTTCTAAATTCTTTTTAAAAGCATGTTTTGTGTGTTGTTTGAGAGACTGAGGGCAGGATAAAAGGCAGTGACCATTAGAAGAGCTTAGATCATTAATGAGCCAATTCACAGGCAGAAGGAGGCTATCATTGACCTTCAGAGTGCACCGGTGAACTAGTTAGTGAATTTACTCTCACCTGGGTCCCTGAACTAGAAAACCAGAACTAGTAAACCTGAATTAGTAAACCAGGTGAAACTAGTAAACTCCTGAAGCTAGGTGTTTCTTTCAACAAATGAGTGAGTCGATGGATGGATGGATGGATGGATGGATGGATGGATGGATGGATGGATGAATGAATGAATGGAGATAAGCAAAAATATATGAAGCTACACTTTCTTGACAAGCAGGAATTTTGTTTTGGTTTCCTTTTTTTTCCCCCCAGTGACAGAAATCATATAAAGTAAGGATAAAATTGGCCTTAATGCCAAGATCATCTTTCTGCTAGTAATTGTTTCATAAATATATGTGTTCTATAAACTGTCATAACCTTCATTTATTTTTGGGGCGTTGTTTCATGACCTTAGCAAACAAATGAAAGGACTCACATTTGCTAAGTTCCCGTTAATACTTGATTACTAGAAATATAAGGACCTACCAGGGACTGCAGCTGTTCTGAGTTTCAATTATTTTTCTGCTTATCTCCCAGGCTAATAGCTGGGGGCTCTGGGCTGAATAGATTCCATTTTTAGCAAAGGGAAGTATCAAGAGAGTCTTGTTTCCCACATAACTGACTGGAGCTGGAGAACAAGCTTCAGAAACCCTCCTGGAAGGGCTCAGAAGATAAGCAGGAACATCTACACTACTGGGAACAATTGGTTTCAACCAGGAGAGTCAGTGGTAAAAGCCAGGAACCGGCCTGGACCAGAGTGCGAATAGGGAAAGACTTCCTGAATTGTCTGTGCAACATAATGGTATGTGTTCTTTTTGGTGAATCTGAGCATTATTGCTGTGGTTTAGCACCAAGACATTGAATCGTATGTCTCACACAGAATCAAAGATTTTTACAGAGCCAAGTTGGGTCTGAGGCATTACTTGGGTCAATTTATAGCCAGAGAATGGGGGCCCAGAACGATGAAAGGACTTATCCAGAGTCACACAGCGAGTCTGTGGCAGAGCTGGGAACAGAACACATTTCCTATTCGCAGTCAGTGCACTTCCTCCCCACTACGTCTGCTTCCTCTACTCCTTCAAGCTTCTTTTCCCCTCAGGCAAGAGCTCCAGGCTTCCTGTGGGTATTCTCAGCCCAATCCCCGGATGGCTGCTTTTGGCACTTCTGGGTCGGGGCACCTTCTTCTGACTTGAAAAATGATGGCTCTGTAAAATTACTAGGTTTCATGGTATAGTCAGGCACTGATGTTTGAGAATTTGTTGCATTTGGACAGTATCTAGATAGCAACTAATAATATATTGAATTAAGGTGTGTTTAGAGAATCATACAGCTGGAAGACATTATTTGGATCAAATGATCTGAGTCTCTGCAGGTTAGGAAACAAAAGCCTAAACTATTTAGTGGCCATCGGTTTAACATACAGAAGTCCTAATGTCACAGAACACTCTATCAAAGCAAAGTTTATGCGTTTCAACTTTGACTCTGTCAGAGATTTAACAAAGATGGTCATGGGTTTTTATGACATTCAAGAGAAGGCTGTTTATAGTTATTAAATGTTGAAGCATATTGCTACATAGTTCATTGTTTTATTCACTTGGAGGAGTTCTACTAGGAAGAGCATGAAACCATCAACCATTCAAAATTATTCGGATGCTGGGGCCAGTGTGTTACAGGAAACCAAATAGTTCAGTGTAATCTGAGCAGTAAGTCACCGTGGTCATCAACATTACAATTTTGATTAGATTGGCTGTCAGAGTACTCGTCATACATGTCTCTGCCTGGACATCATAGTTTCTGCTGTTGCCATGTCACTATCCTACAAGTGCACCTGTGAAATCCTCCCAACTTCAGAGCTCAGGCCAAGTTGCTGTCTCATCTGCAAAGCTTTCAAAAGATCCCTGTATCCATGGGATCCCTTCCTCCTTAGCATCCCCAGGGCATGGAGTACTTCTCATCTGTCATTTACCACACCAGTCTGTGTTTTACAAATAAATGCTTGTGTTACCCTCATTCTCATTGAGTTCCATAAGGGAAGAGATTAGGTCTATGTTTTACAAATAAATGCTTGTGTTACCCTCATACCCTCATTGAGCTCCGTAAGGGAAGAGATTAGATCAATAGTTTTCCTTTCCTCGCAGCATCTTGTATTTTGGAGATGCACAGTATTTGTTGAATGAATGGATGGATGAATAAGAAAGCACTTGGCTGAACACGAAGCATTATGCTTCAGAATATTGATGTTGAACGGCACAAACGTGGGAAGTCCTAACTTTTTAAAGTCGAGAGTCAACTGGGAATTCATTGAGAAACTGAGTGTCCCGAACGTATGCCATAAAGAACGTTTTCAGTTCCTCTCTGCGATGCCTTTATTCACAGAATACTCTGGGAAATAATAGTTTGTGAAATACTAAATGATGCCGCAAATTATGAGTGGAGTTTTCATAATATTCAGTTCCCTGCAATTTAAAAACCATATGTTGGCCTTTCAATAACTCTTTTAGCCATATCAGGTGCATGAACAGACTCCAGGAACCATCTGCTCTATGGCTGACAATTAACTTTGCTGTGTTCTCCCTGACAGGCTGACTGTTCCATTAAACAAGTGGCTTTTCCAGGAAAAAAAAGATCTGGGGATTTTCCTTGGTCATTAGATAGCTCTACACCAGATAGGAACATAAAAATTTTCTTTGTGTAGGGAAAGAGGAGAGCTTTCCTGAAGTTTGACTCATATTACAAAAATGGGGGAAAAGGGATTTAAGTGCTTTTTTCAGTTCCTTTTCCAAACATGGAAAGTTAAATAGTAGTTCAGCCTCAATCCTTTCAGAGGAAGATCTCATTGCAAATGTAAACTTCACTACTCACTCACGGTGTTTCATATATTGCAAATAACCCGGACTCAGGCTTCAAACTGCCACATGCAAATCCTACATTAAAGTCCAGAAATGGTGGTGAGATCAAAAGCAAAAAATTCTGATTTAACCCTATTTCTTTTTAATTATCTACATTATGGAACTCTATGTTTTATGCTTTCAAGTGTAAAAAATAGACAAGAAAACTCCCATTGCATTACTATTAATCGGCTACACAGAGCAAATTTGCGGCAGAAACAGAGCATGGCCTTTGAATATTAAACTTGCTCAGGTTCATGAGTCCAGATCGCCTCCTGCTTGGCTGTGCTACTGCTGCTGTGTGGTGAGGATGGCTGCAATATACTTGACCATTGTAAGCACTCCTTCGCTGCGGACAAAAACTTCCAGAGAATGTATCTCCTGAAACAGTGCACCGACTCATAAAATCTCGTCTCTAATTACATCTCTACAGTTGACTTGAGTCTGGGAGCTTTGTTGTTCCCAGTTTGCCAAACAAGATTAATCTCTTACCTTGCATATCTCTTAAGTTCATTGCAAAAATCAAGATAGCCTTGAACATTGTGAAGTCCCGCATAAAAGTTATTGTAACCGCACAGTCCTCTGTGTGCTCACCTCCTGAACCTTTGGTTTTCTTCCCTGGAAACACGGAGATATGCTGATTATTGGGTAGCTCCCCAGAGCATGCCGATGGCTCCATAATAACTTACCTAGCAAAAGAAAAAGTCCTGCTATCCAGAGAGGAGTAGAGAGGACAGAAAATCTTGTTAATTAGCAAATAAACACATATAGGGAGTTTTCTGTTACCTGAGGAAGAACTTTCCTTTTCTCTCCTTCCTGTCCTATCTCTCTTTTCATAAACACACACACACACACACACACACACACACACACACACACACCAATATAGACTCATCGATTCTTTTTTGTTTCTTCTCAGTAATCCATTACTTTCAGTAATTCATTACTATTCATTTTGTTGCTCAAAGTGTCATAGATTTGGTCATGGGGGAGCCCCCTTTAAATTGTCTCCTGTGCTTGGGGCACCTGGGTGGTTCAGTGGGTTGAGTGTCCCATTTCAGCTCAGGTCATGATCTCACTTTTTGTGTGTTGGAGCCCTGCATGGGGCTTACTGCTTTCAGCTCAGAGCCTGCTTTGGATCCTCTGTCCCCCTGTCTCTCTGACTCATCCCCGCTTGAGCTCTCGCTCAAAAATAAACATTAAAAAAAGACTATAAAAAAATAAATTGTTTCCTGTGCTTTTTAGCTCTTCTAGTTTCTTCGCCTTTTGGTATGTTTTATAATAATCTTTTCTGTATCTACAATAAAAATTCTTGAAAGCTTATTAGGAATTTGTTAAAACTTTATTGTTATGTCTTCTTAATGAGTGGTCTCCTATAACATTATGATGTATGTCTCTATCTCTTGTAATATTTTTATTTCATAGTCTAATTTGTCTAATATAAAAATTACCACTCCAGCTCTCTTATGTTTTTAGTATTTGCATGGTATATCATTTTAATCTTTTCACTTTTATCTATGTCTTCATATTTAATTTTTGTTACTGATAGACAACATATACTTGAGGATTAAAAAAAAAATTTTAAATGTTTATATTTTGAGAGAGAGAGAGAGAGAGCAGGGGAGGGGCAGAGAGAGAGAGAGAGAGAGAGAGAGAGAGATGGAGACAGAATCTGAAGCAAGCTCCAGGCTCTGAGCCATCAGCACGGAGCCCAACGAGGGCTTGAACTGCCAAGCCGTGAGATCATGACCTGAGCCGAAATCGGATGCTCAACCAACTGAGCCACCCAGGCGCCCCTACTTGAGGGTTTTTTTTTAATCTATTTTGATAATCTCTGACTTTGAATTGCTATGTTAACACTACTTACATTAAAATAATTATCTATATGATGTAATTTAAATGTTTTCTATTTTTTCTCATCTTATTCCCTTCTTTCCTTGTTCCTGCCTTCTTTTGCATCAATTAAATATTTTTTGTACTTCATTTTCCCCACTATATTTGCTATATCTGTGGTATTTAATTTTTTGGTTAATGTTGCTGGTCCGTCTTTAAATAGTATTATACCACTTTATTTATAATAGAAAAAAATTACAACTGTTTATTTTAGTTTATCTCATACATTTTACCTCTACGGAGCCTATAAACCCACAAAATGTTGTAATTATTTTTGTTGTAAGGAACCAGTTTCCTACCTCTTAAGCGTAAAAATAAGGGGAAAAAGGCTTTTACATTTACCCACATATTTGCCATTTCTGATGCATTTTATTAATTTGTACAGACCCACGTTAACACTTGATATCATTTTCCTTCCAACTGAAGAGCTTTTGACATTTTTTTTTTGTAGCGAAGTTTTGCTGTCAACAAAGTCTGTCAGCTTGTTTGTTTCAAAATTTCTTCCCTTTGACTTTCATTTTAAAGGACATTTTTCTTAGCTATAGCATGCTGTGGGGTCAGGTTTTAATTGCCCTCCCCACCAGCATTTCAGTATTTCTCTTGTCTGTTGTTCTCTTAACCTTTTGGGGTCTGTGGTTTGACACTTTTCATTGATCTTAGAAATATTTCAGTCATTCTTCCTTAAAATATTTCTTGTGCCTTATTCTCTCTCTTCTCCTTCTGGGATTCCAGGGATATTATAGTGGACCATTTGATTTTGTCCCAGACCTCTTTGGTACTGTACTGCACTTTGGTTTCCACTATTTTTTTCTTTCTGTTTCAGTTTGGGTAATTTCTGTTGACCCGTTGTAAGATCACTGAGTCTTTCTTCAGTGGTGGCAAGTCTAGTAGTGGGGCTTGTCTAAGACAATCCTTGTATTGGTATCATTTTAGTTTGATTCTTTTATTTATTTATTTATTTATTTTTTAGTTTACATCTCTCTGTTGAAATTTCCCCACCTTTTTCTGGATGCCTACCATTTTGACTAGAACGTTTAACATATTAATTATAGTAGTTTTAAACTTTTTTTGGAAACCAGTTTAGAATTAAGAAGAGTTGCAGAGATAGGAGAGAGTTCCTATAGACGTTTAACCAGCCTCCCCCAACATTAACATTTTGGGTGGCAAAGGTATACTTATCCAAGCTGAGAAATTAACTTGGCATGACACTGTTCACGAAGCTACAGACCTCACTGGAATTTCACTAGTTTTTCTACTAGTGTCCTTGTTCTTCTATTCCAGGATCCTATGTAGGGTCCCCCATTGCATTAAGTTGCTGTGTCTCTTTAGTCTTCTCCAACCTGTGATAATCTCTCAGTCTTTCCTTTCCATTTATGACCCTGACATTTAGGAGTGTCAACAGCACTGCCAAGGTTTTTGTAGAATGTCCTTCAGTTTATTTGTTATGGTGTTTTTCTCATGAGTAGATTGAGATTATCGCTTTGGGGGAAGAGTACCACAGAGGTGATGGGCTTTTCTTAGTGCATTGTACCAGGGGGTTTATGATATAAATATCTCTTATTGGTGATGATGTTGATTTTGGTAACTTGCTTTAGGTGATATCTGGCAGGTATCCTCACTGTGAAATTACTATTTCTCTATTTATAATTAATAAATGCTGGCGGTGGGGGGGAGATACTTTGAGGCTATGTAAATATTCTGTTTCTCCTTAAACTTTTGTCCACTAATTTTAGCATTCATTGATAGATCTTGCCTGTAGCAATTGTTATTATAGTGTTCTAATGGCTAGTTTCATTCATCCGCTTCATTCCGTCTACATTTATTCTATAAGGATGAGTTGTCCTCTTTTTATTTATTTGTTTATTTACATCAGTATGGATCCCTAACAACCACCAATCTCTTTTCCATTCTGATAATTTTCCCTTTTTCAAGTTATCATATTAATGGAATAATGCAGTATATCGCATTTGAGATCTGGCTTATTTCACTGAGACAGGTACATTTAAATTTAATCCATGCTGTTATGTAATTCAATAGTTTATTTTTTATTGTTGAGTCATATATCACTGTATGATTTACCATATTTTGTTTATCAGTATATCAGTTGGAGAACACCTAGGTGTCTAGTTTTCAGCATTTGTGAATAAAGTTGCTGTAATCATTTGTGTATGCTTTTGTGTGAACATAATTTTTTAATTTGTTTGGGTAATACATAGGAGTGGGATTGCTGAGACATGTAGATATATGTTAACTTTATAAGAGACTGAGAAACTGTCTTCCACGTGGTTGTATCATATTGCATACCAACAAGCAGTGTGTAAAAGTTTCAATTGTTGTACATATCTGGTATTATCAGTTTTTATTTTTAAAATTTTAGCCATTGTAGGGGCGTTAAGCATCAGTCAGTTAAGCATCTGATTTTGGCTCAAGTCGTGATCTGGCAGTTTGTGAGTTCAAGCCCCACGTCAGGCTCTGTGCTGACAGCTCAGGGTCTGGAGCCTGCTTCAGATTCTGTGTCTCCCTCTCTCTCTCTGCCCCTTGCCCACTCACACTCTGTCTCTGTATGTCACAAATAACAATAAAACATTTGAAAAATAAAAGTAAAAAAATAAAATAAAATTTTAGCCATTTTGATGATACATGTGTTTTGATATCTCATTGTGAGTCATAGTCATTTCACTTTTTTGTTTGGTATGTTGAGCATCTGTCCCATCTGAGTATAGTTCTGATGACTGTTTTATCTGTTGACAATCAGGTGGGGTGTTTGTTTTTTCCTTCTATTTTTTTGGTGTCTTATCATAATTTATTGAAATTCAGGCATGATGTGTAGGATAGCAGAGTGAGATTACTAGTATTTGTACCTGAGCATGAGCACAGACCTTCTACTCTGGTCTTTATTGCGGGGGTTTAAGTCCTTCTAGTTAAGAGCTGAGCTTGGTTTGAGTGTTGCTATTGCTTCAAATATTTCTAGCATTACTTTGTGCTCAGGGTGAGGACTCAGTTACTGGTAGGTTTTTCTTAATATCCTGTTTCACTACTAGCTTTAGACTCTCCTGTGAGCCTGCACTTCCAGGAGGAGTGCTTCCAGATCTCTCTCCAAGCTCCTGTCTGTCTCCAAGTAGCAGACTAATGTTATTTGTTATTCCAGACCTGCTAGCTTGGTGATGAGAGAATGGCAGACATTATCTGTTGTCTCCTTTCAGCCTCATTCTTCAGCAGAGTCTGTGTCTGGGCCTCAGGCTTTCTCACTGATCCTGTTTCTGTCAAGTGGTGGTGGGGCTCTCTTGTATTGTAGGTCCATGCCAGTTTTCTACTACTTCCTCAGCGGTACTCATTTTTCTTCTGTCTCTCTTCCCCAGATGCAATAGATTTTCCACTGGTGCATGTGAAAGGCTGAGACCTGGTGAAGCAAGTGAGGCATCTAGGAACCCTCAGTATCCGTTTTGTGCAAGTACAAGGTTAGCACAAGTGGTAACAGTGAACAATATGGAACAATAGTGAAGGCATCTTTATATATTGCCTGATAGGCACCTCCTAGTTGTGGCTTGGGCCATAGGGATGGCAGAGTTTTCTGCTCTTCCTCTAATGACTTAAGGCATTTCGTCCCATTAGAAGAAGACTATGGGTACGACTTTCTGTCTTTCCAAACTGGCAGCTGTCCCTCTACTGTAGACCCACACACAGGGAAGATTTTGTAGGTCACCTGTCCTGCTTCAATATTTCTTGTGAGTAAAACCTGTGGAGAAAAGTCTGCAAGTGGGTGCAAACCCCTGTTGTATTTGTGATCTTCAGAGGATGTACACTTTAATTCTTGCTCCCAATCGGCCTTTCATAATATGTCAAATAGTTTAGCTGACATTTTGCCAGCTTTTTTGAGAGCCCTGCTTTCTTCCCATACCCTGCCCCAGATAAGCCTATTTGGGCAGGTATTAGCTTTTTCTTAGATGTCAGAGTATTTGGTTGCCCCATATCTTCATTTCCAATGGGCTTAAGGAAAGTTTTAATTTTGGAAATTATCTGGATTTTCTTGTTATTACTGGTTCTCTCTCAAGCTTTCTACATCTCAGGTGCAGTTTTTCGATACTTTAAAGATATCATTTTATTGTCTTCTGCCTTTTTTTTCCCCTTTGGATGAAAAGTTAGCAGTCCTTCTGGTCTTTCTTTCTCTCTGTGTAGTGTTTCTTTTTTTTTTTTTAATATCTGACTTTATAATTTTCTGTGACTTTTCTCTTATAACTTTCAATTTTAGTTTTCAGGAATTTGGTTATGTAGTTTTCTTTGGCTTATCTTGCTTTGAGTTCATTCACTTTCTTGAATTTGTAGGTTTATATTTCTCATAAAATGTAGAATTTTTCAGCTTTTATTTCTCAGAATATTGTTTTCTATACCCTCTTCTCATCTTTTTCCTCTAGGACTGTAATTATAGCTATCATAGACTATTTGATATTATTCCACACACTTTTGAGGCTTTGTTAATCTTTTTAGTCTTTTTTATTTGTGCTTGCATTTGAAAATTTTCATTACTTGTCTTTAAACTCACTGATGTTTTCTTCTGTAGAGGCTCATAAGTTCTTCCTTCTATCCAACGATCTAGCTTTTTTATTTCATATATAATTTTTTAAATTTTTTAAAATGTTTATTTTTTGAGAGAGAGAGAGAGAGAGACAGAATGCGAATGAGGGTGGGGCAGAGAGAGAGGGAGACAGAGAATCCGAAGCAGGCTCTGCACTGTCAGCACAGAGCCCAATGAGGGGCTTGAACTCATGAACCATGAGATCATGACCTGAGCTGAAATCAGACGCTTAACTGACTGAGCCACCCAGGTGCCCCTATTTCATATATATTATCTCTAAACATTCCATTTGCTTCACTTTATATCTTTAATTTTATTAGTATTATATTCATCTTTTTTTTTAAATCCTTGAACATCTTTATAGTCGCCTATTGTTAAGTCCCTGCTGCAAAATATATCATTTCTTTTATTCCTGTCTGTTTCTATTGACCGATTTTAATTTTGGGTTATGGGTCACACTTTTCCAATTCTTTGCCTGTCTAGTAGTTTTTAAGCAGAGTATAGGCATTGTACATACTACATTGCTGGATTTTGTTGTCTTTTCTTAAAGAGTGATGGGCTTTCTTTTGACATGATGTTAAGTGTTATGTGGATCTAGGTGATCCTTTGGAGGTTTGTTCTTAATCTTTATTAGAGAAAGTTCAGAGTAGACTTTACTCTGGGACATGGCCCTTCTAGAGTTTTTATTAAATGTTCTGAGTGTTCAACGAGGATTCTTTACTCTGACATCAGAATTTGAGTATATCCCAGTGCTATGTGAGCATGGGAAATCGTTCAGCCTTTGACTTCCTTTTTTTTTTTTTTGGTCCAGTTTTATGGAATTTTACCCTACACAGATATGTATTCATATTTATCCAACAATACTGGAAGAATGATGTGGAGAATTCTGGAACTTCTTCTATGAAACATCCTCTTCTCTCAAACCCTAACACTCAAATCCCAGCTGGTTCAGCCTCATGAACTCTAATCTCTGTCTCAGTCTCGGTGAGATACCCCTGGTCCACTTAGGCCACCCCCTTGCTGCATTGTGGGCCAAAAAGTACCCCAGACTGAAAGCCTGAAAGACCAATAAATAATTTTTCAAATAAATAACAGTTAAACCAAAAAAAAAAAAACCCACCAAATTTCAAAATGTTGCCATATAGCTACAAAACTTTGGTGTTAAAAATGTGGAATATGACTGGTTTCCTTATGTATGCTTTTATTTCTTCTTAGTAGTTCATAACACAGTGTGCATAAAAAGTATATGCTGAGTGAGTGATGTTGTGTAATCAATTACACTTTGGTTCTTTTTCTTTAGAGCCTGTGGTTCTTAGCACCTGAGACTTGACAGTAACTGAACACTTTCACATTTTTTTAAAGTCTGTTTATTTAGAGAGCAAGGGGGCAAAGAGTGAGGGAGAGGGAGAATCCCAAGCAGGCTCCATGCCACCAGTGCAGAACCAAGTGAGGGGCTCCGACCCACGAACCGTGAGATGACCTGAGCCGACATCAAGAGTTGGACGCTTAACTGACTGAGCCACCCAGGCACCCCTGAACATTTGCACATTTTATTTACAAATTTAAAGAGCCAATTTCTTTTAAGATATGGGAAGATTCTAAATCTGGTCAAAGGTAGTAATGTTGCGAATGTAAGAAAATGCAACAGCGTGTGCTTCATTAGCCACCTTAACCCCCAAAATGTCCCTCGTTTTACTTTTTTTGATCATAAACACTCTGTAGATTCACACTACCATAAGTATATCTGTCTCACTCGCTGATTCCCCAAATGGATGCTGGCCTTTTCTGTAACTAATGATAGGCATTTGTGGTAGCCAGACACAAAAATGTTTTAGTTGGGAGGAAGAACAAAGGTTATGTTTTAATGTAATGGAAAATTAGGAATCCTAAACAATTTGCTCATCAATCAAAACACTGAAATTTTGAGAAAAAAAAAGGAGGCTTCTAGTTAACAGCATTTTCACCTGGGGCTCATTAGTGCTTTAAAAGTGGTTCTTTCTCCAGTTTCTAACTAATGCATGGCTGGGAGTCAGGCCAGGTGTTCCTTATACTTGATTTCCACTCTGAGCAACTCTGTCTGAAAACTCATCCCCTTCCTACCACACAAATGCAACCTGTTTGCTGGTTCCATTAAATTAGCTCAGTCTCTACTACTGTGTACAAACCAAGCCAAGTGGCTGATTTCAAATAATAAAAGCTAAGAACTCTAAATTCTTTTGCCTGTTTGTCTCTTGTTAATGGGAATTCGAGCTGTTCAAATTCAGAAAAGTATTTTTTGGGGTTGTCTTGCCACATTAAAAGAATTAAATAAGAGACCGTTTTCATAGTCACTTTATCAAGTGCGTTGAGCAATGTAAGTATTAAGATAACATTTTCAAATGAAAAAGCCCTGAAATTTACAAAGAATATCCATTTGTCTTCTTCCATGTTTCGGTGAGAGAACAGCAACGGTGCACGCGGGTGGAACTTGCCCCGGATCGGTCTGGCTTCTCCTATCATATTTTCCCTATGATTTTCCAAAGCTAGAGCAAACTTCCATTCTTCCTGTGGTGCACCTTGGTGAGAAATGCCTTGTCATACTCTTTCCTTTAATTTAACGTAAGATCTGGCCTTGAAATCCTTCTGCGTTATGGACTTCCTTTTCAAATCACAGGCAGTGCTGGCAACTGAGAATGTAAAGCTGCACCAGACTGCACATAACTCATTCCAAGGACGATTCAGTGGGGTTTTATTACATGCCAAATATATGTGAATATATTAAGAAAATAACACAATTTTAATGGCTTGGGGAAAAGGGAAAGGGGTAATAGACTGTCTTAAGGGGGAAACAACCTATGAGTCCAGCGTAAAGGGGGATTCAAAGAAAGGGAGAAGTTTAAGACAAGTCATGGCAGAATGAATACAATTCTGAAATGAGCTACAGCACAATAGGGGGATAGATTCCATGTGTGTCTTCTAAATTAAAACAGGACGGTTTCATTGACATGACAGATAATTGTCTCTTGTATGGTCAGAGGAGGGCATGGGCTCCCGTCTTCTTTGGGAATGTGTAAAGACTGTTTTTGAGATCACTGATTATATAACTGTCAATATTAGACTGACCACATCCTGCTCTGCGTCAGGAGAAAATGCACATGGCAAGTAATCTTGGACATGAAGCATCCTTTAGCGAGGGGTAAGTGTATGCTTTCCTTCGTCTCTTTTCAAGAGCAATAAAAAGTTTCACTTGGAAGTAGCATGCAACTGGGAATAGCCCCTTGTCGTTGAATGGAGAGTAATTTATGACAGCAAGAAGAGCCAACTCCTGGATTGGTTCATTTGACTTGCACTATGGTATCCAGAGAGTTTTCCCCCAGTGAGACCTTTTCTGGGTCTGGTACTGATTAAAATGGCTGCCCTTGTGGATGAGACAGAACTAAGAAGGACAGTGCCTAGTTGTGCTGTGCTCCCCGTTCACCATCAGGACAAGCAATGGTTCCACATCTCAGTTCTCCCGTGCTCAGGGTGAATGTGTTCTACGGAGACCCAAGTGGCTGGCTCTTCTGTGAAGTAACTCAGGGCATACTTCCTGCTTTGACTTTGGTTACTAAAATCTTAAAATCTTAAATACACATCCTGGATCTTCCTGCCTGTCTGCTTTCTTTGGGAAAGGGGAGCGAGTGGGGAAAAACCCACCTTCTTTCTTTGAAAAAGAGAGAGAGAGTAGCTGTTTGTATTTGGAATTCTAGGTCACTCTAGGGATAGTGTTTGAAATCGTTTGCTTTCCTTGATCTAGGACAGCCCAGGACATGGTCTCTACAGATAATCACAAATAACCATCATCCACAGATCATTTTGTTAAGTTGGGAAGGACTTTTCTCTCACATAATTTTTTAAGAGTTCAAATAACCCTCGAAGAGTAGATAGCTAGTAGGGCTTCTTGGACAGGTTGGGTGAGGGAGAAAGAAATCACATATATTTATATTTGTGTATTTATTATATTAATGTATATATTTATATTTAAAACAACACTAAATCACTTTTTTCCCCATAGTCCTGTACTGAAATAGCTTCCTGGTCATTAAGCGTTACAAAAAAACACAACTCATTCAAGCCACCAGGAAGGTGTCCCAGTTATGGTATGGCACCTATAGTTCAAGATAGAGTCACTACAATCTGGAAATAGAAATGATTCCAACAGAGCTCATAAGTCCTGGTGATATTTGGGTCCAACAGTCTACAATACATTAAGAAGGTTAACTCTGGGTAATTGTTCCTTTCAGAGACAAGTTGAGCTCTTTCTGCTACTCCTATGAGCCTTTGAAAAAATTACACATACTCATTCAAACTAAAATATGGGTCATTTATGGTTCTCAGCGGGTATTTATTGGAGAAGGAAATAACAGCAGGGCCTAGTGTATACTTGTGTGTGGCTGTCACAGAATTAGCCTGCTGACTGCCTTTCAAGAAATTACACATGTCTCCAGTCTTTGCTTTGCTTTTAATGATACTAATGAAACCAAGATACTAATGAAACCATTTATCTGGTTTGGTAAGCCGTAAGTGGTACTCTAGGTTCAGATTCAGGAAGCCAAAATCTCAAATCAAAACTAAGGATACAAATAAACTCCATTTTGGATTTGCAGGAGACAGAGGCAAGTCTACGGTTTTAAACTGTATTTTGCAGTTAAATCTACCCCTTAGAAAACTAACATGAGGGTAAGAAAAATGACCTTCGCTTCGTAGGAGACTCTGAATGTACAAACCTCCTATGTCCAAAAAGTGGGGGAGGGGTAGGAAAGAAGGAAGGAAGGTGAGAAGGATGAATGAATAATCACAGGTCTCACTTGGATTTTATTCTATTTAGGGTTTCTTTTAGCTTTTGTTTTAAAAGTAATATTGGGAATTATATAACATTTCCTACCTAGCATGCTGTATGTGCTATTATTTCAGTGCTTCCTGCCCTGTGGCTCCTTCCATCTCCAAGGTATTAATTATTTCTGTAGGCTGCCCACCTTCCATTCCTCCCTCCATTTCTTAAGAATTCTCTTCTCGTGGCTTTCTTTCTAAATGTTCCTTTTATACATTTTTTCTTTTCATTCTCTACACAAAGAATAAAAATGTCCTTGTGAGTTTTACATGTGACCAAATCCTCAAGTATTGCATGCATCTTTGTTGTTGATTTTTATAAAACTGGTTTTTACTTGCCGTTATTAACTTACTATAAAAACTGAAGGATGGGGCGCCTGGATGGCTCAGTAGGTTAAGGGTCCAACTCTTGATGTCGGCTCAAGTCATAAACTCATGGTTTGTGAGATTGAGCCCCACATTAGGCTTCAAGCTGGCAGTGCGGAGCATGCTTGAGATTCTGTCTCTCCCTCTTTCTCTGCCCCTTCTCTGTTTGTGCTAAATAAACTAATTAATTAATTAATCTTTAAAGAAAAAAAAAAAAGCCCTGAAGGGCTATAGCTTATCTGGAATATCGTATTGAAAAAAAACAGAAAAACAAAAACCCAGAGAAAGGGAAAGGTCCTAAAAGTTCTTGTGGGAAGAAGATTACAATGTATCTATTTACCACACTGGTCTGATCTTTTTCCAAGTAAAATGGTAGGAGGGTGTATCCTTCAGATATCATCCCCACTAAAAGGAGACTGTTTGTCATAGCTTTTGGCCACTTCAACTAGTTCCGTAAAGTAGTTGTGACCTGATAAATTCAATTTACTCTCAGATTATATAAAAAGGTGATTGTCAGTGATGGAAACCTCTCTGAATTCTTAATTTCCTATGTGGTTTCCATTTCGTTGCAAGGATTGTTTAGATATATTTTATTTACTTTCTAAAAATTTTTATTTATAAATATTATTTTATTCCTAATATAATTTTATTATAAGAAAGAAAGCAAATTATTACTTATCATTTGGAATTTACTTAGGCCTGAATTTATTTATTTATTTATTTATTTATTTATTTATTTATTTAAAAAAAAATTTTTTTAACGTTTATTTATTTTTGAGACAGAGAGAGACAGAGCATGAACAGGTGAGGAGCAGAGAGAGAGGGAGACACAGAATCTGAAACAGGCTCCAGGCTCTGAGCTGTCAGCAGAGAGCCCGACGCGGGGCTTGAACTCACGGACTGTGAGATCGTGACCTGAGCCGAAGTCGGACGCTTAACCGACCAAGCCACCCAGGCGCCCCTATTTATTTATTTTTAAGTTTATTTATTTTTGAGAGAGAGACAGTGTGAGCAGGAGAGGGACAGAAAGAAAACTTATTAATTATATTGTTCATATTTTTGGCATCTCAATTTAACTTCTGGTCACTTGATTCATTAGTTTGTGAGAGGGACAATGCTAAAATCATTAGCTGTAATTGCTGATTTTTCTACCTGAAGTTCTGTCAGCTTTTTTTTTTTTTTTCTATTTTGGGGCTGTGTTGTTAGGTCCATGTATGTTTATGATGATCTATATTCTTTTTTTATTGTTCCTTTTACCAGTATATAAAATTCACCTTCATCTCTCACCATTGTATCATGTGTCAGGATTGCTCCTGTAGGTATCTTTTGATCTGTATTTGCCTGGCCAATCTTTTTACTTACTTTTATTTTCAGCGTCTCTGTGTCTTTTGCTTTAAATGTGTCATTTTTAGACAATATATTGTTGGGTTTTATTTTTTTAAGCCAGTCTGGAATTACTGTCTCTTAATTGGTAAGTTGAACTCCTTCGCATTTATTGTAATTACTTTATATTTGGACTGATTTTTTTTCATCTCATTATGTATTTTCCCTTTACTCTTTTTCTCTCTATTTTTCTTTTCTCTCTCTCTATTTTTTATGTTTTCCATAAAACACATGTTCAAGTGTTCTTCTATAGGTTTTACACCTTCCAATTTTGTCCTTAGGGTACAAATTCTTGACTCAAATTCATATTCAATTTTAATCACTTTTATTGAATTCTTAGGCCCATCAAGTTCAAAAAGATAACCTGAAACTGTCTCCTCCAATGCCACATCATAATGATATTACCTAGAATTTTATTTACAGGTTAGTGGATGTACTTTCTTTTGTTACTTTGGTTCTTACATGTTGTTGTGCCTCTTCTTTCGGATAAACAATAGACTCCATAAGATACTTCTTTAACAATCCATAACTCATGAAATATATACCACATTTTTCTCTCCATATTATTTGAATACTTTCTCCACAAGGTGGATCTTTGTGAAAATCTTCTGAGCCCTGTTAGGTCATTGAATATTTTTATTATATCCTCACATTTTAACCAGCTTGATATCGAGTTCTGGGAAACATTATTTTCCCTTAATAGAGTAAAATATTACTGTATTATGCATCCAGAATTGCTGTTGGTAAATGTACTATATATAAACCTTGTTCTTTTGTTTCTATTATTTCCCTCTGTAAGATTTTAGAATCTTTCCCTTTTCTCTTTACTATATGTTACAATATAGTAAATCAAGCAAGCAGATTGATTGATTTTTGCTTCAGTAGTATATGTTTAGTTTCTTTGTCGTCTGAACTATTTGGTTTTATGATATTCCCTACAGTGTCAGGTGCTCAGCCAGAAAGAAAACATGCGTGGGGAAGGAACTCAAGTCCATTCTCTAAACTGTATCAGTTCTGTTGAGCTTAAAGAGAAGGGCTAGGATGAGCCCCAAGGAGGAGAGGCCCAAATACCCCGAATCCACTACTGATGATTCCTGGTACTGCCACTAAACCGAGTAACTCTCTTGGGCAGGATTTCACCTTTCCACACTTATTAGGAAGACGCAGCACTAGGAAAAGGTAGCCTCCTTGGGTGGTGTTCCACCAGAGCAGCCTGCAGAGTGGCAGGTGTTCCACCAATATGATTTGGTGGCAAATCATATTTGCATTTACAAATGATTACCCTGGCCCTGGTGGAGAGGGACTGGAGGGTGATAGTTTGTGATGGGCATTATAAGAAGGGGCTGGGAGCAAGGGAGTGCCTTAAGGGGCCGTTTCAGGGATCCATGTGAGAAAAATAATAGGAGTTTGAAGGAAGACAGGGGCAGGGAAAGGAGATAAGATGCATGTCAGGAAAACTTGGAAGTAGAAGGATTAAGACTTGGTAACTGGATGTGATGTGAAGGAAGAGACGTATAGAATGGTCTTCGGGCTTCTGGCTCGGATGACTAGGTGGGAAGCTGAAGGTGACACATTCCTTCATGTAGGTGAAAAAGAGGAGAAGCAGGTTTAGGGGGAAATTTAGCTATGGAGATGCTGAGTTTGAACCAATAGTGAGATGTCTCAGTGAAAATATCTAGAGATAAATGGATATATATGGATGTGCGTTCAGGATGCAGATGTGGGTGATATTCACACGTATGTTATGCATATACAATATGTGCACGTATATGGCTCATATATATTATATATATACTGCATGTATAATATACATGACCATGCTTATGTGTATGTGTATCTATGTATATATAAACTATCATGTGTTTGGCATATTTGAAGCCACAGAATTGATTGAATAATCCAGGCGGATGTATAGAAGAGGAGAAAGTGAGAATAAGACTACAATCCTGGAGAACCTTATATTGGAAGCATGGGAGGAAGAGATTCCCCTAAAAGTGACTGAGAAAAACTGGGCAGGAAGCAGAGACAGAAAAGGGAGGAGGAGTCCAAAGGAAGGGCTCCCTTGAGCCTGAAAGAAGGAGAGATGCACGTTGGTCAAGTAGAACTTGGGTGTGAACAAAAATCAAAGCTCACACTGTCTTTATGACATTGCGTTGTCTCTAGAAAAGTGCCTATCACTTTGTCCCAGAGAGCAGTTTCTGTAGAGTCACATAGACAGACAGTAGTTCGAGAGCAGCCTGCAGAGTGGCAGGGGGGAAGTTCGGAGACCGTGGGTGGAGACCATTCTTTCAAGAAACTTGAGCACTTCTAATGTGTAAGGCAGTTAGTTGCTCTGCACTAGTGAAGATGCTTGGCAGTTGACATAGTGTGCAAATGATAGTAACCAGTGTGTAGTCGCCCAACAAGGATATAGTAAGTGCAGTAATGACAGAGCCAACCATGTGGCATCCCTCTGAAATACTCCCCATAGTCCGAGTTTCCCCTCTGATTATGTGATTGTTCACTGGGTGTCTGTGTCTCCCAGCTGGCCTGTAAAGTCTGGGAGGGCAAGGACTATGTTGATTTTTTACTCACAATTTTTATCCCTGAAGCTTGGCACATGAGAGTTGAGTAAATACTTGTTTTATGAATGACAAAACTGTAGTTCAATCTTTTTTTTTAATTTTTTTTTTTACATTTATTTATTTTTGAGAAACAGAGTGAGACGAAGCATGAGCAGGGGAGGGGCAGAGAGAGAAGGAGACACAGAATCCGAAGCAGGCTCCAGGCTCTGAGCAAGTGGTCAGCACAGAGCCCGATGCGGGGCTCGAACCCACAAACTGCGAGATCATGACCTGAGCCCAAGTCAGACGCTCGACCGACAGATCCACCCAGGTGCCCCTGTAGTTGAATCTTTTTATTCCCAGCTATTCGATTTACTGATTCATGGACAAATTTGTATAGATTTGGCTGTATGATTAAGTTTGGTTATTAGGATGGTCGGTTTAAAAAAAAAATCATTTTATTAATTTCCCGTGGCTGCTGCAACAAATTGCCACAAACTAGGTGACTTAAAACAACAGCAGTTTATTCTCTCACAGTTCTGGAAGTCGGAAGCCCGAAATCAAGTATCAACAGGGATGAGTTTCTTCTGAAGGCTCTGTGGGAGGTTCAGTTTCTTTCCTCTTCCCACTGCTGGTAGCTCCAAGTGTTTCTTGGCTTGTGACTACATCACTCCTATCTCTACTTCCATGGTCATATCATCTTCTCCTCCAGGTGGCTTAGGGTACATAGGTCTGATCTCTCTGCTTCTCTCTTCACGTGACCACCTTCTCTTCCATCCATGTGTCTTTCCTCTGTATGTCTCCTATAAAGACACTTGTTGTTGGATTTAGAGCCCACCTAGATAATCTACATTAACTTCCTCAGAAGTACGTCTACAAAACTCTTTTTACAAATAAGTTAACATTTATAGGTTCCATGGATATGACATGGATATACTGGAGCAGTGGGGAGGGAGGGGAGAGGAGGGTGGGCACCAATCCGTCCACTATAGCCATGAAAGGATAGTTTCTGATTTCAAGTCCCCGGGGACTTGCCTCATTGTAGCATCATAAAATTATATATGGACCAAGGTCGTTGTCGTTGCTTCATTTTGCTTGGTGGCAGAAATGAAGTTGTTAATTTTCAGTAAAAGCACTCATAAAAGAAACTTTCTTCTTGTGATTAGATGGACCTGGAAATGTAAATAGACTTGCAAGTTACCCCTTTAAAATGTTTGTGGAAGGTGTGTAGGTTTTGTAGAAGGTTCAGTCCAGTTAAGTTCCCTCGATTTCCGTTCTGAATCCTGGCTTTTAGGAAGTCATTGTTCAATAGGAAAGCCACTTGCAGCTTCCATTTCCAGCAGATCTCTTGCAGTTGATGTTTATTCTAATAATTAAAAGAGAATGACCAGAGGAAGTCTTTTGTGGAGGCTCAGAAGCCGAAGGGAAATAAAAAGTGGCAAAAAAAAAAAAAAAAGGTTGAGAATATTCATAAAAATTTAAGGTTGTGGAGTGAAGGACAGCTTTGTTCTAAAAAGCTTTTTAGGGGCACCTGGTTGGCTCAGTCGGTTAAGCATCTGACTCTTGATTTTGGTTCAGGTCATGATCTCAGGGTTCACGAGTTCCATCCCTACATTGGGCTTCATGCTGACAGCATGGAGGCTGCTTAAGATTCTCTGTCTCCCTCTGTCTCTACCCTCCCCCCCCCCAACAGACAACAACAATAACAAAAGCTTTACAAAAGAATGGACTTATCAGTTGCTCTTGGATGTATATGGCTCTTCTTTTTTTTTTCTTTTTTTAAGATGCACCTTTAAAACATTTTTTTAATGTATATTTATTTTCGAGAGAGAGAGAGAAAGACAGAGCGTGAGTGAGGGAGGGGCAGAGACAGAGAGGGAGACACAGAATCCGTAACAGGCTCCAGGCTCTGAGCTGTCAGCACAGAGCCCAGTGTGGGGCTCGAATTCAGGATAGTGAGATCATTACCTGAGCCGAAGTCAGACGCTTAACCGACTGAGCCACCCAGGTGCCCCTAAAGTGCACCTTTTTTGTTTGTTTCTCTCTCTCTCTCTTTTTGGATATATACAGCTCTTATCAGAAACTTCACTTTAAAGAACCTGGGTTGACTGAAGCTAATGCCACTGATGTTACCTCTGGGTGATTTATTTCTTTTTTCCTAGAAATTAGAGGGGCGCCTGGGTGGCTCAGTCGGTTAAGCGGCCGACTTTGGCTCAGGTCATGATCTCGCGGTCTGTGAGTTCGAGCCCCGCGTCGGGCTCTGTGCTGACAGCTCAGAGCCTGGAGCCTGTTTCAGATTCTGTGTCTCCCTCTCTCTGACCCTCCCCCATTCATGCTCTGTCTCTCTCTGTCTCAAAAATAAATAAATGATAAAAAAAAAAAATTAAAAAAAAAAAAGAAATTAGAATGTATGCATTTGGGGAGTATTTGTTTTGTTTTGCTTTCCTTAGGGAGATAGCAAATAGAATTGGGAAGTTGATGCATGAAGGATCGAAATTTATTCTCAGCATTGTTACAACTATTACTTGATGTTTCAAACCTGAAGATCCAAAGCAATACAAGAAGAGAAAAAGATTTTTTTCTGGAAAACATCGATTTTGGATTATTTGAGCTGTAGGGAGATAGATCAAATCCCTTTCTGGAGTTTGCCTGAGGATTCTGTAAGAGCAGGATAAAATGTTATTTTTATAGCTATGTTTTTATTTGTCAATAGGACATTAAAAGTGGAATTGATGAGAATTGAAACAAGCCCTGATTGGGCATGATTTGACTGATCAACAGAAAATAGTTCTCTCATTATTCCAAATGGATTTTCTAGGGTTCCCCCCTACTATGCTCAATTCCAGATGCTTCGTAAAAGCCATCAGCGTAATGAATTAGATCGAAATATGAATCCTTCATCTGGTGTATTTTGACCCCAGCTGGTAATAGGACTGTGACCCGAGGCAAGCATTTCCAGAAGTCCTAAATACAACTGGAATAAGCAGGAACAGATATTAGTCTCAGTTATCATGATATCAGATTTTCGTCCTTCTCCAGCCTGGTGCTTCATGAGGAATATTAGCAGTACTGTGGGTTACTTCTCAAGCTGGAGCTTTACTGTCCGGCTCCCCAGAATCTCAGTCCCTCCTTGCACACCACCAAGTGAACCTGTGACGTATCTGGGAAATGAGAGTTGGGACGACAAACGTACAGTTCGTCAAGAATGTGCCCAATGTGGCTCACAGCCTGGTGCGGACAATAAAGACACCAGCCTGGGGCACAAGGGGAGTTAAAAGATGCTCAGCAGCTGTTCCCATTTCTCTTGAGGCCAGGGGAGGAAATGGGTTTACGCTGGAGCGGGAGGGATTTAGACTGGTGTATGAAAGGATTTCTGACTCAAGGTAATGCTTTCCCACAAACAGAACAGTCACATCTCCTGCTTCTGTTATTTAAAAACAGAATCTGGTGTGTCTTCCGATGGCAGGTTAGAGGCAAGTGGTCCCCAGAGGCCCTCAGGGCGGCTCTTTTTAATATTTCAAAAAGCCGAACAATGTAGATGAAACATTTAAACACCAGGAGTTGAATAGACTAATAAGAATGTCTTTCGGAAAACCCTTTGACTGAAATGGTATCAGCTCAGCATCTTATGTTGGTCAGACACTTGTATTTTAACAATTTTTTTAGGACTACAAATGAGGAATTAGTTGTCATTTAATTCTTAAAATTTCCTTGCTGGTCAAAATTCTATCAAAACTTGGGTCCGATGGGAGGGAAATAATACATTAACGAGAGGCTCTTGGGACACTTGGTGGCTCAGTCAGTTAAGCCTCCAGCTTCAGCTCAGGTCATGATCTCATGGTTTGTGGGTTCAAGCCCCATGTTGAGCTCTGTGCTGACAGCTCAGAGCCTGGAGCCTGCTTGGGATTCTGTACCTCCCTCTCTCTCTGCCCCTCCCCCATTCAAGCTCTGTCTCTCTCTCTCTCTCTCTCTCTCTCTCTCTCTCAAATAAACATTGAAAAAAATTAAAAACAAAACAAACAAAAACACAAGAGGCTCTTGGTGATGAGAAGGCAGGAGTCCATTCCTTTGGAAGGGAAAACAGGATGTGTTAAGACATGAGACATAGGGTCCAGATATCTCTGGGTTAGAGGCCTAATTCTACACACTGGGCACACACATTTTTCCTAGCTTTGCTAAGCCTTTCCTTTGCTTATTCTAAAATAATAACCAACTTGTGGACTGTGAATATTACATGGGAAAATACATGCGAACTTGGGTGAGAAGATCTCTGGTTCTGAGGAAGACGGAAGCACAGAAATAAATTTTCCTGGAAGGAAATCAACAAATCCATGGGGCATTGCTATTAAGAGAAGGAGAAATTTTGTTGAGTGGGCTTAAAAATGACAGTGTCCCATCGCTGTTATCTCTTACACACGCATGCACGTCTGTCTGTTTATCTTCACTACATTACATGGAAAGGACCCATTTGCAAAAACACAAGTGATAAGAACGAAGAGTTTTGAAGAGTGATGGCAATTTTATTTATTTATTGCTGTCTCTGTCTTGTAGGCTATTAGTAATTTTACTAATGCAGTTTTACTATAGTTGGTTACATATCCAGCTCATTTATTGTTTATGGGACCTATGTGTTGTTATTCCCTCACTGATTTCTCAAGACTTAGATATTATTTTATCCATGGGAAAACAAATGCAGTGGAGTTCTTAGGCTTTGCTTTCTGTGTTTCCCATTTTCTTTTGGTGTCATGCCAACAGCTCACTCTTACAGAGGAGAGAGCTGGGAACCCATGTTTGTGTTAGACCAAATCCTTTGATGCTTTCCTGCTTCTCCTACTCAAGTACAGGTAATATTTTGATTTGTCTGCCTGGAAGGTTCCTCAGGTGCTATCCTGGCAAGGCTGAATAAGAGCAGAGGCCTCAGCTTCTAGAAAGGACCTATGGGGGCTGCCCATGGATAGCCAGGGTTTCGGAGACAGAAAACAATCCAGTGCAGACATCTGTGTGGCTCTTCTGTGGATAGTGTCAGACTGTTTCTGAGGAACATCTTACCTGGAATTTCTCCTTCTGCTTTCCTACTGGCAATTTACCACCATAGCCACCAGCCATGTATTTAAACTCTTTTTGAGGTTTCTGAATACGGATAATTCAAAAGTAGGCTCAGATGGTTTATTAGGTAAGATACATACAAGGCTATGATGAGTAGCAGTTCATGGCAAGATAGATTTATAGACTTTCTTTAAGCAACAAGAAAACATCTCTAACCTTTTGAAGTAACAAAAATAAAATTTCTAATCTGGAATGTGGAGTGGTCTTTTTTTTTTTTTAAAGCAAATCAGAAAATAATAGTGTGACTGCATATGGTGATAAAGTTTGGATAAGCTCATCTTTTGAGGCAAAATTATCTCAAAGGTTAGAGCATTTTTTTTAAATGAAGAGAGTTGTATAGAAATTATGAAATACATCATGCCCTTGTATGAGACTAGAATTCCTGAGAGTCTGAAGTGTTCATCCTCAGAAGTTTATACTTGAAAGATAAACTCAAGCTGTGTGTTTTCCCTGTGGGGCTGGCTCAGCCATTAGAAGGCCAACTGTGGACTCAAAGGCCACGACTGTCAGCCTGTCCAAAGTTCATCTTCCTATTGGGACTTGCCTCGAAATGCAATTAGTAGGACATTGCTAGACATCTTTTTGGTGTATGGTTACAGAGAGTGTGGGATTGGCCTAATGTAGAGGACGGAGGACGTCAGACCATCCTATGCTATTTTCTGAAGAAAGCAAAGATCGTTTGTTTGGATCATGCCCTATTTAACTTTCTGATGCATTTAAATACCCTCAACCATAGAGCTCCTAAACGCCCTTTCCCCACCAGCATTCATCAAGATGCTTCCCAGGACATTGCGTGACCAGTGGCATAAACCCCATCCAGGCCCCTCACTCATGATGTGGAGAGCCTCTGTCATATTTTTTTGCTCTGTTTTTTTCTCACTTCTGATGTGGATTAAAGTCTGTGCTCACAGCTCTCTCCAATAGTTTAAGGATATTTGATCCTTGAGTATTTATCCATTATTGGCTCTGTTTACCCAAGGGAAAATTAAGTGCAGGGCCTTAGAACAGTGAGCGCTTTAATACGCGGATGCATATGCTGATCTCTGACAGATGTTGGTCTTTGGGAACAACAGAAGGGGAGCTACGTCATCCGCCTGGGAAGCTGCTTGTGCAAACTGACTGATCCCGCAGGTGCCCAGGCCGCGCGGCGCAAGCAGCCCGCAATGCTGAGAAAAAATGCCTGGTGCAGGGACGACTCCCGAAACGTTACGGTTTTTCACACACGCACCCCACCCCAGCCAGCTGGCAGAGGATTCTGAGCAGTGCCTCGTAGGAAACGCAGTGGTTCAAACAGGTTTTGATTTGAACTATGCATTACTGAACTATGAAGTTTAACTTCGTGTTTCTATAAGGAGAATTTTTTTCTTTTATTTGCCACCAGGTAATCTGATTTCTAAATCTATCCAGGTATGGTTCTTTTTCTCAGGCTAAAATAGGTATTAGGAAAAGTGACTTTTGTGTATGTAGATGGGGGTAGTGGTACAAGTGTGTGTGTGGGTGGGGTGAGGTGGGGCTGTGTGTGGGTGTGTGTGGCCTTGTGTATATTTAAGATAGAAAAAAGCCCTTCTGGCAGGTTTTGGTTAAGACTTTTTTGTTTCTCTCTCTCTCTCTCTCTCTCTCTTTTTAATGTTTATTTATTTTTGAGAGACAGAGTGTGAATGGGGGAGAGGCAGAGAGGGAGGGAGACACAGAATCCCAAGCAGGCTCCAGGATCCGAGCTGTCAGCACAGAGCCCGAGGCAGGGCTCGAACTCACGAACAGTGAGATCATGACCTGAGCTGAAGTTGGACGCTTAACCTACAGCCACCCAGGCGCCCCAAGACTCTTTTGTTTCTAAGTTAACTCCCCCCCCCCATTTTTGCTGTTATGGGAGCCTCTTAGAAACAAGGTGTTGTCTTTGCGAACATGCCACTTTTCAATTGCCCTGAGTTAGCGTGTGTGAGATGTAGGACTGTCCCACTGCCCCGAAAGGATACTGAGGGCCAGACCATCTAATTCTCCTGGGTGTCCCCTTGGGTGTCCCCAAGGCCCTGTCCCCTTGGCCTAAAATGGTACCTGTTACACTGTGGGTGTTCATGAGTTCAACAAAGGCACATCCCTGACCCAGGCAGGTGTCCCAAGAACCCCGTGTAATTGTTTCTGTGGATCGTGTTCCAAAAAGGAAAGAAACCCTACGGGGAAGTCATGGCCTCAGCACTTTGTGTGAGAACTTGAGGAAAACATAATTCTCATCGTGTGAATAAAATCCTTGTTTTCTCATCCACTACCCATTATTGAGACAGCATCAGTCTACATTGCCAGCACTATCTTGTCTGATTCAGGCACCCTCCTGGGACCCTGTGGATAGATGCCATTACCATCCTGAGACCTCATCATGAAGAGCAGTGGTCCTTGAGCCAGTCAGCCTGGGTTCAAATCCAGGCTCTGCTGCTCCCTGGCTAACCCTGATGATTTAGCCTCTCTCTAAATCAGTTGATGGTCTGAGGATTCGATGAGTCACCCGTACGATATGCCCAGAGCAGTGCCTGGTGTCTACTGCGTACCCACTACCTATCAATTATCACGTGTGATTACTGAGTTCTTTGGTAACCTCCTTCCCTCTATTCACTCCCAGGGAATGAGGTGAAATCCAGAGGGATCTGTTAACTTCTCTCTTCTCCGGGGATTCAGAATGTGGGGTTATGAGGGGCACTGGGGCTTTCTGCGACCTCCGGTCTCCTCCCTGTTCCGCCTGCTCAACTGGGGTCTAACTCTCCCCTTGGGCGCTGCTCCATCTGGTGCCCTGCCCGGCCCATTACCACATCTGGTTCTCAGTCTGGACACCAACCCACATCCCCACTCAGATGCTTCCTGGTACCCATCACTCTCTCTACGCTGGGTGGTTTTGTATGTGGCTGAAAGGCTCTTTTTGAAATGTTAGCCTAAAAGACTTGACTCAAGTTCCCCTTCCCTTGAGGGGAACCAAGGATTCACTTCTTGAGAATATTGACTGATTATCTATTCACTGAAAGACACTGTTCTCCATCCCTGGGACACAACAAAATCACTGTATTCATGGAGTTCACATTCTAATGAGGGAAACGGACAGTTAGCAAATAGGTATCTAATTGAGTGTTGGGTTTCTGGTGCACCCAGATTTTCTTGGGGGTAGCAATATAGGTACCATAATAACCTCCCTCTAAGTAAGTATGCTTGGCCCTGTTGGGCTTCCTCGAGCCCAGGACTGGGCTCGGGCCCATAGCCCGGGCAAGTAGAGCCCAGGACTGCCTCAGTCATTACCCAGCCCTTTTAAGTGAGCAAAGTACTCATGCTGGCTCATGTTCTTCCTTCCAAGATGTCTGCCGTGCACGCAGAGCTACGAGCTGCAGCTCAAGGTCGGTCCCTTATTGGGATGCGATCAGCTTCTGCAGTCAGAGCATGTCCCAACACCACTGGAACTCGCAGGGCCACAGAAAGGCAGCTGAGGACTGTGGTTATAGGTTCAGGCTTTGGAGGCAGACAGGATCGTTCAGTGCTTAGTGTCAGCATCACTTAGCAGCAGAACAACCATACACAAGTTACTTAATCTCTCTAAGCCTCAGTTTTCTCATCTTCATAATGGGGACAATGGAGTATTTAGATCCTACAGCTTTGTGAAGATTAAATGAGGCTATGCAGGCAAGATGTGACACGGTACAACAGAAATTATAGCTAATGTTTAAAATCAATGAGCTCTCTAGCTTGGAGTTGGAAAGAGCTACTTACTCTAGGGCAAAATCAGGAAGAGGCCCTCTAGAGACCTCAAAAGGAATTTGGTATTAAAGAAAGATTATCTAATAAAGCCTTTGCAGGGAGTGCTGTGATGGGAATACTGTGACTCCATTTGGGCTCTCTTTACACATGGTGGTAAAATTTCAAATAATAATTTCTCCTAATAACTGATTAGTGGTATCTACCACAGCATCGTGATAACTGAAGCTCTTAAAGTTTGCCTATAGGAAAGAAAGCAATTTCAGAGTCGGTGGATCTTTGTTATTACTTCAGTGGCCTTCTCCAAAGCATCACAACCAAGTGGAAGTCCTTTGCCTGCATGTTCCAAACTGTCAGTCTTCAGCATTTCTCCTGTGGCCACTGACTTTTGCATCCAGCCTGTCCACACCCATGCATTGCTTCTAATGCATGGTCATACTCCTCTGCCTCCTATTCCATCCCAGCAAGCATCTCAGAGTACAAGTGAAAATAGTCTTGTGGCAGAAATAAACCTGAAGTTGCTCTGAGTAATTACAAAAACCAATTTCTAAACTCCGCGGAACCATATTGTTACTAGTAAATCATTTGCAACAAAATTCATAAATGGTTGTGATTTATCAATGGTCATGAATTGCTGTTCTGTTCAAGTTCACCAGTCATGAATTTGTGTGAATCAAAACACATTGGATAATAAAGCAAATGAACGTTTTGAGCTTTTAAAAAATAAACACCCGCATACAACTAGTACCTTCTTCCTTAAATCCTAATTTATATGATCTTCACTTAATCTAGACTCTTTGATTAGCATTTGCCTTTCTATTTAGTGGTCATAACCCTCAGAAGTGGGCCCAGTGGCACACATAGCAAAAGTCAATTGGGACAAGATGGGTCTCTGGCTAATCCAAACCAACGTGACAGTGGTCTTGACCCCTAGGAACTCAGTTAGCCATTTGATAGTATTCAAGGGGGCACTGCTAATGTTTGTCTTATCTGGGCTGCCACAAGGTGGGGTGGTGAGGTTGCCTAAGAAACAGCAATATTTTGTTAGACTTGAGGCAGTCTCTTGGTTGTGTGGGAAAACCAAATATCTTAGGCGTCCTTTGAGAATACGGGGGCCAGATCAGTCCTTTGGGAGAAGGCATACTTAGGAAGCAGATGGGGAATTAGGTGAACGGCTTCAGAGCAGGTCTTCAGTAAAGGTGGGGAGCAAGCACGAAAGGGAGATCACGTTGACACAAAAGCTGGGAAAGAGGGGGAAATGCTGAGCCCAAAGGGTGAGAAGATGCCCAGTATTTCACCCAGGGCAAGCTGGGCCACAGGCTTGCAATAGTGGATGAATCCTAGTCGCTGAGCGCCAGGACTGTTAAGGTGCATCCTGGCTGGGCTCTCATGAGGCCATTGGCTGTGCTTACAGGATTGCCGACTTACTCACATACTGCTCACCTATGCAATGAAGTGTCCCATCTTTATTTTTCTAAACTGATCTAATCTCTACAGGCACCACCTGCTGGATGATAGGATGATGGGGAATTTACAATTGAATCTTAAACTCATTCTCTTCCACTGTAATCATTTCTTTTGAATGACTCAGTCTCTATCACATAAATATTTCACTAAGGAAACTGTGTTAGTTTGTCTTCAGATGTGAGAGAGGGCCTTGAGAAAGACCTTGTGTTCTTCTTCACAGATAATTTTGAACAAAACATGTAGGTAGGGAATCTCCACCAATGTTGAGTTTTCATGCTGGCTTCCTTTCTGTTTCCTTTCCCTCTCTGTAGCTCTCATCCCCTTCCCCTCTCCCAGAGGGCTCCAGAATTTGCGTTCATCATAAAGGATCATGGGCTGATACATGAATCCTCTGTCCAGAGTAGGCATTCCTCCCAAAAGGACATGCGAAAGAAGGTAACCTAAGCAGATGCATATTTTTTAAGGTAGAATTTTAGGCCCCAACATTCAAAGTGAGGAAGATTTTTTTTCCTGCACATTTCAAATGTTACCTGACTAGTCACATAAAACGGGTGTGGAATCAGCCATGTTTACATAGATAGATAGATAGACCATCATATGTGTCTTAAGAACCGTTATCTTAAGAGATCTAACAAAGAGATTTAGACATGGGAAGAAAGCTTGTTTATTTAAGAAAATAATGCCCAAGATTAGTGATAGAGCACATAGAAAAAGAAGAGTTCCCAGGTTTGAGATAATAAAAATGACTATTTAGCCAGTGAGTATGGAGTTTCCTTAGTTCAGCAGAGGTGGTCTGATTTCAGTATACTCGTACGCTTTGGGCATCACTACATATGCCAGGGGCCTAAGGAAGGGAATTGACCTTGACTCTTCTTTTATTTTTTTTTAATGCTTATTTATTTTTGAGAGAAAGTGGGGAAGGGGCAGCGAAAGAGCGGAATCAGGGGATCTGAAGCAGGCTCCGTGCTATCAGCACAGAGCCAGAACGGGGGCTCGAACCCACAAGCCATGAGATCATGACCTGAGCCAAAGTCTGACGCTTAACTGACTGACCCATCCAGATGCCCCTAGGCTTCTTTTAAAGAGACCAGATCACCCTGGCCAAGCCCCCAGTGTACATGCCACTCCCATCAAGTCTTCATCTGAATATGTCTTCATTCTACTTGGCATTGCCTTTCAGCTAAGGATCAACTGGACTGAACAGATTGAAAGAACCTACGAAGTCAGCCCACTCTCATGCACAAGAGCCAGTGCAATAGTCCTAACTCCTCCCTGGTCTATTCTATCCAAGAAAGCATCTCGGAGGCCTTCCCTTCTCATCCAATACTTTGCCTCCATAGCTCAGGCAAACAAATACCAAAGAAGCTGCTTCTTTAGAATTCCTCTTCTGTTAATAGAATCCTAGATGTTGAGAATGTCCATTTATGTCCAGGATCGAAACGTTCCTGATCCAGAAACCCGAGTCCTATACTTTTAATACAACATTGGAACAAAAAAAACCCCAAAATATTAACAATCTACTTTTATAATTGGTATGGCCCAGAAGTAGTTAATTGTAGAAATACACAGAAGATACTAGAAATGCACATTAGAAGTCATATTACCATTTCCCCTAGATCTGCAGATGCAGCCACACACCATTCTACAAAGACCGGAGTCTTTCCTATTGTGAAATTACTCCCTATCGAGCTCATTCTAATATGTAGTAGGCTTGCCAACTCCCTTCTTGCCTGGACTATAACAGCAACCTGCTAATTGCTCCCCTTGCCTTCAAACAATGACACTTCTAGCACCTAACAGTATTAGCATCAATTTATTCCTTTAAAAACAGAAATATGGTCATGTTTGCATATCTTAAAACTTTTCAATGGGATGTGATTATCCACAGCATAAAATTCAGGTTCTTTAACATGGCATGGAAGTCCCTTCCTCTGTGGCTTCCACAGGGTTCTCTAGAATTACCTCCTGTCACCCTTCCGTGTCTATTCACATCTCCAAGCTTTTCTATTCTCTTGTGCTATGAGGCCCATGATTTCCATGCCTCTAGGCCCTGGGGTTGAGTTTTTCCTTCAGTGGATGCACAAGAAAAGTCCCAGTCCTGTGAGTCCCTTCCTCTATCTACCTGGGTTTCACCTTCACTTTTAGACAGGGCTGAATTCTTTCCTGCCTCTCTTCTCATATTAGCCTGTGTTCTGTTGAAGCATTTATCATTCCTTTGAATCTGTTGATCAGCGTGTCTGTCTCCGCATCAGCCTTGGCAACTTAAGGACAGAGATTTTTTTCCCTCTCTTATTTTGTATGCTCCCTCCCCCCGCCCCAGGACAGGATAGAGAAGGGTGTTAAATATGTGTTTAATTGAGATTAATCATTTAAAAATCTCGCAGCCCCAAATTTTTTTAATCCTTTGATTCTTGATCCAAATCTACTGAATTATAAAATGGCTTTGAAATATGAATAGTGAAATATGCATAGTGGGTGCCTCTGGATATCTGTCATTCAACAAAGATATTATTTTAAACACTCAAAGCCAAAAGTCATTTTTAGTTGGGGAATGCAAAGGTCAGAGAGTTATTTGGTGGTCAGTTCAGAAGAGCTGTTGACAACAGTGGAGAAGAGAAAGGTCCCAAATAACTATCATATAATATAACCTATGTATACTGCTGTATCATTGTAGATGCAAATCAAAAATATCTATCACCACGTTTGGAAATAATTCTGTTTGTTTATTTGTTCTCTTGGGCTTCTCAGATAGTGAACTTGGCCTGTGGATTGAGTCTGAAGAATAAGTTGGAAATGGCCAGGTGGGTGAAGGGGAAATGTCCTATAGTGAAATAACTCAGCAGAAAAGAAGGCTAAAGAGAGTCCACGGAAGGGTGGGAGCCCCTTGTCTGAAGCACCCCTCTTGTCTGTAGAAGAGAAAAGGCTAGAAGGGGATATGGGAGTAGATCATGGGGGGGGGGTCTCACAAACCCCACAAATTTCAAAGACCCATGGAAGGTCCCAGAAGCATTCTTTCCAGAAGAGGGAAGTTATCAGACATCCAAAAAGAAGACCTGGAAACAATTCGAGAGGTGGCGTAGATGCTGAAAGAATAATAACAACTATTGACATTTAGGGAATCCTTATTCCTGCCACGGTCTCTTCTAGGCACTTTACATCTCTTACCATACTTCACATTTTTCACAGCAACCTAGCAGGTGAGTGCTAGCATTTCTTCTTTTACCAAGCCACAGGAACAATAAGTAACAAAGCTGAAATTGGAACCAAGGTCAGCAGGCAGGAGACTCCATATGTTTAACCACTTGGCTGTAGTGCCTCAAAAGCATGAGGGATCGGAAACCAGAGGTAAAGAGCTTAGTGAAAAAGCGAAAGCAACGTGATCGGACAGAAATAATAATCCATGCCAGTGATGCAGCAAATACAGAGATGAATGTAGGAGATACTTAGGAGATACAATTAATTAGCTTAGATAATGCATAGGGGATCAGGTAGAGGAGAATCCTGAATATCTGCCCAGGGCAGGTGGAGGTGCTCACTGGGATATGGGAATAGGAGAGGATACTGGGTTTCGGGCAGAGAGGAAATTTGATCATGGAGTGGGATTCAGCTTGTAAAGCTAGCAATATCGAGCAGTTTGGCAAAGGACGTATTCAGAGTTACGAATACACACAGAAGTGACCCTTTCTGCTTGAGGATGACTCAGATGAGTCAGCTGGACGTTGAAGCATGTGTGGGTTTTCTACAGTTGCAAAAGGAAAGCGAGAAAGGTCATTACAGTCCTAGGGAACATGACATGCAAGTGTGGCGTCAAGGAAAGCAGTGCGAGTTCTAGGACACAGTGAGCATTTGGGCAGGGGGTTGGGAGCTGCAGGGAGCAGGAGGAGGTGACGCTGCAAGGATAAGCAGGGGCCACGTCGGGAAGGGCATCTACATGTTTAGGAGCCTCTTGTCTCTGCAGACTAGCGAAAGGAAGGAAAGGAAAGGAAAGGAAAGGAAAGGAAAGGAAAGGAAAGGAAAGGAAAGGAAAGGAAAGGAAAGGAAAAAAGAAAGAAAGAAAGAAAGAAAGAAAGAAAGAAAGAAAGAAAGAAAGAAAGAAAGAAAGAAAGAAAGAAGCCTCATAAGCCTTAGGGTTAGTCAGCACCCAAGTATGGTTGTACCTTGGAAGCTTACACCCAGCGTGAATGTGACAGCTGCCTGTGAGCTTTAAGGAATCAGGAAGGAACCTAAAGCCTGAGCTGACCCGCCCGCCAACTGCAAAGCAGCGTCTGTTCCCAGGTGAAGACTTCTCTGCAGTCTGGCCCCAGAGTGTGCATTGGTGGCAGCTGTCACCAGGATAGCATTTTACACACTGGTGTGCTCCCTATCAAGAAGATACACCTCCCGGGGGACTGGGGGACAGTGATGGGCACTATTTCCATGCCCTCTTAGGTGCTGGGTCTCTCCCAGAGCTGTGCATGCGTGGGCCTGCTACTGAGGACAGATCGAATTTATGGGGCAGCCTGTTGTCCCTTGAGAGCCACCTTGCACAGTAAGGAGCATGTTCTCCCCCAGTCCTGTCCTGGGCCTCTGTCCCTCATGTCTCATTAGGAGCCTTTCCCCATGGTTTCGTAGCAAGTGCCCTGTGGCAGCATCCCAGCATTTATCACACAGATTTAATGATCTGATTATTTGTCTCCTCTCCCAGACCGTGAACTCCTCCTTGTCCTGCTCCCAGCCCCTTATCTCTGAATCAGTTGAGCCTAGAACAGAGTCTGGCACAGAGTAGATAGTCACTGAAGTTTCTTATTGAGAGTAGTAGTAGATAAGAAAAAGGGAAGCTTATTTACTTACTCAACATGTAAATTTCCCTCCATGTGATTATTAACCAAACCTTTCTTCTTTCTTCCTTTTCCCCCTCACGGTCAGAACCCCTCACTGTAGGCTTTGGAAATGCAATCCTTATGGAGCAGTATGCTCGATTACCTTCACAGAGGATCAAGATTGGACTCCTATTCCCATATTTCGAATGATAATTTTTCTTGATTATGTGTGAAATGCGCTTGTCTGTGGAGGCCTGGATCAGTTATGACGGTTCTCGCGGTTCACATCTGTAGGAGGAAACTCTTTCATGAGTAAGACACAGTGAAGTTCATAATCTGTGAAATCATTTTAGCCCAAGTGAGCTCTTTGTGTCTTTTGTTCATGGAGATTGTGTGAAACAGGGCACAGATGTTTCAATAGTAACTGTAACCCCACTGAGAAAAGAAGTTTTTGAGTTGTATCCTTAAAACTCGTTCTTGCATACGTGAGAAAAGAGAGAGAGAGGGTAGAACAGAGGGCAGTCATGTAACAGATAAGAACGTGAAGCTTCATTCTCTGGAAAAAGCGGAGTGCATTTACCCTTCTTTAATGTGGCCAAAAGTACACAGTTTGCCTCCTCCGATCCCAGTGTTCTCAGTGAACACCAACCATGGGCATATTCCAGAGGATTCATGCCTGATCTGCTACCTGTTAGGAGCAGAAAAGTTTGTACATTCTTAACGCTAATGTATGGACACAAGGGAAAGAGATGTTGACTAGTAACCTTGGCAATTAATTATTAGAAAATGCACATTTTGTCTTGAACGTCTACGTCATCTTAGAAGGAGAGAGACAGTGGGCTTCCCAGAGGGGATTGTACCTCTGTTGAATTTCAAAGCACGGGAAGGAATTAGCAGGCAAAGGTGGTGTGGGGGAGGCATCCTAAACACAGGGCACAGGATGTGCAAATACAGAGAAACAAGAGGCCACGGTGTCACACGCTGAAAAGCAGCTCTGAAATGCTGAAACACTGAAAGTAGATCGGTAGGACTGGAGTATAAGGCAAGGGGGTGGGAGATGAACTTGAGAGGTGGGTGAAAGCCAGATGAGATAGGGCAGGGCCTTCTCTCAGTCCCAGACTATGCAATTTATAGTGTAGTGAAGGGGGAGCCAGCTGAAGATTGTAAGCAGGAAAGTCACATTGCTGGGTTTTTATTACAGAGAGAGAACTTGGCAAATGGGGTGGGGCATGCATCTAATTGAAGCAAGACCTGAGCAGACCTGAGATTTCTCACCTGTGGGTCAGAGACATGGGCAGAGAGCTTTTGTACAGCCTTCTTTGCAATGGCAAAGAATCAGAAATCATCTATATGCCCAGTATTGAAGGCTTGAATACATCAAGGGCTGGAGAGTCACATCAATAAATGTATTAACACAATTAAATGGTATGAACTTGATTTTCATATAGCAATATAGGCTGACCTTTAAAGAATAATGTTGGACTCCCCCCCCACAAAAAAATGGCACAAAAAGTTTAAAATCTTACCATGTTATCATTTATATAAATTTAGAAAGCACACAGAGAATATATGTGTAATCTATGACTACACATATGTAATATATGTATGACATGACTACACATCTGTGTAAGTAAAAAGTTAAAAACAAACCGGAGAGCTATACACCCATGTCATGATAATGGTTGTACGAGGAGAAGGGCAGGGAAGCACGGAGTGTTGAATAAGAGGGTGAATAAAAAAACTTCAGCTTTATCTGAAATGCAGTTTTTCCTTTTTGTTTCTAAAGGAGAATATAGGGTGATATTACCTACATAATTTTTTTAAACTCTTTTTTTTAACGTTTTATTTATTTTTGAGACAGGGAGAGACAGAGCATGAACAGGGGAGGGTCAGAGAGAGGGAGACACAGAATCTGAAACAGGCTCCAGGCTCTGAGCTGTCAGCACAGAGCTCTACGCGGGGCTGGAACTCACGAACCATGAGATCATGACCTGAGCTGAAGTCGGCCGCTGAACCGACTGAGCCACCCAGGTGCCCCCCTACATAATTTTTAAGGGTACAATTAGGGAAAGAGGAGTCTGACAGCAAATAACACACACTGTTATAGGTATTCATTCTGAGGTTTAATGGGTACTTAATGATTCTGAGTTTAATGGGTATGAATTCTGGGTATTTGTTAAATTACTTTATACTGTTCTGGACTTGAAACAATAATTCTCTCCTTATAAGTTAAAAAGTGTGTTTGTGTGTAAGAGCAGTGGCCAGAGAAGTGTGAATACCAGTGGGGTGTGATGACTGTAAAACCAAGAGCTACCAAAGTTCAAGAAGAATTGTCAAAAGGGCCAACGTGAGAACTAAAACGGTTGAATCAGTCTGTGATTCGGTGGGTCATCGGTGACCTTGACAGGGATGACTTCAGCATAGTGGTATGAGGGGAAGTCACACGGCACTTGATGGAGAGAATGAGTGGAAGATGAAAAAGAGGTGATGGCGAGTTCCATCTGTTTCCAGAAGCTTGACCATAAAAGGGAGGAGATAGATGACAAGTACCTAGAGAAGGATCTACGTTTAGGAAGGTGGCTGTTCTTTCTAAGGTTAAGGAAACTTGATACTGCTGATCTGAAACGGGGAAAAATGGAACAAAGAGGAAAGTTTGAAGAGGCATGGTTGAAAACTTATGGGGCAAAGGTCAGGAGAAGGAAGGAAGGAACAGAACCTTTGGTAAGAAGGTGGGAGCCTTTCTGAAGGGTGGAAGTTGAGGGGGGTAGGCAGAAACACAAGATTGTGGGGAGGGAGAGATGGAATGATTTTGAAGAAGTTCAGATCATCAGCTTCAAATTTTTTAATCAAAATGCTGACTATAATTCTGCCTTTTCTAAACATCATCACTTACATATAAAAAGTATTTGAAAATATACACTTTTGTGTACAAAGATAACTGTGCAACTGTTTATCTTCTTTGCATTGTAAGAAATGATCAAAGGTAGTAAAAGGATTATCCTTCTGGCAATGAGATCAATTTTGGTTTCTGTAAGTATAATGAATATTTGAAAGAAAAACAAACTACCAAGTAATAGCTGGAAATACGCTTTTAAATGAAGCCCTTGCCCGTAGATGGTTAGGTCTACTCTACATTGACACATTATGTAGGATGCAAACATATTTGCCAATACTGTCTGCCGACTCCATTCATTCAAGAGTATTAATGAAGGTCCTGCTATCAGAACCTCTTAAAACTTCACAGGATCATAGAATCCCGGGAGCAGAAGAAACATTAAATGGCTTTTACTAATCTACCTCAGCTCCCAATCCATAGGATGAGTCCTCACCGTCCAGTGAAAAGCTGGATGGATATTAGAACCACTGTACGGAAATAAGGGACCAGCAACATTTTCTTTTTTCTCTAGCTGAGGCACTCAGCTGTATGACTGAATATATATGACTTATTGCCTACTGACGAACATGCTGAAAGCAGCAGTAAGCATTTGTTTACTTTCATTCAGCCAATAGTGGCCGAGCATACGTTTGTTGAATAAATGCAAAGTTATTAGGACATGGACACCTCCTTTGCCAACGAAGAGATTCCAGTAGAGAAAAATCCCCAGAAATCCAATAAGACACACAAATACCCAGTACCGAAGATAGAGACAGCTAGTTTTATAGTCAGACAGCCACAGTTATTTGTTTATGGACATATGCATTGCCATAGAGATTTATACTTGAGAGAGATCATCCCATTGGGGAATCAGAAAGTCTTTTATGGGGAAGTGGAATTTGAGTTGGATTTTGAAGAACGGATATGTTTGCACATGGAAAACTGGTGGGAAATGGGCGCCCCGGGGAGACTGAAGGGAGGAACAAAGGCACAGGGCCACCCAGGCACAGGGTAGGTCTGAGAGCAGAGAAGGCTTCAGCTACCTCTCTAAAGCACGTGGAGAACTGTGTGATAGGAGAAAATGCAGGACATATGGGTTGAGGTCAGACTGCAGAAGGCTCGGGGATCTGGGCTTTATGCAGGAAGTTGAAGCAATGCCTGCACCCTTTATTTCACCTGGATATTTTCTGTTTCGTATGCTTTATTCTTTATAAACAAAAATGGGAGGTAAATTTCCTTACTAAAATTTTCTTACTTACCCCTTATTGGCGAGATCACCATTAGGGAGGTGACCACTGATTTCACTACACTCTTTGTTGAGGAAGGAGGGAGTGAATATCATGGTTGTTTAGCAGCAAGGCAAGTGGAACTTTGCTTTGTGACCTGATGTCTGGAGGTAAGAGTGGTGTTCATACCTTATCCACTGTCTTCACATTCTGACCCATCAGCTATTCTTACACAATAAAACTTTTTAAATAATTAAGAATTCCTTCATCTAGCAGTTTATTTGTGCTAAATCCAACCAACTGTATCATATGATTGATTATTGCTCTCGATTTCCATTCACCAAACTCTTCTATTTCCTGAGAGAGAATTTCTTCTGGTTGGTGTTTCATCATTTTTCCTGTTAGGTCTCAGAGTAAAGAACCACCTTGAATTAACTGATGTATTGACAATATGTGACTGGAATCAACTGAAAATTTTAACAATTTGAAGATAACCTTAACAGATACCACAGAGAATCACAGATTTTTTTTTTTTTTTCCGCAAAGGAAAAGGACAAAAGCCAAAATTTTTTGGAGACCCACAGAGCTAGCCCTGTCCCTGTGGATGTCTTGTGGAGTTTTGGTAACTTGAGTCACTATCCGGGTTCTCTTTTTACTGAAGGCGGTGTCTTATTAACTAGTGAATGATTGAAAACTTTATAGAGATATAGGATGTTTGGAGTATCATTTTTGTTACTGACATCATCTAGTTTACATATTCTTGGAAAGCTTCCGTGTGAAGAAAGCCACATGAATGCTGATGATAATGTGTTACAGTTGAGGATCAACGCTACTAGGGAGCGGCTGTGCTTCCTTTCTACCTGACTCCCTAACAGCTGTCTCAGTTTCCAATTAAAGCTCTGTATGTTGGCCGTCTTGAAGAGGGGCGGGAGGAGGGGAGCAGGTGAGGTAGAACTTGTGAGAGCAGCAAAATCTTCACTTAAGGGATATTTAACACTAGCCCAAAATTTCTTCAACTAATTGGACTCAAAAACTTAAGTGCAAAAAGGAAGAGAAAATCAACTAGATTTTCAGTTAAAAAGTTATGTTGTGTGGTTGTTACCTATAATTGTTTATTTAAATATAAAGAAGTATACTTTTGATACATTGGTTAACTTCAACCAAGACCCTTACTAAGTTGTTCTCCCAGACACATTGCACTGTTTTTAGCAGATCTGTTCGTTTAGAGAAGCAGAACTTGATGGCAAATTATTCTTTTATTTGGAAAGAGTTTTCATATTATATTATTATAGAGATGATTTGGGTAGATTGCATATTTGAACATTTTTCTGATTGTTTTGACATATTGATAAGTATTTATAGGTTTTTCCTAAGACATTACGAAAATTACAAGTTTTATTAATGAGTGGCTAATTAGGTAAGAATGTGGAGATGTATCTTGAATTTCCAATCACTATTTGGGGAGGGAAGGAACAAAGGTTGCAAAGCCAAGAGCTATTGTGCACAAAATCGCCATCTAGTAACCAGAATGCGTAACTGCATGGACATAATAGGAACATAAAGGCAGAATCCATTAATGCACTGGGTACGGTAACTGGCTCCCATGTGTTCACTCTTCTAGCAGTGTCAGTGTTATCATCAAATGAAAATAAATTAGTAATTAATCAGTAGTTTCAAGCTCTACCTTTATCTCCTTTCAGTAAATTCTTGGGTTTAATGTTTTTATGCTTTCTTACCCTTTTCAGTATTGGCTGTTTCAAAATGACCTGATAATTATATTAATTTGTAAAAGACTTATAATTGACCTCAACTCTTCTCCCAGAATATATGTAAATTTTGAAAGATAACACTCTGTGAACAGTAGAGGGATCTTGGATATTATCTAGACTTATTGTAGTAATCATGTCGCAATATATACCTATATCAAATCATAATGTTGTGCACCTGCAACTAATATGTTGTATATCAATCATATCTCAATAAAAAGATATTATGGGTTAGTAGGTCTTTAGCTATTTTTGATAAAGAAAAAATCCTCTACCATTTAAAATAGTTGACCAACTATTAATAGCATAAAATTTTCCCTGATTGGATGGCATGGCCATTACAAAACCACCTGGAAACATCACCAAGACATTAAAATTGCTGGCCTTTGGGGTGCCTGGGTAACAGCGTCCAGCTTTGGTCCACGCCATGATCTCGTGGTTCATGAGTTCGAGCCCATCACTGGGCTGTCTGCTGTCAGCACAGAGCCTGCTTTGGATCCTCTCCCGCCCTGCCCTGCTTCCCTGCCTCTTCCCTGCTCAAGTGCTTTCTCTCTCTCTCTCTCTCTCTCTCTCTCAAAAATAATAAATAAATTTTTTAAATTGCTGGCTATTAGTACTTTACTATTGCTTAGGAGAGCAACGCATGTAAAGCAAAACACTACAGGGTTAGTTGATATACACTGATATCATGTGTTATTTTTTTTCTTATGTGATACCATGATTTTTTGTCTTTTGTTTTTTGTTTTAATATCCAAAATAGAGCTTACTAAAAGCTAAGACATGGCTGGTGTCGCTTATGAAGAAGGAACAGAATTCCTGAGAGTAAATCCAGATGAGTGTATTACAATTTTTTTCAGGTTTGGATTTTGATTCCCTGTCTGCTGTGCAATCTGCCTATTAAGGATGCTCCTTCATGCTTCTGTGGCACAAACAGGTGTCATTTTTATCATCGGGGGTATCCCTTCTACTTGTGAGGAAAAAAGTGTCCACAAACTAAATGCCCACTAACAGTAAAATGATGAAATGAAATATAGCATATCTCTATGCTGGACTAACAGATAGACAGCAAAAGCAGATTGTCTAAGATAATTCAGTGACATCAAAAGATGCTTCTGATATACTTTGATGAGATTTTTTAAGCCTACATAAGTCTATTTTAGTTTGATATCAAGCTTGAAAATAGTAAAAGAATTTTTTACATCCCTAGAAAAAATAGTGGAACAATGATATCATTATAAGTCATGGTTCTCTGTGAATGTTGGGATTAGGGGATACGTTTTAATTTCTTATTTAGTCTCACTCGTCTTTTTAAAAATTTCAACTCCTGTTTTTGTCAGATTGTGTTAATGTCCTCAGTTGTTCATCTGTATAGTCTCACACTTCACCATGGAATTCTTTAGCCCCCCCAGTAAAAAGGAATATTTTCACCACGCCTTATATTTGGGCTCAGCCTTGTGACTTGCTTTGGTCAACAGGATGTTAGCAAGCATGCCATAAGCAGAATCCTGAAAAGCGGTTTTGTGCTTCAGCTAGCCCTTTTGCACCTCTGCCGTGTTCATGAGAAGACTGGCCCTAAGCTAGCCTGCTGGTCCCAGGAGAAGGATGAAACATGCCTGGAGCAGTGCCCAGCAGAGCTGAGCCCGGCTGAGCCCTGCCTCCCTGCACATTTTTGCTGGCGACTGAGATTTTGTGGTTGATTATAATGCAATACTATTGTAGCAATAGCTATCCGATTCGCTGTCATTACAAGGAAAATCTATATATGTGATTCAAACAAGTAGTGTCCAATGTAATTGCAGAGTAAGAAAGAGAGCCCCAAGGATGGGACAGCTGTCTCCTCACTGCTAAACAGGCCCAATAGTGCTCATTCCCATGGCTTCCTTTTTTATGTTGTCTTCTTCGACAATGAGGTCTCAAACACTTTGAATCTTTAGTCCGGACATAGAGATTGCAAGGACCCTGGGTCAACCCAACTCCTTTATATGCTTTTCCTGGGATTTTTCCTTCATGTTTCCTTTTAGTCATGAATAAGTAAATTTATCAATAAAATGGGTTTTTGTCGTCAAAGAAATCACTGTATTATTTTTCAGTTTTCCATGCTCCAATTTGCCTCCCTTCTTTCTCTCTCTGCTCCTCCCTTCTTTCCCCCATCTATGGTTTTCTTTATTACAACAGTGAAACAACACAACAGTCAGCAATTCTAGTGGGTTCTTTTCAAGGACCATGCCTCTGGACCACCTCGATTTAGTACAGGACTATCTCACTACATTTTTATCCCTAAAGGTGTTACTCTTATGTGCTATCCATTTTCCACTTTATGGAGACTCCAGTGCCTTTGTAGACAGTAGTTGACTGCATTGACCAGCCAGGCCTAGGGCAGCAAATTCAGTCACTGTTCCCCCCCTTCTCATGCCAAAGCAAGTAGAGTTTTAAGGAGATAGAGGACTCAGAACGAGTTCATCCAGCATGGGCTCTGAGCCACTTCTCTCAGGGACCTGGGGTGCTAGGACTGGCCTTAGATAGTCAGCAATGCTGAGGAACCAGCAGTGTCCCACAGGCCCTGAGCTAGTCAATATATGGGCATCTGATACACAGAGGGTATTACGAGCCACTCAGGGCTGCAGAGAAGGCATGACAAATGACAGGAAAAGATGGCAACCTCATCATGGATCTTCAAGCAGGTTAACACACTCTGGCCTCTTTTTCCCTCCTTCCTACTCAGCCACAAAAGAGTAGCAGGAAGGAAGAGGGAGCCCCACCCCACCTCCACTCCAGGCCCCTCCCACTTGTGCTGGCTTGGGGATGAGCGAAGCTTGAAATGCCTATGAGGTTCAAGTGTAAAAGAAAAAATGAACTTCGGTACATTTTAAGAACTAAAATAAAACATTCAATAAGTCGAAGTGACTCAACAAGATGTCCTCAGACTGGTATCATTGAGGACAAGTGAAAGCAGCCTCGAATGCAGAGTTTGATAGAGCACAGCTGAGAGCAGATACTGGAAAACTCAAAGTATTTCATGTTTAAACTCCCAGTCAGCTGAAACTGCTTACTAAACCAACTTCCTCAGCTTATCAAACGAGGCACAAGGGATGGGGAGGAAGAAGAGAAAAACGGATGACTCTTCCTTTGACGGCTCATGGCAGGATGGCCGTCCCCTGTACTTCCGTGCCTCCCGCCCCCGCTAAGGACTTTGCTGGTTTTGTGGACTTTCAGTTACTTTCACACAAGACGCAGCCTCATCAGGCATCCTTCAATCTCGTATGAAGAGAAGCCAGGTGTCTGAGTCAATTTAGGAAGAGATCATTGATGCTCCACGCACTGCGTTCTTCATAAAGCCTCCTTCCCCAGTTAGAGGCCTCATCCTGTGTGCGCATGCGCAGTGGGCTATTTTGGGGGGGGGGGCGGGGATGGGAAGAGAGCTGGTGCTTCCAGTTCCCCGAAAACGGTGCCTTGGAAATCTTGACCCCTGTACTGGGCGGCACGAAGTCCCTTGGGTCCTCATCAAGAGGCTGTAGTAGTTAATTCTAGGAAAATAAGAAGCACTTTCTCCGCACTTCACGCTGGCCCGTTTGACATCTGTAACTCCTAAGAGGGTAGCTTGCCCACAGCGCTTCCCGTTTGCCCAGCCAGCCACTTGGCTTGACCCAGCGGCTTGGACTTAACTCTCATTCCTGCTGCTGCAGCCATGAATGCTAACAGTAGTTTACAAAATACTACTGGCACGTCTAGTCTACACCGGGTGCTGTACCTGGTTTTTGTCATTAAATGCTCACTGCAACGCAGAGCTTTATTAGTCCGCCTGACAGGCGCGGAATCTTTGGCTTTGGCCACCTGTCTCCCGTCCAGTGTCAGAGTTCTAGTATTTCCTTTTTGAGCTTGTGCCCCTCTGGGGCCAGCTTGGTGCCTTCACAGCCACAGCTCACCCAGGAAACCCTGGGCCGTCCCAGTCTCTACCAGCGGCACTTGCCAGAGAAGCGTCTGAGAGTAAGTGTCCAGAACACGTTAGGATGATTCACGACAATGACAGGCAGCTATCCTGGTGACAACAGCACGCAGATTATTCTTCAGAGTAAGGTAAGACTGATTCCGTACAGTGTGGGCAAGAGGCCTCCCGCTTTGGTGGCTTTTTGCTGACCTCGGCCCCCTTTGATGGGGGCCCTCCTTCGCACATTCGCTATGCACTGCCTGGCTTCTCCCCGGTGGCTTGCCTTCCGGGTGGGTTCCTTCCATCAGGTGACACAGAGGCCTCAGAAATGCTAGATGGGATCCTATGAACTAGCCACGTTTGTAAGTCATAAAGTCAGCGCCATGATGTTGTATGCTTTAGCCTGGCACCTCACCATTCCAAAACCCAAGCCAGCCTAGCGGAGGCGTTATGTTATATGAAGTCAACTACTGTATATTTTATCGGAACTTGTGTTAGAAGATTTAATATATCAACGTACCTAGTGAAGATCTTCTTATGACTTACAGTTTACTTTTATAAGTCCCTGTGACCCATCTTTGTTTGCCACACTAGTGTTTTGTGTTTGGTTTGTTGGTAAAGCCAAACACAGCCGTGTCTGTTTAGCAGAATTAACTGTCCTATATCGCCTAAGTGTCCTATATATAAACGGTCATATATCATATTAAAGTTGATTGTCCAATTGAAACATCAATAAAATAAATAATGTTAAGCTGTCTGAAGTCCATGCTAGACCCAGAGAAGCTAAATCCAAAATGTATTCATGGACCTGTTTATTTGGGGGGGGGGAACCCCCACTTATAACCATTGTCCAAAATGAAATTGAATTCACATCAGGTGTTCTCAGTTCTGCGCAATGAGTGTTCTAAGTGAGAGAGAATAGAGTGTAGCGTTTCAGGGAAAACGTTCTCTGGAGTAGAGTGGTTCTCTTTAAATACTCCTCAGTCAGCTTCAGAGCCCAAGTGAGCTCCTATGCTGCTCAGCCCTCTCTGATTCTAACTGGAAGCATTTAGAAAGGCCCCTTTCCTTGTTGTTCAAGTCACACATCCTAAAATCCTGCAGCTGTTCACCCAAGATTGCCCGCAAGATAACAGCTATAAAACTCAAACCGTAAGATGCACATTTGTGCACATTTTCTCAGTTCTAGCCTAGCAAAAATATCCTGCACCTTCCCTGCTTCCTAAGAGCTGTTGCGCCAGCGTGGGGGTGGCGGGGGGGGGGGGGGTGGGCTACGACTGTTCACAGGGAAAGGAAGAACCCTGCAGCCCGGTTGAGCTTACCGTGGGTCTCCGCTTCTCTGAGGCCTACAGTTTACCCAGGAGTGACTTCGTTTAGAAATGCTGTGATTGTTTCAAAGGACAGCAAGCGCAGGAAGGGCCATCTTTGAAGTGAGTGGGCACAAGACCACCCTTCTGCTTGTGCCAGTGAACAAAGGCCCAGCCTCTCTAGTTCTAACGGTTTGAGCTAATACGGTGTGAAAAACTAAATATAGAATACTTTTGTTAAAATCAGATTAGACTAATTCTATATGAAGTGCTTTAATGAAAAATGTTTAATGGTTGAAATACTATAACTCTGGAGGTAAAGCGCAGGTGCAGGAATGATATTCTACACTCCCGAGAGAGAACGCTGCTACATACTGTGAAATGTCAATTAAAGTTTATAGTTGCCGGGGTTGGCTAAATGTCTTTTTCATGGGAAATTTTCATTCTCTTATGAAATAATCATTTTGGGTTAAAATATGTGCTGAATTATGTGGGCATTCCAAGTTATTAAGAAATGGCTTTCTTTTACAAGCAAGCTGTAAGCATTCTTTGCTGTTTTTATGAGGTCATCGACATGACTTTTAAATGGGGCTCCAGGCCAACTCCGATTCTCACATCAGTTCATTAATTCACACAGCTGTCTCTGAAAACTACAAGAATAATATATACTGCAGACAGAGGGCCAGAGAGGGGTGGGGTGAGATTTCCAGGCTGTATTTCAGTCGGGAGATCCTGCTGACATCATAAACTATGAGAAGACAGCTTAAGCTGTTTGGGGAACAGCGGGAGCCCCCCTGATGGAAATATGGCTGGTTTAATTGATTCTTTTTCGCTTCAGAATATACAGAGTGGGGACACCCAGTCGTTTTTATTCGGAGCAAAGTCAGAACATGAAAGGCAGGCACTGCAGGAACGCATTAGCAGGGAAACCCAAGCAGCACCCTGAGGTGCGAGAATGGATTTGATTGTGTTCGTGATACACAAGCAGCCGCACTGACACGGGAAGGGCATGGGCAGAGTTGACTGCGCAGTGATTTTGTTTCACGGGCGATTGTGAACTCACTGTCTCCATGAAGAGTTTTCTTTTTCCAAATGAGATGTGACCAGGATGATGTGACTGTAGCCTGGGTGAGGGCTTGGGAGAACCAAGTCCTCCGGCGAAGCCTCCTTCCCCTCTCTCTCTCTCTCTGCTTCCTGGTGGCGAACACCGAGTGTGGAGAATGAAATAAGCCGTGGTGGGACTTCTGACGGCTTTTCCCACTTGCTCCGAAAGAGGCGTTGCCGACATCGGCGCTGTGCACTCGGTCTGCCGGGAGCCCAGCTCACGAGGGGTTGACACCAAAGTGAATTTGGAGGCAACTTCTGCGAAACGAATGTGTAGGAGGCTGTCCTGGTCTCCAATGCCCCCTCGAGCATTAAAATGATATTTTTAAAAGGAATAGCTGCAGTTTCATATCCTTTAAATCCCAGACTTGTTTGGGTTGCCATGGGAAGGTGGTGAGCTAAGCCTCTCTGAGAGTAGTTTTAGTTTTACAAATACGTCCAACCACATTTTTATGTCTTTGGATGGGGGAAAGTTTCATGAAATGTGACGTTTTAAGTGTGCTCTTCAGTGACTCTTCATTAAAACGTTGATACCTGTGGGGGCGCCTGGGTGGCTCAGTCGGTTAAGTGTCGGACCCTTGATTTCGGCTCAGGTCCTGGTCTCACCGTTTGGTCCGGGAGATTGATCATGGTGTCAGGCTCTGTGCTGATAGCATGGAGCTTGCTTGGGATTCTCTCTCTCCCTCTCTCTCTGCCCCTCCCCTGCTCCTTCTCTCTCTCTCTCTCTCTCTCTCTCTCTCTCTCTCTCAACAAATAAACACAAAAAAATTGACACCTGTGTACACATGGATAGTGGAGGTGTGGATGCCCTCGTCTTATTTGGATACACAGATGTCTTTTTGTACATGTGAATTGAAGCTTTGCATGAGAAAAACATGTGCCCTCGAAGAGTGCTAATGCATAAAAAAAAAGAGTGGAAAAAAATAAATTTACTGAAGAGATCAGGGATGAATCCCCTCTAAGCTTTCCCTATACACTTTTCATTCCCCTTCTATACTTAGTTATTCCAGGGACAAAAACTGTGGGTTTTCCACTTAGGATCTTGAAAATTCTGTAAAAGCCTAGCATGTTGAGCAGAATTGTCGTAGTCTGTTCAGGCCACTCTAACAAAGTACAATCGACTTGCTGGGTTATAAACGGCAAATATTTATTTCTAACTGTTCTGGAGGCTAGGAAGTCCAACATCACAATGCCCACAGATTCTGCGGACACAAGCCTTCTTGCTGTAACCTCATGAGGTGGAAGGGGTAAGAGCGCTGTCTCTGGGGGTCTCTTTAAGGGCACGAATCCCATTCATAAAGTCACCACCCTCATGGGCTAATCACCTCCCAAAGGCCCCACCTCCAAATACCATCACCCTGGGGGTTGGGTTTCGACATATGAATTTGGGGGAAGCACAAACTTTCACTGTATAGCTGGATCCCCGACACGTAGGCAATCCCCAAACATTACCTGAGAGGCTCTCAGGTTGGCAGCTGGAGCTCTGCACCTACGACCCCAGGCCCTGTCATACCTTGTAGCCTCTCCCCCAACTCTGTGGGCTCTGAGATGTTAGACCAATTGAGAGCGCTTCTTCATCAAGGAGAGTTTGAGCAATCCTCATTGAGAGCATTTGAAACCTTAAGACAGGTGCACCTTTTGATAGGCTTGTGGTGAGAAATCCAAGTTTAGTTAAACATGTTATTAGTTTTAAAAAAAGATGCTTTGTGGGGCGCCTGGGTGACTCAGTCTGTTAAGTGTCTGACTCTTGGTTTTGGATCTGGTCATGATCTTGGGATTCCTGAGTTTGAGCCCTGCATCGGGCTCCGCACCGTCAGCTTGGGCTTCTATCTCTCTCTCTGCCGCTCCCCTGCTCTCAAAAACAAGCATTTAAAAACAAAAATAGGTAATAAGCTTATAAATTAGACCAGGAAACAGGAGCTAAGGGAGAAAAATTAGGTTAAGAACTTTAAATGTGTAGCAGCTGGCATTCAGAGAGTTGGTTGAAATCAGAATCTAATCTTGCTAGTGTTACAAGGGATAAGACTTCCAGAGTGAATAGCTGGCAGACGTTATGGACTGAGGTTTGTGTTCCCACAAAATTCATAGGGTGAAGCCCTAACCCTTATTATAATGGTATTGGGAGGTAGGACCTTTGGAAGCTAATTAGGTTTAGATGAGGTAATGGGGGCACAGGGGGTGTGAAACCTCATAATGGGATTGATAACCCATAAGAAGGGGAAGAGACACCAGAGCGCTGTCTCTCTCTTTCCGTCTCTCTCCGTCTCTCTCTCTCTTTCCGTCTCTCTCCGTCTCTCTCTCTCCGTCTCTCTCTCTCCGTCTCTCTCTCTCCGTCTCTCTCTCTCCGTCTCTCTCTTTCCGTCTCTCTCTTTCCGTCTCTCCCTCTCTCTCTCTCTCTCCCTCCCTCCCTCCCTCGCTCTCTCTCTCTCCCTCCCTCGCTTTCTCTCTCTCTCTCCCTCCCTCGCTTTCTCTCTCTCTCTCCCTCCCTCGCTTTCTCTCTCTCTCACCCTCCCTCGCTTTCTCTCTCTCTCTCCCTCCCTCGCTTTCTCTCTCTCTCTCCCTCCCTCGCTTTCTCTCTCTCTCTCTCCCTCCCTCGCTTTCTCTCTCTCTCTCCCTCCCTCGCTTTCTCTCTCTCTCCCTCCCTCGCTTTCTCTCTCTCCCTCCCTCGCTTTCTCTCTCTCTCCCTCCCTCGCTTTCTCTCTCCCTCCCTCCCTCCCTCGCTTTCTCTCTCTCTCCCTCCCTCCCTCGCTTTCTCTCTCTCTCCCTCCCTCCCTCGCTTTCTCTCTCTCTCCCTCCCTCCCTCGCTTTCTCTCTCTCCCTCCCTCCCTCGCTTTCTCTCTCCCTCTCTCCCTCACTTTCTCCCTCCCCCCTCTCTGCCCCCCCTCTCTTGCTCTCTTCCTCTTGCTCTCTTCCTCTCTTTCTCTTTCTTTCTCTCCCTCCCTCTCTCTCTTTCTTCCTTTCTCTCTCTCCCTCCCCCTCCTCTCTCTCTTCCTTTCTCCCTCCTCCTCCCTCCCCCTCTCTCCTCCTCCCTCCTCCTCCCTCTCTGTGCCCTGTGAGGACACAGTGAGAAGACAGCCACCTACAAGACAGGAAGAAGGGTCTCACCAGGCACTGTATCCACCAGCATCATGATCTTAGACTTCCCAGCCTCCATAACTGTGAGAAATAAATATCTGTCATTTAACTCATCCAATTTATAATGTTTTGTTACAGCAGCCCAAGCTGACCAAGTGGGCAGCTTTGTTATGAATGTTATTAATTTATTCCAGGGAATGAGTCCTTTTTATTTTTTTTTTAATTTTAAATTTTTTATTTTTGAAGATGAGAGATACAGAGTGTGAGCAGGAAGGGGCAGAGAGAGAGAGGGAGACACAGAATCTGAAGCAGGCTCCAGACTCCGAGCTGTCAGCGCAGAGCCCGATGCGGGACTTGAACTCACAAACCCCGAGATCATGACCTGGGCTTATGTTGGAAGTTTTGCCAACTGAGCCACCCAGGCACCCTGAATGAGTCCTTTTTTAGTTACTGAGTATTCTTTGTTATAAAGATTTGTTTCTTTTATTTATAGATTATAGGTATACAGACTATCAATCGTTTCATTGCAGCTGAGTCCTCTCAGATGTATGTTTCAGGTCATTGTACATACAGTGCAAGTTCATAAGAACTTCACAAGTTCACATCTTACCAGCAACTGGTAGTCTCAAAACTGGAATGCCCAGGTGACAATGAAGACGTCAAAAGAATTCTTATAAAGTGTGGACTATTTAGGACTTGTGGATCTTTAATACATTTACCTACTGAATAGATCTAGTGTTTTCCTTGAATAAAAATTTAAGGTATTAAAAATACATTATTTTCTTGTGAGAATATGTGATACTGATTCAATAATGATTGAAGACATCTCTGTCTTTGCTCCTTGGATCTTCTCTCTTGTTTTCAAATAGAAAACTGACCTGGGAGAGAGACTCTAAACATTGAATAGATTCATACTGTGAATAGTTTCTATGTCACCTCTTTCAAATACAGCAAATTGTTTCGAGTCTGATTTCAAGTAATTTTCATATAAGCAATAAAGTATTTTTGAGATGAGTAATGTATATTTTTTTAGTTTTTATTTTTTTGAGAGAATGCGCACGGGCAGGGGGGAGCAGCAGAGGGGGAGAGGGAGAATCCAAAGCAAGATCTACGCCTAGTCCGGTGCGGAGCCCTATGAAGGGCTCAATCACAGGACCAGGAGACCATGACCTGAGCTGAAATCAAGTGTTGGACCCTCAACCTACTGAGCCACCCAGGCCCCTGGAGACCAGTGATATTTTCTAATGGCCAGCCATTTCTTTGGAGATTAGTTTTCTTTTTCTTTGCCTTTTTTTCTTTCTTCTCTCCCTCCCTCCGATTCTTTCTTAGAAAGAAAGGGGAGTCCACTTCAGATAATCCCGTTATTTTCTTAAAACAATTTTTCTTACTGATTATATGTGTCCTCAGGAGTACTAGGAAACTATTCAACCATTGAAGGTGGAATCTGCCTATCTGCTGTCTGGAACTGTGGTCCTTTGTGGAAGTAGGTGGTTGGGTCAGTGATCCAGTCCTAAAGATCAGTTAGACTTCAGCCTCCCGTCCCCTACACAGGTCTCCATTCCTTAGTTATCTAGTCCTTTCATGACTTCCCCTCACTGCTTCCTGAGCCCTCTGGGACAGTGTTAAGTGGTAGATAAAAGCATGGCTTCTGGTTTCAGACCTCAGTTTAAATGTTGCTTCTGCTATTTAAATATATGACCTAGGGAACAGCTCTATTTCTTCATCTATCAAATGGGCATCCTAATGAGCTTCCTATCTTAGGAAATGGGTGTGGGTGTTCAAATGAGACCATGTATGTGAATTACCTGGGAGTACCTGCACATCATAGGAACTCGGGACACATCAGTTCCTTTCTGCTCTCCACACCTGGACCCATTTCTTCTGTTTGATTTGCCCTGGTTCAACTCGAAGCTAAACTCAGGTAGCTATCCCACTGGCGCCTATATGACAGATCTATACATAGATATCAACAATTAATGAAACTGAGTTTCAGGGAAGTCATGCAACTTTCCTAAGATGTAGAGTTAATGGCAGGGACAAGTATGAAGCTCAGGGTAGTCTGATATCAAAATCCATGCCCTTGACCACTCTACCAGACCGTTTCCCAGGAGCTGCTGTCAAGACTCCAGGCAATGGGCAATTCTCCCCAAAGACAGTTCAAAGTATAGATGGTAAAAAGAACAAAGTGGACACTAAACGGCTAAAAATAAGCAAATGTTCTTTAGCAAAGGATTTATAGTATTCTCTCTCTCAACAGTGGAAGCACACCCATTTCTCAACAGATTAGGTGATTCTGAATATTAATGACCTTAGCTATTTTGACTCTCTAATGAATGAAAACTATTACTTTGCTGGCCACTTGTATTCTTCGCTAGCAGGTTCAGTCTGATTTTCAAAAAATTTTTTTTCAAGTGTTTATTACTAAGAGACAGAGAGAGACAGAGCATGAGCATGGGAGGGGCAGAGAGAAGAGAAGACACAGAATCTGAAGCAGGAGCCTGACTTGGGGCTTGAACTCACAAACCATGAGATCATGACCTGAGCCAAAGTCAGACACTTAACCGACTGAGCCACCCAGGCGCCCCTGATTTTCACTGATTTTTAATGTCAGTTCATTCAATGGCATCTTCTAGTGTACGTGCTCCCGAAGCAAGCACTCAAAGGCATTTTCTAAAGGCAAGTCTTATTTTCTAAAGGAAATAAGAAAAGAGCTTACTGGTAAAATGTTTTTTAGATGATTTAAAGTGAAACTTATATACTAGGATGATTCAGCTGTCTTCGGACTAATGAAGTTAAAATAGCATGTTGAATGTGCTTGTTGTATGGTTTTTTTGAGTAAGATACATCGAAAATCCCTAAGCCTGATGTCGATTCCGACAGACCTACACCAAATCTTAGGTCTCTGGTCAGGATTTTGTGCAGTATTTGTGTCAGTCATTTTGTCTTTCTTAGGTAATTGTGTTTTCCTCCAGTTGTGCCATTTTCTTAATGCATTGCACTCTTAATGTCAAGGCCTAAGTATTAGACAAAGGTAGTATAGTTTTGGAATTTGTTTTTCAGCAGTTGATATTACAGAACCTGGGGATAGGAATGAGGCCCAAGTTTGAGATCTCATTAAAATGTACATATACACTCGTATACATTTGTGTACAATACACATATCCATACAGATCTGTTAGTAGAATGTTTTGTTGGGACCAATGGAACATTAACAAAACTATTTCCTATACTAGAGTTCAACATAAATTTCAACACCTATCAAAGAATTTTTGTACAGACTGTATTCTATGAGTAGAGAGGAACTAAATTTTAGTGATATTTAATCGAAACATGGCCATAGTCTCCAAATGAGGCACCTGGGTGGCTCAGTCGGTTGGGCGTCCAACTTCGTCTCAGGTGATATTCTTGGGGTTCATAGGTTCCAGCCCCATATCAGCCTCTGTGCTGACAGCCCAGAGCCTGGAGCCTGCTTCAGATTCTATGTCTCCCTCTCTGCCCCTCCCCCATTCTCTCTCTCTCTCTCTCTCTCTCTCTCTCAGAAATAAACATTGAAAAAAATTTAAAACCATAGCCTCCAAATACTTTTGGACTATTAAAATCACTTCAAACTAACTTATGAGTCAATGACAAAAATTGTAATTGAAATTTTACTCATAAATACAAAAGAAATATATTAAGTGATTGCATATTGAATCCACTAATATTCTGGGAAAATGTTAGGACCAATTATTATCATAGCAATGGAAAGATGAGTTAACATTAGAAATTCGGTTGAGGTAATGGGGTGCCTGGTGGCTCTTTGTTGAGTGGTTGAGCATCTGACTTCGCCTGAGGTCTTGATCTCAAGGTTCATGCGTTTGAGCCCCGTGAAGGGCTTACTGCTGTCAGCCTGTCAGCAGGGAGCCCACTTCAGATCCTCTGCCCTCTCCTCTCTCTGCCCCTACCCTGCTCATACTCACTCTCTCTCAAAAAATAATTAAAACATTAAAAAAATGTAAAAAATTCCATTGAGGTAAATTGTCATCTTAACAATTAGTTGGGATATTACATTATAAATTAACAGAAAAAAATGACAGCCTATTTCGTTAAAAATTCAGGAACAAATGGCTATAATGTGAAAAAAATAACATTAGGTAAATAAACTCCAGTTGCTTTAAGGGACTAAACTTGAAAAGTTAACCTTAAGACTTCTGAAAGAAAATAAAAAATTATTTATGACATCAAGATAAAGATTGCTTGAACACTATATAAAGTGAACAAAACAAAAAAAATGAATAAAATTTACATCATTTTCAAAAACTGATGAAAGTATCTTCTATAATAAACCAACATACAAATTATAGACTGGGAGAGGATATACAATGTAATTTAATAAAAAGGAATTCATAGAATTAATATATTTTAAAAGTCCCTACAACCCAACTAGAAAATGGGCAAAGGATCTGAATTTAAGGATGAATAAACAACAAAATATGTTCACCTTCACTAGTAATAAAGAATTTGTAGGCAACTGACAGAATGGGAGAAGATATTTGCAAATGACGTATCAGATAAAGGGTTAGTATCCAAAACCTATAAAAAATTTATCCAACTCAACACCCAAAAAACAAATAATCCAGTGAAGAAATGGGCAAAAGACATGAATAGACATTTTTCCAAGGAAGACATCCAGATGGCCAACCAATACATGAAAAAATGCTCAACATCACTCATCATCAGGGAAATACAAATCAAAACTATAATGAGATACCACCTCACACATATCAGGATGGCTAACATTAACACCTCAGGCAACAACAGATGTTGGTGAGGATGCAGAGAAAGAGGATCCCTTTTGCATTGTTGATGGCAATGCAAGCTGGTGCACCCACTCTGGAAAACAGTATGGAGGTTCCTCAAAAAACTAAAAATAGAACTACCCTATTACCCAGCAATTGCACTACTAGGCATTTATCCACGGGAAACAGGCGTGCTGTTTTGAAGGGACACATACACCCCCATGTTTATAGCATCAGTATCAACAATAGCCAGAGTATGGAAAGAGCCCAAGTGTCCCTCGATGGATGAATGGATTAAAGAAGAAGTGGTATATATATATACAATGGAGTATTACTTGGCAATCAAAAGGAATGAAATCTTGCCATTTGCAACTGTGTGGATGGAACTGGAGGGTATTATGCTAAGTGAAATTAGTCAGAGAAAGACAAAAATCATATGACTTCACTCACGTGAGGACTTTAAGAGACAAAACAGATGAACATAAGGAAAGGGAAAGAAAAATAATATAAAAACAGGGAGGGGGACAAAGCAGAAGAGACTCTTAAATATGGAGAACAGAGGGTTACTGGAGGGGTTGTGGGAGGTGGGATGGGCTAAATGGGTAAGGAGCATTAAGGAATCTACTCCTGAAATCATTGTTGCACCATATGCTAACTAATTTGGATGTAAATTTAAAAAAATATAAAAATTAGATTTAAAAAAAAAGGATTTGTAAATGTGCTAAATTTTCACACCCACCATCTGAGCAGGTATCCTGAGAATACTAAGTGTTGGTGAGGAGGTGGGAAATGGGAATGGGTGGGAATATAAATTGGTCTGATCACTGTGTAGGAGGTAGGCGCTAACACCAAAGAAGCACACACCTGGAACCGGGGATTGCCATTTTTGTGACAAACCTTGTAGAACTATTTCATTCTCAAAGACATGGAAAATACAACTTGAAATAAAAATTTAGGTATTAATTAAAAACAGAGAAATGAAGAACTATGCCTGGAAAGATAGGCTAAATTCGAACTTGAGAAGTTTCTGAGTATCAAACTAAATTCTATCTGTAACGGATTCAGGTGGTAATGGTAAGCCACTGAATGGTTTTCAACAAGGAAGTACTGAGACCAAAGCTGTTCTAAAGATGGTTTAGCCCAGAGGGGAAAGATGGTTTGGAGTGGGTCAATGACCAGGGAGGAAGCATTGTATTAATATGGGAATAGGTGACAAGCTGAACTGGGCGGATGGTGCCAGGAATTGAGAAGAGAAGATAAAAAACAAATTCCAGAAATATCCCACCTGCTGTGTCAAACTCCCTCCCTGTTGCCCTGCGTGTCCGTTAATCTCCTACCGGTCCAATACCTCCTCTCAGCCTCTTGAAGCCTCTGGGCCATTTTAGACAAGACAGCCTTTGAGACCATGGTCTAACTCACAGCCTCCTCCTCCTGGCCTTTCCTGAGGTTCAGCCCCATAAGTACCATCTTGCTCTTCTGGAAGATAACAGAATTTTCTCACATACATACCAAGGTAGCAAAGTTTGTCCCTTGATTTTCTCTTTGTCTTTGGTTGTATGACCATTCTGTGCTCTACAGAATTCCAGTGCTTCCATAAACTAAGTACAATCTCCACAATTAATGTCCTCACTTTTGCAAGAGTTAATATTCCTGTGAACTAGCAAACACACTCCTAGATATAAAATGGCTTTGGAAATATTCCTTCCTCTTCAACTTTTTGGAAGAGTTTGAAAATGAATAGCATTAGTTTTTCTGTAAATGTTTAGCACACCTTATTTTTAAAGATAAAATCTCCACATATGTGATGTTGAAGGAGTAATGACAGCTACCCCCTGGCTTTAGGGTAAAATGACAAAAATAGATATGAAGTCCTATCAGGGAGTCTGGAATATAAAAGAAGCTTTTTTCCAGTAAAAAAAAAAAAAAGTTTTTCTGGGCTGCCTAGCTGTCTCAGTCAGTTGAGCCTATGACTCTGTATTCTCAGGGTTGTGAGTTCAAGCCCCACATTGGGCATGGAGACTACTTTTTTAAAAAGAGTTTTTTTTCTCCTCTCTACCTCAGTAGACCTGTCAAGAAAACTCAATAAATGTTCACAGAATTTTTAAAGTTTATCTACACACAAGTAACGTATACATTACTGTAACAATAAAACCTTATTTATCATTGGTACCTAACAGTGAATGGCACCTGATAGAAGCTTCCAACTTTTTGTACAATAAACTATACAATTATTATGTAAAAAGGGATGCTTTAAAAATATTTGATTAGTGATTTGTTATGACCTTTACAAAATTAGGATAAGAAGTTTTTATCTTTTATTAATACATTAACAGATTTTCAAGGCTAACCTTAAAATCTTTAATAACATTTTTATAAAAGTCTATTACTGGGAATTGTTAAGTAAATCCAGGAAACATGTTAAAGCATTGGAGTCTAAACCATTACCAAAACACATGAAAGCTCTTTTTCTGGAAGGCTGCAAATCCCTTCCAAATATATTTTTCTGGAATTATTTACTCTACTTTTATTCTGTCTACTTTTACCCTAAGTTTTGTGAGTAAAATTTCAAAATTTCTGATGGGTATATGAAATGTTTACATTTTATTTGGATTCTACACTCACTTCTTTGTCAGTTACAAGGTCAACTCAGTAAAGCTTTTAGTATTTATTTCCTAAATGTATTGATTTCCTAGATGTATTGATTTCCTAAAACCCAAAGCTTGGTTTCCAACCTCCCTCATTGTGTTAGGTTGGAATGTTGCTAGTGTTATTCTTTCCCTTTGAATATGTGTAAGTAAGGGCAGTGCATAATTGGAAATTAGGGACAAAATTTCAAATCCATTTACTGATGTCCAAATGACTTTACCTTAGCAGTTTACAATTAAATGTTGATAGTTAGGAACCACCTTAGCAACATTCATTTTATTAATTACTACATGTGGTACGATTCTTTAAATTTACCGTTTATTTCACAAGAGGAAAGATTTCGTTATCTCATTAGTTTAAGGCACTTGCTTATTTTTATAATCCTCAAGTTGATTTTTTCAATGCCGAAGTACGTAAATGTTCTGATTTGTTCTTCTCGCAACTAGAATTTTTCCCCAAAACTGTAGTACCCTTTTAATGGGATTATTTGTGGCATAGTTCACAGAAATAAATGGATTCAAATTAGTTTATATCAACTCTCATTTAGTTTTGGTTCATCTATGGTTTTATATAGTACTGTTAACCTTCCTCCCCACTTTTAAAATGAGATGCTTACAATAGAAAGGTTATTAAGATAGAATAAAATAGAAAAGCCAAATGAAAACCACTCTATAGGAAATCTGCCTCCCGCCTTGTAATAGAAGTGACTGTTAGGTTTATGATGCTGGCGATGTAGCAGGTATTGGCTGTGGAAGCGGCTGGGTGTTTTCACAGGTAGACAAAGGCACACGATGAGCGTAACTTGATCTAGATAGAATTTCACACTGAAAGAAGTAATTTATTGTGTATTTGACCCATGAGATGTCATAAAAATATTCCAGAAAAAATACAGCACCTCCTATAAAGGATTTCTTAAATGAATGTTCTGTGCTGTTTTAACTTTGACCAGAATGCTTTTCCTTAGATCCTTGTCAAATAAAATAATCGTCCATCAGACTAAAAAGAAAATGCATAGCTTAAAGTTTACTTGAAAATGAACTAACTTTGGGTCACAGACTGAAGTTTATTTGGGGATTGAAATGCATATTCTATAATTGAGTGTGGAAAAGTGTGTGTGACCGTTGTTAAAATTCTCCTTCAAAATTAACTCAGCTTGTGGAGTTTGACACAAAGCCTCCTTTTCGTTATTGTTGGACTCTCTTCTTGAATCAGCACAGGTATCATTAACCCGAAAGGAGGTTTTGAAAGGGTCTAAGGGAGAATTTTCTGCCCCCCATCTGCCTCTCAGTCAAGTTGCCACAGCATTTGGTATCTGCCATTACAGGCTTCTCCCATTACTTTAAGTGGTGACTTTGTTCCATGGTGTGACTTGCCCTCGGGCCCCTCAGGCTGACGACTTGTGTATCCTTCACCCTCTCACTCACTCACAACCCCTGCCACTCAGTCGATCGCAAACGCCTCCCAGACTCTGTCCTCTGGCCATTTCCCAGAGCCTCTGCGAACCCCATCTTCGCTCCCACGCTGTTAGAAGGTGGCTCCTAGGCTGGGAGCTCCTCAGCCACTGATCACTCGCCTTTGCTTCAGGCACAAGAAATTCTTACCTTTCCTGGAACATTTCTGGCCCTTTCACAGCTCCATGACTTTCTCTTCTTGGCTGTACCTCTCCTTTAGCCCAGGAAAGAACAACTTGCCAGTCAGACTTCATGTCGAATGCCACCATCTCTGTGAAGCACATGCCTGCCAGCACATGCCGTATTGCGGTATTGATTTCTGACTACACACTCCCCACTAGACCAAGCCGCCTGAGAGCCGGGGTGACTTCTAACCCTGTCTGGGTCACCGACACAACTGCACTACGCATCGCTGTTCCCGGCACACCTGACATGCTCAAGATATATTTATGTGGTGCGTAATTGGCTGAACAAAACCCCAACACTTGGGAGTAAAACATCAATCTGCTACCTCCAAATATGTTCATTCCGGTTCCTTTCTCTGGGTTTGGAAGTACCGAGTAGCAAGAAGACATGGGGGCTTGGGGACACTGATGGAGCAGATGAGAGGGACGGCGGGGGCCGAGGAGGCCATCAGCCACACTTCACCCACCTCACAGTGGGCCAGGACCGGGCCTGGTCAATGTGACCGATACTAAGAGGCTTAAAATGCAACCAAAAGAAAGCGGACAGGAGGAGGGAGGGTGGGAGAGGATATTGTTGGACACTTAGATCGTTTAGGTGACTGCTCCGTGGATAAATACATTTTGAAAAAAATAACTTAGTGAGGTGAAATTAACATGACATAAAAGTAATCACTTTTTAAAATGTTTTCTTTATTAAGAGAGCGAGCAGGGGATGTGCACAAAGGAGGGAACAGAGGATCCTAAGCAGGCTCTGTGCTGATAGCAGAGAGCCCAACACAGGGCTCAAACTGACGAACCGAACCTGGAGATCGTGACCTGACCTGAAGTCAGACGCTCAACCGACTGAGCCACCCCAGGTGACCCTGAAAGTAACCACTTCAAAGTGAGAAATTCACAACGCTGTGCCTCCAGAAGTGCTAGAAATGTCTTGGAACCAGATACATATTTTTAATCCTTCCTTCCGACCGCTGTTACACACACTATCCCTTCAGTAAAGGAATACACTCCCTAGTTCTCCTCCCTCTCAATCTTGAAGCAAACGCACAGCTCAGGGATGAGAAGTATGTCCCAATGTCCACGACGTTTGAATCCCACCTGTTACAATTCTGGTGTAGTCGGGTGATGGTGGATGCTGAGTGACGAGCTGGAAATGCAGATCAGGTGGATGACACTAGACCGGGACTAAAACCCACATTTCTGCTTTGAGGTTTGGGACAAGACATACACTTCTTTTGACTCTTCTATATTTGATTTCAGAGGAGAGGTACCCCACAAGGAAATCCCCTTATTAAAGAGAGGAGCAGAGGGGCGCCTGGGTGGCTCAGTCGGTTAAGCGTCTGACTTCGGCTCAGGTCATGATCTCACAGTTTGTGACTTCGAGCCCCACGTCGGGCTCTGTGCTGACAGCTCAGAGCCTGGAGCCTGCTTCGGATTCTGTGTCTCCCTCTCTCTCTGCCCCTCCCCTGCTTACCCTCTGTCTCTCTCAAAAATAAACATTAAAAAAAATTTAAAAAAAGCAGTGAGCACACAACAAATGAATAGTGTAAAGTTGTGCCGGATTAACCTGTACCTGGGCTGCTAGGGAGGTGTCTGTGCACCTGAGCACGTGTGTGTTATGCTATAGATCAGTGTGCTGTCTTCACAAGGGTGGTAGATGTTGGTAAGCCTGGAGATTTGTAAATGTATAGTTGTGATTCTTTTTGTTCTCTAATCATTAAAATGCCCAGTGAAAAGCCATGTAGAGACCAGTTTTGGTGAGAGCAAACATAAGCATTTAATTTCATTCTAGAAATCTGCCTAAATATCTGAAATGTGAGTAGCACAAAGACAACATTTCTTTGTAAGACACGGAGACCATGTGACTGTGGATCTGTGTTAGCTGATGAATTATAATGGGTATAGTGAATGCTGTAAGAGCATGTACTTCAAACCTGACAATTGGAGCTGGCAACCTGTACTAATATATTTCATTATCTTGTGTTTTTTTTTAAAAAAAATTTATGTTTATTTATTTTGGGGGGAGAGAGAGAGAATGAATGGTTGAATGAATGAATAGGGGAGAAGCAGAGAGAGAGGGACACCTAATCCAAGCAGGCTCCAGGCTCTGAGCTGTCAGCACAAAGGCCAATACTGGGCTCAAATCCACGGACCATGAGACCATGACCTGAGCTGAAGTTGGATGCTCAACTGACTGAGCCACCCATGCACCCCTTATCCTGTGCTTTTTAACTTTATTTTTAGGTTACATTTCTTCTAAAAGATTTTTTTTTTTTTTTTTTTTTTTTTTTTAGATTTAACCACAAGTATGCTTTCAAGGCATGGAATACCTCTCTCAAGCTACTGTGACCATCCTATCACCAAGTCTGTCCCCACACTGTCCACAAATGCTTGGACCAGAATAATTCCAAGTGACCAAAGAGAACTGGCTACCACCACCTGCAAAGACAGTGCTCCACTGTGACGGAACTACTAGACTGTTGGGAGATTTGCCCTGATACTTGGTATGTGCTTTCCTTCCAGTAACACTGTCTGTTGCACGTTCATTTTAAGGCATGGCTTACTTGATGCTATGAAACCATTTTCTAGCTCCTGTAAGAAGTCAGTGCTTCTGAGTATTAGCTTTGTTTTCTTAGTGACATCAGTTTGTTTTAACGTTCTCATCAGGGACGCTGTTGTGAGAGGAGACGTAAATTAGGTTTTACTCTGTTTATTCTGCGTTTCTTACAAGCAGGATTTTGATGAAATAATCTTTGGAAATCCAAAAGCCTTACGTACTATGATAGCATAATTCATTTTCTCCCTCACATCTCATATGACATCCCTCTGAAAAAAAAAAAAAAAAGAATATTTTCAGCAGGAGACAAACACAAGGCAAAGAAGGGGCTTTGGGGGTGAGATGGGGGACAGATGAGAACCGCAGAGTTTGGTGAAACGTATCTGCTCGTTCAGTGTGCCGATTCTCAGTCGTCCGGCTTCCTCCACATTTCCACCCATTTGACTCCCCACCTGTAAGGGCAGCTGCTCCAAGGAGCAATTTATAAAGTTGCAGTTCATATTGTGGTTGCAGTTCCAGGACTGACATGAAATTAAATCAGTCTTGAGTGCTGTAGGATACAAAGGTACCTTCCGAGTTTGCTGAGCCCTCTATGACTCCTAATAAATCTTAGAAAGGTAGCGTTCCACCAGTAACTGTCCAGGCTCCCCTGTCATGAAAGAACCTCGCAATGGAAACAATGAAGTTTTCTTTGCGGCCGTATTTCATACCACGAGAACAAGATATACGTGGAGGCCGCATTCCTCAGCACCCTTTTCCAACTTTGGGATAAGCACTTTGTAAGTTAAATGAGCCCTTAACATGCTACTTCGTGTTCCAAATGGCTAGGGCCACGTGCTAGGGAAACATCCATGAACAGTTGACTGTGCCCACAAAGGTTCTTTATTGGTTTTCAACAACAGAAGGTAAGTCTTTAAAAAGTCTGGGAGCTGATAAACTTGCCTTCGCAACAAATGTGTCATCCTTCGCTCTCCAGGGACACCCACTGAAGCCCACGACTCCTTGTGGCGGAGAGAAGGTGTGTGAAACAGGTGCTATCAGATGGTAATGCTGAATCACGCCCAGTGCTAACTCAGGTTTTCTAATGTTTTAAAATGTAACCTTTATTAGTCAATCGGCCCCAAATCTTGGGACACAAAGAGTCAGTTATTGAGGCCTGCACCAAGTGTTTTATTGGCATTTGCACGTAATTTTCCTCAGACCTATCTGAGCGAAATGTTACCATGATGCCCTGTGATGGTTAACTTTACGTGTCAACTTGGCTAGGCTGTGGTACCCATGGTTCCAAGTTTGGGGCCAAACACCAACTGAGATGTGGTTCTGAAGGCATGTTTCAGATGAGACTAACATTTAAATCAGACTTTGAGTGAAGCAGAGTGCCTTCTATGTGGTTGAGTTCATCCAGTTCATCCAGTCCGTTGAAGGCCTTGAGAAGAAAGATTGAATTCCCCTGACAAAGAGGGAGTTCAGCTTCCTGAACACTTTGGACCCGAAAGGGCACCAGCTCTTCCCTGGGGCTCTAACTGCAGATTTTACTTGTCAGCCCTCACAATCCTGTGTACCAGTCCCTTAAAATACATCGTTGTCTCTCTCATGTGTGTGTGTGTGTGCACGTGGGGGGCGGGGGCTGTGTATTTTAACCCTGGAGAACCCTGACTAATGCATCTCTCTTTTACAAATGACGAAACAAGTCCCAGAGATAGATATTAATTAGCTGTAGAACACGCAGCTAGTTAGTGGCAGGGTAGAGTGTGGGCTGCTGGTCCTTGAAGGGCCACCCTCCTCCTAGTCGCACAGAGGGCCGGCATTCCTCCCCGCCTGTGGCCCACAGCCACATGAGGGGCACATGAGGAGTTGCTTGTGTTTAATCCTGTCATCGGTTTATTGGAAAGATTTTCGCTGCAGCCTGCATGAGGGAAAACGATTTGCTTGGGATGAATGTGGCCACCAATGTGCTATTTCCCTTAATCTAAACAGGGCCTCAGGCACACTTCATTGATCATGCCTCTAAGCTGAGAGGTCGCCTTCAGGCTGGCCAGCAAATATTATGTTTCTCAGGCAGCCCTATGCTGTCAACCACATTTCCTGATCTACTCTGATTAGATATATAAACAGCTTCAGTAAAACAGAGCCCGAGCTTTGCTGTTAAAAATGTAAGATAAGGCTTCCATAAAGATTCATCAACAGCAGAGACGCTGTCTAAGTTGGGTCTGAGCCCTCAGAGCTCACGGCTTCTTTTTTCGGTGTTGTAAGGAAGGTCAGTGGGCAAATGCCTATGATTTATTATCATGTTTTAATAGTACTTGTGCTTTGGTTAAGGGACACCTTGGGGAGAAGAAAGGGTTAAAATATTTGAGCAGGGTCACAAAGTGGTCTTGCATTAAGAACCCAGCACGGAACTGACATTACTAAAAGTTACTTAGTCATTTTGTACCTGCTAAGAGGTATCGCCCGGTCCCAGCTAAGAACCGGGAAGAAGCAGGCTGATACCTGCACGGTGCAGAAAGTTTATGAAGACCAAACACTCCCTTGAAACTCCGCTGGGGAAATGAAACAACTAAAACCAAACATCTTCTACCTTCAACCATCATGACTGTTTCCGATACATTTTGTAAGATACTCAAGTACAACGCAGGAGAAGTTTGTGAGATTTGAATATAGAGACGTGTGTTTAATCCGTGCATATTGCAATATCCTCTTCCACTGTTTGTCCCCAGGATAGATGAGATGATCTAAAGGATTTGTCCACCTCCAGTTCCTTGGAATGAGAACATATGCCTTTTCCAGATGATTTTCAGTATTTATTTTTCAGAAAGAAAGGGATCGATACCAGTTTTAAAGAAGACAAAGCAAGGTGAGAGTAAGAAGAGGTCTAGCCAATATCGCTTGGTGGGAAAATGTAAGAAATTAACATACCAGTGAAGTTTTAATTTGTTTTGATATTTATATATAATTTCTGAGACACATTTTGCTCACATAAAGAGCTGACCATTCCCCACTTTGATGATCATTTACAATTTCCCCAAATTAATCAATGCAATTTCTACTCAATACAAAAATAATTGCTAACATTTATTGAGCATTTTCTGTGTACCCAGGCCTGTTCAAAGCACTCTACACAAATGAGCTGAGAAAATCCTGCCAGCAATCACATGGCCTGCTGCTTTCTCCCCCCTCTTAATCTCAGTCTATAAAATTATACATGCTAAATTTAAGCCTTTCTTGAATTAGGATTGTATCCTCCCAGGTTCATGCCTGGTTTGGGTTAACATCAAATGCAAATATGTCAGGGCACCTGGTTGGCTCAGTCAGTTTATCCTCTGACTTCAGCTCAGGTCATGATCTTGTGGTTCGTGGGTTCAAGCTCCCGCATCAGGTTCTGTGCTGATAGGGCAGAGCCTGGAGCCTGCTTCAGATTCTGTGTCTCCCTCTCTCTCTGCCCCTCCACCGCCCATGCTGTTTCTCTCTCTCTCTCTCTCTCTCTCTCTCTCTCTCTCTCTCTCTCTCTTAAAAAGTAAGCAAACATTTTTTAAAAATGCAAATATGTCCCTTATTCTTCTGAGATAATTGTTTTATTCTCTTGGAATCATTGTAATCAACCAGTGGTTCCTATGTCTGGCTGTGCATCAGGATGGCATGAGGAGCTTTCCAAAAATGCTGGTTCCTGGGCCACACCCCCGACTGCCGGATCTTTTTTCTTTTTGGTGTTTTTAATGTTTGTTTATTTTTGAGAGAGAGAGAGCGCGAAAGCGTGAGAGGGGGAGGGACAAAGAGAGGGGGAGACACAGAATCTGAAGCTGGCTCCAGGCTCTGAGCTGTTAGTACAAAGCCCAACGTGGGGCTCAAACCCATGAGCCGTGAGATGATGACCTGAGCTGAAGTCAGATGCTTAGCCAACTGAACTGTCCAGGTGCCCCCTTACTGCTGAATCTTTTAGAGTGGAACTCAAGAGTCGCCCCTTTTGCAGAAGTGGTAACTGAATCTCATGAATTTGACAGCCAGAAGTTTACCCTGAGAGTAAATGGGTAGTAAGTGGAATTGTAGTTGATCTTAGTGCTAGTTGTGCTTATAACAATCTATTTTCTTTCTACAAGGTACTCAGATACTAAAGCTAAAATGATACTGTCTGCACGGAAGGGTACATTTGAGGCACTTTGGCCATCTCTCTGAAACGACTAGAAAAAATGAGGATAGGTAGGCTTTCATTCTTTCCTTTAGATCAAGCATTCTTAGGTATGTTTGACACATGCCAGTGGGTTTCAGTATTAGAGTGACTGGAGAGAACCCTTCCTTCAGATGGTTGTGGGTCTAGAAGCATGGCTGCATGGATGTCTGGGACCTTCAGCATTTTAGGAGAAGCAGACGTAACCCTGAACCCAGAGTCAGAAGCCCAGGGTGCCAGTGCTGTCCCAGTCACCTCCTATCTGCTCAGCCCTGAGCAAATCTTAGGATCTCTTTGGGAGCACTTCTAGCTTTTGCCTCTGACATCTCAGTGAAGGGCCCTGAAGGCCAGTACCCAGGCGTTCTGTAATGACGAAGCCTGCTGGTTCTCCGAACAAAGGTGCAGAACAGAGGTGGAGGGCACTCTTTTGACGAGCCCATTTCTGAAAAGGGGCAAATTCTTCATGAGAGACAAAAAGTGAATCTCTGATAGTATCCAGGCACGGGGAGCCTGAGAGAAGGGTCTCTTCGGCTTGCTTGATATTTATAAGTGTTGGGGAAGGACAGGGTGCTCTCAGCTTTTCATCTGCAAAAGGAGCATTCTGTTCTGCATGTCATTTTAAGAGTTCCTGCCACAGAGTTCCCCACGTTTCTTAAGGGAAGGAATTTTATGTTATAAATATTGCACTCAGGGCCTTTACTACAACAGTAAATTATTTCCTTAATTCTTTCGTAATTCCCAAGTACACAGTGCAGAGGTAAACAGATCTAGCCTTTTGCCATTTAAAGCTCTGAAGTATTTATGTATAAATCCAAGAGCACTGCAGTCCAGTGTGCAGGTGACACACAGCAGGTTACTCTGTGCGTCCTTTAGTTGTAATTTCCTGTTTACCCAAGGTGAAGAAGCATCTTGCTACCACAGAGCGGAATCAGATATACGCCATTTGCACCCCCGAGAGCCAAAGTTACGAGGACCGAGGACCATCTCTGTTTTCAGACAAGCTGTGTTTACTCTGCCTTCCGTCCTCGCTCTAGCCCCGCCCTTTTCCTCGTCATGTTGATGTTCCATGGCTCTATTTACATACTTCTCCCCAAACCAGGTGCACACATTGCGATTTCTTTCCCCTGTAATAGAAATAGATATCATATATAATCATATAGAATAATTATTACATTAATATCAAAATATAAACAATATGTAATACTCAGTTGTATATAATATGCAGTAATAATCACTATAGTATAAATTTCCCTTGTATGTTAATCCTACAACTGCTCAACCTTTACAACCTTGACGTCCCCATTCTCTGCTGCTGCTGGTCACTGTTGATGACCGGGTCACATCTGAAAAAAATATGAAGTTGACAACGATCCAATCTGTAAAATAAAGAAACAGGACAGTTTTCTGAAGCCCCAACCTTACAAAATGCGATTCATTCCACCGTATCTGTTGAGTTAAACTGAAAGAAATGTCAGTCTTACCGGCTGAAGTGTGAGCAATGCGACCAGGAGGCCAAGCTTTGCACATCCTTCACGCTGTCACATTACCAGCACGGTCAGGGCCCCCGCCTGGCTTACTGACCGCCTCCAAGTGCATCCGTGCCCTACTTCTTGCTGTAATGCCTTTCGGAATGCAACTGTGATTGGTGATTGGGCCCTTGGCCTTTGAAGCAAACATCAAAAAAGGTGCTCGTTTTGGGGTTTTGACTAATCTTTCTATTTTCAGATGCAGTGCTGACTAATCTGCCTATTTTCAGATGTGATGCTGAGTTACAGAAATGCAAAGTAAGGAGGTAGTTTAAGAATTAGCAAAAGTCTCTTAATGAGAAATTGATCTAGCATCAAGGGGGGCATCCATGTGGGTAGCTAGAACATATTTTAAGAGTATCTTAAAATCTTAGAACTACATCTATGAATGAGTCCATGCACTGTCACAGGAGATAAATACACCAGATCTTCTGGGAATTCTAGAGAACAGTTAAGTGGTGGCCCTTCTCAGTGGCTGTTTCAACTCTTGCAGGGTGTTATAGACTTGAGATTCTAGAGTCCTGAATATTGTTCCTCCAATCCCATGTCTGTCCACCTCGGGCTATGGACATTTGGGGAATAAGCCTTTGTCGTGGGAGCTGTCCCGTACATTGTAGAACATTTAGTATACTCATTAGATGCAAGTAGCATTCCCTGCAAGTAGCATTTTGGATAACCAAAATGTCCTTATCCCTCATTCTTCAAACTAAATGAAAACCACACGCATTTTGCATTTAAATTGCCATTAGGAAATGGGCCAGATGTTCAATAGGAAAAGAAAATGCACTAAAGAAGAAAAATACAGGCTTCTTCTGTTCACAGGTGGCCTGGAGGTCATCCCAGCTCCGCCTGTTTCGGCTTCCCCTCCTGTAAACGGTTGACTTTCCTGGGCATTATGTTCTGGCTTCTTACATTTCTTTTAATGTCTTTATCCTGTATCCCATAGTGATGAGACATGTCACAGCCCGCTCTCCTCTCTCGATGGGGGGGAGAGGGGGGGGAGGTAGCCACAAAGCTCCAGCTGCATCCAAGCCTGTTAAAGGACACATTAATAAGTGGGACTGTAACCATAGGAAGATGACAGAGGTGTGGAGAGGTCTAGATAGACCATTTCATCAAAAACACTGGGGGAAATGAGCTTGTATAGAGAGAGAAGGGAAAGAATGGAATAATAGAGTACACACTAACAGTCTTTCAATTTAGTGAATTATAAAGGAAAACTTTTGTACTAACCAAAGAAGGCTAGCTAGGGCAAAGGCTAGCAGGACTGAAGTTACAATATGGACCATCTTTCTAGGACTTTGCCTGTGCAAGGGATTTAAGTGTATTTAAGTTCAAGGTGTACAGTGTGTTGGTTTGATACGTTTATAAATTGCAAAACGATTACCACCATAATATTTAGCTGTCTTCTTCATCTCTCCACATAGTTCCCATGTCTTTTTTTGTGATGAGGACATTTAGGATCTACTCTCTTAGCAACATTCAAGTACATGATACAGTATTATTAACTCTAATCACCATGCTGTACTTTTTATCTTCCCCTTTTGGAAGTCTAGTCTCTTAATCATGAATGAACCTCTCAGCTCCTGGCTTTCCTTCTGCTCTTACATAAACTCTTTCAGATAACTGCTGATATCAATGTGATCATTTACTCTGTCCACAATCTGGGAGAGACCATGACTTCAGGGACTCTGGCTGGGCCATCAGCCAGGGAAGCTCATTCTCTGTGTTCACCTGCTGCTCCCTGTGATAGGTACTCAACAAATATCTGTTGAATTAATGAATCAGTCAAGAAAGCTTAATTTTATTTTAATTTCAGGGGAAATATTTTTTTTTCTGTTTTCATAGCAGTAATAGGATGAAGACCTGTCTTAAAGTGATGTCTATCAGTTAATTAGAAGGATTAATTGTGTGTTCATTGGAAGATAACTTTCATAGTAGTGAATTGTTTGCTTCAGGTTCTGGAGAAATTAAATCAGCTGAAGCATTATGAGTAGAAAAAGACCAAAGAATCACAACAGAACTGGCAGAGACCGAATAAAGGAGAGAGTTCCATTAATATCCAATTACCATAGAAGAGGGGAAGTTACTTAGAACAGCACCTGACACACATGAGGTGCTCAGGAAATGTCACTGTGATATATCACCCTCATCATCGCTATGATGACAATTTTAAGTGATGTTCTGATAAGACATTCAAAAATATCAAATCACACATTGATGGAGTGACTTCCTGTTTGTTTGTTTGTTTGTTTGTTTGTTTTGAAAGAGGGAGAGAAGGAGAATCCCAAGCAGGCTTCGAGCTGTCAACATAGAGACCGACGTGGGGCTCGATCTTGGGAACCATGAGATTATGACCTGAGCCAAAATAAGGAGTTTGATGCTTAATCAACTGAGCCACCCAGGTGCCCCAAGTTATTTCCTTTTTGATTTCAAGTGTTCTCATGACCGCCAGAAGAATGTGGCCAGGTGGCACTAGTTTATCTTGTACATGCATTGCGGTTGACTCTGAGCAGACCTCAAGCTCAGTTGGAATTTAACAGCATTGTTTTGTTTTCATTGCGCTCATTTTTTTAGTGATTACTTTCTATTTATTACAAACAGTATTGATTTTCCTTAATGGTAGTGCCTAAAGTTTCCCTTCAAATATTTGTTTTGGGGGCTAAAGCAAGCCAATTTAAAGAAAACATGAAGTTATTGATGGAAGAAGAGGTATACAGATCAGGCAAAATCTTGATGGTGGAAAGTTTGTGTCTAAAGTTTAGGAGGGTGCTTCAGGGGCATTTACTTGAACTCATCAAACCTCCCTAACCCAGATGTTTCTGCGGCACCACATGTGGGTGTCCTGTCTACACTACCTGGCTGCCCGATTGGCACAGATGGCCTAGGAAGTAATCCTTCCTCCTCAGATTACTGATGTAGAGAAGGAAAGGACACCCACTGGTGGCTCCCTTAGCCTGGAGTCAGATGCCTTGGCCCCCTTCCCAGCTCCCCCGGCCCAGCTGGTAGTTGGAAATGCTCACTACATCCTGGTTAGTAGCAAGGGTGGAACCCTGCACAAGATCACACGCTTATCTCCAATGCTGTGCGGGTGAAAAGTTAACAGGCGCTCTCGGGGAAGGACTGGTTTGTGACACTTGCCGATTTCAGCGGTCTAAGTTCTCCCACCTTAGCTGATTTCAGTCACGGCTGTGTTTAACAACCGGCTGACAAAATTCCTGAATATCGAACAGGTGTCCTGGGGCACCAGCCCCAGCAGGCTTCGGCACGCCACTGTAAGTTGTAGTGTCAGCATTTGATATTGTAACTGGGTTATTCCTCCGTGTCAGCCTTTTCCTCTAAAGGTGAAGCTCCATGAGAGAAGAAACCACATCTGTCTCGCTCACCATGGTAACTCCCGTGCCCAGCGCAGTCCTGACACTTAGCAGCTGCCCCACGAATACATTGGCTAATACTTACTGGCAGGCGATCTGAGGTTAAAAGGCATGCCCACAAAGGCCCCAGTCCCTTAAATCTTGCAGCTTTCTCAAGCTTAGTGAAGTTTGAGGGCGTTTTGTTTTGTTTGTGTTCTTTCTCCTTGAGCAGCAGACCAGCTTGGCTCCACAATGTCAAAGAGCAGATGTGTCTTCCTGGGAGCCTGAGAAGAGCTGGAGCTGGAAGGAAGCAGAGCCGGGCTGACCAGGTCAGGTACCCTGCTTCAAGGGCCCCTGCCTCCCGCAAGGTGCACCACTGCGGGTAAGAGCACCCCGGGGCCAGCCGCCGTCCTGCCGGGGTCCTGTGGACTCTGTGCTCTCACAGGTTCTCTCCGAGAGGCGGGAGAGCCTGCACTGACAGCCTGGCCTCTCTGACAGGTGGGGAGCATTTCTGCCCGTGCCACCCCAGGGAAGGGGCCTCGGGGACTGGGCCGGAGGAGGGGAGGCATCAGGCTTCAGAAAGGACGGCTGGGTCTGCGTCAAGAGGCAGGGACCAGTCAGGAGGTGGCGCACGGTCCAGGCGCTGTGGCGGGCGGGTCACGGGAGCTGGTTCCCTGCCCTGCCTTCGGGCTCAGCTGTGCATCCACCTGTGTGGTCCCAGACTATGCAGCTTCACAGATAGACCCCCAACCTGCCAGCCTCCTTTAAGTTTAGGATCCGTGACACCCATTTCCTCCTGAAGGCAGCAACATTCGGGAACTTACACTCACTCTTTGGAGGGGGATTGCTCCAGTGGCTTAAAAGGAGCCTGTCCTTCATATCACACCTATTTGACTGTCCTGCCCCTAACTGAAGCTTACAGAGCCTGCGCGGGGCTTCTGTCCCATCTTGCTGGGCTTCAAGGCCATAGAAGCCAGCTGAAAGGACATGCCCGTAGACAGGACACTACCCCCAACCTGGTACCTTAGCCTGGAGAACCTACTTCTTCCACTCAGCACCTTTGGCCTAGGAGCTTATAAAAAGTACTGAAGAAGCTATGCAGACCAAGATACCTTGGTTCTACTTCTAACTTTGTCACTGATGGGCTGTGTGACCTCTAGCAAGTTACTAAACTTCTCTGAACCTTAGTTACTTCTTCTGAAAATTTGTACCATGTGACTATTAAGGCCCCTTTCAGCTCTGATGGTCCAAGACGCTAAATTTCTACTTCCTGAGGATATACAACTATAACAATTTCTTCCTTAGTAATATTATACACTTTCAGTAAATAAGACTAACAATTGGAAAACAAATACCACAGGCTTACTTCACATATGGCACAACAAAAAACTAATGAAATCTATATTTAAAGGATTTTATTAAGGACCCTCCAAGTCCAAGACATTTAAAGCATTTGAATAAGAATTGATAACAACGATAACCAAATAAATAGAAGGATGAACTATGCTCCCTATCTTTAAAGAGCCTATATACGTAAGTATATGTATATGCATATATGTTTTCAAAGAGAAATTTACACTAAGGCACATAAATACGAAAGATCACAGCAGCAAAATGAATAGAGAAACTGACAGTAAAGCAGAAGACCGAAACAAACACTATAGTTACCTTTAGAGAAGGGAAAAACTTTAATAGTTCCCTTTTTAAAGGGAAATGCCTTTAATATTTCATGTGGATTATAGCAAAAACAGTGAAATAAAGCAAGAGTGGAACAGATGATTTTTGTTGTTCTATGTCAATACTCAAGACAGTCCAAACATGTCCACAATGTCATTATTAATGATGCCAGATTCCTATTTCCAACTAAGTACTATCATTCACTGCCATCTAGTGTTAACCAGATAAATTAATTTTTTTCATATTGTTTCTTAAATTCTTCTCCCAGCCCTCTGTATTCAGTTTAAAGGGGACCACGCAAACCATCTCTCCTGAACAACTAGTCTTGTGCTGTGATGTCCATGTCCTGACAAATCGTGGTTCCTGCCTACTGAGGTGCGTCCTGTGGCTCAACCTCACCTTATTCTCTGTTCATCTTCCCCAGACCTCCATCACTGGTATCAGCCCTTGCTCCATGGACTTTTCCATGGACCATCATCTCATAGGACTAGATGCTTCCATTGCTGGCCAGAAAGTTTGTAGCAGAAAGAGAGAGTGTATAACTCACAAATTAATTAGGGAGATGGTGAGGAAAAGGACTTCTCCACTTTTGCAAATGAGCTTGAACTTTCACTTTAATAAAGCCCCAAGAGAAGCATCTGAACTTTATATTAAAGACTCGAGTTCTAAAGGCTCTGAAACATTTTCTAAAAACCAACGAAGCTATTTAGGCAAACACCAAGTTGCTTTCATGTTTGTCTTTATAGCTATAGTAGTTACATCTCTGGGTGTATACAGAAGTGGCCTTTGTTTCAAATATCTCCAGTTACTTCATTCAGGTGTCTTCAGTTTGCCTCACATGTCTCCAGTTGTTCATATAAAATTCCTGTTCTGTTGCCTTTTGTGAACTTTTGTGAAATAACAAAATCAACAAAATACTGAACTTAGACTACTTAGGATCAGAATAAAAAGAATATATCGTATTCAGAGTATTCAAATTTAAATTATCCATGTTTTTCGAACACTAAGAATTATAATTCTCTCAAGATTGACTTTAATCAATTTGTGTAATCCTTAATAGTAGTGAAGCTAAAATATAGAATATTAAAGTCCTATTTTATGAGAGATAAAAATTAGGACTGCTCTTCCTGGATCTTCAGAAGTAAACTTATCTGAAGGTTTAAGTAACTTCTGCTCTCAGGATATATGGACACGGAAGTCAACTCAGCGTTCGGTAGAGACATTTCACAACGCGAGCAGGTGCATCAGAGAGGAAAATCTCCATTCTGCTTACTCAGTTCATTCACTATTTTCCTTCCTATTACAGTTTCCTGATACAGCAGTGTTATGCTCTTCTGAAGATGGGGATTTTCATCCAAACCCTCTTTTAGGACTGCCTTCATACCTTCACACCTGAATGTATTCTTCGTTCTTCTGGAATGTTTATAGGGCTGCTCTGGCTCTCGCCACTTGCGACTGGATTTTGGTGCGACTTCAGAATCTGAGGTAAATCCTTCTTGTTATTTCATCCATCAGTTCAACAGCCAGTGGTGTGGTAGACCTTCCCACGCTAGCGTGAGAGCCTAATGTGACATTTTCAGGAGTTTTTGCAGGTATCCATGGATTCCTTTGTTTTGCTTTGTTTTCCTGGTTGTGGATTCCTGATGGTTGTCGGAGCAGGAAGAGCATTACTAACTAGTTCTTTTTTTTTGGTTAAGCATGGACCAGCAGCTACAGAATTCAGGGACTGAGCAGAGAGGAGAAATAAGGAGAGAGTCTGGGAGTGAAAGTGTGTGCAACAGGCTGTAGAAGCTGTCTGCTCACAGTGATGTGAGTGCAACACACACACACACACACACACACACACACACACTCCAGAGTCAGCTCGAGTAGAAGTTCTAGTAGGGAAGGATGGGGTGATGGACCATGCAGGACCACATCTGCAATTTGAGTAATTACCTCTCCCATCTTGGCCTGGCATGGGCTCGCTTTATCATTCAAATGTTCTGAGCTGAGTGTGAACAAAAGCCCTTCACTCAACAACTGGCTCAGACTTGAAATAGGAACAAAATGTTCAAAAATAAACGATAGTAAATTCATGGGTGAAAAGAGAAATGGAGTATCATAAAACTAGGTAATTTGGCTTGCGAAATAAGTGTTTGCTCTCTGGGAGCTTTCCCCTGCTATCCCCTTTCCCTTGGACCTCCAGAAAGAAAAGGAAGGCCTTGCTTGGCGTATGTCATTAGTTTCCATCGTGCTGCCTTTGAAACTGGTTTTCTATTTAACGTCTAGCCTCTTGCAAACTTTTGTGGATACTTGTGCCATTTTAAATACTAGACTGAGCAAATTTCTCCCTTCTGTTTAGCCAAGACTCATCATCCCAGAGAATGTTTCTATTCTAAGACTCAGACCTCCCCCCCTCTCAAAAAAGACTCGTGTCTTCCCCATCAGACGAGGTATCTGACATCAGAAAGAGCTCCCTTTTTCAGAGCCTGCCCTCTTTTAACAGGTGGTGTAATTTTGAATTTTCCCTTATAATCTGTGGTAGAGATTGCTGGTTAACCGGCAACATCTATTGGCCCCTTCTTCCAAATAGTAGCAAATTCCATAATTCATCTAGATGAATGGAATAAGAGCTAAATTTTTCAAACTCTCTTAAGGCAGAGCGTAGTCGTCTTACTAAGTTCAAGTAATGGCGTATAAGCAGGGTAATGTGGACAGATTCCAGGAACCTTCTTTGAGAGATATGTGGTGTAGTCCTTTTTTCTGTCCCTCCCTTTAATCCATAGCCTGGAACATGGATGCCCACATTTGGGACCTTGAAAACAGGGTACATGCTTGGATGGTAGGATGGCGAGCAAAAGTCTGTAAAGCATGGTTGCCATATCTTCCCCATGCTATTCACCTCTAGGTTTTGTTAGTTTACAGAGAAGCTTTTTGTTTATGTTATTTTAACTTTACACTTTCATTTATAGTTAGGTTTTGCTCTTGTGGACAGACCTGGTACTATATCTCCCCCAATCCATATGTCCAAGTCCTGACCCCAAGTACCTCAGAAGGGTCATTGCAGATATAATCTGTTTGGATGAGGTCAGTAGGTGGGCCTCAATCCACTATGACTGGCATCCTTATAAAAAGAGGAAATTTGGACCCCGGGGGAATGCCAGGTGAAGATTAAGGCACAGATCAAGGCCAGGCTTCTACAAGCCAAAGAATGCAAAGATTTCCAGCAAATCACCAGAAGCTAGGTAAGAGGCATGGAACAGATTCTCTCTCAACCCTCAGAAGAGACCTTGCTGATACTTTGATCTCAGACTTGCAGCCTCCAGAACTGTGAGACAATAAATTTCTGTTGTTCGAGCCATCCACTTTGTGGTACCTGGTTATGGCAGCCCTTGGCAACTAATACCCTGTCCTAGCCAATTCATGTCTGGCCAGAATAACCTTGGCTTAATCCAGAGCAATATTATTCTTTACCATTCAGATATTCTTACCATTCAGATAATAGAAACTCCACACATACCCATGTGCCCACCTGACCTTCTATCATAATCTCCATCCCCGATCAGCAGTTTGAGCCAATCTCCTTTATCTGGAAAGACTAAGCAAGGAAATCTTGTGGCTCCCCTCTGATAGTGTGGCTCTATCACACAGGAGTGCATTAGCCACATTCAAATGTTGGTTTATTTTAGGTCCCACATAGAATATTTTCATGCCAGTGGAACTGCTGTGAACATCTCAGCCAAAATGTATTCCCCATCATTGACTGCTCCTGGTGAGTTAGTGAGTGAGTGATGAATGAATGAGGTGGATTTGGCTGACATTAGCCCAAGCAGTTATACCAGAGCTTTCTGTTAAACACTGGGCTATAGTGTCTAAAAGTGGGGCCTGTGGTGTCATAGGTCTCTAGATTCAAATCCCAGTTTACCATTTGCTAGTGTATGATCCTGGAAATTATGTAATATTTCTATGCCTCAGTGTCCTCACATGTCAAGTGGGGGGATATGATAGTTGCTTTCTTACCAATTATGATTTATTTTATGTGAACTACTTTTCATGAGCCATGTCATGATGTGCTGCGGCCGGTTTGTACTGGCTCACAAGGACTGATAATGTACACCTTTTCTGATTCTCCGAATCCTCCCATCCCCACATCCAGTAACATCTTATTAGTAGCTTGAAATTAATTGGTCCTGTGAGAGTATATACACCGTGGCAATTGTCAAACAGTACACATCAGGGGCTGGGTTGCCCATATGCCATAAATTCTGTATAAATGTTAACATCATTATGATTCTTAGTAGGCACTCTTTACTCCCTTGTGGTTTGGAGAAAGCATTCTGCTAATTAAATAAATTCTGAGTTGAAATACCACTGATGGGATTCATTTAGCAGTTGATTACCTCAGGGGAATTCTTGCATACCTTTGTGGTCTATAGATCTTAAGCCTTAATTCATGTGAACTGATCTTTGGCTCCATGAAAGTAGGAACCGTGTCCGCTTTTCTTATTGCTGCAGCCCCCATTTCCCCAGCACGGACCTAGGAAGGAGTAGACACGCATAAATACTTGTTAAGTGAATAAATGAATGAATGGAATTTCTCTCAACACTCATATTTTCCACAGGGCTTTCACATCTATTTCACTTTTTCCTCCAAAACCACCCTTTGATTAATTAATTAAAGGTCACAGTGTTGTCCACATCAAATGAGTGAGGAAACTGAAATCCAAAGATGTGCCTAATTGGTGATTTGCTCTCATTCATCATATTATGTCCATTAGTCCAGCATTTCCCAAAATGCTCCATAGATGTGAATTCTGAAGGATGTTAATAGTTTTCGTGTGACAGAGGGATCCAGGGAAGAATAGGTTTCAAAAAGACTGAAGCAAAAAGAAAATTGGCTTATTCAATACAGTTTTATCAGAGACTTCATTAAGCCAATGTACATTGTGAAAGTGGAGTGGGGTTGGCTGGACACGGTATTGAATGACGTATCCAATGTTATTAGCAGAAAATAGTCACTAGACCAGTGCTTCTCAGACTGTCATATGCACGCGAATCACCGGGCAATCTTGCTAAGATGCAGATTCTGATTCAGTGGGTATAAGGTGGGGTAAGAGATTCTGCGTTTCTAGCGAGCTCCCAGGAGATGCTTGTGCGGCTGGTCCACAGGCCACACCTTGAATAGCAAGGCTCCAGAACACATTAGAGTCAAGAAAAATATTTGGTATCCCCATGAAAGAGCATATACCACCACTGAAGAATATACTACTCACCATCGGGACCAATTGTTTAAACCAGTATGCTGCTTAGAAGGGATGAGGAAATGTGGGATCAACCCATACGGAAAACACGTTTTGGAGGAAGCAGCAAGCAAGACTAAATTGAAGTAGCTTAAGTAGGGCAGGTTGCATTCGGCTAACGTTTAGATGGTGGGTTAACTGGAGAAGGGACACAAGGATGGTTAAACAGCCCCTAATTGGCATAGGGACTAAAGGAGCTTCATTTTGCCATGAAAACCCAGGTGGGAGGAGGGGATGGGGCAGGGAGAAAGACACAGTACTTGTTCAGATTTGTTATTATTTTCTTTCTCTACCTACAAACTCAAGTTCTGTAGGTTATGAAATTTTAAAAACGAACTCATTTTTCAAAATGGGATATTAATGTCAGAAATTGGAGGGGGAAAATGGACTGAGATAAAAAGAGGTTAACCTGAGTCAAGTGTAGTAAGGTAAGTAAGGTAAGACCACAAAATATAGTCAGATATGTAAAAAGGTTCATAAACCCTTCGCCCTCCGAAGACCCATCTTTCTGCCGAGGCCCTGTTCTCGTCTGCCAACCTGGTTCTGGCACCTGTGCTACTCCAGCGGCTGCTGATCTCTGCTGGCTGCCTTGGCCTGGCAGACTCTTCCCTCCTGGTTCCTTGACAACCGTGTTTTAATAACCTTTGTGGGTCACACAGTTCATAAATGCAGAGCTTGGGATTAGTCTAATGGAGGTGTGATAAGGTTCTCCCATAATATTTCTATCAGTGATTCATTTCTACCAGTTATGGCTTGACATATTTTGGTAACTTATTTGAAACAAAAAGGCTAATAACTCATGACTCCTTAATAGATCAAAACCTTTATCAGCGGAAAGCACTATTTTTGCTTAATTTCATAATTTCTCCCTTCAGTTCTTTACGTTCATTGGATCACTACCATTGTTTACATTTTTAGACTTATCTTTGTTTATCTTTCTACAATGCTAGCTTATATTATCCTCTAGTAATTAAATTTCTTCACTCAATTGATTTGTTGTCAGAGTCGACAGGTTTTGTTTTATTTGGGTAGTCTTGTTTATGTGTTTGGATTTTTGCATGTCCTGGCGTTTTCCTTTTTTTAAAAGAAAGCTTCTCTTATATTACTCATTTGGTTAACTTTCTGCTATTTTTAATCGTAGGTATTCTGTTTAAAGTATGTTTGTGGTTACTTAACAATTTTTAAAAGACATTGTCTAACCTGTATTTCTTAAGTTTCAAACATCAGGTATGAAACGGTATCTTTACTTGATTTGAATAGAATTGACTCCTTGCTAAGAAAAATGATTTAGTACATTTGCCATCCCCTGTTTACCACCATAACTGCGAAATGCAAACAGCTGGACTTTTTTTTTTATCGTTGCCAGAGCTGTCATTGATCAGTACTGAAGGTATAATCTACAGGTACACAGCTCTGGCGGTCTTTCAAATGGATACGGTGGAAATTTACAAACAGGTTAGTCTCTTCCCCCATAAACATCTGTGTCTTGCGCCATATACATCCACACTGTGGTGTTCCCGATCTCTTGGAACATTTGTTGATCAGTGAGAATTCATAGTTGTTTCTGCTCCAGAGTTTGGACTCAGGCATAGTCAGTTAAAACTGAGTTTTAAAATATCATAAAACAACTATCCAGTGCCCAGTAGAACCTTAGTTAACATTATTTTCTTCATGTTTCAGCGCTGCATTTTACTACTCTTGTCTTATCTAGTGGAATTGGTGCACATGTCAAATGGTGTTCCTCATTACGGTGAAAAATGAAACAAAAGGTGCTTTTTTCCCATTACCTTGTATCCCGAAATAGCCAGAATATATACACATGGCACCAGAAGAACAGAGAGCTTGCCTTTTTCTAACTTGTTTTAAAAGTTCAGTGCAGACAGGCTAAATCCATCTGGGAATTCTGTGGGTCACAAGTGTCATTAGTGGTGCAGAGTTGAAGCCGTCTAGAGCTGACTCTAGAATATTTACATGGAAAGGTTGTTTGTGTTGCCTTAAATCTTCTTTGAAGGTTATGATAGCCACTTAATGACTGGCTATTTTTTTTTTATCAGTGATACATTCTTTGTTTAATTCAAAAGCATCTGATACTTCTTACCTAAATACAGAATTTTAAGTCACACACATAATACAATGTGTATTAACATTACAGCCCAGATACATAGCCCTAATTTTGTATTTACTCATGTGATTTGTGTCATTTGAAATGTACTGTTCAAATCAGAGTTTACATTTCAAAAGTTATATTTAGTGGTAACTCTCAATATATTCACTTATAAATAGTTCTTAGGATGTCATTTTTCAGAATATGAAGATATATGAGTGTATCCTTGGGAAGTTAAAAACCACAGCTAATTATTGTTTTCTGAGACTGTGTGTGTGTATGTGTTTTCCTATGATAATGGTTTCTTAAAATATTCATTTAAAAGCAAATATTAACCATAAATGGAAACATCTATGGCAATTACCATTTGAAATGGTTTAATCAAAACACCCATCCTGACTTTTTCTCTGTCATCCTTTCCAAGCAGGTGAGGCCCTGCATCTTAGGAAACATTTTACCCAAGCAGCAAAGTTCTGCCCACCCTGAAAGGCCTACCCCAGGTTTCTGCTCTAGTAGCACGCTTCTCAAAGTAAACACCCTTAAAAACTAAAAATAGAACAGAATGGCTACTTTAAGCCACTCATGGGTTATGGTAAACTGTGTACCAATCTTAGGGAAAATTAAAGCAGCAGTTTGCTGAATTTCCACATGAAAAGAACATCAGTAAAGCCAGCACAATATTATTTTTTGTAAGATTTTATTTGTTTAAGTATTCCCTGCACCCAACATGGGGCTCAAACTCACAACCCCAAGATCAAGAGTCGCATGCTTTACGGACTGAGCCAGCAAGGCACCCCCGCCACATTATTATCTTAATAATAAGGAAATCACTGCATTTTTATGATGATTCTTATAAATTCTAGGACTTAAAATGGCAGTTTCAAACATACCTCAAAATATTTCCATAACATTTAATTTCTCTCTCACTGGCTTTTCTTCATAGTTAAAACACACACACACACCCCTCTATTTTAAAAACTTAACATTGTGAAAAATTTGACCTGCCACATAAGCAGTACTTTCATATTGTGAAATTAATATATTCCACATTTCAGGGGTTTGATAAATTCTGTGGACTGTCACTCACCAATGTATAGAAACTTTGAAAATCCCTGATCTTCTGGCTGGTCATTTGCTGGCAGTGTCACCATGACAAACTTGGGTCGAATCCATTTCAAGGCATTAAGTGGCAGCATAGCTCTTACAGGGTGGCAAGAGCTTGTTACCAGTGCTTGGACTGGTCAGGGGTTGTTCCCAGTGATTTGGATGAGAAAAAGGCCACTCGATGCTCTTAGGAGCTGAGGCGGAATGGCGGAGGCTGACCACTAGATGGCAGTGCTCCGACTGCCATGGAACCGCAAGGGGAGGACAATTGGGTTTAACATTTCCCGTGCTATTGAGGAGGGCACCTGTTGGGATGAGCACTGGGTGTTGTATGGAAACCAATTTGACAATAAATTTCATACTAAAAATAAATAAATTTGGATTAACACATTTTTTAAAGCAAATTTATAATTGGCAAAGTTTTCAAAACGACATTGGATAGTGGTAATTGCATACAATTTTACAGGCAGTTCAATACCGCAGCTCTCCAGTACTTTTCTGGTTCCTGTAGTACACCCTGGACTTGAAAGGCAAAACCTGTCTGGGTCACCATGGTGGAGAGGAACAGACTTGGAGTCCCTTTTTCAAGACAGCAGTGTGGCTTGCTTGTTTCATTTCTTCACAGGACCCATCCTGTATCTCCAGGGCTGGGGACACCTCCCAGAGTCACAGTAAACTTGGGACTTGCGGGTTTACCTGGTTGTGAAAGATTTTATGTCTAACGTAAGGTGTCCTGAAAGTAGAGATGTCTGCTCTTCATCCCCAGCTCCTGGTTTTTCCCACTGCGATTTTCTCAGCTTTGGCTTCTTTAGAATCAGTGCCGTGTGTCTGTGCAGCGTATGGTTCGCAACTGACCTGTAGTGTTTTCACTTTTACTGAGTCTGTTTGTAGACAGAAAAACAATTACCTTTGTTGAGCCACTTGATTCCCCACCCTGCCTCACACACACACACACACACATTTCCCTCTTCTTGTGGACACACTTAGGCAGGGGCTTACACTGAGGGTCCTGCTTTGCTCTGAAACCAGGCCTGCAGCAGGTGTTGATGAGATATTTGCATTTTGAGAGCAACTGTTGCTGTGGGGCTGTGGAAGAAGAGTTGGTTGTTATTCTAACAGGTTCCTGAGCTCCAGGATTGCTTCAAAATTAGATTCTTGAAAGCTGGTTTAAGAAGGTCCAAGAGAAACTGTCCTCTTGAGGTTTTGCTGGTACCACTGAGACCCCTTCTGTCCATGAACCATAATAACCTTGCTCCTCCCCCTTTTTCTGCTTTTCTTCTCCATCAGGTTTTTAAAAAACAATTGAACAGTTGAAGTTCCTACTGATAAGCTTGTCTTCTGAGACTTTTATTCCTCAGTTTACTCATTTTTTTCAGATTTGGTTCTAGAGAGGGAACATCTCCTTTAAGCCACTAATACTTGTGATTTACACAGAAGTATCATTTACTGGCAGCTTAAATAATGTAATGCTGCAATTGCAATTGAAGCCTTTGGTAAATTAGTACCACCATCTACCTTTGCCCTTGCAAGTGATCAATACATTTCAGTAGGAGAATGGGCAAAATTGTGTGTAATTGCCAGTGGAGATTTTCCTGTGATTTAAAAAACAAAGCAAAACAAAGCAAAGAAGAAACCTGTGGCACAAAACAGGTCTCTGGCAATGAGGTCTTCCGTTCAGGCTCAGTATCATTCGCACCTCTAGGGGGCGCTAGTTTTACCGTTGCCATTAGTGGAGTTGCAGTTCAGTTGTCTTAAATCTCCTTTCATCTCCTGAGAACCTGTGGAAATGCTTGAATGGCTTTTTGCGGGGGAGTCTAGAGTTGGAAATGGCAAGGGGTGGCCTGCAGCTTCCTGTCTTGTCTCCCGCCGAAACTGTTCTTTGAGAGCAAGTTAATGACAAAGATGTTGGTGTCAGGGACTCTAAACTAGAAGGTTCAGATGTAACAATGAAATTTAACCCATCCTGAAGCCACGCAATGACAGGAACTGAGACAGTCCCCAGAATCAGAGACAGGTCCTCTGATTTTTAGACCCCATTTCCATAATGTCATCAGGAGTTTTCTAGCCCCGGATTCCTGCAATTTCCCTCTGATTACACTCGAGATCTTGCAGCCAAGCAGGTGCTGCTCTGCAGGTTTCAGTGACAGTCTTAACATGTGGGATCCCTGGATTACGGGGTCACTGGCCCCTCCCTCAGACCCTAGGCCTGCATATGCTGCGTGCACTAGGTGATGTTTAAACATTTCTTAAATGTACTTCATATTTTTTAAAAAAAATTTAATGTTCATTTATTATTTTTGAGAGACAGAATGTGAGCGAGGGAGGGGCAGAGAGAGAGAGAGAGGGAGACACAGAATCTGAAGCAAGCTTCAGGCTCCAAGCTGTGAGCACAGCCTGATGCGGGACTTGAACTCACGAATCATGAGATCATGACCTGAGCCGAAGTCAGATGCTCAACTGACTGAGCCACCCAGGTACCCTGGGATGTTTTTTAAAAATAACTTTGAGGGCACCTGGTGGCTCAGTCAGTTAAGTGTACAACTCTTGATTTCCCCTCAGGTCATGATCTCGCGGTTAGTGAGATAGAGCCCCGCATCTGGCTCTGTGCTGACAGTGCGAAGCCTGCTTGGGATTCTCTATCTCCCTCTCTCTCTCTGACCCTCCCCCACTTGTGCTTTTCTCCTCTCTCCCAAAATAAGTAAATAAACTTAAAAAATAAATAAGTAAAAATCACTTTCTACCCTGGCCAATGATTATTTGTCTTAGAAGGATGCTAATTTCCAGGCTGCATTTTTAAATCTCATTGCCCTTAAAAACCAGCCTTTAAAATAAATCTGTGGCTTAAACATACCTGGCAGATAGAAAGAGAACCCAGGAAATTCCTATATGTATTAACCTTCATTACCTAATCTTCAAATGATATGTTTTATGTTTGCCATTTTGTATAATCACTGTTACTTGAAACAGATATTAGATTCATGAAAGGGTTACCAGGCACATAATGCCCCTCTATCTTATTCATAGTTAAAAAAAAAAAAAAGCAATTTGCTCATTTGAGTTTTTATAACTTACAAAATGTCACCATGATCTGGTGGGAAGATAGGTCATATCAAGCACATGAATGAAATTAGATTTGAGAAATTTGGGAATCAAACCAGGAGGAAAATCTGAACTAGGATATGATAGCTAAATTTTTAAGATGGTCCTTCTACAGTTCACATTTTTCAATTTGACTAAAAAGGAAAAAATGCTTTAAATAAAGAGTTGTTATTCCAGAACTTTGCAAATGATTTATTCTTCTATAATGGCTAGTAATTTTTGAGTGCTAATACTCAGAATAGTGCCAAATTCACGATTTTACTGGCACGAATTCACTTAATCCTCAGCACAACTCTGTGAGGCACATACCCTTGCTATCCGCACTTGACCAAGAGTTTAAGTATGTTGTTCAAGGTCACACAGAACGTCATTTGATGTGGAGAGAGACTCGGGCAGCCAGACTTCAGAGCCTGCGTATCTGATGTCATTATGTCTGCAGTGTCCCACGCCTCCTAACCTTCAAATGCACGTACCTGTGAATATTACATTGAGAATATCCACTCGGTAACCTTTTTTGCAGAGTCCCCAAGGAAAAAAAATGATCTTTCTGATTTTTATTTAAGAGACAGGATAGATAGCTTCATGATGAGAGTGCAGCATCCAGAAGTAACCCTCTGAGGTCACGTCTCAGCACTGTGACTTTGGACAAGCTACTCTACCTACAAGTGTCATGATTTCCTTCGTAAAACAAGGATGTTGAGTAATAGTACCTACCCGCTTATGGCTGTTTTGAGAATCAAATGAGTTCATACATAGCACTGGAGCAGTACCTGATACAGTAAAATCTTGGATTGCCAGTAACTTCTTCTGGGACTGTTCCGCAAGATGAACAAGCATTTCTAAGAAATTTCAACTTGATAAATAAGCGATGTCTTGCAATATAAGTCGTACATGATGCCAAATGTCACATGAGCACAACTGAGCCAATGGTTCTCCCTTCCTCTCGCTCACTACAGGATTGTGGGTGATTGTCTCCCATCCTCGGATGCTCAGTCTCAGGCCACAGTGTTTGACAGAAATCAGTGATTTTTCAGAATGTTGGAAGGTGCCCAAAACTGGCACTAGAGTATTTTTTTTGTCACTTCAAAGCACCTATGCACAGTCCTTTGCTTTTCCATACCAAGAGTAAGCTTAGGAATGCTTTGCTTCATTCTAGGTCAGGCTGCCTGAGGATATAGACCCTTTCCTCTGCTCCCTTACTGCCAGTTACATTAAATACAGTAGATGACAAGAGTTTATCAATACTGTACTGTAGTCAGCATCCGTGCGAGGGTATACAATGGTCCCCATGCAGAAAAAGGTTGAAAAGCAAGGCAGTAAGGAGGAGGAGATGATTATGGTGGAAGTTAAGAAGGAAATCATAGAGATATACAAACGAGGTATGTGAGTGGCCGAAATGGCAAGATTTTATGAGAAGTCTATGTCAGCATCTCTTCTGCAGAGGAGGAGGAGAAAAAGGCAGAGGAACCCCTCACTTTAAATGAGATTAGGGAGATGTGTAAAATGTGAGAAGCATTGCAAAATTTTGTAGAAGACCAATGCCCGAATAAGGCTGTAGCAGTGTGAGCGATGAATCTGTTTAATAACAGTGCAAGGTCACATTTCTGCAAAATCCTCAAAAGGAGGCAAAAGCAAGTGCCGTTGGATAGGTTCCCTGTTAAAGTTGCGTGAAAAGAAAAGATTCCATTGAGTCAATAGATAGCAGTGATTCCATTAGTGATAGTGAAAGGCTTCCTAAACAATAACCCTCCTCTCTCTTGTCTCCCTCACACCAGCCAAGAAGGTTTTCAAGGGTAAGTGCAGGTTAATTTATTTTTCTTTATATTTTGTATTTGCTTTATTATTTTGTATTACAGTATTGTAATAATTTTTATATGAATATTTTGGGGTTGTGGAATGAATAATCTGAGTTTCCATTATTTCTTATGAGGAAATTTGTTTTGGTGTATAAGTGCTTTGGATTACAAACATCTTTCCAGGACAAATTATGCTTGCAAACTAGGGTTTTCCTGTACACAGTAAATACTTCATAAGCCTTTTTCTTATTACTGTTGTTTAATCTGCTAATATCCAGGGGTGTCTGGATGGCTCAGTCGGTTAAGTGTCCGACTTCAGCTCAGGTCATGATCTTGTGGTTCTTGAGTTTAAGCCCCACAGGGTGCTCACTGCTGCCAGCTCTGAACCTGCTTCAAATCCTCTGTCTCCCTCTCTCATTCCGTGCCGCCCCCCCCCACGCTCTCCCTCTCTCTCAAAAATAAACATTAAAATTTTTTAAAATGGGGTTTTTTTAATCTCCTATCAACATGTCAAAAATGATTTCAAAATACACAATGCTGATGGGTTATTCTGGCTAGCAAAGAGCTGGTGCTCTGTTGATGTTTGGTCATTTGGATCTGGGGCAAAGACCAAGATAAGTGCTGTAGTACATATTTTAATTATTATTCTCTAAATGTGAGATTTTACTGTGGTACACACTCCAGGATTTGTTTGGCTAATGAGATCCAGAAGTACCTGGGAGTGCCAGCTTGTATCAGGCTGACAATTCATTCATTTCTGAAGAAATTCCATGCATGATCCATACGATATGAAACTCCTGTGTTTCGTGATCCCTTTTACTTCAGGTAAATAAGTTCTCTTAAACACATTGCAATAGCATTTATTGTGGTAGGTACTTTGCATGCATAGTTTCCAATCCTACCCACACCATAGGGATATATGCTCTTATCACCACTTTACATATGTGGAAACATATCCAGAGTCACTCAGCCAATAGGAGTTAGGGTCAGTATTAAGGCTCCAGTTGTCTTATTCCAAAGCACAGACTTCACCCAGGCTAACCATAGTAAAAAACCATAATCAACAACAACAACAAAAAGATTGAAGCAGTAGAAAAGGCAGAAAAGTGGTATTTTAATGTCTCTTCCACCAGTTAGGGGCAAATTATTCAACTTTTGTAGGGCAAAGAGTCAACAGAATAGGAACACTAAACTTTTCTGAGGCAGATTGAACTAGTTTTCTTGCAATCTTTCAGGCCTGTGATATTTATTGTTTTCACTGATTTTTATTATTTATGTGTGTGTATTGGCCTCTGTCATGTGCAAGGGCCTGTACCAGGAGCTACAAAGCATGGGGGGAAAAAAGGTGATTTTTGGATCTCTTGAGACTAATGACGTTAGTGAACCATGGGCCCCAGTAGAAAAGAGAGTCATGGTCAACACAGCAGGCAGAAGTGCCAGAGGAGAAATGCAGTGTCACCAGGTCAGAGGAGGCAGGAGCATCATCAGTTGGGATGTTAGGGAAGACCTCAAGGTGCAGGTGCCATTTAAAATGAACTTGAAAAGAGTTGGAGGGAGGACATTCTCGGCAGTAGACAGCATCTTACGAGGCAAGGTGGTGGGAAGCCATGATGTGGTTGGATGAAATAGTGCCTTTCTGGTTTGAAGGAAGTGCAGAATATTGGAAGATAAGGCTAAACTAGATTGAAAAGCCAGGTTAGGAAGATCAGTTTGCTTATGAAAGAAAAGTCTTTTAAAGAAAGCTTTACAGCATGAGTGTGAAGGCCTAGACCTAGATTTTAGAAAGATTAAGCAATGCAGTATGTCAATACCAAGTCTAGGACCCTGAGAGAATGCTGGTACCATGGACAGGAAATAGGATACCAGGAGGAAGTGACTGGTTTACCCTCCTCCATTTGTATTTAATGTATTTAATTTGAAGAACTATGGAAATGCAGAACTGGACTTTGGGAGAAGGAGCAGGAGAGATTATATCAGTCAGTCCATTATAAACGTAAGTGAAGGTGTGACATGGCAAGACTGCCAAGAGGTGAGTCTGTAAGAGAAGAGGGCCAAAGACAGACCTCAGGGGTGTAAACATCTAGCTAGCAGGTAGTACAGAGAAGTCAGTGGGAAGCAGAGGAGGAGCAGTAAGCAAAATAGTGGAAAAAGCAGCAGAATTCAGTGTTTGGGAGTAAAAGGAGGAGAGAATTTCAGAAAGCTAAATGATTTATTCAATTGTAAACTCCCTGAGAGCAGGCTACATTACCTATTTATTTCAACATTTCCCCAGAATAGATGTAATAGAGTATTGCACACATTCTTGGTGTCCAGTAAATGTTAAAGGTCTGTAATATGCAATGCTATTCAATGTTTGAGGAGACCATTCGTTTTCATGATTAGGACATCCTGGTTATTGTTCTTGTGTGCTTCCAGCCTTTCTGTTTTAAGGAAAATAAAGGACAAAGACCGTGTCTGAATCAAAGATTAAGGAACATACAACATTGTCTCTAGGCACGTGTTCTGCTGGACCACGAATGCAAAAATGTCTGGTTTCCTCTTATTTGTGACTCAGCACTCTGCGTGTTCGCGTGAATGTGTGGTTGCGAATGTGTGTGATAGCAGGAGGTGGAGGCCACCAAGATGTCCATCTGTGGAGAAGAGATGAGCCCATGCAACAGAGGTATGTGCAATGAGAGTAACATCTGTCGGCACCCTTGTACTAGATGCACAGAGGGTACTACAGCTGTACCTTGTAGCCATCACATCAAGTGGAAAGAGAAGAATCCTAGCGTAATAACACCTATATAAATACAAACACATACACTGTTCAACATAACACAAGGGTACATACATGGCCAAAAGCATTCACTAGAGTGGGCATCTCCTGGGGCAAGAGAGAGAATAAATGTGAGAATCAGGGTGAATGGGGAAAAAAGAATAAAACAAAAAGAAGGACCTTGAAAAGATCAATGATGAGGTATGTGATGATTCATACTTTGTGGTGGATATCAAAAGCAAAAAGGGCATATGTGATGGACGCTTTTTTTTTTTTTTTGCATCATGATAAATGTGCTCTTTAATCCTCATCCCCTATTTTACCCATCCCCCAACACATCTCTGCTCTGGTAACAGTTTGTTCTCTATAGTTGAGTCCGCTTCTTGGTTTGTCTTTCTCCTTTGCTCATTTCTTAAATTCTACAAATGAGATCATATGGTATCTTTCTCTGATTTTGCTTAGCATAATACTCTCTAGCTCTATTCATGTTGTTGCAAATGCTGAGATTTTATTCTTTATTGTGGCTGAATTATATTCAGTAATATACTATACACATAGTGTATATACACTATACTATAGTATTGTGTATATACTGTATATACATGCTATATGCATAGTGTATTATTGAATATAAATATTGTGTATATATTGAACGTATATTCAATATAAACTCTTTGCCAATTTGGATGTCTCACATCTTCTTTATCCATTCATCTATTGATGAACACTTGGGCTGCTTCCATAGTTTGACTATCGTAAATAAAGCTGCAGTAAACAAAAGGGTGCATGTATCTTTTCAAAATAGTGTTTTTGTATTCTTTGGGTAAATACCCAGGAGTGAAATTATTGGATCATATGGTATTTCTATTTTTAATTTCTGGAGGAACTTCCATACCGTTTTACACAGCGGTTGTGCCAATTTACATTCCTACTAATAGTGCATAAGTGTTCCATATTCTCCACATCTTTGCCAACACTTGTTGTTTCTTGTGTTTTTGATGTTACTCATTCTGACAGGTATAAGGTGATGTCTCATTGTGGTTTTGATTTGCATTTCCCTGATGATTTGTGATGTTGAGTATCTAAGTGTCTGTCGGCCATCCGTAACTCTTCTTTAGAGAAATGTCTGTCCATGTCTTCTACCCCTTTTTAAACTGGATTACTTGCTTTTTGGGTGGTGAGTTGTACCAGCTCTTTATAGATTTTAGAACTAACCCTTTATTGGATATGTCATTTATATATGTCTTTTCCCCTTCAGTGGGTTGCCTGTTAGTTTTCTTGATTGTGTCCTTCACTGTACAGAAACATTTTGATGAAGTCTCAAAAGTTTATTTTTGATTTTGCTTGCTTCAGATGTACCTAGAAAAATGTTGCTATGGTCAATGCCAAAGTGATTACTGCCTGTGCTCTCCTCTAGGATTTGTATGGTTTCAGGTCTCACATTTAGTGAGTTTATTTTTGTGTATGGTGAAAGTGGTCCAGTTTCATTCTTTCGCATGTGACTGTCCAGTTTTCCCAACATCATTTGTTGAAGAGACTTTTTTTCCATTGTATATTCATTTCTCCTTTGTTGAAGATTGACTAACTTGTGTACTTTATTTATTTCTGGGTTCTGTGTCCTATTTCACTGATCCATTCGTCTATTTTTTTGTGCCAGTACCATACTCTTTATACTACTGCTTTGTAATATAACTTGAAATCTGGAGTTGTGATCTCTCTAGTTTTTTTCTTTTTCAAGACTGCTTTGGCTGTTCAAGGTCTTTTGTGGCTCCATGTAAATTTTGGGATTGTATGTTCTAGTCTGTGAAAAATGCTATTGGTATTTTGACGGGGACTGCATTAAACCTGTAGACTGCTTTGGGTAGTATGGACACTTTAACGATATTCTTCCACCCCACGAACATGGAAGGTCTGTTCTTTTGCGTTGTCTTGAATTTCTTTTATCAGTGTTTTTACAGTTCTCAGAGTACAAGTCTTTTGCCTCTTTGGTTAAGTTCATTCCTAGATATTTTATTGTTTTGGTGGAATTATAAATGGGATTGTTTTCTTAATTTCACTTTCTGCTGCTTAACTCTTAGTGTATAGGAATGCAACAGATTTCTGTATATTGATTTTGTATGCTGTGACTTTACTGATTTACCAGCTCTAGTAATTTTTTGGTGGAGTCTTTAGAGTTTTGTATATATAGTGTCATATAAACTACATATGATGAGAGTTATATTTCTTCTTTACCAATTTGGATGCCTTCCATTTCTGTATATAGTCTAATTGCTGCGGCTAGGACTTCCAATACTATGTTGAGTAAAAGTGGTGAGGGTGGACATCTTTGCCTTATTCCTGACCTTAGGGGAAAAGCGCTCAGTTTTTCACCATTGAGGATGATGTTGACTGTGAGTTTTTCATATAAGGCCTTTACAACATTGAGATAGGTTCCCTGTAGACCTACTCTGCAGAGGATTTTTTTTTTATTATGAATGGATGTTGTACTTTGTCTAATGTTTTGGCACCTATTGAAATATGATTTTTATCCTTTCTCTTATTGATGTGACGTATCATGTTGGCTGTTCTGCAAATATTGAACCACTCTTGCATCCTGGCAATAAATCCCACTTGATAGTAGTATATAATTTTTTAAAAAATGTATTGTTGGATTTGGGTTGCTAACATTTTGCTGAGGATTTTTGCATCTATGTTCACCAGATATATTGGACTATAGTTTTTTTTTTTGTAGTGTGTTTCTCTATTTCCATATGTGATGGAAGCATTTTTATAAATCTCAAACTAATTGCAATAAAAAGCTCACACAATTATCAGTGAGGTGACTATATAGGCTTTACATTTATTATTTTATTATTAGCAAACCAAAAATACAGAAATAACACATACTATCTATATCCATAGTAAACCCCATGCATATCATAAGGTCTATTAATTTGAATCCCAACTCAGAGTGACATCAGGTTTGTTAGGAGCAACAAGAAGGGTGTGGCAATTTCTTTTAGTTGGAACAGAGGACACAGGGTTCCACACACAGGTTCTTCCAACACCAAAAACACGTACCTGAATGGTATAACCTAATATTTTATTATATGATGTACTTGTACCTCATATAATATGTAATCAGGTAATATGAATATTATACAATTATCAAGCAGGAATCCAGTATTAACATTTGTGTTACATTTAACAGTTGCATTTACTTCTTATTAAAATTTGTGTTGTACCAAATTAGTTTTCTACCCATTCAAATGAGGAGTGAAGTGCAACTTAAACTTATTAGCAAAGACATTCTCTATACATAGTAACTGGCATAAAATATGAAAAAAGAGAAAGATGTAGTTCCTTTACAAAGAATGCAGGAACCACCATTTTGCAAGTCATGAAATCATAATCCTATTTCTACTTTTTCCTCACTCTTTTCAAACTGGAAATGAGACCCAATAGGGTCCTGCAAACCACCGCCCCCACGATAGGAAGCCCCATTGCAGGCTAAGGGCAGGGTGTTTTTGCCTTTACTGCTTTCAACACAGAATTCCATTTGCTATTCCTTTGTTCTAACTGCTCTTTTTTAAACCTGTCTTGAAAAGAATGATGGTTGTCTTCATCCTCTGTCTCAGAGATGATTTCCATCTTCTGAATGATGAGTTTAATAAGCTCATGCTGTTTCTCCACAAGAGAAGTGAGATCCTTCAGCCTAAAAGGATATATAGGGCTCATGAACTTGTTTTCAGTTATCTTCTCAGTCTCTGAGTGCAGGAAGGCCTAGGTTACTAGAAGTGTCCTAGATCAGATGAGCTGTGCTCAGGTCACAGCATCCTGGTACTTATAATCTTTCTAAGCAATACATATTTTTAAAAAATATTTTAATGTTTATTTTTTGAGAGAGCGCACACGAGCAGGGAAGAGGCAGAGAGAGAGGGAGACACAGAATGCAAAGCAGGCTCCAGGCTCTGAGCTGTCCTCACAGAGCTGGACATAGGGCTTGAACTCATGAACCAGAGATCATGACCTGAGCCAAAGGCAGATGCTCAACTGACTGAGCCACCCAGGGGCCCCAGCAATACCTATTTTTTAAGTTTAAGTGTTTTTCCTAGTTTATTTTCGCTCCCATTTTAAAGATTAAAACACAGTTGCACAGAAAGATTAAACTGCTTTGCCCAGGTCAGTGCATTAGGAAGTAGTTGAAGAGGGCCTTAAACTCAGATCAGTTGATTCTAAAGCCCTCGTGCTCAACCACTGCACACTCTATACAGCTTCTCTCGGAATTCTCCAAAGCTTTCAAAGCTTTCATGTATGAATCCGGATGGCTCATGGGAATGCAGTTTAAAACACTAATTGGCAAACTGGTGAACTGCAGCACATAAGTTGTTGGGTCTAAAAATGATTTTCAAATGATTCTCAATATGCTATGACATCAGTCAATTAAAAGTACGACTTAATATGTGAAATAAACACAACTATACAACATAACCTTACATCATTATTTAAAAGTTTTATCAAATACAGATAAGGAAAAATACGTACCGATATTTCTGCTTCAATATTTCTGTTTCCAGAGATGTGTCAACATTTGGAATTTCCTGCCTTTCTTCTTGGGTATAAAAAATAAAATGAAATATAGCCTGCGGGATAAACGATTATTACTCAGGTTGAACTCAATTCAGAAACTATTTCTAGCACATGCACCATGATTCAGCTACTGAGCAAGGTACGATCACACCACAGATATTCTAAGACACGACTATGACCCTCAAGGCGCTCACAGTCTTTTGAGAGAAATAGACGTATAAAGAGCTATACGACAAACTCATACATAATTATAATAAAGTATGAGATGTACAGATAATCTAGAAGAAGGAGAAAATTGGAGTGGGGGATTATTTATGAAAAGGTAAAACTGAATCATTTTATATTTTCTCATGAAAAATGTCCATCGTCAGTGGTATTCCACACAGGATTAGTTCTTTCTCTAAAACTGCTCTGCACAACTGAATTTCCCATGAGGAAATTTCAGAAATGCCATTTTAATGTGTTTTCAAAATTTAGTGTTTTTAAACCATTGGTAGACTGGAAAGCGTTAAGGGCGGATGTGAAATGACCAGGAATCAATGAGTCAATCCTAGGAGTCCACGGAAGAGAAGATGGAAACTTGCACAGGCCAACCAGGAAGACTGATCAACCAAACAAGGGAGTGACTGGGTGTGAGGGGTGAGGAGAGGGAAAGGAGGTCAAGGATGACCTCTTGCACAGGCAAATGAATGGTGGTGATGTTAACTGAAGCAAGAAACTTTGGAGAGAGGAGGCTTTGTCATTCTTTCCCTGCAGGGAGACTGAAACCTGGGAGGAGTGAAAACTTTGAGTTCCTTTTGAAGAGTTTATTCTGAATATGCTGAATTTGAAGTACCTTTGAGCCATACCAGTGAAGATGTCAGGTAGACAGTTGGACAGAAGAGCCTGGAACTCAAAGAGAGCTCCCGGAAGAATGAATTGCCAAGCCTTCTGTGTTTCAGGAGTAGTTGCAAACACGGGTATGAATGACATTATACAGGGAGCTAGTGTAGTTAGAATAAGGCCTAGGCCAATACCCAAATCAACTTTATCATTTTATGACCACAGCACAGAAAATTAACATGCAAAGAACTCAGAATGTTCATAGAACTAGGAGGAAGCCCAGGCATGATCAGGATTAGCATCCACTGCTTCTCTCAATACAGTCCCCCCTTTACCATTATAATGCAGTGGCCTTGTTTAGTCTTTGATATCTAGTGTATTTTCTATAATGCACACTCTCCATGCGCATGTGTGTGCATATATGTACCTGAATGTACATATGTGCTCTATATTTTCATATAGACACACACATAATTTGCACATGCATATAAGTGATAGGTGACTGGGAAAAACAAGAAAGGTACACCCGCACTTTAAAAAAGATACAAGGTACAGTCGGTCCAACCCACCCATGTGCTCTCACAGGGATGTGGTACATGTTTAACACTGATGCTGTGAATGAGCCACTAGGAAGAAGGAGCACAGGTCTCCCTCCCACTGCCCATCGCTTTTCACACTGTTGGGTAATCATGCACTTTGTTGTTTTTTTTAAGTCACAATTCCTTCTTTTCCACAGGCACAGTGACTCAAAGTCTATAGAAGGGTACCCTTAAGGATAACACAACGAGTGAATGTCAAGCAGCAGCACATTCTCCACGCTGGTATTTTTCACATGTACTTACTAATAACCCTGTACATCTGGGTCTGTTGGGATACACGATGATGGATTTCTGGTCTACTTTGCGTAGGAACCACAGTGGCAGCTTCTTCTCTAAGCTGGTATGAAGTTCCACCTAAAGCGCATTTTGGATTTATTGAGAGAAATGACTAAGAAGCATCTAGAATCCTTACACTACACAGAGACAGCGATGAGTACAGTAAACTGAAAAACGACTCCTGTGTCCTTTACACCACGCAGCTGGGTTTCCCATCTCTCCTCTCAATCACCGACAAGACAGGGGCAGCAATATGAAGTTGGGACAAATTGTTTAAAGAAGAAGTTAAACTCAAGTGAGCAGCTGTTCACTGTTCAGGGACTGTGACTGACACTGGGCCCATAAGAAAAAGCCTTCGTCCATCCCCTGGGGTGTTACAGAAAATGTACACGACTGCACAGAGTGCAGGTATGAAGGCGCGCCTGTGGCAGGACAGGAAACAGTGCTTCGATGGAGGAAAACAGTGGTAAGCACTGAAAGGATTACACCCGGCACACCTAAGAGTACTTCATCGACGTTTCACCCTGTGCGATCTGGTGCAAAATGGGTTATCCATGCTATATCTTGACTACAATTTTTGTTTTATGTTTATTTTTGAGATAGGACAGAGTGGGAATGGGGGAGGGGCAGAGAGAGACACAGAATCTGAAATAAGTTCCAGGCTCTGAGCTGTCAGCACAGAGCCTGCTCTGGGGCTGGAACTCGGGAACCATCATGACCTAGGCGACATCATGACCTAGGCCGAAGTCGGACGCTTAACTGACTGAACCACCCAGGTGCCCCATATCTTGACTACAGTTTCTATTTTCAGAGATAACAATCCTTTGTCTCATTTAATGGATTTACCTTGAGTTGATAGTTTCTCATATTTTCAACTTTTTGTTTACCAAATTTGTCTTCTACTCTTTTTTTATAGCCCTTTGTGTCTCTTGTTTAGAATAGTTTATTGTAATTACCATATAGGTGAGAGTTTGCTAAGACCATAGGCTTTTTTATACGTGGGTATTTAAGTGGCTTCCATCCACAAATGGTGAGATGTTTAAAGCTTTGGGCCCCTCTTCCACATACTGCTTCCCTATTTTTGTAGCACTTACCACCATATAACATGCTATATATTAGTTCCAGTTTCAAGGAAAGCTTTGTTTTCTTGTATTTTATTAACAATACCAATTAGATGTTTGAGTTTCTATAATAACTTCCAAGGTTCCTTTTCCCCTTGGGTCTTAAGGTCAATAATCCTTTCCCTTTGCAATATACATTTTTTTCAGAGGTCACATGTTATCATTCACTTACTTAAACTTCACTGAAAAAGATTTATTCAAGCCTGGTGTTTGCCAACAGATCAAGCACATGTTTTGTCTTAACCTTATTTGTTTTCCACATAGGACCTGCCAGCTATTCTCTCTCAGACAGGGTCCTGGGGAGGATGGCAAGCAGCGCCCCTTGGTGGGTCTAGTGGGACCCATTGCCCGTGGCTTCTCTGGGCTCAGGGAGCATCTCCACCTCCTCTAACTGGCAGGTTTTCCGTGTTGAAGGTAAGAGCACTCTGTGCATTTCCTTTTGTGATTTGCGGCATGGACGTGAACGTCTGTGGAGTGTCTACAGCTGCCAGCCTGTGCTGGATGTGTGGTCACCAAATGTTAAAAACCAAACAGCTCTAAGCCCCCCACAATACTCACAACTCCTGCCCCTGTGTAACTGTTAGACCTCCCAGCATGTGCTGTCCCCACTTAGGTCTGAGACGACTCTGTGAGAAGACGAATGTCTCTCTCTGTGACACGTGCTGCTGCCTGTCCCCTTATGCCCTGGTTCTGATGCGGCCTCAGACTTAGGTTATAAGTCTGACATAGAGAGTTGTACATGGATGTAGAGATTTGCTTTAAAAAAACTCAGAGAACTAAGAGAATGGCTTCCTGGTTTTCCAGTCAATGCTCTTTGTGATCCAAAACAAGAACCGCTAACACGGGAGTACTTGCTTTGCCGTTTACTTTATAGGCCTTTGTGCCGTGTGTTTCAGGGAAGAGATCAACTCTGATACAGAATTGTGCTTTTCAAATCACCCGCACTGACGCTGCAGTTTAGTGGCTCTCCCCTAGACATATAGTGCTGTTGCTTATATTGTTCTTCCTTGATCTTTTCGGGAATTACTAGTTATGAAGTAATGACATGTCTGCGAAGAGGCCTTTTTGCACCTCTTTTCCTCTCTCATCCACCTACCTGGAGTCCTACACTCCATCTTTGTTGTGGTAATAACTGGTCAGTTAGCTCTTCCTTCCTCCAAACTTTCCCCGCTAAGGTGATAATAGATCATCTTACGTACCACTCCCATGTTGTTCCCATTCTTTGGAAGAGCTGGTAATGACTTCCCACTAACAAAATAACTTGGAGCACTTCACCCTTTACTGCCCTATCTTTCAAAGCTAAGGTTTTCCTCGTTTGTTAGCTCTTTTTTTAAGAAAGCGCTCTATCATCTTGGGCCACCTTAATACTCTCTAAGGAGTCATCCCTCCAGGCCAGGGGCCCTTCACCCGTCCTTAGCCATTTCTCCTTGTTCTGCCTTTAGCCCGTTGCTCCTGCTGGGTCCTGCCTTTCTGGACCAGTCTTGCTATTCCTCTAAATCCCATCTTTCAACATCTGGTTCACGTGCCAACTCTTCCATGTAGCATTTCCATAACTGTTTATTTTCTGTACCTAATATTTTAACCATTTAATTTATGTACTTTTGCTCTTTAAACATGCCAAGTCCTCTGCATAATACGCAGCTTAGTCACAGAGCATAGAGTTTAAGGATGGTTCTAAGTTGATTTTGAGATTTTAAACTCTGACTGTTTAATTGGTGTGCTCTCCAGTTAGACTTATTTTACTTAGTGAAGTCAAAGGTCACACAGGCCTTTAACTCCTCTGGGTTCTCATGGTCAGTTGTACTCTGCACATACCACATACTGGAGCATTTTTTAGAAATAAATATGTGCTGACGTATAGCAGAACGAGTAACAGAGAAGAATGAAGCGTGACAAAGAACAGTGAAGAGTGAGGGGAGAGTTACCTCTTAACATGAATTTGTCTTTCTCTTGAACTTGCCTAAGTTTTTTAATGTGTACGTTCAACTGGTCATCAGGTATTTTTGAAGCATCAGATATTCCCGTTCAAATTTGATAAACACAATGCAAATGACAGCATAGAAATAGTTTTGCATTGTGTAACAGGAACCACCTCACAAGATTCAGTAGCCAAGGAAAAACGTAAGGGAGGTCCCAAAAGAACAAAACCTCATGGATGCAGTGAACACTTCAATATAACACGTTATGTGGGCAGCCTGCAATGTGATGGCCAGAGTATCAAGAAGTCCTAGGAAGAGCTGGGCTGTGACAGGACAGAATACCTCACACCTGCGATAATTCTTATTTAGCAGATAGCTACCTGGTTGGCTGCACGTTGACATTTTAAAAAGCTCAGGTGATGTCTCAATTTCTCTGCTCAGATTGTTCTAAGAAAATTTTGTCATTAGTTTTCACTCTCTGACCACAGCAGGCACGCCAGAGAACGTGCGCAACAAGGTACCGTATGGTGCGGTGCTTTAGGACTGACAAAGTGCCTGTCTTAAATACCTGTTCTCAGAAATCAGCTATTCGTATACATGGAAAATTAGGGCGGTGCTAATTTCAATACGTTTTAAATAAACGTAAGACTTACCTGCATAGCAATCCTCTTCAACAATGCGTGCTTCTGCACTTCTGCAATGTCACCAACTGCCAACCCAATCTGAAGTACAACACAGCATTGAGTCATTACCAATTTAATGGCGCACCTATAAATGCACTAAAGGTCTCTCTAGCTGCAGTGGGGGAGTGGGCATATAATTGCCTACTAGTGGCCTCAACATACTTTTGCCAACACATCTTACAGAAAACTGCAAAATCTGTACACCTTTGTAACACTGGTGGCCACATTGGTGGGTTCAGTAACCTTAAGCGTTATCATAAAATAAGACCCGTGAATCTGAAATTATTTAAAATAAAAATGTTCTTTTTGAAGAGGACAGGGGTCATATGGTATCAAATGCCAATGGGGTGGCCATGCAAATGGTTGCAGATTCCAGGAGTTTAGCATCTAGGTAAACAAGAGTGAGCGGACAACACAGAAAAGTTAAAATAGTAAACTGAGGCAATGCGGGAATTTATACCTTACCTATGTTTGGCAGGAAAAGGTACGCTTCGAGGGTGGGTGTGGCTTTGATTAAAAAAATAAAGCAGTAACTGTATCTAGAAATCTGTGGCCAGATAGAATTAGGTGAGGGGACGCTCACCTCTGCTCAATCCAAATGAAATCGCTTAAATTAGCTGACTCATATTTGTTAGATAACCAGTACCTGTCTATGCTCAACCAGCCTCCTGGATGCTGATGCTCTCAAGAAGCTCAAAGTCAAGTAAATTCCACGAGAGGGGCTCTGTTTGGGGCACCACTGGATGCCCAGTGCTTAGAACCATGCAGAGCATGTAGTAGATACATAGAATAGTCACTGAGTGAATAAGCAGTGAAGAGTATATGCTAGGGTGTGCAGACTAGCATTGAGAACTATCTACAGTCAGACACTTTATTTGGCAGGATAATGTTTATTTTTTAACGCGGACGCCTTTAGGTAGGCATTATCTCTAGTTTATATCAGCCACCATCAAAACTAATGGTCTTGGGGCAGCTGAGTGGCTCAGTCGGTTGAATGTCCAACTTTGGCTCAGGTCATGATCTCCTAGTTTATGAGTTTGAGCCCTGCATCGGGCTCTCTGCTATCAGCATGGAGCCTGCTTTGGGTTCTCTGTCTCCCTCCCTCCCTCCCTCCCTCCCTCTCCCCCTCCCTCCCTCTCCCTCTCCCTCACACACACACACACACACACACACACACACTAAATAAAAACAGTCTCATACTGCTTCACACATTTAAGATACTTGCCTGAGATCTGAAGACATCTGATTTTGTGAGTCATAGAGTAGATAAGTTACTAATATTTAATAGTAGCTAACATTTACTGAGTGCTTATGTGCCAACCACGGTTTTGAATGCTTTACTTTTACTTGAGAAAGAGAATATAACTGGGGGAGAGGGGAAGAGGGAGAAAGAGAAGATTTTAAGCAGGCTCCATACTCAATGGGGAGCCTGATATGGGGCTCAATCCCATAACGCTGAGCTGAAATTGAGACTTGAACGATTAACCAACTGAGCCACCCAGATGTCTCTCAAATGCTTTGTATTAACTCCTTTTATCCTAATAAACTAGGAAGTAGGTTTTATTACCTTTTTCTGATTTGTGTCCTAAAAATTTTGAGAATATGGGGAAGGGGCATCCAATTTAGATAGGATGATGGGGTGGAGGGTGTTGGTTAGGAAGGTCTACCCAGGAGATCTGATGCTTGAGAGCTGAGTGTTAACAGCTTAGAAAGAATTAACCCAAAGTGCGAAGGTCTTTGAGGAAAAGGAACAGCTTGTGTGGAGCTCAGGCACAAAGGAATGTAGGGCATGCTCAGTGAAAGTTGACGGTACATGTCTGGGCAAATCTTGCCAACAGTGGGAGGGGTGGATGAGATCTGGGTAAGACCCAGATCATGAGGATCCTTGCATGCCATGCTGATGGGTTTAGACTGAGTTGAAGAGGCATAGAAGAAAAAAAAAAAAAAAAAAAGGCCTGACAGGCCCAGCTTTTCCTTATCAGAAGATCACTGTGGTGACAATTTCAGGAAAGATTAGACAGAAGTGAGAGGAGACAGACTGCTTGGGCTACTGCAGCAATATGGATGAGGAACCATGAGGGTGTAAGGCAAATGGAAGTGGGTGTAAGAGGAAAATATTTACCGGAAGAACTGAGCAAAGGGCAGGGCTGAATCTAGAGTCTCTTCCAATGATCTGAGTTAGAGGACCAGGAGGTGGTACTGAGAGGCGGCAGCAAAGTTTGAAGGAAAGAAAACATGGAGTCTTGGCCGGCTCTTTTGGGACTGATTTTCCTCTGGGACATGCAGGTAGAGATGGCACTAACATGGACTAATGCTAAGCCAAATCCTCTAGATAATGATCTTCTGAAATGTCAGCAATTCTAAGAGAAGAATGTGGGCTTTATGTCATTCTTAATTATTCTTAGTGCTATCCTTTATGTTTCTAGGTCATCAAAATAAAACTCTGGATTTGTATCAAGTAAGTGAATCAAAACATTAAGTAGTATTTTTTTTTCTTTCCAGAAACATTGTACAGGACAATCTCTGGCGCATAGTCTCACTCAGAAAATGTATTGAATGTGTGCATATATGCATAAATAAGGAAAAAACATGCACTGTCAGGTCAGCTCGGGCTCTCCATGGACCTGAGATGTACTTCTGTCTGCATTGGCTAACGTAGTCATGGCTAGAGCAGGTTCTCTGTGAAGGGCATGTTCACATCTGCTGAGGATTTTCAACCTGTAACTGGTTTAGAGATGGCATCTGAATGCCACAGATTCCCTCATGCCTGAGAGGCTCTTTGCCACTTGAATATCTGATCGATGAGAAATTTAAGAGCAGAGATGAGGTTTAATCCTTTATTCCCTCAAGGTCTCTGCCTAACCTCTGACCCCCACCCTAACACCAGAGCAGTACACACCATTTATCTTTATTTCCTTATTCTGCTTTATAGTTCTTCATAGATAGCATTTATCACTCCCATAACATGATACTACATAGTTATTTATTTACTACCTCATGACTAGTTTATAATGTAAGGACGGGGTATTGGTCTATTCATCACTGTTTCCCAGCACCTGGATCAGTGTCTAGATTATTCATAAGTATCTGCCAAATGAATGCATCTTGGCATCCCCTGGGCTTTAGTGCTGTGTCTGGTACTAAATAAATGTTGAATGAGTGGATTTTACAATAGTCCCTAATTCCTTTCATGGAGGAAGATTAAGGAGGCTAAAAATAATGATCACTGTCAAATGCCCCAAATGATCAACAAACAGAAAACACAAGGATAAATTACTTACAAGTAAATTCATGAGCACAATTGGGACAAACATTGTGAAGGCAATAAGCTGTGCAAAAGACAGAACTGGATATACCAATTCATTTCTCAAAAATGGTTCTAGGAAGGCATCGCGGTAATTAATATCTCCTAGCATCATGCTGAAGGTCTGGATTATAGAAAGCAATGGAGAGCTGAAAGCATCCTGAGAAAAGATGGTAAGGAAAAAATGCAATGCAAAACGTGTACAATGAAAAAATGTTTTCTGGAGAGTAAAATGATAAAAAGCATATTTAAAATACTCTTTTAAATCACAGGACTATGGCTAATGATAAGAACTACTAATAAATTGGTGATAAAGTCATCAAAAATATCTTTTCTACACATATAACAAATAATCACGCATTATATTTAAACTTTTTGACAATGGGAAAAAGTCATGAGGTAGGGCTGCAATAAAAATCATTTGAAGGCTATTTTATCAAAAAGATAAAGTCCTATTACTATAAATTTTCTAGGCCATTCAGATTTAAGTATAAATATGTATTCCCAATATTCACAGCAACAGAATTAAGTACTGATGCAAGAGCCTCACCTGTATACTCAGGAGGACGTAGAAACTGAGGCCAAAAGCCAAAAGTAGGAAGACAAACACAACTGTAGACCTCAACAGAGTTTTCATAATTACCTCCAACATAACGATGAAAATTCCACAATTTTCAAATCTAGGCATATTTAAAAATTATATATTCACTTTTCTGGTCAAACTGTATTTCATTCAATGTCTATATTTATCATGCATTAGGTACTAGGTTTCACAGGTGAGTCACACTTTCAAAAAGGAGACAGAATTCATCAATAGTCATCTTACTTTCAAGCTGTTCACTAAACAGCTTTGCTGCTTCTTCTTTCTTGTTAACGTTGATCTTTGTCCTACAACTTGACCACTAGGAATTACTTCACACAAAGGAGGAGAGAAAAATCTTCCCAGTATCAAAGAAAGTGCTACCAAAGCTTAATAAATGGATCTGAGAGGTGAGATGGGTGATGCAGCCAGTGGAGACTCCACATGAGCTCATGTACCTGAAGGGCACCTGCGTATGGTTTATTCACCATCCTCATGACCTCCTGAGGTTTCTTTTTTCTTTCCCAGCAACCAACATTGTGAAATGTTTGGGTAGGTAATAGGTGTGCCATCCAGCCACCAATGTGGACATTTCCTTTGGCAAAGACAACTTGTTAAAGGGGGAATCACAAGAGTTTAAAGCTGCAAAGGACTTCAGAGGTCTCAGAAACTTAGCTCCCAAGAGTTGTCTAGTAACTCGGTAAGGTCACTGATGACAAAGCCAAAGGAATGACAGTACCTAGACTTGCCCTGAAGCCTTTTGATGTCCAGACCACTGCTCTTCCTACTATACCATGTCCTTTTAAAGGGACTGGCTTCAACCCTCCAGCATTGTGTGCATGACATATAGAAAATATGGTAGGGAAAGCATTGTCCCTGGGGTTGGAAAGACGGGTAAAAGTGCTTACATCTTGACTTACTAGCTGAGATCCTGGGAAAGTTACTTAGCCCTTCATCTTCTTTTATATACCACAAGTGATTACAAGTTATCTTTACAATAACTAGAGGCAAATGTTAAGATATGTGAAATAACAAGTATGGGAGGTAGGAGAGCTTTGCCCTTTGTTCCCCCTCTAGAATTAGATTCTTTGAGCTTATTTTCTTCTCCTAAATCGCTATTATTCCCCATACCTATCACTTTATTTTGACTGTTTTAATCTAAAGTAAATGCTTAGCAAATAATACCAAGTAAAACCAAGAATAGCCAATACTTTTATTCCCATTTACTCCCCCCACTTAATCTAGATTTGTCTTGACCTGGGGTAATGTTGCCACTCAGAAGATATTTGGCAATATCTGGATACACTTTTTGTTGTCACATGGTGGGGAGGGGGGTTGCTACTGGTCATCTAGTGGATAGAGGCCAGGGATGCTGTTAAACATTTTACAATGCACAGGACAGCCCCCCACAACAAAAAATTATCTGGCCCCAAATTTCAGTAGTGCCAAGGTTGAAAAATCCTGGTCTATACTCTGAACTCCAAACCTCCCTCCCCTTTTCCTTAATACATATTAAGGTACCTCCACAGTCTAAAACAATTGGAAAAGGAATAAGCCAATTATAAATATGGTACTTACAACAGTTATTCTTTTAATATTAAAAATGTCTAAGGGATACAGAAATCATTCAAGCTGGCTTTACCTTTGGAGATACAGTAAGAAGTTCATCCAGTAGAAGTATATAGCAATCGCTCCACATTGCCACTGCACATAAGCTGGTATACCAATGAATAAGGGTGACACAAAAATGATACTTGTTGTGTAGATAATCCATTCAGCTCCATTGGCATTATCCAAGATGTAATTCCTTTTCTGGGGTTAAAAAGAATTCAGAATTACCACAGGTAGAGACCAGGACCTAGCATCTTATGGATGATTTTATATATATATATGTGTGTGTATATATATATACACACACATATATATATGTATATACATATATATATACGTATATATATGTGTGCGTGTATGTATATGTATTATGTATATGTATATGTATATGTATATGTATATGTATATGTATATGTATATGTATATGTATATGTATATGTATATGTATAATGTTGACCAGTAGCAACAACTGTCTGGCATTGCAGTTGGACAGGTTTAGGACCAAGGAGCCAGCTTCTGCCATCCTGGACTACACTCAGCCCTGGGTACGGACCAGTGTTGAAGGTGGCCCAATCTGTTCTGTTGAATTGGCACTTTGGGAATCTGATGCCTAAGTAAATTCTACAACTTTGTGGGCTTTCTCTGAGTCCATTCCTTCTTAAGGAAAGTCCTGGGAAGCTGCAGGTTGGTTTAGTAATTCCTTTATGCCTGTGTAAGGACATGCATATAGATTTCTCCGGATACAAATGAACTAAAGCTTCTTCTAAGGAGGTTTGAGACCTGTGCTAAGACTTAATTGCCGTAACAATTTGATGTCATTTCCTATCATTAAAAATTTCAAGTTTTGGACATCAAATTTTCTATAGAGGTGACAATTTCAGTATCAATTAAAAAATGTGGAGACCAAGTCTGTTAGAGAAATCATATAACTTTATAGTTCAATTTAGAGTATAATCTATAAAAAATGAGAATTATGATGAGATTAAATAATATGCCCTCAATCATTCAAACTACAATGCAATACAGTCTAACTCTCAGAATTGTGACAATCTACTGAAACTATATACAGACACACACACTTGCAAATATATAGTACCAAACAAATGCAAAGCATTGTAATGGTCATTGACATTCTTCAAGGCAGGTATCAATGTGCTTATATAAAAGTAAATTTTCACATACAATGAGGTACTTATAAAAGTTACATATCTTATAAAAATAACATTCACAAAAAAATGAATAATAAAAGACTTTAAATAAAAGATTGATGCCATTTATTAACCAAAGCAAGGACCTGTAGATAATTCACATAATTCTTGAGTCTGATCTGAACTTGGTTCATCCATTTAAAAGCATGAAGTAAAAATTATGCTATAAAAAGTTCCCAAATTTTTATTATAACTTGAGAATTTTATCCAGTAAAGAAAAGCATTCTTATTAAGAAAGGAATTAAAAGACCCATTTGAAATGGAACCATGGGCCAAGTCCTTTATAAATAGTTATATTCAAAAGTACCTAATTCAAAATCCAGCTATCATGTTAGCAAAATATCAAACTGATAGAGAAAATACAGAAAAGTCATTCATAAGTTCATTTGTAGACAAACTCATACAGACTAGTAGAACTAGAACATCTCTACTTCAGATTTATCAAATAGGCACCATCCGATGCAAGAATCTTGTCTAAAATCATGTGATTTCTACAGTTTGAAAAGTTTATGTTTGGTACTTCCAATCTATACATTGGTCAAGTTATGTGATTTTATTCTGACATATATTGTTCAATAATAGTTTAGCAATTTATGTTCTGCATATTAAAATATTTGCAACTTTAGAGATATAAAATGTATCATGTACCTGTTGGAAAATTTGGACCACTTCTTTGCAATATCCAAATATACTTGATAAAAAAACTAAAATCATACAAACTTTTATAGAATAGGAATTCTGAAACAAAAATGTGTAAAACAGTTATGAAAGATAGCAAATAAAACACTTTTGCTTTTGCATAATTTCCACTATTAAATATTTAATTTTCTTCTTCATTTCTATGTACCGTTATATTTGCTTTAAACAGAAAATTACTGTGATACCAATATAAAGACACATACTCATTTCATAATGTCCTAAGAGGTTCAAAAATCACCAAATGAACTCTAAAAGAGTATGAATCTGTAGACCTATGTAAAATGTGTTTTACTATGGTAAAATACACATAACATAAAATTTACCATTTTAAAAGTTTTACATTTTACACGTACATTTACATTCCAAAATGTATAATTCTGTGGCATGAAGTACATTTACTATATTATACAACCATCGCCACCATCTATCATCATCTAGCTCTATAACTTTTTTTCTATCACTCCCAAACAGAAGCCATGCATCCACTAAGAATGACCCCCTCTTCCTAAAATCCCAGACAGCCATAAATCTGCTTTATTGTAGACATATTTTAAAGTAGTATATACTTCAGTATTAAAGCTACTATCTCATATGTCCATTCCTTTAAATTAATTTACGAACTCATTTATTGACTAAATTATTTATATTCCCTCGCATTTCACAAAAGATCTTAGGAAAAATTGTTCACATATGAATCATACAGTCCATAATAATAAAAGCCTTAATATTTCAGATTTACTATGGGGTTAGCATTTCTGAGGAAAAAAACACACCTGTAATAATCTTTTATTTTAAAAATTTGAAATATGATGACTTATCAAAAATACCTTGGTGTCTAATATTTCTGAATGATTACTAGTTTCATTGATGATTCCAGTTGAGTTGAAAGCCATACCTGGCTTTATACTGACAACAAGAAAGGTCATAGGCAGGAGACCAAGACAGTAAGATCCTAGGTTCATAATATGGGCTCTAAACCCATAAGCCAACCTACAAAAATAAATCACAATCTCAACAAAAAATATTTACTTAAGACAGCCTGTGGAAAAGGTAGTTATAATCTCTCTCAGAAATCTATTTGGTAAATTCATTGAACTTTAGAACCAAGATCTTCAAATTCACCTTTTTTCATTTTCAGAAAAGAATCTCAACTTCCCAGGAAATCATGACTTACTTAAAATATCTCACCAATTAACGGAAGAACAGAGACTTTAGCTCATATTTTCTGACTTCCACGTTGATTGCTCTTCCCAGGTACCCCTCTCACTTTACTGTCCACTAAACTGCAAGGCCCAGCAATGCTTCTTCATATCTCACACAGGGGTTTCTACCTCCTAAATATTTCATTTAATGTCAAAAATAAACAACATCAGCATTCTTAATACCAAAACATTTGCCTTTGACACATTTCTTTTTCAAAGTGTAACACATTAATATAATAAAGTCCAGGGGCATCTGGGTAGCTCAGTTGGTTAGGTGTCCAACCCTTGGTTTTGGCTCACATCATGATCTCACATCACATCACGGTTCACAGGTTTGAGCCCCGTGTAGGACTCTGCTCTGACAGTGCGGACAGGGGATTCCCCCTGCCCCACACCACTCTCTCTCAAAATAAATCAATAAACTTAAAAAAATCGAAAACATATTATTTAAGAGACTTTAAATTATTAAAAAGAAATACTACTTGGAGCACCTGGATGGCTCAGGTGATTAAGTATCTCACTGTTGATTTTAGATCAGGTCGTGATCGCATGGTTCCTGGGTTCAAGCCCCACATCAGGCTCCATGCTGACAGTGCAGAGCCTGCTTGGGATTTTCTCTCTGCCTCTCCCCTACTTGCTCCCTCTTTCAAAAATAAACTTAAAAAAATACATACATACATACATACTGCTTAATACCCACCATTTCATAAGTAAATATTCTTTACATACAGGGTGATTGAGAAGCTCTATGCGGTTATGTTGTACCATTGCCTGAGAATAATAAAAATAAATCATGTTAAACTATTAAGTACAAACTAAGTTTTTTGTTTGCTGGTTTTATAACTTTAATATTATAAAAGTAACACTTTATGAAAATTTGAAAAATCAAAAATTATATCAGGAATGTATTTTTAAAAAACCACAAGCTAGAACCATTTTATATAAATGCACTTACTTGATTCACTTTGTCTCTTTCAATTTCTTACCAGTTGAGATAGAATAAGCACTTTAATCTTACACAAAGTTACAACTGGAAAGGGTATTAAAAATAAACGAGCAAGAGCTACACTCATTCTTTCCCTGAAGAAACTCAGGCTTATCTCTCTAGAAGGATTTTAAATAGTAGAGTACTCATAGTCATTAAATTAGCTTGTGGATTAAGTTTTCATGAATTATTGGGAACTAATATCTATTTTAAAAACAATTTTTAATTATTCAAGAAATACACAGAGGAAGTGACATCAGCAAGATGGTGGAATAGGAAGTCCTGGACCATCTATGCCCATGGAGACAAGACATATCACAACTTAACAATACCTGGACCAATTGCTTTTGTGAGAAATACAGAAACCAGTTAAGAGGTTCCTATACCCCAAGTGAACCTGTAGCCAAGAAGAATCACATCAAAAACAGTAGGAAAATTCATGGCATTTACTTGCCATAGCCCCTCTCCCAGCACAGAACAATGAGATCAAGAGAAAATCCCCAACTCCTGGCTTCTACCTGAAGAGGAAAGCGATATGTGGAATGTTCTAATTGTTCAGGGAGTGGCCCAAGGGACTGGTTTCTGTCTTGCCTGAATCTAAGCACTGATAGGTCCATCCAGTCTCTCAGACTTCTGTGAACAATAATTTCCTATCGCAGACCAGCTCTCCTTCCAGAAGAACCCCACTCAGCTCAGATATAATGAGAGATTTGTTAGTTATTAAGGCATTATTCAATTATGCTAAAAGCCAACCACTAAGTGAGGTGTATTTATTCAAGCAAACCTGTGTCATATAAATTATTCTGAGTCTATAGTATACAAAGCCTATTTCCTCTTAGAAGCTACAAAGTTTTATTGCCTCCTTATTCTGCTAGTGGAAACAAACTCTGGTAGAAGTATTGCCTGTTCTTCAAATTATAATTTAAAATAAACCTCCACATACACACACAAAAATTCTAAGTAGAGCTATACTATAGTTACTTTTAGGTGACTTTGTTATTCAGTCTGAACTAAAATAACAACTACAAAACATGACATACTCCAGCAGAGGTAAAATGTTTTGCATAGAGCCAGCATGAGGTTAGTTTCCACTGTCAACCTTGTGGGCGTAAAATCCACAGGACTCTGCATCCCTCCCACTCCAAGTACTCAGTAAGCCTTCTAGATATCACTTAAGGTGATGGTTGGTACCATGGTCTCTATCAAAGGCTCCCATGTAGAGAAATGAATTAATTTAAAGTGAATAAAAATTCCCAATTGGTCTAGACCAGTGCTGTCCAATAGAACTTTCTGCAATGATGGAAATGTCCTATATTTGTGCTGTTCAATATGAGAGCCACAAGGCACATAGTCTACTGAGCGCTTGCAATGTGGGTACTGCAAATGAGGAAATAAACTTTGAATTTTAAGTAGTCACACATGGCTAGCGTTTACTGTATTAGACAACACAGATCTAGACCCTAGACCACAATTTGGAAATCACTTTCAAATAGGTTTTCTTTTGCTTGCAACAGGGTTAATTTGTTGCCAGTGTGTACAGGGCTGGGTCGCCATTCCCACATGGCACCAATCTGTTGATGCTGCTAGCTGCTCTCCCTTTAGACGAGGAGCCCACTCATCAGTTACGTCTTTCCTCTGCAGTTATGTATTTGAGTTGGAGACCTCCGATTTAGACTGCAGTGGATCATCTTGCATGGCTTTTATTGTCCCATCTGCTAGAAATGTAAAATCCACTTTGGAGTAAGAGCTGGTTTGGTCTTAAGTCTCTCGGGCAATTTGGGTCCATACTGTGCATGTTAGGCCTGCTTTCAGATTGGGATCACTCCTCCAGAAGGATCAAAGAGCTTCTGAAAGGTCAGAGTTTACCATGGAGCGCCTTAGATTGAACTTAGAATCTGTGATTGTAAAATGTCGCCCCTACATTTTCCTGTGGCTTGCATGGAGAAAACTCTTAAATATATAGGTCTATATTTAGATGGATGGAGTCAGGGAGTAAGCACTGACTGTCAGCCTATGTTGTCCACGGTTTATTGGATTTTGAATGAGGCAGGTTTGACATGACCATTAGAACTAAAGTGATTAAGAGTGTAGAACTTTAAGGGGACTAAAGTAAAGGATCTGTGGAAAATGACTGCTTTCTTCACTAAAAAGTAAAGGATTAGGACACATGGCAGAGAGAGACATCAAACTGTAAATGTGGAATTCTCTTCAGGCCCCTCCCTGGAAACATACCAAAACACAGAACCCATGTAGAAACTACCTAGATAGTGAAAACACTGGACTTACGTTGAGGGTTGTAAGAGGCTCATATGTAACATCCTGTGCAGGTGTTACTTTCTTGGTAAATTCTAATGGACACTGAAGATACCTGAAATTATACTCAATCTGTAGAAGACACAATTTTTAAAACATTAACAATCTAGTATACACCCCAAAGCAGGTCTTGACAAATCATATACGTAAGTCTACCATTCTTCTGAAAATTAAATATTTCAAATAAAATTGAGTCATTTTGTCTGAAGAAATGTAGATTGTTATTTCATATGAATTAAAAAAAATATCCTGAAAGGCTGTTACGTAACCTTCTATAACCCACAGTCATGGAAGAAGATGAATTCTCAAAAGACCACTCAGATCTTTGGAATTTCATTCTTCAGGTTAGTACTACCCAAAAAAATACAAAGACTAGAAACAACCCTAAATAATGCTATTAGAAACAATTAAAATATTGGGGGAAAACCAAGGAAAAATTCTCTCACAAGCAGAGGATATAATCATATGACAAATGAAGACAGTAATTACCACCTTCTGAGACTGTGGAACTCTAGTAACATTGTTTTTAGTATTCATTAAAGAATTATAATAAACTTTCAATGACCATGATAAAACAAACTTACATAATAGTCTTGGCAGGACTTGTCTCTTTTGGAGGGCATCATGCAACAATCTAAAAGGACCTTTAAGAGAGAAAACATGGCTACGACATTGGTCAGAAAACGAAATGAGAGATGGGATTTGATCCCATTTCAAAAATTATAACCAAGACACTCCCCTCTCCCTTTCCTTTATTTCTGGTACTTCAAAGATAAACTATAATCCATGCCATTCAGGAACAAAGTTTAAAATATAAAGTTTTCAACTACTACCACATGCCTCAGAAATACCTAGTGATTCTGAAAAATATGCCTAAGAATGAAATCACATTTACTAAATTTGAGTCAAAAATATTTCTCCCTTTCCTTTATTTCTGGTACTTCAAAGATAAACTATAATCCATGCCATTCAGGAACAAAGTTTAAAATATAAAGTTTTCAACTACTACCACATGCCTCAGAAATACCTAGTGATTCTGAAAAATATGCCTAAGAATGAAATCACATTTACTAAAATTTGAGTCAAAATTATTTTGTGAATTTTACCCAAGAGTTGATGTCCTTCTGGCCTTCTACAGAATATATAGCTTATAAAGGGTTCCTTTGCTCCATCTATATCTCATCTTCTATACTGCTCCAGCATGGAGTGCTGTGTTGGTTTCTGTCCTCACTTGATGAACAACACTGACAAAGTATTTGCCCAGAGCAGCATGAACAGCATACTGAAGGACAGAGGTTAAATGAAGAAATATTGAACACCCTTCAGGTGCTTGAGAAAAGGGGAGAACACTTAAGGGATCATTACAGCTACCTCTAGGACATGTAGGGATAAATGTTTTTGTGGGGTCCCTGTTAACATAAACTATTTCAGTCACCCCCAATCTGTGTGCTGGCACCTTTCTGGTGCCCAAATTCATCATCCCAAGAAAGGAATACTGCCCAGTCAGATTGTCCTCCTGGAGAAGAATCTGGACACTAAAAGCTCCAGATGATTTCACCAGTGTGTCCCCCAAAACTCCTGGGGCATCTGGTCAACCCCACCTGCAAGAAGCAAGGGTAGAGGACTGGACAGCACCCCTTCATGAAGGAGAGAAACAGGGACCCAGGCCCCATTGGGAGGGCACCCCTGTCCTGCTGGTAGTCTCAAACACCCGGAGGGACTTAAAAAATTTTCAGTCTCGGGGCGCCTGGGTGGCTCAGTCGGTTAAGCGGCCGACTTTGGCTCAGGTCATGATCTCGCGGTCCGTGAGTTCGAGCCCCACGTCGGGCTCTGTGCTGACAGCTCAGAGCCTGGAGCCTGTTTCAGATTCTGTGTCTCCCTCTCTCTGACCCTCCCCCGTTCATGCTCTGTCTCTCTCTGTCTCAAAAATAAATAAACATTAAAAAAATTTTTTTTTCAGTCTCTGTTGGTGACCAGGCAGTGATACTAAGGATCATAAAAAGCACCCTAAGAAATAAGGACAAAATTAGTCAGTAGTGCTGTGCAAGGCAGAACCAGAGAAGCAGGTCTGAGACTGTTTGAGACCTTTTTAATTAATAACCAGCATAAGCTACAGAAAGGAAGGTGGAAACATGGGGAGGAACTATGTAAATTACTCAAGTGTATGATGTGAGGCTAAACTAAAAGTTATTTAAGGACAAATTCACAATACTAAAATGCAAGCAAATTATCGAAAATGAACTAGAAAATATATAATCATGTAAAGAAAAGAAAAACTAATCATAATCCCACAATTGTAGTAATTCTTATTAACATTTTGGTGTAATCTTTTAAGTTCCTTTCCATGTTTTCCATATGTGAGTATTTCTAACATATTTTTTTTACTGTTATTAATGCTACATAAAACATTACTATATGTAAATCTGTATCTCTGTTCACTAGGACAGATTCCAACAACTAGAATTATTGAGTAAGAAATTCTGAGATCATTTTCAGTCCTGAATATTTATGTTCCCTTTGATGAATTTAAGTACTTGAAATGCTAACCTATGAACTGGACGGGCCCCAATTTCTATTGGATATTGTAAAGGAAAAAAATGCATGTGAAGTACTTAGCACATACTAAGTGCTTACTGACAAGTAAAAACAGTTAAGTGTGAGTAGCTGTAGTACTAATAACCAACCACACAAGCAGTATAATAACAGTAGGTTGTACAAGGTATGACAAGCACCCTCCTGAATACTTCATACATCTTGCCTCTACTTTTTGTAATCACTTTGTAAGATCAGTATCAGTGTCACTTGTTTGGAGATGAAGTAGAAAATGAAGTTCAGGGAGGAAATGACTCACCTAAAGCAGTAGCAAGAGCCAGGACCAAAACCCAGGACCATCAGGCTCTAATTTTGTCCCTGTGCCCCTGTCTTACTATGTCTCACTGCCTCCTCCATATTTGAATATATTTTCCCTCTGAATGACAGCCAAAGGCATCTTTTTTTTTTATTATTATTATTATTCTTTGTCCCAATCTTCAAATATCAACCTTCTCAGGAGGTTTTTACCTGCATCCTTAAACACGCACATGCTCAACAGTTCATGGGTGTTTCTCTTGTAGTGAAAGTCCAGTCACATGCTGGGTATATGTTCAATCCAGCACAGAGAATCACACACTTGGAGGCCCACAGAAGCCAGGGGGTAGTATAAATGAATGAACTGTGCCAGCATTAAGAGCTCTTTTCCACTGTTTTTGAAATGTTGTCTCTCCTTGGGCTGGTTTCTGTCTTTACAATTTGGGTAAGGTCATACATAGAGAAATATCTCTCGACTACAAGGAGAGCAGCTGCACCAAAATGACAATACATGGCAATGAATGGTAGGCATTAGACTGAGTATACAAAAGGAAGAGGTGGGACTCGCGGGCCAATGGTGGAGAAGTAGGGGTACCCGAAGTTCCCTCGTCCCTCAAACACAGAAGTGTTGAGGCCAAAGGACTTTGAATTCCAAGAGTCTGGGCTGCAGAGGGACAGAGACGTCCCTAAGGACCCAGCAGGACAAGCTGGTGGGCCATAGGTGTATGACCGTGGGAGAGAGAAAACAGGCTGCGTAGGCAAGGAGGGGAGGGATCCCCTTCTGCGGAGAGACAAAGGGAAGAGAAAGAGAAGCTGGGGAAGCATAGGACTGTATCTGGACGAGAGGAAAACCATGGAACAGGATGGAGAAAGATCCAATCTCTAACCTCTTTGACCTCAGCCACAGCAATTTCTTGGTTCACATATTTCCAAAGGTAAGGGAATTAGAAGCAAAAATGAATTACTGGGACCTCATCAAGATAAAAAGCTGCTTCACTGCAAAGGAAATAATCAACAAAACTAAAAGGCAACTGACAGAATGGGAAAAGATATTTGCAAATGACATATCAGATAAAGGGTTAGTATCCAAAATCTATAAAGAACTTACCAAACTCCACACCCGAAAAACAAATAACCCAGTGAAGAAATGGGCAGAAAACATGAATAGACACTTCTCTAAAGAAGACATCCAGATGGCCAACAGGCACATGAAAGATGCTCAACGTCGCTCCTCATCAGGGAAATACAAATCAAAACCACACTCAGATATCACCTCACGCCAGTCAGAGTGGCCAAAATGAACAAATCAGGAGACTACAGATGCTGGAGAGGATGTGGAGAAACGGGAACCCTTTTGCACTGTTGGTGGGAATGCAAATTGGTGCAGCCACTCTGGAAAACAGTGTGGAGGTTCCTCAGAAAATTAAAAATAGACCTACCCTATGACCCAGCAATAGCACTGCTAGGAATTTACCCAAGGGATACAGGAGTACTGATGCATAGGGGCACTTGTACCCCAATGTTTATAGCAGCACTCTCAACAATAGCCAAATTATGGAAAGAGCCTAAATGTCCATCAACTGATGAATGGATAAAGAAATTGTGGTTTATATACGCAATGGAGTACTACGTGGCAATGAGAAAGAATGAAATATGGCCCTTTGTAGCAACGTGGATGGAACTGGAGAGTGTGATGCTAAGTGAAATAATCCATACAGAGAAAGACAGATACCATATGTTCTCTTATGTGGATCCTGAGAAACTTAACAGAAACCCATGGGGAGGGGAAGGAAAAAAAAAAAAGAAAAAAGGTTAGAGTGGGAGAGAGAGCCAAAGCATAAGAGACTCTTAAAAACTGAGAACAAACTGAGGGTTGATGGGGGGTGGGAGGGAGGGGAGGGTGGGTGATGGGTATTGAGGAGGGCACCTTTTGGGATGAGCACTGGGTGTTGTATGGAAACCAATTTGACAATAAATTTCATACATTGGAAAAAAAAAGATAAAAAGCTGCTTCACTGCAAAGGAAATAACCAACAAAACTAAAAGGCAACTGACAGAATGGGAAAAGATATTTGCAAATGACATATCAGATAAAGAGTTAGTATCCAAAATCTATAAAGAACTTACCAAACTCGATACCCGAAAAACAAATAATCCAGTGAAGAAATGGGCAGAAAACATGAATAGACACTTTTCCAGAGAAGAAATCCAGATGGCCAACAGACACATGAAAAGATGCTCAATGTCACTCATCACCAGGGAAATACAAATCAAAATCACACTGAGATACCACCTCACACCAGTCAGAGTGGCTAAAATTAACAACTCAGGAAACGACAGATGCTGGCAAGGACGTGCAGAAATGGGAACCCTCTTGCATTGTTGGTGGGAATGCAAACTGGTGCAGCCACTCTGGAAAACACTGTGGAGGTTCCTCAAAAAATTAAAAATAGATCTACCCTATGACCCAGCAATAGCATTGCTAGGAATTTATCCAAAGGATACAAGAGTGCTGATTCATAGGGGCACATGTACCCCAATGTTTATAGCCACACTTTCAACAGTAGCCAAATTATGGAAAGAGCCTAAATGTTCATCAACTAATGAATGGATAAAGAAGATGTAGTTTATACATACAATGGAATACTACTGGTCAATGAGAAAGAATGACATCATGCCATTTGCAGCAATGTGGATGAAACTGGAAGGTATTATGCTAAGTCAGTCAGAGAAAGACATATATGTTTTCACTCATATGTGGAACTTGAGAAACTTAAGGGGGAAGTGAAGGGGGAAAAATAGTTACAAATAGGGAGGGAGGGAGGCAAAACATAAGAGACTCTTAAATACAGAGAACAAACTGAGGACTGATTGGGGGATGGGGGGAGAGGGGAAAATGGGTGATGGGCTTGGAGGATGGCACTTGTTGGGATGAGCACTGGGTGTTGTATATAAGTGATGAACCATGGGAATCTACCCTCAAAACCAAGAACATATTGTACTCACTATATGTTAGCCAATTTGATAATAAATCGCATTAAAAAAAAAAAAAAAGGAACAGGTGGGATGTATCAAATGGGAGAGTGCTTGCCCTATCTCAAGGAAGCAGCTGCTACTTGCCCAGAAGTTTCTGCCTCACCAGATCTGATTTTTACAGGAAGCCAGATATCTGGATCCTTAAGAGAGGCATACTGGTTTTAAATGTTAACAACTAATGCAGATTTGAAACAGTAACATACGTGCCCCCAAAAAACTATCTGGAGGCTGTATTCCACCAGCAACCACCATTAGTAGTCTCTGTTCTCGATTTGGATTATTCTAATAAAAAATGTTGACCATGTTTTCCTATATTCCATATAAAAACTAACATCATTCTTTGATTCAAGTAAACACTTGTTGGCTAACTTCTCTGATCAATAGCCTACTGTTAGAAACTTTACTTTAAAAATGAAAATTACATTTACTTTGTGATTACAGCAATAAATCCTCATATTATATTATATGCCAAGCATATACCCAGAATCAGTTTTGTCTGGAGAGCTTACCTTCATGCATTCAGGGAGGTATTCTACCATTTCCATAACTGGACATTTATTGCTTGGAGAATAATGACTAAAAACCTTAAGGCATTCTTCCCATCTATTAAAAAGCAAAACAAAACAAAACAAAAAACAATGGTGATAGTAATAAAACAATCACAAGTCATAATCCTTCGGTTCTACACCACAAAGATGCCAGTTGAAATTCAAGATTATAACTTTAGGAGAAACCTGAAATTGTTCCAATGGAACCAATAGTTCACGAATCAAGATCAAACCGTTAATAGGATCCTTGTCCATTAGTGGAAATTAGAAATGTGGGAAAATTCTAGGATGGATATAATCACTGTTCTTTTTCTCTAAATTCCTTCTTAAAAAGGTAAGCTTTTACCTTCTTTTCTCCTGAAATCATGAAATAGTATGAGCTGGTCATGCTGAGTAGAGATACTCACATTCACATATATACAATAGCAACATAGTACTGAACATGATATATTTTAATTTTTTCTAATGTTTATTTATTTTTGAGAGAGAGAGAGACACAGAGTGTGAGCAGGGAAGGGGCAGAGAAAGAGGGAGACACAGAATCCGAAGCAGGCTCAAACCCACGAGCTGTGAGATCATGATCTGAGCCCCCCAGGCGCGCCTGAACACGTGATATTTAATGGGTAATCTGTGTATATATATCGTGTTGAATTAAACTACAAAATAACATGTGTCAAGTACGTTAATAAGCATGGATTCTGCCAGGAGATTACAGAGTCTGCTCTTTTCTTGCCTGCCATTTGTTTGGACACGATAAGAAGGTGCTTTTGATACCAAGGAGGAAATAAATCTCCAACAGGAAGTAAAGAAGAGACCATTTATCTCCAAGATCCTATCTATGTCATAGGAGACTACTTCCAAAAAGTACCAAACTTTCTGTTAACAGTATCAGTAAAATGAATCTAGAACATCTGCATAATCAGTGGCAAACTTCTGGTTGCACACTTGCATTGGCTAGTGTTTCAAAGGAATAATCATTGGTGACGGGTGGGTCTTGAGATTGCCCATGCTTAAAAACACAGGCTTATCTGTCTCGAATATGAAATGGTTCACCTCTGTGTCCACAACTGGGTGATACGGGGCCCTTGAGCATATCTGTGATTATACAGAAAAGTTTATGTACAAAAACTAGGACAAACTACCCTCCAACTTTATCATTAGAACTCCTTAAAATATGGCATAAAAACCCACAACCACAAAAGGTTATGTGTTAAGGGAAATTCCAATCGATGGCCCTAGTAACAACCTGGATATACCCCGGAGAGGATTTTCACCAACATCCGGTTTTCACATTTGTATTGGCAAGAGAGTGTTGGCAGATTCAGGTTGAGCAGGGAAGAGTGTGCTAGACAATGACCATAGTGCCAGACACTACCCATGCCCGAACTCCATGAGTGCCACATGAGTGTTATGAAGGTGATCTATGCTCCCACGATTTAGAAATGGAAACCAAAAACCAGAGAGTTCAGTAACATGTCCGTTATTACCCAAAGAGTACATTAAAAACTTTATGTCAACAACTGATGTTTAAGAAATGTTGATTAACAGCTGAAACTTATTCTTTTTCTGTTTCCTTTCAGGTTATAAATCATCCCTCGTGCCAGAGGACACGAAATGACAGTGGGATAGAAAGAAAGCATACCTTTTGTTCTTGATGGTCGTAAGAACCACGTCCTTCCTCTTATTGTGAATTGCAACATGCAAAAAGGAGGCCTGCTGCTTGTTCAGGACGATGTCAGCATCATAACTCAAAAGAAGTGCGACGGCTTTGGCATGGCCTTCCCTTGCAGCCAAGTGCAGTGCAGTGTTCTTTCAGAGAGAACAGGACACAGAAAATCCAGTGACAATGGCTAGTCATCCTTTGGCTATCGTACTGCTTTCATCTTTGAACTGCTTAAAATAAATTATTGACAAACCCAACTATTTAATACCAAAATACGTAAAATTTAAAACCAATGCTCAGAGTCAAGCATCAAATAAGGAGTTTCTAGTTCACACACGGGGTGTGTGTGTGTGTGTGTGTGTGTGTGTGCGTGTGTGTGTGCGTGTGTGTGTGCGTGCGCACAAGCAATTCCAAGTGGTTTGTTTTGTTTTTATATTGGGATTATTCCGCAAGGACAAATGACAGACTTTCAGAGTAAAGATGTTGGAGTGAACACCGAATACTTCTAAGAGGTTTCTTGTCTTAGTAGAGCAATGATTTCCAGATGTTGGCTTTTTGTAGTCTGGTCAAATTTTTTAAAAATCAGGAATTGCTCTAAGGTTGCCAATCTTTAATTTGACACATAAAGACATCTTAAAAAGCAATAACAACCTTCTACCTCTATCATTTCATGAAAGAATGTGAATTTTAATACTCTCCATAAAAAGAGGAAGTATATTACAGCAGAATAAAGGATAGTCTTCCAAATCAAATACACTTAGCTATATTAAAACATACCCCGGACCTCTTCATTTTTCTCAGTTCACCAGGGAGTACTGAAAATTTTTTCATCAATCTATGTGGGCCTGTGGACTCTCTGCGAGACTCAAGAGGTGTCCTCAACATGCACCCACCTGTTGCCATTCTCCTTATTCCGTTCCCCTCTTACTCATTCCTCACTTAGCGTCTGCAGAGTAAGAACCCAATAAAAGACTATGAATGCAGCAAGGAAGGAAATAAAATGGCTGGAAAGGACGCTTTCATGCAATTTTGGAAGTTTCTTCAATGCCAAGACTTCGGGTAGGTATGGAGAACACAGTACATACCCCTTCTTCATCTAGCTGATCTGTGCACTTCATATTAGTGTCAAGAATGACCTTCATGGTCTGAGTGTACCCGCCCAAGGAAGCATGATGCAAAGCAGTCCAGCCACTGTGGTCACTGTTAAGAGTTAAGAAAGGACTGTTCATTCACTTCTCAGATGAATCCTGGGAAGGAAGGCCACCCATTTGAAAGGTGACTCTGATGAGTACAAAAAATAAATGCATATCTGAGTTCTAGCAACTAAATATGTATTACATATTTCTAAAAATGAGCTAATTTCAAGACTAATGGTCTTAAGTAATCTTCCAATGTGATTCACACATATTTTTTAATTTAGTAGATTAACATATAAAAGTATATAAACACATCAAACATCTGTGGGTGGGTAAAACTTGAAAAAACACATTTTTCAAGACTATAATGTACTTATACACACTATTTTAAATCTTGTTTTATTCTTCCGTTGAATATTGTATCAAAACTTTTCCATGATGGTGTTTATTAGTCTTCGTGGCCACTAATTGCTGCTGCTGCTAATAATATTTTACAATACATGGCCTTAAGATGCTTAGCTTAATGCTACTTCTGTTTCTAAGACTTCAGGACTGAAAAGATCATTCCTCCAGTGCTCTCAAAGACGCTTATTAATCCCTTTAGAAAACATCCTTTCTCTCACAGAAATTCAAGATGTAAATACAATGAAGCCTTGTCATTCTTCCAAATTACAGATGGAAAAAAAAAAAAGTATGAGATCCTGACACAACTTAATTTCAGCGCTAGCGAGCACCTATTTTAGGTTGCAAGGGCCACCTCGCCATTTCAATTGTGAGGCACTTAAGCAACAAGTGTCTGGCCTGGATCCATTTGGGGTCCCCCATGCATGTCCGCTGAAGGCAGAAAGGAACTGAGCAGAGCATTCACTTCTCAGCTGCAGCCCTACTTTGCAGGACTGGTGCTCTGATACAGAAGTGTGTTTTTGAACATTAGCCTAATGAGCTCTTTGTTTCCACATTGGTAAAATTAAAAGATAGCTCACCACACTTCTATAAAACTTGGCTTTTTACAAAGATGTCATTTAATTACGCTATCTTCTAATTATGTTTAATTATTTTTAATTTGTTTTTGCTCCTTGTGTTAGACTTAAGTATAACGAAATTCAGGAATTCTTTATGTTTCGTGTTGTAGCATAAAGAGAGATCTTCACGTCCATCGTTCATCAGACAGAATGAAAAAGTCTTTGAATTTGTATGGGGTGTGTGTGTACATGTATCTGCATAAAAGGATAGTAGCATGACAAAGCAAAATATGAAGAATTGTGTCTCAAGCTACTTTGCACCAAGCCACTTATTCTGTGAACTCAAATGAAGTCTTCAAATCTATAAACCTTGATGTCACTGTCAATTAGAAATAAAACGGATGTCCTGTTCAACATATGAAAAGTCATGTAGGTTCTGAGAATTAAATAAGATGGACAAAAGCACTTAGTGAGAAAGTTAGATATCATAATTCAGAATAAAATAGAAAAACAGCCAAAAAATGGCTAATTAAAAATACATAAATATTCTGGTCACATATCCTTACCTGAGAAATAATGCACCTTTTTTCAGAAGAAGTCGAACTACCTTATCATGCCCATTTTTTGCAGCCAGGTGCAAAGGCGTCATTCCATGGAAGTCACCTTCATTCAAAAGCCTCGTGTCATTCATATCTTGCAGAAGCCTCTGACAGGTGTTGATACGCCCGTAACTTGAAAAAATTAGGTTTCATATTTTCAAAGCAAATATTAAACAGAAAGAAGGCACGCTCACAGGGTCAAGGTAAATGGACCCTTACCTGGCTGCAAAATGTAAGGGTGATTTCTTATCTTTGCTTTTGGAATGAATGGACACATTAAAGTCAAGGAGGTTATCTACAGAGACAGGAATCCCGTGTCTACATGCATAATGTAGAGGAGTACACCCGTCATCATCTTCATCCATTACCAGCTTTTTAATATGTTGCATCTATGGAAAAAATTAATATTCTAAATATAACTGTTCTCAAGCTCATGTAGTGTTTTTCAAACTATCCTGTAGGACAGACTTTTCCAATGGTCAATATGTACACCTTGAGGGCAAAAATATAAATAACTCAAAGGTACTAGAGTAAAATTAATTTGGATGATGGTGCATGCTCTGTCTCCCTGAAACGTAGACTTCCATATTAAAGGTTATGCAAAGTCCTAAGAATAAGATGTGTACTTAACTTATTCAATCCAGCATTGCTACAGGCCACCCTCTTCAGCCCTCCTTTCACTTTTTTGTCCCAAATAACACTTAAGAACTTAATGCTAATGTGTCCCATTAGACAGAAGGAAGGAGATGTTAAAAATTAGGTTTATTTTTATATGAATATTAAATTAAAAAATGAATGGAAAATGAGCACTTAGTCCAATCAATAAACATTTTTACTTTTAAACATGCAACTACACGGATTTTTATTCTTAATTAAAGACTTTGACAATGTTAAAAATCTATTATAAAAATATGGAGAACTTCAGATACACCTAATAGTCACTTGATAAGTATTAGCTGGTGAATATAAATACAGAGATAATGTTTCAACCTGTCAAGTGAAATATGTTGAATAGTTTGTTTGTTTAATGCTTATTCATTTATTTTGAGAGAGAGAGAGTGCATGCAAGCATGAGCGGGGAAAGGACAGAGAGAGAGAGAGAGAGAGAGAGAGAGAGAGAGAGAGAGGCAGGCGGGTGGGGGGGAGAGGGAGGGAGAGAGGGAGAGAAGAATCCTAAGCAGGCTTCGCACTGTCAGTGCAGAGCCCCAGGCAGGGCTGGATTCCAAAAACCGTGAGATCATCATCTGAACCAAAGTCAAGAGTCAGACGCTTAACTGACTGAGCCACCGAAGCACCCCAAATAGTTTTTCTTAATTGATGATTAAGTATTATGAATTCACTCCCATACTTGGCTTTTCCACTGATATGTAATTTGTAATAGTTAAAATACTGATGGAAAGCTAAATTATAGATGGGGATATAGAGAGGGCACCTGGGTGGCTCAGTCAGTTAAGTGTTCAAATCTTGACTTTGGCCCAGGGCGTGATCTCACGGTTTGTGGGTTAGAGCCCCACATCTGGACTCCATGCTGACGATGAAGAGCCTGCTTGGGATCCTCTCTCTCTTCCTCTCTCTTGCCCCTTCCATGCATGCTCTCTCTCTCAAAATAAATAATAAACTTAAGAAAAAATAGATGGGACATATAGGAAACCTCTCTAACTTGAAAAATTCAACCCCAATGAAATTTATTATCATAATCATCACCATCATGTTGTAAATATTAAAATATGGAATTTTTACTTTAAAATAATTTTTAAATTCAAAAATGAGACTTCATAATAATAAAAACCATAAGCAAAATCATTTTACCTTACTCAGTTTATGGACATCCACATATATATCTTTTACCTGAACCCAACTTGCTTTATGTAAATCCACATATATATCCATTACCTGCATAAACTCAGGTCGCAGATTTTTTAATCCATGAGGTTGCTGTACAGTCAAATGCAAAAAATTACGTCCAAGATGATCTTTTACGTCTACATGGGCACCTATAAAAACATAATATAAATATAACTTCTACTCATTTATTTAAAGGATGACCTATGGTTGATTTTCAGTTTAAGAAAATCAAAGATTTTTTACTTAAAACTTTGTCAACCATTAGCTTACAGGAAACTTTATTTATAAAAGAAAACTGTATTTAAAATGGATTTACCTTACTGCGTATGGGTGTATGTGTGTGGGGGGGTAGAGAATCTATGATTTGTTGCATTAATTAATGTAGGAGATCTCACCTTTTTAAAGCATAAAATATAAAGATGGAGAGATTAGATATCAAGAAAAAAAGGGACAGTAGTTATCTTCTTTGTTATCTTTACATCAGGTAGTACCTACAGTGGAGACAGTTGCAGTACCTACATCACAGGATTAATCATTGAGAGAATGTAGGTAAAATGTTCAGCAGCATGCACACAACATAAAACTTGTTTTATAAATGTCATCTATTATTGTTCGAAATTATCTTTTTAAGGATCACTCCCTTACTGAACTTACAATTTTTCTAGACAGGGCAAGTGTTCTATTTATCTCTGTATTCACAGCACCTGGCCCAATGCCTGGCACATGATAAGTGGTTAATAAATGTTTAATATCAAATTAAGTAGTAGTTGTAAAGCTTGGCCTGGTCCCTCATGGTACCTTTAGACAGTAGCAAATTTACAATATTCCAAGATGCAGAAGCAGTTGCTAATATAAGTGGAGAACGTCCTTCCGAATCAGTGCTATTGATATCTGCTCCCTAAAATAAAGAGTTTATGAACAAATTAGCTTACAAACTGCAATCTGTAAATAATGTTAATTCATTGAAATAAAGTGTCCATATATGGCTAGCATTCAAATGTATAACTATATAACTACTTGAAATCTCCCTAGAATTCATATGTTGTAGCATCAGAAATCAAGGCATTCTTTTATAATTTCAACAACAAATTATCCTCACGTGTTAACCTTTTGACTGACATCTGGTGACAGATCAATGTTATTACCGAAATCATAAAACTAAAATCCTCTGACCTATACCAATAGTTTAGTTCTCAATGTAAGAAAACATTTTTAAATATCCATGATAGGGGCGCCTGGGTGGGTCAGTCAGTTAAGTGTCTGACTTTGGCTCAGGTAACCATCTCGCGGTTGGTGGGTTCCAAGCCCCACATCCAACTCTGTACTGACAGCTGGGAGCCTAGAGCCTGCTTGGGATTCTGTGTCTCCTTCTCTCTCTGGCCCTCCCTCACTCACACTCTCTCAAAAAGAAACATTAAAAAAATTTTTTTGAATATCCATGATAAAAAAATCATCCATATTTATTGCATATAGGATTTTTAAAACATTCACAATAGTTCACTTAAAAAAATCTACTTCATCTAAAATAGATGAACTTAAATAACTGAAGTAATTCAGATCCTAAAGTAAAATTTTAGTCAAATATCTGATAAAATGTATACTTAAAAATCATATCGTACAGATAGATTTTAAATTAATAGGTCAATATTTAACATTATGTGTCACGGTTATAATATTTTGCAGGACCAGAAACAAAAGCTTAAAAAAATTCATGGGAAGAATTCTGTCTCTTGGACAGGGATAAAATAGCTTAAACTCCGACTCTGGATATTTCCCCGTTCTTTGGGGACCAATAAATACAGATGATGACAGCACCAGTACCCCCTTTGAAAGCCTGATATTGGTTAGTGAGCTCCTGCCACAGTTCTCTTGCCAGGCAAAGACACAGCTGTGTTCGCAGAAAACCACGCATGACAAAACTATGGCATATAATGAATCTTTCCAGGATTCCTCTATGTAAATATCACAATTTCAATAGTTGCTATTGACAACAAATGCCTGAGGAACACGACAAATGGAACTACATTCATTGCTGATATGGTGGGGCTTAAATACATACATCATATAGTCATCTGTGTAAATGACTTGTTAAAATTTAACTCGAAAGCCAACTGAGTACACCTCTTAGAATGAAAAAGATTGTGTGCTTTCAGTTGTAACAAACTCTGGACAGTATTTTTCTCAGTTTCCATCGTTGGAAAGACGGCGCTGAGGCAGCCGGGGTGGAAGCTTACGGAGAATGAGGAAGGTGATGTGTACTGCCTGTCCTGTGTCCCTCTCCAAGCTGCTTGTGCATGAAGAGTCAGCAGAGCTGTGAAGCCTAACACTCCTCGAGGACTGCTTCACAGAACTGTCCTTGCTATGTACCCACCAACTCCCAACACTAAAAACACGGGTACAGTTTCTGCCCAACTTGGTGGTAATGAAGTCCGGCCATTATGGATTCGTATACAACATACTCTATTTGTAAATGTGTCAGTCATCTTTTTGTAAACTTTTTTTGCTGATAAGTAACAAAATTTGGCTTACTTTTGAAAAGCCATTATGTAATTATATGATTTTCTAACTGTAAATAGTAATAAAACAAAAAACTGTCTATAGAATAGTTACCACTGAAATTAAGTAGTCTGCCAGTTCATGGTGATCAAATAATGAGGCTCTGCAAAAAGAGAATGATAAGCACATTAAAGTACTACTGATATAAATATATAAAATAAAGCTATACTATACTCAAAAAGTTTATTTACATTATCACTTAACAACATAATAAAATGCTAGAAAATCAATAGCCTTTCAAAATTTATAATTGATTGTGATTTAGGGTAATATTTTCAAAGTAATAGTAATCGAGAAAGTTCAAACACATGACAATATTTTCTTCCTCATCTTTTAGTAAAGTGGTTATGTCCTCATCAAATCATCTTGAACATGTGAAGTGAGTAGTAACATCTGTCCTAAGAGCTTAAAGTAAACGACAAAAGAATAGGCTGTTATCACTGTGATCATGGGGGAAAAAACAGTTGCATGCAAGGTGCACCTACAATTCACCTGCAATATTCAAAATGCCCTCTCTTCACCAAAGTTAACAAAGCATTAGCTTTCCTAAGGTTTTATGAAGCCAAAAACAAATTATGGGGAGAGTTGAAGTCATTGTGGCATTATGTCATAGCCAGTCACAAAATGACATTTATAAAGCAAACCAAAGTTTTCAATCTAAAGTAAAGTGCCTCCATAGCAATTGAAAGCTTATGTTTCGTATGAAAATATAATTTCTTTGTCCCTATTTAAGATTATCTCATCTGTTCTTAGCCTCATATATAAATTTCAGAATCAGTTTGTCAGTTTTCACCCCAAATTCACAAGAGGTTGTTTTATATTTAAATTACATTCAACCTGTTTAGTAATTGAAGGGAAATGAATAATAACATTATGAGCCCCATATGATTTGTTCTTGTACCCGCCCCCCCCTCCAGTCTAGAGCTTTGCTACTCAAAGTGTGGGCTGCAGACCAGCAGCACTGGCACCACCTGGGAGGTCATTAAAAATGCACATTCTCAGTAGATGTTAGCATTGAGGCTTGGAGAGGTAAATGATTTGCCAAATGTTACGTAGCCAGGTAGGGCTGGCACCCCATTCCCCTTACTCCAAAGCTTATTGTTTCAGCTAGAATAATGTACCGAGGTCTTTGCACTGTGGTAAAAAAAGAATTCTAGCCCAAAGAACAAACCTTCCTTTGAAGTTCAAGATAAACTCCAAATGTCACTGGCTATTAGAAGGATATTCCAGGATTCTAAATCAGTATTAGGTTAATTAGAATTGGACTGAATTGGTCCAAGAAATCTACAGCCAATCCAAGGTGAGTATGTCCAACTAGAGTAGTCACCAGGCTAAAGACACTTATGGGTAAGGTGAATGGATTTTTTCCTTAAATAACTTCTTCTTATGCATACTTGTACATTAAAGCTGTGATCTAAATGCACACATTTTCACTATATCCAGATCATTGGGGTTCTAAATTCGATATAACCTGGAAATAGTTACAGAGTTTTAAAAAGTTCCTAAGACCATCGTGAAGAATCTGATGTAATCTGGGATATGAACTGGCAGGAGGACTTTATAAACTACCCCCATGATTCTAAGGGGCAGCAATTTGAGACTCTCCAGTGTGGACGTCAATCTATCTTTTGTTTTTGTTCTGATCAGCCATTTCATATCACCAGTCTTTTATTCCAAATGCCAATTTGTTTTTAATAATCTGTCATCTTAATCTACTTATTTTCACATAGTTGATTATTCCTTCCTTTAAATTTCTGAACATCTTAAATAGCCTTATTTTCAAATTATTTTCAGCTTGCTCTATTATTTCTATTTCCTTGGAAGCAAATTACCCTTTCGTTGATCTTGCTGTCCTCTATAAATTTTCCTCATTGCTATGAAATTTCACTTTGCAAACACATCCTAAGTGGGAGGTTCTTTCCATTCGCACATAGCTCATTGTGGCTGGTGCTCTTACTAGTGTGGACATTCATATCCACCTCCCTAGTTGAGAACTAGATCTTCTATTGGTAGCCAGAGTTTCTTTGTCCCTGAGGGATAGTGTAGATTTCCTGGTCCAGTTACCTATTGGGAATACTCAGCTCTTTCCTGCCATTCAGGGCTTCTGCATACTCACAGTGTGTGCGTGAGAGAGAGAGAGAGAGAGAGAGAGAGAGAGAGAGAGAGAGAGAGAAAGGGAAGACTCATCTTGCCTACCTCTTTCACTCACACAGGAAGCATTTAATCCTTGTCTTCCAAAAGGAATTGAACTCAGTCCACACTGCCTGTTTCCCGTCCTACCATTTAGTAAGCCTACAGTTTCAGATGCTTTTTTTTTTCTGATGTGTATTTCTGTTAAGCCTCAAAAAAAAAAAAAAAAACCCACACACATTTATCTTGTTTGGTGCTTGGTGACCATTTCCTAAAACTGGATGCTTTGAAAACATTTGTAATTGTGAGGGTGAGTGGAAAGGGTAATGGGGTGTGAAAAGTGGAACACCCCTATGTATCTGCTCCATTATCTCTAATAAACATGAGAAGACACATATGACGAAGTGAAACAGATTAGAAAAAGGCTTGGAAATGACATGTCTGTTGACCTCCTGCGCATACAGAGAATTCATCTTGAGCCTATTCCGCTGGCCTGAGAAATGATCCAGAACATGCCACTGGAAATTTTATTTTATGAAAATCTATTTAACGCTCTAATTTTAGAGGAACACAGAGATTCCAGCTGAAACACAGAATCTTTATGTTATTTTCTTCTGAACTATAGAATCTGTTACTATAAGCACTAACTTTTTCTGGCAGCGTACAATTTAATACATGAAGACTGAAAATGTGTACACACAATGATAGGTAGGAAACTTGCCTGTGAAGGAGTGTCTCCTGATTTCCATCCACTGCATTGACGATATCACTGCTACCAGAATAGGAAGATATCATCAATTTAACAATCTCAGTGGCTCCCTGGGTGGCAGCAAAGTGAAGGGGTGTGCACTTCCCATTCTGCAAAGAGGTTTAATACCAGAACCAATATTTAAGTCCAAATTTAAGGATATAACCTAAATTCAGCTCTGGGTTTTTTCTTCCCAAGTCAACAAAATCAAGCATTGATATAAGAATCATGGCTAGCAATTTTGTTTCCATGCAATCTGATAGCTCTTAACATCTCAGTATCTCTACCGTCATTATCAGTATCATTACCTGTACTGTATTTGCATTTGCAATTGTTTTGGGTAGCTCTTAAAATTCTTTGGCTAGGCTTAAATTTGGGATATTTTCTTGTTCTGCTTCTACATGAGCAGCAAAAAATAATACCTACTTCAATCTAAATTAAATGTAAAGGAGTTATAAAGCATTTTGGAATCTAATTTATGACAATTCTAAATAAAAGTAGCATGTAGAATATGAACAATTACTTCCATCAGATCCAACTGTGCGCCATTGTCCAAGCACATTTTAATCATTTCCAAGTCACCACTTTGAACCGCCATGTGGAGGGGACTAGCTTTTGCATTATTCACAAAGTTAATATGAGACTCTCTGCTATATCCATGTTCCTCACCTTTAGAAGAAAACAATTCAAGACAACAATTATTATAAATAAATAAGAGGAATTTTAGGGGAAAAAGACATTTAGATTTATATAGAAGCAGGTGTATAAACTCTATTAAATATTTTTCAAATTAATAGCATCCACCAGAATAGGATTCTTTACAATATATAATGTACGAAAGCCTCTACTCACCAAACTTTAATATTATTTCCATGCATTTTTTGGCACCTGAGAATGCAGCCTGATGAATAGGGAAACATCCCCATTTATTTGCCTTACATGGCTTAGCTCCTTTATTTAACTGGAGTCAAAGAAAAAAGTCAAAGGACACAAGTTAAACCTCAAATCACAAGGACAGACAAGAATTAAATGCCTCTCCCAGACAATTTCATTATTCTCGGCAACACTACATAGAAAAGCTTCATAGACTATGAAATTTAGGCATGAAAGTAATTTTGGAAGTAGGCTAGGATAATGAACTAGAGACATTTTATATTTCCAAAGATGAAGTAACAATGTGGACATAAACATAATCCTTACATTCCAAACTAAAGTCAACACATTTTTCAATGGAATTAATGAAATGTTTAAAACATTACCATGACTTCTATATCCATGCTCAATTCTTTATGTTAATAACGTGATAATATTTCTCAGATTCTTTCCTGTCACTTATGTAAAATTTATAAGTGGTAAGACCAGCACTCTTGTTAAACTATGAAAATCAAGTATTTTCATTAATGGAAATACTCTGCTAAAAGGACAATAGAAGAACCGAATCTAATGTTATCTTGATCTGAGTCCATCATTTTCAACTATCATTTTTTAATACATCAATGAACTTCAGTTTTAAGTGCCTTTTATTTTCACAAAAGTAAAGAATTTGAAAAAGCAGAATAGTGTGAAGAGGTTAATATTACCTGGAAACTCACCTTTGAGACAGTGTTGGTTTACGTTGTAGGAGACATTTGTCTTATTTCTTTGCAAAAGTAATTACGTGTATACTGTGTAATCACACTGCTTAAAAAGATTTTACTTAATGACATTCTTTAAAACTATGATTTTATTAAGTACATATTCCATTTTTAGATACACAAAAGTTTATACAATAAAATCTCTATTACTAAACTTTTTTTCTCAGTTTTCTCCAATATATATCTATAGATAGATCGATAGATATACATAGATATGTACCTATATCGATATGTATATATGTATGTAACACTAGCATTAAAATAAGTAATAGCTTTAATTATATCCTTGGAATGTATTCCAAGAATTGGAATTGGTAAATCAAAAATATTCATACTCACAGTGAATGAAATTCTCTGATTCATTAAAATTTCTCTAACCCTGAACATCAATAAGGTTGTTTCGTCCTTCCAATTTAGGAGACGAAAAAATGATCTCATTGTTTTAATGGGTTTCTTTTTCATTATTAGAGAAATTAATTAAACTTCATGTGTCCCTTGCCAATATTCTGTAGAGCACTCTCTTTTCCTCACAAATTTGTAAGAATACCTTATAGACAAATGTTTATCCATTTAAAAATAAACAAATGGATGTAATTACACACTTGGTCTGGTTCAGCTCAACTGATGTGCTATCATCCGATACTGAACTATCTGTACGTTCCCTGGATAAGGCCAACATGGTACTATGTGTTACTCTTAACTATTTCAATCAATTTGCTAGTATTTTTAAGATTTTGCATCTATGTTTATTTACAGGTAAAACTGGTCTCTTTCTTTTGAGGAAAACTGTCAAATTTTGGAATTATTATTACTTTTGCTTCTTAAAATTAATCTGGAGGTTTTCACTCTTCTCCAGTGATATAAAACAGTTACTTGAAATGGAAACTTTTCCCTGAAAATTTGAAAGAACTTGTAAAATCTACAAAAGCTTATAAATTAGTTGGCTCCAGAGCTTAATAATGCATTTTTAAAACTTTTTTATAGTTCTCTACAGGTCTTTAATTTTTAAATTAATTTCTAAATTTCAATTCCTTTCAGCTACTCATCCATTTTTAGAATAGGATTATGCACAGTGATCTTTTATCATCTTAAAATTCTCCACCATATCCAAATAAAGTCCTCTGTTATTTGCATTTTATCTTTTTCTGTTTTATTCAGACTTGCCAAAAACAGCTCTATTTTATCATCATTTTCAAAGAAACAACTCTTGACTTATCATATAATGATAATGATATAATGATAATGGCTTTTTCCCAAAAGCCATTAATTTTTGTTTTCAACTTTATTCCTTTATTACAGTTTTGTTTTATTTGGGGCTCTTTTTCTAAATTCTTGGCTTGAGTGTTAACTTATTTTTATTCTCTTTTTGGTCCAATCATGACATCTTATAGGAATATGTATTTTTTTCCTCCAAAACATCTAACAAACACATTAGAACATATTTGTAAATTTAAATATTCAGAAAGCTATTCTAAAATTATTTTTATTCTGTTTTCCTACTCTCTGGGATAGTGAAGAAAAAAAATCAAGTGGTAAAAATATATAACCTGGCCTGAATAACATACAAGTGATTAAGGGATAGTTGAAAGAAAGCTATTTTCTGGAATTCTAATACCACACTCAGAAGGGACACGACGTAGTCAGTCATTTAGATGGGCATCTCCAGAGTTTCTGTGGATCACATCAGAAAATCTCACCAGGAAGAAAGGGCTGGAAGAGGGCTGTGGTTAAGGACCTTGGTCATTATGCCATGCAGGGCTCCCTTTCTGAGAATCTTCTAGTCCTGTGAACATGAATGGCTTCTTCTCTTGGTTTATATTTCATGAGCCCAACAGTAAGTTTGTAGTTGACTATGTTTCTCTCTCCCTAGACCATTCAGAAGCTCAGATCCACTTTTACTAGCACACAACCCACTATACTTTGTATTTTGTAGTCTCGCCTGACCACCAGCTTCATATTCATTTCTGCTGTCCATACTTTCTTTTCACTTGTATTTTCCTTATTGTTTTCCTGTTAGCCTTCTGTAAGCGATTTCAGATGGACTTAAGATTTAAGGGGTGTGTATAACTACAAAAACATGGAGAACTTTTTTTCTGACATTTTCTGCATTTTATATTTTGCTAAGAAGAGAAGCTGAGAGCTGTTACAAATGCCGATGACTCATGCTATCCTAATGGAAAGAAAGAAGATGGGGACAGGGGTTAAAACACAAACCAAGATTTGCAGTGCTTCACTATTATCTTTGGCGCATGCGATTATCACAGCTGTGTTTCCATTTTCTCCTTCCAAATCAATATTAGTGGTGTTGTGCTCAGTCAAGACCTACACAAAAGAGGGGAATAACGGTCAGAAAGTTCGCTTTCAAGTTTCCAAACACGGTACTTGTCTTCCATTAGATTATAAGCACCTGCATGCTAGGGACCATGTCCTTATTCATCTTTTTTTCATCTTTCTCCCACAGAATCTGGCACAACATAGTTGGTACTACGTAAGTTTCTCAAAAAGATGAAATAATGGTGATTTCTTTATCACATCGATTTAGGCAATATGGAGTTGTGAAACTGGAAATAGAATACGAATTATGGATGCTAGTAAACGTAGCTCACTTAATACTTTTCACTTGTATTAAATGAACTATGTTGACTAATATCTTCAAGAAAATAAATCTGTGGAACCATCTGGAATATGTGAGTGTGGAGCGGAAAGGGAAGGGAAGAAGAAGAGGGAGAGTGAAAGCGAGGCAGGGAGGGAGAGGAAAGGCTGCTTTCTCCTCTCTAGCCATTTTTCTTGTACCTCTGTTCCAAGTATTGTGGGAAATGTCAATTAAAACTCCATTCTCTTCAGCATAGAAAAGAGAGTTCACATAATGCTGGTATGGGTTAACTCAATTCATTCAAACTTAGTCTGGAACAGAAATTTATTGTAGGATGTAATAAATTAGCATTCCTGATAAAATGGTTACGCAATTTTTCTGATGGAACTTAACGACCTGTTGCCCCCTCACCTGGCTGACTTCTAGCTGATTATTGGCCAAGAATCTATAGATCTTTAACCAGTCTTCATTTTATATTAAATTTAACAATAATTATCTCATATAAACGTCTCTCCCAAGACAGAAATCTTTGAGTTGGCCTCCTAGAGGTCTTTTCTCTCATGGTGAGACTATAATAAAACTATAATGTGTGCTTACAATTAAATTGCTTAAGAAGAATTTATTAAATAAGCTGTTTGCTAGAAACCTTGACTTAAAAAAAAAAAAAAATCACACAGAACTCCTTGTTAATAGAACGTGTCCTGATAGATCAGCAAATGAATTAGGCTTCCTAATTAACTCTGCTCATAAACCAAAATTAAATTGAGATTTTAGTACATAAGAACACGTAGAAAATTATTGACAGATGAAAGAAAATGAGAGCACAAGTTCAGTGTGAACCTCAGGCACTTTCACATTCTGTTCTCAACAAACACTAGATTCTCATGCAAAGTAACCTACCAAGTCTATAAGATTTTTCTCTTTGCCCTCTTAGAATCAGAGACCATAGATTTATGGCACTTATTAGGGTGTTATTGCTTACTACCATAAGCACAGTTTTTCATAAAGCTGTGTAAAATTCTATGTGGCAGAGGTCCCAGAGAGAGCAACTAAACTGTGCCCACTTCAGATTCACTCAAGACCAGGCAAGTCTGGAGGTTTGCAGGTGAGGCCTCCAGAGGTCCCTTTGATAAAAATCCAGGAAGCCTCATGGGAGGCTCAAACCACTGGATACTTAAGGGTTGAGCCCTAAGGACAAAGGCCAGACTACCTGCTAACCCCCAGGCCAACGCGTCCCACGGAACACTAAACACACCACTGGTGTCTGCACAAGAACCCGAGGTGACATGTGAATAACAACTTTTTACTTTACAACCATCTAGGCAGTGGTGGAAGGCCTGGGGGAAGGCTAGCCAAGGAGACAATGGAGAAGCATTCTACATTACGGCTGGTGGGGTACAAGCCGGACCCAGGGGCGCAACTGGGAAGGGTAACCCCAGAGGCTTGTTTGTAAGCACATAAACACACCAAAATTCCTCCTCCTTCCATTCTCTTCATCTCTGGTTCAGTAAAGGGGTTTGGAGACACTTTTTGATGAAGTTATTATGACTGGTAAGACCAAGCAAAGGAGAGACCACTAATTTCAATTCTCTTATAACCCAGCTTTTTTTCTTGTTCTTGTGTCACCAGGAAATTCTGTTATATACACCATCTAGTTTATAAATCAGTTATGGGCTTATTTCTAAACTCTATTTTGTATTTCTATGTGATACGTTTCTGTATCTGAAGATTTCTGATATCTAATTAACAGCCTTTCAACTGTTACCTGCCTTTGAATTCCCAAATCAAACTTTCACAGTCAAGATTAACTGAGTACTTGGGCACTTGCTTCTGAAAAGAGCCTTCAGAGGAAGCACAAGAGTTCCTTGAGGAAATATGTGGCCTCTCTGGGTGGGGAGGGGAATCCCCACAGTCACTAGTTTCCAATGCAAATGGTAGAGAAGGAGCATTTGGCTCAAAAATAATGCAGACAATTAAAAAACAGTTTACTACCAAAGGCCTTTTCAATAACCTCTTCAAGGGGCTGTCCTGACCCATCTTCTTAGGTGCTGATACCTAAGTTCCTCCATTCTCCTTCGGGCAAAATGCCCATTCGCTCATTCATTCACTTATTCAAGAGCCATCCTTTACCAGGTGAGAACTGGAGAGATTTATATTAGTTGCACACAGTCCCTCCTTCAAGGATAACCAGCCAGAGCAAGAGAAAACCAAATGAACATTTGATTACAACATCATGTGTTAAGTATTATGGTAGAGCTATATACAAGTTATAGTGGGAAAGCAGAACGCAGGCTCCCCTCACACCCTCTATGCTTGGCCTCAAGAACCCAAGGACCCAAGAGGCTGAGAGGAAGGTGTTTGGGTTAAAAGGGGCATGGAGCTCAAGAACACCCCTAGGATTTCTTTGGTAATTTATCAACAAGGTAGGTTTTCGTGTGGTATGATGGACCAGAAATTTTTCCCTCAAAAGTTGAAATGCTAATCCTCAATGTGATGGTACTGGGAGGTGGGGCCTTCAGAAGGTGATTAAGAATGGCATTAGTGCCCATATAAAAGAAACCCCAGAAAACTCTCTTAACCCCTTTCACTTTGCAAGGACACTAAGATAACAGCCATCTGTGAATCAGGAAGTGATCCCTCACCAGACACCGAAACTGCTAGTGCCCTGACCTTGGACTTCTCAGCCTCCAGAACCGTGAGAAATGAATGTTTGTTATTTAAGGCCCACAGCCAATGGTATTTTGTTACAGCAACTTGAACTGGCTAAGATATGTGGCTTAGCACAAAATCCAAGTCATTTTGTGCAGTATAATTTCCTTAGGAAAACTTACTCTCGGTTCCAAATTGCCTCCTTTAGAAATGGATATCTGGTGGCTAACAGACACAAGAAAAGATGCTCAGCGTCACTCATCGTCAGAGAAATACAAATCAAAGCCACACTGAGATACCACCTCACACCTGTCAGAGTGGCTAAAATGAACAAATCAGGAAACTACAGATGCCGGCGAGGATGTGGAGAAACGGGAACCCTCTTGCACTGTTGGTGGGAATGCAAACTGGGGCAGCCACTCTGGAAAACACAGTGGGGGTTCCTCCAAAAATTAAAAATAGATCTACCCTAAGACCCAGCAATAGCACTACTAGGAATTTACCCAAGGGATACAGAAGTGCTGATGCACAGGGGCACACATACCCCAATGTTTATAGCAGTGCTTTCAACAATAGCCAAATTATGGAAAGAGCCTAAATGTCCATCGACTGATGAATGGATAAAGAAGATGTGGTTTGTATATACAATGGAATACTACTTGGCAATGAGAAAGAATGAAATCATGCCATTTGCAGCAATGTGGGTGGAACTGGAAGGTATTCTACGGAGTGAAATAAGTCAGAGAAGGACAGATATCATATGTTTTTACTCATATGTGGATCTTGAGAAACTTAACAGAAGACCATGGGGGAAGGGAAGGGGAACAGAGAGGGAGGGAGGCAAACCATAAGAGACTCTTAAATACAGAGAACTGAGGGTGGATGGGGGTGGGGGGCGGGGGAGAGGGGAAAGTGGGTGATAGGCATTGGGGAGGCCACTTGGGATGAGCACTGGGTGTTGCATGTAAGCCAATTTGACAATAAACTATATTAAAAAAATAGAAATGGATATCTGGAACATATTCCATTTGTAAATTTCATTGCCCTTTAAGTAAGCATGTGTGTCTTCTAATGTGTCTATGAAACTCTGCGATGCAGTTTAAAAGCCTTGGACTAAACCTTACCCTTTAGACATTCACCAGTATCTCCACTATTTGACAGAACTCACTCTGAAGGTTTGGAAAAAATAAGAAATTCCCCGAAAGTATGGTTCTTCTTCTGCTAAGACATGCCAGACGCTAAGGCATGTCGTCCATCCTAACAAAAGTCGTAAATCACAATTATGTTTTCTGTGTTCACTGAAGCACTCATCACTGTCTTCCTTTTCATCATTAAATCAGGCAGGTAAAAAAAGTAAAGCATTAACTCACAAACATGGAAAGGAGAACAAAATTACTAATTCTTGCTTCCAACCAGTTATGCAGCATTAGGCAAATTATTTCATTCTATCTGTGCCTCGGTTCCTCAGCTATGAAATGGGGACAATAACAGTCTGACTACAATGTTCTGTTTCTTTTAATGATGATTAAAAAAATTAAAATATATGAATCTTTTTAGAAAATGCTGGCGCATAAAGGCAAGACTATCATCATTAATCATCGTTGGCTGGTCAGAAGTAAAACCAACATTATTACCACTATTTCCATTCGCTCTGCTAAGGTTAGGTTGGCCACTCTGGCTCAGGCAGAGACCACAGGACATGGGTCCTATCCCATGCTATGATGGGGAGATGGCACAAGCCTTACCTTCATCACCTCATTGTGTAAGCCCTGCACAGCAATGTGAAGAGGAGCCATCATGTTGCTGTTTCGGAGGTTTGGGTTGGCTCCTTTGCCAAGAAGAAACTTAACACTTTCAACCTGGTTTTTTTCTGTGGCCCAGTGCAGAGGGGTATTTCCATAATCATCCATCACATTCAGCACTAGAAAAAGACCCCAAAGTAAGGATTAGATTTTGCTTGGACTATATCCAACACCTACTGATGCCTATTCACTTCAAAGCTCAGCGCCAAGTGCTACTAACACAGGCTTCACCTTCTGTATAATAAAATGAAGGGGTGGGCTCAGTCAGTTAAGCATCCAAGTCTTGATTTTGGCTCAGGTCATTATCTTGCAGTTCAGGAGTTTGAGCCCCGCATCGGGCACCATGCTGACAGTACAGGGCCTGCTTGGGATTCTGTCTCCCTCTCTCTCTGCCCCTCCCCTGCTCACTTGCTCTCTCTCAAAATAAACATTAAAAAATTGTTAATTAAAGTATTGCTTCAGTTCTTAAGACACATCTAATGGACACCTGAATATACAGCAGATATGCTGACGTATGGCATGGACTTCGTCAAATGAGTTAGATGTCTGTCTGCAGCATCCGTAAGAAATAGATTCTCCTACTGCTACAAGCTTTTATCTGTGGTATGAATTTGGGGATAGTTATAAAATATTGAGCTCACCTAAAAACAGAAACTATATGCCAGGAACTCTACTAAGTTTTATACAATCCTTATTGCACCCAACCCTTTAAGGGCCCACAAGGAACCATGAACATTTTTCAGAAAGATAAAGAAAAATGAGCCTTGGAGAGTTTCAAAACCTTGCCAACATTACATAGCTAGTACAGAGTTCTACAAACTGCCTTACCTCTTTGAACCTCAGTGTTAGTATATTCAAATTTGGTAAGAGGGAAGGAAGAAGAAAAGGAAGAGAGAGGGGAAGGGAGGAAAGAAAGGGGAAAGAAAAAATTTTAAATAGATATATTTCACAATGTTTGGGGGAAAAGAGTATCAAATCATGTCTTCGAAGATCTTAGTAGAGTTATTTGGCCCATAGCAATGGTTCAAAAAATGTTAATGAGAAAAAAAGACATATCACTAATAAACTAGAAGACTGGAATTAGGGCCTGTGCTCCCAATGCCATATGTGGTTCCCACTTATTTCTAGGATACAACATATTGTACTATTTACCCTGTGGGCTCAGCCTAAGAATATGCCCTTTCATACCACAATGTCTTACATCTGTTCTAAAATAGACTTGACTATATGCTTTTTAATTAGTGGCAAAATATTCTTATGTCTGAGGCGTGAGGAAAGTATTCAGTCACAAATATTATTTGAGGACCATCTGGAACCATGCTGCAGCCACATTTCACATTTTTTCTTTTTCTTTTTAAATGTTCGTTTATTTATTTATGTATTTATTGAGAAAGAGACAGAGAGAGAGGGAGAAGGAATGTGGGGGATGGGGCAGAGAGAGAAAGAGAGAGAGAGAATCCCAAACAGGCTTCATGCCCAGTGCAGAGCTCAATGTGGGGCTTGATCCCACAACCACGGGATCATGACCTGAGCTGAAATCAAGAAGTAGATGCTCAACCAACTGAGCCACCCAGGTGTCCACCCTTCATTTTGCTCCTTTTAGAATGTATCTTTCCATTCTTTTCACTCACCCAAGTACCTCATTCTCAGCAACACAAGTGTGCACGCACACACACACGCCCTCTCCCTCATACTCGTACACATTATTTGATCATTTTGATTGATCAGGACACTCAAGTATTTCATTCAGCCCCAACTTAAATAGGGGCTTAAAATTATAAATTCCCGTTCATTAAATAACTTGAATTTGACTTTTATCTCCATCACTTTCCAGAAATCATTTTTACAAAGGTCACTGAGGCCTTTTAATATAAGGATTATTGGGATCTTACTTCTATTTGATCTCTTTGATACAGTATTTCTCATTACTCATCTATCCAAAAACTCTTCTCTTGGCTTGTGTACCATTAATATCTTATCCATCACATCTCACCATCCTCTTGTTGGTTTTTCTTCTGCCATCTGATCCTCGGTATTTGTGCTCTACCCTTAGCTACCTTTGCGGGCAATTTCATGGCCTCCTAAAGGATCTCCATGCACTTCCACAGCCTCATTGGCCCTTTGGGGGCAGCTCCCTTCCTTCTAGAGTTCTAGTCTACTAGAACACTAGCTATTAATCTACTAATCTACTGGACATTTTCAAGTAGCTGTCCTCTGGGCCTTTCAGACTCAGTATGACCAAACCAAATTCACTATTCCTCACATCTTACTCTGAGTTTTCTTCTGTTATTTTTTTTTAACGTTTATTTTTGAGAGGGAGAGAGAGAAAGAGACACAGTGCGAATGGGGGAGGAGCAGAGACAGAGGGAGACACAGAATCTGAAGCAGTCTCCAGGCTCCAAGCCATCAGCACAGAGCCCAACACGGGGCTTGAACCTGTGAACTGCGAGATGACCTGAGCCGAAGTTGTATGCTCAAGAGACTGAGCCACCCAGGAGCCCCTGTTTTTTTTCATATGCCTTCTTTTCTGGATGGCTATACTATCAGCCTCATCTCCTATATTAGGAATCTCAAAGTCAGTTCAACCGTTTGCCACTTTCTCTTCACGTCAAATCTCTTATCAAGCACTGTCTGCTCTCCATGCAAAAGAGCTCTTGGTTCTTTTTTTTCCCTATTCCAATCTCAAAACCCTGGTGGACTCTCACCTTTTCTTTGCTACTAAGATAGCTTTCTCATTGGGCTTCCACTTCCAATCTATCTTCTACAATATTGATAGAATCATCTTATATAATGAAGGTCTTATCATAACATCTCACTGCTTAAATCTCTGTGGCATCCCCCTTCCTTGTTACAGTTGAGTTTCTCCAACAAGATGGTGTATGCACAAGGCTGAACTAGGGGACGACGTTCCATCTTCTTGGAGTCTCAATTTTATTTAATGATATGAAATTTAAGTGCAGAATGACCTCAATGGAAATAATAGAGAAGAATACATAAAATGCATCTGAAGGAAATCTGTTCATGTTGTACAGCATCCCAGATATCTGTACCATCCTTTGCAGTATTTCAGTGGAAATATAGATTCTTTTTTTGAGAGGGAGAGGGGGAGGGGGAGGGGGAGGGGGAGGGAGAATCTCAAGCAGGCTCCACATTCAGCATGGACCTCAGTGGAAACATTTGAGGAACACTGGCCCAAAGGGCAAACCACACTCCTGAGTAAGATATTCAGGTCCCTTATAATCTGGAACTAATATGCCCTTCAAAATTACTTCATACCACTCTTTCTAATGAATCTAACGGATGATGGACTTATGTAGCACTTATTATAACATTTCATCACCTTCAAAAGAGGAGTCATTGATGATCATCCCCATCAGCTGCACTTGACCTTCTTCTGCAGCATGGTGCAGAGGGGATGCATTCACATCATCATATTTGCTTAACTTCTTTCGTTTCTTCATCAAGTTGTTAAATCTACATGTACTTCCTTCAAAAACCACCTGGAAGGATACAAAAAATTGTTACCTCCAACAAGTATATATAAAACTCAATACAGATTAACTGTTAAACGGTTACTATCATCCAAAACTATTTACCATGCTTATGATAAAATATTTTTTAAAGAACACAAAATGCACACAGACATATAGAAGGTACAAGTAAATGCTTGAAAAGTTTTGAAGTAATTGTAAGGGATATGATCTAAGAAATACTAAGTATAGTGAAAATACAGAGAAGTTTTCTTTGTCAGGTGAAAATGTACTTAAATTAAAGCATGGGGGATTTTGGTTAGATAAAAAGATTTTCATGAATGCAAGGATCAAAGTCATGTAACTTACGTGGTCAGTACCCTAAAACAACTGCCCACTCACTGCCCTGGGATTAAGTAATTCCTCCACTTCTGACTACTGGAATCCTGCACCAGGCCAATTCAGGTCAGGTTCACCTCCTCATTGTTCTCTGCACACTGGAAATGCCAGCATTTCTGTGCACTTACTTAGGACCAGATGTCAGGACACTGAGAAGTGACACAATTTGCCCAAAGGCATGCTAAATGGCAAAGTGAGAACTTGAACCGGAGACGCATGGAATATATATTTTGGCTGACTGGCGAATGTTGGAGAAACCAACATACAGTAGAAAGTAAAGCCGAGGTAAAAACCATCATCACAGAATGAACTCTGATACAGTAAATGCTTTAATCATAAGCCATAAGAACAGACTTTGTAGAGTAAGCTCAGTAAGCTTTTGGCACAGTTGATGTTGTCACTGGCCTATAAAAGTGTAACTCCAAGCACACGCTCACTTCCACTGATGTCAAGGGAGGAGTGTGAGCTTTTATGAATACCTGTTTTTAACACTCTTTTCTTCCTGTTTTTTAAATTCTTTATTATGATCGGACTGAGGATGATTTATCATAATCATACTTCTTCCTTGTAAAGTTTGTGGGGACAGTGTTGACATTCTGCTTTTGATTCTCACAAGATATGAAAAATTCCCAAACAGAACCTTTTCTAGAAAATCTCATGGCCTAAACAGACTAAGGTAACTAAAAACTAACCTTCAAAAATAATTTTATTTGATGTTATTAGTGTTACTCTGGCAAACAAAATTTTTTAAAAGCCTTCATGTGATAAACTTGTTTCTATTATCCTGCCTTGCATTATTTAAATTTTCATAAATACTTCAGATCAAAAAGTATATTCCATTTTTCTAAAAGTTAATTAATGGATCCTCTCTTACGATCTGTATTAGCTGACAATCTAGTTCCCTATTCAACTACTGGAGAATTCTTAGTATCGGTTTTATACAGAAAATTAAGAATTTTCAAAATAATTATACTCATTTATAAATTATACTTCAATTGAGTGATGAGAATTATTCAAAGTTGCTTCTAGAATTCCCCCTTATATTTGAAAGTGAGTACTAGGTATGATCCACAAATATGAATGACATACCTTATTCTATCGCTAACATTTTTATATTGCTGACATAGGATGGTATTGATTACAAACCAATTTGGAGACACTGGAAATTGCACTGAATTAGGTATTTTGATATTTGCTTGCCAAAGCCAAATTGCAGATTTTGACCCCAAAATAAGGCTGTAGCCAAACCCTGGCATGTCCCTGAACGGTGTACAAGTGTTCTACTGCAGAAGCTAACCTCTTCTAGCCCCATGCTGTGAGTGTTCATGGGGGACTTAGCGAGAGTTAAACCAGGCTGTCTACCAGAGTGAAGCGTGCCCTTCTCTCTCTTCTTGTTTCCAATCCAATGCCCTCCTTAATTCTCCCTCCTCCTTGAGGCCTTCATGAAAAATACAAGATGCTATTCTCTAGCCTGGTCTTGCTTTGTCTCTCAAAAGTGCCCAATAACAGGCCACAGGACATATGGGGACATTACAGCACTGACAGTTGCTGGAATGTGTGCCATGGATTCCCTTTTCCTCCATTTTTAAAAAATTTCCGATACAGTAAATATTGGTGGCTCTAACCCCAAAACAAGCATTCTTTGGAATCTTCAATTTGAAGTTTAAAGGGATTCTAAGACAAAAAAAAAAAAAAACAGTTTGAAAAACACTCGTTAGTTCTTTCCTCACACTGTCTGTACTGAATGTGTACCACACATTTGGATACTTATTTTCTGATACTTTCTACATGTAAATAAGTATGCCAGAAAGAGACAGTGAAGGAAGGAAATAAGACCCAGAGCTCTTACAGAGCAGCAGGTGGGGCCAAATGGACCATTATACGCTGCAGAATTTCCCTCAGACTACCTTTTTAAAAAGCAATGTGGAAAATTAATGGAACCTCATTCCATTGCTATGGTAATATATGTACTAAAATTATTTCTCAATGGCCCTTTCAGCTTTGCAAATATGTGACCAAATAAGACATTTGTCTGATTTTTTTCTGAAGATATTTCTTAATATTTCATTACATGAACCAAAAGCAAAACATTTTATAAGATAATAGTCCTAGAAACCACTGTAGAATAAGTACTTCCTGAGAATGCTGAAACCTTCTTCAAACAGATGATCCAGGTACTTGCTTTAATTCTGTCTTTAGCTATGACTAGTCACATTTGACACACATGAAATAAAATGAAGTGTTAAAGTACTTATTTTATTTTATTGAGAGAGAGAGAGCAGTGGAGAGGGGGAGAAAGAATCTTAAGCAGGGTCCACGCTCAGTGGAGCCCAACGTGGGGCTCAATCCCCTAACCCAGGGATCATGACGTGAGCTGAAATCAAGAGTCAGGTGCTCAATCAACTGAGCCACCCAGGTGTGCTGTACCTAATGCATTTTAAAACATAGTTAATACACATGGAGCATATTAGCATTCACTCATCAAATGTCAGGCTGAAATAAATAAAACAAAATCCCTTAAAATTTTGAACTTTGGGTTTTGCTCTGTTATCATGAAATAGTCCCAGAGAAATAAATCACTTTTCCAGGACAGTCCTTTAAATACATTGTATCACTTTTCAACTACTAAATTCTATGTAAGCTACACATAATTTTAGTGGATGAAGGATAGAATAGCATCCAACCATTTCCAAATTTACAGATTCAGTTATAAATTTAAAATGCATTTCTTACAGAAATAAGCGAATTCTCAATGTCTCACCCAGCAAAGGCAGGGTTTGTCTAATTCCATTTGGAAGTATTTTAGCCACTGAATGTGATGTTCTTCCAGTGATAATAAAGGGATTACACTGCCCACCCCACGGTGCCAGAAAGAACAATTCACAGGTCTGCTCAGCGATGTGCAGTCAACACAAACCCAATTACACACTCTGAGAACAAGTACTAAGTTCAGACACTCACAAAGTACTGCTGAATTCACAATGACAAAAGAGCATCTAAGTACTTTATATAAGCTCATCAGATGTGCTCAACAGTCTGAATTCAGTACATGATATGTTAAGGCAGGCTTTGAAGAGACTGCTTAAAGAACATTCTGAAAGTAAGCCAAGGAGGTCATTTAGAGAAAATTATTATACATTCAATATAGTTTTTTATGGTCACAGAGTTACTTCAGATTCTCTTGATTTCTGAACTATATGACTAGCTATGGAACATGATGGACTAGATCACTTTTAAAGAAGTTAATTCTAAGCCCTTTAAAATAGAGATATCAAATACATTTGTTCCAGGTTGCCTCAGTGAAATACATACAAGCAGTAATGGAGTAAAAAAGAGGGAACCTAGGTGAAAGACTGTAGCAAATGAAGGATCAAATGCTAATGTATTAATTCTCTTGAAAGAAAGTCATGAAGGGGCGCCTGGGTGGCTCAGTCGGTTAAGTGGCCGACTTCGGCTCAGGTCATGATCTCGTGGTCCGTGAGTTCGAGCCCCGCGTCGGGCTCTGTGCTGACAGCTCGGAGCCTGGAGCCTGTTTCGGATTCTGTGTCTCCCTCTCTCTGACCCTCCCCCGTTCATGCTCTGTCTCTCTCTGTCTCAAAAATAAATAAACGTTAAAAAAAATACAAATAAAAAAATAAAAAAAAGAAAGAAAGTCATGAAAAAAAGCTAAAAGCATCAGATGGTTCTTTTCCCACATTTCTCATCTTGTAAAGTTTCTCCCATCCTTTGATTTTGTTAGTATTCCTGAAATAGTGGGTCTAGGCTGGAGAAAATATACACCATATCTTTTTAATAAGGAAATCCTTAGAGTAAGAACTCTCCACAGTATTATACGTACTTATTTGTAATTAGTCTCACCACTGACATTTCTACAGAATGATCTGGAATTATTGTACATAATAAAATACATAAATCCCTCAAACTACAAGCTCTATTGTGGCTTCTAAAAGTCTCAAATAACCTAAATGGCTCCACTTGACTTAGGCAATAAAACTAAAGACAGTTAAATAAAAACCATGAAGAAAATGAAGTTTGAGACTTTGTGCTGCAGAAAACCTCCGGTAAATATCTAAGACAAAACCACATTGGTAAGTGAAGGATCTCGGATGCGATTTTTGAAATGTAAAATTTTCTTCCATTCCATAATATTAATTCCGAAGACATTATCCTAGTGCTTGAAATCAACTGGAGAGCTCAGGTCTTTGGGTTAACCCAATAGATGCCGGTTAATACTCTAATACTAAGGAGGAGGAAAAAAGTGTTTAATCTGGAGGTGCAAACAGAGTCACCTTGGGAAGTCTGGTTTGTCAGTTTATGTGACTTACTACACGTGCCTGACTTACATGATTGGCAGCAGTGCCAATCTGGTGATTTCAATCAAAATTAAAGCTCTTGGGGCACCTGTGTGGCTCAGTCGGTTAAGCGTCTGACTTCCAGCTCAGGTCATGCCTTTGAGCCGCTTGTGCTGACAGCTCAGAGCCTGGCGCCTGCTTCGAATTGTGTCTCCCCGCCTCTCTCTGCCCCTGCCCGTCTTGCACGGTCTGTCTCTCTCTCTCTCAAAAATAAACTTTTTTTTTTTTTTTTTTAATTAAAGCTCTTGATCCTGCTGGGACTTTTACATACATGCATATTCACTAAATGTACTGACAAAAGAAACTGCATCTACCTGTGATGCAAAACAAAAACCCTGTCCACTCTTGCTGGACCAATGAATGATAAACTCATACAAGAGACTACTATAAAGCTGCAGAATAAGAGTGAAGTACACCTCCAGGTGCTGAACTTTAAAGTATTCTAAAATATAACATAGTAAGTCACGGGCGTGTATTCGTGCAACCCGCGTCTCCCTCCCTGTGCGCTCTGGAAAATACACAAGGAACTGTTAACATGGATTCCACCGTGGAAAGGGATTCCAGGTGGGGCACGGGAGACACACTTGGGACGTTTTAACGCTTAAAAAGAGACCCTTCTTCCCGCCGACCACGTGAAGACAGCCAGGGGCGGGTTTGCAGAGCCCCCAACAGCCTCGGCGCTCAGACTGCGCCCTGCCTCTCTGGAGGTCAGGGTGTCCCGGGAACCGTGCAAACAACAGAAACCCGTCCTAGCCCTCGGGGTCTCGCGAAGACCACCTACCCTGCGTCCAACGGCCTCCTCTTTCACAGTCCTTCCCGAAGCCCCCACTCCCTGGAGGAACTGCCAGTCCCGCCATTTTCGGTACTTTGGGGTCAGTCCCCGAAGCCGCAGGTGCCCGCCGGTGAGCAAAGGCGGGCCGCGCAAACCAGCGGACAAACACAAAGGACCCGGCAGGCTGCGGGGGCGCCTGGCTAACGCGCCCCTCGGGGCCCCCAGTGCACCGCACACACGCCCTGAAACCCACCCGCCCACCTCGCGGCGCTCGGCGCCCTCGGGTCCCGGGGCAGCCGGCTGGGAAACCTTGAACGAAGGAGCGCAGAGTTCAGCAGAGCCGCCCCCGCCCGTGCTCCGGACCCGTCCCCACCGCCCAGCGCCTAGGGTACCTTCAGCGAGTCCTTGCGGCCGTCCATGCCGTTCTCCACGCCCTGGTAGACGGCGCCCTGGGGCTCCTGCTTACCCCCAGGGCTCAGCATCTTCCTCAGGCTGCGCCTCATCGACCGCACCCCGTCGCCACCTGCGCCAGCTGCTCCCCACGTGCGCGAGCACCTGCGGCGAGAGATTGTGGGGAGGCGGCCGGAGGCCGAGAGAACTTCTGGAAGGGGTTCTTCGGCCCCGGGGCCGCTTGCAGCGCAGGAAGCAGGAGGGACACCGGGAAGAGGCAGGGACACAGACCTCTTGTCCGCGCGCGGCGAAGGGGTGGCCGCGCCGAGACTGTCCCCCGCTCGTCGCTTCGGGCCCAGAGCACGCACTACTCGCCTGTCCGACCTGCGACCGCGGCAACGCACCCCCTAAGTCATGGTGTCAGGCCAGTGTGGATCCAAGGAATCTGGAATCTTTTATAATAAAAACAGTAAGAACCGCCCACCCGCACAACCGGGGAGAGGGGCGGGGGAAGGAAGGGAGGCGGGGGGTGGGGGGGGGTGGGGGGGTGATAGTTGAGAATGAGAGAATAACTGGGTACATTGGGAAGATTTTTAATTTTTAGGATGCCCCCCCCCCAAAGCTTCTGAGGTTGTGTTTCTCATTTCATTTTAGAAGTCTAGCTCTTTGACTTGGAAATAAGGTTTTTAGAAAAGCGTCTCTTTCCAAAAAAAAAAAATAAATAAAAAATAAAAATGAGGGACTAAATCCTAGCACCGGTTTGAGCAACTAGATCAGGTCTCTTAGCACCTCAGGTTCCTTTTCCTGTGGATGGCAATGCTTATCTCATGATTTGGTGTTTCACAATGGCTGAAAAAGTTACTTGTTAGGTTAAAGGTAAATCCTATCGACTCCTGTGGGCTGTTTACCCTCAGCTTTGTTTGAAAGGTTTATCTTCACGGGCCTGCACTGCATTTGTTAATTAATCAAGGGCATGGGTGTAAATTGTGGGGTGGTAGGGTCTCCTCTCAATTGCAGAGGCCACTTCTCTTAATGTTCATTCAGTGGAGCCTCTGAAACTGTTGCAGTGATGTTTATAGCCTACAAGGTTAGAAAGAAAAACAAAAAACTTCTTTCCAAAACTGATTAGCTTTGCACAGGCCAGCACTTAGCTTTGGCGGTCTCTTGTCTGGACAATCTGTGTGCTCCTTTAAGGCCCTTGATTGTCATATTCACCTGTGGGAATCTCCAGCACCTGTCGCACGTGGCTCCAGGACCTGGCCATAGATCCTACACTAAATAAAGATTTGTGGACTACTTGGCATAGGGGCCACATTGGGTTGAACTTAAGGGCAGGTAACCTAGCATGGTGATATTCTGGAACTACGAAGCCCTCGCCCTCAGTCTATCAAGAGATATTGCAAGTTGTTATCAATTTCACCTGTGAAGTGGAATGCTTTAGGGTAATATTGAAGTTCTCACCATGTATCAGTTTGCCATTTACCAGTTGATGGACATTGGATTGTTTCTAATTTTTGTCTATTGTAAATAATGCTGCTATGAAATTGTTCATGCATATCTTTTTTGTGGACATGTAAATTTTCATTTCTCTTGGTTAAATACCTAGTAGTGAATTGCTGGGTCATATAAGTTCGGCTTTGTATGAAATTTCCAAACTGTTTTTCCACAGTGGCTATGCCATTTTACGTGCCCACGAGCACAGTGTGAGGTTTCCAGTTTCTCCATATCCTCACCAAATCTTGGTATCAGCAGTCTTTTTTATTTTAATCAGTCTAGTGTGTATAGAGTGGTATCTCCTTGTGGCTTTAATTGGCATTTCCCTAATGACTAATGATGTTGTCTGTGTTTTTCATTCCTCATTAGCCGCTCATATGTCTTAACGGAGTGCTTATTACTTACTTTGCTTTTTTAAATTGAGTTGTCTTCTGAGTATTGAGTTGTAATAGTTCTTTATTCTGGATACAAGTTTTGTATCGGATAAATGATCCACAAATATTTTCTCAGAGTCTGTGGCTTTTCTTTATTGTCTTATTGGTGTCTTCTGAAAAGCAAAACTTTTAATGTTGATAAAAAGTCTAATTTGTTAGTATAGATTATGCTTTGGGTTTCATATAAAGCAATTTTTGCCTATGTTAAGGTTAAAAAGAAGGCTTATGGTTTTGGTCTCTTACGCAGATTCATTTTGAGTTACTTTTTGCATATGGTGTGAGGTAGAGGTCTAAGTTTACTTTTATTGCATATGGATATTCAAATGTTACCATTTGTTAAAAAAACAACTACGCTTTCTTCATAATTGCCTTGGAACCTTCATCAAAAATCAATTGGCCATAAAATATGGGTTTGTTTCTGGACTTAGTATTCTATCCCACTCATCAGTAGGTAGGTCTCTGTGTAAGTAAGTCAGTACCACACAGTCTTGATTTTGTAGCTTCCTGGTAATTTGGAAATCAGATAGTATAAATCTTCCAAATTGGTTCTTTTTCCAATTAACTGTAATAACTTTTTTTCTGGATTTCTTAGAAATTTATACATATAAGATCGTATTTTTTGCTGTAAGGACAGTTGGCTTCTTTCATTCCGAACTGTATGTCTTTAACTTTTTTTTCTCCACTGTCATGCACTGGCTAGAAGTTCTAGGACATTGTTGAAGTCCAGAGAGTGGACATCTTGCCTTTTTCCCAGTCTTAGGGGAAATGTATTCCCCTTCACCACTGAGTATGATGTTAAATTAGAGTTTTCTTGGTTACCTATTAGCAGATTGAGGAACATATCTTCCATGATTACTTTAAGAGTTTTTAATCATGAGAGGGTGTTAAATTTTGGCTGATGCTTTCTCTATAACTATTGAGGCGATTATGTGCTTTTCCTCATTTATTCTTTTACGTTGATTGATTTTCTAATGTTAAATCAACTTTTTTTTTTTGATGTTTATTCACCCTTGAAAGACAGAGAGACAGAGCATGAGAGAAGCAGAGAGAGCGAGACCCAGAATCTGAAGCAGGTTCCAGGCTCTGAGCTGTCAACACAGAGTCTGATGTGGGGCTCGAACTCACAGACTAGACCGTGAGATCGTGACCTGAGCTGAAGTCGGATGTTTCACCTACTGCGTCACCCAGGCACCCCAAATCAACCTTCTATATGTTGCTGAATTCAGTTTGCTAATCTTTTGTTAAAGATTTTGGTGTTTATATCCATGAAGAGTATTGGTCTTTAGTTTTTCTTTTGTCTAATGTCTCTGTATGGCTTTGGTAGCAGTGTAAATAGTGGCCTCACTGATAGGGTTGAGAAATGTTCCCTTCTATTTTCTGAAGTTGTATATATAGTATTGGTATTATTTCTTTCTAAAATGCCTGATAGAAGTCACCAGTACAGCCTGGTGAATTGGGTTGTCTGGGCTTTTGGCTTTTTTCTGGGAATATATTTAATTACCAATTCACTTTTATAGATCTTTTCTGAACTTATATTTTTCTTCAGTAAATTTAGGTAATTTGTGCCTTTCAAGAAATTTGTTGCCTATTTATTGACATAGAGTTATTCATAAGATTCCCTTACAATCCTTTAAATTCTTTTAGGGTCTATAACAGTGTCCTTTCTTTCATTCCTGATTTTGGTAATTTGTGTCATCCCTCTTCCTGAGCTAGTAGTTTATCAGGTTTCTTGATATCAAAGAACCAATTTTTAATTTTATTGGTTTTCTCCATTGTTTTTCTACTTTAGGTTTCATTGTTTTCAGTGTTTCTTCTCTCTCATTTTTCTTTCTAGTTATTTTGGGTTTCATTTTTCTTTCCAGTCTTTTTCTTCCTAGTTATTTTGGGTTTTATTTACTCTACTTTCTCTACATCCCTGGTGTGTAACCTTAGGTTATTGATTTTAGATCTTCCTCCTAACATAAGCATTTAAAGCTACGTGATGCTTTCTAAACATTGCATTAATGGCATCTCATAAACTCTGATTTGTTGTGTTTTCATTTGTAGTTTCCTCTTTTACTCACAGGTTATTTTTGGGAGTATAATGTTTAATTTCCAACTATGTGGGGTTTCCCCACATTTCTTTCAGTTGTTGAATTCTAGTCCAATCTGGTTGTGGTCAAGGAACACACTTTTTATGATTTTGATCTGTCTAAATTCAAATATAGACTTGTTCAAACATGTTTTATGGCTGCCATGTGGTCTATCCTGGAGATTGTTACTTAAAAGAATGAGTATTTTGCTCTGATTTGGTCAAGTTTCTGAATATGTTATTAGATCCAGTTAATACTGTTGTTCAAGTCTTCTATATTCTTAGTGGTTTTCTATCCTTCTATTAGTTACTGAGAGGGGAGTATTAGAATTTTCAATTATAACTTAAATTGTCTATTCTCTGAATTCTGTTCAGGATGTACTTCATTTTGGGGGAGGGAGCCTGTGTTCTTAGATGCATACGTATTTATAGTTGTCACTTCTATATTTTTCCTTTATTGTAATGAGATTTCTTTGTATTTAGTAGTATTTCTTGTTTAAAGTCTATTTCAAGTCTATTTTGTCTGAGATCATTACTCCAGATATCTTATATTTGCTTCTTCCATGGCAAATCTTTTTCCATTCTTTTACTTTTAACCTGTTTGTGCTAAACAGTTAAAGACTGTGTCTTCAAAGTGCATTTCTATATATAGCATAGAGTTAGATATTACTCTTTGATCTGGCTTGATGTCTCTGCCTTTTAATTAGTGTTTAGTCATTGACATTTAATGTAATTGTTGCTGTGATACTGCTGTTTTGATATTTGTTTTTCATGTCTCATGTCTTTCTGCCATGTTCCTTCTTTACTGCCTTCTTTTGTGTTCAACAATTCTTTTAGCAAACCATTCTCATTTATTGGTAGGTTTTTGTTTTTTAAACATTGTTTTAAGTTTATTTTGAGGGGGGCAGGACAGGGAGAGTAGGGGAGGGGCAGAGAGAGAGGGAGAGAGAGAATCCCAAGAGGCTTCATGCTGTCAGCACAGAGCCTGCTGCAAGGCTCAATCTCAGAAACCGTGAGATCATGACCTGAGCCAAAATCAAGAGCTTAATCAATTCAGTTACCCAGGCGCACCTGTTAGTAGGTTTTTAAAATAAGTTATTTTTTTATGTTACGCACTCCAAAGTCCCAGGACTCATTTCTTCCTGTAGATTTTGAGTTACTATCTGGTGTCATTTCTTTTCAATCTCAAGGACTTTCTTTAATATTTTTGGTAAGGCAGGTCTGCTTGAAAACTGCTGGATGGAGAACTTTTGTTTTGACAGGTGTGTTTTTAAGGACTTTGAATATTATTATACTGCCTTCTGACTTCCACTGTTTCTGATGAGAAGTCATCATAATATGATATTGTTGTTACTCAAACTTAAGGTTTTTGTTAATCTCAAAAGTTAATGATTGTCTGTAGCTTCCCCCATTTATGATAAAATAAGCTAGCATGCTTGCATTTCTCTTCTTCCTGATTATCTCTTCTATCTGTATTAATACAACCAGTATTTTAGTTTGATTTTTAAGAAATTAAACTTTATAAGGTATTTAGACAAGTATAAATTGTATAGTTTTTACACTTTAAAGATTTTGAGAAATGGCAAAATATTCTTTTTCTTGAATTCATATAATTTTTTTTTGGAATCCACATGTAAGTAATTCTTTTAGACCAATTATGTTGGTGGTAGAATTTCTAGTCCTTGCATGTCCAACACTCTCCTTATTTTGGCTTCCTATTAGATAGCAATTTAAATCGATACGAAACACTTTCAAAGTCATTTTCCCTTAGAAAGTTGAAGACTTTATTGCTGCCTTTTCATCATCCATTTTTGCAGATAAAGTGTATTATATCAATCTACTTCTCATTTATTTCTTGGTACTTTATTTCATTTCTTTCTCTGAAACCTTTAAGATTTTTATTCTGAAATTTTACCATCATGCAATCCAGTGGTGATCTTCTGTTGTTTGCCTGTTCTGTATTCTGTGGTCACTTTTAATCTAGTGATTATCTCTCTTGGACTCTGGGAAATTTTCTTTTGTTTATTATCATTATTTATTCTTACATAGGTTAAGCATCTTTTCATACCAAGTAATAGAAGAATGCAATCAGAAGTGGCTTAACCCAAACTAGAATTAATTGTTCCCCAAACTAAAAAGGCCTGTGGTAGAACTAGCTTCAGACCCAGATGGATCGGGAACTCAATGTCATCAAAGCTGTTCTCTTTTTTCATCAAGAGCAAGAAATTTCTTCACTTCTTTGAAGGCTCACCTACAGTAGCTCCTGGCTGAAATCTTTCATATACATCCATGGGTATCATCACTGAATTTTCTACCAGCCCTAAAAAATTTCCTGATGTACTGCTGGCTCTAATTAGGTTACAAATCAATATCTTAATCAGTCACCATATCCAGAAAAAACTATGATCTGATTATTCAGGTCTGAGTTACATGCCCTTCAACAAAGTCATACTTGGGAGTCAATGAATTGCATGGACTGAGAATGGGGAAAGGATAATTGCCATCACCCTGAGATCAACTGGAGTAAAATTGGCAAAAGAAGGGGGAATTGATGGTATCTATTTCCAGCTGAATTTATAGATGTTTATATACCTTCATTCTGTTTGATTTTTCTGGTTACATATTAAAATTTCCTGATCCATTTTCCTTGTACCTTAAGCTGTCATATATATATATATATATATATATATATATATATATATATATATATATATGCATTTGTGTGTATGTGTGTGTGTATAATTTCTTTTTCCCTTTATACTCTATCATGGGAAAATTCTTTGACTTGATCTTCCACTTCACTATTTTGCTCTCTAGTAATGTCTATAATTCAAGTATTTTTTTTAATTTTATGAAGAAATTTTTATTTCAAAATCTCTGGTTAAGTCTCTGTAAATGTAATATATTGTCACATTTTTATTTTATTTTATTAAGTCCTGATCTCCTTTTCTCTTTACAATAGTGTTCATTTCCTTCAAATGTTGAGTAATCCCTATTTGCTCATTTTTGTGTTTGGTACCTCTATGCCTCTGCCTCTGCTATTCAAGGTTAGTCTCTGGTGATTGTGTGGTAGAGACCAGATGTCCTGTTGGGAGGGATGCAGTGTCCCTCAACTTCCCTTCTGGGTGGAGCAGCTGTCTCCCCTTTAGATCATTGCTCTGCCTCCAGGGTCCCATGCCCACACTGTACTTTCACTGATGGGCAAACACAATTGGTGTCCACTGCCTACCACAAATCAGAGAGGGGAGAGGTGCTGACTAGCCTCACTCTGATGGTTTCTCCCTCATTAACAACCACTGTGAGGCATGCTTAAAGATCACCTCTTTTTATGCTGTGGCCCGTGGTTCCCCCACCCTCAATCTTCTCATCACAGTATACTTTTGCTTATGCTTGTGTTTTCCTTTATTCATATCTCTATAGATCTGGTCCTGCCCACCTTCCATCTTTCTAGAGTTCTTTAACATTTCTAGACTATAGGTGGCATTGTTTTTTGTTTCCTACCTTTGTATTTACTCCTTACTTTTTATTTTTATTTTTATTTATTTTTATTTTTTGAGCCTTTATTGTGAAAGGGTCTGTTACAGGTACTCATAAAGTTCATATTCTCACAGATCAACTCAGAGAAATAAGATAAATATTTGCAAAGGTCATAATTAGCACAAAAGATACAGAGAAGCTCTTCAATAACTTAACATCAGACTGAACTTGGAATACTTTCTTTGAGAGGAGCTAACTTTGTTTTTAAATATCACATTAGGGGGGGCGCCTGGGTGGCTCAGTCAGTTGGGCGACCGACTTCGGCTCAGGTCATGATCTCACGGTCCGTGAGTTCGAGCCCCGCATCGGGCTCTGTGCTGACAGCTCAGAGCCTGGAGCCTGTTTCAGATTCTGTGTCTCCCTCTCTCTGACCCTCCTCCGTTCATGCTCTGTCTCTCTCTGTCTCAAAAATAAACGTAAAAAAAAAAAATTAAAAAAAAATCACATTAGGTAATTCTTTTGATTGTCCTAGGATTATAACTGTAGACAATAACAAAATAACTGCATTATTATCTTTAGTTTTGAGTGGTATGAGCAAATTGTGCTAATTTAAGTTTTTCTTTTTTTACACCCATTTTAATTTTATTATTTTTTAAAATTGCATCCAATTTAGTTAGCATACAGTGCAACAATGATTTCAGGAGTAGATTCCTTAATTCCCCTTACCCATTTAGCCCATCCCCCTCCTGCAACCCCTCCAGTAACCCTCTGTTTGTTCTCCATATTTAAGGGTCTCTTATGTTTTGTCCCCCTCCCTGTTTTTATATTATTTTTGTTTCCCTTCCCTTACGTTCATCTGTTTTGTCTCTTAAAGTCCTCATATGAGTGAAGTCATATGATATTTGTCTTTCTCTAATTTCACTTAGCATAATACTCTCCAGTTCCATCCACATAGTTGCAAATGGCAAGATTTCATTCTTATTGGTTGCTGAGTAATACTCCATTGTATATATATACCACTTCTTCTTTATCCATTCATCCATTGATGGGCATTTGAGCTCTTTCCATACTTTGGCTATTGTTGATAGTGCTGCTATAAACATGGGGGTGCGTATGTCCCTTTGAAAAGCACACATGTATCCCTTGGATATATACCTAGTAGTGCAATTGCTGGGTCATACAGTAGTTCTATTTTTAATTTTTTGAGGAACCTCCATATTGTTTTCCAGAGTGGCTGCACCAATTTGCATTCCCACCAACAATGCAAAAGAGATCCTCTTTCTCCACATCCTCACCAACATCTGTTGTTGCCTCAGTTGTTAATGTGAGCCGTTTTGACAGGTGTGAGGTGGTATCTCATTGTGGTTTTGATTTGTATTTCCCTGATGGTGAGTGATGTTGAGCATTTTTTCATGTGTCAGTTGGCCATCTGGATGTCTTCCTTGGAGAAGTGTCTATTCATGTCTTTGCCCATTTCTTCACTGGATTATTTCTTTCTTGGGTGTTGAGGTGATAAGTTCTTTACAGATTTTGGATACTAACTCTTTATCTGATATGTCATTTGCAAATATCTTCTCCCATTCTGTCAGTTGCCTTTTAGTTTTGCTGATTGTTTCCTTCATTGTGCAGAAGCTTTTTATTTTGATGAGGTTCCAGTAGTTCCATTTTTGCTTTTGTTTCCCTTGCCTCCAGAGACATGTTGAGTAAGAAGTTGATGTGGCCAAGATCAAAGAGGGTTTTGCCTGCTTTCTCCTCGAGGATTTTGATGGCTTCCTGCCTTACATTGAGGTCTTTCATCCATTTTGAGTTTATTTTTGGGTATGGTGTAAGAAAGTGGTCCAGGTTCATTCTTCTGCATGTCACTATCCAGTTTTCCTGGCACCACTTGCTGAAGAGACTGTCTTTATTCCATTGGACATTCTTTCCTGCTTTGTCAAAGATTATTTGGCCATATGTTTGTGGGTCCATTTCTGGGTTCTCTATTCTGTTCCATTGATCTCAGTGTCTGTTCTTGTGCCAGTACCATACTGTCTTGATGATTACAGCTTTGTAGTATAGCTTGTAGTTTGGGATTGTGATGACTCTTGCTTTGGTTTTCTTTTTCAAGATTGCTTTGGCTATTCAGGGTCTTTTCTGGTTCCATACAAATTTTAGGATTGTTTTTTCTAGCTCTGTGAAGAATGCTGGTGTTACTTTGATAGGGATTGCATTGAATATGTAGGTTGCTTTGGGTAGTATCGACATTATAACAATATTTGTTCTTCCTATCCAGGAGTTTGGAATCTTTTTCCATTTTTTGTGTCTTCTTCAATTTCTTTCATAAGCTTTCTATAGTTTTCAGTGTATAGATTTTTCACCTCGTTGGTTAGATTTATTCCTAGGTATTTTATGGTTTTTGGTGCAATTGTAAAAGGGATCAGTTCCTTGATTTCTCTTTCTGTTGCTTCATTGTTAGTGAATAGGAATGCAACCGATTTCTGTGCATTGATTTTATATCCTGCAACTCTGCTGAACTCATGAATCAGTTCTAGCATTTTTTTGGTGGAATCTTTTGGGTTTTCCATATAGAGTATTGTATCATCTGTGAAGAGTGAAAGTTTGACCTCCTCCTGGCTGATTTGGATGCCTTTTATTTTTTGGTGTTATGTGATTGCAGAGGCTAAGACTTCCAATACTATGTTGAATAACAGTGGTGAGAGTGGAAATCCCTGTCTTGTTCCTGACCTTAGGGGGAAAGCTCTCAGTTTTTCCCCATTGAGGATGATATTGGTGTTGGATCATTCATATATGGGTTTTATGATCTCGAGGTATGCTCCTTCAATCCCTACTTTCTTGAGGGTTTTTATCAAGAAAGGATGCTGTATTTTGTCAAATGCTTTCTCTGCATCTATTGAGAGGATCATATGGTTCTTGTCCTTTCTTTTATTGATGTGATGAATCACGTTCATTGTTTAGTGGATATTGAACCAGCCCTGCATCCCAGGTATAAATCCCACTTGGTCGTGGTGAATAATTTTTTAATGCACTGTTGGAGCTGGTTGGCTAATATCTTGTTGAGGATTTTTGCGTCCATATTCATCAGGGAAATTGGTATATAGTTCTCCTTTTTAGTGGGGTCTCTGTCTGGTTTTGGAATAAAGATAATGCTGGCCTCATAGAAAGGGTTTAGGAGTTTTCCTTCCATTTCTATTTTTTTGGGCAGCTTCAAGAGAATAGGTGTTAACACTTCCCTAAATGTTTGGTAGAATTCCTCTGGAAAGCCATCTGGCCCTGGACTTTTGTTTTTTTGGGAGATTTTTGATTACTAATTCAATTTATTTACTGGTTATGGGTCTGTTCAAATTTTCTATTTCTTCCTGTTTCACTTTGGGTAGTGTATATGTTTCTAGGTATTTGTCCATTTCTTCCAGATTGCCCATTTTATTGGCATATAATTGATCATAATATTCTCTTATTATTTTTATTTCTGCTGTGTTGATTGTGATCTCTCTTTCATTCTTGATTTTATTTACTTGGGTCCTTTTTCTTTTTGATCAAACTGGCTAGTGGTTTATCAATTTTGTTAATTCTTTCAAAGAACCAGCTTCCGGTTTCATTGATCTGTTTTACTGTTTTTGTTTGTTTGTTTGTTTCGATTGCATTAATTTCTGCTCTAATCTTTATTATTTCCTGTCTTCTGCTGGTTTTGGGTTTTATTTGCTGTTCTTTTTCCAGCTCTTTAAGGCATAAGGTTAGGTTGTGTATCTGAGATCTTTAGGAAGGCCTGGATTGCTATATACTTTCCTCTTATGACTGCCTTTGCTGAATCCAAGAGGTTTTAGGTTGTGGAGTTATTTTCATTGGCTTCCATATACATTTATAATTTCCTCTTTGACTTCTTGGTTGGCCCGTTCATTCTTTAGTAGGATGTTCTTTAGTCTCCAAGTACTTGTTACCTTTCTAACTTTTTTCTTGTGGTTGATTTCGAATTGCATAGCATTGTGGTCTGAAAATATGCATGGTATGATCTCGATCTTTTTGTACTTGCTGAGGGTTGATTTGTGTCCCAGTATGTGGTCTATTCTGGAGAATGTTCCATGTGCACTGGAGAAGAATATATATTCCACTGCTTTAGGATGAAATGTTCTGAATATATCTGTTAAGTCCATCTGGTCCAGTGTGTCATTCAAAGCCATTGCTTCCTTGTTGATTTTTGATTAGATGATCTGTCCATTTCTGTGAGTGGGGTGTTGAAATCTCCTACTATTATGGTATTACTATCAATGAGTTTATGTTTGTGATTAATTGATTTATATATTTGGGTGTCCCACATTTGGCACATAAATGTTTATAATTGTTAGGTCTTCTTGGTGGATACACCCCTTAATTATGATATATTAATTATGCCTTCTGCATTTCTTGATACAGTCTTTATGTTAAAGTCTAGATTTTCTGATATAAGTATGGCTAGTCCAGCTTTCTTTTGTTGACCATTAGCATGATAGATGGTCTCCATCCCCTTACTTTCAATCTAAAGGTGTCTTTAGGTCTAAAGTGTGTCTCTTGTAAACAGCATATGGATGGATCTTGTTTTATTATCCATTCTGTTACCCTATGTCTTTTGATTGGAACCTTTAGTCCATTGACGTTTAGAGTGAGTACTGAAAGATATGAATTTATTGCCATTATGTTGCTTGTAGCTTTGGAGTTTCTGGTGGTGTTCTCTGGTCCTTTCTAATCTTTGTTGCTTTTGATATTTTATTTTATTTTATTTTATTTTATTATTTTATTTTATTTTATTATTTTAATTTATTTATTTTTCATCTTCTCCCCCCTCAGAGAGTCCCCCTTAAAATTTCTTGCAGGGCTGGTTTAGTGGTCACAAACTCCTTTAAGTTTTGTTTGTCTGGAAACTTTTTATCTCTCCTTCTCTTTTGAATGACAGCCTTGCTGGATAAAGAATTCTTGGCTGCATATTTTTCTGATTCAGCACATTGAATATATCCTTCCACTCCTTTCTGGCCTGCCAAGTTTCTGTGGATAGGTCTGCTGCAAACCTGATCTGTCTTCCCTTGTAGGTTAAGGACTTTTTTTTTTCCCCTCGCTGCTTTCATGATTCTCTCCTTGCCTGAGTATTTTGTGAATTTGACTATAATATGCTTTGTTGATGGTCGGGTTTTGTTGAATCTAATGGGAGTCCTCTGTGCTTCCTGGATTTTGATGTCTGTGTCTTTCCCCAGGTTAGGAACATTTTCCGCTATGATTTGTTCACATAACCCTTCCACTCTTATTTCTCTCTCTTTCTCTTTGGGACCCCTATGATTCTGATGTTGTTCCTTTTTAATGAGTCACTGATTTCTCTAATTCTTAAATCATGCTCTTTTGCCTTAACTTCCCTCTCTTTTTCTGCTTTATTATTCTCCATAAATTTGTCCTCTATATCACTGATTCTCTGTTCTGCCTCATCCATCCTTGCCACTGCAGCATCCATTCGAGATTGCAGCTCAGTTATAGCATTTTTATTTCATCCTGACTAGCTTTTACTTCTTTTATCTCCACAGAAGGGCATTCTAATCTATTTTTGACTCCAACTAGTATTCTTATTATCGTGATTCTAAATTTTGGTTCAGACATCTTGCTTGTGTCTGTTTGATTAAGTCCCTGGCTGTTGTTTTTCCTGCTCTTTCTTTTGGGGGTAAATTCCTTCATTTCATTTTCAAGGGAGAAAAGGAATTGAGGTATAAAAAATTAAAATAAAAAAATTAAAATTAAAAATATTAAAATTAAAAAATTAAAAACAAGCACACAGGAAAAAAATCGAATAAATGATGCTATATGCTAGGTGTGTTTTGGTCTGGGTGTTGAAAGTGGCTTGATAGATTAGAGAAAAACAGGAGGAAAAAAAAGGAAATCATTTGAAAATTTGAAAAAATGAATACACTAAAGGTAGACTAAAATGAAATGATGGAAGTAAAATAGAATTTGAAAAAAATTACACAAAAGTAAAAAAAAATAGAAAAAAATTAAAGAAAAATATTTTTAATAAAAATTGAAAATAAAACTTAATTTTTTCCTCTATGTATTCAAGAAAAAGAAACAAAAAAAAAAAGAAAATTGAATAGTTGGACCGACGAACAGACTGAAATACAACTGAAATTACTTTGTTTTCCCCTAGAAGTCAGTCTGTGTAGCACCTTATAGTCCATAAACCAAGCAGGTGGTGAGACTTGTGTTGTTGAAGAGCGAGGTTGGCCCAGTTGGGCGGGGCTTAGTGTAACGGCTCTGTTCTCCACTAGATGGCGCTGCTAAGCTTACTGGGGTGGATTGTTGTGGCACTTGTAGGTGCATATGCACAGGCATGGGAGTGGTGAAAATGGTGTCACCCAGCTACCCAGTCTCTAGTATCCGAACTCTGTTCTCCCCGATCAGCAGTCGTGCACCTGTCCTTCATCTTTGGCTTCCGTCTACTCCCCACTTCCACACTGTCTGTGACCAAGCCCCAGGCAGCACCTCCCTCCCAAGTTGTCTCAGATGCGGCTGTTTTCCCTGGCCCCCCACTTCAGAGGGACTGCGGCTTTGACCCACTTCGCCCCTCTGCGGAGGGTCTCACTGAGCAATGGCCGGATGCCAGTCGTACCCAGGAACACTTGTGGGACTGTGTTGCTGCTGATGCCCAGAGACTGTCACCAGGTACCAGCCCGCCCCAGAAAAAGTTCACGAGGTAGTGTAGCAGCAGCATTTCAGGGATTATGGAAAACCACAACACCCATCTGGCACCAGGCTTCACCCCCAACGATCTTGTTCCAGCACCAGTGAATGTTGCTGTTCTCTGGGGTCTGCTGGGCCCAGGTGGCCTCACGGCTTCTACCAAATGTCCTTCCAGCAGTGGGACCACTTCTTCCTGTGTGGCCCGAGAACCTCCCAGACCCCACTCTGCTCCTGGGGATTCACACTTCCCACCAGAGCACTGCCAGGTATTGAGCTGCAGAGTTTCAAACTCTGTGCTCCCCCTGTTTACAGTCTTAATGGAATTTAAACCCTCTCCTTTCTCCTTTCTCCTTTCTCCTTTCTCCTTTCTCCTTTCTCCTTTCTCCTTTCTCCTTTCTCCTTTCTCCTTTCTCCCTTCTCCCTTTTTAGTTCAGTCCCTGTGGCTGTTTCCAATTTTCCACTTTCTCTCCAGCTGCTTTTGGGGAGGGGCGCTTTTCCCATATTCTCCGCACCCCCCGTCCTCTCTCCGCACATGAAAGTGGCTCCCTGCTCTCTGTGGCTTCTCTCTCCCCAAGTTCACCCCTCCACGCCGTGTACCTGCTAAATTCTGTGGTTCAGGTTGTGCAGTTGTTGCGCTGATCCTCAGATCAGTTTTCTAGGTGTGCAAGATGGTTTAGTGTTCGTCTGGTTGTATCTCATGGATGTGAGACACACTGTATTTACTCTTTGTTAAAATAAATATATATATATATATAGCCATTTCATAGGTTTTCAGATGGGAAATAAGGCATATATGAGTACTCAGACAACTGTCTTAATCAAATCACTTTCTCTTATTTTTTATGTAATTTTTAAAAAATTCTACCCTGTTTATGCCAAATTGTATGCAAAGGAGAAATTTTTTACATAGCGTGTCTTGAAATACTTACATTAGAAGACAATTGGAGCAGGAAGGAAAGGAGGAAACTAATGTGCATGAGACTCTACTACTCACAAGGGTGTGTCATTAGTTTGGTGACAGTTGAGTCTCAGGTAGAAAATTTTGCTTAATACTGATAAATCGTGAGATGAAATACACACAGACACACATACGCGCATTGCTGTGGACATTTATAAAATGCTCTTTTCTACCAGGGAATCAGAGAAAGTGTACTTTGTTACAGAGAAACCTGAAGCATATTCTGCTCTACTTCCCAGAAGACCAATTGCTGTGCATAGATTATCCAAACCACCATTCCCAGGGTCCTTAGCAACCATGGTCTACAGAGATTACTGGAACAATTAATAAAAATGCAAATCTGATACGATTATTTAAAATGTGATATATTTAAAAAGCTAGTTAAATTGGCCTTCTAGATAAGGAAACCCTTGCTAAAAGTTAGTGTGTCATGCCAAATAATATCTCAAATTTGGGGATAAAATAAGGTGTATAAATTTATTTTATTTTCATTATATTTGTATAAGTGTTTATTTCATAACTTAATCAGATTATGGAATTATCTTTATGTCGTGAATTTTTATTTCTGTTTAACCTGAAGCAATAGCCAAAATTTTATGAGGAAATTAATCTTTACATTGTGAATTTTTATTTCTAACTATTTAACCCAAGGCAACAAAATTTAAGATATTTCCATGATATCTGCCAGTGAATGAGAGGTAATGGGAGATTTCTCGTAGTAGCAGTATTACTTTATGAGATTTGAAAGTACAGTTCAAGCTTCCCGCTGGTTATAAAATGCCTGTATGGTGCAACTTTACTTGATATGCACTTAATTTTTAAATTTTTTAATATTTATTTTTGAGAGAGAGAGAGGGCTCACACAAGCGGGAGAGGGACAGAGAGAGGGAGGGAGACACAATACAAAGCAGGCTCCAGGCTCTGAGCTGCCAGCACAGAGCCTGACGTAGAGCTCAAACCCACGAACACTGAGAGGGTGACCTGAACTGAAGCCGGATGCTTAACCGACTGAGCTACCCAGGTGTTCCTGATACACACTTAATTAATTTATACCTGGATCATTTTAGACTGGAGAAGTATTAGTACAAAAGAAAGCTCTTTTCTCTTTAGCATCTCTGCTTTTTACCTTGACAACTTTATTACATATAGAGCTTTTCTAGTTAAATTATTGTTTAATTGTTTTAAATTATTTTATTTTATTTAAAATATTTTAAATTATTTAAATTTAAAAATATTTAAAATATGAAAAAATTTTATTGAATTTGTCTCAAGTAGCTAACACTAATGTCTATAGTTCAGTTTGTCTTTAGTTGTAGAGAGATTCTTGTTACTGTTTCAAGGCTATATTAACTTATCCCAGTCTGTGAAGAGAGAAACTTTAGGGTCCCAAGTTTTAAGCTTCTTAGTGAATTTTGGACAACAATAACTTAAACAATTCAAATACAATTAGTTGTAAAATAAAGTTGTTATTTCATCCAATTTATGATAGGAAGTAGATCATATTAAAATTAAATAACATCAAATGTAAAATGAGAGCCTACCTTCCTTTCAGATGAAACCCAAACTAGCATTTCAGATATAAAATTAGAATTACAATTACACTAATTTTTCATATCAGAAAACTTGACTTTTCTAACTTCTGAAATACATGCATTATCCTTTAAAACTATGAAAGTCACAAGATAGTAAGAATTACTCTTACCTTCATTAATGGAAATCGACATCCTGTTTCTCAGGGTACACGAGTATAAATGTCCAAGCACAGAACTGTTCTTTTCTGACAGAGTTCATAGGTTGCATCCACTTTTATAGTTCCATATAATTATACAAGGGGTGGTTCATTCTAAGAGTCAATATTATGCCTTTTTATTAGACTATCTTACATAAATAATGGGTAAACACAAAGATTTCATAATTTCAGTTTTAAAATTTGATTATTGGTTACTGAAAAGTAATCACCTAATTTTTCACCTGCTATAACCCTTTTATAACGCAGTACCACAAATCAATGTAGTTAATTAACAGTGGTAGTTAATTAACAGTGGTTAACTACTAACAATGTAGTTAATTCTCTTAGGAGAATTATCTAGCTTTTTCAGAAAACTAGTTACCATCTTCCTACTGAGTAAAAGATTGCTAAGAAAAGTAAATAAAAGATTACAGCATTGTCACTAACCTGTTACAATATGTTACATACCAGTAAATTGAGGAAAAAATACTGACCTACCCAAGAAAGAATTATCTAAAATAAATTACTATAGATGCCTCATACAGTAAGCATACATCTGTGTCTACCATAGATATGATTTGAAGAAAATTACACTTGTAAAGAGGGTAATTATCAAGTTACCTTATGAAAGCTATAATATTTAAAAATAAACTTTTTGGGACACCTGGGTGATTCCATTGGTTGAGCATCTAACTCTTGATTTTAGCTCAGGTCATGATCCCTGGTTTGTGGGATCAAGCCCTGTGTCAGGCTCTGTGCCGAGTGCAGAGCCTCCTTAAGATTCTACTCCCCACCTCTCTCTCCTTCTGCCCCTGTCCTCTACTCATGCTCTCTCTCTCAAAAACAAAAACAAAAACACTCCATTTTCTGTGTGTCTAACAATATTGTGAGCATAAAACACACATGACAAGAGTAGAGTCAGTAAAATCAGTAAGGATGACATAGTGGCCATAAAGTTGGCAAGGAAGATGTCCTAAAGTATGGCAATGAAAATAAAGAGGGAGCAGCATATGTTAGATGTTTGGGACATAAACACTACAGACATTGGAGGACAATTGGAGGGTGAAATGAGTGACAGTAGATCATAGAATGACTTCAAGGTTTCTGGTTTCCTTGCAATGGAGAGCACAGGAAGGAAAAAGTGAGATGTGTTCAGAGAGGAAAGAGAAAAAAGATCCTGCCATCCAGAAAGCCATGAGATGAGAGATTTCAAAATGGTAGAAAAATTAATTTTGCAAAATCTGCAAAATGGTAAGGAAAATGAGAACCAAAAGATAACTTTTCACTGTTGGAAACTAGAATCTCACTAGTAACCTTGCAAACAGCAGTGTAAGAATTTAAATGTGTTGGTTAATGCTAAACACTGTAATAACATTGGAAATAATATCACATTTGCTATGATAAATAATAAATAGGGGTGCCTGGGAGGATCAGTCAGTTAAACGTCCGACTTTTGCTCAGGTCACGATCTCATGGTTTGGGAGTTTGAGCCCCGCGTCCAGCTCTGTGCTGACAGCTCAGAGCCTGGAGCCTAGTTCAGATTCTGTGTCTCCCTCTCTCTCTGCCCCTCCGCTGTTCACACTGTGTCGTTTTCTCTCTCTCTCTCTCTTAAAAATAAACATTAAAAAAATTTTTTTTAACCAATAGTACAGCTTACTTTAGTATTTAAGCGATTTGGTTATAGATCAGAAGGGGATTTAATATTTATCACAATGATATTAAGCACATAAAATTAATGATTATGCTCTGAACATTAAAAATTATTTCTAGGGGTGCCTGGGTGCTCAGTTGCTTGAGCATCCAACTTTGACTCAGGTCATGATCTCGTGGTTTGTGAGTTCGAGCCCCACATCAGGCTCTTTGCTGGCAGATCAGAGCCTGGAGCCTGCTTCAGGTTCTGTGTGTGTCTCTCTCTCTCTGCCCCTCCCCCACTCACACTCTGTCTCTTTCTCCTTCAAAAATAAACATTAAAAAAATTAAAAATTATTTCTATACAAAATTACTAGAGTTTGAACTCTGACATTTCTGCCTAAGTTTGTTGGGAAATTTGATGATGATAATGCATGTGAGTATTATTACTAACATATCATGCTGAGTGTTGTAATTTACAATAATTTTTTTAAAATTTTTTAAATGTTTATTATTGAGAGAGAAAGAGAGACAGAGCATGAGCATGGGAGGGGCTGAGAGACAGGGAGACACAGAATCTGAAGCAGGCTCCAGGCTCTAGGCTCTGAGCTGCCAGCACAGAGCCTTACACAGGGCTCGAACTCACAAACTGTGAGATCATGACCTGAGCCGAAGTCGGACACCCAATCGACTGAGCCACCCGGGTGCCCCTGCAATAATGTTTTTAAAGTTCAATGTCAAAATGATAGAAAATCATACTATATGCAGGAATGATGACCTTGTGGAATCTATGACAACGACATTTCAATGTATGCCGAATAAAAAAAATATTTTTTTCAATTCTTACACCAAATAACATGCTTTAGTTATTTATTGTCAATATTAAACATTTTAATAACAGACATTTAATATACAATACCAAATCTCTGAAGGATAAGAAATAGCTTTTAGGAACTAGCAAAACTGGATGTGGCAGAGGGCAAAATTGTGGTTTTACTAAGAAAACAATTTCTCAAAACTTAAAATGCAATGCTGCATTCTCTGGAATAGCAAAATCTCAAAGAAATGAAAGTGATGCAGAAATTGGCCCGTTAAATACATTTGGTAATACAACCACTGATACCCTTACAAACTGAAACGGAACACTTTTTCACTATGTATTCCATGAGAAGCTCAAAAACTTAAGTGGTAAATGACCTGCATTTATTTTAAACTTCTATTATGCTGAGTTCTTACAAAAACAAAAACAAAAAAACAAGTAACCTGCCTTTTGCTTTTGCTCATTTTGGGTTTTGTTTTTGTGGACTCACCAGGAATGAAGTAAATGCAATAATTCCACATTGGAAAGTAAAACAACTCTACCCTAATACAGAGGACACTGCAAATGTTGGTCTGTCACCTCATTAAGAAGTCAGCAAACCCATGCCCAAAGCACCGTCTACTCACCGAAGATCCCAAAAATGCTCTGCTAAACCAATCTTTTCTAGGCCGAGAGACCAAAGGCTCAGGCAGTGACATGGGATTTGAAGTAAGATCAAGATTTGAGTCACAGCTTGCCCATCCAACAATTTTGTGACCTTTAATTGGTCATGTAACTTTTCTGAATTTGTCTTATGCACAATATGGAAGTAGCAAAACCAGCCTCACTGGGTTATGTTACAAACAAATTGGACTGTGTATGAGAAAATGCTATTTAAACTGTAAAGAGCTGTGCAGCATAATCATCTGGGTTTTACCAGCAGGATTGCAAAATGCTTATTATGCTGATGATCAGTAATAGGAGAGAGCATTAGGATCACAATGCAAAACAAAACATTTATGAACCTTTCAGGTGGAGAAGCATTAAATCTTTGACTCTTCTAAAGTCAAAGTTGCTTTATTGAGGTTCTTGGGAATAGTACCAGCCTTTGGGGACATGACTAGAGTGGTTTTTTAACTGAGTCACTGTAATACAAGGGAAATAATACTTTATGCTTCCTTTTTATTCCGGAGTGATGAAGCAACAGTAATTACTGGAAAACTGTTCACTAAATTGATAGCAACATTTATTAATGATCACAGTGAGCCAGGTTTTATATTTATTATCTCATTTAAGTGCTTCACATTTATTATCTCAGTGAATTCTCATGACAACTTATGTAGTAGGTCCTTTATTTTGCCCATTTTACAAATGAGAAAATTAAGGCATAGAATGGTAGAGTGATTTTCCCAAGTCAGTGTATACTCCTTTTAAGGACTGTTATGAATAGAGGTTCTGTAGCATCTTTGGTTGGCAGTTCTAACATTTAATGGTCTCTGTGCATCAACAAGTTGCCTCAAATACTCCCTCTATTGCTCTGCTCATGTAATTGTTATTTTTATCTGTAAACACTGAGACTTGATAGTCTGATTCATCCTGACTGTGCTCAATAAATACTTCCAGGCAAATTGCCTGCCCAAGAGGAAATCCTTCTAGATATAAATTTCCTGTGTTGTGGTTGAAGAAAAAGAAACAAATTATGACTGCTTACATGTTCAATAAGGTACAAAATTAATCCAAATTAGGGTTAATATTGGACAAATCATCTGTCACCCTCATTGAGAGATTCCAAGCACAGATCCAAGGGAGATAGCCAATTAATCTCTAATAAAGGCCAAATGGAGAGCCAGGGTGAAGATTATTACCCTCTTTCTTTAAAAATCACTTCCGTACTATTGAAATCAAGAGAAATATCACAGTTTTGTTTTCCATGTAACAACATTTAAGATAAATCTTAGTGAACAAATTGGAATAAATACATGGTCAAACATTAATCCCTTGTTTTAAATGATATGTTTGTTCAATTAACATTTGCTGAAGACCTTCTGGACTAGATACTGGAGATAAAAGGAAAAGAGAATAAAAGAAAGGCATGGTTTCTGGTCTGAAGACCTCTTCTAAGGGGAAAAGCACATAGGTATGTTTACAGGAGTCAAAAGATGGTGGGTAGGGCATATCAGGGAGAAGAAACAGAATGGACAAAGGATTGAGGGACTGGGAGTCTGATAAGTTTTTCAGTGTTCTTGGAGCATAAGATTGATAGGTGAGTGGCTGCATCATAAGGTGGAAGTGAGATTGTTAAGGGCTTTCTTATCCTGTAGATTGTAACTGCCACCCCTGCCCCCGCTGCCAAAAAAAAAAAAAAGTATAACATTCAATTTTCTTCTTAGAAAAATTAGTTTGGTGATCTGAAGAATAGGTTGAAGACAACCTACAGATGGGATAGGTTAGGAGGTTTTAACAGGCAAGTGATGGTAAGAGTCTGGTTGGGGGTATGACAAATGCACATGGAGAGCCTGGCGGATGGATAAGATTCATAGGAGGCAGAAACGGCAAAAATTCTAAGCAATTGAATGTGGGTAGATGAAAGGGATCTCCTTTCTGGGATTACTCCATTTCTAGGTGGTGGATGGTATCATTCATCTAAAAATCAAGAGAGAGCTCTGAATTTGAGGAACAATTGACATCGTCAGAGTGAAGGAAATCAATCAAAGTGAATAGGTAGAGCAAAGATTATAAGCCAAAGTAGTATCATAAATGAGCAAGGATTGGTGGAGGAAGAAAAAGTACTGTGAAAGTAACATCACTGAGAGTGGCAAATGTGGGTGACTACATCCGTCTAAAGCCCTGCTACTCAAAGCGTAGTTCATGGATCGGCAACACTGACATTGCCTGACAGCTTGTTAGAAATGCAAAATCTCAGGCCCAGCCTCAGAGCTCCTATAACCAGCTATTCATTTTAATAAGACTTCCAACTGATACTCAGGTTCACTAAAGTTTGAGAAGCACTGATTGAAAAGGTCAGATTGTTTTCCTGCTGTAAGTGTTTCGACATGAGAATATGGGCCTGGTATTGTCAAGTGTCATTTCCTAAGAGGGACTTTCCCAATTGTAAGACATGGCAGCTGTGTGGTCAAGGTCCCAGAAGGAAGCAGAATTACCACAGATGACTCAAACGTAGAAACTTTAATAAAAGGCCTTCTTGTAGAGGCAGGTTAGTATTAAGAGAACCAACAACGGACTGTCAACCTTCCACTGGGTAGCAAAAATGCACCGGGAAGCATTACAGCCTGCTAGAGCTGAAGGAAAGAAAGAAAGAGAGTTTGCCAAACCCACCAGGGCCTAGAGTGCTAGGAACAAGTCCAGTGTCCAAGAGACAGCACCAAAGGAGGGAGGAAGCAGAAAAGAACCACTTGACTTCTCTTTCCTGCCGTCCTTCAGTGTTCTGCTGGTGTCTTCTGTCTGCGCCCATCAACAAGCTTTAACAGAGCCCACCAGAATCACCTCCCAAGGCAACTGAAAAGGACAAGAACAGGTGGGGAAAGAAGAAGACTGTAAGCCAAACTAAAACCTTTTGGGGCTGTATCTAGAATCAAGAGAGAGGAGAGCCAAGAATGATGTCCTAAGGAATGCCACCTGCACCCCACCATGTGGGTGTGGTGCATTGCCTCTTTAAGTGGTGAGGTAGGGAAAAAATGTGGTACAAAGTAGTAGCTTGGGCTAAGAAGGAGCCCCTGAAATCACCCAAGAATCCCCACAAGAAGGAACTGTCATCCTCTGTTTATCTTGTCTTACCATCCTTCTGTTGTTCCCCAGTGCTATCTTCCTTCTGCTTTTTCTCCTGCACCCTGCATTTCCAGATTAATATTTTTCTCTTGGGTGAGCTACCTTAAATGAGGATTCCAGCCCCATTCAGGGAAATCCTCTAATCCACTTCCTTCCATCTGTTCAAATAGTGAAAATCTGAAAATCTACTCCCCTTATAGAGTATGCTCCCACAAGATGCTGGCCAACTTGACCAGCCACAAGTACAAAGGGTGCACTGCACATTTCAGACTTTGGCACACACTGTTCCAGCAGCTAATTTTCTTTCTGAGCAGATGTTAGTCTTCCATTATGGTCATGTGTTTATATTGCCAGATGTTGCCTGATTTTCTGTAAAGTTGCCTCATCACTGTTTTATGGTGTTGTTGCCTATTCCCAAGGGTGTTTAGGCATATGAAAAACTTAAAACATCAAGAAAGCTATCTTGGCAAGTGAAATAAATATTTGGGAGGACATAAACTCAGATGTGTTTGCTCCGGAATAGTAATCAACATAGAATCTCCATTTTCAAATGTTGATTTTTTCCTTTGGTGTACTTTTGTGCTATCTTTTGGGATTCTTTGATACATTTGACAGTGTTATTTTATTTTGATTTCGCAGAAATAACATGATCATCTGGGGTACAAATGTGAAATACCTGAGGTTCATAAGCTTGTAGTTATTTTTGCATGGTGGTGATGAATTTGCATTCATCTGCTGGCATCTCTTTCTACCGATTCTTTGTAGTGTTATTGTGGAATTGAAAATGTCTGTTCAAATATTATCTTCATTTCAGTTTCTCATTCAGCTAGAGCAAGTTTACATTCCAATATGTGACCTGATCTGTGAGCCAACCATTAAAATATATACACAGGTATTATGTCAGTGCATTAAAATATTAAGAAACAATTATTTTTATTTTTTTTCTTCTTCTTGTTGACCTACATGTGGCATCTCATAAGAGACTGTGATGTTGGAAAACTCAGGTTGAAGACTTTTGTTCAAAATGGTGCATGGCCAACAGCCACAGTGCAACCCAGAATATATGTTGTTACTTGCCTACCTGATGTACATTGCAATTTTTTCTTTGGAAATCCTGAGTTTTGGAGCACCTAGCTGGCTCAGTTGGTAGAGTATGCAACCCTTGATCTAGGGGTTATGAGTTTGAGGCCCATGTTGGTTGTAAAGGTTACTTAGAATACTAAAAAAAATATAAAAAAGGAAATACTGAGTTTTGCTCAGTGAGCCCCAGGGACGAGGCCATAATAAGGCTAAACTGATCATGGTAATTCCTCTGAGCATGAACACCTAGAACCTGAGACATAAGGAGTTTGGCCAGGGAGCAGTGGGTTTTTGAGAATGATTTTCTCCTTGATTAAAGGAGAGGACCACTTGATGAAAGGCCCTTTTCTTCCTTCTTACCTTCTTCTTTTAGCTTTGGTTATTGTCATGTGAGGATTTAGTGCCTTGATCTGCAGCAACTATTTTGTAGCATAAGGCAAACTGCTTGGATGGAAGATGGCATGCTAAGGGTGACACAGAAGACAGGTTCTACTGTCCGTGACACAGTTATGGAGCTACACAACCAACCCCAGAACCCTTTTCTCTGTACTTTTTGTCAATAAAACAATAAAGGCTTTATTTTATTTGCATTTAAAAACATTCCTTCAAATGCATAGCCTCTCCCAATTTCTCATCGAAATGCCAATGGTGGCACAGGAAAAATATTAGTAACTCATTATAAAAACAAAACAGCAACAACAAAAATCTCATTACTTTTTATTAAAAATGACAGAAATTCGTAAGATGTCTCCTGAGTGCTAGAAAGAAACCAATCAAAATCAAGCAGCGATTAGCCCCCCTCCCCCACCAGTTTTGGCTTTATTTTTTATTGAGGGAAGTAGAACTTATTTCCCATATTTTCAAGAACAAAATAAACTAGCAGGAGGCTCCTCCGCATTCTCCTTATGTTCTGTTGTTGAAGCCAATTACAGTGAGAGAAGAATCAGTCCTGACAGCTTTGGCAATGTACTTCTCTGCTTTTGTCACCATGGAACCTTATTAATTAAAAAATTACCCAGGAAAACACCACTGTATTTCTTTTTTTTTTCTTTTTTTAAATGTATTGATTTAAATTCAAGTTAGTTAACATACAGTACAGTATTGACTTCGGGAATAGAACCCCGTGTTTCATCACTTACATATAACACCCAGTGCTTATCCCAACAAGTGCCCTCCTCCATGCCCATCACCCTCCTCCCACCCACCTCCCCTGCAGCCACCCTCAGTTTGTTCTCTGCATTTAAGAGTCTCTTATGGTGTGCTTCTCTGTTTTTGTCTTATTTTTCCTTCCCTTCCCCTATGTTCATCTGTTGTGTTTCTTAAATTCCATATATGAGTGAAATCGTATGATATTCATCTTTCTCTGACTGACTTCACTTAGCATAATACACCTAAGTCCCATCCATGTTGTTGCAAATGGCAAGATTTCATTCTTTTTGATCACTAATATTCCATTGTGTGTGTATACCACATCTTCTTTATCCATTCATTGTTCAGTGGACATTTGGGCCCTCTCCATAATTTGGCTATTATTGATAGGGCTGCTGTAAACATTGGGGTGCATCCTTCAGATAAATACCAGTGGTGCAATTGCTTGGTCATAGGGTAGTTCTATTTTTAATTTTTGGAAGAACCTCCATACTGTTTGCCAGAGTGGCTGTCAACAATGCAAAAGTGTTCCCCTTTCTCCTCATCCTCGCCAACATCTGTTGGTTCCTGAACTGTTAATTTTAGCCATTCTGACAGGTGTGAGGTGATATCTCATTGTGGTTTTGATTTATATTTCCCTGATGGTGAGTGATATTGAACATATTTTCATGTGTCTCAACATATTAGCAAATCAAAGTCAACAGTACATTAAAGGAATTATCCACCATGATCAAGTGGGATTTATTCCTGGGCTGCAGGGCTGGTTCAATATTCACAAATCTGTCAATGTAATATATACCACATTAACCAAAAAAGGATAAGAGCAATATGATCCTCTCAGATGCAGAAAAGGCATTTGACAAAATACAGCATCCTTTCTTGATAAAAACCCTCAAGAAAGTAGGGATAGAAGGATCATACCTCAACATCATAAAGGCCATCTATGAAAGACCTACAGCTAATATCATCCCCAATGGGAGAAAAACTGAGAGCTTGCTTCCTAAGGTCACAGGGATGTCCACTCTCACCACTGTTGTTCACATAGTACTGGAAGTCCTAGCCTCAGCAATCAGACAACACAAAGAAATAAAAGGCATAAAAATGGGTAAGGAAGAAGTCAAACATTTACTCTTCGCAGATGACATGATACTCTATGTGGAAAACCCAAAAGACTCCACCAAAAAACTATTAGAACTGATACATGATTTCAGCAAAGTTTCAGGTTATAAAATCAATGTACAGAAATCGGTTGCATTTCTATACACCAATAATGAAGCAGCAGAATGAGAATACCATTGTATTTCAGGGGCTTAGGCCAATGTTTTCAATGATGACTCAGGCTCCTAACATCAAGACATGTTGCGTAAAATTAGGTCATGATAATATAAGTTCCTTTTGTCATCTTAAAGGAGAGTATCGTTGGTTTAAACATCCTGTGCTCAGGAAGCACTGTAATTCATTTATATAAATATCCAAACCACAGTGATAAACATGGCCATGTATTATTGTATCACTTGAATCCACAAAGCTATAATTTGCTACAGGAAGGTAAATTTCCATTTTCTGCTACTTGAATTCATGTGAACTTTCTTACAATTTTAAATACAAATACTGATTTTTAAAAAGCAATTTTATCAAACATAATTGCTCATGTGCATGATTACAAAAAATAAAATGTGGGAAAAACACTTAAGAAAACTAGAAAACTCTAGCATAGAGATCCATAGGAATCAGGGACATTTTACACATAGAGTTTAAGTGTGTGTGTGTGTGTGTGTGTGTGTGTGTGTGTGTGTGTGTGTGTGTGTGTAATGTTCAGGGAATATTTCACAAATTTAACCTGTGTAGTTGGTACTCAGATAAAGAAACAAAATATTACCAGAACCTCAGGAAGACCTCACTTGTGTCCCTTTTAGTATTAATTCCACTTTCCCACAGCTGACCACCATCCTGGCTTCTCACATAATTATCTTTGCCTAATTTTATGATTTATGTAAATGAAACAGTCCTTCATGGCTTGGTTTTACATTCAATATTAGGTTGAGATATTTTGGAGTTGTTTTATGTAGCTGTAAATCATTCATTTTCATTGTTGCATTTATTCCAATGTGTGAGTATGCCACCATTTACTAATCCATTCTATTTAACATTTTAAATTCTCAGGTTTTTTCTGTTAACAATAGTGCCACTGTGAAAATTTTCTTTCATGTCTTTTGGGAAATATATGTTCATGGGTATTTTTTGTGGGAGTATATATGTAGAATTATTGGGTCATAGGGTATGTATATGTTAAGCTGTAGTAGATGCCACTGTCTTACAAAATGATATACTAATTTACATTCACATCTGTGGTGTACAAGTGTTCCAATTTATCCACATCTCTGCCAGCATTCAGTATTTTCCATTTTTTTCTTTTTTTATTTCTGGCAGGAATATTGTGATATCACATGGTTTAAATGTGCAATTCCCTGATTACTGTGAAGTTGGGCATTTTACATTTACTAGCTATTTGGATATGCACTTTTGTGACATATATATTGAATCATCAATCCCTTTTTTTCAATATTCAATATTCAATTTCAATATTCAATATTCAAAATGTTTTCAATATTTTGAGTGTGTGTATATATATATATGTATATATATATATACACACACACACACACACACACACACACACACACACACACACACACACACACACACGGGTGGGGCGCCTGGGTGGCTCAGTCGGTTAAGCGGCCGACTTCGGCTCAGGTCATGATCTCGCTGTCCGTGAGTTCTAGCCCCGCATCGGGCTCTGTGCTGACAGCTCAGAGCCTGGAGCCTGCTTCAGATTCTGTGTCTCCCTCTCTCTGACCCTCCCCTGTTCATGCTCTGTCTTTCCCTGTCTCAAAAATAAATAAACGTTTAAAAAAATTTTTTAAAAAAATATATATACATGGGTATATATATATATATATTTTTTTTTTTCTTACTGATTGGTAAGAGTTCTTAATATGTACTGAATAAGACCCCCTTTTTTAAGCTATACGTAAGAGGTTATCTTCCCCCACCTCTGTGAGCTATCTTTATACTCTTCAGTAGTGTCTTTTAATATACAGATGTTCTTAATTTTAACATCCACTCTGCCAACTTTTGCTTTTATCTTTAGTGCTTTTTGTGTATTGTTTTAAACAATCTGCCTACTCTGAGTCATGAGATAACTTCTGACATTTCTTTTTAAAAATGTTGATACTTTATCTGTTACATAGACATCTACAATATATATAGTATTGATTTTGGTATATGGTGTGAGGTGGGGAGTCAAAATACACTTGTCTAACATATGAACATCTAATTATCCACAACCATTATTAAAAAGCTGTTTTTGTCTAGTGTACTTCTAGGTCATTTTGTCATAAAGCAGGTATCTAGATCTGTGTAGGCTTATTTCTGGCATATCTATTTAGTCCTTCCGTTCAGTTTGTCTACTTTGCACCAATGAAACCCTGTCTTAATGATGTTGATGGAATTTTAATGCCCTTGTCTGTTAACCCCATTATCTGGGTCATTCGTGGGTCAGCTCTCTGTCTAGTAATTGCTGATTCTATGTGAGACCAAAAAAAAAAAAAAAAAAAAAGAACCATAAAGAACCATATTGGATCTAGTATTAAAAAAATCATAAAGGTTCTAGTTGATGTAATTTCCCACCAGAGAGGTTTCCATATTTCCTTTTTTAGGAAAAGAAGGAGAAAGGATGAGCATCGCAATTCAGTCAAGGATTGTGCTAAGTCACGCCTGAATTGCCATTTTAATAAGACTGATTCTAGGTCTGCTGCATATCAATGTTAAAGAAGTGTCCTCCTGGGATTTTAATTGAGATGAGGTGCTTGCCTCCTTAATCTTGAAACACTGTAGATTTACTTCTGCTTTCAGAGGTGCTCAGGTGATCTCTTTAGATCCTTACCCCACATGGCTCTACATTTTGTCAAGGAGCTTAAGGGGTACTAGCTATTGTTTTTAGGCAGTAAAGCTACGCAAGATCCCATTCTGCCTTTTAGAAGTGTTTTGTATTCCTTCTCAGCTAGTCTCCTATACAGACCTAGATATCAGAAAATGGCCCGTGGGAAAATTTGCTATTCAGTGGAGTCCCTTATGTCTCTCTCCAATGTATTACTCCAGCCCCATGTAACCACTAAAAGCTTTGCTTGTCCCCTTTTCTCCTGAAAAGGCCCTCTGTGTGTTTTCAAGTTTATCTTCAGCCCATGCTAAGAATTTTCAAGCACTTCCAGAGAAAAAACATGTGACTGTCATCAGTTTACTTTGTAATGGATTTATTTCTCTATTTCAGTTAATTTCATCCTGTTGCTTCCACAGTTCAACGATACCTTTAAAAATCTAGTTTGCATAACTTATCTGGCTTTTTCTAGTTTTTTCAGCGGGAGGGTTAGTCTGCTGTTACTAACATATGACCACATGCCTATTCCATCTATTTTGCAGAATGTATACAATTTCCCATTATTAAGTATAAGAAAAAAAAAATGTCTACAGAGGGAGGAGTGGTGCTAAGTCAATCCCAGTTAGCGTCCTCATAAAGAAGGTTTATATAATGTCATCAAGAGTAGTATCCAGTGTTTCATTCATATGATTCCTGGGAATGACTTTTTTGTCTCTCCCAAGAAGCCTTAGTGAGGAACCAAAGGTTCTTCAACAGAGTTGAATTTCAGAACCCTTATTTAAGAATTCTCCCTTGCTAGGGCAAGAAGCCAGAAAAGAGAAAGGATGATATATAGAAGAATGCCCTAGAGGATGAAGGTAAAAAAAAATGACCTCTTTACTTTTCAGGAAGGAGTAATGTTAAGTCTGCAATGTCAAGTAAGCAACCACAACCACTGAGGAAAGGAAACAGCTACAGTTATTATGGCAGAAAAAAAAAAGTGAAATGCTGATGAGAAGAAAATGAACTCATGGATGTTCAATACTAGCACAAGGTTGGTGTTCTTCCCCTTATATAATCTGTTCCAGCAAATGAAAGACAACTTACCTTGGCCAAGCTTTGGTCTTCACAAAGCCAGGTAATTGAGGACAAGAATATAGGGTTGATAAATTGAGGGTTTTGGTTGCAAATTACAGAGACTCCAAACTAAATTGTCTTAAAGACATTATATGTGTGTGTGTGTGTGTGTGTGTGTGTGTGTGTGTGTGTGTGTGTATACATATACATACACACACACAATTAAGCAATGATGAAAGAGTAAAAGAGGTTATTTTGAATTGTACTTGAATTATAGACTCCCTTGAGAATCTGACAAAAACCATACACTATTCCTCTAGGAAAAAAATACACATTAATACATGAATAAAAGCATACTACTTTCAGTAGATCGTGCACTCCCTGAAATCCATTGTGGCCCCAGGAATCCATGGGGCAATAACTCCTCAAATTATATAATAATGGGAAGGAGGTAACCAGGACCTTTAATGAATAATTTATTCAGAACCTTTGATTTTTGTGACAACATGTGTTGTAGTAAATTGAAGTCTCCTAGGCACTTCAAATTATCTTTTTGTTTCTAAAAACAATCCTGTTTTTACTATGTAGAAGAATAAATCCCATTCATATTAGTATTCAAAATAGCTTTAGTAATATTCTAAATTTCCTTTATTAAAAATACTTGATTTTATTTAACTATTAACAATTTTTCCAAGAAAAATAAGAGAGGAAACCTTGTAACACGTTTAGAAACACAGTTTACAGTTGTATAATCACTTGTTTGAATATATCAGTGGCATTTTTTAATGAAAAATCTTTCCCCTACTCCAAAGTTTCTGTAATGTTATTATTTTAACATTGTGTGAACACTTTTTGATACCCATTGTTTTGTCTTTCCCCCCTAAGTATAGTATACTGCATTAGGAGAAAATAGTTGTCCCACACACTGAATCACACTAAGGTATGATTCAATGTTAGAAAGCACATGCAGACACATGGGTGATTTTCAAGATAGCCAAGATTTGCCCTGTGCATACACTGTACAATTACAGCTTAGGGGACTAGAGACAAGAATTTAAGGGAAGTGAAAGGCAAGGGGGGAAAATGACTGTCTCCATCATATTTCTTCTTTGAAAAATGTAAATTAAAAAAATGCCAAAAGCATGAGATATTGAGCAGTGGACACAGAAACCAAAAATATGTTTAGAGTAAAATCCTGAAGTGAGATGTGAGAGGCCATGTCCATGGGTGAAGGATTTGATTTAGCCATATGAGACAATTAAAAAGAAAAGGGTAAGAAAACAGAAACTATAAATAAGCAGAGGTAGCTTAAAAGTTTTCAGACTTTTCCCCCCAGCAACAATTGTCCTTCTAACAAAAGTTTTCTCACAGTCCCAGTATGTGATGGGCAAACATAAAACCACTCTGGTTGTATCAAGGGTAGGGGGCCCCAAACCCTCTTTCAACTCCCTCTAACTCACTATGGCAGCCCCTACAGGGCCACCCTGGAAACTTAACAACTTTACAAAAAATATATGAATCCTATTGAGTTAGAGAAGAGTATTATGCTAGTCCTTGCTGACAGAGTATTAGGAAACAGTTGATGCTCATAGAGAAGCAATGCAGAGTGTGGGAATCTATTGGACATCCTCAGGGATTGCTGCAGAATCTCTGACCTCTCTAGAGACTCAGGTTCCCACTGGCTTTCTAGTTCCTGCTTCATTTCCAATCCAGGAGTGTCATACAACAGACTTCAGTTTGCTCTTATTTCTTGTAATGCCTTTAGTGAGCTAAGTGATTTTATGCAGCTCCCATCCTATAGCTACTTAGGACCCTACCAAGAGCCACTTCATTAAAATAAAAGACACTTCGGGGCGCCTGGGTGGCTTGGTCGGTTAAGCGTCCAACTTCGGCTCAGGTCATGATCTCATGGTCTGTGAGTTCGAGCCCCGCGTCGGGCTCTGTGCTGACAGCTCAGAGCCTGGAGCCTGTTTCAGATTCTGTGTCTCCCTCTCTCTCTGCTCCTCCCCTGTTCATGCTCTGTCTCTCTCTGTCTCAAAAATAAACGTTAAAAAAAAATTAAAAAAAAAAATAAAAGACACTTTGATCACCCAGGAAATTCCAAAGGATTTAGGAGCTCTAGGTCAGATAAGAGCAAAGACCAAATATTAGAAAGAAAGGTATTCTTATCATCCCTATAGCACAGGAAATTATAGAATTTTAGGAGCTATGTTAGGAACCAGGAACAGAAACCCAAACTGTATTTCTTATTATGCCACACATCTGTTTAAACACAGAAATAACTTTCATAGCAAAGCCTATATTATAATGAATTTCAGCCAGGCTAGTTCTTTTCGGTTTTGGAATTTTACCCTCAATTCTTTTATTTCTTAGACTGGTAAGCTAATAAAGCTTTTGAGATTTAATAATAGAGATTTTTTGTCATGATTTCTTTCCCATGGAGAATTCTGGTGATTAGCATTTTAGGCAAGAAAGAATTATAGAAACAGACCCTTAACTATAGATAACAAATTGATGGTTACCAGAGGGGAGGTGGGCAGGGGGATGGGTGAAATAGATTGATGGGGACTAAGGAGTGCACTTATCGTAGTGAGCACCGGGTATTGTATGGAACTGTTGAATCGCTATATTGTACACCTGAAACTAATATTGCGTTAACTAACTGGAATTTAAATAAAAATGTAAAGAGAGATAGAATCTAGTGAAAATATATGTAAAATTTTTTCTAATGAAAAATAGTTATCCTATTGGTCTTTACAATTTATCACTTTAAAAAAGTGAAAAACCCTTGGCAAAACAAAAGGCTAAATAAATCTCTTAGTGTCTTAGTGTTCTTTGATAATCACTTAATTTTCATTTACTTTGTTAAATTCATTTAGTCTTTTGAGTTTTATCTGGGTGTTTTGAGATTAAAAAAGACTTGTGTTCTAATTATGTATGTTGAAAAATTTAGTAAGAATGTCACAGTAGAGTGTTTGCTACTCACTGCTTGGAGAAAAGTACCCTTTTATGGTGTGAGGGCACATTTTATGTTATTACCACTACATGTTTTGAGGTCATTGGAAATCATAACTCTTCCACAGTTCTATTTGTGGAACACCACTGTGCAGGGAGGGAGGATTAACCGGCACAAACACTCATAGACTTCCCAGGATGAGTACTGAGCTGGTGATGGGCAGGCCATTCCCTGAAGCTCTGGGGTGTCAGCTTTGACCTCCTGCAACTAGAACCTGCTTGGAATCTGAAACTGAGTGGCAGAGATCTGTGGGGGTCTTAGAGGTTTGAACCAAGAGATTTGGGGTCTTTTTGTGTTGCTTTATTGGATGTAAGTTCCGAATGGGCATTTTTAACATTTTCTCTAGGAAAGAGCAAGATGGAAAGACATACAGATTCCTACAAAGTGGCAAAAAATAGCAGATAGTCAGGGAATCGGAAAGCCAAGTGAAGATTCTATGCCAGTTATGCCTGCCTTGGACTTGTATAGCCATATCTCACATAAAGATGTATATATTTACATATGACTTTTTCAGCCTCTTTTAAGTATAATTCTTTGTAAAAAGGTTAAACTGCTTTAACCAGGCTTTGGGAAACAAGAAGGATTTGATATTTGGGGCTACTAGTTTTTTTTATTATTTAAAAATTTTTGTTTAATATTTATTTATTTTTGAGAGAGAGAGGGAGGGCGAGAGGAAGGGGCAGAGAGAGAGGGAGACACAGAATCTGAAGCAGGCTCCAGGCTCTGAGCTGTCAGCACAGAGTCTGATGCGGGGCTGGAACCCACCAACGGTAGGATCGTGAGCTGAGCTGAAGTTGGTGTTTAACCAAATGAGCCACTCAGGCGCCCCTGGCGCTAATAGTTTAAAGGAGAGATCATGAATTCTGGAGAGTCAGGCCTAGAAAGCGCTCGGACTCCTGAGACAATTTCTTGAGGTGGGTCTAAAAAAGCACTTGTGTGCACCTGGGATGGCCACATTCCATCCAGAGACTCTGCACTGCTCTGGCCTGCTCAAACTGCAAAAGTCCATGTTCATGAAGAATGTGGATAAGGGATGTCCTTATCATCAGTATTCATTAAAGAACCCTTACCGGGTGTGGTTTTTGTGAAAGTCAACATTCTTTCTTCTAAAGTGTTGGAATATGACTTAATATATCGAGAAGAGACTTGCTTCTAGTGTCTCAGCAGACTGGACGTACTCAAATGGCAGAACGTACCAGCAGTGGTTCACAGCGGCACATTTACCGCTCTTAGTTGGAATTAGTCAAATAAATTCTGAGGGTTCGATATGCTCTCAGCCGGCCTTGAGAAATTTCTTCTCCGCCCTTTATTATTGCTGTTGAACTCAGTGAGGAGAACTGTTGATTGTTTCACTGCTGCATCTGCTTCCAGTTATTGTTGCTGTCCAGTTCCTACACTGTCACTACCCATCAGGGTTGAGGTTTTCTTCAGCACTTTTTTTTTGTATATGAACCCTTGATTCAATGTGAGAAGGTTAATAATGTTAAAACGGTGCTCTCAGAGAGCACTTTTCATCTTCCAGATGCTTCATGCTGCCAGTCAGGGTACTCAGAGATGACGAGGATGAGGCTTTTAAAACCCATTAGCCTTCCAAGAGCATCCCCCCCTTCTTCCTTGGATTCAGATCATTTTCATACTGTTTTCTTCAGGGAGTGACACTAGTAACAAGGGAATTGGCAAGTGAGTTCCTGCAATTAAGCCCATTAAAAAGATTCCTTTCTAAGACCATGTTGATCTGAGGTCCTACACTACAAAAATCTCAGTTTAAGCTTTTCTCAGTTATGATTCTACCAAATTTTAGTTAGAACGACACCTCATCTAGACATGCGGTCACATAAACTAGGTTCTATTAGAAAGCATTGAGATTAAAAGGGCTTTTTTGGCAGAAGTTAAAAACATGGAGTTTAAGAATATAATAATGAAGGAAATAGGTTTGTGTTTTAAAGATCAAAGATCTGTATAAAACTTGAATTAAATACCTTGTTGTGATTTCCAGGTGTCTTTCATATTCATGTATTATGCTACTGCTTGTGTAGAGAAGCCATATGGCATGCTAAATAACTGAGCGATGATCTATAGTAACAGATCAGAAAGGTGTTTTATCGTCCTTGGAAAATGAACAACACTAATTTACACTGTGGTGACTCTATAACATGTAGAGAATTTTAAGAGTCTTTTTGAAAGATGTATTTTTTTTTTCATATTAGTGAATGAAGTCAAAGGTTAAAATGAAAAACTTTATGAAGGGGTTCCCTCTCCATCCTATAATGCCAAGACCTCCTCCCTCTTTCACCTAGTTTTCGTGCCTTTTTCTCTACCATGGCGATAAGAGCACCAAAAGCAGAATCAGACCGTGTTGCTTCTGATACAGACCATCTGTGTGATTTGGTAAGCTATGTACTCTCTCTAAGACTAGAGCTCCCTGCCAAGGGGTTTGGAGTGATTGTGCTCACTTCATAGTTTCATTGTGAGTATAACATGGTAGAATATTTAAAGCATGTAGTAAGAGGTAATGTTCTTATTACATTCAGTGCCTAAAATATTGTACTTATTTTAAAATTACTGTAGACTTGTAGGCAGCATTCAATTCCATACCCATATTATTTTGTTACTATATAGCTAAAATTATTTCTAAAATATTTTGTTTCTACAAATACCACTAAGTTGTAAATTAATTACAAGTTGCAGCCCTAATACACAGATGAATAGAAATTTTATCCTAAATATTTACTCGGTATATTGCTACAGAAAATTCAATACAAGTTGTGGTTAAGTTTCTAAGATCAGCCATATAAAACATTATCCATAAAATAGCTGAAACCCTATTAATTTATATGTACCAGATCCCTTAATCTCCAAAGCCCTGGGTTATTCTAAGCACAGGTCCCTTTGATGTTTAGCTAAACCCTGCTAACTACTGAGGCCTCATTGCTTTACTATCCCTCTTGAGCCTGTGAATGTAGTAAGGAGCTACAGAGAAATTGGGAGAAGAAAACAAAGAAGAAAGAAAATTTCAATGAAACACCAAAGGGAAGAAAGACATTCGGAGACCTTCGAGGAAGGGTCTGAGCAAACGCAACATTAATTAGAAAGGATTATATTGTACATCCGTGGTCACGTTCACAGCAGCATTATTCACAACAGCGCAGGTGTGTGAACGATGAATGTATAAACAAAATGTGACATGTACATACAGTGAAACATTATTCCACTTTAAAAGTCAACGGAATCCTGACACGTGCTACAATATGTATGAACCTTGAAAACGTTACACCAAATGAAATATTCCAGGCACAAAAAGTCAAAAATTGTATAATTCCACATACATGAGGTACCTAGAGTAATCGAATTCATAGAGACAGAAAGTAGAATGCTAGTTGCCAAGCTGGGAGTTGTTGCTTATTGGGTACAGACTTTCAGTTTTGCAAGATGGGAGAATTCAGGAGATTGGCTACATAACAATGAGAATGTACTTAACTGACTACTGAACTAAAAATTTAAAAATGGGTAAAATAGTAAATTTTATGGTATGTGTGTTTTGCCACAATTTTTAAATAGTGAAAAAAGAATTCTGGGATTCAGGAAACTTTACGTGTGAAAACAACGTGTTCTGTTTGTCTTTTGTTAGCTCCTCAAGGGCTAGAGATCTATGTAATACCCTTGAGCAAGGAAAGAACTTCTACTCCTAAGTGTCGAGGGGGACTCTATAACCAGGTCGTTCACTTTGGTTGTCAGCACTCTTTGGGACCCCTGGGCATTATTAAATATCCTCTTGGCTGGGGCACTGGGTTTACTCCTTAAGATACTCTAGTGGGTAAATGTATTCATTTGCTAGGGCTGCCAAAACAAAGCTTCACAAACTGGGTGACTTCAACAGCAAAATTGTATTGCCTCACAGCTCAGGAGGCCAGAGATCTGAAATCAAGGTGCTGCCAGGGGTGGTTTCTTGTGAGGGCTTCTTGTTGTTTGTTGGCCATCTTTGGCATTCCTGATCCCAGCTTTCATCTTCAAGTTGTGTTCTGTGTGCGTGTGTGTGTGTGTGTTGAAATTTCCTCCTTTTATAAGGATACCAATATTGTATTAGGGGTTCACTTTATCCTAGTATGACCTCATCTTACCTAATCACATCTGCAAGCACCCGATTTTCAAATAAGGTCTCATTCTGAGGCCCTGGAGGTTAGTACTGTAATATGGGCATTTTGGAGGGGACACAATTTAACCCATAATGTAAGCAATATGCCTAAAGAGATTAAATAGCTTCTGGGAAACTACTCAAGTCCCAGAGCCTCCGTGATTTTAGAAAACCAGTGAAGAAAGGCATATAATACAATAAAAGTTAATCTGAACAAAGCATATAATATAGTAAAATTTATTTACAAAATTTCACCAACTAAATGTGACATACATTCAGTTTCTTGTGTTGTTAGATGTGACACACACACATGCTTTTTTTTTTAAATTTTTTTTAATGTTTATTTATTTTTGAGACAGAGAGAGACAGAGCATGAACGGGGGAAGGGCAGAGAGAGAGGGAGACACAGAATCAGAAGCAGGCTCCAGGCTCTGAGCCATCAGCCCAGAGCCCGAAGCGGGGCTCTAACCCACAGACCATGAGATCGTGACCTGGGCTGAAGTCGGATGTCTAACCGACTGAGCCACCCAGGCGCCCCTCACACACATGCTTTTAAAGATAGACTGAAGGATTATTTGAAAGTCTGAAAAGTAAAGCCCACCATCTAGGTGGAACATTTACACACACACACACACACACACACACACACACACACACACACACACACACACACATTATGCAATTGTCTGTTTACCGTCCTAGAAAAAAAGAGAAATTTATTTTCTGGATATGATAAAAAAGATACATGTGGATCAGACAGAGAAAGATAGCTCAGTTGAAGGTAAAAATAAATAAATGGTTTATTAAGTAAATTTTTATCTATCAAATTTCAAAACCCCAGCTTTCCTCTCCATTGGAATGCCAGATCTCTGGCAGCCAAAGTTATTGTCCCCAAGAGGAGATTAGAAGATACTTGTTTTATTTTTTATTTTATTTTATTTTATTTTCATTCATTTTATATATATATAAATATATATATATAAATATATATTTATATATATTTATTTATATATTTATTTATTTATTTTTTAGAAGATACTTGTTTTACATTGAATTCCCTGGGAACAGACTCTGAGACATTTGGATGCAGAAGGTGTATTGGGGAAGGCAATTGTGAGACAAAACTGTAAGAAAGTGAAGGCAGGATTGGACAAATCTTGTAAAAGCCAGGCCTCAGCACATTTGCTGCTGAAGACTTAGCCAATCTTATGGGCAATTCTGTCTCTGGGATATCTCTTCAGAAGTGCCCCAAATTGAGGAAAGGAGTCAGAAATTTGTGTTTGTGCCACAGCCAATCATTTACCAAGGTTTGACACCTGGGTTGGAGCATAACCTTAGATGAGGCAGTTTCCTGTGGCACAGGGCAACCCTAGTGAATAATGAAGCTCTGAGTTCTCAGTGGCTGATATATGCAGCAAGCAAGGGATAGGTGCATTGGCCCTGAATAAAAGAATGCACCACAGCATCCAGTAAAATATTTCTCTACGAAGTCTCATCAGCTCAAAGAAGAAAATTAAAAACACTGATATTGGTGTTTGCCAACAACAACAAACCCAGTCGTGTCAGTATTTAGTGAAGCTCATGGCCAACAAGCCCTCCAACATTCATTCAGCTTCAGTCAGCTTTTTAGTGCTCTGCTTTTCAATAGGAGTAGACAGCCAAGAACCACCAAGCATGTAAGGGAATGTTCAAATTTAAAAGAAGCCAAAATGAACAAATAGACACAAGAAAAGTATGGCATAGAGATAAAAAGAGGGAAGAAAGGATTAAAATGAGAAGAAAAACTAACACTAATATAGAAGAAAAGAAAGATACCATGTCCATGAAACTATTCAAAGAAAAAATTCTGGGAATAATATGTAATAGATCATTTCAGAAAAATTTAAAGTTCAATAAAAAGTTTAGAAAATAATATTAAAATCTTACAGAGTAGGAGAGAGAAATAGATGAAAAATAGCAAGAAATTAAGGTAAGTAGAGCACATCCAGATATTTGGGCTTCTAGAAAAAGGAAAAAGAGAAAATGGAAGGGGGGAAATACTTTTAAAAGTAGTTCAAGAAAGTTTCAGAGGACAGAAAGATAGGAGTTTGCAGACAGAAGGACCCACCAAGTGCCCAGCACAGGATATAAAAGTGGAGCAAAACTGCAAAACAACAACAACAAACCCAAAAAACAAACAAAAAAACCAAAAACAAAACAAGCTTCCAAAGAGAAAGGAAAAATATTTTTTATAAAAAGGAAGAAAAATGATTTTTAAAAAGGAAAAGATAGAGCGCCTGAGTGGCTCAGTTGATTAAACATTTGACTTTTGATTTCGACTCAGGTCATGATCTCACGGTTCTTGAGTTTGAGCCCTGAGTTCAGCTCTCTGCTGACAGTGTGGAGCCTGCTTAGGATTCTCTCAATCTCTCTCTCTCTCTCTCTCTCTCTCTCTCAACCTCTCTCTCTCTCAACCTCTCTCTCTCTCTCTCTCTCAACCCCTCTCTCTCTCTCTCTCTCTCTCTCTCTCTCTCTCTCTCTCATTCTTACTCTACCCCTCCCCCACTTGCACTCTCAAAATAAATAAATAAAAAGTGAGAAGAGACTTCTTGACAGCAACACTGGAACATTGGAGATAATGGATTCATGGCTGCGACGTTTTGAAAGAAGTACATCTCCAAACTGAAATTTTAAGCCCAGAACTATCAATTAAATGGTCAGATAGGATAAATAGCAAGCTCAAGATGTTATCTCCCATGCTTTATATTTAAAAAAAAAATGTTTTTGTTTTTACACTTTTTATTTATTTTTGAGAAACAGAGTGAGACAAAGTGTGAGCGGGGGAGGGGCAGAGAGAGAAGGAGACACAGAATCCGAAGCAGGCTCCAGGCCCTGAGCTGTCAGCACAGAGCCCAAAGCGAGGCTCAAACCCACGAACCGTGAGATTATGACCTGAGCCGAAGTCAGAAGCTCAACTGACTGAGCCACCCAGGCGCCCCTCCCATGCTTTCTGTTTAAAGAAGCTGAAAGAGGATTGCCACACCATACCCAGGGAATGGAGCAAAGAAGACATGGAATCCAGGAAACCAGAGATTGAGGACAGGAGGAGAGGGGAGGCTAATCCCCCAGGACAATGTGGAGAGGAGACCCACCCCACAATGACCCTGTGCGGGAGGACTAAGAAAAAAACAGTCCAGACTGAAGCAAGTCCAAAAGCTCTGAGAGAAACATGCTCAAGACAAAATTGATAGATTATCTAAAGCGTTTGGACATACTGAGAGACTTATACAACTAAAGGAGAGTTGGAGGTTAAAGAAGTAATAAATACATAGAGAAGTTAGCAAATAAAAATAGGACAAGTATTAATTCCAGTGAGAATAGAATGTGTAGAAAAGGAAAACTAATCACTGTATATTTAAAAAATTCAGCTTTCAAGAACATTTATAGTCCTGCTAAGGTAAAATTATGATCAACTAAAGTTTTAGGAAGTGTATGTGTTATTGTGAGAAACTGAAAAAGAGCTTATGCCTCATTTTCCATTTTGAACCGTTAATAGAGGACTAAAATTGAGAAATCGAGAAGTGTACAATCAAACATTTTGTGATATGGAGATAAAATAATTAGATAAAAAATTGAAAATTATTGCCTTTGTGGGGTTGAAAATGGTGGGGGTATGTTAAGACTTTTTTTTGTTAAGTTTTTTAAAACTATTTGATTATTGAAAAGAATTGGTAAAAATCGTAGAATTTTTTAAACACCAGGATATTTATAGCACTATTGATTTCTGCCAAAATGATAGCCCTCTTATAGTAATTAAAGCAATTCTCACTTTCCATTTTAGAAGAAAAATTTTCCCACCAGTTCTTGGAGCCAATGGATGGTTGCCACCCCGTTGACTTCTAAATCTTGTCTCTCCTCAGAGAAAATTTTCTTTATATGAGAAGGCAGGAAATAGCAAACATGAGTAATTCAAAATAGAAATAATATAATAACCTGTATGTAACAATGGTAATACAACAGTGCCAACTGAAATTTCCTGAGAAATTTAAACACGTAAAAACATATGTCACAGATCATGTCCTGACAAATTTAAAAAATTCAGTCAACACTCCTAATATTGTTTAATTTCTGTGCCAGATGTTTCCATTACATAGGAAGGGAGAGGGAGAAAGAAAGAACTAAAAGCCAGACCTTGAGCTGTGAACAGTGACAAGTTTTATACCTCCATAAACTGAGGTTTACAAATGTGGGGAGTTTAGAGCTGGGAGGAGTGTGAGACACTACCTAGTATAAAGCCCTCACAGAAGAATTTTAAAACCCAAAGTAATTAGTTACTGACCTGTAGTAACTCGATGAAAGACTAATTTTAAAATAAAACATGTTCATTTTCTCTAGATAGCAGGTCATTTACACAGAGATACAACTTACAGAGTATGTATAAAACCACAGGCAAGCCTTCATTTGGCTCCTGGCTTCCCAGGACCCAATTACCAGAAGGGGCAGAGTCTCTAGGTATTGGGGAAGAACTGAATCTTAGACCTGTTTTATCGTATTGCGGAGAAAGGGGAGTGGTGGAATAGGGAAGCAGATTTCCTGAACAAGTATAGGTTCTCAAAGAGTCTGGCTATTTTTATCTGGCCAGGGGAAGGACAGAACTTTACTGGAGGTTCCCAGTAAAGGCAGCAGCCGCATGAGCTGACCATGTGTCCTGCTGCCTCCTGCCATCATGATGAGAGGCTCTTGGGCCTTTCTGGAAACCCACCAGGCTATCGTTGGGCCACCTACTTGTTGCCAGGCCTCCAAGGGTAGAACCTGGTTTTAGGAAGGGGCTATTCAACAACATAAAAGGGGGCCAGACAGTTAAGGTCTGGAGCAATCCATGCAAAAATAACACTAATTCTTTAAAGCAGCATACGTAAGTCAATCAAAACACAGAGTTTAAACATACATCAGTGCCAGAAATTCATGGTGCTCCAATGTGAAGTCTCATCAGTTAACGGTATCTTAAGCTTCAGCTCAGAATCAGTCTGTGGTCAAAGAATCTTTTCTTACAAAGTGGTTTTGGTTTGGAAGGGCCTATGACCCTAAATGGTTGTATCCCACCAAAGAAGGTAAATGGATGGCAAATAAGTACATGAAAAGCCGTTCAACATCATTAGTCATTACTGAAATGAGAAGCAAGTACGCAATGATACATCACTATACCCACTAGAATGGATAAAATTTTAAAAGACTGAAACTTTCAGATACTTGATTTGGGAACTAAATGCTTGTGACATCACAGACAAATGCCAGATTAATTATGCTGGGTGAGAGAAAACAGATGATAAAGGGTACGTATGATATGGTTCCATTTATTTAAAATTCTGTTTAATGCAAACTAATCCCTAGTGTCAGGAGACCAATCAATGGTTGCCTACGTACAGGGTGGGGCAGTGAGGAGTGGGAAGAAGGAATTACAAAGGGTCACGAGGACACTTTTGTGAAAGACTTATAGTCATTATCTTTACTGAGGTGACAGTTTTACACAGGTGTTAATAATGTTTATAATTTTAATCAAATGTGAAGTTTATGTCACTTAAAACTCAATTAAGCTATAGATATGTTCCACCAAAACTGTGATAAATCAACAGGCTATCTTCTATATCAGTTTTTAAAAGTGCATGTCCCCACTGGCTGGCTGGTTCGCAAAGTTCCAAAAGCAAAGAATCCTTGTTTTGACCTTGAATAAAAGATAAACAACTGAGAATGGCAATACTTTAAATCTTTCAGCTCAGCGCAAATTCCATAAATTCTACCCACAGCTTCCATCTCTCGCCACCTCACCTGGACCCCAGGCATAGAGAGCCACAGCCACGTCTTCCGTGGTCTTGTTCACATACCTGCATGGCTTCTCTTCTGCCCTCTACTCATATCATCCCTGTGCCTTCTTCCATGTCCGGCCACCCCAAGCATCATGCAAAGTAAGGTTGATCATCTGCCAGAACCAACCACCTCCACCCATCCCCTGCTCCCCTCCAAACCCCACTCAGGGTGGATAGAGTCCGTTTTCCATAGATTCCTGTCGACCTCTATTGTCACACTTTATTCGATGATTATAACATCCTGAAGGCAAGAAATAATCTTTCTATAGAAACACAAAGATGCTTTGTTCAACTGGCACAGTGTAAAGATTTGACATTAAAAGCAGGACACTCACCTGGGCCAGCATTCCTGCATGGAGCAACCCACAGCTAAAGGCTTTAGAGAAGCTCCATCCCCTACAGTCCTCTACTCCCTATTGCTCCCAGCACTGTCAGTTGCCACATTTTTTTTTTTTGCCATATTTCTTTAATTTGCCCAACAGTTTTGAATTAAGACATGTATAGTTTAGAATAAAGAATAGCAAGAGAAGGCTTTTCAAAAGGGGAGAAGATCTATGCCTTTTAACACGTTAGTTTGGGGTGTATATTGCAAATTGTAAATGCAAATTCTATGCATTACTGAGTGCTCACCATGGTAGATGTAGTCACCATCTGTCACCCTAGAAGAGTATTACGGTATTCTTGACTATATTCCCTATGCTGTCCTTTGCATCTCCGTGGCTCATTTTATAACTGGAAGTTTGTTCCTTTTAATCCCCTTCACCCATCTCACCTTTCTCCTACCTTCCATCCAGCAGCCACCAGTTTGTTTTGTGTGCTTAAGAGTCTTTTTAGTTTTTTGCTTATTGTTTGTTCTTTTTTTTGTGTGTTTTAGGTTCCACATATAAGTGAAATCATATGGTATTTGTCTTTGTCTGATTTATTTCACTTAGCATAATACCATCTAGGTCCACCCATGTTGTCACAAATGGCAAGAGTTTATTCATTTTATGGCTGAGTACTATTCCATTGTGTATATATACCACAGCTTTATCCATTCATCTACTTATGGACGTTTAGGTTGTTTCCATATCTTGGTTATTGTATATAATGCTGCCGTAAACATAGAGGTGCATATATCTTTTGGAACTAGTGTTTTTGTTTTCTTTGGGCAAATACCCAGTAGATCTATTTCTGTTTTTAATTTTTGGAGGAAACTCCATACTGTTTTCCACAACGATTGCACCAATTTACATTCCCACCAATATGTGTGAGGGTTCCTTTTTCTCCACATTCTCACCAACACTTGTTATTTCTTGTCTTTTGATACCAGCCATGCTGACTAGTATGAGGTGGTATCTCATTGTGGTTTTGATTCCCTTTTCTCTGATAGTAACTCACTTATGACAAAATACTGGATTCTAATTAAAGGATTCAGATTTAATAATATTTCAGTCAGAATCTTAATAATATTTGCTCATGGATCCTATGATTGCTAGTTGGCACCTCTTCCCATCCCATCAGTAAAGCAAACAATTTCACAAAGTAGTTTCATTGGTGTATAAGTAAGGAAGCGACTTATTGATTGTAGTGAAGTGATGATGTTTAAAAATCCAATCTTCAGAGGGCCATCCTGGAGCAAAGATTAAGTCCCTTAATCCAGTGAGGTCCAGTTAGCCCATGTGAAAATCTTTTATTACCTATGGGCTTCTTAAACACAGGAGAGGGGATACGACATTTGAAGTGTTTCATAAAACATTTTCCATAAAGTCACTGAACAAAAGAAGGAAATAAGTAGAAAAAAAATGTATTGAATATTTCAAGATAAAATTATCCCTAACTACATAAATAAATATTTTTTCACAATGTACATGAAGATAAGCAGTGCATATTGTAAGGGTGTTGAGAAAATTGCCCTTTAAAATGGAAGAGGTATGGGGCACCTGGGTGGCTCAGTCAGGTGAATGTCTGACTCTTGATATCAGCTCAAGGCATGATCTTGTGGTTTGTGAGTTCGAGCCCTGCATTGGGCTCTGCCCTGACAGCGTGGAATCTGCTTGGAATTCTCTCTCCTATCTCTCTGCCCCTTCCCTGCTCGCGCGCTCTCTCTCTCTCTCTCTCTCTCTCTCTCTCTGTCTTTCTCTCTTTCTCTCTCTCAAAATAAATAAATAAACATTTTTTTAAAAAATCTTTAAAATGGAAGAGGTATGATTTATTATAATCATACAATAATAAACTACCTATGACTTTATTAATCATTGTGTTTCTAGGTGACAGGGCTTCACTTGGTGAATGTCCAGGAAGTAGGGACCCTTAGAGACTGGACCCCTTTGTAAGGAGGAGCTAAATGCTGTAATTAGGTTTTTCCAGACCTTGGAAACACAAAACCTATCATAAATTGAAAGAAGTCCTGTGATATGGCTCTACCTTATAACAAAGATAGAGTCTTTTTCCTGTCCAAGGCATCATTAATGAATGGCTGCAAAAATGATATCTGTATTCTTATAAATATCCAGGTTAATAGTTAATTATTAATGTATGTGCTGTCCCCACGTGCCCCCCCCCCCCCCGCCTGAGCCTTAAACATAGTGGTTGCACAGGAGATAGTTGTTTAATTTCCTGGATGTGACTTGTAATACCCCCAGCAGGAGTGTGGCTGAAGCATCAGTCCATGAGAGGCACTATTTAATTGGTCAACAGGGTCTGGAATGCAAATGCCTCTAACACTTTTTGGAATGTACTACAGCACCAGAGAAAGGACGCTGAGAATGACTGATGCCTCTATATGGGATAAGATTGGTGGACAGTTTTCTATGTAGTTAATTATGGAGGGAGATTAAATAGATGGATAGACACATAAATGTAGAGATAATTAGAAACAATTAAAACCTATTCACCTATTTCTTTTTCCTTCTTCCACCTATTTATCCATACATGAGTTATATGAATATAATTACAAATTCTGTACAGTAGTATTCTGGTAGTTAGTTTTAATACTTCCTAAGGAACTGGTTAAATAAATGTATTCGTTTGCTAGGACTGTCATAACAAAGTATCATAAACAACCAACATTTATTGCCTCACAGTTGTGGAGGCTAGAAGTCCAAGTTCAAGGTGTCAGCAGTGTTGGTTTCCTCTGAAAGTTGTGAGGGAGCGTCTGTCCTATGGCTCTTTGCTGGGTCCTGGTGGTTTGCTGGCAATCTTTGGTATTCCTTGGCTTACAGACGCCTCACTCCCATCTCTGCCTCCCTCGTTATATGGCATTCTCCCTGATACATCTGTGTCAGGCTCCAAATTTCCCCTTTTTATAAGGATACCAGTCACTGAATTAGGGTCCCACTCCACTCCAGTATGACTGCACCTTAACTCATCATAGATGCAACGATTCTGTGTCCAAATAAGGGTACATTCTGAGGTGCTGAATGTCAGGAAGTCAACATGTGAATTTGGGGGGATGATGGTGAGGACATAATTCGACCCATAACCGAGAGATACTTAAGAAATGTGTCTGTTCGCTTTTACTGTGCTTCCCAGATCCCACAGACCTTTGTCTGTTTGTCATATGCTATTCTTATCTTGTGTGAAAGTGTCCTGGGGCTGTTGCTGCTCCGTATCAGAGGCTGTTGCGATTAATGATAATTCTTAGACCAGGTTTTAAGACCAGTCTTCACCCCCTTTAAGTGAAGAAGGGTGCCCCTCAGCCATGATGTCTGGCGGTGAGAAATGGCTTCTCTGGGTGGCTGTGCCGTGATAGAGCCCTACTTGCTGTCTGCTTCCAGTCTGCTGCTTAATGTCATGGTGAGTAGTGGCCCTGCCAGCAGAGTAACCGCCAGATTGAGCTGGAAAGGCTCCCCCACTGCCCAGAAACGGTCTGACAGTCGTCCTGCATGTGATCATCGATCCATCTCTGTGGGCTTTCTTAGTTAATAGCTTCACCCCCACAACCATATGGTCTGCCTGGATGTTATCTGGTAAACTACCAGATTGAAGTTTCTCATTCACTCTTCAGAGGTATCATACTTACAGCTTGTCATTATGAATACAAATAGAGAAATTGAGAAGTTTTACAAAACTGGGTTAAAGTATGTCACTGGGTTTGTTCCCCTTTATCTATGTGACCTATGACCCTGTCACAATTAAAAATAAAATTGCTCATACTTCACGTTCTTCCCCAAAGGTTAGAGTAGGTAGATACAATGGAAGTTTATTTTACATTGGTCATTCAGGTAATAATAAATACTGTTTATTAAGCTCACACTGAGTAGGTTAATAATTAAACAGCAATTCAGTTATCTAGAATCCTTGGGCGATAAGTCCATCTAAAGAGCAGAATTTCTGGATGACTGAACATTATGACTTTCAGCCATAAACCTTAATAAATCAGTAAATAAATAACCTTTGGGTATGATTTTTTACAGACTAAAATCTGTTTTGTTAGTTACCTTAAAAGCTATTTACCTTTAACTTTTGTTGAAAATATATTCATTTGTATCAAATATTGTTCTGAATTTTAATATAGCCATTACCACAGAATCCGTTGACAGTCCTACTGTTGGGGCGCCTGGGTGGCGCAGTCGGTTAAACGTCCGACTTCAGCCAGGTCACGATCTCGCGGTCTGTGAGTTCGAGCCCCGCGTCAGGCTCTGGGCTGATGGCTCGTAGCCTGGAGCCTGTTTCCGATTCTGTGTCTCCCTCTCTCTCTGCCCCTCCCCCGTTCATGCTCTGTCTCTCTCTGTCCCAAAAATAAATAAAAAACGTTGAAAAAAAAAATTAAAAAAAAAAAAAAGAAAAAAAAAAGTCCTACTGTTTGTCACGATACTAAAGAACCCGAAGTTGCTCTTTTGAAGTCTCATGTTACATTCTGATTTTTTTCTGCCTTTTCTTTAGATGTTTGGTATTTATATAATAGCCATATTAACCCTCTTGTTTCGTACCTACTTATATTAATTTGACCAAAGTTTCTAATCTGTGGAAACCAGGTACTCAAATTTGTTACGTTTCTATACAAAGTAAGCAGAAATGGGTTCAGATTTGGCCTCCCATGTGAAATGTTCATTAGCCTTAGTGTTTGGATACTATGATACTTATTTGGGTTTCTTAGATTCTCTCGATACTTTTTCTCATCTTATTTTGTGTCTGTTAGTTATGTTCCCAGAAGTTTGAGATTTCCAGCCGGAGTCCTAGATAGGTGGAGCATCATTCTACGAATCAATAATAATAAGCAGACTTCCACGTATGTGCTCTCTTCTCTGAATCCAGTTTTATAGCAGGCTTGCCTGAGAATATGAAGTTTTCACTTTCAGAGTTCACAATTCTGTTGAACTACACAAGGCATTCAAATCAAGAAGACTGAGAATGCTTACAAAGGAGTAGGCGTTTAAAGATCTTATTAACATTTATGGGATATTAAATGGAGTAGTACATGGGTGAAATTAATCAGGAAAGAAGTGCCTGTACCCATGAGACTGACCAGAAGCTGAGATGAGAGGGCTTTCCAGCGGGTAGGGAATCAGACAAAATTATGTAAATGGAAAGAGCTCTTTGGAGGCGCATGAGGAGGAGTGAAAGCAGAGGGCCTGAGACTAAGTTCTAAGAAAAGCATCGTGGTAATGGCTGGGAAGTATGAGGAAAGGAGCCACAGGGTGGGGAATGATGATATCATTAGCTGCCTCTCTATCAATAATCTGTGCATTGTGCACTCCATTCTCCTGGGTGGAGTATTCAAATGTGTCATTTCCCAAATGGAACAGAGTTGCAATTATACTTTTGTCTCTTCCTCAACATGTTTACCTGGGGTTCTAGTTAATGTTAGTGCAATAGATACAAATTAAGCAGTGCCCTAAGCCTCCCTGTATACTCCCTGTGGCTTCATCACTATTCCTTACCCTCAATTCCCTCTTTCAAGGTCTGGAGTGTTTTTGAAGGTTCTGCTGTGGTCATACCTCCTGTGGAGGTCCAGCCTAACACTTCTCACGGTGTCATTACTAAGGATAACAGTATTTCTGCATTCTTGGTGCCCAGTACCACATTCCAGGAGAATTGGCACTCGATACCCACACGTAAGAAGCAGAAATATTTGGCCGAGGCGTATCTGATTTCCAATATTGTCCTACAAAATCGGCCATAAAGTTCAATCTAATATTTTTATCCCTACTCCCTCCTTGTGAAAGAAACTACTATGTACTGCTCTCCTTGCCCATTGGTGTGTGGTTACATAGACTCACTCATCCGAGGAAGAATTCATGGGGTGGTGCTGTTATGCAGTCCAGCATTTTTTTCAACTTTATACCAAGTTTATCAGACTTTATTTACTCTTGAAAAAGCCCTCCTTGTTCTTCCTCAATGGAGGTATTTTTCTTTTTGCCTGCAACAGTTTCCTAGTGTTGTAGCAGGAAGGGTGTTAAGGTTTGTAAAATTAAGGGAGCCGATGGATACACTATCCCATTTCTTCCACTGTGTGCTTAAGAAATCCTCTGCGAATTTTTTTCTCTGAGGACACATTTCAACGTGTATTGAAAAATTATTACTTTGGAAATAAAACACTAAGAACTATTGCTTGTTGGAGAGTTACAAGTGGTAGTAACAAAACCCACGTTACATACAGTGTTGCACCCATTTCCTTTAGAGCAAGATTGCCTCTTTGAAATGTAGAAATGTGGACGTATATTACTCCTAGGTATCATCCAAGGAATGAGTTCTCAAAAAGTACTCAAAGTCATAGAATTCTGAACTGAAAATGAGATTAAAAGCTACATAGTGCAACCTTTAGAGTTTTTAAAAGAGTATGAAACAGAGAAGTAAATTAAGAGACTCATCCAAGGTGTATCTCTAGTTGGGAGAAGAACTGGGATTGTAATTGAGATTTCTTAACTCCAGGCAAATATACTGCCACTGCCATGCCTCCTGAGTGAAAGACTGAGCCATAAAAAAGTAAGAATGATTACCATTTGGGGGTATGCTGGATAATCCTAGGGCCACTGAACTAGACACGGCCAGACACCACGTGGAAAAATGTCACCTTCTTTGTCCTTTGTTTTTTGTCCTTTTTAAGGATTTCATGGGGATTGACATTTGCTGGGAGCTAGCTCAGTTCGTTTGCTGCAAACTGAAGCTGATATTTAATTAGTCTCCTGAAATGTCAGGTAACCAAAGGTGGCTCGTAATGTTCTGTAGGAGTTGTGGCTGTGTTATGAAACTAGACACTGAAGTTTGGTGGCTCTGATATGATTCTTGTGGAAGCATGAGTATGATGTTTACAGATGAGTGAAACAAACAGTGCCCTCTTGTCAGGAATACTATTCAGCCATCCAGGCTGAGGGATGAGTGTGTACTGTGGCTTAATATAATGTGACAGCATCTGGGAAAAAAAAAATGTTCTAATTGCTCCCTTCCAAGGGCGCCTGGGTGGCCCAGTCGGTTAAGTGTCCAACTTTGGCTCAGGTCATGGTCTCGTGGTTTGTGCGTTCAAGCCCCTTGTTGGGCTCTGTGCTGACGGCTGAGAGCCTGGAGCCCGCTTCGGGTTCTGTGTCTCCCTGTCCTTCTCTGCCCCTCCCCATCTTGCACACGCTTTCTCTCTCTCAAAAATAAACATTAAGAAAAATCTTGAAAAAAAATCTTCCCTTCTTGCCACTGTATTGCCTTAAAGGTTCTGGGGTGCCCTAGATTTTGAATGTATGTTAGCTTAGTCCCAGGATGTCTACTAAGCTCAGAGTTAATCAGACCAAATAAGAATATAAGAATAGGAATGTAAGAATAAGGCCCCCTGGGAGTGGGAAGAACTAAGGGATTCATTCATATCAACCTCCAGGTTCCTTCTCTTTTAATTCAATTCACATTTAGAGGTTGGTTAGTTAACAATTTTCCTAGGATTGGATAAAATCTAACTTTAACTCTATGAAAACCTGGACTGGCTCAGATTCAAGAGTTTGATCTTAACCTGACATATACAGTTGAAATGCATAGTGGTCCCCCCCCCCAAAAAAGTTATTTATAAGTATAAAGGAAAAAGTTGCCATATTTATGCAGATCTGGTTGGTTTTTCATGACTATAATAATATAAACTCTTTCACGTTCTCTTCACTGTGGACATTAAAATATGAATGGAGAAATTGATGCAAATATCATATGACTAAAACGAATATCTTTTGTCCTATGAAGAGTTTGACTTACAGCTTGAAACTGTTATATCACTATATGCTATTAAAAATAGGTAAGAGTAAGACTTTAATGTAAAAGAAATTGATAGCCTAAGAACTTTTCAGTTCAGATCAGCTGGGTTGCTCTCTGTCATTACTCCTTCACCGTTGCCTGATTGGCACGACAGGTTTGGCTCCTGGCCTCCCAAACACCTCCTCCCCTTCTTGCTTTATAATAAGCACTGTTAACCGGGCACATTCCCTGCCTCTCTGGTAGCTAGGGACAGCCACGTTACTAAGTTCTGGCGAAGGAATTAAACATACAAGTGTTGTGTATGATTTGAGGAAATTTTTCTAATAATGTAGGGCATACTCTTCTTTACTTCTTTCTTTCTTTTTCCTTCTACACTGAATGTGGGTTTTGTATGATGGCTCCAGCTCTAGAATCTATCTTGTGCCATACGGAAGAGGATTGGTAGAGGGAATAACACAAAGGAGGCTGGACCTTAGATGATGATGAAGCTGCTAAACCAGCCTGTACTAAAAACATCTGAATTTCTTTTTCATGAGAGAAATCTGCTTCCTTCTTGCTTAAGCCACTGTTTGTTTGTTTGTTTGTTTTTTAAGCATATGAATTAGGTATAATCTTAAACCATGGAGTCATTTAATGATCAATGACGACTTGTTCTAAGTATTCTAAGAACTTACTGAAGATGGGAAATTTGGTAGCATCAACTGTACTCTCTGTCAGCCTACAAATTAGGAATTTATCCCTTTTCTCTAGTGCTGGGAGGTGTACCTCACTCACCTTTTCCCATGGGAAGAGAAATGATCTTGTTGGTGAATTTAGGGAAAGGAGTGTGTAAGGGTATGTTTTTCAGGCTAGACTGCTCGCCAGCTCTTCTCTGTGATAAGTTTGCCATACTTTGCTCTGCCGACAACAGGAGAATCTCATAGGCATAGAGGGAAAGTTAACCTCAGTGAGGGAGTTATTTGGCAGTCTAATGTGGCCTCACATCCCCATTTAACTTGATCGATTTGTAAACTAATGTTTTTCATCTCCACTAGTGTGTTGTGTTTTTAATTGGCTTTGATTTGGGGTAGGGGAGATAATGTACATAGGGAAATGATTACTTGTCACTTCCAAATTCCAACATCAACGATCACTAAGAAGATGAGAGGTTGTCCATCAGATTTTTCTAAGGTATTTTAGTAGTTCAACTTTTATTGATGGTTTTATGCAGCAAAGGTAACATAACTGCCATTGGATTCCTCCTGGGACAGAATTGACAGAGAAAATTCATATTTCTAATTCCTTAAATCATTTTTACATAAATTCTGTCCCATCACTATTTTATATAATTTTTTTTCTGCTCTGGAAAGTGATAGTTGCCCAATTGTTATAGAGATATTGCTTAGCTCCAGAATTATACAGACATAGTTTACAGGAAAAGCATTTCAGAAGTTTCAGTCATCTAGACCTATTGTTAAAGCACTGCAACCTAGCAGAATACTGCATAAATATCCAGCAAGACATATTGTGGGCTCTTTAGCACAAAGTTGGAGGGGACTTGGATTTCAAAACAATTTGCCACAGTCTCTCTCCAGGACACAAAATTGAAACCATTGGCTCTTTCTCTAAAAATGCATAAAATGTAAATTTATTAAGGTCCATACTTGAAGCTCTTCATTATGTTTAAGGACCATTCTATTCAAAGAGAATTTCTTAGAAATAGTCATTTAATTTAATCAAATGCCTTTGTGATAGAATTGAAAACTTTGTGTAGATATTCCTCCAAGTTTGAGATACCGCATGTTAATGACTTCCCAGGTATGGAATCACCCCATTTTCCTTAAGTCATTTACAATCAAGGCATAATATTTAAAATGTATAGTTGCATTTTGTTAGCCAATATTCTTTGGATTTTCAAATATATATATATATTCTTTGGAATATATATATATATATATATTCTTTGGAATATATATATATATATATATATATATATATATACACATGTATACATGTATATACATATATATATTCTCAATTGAAATGTGTTGGGAGTTTTTTGGTTTTGTTTTGGGGCTAAAGATACATTTTTGGTTTTTTCTTTGTTAGACTGAAATATGAATCATACTATATGTTCTGAAACAATTTAAGAGGACAGAAATTAAATTTTCTTTGAAATATTTAAATAATTTACTTATAGATATCCAAAGTACTGTATGTAGACTGTTTGACAAGTGTTTAAATTTGAACTTTGGAGATAGTCTATTCACATTATAAACTTCATACTGAATCAATTTGGTAGTTTTCCAGAAAACGTTTATTTTAATTATGATTTCCAAATTTATTAACATATCGTTGGCCATGGTGTTTTGTAATGGTAGTAGCCTTCTTTAAGTATTTGTCACATTGTCTTTGTTTTTCAATGTTTTTTCACCTTTATTTAGATTTTCTAAGGCTTGTATACTTTTCCTCCCAAAGAACCATATTCCATTCTTTTTAAGTAATGAGCTCTTAGATTAATTCCATAACTTTTCCATTACAGTAGTTCTTTTGAAATAACTATAATGCCTGTATTTAGAGGTAGCAGTTGTTTAAACAAAAATTTCAATAATGTGTAGAAGACAGAGCATGGTACTGTAATAATTGTTTCTATTTGGAGTTTTCAATGTATTGTTAAATTTTCAAACCTCTTCTTTAAAGCAATTCTCAGTCTGGAAGGGAACACAGACATACAAGCAAATAACAATAATATAGACATGCAAACCGATAATTAGCATATTAGCTAATAAGAACATCCTGGAGATACTCTCAATATATTGCAGAAACACAGAGCTGAGTTCACTTATCCAGCTACATCTGGGGAATCAGGGAAAGCCTCTTGGAGGAGGTGATATTTGAGCTGAGTGTGAAAGAATGTGCAGGAAAATTCAGGCAAAGCTGGGAAAGGAGAAGGGTTAGAGTATTCTAGGTATAGAAGAGAGTAGGAAAAAAACACAGAAATGAGAAAAGGCCTGGGGGAAGCACTGCAGTTCAGGATTGCTGGAGTATCAAGTGAGACATTTGCTAGGGAGAGATGAGGTTAGGTAAGGAGGCATGGCTTCCTATGTCCAACTCAGGAATTGAACTCTGTCCTAAGTGACCTTAAAAGAGATGCTCAGATTTGAGATTGGACAAATTTCCCTTTTGGCTGTAGGAAGGATATGAGAGACAAGAGAATCGGAAACAGATTAGGCTGAGTTGAAGAATGGATGAGAGATGAGAAAATAGAGATAAGGAAGTATTGACAGTGGTTTCCAGAAGTTTTTGGCTTATAAGAAGAAGAGTAAAATTTGGTGGTCACTGTAGGGAACAAAGGTCAAGAGAGGTTTGGAAGATGGAAATATTTCTCTCCTTACGTGCTGAGGGGAAGGAACTGATAGAAAAGGGGTGTTTGAAGAGAAAAAGAAGAGAAGGGATGAGTTTGAGCAAGGTCCTGGAGGAAGCCAAAGGTTTGGAGTCAATGTCATGGATGGAGTCAAGGGCATAGGTGGAGGGGTTGGTCTTGGACAAGAGTAGAGGCTCTTCCTTCACTGAGCATGGAGAAGCAGTGCAAGAATCTCCCTTGATAAAGGGTAAGCTCTCTGAACGCTGATACTGAATCTTAGCAAATGGTCAACACTACATCTTTGATGAGTGAATAAATAAGAGAGTGGGATGAAGGTACGTGTTGCAGGTAGGAATGAATGAAAATTGAGGGTGGTCACCCAACAGCCTCAGTTTGCCTAATGGATTGTGTGGGTCATATAGGCCAAGAGTCTTTGTATGCATTGGTTTTGTTCAGCATCCCTCACTTCTTCAGTGAGAGCGTCCTAAACTTTATTTCCCCTGGGGCTCCATTCCACAGTGGACAGTCTAGCCACACTTTCACTGCACCCTTTCCACATGGTCTTTTCTGTTAACCAGGTTTTTATTGGACCCTGGTAATGAGTTTCTCCTTCTCTAGAGGGTGGCCTCAGAAGGCGAGTCCCTCATGACCAGCCGAGAATGCCCGGGGCAGGGGCTGCTCATGAATTCCTAAATAAGCCTTCCCCCATTTAAGTGGCATTGTATCATTTTAATTCCAATAATGCCAAGATAAAGTCAACATTTACCATTAGCCATTTACACTCCCCACCAGGCCACAATGGTTTCCTGGCTTTGAGCAACATGGTCCTAACAAAATTACAGAGGCTGGACTGATTTCCGAGGGCATGCCCTTGTACTTGCATGCACTCAATGCTTAATATGATGCTGACATAATATAGTTGACTTTTAGAAAATTGTACCTCCCCCAAACACTACCTGATCAGCCTGAATGTTCCTACCTGCATTCCCCCTGGCGGCTTGGCCCCAAGCCCCTCTCTCCTACCTTTTCTTAGATTCCAACTGGCTCTTAACCTTGTCTACACTTTGGTAGCACCTGGTGATTTAAAAACACAGATGCATTGGTCTTCTTCCTGGATATTTTTTACTTGTTTCATCTGGGGTGTGACTCTCTTAAAATAACCCAAGTGGTCCTGCTGTGCAGGCATGGCTGAGAACTAATTTTCTCCTCACATTAGCGGCACCGTCAGCTCTGGTTCCAGTAAGCCCTCCTCAGCACCTGCATCCTTGTGTTCCATCTGCTCTTATTTTCTTTTCTTTTTTATTGAGGTTTAGTTGACATACAGTATTATATTGGTTTCATGTGTACAACATAGTGATTCAACACTTGTATCCGTTGCAAAATGGTCACCACATCCACTTAACCATCTGTCATCATACAGAGTTAATACAATAGTATTGACTATATTCCCCATGCTCTACATTACAATACATCCCCATGACTTACTTATTATTTTGTTAATTAATTTTTTTTAAATTTACATCCAAATTAGTTACAATATAGTGCTATAATGATTTCAGGAGTAGATTCCAGTGATTCATCCCCTGCATATAACACCCAGTGCTCAAGCGTCCTCCCTAGTGCCCCTTACCCATTGAGCCCATCCTCCCTCCCATAACCCCTCCAGCAACCCTCAGTTTGTTCTCTGTATTTAAGAGTCTCTTATGGTTTCTCCCCCTCTTTGTTTTTATATTATTTTTGCTTCCCTTCCCTTATGTTCATCTGTTTTGTATCTTAAATTCCTCATATGAGTGGAGTCCTATGATATTTGCCTCTCTCTGACTAATTTCACTTTTCCTATGACTTATTTTATAACTGGAAGTTTGTATTTCTTAATCCCTTCACCCTTTCAACATTCCACCCACTCACCCACCCAGAGACCCCCTTCCTTCCAGCAACCATCAGTGAATCTGGGTTTTATTAGTTTTGGTTTTTTGTTTTGTGTTTTGTATTCCACATGTAAGCAAAACCATGCAATATTTGTCTTTCTCTGTCTTATTTCACTTTGTGAAACCATGCACCTGTCTCTCCTATCCATCCGGATGTGGTCGTTTTATCTTTTGTTGTCAAGAGCAGTTCATCTAGTTTTTGGATCTTCTTTTAGAAGGATGTGATCCATATGTAGCCGTAGATTTGGCGTGTCCATGGTAGGAGGTGGGTTCATGATTTTCATACACCGCCATCTTAGACCCTTCTCCCATCTGTTTTTCATCTTTGTAATCCTCAAGCCCTTGTCAGGAGCTGTTCGCTCTCTCCTGGCAGCAGCCCTAAAGCAAGCTTCCTCTGTGTACATTAGTGACATGCACCAGCAACAAGGGCTCAGTCGCTGTATTCCAATCGTCTGTGATATTGCTTCCAAATATCTGCCTCCCATGCATTAGGGTTACTTGTAAGAGTTTTATGAAGCCACAGAAAACAAGAAGTCATTCTTCCCAGATGGTCTCCTCTAGAGTGGAAGTCTATCCACTTATCTCATGTTTGGACTCTTCTTATCCTACCCCCACCTCACATCACATTCCTGCCTTTGAAGTTAGGCTGTAAGTAAGCTTTCTGTAAATTGTGTTTTCAAGATTAATTGGTCATTTGACCAATTTCAATTGGTCATTTTCAAGATTAAAATAGACTCCTCCTGAAAATATAGATTTTAGATTATGTTTCTGGCTTGACGTCATAAAGAGGTATGATTAGTTAAGGTTGATCATAAGTTTACCCTGTTTCAGTTATAGTTAGCAAAAAGAGCATGCTCATTAACTAAAGCACTGCTGCCACCTGCTGGATGCCTTTAGAATAACAGTTTTCCGCAAGGCATCTCAATTTTATGTCTGTGTTCCTTGAGCAATGAGACCCACTATTTGGGGTCAACACACACACTCACAAAAACACCGTTAGCCATTTATGCTTCCCCTGTTAAGCGGGCAACCACATCTGTTGGCAGTGAACCACGTGGCCTCACACTGCGGTCATCCAGACTGGCCAGAATCCTCCACTTGGCCAGCATCTCGGGTAACCGTGGCGTAATTATTAAAGCAGCATCAATGCCATAGCAAATGAGCTACTTAGTGAATTCCTACCTTCGTCTTTGAGTCACTACTATGATAGATAACTAATTTCGTTTGAATAGTTTATTGTTATTACCAATGTCTGCTTCTCAGTAGAGGCTAACGTTACTACTCTCCAACATGAAGAATTTTTACTTTTCTCCTACTTTTTTTCCTCCAGTGAAACAGTATTTGGGGGTCCTCTGATCTCTCACTTTATAACATTGAACACTTTAAACTTTAGACATTGGTTTGGAATAGAGACAATGAAAGATTGTTTTCAGCAAGCAAAATATCTCTGATACACAAAAGGCACTTAGCAGATTTGGGGAAAATTAATACAAACTTTCAATGGTCAGATTTGGTTCAATTTTCCTACTCATCCAGATGGTGGCAGCATATCCAAATTTTATTGAATCTGAACACCGGAAAAGAATTCACTTCTGCTTATTCACTACTGCAATACTACTTCTCGGTATTAGCTCCATGTAATTTCAACCTTCGAAGTATTTCTAATTCTAATACTATGATGCATTATATCTCAAGCATAGGACTGCATAATTACTGTGACCACATCTACCATGTTCCAACCGATGAACCGCATTTTGCTTAGCACATGGCTCCTTCCTTGGGCAATAACAAAAATTAGTTTTTTTCGAGATCAGTGGCGTCTCACAGAGTTGTCTTCCATGGTGACAGTATTATATCAATGATGTCCAATACAGTAGCCACAGGCCACATGTGGCTGTTGAACTCTTGAAATATGCTGGTGCTACGCCTACTACTAGTATGGTTACTACTAGGATAGTGGATGTACTAGTGCTAATGAGAAATTAAATATTTAACTTTATTTACTTAGAATTAAATATATGTAGCTTTGTGTGGCGGTAGTTAACTGTACTAGACAATACGGTGCTAGATGGCACAAATGACTTGGCCAAAAGATCAAAATGCTTCTCCTAATATCAAATGGGCTAATGTTCCTTTGTAGGTTAAAACTTGCTCAACTATTTTAAGTGCACTTAATCAGCGAAGGCTGTCTCAGAATTAAACTTTTAAACGTTGTTTTTTTTTTTTTAACGTTTATTTTTGAGACAGAGACAGAGCATGAATGGGGGAGGGGCAGAGAGAGAGGGAGACACAGAATCGGAAGCAGGCTCCAGGCTCTGAGCCATCAGCCCAGAGCCCGACGCGGGGCTTGAACTCACGGACCGTGAGATCGTGACCTGAGCTGAAGTCGGTTGCTTAACCGACTGAGCCACCCAGGCGCCCCCAGAATTAAACTTTTAAAGGGAGCTTATGGTCTTATTCCAGATCAAACTCTTTATGACATTCTTTGTAATCCCTCTGGTCCTTTCTAAAGCTCATCCCCTATTATTACTGCAACCCATGCCTTCCTATGTCTCCTTTTTACTAATAGATTCTTTTTTCTCCTTCTTTTATGGGCCTCTCATTCATTTGCTGCTTCTGACCACTGACCTCTGCATGCTGCACATTCTCCCTGAGTTATCCCATTGACTTCATGGTTTTAGTTCCTATGTGTCCACCGCTGACTTCCTAATCTGTAGTGTCAGCTCTAACCTTGGCTGTGCCCCTCAGCACATATCCAAATGCCTAGTGGACATCTCCACTGGGGAGCCCTAACATAAAGTATCCAAAACTAAACTTAGGACCCTCCAAGTCTGTTCGTCGTGTAGACAGCCTCCTTCACCCTCCCCCATGTAATCAACCACCACATTCTTTTTTTTTTTTTAATTCATGTTAGTTAACATATAGTATAGTATTGGTTTCAGGAGTAGAATTTAGTGACTCATAACTTATACATAATACCCAGTGCTCATCACAGGTGCCCTCCTTAATGCCTATCACCCATTTAGCCCATCCTTCCCCAGTCACCTCCCCTCCAGCAACCCTCAGTTTGTTCTCTGTATTTAAGAATCTCTTATGGTTTACTTCCCTCTCTCTTTTTATCTTATTTTGTTTTCCTTCCCTTCCCTATGTTCATCTGCTTTGTTTCTTAAAATTCCACATATAAGTGAAATCACATGAAATGTCTTTCTCTGATTGACTTATTTCACTTAGCATAATATATTCTAGTGCCATCCACATTCTTGCAAATGGGAAGATTTCATTCTTTTTGATTGCTAAGTAATATGTGTATATATGTGTGTGTCTATACATATACATACATCAACTATCTTTATCCATTTGTCAGTTTGTCATTCGAAGGACATTTGGGCTCTTTCCATAATATGGCTATTATTGATAGTGCTGCTATAAACATAGAAGGGGTATGTGCCCCTTCGAATCAGCATTTTTGTATCCTTTGGAGAAATGCCTGGTAGTACAATTGCTGGGTCCTAGAGAAGTTCTATTTTTAACTTTTTGAGGAACCTCCATACCATTGTCCAGAGTGGCTGCACCAGTTTACATTCCCGCCAGCAGTGCAAAAGTGTTCCCCTTTCTCCTCATCCTCACCAACATCTGTTGTTTCCTGAGTTGTTAATTTTAGCCATTCTGACAGGTGTGAGGCAGTATCTCATTGTGGTTTTGATTTGTATTTCCCTGATTATGAGGGATGTTGAGCATCTTTTCATGGGTGTATTAGCCATATGAATGTCTTCTTTGGAAATGTGTCTATTCATGTCTTCTACCCATTTCTTCACTGACTTATTTGATTTTCATGTGTTGAGTTTGGTAAGTTATTTATAGATTTTGGATACCAACCCTTTATCCAAGATGTCATTTGCAAATATCTTCTCCCATTCTGTCGGTTGCTTTTCAGTTTTGTTGATTGTTTCCTTTTCTGTGCAGAAGATTTTTATCTTGATGAGGTCCCAGTAGTTCATTTTTCCTTCTGTTTCCTTTGCCTCTGGAGATGTGTTGAGTAAGAAGTTGCTATAGCCAGAGTCAAAGAGGTTGCTGCCTGTTTTATTCTCTAGGATTTTGAATGATTTAAGTCTTTCATCCATTTTGAATGTATTTTTGTATATGGTATAAGAAAGTGGTCCAGTTTCATTCTTCTGCATGATGCTGTCCAGTTTTCCCAACACTATTTGTTGATTTCCTGCTTTGTTGAAGACTAATTGGCCATACATTTCTGGGTCAATTTCTGGGTTCTCTCTTCTGTTCCATTGATCTATGTATCTGTTTTTGTGCCAATACCATACTGTCTTGATGACTGCAGATTTGTAATACAGCTTGAAGTCTGTAATTGTGATGCCTCCAGCTCTGGTTTTCTTTTTCAAATTACTTTGGCTATTCGGGATCTTTCCTGATACCATACAAATTTTAGAAGTATTTGTTCTAGTTCAGAAAAATGCTGGTGTTATTTCGATAAGGATTGCATTGAATATGTAGATTGCTTTGGGTAGTATCGACATTTTAATAATATGTGTTCTTCCAGTCCATGAGCATGGAATGTTTTTTTCCATTTCTTTGTGTCTTCTTCAAAGTCTTTCATAAGCATTTATAGTTTTCAGCATACAGATCTTTTACCTTATTCAACCACCACATTCTATTAATTTTAGCCCTTGAGAGGTCTCAAATCCATCTCCCTTATTCATCCCTGTGGTTTTTGCCTTATTTAGTCCATCATCTCTCTAGCACTGCAAAAGCAAAAAGCATTGAAGGTTTCCTCCTCCTCCTCCTCCTCCTCTTCCTCCTCCTGCTTTTTTTTTGTCTGCTTGAATCCTTCCTGCACACAGCCATGTCTGTCTGTCTTTCTTTCTTTCTTTCTTTCTTTCTTTCCTTCTTTCCTTCTTTCCTTCCTTCCTTCCTTCCTTCCTTCTTTCCTTCCTTCTTTCTTTCTTTCTTTTCTTTCTTTCTCTCTTTCTTTCTTTTCTTTCCTTTCTTTTCTTTCTTTTCTTTCTTTCCTTTCTTTCTTTCCTTTCTTTCCTTTCTTTCCTTTCTTTCTTTCATTCATTCATTCATTCATTCATTCATTCATCTTTGAGAGACCGAGCATGAGCGGGAAGGGGCAGAGAGAGAGAGAGAGGGGGAGACACAGAATCCGAAGCAGGCTTCAGGCTGTGAGCTGTCAGCACAGAGCCCCACGCAGGGGCTCGAACTCATGAACTGTGAGATCGTGACCTGAGCCGAAGTCAGATGCTCAACTGACTGAGCCACCCAGGCGCCCACCATGTCTTTCTAAAGACATCTTCTCCATTTCCTCTAGTGGCTCCCACATTACCTAAAGATAAGGTCCATACCTCCCTGTATGTCTTGCAGTGTTCTCCATGACCCATTCCACATAACTATTGAGGTATGACCCCCACCCTTCTGTCCTCATGCCTTGCCCTGCCATGCTCTCAGCTGCTTGTGACTCTTTAGCTATGCCTCTGTGATTCCCATCGTTTTTTTCATACCTCTGAGGTTTTATTCGTTCTACTCCCTCCACTGTAAACATTTATTGTCTTCTCTCCAACACCACTGCTACCCCCATTTCCTGGTTAATCTGTCCTTTTTCCAGCACAACTCAAGTGGTGTTTCCTCTAGGAAGCCTTCATTCAGTTCCCAGGCTAGACCAAATCACCCTATTCAGTCTGTTTGTATGTCCTTATTATTGCAGGTATAATGGTTTTCTCATTTAGCTTCTTGAACACAAGGATTTTATCTCATTCAATGATCACACCCAGTAGGTGCTCAAAAATTTTATCACACTTTTGAATGAAACTTATGAACAAATTATAAGAACTGGGTCACCCATTGTAGTAACTGCATAGAGAAATGGAGGATGGGTTTAAACAAAGAAACTTAGCAGCTGCTCTAGATAGGACTTTCCTACATCTACATGCCCCAGCCTCTCTGCATTATCTTCTTAGTCTTGTGATTACTTTACAAAATCATCCCAAGTCACCTGCAGCTCATCTCAAATGCATACTATGAAAACATACGGTGTCAGTTCTACCAAATAGTGCTGGTGATAGGGCATCAAAAACACTCAGTAAAGGAGATAAACTTGCAAGCTTTGCCTTTATATATGTTGTTCAAAGCCTGATTATGAAGACTTAACCTTGGCCTTACCTGTATCTTGCCAGATTTGTAATTCATAGTAGATGTATTCCTCAAGACTCAGGATTGAACTCAGCACATGAACTGTGGTGCTAGCTCAGCGTCTGGAAACTTCCTGTCCTGTCTCCACCCTGTGCCCTTGGTGCCAAGCAGCACATCCACACCCCAAACCCACACTCTGTGCACTGATCTGTATCTCCATGAACCACTTCCACAATTCACAGATCAGCCTACCACCAAGAATAGTGAATGTCTCTTCTGAATGAGAAATCAAAACAGTTAAATCTTTGCTAACCCTAAGGCATTACATTTACGTAACCCCTTCCTTCCTCATGGAGGGGTATTAATGAAAAATAAAGATGTGATTTTCCATTGATTTCATTGAACTTCATTTGTCTTCAGGCACGGTACTTTCAAATTTACAAACTCTTGGGTGTATTTAGGTTTAAATGCTCATGTCAGTTCCTTAAAACAAATTTAAAAGTTTCAGATTTTAGAATCACACTACAACTGTGACCTAGAACTTTGCTTAGTGATGTCCCTGTGTGGCTATCTTTACACCCATCAGTTTGAGAGAAATTTGGGGAAAATCATTGACATTTTGAAATGTCATTCCAGAGTAAAAGACACATACAGATACGTAATAAATAGTTACAAGTTGTTTCGAATCAGGACACTTGTCAAAAATTTTACAATCCAATCAATTTCCAGAGTATTTTCTTTGATATTTATAAAAAGTAGGCTGCTTTAAAGTTGCATTTTGAAACTCGTTAGTTTTCTTATTACTCACACTGAAAAACTTTTATCATAGTTCCACAAAATTAGAGTGCCACAAGGAGAACTCTCATGAACTCAACCCTTTTCAATGTATTACGTATTTAAGTCAACTTGGCTACAGTTGGTGAATTTGCAACATTAATCTCTCATCTTAAAACTTGATAACTAAGAACACAAATCTTCAGTGAAGTTGTTCTTTTTTAGGAGGGGAAAACTAGCTTAGGCTCCATGCACCTTTGTTATAGCTATAAAAGAAAGCTATAAAAGACAGAAAGGTGCAAAGCAAAATCAATCCTTTAATTATCGTTCCTTTTCCAATTAGGAAAATAGAAATCTTTCCATTTGACCTACTTCTCCCACTCATCGAAATTGGACCCTTTGAAAAGTTTTTTTTTTTTTAATCTGCAGGTTTCTGGGCAGTTTTATAAACCAAACTGGGCTACAACAAAAACTTCGTATATCTTTTTATTTTTTTAATTTTTTTTTTTACATTTATTTATTTTTGAGAAACAGAGTGAGACAAAGCGTGAGCAGGGAAGGGGCAGAGAGAGGAGACACAGAATCTGAAGCAGGCTCCAGGTTCCAGGCTCCGAGCAAGCGGTCAGCACAAAGCCTGATGTGGGGCTCGAACCCACAGACTGCAAGATCATGACCTGAGCCGAAGTCAGACACTCAACCGATGGAGCCACCCAGGCGCCCCAAAAACTTCATATTTCTTAAAGTGCTTTGCCTTTAAATTCTGCATACAACTTTTGAACGCAGAATTAAATAGATCTTAGGTTGCTTGTGCACACAGGCCTTCCACACCTTACAAAAACAGCCTGCATAAGCCATAGAAACTGACTTTTGAAAATGTTTTCTTATTCAGTGTTAGGGAACAGCAGTGCTGCTGTCTCCTTTCACCACTTCCCTCCGTCTCTCCTGTGGAAGGCAGAACACCCATCTGGCTGATAAATATCAACTTTGAGGACCATACCTTTCTGGAAGATTAAACCAGATGTGCATGGCTCAGTTATTCTTCCTCATGAGACAAGGGTATACAGCTTCCATTAGTGGTACCTTTGACCACCAAACTAAGCTACATTCTCCAATTTCGCATTTGTCATAATAAACTTTATGTCTACATGTTTTATTTCTCACCTTATTCAGATCTCAAGTTGAGATAGTGCGCTTTTATGTTAGGTCCTGTCAGATACCCTATGACTTGGTGCATGAACCAGAAACATTGAAATCGATAAATGAAAGTGGAATTTGGGGAAGAAAAGTTGTTAGAGGAGGAAGGATTTTATGGTGTTGGATTTTGGACTTCAGTGTATAAGCAGGTGTTTTGATCTTGACGGTTTCTTGATCTTACCCCAGGCCAGACAGGCTTTTATTTTATTTATTTTACTTTTTAAATGTTTATTTATTTTTGGCAGAGAGAGAGACAGACAGACAGCACATGAATGGGAGAGGGGCAGAGAGAGAGGGACACACAGAATCCAAAGCAGGTTCCAGGCGCTGAGCTGTCCGCATAGAGCCGGACACGGGGCTCGAACCCACAAACCGTGAGATCATGACCTGAGCCAAAGTCAGATGCTTAATTGACTGAGCCACCCAGGCGCCCCCAGACAGGCTTTTAAAAGCCATCAGCCTGATGGCTGATGGTGGTGTCGTTATCACACTGGTAGCCTCAACTTACGTCAGTTGCCTGTATAAGCAGCGACTGTGTAGAAGTGGGTCTGTACTTTGGAGACTGGAGAAAGTGGAGCTCAGATTTTGCCGGCCTTACAGGAGCTTGGCCTCAGCAAGGGGCTGAGAAGGACTTGGGAAGGGCCCCAGCTTGAGCGCGAGTCTCCACAGATGAGACTGTAGCAGCTCACCATGCAGGTGGGGCTTCCTAAGTGGTCACTGCCTGGGTGAAGATGCACCTGCAGGAAAAAAGAGGCTTGCTTTATTGGGACTTTTTTTAAGGACTTTATTTAGGACGTGGTGGGGAAAGAACAGTTTTGCACAGATTTTACTGTCTTAGCTGAATCTGCTAAGGCAGTTCTAAGTGCTCGGGCACTTGCGGCCATGCCCTAGATGCTACCTGTAGGTGATTAGTACCAAGCACTGTAACAGAAAGGGCTGAATTGCTGCCCCAAATTGCATCTGTAAGCAGGACCAAGGAGCAAACTGGAGAGACTATCTTAGAATTCAGTTACCTCATTTTTAGACTTGAGAGTTTAAAAATAGCAAATAGCAAATAACTTCTCATGGTAATGCAGTTAATGTAGGTGTCTTGAAAGCGTGCCTGGAGGGGAAACTCATGACAAATATATGGAATTCAACAACAAAGGGAACTAAGTGTACTGGGTGCCCAGGTCTGAGGTGTGTTCTTCACTCATCCCCTCAGGCAGTGGTTCTCAAACAGTGAGGAGCATCAGAATCCCCTGGAGGGCTTGTGAATCCACAGATGGCCAGGCCCCAGCCCAGAGGCTCTGATTCTGTAAGACTGGCTGGGACCTGAAAATGAAAGAAGTCCCCAGTGCACCGGCCAGTGCTGGTCCAGGGACCACACTTTGAGAACCAATGCCCCAGGGGAAAAAAACATAAGGGCAGAAAGAACAGCTTCAATTTAAGCATCTGCCAAACATGATTTTCCCGCTGAAACAAACCTGGGTTCGAAGGGGAAAATTTTTTCTAGCAGTGGGTTCATTAGGGCTGAGTGATGGTACTATAAGTCACTTGAAAACCTGAAAAGAAAAAGGGTGATAATTATTGAACCTCTGGAAAGACCTCACCATTTCTTTTCCAGTTAAACTAGAAAATCAATCCACCCTTTTTGTGGAAAGTAGAATGGACAGATGTTTGGGATCTTAGATGTTGCCTTTGATGAGAACAACCTTTTGTCCACATTTATTCACTTGTGTCTTTTATTGAGCACCACCAATCATAATGAACAGATTATTTATCCAGAGTTTACTGTGTTTTAGGCCCTGTAATCATTGTCTAGATTCAGATTTTGACCATTTATCCTGAAGAATTATTCACATTCTCACACTTCCATCTCCTCCATTTGTGACTGGTGACACCAGTAATAATACCTACTCCTCTGGGCTGCTGTCAGAATTTAAAAGGAGTCTAATTATGTCACTTAGCATCGTACCTGCAGCATAGCAGGTGAGTTGTTAGTTCTATTACCTGAGTGTTCTGGAATACAAGTACAAGACTCCAGAGGAGTGTATTACCTGGTCAAGAAATGTCACAGACCACAGTGTTAAAATAGTGACCTCAAAGAAGCAGATTTATTAGCTGACAAAAGTGAAGGAAGGTCAGGGTGGGAGAAGAATATCCAGGTGACAGGAGAATCTGTAGTGAGTACTCTTAGATAGGAAGAATCTGTCAGATTTGAGGAACTGACAGATGGCTGGAACGTGGAGGGGAAGGGTAAGAGTAGCTGGACCAAGACTGGAGAATTCTAGACAGGGCTAGATTGTTCCAGAAGCTCGGGAAAACATGTGATTCTTATCCTTTAACACCATATAATTGAGCTGGGGTACTAGACTCACACAGATAAATATCAAATGCAAGACAGCATGTGACATATTCCAAAGGACCTTGGAGAAGTGGTATCAGGAATATGACAAACGACATTCTTTCCACTGCTGTTTCCACTTTAATAGGTTACCCCCAGTAACATCCACCTGCAAAGTCCTGAGGTTTGCGTGTGGTTTGGCCCTAAATGTCCTGTTCTTGGGAAGTGCCAGTTTCTTGCTGTGGCTGCACCATCCACTATTAAGATTCCCTCGGTTGCGTTTGAACCTTGTGACCAAGCTGTCTCTAGATATTCTATGTGCTTCCTGGGATCTTCACTTGTCTTCCTGATCCACCAGGCACACATTTTTGGTATACTGCCTGTGTCCATCCAGTCAGTGTCCAGGCTGTTTTTCTAGCTGTAGCCACAGGCTCACCCTGAACACAGGGTAGCTAATTGGACCTTGGCCTTGGTGTGCACCCTTGCATACCCATCCTCCATTCTGCCCTCCTTGTCTCAGCAGTTGTCCTGAATCTACAAGGCAAATCCCTATATCCTACCGACTCTTTATCCCAGTAATAATGGACATAGAACCTCTGAAGGGGGAAAGTCACTGTGGAGTTGGTTCGAGGGGTTACATATAAGATGCGGGGCTTGGATGGTGTGACACGGACGAGTTGAACATAAGGAAGGAAGGAAAAGTTGGGGTGGTTATTTAATGTGAAGAAGAATGTAATCAGAGGGTTTGTGCTGGGGAATAGTGAGGAAAATGTCAGAAAGCAAGAACTGGAAGGCCAACAAACTGAGATGCAAACAAGGATCCAGCAGACACATATTATCCAAAGTACTTTATTTTTTTTTTAATTTTTTTTAATGTTTTATTTATTTTTGAGACAGGGAGAGACAGAGTATGAACAGGGGAGGGTCAGAGAGAGAGGGAGACACAGAATCTCAAACAGGCTCCAGGCTCTGAGCGGTCAGCACAGAGCCCGACGCGGGGCTCAAACTCACGGACCACGAGATCATGACCTGAGCCGAAGTCGGCCACTTAACCGACTGAGCCACCCAGGCGCCCCTATTATCCAAAGTACTTTAAATGGCCATCTGTGATATGTTACGAGTTGTAGTCAAGATTTGATGCATTTACATCCTTATTATTGCTTGTGGGGAAATAATTCTTTAAGCATGCTCTACCAGAGACCACCAGAAGTCAAATGACATTATGTCCCATGACACACAGACAAGTATAGTTTTATATAAAATTATTCAATGGCCACTGGAGCCATAGTTCTTGGATTTGAATCCTGTAATTATACTAGTATCTATGGATAAAATGTACGCATACTAGTATGTATGGATAAAATTATACTCGTATGTGGATAAAAATAGCCCCTATTTCATACAGTTGTTAGGGAGGATAAAATCATTTAATACATTGTGCTTAGAATAAGGTCAGTTACATAGTAATTTTCAACACAGTAACTTTTCAAATAATATATAATTATTACTATGTTATTACTAACATTCATATTTTCAAGTGCTGCATTAGACAATAGACAATACTACTCATATCAATTGTTTTTTTCTATTAAAAATGTTTTACTGTGAGATATAATGCACACCAAGAAAAGTGCTAAAATTTATATGTACATTTTCATTAGCATGCCCATATAATTTATCTCCCAACATGGGACTCTCGAACCAGAAGTGAACCTCTATTGTGACACTAAGACAATAGACATGGGCTGAGGTGTGTTGTCATCCTGAATCAGTGAATAGCTACAAAGCCAGTTTCTAGGTAACTACCAGCCAGATCAAGAAACAGAAACGTCGCTAGAATCTCAACAGCCTCCGGTATATCTCTTCTAGGTCACAGCCTCTTCCCTCCACCCATCATGTAACAGCTAGCCTTTCTTCTGTGACAACAATTGATATGCTTTCATGTATATTTCACACCTAGATTTGCATCCTGATGAAATTATAGTCTAGTTTTCATGTTTTTAAATTTTTAGAAAGTGATACCTCTGTACTTTCAAAATGCTTTCAGTCTTATGTCTTTTGCTCAACATCACTGTAATATTCGTTTCTGAGGTAGCATGTAGCTACAGTTCAAGTATTTTCTTGGCTATTTAATATATCATTGTATAAACATCCCATGTGTCACTTATCCATTCTACTTTCTATGGTTTTGATGGATTTCCATCAAAATTTCCATTTTTAGCAGGGGAATAACAGTATTCAAAGTAATGTTTTAGGAAGAGCAAGAAATAGCTGAAAAGAAATGCAGCAAACATTAGCTGAGTGCTTTCATGTGCCAGGCACAGCACAAGCCACTCCCACAGGCAGGGGCCAAGTCAAAACCTACGAGAGGCTGGTCTCTGGTAACTGCAGCTGGTCTGTGTCAAGACTTTGACTTGCATTTGCTTTCACAGCTCTAGCATACAGGGGCAGACTGTGACATATGCTGCCACAGAGCCCTGGGTTCCAAGACTGCCTCTACCACTGCCTTCCGTGCTTAGTATCAAAATTCATCTGATAACACCACCCTCCTGGGATTGCTGTGACAATTAAATGCAACCACATTTTCAGGAGTTAGTTACTTCATGCACACTCCATAAATGAGGACACTTAGAAAAGTTAAGCAGTTATATTTAGTTTCTATTCTGGCCTTTGTATCCCCATTCCCTTATCCAGTGATAGTTACTGAAATTCCTACCCTTGAAATACCAAAAGGACCAACTTTTGTGCAAAAGTACACAGCACAAGATAAGGAAATCTCCTGAGGCAACTCTCAAGAAAGACCATGTCATTTCACATTCTGTATCTTCATCATAACCCCTACTGTAGATACACATTTTATGTTCCTAGCTTCTATACTTTTTCAAACAAATCCTCCTGAGACACAGGATTTATACCTCTCCGTCTCTCTTTGAGCCCCGAGCCTTTGAGTTTGGCTAAAGATACAGATTATCTTCTTTGACTCTGAAGTTCTCTTCCAAGATAACAACATGACAGACAGTCCATTAACACCCAATAAGAGTTGGACACTCTTCACTGAATAGCTCTTTGAATGATTGAGTGATGCTCCTCACATGTATACACCATTGTATCATCTCCAAATAGTTAAATCAGGTCCAAGTCACAGAGATGCTAGCCTTTTTCAAAGAAAGTTAGCAGAGATTACAGTGGAATACATTGCATTGATCACCATCAGCAAATTTTTTGATGAGTGTAGACCTGGCCCATTTAGAAATGGAAGGAACTTGGATTTGGTAATTAACAAGTTCATCTTCTCAGTATGGCCATATTTATTCACAATGTTCACATATCTGCCGAGTGGTTTGAAGGCAGGGAAAAGCATAGAATGCCGGGGAGAGGTCTCTGCTGCTTAGTCAGCCTGCAAGCTTAGCTGTCAGCCCAGTAGGTCTCTATGTGGAAACACCTATGGCCTGAGTAAAATTGCTAACTCTTGATCTGATAACATGCATGGTATAACACAGCTATTAATAACCTAAAGCCTTAATACAAAACAAAACCTTCAGGCTCACAGAAAAATTTAGCACTAGGCTTCACCCTTTCAATCTGAAAGAGCTATTACATCTCACTAGGTTACCTAGCTTACAACAAGAGAATGAGGCTTTCGGAAAATACGGCTTGTCACGTACAACAAAAAATAAATGTGTGAGTCCTAGGACAGTCCTTCTGCAAGAATATCATGGAAGGAAAAAAAAAAGAATAAATTCTTGATTAAATTAGGACTGATTTTTCTAAATCATAGCAGATGGTAAACTAAGGGGAAGAGATGACTCATGTATCTATTTAGAGAAAACCAGCGAACAGACTGTTATCCATCCTCTTGTGAGTTTGTTTGCCTCTGATTTAGCCTAAGAAATTTATCAAATAAATTAAATTGTCCCATTGTAAAAATGGCTTCGTGCGAAAAAGTACAGGAAATCACTGTTGACCAGTCTTTATGATACAGAGAAATACACGCCCACCAAACTAAGGCCCAGGAAGGAACATATTCCCAACTGGGTCTGTCCATGTTACCAATTGCCCAAGTTTGCTTCTGTAAGTCAGTTGTCTGCAGTGCCCTTGTCCAAAGGCTGATGATTTCAGCCCCATGTCAGTCAACATGCATAACTCCATCTCTACCAGTTTCTACCACAGTTCAAGCACACTAAGCATTGTGGGATTTGTGAGTCATACTGCACAGCATGCTGCCCTAACATTGCTCCTTGACCTCTCTCTTTCCAATCCCCACGTCCCATGCTAATGCATGCACTCTGCATCACATCTCACCTCCCATCCCATGGGTGCCAGCCTGCCTTGCATTCTCTGTTTTCTTCTCAATTCTCAGGAAGTTATAGTGCAAAGCAATTCCTCTGTCCCAAGTTCTACTTCAAACCTATGTGCCGTCACCCACAAAGGCATTTAGCATTCTGCTTAGAATATCCACCCTTTTGGGAAAGATTCATGTATGCAAATATTTTTTTTATGTTCTACTGAAATATATTGACATATGCAGTGGATTTCTTCATAATGTTTAGCAAGAATCTTAGCTACATTGTTAAAATCTGTTTCAAAAAGGTCAGTTTACATTTTTAACCCTATTTGGGTCGAAGCTAAGTTTTCACATATGTACTTTCAATGGTGAAATTTTTAACACCTAAAATTGAGTTCCATTTATATATCTTGGTAGGAAGGATATATATGTATAGAGGAAGGTAAGGTAAAATTAGAACAGACTTACATCCTTTCAGGTATCAGAACCTAGAGATGAATAAAAAGAATAGGACAGGCAAATAGTCTGGAGATAAACCTGACTAAAACAAATGTAATTTGGTTTTTGTAAAGCTCCGTACATAAGGCAGAAGTACTTTGTACACACAAGCCCTGCACCCACACAACTCCCTGAGTTACCAACCCTGTATTATATTTTCTGTTCATTTGAAAACTCAGAAGTTACTACGTTCTTTGGAGCTACTATACCTGCAAATAAAGCCACACCTAAGTACAGAAGCCCGGGCGTTGCGTCCAGGCATCCTGTCTCTTTTACTTTAACTGGAATGGTTCCAGTCTTTCTTTGATTTGATAGTTTTGCATAATACCTTTCAATTTGAGCTTTATCTGATGCTTCCTCATCCCTTGGTTCAGACTGCATTTTTGGCAAGAATGCCCAAGAAAAGAGTTGCGATGTGTTCAGGGCATTGTAGCAAGGGGCTCATGATATGTGACTGTCCCCTGACAGGCAACTTTGATTTCTTAGGGTAGCGTCTGCTATGGTTTTCTACTGTAAGATCACTAGTTTTACCTTCCAAATTAATTAAAAAAAAAACACCTTGTGGGAGGATACTTCGAGACTACGTAATATCTCATTCCTCGTTAAACTTTCACCCAATAATTTTAGCAACTATTGACAATTTTTTTTTTGTACCAAATTGTTTATTACTACAGTGACTACGGTGATTTTCTAGCTCCATCATCTTTTTATGTTTATTATTTGGCAATCTGTTGTAAAGAGGAGTCCTTTTCTTTTTCTATCTATCTATCACATGAGAGCAACTCATGAATTCTCATTTTATTTGATGGTGGATTTTTTTTTATCCAATACTGCATAGCAAATCATGTCAAAATTGATGATTTAAGTCAATAGCCAATATTGTCTCTCATGCATTCTAAGGGTCATGGATTCAGGGTGCTTGGCTGGGTGGTTCTTGCTGAGGACTCTGGTGGAGTTGCAGTGGGTATCTGCTAGTCTGTAGTACTTAGCAAGGTTGACGTGATCAGAAGGTCTACTTCCAGGGTGGCTCGCTCACAGCTGGCAAGGTGGTGCTGATTGGTGATAGGAACTTCTCCACAGGGCTGTTTGAGCGTGTTTATGGTTGGAGTCTGGGTTCCCCCAGAGCGAGCAATCCAAGAGGCCAAGGGGGAAGCTGCAAGCCTTTGTGGCTTGACATTGGATGTTGTTTGCTGCTGCCTCCACTGCGTTCTGTGGATATCAGGCCAACTCTGATTTACTGTGGGAGGGGACTGTATAAGGGGTAGATATTAGGAGGTGACAAGCATTGTGGACCATCTTGGAGATGACCACAAGCAGATTTTGCCCTTTGCTATCATTATTTATTTTGAAGCTCACTTTTCCCAGATTTTGGCCAGTGTGACCCCCTTTAGACTTGGTTCCTCTGGTTTTTTGACATGTTCCCATCATTTTTTGAGGTCCTTCTTTTTTTTTTTTAATTTTTTATGTTTATTTTTGAGTGAGAGAGAGAGACAGAGCATGAGTGGAGAAGGGTCAGAGAGAGAGGGAGACACAGACCCGAAGCAGGCTCCATGCTCTGAGCTGTCAGCACAGAGCCCAATGCGGGGCTCAAACCCACAAACCATGAGATCATGACTTGAGCCAAAGTCGGACGCTTAACTGACTGAGCCCCTCAGGCACCTCGACGTCATTCTTAATTTCAGATCCCATGAGAACTTCCAGGCTCATCTTATCCCTTCTCTGCTTTAATTCTAGAGTCCTTTTAATGAAGAATGGTTTAAAGAAGCCAAGATCTGGGCTTAATGTATGAACATTGATACTAGAGTATTATTGCTTCTAAACCATTTCAGCAGAAAAAGCTAAGACATAAATTGTGTGCATATAAACATATACTTCTATGTCTATATCCAAAACTATGTTTATACTAATACCACCAATTCCAGTCCAACATCAGAAGGTTCGTACTAGCCTTCCCCCTTTTTATATTTTGACCCCCTTCTTCAACAATGAGAAATCTGCTTTTCATTTTCATCGATGCATTTGCTTATTTTCTCAATTGCAGAAAACATAAAAGCAGTTTCAAAATTGCTAACCCACACCACAGGGAAAACAAACCTACTAGATTAATATTTAATAATCATTAATAGCTCCTTTTGTCTTTAATCTGTGGATATATAGGCAAAACATTCTGTTCAAAATTACTTGTTTTTTTTCTTCCCTCAGTACAGCTATATTATTCATTTGAAATACAATTAGATACATTTGCTCTTGTTTATATTACATTTTAGTTCCCTCCTTCATTTTTGATGTTTTAATTTGGTTACTTTTTTTTTTGGTATGAAAACGTTGATATGGTTCCAAAAGTCAAAAATATGCAAAGGTTTATACACCTGACTTGTATCCCCCGATAGGTAATCAAACTCATTACTTTATTCTTTATTCTTTCTGTGTTTCTTTTTGCCAAAATTAGTAGATATGCACAAATTTTATTATTTATTATTTTCTTTCACAGAAGTTAAAACTTGCATCCTGGGAATGAATGCCTCCTTAAATTTTGTGTGATGGGTGCATCCCTTTGCGTTATCATAGTCCCACCCTGCCAATCAAGAACTGAGTAAGGAAGAAAAAAACAATTTGTGCCTGGTTGACAGGTGGATATGCAGGGCATCCAGTATCAGCCAGAAGTGGGGTGCTACAGCACTGTAATGTCACTCAGAGGAGGACAGGGGGAAGAGAAATCCTCCCACCAAGCATGTTTAGCAGTTCATCTGATTGTCCACATTGCCTGGATGAAGAGATGGCCAGCAGAGTAGTTATGTACTGATTCATGGACAGGTGCTAATGGGTTGTCTATGCTATGAACTGAATGTTCGTACCTCTTCAAACTCCTATGTTGAAGCCATAATTCTCAATGTGATAATATTTGGAGGTGGGGCATTGGGAGGTAATTAGGTTCAGATGAAGTCATGAGGATGGAGCCCACATGGGTGAAATTAGTGACCTTATAGGGGAAGGAAGAGACCAGAGAAAGTGCTCTTTCTCTCTCTGCCATGTAAAGATACAGCAAGAAAGCAGCTATCTCCAATGAGAAAGAGGGTTCTTACCAGACACTAAATCTGCCAGCACCATGATCTGGGACTTCTCAGTGTCCAGAACTGTGAGAAATAAATTTGTGTTATTTAAGCCACTCAGTCTATGGCATTTTATTATGGCAGCTTGAGCTAACTAAGACAGCCTATATGATCAGAATTTAGAAAGCATAAGATTAGAGAACTGATGGTAAGGAGATTTGGGGAAAAGCAATGTGGAAGAAGCTCTCAAACTGAGACCAGTGCATGAGGATATTTGGTCACCAATGGCACTAGCTTTCAAAGGAGTCTATCAATAAGCAGGTGGGCAAACTCATTCATTCTTTGGTTGTTAGCTAAACTCTTCCCCCAGTCACCCTAATGGTACTCAATGGTATCACCTACAAGTACTTAACAGGGCAGAAATGGAAGATACGCAGAAGCCCAACAACGTGGATTCCCTTCACTATCGCTCATCTGGATGCCACCATTGTTCACTTCCCAGATTGCTAGTAGCGTAGACCAACACCAGGCTCCTGTAAGACACCTGCCACCTGGAGGCTGATTATAATGGGCCCCTTTTAACCTTACAGGGAACAGTTACATGTTCTCACTGGAACAGATGCTTATTCTGGATATAGGTTTGCCTTTTTGCCCAGTGTACTTCTAGCACCCCTCATACGTGGTGCTGTATTTGCCTTCTCATTTCCCCATACAGCAAAGAAGCTCATTTTATAGAAACGGAGAGAGGCAATGATACTTCAACCAAATAATTCATTGTTCTTATCATTTACCTGATAAAATTGGCCTATTGAATCCCAACTATGGAGCTAATTCTCTGTGAAGTTTCTAATCTGTGTGTGTGTGTGTGTGTGAGACCTAATAATCACAAAATCTTCCTTCCCATCTTTATATGATTTGTTCCCTGGAGACACAACAATTGTTTGCCAGTTGGAAACTGGTCCTGCCACCTATTCATTTGAGTCTCATCATTGTACAGACCGAACAGGCAAAGAAGTAGATTCCTGTGCTGGCTACTGTTATTGACCCCAATTAGCAAAACGAAATTTGGTTGCAGTTATACATAGGTGTGGAAAGGGAGGAGTATGCTTGGAGCCTACAGGATTCTGTGGGATACCCCTGGCACTTCCATGTCAATTAGTGCAATTAAGAGAAGACAGTAAGAACTCAAGGTAGAATCATTGAGAACCTAGATCCTTTAGGAATGAAAGTTTGGGGTATTTAGGTAAAATATCCTAATCAGCTGAAGTGCTGACAGTATGCAAAGAGAACACAAAGAATAGTGGAAAAAGGAAGTTATAAATGTGGACTAAAACCTTATGACATGTTACAGAAATGATTATAGCAGCTGTGTATATTTTCTTCCTTGTTTGTCATGGTGACAAGCTTCCAAGATGGCCCCCATGATTCCTGCCTCTTGATGCTCCCACCATGTGTAACCCCCTCCCAAATCAAACCAGGGTTATCTGTGTGTCCGAGAGGATACGGCAGAAATTACGGTATGCCAATTATAAGACTGTGATTTTTAAACAGGGCCCTGACACTTACGTCTTGGTCTCTCTGTCGTTTTCTCTTTCTGATCACTTGCTCTGGCAGAAGCTGGCCACCCTGTCATCGTGAGCAGTCCTATGGCGAAAACTACATGACAAGGAGCTAAGGGCTCCAGCCAACAACCATGTGCACAAGCTTAGAAGTGAACTCTCCAGTTACAATCAAGCCTTCAGATGACTATAACCTTAGCCAATATCCTGACTGCAGAGCATGAGAGGTCCCTGCGCCAGAACCTCCCAGGTAAGTTTCTTGATTCTCAGAAACTGATGTAACTGAGGTAATAAATGTTTGTTGTTTTGAGCTCTTGTATTTTGAGGCAATTTATTATGCAGAAATAGGGAAACAATCCACTTGTTATTTCACGTGTATAAATATTAGCTTATCCTCCTCCTTTTTTCCCCAAATTATTTTTTTATTTTATGAGTATTATGGTGGTTTGCTTTATAATATGGACTCTCAGGTACAGAATAGTCAAGTGAGATGGTGACTGAACTAAAAAGGAAACTACTGTCATCCAAAGATAGATAAAATGATTGACGGATCTTTGTGTCTCAACTTTTTGTAGGAGAGGGTAAGGTCATCTTCATTTGTACTCTCGAGGCACTATTGAGGAAAAGTAAAGAATATTCATCGTCTTCATATTACGTGGAAGTGTAAAGTAGTTGTCACTGTTGTGTGGAAGCTCAAATGTGGATAGAACGGTGTGTTTGAATACTGAATAGCCAAAGGGCTGCTTATTTTTCTGATGTGTCTCAATCCCCATGTTCTGTTCTTTGCTCACTACTGCTGGGTTGGGGAATCTGAAAACTACGTTTCCCAAGTGCCTTTGCCAGCTGGTTTCCTGTTTGCTTCTGCCCATGGGAGACATGGAGGGAGGCCAGAAGATAAAAACTTCATGGTTCTGGTTCTGACAGTAGTTGACAGTTACTAGTGATGGGTATAGAGCAGGAAGAGGCAGACTGCTGTGACTCCTGCATCCCAGGGAGTGTACTAACCTCCATGGGGGTTCCAACTGCTACCTTGGTGACCTTTTTTGATTCCAACCCTGACAGAAAGAACAGCCTCTCTGCATTTCTAGTATTGGCAGCTGCTGAGTGACTAAGGGCACAGCAACTGGCTCAACACACAGGTCTAGCTCAAGGGGTGTCGGCAGCCTTCTGATCTTAACTGTTACCCCTCCTCCTTTTATGAACTCCTGCATACCCTCTAACTACTTTGCAAATTATTCAGTATATCACTTCTATTTTATTTTTTTTTAACGTTGATTCATTTTTTTGAGAGACAGAGAGACAGAGCATGAGTGGGGGAGGGGCACAGAGAGAGAGGGAGACACAGAATCCGAAGCAGGCTCCAGGGTCTGAGCTGTCAGCACAGAGCCTGACACGGGGTTGGAACTCACAAACTGAGATATGACCTGAGCTGAAGTCGGACGCTTAACCGACTGAGCCACCCGGGAGCCCCTATCACTTCTATTTTAAATACCTTAAGTGGTTTGTGTCTTCCTGACTTGAACAAGACTAATATACATTCATACTTGATGGAGATGCACTTTGGGGAACAGCAAGCTTAAACACCTCTCTGAAAGTCCCTTCTTTATCTCGCAATATTTTGCAAACACATAAAAAATATTGTATTTTACCTGCTTGTGTTCTTTCAAAGACTATGCATCCAACCAAAATTTGTTAACATCTGGAAACTATCACCGTGCTGACAGATATTTCCAGTGAGAAATAATGCAAAACAATCTATAATCCAGAAACTATAGTGAAATGAGCCATACCAAATTCTGTACTTAAATATTTAGCTACAAAGTAAAATTGGCCTGTACTTATTTACCTGGAAACTGGTATCCTCATTAGGGTATGTTGCACATCAGCACAATGTTAATGGACCCTTTCAAATCTTGTGTTCATTCCTTTGTTCCTTTTTTGTTCTCTGGTTTTTAATATGCTTCCCATGTCCTGAATGCATAAACAAGGAAATTGAAGGTAAAAGTGTTGATGCAGAGATGCATATTAATTGACAAATGCTAGTTGTGTATTTACCTGGGTTGGCCCCTGTCTACTTCCTCATCTTTCTCTATGCCCCTACTGCAGCCACAGCAGCCTCCTTGCTGGTCTTCAAACAAGCCCAGTCTGTTCCCATCTCAAGACTTATCCATTTGCTGTTACCTCTCCCTGAACACTCTTCTCTCCTATCCTCACCTGCCTCACCCCTTCACATCATTACAATCTTTACTCAGATGGTAACATTTTAGAGATTCCCTCACTACCCTGACTCAAGTTGCTGACCCACCTGCTCCCTCTCCAGCCACTGGGCCTGCTTTGCTTTTCTTCCCAGCCCTTAGCTCTCCCTGAAATCATATTCTGTGTGTATAATCCTATTTTACTGTCTTTCTTTCACTGAGTTTAAACTCCAGGAGCCCAGGAAACTTGTCTTTGTTCACTGCCTTATATCCTGTTCCAAGTACAGTGAGTCTTGGAACATTTGCACATAGTGAGTCTCTATAACATTTATTAAATCAATGTTTTCATTTGTATATTTTCATTATTGTATGTATTCCATATTTTTACTTCTGCAGTCTTAGCTTTAGGATATATTTTAAGCATTATATGTTTTAAGCAAACAGAATGTGATGGTTAATTTTCTGTGTCAATTTACTGGGTCACAGGGTGCCCAAATATTTGGTCAAACATTATCCTGGCTGTTTCTGTGAGAATGTTTTTGGATGAGATTAACATTTAAATTGGTAGACTGAGTGAAGGAGATTGCCCTCCCCAAAGTGGGTGGGCTTCATCCCATCAGTGGAAAGCCAGTATAGAACAAAAAAGCTGACCTTCCCCCAGGTAAGAGGGAATTCTTTCTGCCTGACTGCCTTCAAGCTGGGGCATCAGTGTTTTCCTGCCTTCGAACTTGGACTTAAACATTGGCTCTTCCTGGGTCTAGAACTTGGCAGCTCTCAGACTAGAACTACACTTTAGGCTCTCCTGGGTCTCCAGCGTGTTGACTGCAGATCCATAATCATCCTGTGAGGCAATTTCTTATAATAATACATACATACACAAACACATTCTACTTATTCTGTTTCTCTGGAAAACCCTGGCTACTACACAAAAGCTATCTTTGTTTTCTATAAATGACAGACAGATAAACACTATCCATGTCAAGAGACTATCTCACAGGTGCCATTAGTCAAATTTTTCCTCGGGAGAATGATTATGGACGGTTTGATTCTGGTTACACTGCTATTAAACACTGACCTCAAGGATCTTACAAGTCTTGGCTCGCTACTTTCATTCAAATGTGTAAACAGAGGTCAACACAATCAAGTTAAACCGAATAGCATTTCAATAACAATTTGCAAAAAAAAAGTACCTTCTTTCATGCATTCATATTTGGTAGAGCCTGTGGCTCAGTTCAGAGCCTGTCATCACCAAGAGTGCGTTCATTTACACCTTTCTATTGTGATCACAGCGTGTATATCGCCCCATCTTTGACCTGTGTTTCCTGAAAAATGAGTTAATTTTGCTTGATGAGTTGGTTTTAATTAAGAATATATTTGTCTCTCACATTTGAATATTACTTAAATCAAGTTCTTTTCTTTTCCCCGTCCAGAGAAAACTAGACATCACATACATTTTGAACTCTAAAACATTTGTGATGATTTTTACTCGAAAGGAGTTCTAGTTGTAAAATATTGAGAAATTAACACCTTAGATACAAGAATCAATTTCGTGTTTCTTCGCATTTTCCTATACCTAAGAACAGTCAAAAGTATGTGTTCTCTTCTCCATGCTAATTAAAGTTTATTGAAATATTAGAGAATAAATTATAACTCAGTCTCCTCCCATTGCTTTGTATTTTTTTTTTTAGTTTTGTTGATTGTAGGTCAGAATTTAAAAGAGGGAGAAGGAAGCCCAAGAAGGTTGTGTGTCAATTCAAAGTTATTTTTGTTCTGCCTTTGCCACTCTCCTTTGGCATCTCTGTCTTTAGAGCTGTTTTCTTGAGGTAGTAGAGACTAATCTCAGCCCTCTTCATATCTTCGGCATCTTCTGGCATATAGTAAGTGCTCAGTAATGATTTTGGATAGCGGTAATTGCTCTTTATTTAAATAATAATTACTTAAATAAGAATTACACTTGTCCATGCCTTATCAAATGTGATCAATCAAACATTGGTATGGATTTGACTTGCCTGCCAAGATTTATACTATTTTGAGTAGTTCTCCTCGTTCTGTGTCTGTAGGTTTTGGTGGCTTTTGTTTGTTGAGAAGGCACGCTGCCCCCCCCCCCCCCTTCTAGTTTGCCCCAGTTACCCAGGTACTTGCATTTTTACACTAATGCTCTGAGATCATTTGGAGAGATAGAGTTTACTTGCCAATGTAGGGGCTCATCCACATGACTCTCCTCTAGAAAAATATAAAGCACATTGTTCTGTTTTCTAACATTTTATGAGACAAACTTACCTCTCTCCTCTTCTTTAATTGCCTTGACTACTTCCATTAGTCTTGAACTAGCATTCTCTGTAATATGCAATTTCCAAATTCTCAAAGGTAGACCCATCACATGTTCTAGCCTTGGTCCAAGCTTTATTATGTGGGTGTGGCCACCAATGGAAGCCTGTGCCCCTCCCTAAAGTTGATTCAGTGGAACCATCAGTTGAAGCAGGTGGGTGTTTTCTGTTTTTACAGTTTAGAGAGAAAACACATTATAAGGAAATTTGAAAGATTTATTAGGTTAAAGAATTGAATGTGAAAGGTAACTTTTACCATCATACATTTTCTGATTCACGTCAAGAGAGTCTTTTGCTAGTACTGTAACAAATTAGAGGTCAAAGAGCTAAAACATTTGAGAGCAGGAACCTATTGGTTAAAGAAAGATATGAAAATCACAGAAAAAAATACATAGCCAACATAGAGATAATAACACAATTATTAGCAATTGTAGTGAAGTCATGCTAAGGTCAATGCCAGAATATTTAAACTTATCTGGTTAATTAGATGAGTCAGATGTTTAATAATCTAAATAAAATGTCTACTTCAGCATTTTAAGTTTCAGACTATTGTCTCCCAAGGACAACACTAAAAATGTCATCACTAACAATTTTAATATGAATAGGACAATGAACAGGGGTTACATTATGAACATTCTGAAATTACAAGGGAAGTGGTTTATAAGAGACAGATTTTCATGAAATTTCTGAAATGCCCCAAAAGGTAGTACTTTAAATGTTGTTACTTTAAAATAAGACAAGTATATCATAAAAAAGTAAACTTACCCTAAAAGGGTCGACAACACAGGCTGTTTAGTGAATGTGACTTCCTCTGGTCCAGGGAAGGGGGAAGTTCTCTCTCATATCATCACAAATGAGGCAGAGATTTGGAAATAGAGCTTGATATGTGATCTACTGGAAAGAACTATCTAAATTGAGAAGTACTTTGAAGAATTCATAGAAAGGATACTGAGATTGTCCCTCTGACAAGGGATTACTGCAAAAAGTGTAAAACCCAAAGATGTGTTTCTAATTACACCGATGAACACATTCTACAGCATGCAATGATTAGATAAACCTTATTTTTGCTCATTTACAAATGTTGACCCTGTCAGGTGCCAGGTAGTCAGTGACTTGTATAGAAATCATATGCATTTGGGAACGTTTATTTGTCTAACCTTTATAAAAACAAGCTCAGATTTCTATAGCACATTAGCTAGTTCAAACTTAAACAGTGCAAAAAAAAAAAAAAAGAAAGATTTACATAAATTACATAAGCACCCAAGCATTTATTTATTTAAATATAGTCTTAAGAGCTATAACAATGGTTGAACCTTGGATGTGAATTCTGGAAAAATCATAGAGGAAAGATTGATGAGGTATTAAAGGAGATATCCATCAAGCAGCAGGACCTGCATGAACCCTAGAGAACCTTGAAAAACAGAAGAAAAAATGGAAATAGAAAGATTAAAAACAATAACATATAATTATCAGGTAAGAATAATCATCTAACTGCAATACATGTGGAAGGATATAAAATAAATATAATATATGACTATAAGCATAGCAATGCAAGCATGGCACGTCAATTATAATATCTGTATGTATCGACAAGGACTTGTTTGAATAGTTAATGTTTTAAAGGACTTAGTGTTTTAATCAATTCTATATTATAATTCAGTATGATAAAGGATTTAATTTTTGGTGATTTGTGATTATAAAAATTCGATTATAAGTGCTATATTAGTTATTTGGGGGAATAGTCTTTTATTTAACGAAACACCACATTCTTCCACTGGATGGCAGCAATGGTTCAAAAACCAAAAGAGTTTGGAAAGGGGGCTTTAGTGTTGAAAACCCCACAGGACAAGTGCAAACCATACAGATGAACAGATAACTACTAAACCACAGTAATCTAGTTACCTAACCCATGCCACGAAGTGTGTAATTTTTTGGAACTGTATGTTATGTCAAAATAAGCAATTAAAAACAAATATTGGCTTTTGTCTTATATCTTATTGGCAATATTGATTATGGTTTCGTAAGTTAGGATAAAAAAAAACCAGTTTAAATGGTATCACAAATGGATTAATTACCATCAGACATACAAATAAGCTACAGAGATGGCAACGTATTTCTTTTCTCCAGCACACATTTTAAAGTAACAATTTGTTTTGAACTACTTTCAAGTAGGAATAATGTCATAATTATTTTAGTATTCCCTATGCCCAAACCTTTGGCTAGTGCCCGTACATATTCATTAAATACTTATTGAACAGAAGAATCAAGCTGAGGACATAGTCGATTTTATGTAGCTGTGAAAATTAGGTAAAATTCCCTTGCAGTTATCGCTGGCTTGCCATCTTTGCAATTGTTGTGAAGGAGTGTCAGCATTTATTTACTCAGTCAATAAAAGTATTGAAGACTTACCGTGTATCAGTTATTTGTTAGGTGCTGAGAGGTTAAACATGAATAATAGCAGGTTTGGGCCCTCAGAGAATTAACACTTAAATGGTGTAGAGACTTGTAAACAAATAACTTTAGAAGACTCTAGAAATACTTATATACATACACGAACTGCTGTGGGAGAAGAGAAAAGGGGACAATACATTCTAATAAGGGACAGGTCTCAAAAGTCTTTAAAAAGAAGTACCATTGAGGTATTTTGCAACCTGCTTACCCAAACTACCAAAATATTTGAATCGCTCATTGGTCAGCAACGTAGAATATCAGAACCTAGTACTTACCAGAGAAAATATTGCACTTGAAGTCATCTGGCTCCTGTTAAAATTGAGGCTAACAACAGTGAGATTCACAGAAAACATTCTAAGTGTATGGAAGACATTATTTACTCTCGTAGGAAATAGCACTGGTTTGGGTCAGGTGCAGAACGTGTTTCTGCCTCCCCATGTCCCTCTCAATGTCGGTTAAGAGCTGTGTGAGTGGGCTGCCCCTTGCCCCAAAGGCATCATTAAGAAGAGTCCCAGAGAGCCCTCGTGGAAGCTCCTGCTCCTCCTCCAGCATCCCTCGGCTTCTAATCCCTCCTCTGCTCCCTCCTGCATCACGGCTTCTGCCTAAGAGCCCTTTAGGGAGATCAGCATCCTGTTGTCCTTGTATCCAGGGGACTGGCCTCCTGGCTCCTTTCTACAGTGTTTGCAGAGAATTGAATGGAAGGGAGCGTTATGTGGTCTTTGCATCGTCTCTGAGCCATTTACTTCTCTCGCACACCGGATTTCAGTGGCTTGACTTCTACGAATCCAGTTTTCCATCAGACACTTACTTTGTTTATTTAGTTCTGTTGGTAAATACTGAAACACACCATCCTAGTCATCCCCCAGAGCTAGGACTGTCGGCTACCAGGAGCTAAGAATAAGAGAGACTCATAGGCATTTAAACAAATACTGACATTTAAAGAAAATCTCTTTCTTTATTCTAAGTATTCAAAAACAAGATCCAAGCAATTATTTCTCACATACTTAAGTACACTCTAGCTAAAAATAGTGCCATGTTTTAATATCTGTAACTTAGAATTCTCATCCAAGCAAAAATGTTCTGACTCCCTGTGACCCTGTTGTGATAAACATCTCCTAGGGAGAGTGATCCATAGATTTATCAGTACTGTATTTTAAAAGTATGAGTCCTCCCTAGTGAAAAACATATTTTCATTGGCCAAAAATAATTCTCTCACCTTCTCAATGATTTTCCCCTCTCTAGTATAAGTCCTTATTAGGAAAAGTGGGAAGGAAATTGACATTATTTTGGTCTCTGATACATTATGACTGTCTAATAAGCAATTTCCATACATTGCCTCCTCTAGGCCTTATAACAAACCTCTTAGGGAGACATTATTATCTCCATTTTCCTGAGGAAAGAACAGATTCACGGGATTAAATAACATATCAAAGATCACGTAGCTAGAAAAATGTCAGTCCTGGGTTTTAAGCCATGGTTGATCTGATTTTAAGTTGCTGCTTTTAGATTTGTGAGATTTTATCTATTCTTGACATGTGTAGTAGACTCTCTTCCTCTAGCCCTGACTTCAGAGGAAAGGAGTGGAGTAATGAGACAATTTTCTGTAATGTACAAGATCACGTACCCAATATCACATCAATAATTAAATGTGGTTTGCTTATATATATAGTTATGTTTTGGTGCAGGTGAGACTCACAATTCGATAGCAACAATGAGAATGAATTGGCATTTAAATGATAAAATCCGGCTTATACGCTGTATCTTTTTTACCCTCGTTGAATATATTGAAATGAAACCACCACCATGTAAAATGGCTAATGGTGAACTAACAGCATGTCCTGTAGTTTTCAGTGTGTGGTTGGATCTTCCTGATGTTTCAATTTTATTCAAAGCCAGAGGATTACAACCTTCCCTGCCCCCCCAAAACCCTCCGTTCATTACCTTCTCTTATCTTTTAAGTTACCTGACAATCAAGAAGATGGACAATGGCCTTTGTTCTTCGCGTAAGAGGGCAGAACATGATAGGCCTTTCGTGGATCAACAACTTTTTGTATTGGCCTTAAGGCTCTTGCATCTTTGTCTTACTTGGTAAGAATTTTGGAGTGGTTTGAAGTCATCCTTTGAGGTGCAAGAAAGTAACTCCCACTTCCAAATTCTGACTCCATTTGTATTTTTTGATGTTCTCTCGTGGCTCCACCAATCTCTTGATTTTGGTACCAGATTGGTCTTTTCATAAAACCTAATCTGAAAGTAGTCCCTGTTCTTCATTCTAAATTTGCTTGTATATTTGTCTTAAACGCCTCTGATTTTCTTCCTAGGCATGCCTGTGTAAGTTTAACTATACACAGTCCTTTTTGACCTCAAGATGTCATTGGTGCTCAAAATATGTTATTACTAGAATAGTTTTTGCTGTGAGTAATAAAACTTGGATTCCAATGGTGATATCATCAAGGATCCAGCTTCTTTCCATGTCTTCTCAACCATGCCAGGTTTGGTTCCTTCTTTAGGTTGGTAGCAATATAGCTATGGAAATTCTAGTCCTCTTGTTCTGACTTATTATCTAGAAAAGAAAAGACAATCCTTTTTTTGAGGTCTCTCTTTGGAGTCAGGGAAATGTTTCCTGGAAGTCCCTGCAGACCTCCCCTCATGTCTCATTGGCCCTATTTCCATTCTTGAACCATTCTCTGGCAAGAGGAATAGACATGCCATGACTGGCTTAGGCCAGTCACCTGGGTGGAATGAATGTTAGGGAATCAACTATAATATTCGTATGCAGTGAATTTCTTGTAAGCATGTTATAGTTAATGAAAATGCTAATGTACTATTTGTTTGTGTGCATGGTGACTCTCTTGACATTAGAGTCTATTGAAAATAGAGAAATATTTTATACATTCTAATATTATTGGTTGCAGAACTATAAAACATGTTTCATGCAATGTTCCTGTTTTGTTTACAGGTCTTACCATATGCAGGAACTCTCTAATATAATGTCAAGAAATCTATCCAAAGCTACAGTATGATTGAATTATATTGTCTACTTTATCCTTATATAACAAAAATATATCCTTAAAAATGCAGGGTATTAAGTGATGCCTTTTACCATAGCCTGATTTTAGCAGAGGTCCAGGGGCTGAGAAAAATCATAGGAATCAGGATAGCTCTGCAATTATGCTAAGAGACTGTGACACTGGTTTTGCCAGCATTAGTAGATCATCCACTTCCAAAATACCCAAAAGAAGGAAATTGAGAACATCGATAGATTTCTTTGATTAGGGTTGTCATTGAGTTATGCTTCCCACCCATGCTGTGGGTGAGAATAAACACGCACTTACTCCAAGTGAGAGGAACTGTAAAAGTACCACAAACATATGTCCACTAGTATTTGGAGGTACCTGACGAATAGCTGAAAAGGTCTAAGGGGAAGGGGCTGTCTAATCACTCTCAAGGCAGAGCAAGGGGAGATTAAAAACTAATAAAATAGAGTAACATATTAGTTTTATATTTTGTATAACAAATTACTACAAATTTAGAAACCTAACATAATACCATTTATTTTTTTTTTTCCAAATCCATAGATCAGAATCCAGAAGGACTTGACTGGGTTCTTTGCTTAGGATCTTAAGACTAAAGTCAAGGTATCTGCCATGCTGGGCTCTTATCTGGAAGATCTAGGAAAAATCCACTTTTAAGCTAATTCAGGTTGTTGGAAAAATCCAGTTACTGGTGGTTGTAGGACTGAGGTTCATATTCCCTTGCTGGCCATCACTTGGAGGCTAGTCTTTGCTCCTGGAAGCTGCCTGGATTCCTCATTGCATGTTTCTCTCCATCTACAAAGCCAGAAATGGCCTGATGCTTCATGACCCGTCTCATGCTTGAAACCTCTCTTAATTTCCTTTTTGCTACCAGCCAGAGAAGGCTCATTGTTTTTAAGGTCTTATGTGTCCAGATTATACCCACCCAAATAATTTCCATATCTGGCAGTCAAGTGTTCCATATAACATAACATAATCATGAGAATGATATCTTCTTATATTCATAGGTTCTGGGGATTAGGACACAGCTCTTTACTTGGGCCAGTTTAGAAGTTCTGCTGACCACAAGCATTTTGCTTCATCACAGTGTGGTAGCCAAGAAATAAATACAGCCTGTTAAAATGCAGGTCAGGTCCCAGTGGTGTGGGAACAGTAGGAGGTGGTGATTATTGGGCTCCATCTTACCATGGTCTGCCTGCCATACCATCTAATATCCCTGTTTTCTCCATGAAGTAGGAGGCTGAGAGTAAGTGGGAGCTGCTATGGCCAGAAGTTTGGAAAGAGTCACAGAATTTTCAGATAGTCATCGTGGATAATGAGGAAGCACATAGACTAGGGAAACACAGAAGGCTTGCTGGGCAATATCACATGACTCCTTGAGGTTGGACATTTAAGAATTTAGATTATTTAAAAGACTTACAAAATGTTTCTGGTTTTCAAAAATCTCAGTCTAATCTGTGTGGTGTGTATACCAGACAGCATTTCTAGATTCATGAATGGTCTGAGGGACTGTGATTAATTTAACTATAGCAAACATAGCAAACTATAGCAAACATTAATTTAACTATAGCAGCCATTCTTTTCAAGAATATCTGATGGGCAACCATTGCCCCAAGGAGATTTTCTACCCAAAGTCTACAGATTCACACTCAGATACATGTTTATTTTAGAGGAAAATAACCAAAAAGTTAGCCAATATGATAGTATAATTAAAATGTGAAATTACTGAGAAATCAAGGCGGGCCACCTGAGTGGCTCAGTCAGTTAAGTGTCTGACTCTTGATTTCAGCTCAGGTCGTGATCTCATAGTTTGGTTTGTGAGTTCAAGCCCTGCATCAGGCTCTGCACTGACAGCGTGGAGGCTACTTGGGATTCTGTCTCTCCCTCTCTTTCTGCCCCTTCCCCACTTGTGCTTATGCTCTCTCTCTCTCATGCAAAATAAATAAACAAACTTAAAAAAAAAAAAAGAAATGTAAGGTATAGTTGGGTAAATGTTTAATGTTCAAACAATTGAGCTAACACTGAGTTGGCAACTGTGTCATCTGATCTCAGTTTTCTTTAGGATCCTACAGCCTTAGACAGTTTGAACAACCTTGCATCGAACAAAGCTACTGAATGAAAATGGTACTTAATAAGCAGATGAAAAGTATATAATTTTATAACTCTAATGTCTATTACTGGGCAAGAGAATCTTGTTCTGACTTTAGACAATGTACTTAATCTCTCTGAACCTTAGTTTCTTTATCTGAAAAATTGCAACAATAATATCTCTCTCAGAGATTATTAGTATTAAATAAAACAGCATATGTAATTAGTACAGAGTAAGCGATATAGGCATTTATTTATTATAAATGCATTTTGATTACCCAAGTTACCCTAAAAAGAATTATTAATCCACATGTTGTCATTCTAACCTAAATAACTGTGAAACCAAATCAGTGCCCAAGATCTAGTCTTGAATTTTTTTTTCTTGTTGGGAGGGGAGTCTAAAAATAAATGCAAACCCCTTTTCAATAATAGATACTTTATCTTAATTTTCAACTTGTTCAAAAGGTTGCTTTACAATCACTTATTGTGTTCTGATGCTGTCAAAGAACCCAATTATTTCTCTGATGGAATTGACCTATAAATGTTCATACTTCAGAAGCCTTAGTAAATAAATATTAGAGAATCTCACAAAAGCTATGAATGCAAAATGTACATTGAGTTCAACCAGGAAAGAAATGAATATAATCAGACTGTACTTGGTTTTGAAATTGGAGAACAAAGAGAGTAAGTGGCTAATTTTATGACAAATTGGAATTCATTCATTGCTAAAGTGTATTGAATGGTTTGTTGTAGATTCAAAAAAAAAAAAGGTAGGATTATTAATTGAATTTTAATTATATTGGCCTTTTCAGTGGCCTTTTTTGTTCATATAAAACTTAAATTTTGCTATTCAGTTGAACTGGATTTTGAAAAAGAGTGAAGTACATTTCAGTTTAGCATCTGCTGTTTTTAATAAGTTAATCCATCATTGATAATCAAGGAATGTATGCATGCAGATAATAGTGCCATTCATATGTCACAAACCATATTTACTGTCTCATTCAAACTAATAATATATACACAAAAATTAAAGGCTGGAGTGATCATTTGATCCTGCTCACTTAGTAAGCAACATTTACTTCCAACATTTAGTTCTCACAATAGAATTTATTTGGATGAATTAGAACTATTACATAAAACATGGAACTATCAAGGTCAAGACCAAACACAAAATCCCACACACATGCACACATGCACGCTCGTGTGCACATGCACATCTTTGCTGTGGCACATAAATGTTTGTGATTATACACTACTCATTCATTAATTCAATGAGCAAACAAAAGTGAGGTCCACATCATGGTGTCAGGCATTGATCTATGTTCTGTAGATACAATATTAATCAAAATATAGTCACTGCCCTCAAAAAGCTCACAGATCAGAGAATACAACAGGCAATCATAATACCCTGTTGTAAGTGTTCCAAATAGTAAAAGGTATCTTGGGCTCATATAGGAAGACCAGCTTCTCTCTTCTCTTATCCCAACAAACAGACTGTTTCCTGGTAGGTAACATTGGCCAAGTGGAGACAAAAAAAATATATAGATGATTTTGTACATAGGCATAGATTCCCCTAGAAAATCAAGTTAATCCACATGTCATACTGACTCCCACTATATTTGAATTACATTTTTTCAGATATCTAGTTTACTGTAGGAACATCCAGTTTTACCCATGCCCTGCCACTTTAATTTTTTTCAAGGAGCATCATGGTTATACTTATCTGAATAATTATTTACATGAAACACAACTGAAGGAATTTATATTAACTCTTAATAATTGCTTTCTTGGTGTTGAAAATTGGGAGAATATCACCTTGTGCATCATCTATTTCTGTGCCTTTGAATTTTTCAATATACATGTATGACTTCCATGATCAGAAAACAATAAGGATATTTTCACTAAATATTTTCACTAAATATTTCCTAAAGACCTCAAGAACTTTTCTAGCTATCACTCTCTTTCTCTTTTACTTCATAATCAAATGTATTTAAAGAATGTCCCGTACTCCTTTTCGGTTCATCTCACATTTCTTCCACAAACTAGTGAAGCCGGCTTTCCCTTCCTATTTTCCCTCACCCTGTGGTAAAAACAACAAAAGAATATCTCATCTCTTTTATTTTTTTTGTAAAGTCAGATGTAAAGTCTTTATCTTATTCCTTTCTCCCTTGAGCCACTATGTGCTATCATTTTAATTTTTCTCTCTTCTTTCTCAACTCCTTTTCTAAATTGGATTGCCAACAAAGTAACAAACCAATTTCCTTTCTGTGGCCCTCGCCCCGTTGTGTATTCTCAACACAGCAGCCTTTTATGGCTATGTTACATCTGTCATTCTTCTTCTCAAAGTCCTCCAATGGCTTTCCAACACACTCAGAATGAAAGTCTTCCATTGTCTCTCTCTGCCTTATCTCCCACTGCTCCCTTCCCACCTAGCTCTGTTGAAGCCACATTGGCCTCCTTCCAAGATCCTCCCACTTCACTCATTTTTATGATAGATTTTTGTCTGCCTAGAGTGTTCTTCCCTACCAAATTCACATGATTCTCTCTCACTTAACAATATTGATTCAAATGTCACTTCATTCGTATTATCTCTTACATCCCTACTTTTTCTGTTAGCAAATTATTTAATAAATAATACTTTATTCATTTAACTGGTATTTACTGAGTACCAAATACACGTCAGAAACACTTCTAGGTATTCAGTGCACACTGGGAAACCCAGACAAAAGAAATCCTATCCTCATGCAGCTGTAATGAGCAACTAAACAGAAAATACAATTTTTGATCTTTAAATATATCATGAAGAAATTTAAGGCAAGATAAAAGGGTAGAAAATACGGGAAGATAAACACTACTGACAAAGATAGTAAGGGAAGATGTCTTTATAGAGGGGATATTTGACATGATGATGATCATGATGATGGAGGAGATGGTAATTACATAATGACAATGATGAGAAAGAAAGTTATAAAGAAGTGGCCAAAAGTTAAGCAGAAAGTTGCCGGGCACTGGAGCATCCGGGTGACTCGGTTGGTTAAGTGTCCAACTCTTGATTTTGACTCAGGTCATGATCTCACAGTTCATGAGATTGAGCCCAGCATGAGGCTCTGTGCTGACAGCGTGGAGCCTGCTTAGGATTCTCTCCCTCCCTCCCTCTCTGCCCCTCGTGTGCGCCCTGTCTCCCAAAAATAAAGACATAAACTTAAAAAGAAAGAAGTTGCTGGGCACTCAAGTGCAGCTCTATAACATCCCCACTACATAGTGCTGATTCCCTAGAACAAGTTGTCTTCTTGTGCCTAATTTGTTAAATGCTTGAATAAAAGATTGTGCAAAAATGTGAGAATAGCACCATTAGTACTGTTCCTGGTTCCATTACATTTTGTTCTTTTCCAAATTGCTTGTTTACTCTCTTAAAAAATACATCATTTATACTTTCTAGGATGGATCACAATGTATTTTAAATAAGATCATAGCTATCACTATTTCTTATTGACTGCAAAAGTTCATAATTCTCAAAGAAAGTAAACAATAAGTTCTCATTTTAATGAAGACTGTGACCTAAAGCAAATTGGACATGCCTAATCTCTTTTCAGTAATCAATTAAAGTTTCCAGCAGGAGACCAACCAAAGAAGTTCCAAGTAATGATTTTCCTTGGCATTAACATTATTATTTCTTCCTCTGGGTAGCTAGTCCTGTTCCTCCCCTCACCCCCACACTCCCACCCAGAAAGCTTTTTTAGTGGTGGGAGTCCTTTCCAATAGAATCCTGACACTTCGAGGCACAGAGCAAGAATATATATCTGAAAAAAGCAGTCCTCTTAGTTACTTGAAGCATAACATCATTTTCACTTCTTTCAGAAGTCTTGATCTTTTGCAGTCCTATACCTGTTTGATTCCCCTTTCTAAATCTTTTTGCATTCAATCATTCCAATCACCCTTCTCTTCTATTTATTTACACCCAAAATAGACCCAATAAGAAGGATGTTTTGACTGATATTTCCATTTTACAGGACTGAAAAATTCATGTTCATATTAAAAGGCAAAATTCCTAGAGGCAAATTAGCTATTTACTGATCTATTTCAATATTTTTTTAGAATTAAAGCAGTGTTATTCTTCTGGATAATGACAAAAACATAAGCCAATTACAAATTTTTACTTTATTGTGTGAGGCCAAGGGCTTGGCATAGCCCATGTAAATCATATAAAAGGTTTTTGGTTTCCATGTACTTTTGTAAGTCTAGATATTTGAATGTGACAATTACATGATCAAAAAATAAGTAAGCAGATAGGACACACGTGGCATGGGACTATTTCAATGACAGTGCAACATATGTGGATCTGGCATATATCGCAAAGCTAATGCAGAAGAAAAGACGTGAAATCAAAGTTGTTGTTTTTCTTAAAATATGAACTATGAAATACATCCCAGTGTATTCCCATTTGTTTATAAATAACGATTGCGGGGCACCTGGTGGCTCAGTCCATTGGGCGTCCGACTCCGGCTTAGGTCATGATCTTGTGGTCTGTGCGTTCGAGCCCCATGTCGGGCTCTGTGCTGACAGCTCAAAGCCTGGAGCCTGCTTTGGATTCTGTGTCCCCCTCGCTTTCTGCCCCTCCCCCACTCATGCTCTGTCTCTCTCTGTCTCAGAAATAAATAAACATTAAAAAAAATTTATAAATAACGATTGCAAAATACCTTAAAATATTAATCTTCCTGCCCTGCTTTCCTACCCTTTCTTAAAATTTGTTTCTTCTCTTGAAAGAAACATGCAAGGGCCTGGAAGAGACAGAATTTTTATAGTGCTGAAAAAAGAGGTCCATGTTTATTTTTTTACATAAACTTATATGTGAAATCAGTGATCTCCTAGTCTTGAAAAGCCAAAAACCCTTGAAAATCAATGATGACAAAAACGATTTTTCTTTCAGGTATCCATTGCCAAAATGGAAAGAGCACTATTATGCTAGTAATGGGATTTGCATAAGAAATAATTTTAATTTGATATAATTTAAGAACAATTCTCCTTAACAAATAGGGATTTCTACTCCTTTGAAAATAAGTTGTTCTCACAATGTGCTTTTTTCCTCTTAAGAAAAAAAATTGTTTGCTCATTTGAATGTTAAGGATTTATCTGTGACAGATTCCCAAAAGGAGTGGCACCTTGAATTATGTGTGCCTGTTGGGGTTGGGGTTTAAGGAGTAATTGCAATTGAGGGGGGTTTATAAGCAAAAATGACCCTTCTCAAAGAAGGAAGCTCCTATTAACTAACCAATGCTTTACAATCTCTGCACAGTCAGAGGAGTTATTTTCTGCACTAAGCTACTATCTACTCCATAAATTGCCCAGGAATGGATGTAGGTTGGTGCCTCTTGAAGGCAGAAATGTCCACTTCAAATACCCATGACTTGCAGTGATCACCTTTAATCTCCTCAGCAGGGAGGGAGACCATGTACTAGGCGATTAGCTTAATAACTAAGAGAGCTAATTAACTCTATTAACTAATAACTAAAAAAGAGAGCCCAAGACTCTCTTTTCTTTATCTTGCCACATTTAAAATCAACAGTTATTATGAGACCAATTTAAGTAGCAGGCTTTCAACGAAAGGCTTATTCAGAGATTTGGTTCTACTCTCTTGGCCTTTGTTAGGGGTTGAATTGAGTCCCTCAAGAAAGTATGTTGAGGCCCTAACTCCTAGTATCTGTGAGTGTGACCTTATTTGGAAGTAGGATCTTTGCAAATTTAATCATGTTAACATGAGGCCATTAGGATGAGACCTATTCCATGGTAACTGGTGTCCTTGTAAAAAGAAGGCCATGTGAAGACACAGAGAAGTAAGATGCCATGCAACAATGGAGGCAGATATTGGAATGGTGCATCTACAAGCTAGGGAATGCAAGGGTTGTGGGTAACCACCAGAAGCTATGAAGAGGCATAGAACAAATTGTCCCCCAGAGCCCTCACATGGAGTCAACCCTGCTGACACCTTGATTTTGGACTTCCAGCTTCCAGAGCTGGAAGGCAATACATTTCTGTTGTTTTAACTACAGGATTATGGTACTTTGTTAGAGCAGCCCTAGGAACCTAGCACAGTCTTGGAAAGCACTTTACCACACACCTTGTTTCCCCCTCATCTTCAAATCTCAAGGGACTCAGATGATAGCAGCTCACCTTTCTGACCGCATTGTAGTCTGTGCCCTTACTACTTACTCTAACTTATCCCTGGCTAACTTCATATCACCATTTCAGGAAAAGGATACTGTAATATCTCTTTCCTGGCTGCCTTAGAGATACTCTAAGCCCTGTCATGACACTTTCTGGTCATTTCCCTTCTTTGAGAAAGCAACAGCTTCCACACAAATCTTATATTTATATTTAATTACTTTATTCTTTTATAAGGCAAGGATACCCTCAAATTGTGATTATTAACCTCCAAAATTATTGATGAGTCTGTTGTGAATAAACAAAGTTACCTGTGTCCAGAGAGGGAACATAGTTCATTAGATAAACTTTTAGATTTAAATTCTGCCCCTTGGCATCGGTTTTCCTGGGAACTTGGGGAAAATCACTTAATCTTTCCGTACCTCAGTTTAATAATATTGGCTTACCTTACAGAGATGTCCTGAAGATTAAGTAATATTGAATTGAAAAACATTTGAGAACTATAAAGATAAATGTAAAGGTTAAAAAAGATGACCCTTCTTGACCTGAGAGGGAAGTTGAGGTCTTGATTAATTTACATTATGTAGCCACATACCATTCCCAAAAGATTCTTCTTGCAAAAAACAGGCTGTCCATTAAATTTGGAGTGATAGAAAGTCACCTCACAAGGTAGGACTGATATATCTTTCACTGATTGCACATTATTCACATATAATGTGAATGTAGTTAATATATATTAGCTACAATAGCAGGATATTAACTACAATATTAACTACAATAGCAGGATAAAACAGTGTTTCTGCTGGCATGCACTATATGTTCACATTACTTTTTTTTCTGCAGTATTTCTTAGAGGAAAACTGCCAGAATATATCATGGTTCTAAGTCATAATATATTACAACTCCCCAAACCATAGACAGACTCTCTGTTTACAGCAACTGAGATGTCTTCTATGTTTGAATTTTGGTACATTATATCATTTGAGGAGGACAATGGGTTATTATAATTCATTTCACATCCAGATTTACATGGCTTAAAATTGTTTTCCTTCAGGAGTGTATGGATTGGGCCATTGAGATCAGCCCAGGAAATGGAAGATATAAGTCATGGTATTTCGTTACTTCATTTTACAAGTAGTTTGTTCACTGCTGCTTCATTCTGTGCCCTTGTTGAACACTGTTGCTTTATTGCATTTAAACCTTGAGATTATTTTTTATTTGCTAGATCATTTTATTTGCTAATTTATATAATTGTATCATTGGCAGATTTCTCTTTTAAGGATCTGGGACCTAGATATTGAGAAGGTGGTAAATTTAGCTACTGTTGCATCCTCCCAGGCGTCAGAAGAGGGATGGCTATAATGCTCACTCTTTGTGGTGTTAAGGAAGAATAGCACCAACCCCGTATTCAGTGATAGGATGAAATGAACCATGGAACTCAGTTGCCTCGTTGCTCCTTTGATTAAGCTTCTTTGTTTCCTGTTGGCTTAAAGGCAGTCTATAGATTTCTGTGCTCTTTTCTGGGTGTCCTTGAGACATTGTAGCTTGTTAAGTCCTAGAGAAGATATGTGACTTAATCTCCTTTTCCATACCTTTAGGAGAGGAGCAAGTATGGTTACCTGTCAGGACTTAGGACATCTTCTGGAGGCAGTCTCAACTGGTGGTGGGAGACCACCCTGTCCCAACCTTGAAGCTGTGTGTGGACTCTCCACCTCACATCATCTCTTGCCTTATCCATCTCCTACCTGAGAGGGGTCTCCTTGTGAGACTTTGCTATGCAGCTCCCTGAAAAAATACACTGCTTTCTTTCTTCTGTTTTCTAAACTTGGCTAACAGAGAATTTTAAGCCTCTATCAGGTCTCTAATCAGTGTGAGCTTACAGTAAATAGTCCTAGAAGTGTGTTATTTTAATAGAGTGGTTATACTTTCTCTTCAGTAATGCCCATCTATACTACCTATTGCAACAGTATTTTGGATTCAAACACATAAGTGAAATCTCCTCTTTGCACAGTCAAAATTTTTAAGTGAGAGATCCAGGTACTACCAAATATTACCCGGAGTGATTTCTAAAATTGAGTACCATTAAGAATTTCTAGGGTGCTTCCTCAAATTGTAGATCACCCAACATGACCCAAGAAATACTGATAGCAAGTGAATCTTATGCAGGCATGTGGTAGCTTTCTCCAAGATGGCTGTCATTAGTTCCTTCCCTCCTTGTATGGGGATACCATTCTGCCATCAAGAAGTGGAGTCAGTTCCTTTACCTCTTTTGAATCAGGCTGGCTTATGGCTTTGACCAATATAATACAGAAGGAGTTACACTGTGGGCATTTTAAGCTGGTAGCTTGGACCTGGTTTTCTTGGAATTCTCATTCTAGGAGAAGTTAGCTGCCACTGAGAAGACTAACTACCATGAGGGCACCATGCTGTAAGAACCATCCAGGCCATAGGTGTTGTATATTAGCTCCATGGTAAACATAGCCTTCTGGGTCAATCTAGGGTAGTGGTTTAGAGATACAAATGGGTCCTTTTTCAGAATTAAAAACACCCCAGGATGAGCTACTATAATGAAACCCAGATAGAGGACTCCCCATGCTGGGCTCAAGAATCACCTTTCTCTTGCATGTACGCACCATCATTAAAAACAAACAAAACCTGGAGCCTATACATCTGCAACATATGCATAATAATTTAGGTATAAATTACATATACACAAATGCAACTTTTAAATGGCTGAGATGACAAGCAAATGGTGTGAGATAATAGAATATATATCTGCCCCCAGTTCCTGGCACAGAATTCCTGAAACCCTTGTAATTTCTTCAGTGATAAGAGTACTAGGAACACCTCTTGTTTTCATATTTGTCTTTCACCCTGTCCCTACACAGGGCTCTTAGAAACCCTTGTAGATTCCCAAGTGAATTTTGGTACATTATATCATTTGGGGAGGACAAGGAGCATCTTGGAGCATCTTTTGTTCTAATGAGGTGACTCTGGGTGGGCCCCTGCATGGCTCCTGGATGGGAGCTGGTCACCAGAGGGACCAAACCATGATTAGAAGCTTAGAATTTTCAGCTCCATCCACTGCCCTCCAGAAGGTGAAGAGGAGCTAGAAATAGTGTCGATAATTGATTTTGCCTACATGTTGAAGCCTCCATAAAAATCCCAAAATATGAGGTGGGAGAGCTTCCAAGGTTTGAAAATGGGTGAGGTGGGGGGAGAGGGGTTATATTTAGAGACAGCATGGAAGCTCCCAGTCCCTTCCTACATCCCTTGCCCTATGCATCTCTTCCATCTGGCTATTTGTTTATATCCTGTATCACATCCTTGTATAATAAACTGGTAAATGGTAAGTAAACAGTTTTCCTCAAACCTGAGAAGAGGTGCCTCAGATTTATAGCTAGTTGGTCAGAAACACAGTTGCAACCTGGACATGTGTCCCTATCTGAAGGGGCGGCAGTCTTGTGGGACTGAGACCTTAACCTGTGGGATCTAACACTGTCTCCACATAGACAGAATCAGAATTGAGTTAAATTATAGGACACCCAGCTGGTGTCACAGAGAATTGCTTGCACCTGCCCCCCCCCCCCACACATACACATTTGGTAACTAGAAGTGTCAGAAGCAAAGTGTTCTGTGTACTCACTATGTATGTAAAGGACATACATAGTAGGGAAGAACTGAGGTCTTTTAATACAAATGGAAATATATTTTAAAGCTTATTTATCTTGAGAGAGACAGAGAGAGCAGGGGAGGGGCAGAGGGAGGGAGGGGAAGAGAGAGAGAGAGAGAGAGAGAGAATGAATGAATGAATGAATGAATATCCTAAGCAGGCTCTGTGCTGTCAGTGCACAGCCCGATTTGGGGCTTGATCCTGTGAACCATGAGATCATGACTTTGAGCTGAAATCAAGAGTCAGATGCTTAACCAACTGAGCCACCAGATGCCCCACACAAATGGAAATTTTATTTTCTTTTCATACCCCAGAAGATCATCTTGCCCACCCATCTTGGAAGCTGCTGGTCTGGGGAATGAGGCTGGCCTCATGTCCAGTCCTCAGTGTGTTTGTACTGCAACTCCACTGACTTATGCATGCTTCAGTGGATTCCTCTGCCAAAAAGAAAACCAAAACCACTTTTTATTGTATGAAATTTCAGGATATGCCAGAGTAAAGGGAATAAATGATGAGCTCCCACTGACCCATCATCCATCTTAAAGAATTATCAAAGACTGATCAAAGTTGTTCATCTCCTTCATACCCCGTTCTCCTGTCCTCAGTATATTATTTGAACCAAGCCATATAATTTCATTTACAGTCTTTTATTTTACACATCTAAGAGTTAAAGTGTTTTTTTAATGCATCATAGTGCCACTATCACATTAACAAAAATTAACAGCAATTCCTTAATATTCTAAAATATCCAGTCTGCGTTCAAATGTTCACAATTGTCTTATTTTTTTTAACTGTGTTTGCATCAAGAATGAAAATAAGGCTGATTCGTTTAATTGGTTGTAAAGCTCTTAAATATTTTTAGAATACCCAGCCTTCTATTTTTTCTTCAGATTGTGTAATGACCTATTTTTTTGTTTGTTTTGCCCCTTTACATCTTCTGTGGTCTGGATTTTGCTGATTGCACCCCTATGGTATTTTTTTAATGTGTTTCTTTACAGCCTGTATCTTCTGGAAAGTGGTAGTTAAATCTTTAGACTTGATCAGATTCAAGTTCAATTATTTGCCTTCATTTTTGCATTCTCCAAATCCAGGTCAAGTGTAGCAGACTTCACTGATGGTTCAGGTATAGCTATCTATCATTGTGTGGCAAATTGCCACAAATTTAGTGTCTTAAAATAATACACATTTATTATTTCAAAATATCTGTGGGTTAGGAGTACAAGCATGACTTTTGCTGAGTTCGCTGCTTCAGGGTCTCATAGGCTTTAATCGTGGTATCAACGAGGGCTGTGGTTTCATTTGAAACTCACCTGGGGAAGGATCTGCTTCCAGACTCACTTAGGTTGTTGGCAGATTTTGGTTGCTTTCAGCCATAGCACTGAAGACTTCAGTCTCTTACTGGCTTTCTGTTGGAGGCCACCCTCAGGATCTGGAGGCTCTCACAGTTCTTTGACACATGGGCCTCCAAACACAGGCAGTTTCCAACATGGCAGCTTGCTTCTTCAAAGGTAGCAAGGGAAGGAGAAAGACTCAGCAAGACACTTGCTACAATCTTAGGTTCATAATCATGCACACATAATGAGATAAATCCCATCAGTTTTGCTGTGTTCTATTAGAAGTAAGTCACAGGTCACCAACGTGAGGGCATGAATTTCAAGAGACAAGGATCATGTGAAGACCACTCTATAGCCTATTCACCACAGTTGAGAATTCTGGTGGGAAATACAGCATAGCAGAGCATGGCAGATAACTTTCAGCTTAGTATGTATTAGATATTCCTTTGCTTTGGTCAGACCTGCCACTAGGAACTTTTCACTGGCCACCTCTCTCTCCTTGGCTCTGACATATCCCCTTATAGCTAGGTTTTGTGCTCTCCACTCTCTGGCATCACCCCCTCTTTCTGGACTGTTCCTAAAAGTTTGCTTTTCTTAGGCAAATAATTTAGTTTTCTTTGTTCCAATATTTGCTTTTCTTGGTTGTTCCCTAAGGCCTATTTTTTCCTCAGTTAAATGGCTTGGCAAGTTGGTTTGCTAAAAAAAACAAAACAAATAAATCTATATTATCCATTGTGTATCTAAATGACCAACACACTATAGTTACTCTGTTTACCCTAATATTCTGCTGAATTACATATACTTTTGGAAGCTGAAACATAAAGAATGGCATGGACAGGTAACTGCTATAAAAGGTCTTTTCCTTGCTTGATTTAGGGTGGGGGTGCATGCCTTTTTAGAGTTTTATAGGACTACAAAATTTCCCTTATATATGGGTGAGAAATTGACTCATTGAATCAAGTCTACACTATTGATAATGGTGGGCTTCTATATAGACTTCTGTCTTCCCATCCAGTTATTCCAATCAAACAGATGTCTTATAGAAAAAGACAAAAGAGTAAGAAAATCCTGACTCACTGATAAATTTCAGGTACAAGAAGATAAAAAAAGCTTTTACCCCAAATACAATCTCATACAGTGATTCTCAAATGCTAGTGAACATCAGAACTATCTGGAGGGCTCATTACAATACAGATTGCTGGATCCCACCTCCAGATTTTTATTCGGTAAGTCTGCAGTGGGGCCCAAGAAGTTGCATTTCTAACAAATTGCCAGGTGGTGCTGATGCTGCTGGTTGGGGACCATACTTTGAGAACCACAGCTGTAATAAATTGCCCAAAATATCTCACAACACAGAAAAATGAGATGTGATGAAGTGGAGAAATAGGTCTTTGAATTCTGAAGGCTATGCAATATCAGCAATAACCATGCCAAGTAGGGTAGAAGACCAAAGTCCAGGTAATTAACACTCAGTGTCAGTGCTACTGAGTTTCCCAGTGTTTTCCCAATTTTCTAGGGAGAGCTATATAACTACAAGATCTGAGAGAGCATATGGCTGTGTTTATTATTATTATTATTACTGTGTAATTGATATACAGTATTATATTTGTTTCAGTGTACAACATAGTGATTGGATGTTTGTATACATTGATGAATAATCACCACAGTAAGTCTAGTTACCATCTGTTGCTATATGCAGTTAATAAATATTATTGACTATATTCTCCACGTTTTACATTGCATCTCATGACTTACAACTGGAAATTTGTACCTATGTCTTTGAAGAATATCTGAAAGAATTGAGGTATTGATGAGTAGGACTTAATTTCATTAGGCTCAATATAGCATTGCAAGAAAAGCTGAACATGATGTTATAATCAGTTATTAATCAGTCACTAGCAGTAACAATTTTTAAATTAGAAGGTAATCACTAAGATGTCTTTTGTAACTTTACAGGTTTCAATACTCAGATTCATTCATTGTTACCACTTAAGAATGCCTTGTTCCTAAGTTTGGCAGAAAAAGATTTGTAATCACCTTTCTTACTTCGTGGTAGTATGCATTATTTCGTTTTTATTGTTTTGTTTGTAGTTTTATAAATAAGTTTACTGTTTAGTTCATTCATAAAACGATACGTAGAAAGTACACTTGATCTTAGCCAAAAGGCCGAGAAGCGATGATACGTAGAAAGTAAATCCCCAGGGGTGCCTGGGTGGCTCAGTCGGTTGAGCGCCTGACTTCAGCTCAGGTCATGAACTCGCGGTTTGTGAGTCCGAGCCCTGCATTGGGCTCTGTGCTGACAGCTCAGAGCCTGGAGCCTGCTTCAGATTGTATCTCCCTCTCTCTCTTGCCCCTCCCCTGCTCTCTCTCTCAAAATAAATAAACATTAAAAAAATTAAAAAATACTTTAAAAAAAAGAAAGTAAATCCCTGATACTTAAAAAATAAATTAATCCCATATGGAATAAATAAAAAATAATCAACTTCAATATGAAAGATTTCTCTATCAAATATGTCCCAAAGGAATTAATTTTATTAGTAGCTTGCACTTCTAAAAGAATTCTTTTCAGAGACAACAACATACTTTGTAAGGCATTTTTTTTTTTGGAGACAGGCAAATGCCTATGGTTTTACCACAACCCAAAGGTAAAAACCAAACCAAATCAAAATGTGTCCTTTTAAGCATAGTGTAAGAAAAAGAAGTATTTCTACTGAGTTATACAGTGAATCTCCTCTCCAGTGCTTTCATTTGTTACATGAACAATGTTCATAGTTAATGAGTTGTGTAAAAATTGGGGTGAAAGGAGTGGAAAATCAAAGAGGGAATAGGTTTATCCCTATGTGAATTTTATTTTTATTTTTTAGGTTTGTTTATTTGTTTTTAATTCCAGTATAATTAACATACAGTGTTACATTAGTTTCAGGTGTACAATATAGTGGTGATTCAGCAATTCTGTACATTACTCTTTGCTCATCATGATAAGTGTGCTTTTAATCCCCTTTCCCTATTTCACCCATTACCACCACCACCACCCCCCCCCCCCCACCCTCTGGTAACCACAAGTATGTTCTCTATAGTTAAGAGTCTATTTTTTGGTTTCTCTTTTTCTGTTTGTTTCTTAGATTTCACATATGAGTAAAATCATATGACATTTGTCTTTCTCTGACTGACCTATTTCACCTAGCATTATGCTCTGCAGATTTATCCATGTTGTTGTAAATGGCAAGATTTCATTCTTTATTATGGCTGAGTAATATTGTGTGTGCGTGTGTGTGTCTATACCACATCTTCAGTGGCCATTTGCCTATTGAATGATATTTGGGCTGCTTTCCTAATTCAGCTATTATAAATAATTCTGCAGTAGCTATAGGGATGCATATATCTTTGAATTAGTGTTTTCATATGCTGTGGGTAAATACCCAGTAGTGGAATTACTGGATCTTATGGTAATTCTATTTTTAATTTTTGAAGAAACCTCCATAATGTTTTCTACAGTGGCTGCCCAAGTTTGTATTCCCACCCATACTGTACAAGGGTTTCTTTTTCTCTGCATCCTCATCAACACTTATTGTTTCTTGTGTTTTTTATCTTAGCCATTCTGAAAGGTGCGAGGTGATATCTCATTTTAGTTTTAATTTGCATTTCCATGATGATGAGTGATGTTGAGTGTCTTTGTGTGTCTGTTGACCATCTGTATGTCTTCTCTGGAGAAATGTTTGTTCATGTCTTCTGCCCATTTTTTAATTGGCTTATTTTCTGTGTGTTGAGTTGTATAAGTTCTTTATATATTTTGGACAATAATCCTTGATCATGTATTCCATTTGCAAATATCTTCTCCCATTCAGTAGGCCGTCTTTTAGTTTTGTGGATTGTTTGCTTTGCTGTGAAAAGGTTTTTTTACTTTGATGTAGTCCCAATAGTTTATTTTCACTTTTGTTTCCCTTGCCTCAGGAGGCATATGTAGAAAAATGTTGCTATGACCAATGTCAGAGAAATTACTGCCTGTGTTCTTTTCTAACATTTTTATGGTTTCAGGCCTCACACTTAGATATTTAATCAATTTTGAGTTTATTTTTATGTATGGTGTAAGAAAGTCATCCAGTTTCACTCTTTTGCATGTAGCTGTCCAGATTTCCCAACACCATTTGAGAGACAATTTTTTTTCCTATTGCATGTTCTTGTGTCTTTTGTTGAAGATTAATTGACCATATACTCGTGGATTTACTTCTGAGCTCTCTATTCTATTCTGTTGATCTATGTGTCTATTTTGTGCCAGTACCATATATTGTTTTGAATTACTGCAGGTTTGTAGTATATCTTGAAATCTGGGGCTGTGAGATCTCCAGTTTTGTTCTTCTTTTTCAAGATTTCTATGGCTATTTGGGGTTTTCTGTGGTTCCATACAAATTTTAGGATTGTTTGTTCTAATTCTGTGAAAAATGCTGTGGGTTTTTGATAGAGATTGCATTAACTCTGTAGATTGCTTTGGGTAGTATGGACATTTTAACAATATTTTTTCTTCCAATCCCTGTGTATGGGATATCTTTCCATTTCTTGGTGTCACCTTCAATTTCTTCCTTCAGCATTTTATGGTTTTCAGAATACAGGTCTTTTACCTCTTTGGTTAAGTTTGTTCATAGGTATTTTATTATTTTTGGTACAATTATAAATATGATTATTTTCTTAATTTTTCTTTCTGCTACTTCATTATTAGCATATAGAAATGCAAAGAATTTCTGTATATTGATTTTGTACCCTGACATTTTACTCAATCCATTTATTCTAATAATTTTCTGGTGGAATTCAGTATTTTCTGTGTATAATATCATGTAATCTGCAAATGGTGAAAATTTTACTTCTTCTTTATCAACTTGGGTGCCTTTTATTTCCGTATGTTATCTAATTACTATGGCTAGGACTTCCAGTACAATGCTGAATAAAAGTAGTGAGAGTAAGGGGCATCTGGGTGGCTCAGTTGGTTAGGCGACCGACTTAGCTCAGTTCATGATCTTAGGGTTCGTGATTTCAAGCTCTGCGTCAGGCTCTGTGCCGACAGCTCAGAGCCTGGAGCCTATTCTGGATTCTGTGTCTCCCTCTCTCTCTCCACCTCCCCTGCTCACACTCTGTGTCTCTCTGTCTCTCAATAATAAATAAACGTTAAAAAAAATTTTTTTTTAAGTAGTAAGAGTGGACATCCTTGTCTTGTTCCTGATCTTAGGGGAAAAGCTCTGTTTTTCACCATTGAGTGTGTTAGCTCTGGGTTTTTGATATATGGCCTTTATTATGGTGAGGTACATTCCCCCTACACCTACTTTGTTAAGGGTTTTTATTATGAATGGATGTTGTACTTTATCAAATGCTATTTCTGCATCTATTGAAATGATAAAATGTTTTTTTTTATTGTTGATGTATTGTATCACATAGATTGATTTGTGAATATTGAACCACCCTTAAATCCCAGGAATAATTTCCACTTGATTGTGGTGAATGATTTTTTTAATGTGTTGTTGGATTCAGTTTGCTAATATTCTGCTGAGGATTTTTCATTTACATTCATCAGACATATATTGGCCTATAGTTCTTTCTTTTGGTAGTGTCTTTCTCTGGTTTTGATATCAAGGTAATGCTGGTCTCAGAATAAATTTGGAAGCTTTTCTTCCTCTTCTATTTTATGGAATGTTTGAAAAAAATAGGTACTAATTCTTCTTTAAACATTTGATAGAATTTACCTTTGGAGCTATCTTGTCCTGGACTTTTGTTTGTTGGGATTCTTTTGATTATTGATTCAATTTCATTGCTGGTAATTGGTCTGTTCAAATTCTCTATTTCTTCCTGTTTTAGTGTTGGGAGATTGTATGTTTCTAAAATTTATCCATATATTTTAGGTTGTCCAATTTATAAGCATGTACTGTTACATGATATTTTTTTATAATCCTTTGTATTTCTGTGGTATTGGTTATTTCTCTTTTGTTTCTGATTTTGTTTATTTGAGGCCACTCTCTCTCTTTTTTTTTGATGACTGTGGTTAAAGGTTTATCAATTCTGTTGATCTTTTCAAAGAACCAGCTCATCATTTTATTGATCTGTTCTTTTGTTTGTTTGTTTTAGTTTCTATTTTGTTTATTTCTGCTTTAATCTTCATTATTTCCTTCCTTCTGCTGGTTTGGGGTTTTTTTGTTCTTAGTTTTCTAGCTCCTTTAGTTTCAAGTTTAGGTTATTTGAGATTTTTCTTGCTTCTTGAGGTAGGCCTGTATAAACTGCTCTCTTAGAACAGCTTTTACTGCATCCCAAAGACTGTGGACCATTATGTTTTCATTTTCATTTGTCTCCATGTATTTTTTTAATTTTTTCTTTGATTTCAGGATTGACCCATTCATTGTTTGTTAGCATGTTATTTCACCTCCATGTATTTGTGGTATTTCCAGATTTTTTCTTGTGGTTGGTTGATTTCTAGTTTCATAGCCTTATGATTGGAAAAGATATGTGGTATGACTTTGATCTTTTTGAATTTGTCGAGACTTGTTTGGTAGCCTAATATGTGATCTATTCTGAAGAATGTTCCCATGTGCACTTGAGAAGAATGTGTATTCTGTTTCAGGATGGAATGTTCTGAACATATCTATCAGATCCATCTTGTCCACTGTGTCATTCAAAGCCACTGTTTTCGTATTGGTTTGCTGTTTGGATGATCAATAGAGGTAGTGAAGTGTTAAAGTCCCCTGTTATTATGATTTACTATCAATTACTTCCTTTGTCTTTACTGTTAGCTGCTTTATGTATTTATGCTTCCATGTTGAGTGCATAAATATTCACAATTGTTATATCTTCTTGTTGGATTATTTTTATGATTATATAGTGACCTTTATCTGTTTCTGCAGTCTTTCTTTTAAAGTCTATTTTGTCCAGTGTAAGTTGGTATCCTGGCTTTATTTTTACTTACATTTGCATGATGAATGCTTTTCCATCCCTTCACTTTCAATCTACATGTGTCTTTAAGTCTGAAGTCCATCTCTTGTAGGCAGCATAAAGATGGTTCTTGCTTTTTTATCCATTCTGTCACCCTGTGTTCTTTTGATTGGAGCATTCAGTTCATTTACATTGAAAGTAATTATTGATAGGTATGTACTTACTACTATTTTGTTACTTGTTTTATGGTTGTTTTTGTAGTTCTTCTCTATTCCTTCTGCTCTATTCTCTCACTATTTATTGACGTTTTTTAGTGACCTATATATGGACTCCTTTCTCTTTATTTTTTTGCACATCTGTTATTAGTTTTTGATTGTGGTTACCTTTAGGTTCATATATAACATCTTATGAATATAGCATTCTATATTAAGTTGGTGGTTACTTACATTTGAACCCATTCTTTCCTCCTTTCCCCCTCATGTTTTATGGTATATGATATCATACTTCCTTTTATTTTGTGAATCTCTTGACTGATTTTAATATATATACTTATTTTTACTGCTTTTGTGCTTCCTACTTTTCTTATTCCTACTTATGGTCCTTACTTTCTACTCAGAGTACCTTTTAACATTTCTTATAGAGTTAATTTAGTGGTCATGAATTCCTTTAGCTATTGTTTATCTGGGAAGCTCTTTATCTCTCATTTTATTTTATTTATTTATTTATTTATTTATTTATTTATTTATTTATTTATTTATTTATTTTTAACGTTTATTTATTTTTGAGACAGAGAGAGACAGAGCATTAACGGGGGAGGGTCAGAGAGAGAGGGAGGCACACAATCTGAAACCGGCTCCAGGCTCTGAGCTGTCAGCACAGAGCCTGACGCGGGGCTCGAACCCACGGACCTCGAGATCATGACCTGAGCCGAAGTCAGACGCTTAACCGACTGAGCCACCCAGGTGCCCCTTATTTTATTTTTTTAAATAATTTTTTTTATTTTTTTTTAATATGAAATTTATTGTCAAATTGGTTTCCATACAACACCCAGTGCTCATCCCAACAGGTGCCCTCCTCAATAACCATCACCCACCCACCGCTCCCTGCCACCCCCCATAAATCCTCAGTTTGTTCTCAGTTTTTAGGAGTCTCTTATGTTTTGGCTCCCTCCCTCTCTAACCATTTTTTTTTCCTTCCCCTCCCCCATGGTCTTCTGTTAAGTTTCTCAGGATCCTCATAGGAGTGAAAACATATGGAATCTCTCCTTCTCTGTATGACTTATTTCACTTAGCATAACACTCTCCAGTTCCATCCATGTTGCTACAAAGGCCATATTTCATTCTTTCTCATTGCCATGTAGTACTCCATTGTGTATATAAACCACAATTTCTTTATCCATTCATCAGTTGATGGACATTTAGGCTCTTTCCATGATTTGGCTATTGTTGAGAGTGCTGCTATAAACATTGGGGTACAAGTGCCCCTATGCATCAGTACTCCTGTATCCCTTGGGTAAATTCCTAGCAGTGCTATTGCTGGGTCATAGGATAGATCTATTTTTAAATTTTTTGAGGAACCTCCACACTGTTTTCCAGAGTGGCTGCACCAGTTTGCATTCCCACCAACAGTGCAAGAGGGTTCCCGTTTCTCCACATCCTCTCCAGCATGTATAGTCTCCTGTTTTGTGCATTTTAGCCACTCTGACTGGCATGAAGTGATATCTGAGTGTGGTTTTGATTTGTATTTCCCTGATGAGGAGCGATGTTGAGCATCTTTTCATGTGCCTGTTGGCCATCTGGATGTCTTCTTTAGAGAAGTGTCTATTCATGTCTTCTGCCCATTTCTTCACTGGATTATTTGTTTTTCAGGTGTGGAGTTTGGTGAGCTCTTTACAGATTTTGGATACTAGCCCTTTGTCAGATATGTCATTTGCAAATATCTTTTCCCATTCTGTTGGTTGCCTTTTAGTTTTGTTGATTGTTTCCTTTGCAGTGCAGAAGCTTTTTATCTTCATGAGGTCCCAATAGTTCTTTTTTGCTTTTAATTCCCTTGCCTTTGGGGATGTGTCAGGTAAGAAATTGCTGCGGCTGAGGTCAGAGAGGTTTTTTCCTGCTTTCTCCTCTAGGGTTTTGATGGTTTCCTGTCTCACATTCAGGTCCTTTATCCATTTGGAGTTTATTTTTGTGAATGGTGTAAGAAAGTGGTCTAGTTTCATCCTTCTGCATGTTGCTGTCCAGTTCTCCCAGCACCATTTGTTAAAGAGACTGTCTTTTTTTCCATAGGATATTATTTCCTGCTTTGTCAAAGGTTAGTTGGCCATACTTTTGTGGGTCTAGTTCTGGGGTTTTTATTCTATTCCATTGGTCTATGTGTCTGTTTTTGTGCCAATACCATGCTGTCTTGATGATGACAGCTTTGTAGTAGAGGCTAAAGTCTGGGATTGTGATGCCTCCTGCTTTGGTCGTCTTCTTCAAAATTACTTTGGCTATTTGGGGTCTTTTGTTGTTCCATATGAAATTTAGGATTGCTTGCTCTAGCTTAGAGAATGTTGGTGCCATTTTGATTGGGATTGCATTGAATGTGTAGATAGCTTTGGGTAGTATTGACATTTTAACAATATTTTTCCAACCCATGAGCACAGAATGTTTTTCCATTTCTTTATATCTTCTTCAATTTCCTTCATAAGCTTTCTATAGTTTTCAGCATACAGATCTTTTACATCTTTGGTTAGGTTTATTCCTAGGTATTTTATGATTCTTGGTGCAGTTGTGAGTGGGATCAGTTTCTTTATTTGTCTTTCTGTTGCTCTATTATTAGTGTGTAAGAATGCAACTGATTTCTGTACATTAATTTTGTATCCTGCGACTTTGCTGAATTCATGTATCAGTGCTAGCAGATTTTTGGTGGAGTCTATCGGGTTTTCCATGTATAATATCATGTCATCTGCATAAAGTGAACGCTTGACTTCTTCTTTGCCAATTTTGATGCCTTTGATTTCCTTTTGTTGTCTGATTGCTGATGCTAGCACTTCCAACACTATGTTAAACAAGACCAGTGAGAGTGGACATCCCTGCCATGTTCCTGTTCTCAGGGAGAAAGCTCTCAGTTTTTCCCCTGAGGGGAAATTATCCCCTGAGGATGATATTAGCTGTGGGCTTTTCATAAATGGCTTTTATGATGTTTAAGTATGTTCCTTCTGTCCCAACTTTCTCAAGGGTTTTTATTAAGAAAGGATGCTGAATTGTGTCAAATGCTTTTTCTGCATCGATTGACAGGATCGTATGGTTCTTTTCTTTTATTAATGTGATATATCACATTGATTGATTTGCTAATGTTGAACCAGCCCTGCAGCCCAGGAATGAATCCCACTTGATCATGGTGAATCATTCTTTTTATATGCTGTTGAATTCAATTTGCTAGTATCTTATTGAGAATTTTTGCATCCATATTCATCAGGGATATTAGCCTGTAGTTCTCTTTTTTTACTGGGTCTCTGTCTGGTTTAGGAATCAAAGTAATGCTGCCTTCATAGAATGAGTCTGGCAGTTTTCCTTCCCTTTCTATTTTTTTGGAATAGCTTGAGAAGGATAGGTATTATCTCTTCTTTAAACGTCTGGTAGAATTCCCCTGGGAAGCCATCTGGTCCTGGACTCTTATTTGTTGGGAGATTTTTGATAACTGATTCAACTGATTCAACTGATTCTTTGCTGGTTATGGGTCTGTTCAAGCTTTCTATTTCTTCCTGTTTGAGTTTTGGCAGTGTGTGAGTGTTTAGGAATTTGTCCATTTCTTCCAGGTTGTCCAGTTTGTTGGCATATAATTTTTCATACTATTCCCTGATAATTGCTTGTATCTCTGAGGGATTGGTTGTAATAATTCCATTTTCATTCATGATTTTATCTATTTGGGTCATCTCCCTTTTCTTTTTGAGAAGCCTGGCTAGAGGTTTATCAATTCTGTTTATTTTTTCAAAAAACCAACTCTTGGTTTCGTTGATCTTCTCTACAGTTTTTTTAGATTCTATATTGCTTATTTCTGCTCTGATCTTTATTATTTCTCCTCTTTTGCTGAGTTTGGGTTGTCGTTGCTGTTATGCTTCTATTTCCGTTAGGTGTGCTGTTAGATTTTGTATTTGGGATTTTTCTTGTTTCTTGAGATAGGCCTGGATTGCAATGTATTTTCCTCTCAGGACTGCCTTCGCTGCGTCCCAAAGCGTTTGGATTGTTGTATTTTCATTTTCATATGTTTCCATATATTTTTTAATCTCTAATTGCCTGGTTGACCCATTCATTCTTTAGTAGGGTGTTCTTTAACCTCCTGTTTGGAGGTTTTCCAGACTTTTTCTTGAGGTTGATTTCAAGCTTCATCACATTGTGGTCTGAAAGTATGCATGGTATGATCTCAATTCTTTTCTACTTATGAAGGGCTCTTTTGTGACCCAGTATGTGATCTATCTTGGAGAAGGTTCTATGTGCACTCAAGAAGAAAGTATATTCTGTTGCTTTGGGATGCAGAGTTCTAAATATATCTGTCAAGTCCTTCTGATCCAATGTATCATTCAGGGCCCTTGTTTCTTTATTGACCGTGTGTCTAGATGATCTATCCAATGTTGTAAGTGGAGTATTAAAGTCCCCTACAGTTACCACATTGTTATCAATAAGGTTGCTTATGTTTGTGATCAATTGTTTTATATATTTGGGGGCTCCGGTATTCGGCACATAGACATTTATAATTGTTCGCTCTTCCTGGTGGATACACCCTGTAATTATTATATAATGGCCTTATTCATCTCTTGTTACAACCTTTAATTTAAAGTCTATTTTGTCTAATATAAGTATGGCTAGTCCAGCTTTCTTTTGACTTCCATTAGCATGATAGATAATTCTCCATCCCCTCACTTTCAATCTGAAGGTGTCCTCAGGTCTAAAATGAGTCTCTTGTAGACACCAAATAGATGGGTCTTGTTTTTTTTTATCCATTCTGATACCCTATGTCTTTTGGTGGGAGCATTTAGTCCATTTACATTCAGTGTTATTATAGAAAGATATGGGTTTAGAGTCATTGTGATGTCTGTAGGTTTCATGCTTGTAGTGATGTCTCTGGTACTTTGTTTCACAGGATCCCTCTTAGGATCTCTCGTAGGGTTGGTTTAGTGGTGATGAATTCCTTCAGTTTTTGTTTGATTGGGAAGACCTTTATCTCTCCTTCTATTGTAAATGACAGACTTGCTGGATAAAGGATTCTCAGCTGCATTTTTTTTCTGTTCATCACATTGAAGATTTCCTGCCTTTCCTTTTTGGCCTGCCAAGTTTCAGTAGACAGATCTGTCACGAGTTTTATTGGTCTCCCTTTATATGTTAGAGCATGTTTATCCCTAGCTGCTTTCAGAATTCTCTCTTTATCCTTGTATTTTGCCAGTTTCACTATGATATGTCATGCAGAAGATCTATTCAAGTTACGTGTGAAGGGAGTTCTCTGTGCCTCTTGGATTTCAATGCCTTTTTCCTTCTCCAGATCAAGGAAGTTCTCAGCTATGATTTCTTCAAGTACACCTTCAGCACCTTTCCCTTTCTCTTCCTCCTCTGGAATACCAATTATGCATATGTTATTTCTCTTTAGTGCGTCACTTATTTCTCTAATTTTCCCCTCATACTCCTGGATTTTTTTATTTCTCTTTTTCTCAGCTTCTTCTTTTTCCATAATTTTATCTTCTAATTCACCTATTCTCTCCTCTGCCCCTTCAATCTGAGCTGTGGTCGCCTCCATTTTATTTTGCAGCTCATTTATAGCATTTTTTAGCTCCTCTTGACTGTTTCTTAGTCCCTTGATCTCTGTAGTAATAGATTCTCTGCTGTCCTCTATACTTTTTTCAAGCCCAGCGATTAATTTTATGACTATTATTTTAAATTCATTTTCTGCTAAATTGCTTAAATAGTTTTTGATCAGTTCGTTAGCTGTCGTTACTTCCTGGAGTTTCTTTTGAGGAGAATTCTTCTGTTTTGTCATTTTGGATAATTCCTGGAGTGGGGCAGAACTGCAGGGCTCTTCCTCTGTGCTATCTGGAGTAACTTGCATTGGTGGGCGGGGCCGCAGTCAGGCCTGATGTCTGCCCCCAGCCCACTGCTGGGGCCACAGTCAGACTGGTGTGTACCTTATCTTCCCCTCTCCCAGGGGCTGGACTCACTGTGAAGTGGTGTGGCCCCTGTCTGGGCCACTTGCACTGCCAGGCTTGTGGTGCTGCTTCGATGGGATCTGGTGAATTAGCCAGGGTGGATCCGAAAGAGCAAGCTCAGCTGGCTTTGCCTTCGGTGGTCTGCTTTGGAAGGAGCCCTGTGGCACCGGGAGGTAGGCAGACCTGTCAGCAGGATGGATCTGCAGAAGCACAGCATTGGGTGTTTATGCGGTGCAAGCAAGTTCATGAGGGGAACTGGTTCCCTTTGGGATTTTGGCTGGGGGATGGGCGAGGGACATGGTGCTTCCCAGCACTTTTGTTCCCTGCCAAGCTGAACTCTGTCTTCCAGGGCTCAACAACTCTCCCTCCTGTTGTCCTTTAGCCCTCCCGCTCTCCGAGCAGAGCTGTTGACTTATAACATTCCAGATGTTAAGTCCCACTGGTTGTCAGAACACACTCCATCCGGCCCCTCCGCTTTGTACAAGCCAGACTCGGGGGCTCTGCCTTGCTGGGTGGGCTGGCTGCCCCTCCACTGCCCTGGCTCCCTCCCCTCTCTCATTTTATTTTGAATGATAGCCTTACTGGATAGAGTATTCTTGGCTGCATGGTTTTTTCTTTTAGTATTTTGAATATATCATGCCACTCCCTTCAGGCCTGCAAAGTTTCTGCTGAAAAAATCAGCTGATAGCCTTGTGGGGTTTCCTTTCTATGTAACTGTCTTCTCTTCTCTTGCTGCTTTAGAAATTCTCTTTATCACTACTTTTTACCATTTTAATGACCATATGTCATGGTGTGGATCTTCTTGAGTTGATTTTATTGAGGCCTGTCTATGACTTCTGGATCTGGATTGCTGGTTCCTTCCCCAGATTCAGGAAGTTTTCAGCTATTATTTCTTCAAATAAATTTTCTGCCTTCTTTTCTCTCTCTTCTCCTTTTTTTTCCCTCTCTTCTCCTTATGGGATGCCTATAATGTAAGTGTTGGTGTGGCTGAGTTCCCTAAGTCTATTTTCATATTTTATTATTATTTTTCTCTCTCCTTGATTACTTTCCATTACTCTGTCCTCCAGGTCACTGACCCATTTTATGCTTCTTCTAGTCTACTATTTATTCCATCTAGTGTATTTTTATTCTTTTTAATGTTTATTTATTTGAGAGAGAGAGCATGAGCAGGGGAGGGGAAGAGAGAGACAGAGAGAGAGAGAGAATATCTGAAGCAGGGTCCATGCTGTCAGCACAGAACCTGTCATGGGCTCAATCCCATGACATGAGATCATGACCTGAACCAAAATCAAGAATCAGATGCTTAACCAACCGAATCACCCAGATGCCCTGATCATATTATTTTTTAATATCACTTATTTATTTTGAGAGAGAGAGAGAGTGCAAGCAGAGGAAGGGGAAGACAAAGGGGGAGAGAGAGAGGATACCAAGCAGGCTCCACACTATCAGTGCAGAGCCCAACGTGAGGCTCAATCCCACAGACCATGAGATCATGACCCGAGCCAGAATCAGGAATTGAACGCTCAACAAACTGAACCACCCAGGTACCCCAGTCATATTTTTTTAATAAATAAATTTATTCCTTTTTTTTTAGCATCCTGGTAACTGACTAGGCAGACCACCACTGGAAGGGGAAAGAATTACCCAAGTGTTTTCTTCTTCAGTTATAAAAAGATTACTTAAAGTGATTATTGAATAAACAACTACAGAAGCAACTTGAAAAATTACAAATTTCATATATAGATGGAAAACTAAAATCCTACAAAAAGTTCATATTGTATCTTATAATAATCTCCAAAATACAGATCAGATTAAATCTTAATATATGGACTTAGTCAACACACAAGAGAATACTCAGCAATAAATTTGGGAAAAACAAGCTACATTCATTCATTCATGCATGCATGCATGCATTCATTCATCCATCTCTTCATCTTGTTGACATTTGTTGAGTGCCTCTCTTATGCCTGGCATCATTCTACCAACTGGGTTTACACTGATGCAAGAGACAGGCATGTTCCCTCCTCTCACTGAATTCACATTCTACCATAACCATATTGCCAATAGGGAGAGTGAGATGGTCTAAATACCCACACAAAGTCTATTGGATGTCTATCCCAAATTTGTTATGGTGTTTCTTATATATCCGACTTTAATTAGAAGAATAGTTATAAGAAGCATATTGAAGCTGATAATGATATACTTTCATACAATCTGGATTCTGTAATTTAGCATATGTAAAATAATTTTTAGAACTAAAATTCTTAATATTAATGTTATCTACAACATGACTCTATATGTATGTCCTGCCTCATATATATTAAAAGAACTCTAATTATTCCCAGTTCCTATGGTTAAAGGAAATTGATTCTCTGGATCAGTAGTTCTAAACCAGGGGTGACTTTTCCCTATTCCCTGCCTGTCCACATTCCCCCAGCTCTCCAACCTAGGGACATTTGGCAATGTTCGGCAGGTTATTTGGTTGTCACTAGTGGGATCTGGTGGATAGAGAAGCCAGGGACATTACTAAATCCTACAATGTACAGTGTAGCACACACCCCCATACAAAAAAAAAAGAAACCAAAAAAAAATCCCTGCCCAAATTGTCAATAGTACTGAGGTAGAGAAACCCTGCTCTCACTAATGAGAGAGATGATTTCCTTCTTCACATATTTTTCCTTTCTCCACCCCTCACTTTTACAAGTTTAACTCCACTGGTTTAACCAACTATTCATTTATTTACATTTCTCCAAAATTCACTGTTAAGACATTGTGGAGGATCCAAAGACATAAAATAGGATATCTGGTTTCTAATTTGTATCTGACCGTAAGAACCCAACTTACATTTAACTGGAGGATTATTTGGCTTTTGGAAAAGGATGAGTGACCAATTAAAACATTCCTTTAGATGATGATACCAGGAGCTCTTTTGAGCATTCTGCTTATCATTCCAGTTCTCTCCATCTCCAGTTGAATACCATTTAGCATGGTAGAAGTCTCGTTCTGAATTCTCTGGAAGATAAAAATGCAGTTCTATTGTTCAAATTGCATTAAAGGCAGAACCATGTGGGGGTGAGAAGGACAGGAAAATACGACCCTTTGTAATCATAATGTGGGGGTAATGTTTGGCTTAATAATAGGTTACAAAATAGATTTCTTAATCTAAAACGATAAAATCTCTTGAATAAGGGCAAGCTGATACCTCAGATCATGTACAAATAAGGCAATATTTAATTGCATTGTAATCCTGGAATACATCAGACAACTAACCCTTTCTTGTCTGCTGTTAGTCACATTTACATCTTGACACTACAAGGATCCTCCTCATTTGCACCCAAAATGACAATGAGTCGAACCAAGAAGAGAAAATAACATCAGAATTATGTAATAAATCCCTATCTGAACAAATTTGGGTGTTCTTTGACTGCATTTGGGTGAGAAAATATAGAGACACAGGAAAGGTAAGTATGAACAAAGAAAAGTTAGTGGTTTTCAACATCAATGACTATGACACATATACTCTGTGTGTGTGTGTGTGTATGTGTGTGTGTGTGTACTTATACACATATATTCTGTATTATCCAGAAGCATCCATATAATAGAGAGGTACCCTGCCTGTCTCTTCTGTAAAGAGCTGATTAAGTGGTTCACAATAGTGCATCGTGCTATTTGCTCTTATCCTCAATTTTCCTGATGATTCACCTAGAATATGGCTCTCTCTCTAGAAACAGCTAAAATTAACAGAACAATTTAGAAAACCCACTGAGCTAAAGTTTCACAGTGCAGACTAAAAGAATGGAGGTAGATGGGTGACTCAGGGGATTCTTAATGGAATTTTAAACCTTTCGTCTTCAGACTCCCTCAATTTATGGATGAGGCAGTATTCTCTTGGATACTTCCAAAGTGCTTTTTTGGACAACTCATTACTTCAAATTAGGGGAGGCAGATAGCAGGTGTGGTGTTTCAGGAGACATTCAGGATTAGAGGCCAAATTTCCCACTCTGAATTGCTGGTGTTTAGAAACTTGGTTTACAGGGAGCCGCATCAGGGGTTCAAGGGCTGGTACAGTATTTGGTCTCCTGGGAGGCCTCTTCCAGTGCTGATAAGCTCCTCACTTGAATCAACACCAAGTTCTGAAAGAGGTTCTAAGAATCCACTGGTCTGAGGATATAATGATGCAGTGATTCCTCCCAGACCAGCTTGCATTCCCAGGGGGATATAGGGGGCTAGAATACTCCCAACAGTCACACACGATGATCTCCCAGGCTGGGAACCAACCCAGGGCAGGGCTCATTTTCTGTGAGTTCCCCACCTCCAAAGACCTCTCAGTTTCAGATCATAACATTGGAGTGGTCACAATATCTGGAATAGTTGGAACATTTAGAAATCTGAGACAGCAGTACTGGGTACTTTTCCTAAAGTAGATAATCATAATTTGTGCAAAGCTTTCCCAAGAGGCTGGTCACCCCACTGTTCCCTAGTATCTCAGAGCAAAGTGGATGGTGGTGGGGCATTTAATGAAAGATATTCACTATTTACTCTTGTTATTATGGGGATAGATTCTCCCTTTAATTCATGACCATAAACCTGAAGTGGGCCTACCAGCCAAAATGAGACCAAGAAAGAAGAGGTTCTAGGGAGGTCTATGAGAAGCTATTGGCCCTGTGTAGGGTCTACCGCCAATACCTGGTGGCAAGTCTGGGGTCTGTATTGGATAGCAGGGCCAACAGTCAGGAAGAAGCTAGATGCATTGTAGAGGGGAACAAAAGCAAACTATTAATCTATCACCACATCTCATAACAACAAGTTTCTGAAGGGAGTAACCACTGTCTACCTGTTTTGGTGAACTCTAACCTGGAAGCAAACAAGGAAGAGAATTCTAGGAAAGGAAGCCAGGAGGCTTTAACTGAGTTAACAATAGCACAGTCCAGCAAGCAGTGATAGTCAAGTTAGATAAAAACTGAAAATTAATCATTGGATCCATCAATGGGGACTATGGCAAGAACAAATTTGATGGCCTGATGGGAACAAGAAATTTCTTGGTATAGATTTATGAGAGGTCAGATGGAAAAGGTAAATATTTTGAGAAGTTTTACTGCAGAGAGAAGCAAAAAAAATGTGGTAGTAGCTGGGTGATAAAGAGGGGCCAAGGGAAGGTTTAAAATATAAAATATTAATTTTTCGAGCATAGTTGACACACAATGTTACAATAGTTTCAGGTGTACAATATAGTAATTTGACAAGTCTATACATTATGCTGTGCTCCCCACCAGTGTACTACCATCTGTCACCATACAGCACTATTATATTACTATTGTCTATATTCCCTATGCTGTGTCTTTCATCCCCATGACTTAGTCATTTTGTAACAAGAGCCTGTATCTCCCACTCCCCTTCCTCCTCTCTGGCCACCATTAGTTTGTCCTCAGTATTTATGGGTCTATTTCTGCTCTGTTGTTGTTGTTGTTCATTTTTTAGAGCCCACATATAAGTGAAATCATATGGTATTTATCTTTCTTTGGCTACTTACTCCACTTAGGATAATGTCCTCTAGAGCCATCCATGTTGTCACAAATGGCAAGATCTCATTCTATTTATGGCTGAATAATACTGCATTATGTATATAAATAAATATATATATATATACATAAATATAAAATATTTATAAATATAAGTATATACTATGTAAATAAATATGTAAGTATTTATTTATTCATTTATTTTTACCATTTAGAATTTTTATTGATTCATTTATTTATTTATTTTGAGAGGGAGAGAATGCATGTGTGCACATGGGAGCAGGGGAGGGTCAGAGAGAGGAAGAGAGAGAATCCCAAGCAGGCTGCACACTGTGAGCACAGAGCCTGATGGGGGGGTTCAATCTCAGGAACCATGAGATCATGACCTGAGTCGAGATTAAGAGACACTTAACTGACTGGGACACCCAAGCACCCCTGATTTACTACTCCTTCTTTATACTTTTTTTTTTTTTGATAAACACTTCAGTTGCTTCCATATCCTGGTTATTATAAATAATGTTGCAATAAATATAGGGATGCACATATCTTTCTGAATGAGTGTTTTTGCTTTCCTTGGATAAATACTCAGTAGTGGAATTACCGGATCATGTAGTATCCTGTTTTTCATATTTTGACGAACTTCCATACTGTTTTCCACAGTGGCTGCACCAATTTACATTCCCACCACCAGTGCATGAGGGTTCCATTTTCTTTACACAAGGGAAATTGGTTTCTTGTTGTTTTCTTTTATGTTGGAAGAATAACAATGTGTTCGTATATTAATGGGAATGATCCAGTGGAGAAGGTGCACTTGATGTTGAAGAGTAAGGGTGAATCGCTGGAGCAACATGTTTGGATTGAAAAGGAGAGAAAGCACACTCCAGACACTGGCTTTAGAAGCATGGAATCTTGGCACTGCTTGCCACCTCCACTGCCACCAGCCTGGTCCAAGCTGCCGTCTCTTAACTGGATGATTGCATTAACTCCTAACTAGTCTCCCTGCTCCTGCTCTTTATCCATCTATAAACTGTTTTCAACACAGTATTCAGAGTGATCCTTTTAAAAGTATGTCAGATCGGGTCACCCCAGTGCTCTAAACCCTGCAATAGACCTCACTTCACTAGGAGAAAAGTCAAAGTCCTTGCAATGGTGCACAAGGTACCTACTGATCTGGTTCTTCATTAGGTCTATAATGTTCTCTCTCTTTCTCTCTCTCTCTCTGTCTCTCTGTCTCTTTTCTCGCTCTCTCGCTCTCTTTCCCCGCTCTCTTGCTCTCTTTCCCCTTCTCTCCTTTCTCCTCTCTAAACCTCTTGATTTTTCTTGGAACTCCCTGGAACCTCCCTGCCACAGGGCCTTTGCTTTATCTTTTGCCTCTGCCTAGGACATGTTTGTCCCTTATTTGACTCCCTCTCTTGCTTCAAGTTTTTGTTCATATCTCAAATTCTCAATGCGGCCTACCCTGACTGCTTAGCTAAAATTGTAACCTCAGCCTCATCCTCTTGTACCCTTCATAGTGCTCTACTTTTTCTTTTTTCCATAAATATTTACTACCTTCTAAAGACAATATAATTGACTACTTTCTTATGTTTATAGTGTGTTGCCTTTCTACTCGAGATAGAATGTGATCTCCAAGAGAGACATATCCATGAGTGTATCTCAAGCTCCTTAGAACCATGCCTGGAACATAGTAGACAGTCAATAAATATTTGTAGGATGAATTAATATATTTAGCTATCAGAGAATCTCCAGTAAGCTTTCTGAAGATTTATGAATGCAAAGTCAAAAACTGTCCCTTTGTGCCAGGTAAATCTATTACTCTCCGTAAATCTTATCAGTATGTGTCTGCTAAGCTGCAGCAAATTAGTTTGAAAGCTAAAGGATGTGTATGATATTTGTATCTAACTCTTTTGCATTCAGTGCAAAGCATATCCAGCAAATATTTATAATCACCTTCACATATGCTTAGCACTTACCGATTTGTAATTTCATTTCATGAAATCTCCCAACAACCTTGTGGGGTAGACATTATCATCTTCATTTAATTGGTAAAGAAAATGAAATTAAGAAGAGTTAAATGGCTTGCTCAAATTCTTACAAAATTAGTACATAGGGGATGCAGCTCTCAAGTACAGACTTTCTTATATACCATTGGTGATGCTTCCTAGCTTAGCTACATTACATGGAGAAGTAGCTCATGTAGCACCTAAGTGCTAATTGCATATTGAAGGAATTGTCAAATTTAATGTTGGTAGTTTGAGAGCCTTTCTATTGAATTTTAACTAAATATCTATCCACCCATCTATGCATCTTTATATCCATCCATCTATATATATTTATACACACACACACACACACATTTATTGAGTATTTGTGCCAGGCATGATGCTAAGTGCTATGCAAATGTTATCTCATTTTTATTCTGTGCAAACACTATCATCAAGATATTCCATTTTGTAGATGGGAAAACTGAGGCATAGAGAGGCTAAATAACTTGTTCCAGGTTGACAGCACAATAAGCCACAGTGTAAACCTGAAAAGTCTGACTGCACAATGTTCCCAATCATCACAACATACATTTTCCTTCCTCAGTTATTTGATGATAGGTTTGATTATCTTAATCAGATAGTATTTAGAGGGAAATAATATCTCAACTACTTTGCTTTATCCCTGAAGAAAGATGTGTGCTTCTTAAAGTGCCTTTGACCAGTGTTCTTCTATGAGGCTAGTTGTTGATCAGGTCCACCGTGCTGGGTACAGCTGACACGCGATTCTGACTACAGTGAGGTCAGTAAAGCCACCCTTCCGGAGCTCCTGTTTTCTTTCGGAACCCTACATCTGCTGTAAATGTTCAGTCTTTGAACACCTGCCTCAGTGACTCCCCAGACTGGTCATTGTCAACCTAGTTCCTGGAGGCTGAGCCCAGCATACCAACAATATATGTTAAAAGGCGAATGTTTTCATAAAAACACTATTTTAAACCATGATTAACATTTCGTCATTAGTTAAAACATTTTCTGCTCTTTGCCATTCTCATACCTATTGACATTTTAATCTGAGCAGTTTGGAATGGGTGAGTGTGAAGAGACCAAGTTAAAATATCAAATTCGGATTGCAAGTATGTACATGTAAAGAGACAAGCATCTAGAAAAGGAATCCATGTGTCCATAAACTCACTTTTAACTACACTCCAGAAACCTCCTCATATTCTAAACCTGGCCAGAATTTCATAGTTCAAGATCCAAGCTTCTCTGGCCCCTGGAAGCAGAAAATACTTTTTACTGCTTCTCTCTGCTGGTCTGTTTTTACCACTGGGGGAAATACAGAACAGAGGAAAACAATATTCTTATTTTTAAGAGATCAAAATAATACAGGTAACAGTGTCTCTGGGGCTTTTATATCAAGTTATGATACAGACATTCTGCATTTATCTAGATTTATCAATAATAAGAAGAGGCAGAGAAGTTTCTTCCACCTAATGTAATGAAACTGTAAGTAGGTTGGATAACACTAACCTAATAAGTAGTCTAACACTAGGACAAACCCATTCCCCAAAGTGATTAGCAGAATAGTTTCTTTCTGAATGCTGTCTGGCTTTTATTGGGCTATTCCACTAAATTTCCATTAGACCCATCTTGATTTCTTTTAAACACTGGTCATTTATCCACTGATTAATTTCACAAACATTTTATTGAACATCACCCATGTGCTACAAACTGTGCTTAGCATCTGGGAAACAGAGATGAGTTCAAACCAGTTCCAACCCTGAGGGAACTTATAGCCTCATGACAAAAACAATTACCATAACAGGTAATCATACTATAAAGTGATAACTACAGTGAGAGATAGTTATATAAGAACCTATGCCTTGTAGGACTGTTTTAAATCAGATAATTTCTTCTGCACATGAAAGCAAATTAGAAATAGAAACTCTCAGACTACTGTGTCCAAAACTCTTTCTCAAACTATACAATGCATAGAGCCATGCTATATTAATCTCAATAAGAGAAAAAAAACCATAACTCTAAAAAAGCATCCGATCATTAGATATAGGGTATGGAACTACTTCATTATAGTAGCCATAGTTTTAAAGGTAGCACTTTACATAATGTACTTTGTTATTTTTAAATTCTTAATTACCAAGTTTTAATCAACTTTGCACCTCTAGTTCTTCTGAATCATAATAGATTTCTTCTGTCTTCCTCTTCTTGATTGGCTATATATTTTAAAATTTGTATCTGTGTTTTTATTCAAAATGTAGGTTTGTTTCAGTCTGCCTGGTTTTGAAGTGCTCAAATGTTATTTTCATGAATGCCTTGTGCTGTTACCGATTGGCAGACAAGTAGAATTGTCAAACTGTAGAGTAGCAGGCTAATCTTGGTTCTACTTCCTGTTAGCAACGGCACATCGGTGTTATTCTGCCAGGGGTGGGATGCCAAGATGCCACTTAAACCCAGACTGACTAACACCTCTAACACTCTCTATGGGGGGAGTATGGGTTCTATCACCAGGAAAGTAAGTTCCTGTACTTTTCAATTTGACATATGGAGACTACTGGAACAGGTAGACAAGAGAGGGAAATATGAGATCTTGGCAGGTTCTTGGCAAGGATGGGAACCTCTATAGATTTTGAGAGGGATTTTCTTGATCTACTTACATGTTTTCACATGTGCATAGTCAGTGTAAAGATCTGCTTTTCCTGGCATAATCAGGTAGAGACTTGAAATTTGCAGTGCTCCTTGGAGGAACAGAGGTGAGGTGGATACAGAAGGAGAGTGGAGGGGACAAATAGGCCAGTGGCAGGCAGAGGGCCTGGAGAGAAAGACAGCCACAGGAAATAAACAGCATTGGGTTCGATAAAGGGTTTTAAAGAACAAAAGTACCATAAACACCCACTTTGTAGTTTTGGGCCATACTATAATGTAACTGCCTCAGATACCTACAAGCCTTCAATAAAACTCCACTACATAAACCAAACATGTATTTGAGGTTATTTAGGAACAAACAAATAAAAAGATTTATGGTGCACCTTAAGGTCATCTGAGGCCCAAAAGGAAGCCCATAGGAACAGAAGCACAGGAGAGGCTCAGGTTTCAATGGAACGATAACATTGCAGGGAGCTAGGATGGCAGCATGGTGGGAGGACCCTAGGCTTGCCTTGCTCCTTGAACACTGCTAGATAACTATCAAATCCTTCTCAATACTCAACATACTGACCTGAGGACTGAGAACAAACTGCACAACTAGAAGAGAGAAAAGGCCATAACGAGGAATGTAGGAAATGCAGAGACATGTTTTGGGAGAGAAACAGATCACTAATATTATCCTCAATGGCCTCTACAGGCAGGATCAAGACAGGGATGTCCACTCTCACCCCTGTTACTTAACACAGTACTGGAAGTCCTAGCTTCATCAATAAGACAACACAAAGAAAATTGACAAGGAAGAAGTCAAACTTTCACTATTTGCAGATGACATGATATTCTATAAATAAAACCCAAAAGACCCCACCAAAAAATTGCTAGAACTGATACATGAATTCAGTAAAGTCTCAGGATACAAAATCAATGTAGAGAAATCTGTTGCATTCTATACACCAATAATGAAGCAGCAAAAAGAGAAATCAATGAATCTATTCCATTTACAATTGCACCAAAACCTATAAGATACCTAGGAATAAACTTAACCCAACAGGTGAAAGGTCTATACTCTGAAAATTATAAAACATTGGCAAAAGAAGTTGAAGATGACATAAAGAAATGGAAAAACATTCCATGCTTGTGGATTGAAAGAACAAATGTTGTTAAAATGTCTATACTACACAAAGCAATCTACAGAGTTAATGCAACCTCTGTCAAAATACCAGCTGCATTTTTCACAGAGCTGGAACAAACAATCCTAAAACTTGTATGGAACCACAAAAGACCCCAAATAGCCAGTGCTAATCTTGAAAAAGAAAAGCCAAGCTGGAAGTCTCACAAGTCCTGACTTCAAGTTATATTACAAAACTATAGTGATCAAGATAGTATGGTACTGGCACAAAAACAGACACATAGATCAATGAAGCAGAACAGAAAACCCAGAAATGTACCCATAACTGTGTGGTCAACTAATCTTCAACAAAGCAGGAAAGAATACCCAGTGGAAAAAAGACTGTCTCTTCAACAAATGGCGTTGGAAAAACTGGAAACCAACATGCAAAAGAATAAAACTGGGGCACTTTCTTACACCATACACAACAATAAGTTCAAAATGAATGAAAGACCTAAATGTGAGACAGGAAATCATCAAAATCTTAGAGGAGAACACAGGCAGCAACCTCATTGACAATGGCTGTATCAACTTCTTACTAGATATGTCTCTCAAGGCAAAGGAAACAAAAGCAAAAACAAACTATTGGGACTTCATCAAAATAAAAGGCTTCTGCATAGTAAAGGAAACAATAAACAAAACTAAAAGGCAGCCTACAGAATGGGAAACGATATTTGCAAATGACATGTCTGGTAAAGGGTTAGTAAACAACATCTATAAAGAACTTATCAAATTCGACAACCCAAAAAACAAATAATCCAGTTAAGAAATGGGCAGAAGACATGAATAGACCTTTTTCCAAAAAAGACATAGAGGTGGCTAACAGACACATGAAAAGATGCTCAACTTCACTCATCATTGAGGAAATGCAAATCAAAACTACAATGAAATATAACCTCACACCTGTCAGAATGGCTAAAGTTAACAACACAGGAAACAACAAGTGTTGGCGAGGATGCAGAGAAAGGGGAACTGTCTTACACTGTTGGTGGGAATGAAAACTGGTGCAGCCACTCTGAAAAACAGTATGAAGCTTCCTCCAAAAGTTAAAAATAGAACTACCTTATGACCCAACAGTTGCACTACTAGCTATTTACCCAAAGGATATAAAAATACTGATTTGAAGGGATACATGCACCCCGATGTCTATAGCAGCATTATCAAGAATGCCAGATTATGGAAAGAGCCCAAATGTCCATTGACTGATCAGTGGATACAGAAGAGGTGGTATATACAATGGTATATATATACAATGACTATTACTTATCCGTAAAAAATAATGAAATCTTGCCATTTGCAGTGATGTGGATGGAGCTAGAGTGTATTATGCTAAGCGAAATAAGTCAGTCAAAGAAAGACAAATATCATATGATTTCACTCATATATGTAATTTAAGGAGCAGAACAGATGAACATGGTAGGGGGAAGTAGAGACAAACTAGAAAAAAAAACTCTCAACTATAGAGAACAAACTGAAGGTTGATGGAGGAGAGGTAGGCAGTGGGATGAGTTAAATGGTTGATGGGTATTAAGGACGGCACTTGTAATGAGCATCAGGTGTTGTATGTAAATGATCAATCACTAAATTCTACACCTGAAACTAATATTACACTATATGTTAACTAACTGGAATTTAAATAAAAACTTGAAAATATAAATTAAAAATTTGAAAAAAAAAAACATTAAAGTAAAAACTTGTAAGAGAAAGGGAATGCTGAGAATTCCTGGAGATATCTCTGAGTTCTATGAGTACATGCATATGTGTGTTTAGGTGTGTTTTAGAGAGTAGTAGAAGATGTTAGATTTCTCACTATACATGGAAAGGACTTCCCAACACTTTAATTTAAAAACAGTTTAAACAGAAAAATTAAATTAGCCCATAATTCTAAAGGATTTGGGGCTTCTTAGGCAAATAATACTTAAATTACACAATGAACATCTTTCGGATAAAATGGTGGTTCTACCTGTAAAGTACACTTGTAAGTGAGAGATATTTATTGTTTTATGCTTGTTTGATAAATTGGATAGCTCAGCTGGTTTGAGTCTCTGCTAATGAAACCATTTACGAGTTTACTTTTCACTCCAGACATTTCTTCTTGTGCAGAGGAAAATTCTGTGCCAAAGTCAGGGCCATTCCAGAGTGACTGACACAGAACAATGCAAAGTCCTACCCGGTTCTAGGCCCTGGCAAATGCCGTTCTAATCCCTGCCATCCCACCCCAGATAGAGTGGACTGTCACACACCTGGTGAGACTCAGCAGCGAAGTTATTGCTCCATAAATCATGGTATGCTCCCCACTCAGGAAAGAATGTCCTTTCCCTCATTCTTCTTCTATCCCATTGTGCTCTATTTGGACATCTTGAGTACTGTCGAGAAAGTCAGCCACAGTTACCAGCTGGGGTAACTAGTAAGGTTTTAAAGAGAAAAATGCTTTTGACAATTAATTAATTAACATCTGTAACACTTGATTACGTTGCACTATTATGCTTGTATCATATGCGAGGTTCACCATATTATGCAGTGAATCATTCCAGGTTCAGGGACCCCATCTTCTTATCCTTGAACCTTAGGTTCTTCCATAACAAGTGCTTATTTATGTGTATGTTACAAAATAAATTAATAAATTGGTGGATGGATGGTTGGATGAAAGATTAGATAAATCTCTTGCCCCCTTACACTTGCAGTTTCCCCAGAAAAAAGCCAGCCTTTTTGCTGTTGCTATATTTTGATTTTTTCTTTTTTTTAATCAGTGGAGAAGAAAATATTTATCTGTGAACTGAGGTAAAACTGAAAAGGAACTGCTTAGGACCAACCTTGTCCACAATCATAAAATACACCTTATGTAAACATCTCATAAAGAAGAATAAGAAAGAGATTGCGTATGGATTAGTGACAACCTGTCATTACAAGTAAGAAAATAAAACTAGAAATCTAGAGGTTAAGTTAGATCAATTATATATATACAGAACCTTAACATACACACACACACACACACACACACACACACACACACACATATATATAGGTGCACACACACACATACATGCATATATATATATTTGTATATCAATTAGAACTGAGAACAGGACAGACCCTATAATTAATGGGGATCCAGAGCCCTGTGTTCAAACATTATTGAGAATTTTTAGACAGCGACAATAGAGCATTAAACCAATCTCAGAGTCCTTCTAAGTGTGGGTCCCCATGTAACTATATGGTTTTCATACCAGGAATTCAGCCCTACAATTATTCCTTTTTTTTTTATAGCCCTTAGATATAATAACTTTTGTTTGTTTACAATTGTATACAGTTGTCTATCATGCTGTCTTCAACTGGAAGCTACAGCATGTCAAGGATTATGTTGCTTGGATATATTCCACTTTGTGGCTGTTATACATATTATTTATATCCTCAAACACTAATGCTTTTGTCTTCTAATCAGGATTGTTTACATAGCATACTTGCTTGGCATGTAGAAACTCTTGATAACTTTTAAAGAATTTGTTTTTTTAATGTTTTTTTTTTTGTTTATTTTTGAGAGAGAGACAGAGAGAGCACAAGTGGGAAAAGGGCAGAGAGAGAGGGAGACACAGAATCCGAAGTAGGCTCCAGGCTTCAAGCAGTCAGCACAGAGCCCAATGTGGGGCTCGAACCCATAGACCATGAGATCATGACCTGAGCTGAAGTCAGATGCTTAACCGACTGAGCCACCCAGGCTCCCCTTGATGACTTTTTAAAACAGAAAAAAATGTCTATTCTCTTTAATCTTAATAAAATAAAAGTTTCATCAAAGTCCCTGGATATTGGCAAGTAGAGGCACTGGTGAACAATAAATTTCCCATATAGTGTGTGTTTATATGTGTGAATTTTGAACATATACAGTATCTTTGGGAGGTATATTCTAAAACCTTCCCTCGAGACAAAGGTTAAATATTGCATTTTATACCAAATTCTAATTATGCCAATTATACCTCAGTTAGGAAATGACCTTTTTTACTCTTTTGAAGATGCTTTTCAAGTCAGAGTATTAACTGCAGATGCTTTGCTCTGGCTCCACTCAGAACACTGATTCCTCTGCCCTTTCAGTAGTAGCCAGTGAATGCTGGAAGTATTCTATGTGTCATTTCGCTACCAGGTTCCGTTTTGGGTATCTCTTGCATCAGTTCCATTGTTCTAATAGGTGTAACTTAACCTGATTATATTCTGAGTCCTTCAAATCAGCTCTGAAAAATTAGCTTTATTTTTGTAGCTTTCTTAAATACCAGAAACTTGCTTTAATCTGCTGCTTTAATTCAGTTATTATCACAACTCATCAGACACTTATTGACTAATTTTTCTCAATGATATACCAGGTACTATACTAGATAACTGTGCCTCCAATATCTAAAAGCCAGAAATACTGGGACAGGTAATAAGGCAGAATCTTATTACTAAAAAAACTCAAAGTATTTAAATGTATTATTAAGACAAAAAAAGTATTTATCTAAATAAAACTTATATATTAAGGTTATTGGAAATCTAGAAGTCATGAATTGTCTAAAACTCTCTTCTTTTATGGTACTCGGGGATGGGGGGGAATGGGAGGTCTAAGATACAGTTTTCCCTCATCAGCTCTTAGTAAAATATACCATGGGCTGTTTTTGTGGACTCTGGGCTTAAATGATTCCCTGTCATTTACATTTCTCTTTTCAACTAATTAGCAGGTGAAACTGGTATAAAGCCCTTGAATAAATATTTTTTACATAAGTGGGACTGATTTACTAGACTTAGTAAAATCAGATCTCCTAAGGGCTCTTACAGCAAAATTTTCTTAGAAGCACCATCATCGATGTTAATTATACCTCTTCACGCTAGAATCCATAGCACATAAGAATTTTTGTTGAATTTTATTTAAATTTTACCTGTTTCTTTATAAGCTATTTGGAATAAACCAATGCAGACTAAGAATAAGCCATGACAGAATGTATCTACTTTTCTTCCCAGCTGATTTCCAAAGGTCGTTTCCAGGTAGCAATTGACACATCCCAGGGCTCAGTTCCCAAAGAGGCATGCTGGAGAACACTAGATAAAGAATAGACTGACTAAATGATTTCTTGGAGGAGTGGCAGTGCCTTCTATAAGAGAAAAGCATAACTGCTTCTTAGTAGTAGCAGGGGGAATGAAGGGTTGGCAACGGGTGAACAGACTGTAGATGTGAGGTCAGAGAGAACTGAAAGAAATAGAAGATTTGGATTTTAGAAGTATTTTTGAGTACGTTCTACACTGCACTGTTTACAAACTGAGCCACATTAAAATATGCTGAAAGTAGGGAAACTGACTTAGAGACAGAAAAGATGGGGTAGAGATAAATGGAGAAGAATAAAAATGCTAGACCAGATCTTACCTGAGTGAGATTGCATGGTATTATCGCTCGATTCATAGATATGTCCATTAGGAATCTTTGGTTCTGAAAGACAGGGCTCAATTCAAATAGCCTAAACTACCATGGAGGCTATCGGGTTACTTAACTGGAAGTGCAAAGGTACACTGGTTTTCAGGATGGATTAAATAAGCAACTGCAGCTCCACTTGTCTGCAGCTTTGTTACTTTTTTGCTCTTGTAGGTGTCAGATTCATACTTGGGCTGGGAATAAGATGGTGGCAACTGCTCTGGATCTATCTATAGATGACAACTTCCCCACAGTGGGAGAAAGGATCATTTCTTGGAGTTCTTTGGTAATAGAACAAAAGAACAGTCCAGAAACTTCTTCTTTAATCTCATTGGCCCATGTTGGGTCACGTGCCCACTCATAAACCAATCATTGGCAAAAGAGATGGTATTCTTTCTCTTTAGACTGCCAGGGCCCATTTCTAATATTGGGCCAGCTCCTTGGCCCTGCATGGGAACTCTATCAACTGTCCGACACTGGGCTGCTTTTCCACTATTGGATATATTCGAGAATATTTGGTTAGCATATTTTTGTAGTGAAACTCTATTATAAGAGAAAAAATAATGATTTCTTTAGAAATAGAGATTTCCATCTCCTGTAATGCATTTTATTTTTTATTATGGAAATGATATTACTCCCTTTAGAAAACTGTAAATACAGAAAAGTATAAAGAACAAAATAAAAGTTATATACAATTTCTCACCGTCATTAACATTCTGAAAGCTTTGTTACTCTGTTCTTTATACATATTTGTTTATCACATATTCTATTTGTTGTTAATGACATAAACCCATTTAAAACTGATTTAAACAAAAATGAGAATTTATGTAAAGTACACCGGTGATATTCCAGGGAACCATAGGATATCAAAACCATAGGTGAGACAAGTACCAGAAATTGGGAAACAAGTGGGAACTTAGGGAGTAAAGGTTCTACCCTCTCTCTTTTTGTAGCATGGCTTTCCTTGCCTTGGAATACAGATACTCAGACATAGCCACCTCATAGGTCCCAACTGTGCACTTTATTATCTCTCTCATTTACTAAGAACAAGCCCATGTTCCTGGGAAGTCAGTCAGGTTTCCCAAGCTTGTGCATGGTTCACCCTTAGTCCAATCAACTGTGGCAAGGGAACGCTCACACAGAGTAACATGGCTGTGGGGGGGCTCTTGTGTGTAGGTAGTGGGTCATTTCTCAGAGAAAGAGAACCACTGTCCCCTGAACAGATGCCCCCCAAATGAGGTAGCATATTTATAGGCTCTGTAGATTAAGGCATGGATGTCTTTGAGAGGTCATTATTCTGTCTGCTTTAGATAGGAAATTAAGGAAACTTGGATAGAATGATTTTTTTCCAGTTGATTTTTATTTATTTTGAGAAAGAGGGGAGATAGCATGTGTGTGCACATGTGCAGGCATGGGGGAAGGGCAGAGAGAGAGAGGGAGAGAGAGAATCCCAAGCAGATTCAACACTTTCAGTGTGAAATCCTATGCAGGGCTTGAACTCACAAACCATGAGGTCATGACCTGAGCAGGAATCAAGAGTCGGAGGCTTAACCAACTGAGCCACTCAGGTGCTCCAAATGATTTGTTTTTAATTAATGAAATTGAAGACTTAATCATTTCCTCAAAGTGAGAAAAAAGGGATAAGGCTGGAACTATTTTCATCTTTACGAAGATAAGTAAAAGAGCACACAACTGGCAACAGCTTTGGCCAGCATTATCCATCTACTCTGATAACCAGGATTAATTTATACCCTGGCGTAAAGATTGCTTTGCTTACTTGGGATTGTTTCGTTCCTTATTTCCACTTATTTGTTTAATGTCTGTTTCTCCTTTAGTTTGTAAACAACATGGCGGTGTGGGAGTAGCTGTGTCTTCTTCTTCTTTTTTTTTTTTTTTTAACAGCTGTATTTTCTGTACCTAGCATCCATAGTAGGCACTAAATAAATATTTATTGACCAATTTAAATAAATCCTACTGGACAGTCTGACATTTCCACACTTGCAAATTTCAAATGGTTTTACTGGTAATGAAACCCAGAAGCTTCCACAATAACCTACAGCTCAAGACATGGTTTCCAAGCCATATGGTTCAAAGGCTCTCTTAAGCTCAGCAAGCCTAAATTCCCCAGTCACTCCCTTGGTCAGCAAGTGCTGTTCTAGATTGATGCTGGGCTCTCGTAGGCACTTAGAGGCATGCCAGGGTGGGATTTATCTTGACACCTGATGACTCATTTTTCTCACCAGAGTCCAAATTCCTGATTTAATTTTTTAAATTATTTTTAAATGTTTATTTTTGAGAGAGAGAGAGAGCACAAGTAGGGATGGGCAGAGAGAGAGAGAGAGAGAGAGATACAGAATCAGAAGAAGGCTCCAGGTTCTGAGCTGTCAGCACAGAGCCCAATGTGGGTGCAAAGTCATGAAACACAAGATCATGTCCTGAGCCAAAGTCGGATGCTTAACCAACTAGCCACCCAGGTGCCGCTCCAAATCCCTGATTTCAAAGTCATGGATTAGATAGTCTTTTCTTCTAAAAGTATACAACTGCTTGCCCCTAATATAGGTGGAGATGTTTTTTAATAGCTTTACTCAGCTATAATTGATATACCAAAAAAAAACCCTACAGATATTTAAAGTATACAATTTGATGATTTTTGACATATGTATATACCATTGATGAAGTCATAAACCTGTCTATCACCTCCAAAAGTTTTCTCCAGCATTTTTGGTTTTTATTGGTTGTTTTTTATTTGTTGTGTTAAGAACACTTAACATGAGCTCTACCCATTTAAGACATTTCTAAATGTACAGTATTGTCAACTGTAGGCACAATGTTGTACAACAGTTTTATAGTAGCTTCTCAAAGAGTACTGCTTTCCTTCTTCCAGAATTTATAAATTGACCCATTAACCATGAGGTGCCCATTGCAGTGTTTCTGGTACAGCCAGTTGTCCCCAGGTCCTCCTATCATTCTTCTTTGTGTGAAGTCATCCTTGAGGGGTGGAGATTGCCCTGACTCTAGGGTGGCTCTTGGGAGCAATGTTTAATCAGCAATAGCCATTACCTCATATTAAATTCCAGCCACAATACCATGTGCAATCTGGCCATGACCCTCACATTTCAAATTACAGTGAACTTGGATTACGTAATTCTGAGCTACATATTTCCTTCAGACATGAAGTTGGCTCTTCTGAGTCATTGAGATCAGGGAAATTTCTAAGCATTGTTTTTCTATTTGGAATGATAGATTGGTGTTGATCTGCCCAATTCTTTTGCTGATCAGGAAAAACTAGACCATGAACTGAGGTCAAGAGTAGTCTCTGATGATCAAAAATAATAAAGGTAAATTAATCTTTGGTGACTTAACCCTTAACAACATAAGAAATTTTAAGATTTTAAGTAGTTTAAAATATTAAATACAAAATTCATTTAATTTTGCTCATTAGAAGGCAACTCCATTCAGAATCCCACAACAAGAGTCCATGAGTCTTAAAAGGAACAAATTCAACCATTTAGGTGAAGCAATCGGTTTAAGAATCTCATCTCACTTCCTACAAAAGAGCAAATTCTAAGTAATTGGAAAGCTAAACATAAAATTAAATAATATTTTTTAAAAAATAATCAAATATTCATCAAACCTTTAGGAGAAGAAATGTGCAAGCAACTGAAGAAATTACAAAATATTGAAAGATACATCTACATAAAATATTGAATACATCTAAGAAAAAACATAATCGCTTTTTTTCCTGGTTGTGGCGCCTTGCATTTAGGGGCTCTTGTCTACATCCACAATCTTGGGGTCCAAGGGTCCTTGGCTGTCGGTGGTCTTCAGATGCAAGAAGACCGAAAATGGCCACCACTGTGGTGTGCTGCAAGCCGGTACCAGCCTCGTCAAGATTAATGAGTGACCCCTGGGGATGATGGAGCCACACACGCTACAGCACAAGCTATTGGAACCAGTTCTGCTTTTGCACAAGGAGCGATTTGCCAGGGTGGACACGGAGTCCGAGTGAAGGGTGGTGGTCATGTGGCCCAGATTTAGGCAATCCACTTGTCCATCTCCAAAGCCCTGGTGGCCTATTATAAAAATACGTGAATGAGTCTTCTAAGAAGATCAAAGATATTCTCATCCAGTTCAACCCACCCCTGCTGATAGCTGATCTCCGGCGCTCCGAATCCAAAAAGTTTGGTGGTCTTGGTGCTGGTGCTCGCTACCAGAAATCCTACCAATAAGTCCATCATGGGGATCAGGGTTCATGCCTATAAGAAATAATTGTCAGGGCACTGAAACAAAAGAAAAAATATAATGGAAATTAAAAGTTAAATAGCATATTGGAGAAAATTATTTGTTATACCAGAAAGGATTAATTTTTGTGTAAAGATATAACATATTTTGATAAAACCAATGAGATCTGATAGGAAAGTGGAAAAAGAACAAGGATACTCTTTTTGGTTTATTTTTAAAATTTTTTATTTTTATTTAAATTTTCATTAACATACAGTGCAATATTAGTTTCAGGAGAATTCAGTAATTTATCATTTACATAATATGACTTCAGTGCTGATCACAAGGTGCCTTATTTAATACTGGAGAACTCACAAACTAAAAATAGAACTACCCTAAATCCACCAATTGCACTAGTAGGTATTTACCCAAAGGATACAAAAATACAGATTTGAAGGGGTACATGCACCCTGATGTTTATAGCAGCATTAGCAATAATAGATAAACTACAGAAACAGCCCAAATGTCCATTGACTAATGAATGGATAAAGAAGATATGGTGTATATATACAGTGGAATATTACTTGGCCATCAAAAAGAATGAAATCTTCCCATTTGCAACAGTGTGGATGGAGCTAGAATGTATTATGCTAAATGAAAACAGTCGGTCAAAAAAAGACAAATACCATATGATCTCACTCATATATGGAATTTAAGAAACAAAAAAGTAACCATATGGGAAGGGGGAAAAGGGATACTCTTGATTAATAAAAAAAAAAAAAAAACCACTAGTTGATAAAAATACAGAAAAATGTTCTGCCTTGTGGTCATCAATGAAAAATTTTAAGAACCAAGATACCATTTTAACTTCTTTAGTTATTTATTTATACAGTAGGTGATTCACTCCACCAGCCTTTATGAAATGGGAACAGGCAAGGTGGTTAAGGATTAAGTGATTAAACACGCAGAGTTCTTCCCTCAGTGAATTTCAGCCCCTTGAAGAGAGAAAACCCCAAAGAGAGAAAAAAGTAGTAAAATATACCTGGTGTAAGAAATAGCTTCAGAAATATTTCATATCATTAATAATATTACTATCTTCTTATACTGCAAGAGCAAAATTGTTATCACCTTTTTTGGACAGAAATTTGTCAAAGTATTTTAAGAACTCTAATTCATGAACTCTAAATTCATACTCTTTGATTCCATCATTATTTTTCTGGGCATCTAGCCAAAAGAAAGCATTTATGTTCAGAAAAAAAATTCACAAAGATTTTCATAACACCATTATTGATCAGTATAAGAGCAAAAGATTGGGAGAATCTTAAATGGCCAAACTATAGAGAAATTATGGTTCCTCCACTTAATGAAATATAGCCATTAAAGGTAAGTTTCATGGAAAGTATGCTATAAAGCAAATATTTGAAATCTGAAATTGTATACGTACAAAAAAATCTATTTAATAAACTGTACCTAAAAATGTCCCTGAATAAAGATGTTAGCAGAAGTTATGTTTGAATATAGCAGTTGTAGTAATGTTATGGCTCCTAATGATTCACTTTGTTCATAATTGTGAGTGTTTCCTGCCTTATCACATTCATTCTGGGCTTAGCCATGTGACTTACTTTGGCCAGTGGAGTACGCATGCACTGTATCCCAGGAGAAGCTTTAAATGCAATTTCATGAGAATAGCACATCCCAAACAAGGACTACTCCTCCAGCCTAGATCTTGGGATAAGACCTGAGTCACCCCACAAATCTCCTGTAGTGTGATAGCGAAATGAATATGTTATTGCAAGTTGTTGGGGTTTTAGAATTGTTCATTTCTTCAGCAAAGCCTAATTAATACAGAAACTTTGTGTTTATCTTTTAGAATTCTGATAAATTCAGAAATTCAGAAATTTAAAATTTCAGAAATTTTAAATTTCTGTTTTCGGAAATTTCTTAGTAAGTATTTAATGATTTTCAAAGTTTCAAATGCAAACAAGTATCTCTCCACCAAAACAAACAACAGCCCTGGAGGGAAATGAAAATAGTTATTTTCACATGAGATGGAAGATCATGTCTGAGTATCATGGGAAATTATTATGACCTGTCCTGAGGATTTAAAAGAAGAAACAAAAAAACCTCGGTTAAGTAACAGTTTTTCACTCTTAAACTTTATTTTTTTTTAGTTTCTTATTGAAAACAAGGGGGAAAGCCATGGGGACTGAGAATCAGGAACAACTAATGAAGATCCAGATTCTGGAACAAACTACATCCTTCTACGGAGCATTCTTTCCCTTCCTAGCTCATTCTTACTCTTTCCAATTCATGTTCTCCTTATTGCCTCAGAATAGTAGGAATCAGCTCTACCACTATTATGCTGGCGATGAGTGCAGTGGCTCTGCCTGTTGGCAAGGGTGACAATAAGAGACCCCTCATATTTAAAGTACACAATGAGCCCTTAATAAAGCAAATAATATTCAAAGTATTCATTAGAGACAGTATTTTTCTTGTTCCAGAAATGAGAATAAAAACCAGTCTGTAAACTCACTGCTGCCAGCAACATATCTGAAATAGCAGGAAATTTTATCTTAGGGGAAAATAAAGAGATTTCCTTTGTGGAAGAATTGCCAATACTACACAGGGAAGAGAAATGTCAACCATGATTGGTGTCTAAAGAGTGATCAGATCACTAAGGCAGGTAACACAAACTATCTTAAAATTTTTTTTAACGTTTATTTATTATTGAGAGACAGAGAGACACAGAGCATAAGCAGGGAAGGGGTAGAGAGAGGGGGAGACACAGAATCTGAAGTAGGCTCCAGGCTCTGAGCTGTCAGCACAGAGCCGGACGCGGGGCTCGAACTCACAAACCATGAGATCATGACCTGAGCTGAAGTCGGATGCTTAACCGACTGAGCCACCCAGGCACCCCATCACAAACTATCTTAAAAGATTTATGCCATACAAAACCTCAATGAGAACAGCTTCCTAAGTAAAATTCATCGTGCCTCACTGAATGTAACTTTTTTTGATTTTTCAAGTAGCAATGTCATGTGAGATGATTAGTAATTAATTGTTTGAGATTTGCTTTCAATCATGTGCTGTTACATATATTTTCTCATGATTGCCCTTATGGCTCATAAATAAATCCATCTAAATTAGTAACTCCCATTAGTCTCAATGAATTATGAATATTTCTTTCAAACGAGTGTTATAATTTTTAGTTACATAATTATAAATAAATTCTTTAATATTCATTTCTTCCACTGGACTCACCACCATATTCTCAGTGTCCAGTATCTGGGAAGCATGCAATAAATATTTGTTGGTTAGTTGGTCGAGGGATTGCATGAGTTAGGAAGTCAGATTACATGACCAAAAGTTGTGGGTTTTTTAAAAAATGTTTATTTATTTTTGAGAGAGAGACAGAGTGTGAACTGGGGAGGGGCAGAGAGAGGGAGACACAGAATCTGAAGGAGGTTCCAGGCTCTAAGCCATTAACACAGAGCCTGATGCAGGGCTCAAACTCATGAACCGTGAGATCATGACCTGAGCCGAAGTCAGATGCTTAACAGACTCAGCCACCCAGGTGCCCCCAAAAGTTGTGGTTTTATGATATCCATATTTCTACAGACAAGGATTTCTATGCACTCTAGAAGATCTGATGGATTTCCTCCTGCTTCCCCACAGTGAGAAATACACCATAAATAAAGTTAAAGCTCAGAGAAGTTAGTTTTCTGCATATCACACCATAGTGGTTAAGAGGATCTGGAGCTGGACCAGCCCCATGCTGCCTGTTTCACAAGCATCTGTGCGATAATAGAAAATAGATATATTGGCCTCTGCCCCTGGTTCCTGGCACAGAGATCCTAAAACTCTGGTAAATTCCTAAGTGATAAGAACACTAGGAACATCTTTTGCTCTATTGAGGCAATTCTGGGTGGGCTTCTGAATGACTCCTGGAAGTGGGCTGGTCACCAGAAAGACCAAGCCATGATTAGAAGCTTGGCATTTTTAGCTACCCTCTGCCACATCCTCCAGAAAGGGAAGAGGGACCAAGCGTGGAGTTAATAATTGATCATGCTTATGTGAGGAAGCCTTTATAAAATCTCAATAGCATGGGGTTCAGAGAGCTGCAAGTTGGGTGAACACATTGATGTACTGAGGGGTGACACCCCCCCAACTGCACAGAAACAGAAGTTCCTGCATTCTGGACCCTCCCAGACCTTGCCCTATTTATCTCTTCATCTGGCTGTTCATCTGTATCCTTTATTATATCCTCTAATATACAGGTATATGTAAGTAAGTGCTTCCCTATGTTCTGTGAGCCACTGTAGCAAATGAAGGGAACCCAAGGAAGGGTCATTGGAACCGCTGATCTATAGCTGGTTGATCAGAAGCACAGGTGATAACCAGGGCTTGTTATTGGCATCTGAAATGGATGGTGATGGTGGGGAGTAGTCTTATGGAACTGAACCCTTAACCTATGGAATTTCAGGTGCCTCCAGGTAGATGGTGTCATAATTGTGTTGACTTGTAGCACATCCAGCTAGCATCACAGGGAATTGCTTGGTGTGGGGAAGACAAAACCCCACGGTTGTTGTCCAGAAAAGTAAGAAGTATTGTGTTGTGTGTGAGTAGTAAAGGAGGCACACGAGGTGAGGGTGGGAGGGAAACTGAGTCTTTCTTATACAATGACCATGGACAAGTCACCTAAATGCTCTGTGTCCCGGGTTTCTCTTTTATAAATTGGAGATAATAAAAGTACCTACCTCATGTTGTTGTTTTAGGATTTTAGGTCCTTAAAAGAGTGTCTGGTACATAGTAAGTGCTATATAAGTGTGAGCTATTATTATTCAGTAATTGAAAATAATCTAGGCTCTCTGATTCCTAGCATCATGGGTTCCACTATCTATTTAACACACTGACCTGGTATTTTCTGTGGGAGGTATGAATCTAGGGTTTGAGGATGCAAAAACAATATAGACGGTCCTTTCTCTTGAAGAACATGCAACCCAAGAAGGATAAATAAGGCAAAAGACAGATATCCCAGTGAAATCATGGTCAATGACACTGCTGACTCACACTCCAAATGCTTCTGGAGTATAGAGGGCAAAATAACCAACCCAGCTTAAGGCAAAATGAGGAGTGCTTAACAGATGAGTTGCCATGTCAGCTGGGCTGTGAAGGATGTGTACGAGTTGGATAGGTCCGACAGATCCACATCCGTGACACCTCCTGTTCTCTGAAAATGGAGTCTTATTTTTTCAAGAACCCCAAAGAGATTTCCTGATCTTGAGGCAAGTCCTATGGGCTATATTGAAATCAGTTTAAACCAGTCCAGGTAACATCTGTCCTCTTTGCCATCAGTTGGTTCAATCTGTCAAATTAGAGGTAAGGGAAGGCTGGCTGAAAAAGGCTGCCCTTCCTGAATTAAGCAGACAAAGCCTTATGAATCGAAGGCTGCTGTTTGCTTTCCCTCCCTCCACCTGCCAGTAAACAGATAACACTGCCTGGAAAGAGATGTGGCAGAGGTGAAAGCCAAGTGGCCTCCAAGGAGAGAACAGGGAGATGGAAGGAGCCCATTTCCCTGACATTGTTTTGGGTCACCACAGCATCCCTGAACTTCCTACCTCTAGTCTTGTTGAGGGAGAAAAATAAATCCCAATTTGTTTAAATCACTATGGTCAGGTTTTCTTACTTAACAGCTGAAAGCACTGCTAACTTACAAAGAGGCAAAGAGGGAAAGTGGGGCTGTATTTAAACAGAGCAAAGTCTGGGGCGCCTGGGTGACTCAGTCGGTTAAGGACACGTGATCTCACAGTTCGTGGGTTCAAGCCCCACATCAGGCTCTGCACTGACAGCTCAGATCCTGGAGCCTGCTTCACATTCTGTGTCTCCCTCTTGCCCCTCCCCCATTGTGTGTGTGTGTGTGTGTGTGTGTGTGTGTGTGTGTGTGTGTGTGTGTGCGCCCTCTCTCAAAAATAAATAAATGAACATTAAAAAAACAGAGCAAAATCTGTGCAAAAGCTTGTTTTGCCTACAAATAGGTTAGAAGCTTAATAAGGCAGGAGTGAGTATGGATAATAAAAGGAAGAGAGAAGAGTTGTGGGGCTAGACATGTAAGGAAATGAAGCTGGACATGTAAGTCCCTAATGCTACATCTTTGGATTTGGATTTGTATCTTACTGATAATAGCAGCCAACAGAACATTTTAGGCAGCTAAATGATGTGATCAATAATGCTGATATAGGAAAATAACCCAGTCATTTGTGTACAATGCACTGGAAACCAGTTAAGAAATGGGAGTAGCAGTTTAAGAAAGAAGATGAACCAAAATAGCAATATGGAATGAAGAAGAAAGGTCAGCTGCATGAGGCTTTCCAGAGGATCCTATTTTTGGCAAGAGGAAGCTTCCTTATTGTATTGGTCCTTCAGAAGCTGGGAAATTTATGGAAGGGGTTGATAAGTGAACTTGGCGTCTGGAGTAGGATGCCTGAATTGAATCACAGGTCCGCTGTTTGGCACCTGTGTAAGCTCCCACATGACCCTCAACCTCACAAAGCCAAGGTTCTGACCTGTAAAATGTGTTCAATAACACAATTAGTTTCATTTAATTAATAGAAAGTTACATGCCACCTACAATATGCCGGGTAGTTTCTAAGTTCTTTACAAATAGCATTGCAAAATGTAGTCCTCATGTAGTACTGCCTCATATTGTTGTGGGAATTAATTGAAAACAATGATAGTAAAGTGTCTGACATACTGAATGCCCTCAATAAACACTAGCTTCAGCTACTCCTTTTTTCTGTTGAAATTGTTACAGTGAAATTTCTCTTTTTATTTCTTACCCTTTGCATGTGTACATAGTAAATAGCAGTACAGAAACATCCCATTTCTTTTATTTATTCTCTCTCTCCCTCCTCCTATCCCTCTGTCTCTCTTTCTCCCTGTCCCTCTCTGAGAGGGAATGGTCAGGTTTATTGCAATATAAACTATGTGAGGTAAATTCCACCCTTTAAATGACTGATGCGTTTTAACAAATGTGTACAGTCATGTTGTCATTACCAATTTGAAAGAATTCTGTCCCCCCTATTTCTATCACCCAAAAAGGTCCTTCTTGATCTTTTGCAAATCAACACTCTCCTCCATCCCAGAGCCCCTAACAAACCACTAGCTGATTTCTCTCCCTCTTTTAGTTTGTCTTGTCCCAAAATTTTACATACATGGGATCATATAGCATCACGTTCTCACTTTTTTCACTTGGCAGGGTGCTCTTGAGATACTGTAGTATTTGTAGTATTCTGAGTATCGCTGAGTACTTTTTAATGTAGAAATGTACAGGTAGTTTATCAAATAAATTGTCTTCAAATATTTTGCCCCAGGCTGTAGCTTAGTTCACACTGTCTCCAGAATGTCTCTCAAAGAGCAACAGCTTTTAATTTTGATAGTTTATGTTTTTTGTATCTTAAGTCTTTGTAACTCTAAGTCACAAAGATTTTTTATGTTTTCTTCCAGAAGTTTTATGGCTTCATGGCATACATCCAGGATTGTGGTCATTTTTGAGCTGTATTTTGTATATGGTCTGAGATGTAGGTTACAATTCATTAGTTTGCATATGGATGTCAAATCATCTAGGCATCCTTTGTTCTGTAAGACCACTCTCTGTTCTTGAATTACCTTGGTAGCTTTGTTGAAAGTTAATGTCTGTACATGTTTATTTCTGAATGCTATTCAGCTTCATAGAACTATGTGTTTTCATTCCATCTTAATTGCTAGAGCTTACAGTAAGTTTTGAAATCAAGTAGTGGGAGAGTCCCTAACTTTACTTATTTTTTTCAAAAACTTTGGCTACCTTAAGTTTTTTTTTTTTTTGTTTTTCATCTAAATCTAAGAAGAGCTTTTCAATTTCTAGAAAAGGAACTGCTGGGATTTTGATTGAGATTGCAATGACATATACAAATCTATAGACAATTAGGGGAGAACTGACATCTTAACAAATTTAAGTTTTCTGACATGTGAAATATATTTCTCCAATATTTAGAACTTAATTTTCCTGGTAATGTTTGTTTCACTAATATTTTAGATTTTGTAAATATTTTGTTATATATATCCCTAAATATTTCCTGGTTTAATGCTATTATTCATGGTATAGACATTTGAATTTTAATTTACAGTTGCTTGTTGCTACTATATGGAAAAACAATTGATTTTTATATTTATTTTCTATCCTGCGAATTTGTTAAACTCACTAATTCTAGAGGTACTTTTGTAGATGATTTAGATTTTTTATATAGATGACCATATCATGTGCAAATAAAGCCGTATGTTTCTCTATTTCCAATCTCTATCCCTTTTATTTATTTTTTCTTGCTTTACATCACTGACTAGGACTTCCAATACAATGTGAATAGAAGTAGTGAGAGTGGATACCCTTGCCTTGGGTATCTGAGAGGAAAAGCATTCAGACTTCCACTATCAAGTCTGACGTTAGCTGTCAGTTGTTCATGGATGACCTTTATTAGGTTTTAGAAGTTTCCTACCATTTCTAGTTTAGTGAGAATTTTTATGATGAATGGGTGTTGAATTCTGTCAAATTATTTTTCTGTATCGAGCTGAGTACATGGTTTTGCTTTTACAGTCTGTTTAAATGCTGAATTATATTGACTTGGGGATGTTGAAACAACCTCAGATTCTTTGGATAAGCTCTGTTGTTCATGAGACAGTATCCTTTTTATATATAGCAAGATTCAGTCTGCTGGCATTTTGTTAAGGTTTTTTTTTTTTCCATTTGTGTTCTATTTTCTGTAAGAGTTTGTGTAGAATATGTATTATTTCTTTCTTAAGTATTTTGGTAAAATTCATCAGTGAAGCCATCTGGGCTGGCAGTTTTCTTTATGGGAAGGTTTTTAACTACAAATTCAATTATTTTAATAGATACAGTGCTATTCATGTTATCTGTTACTTCTTGAGTGAGCTTTGGTTTGTGTGTTTCCAGGAATTTGCCCATTTCATGGGCATTGCCCATTTCAAGTTTATTAACATAAAGTTGTTCATAATATTTACTGGCTACCCTTTAATGTATGTAGAGTCTGTAGTGATGGCCCCTCTTTCATTCCTAATGCTATTAATTTGCTATTCTTGTTCTCCTGCTTATTCAGTCTGACTAGACATTTATCAAATTGTTACTCATTTAAAAATAACCAGCTTTTAATATCATTACCTTTTTAAATAGATTTACTGCTTTTTATTTAATTGATTTTTGCTCTTAGCATTGTTTTCTTCCTTCCTGCTTTGTTTGTAATTTTATCTTCTTTTTCTAGTTTTTAAGATGAATGTGTGATCATTCATTTAAGACTTCTTAAAATTTCCAATCTAAACATTTGTTGCCATAAATTTCCTTTTCAGCACTATTTTAGTACCATCTCACAAATTTTGATATGATCTATTTCATTTTCATTCACTTCAAACTAATTTCTAATTACTTTTGGGCTTCTTCTTTAATCCTTGGATTATTGGAAGGGTATTTAATTTCAAATATTTAAGGATTTTTTTCAGGTGTCTTTCTGTTTCTTTCATTGCTGTGAGAAAACTTATTTTGTATGATGTCAAACATTTTAATTTACTGAAATCTGTTTCATGGTCCAAAAATTTGGTAAATATTCCAAGTGTATTTTTATTTATTTATTTATTTATTTGAGAGAGAGAGAGAGAGCACGAGCATGCATGAGCAGAGAGGGGCAAAGAAAGAGGGAGAAAGAGAATCCCCAGCAGGCTCCACACCGTCAGAGCAGAGCCAGTCGTGGGGCTCAAACTCACAAACCATGAGATCATAACCTGAGCCAAAACCATCATGACCTGAGCAGAAAATAAGAGTTGGACACAACCTACTAAGTCACCCAGGTGCCCCTCCCAGGTGTATTTTAAAAGAACATGTTTTCTTCTGTTGAAGGTTGAAGTAGACTATAAATGACAATTAGGCTCAGATATTCAGATTTGCCATATATTTGCTAATTTTTTTAAACTTCATTTTCTACCATTTTCTGAGAGATCAGTTGTAAAGTCACTGAGCTAATCATTGACCTATTATTCTCTTTTCACTGTCTGTTTTTGCTTTATGCATTTTGAAGCTCTGTTACTATGTACAAGCACATGAATACTGTTTTATCTTCTTGATGGATTGATGTATTGATAAAATGTAATGGCTCTTTTTATCCTGGGCTGTATATATATCCTGTGTTCTGATGTCTACTTCATCTGATAGGAATATATTTACTTCATCTTTCTCTTGATTAGTTTTTCCATGCTACATATCTTTTTCATTTTTTCTCCTTTAACACTTTAACACTTTTCTCCTTTGCCCGCTTTAACATCTACATCTATATGTTTAAATTGAATTTCCCTGCAGATAATATAATTGAGGCTTGCATTTTGATTCAATTTAATAATCTTTGCCTTTAATCAGGATGTTTAGGCCATCAACACTTAGTGTAATGATTAACATGATTGGATTTAAATCCTCTTCCCAGTTTGCTATTTGTCTCATCTATTTTTTTGTACCTTTTCCCCCTTATTTCCTGCCTTCTTTTGCACTAATTGAATATGTCTTATTCCATTCATCTTCACTATGGCTTATTAGCTATGCTTTCTTTTTCTAGTAGTTGCTCTAGGGCAGTGGTTTTCAAAGCAGGAGATTTTTTTTTTCCTTAAGAGTATATATGTTGATGTCTGGAGACATTTTTGACTGTCATGACTTAATGGATGTAGTGTTGGCATCTAGTTGGTAGAGGCCAAGGATTTGGTTAACCATTCTGTAATACATGGGGCAATATGTCTGAGAAGCCCTCTGTGACTTCATATTTCTCTTATTTCTCCCACACGACCTAACAACCCTCTCACAGGTGATGACCTCCTCTTGTACTTCATGAAGCAAAGGGAAGCCATGAGACACCATCCCATTCCCCTTATTCCACCAGAGCTGCACAACTCACATCTGTATTCTTCCCAGTGGATGTTCCCTCATCAGGTCCTATCTCTATACAACTACTTGGGATCCCATTCATCCTCACCACCATCTCAAGGGCTTTGCCCTCAGTTAAACCCTCACACTCTTGTATCATCAATCAATTTCTGTCTAAAGGATCATTTTCATCATCATACTTATATGCTCTACTATCTCCTTCTAAGAGCAAATAAACATGTCTCTGTTGATCCCACATCCCCTTCTAACAACTGCCACATTCACTGCTCCCTTTCATAGACAAATGTAGTTGAAGAGCTGCCCATGCTTGATCTTTGTCTACCTCCACCCATTTCTTCAGTTCCAGTTTCACCTTATATGTATCTCAGATGGACCGTCCCTGATCACCCTACCTATTTGTGTGTGTGTGTGTGTGTGTGTGTGTGTGTGTGTGTGTGTGTGTGTGTATGTATTTATGAAAGGCTAATTGTTTGCTCCCTCACCAGAATATAAACATCATGCAACAGGAACCATATCAAACTTTCCCACTATTGCATTGTACTATTATCTGTGACTGTCATGGAGCCTGGCATATAGTAAAGGCTCAGAATATTCCATAATGACTGACTGACAATAGGAGCCAATAAGCAAATGGAACACTGCCATTGAAAATAGGGTATTAGTTGTAATGTTTAAAATACACTCTTTGGGGGGTGTCTGGGTGACTCGGTTGAGCATCTCACTCTTGATTTTGGCTCAGGTCATGGTCCCAGGATCATGGGATCAAGCCCCACGTTGGGCTCTGCACTGAGCATCAAGCCTGCTTAAGATATTCTCTCTCTCTCTCTCTCTCTCTCTGTCTGTCTCTTTCTCCCTCTAGCCTTCCCCTTGCTCATGCGTTCAGTCTCTCTCTCTCTCTGAAATAAATTATTTTTCAAAATATACTTTTTGGAATGTGGCATGGCTATTTTAAAATTTTCACTGTATTCATTGTTTTGAACTTGAAACTTCTTTTATTATAATGCTGAAAGGACAAAGTTGTAGCAGTATCAGGTTGTCCCCTTGACATATCCTTTGTGGGCAATTTAATGGTGAATGTATATGTATATGTATATGTATATGTATATGTATATGTATATGTATATGTATATGTATACATGTATATTCACCAATCACTATTTCCCAAGCATGGCTACAAATCTTTCAGAGTTTATAACTTCTAATTTTAAAGAATTCAGAACTAAATGATTTACAGTGTTCCAGTCCTCTGTAAGGTACCTTTTCCCATTTTTCCCTGTTTTTTCCTTAATCTTGGACCCTGTGTAGAGTTGCAGTCTAGAAAACGACAGGCAATAATTTTACAAAATATATGAGATTATCGTTTCAAACTGCCTACAATTTAACTTTATTAACATGCTCATTTATCAAGTTTCTTGCAGTTTTCAAGGAGCACTAATGTAAATTCAAATGAGCTTTAAAAAAAAATGCTTACAAAAGCCCATTAAAACACCACATGTTTCTCTTTCCTTTTACTATATTTCATTTGCCATTACTGGTGATGACCACCAGAGTATTTTTATATAAATCACAACTGCTTTTCCAGCCTCATTGCACAGTGTCGTAGAGCATTGTTTATGACATCATGGCACTTTATCAGGAAAGTACTTGTGATGATGTGAGCAAAGGTTAGTGTGTTCAGTCCTTCATCTTAGCCTCAACACAACCCCCTGATGGCCTTTTCCTCTCTTGGAACTTATCAAAACTATGATCCTGAAAGTATTCTTAGAAACAAGAGTTTGTGTTCAAAACTATGTAATGTTAAACAGAAGCACTTCAAACGAAAAGAAATTTTATAAATAACTAAAATCACCTCATCTTGGAGTGCTAGAAATATCAGGAAGGCAGAAATTCTCCCCCAGGCTTTCCCCATGTCACTCCCCTGGATTTCAGGTTGCACCAGAAACCCCAAATCAGGCAAACCAATGATGCACACATTCCTCTGAAAACATTCAACTGTTTAGCCATCTCATAAGATTTCAACCAGTTTCAGCTTCAGTTTCTGAAAGATGTCTTAAGAAATTGTGTTCTAGTTATTTTAATAACTTTGCTGATCACAAAGTCCTCAAGTTGAAGGGGAGATTGTTGAAGTCAAAGGCATCTCTCGTTTTTATATTTCAATTTCTTTCTTTGAAATGCTATTCCATTTCAAATGGACTCCGTCAATTATCAGTTTCTTCTAGCATCATCATATTTGAGCAGAAAAGGGGCAATTGTATGTTTTGATTAATGGTTTCCAAGAAGCTAAAGTCACATAATGCTCATTATTTTAGCAGAAACAGTGTCCTTTGTTCTGATTTATTATACATATTCTTAAACTGGGCTTATCGTATCGCTCCAGTGATTTTTGCCTCAGAGGAATATTTTGAATTTTGAAAGTCATAGTAGCATTTGGTGACTGATTAAAATATAACAACTTATCTCAAAGATGGCTCCTTGTTTCCTCTCCTCCAGAGAACCTTAAAAAATCTGAGAAATGTCGATACTAGAGCCTTTAGCTATGTGAGAATCCTTTAAGAAGAGATCTTTGAATTACTTTTAAGAAGTATTTTAAAAAGTAATTGCTGGTATTGTCAAAGAGAAAGGTTTTCCTTGTAATGATTGTGGAGACAAACATAGTAATTGTAAAATGTCTTTTCCCCCCTAGAACTTACTAATGTACCTGATAGGAATGTGATATTTACTCACTTTACTACACTTTGGAGTTGATAATTTTTAAACATGGTGAAAATGGTCAACAGAGGACTTGAGGTTAAGATGCCCTTTCTGTGGTGATGGTCATTGTTCAATTATGTAAGAACTGACAATTTCAAAACTATTTTTTTAAACCGTCATTTGCTTTACCACTATTCATTCAGTATTATAGTCAAAATCCCTGATGCAGGAGAAATGTAATTTTGTGTTTATAACTAATGGTAACAAAAAATATATGTGTGTTTTCTAAACACAATTGAATTCTGACTGCTTTAAGTTCACCCTCAACAACTGATGTGAAAAACCCGTATTACTGGAGTTAGTATTAGCCTACTTGCTGGGGAGTTCTTGAAGCCCCTGTTGTTAAATAGGAAGACTACACTGTCTGGACACAGGGCTAGTATCTTAATCCATTTGTAAGTGCAGGCATACTTCTCAATGCAGTAAGCCCGCTACAAGGACAAAATAACATTGCTCCTTTCATCAGTTATTTTGTGGTGATTTATGTTTTTAATTTGGATGTGAAGGTAACATCTAACCATGATAGTTTCCAGTGTCATTCCAGAGCCATAAAGGTTTAAATACTGGCCGTAATTCTTCATTGAAGTTATATTGGGTTTAATCAGCACCTATTATGTACACTCTTTGCTCCAGATGACATCACAATGGACATTATAGCCACCAGGCCTCAGAACAATAGTATGATTTTAATTGCAGTGTCAACAAGGACAAAAACCTTAAAAGGGACCTTTTAGCTCACCATTGGTTTTCCCTCATCAGTTTCCATGCTATCGTTATTCAAACTTGGAGATCAACTCCAATTTGGTTATAAGATACTTATCAATATTACAGATACTTTAAAAGAGATCTTTGCTTTCAAGTATCATCCACTCCACTTCTTAACTATAAAAACTATTCGGAGTAAAGAAGGTAATTTTTAAGTGCCTGAGCTGTTTTCTAACTTTTTCCTCACCATGAGGATGAGAATCACGGAGGACAAGACTGTTGTGTTAGTTTAAAAGTTTGTCCACATAGTTTTGATAATCCTTCCCTTGAAAGGTGGGTCCTCTTCTCCTTGGATGTGAGCTAAATTTAATGGCTTCTAATGTGGCAGAAGTGGCCATGTATGAATTCCAAGACTAGGTCATAAGAGGAATTGTGACATCTTCCTTGCTCTTGCTTTTGAATATTTTTGAGAGAGAGAGAGCGAGAGCGAGAGAGCATGCATACGCGAGTGGGGTGAGGGCAGGGGTGGGGGACAGAGGACCCAAAGCAGTCTCTGTGCTGACAGCAGAGACCTGGATGCATGCCTCGAACTCACAAACTGTGAGATCATGACCTGAGCTGAAGTCCTACACATAACTGACTGAGCCACCCAGGTGCCCCTCTTACCCTTGCTTTTGGATCTACCATTGTGGGGGGAGACAGCTGCCTTGACATGAGGACCCTCAAGAAACTATGTGGAGAGGACCACATGCTGAGGAACTGAGGCCTCCTGCCAACAACTGTGTGAATGAGCCACTATTGGAAATAGATCTTATAGTCCCAGTCAAGCCTTTGGATCAGGGGTCAGCAAGCTATAATACCTGGGCCAAGTCCCTCCTATGGCACTCAAACCTAGAATAGTTTGTTACATTTTTAAAGGAGGTAAAAGAGGAGGAGGAGGAGGAGAGAAGAAAAAGGAGAAAGAGGAAGAGGAGGAGGAGAACAAGGTGTGACAATGTGAGAGACTGAGCTTAACATACCTGCTATGTGCTGACCGACCCCCCTCTTTCAGATGACAGTTCTGAATAACAATTTGATTGCAGCCTCAGGATATACTCAGAGCCAGAACCACACACCTGAGCTGTTCCTGAATTCCTGACTCTCATAACTGAGAGATCATCAGTGTTTACTACCATTTTAAACTGCTGGGTTTGGGGATAATTTAACAGATAGCTAACACTGCTGGTTATATGATGAACTCCATCTTATCTTAGTCCTCAATTGCCCACATTTCCTTCACCGACATTCTATTTTGAAAAACGTCGCAAAATCTTGATTTAATTGATTTCTTCCTCAAGATTAGATTCAGGTTAAACATTTTGTCAAGAACAGTACATCAACTATATCCTATTTCCTATCTTTCCTACTTATCCATTAGGTCTCAGATTAAACATCTGTTTTGCAGGGAAGTCTTCTTTGAGGCTTTGTTCACCTACAGTATACAGAATTTTTCTTTGTTATGCTCTCTCATACTACAAAGCCCTAAGTGTAATTGGGTTAATATCTGTTCACCCATAGCATGTACCCTGCAAGACCAGGGATTGCATCTCTGTCTCAGCCAGTATTAGCACTGCCCTCAGGAAAGAGTAGATTCTGAACAAATAGTTGTTGAATCAATACCTTTATGAATAAAGCCATTGATTTATAGCTATTATATCCAATTGCTCAAATATGCATATTAATTTTACCTAACATTTATTGGATGGCTACTATGTGTTAGGCCTGTATTAGGCATTTACAAAAAATAGGTGTAATTCAATGAAATATGCAGTATTCACGTATTAATTCATTCAGTGAATTATTTTTGAACGTCTACAACGTGTAATATTTTGCATTAGGAACTACTGGCTAGTTCATGCAGTTATGAATCTCAAACTCTTTGAGCAAAAAACCAAAAATTAGCCATAATTTCTTTCTCTATGATTTCTTGTTTTAAAGAATTTGAGGAAGGAACTATATGTTATAAAATTGCTGAGAAACAATGGTGTTCCAAAAATATGTGGCCTCAATCCACCAGCTAATCTAGGTCCAAAAGGAGACAGAAGCTAAACTTTCTGTTATTCTACGGAATTTGGGGAGTTTGAAATGGGTCTCTTTCTTTGATCTATGGAAAACTGATTTGTTTAGTTTAGCAAAGATATTTATGAATTTTGTGATAGAAGACTCTGAGCACAGATGGTCAGAAAAACAAGAGATGAACATGGAGAGTTTAATGGAAGGAATTGAAATTGCTAAGTTGGGAAAGGTTCGTATGTGGTGCCAAATGTAGCATAGAAGCAAATGCATCATTGCAGGGAAACATGTATCAACTTAACTCATGCCTGTTGTGTGACTACATCACACCTGACTGTACTGAGCATCCCCACTCAATGGAATTGGCTGGAACCTCTTTGTTTACTTTTCGATGTGGAAATCTGTGCCCAGAGCTCAAAAATTCTCTGGGTATACCAGCCATATCAATTACCAAGCAAAAACAGAGGACAAAGGAAACAAGATAGCAAATGACAAAAGACCCAGATGCTCTTCCTCTAAGGTGCTGTTTCCAATCAATATGGTGGAACTAAGAATGAGCATGAAGGTCTGTCATCTGGCCAAGTTTGTGCCCTCAAAGGACATTTCCTGATTTTATTGTTTTCCTTTGGTTCATACAGGTAGTAGGTCAAATAAGGCAAATCACACTTGATATTTCCTTTTTCATATTTTTACACAAAGTCAGAACAACAGAAACATTTATTGAGGGAAAAATTGGTTCAAATTTTAAAAAGCAACTATTTTACCATATGGGTTCGTGTGTATTTCTCTTTTAGCCTACATGCACACACACACACACACACACACACACACACACACACTTTATGTACCGTAACCAGCTTTATATACCATAGCCAAGTTAGTGAGGTGACATGCAAAATAAAAATGGAAAGAAACTATCTGTAAGCTTATTAAACCTGAAATGTAATGTCAAGCCTCTTATGTTCTAAATCTTTTCTAGTATAACAAAAATAATATACTCATCTAAGAAAACTTGAGTTTAGCCATTGTATATAGTTTACAAAAAAGATACATATAAAGTTGATGAGTAAGGTCATATAGAAGCTGAGATTATTCTTAGTTGACACCTTGCAAATTTATTTACCCAACTCTATAAACCAAGGTCAAGAGCCATGGACTTTGTAGAATTCCTTTCTGGATCTGGGTATTGCTCTCTCCAATGATGGAGTGAATTAAAAGGCTTAAGCTAAATAAAGTGCCTTGGGAAGATTGAACCACCAAGGGACTGCTGTGAAACAGTGAATACTAGTCTTTTTTGTTGTTTTTATTTTTTTCTCTTTTCAACCCTATGGATGGAACTCAAAGTACAGTCTATCTAATTTTTAAAAAAGGAAATCTTTGGTGTTATAAAGACATTAAACTCAATAGCTTAATGCATTCCATTTGAAATTTGTGTCTCCTTTTTAATAGACTATAATCCTGGAATCCTTTCAAATTTCTAGCCAAGGAGCAGATGACCTAATGCATGGCATTTCCATTATGGCAACTATAATATATTTTCCTCTTTTGGAGAAGTCTGCTGAGAATACTACAAGGTTATTTGCAGGTTTTTTTTTCTTCTTTTTTTAACCTTAGCCTTTGACTTAGATAACTGGCTAATTATGGTCTATGATGGATGGATTTAGTACAGATTCCCATCTGATTCCCATACCAAGCCCATAGCATAATGCTATTTCGGGAGTTTGGGAAGAATGACATCTTGAAACACAAAACAATTATTTCTAGTTGTCATTTAAAAGATCATGTGTTCTGAGGGCACCTGGGTAACTCAGTTGGTTAAGCATCTGACTCTTGGTTTCAGCTCAGATCATGACCTCAAGGTTTCGTGGGCTCAAGCCCCGCATTGGGCTCTGTGCTGACATTGAGGAGCCTGCTTGGGATTCTCTGTCGCCCTCTCTCTCTACCCACCCCCAACTCGTGCATCTCTGTATTTCTTCCAAAAAGAAATAGTAATAATAACTTAAAAATAAATAAATAAATAAATACACAAGATCATGCCTTCTGCCATTACTCATTGCCAACCTTACCCATTTATAAAACTTTTATTAAGGAAAAATTCAAACATATACAAATAAAATAGGATGGTATAATAAACTTCTATGTACCCAGCACCAACAATAATCAACTTTATAATTTCTTATTTCATCTATATTCCTCAACATACTGTCCAGAGTTTCACTAGATTATTATTTCTTTAGAAATCATAACCTTTTTTTTTTCACCATTTTTTTTCCACCTTTCTTTTTAATTTATTACGTGACTACTTGATGCCATCTCTGGATTAGGGTGGATGTGTACCTCCTACTATTAAAAATAGCAATACGTATAAGCATTGTTTGTACATACAGAAGGCAAGTATTTGTCACGATCTGGCTTTAATATACAAGTGGTCTGGCAATGCAATCCCTGCCAAAGAGAAGAGTTACAGATAACAATTCTGAGAATAAAGTCATTGTTTCTTGTCATTGCATAATTTTTAGCCTACCCAGTATTTCTCCCCTTTCTGGGAACTCAACCATTGTCTTTGCTGAGCCTGTTTCTTGTCATGCTAGTAGGCAACTCTGCCCTGCCTAGGAGTGAACATGGGATCCAGACTGTCCAGGGAACTCCATTCCTGTGGTAATTAGAAATCATGAGCACATGATTTGTGGACCCTGAGGCAGAGGCTCTTACACTGCTTTTCAGAGTGTGAGCTATGAGGACTATGAACATTTGAAGCTAAATTCATTTCCCTGGGTACCCACGTAGCTTGGTCAGTTAAGCTCAGGTCATGATCTCATGGTGCGTGAGTTTGAGCCTCACATCAGGCTCTGCACTGACAGCATGGAGCTTGCTTGGGATTCTCTTTCTCCCTCTCTCTCTTCCCACCCCCTCAAAATAAATAAATAAAAACTTAAAAAATTTTTCCATCAGGAAGAGAGAGCCTAAGAATCAAGCATTACAGAAGAAAGAAAAATAGAAAGACCAAAGTAGTCTGAGACAGATGGAGAGAGACTGAGAGAGAAAGAGGAGAGAACATCATTTGGACACTTGAATATCCAGGTGTGCCTGGGGCAGTCCTGACTTTTTCAGATACATGAAGCAATAAAGTCCCTTTGTTGTGGTTTAAATTGGTTTTCTGCCACTCAAAACAGAATCCTAATACAATAAATGCCTCCCAACATTTTGTTGACCATGAGCCATAAATTCTGTGCCACAAATTCATTCAGTGTTAAAGCTACCTGGCAGCATGTTTTTCAGCCACCCTCATGGGAGCAGGGATGTAGAGCCATGTCTCTGAAGAGCTGGGATGGCCTGGAGTCATGAGTATATAAGTATGAGAATAGCATGTCCAAAAATGAATTCTTGATCTTCCTCTGCAATTATCTTCCTCCTTTGGTGTTTCCTAGCCTGTAAATGGTGTCTCCATCCACCAGTTACATAAAATGGAAACTTAAATTCCGTGCTTGCCCCTTTCACTCCTTCATATGCCATCAAGCCATCAGTAAGTCTTGTCCACTCTGTCTTTGAAGCACAGCTCTGTTTCATCCATTTCTCTCCAAAGCTGCGGCCCCTGCCCTCTTTGAGCTAGGTCAACTCTCTGGTGCACAGCTCTACCCAGATTGTTTGCTAAATACCAGATTTTGTCACTCTCTTCCTTAAAACCAATGGCTTTGCATCCTACCTAGAATGATTTTCAACCCACTCAGAACAGGCTGCAAAAAGCCCCACATGATCTGGTCCCTAACCAATCCAGTCCAGGTCCATGATCCACGGTGCCCTGGCTCACTCATCATTCCAGCAAAGGACCCTTTCTGGTTAGGGCAGGGTACCCAGCTTTTTATCACCTCAGCATCCCCAGGCAGACTATTGTCCTCTTGCCCCACTTTTCACTGTACAAAATACCACTTACTATTTTGTTCTCAATTTAATGGCACCCCTGTAGAGAAGCTCTCCCTAAACTTTCTATCTGAAGTAGTTTCTTCTGGGTGACCCTGTAATTTACCTTTATTCTCTTTTTTCCTCAGAAACACATATCACAATTTTTAGTTTTGTTTATGTCTAAGTGTACGTGTTTATTTGTTGTCCCTCCCTTTGCGCTGTAAGCTCCGTGACAGCTCCATGGCTCCTGGCACCATTGTATCCTGAGGGCCTGGCACAGCTTTTGGCGCATAGTGGACACTTAATAAAGCACTTAATAAATAAGTTACTTAAAGTAATCATTGTTTAATGAATCTTTAGTAAACAGTGACAGCGAATAAGTAGCTTTCTAGGAAAGTATATATATTTAAAACTTTTTAAAAATAAAAAATTTTTAAAAATAAGTTAAGGGTACCTGGGTGGCTCAGTTGGTTAAGCCATAAGCTCTTGATCTCAGCTCAGGTCATGATCCCAGGGTGGTGAGTTCGAACCCCATGTTGGGTTAGTGTGGAGGCTGCTTGGGATTCTCTCTCCCTCTCTATGTCCCTCTCCTACTTGCACACGAGCGTGCTCGCTCGCTCTCTCTCTCTCTCTCTCTCTCTCTCAAAATAAATAAATAAACTTTAAAGGGGCACCTGAGTGGTTCAGTCAGTTAAGCGACTGACTCTTGGTTTTGGCTCAGGTCATGATCTTACGGTTCATGGGTTCAAGCCCCACATTGGCCTCCACAATGGTGGCACAGAGCCTGCTTGGGATTCTCTCTCTCTGCCCCTCCCCTGCTCGTACTCTCTTTTTCAAGATAAATAAATAAACTTGAAAATATTTAAAAATAAGTTAAATTATGTGGAAGTCTATATTAAATATATAGAAGTTAAATATATAGAAGTCTAAACAAAATTTTTCATATGATCTGTAATTAATCTATTATTACTATGATTATTGTTATTATCTGTGTTTACATCAGGTTTTACTGGAGACAGCTACCTCACTTTCCATTCACTGGTTATTAGTTATGCTATAAATTCATAGGAGTGATTTGTGTCTACACATGGGACTAAGGGCAAGATTCTCCATTTTCATGCTGAATGAAGACATAAAGCAGGGCATCCTGACAAGTTCTGAAATCAGAAATTGGATGATTGAGACTGTGGTAAAGCCAAAATAATTTTTAGTTTTAGGAGTTTGATAACTCTCACATATAAATTAACTGTGGAAACAAAATTACTTTTGTATGTTATAAACAGCCCTAAACGACATATGTTTGCACTGAAACAGTAGACCAGCAGAAAATCCACCAAATTGTTCACTGTGGTTTCTTTCAGTAGTTGAGTTTTAATGTGGTATTGTATTTTGCATTTCTAATTTCTACATTGCATTACATTTCAAATTTTCTACAACAAGCTACAAATCATGTTTAAAAATTTATTCCATAAAATAGGATATAAGAGTATAAATCCCATTAAGGAGATGAAATTATAACCTTGGAACCCCAACATCTGCATATTTTGAAGGCCACTTTCGAGCAGGAAACAGAGTAGAAGATTTGTTGACCTGGCATACTGGTTGACTTGTGGGCCGCATCATCAATATGGTATCAATATGGTATACTTCCATCTCATAAGAGTTTTGTGACTAAGTAACTAAACTGAACTATAGTTAATATCATTGGGATTCTGTTATGCACTACGTGTTGTGATAAACCCTCATGGTGTATTACCACATTTAATTCTTATCACAGTCTTAGGGCCTAGGTCAGCAGTTGTCAGCATGTGCTCAGGGACTTCTGGAGATTTCTAAGATTCTCTCAGGGGGGTCTGCAAGTTCAAAGCTATTTTTAAAATAATCCAAAGACATTATTTGTCCTTTTCACCTACAGGTGAGGAAATGGTCTCAGAGATTTAAGTAAATTGACCAAGATCACACCAAGCTAAAATTTAAACCTTTGCCTCTCACCCTGAAACCTGTGCCCTTAACCACTACACTTCATCATTTATATTTCTTCCACTTCTACTCCAATGAATTTGCCATTTGGCGTCAAGAAAACTTTTGAAAGTTGCCAGTGCCCTTGTTGGTTTCATGTAACTCTGCCTAACAGGGTGACCTCAAAACTTAAGATTTTGATAGATTGAGAGAGCCCACAGAAAACCATTCATCCCTTCATGTCTGTGACTTAGGGCTAAAAGTTTGTTTTCTACTTTAAGTTTGGGCTGAAACTTCGTAGTCATTCAAGGAAGATGAGAGCAGTTCCTTGGCTTTTCTAGAAGGCTCCACCTTATCTTACCTCCTTACTTGTCCATCAATTCCATCCCTTCTGTATTACTAAGATTTTCTTACTGGAGCCACTTTTTGGTTAGAGGCTCTAGTATTTTTTAATTTGGCACTTAGCAGGACATATAGAAACCCTGGATTCTGGGACATTAATGAACGATAACATACCTCCCCTCACTGAAACAGTCAAAAATGTGGGAGCAAATTCATTTCTTACCATAGAGGCAGTGTGTTGATAATCCTCAATACAACTGTTTATTATTAGCAGCAGTAATAATACTGAAGTAATTGTTCAGAATGGCTAATTGCCATCTTGAAGGGCAAAAGAGATATTGACACTTGGAAGATGAATTCGGAAAACTTTTACAAGCAGATAAAGGCTGTCCCGGGCAAACCAGATGTGTGGTCACCTTAGGCATACAGTGAATCCCTATATTAGAATGACAACTGAAGGTATTCTGAGCAACCTGGACCCCTGGAGGTTAGGACTAGAAACAGGGGTGAGCTCTGGAGAAAGCCAAAGATGACCTCTATCTCTTCAACATTGTTGCCCAGATTTTCCTTGCTCAGCACACAGGAGAGAATTCCTAGCCCAGGCTACTAGAACTAGGCAAATGTTAAAATCCAAATAAAAAAATTATAATTTCTTCTCTGCCTGGATGAAAAGCCAAAATTGTTTTGGTAGCCTGATATATACTCCCCCAAAACAAATCTCCAATTCTAAGAATCTTAAAGATTGAGAAAGTAAAGGATAATGGCAGGCAAGAAGCTATTTGCAGAGAGATCAACAAAAATGGGATAAGTATACACTAGCCATTGCTGGAAACAATATGTTAGGAAAGAAAGTCACATGCATAAAGTGTTTTGACCTTTGAACAGTTACATAAGAAAATGTCCTGGGCCTGGAACATTTCCTTATGGAGAAATAAAGAGCTCTGTCAGTCTATGTTGAGCATATTTGTTTGGAAATCTCTTTTCCATGTTGGGATGTTCTGCTTAATTGTGTGCATCATATGGCACCTGACCAATCCCACTGCTATATCTGTTCCTGGCAGGGAGGGAACAAAGTCCTCTGCCTACAACACAGACCACCTCCCTGTGTCAGCTGCAAGGTGAGACCCACTGGCCAATGCGAGACTTAAACTCACTATTAAGGCCGATCCTGCTTTGTCCCTCTGTGAGTAGTGTTGTTCCAGCATTGCCTATGTGAGTGTGTGAGTTGTGTCTTTCTTGGTGAGCCTCACAAAGTGGGTTGACAGCCTGAGACTTTTGCTTCTGGTGGAAGGCAACAGCTTTCACTTACTTGACACGACAGTCATCACCTCATCCTCAGCTCATCCTAAGTCATAGAACTCAAAGTTCATAGCCAAGAGCCCAATCACATTAAATCTCAAGTCAATACTTTTTTCACCAAACCAGCCAAAGGCATTGTTTACCCAAAAGTTATTATTTACCCCACCTGAGACTTCCACCACTACAGGTTAAACACCCAAAGCAAAACAAAAACAGTCCAAAAGTCCTTGAAGGTATCTGTAGTTCCAAGGAATAAGGCTTCTTCCTTACCCAGTTAGATAAGGCTAAAATACTGAATCCAGACTACACAGTCTTATCCTTTCACTTATCCTTTTCTGCCCTCCTCTAGAGCATTGAAGTATATCCTAACCATTCTGTACTCAGTTAAGTGTTATAATGGGAAATGAGTTCCAAGTTCAGGTTCAGAGAAAATAGTACCAGTATATCCAAACTTATCTCTCGTAGAATATGGTCTCACATTAGAGGTTTTCTCATTATCTTTTTCATAGTTGTCAATGCAGATTGATAAGTAATGATAGCTAGTATTAATTGAGTATCTTCCATATGCCTGAGGAAACACTGAATGTTTTACATATGAAGTGGGTCTGGAACTCATTCCATATATTCAAGTATGCAAGAAATAGTTCCTGTCTTCATTTTAAATAAATCAATTTAAACTTTATTTGAACTCCCATCCCTCTGGCTGGCAGGAAACTTAATATCAGTCACTGTCAGGCTTTCACCCCCAGAAGTGTGATACCAGAATCAGGGGACACTTGCTCATCAGCCATGTATTTTCGGGTTGCCACTGAAACGTGAACCTTCCCTACCCACCTGGCTTCTCTGTGCCAGTAGTGTTCAGGTGATACCAGGCTACTTTTGGGTCAAAAGGAACCACTATGGGGTTCCCTGGGGCCTCATCAGCCTCCACCTACCATGCAGTCATTCCTTTCCTGGGTTTTGCTGCCTCTGTGGACATTGCCAAAAACAGCATGAATACTGCCGGCTTCTGGAATCCATGGTCCTCTCTGTTTCTCTCACATCCCAGGGTATTGGGGTAGACTGAGAGCACTCCTGCTTCAAGTTTTTCCAGATCCTTTCCTTTTGCATACACCCCTTTCTTCCTTTTCTTCCCTTTGCTAAAACCTGTAAGTTCTCCTATGAGCTTGTGCTTTTGGAAAAATCAATCCAGACAGTCTCAGGCTACTTCTGCTTCACTTCTTCCCTCTGAAACCTGCCTGGAGGACATCAAGGAGGCCAGCTACTTGTGGGAACTGACAGAAAGAATGAGGAAGAGGAGGTCAGAAAACATGCAAGGAGGAAAAGTTAGCCTCAAAATATCCAGCCTTATATCAAATCAGTAGGACATCCAATAAGATATGTGTTACTGTTTAAATTTTATAAATAAGAAAACTGAAATTTAGAGTGGTTACCCAGGTCACATGACTATTAAATAACAGGCTGGGAATGTAACTCTAGGTCTAATTGCCCCCAGTATGTTCAATCTCACTTGCAAGGTTCTTTGTAAATAAGCTATATCATAGGATGTGGACTATATTTCTTTATAAGTATCTAATTTACTTGGATTATTGAGTCTAATTATTTTTTTAATTAAAGGAGAGACACTTAGCATTGTTTGAAACTGACATACAGCTGTATATGTTAAATGTTTTTGCGTCTTAAAAAATTTTCCTCATGAACTTGACTAAGATTGCATTAACTCTACTAGTACCAACCTGGGAACAAGTATTTTCAAGGCAGTTTGACAAGTTTTCATACTTAGAGGATTTGAACAAGAACAATCACTCAGTGGGGCATTTCTTGCCGAGATTCTCCTGCTCACTGGGTTTCTGGCTTTTAGGCATTTTGACAATATGTAGTCTTTAATTGGCCTCTTTGCAAATGCCTGCTCATCACTTTTGGCATTAATTGCTAATTAATAAAAGCATGAAAATGTCAGCGTGTCAGCATATGGGCCAGTACCTCGACATTGAAGAATTAGGTAGAAACACAGCATTTAGATTTGAGATAGGAAAAATGAAAAAAAAAAAAAAAAGTAACAGGTTCCAACATCCCTTCTTCAAATTTCCCCTGAAGTTTAGGAGAGTCAACTTTTCCAGGGTCCTCAAGACTTTCCCTTCCCTAAGAGACTTAGATAAGAAGGTTCTGTATAAGTAGGGTGCTGGGGAACTCTCACCACACCCTGTGAGGCATTCGCCTGTCACTCGAAGTGAGGGGAGATTTGTTTGACCTGAAATCACAGTTAAACTTGGGATTCCTTAGGTACAAATATAAATACACACTTGAATGGTCCCATTACTACAGTTTTTGGCACCTGGGGTAAGATGTGAGTTTGTCCTTGGAAAGGGAGAGAAGCTTTCACTAGGCCATGAGCCTAAGCCACAGACATAGCCCTGGCTTTCAGAGGGCAGGAGCCCTTCTGGAAGGAAGGGGCCCTCCAAATTCCCACTTGCTAGCATAATGCCTCTAAATATGTGTCTTGGGAATCTCATGGGGACGGCTTGCAAATATTTTTCTGCACTAATGTCCACCAAATACCAGGATGTACCATCATTCACAGTCAGAATGTAAACAATAGAAAGTTCCTTTTCCTACAACTCTTTCTCCCTCTGCTCAAAGCCTCTATTAAGGGGAGAAAAAAAATCTATGAATTAAAATGGAAGGAGAGGGCCTAGCATTTCCTGAATATGGTGGGGATTATAAAAACATTATTCTGAAATGCGCTGTCTCTTACCCTGCTTGTAGCACAGCCTACCTCCAGGTATCAGGCAACTGAAGACTTCATCACTGTTGATAAAGGGCACTGGATATTGGACAGGGATGATTGTCTCAGTTCTCTGCTGTGCTTTTATAGAAACAAATTTACTTTAGAATATTTTTTACAGAAAAATTACAAAGGTAATAGAGACCATTTCCTATACCCCTCACTCAGTTTTCACAAATGTTACATTTTACATTACCACGGTACATTTGTCAAAACTGAGAAACCAATGTTGGTACATATTTTTAACTAAACTCCAAACTTTATTTTTATTTCACTAGCTTTTCCCAAGATCCTTTTCTGTTCCAGGATCCAATTCAAGGGACCATACTGCATGTAATTTTCTTGTCTCCTTAGTCTCCTCTTGTCTATCACAGTTTCTTAGCTTCTTTGTTTGTCATGACTTTGACAGCTTTGAGGTGTACTGCTTCGGTATCTTGTAGAGCATCTGTCAATTTGGGTTTGTCTGATGCATTTTCTTATGATTAGACTGGGACATGGGTTTTATGGAAAGAATATCACAGAGGTGAGGTGTCCTCATTCTATTATGTCAGAAAGGCATTTGAGGTATTTGAAGAGGTATTTGGCAGCATGATATAACAAGGGGATCTTAACCATCATAACTTAGTTAAGATAGTGTAGGGGTGGAAACATTTTTCCTTTTACCCTTCTAGGCTCTTTGGTTGGCCTAATAATTAAATTGGCATAAGACAGATTAAGAGGAAAATAAAACTTGATTTTGTACATGTGGGGCCCCATAACAATATGAGACTCAAAGAAGTGACCAAAGTAGGCAGCTTTTATACATTTTAGACAAAGAAACAATTTATGAAGAACTGACAAGACAAAGAAGTTTGTACTTGGAGTAGTAAATTAATGAAGAAGTAGTAAGTTTTGTTTAAACATCCTCTGTGGCCCTAAATTCCCTATATCTGATAAGAAGGATGCCTTATATCCTCTAGGTACAGGCAGGGTACCCTTCACGTGGGGAATTTATTTCCTAATTTCAAGGGACAAAGAAGGGTTAGCATGCTTTTCTTGTACCTGCTCTTTCTTACTAACTTAAATTCAGAATAATCAAAATGCCAAATGGCATATTTCGGGGTGACACATTCTGTTGTCCTTTAACAGTGCCTGCCAGATTTATACAATGTGGAATTACTATTAGTTTCTTTCCATACTCTGTTCCTTTGAAGCAAATCACTAAGTGCAGCCCACAGTGAAGAAAGGGAGGGATTAAGCTCCCCATTCCAGAGGAGGGAGGAATATGTACATATATTATTTGGAATTCTTTAAGGAAGTTTTGTCCCTTCTCTGCCATGTACTTATTCAATCTTTTTTTTTTTGGGGGGGGGAGTAAGAGAGAGAGAGCCTGTGCACACACACATGGGGGAGGCACAGAAGGAGAGAGAGAGAATCTCTCTGAGCTGAGCGTGGAGCCTGATATGGGCTTGATCTCACAACCCTGGAATCATGACCTGAGCCAAAGTCAAGAGCCAGACACTTAACTGACTGAGCCAGCCAGGCATCCCTATTCATTCAACACTTTTTGAAATCATGATGAATTTATCTATTTTATACTTTGGATTATAGATTAATTTTTATTTTGCCCAAATTATTTCAGCTTTGGCTGTTGGAAGTTCTTTCATGTTGGCTGTGTGTCCATTTGAAATGCTCCATTTGCTTCTTTTTTGAGCATTGCCTTAATTTTGGGCACTGCTTCAGGATCATCCTGTGTTTTCCCCTTCCCACTCATAGATTCAGTCATTTCTCCAAGTAGCCTGGTTCCTCCCTTGCAGAGTGGTATTTAGAAACCAAGATCTGGGCACTGAGTGCACTCATTGCTACTGGGATTCATGCTTCTAAGGGCTCTGAGCTGACAGAGCTAGGACACACACACACACACACACACACACATAAACACACACACACACACTATACTGAGCCACACATTTATAATTATTTCTAATTTTTTTTTTTACATTTATTTATTTTTGAGAGACAGAGATAGAGCACAAGTGGGGGAGGGGCAGAGAGAGAAGGAGACACAGAATCCAAAGCAAGCTCCAGCCTCTGAGCTGTCAGCACACAGCCCAACATGGGGCTCGAGCTCACAAACCGTGACATCATGACCTGTGCCGAAGTCCGATGCTTAACCGACTGAGCCACCCAGGTGCCCCACATTTATAATTATTTCTATATCTATTCACTGTATAAATATTAGGATGAACATGAGTTCTAATTGCTGTCTCTGATTCTAATCCAGTATTATAAGATTTATTCTAATCTCCCGGCCTTGCTTATCTGTGACTTCTCTATGTGACAGTGAGAAACCTAGCTCCCACCTTCCACAATTCACATACTCATTTCTTCAACCCCAGTACACTTTGCTTTTTTTAATATGAAATTTATTGTCAAATTGGTTTCCATATAACATCCAGTGCTCATTCCAACAGGTGCCCTCCCCAACAGCCACCACCCACCCTCCCCTCCCTCACACCCCCCATCAATCCTCAGTTTGTTCTCAGTTTTTAAGAGTCTCTTATGTTTTGGCTTCCTCCCTCTCTAACCTTTCTTTTTTTTTTTTTTTTCTTCCCCTCCCCCATGGTCTTCTGTTAAGTTTCTCAGGATCCACATAGGAGTGAAAACATGGAATCTGTCCTTCTCTGTATGACTTATTTCACTTAGCATAACACTCTCCAGTTCCATCCATGTTTCTACAAAGGGCCATATTTCATTCTTTCTCATTGCCACGTAGTATTCCATTGTGTATATAAACCACAATTTCCTTATCCATTCGTCAGTTGATGGATATTTAGGCTCTTTCCATAATTTGGCTATTGTTGAGAGTGCTGCTATAAACATTGGGGTACAAGTGCCCCCATGCATCAGCATTCCTGTATCCTTTGGATAAATTCCTAGCAGTGCTATTGCTGGGTCATAGGATAGATTTGTTTTTAATTTTTTGAGGAACCGCCACACTTTTCCAGAGCGGCTGCACCAGTTTGCATTCCCACCAACAGTGCAAGAGGGTTCCCGTTTCTCCACATCCTTGCCAGCATCTATAGTCTCCTGATTTGTTCATTTTAGCCACTCTGACTGGTGTGAGGTCGTATCTGAGTGTGGTTTTGATTTGTATCTCCCTGATATGAGGAGCGATGTTGAGCATCTTTTCATGTGCCTGTTGGCCATCTGGATGTCTTCTTTAGAGAAGTGTCTATTCATGTTTTCTGCCCATTTCTTCACTGGATTATTTGTTTTTCAGGTGTGGAGTTTGGTGAGCTCTTTATAGATTTGGATACTAGCCCTTTTCCAGTATGTCATTTGCAAATATCTTTTCCCATTCTGTTGGTCGCCTTTTAGTTTTGTTGATTGTTTCCTTTGCAGTGCAGAAGCTTTTTATCTTCATGAGGTCCCAATAGTTCTTTTTTGCTTTTAATTCCCTTGCCTTTGGGGATGTGTCAAGTAAGAAATTGCTGTGGCTGAGGTCAGAGAGGTTTTTTCCTGCTTTCTCCTCTAGGGTTTTGATGGTTTCCTGTCTCACATTCAGGTCCTTTATCCATTTGGAGTTTATTTTTGTGAATGGTGTAAGAAAGTGGTCTAGTTTCATCCTTCTGCATGTTGCTGTCCAGTTCTCCCAGCACCATTTGTTAAAGAGACTGTCTTTTTTCCATTGGATGTTCTTTCCTGCTTTGTCAAAGATGAGTTGGCCATACGTTTGTGGGTCTAGTTCTGGGGTTTCTATTCTATTCCATTGGTCTATGTGTCTGTTTTTGTGCCAATACCATGCTGTCTTGATGATGACAGCTTTGTAGTAGAGGCTAAAGTCTGGGATTGTGATGCCTCCTGCTTTGGTCTTCTTCTTCAAAATTACTTTGGCTATTCGGGGCCTTTTGTGGTTCCATATGAATTTTAGGATTGCTTGTTCTAACTTCGAGAAGAATGCTGGTACCATTTTGATTGGGATTGCATTGAATGTGTAGATAGCCTTGGGTAGTATTGACATTTTGACAATATTTATTCTTCCAATCCATGAGCATGGAATGTTTTTCCATTTCTTTATATCTTCTTCAATTTCCTTCATAAGCTTTCTATAGTTTTCAGCATACAGATCTTTTACATCTTTGATTACGTTTATTCCTAGGTATTTTATGATTCTTAGTGCAGTTGTGAATGGGATCCGTTTCTTTTTTTGTCTTTCTGTTGCTTCATTATTAGTGTATAAGAATGCAACTGATTTCTGTACACTGATTTTGTATCCTGCGACTTTGCTGAATTCATGTATCAATTCTAGCAGACTTTTGGTGGAGTCTATCGGGTTTTCCATGTATAATATCATGTCATCTGCATAAAGTGAACACTTCTTTGCCAATTTTGATGCCTTTGATTTCCTTTTGTTGTCTGATTGCTGATGCTAGCACTTCCAACGCTATGTTAAACAGGAGCGGTGAGAGTGGACATCCCTGCCGTGTTCCTGATCTCAGGGAGAAAGCTCTCAGTTTTTCCCCTTTGAGGATGATATTAGCTGTGGGCTTTTCATAAATGGCTTTTATAATGTTTAAGTATGTTCCTTCTATCCCGACTTTCTCGAGGGTTTTTATTAAGAAAGGATGCTGAATTTTGTCAAATGCTTTTTCTGCATCGATTGACAGGATCGTATGGTTCTTTTCTTTTATTAATGTGATATATCACATTGATTGATTTGTGAATGTTGAACCAGCCCTGCAGCCCAGGAATGAATCCCACTTGATCATGGTAAATAATTCTTTTTATATGCTGTTGAATTCGATCTGCTAGTATCTTATTGAGAATTTTTGCATACATGTTCATCAGGGATATTGGCCTGTAGTTCTCTTTTTTTGCTGGGTCTCTGTCTGGTTTAGGAATCAAAGTAATTCTGGCTTCATAGAATGAGTCTGGCAGTTTTCCTTCCCTTTCTATTTTTTGGAACAGCTTGAGAAGGATAGGTATTATCTCTTCTTTAAATGTCTGGTAGAATTCCCCTGGGAAGCCATCTGGTCCTGGACTCTTATTTGTTGGGAAATTTTTGATAACTGATTCAATTTCTTCACTGGTTATGGGTCTGTTCAAGCTTTCTATTTTTTCCTGTTTGAGTTTTGGAAGTGTGTGGGTGCTTACGAATTTGTCCATTTCTTCCATGTTGTCCAGTTTGTTGGCATATAATTTTTCATAGTATTCCCTGATAATTGCTTGTATTTCTGAGGGTTGGTTGTAATAATTCCGTTTTCATTCATGATTTTATCTATTTGGGTCATCTCCCTTTTCTTTTTGAGAAGCCTGGCTAGAGGTTTATCAATTTTGTTTATTTTTTCAAAAAACCAACTCTTGGTTTCATTGATCTGCTCTATAGGTTTTTTAAGATTCTATATTTTTTATTTCTGCTCTGGTCTTTATTATTTCTCTTCTTCTGCTGGGTTTGGGGTGTCTTTATTGTTCTGCTTCTATTTCCTTTAGGTGTGCTGTTAGATTTTGTGTTTGGGATTTTTCTTGTTTCTTGAGATAGGCCTGGATTGCAATGTATTTTCCTCTCCGGACTGCCTTTGCTGCATCCCAAAGCATTTGGATTATTGTATTTGTATTTTCAGAGGCAGAGGAGATAATAGGTGATTTAGAAGATAAAATTATGGAAAAAGAGGAAGCTGAGAAGAAGAGAGATAAAAAAAATCCGGGAGTATGAGGGGAAAATTAGAGAACTAAGTGATGCAATCAAATGCAACAATATCCGTATAATAGGAATTCCAGAAAAGGAAGAGAGAGAGAAAGGGGCTGAAGGTGTACCTGAACAAATCATAGCTGAGAACTTCCCTGATCTGGGGAAGGAAAAAAAACATTTAAATTCAAGAGGCCCAGAGAACTCCCTTCAGACATAACTTGAATTGATCTTCTGCACGACCTATCATAGTGAAACTGGCAAAATACAAGGATAAAGAGAAAATTCTGAAAGCAGCTAGGGATAAACATGCCCTAACATATAAAGGGAGACTGATAAGACTAGTGACAGACCTATATACTGAAACTTGGCAGGCCAGAAAGGAATGGCAGGAAATTTTCAATGTGAAGAACAGAAAAAAATGTAGCCGAGAATCCTTTATCCAGCAAGTCTGTCATTCAGAATAGAAGGAGAGATAAAGGTCTTCCCAAACAAACAAAAACTGAAGGAATTCATCACCACTAAACCAGCCCTACAAGAGATCCTAAGGGGGATTCTGTGAGTGAAATGTTGCAAGGACCACAACATACCAGAGATATTACTACAAGCATGAAACCTACAGACATCACAGTGACTCTAAACCCATATCTTTCTATAATAACACTGAATGTAAATGGACTAAATGCTCCCACCAAAAGACATAGGGTATCAGAATGGATAAAAAAACAAGACCCATCTATTTGCTGTGCTGAGGACACCTTTGGATTGAAAGTGAGGGGATGGAGAACTATCTATCATGCTAATGGAAGTCAAAAGAAAGCTGGAGTAGCCATACTTATATCAGACAAACTAGACTTTAAATTAAAGGCTGAAACAAGAGATGAAGAAGGGCATTATATAATAATTACAGGGTCTATCCATCAGGAAGAGCTAACAATTATAAATGTCTATGCCCCGAATATAGAAGCCCCCAAATATATAAAACAATTGATCACAAACATAATCAACCTTATTGATAACAATGTGGTAATTGCAGGGGACTTTAATACCCCACTTACAGTAATGGATAGATCATCTAGACACAGGATCAATAAAGAAACAAGGGCCCTGAATGATACACTGATCAATGGACTCGACAGATATATTTAGAACTCTGCATCCCAAAGCGACAGAACCTACTTTCTTCTCGAGTACACATGGAACATTTCCAAGATAGATCACATCTTGGGTCACAAAACAGCCCTTCATAAGTATAAAAGAATTGAGATCATACCATGCACACTTTCAGACCACAATGCTATGAAGCTTGAAATCAGCCACAGGAAAAAGTCTGGAAAACCTCCAAAAGCATGGAGGTTAAAGAACACCCTACTAAAGAGTGAATGGGTCAACTAGGCAATTAGAGAAGAAACACTTTGCTTTTTGAAGCAGAGAAAATCAAAATAGCTACTAATATCAAAAGATAGAGAATTAATGTAGTGGTCTATGTGATTCATGAAAAACAAGACTTTTAACTCTCTCCCACCCCATATAATGCACATAAATTCAACTTAACTACCATTTAAAAAATAGTTAAACTCTGTATTTGTAAAATGCAAAGACTATTAATTTCTACCTCATGAAATTATTTGTAAGAATTTAAATGATACAATATATTTAAAGATTTTAGTAAGTACATAGTAAGTTTGGGAAAACTACTAGCTGTTCTTATGCCAAATAATAACCCAAACTGTTAAAATGGAATTTTATATAAATGTATATTCTAAAAAGATAATTTTCTCCTCTACATAAAATCCCATGGATCGTCATTTAGAACAAACCAGAAATGGGTTTTCAGACCAAAATGATAGGGATGACCATGTTGGTAGACCAGTACTAAAAGAAAATTCTGCAGTGAAATCATGGTTCTGCAGATGTGTTGCCCTTGGTGGGTCCCCCAAAGACTAGAAGGCCTGAGACTTATGTGAATCCAAAAAAGTATCAGTGAACAGAAATTCAGTGAGTACAATTCAGGAGTTAAAGGAGCACTTGGAAATTAAGCCCAGTGCTGAGGAAGACAGCCCAAGTGCAGTTTACTAAGGATAAAAAGAGGAGTCTTGTTTTTCCAAAATAGATAGAGGGTACTGTCTCCCACTCAGCAGTGTGCAAATGCAAGGAGCCAAAGATATAATACAGATTAAAATATAAGCACAGAAGATGAAAAACAAGAGCAGATAAGACAGCAAACCTCAAACAACATCATCTCCTCTGTGAGTGAGGCTGCAAAAGCCCCAGAGCCAGCAGAGTCTAATGATGTTACAGTGTCTGAAGGTTAGTGACTCTGAAAGTAGGGTCCCTGGCCCACTGCTGTGAGGGTCTTGTAACAGGCTGAAAACTGATACAAAATGAAAATCCTTTCTTTAGTTTTAATCAGATTATATGCATTTCTATGGATGTTCATTTTTATATACAGCTCAATCACTCTCGAGGAGTTACTGGGTTATTAAAGATTATATAAACCACAAGTGGTACATTATTATTTAGTCCAGCTGCCTTGCAAAGTTTGGCAATGTTGAGAAGCTCCCACTATGTGCCTCCACCCTCAGACAATTGGATTTTGCGAATGAATCATTTTCTGAAGGACCATTCTTTATGAGTGCACTGTGGATGTTGGCTGAAGGGGAGCAGAATATGCCACCCCAAAACGTGCCACTTGGCATGTGGCATGTAGATTATTTTCAACTGAGGACAGTCAAGACCAGCAGACTCAGGGAAGACTTTTTAGTTCCCCCATAACTGCCTAAGAGAATTTAGAAAGGAGGTTTATACAAGAGAGAATGCTGTTACCAGAGGTAACGTTTTCGTCTGAGACAGCTAGCTGCATGGCCTGGCAAATATTCATTCACAAAACATTTCCTCCTCTCGCCTTCCCGTGAATTGCCTTCCACCTCTTTGAAGCCCCAGGCCCCTCTCCCTTTCCTTAGCTCAGGATGGTATCTAAACCTCCATTGCTTTGGCTGCCTTTGAGTCTTATATCTTTATGGGGCTCCCATACATATGAAATTAAATTCATTTTTCTTCTGTTAATCTCTTTTATTATTATAGGAGAGTCTTAGCTAAGAACCTAGAAGGTTAAAGGGAAACTCATTTTTCCTCCCCTTCCTGTCCTAAATTGGTCATGCTTTGCATTTATAGCTATTCTTGCTTTTGAATTATAAAACACCCCCTATTTTCATTTCTTCACTAAAGTTTAGTCAGAGATTATTTGGTTCATCCCGCAAAGGACTTCTGTACACTCACATAAACACTATTTGGGGCCGATAGTTCATGTTGTATTGTTATGTTACCATAAATCATTCACACCATATTGTTAAACCAGAAATACCCAATAGTTGCCAATATCCAGTCCCTAACAGAACAGATGTGCCTAGAGCATTATGCCTTAACCATTCCCACCTAGCTGTTTTTTCCCTTCTAAATGAAAGGTAGAAATAGATGAAGCAGTGAGTCTTTTACACTAAATTTCTTAGCCTAGGACAAAATAAATGAGGTGTGATCGGTGTATCATATTTCTGCTATGTAAATTATGACTTGTTACCAGTGTATCTATGACAAATATGCCGATAGCGAATCATGCAGTATTGTGATTCTTCCCAACCATTTATTCATCATCAAAGTTCAAATTGAAGAAATTTATTTAAGTAATGTGAAAGTATAAAAACTCTGCCTAAGTGGTCCAAAGGAATACCTTGGGGATAGTAGTTACCAAGCACGGAGCTCCTTGACTACATCTGTCTCATTCTGGGTGATGAAGAAGGTTTTTGCCAGGTTCCTCTTACAGAAGCGTTTCCTTAGAATTTAACACCAGTGATTATTGAGGAATAATGATCACAGTCATCCCAGTTAATGTTTCTTTTCGAGATGAAACTGAAAGTTTAAACATGACATTCTGCTGGCTTCTGTCTATTCTTGGGAGTTTGTATCTTTTCTCAATTTGATCTCTTAAGTGAATTTTTTTTATTTTTTTAATGGTTATTTTTGAGAGAGACATACAGAGTACAGTGGGGGAGGGATAGAGAGAGGGAGACACAGAATCTGAGGCAGGCTCCATGCTCTGAGCTGTTAGTGCACAGCCTGACGTGGGGCTCGAACCCACAAACTGCAAGATCATGACTTGAGCCAAAGTTGAAAGCTTAACCGACTGAGCCACCCAGGTGCCCCTTCAGTGAAAAATTTTAATTACCTCAGTATACATCTAATTCTTTAATTTGTATTTTTCAAAACTAGGTGAATTTGAGCAAATTCTTACTTGTATGACTGATAGAAATATGTTAAAACAGTGTCTTAGTTCAGAATCTCCCCCAAGAGGAAGCTGACGTAAGAATTCAGTTGCGAGTGGCTTGGGAGGTGATTCCAGTCATGAGAGCAAGGCGGGAGTGAAATGGGGAAAGAGGAAAAGCGTAGAAGCAGATTAGTTATCTACTGAGACCAGATTCCCCTGGAAGCTCTGAGTACCATTAATCCAAAGGATCTACAGCAGGCTCCTGTCTCCATGGGTTGAGGGTTGCTCACAGAGAAGTTAACACCTTCCTACTTCTGGATGAGAAGGCTACGTGGCTTTAGGGAAGACTGGAGGCACAAAGGGAGAGACTGAGGGTAGGCTGGAGGTGGCAGCTGTCCTTTGAGTCTGTTTGCCCACTGAACTGCCCCCCAGCTGCAGCTGAAATGAGAGGGAGACTAAAGGTGTGCTTGGGGCACTAAGGCCACCTGTTTCAGATGCACGAAAGTGATCTGTCCCATCACATGGAGCCAGGATTACTCTACTTTAGTCAGAACTCTCTTATCTCTTTTTTTTTCTTCCTTTAATATAATTTATTGTCAGATTGGCTTCCATATGGCACCCAGTGCTCATTCCAACAACTGGCCTCCTCAATGCCCATCACCCACTTTCCCCTGCCTCTCATCCACCATCAACCCTCAGTTTGTTCTCTGTATTTAAAGAGTCTCTTATGGTTTGCCTCCCTCCCTCTTTGTAACTTTTTCCCCCCTACCCTTCCCCAATGGTCTTCTGTTCAGTTTCTCAAGATCCACATATGAGTGAAAACATATGGTATCTGTCTTTCTCTGACTGACTTATTTCACCTAGCATAATATCCTCAGTTCCATCCATGTTGCTGCAAATGGCAGGATTTATTCTTTCTCGTTGCCGAGTAGTAGTCCATTGTATATGTAAACCACAACTTTTTTATCCATTCATCAGTTGATGGACATTTAGGCTCTTTCCATAATTTGGCTATTGTTGAAAGCGCTGCTATAAACAAATAAACTCAAAATGGTTGAAAGACCTGAGTGTGAGACAGAAAACCATCAAAACCCTAGAGGAAAAAGCAGGCAATAATCTCTTACCTCTTTTAGGATGGCTTGTTTCATTCTCAATAGCCAGAGACTGATAGACTCCAAAGACAAGGAAAGTATCATGTGATAATAAGTATCTTCACACTTTTAAAATTTATATACCCTATCAATTTAAAAAAGTTAAAAAGTCCAAATATATGTATGTTATTATTTATACATTCCATAAATGTGTACTGTCACACTAATAAATTATATAAATAGTAGATATATGTACATATATGTATATATAAATATGCATATAGGAACATAAATATACATATATGTATTTAAATAATATACATAAAATGATATTAACAAAGTTTAAATACATACAAACAGAAGTTTGAATAAGTTTTTCTTAGCCTCATATATCATCTGACCTACTCCTGTTTTGGAGACTAGGGATTTTGATGTTTACATATACATCTTTTTTTTTGTTATAACTCAAGTCTGAAACAAGGAAATTAAACTTGCGCTGTTTAACTCCTGTTTAAATTTGTTTGTGTCTGGTTAACAAAAGCCACCAATAAATTTCATTTTACATGAAGCTCTTTAATGTTATAAACTCCATGAATATGTCCTAATTCCTTTATTCTCTGGTAATAATATGCTGGTAAAAGGAAGTATATTCTTCTATTGATTAGATTTACTGTCTACCCTGAAGCCCAAGCCATAACCCACTAATCATGTTTGGAAAGACATTCTCCTCTTAATTTATGAATGAAATGAAAGAACACTAATTATATCCCTGCAATGCTGCCAATGTATGCAAGTAAGTACTTGGTTCAGGCCTCAGAAGGAAGTTTTAGTAATTCCAGACACACACTAGAAAGAGTCACTAATATTCAAACTTACAAGAGGTGAATTCCCATGTTTTTATGAAAAACAAATATGTGAGCAATTTAACATGAATTGTTCTCTTTATTTTTTTTTTTAATTTTTTTTAACGTTTATTTATTTTTGAGACAGAGAGAGACAGAGCATGAACAGGGGAGGGGCAGAGAGAGAGGGAGACACAGAATCTGAAACAGGCTCCAGGCTCTGAGCTGTCAGCACAGAGCCCGACGCAAGGCTCGAACTCACGGACCGCGAGATCATGACCTGAGCCGAAGTCGGACGCTTAACCGACCAAGCCACCCAGGCGCCCCTGAATTGTTCTCTTTATATAAACACATCTTGTTTTATCCAGCAATGAAAATTGCTAATTGAGTGGGGTTTTTTGTTTTGTTTCTGTGTTTTTTGTTTTTGTTTTTGTTTTTGTTTTGTTTTTGTTTTTTTTTGTGGAGGTCAACTCTAACACATAAACTTACCATTGGAGAGTTGACGGGAAGTATAATCTGACCGTGTACATCATTTTATAACCAGCTTTCCGGGAGACTTACTTCCTACCCCATCCCTTAATCTCAAAATTAGTATTTTTCTTACATCAGGTTTTTCTGACTGCTTTGTCCTTGTCTCCTCTGTTTAAACAATTTTTTTTTCCAATCTGCTGGTATGTAGCACTGGCATCAGCATGATGCCATGGCATCTCATTTTTTAAAGGTTATTTAGGAAATAAACAATATATCATATTTAACTTTTGATACCTTCATCTCCTCTATGATTATGAAAGATAACGGTTACTCATTCTATTATGATATTTGGCCTAAACGTATTCACAGGGCTTTACTTCACTTTGTTTTCAACCTAGGAGTCTATGCTAACAGATGGCAGGATTTTCCAACATTTAGATTCCAGTATTGAAAAAATTCACAAAAGTATGAGCTTAAATTATGAGATTATATTTAAGTCAATGATAAAGCAATATTTATACTGATTGGAAGCAAAGGTTCTATATTGATAGGCAAAAGAATTTCATCAGGACAAGAAGGAAGGAGATATTGAGGGGTAAATAGAGGGTGGAAGTCTTTTGAGTTGATAATTAAAGTATCCTTTGCCTGTCTTATCACTGTTTTTCCACCCACCACAAAGACCTGCACCATGGCTATTGCTTTTGTTGTCATTCTTCTGGAGGCAAGGTAGTAGTGGGGAGGGAGGCCCAGGTAGAGAGTGATAGGACCACACGTCTACCTGCAGGAGAGAGGATGGCTGCTCCCAGACATGCAAGGTCCAATAACAGACAAACCGCAGCTTTTGTTTTTTCCCTGAGGATTCTGGAAAACCCTGGGAGTTATCTCAGTGGTGAATATTAGAATGCTTAAAAGCATGAAGGCTTTAGCTAGAATGCCTGGATTTGAATGCCAGCTCCATCTCTTACAGCTCCAGGATTTCAAGCCAGTTACCGAGTCTCTCCACATCTGTTTCCTCCCCCTGTAAAATGGGGGATAAAAGGAGGGCTTATTTTATAAGGTTGATCTAAGGTTTAAATTACTTATGTATTTGCAAGTGCTTTCAAGAGTGCTTGGCATTTCAAAATCATATGTGTTTTGTTAAATTAAAAAGTATAGTACGTAAAATATTACTCCTCTCCTTAAAACTATCTAATTCTTTTCATCTCACTCTGCAGAACTTCAAGTCCTTTCAGTGGTCGTCCTATATGATCTCTCCCCTGTTCTTGTCCAAGTTCACTCCGTCTGTTCTAGCACTCAGCTAGATTGCATTTTCTTTCTTTTTTAAAAATTTTGAAGTTTATTCATTTTTGAGAGACAGAGAGACAGAGTGTGAGCAGGGGAGGGCAGAGAGAGAGGGAAACACAGAATTCAAAGCAGGCTCCAGGCTCTGAGCTGTCAGCACAGAGCCCGACGCAGGGCTCGAACTCGGGAACCGCAAGATGATGACCTGAACCTAAGTCGGACACTTGACTGAGCTGCCCAGGTGTCCCTAGATTGCATTTTCTAAGCCCCTTCGCATTATGTGAGGCCATGCAACTAATTCTGGCCATGGCATGTGGACTACCATGATGCACTTTTAGGCCTGGCTGACAGTCATCAACCTTCCTTGTGTGCTCAGTCCCAGTTTTAATTCTGCAAGTCTCACATCGGGGAAACCTGGAAAATGGGGAGTTAGTCACCCTGGCATTGGCCTATAAGAAACCTGTTTGGGTGCATGGATGGGTCAGTTAAGCTTCCGACTCTTGATTTCAGCTCAGGTCATGATCTCATGATTCATGGGATTAAGCCCCATGTTGGGCTCTGACAGCACGGAGCCTGCTTGGGGTTTTCTCTCTCTCCCTCTCTCTCTGCCCCTCCCTTGTGCTTGCTCTTGCTCTCACTCTCTCTCTCTCTCAAAATAAATAAATAAATAAACTAAAAAAAAAAAGCCTCTTGTAATTCTTCCTACTCTCTTCTAGCATCTTCTGGATATCAATGTCCAGAGTGACCTTGAAAGACACATGTTAAAGATGACAGAGCCACCATCAGCCTTGGCTTCTGAATGAAGCAGTTACTGCCTCTGCTCCCCATTGGACTTTATGTGAGCAAAACCAAATTCTAGTCCATTAAGAATAATGAAACCATTAAAATTTCATTGCATTAGCTTAACCAATAAACTGATTACCATGCTGGTCATTCTGGCCTCCTTCCTGTTCTCCGAACAAAATAAATATGCACCGACTGTTCATTCTGCTCAGAATGCTCCTTTCCAGACATTTGCACAGCCACATCCCTTACCTCCAACCATTGTTTGCTTAGCTCTTGTTTCCTATGGCACCTACTTGACCAGTTCATTCAAAAATATCACCCTTGATCCTCTCCCTCTCCCTCTCCCCCTCCCCCTCCCCCTCCCCACTCTCCTTCTCCTCTCGCTCTCCCCCTCCCCATTCCCCTTCTCCTCATCTCTTCCTCCTCCTCCTTCCCTCTCCTCTTCCTCCTCCTCATCTTCCTCCTCTTCTTCCTTTGACACAGTATCATCATCTAATTTATATAGTAGTCCCTCCTTGTCTGTGGGAGATATGTTCTAAGACCCTCAGTGGGTGCCTGAAACCATGGATAGTACCTATATATGCTATAGTTCCTATATAAACTATGTTTTCTCCTATGCATTCATACCTGTGATAAAGTTTAATTTATAAATTATGCACAGTAAGAGATGAACAACAATAATAAAATGGAACAATTATAACAATATATTGTAATAAAAATTTTGTGAATGTGGTGTCTCCCTCTCTGTCAAAATATCTTATTGTACTGAACTTACCCTTCTTACAATGATGTGAGATGATAAAATCCCTACATGATTCTATGAAGTGGGGTGAATGACATAGGCATTGTGATGTAGGGTTGGGCTACTATTGACCTTCTGAGGATATGTCAGAAAGAGGATCATCTGCTTCCAGACTTCGGTTGACCATTAGTAACTGAAATTGTGGAATACAAAAACATGGATAGGTGGGGGGGGGGGGGCAGGGGGACTACTGTACTGTATCATTTACTCTCATTTCTTAGGGTTTATTGTTTATTATCTGCCTTACTTCCTCCCTCAGAATATAAGCTTCACACAGGTTGAGAACTTTATTTGATCACTTTATATCTCAAGAGTCCAGAACACTGCCTGACATACATTAGGTGCTCAATAAATACTAAATGAATGAGTTATTTCAATTTATTTCATTTTCAAAGTATCAAGTTGACAAAAATAAAATTAAACCTACAAATGACTCCCCTCTCCAAGAATATATATTATAGTTTCAAAATGGCGATTCCTTCCACTCATTTTCAGAATATTATTATAGGTTTTAGAAATTATACACAGAATAATCCTCCTATTTATTATTCACAATAACCTTTTTTCCTCGTGTGTATCCAAATTTCTCCAAAACATAATGTAAATAGAATATGTCTAAAATCAAATATTTAAGTCTATCAGTATTTTGGCTTTTGTAATCACCTTAATTACTAGTGAGACTCTACAATGCCTCAAATCATGTTCCCTATTTTTTTTAACTTGTTGATTTAAATTCAAGTTAGTTAACATACAGTTTAGTGTTGGATTCAGGAGTAGAAACCCAGTGATTCATCGCTTACATATGACACCTAGTGCTCATCCCAACAAGTGCCCTTCTTAATGCCCATCACCCATTTAGCCCATTCTCCCATCCACTTCCCCACCAACAGCCCTGTTTATTCTCTGTATGTAAGAGTCTCTTATGGTTTGCCTCCATCTCTGTTTTTATCTTATTTTATTTTCCTTTTCGTCCCTTCCTGTATGTTCAACTATTTTGTGTCTTAGATTCCACATATGAGTGAAATCATGATATTTGTCTTTCTCTGACTGACTTATTTCACTTAGCATAATATACTCTAGTTCCATCCACGTTGTTGCAAATGGCAAGATTTCATTCTTTTTGATTGCTAAGCAATATTCTGTTATATATATGTATATATAGATCTATATCTATATCTATATCTATATATATGAAACATTCCTATATTTATGTGTGTGTGTGTGTGTGTGTGTGTGTGTATACACACACACATACATACCACCTCTTCTTTATCCATTCATCAGTTGAGGGACATTTGGGCTCTTTTGATAATTTAGCTTTTGTTGATAGCCCTGCTATAAAAATTCGGGTACATGTGCCCCTTTGAATCAGCATTTTTGTATCTTTGGAGAAATATCTAGGAGTGCAATTGCTGTGTGCTAGGGTAGCTCTATTTTTAATTTTTCGAGGAGCCTCCATACTGTTTTCCAGAGTAGCTGCACCAGTTTGCATTCCCACCAGCAGTATAAAAAGGTTCCTTTTTCCCCACAGCCTCACCAACATCTGTTGCCTGAGTTGTTAATTTTAGCCATTCTGACTGGTGTGTGGTGGTATCTCATTGTGGTTTTGATTTGCATTACCCTGATGATCAGTGATGTTGAGCATCTTTTCATGGGTCTTTTGGCCATCCGGATGTCTTCTCTGTAAAAGTGTCTATGCATGTCTTCTGCCCATTTCCTCACTGGATCATGTGTTTTTTGTGTGTTGAGTTTGATATGTTCTTTATAGATTTTGGATACTAACCCTTTCCCTGATATGTCATTTGCAAATATCTTTTCCCATTCCATCAGTTGCCTTTTAGTTTTGTTGATTATTTCCTTCACTGTGTGGGAGCTTTTGATCTTGATGAGGTCCTCATGGTTAATTTTTGCTTTTATTTGCCTTGCCTCTGGAGACATGTTTAGAAAGAAATTGCTGCACCCAGAGTCAAAGAGGTTGCTGCCTGTTTTCTCCTCTAGGATTTTGATGGTTTCCTGTCTCACATTTAGGTCTTTCATCCATTTTGAATTCATTTTTGTGTATGGTCTAAGAAAGTGGTCTAGTTTTGTTTTTCTGCAGGTTACTGTCCGGTTTTCCCAGCACCATTTGCTGAAGAGACTGTCTTTTCCATTGGATACTCATTCCTGCTTTGTTGAAGATTAGTTGGCCATAAATTTGTGGGTCCATTTCTGAGTTCTCTATTCTGTTCCATTGATCTACGTGTCTGTTTTTGTGCCAGTACCATACTGTCTTGATGATTACAGCTTTGTAATACAGCTTGAAGTCCGAGATTGATGCCTCCAGCTTTGGTTTCATTTTTCACCATTCTTATCTTTTTCATGCTGTAGCAACAGCTTACTGTTGACACTTCACCTCTTTTTGCCTCATATCAGCCCTTGCATATCTCAGTAATTCTGGGTGTTTCAAAGAATGTTAAAGACTTTTTCCAATATTTATCCAATATCTTCTGCAAGCTGGAGGCATTGCATCTTTGAGCAGAGTGAAGAGACAACAGAGTGAAAGAGTTTTCCTTTTGTTTCATATCCGAAAATAAAGGACATATTTGTTATATTTAGTTTCTTAGAAAAGGTACTGTGTACCAGTCTTTAATGGCGGTAATTATAATGCAGAGATCTGCAAGTCACAGTTTGTATCTTATTTTCAGCAAACAGAAAACAGGGTATCACCTGTTCTTTGGGCACTCTTTTTGGTCCAAATTTCCAGCTAATTGAGATTTGGATTTGGCAGGTAGAGTATCCCTGAGTGACTGCTTTAAGATTGCACAGAGCTTTTGCATTCAAGAGAATGTTACCATGGAGAAAGTCCTCCGTCCACTGATATGATCAGTATGATTCTGGAAAAGATTAAATAGGCCACCATTGTGTAATTCCATTGTTTATTTATATACTTCTGAGAATGGTTTCAGAGCAGCTATTACCATTGAAGGGTGCATATTCAGAGAAGCTGCCTAATGAGAGATAAGTTTTGAATAACTATTTACAGATGATCTAATCCAAAATATCTCAGAATTAATTTTTTGTGATTTGTTTTGGATTTATTTCCCTATGAAATTTTCAGTCAACCCCAAAATAGACTATGCATCAGGAACTGGGCTAGGTCCTCTGTGACTTCAAGGAGCTTGCATGCCAGTGATGAGGATGTGATGAGCGAACAGAAGAATGTAAATGAGTGCCTTCCCCTGGTATGAAAGAGGGAAGTCCTGAATGCCTTACCCAGGTTTACTTTGCCTCAGTTGATTAGCAGATGGCAGATAGTGGAGGTAACAGCAAGTCTGGTGTAAAAGGGCAACAGGCAAATGATGCACTGGTTCTTAGGGAGGCATTGAAGGAGGGTTGACTACATGGGCTGAGTAGGGCTTAAGAGGTTCTGTCTATTTACTGTACAAAGGAGTTTGAACTCTATTTGAATGTAAGGAAAAGCATGAAAAGTTGTAAGAGAAGAACACTGTCAATGTGCCTATTAGAAAGTTCACTTTTCTGTAAAGAGGTGAAGGAATTTTGAATGGTTAATACAAACAAAACAAACTAGGAGGTCAAGAGATCTATGTTGGCAGGCCTTCCTTGAAGAGGGTCTGTGGTGATCTAAAAAGTGAAGTGGTGGCCAGGACAATGGAGAGAAATATTATCCAGGCCAAAAGTGTTTATCAGTGCTGCCATTCAGTGAGCCTGGGGACATTGAGAGAGCTCGCAAAATCATTTTGGGAGACATAAAAATCTGAATTATTGGCAGGACAACTGAAGAGACACCCATCCAATGTGTGTCAGCTTCACATTCCTTGTCTTATTAAAAGTCCAATTAAGAGGAAAAAATGTTTCTCTTCTTCACAGGCTTTCAAATTTTCAACTACAACCCACGGCAAAAATGATATTGTACATCATTATACACATGTACACAGAAATGGAAATAAAAAAATCTACAAACCAGCAATTACCGTCACCACTTTCAATGCTTTCTGACGTCTTCCACCCTGCTGCCATTTTTATTATCTCCTCACAACAGGGTACATGTCATGATCATGGATACAAAAGTTCAACTTGACTAACAACAAGTAGCGCTCTGAGGACATTTTCTTCCTTTGAACTCAAGACTTTACACAGGAAAGTATACTGGAAAAAGACCTAGACTTTGAAATCAGATTGAGCCCTGCCCTAGAGTCACAATTTACTAACTATGTGGCCTAAGGCAATACCTACCCCTTTAGGACATATGGTCATGCTACCAGCTGTCATTTCTTAGGTATTTTCTCCATACCAGGCATTATACTAACCTACACAAAAACAAAAACAAAACAAAACAAAAACCCACCAAAGTAATTGTACAGTAATAGTAATACGAAATTAGAGGATTGTTGTTCTGATTAATGGAAGAAGCCCTAGCACAGGATATGGAATAGTTCAAAAGTGAGTGAATAGTGTCGCCAGGGTGGCTCAGTCAGTTAAGCATCCAACTTCAGCTCAGGTCATGATCTCAGGAACTGAGTTTGAACCACCCCCCCCCACCCCCCCCCACCCCCGCCCGCATCAGGCTCTGTGCTGACAGCTCAGAACCTGGAGCCTGCTGTGGATTCTGTGTCTCCCTCTCTCTCTGCCCTGCTCCTGTTTGCACTCTCTCTCTTTCTCTCTTTGTCTCTTTCTCTCTCTCAAAAATAAACATTAAAATTTTTTTAAAGTGATTGAATAAAAAATATGTATAATGTGAAGCATTTATTAAAACCCTTATTAAACAGGAACTGTTATTATGTACCTTTTCTTTTTGTCCAGGACAGACAATCTTTATTCACAATTGGGGCTGTAGAGGGGAGATACCCACAGGTCGGTCCAAAAGCAGAAATAATGGGTGGAGCAGATGGCACAGGGCAGGGACTCAGTACTGGCCCTTGCCCAGCAGAGTGTAATGTTTTCAGGCAGCCAGGCTAGACCCTGGAGCTGAAGTTGGGGTGTCCTTATCCCCTTCACCCTCATCTGCAGCTCAGTCCTCCTCTCCCTCCTCCTCACAGGAGCTACTCAGCTCTTCCCCTTCCTCCTCCTCATCACCACTGACCCCACCCTGCCCTGCAAACTCACCAGCTCTGTGGTCTCCCGATGGGACTCCCAGGTACATTTCTGTTCACTGAGCCCCAGGGGATAAAAGACAATAGCAAACCATTAACTCAAGTGGTCAGCAATCAGCTTAAGAAATAAAATACTAGCAACACCAATGAAGCACCCTGGGTGTTCCTCCGCATCTCATTCCCCTTCTTTCTCCTCACAAGTAATCACTATCCTTAATTTTATGTTCATTTTCCCCTTTCTTTGCTGCATTCTTTTCCCACATTTATATGAATCTTTAAAAATATATTGTTTCAGGGCACCTGAGTGGCTCAGTTGGTTGAGCTACCCACTCTTGATTTCAGCTCAGTTCATGATCCCAGGGTGTTGGGATCGGATTGAGCCTTGAGTCAGGCTCCATGCTGAACATGGAAGCTGCTTAAGATTCTCTCTCTCCCTCTGCCCCTCTCTCCCACTTGTGTTCTTTCTCTCTTTCTCTCAAAAATAAATTAAAAAATTGTATCCTTTTGCATAATTTTGAGGTTACATATGTGGAATCACTGTGTATCTCTTCTGTGACTTGTTTTTTTTCTTCTTCTATTGAGTTTGTGATACTCAGCCAAGAGAATGTGTGTAACAGGGGCTCATCCACATTTACTGTTCGATACCCCACAATTTGTATATACATTCTCCCACTGATACATATGTGTATTTCCTTTTTTTTGTTTGTTTTATATTACAAATAATATTCCTAACAGCAGTCTCGTATATGTTTCCTGGTACACGTATGTATGAGTTTCTATGGTTGCCAACTAAATACAGGACATCCAATTAAATTTGAATTTTAGGGAAACAATGAGTAATTTTTTTTAGCATAAGTATGTCCCATTCAAAATTGAGACATACTAATACTCAAATTTACTGGTCATGTCTCTGGAATTAAATTTAACTAGGTATCCTGTAGTTTTATTTGCTAAATCTAGCAACCCTATGAATTTCTCATACCTAGGAGTGGAATTGCTAGGCCACAGGGAATTCACAACTTCAACCTTTAGAAGTTCTATCAAATGTCTTCTAAAGTCAAACAACTTGTCACACTTACCACCCACCAGGGGACTGAGTTCTCATTGCTTTATATTCTCACTGTTATGGACAGAATCATCTCCCCCATATTCATATGTTAAAGCCCTAACTCCCAATGTTTCTGTGTTTGCAGATTGCTCATTTAAGAAAGTAATCAAGGTTAAATGATGTAATAAGGGTGGGGCCCAAATCCAATATGACTGATGTTCTTGTCCCAAAAGGAAGAGATGTCAGAGTTCTCTCTCTCTCTATATATATACACAGAAGAAAAGCCATGTGAGGGCACAGTGAGAAGGTGGCCCTCTGCAAGCCAGGAAGAGATGACAAGCTGTGTTTCAATTTTCACTTAGTAGAAAATATTTTTCAATATCTCTTGAGATTTCTTCTTTGACCCTGGTGTTATATAGAAGCATACTGTCTGTTCTCCCCAAGTATTTTGAAATTTTCCATCTATTTTTATGTTATTGATTTCTAGTTTAACATCATTGTGGTCTGAAAGCAGGCATTGTATGATTTCTATTCTTTTAATTCTATTAAGTTATACTTTATGGCCCAGAATGTGGTCTGTCTTGGTGAATGCTCCAGATGAGTATGAGGAGACTATATTCTGCCACCGGATGAAGTATTCTGTAGATGTCAGTTATATCCCGTTGATTGATGGTGGTATTGAGTTCAACTAAGTGCCTACTGATTTTCTGCCTGCTGGATCTGTCCATTTCTGATAAAGGGATATTAAAATCTCGAACTATGATAGTGGATTGATCTGTCTGTCCTCACAGTTCTATCAGTTATTGCCTCAATATTTTGATGCTCTGTTATTAGGTGCATACACAGTAAGGATTGCTCCATTTTTTTGGAGTATTGGCCCCTTTATCATTATTTAATGCCTCTCTTTATTCCTCATAACTTTCTTTGTTATGATGTCTGGCCTGTCTGAAATTAATAGAGCTCTTACAGTTTTCTTTTGATTAGTGTTAGCATGGCATCTATTTCTCCATCCCTTTATTTTCAAGCCATGTGTCTTTATAGTCTTTATATTTAAGGTGAGTTTCTTGTATATGATGTATAGTTGGCTAGCTTTTTATCCACTTTGAGAATCTGTCTTTTAATTGGTGCCTTTATTTATTTATTTATTGGCCTCTTTATTTTATTTTATTATTTTTAATAATTTATTGTCACATTAGCTAATATAATTGGTGCATTTAGACCGTTGACTTTCAAAGTGACTACTCATACAGTTGGATTACTAGCTACCATATTTGTTACTGTTTCCTAGTTGTTTCCCTTATTTTCTGTTCCTATTTTTGTATTCACTGCTTTTCTGTGGTTTTTTTTGTTTTAATCAAGCATTTTATGATACTATTTTCTTTCCTTTCTTACCATATAAATTATACTTTTTAAAAAATTATTTTTAGTAGTTCCCCTAGAGTTTGCAACTAATCTAAGTCCACTTTCAAGTAACATTACACCACTTCACTAGGAGCGCAAGTACCTTTTAAGAACAAAATACTCTTAATTTCTCCCTCCTTTCCTTTGTATCATATATATACACACATATGTAATCAAATGTATTGTTGCTATTATTATTTTGAACAGATTGCTAGTTCTTATATTAAGAACAAGGAAAGTTTTAAAGTTTTTATGTTGCCTTCACTTATTACCCTCTGATGCTCTTCTGTTATATAGATCTGTTTCCAAACTATATTATTTTCCTTCTCTCTGAGGAATTTCTTTTAACATTTCTTACAAAGCAGATCTGCTGGCAATAAATCCCCTCAATTTTTTTGTTTGTCTGATAAAGTATTTCTCCTTCACTTTTGAAAGATATTTCATTGCATTCTCTTATTTCCGTGGATTCTGAGGGTAAGTCAGATGTAATTCTTATCTTTGCTCCTCTATAGGTAAGGGTTTTTTCCCCCTGTTCTTTCAAGATTTTTTCTTTATCTCTTATTTTTTGGAAGTTTGAATATAATATGTCCAGGTACCCCTTTTTGACATTCATCCTGCTTGATGTTCTCTGGCCTTCCTGGATCTACGGTGTCTGACATTAATTGGGGAAATTCTCAGTCATTACTGAGAAAGGAGGGAACTATTGTTTGTTTCTTTCTTTCCTTTACTTTATTGTATTCATAATGCATATATTGTACCTTTTGTATTTGCCCCAACAGTTCTTGGATATTATGTTCCTTCTTTTCAATCTTTATTCTCTTTACTTTTCAGTTTTGGAAGTTTCTATTGACATATTCTCAACCCCAGAGATGCTCTCCTTAGCTGTGTCCAGTCTAATGAGCCCATCAAAGCCCTTATTTATTTTTATTATAGTGTTTTTGTAGCATTTCTAATCTTTTTTGGAATTTCCAACTTTCTGCTTACATTACCCATGTGTTCTTGCATGTTGTCTTCTTTTTCCATCAGAGCCCTTAGCATATTAATCATAGTTGCTTTAAACTCACATTCTGATAATTCCAGCATCACTGCCATGTCTGAGTCTTGTTCAGTATGTTTGCTGTGTCTCTTCAAACTGTGTTTTTGCCTTTTAGTATGCCTTATGACTTTTTGCTGAAAAGCAAAAAATCATGATGTCATTGATGTTCTCCAGTAAATATACCTTTAGTCACGTGGTGGTAAAATTTCTGGAGAGGGGAAGTGTTTATAATCCTATGATTAGGGCTTGATCTTTTAGTCTGCCTTTTTGTCTGTCAGCTGTGAATTTCATAAGTGATTCCTGGTTTTTTTATCCCTCTTAAGTAGGACAGGAGGTTAGAGTGAGCTGGGGTTGGGTATTTCCTTTCCCCAGCGTGGAAACCTAGAGGGGCTGAAGATTAATATTCTCCCTCTTCTGGGTTGGTTAGACACTGATTAAACCCCAATAGGTTAGGCTCTTTTAAAATAGTTTCTCTTGAGGAAAGGCAAGGAGAACAGAATGCTCTTGAGTATTTCAAACTGGTTACATTTCCCCTCACCTTGCCTGAAACAGAGGGGGATTTTTCTCCTTTATTCAACCATGAGGAATTAGTAGATCTGTTGGAGGTAAAATACACAAGTGTGAGGGCCTCTTTATTTCTGAACCCCTCTTGACTTTTAAGCTCTCACATTTGTCCACTCTGAGCCTCTAGCAATTTGTCAGCTACAGTTTAGGTTTTCCTAGCCCGATACTCGTTGTTGTGAAAATGTCTGCTTGTGGGTTTCTATTCTGGTAAACTGTGATACTCTGTCTTTATCTGTCTGTCTCTCCAGTTTTGGGGGTAATAGTTTTCCAGGTAACCTCACTTCTCTTTTGGATCTGAGAAGAGTTGATTTCTCAGTTTGTGTAGGATCTTACTTGTTGTTAGTCTGAAATGATGATTTCTAAGTTCCTTACATGCCACATTGAAAACTGGAAGTGCAGACATCTTCTATTAGTATTCTGTTAATTTATCTATAGACTTCATTTGGGTTTTCTATGGAAGTAATCATATTATCTGTTAATATAATAGTTTTGTTTCTCTTTCACAATTTTGTATTTCTTTTTCTTGTTTTACTGTACTAAGACCTTGAAGATACTGTTGAAGAGAAGCAGCGATGTTGAGTATGGTTGTCTTTTTTTTAATGTTTCACCATGGACAACAATGTTTACATTCTATTCCTATTTTACTAAGAAGTTGTTTTTTTATATGAATAAATACTATATTTTATTAAATGTTCTGCATGTTTTGAGATTTCATATGATTTTTCTCCTTTAATCTGGTAATGTGGTAAATGATAGTTATAGACTTTCCAATGTTAAGCCTTCCTTGAATTCCAACTTGTTTGATGTACAAACTTTTTAAAACATCACTAGGCTTGCTATTATCAGACTTAGGATTTTTGCATCTGTAAGCATGAATGAAATTTTACTATATATTTTTTATTCTACTGTCCTGTCCAAGTTTATGTTTCAAGGTTCCACTATCCCTTAGAATGAGTAGGGAAGTGTATAGTCAATTTATGTTTTGGTAACATGTAACTCCAAAATTGAAATGACTTAAATATGAAATATTTACATCTTTCACATGGGTCTGAAGATCAGCTTCAGCAAAGCTGCATAAGGCTATGTGCAGCTGGGTTCTAGATGTCTTCTCATTCCAGGACTAGCCTGAAGAGCAGCCACTCTCTGAGAATGATCTTCACACATCCAAGTTCAAAGTCAGTGAGAGATTCACCTACAAACTACCACAGGGAGTATTCCCTTTTGTTGTGTTTTAGAAAACCTTACAAATAATAGAAATACTCTGTTTCTTGAATATATGGTGGTGATGCTTTATTAAAACATCTGAACCCAGTGTTTTCTTTGTAAAGGAATTTTAACTATTGATTTACTTAATGGCTATGTGTATGTTCAGATTTTCTATTTCTTCTTGAATCTCTTAGGTAAGTTACATTTTTCTAGAAACATATAAATTTAATTTAGCTTTGCGAAAGTGTTGGAATAAGACTGTTTTTCATGTTATTTAACTGTTTTTTAAATTCTACTGGATTCACACCTATTTTTGCTTTGTAATTTCTAATGCTTTTTGTCTTTATTTAACTGCTCCATATCACCATAGGTTTATCTTTTTACATATTTTTTTTAAAACACAATTTTTATTATATTGATCTTTTTTATATTCTCTTTATTTTTCTTTACAGTGAATTTTTAATCCCATTTTCTAAAAACACTTTAAAGTTATCCTATATGTGATGAGAAGCACTAATTTTACCTCCATTTTGTCTGTATAAAAAATGCCTAATTTTTATCATTATGTCAATGGTTGGAAAAGTTGTTAGCAAATTGAGTGCAAATATTTATAGTGGAAATTACCTGCAGTATAATCATCTTCCACACCGCCTATAATAATCTTGACAAATTTAGGTACGTTCTTAAACTAATTAAAAAATCCCAAATAGCTTTTTCTGAAATAAGTATGTACATGTCGCAGAGATGTTTCTGTTTTTGTTTGCAACTTAATAATAACCATACATGTTGTAACACACACAGGTATGCTTCTTTTGTTCTAGTAAATGTCACTTCTCCGTATCAGTGCTATCCAGTATGACAAAATGTATAAGGCAAAAATATTTATGGAAAGTAGGTGTTTGAGAGTAATTATTTTATTTATTTATTTATTTTTATTTGAGAGAGAGAGAGAGAGAGAGAGAGAGAGAGCACACTAGTGGGGAAGAGGGGCAGAGGGAGAGAGAGAGAGAATCATAAGTGGTCTCCATGACATGTGGCTCAATCCCACAACCCTGGGATCATGACCTAAGCTGAAATAGAGTTAGACACTTAACCAACTGAGCCACCCAGGCACCCCAAGAGTAATTATTTTAAAATGTTAATGGTTGTGTATGCATCAGAGAGACCATTACAAATCATACAGCTATCACTAAAAAAAAAATTTTAACATTAAATTATTTTAAAGTTTTCTATTTATTATTCATATTTTTATAAAATTTTAAATGTCATACTTATTCTAAATCATGGCTCGCTAATTTAGTTTCTTTTCTTCATTATGTAGACTCTCTCAAGCCATATGTTGTCTACTCTATTTTGTTCTCATTCTTTTACATTAATTTTTTACATTGAAGGATCTCTTTCTCTTTTCAGTTCTTTTCAGTGTATAGTAACTTCAGTGAGTATCCTTGGCATTTATAAAATGTAGAAAATAAGAGAGGAATACAAATAAACAGAAGTATAACAACAGGTAATTTTCTGCCTTTTACATAAGACAACATGATTTCTTTCATTTTTTTTGAGGCAAAGTAGGAAAGATAGGACATGTTATTGTGAGTATTTCATGTACTATTTCTAAGATATAAGTATATAATAGGTAAAATTACACGATATCTCTCAGCTTAATATACTTTATTGCTAAACTATGATTATAATTAACTGAATCATTATGGAATACCCAACATGTAAAGGGACAATGAAAGTTACTTTATGTTTTCTTCTTTAAAATATTTTTCATAATTCACAGGAAAATATTCTGTTTCTGCAGCACTTTGAAAATTACAAAATTGAGATGTACAAAGTTGTGATAAAGTTGAACAAATCTTTCTTACCAAATTAGCACCTTCATCTCATCAGAAAAGAAAAATAAAATTGAGGCAGCAAAACAAGATTTTCTTGTTTTACTCAAGGTGAACATACAAAACATAAAAATTAAATTCCTAAGGATGAAACTTTTATTTTTTAGTCTTTTTAATAGATAATTGCTGAAACAAAAAATGATAGGGTCATTATTATGCAAGCTTACAGGTCAACCAGTAGTCATGTCCTCTCAGTGACTTCCCTGAACACTATGTGCTTAATATCAGGGCTTCAAAATACAAAAAGCAGAACTGAAATAAGAAATAGACAAACTCATAATTAGAGATTTCAGCATCCCCCCCCTCAGTATTAGATACAAGTAAGGATATAACAGAAAGGATTGAACAGATTTGAACCAAGGAAGGCAAGTGTAGGCTGGAAATGTTGTATTAAGTTAGAGTCAGGATCTTGTAGGGAAAGGAGGAGGAATCAGAAGAGGGAGAGAACAACAATGTAAACATGAATATGGTCAATGAGTGAAAACTCCTGAAAATGCTGGAAAGGATGGGAGCAAATGCAAGGATGGTGAGTGAGTCAAGGCAAAAAGACAGGCAAGGATAAAAGGGAGAATGAAGATTGAGGAACTTTTGAGTTGAGAGTGAAATTAAAGAAGCCTATACATCCTTCTCCTTTCCCATAGATGGGTGAGTTGCTTAGTACCACTGCAGATACTATGTGGTCCTGCAGATGAATGCCAGTACAGATTGATGGTGTCCAATCATTAGTGTAGATGTTTGCAAGCCTCCCTCTCTTCCATTTCCTCAATCTTTCCCTCCTTTCCTCAAGTTAAAAATCCACCCCCCCCCCCGCAGCCGAGAATCTTATGCATGTTAATTACTTTATATAATCTTGCTACTTTAACTATAATCTTGCTAGGACTCCTAAATTTATAGCTAGCACAAATGACTTGTCCCTTCCAGATCCTTATGTCCAGTGTTGATGCCTTCTACTTTTCTCTACCTGAAAAACTTTACAAATCAACATGTTCAGAAACATACCTATGGTTTACATCCATTGTCCTATAACTCACACACAAGCATCCACTTACTGAAGCCAGAAACTTAAGAGTTACACTAAATTTGCCCTTTCCCTTATTCTATATTGAATCAGTCAGCAATTTCTATCAGAACCTCCTCTTCTATCGCTCCTACCAATGCTATTTTCCTACTGCTAACATTTTGTGGGCTTTTGTCAGTTTTCCCTTGTAGAAGAACCAGAACTTCCTAACTATTAACAAAATGAAAAGGCAACCTACTGAATGGGAGAAAACATTTGCAAATCTTATATCTGATATGGAGTTAATACCCAAAATATATTTTAAAACTCATATAACTCAATAGCAAAATAAACAAACAAACAACCTGATTTTAAAATGGGCAGAAGATCTAAGTAGATATTTTTCCAAAGAAGACATGCAGATAAATAACAGGTACATAAAAAGATGCTCAACATCACTAATCAACAGGGCAATGCAATTTAAAACCACTCTATACCTCACTATTCCTGAAATTCCTACTCATCCTTTAGATCTCCGCTCAAAAACCTTCCCCATAAAGCTTACTAAGATTCTTCCAGTCAGTCTTAAGTGCTCCATCTCCTATATACCTCTGTGCACTTTCAGTTTCATAAGATTAGGGCTGAAAGAATTTGGTACAAATAAAATTACTATAAATCAGGGGCGCCTGGGTGGCTCAGTCAGTTAAGCCTCCGACTTCAGCTCAGGTCACGATCTCACGGTCTGTGAGTTCGAGCCCCGAGTCGGGCTCTGGGCTGATGGCTCAGAGCCTGGAGCCTGCTTCCGATTCTGTGTCTCCCTCTCTGTCTGCCCCTCCCCCGTTCATGCTCTGTCTCTCTCTGTCTCAAAAATAAATAAACGTTAAAAAAAATTTAAAAAAATTACTATAAATCAGAGCATGCCTTCACATCAAAAAGATTATACAAAAATTTCCAAAGTAAGAAGATGGAAGTAGGAAGGAAATTTCAGAGGAAAGGGCGTTTGGCTACTGGTCAAACTCTCTCTAGGAGAGAAGACAGGGTAGGAGCAATAAGTGACAATACAGTGTCCAGATAGATTGTAGTATCTGAGAGTAGAGATCAGAGCCTCTTTCCCTGAGCAGACCCTCAGGGAGGGATGGAACAATAGGAGAAATGTGGCAACAGAGTGGATCTCAGCCAACACAGCCGCTTAGGATGGAACAGAAATAGGATGATGACATCATGGGCCTGAAAGGTGCACATAGATAGGGTCTCAGCCACACAGTGAGTTCTCAGAACCCATGGGCCTTGTGGCAGCAAAATTGATTTCTGTGCACCAAGGAAGGGCACAGAAGTAGCAAGAAGAGCACTAGAACTAGGGCCCTCACATTATTGGAGCCAGCAATAATGCATCATGACCTCCCTAGGCAAATTACATTGAATCAATTAAGATCTACCCTTGGTGTTGCTTAGGTGTCCAACCTTTTTCCTCATCTCCAACTCCAAAGGTAAATTGCAACTGATAGCTGGTCTTGGTAGCCATGCCAGGTCATGGTGATTTTACTGGGGTGTTTAGAAAAATCTTTGCTCACTGCATAGAAGGAGGTTCTGGAAGAGACAGTCTCTTTCTGTCTCTGTTGCTCTCTCTTGATATCTCTGCAACCCTTGTAGCCATCTTAGTCATAAGGCAAGACAACCTGAGAGCAACATAGGGAAGAGCCAGAGAAAAAGAGGAAAACCAAGGTCCTTTATGAGTGTGACAGTCTGAAATCGTGAGGAAAGGTGAATAGATGTAATAGCAACAAAGAAGCGGCAGAAGATGGTGGGCCAAGGGAGGTATTGGGACATCTAAGAGAGGGATTAAGCGGGGAAGGTCTAGGATGTAACTAAGCTGGCTGAGTGAGCCTGAAGGATGGGGTGGGGAGGGGATTGGAGGGGTGGGCAGGGTAGGACAGCCAGCGGGGAGAAGCCCCATGATGGCTTGTTAGGCTTGTTATCCAGTCATCCGTATGCATGGGAAGAGAAAGGCCACTTCAGGAAATGGCACAGTCTTTCATTATTGGCCAGATATTCCACACACAGAGATTAAAAATTGCATTTAATGAAGGCACTTAGCATAACACTAATCATCTCTTTTTACTTTGAAAACACAAAGACATACAGTGCCTATTTTATGCCTTAAATGTTTGCCTTAATCTGCTTCAAAATGCAGTCACCAGTCACCGTACAACCTGGCTTGCTGAGCCATTTCTACAGGAAAACTATGAGCTGGTTGTAAAGACCATTTGATTAGCCTAACCATAACTGGCAGTATTCTTTTTAAAATTTCCTTTGCAAGGCCTGATATTTTATGACAACTTTCTGCTCTGTTTACTGAAAGTTTGAGATGAAAAAAAATTTTTTTAATCTGTCTTTTGATTTAATTGCTTCCTTCCCTGTGTTGACTAGTTTCTTTTGGCTTTTATTCCTCATTTGTGTTTATTTTTGTTTACTACCTTGAAGGTTGTTACCCAACCTATCTGCAGCTTCACTCTCAATATACAAATTTTGCAACCTCGTGGGCACCATAAGCCCCCTCCACTGAAGACCCAGAATGAGAGCATTGGATCACATGTCCCGGATGTTCTCTAACAACTAGTTAGACCTAAGGTCTTTGTTTCAATACTTCTCTTTGAGAACTAAGACTAGTATGTGTAATATGGAATGATAAAACAAAAACTTGGACTTTAAGATCCAATGGATCTTTTTTTCCTAACTATGACTTCTAGAGAAAGTTATTTAACTTTTCTATGCCTCAATTTCTTATTTGTAAAATGAGGGTGACAATAATGTTCATCTTTCACAAGTCTTAGTGATGTGGTTTGAAGTGTTTGGGTTCAGAGCTGGTGGCCAAGAAAGAATTCTTGTGACGTCTTTAGTGAAAAAAAAGTGGTCTTATTAAAGCACAGGGATAGGACCTGTGGGCAGAAAGAGCTTCACTGGGGTTGTGACAGGTCAATGATTGTATAGCCTGGAGTTGGGGGAGGTAAAGGCAAGTGGAAGTTTCCAAAAGGACTTTCATATACTAAAGAATTCTTAGAGGCTCCTAGAGGCCTAGCTATTGTCAAGCTAAGGTTGTTTTTCCTCGTAGCAAAACATTAACTAACATTAAGACAGTTGGGAGTTCCTGGAAGAATGGCCTATCTCCAGGATCTGTCAATGGGCTGTGGGTTATGTGGAAATTTAATTTTATCTACAGTTCCTTCTGCCTTTGTTTCCCACATCATTATGATGGTTAGGTGAAATAATGTATTATGATATCTGATAGAATAAGTGTTCAATGAGTAGTAATTTCCTCCTCTAATTTTCTTCAGATAGGTAAAGATTCAATTTTTTAAAGCAATAGAAAGACTTCATTTGGGTCTTCAGTTCCACATTGCTTATGCCTCTGTGGCTCATGGGAAATAGAAAATGTGTTTCCAACCAAGGTCTAATCTTGGCCTTTATGTCCGATTTAGACTTTCATCATCCAACTTTCCCTGAAATTATCTCTCTTTTCTTCAAATAAGTCATTAAGGTCCCTTTATGATGGCCTATTAAAGTCTCACTAAATGGACATTAAAGGACCACCATGCGCCATATAGTGCACATATAACAAAGACTTTTTTCTAATGCACTTTGCAATTGGCATCACTTCAAATAATATGCCACACTCATTAATATTAAACTTGCAAATGAAAATAATTTTCTTTCATTGCTGAATGTTTAAAGCACAGTATGGATGACCTGTGTCTCTTTGAAAAGTTTTCCCTAAAATGCTGCTGATGTTTTTTTTCTCTTTAATCTATTTCCCTGAGCAGTAGAGGCATCCCAACCTGTGTCACCAACAATTACCATTAAGTGACAATTGCTGCATATTACAGTGGAAAAAAAAGCATTGAAATGAAAGTCAAGCTGGGGTTTTAGCCCCAGCTCTCCTATCAACCAGCTGGGAGAATCTGAACTAGCTTACTAAATATTCTGCTACATTTAGTGATTAGAACAGAATTGCTCTTTCCTAGTCTTGAGCCAACATTAACAGTTTGTTACTTAGGAAAAAAAGAAAAAAAAAGTGTTTCACATCAGATGAATCAGAGTAAAATGTTTCTTAACTGCAGAATTCCTCAGGGCCTGTAGTACACTAATGATATGATGAATCTTTAGAAAAATGTGTATGCTGGATTTCCCAAATTTTTGAACCAGTCATTAGTATTTCATGATATTACTGCAGAAAATGGAAGACAATTTGGGAAATCTTCATGGGACAGTTTCTGAAGTCCCTTCCTCTACCATAATTCTGACTACTGATTGATTGATATTTAAATAACATTGAATTAGTTCTTGCTATATACTAGACAATGTAGTAGCATTGGAGACACTGAGAAGAAAGATAAATTCTCTTTCCCCCAAAATTTACTAATCTAGTTAGGGAGAAATATGATAACAGAGTTATTCAAATCTAAATCATTTCTTAATTTTATTCATATTCCCTCCCCACACCCATCCTTATTATTAGGTGGAACTAGGTATGTGTACAGTGAGGGTCAGTCAAGCCTCTTCGGTGACCGTAAGTTGTTTACGCCAGCAAAGGAAACCCTTCTGATCATTCCCACTGCTCTCCTAGAAGAGGTGCTTAATAACTATTTCTCATTTTAGTCATCTTTAAAGGGAGGGATTGTTGCAAGGGATATTCTACTACATAAAGAGATCTCACAAACAAGAAAAATATAAATACCTCATTAGGGAGAATAAGTAGAGAAAGGACACATGAACTAATAATCTACAAGGATAAAATAAATCTTAAAATGAACTGAAGTATCATATAATATAGTATGATAGGATAGGATATAATACGATTCACACACACACACAGATACACCAAGCACGAGGGTGGACAATGGAAATGATAAAAAATGACTACACAAAATTCTTTTCCTCAAAGCTCTGATAGATTTACAAGAAGACAGACATATAGACAAGCAATTACAAAACACTGTGGTAATGGTAAAATAGAAAGTTCCCAGAGTCCTACTGGAGAAGTTCTCTCTCTCTGGACCATGCTTACAAAGGCATCTTAGGAGAAGTGGTGTCTTAGCTGAGTCTTGAAGGACCTAGACCAACAAATGAGGGAAATGAGTCTCATAAGTATTCTTCTTTTTCTGTGGTGTGATCTAAAAATAGTATGGCCCAGTAAGACCCCAAATTTGTGAAACTTACTGATTGTCACTTACAAGTAGAAATAAAGACTGTCTTCCTATCCTTTGGCTTTATTCCTAAAGCTTCTCTTTGGGTATTTACTTTGTTTATATACCATTAGTCCCTTAATGCACAACCGTAAATATCTTAATTAGCCTGTTTTCGAACAAAGGGCTATAGTGAAGTGTGTTTAACAGATTGAATCCCACTTGTTAGGTACAACACCATATCCTCTTGACCCACCTGATTTTAACCAAGGAATATTGAACAGTTACCTGCACTCTGCTGCATATCTCTGTGTGGCTTCTCCTAAGCTCTAGGGAGAGCCTATGTGCAGGGACCATCCCCAAATAGGGAGGCGTTAATGTCTCCAAGCACAGCCTTCAACCCATGGGGAACAGGACATCATAGAATGCTTCAGTCTCCCTATCCTGAAGTGGGACAATTGTGATATGAATTCTTCACGGCTCCTCAGAGGACCACCAGCAAGATTGCATCCCACAGGTTAACACACTCATCAAAGCACTGTTGATTGGTCTTCCTACCACTCTCTCTGTGGCATGCAGAATAGTCCCCCAAAGATGTCCACATCATAATCCCCAAATACATTACTATATTACCTTATATGGCAAAAGAGACCTTGTAAGTATGATTGAGTTTAAGGACCTTGAGATGGGGAGATTATCCTGGATATGGCACACTATCCTGTGATCCTCCTGGATCAAAGGAGGCTTCAAATGCACAGAACCTTTCTTGACTGTGGTCATAGAGAGATGTGACTGGGGAAGAATGGTCCTAGGGATGCAATGTTGCTGGCTTTGAACATGGAAGAAGGGTTCATGAGCCAAGGAATATAGGCAGTGTGTAAAGCTGGAAAAGGCAAGGAAACAGGTTCTCCCCTGTAGCTTCCAGAAATGAATGCAGCCTGCTGACATCTTGATTTTAGCCCTGTGAGACCTCTGTTGGACTACTAATCTACAAGGCTCTAAAATAAAAAGTTTGTGTTGCTTTAAGCTGCTAAGTTTGTGGTAGTTAGTCACAGAAACAATAGGAAATAAAAATGCCTGTTTCACTTTTCTATTTCTTCACTTCTGTTTCTTAGAATAATCTCTGAGATAAACTACCTGCAGCCAAGTCCTTGTCTCAGGGATCAAGAGAACACAAAGGACATGCCCTTTATTGAGGAAATAAGAAATGCCAATTGTTGGGGACACTGTCATATTTGGATAGTTTTAATGATGACTGTTCTCTGAAGTCCAGAATAGAGAGGAGGCGATGTTGCCATGGAACAGACTCTATACTTTTGGTGGAGATGATAAGCTTCCAGAGTAGCAGAAGCCAGAAGACACTGCAAAGATAGACATAATTATCATGGTGGGCAGCTAGGTCAGAGGAGTCAACAACAAAGCTTGGCCTGTCTTGATCCTCATGACAACTAATGGGTCATTATGTTAGGGTTGAGATAGGTGGGTAGTAAAATACATGAAAATGTGGCTCTGACTCTCATTTCACCTATCACTATTGAACTGACATTGCTCCCTCACTTTCTACCTATGAACTCAGGAATTTCCGTGTGACCAGCTGATGTCAGAGGAAAATTGACAATTTTCCATAACCATTTCCATAACCATCTATAGCCCTCACTTAATGGATGGGTTGGCTCAATATATTGGTGCAAGCCAAAAATGGACGGCTGCGAAATTACAGTCCCACTCAGAGTTGGCCCTAAAGGATAGTGAAATCCTCTCAGTGGAGGATTTCTCAGGGAAATCCTCTCAGTGGGTAGAACTGCAAACATTCCAGGTCATCAAATTTGTATGAAGGAAGAAATGGCCTGGGAAATAATATAAACAGATCTCAGCGGTTTGATGGTTGATCAAGAGCCTGGAATATTAGGAGAATGGAGGCAAGGAGTTTGAGGGGTGAAATGTGTGACTGGATTTGTGAAGCAGCACAAATTGTGAAGATGTCTGTGCTCACATCATGCTCCCCAGAGACTAAACTTCATAGAGAATATACTTATGAATCCAATGGGCTGGACGTTAGCCAGGTTCCATCTTTGTTCACCCCAGTGTACAAGAGGACCGTGAACAGAGTACCCCTAGTGTAGTGGAGAAAGCTATTCATGGACCCAAAACATGAGCTCCCTCTCACCAATGCTACTGCTGAAGACTGACCTATCAGCAGCAGGGACCAAATTTTAGTGCAGATGTTCCCCCTTAACACCAGACTTATACAGCCAACCTCCTCTTAATATCTCCACATACATACTGAATAAACATCTCAAGAAGAAAGAAAGGGAGGGAGGGAAGTATAATAGATTGAATAGTATCCTCCAAAAAGATAAGTCTAAGTGTTAATGTCTGGTACCTGTTATTGTGACCTTATCTGGAAATAAGGTCTTGGCAGACATAATTAACCAATTAAGTTAAGGATCTCAGGATGAGAAGATTCGAGATTTGGGGTGGACCTTATAAGAGAAAGGAGAGGAAGATTTGAGACACAGAGATGCTGAGGGAAGAAGCAATGGGAAGACAGAAGAGATTGGACTTATGCTTCCACCAACAAAGGAACACTTGGAGCCACCAGAAGCTGGAAGGAAGGAAGGATCCTTCCCTAGAGCCTTCAGAGGGAGCATGGCCCCATGGACACTTTGATTTCATACTTCTGACTTCCAGAGCTGTGAGAAAGTAAACTCTTGCTGTTTGAAACCACCAAGTTTGTGCTAATTGGTTGCAGCAGCCCTAGAAACCTAATACAGGGGAAACAAGACAAATAAGCAAGTGCTGCAAATACTTGAAAAGAGCTTACTCTTAATGTTTATTTAATTGTTTTGAGAGAGAGAGAGAGAGAGAGAGAGAGAGAGAGAGCGAGAGAGCGAGCACACATGAGCAGGGATGGGGCAGAAGGAGAGGGAGAGAGAGAATCCTAAGCAGGCTCTGCACTGTCAGCACAGAGCCCAATGGGGGCTGGATCCCATGAACCGTGAGACCATGACATGAGCCGAAATCAAGAGTTGGACACACAACTGACTGAACCACCCAGGCACCCTGAAAAGAGCTTAATCTTTGCTCTAATTTATAAACTGAGAGCTAGTAAGTGATTGCAGTGATACCTTCTAGACTGAAACAGGAAGAGGGAATTCTGGTGTCCTCCCTTAGCTGTGCTACCTTGAGGTTCCCCTGCATTGTGTGTTGTGTGCACTCACTGGGTAAATCTTTTCTCCATTAACGGAAATAAGAAAGTTTCCTTTGTATTGTTCTGTGAAGTGTATGTGGGAAATTGTCCTGTAAGAATGCAGTGAAGACTATTTGATTCCAAATAGTTAACACAATTTTTATATGTATGGAATAAAGAAAATAGATTTTATTTTAGTCATAATGCAGCAGAGATCAAAGAAAATGGAAAACACAGATGAGTGTAATCCCCACCTAGAATATATAGTGAAATGAACTTAATAAGCAAATTGGCATCTGGCCTCAATGTTAGGTTTCAGTTCTGCAGGTAGAATAATTATGTAAAAAAAAAACTAACATTTTTAGTTCTCAATTTTGTTAATTAAGCAGGAAAGTTGGAAGGAAAACTTTATTCTACTGGTTCTTAGGCAAAGATGTATGGTGAACAGGTTTAGGATGTGCATCTCAGAAATTCAAATATAGAGAAAAACCTACAGATGTTCTGGTACTTTTGAACATTGGTATTCAGGTGTAAGTAATACAGATTCACTCGCTTATATGTGATTTTATTAACTACCCATTTTTACTATCCGCAATCACTCCCTGGTGAGCTCATCTAAGTTTCATGGCTTTAAAATACCATTTTACTGCCAACTCCCAAATTTATATCTCCAGCTCAGACTTCTTCCCTGAACACCAGACTCATACATCCAACTGCCTCTTGACATCTCCACATACGTACTGAATACACACCTCAAACTTAACATGTCCAAAACCCCTCATGTCCGCCCCACACCTGCTGCAGTGGCTCCCTTCTCTGCGTTCATTAGTGGCATCTCCATTCTTGTCACTGGGTTTCCTCTCACATCCCACACTCAGTCCTTCATCACTCAATCATCTCTCCTGTTGGAATACATCCCAGTTCTGAGCACTTCCACGACTGCCTCCCTAAGCCAGTTCCAGCATCCTGACCTGACTGTTGGAGTAGTTTTCCAACTGATATTTCTGCTCCCACCCTCCTACAATCTAATTCTCAAATAGCTGCAGGAAAGATCCTTTTATTTGTTTATTTTTTATTTATGTACTTTTGAGTGAGAAAGAGGGGGGGGGCACAGAGAGAGGGGGACAGAAGCAGTCTCTGTGCTGACAGCAGAGAGCCCAATATGAGGCTTGAACTCATGAACCATGAGATCATGACCTGATGCCGAAGTCGAACACTCAACCACTGAGCCACCTGGTTGCCCCTTATTTATTTTTAAAAAATGTTTACTTACTTAGAGAGAATGGGTCAGTGTGAGCAGGGGAGGGGCAGAGAGAGAAGGAGAGATAGCATCCCAAGCAGGCTCCACACTGTCAGAGCAGAGCTGGATGTGAGGCTCAATCACACAAACCATGAGATCCTGACCTGAGCTGCAGTCAAGAGTCTAATGCTTTAACTGACTGAGCCACCCAGGTACTCCAGGAAAGATACTTTTAAACATAAGTGAGAAGCACTGACAGTGTGGAGCTTGCTTGGGGTGTTCTCTCTCTCTCTCTCTCTCTCTCTCTCTCTCTCTCTCTCTCTCTTCTCTCTCTCTTTCTCTCTCTCTCTTTCTCTCTCTCTCTTTCTCTCTCCTTCTCTTTGCTCCTTCCAGCTTGCACTAGTGCATGTATGCTCTATCACACACACACACTAAATACATAAACTTAAAAAAGAAAATAAAATTCTTGAAAAAAACATAAGTGAGATCATGCCATTCTTTTGCTCAAAATCCTGCAGTTTCTTTCCTTCTCACCCAGGGTAAAAGATTCCTCTTACCCATTTTCCTGCAGCTACTGGATCCCACCCCCTCGTCCCCAGCTACACCAGCTTTTTCCCTCTCCCTGAGTACAGCAGGAAAGGCTCCTCTCAAGGCTTTGCTACTGCTGTTCCCTCGCCTGGAATGTCCTTCCCCCATATTCCCTCATAGCTAACTCTCTCCACCTCCTCCATGTTTTTGTTCAAATGTCACCTTCTCACTTAGGCATCCCTCATCCACCCCTGTTCATCTGCATCCACCAAGAAGCAGGCACCAGGAAGGGGGCAGATGTGCAAGGACTTAATTAGGGGAAACAGCTATGAGGGGAAATTAGCAGTGATCTTGGGAACACTAAGAGAATAATCAGACTGTGATACAAGTCTGATCCCGAGGGAAGGAGGGAGGAAATGAATTTGGGGTGGAAGTGTCTGAGATTATGCTGTCTTATGGGGGTAGGGACTTTTGCAGCATATTCCAGAAAAACTGAGATGCTAGTTTTTACTAGGGAAGAGTTGGCTACCTCTGCAAGCCCCCAGATTCTGGAAGAATGGGTGTGGTAAGGTCAACATCCTCAGGGGCATCCATTGCATGGTTCAAGACCCACCACCTTCGTATAGCAGGCCTGCCTTAGCTGAGCTTTCAACCATGTCTGCATCTCTAACCTCTATCAATTAGGTCTTGGGCCTGCCCTAAACTGTGTTCGCCCTGCCACTATAGGAGATAAAGGCCTCTTTATAAGCTACCAAATTGGTCTCATTTTGTTACTATTCTTCTGTAGTACACGAATACAATTTAGCAGTAACTGACCAACTCTGACGTCTTTGTAGGTACAGTTCCCTCAATATTTTACAAATGCTTGTATATCACACTTGCCATTGCATTTGCAATCTCACCAGGGCATGGCACCAGGTTACACCAGTGAAACCCTCAGCAATGCGGGTGCTACCTTGTGTCAGGAACTATCAGTGTCCCACCCACCAACCAGCACAAACAGCATCCTCCCCACCTGCTGCTGGGCCATGGGTGAGCTAGACCCAATGCCCACTTTGCCTGCCAGTTTTCCCTGGCCCACTGGTGGTACCACTTTTCTTAGTCCAGGTCTTCTAAGAGGCAGACACCGAGATGGGATTAAATGTGCCTGGATTTGATTAGGGGAATTCCTATGAATTCCTACCTTAAAGTAGGGAAACTCATTTGGGGTCAAATCTAACCACAGAAACCCTTAAAAGCAAAGAACTTTTTCTGGCTAAGGGCAGAACTGTGAGGGAGGATAGGTCAGGGCAATTCAAAGCATGAGAAGGACTCCCTCTACTGTTGCAGGAATGTAGTGTTCTTGAGGAGCTGAGAGTAGATCTAGCTGATAGCCAGCAAGGAAATGAGGACTTCAGTCCTACAGCTGCAAGGAAGCAATTTTGCCAAAGACCAGAGTGAGCTGGGAAGGAAAGTCTCCTCCGGAACCTGTAGATAGAAGTCCAGGCCTGTCTACACCTTGATTTCAGCCCTGTGAGACCCAGAGCAAATGGATCCGCCAAGCCCATCTAGGCTTCTGACCTACAGAAACTGTGAGATAGTAAGTTTGTGTTGTTTTGAGTTACAAGGTTGGGGGTAACTTGCTATCGGGGCAAAAGAAAACCATTACACATTCCCTGTGTTTGGAGGGCTGTGAGGCCCATTCTGCAGGCCTCCACTCCATCCTACTTAGAGACACAGCCCAACCCTTCACTCCCTAGCTTTTGCCTCTGCCTTACTCTCTATGGCACGTATCTCTTTCTAATAGTCCATATCATTTCCTGATTGGTTTGCTGTATTACCTGCTTCCTCCCACAAGGACAAAGATTCTCATCTGTGTGCTCACTGGTGGGCCTCTGACAGTGCCTGGAGAATACTTAAATGTTCTTTAAAAGGGAATGAATAACTATTAATACCTATTAATACCCTGCATTTGCATTTGGTGTAGATTATGGTAACATGCAATTGAATACATGGGATGTGGGTCAAGAAGTCCAAGAATAGAAAAATGTAAAGCTAGGGGCACCTGGGTGGCTCAGTCTGTAAAGTGTCCGACTTCAGCTCAGGTCATGATCTCGCGGTTCCTGGGTTCAAGCCCCGCATCAGGCTCTCTGCTGTCAGCACAGAGCCCAGTTCAGATCCTCTGTCTCCCCCCGTCTCTCTCTATCCCTCCCCAGCGTGTGTGCATGCTCTTTCTCTCTCTCAAAAATAAACATTAAAAAAAAGGGGGGGGGAATGTAAAGCTATAAAAATTGAATATCAGTGCCATTGATCTGCTGTCTTCCTGCCTAGGATTTGTGTGGTCACTGATCATTTGAGTGGCACCATGTCCTATGTGTATGCTCAGATTGACTAGTAATTCGCCGCGAGGGGCACCTCCTGCATTGTCAAGGAGATGGCTAGCCCCTTCCTCTCTCCTCCTTCCTGGAGCTGCCCACTCAGTCCAAGAAAGCTGGTAAACCCTGACTTTGGTATTTTCTAGTTTACAAATCACATTGACACCTGTGATCCGGTTATTTTGGTGAGCTCATTCACCTGAGGCCCAGGTGATACAATCTCCAATTTAGAGATAAACTGAGGTTCAGAAAGACAGTCATTTGCTCAAAGTTATGCAAATAATTAGAAGCGGAGGCTGCACTCAAACCCATAATTTTCAACTTCAAATTTCATATTCCAAACATTGTGATATGTTGACTTTTGGCTTGATTGGTTTAAAAATGATGAATTTGAGAAAGAAGGCATGTGGAAACAGAGAAATTAATTTAAGAGAGCTAATCGTAGAAGAGTAAGAAGACTTTGAAAAGAGAAAAAAAAAATGGGGCTAATAAATTGAGGAAGAGTACCAAAAAGCTTTATTTTTGAACATGCCTGAAAATAGACCACATGCATTAAATATGTAGACAATCACTGGTGACTCAGCTGTATATTTCATTAACCTGGGCGTGACCCTGGGAAAATCCTAATGAAAACCATGACTCTGCATGCTCTTTTTTCAACGCACTGAGTGACAAATGAAGACAGAATCATAAGCATTGCTGAAGTCAGAACATCTTAAATTATCATCTCTCTTCAAGCTCACCATGGCTTATGCATGACTAGATAAGAGCATCAGGTACGGATGAGAAGGCTTTTCTCATATCCCATGCTGACCACTACTCAGTTTTTCTTCTAAAATGGAGGCTGCCATGATTGTTCCTATAACATGGATGGTTAAAAAACATAGAGGGGGGACAATTATAAAATTAATTATTAGTCATTTTAGAAAATTTAAAAAAGAGAAAAATGTAAAGAGTAGGAAAAATATTGCTCAAGGTGCCACAATCCGGAGTCTCTGCCTATTAACATTTTAATATACCTCTGTTCAATTCACTTTGTGAATTTTTGAACATTATAAATAAAATGTTATAAAAAAAACTGAAGTACTTTAAATTCTCCCTCCCCAGATCCATTTTCATTTCTCCACAGAGGCAATCACTCTCAAAAATGTGACACACATCCTTCAAGTCAGTATTTTATATTTTTGTTATATACACATTTGCATTATATTATTTTTGTTTTAAAAATTTTGCATAAATGCTGCCATACTGTTCTAAAGCTTTCTTCAACTCAGTGATTTTTCATTCAACCTATATTTTTAATCTATCTTTATTGTCAAAGGTGAATGTATTGCTCATGAATTTTAACCTCTAGATAATATTTCATTATATGACTAGACCACAATTTATTTATTCCTTCTGAATAACTTCTAGTTCTTTTCAATTTTTCTCTTATATTTAAAGAACACTACAGTAGATATTCTTACAATATGACTTCCTGGAGCACATTTGCAAGAATTTCTCTGGACAATATTTTTAGAGGAGAAATTGCTGGATCATAAGGTATGCACAATTTTAGCTTCACTTGATATTGACAAATTACTCTCCATGTAATGGGTATACCAATTCACCTGCAGTGTATGAGAGGTCTTTTGTTGATATTCCTGCCAATATTTGGTACCCGCGCGCGCACGCACGCACGCACACACACACACACACACGTATCTATCCATACATGAATATTCTGGTTATGAATTTTATGTTGTTATGTTTCAGATATCTTCTTTCAATCTGACACTTTTTATTTAAACTGGGTAATTAATACAAGTTTTAAATTTGAGTACAGTCAAATTTATCAATCTTCTCCCCTAAGAATTGTGTTCTTTTATGTCTTATCCAAAAAGTCCCTTTCTTGACTCTCGTTGTGTTGTTCCGTAATCCCTGTTTGGCCTTCCAGATTCACCCTCCACCCTTCCCTACTCTGTGCTCTGTGCCAGCTGGGCTCACTTGGCCTCTAGCTTCCAGCTGAGTTTGGCCAATGGGAAGCATCTGCAGATCAAGTCCTGGTTTCCCTTAACTGATCTCTTTCCAGCCTAGGGATTGTAACAGGACTGTTTGCTGTTTGCTGTTGTCAGTCCCAGAATACTTCATCATCCCATATTTGTTTCCCTTAACTGTCCCCATAACCTTGTAAATGGTCTAGTCATTAAACTCTCTTCAATTACCACTTTTGAGTGACCACTTGTTTCCTGCCCAGACCCTGATCAATATAGTCATCAATATATTCTTATATATATTCTTCTAATAATTTCAGTGTTTCTTTAGAGTTTGTTTATGTACAATATATGGTGTGAGGGCAGGACCTAATTTCATTTTTTCCATATATATGGAAAACCATGTGTCCAACACCATTTATTGAACAGTTCCAGTCTTTGCCCACTGACTTTCAATGCCTTCTCTATTGTACACCAAGGTAGCATGTACAAGGGTCTGCTTCTAAGTTATTTATTCAGTTCCACAAAGGCAAGACACTTAACCTCTCCACGTAGGTGGTACTAGAATGTACTTCATATTGTTGTGAGGATTAAGTGAGTTAATACTTATCTGTTACTTTGATCAGTACAGGACACAGAGTAAAAGTTAAAAAAATACACTATTATTGTTATTAATATGTATAGGTCTTTGCATGAATCCTGCAGTACTTTAATGACAAAAGCTTTATAATTAATGTTGATATCTAAGCCAAGTTTTTTGTGTTTTCTTTTAAATTAAATTTTTCTTAAATATTTTAAACATTTTTGCTTTAAAATTATAACATAAGCACTTCCCTATGTTAGTAAAAATAATTTTTAATTGTTGAATAATATTCCATCGTATGTACATGTCTTAATTTACCTCTCTATTTTCCTGATCTGGGACCTCTCCCAGCTTTTCACTATTGTCAGTAATGTTAAAACAAAAATTTTATGTAAATTTTTATCTGTATTTTATATTGTTACTTTAGGATAGAGGTGTTAAAGTAGAATTACTGAGTCGATATGGGTGGAACTCAGGGAGCTAAGGTTATTGGCCAGATATTCTTTACACTTTTGAAAGAATAGACTGTTCAAAAATATCCCTAAGGTTAGTAGCTTCTGGATTTAGTGTATAGTATGACCAAAAGATCCCATAATTATATGTGCACTGCTGTACCTCTTTTACTATAAAAGTTAGAGGCAATGATAAATGGAATCATATGCTAGTATTCAGATGCTCCATAAGTCTTATGATGGTGCAGGCTGAGATCTGCATAGAGAAAGGAGAATGTATAGTTGTAATATGATACAATTCCAATAAGGAAAATTTGCTAACCTTTTCAGAACAGAAGGGATCTTTTCAGGGTAACCAACTTGCCACCAAGTAGCTGATTAATTTCCTCAAAAATAGTAATGTATTGGAGGCTTAAAGTCAGTCGTTGTGGCTCATGAGTTGGACATTCAGCAGCAGTAGTAGATGTATCAGCCTTGGTGAGAGAACCATGGTGGTGGGACCATGTATAGCCTCTATTCTGCCATAGCAGAACCCATTGCATGAACCCGTTGCATGACACTAAAGTAGCCAAGGACAGAGACTGACTATCATTTACTGGACTAATTATTCAGTTCACCCCTATGCTAGTGTTTCTTCTGTAGTGGATGCTCTCCAGTGGATGTTAACATGTTAACCAAGACTCTTACACTTTTGGCCAACTTCCGGTGGTCTGTCAACATGTCTCTTCCCCGACATCTTTGTGCCCGATCTTCCAGTCTTACTCCTCTGGGCCCTAACCAACCATTTAAGACATTCACTACCACCCATAACTTCAAGCAATTCCTTACCTCAGGTACTTTTATCTCAACACAAAGTGGATGACCAAATGGTCATTAGGAAGACTTCTCCTTACCATTATCTTTCAGAAGCACCCTTAAATGGGACTGTATTGCAGTGGCAATCCATTTTCAGTTCACCAACATACCAAGCCATGAATCAAGTTCATTTCTTCTCCATCAGTCAATCATAGGTAATCCCCCATGAGGCCATACACATGAGCTAAGGGAGAGAGGCTGGTGCAAAAATGATGAGTCCGGAAACTCTTTGGGCCTAAACTCAGATGTATCATCTTTATCGCACAATGGATTGCAACTGAGCCCCTCCAACCTTAAATCTTGGTGGGTCTGCTGCACCCTTTAATGATGGCTATCCTGGGCTGTATAGTTATAGAATGTCTCATGGTACAGACAATCAGTCTCTACCAGGGTCCAGAAAAATATTAAAAGCAATGTTTCAAATGGTATACAGTTCTCTGCTGCAGATGACATGATCTTGACTTAGAACCCGGGAGTCTGTGCTGTGACATACCTATTATGATTTGCCAAAGACTCCTTGTAGCATTTTTATCTTCCAACAGATTCTTCTAGCATGATAGGATCTGCCATGTCTATAGGGCCTGATTGGCAAGTAAAGGTGTGATTTCAGGTGAATCCCAAAGCTCAGCCTAATCCCATAGGAAGGTCTGGAGTAAATAATGGCAGTACAACAGTCTGTTTATGTTAAGGAAGAAACTTTTCTTTCATATTTCTGTATCAGTCATTGGGCTGCTCCAGGTTAGGCGAGAAGAGGTAAATTCTTGAGCACTTCGACCTCTCAGTTGTCTGAGTGAAGCAGCTTGAATAAGCCTAATAATAGTTCTTGAAGAAAGGTGCAGAAACAATCAAATATGAGTGAGCATACTGAAATAGAGGGAAGGTCAAGAGGCTCTGGAGGGGAATCTGAGCAGAGTACCAGCATCGTCCATTACAGCAGGCCCAGCCATGGAATTACCGAAGGCATGAGTAGATGGGGCTCAGAATTCCAGTCGATGTCAGATGTGACAGCAAATCCTCAAACCAGAACCAATCCTTGATACCAATAAAAACATGTATTAACCCCCAAAGTCCTATCTAGCAAGTTCTGTATTTTTGTATAGGATGTACATGGATACATGTAATATTTGTCAGTGCCTCAGTTCTTATACTTTTCTTCTTTTGACTTCTTGTTCATAAGGAAATTTTCTATGTTTTAAATTCATTCCCTTTATGCTTTGGAGTTACTTTTCTTTATTCTAATTTATTCAAATTCACATTTGTTATTATTGTTGTTGTTGAAAATTAAAACCTTTAGACCTCATGATGTTGCATTTCCCAGATTTAAACCGAGTATGTTGGCATGAAGTTGAAATTACTGATGGTATTTTCACCAAAATAACTTGATTATGGATGATGTAAAGAATTCTCAGTAACTACCATATATGGCCCTGGTTTTAGAATGCTGATGGGTATTTAGGTGATATAATAGGAAACTATTTGTGACAATGGCAACCCTGAAATAAAAGGAACATGTGAGCAAATGTCATTATAGAGGGATGAAGTTTACTTTTGTGAAAATAGGACAAAACAACTTGTTAAGTATGATAGACCCAAATGGATAAAAATGAATGCAGTTTTGGTGATAGCTATTTTACAAGGAAAGAATTCTCTATTTTCATATAACCTTGAAGAAGATTATATAGTGTTTAGGGTCATATACTCAGAACAGGTGTGATAAATATTATGACATTTTGAAAGTATAGTTTAGTCATGGGGAAAATCTCAAGTGAAAAATGAAGCGATTTGTTCTTAGACCCAAGAGATCATGAAACCTAATTATTCCACTGCTTCCTCAGGCATAATCTCCATGTCTGTTGTTGTAAGAAGCTAATTCTCTGAGGATGCTATTAGTAACTCACTTCTGCACTGTTTGTCCCACACTGGAAATATGCAGGTGTTACAAATGTCACTGTGTTTCCAAAGCATAAACCTCCATTAATCTTTTATATTTATGGTTTATCAGGAAATAATGTTACTACATGGTAATAGAATATTATTAGGATAAGGCAGATACGATACTGAGGATTTTTTAGTAACAGTGCACACTTTCACGCCTCTGTGCCTTAGTGTGTGCTGTTCCCTTGGCCCAGGTTCTTTGCTATTCAATTTCTGCTTGTATTCAAGGCCCAGATCAAATATTAGCCATGTGAAGCCTTTTCTATCTTCCTCAGTAAAAGGCACGATCTCCCTCCCCTTTGCATATGCAAATATTTTAATACTGACCAGGTTCTGACTATGTGCCTCTCTCTAGCTCTCTGCCTGCTTCTCATCTGTCTACTCTATTACATTTCAAACTCTTAAAAAACGGATCCTTCTCATCTTTGCTTCCTCAATACCCAGAACAATGCTTGACACACAGTAGCTACTCAATGAATGCCTACACCATGTGTTGTTATTTTTCTCAAAGGTTCCTTCCCTCCACCGATGCCTTTGTCAATACCTGTCAATATGGATACCTCTTTGCAAATGTTTGTAGGCCTGAATAGAATCCATTTACATGTAAGACAAATATTCACTGATTATTTTAATTTTCTTAACACTCTCCAAATGGCACTAATAATAGTAGGTCGATGCTTAGTTCTGTTGCTACAGGCAGTCCATAATGGCACTTAGGAATGAATAATTGGCTTCAACTTTCTTCACTAAAAGCCTATAAACTGAAACCACTATATGTGTATACTGGAATTGGACAATTAGGTAAATGGATGGTAGAAGGTGGGAGCCGGGTTTCTCACTGTTGGAGGGGGACATTACAGACAAGCAAGGGGAGAGGCTAGAATGACCCATGTAGTAATAGATTAGAGTTGGACACAGCAGTGTAAACTCATGTTTAGCTTAATATAAATAGAGATGGATATATTTACATAGAGACATGCATACAAATGTAGGGATTTGTATGAACATAGGTATTTCCTTGTTTTGTCAACCTAGAAGTAACAACACCCCAGGAGCAACACGTGCACACCTAGTGCCCACATCTTGATTTCTTTTTTTTTAAATTTTTAATGTTTTTATTTTTTTTTGAGACAGAGACAGAGCATGAGCAGGGGAGGGGCAGAGAGAGGGGGAGACACAGAATCTGAAGCAGGCTCCAGGCTCCGAGCTGTCAGCACAGAGCCCAACGCAGGGCTTGAACTCATGGAGTGTGAGGTCACGACCTGAGCTGAAGTCAGACGCTCAATTGACTGAGCCACCCAGGCTCTCCTTGATTTCTAATACCACTATCCAAAAAAGGAACCAAGCATCCTTGGACAAATGGCTAATTATAGAACTGGATCAAGAAATACAAGATGAGCCCAGAGCATCTTACAGCACCAGAAAGGAAGAAAGTGCTCAAAAAACCAACAATGATGGGATATATCAGAGAGGCACAAAACTCAACTAAAACAGTTCCCAGTAGCAAAGTGGTAATAATTTGAGCAATGAAAATAAATAAATTAGCATTGGATGATAGCCTAAAGTATAAATATCTATAAGTCCATACCAATATAAATAAATGATGGATAAACAAATAAATAAATACATACATACATAAACAAACAAACAAATAGGGAGAAGAGACAGACTTTCTCTGTAGAAGAATTCCAATAATTTATGTAACTACTCCATCCTCAAGAAGGTGGAACATCATTCCTTGATAAGTGTGAGCTGCTTAGTGACTGCCTTCCAAAAAGCACAGTATGGACAGGTGAGAAAATAGTAGAGAAACCTGACAAATTGTACCTCAGGCAGGCAGTCAAGAGCAGCATCCACAGTGATAAGTCATGTGGTTATTATGTAATGACAAGAATGGCATTTTAACTGTGTGGGCCTTCTTTTACCTCCTTTGGGATCTTCTTGCCTAAAACCCATAACCCCAGCCGAATCATGAAAAAAAATGCAGAAAACCCCCCCCAAAGAGTACATTATACAAAATGCCTCAAGATCATCAAAAATAAGGCCCCAAGTCTGGTGTGCCTGAGTGACTCAGTCAGTTCACCATCAGATTCTTGATTTTGGCTCAGGTCTTGATCTCATCGTTGTGAGATCGAGCCTTGTGTCCGCCTCCACACTGAGCATGGATCCTGCTTCAGATTCTCTCTCTCTACCCCTCCCCCCTCTCAAAATAAATAAATAAACTTTTTTTTTTTTCAATAAGGGAAGTCTGAGAAACTGTCACAGCCTGGAGGAATGTAAGAGGATATGACAGCTAAAAGTAATATGGCGTCCTTAGTGGAATCCTGGAACAGAAAAGGGACATTACGTGAAAGCTAAGGAAATTTGAATGAACTTTTGACTTCAGTTAATTTTTTAAAAAATCTTTAAGTACCTGATATAAAAATACCAACACAAATGTAGGGTATGGACTGGCATATGGTGGACATTTAATGTGTGTTAGATAAAGGAGTGTGGGAATGATTAGCCCTCCCTTACATTTATGTTCCTCACCCAAACACGTGTAGGGACCATAATAATATAAACATATATATTTATATCCATATATGTCTGTATATAGAATAAATACTAATAAGTAAAAGTAGATAAGCAATTATATACATTCTGGCTTTATTGGTTTGACCTTGTTTTCAGATCCTGAGCCATTTATTTTTATTCTCCATCTCTCATTTCAAAAGAATATAAAAATGTCTACAAAGTGGTGACACAACTGTAGGCCTGTTGGCTTCTGCATTTCTATAAAGCTCAGAGGTAAAGATGTAGAGAAAACATTAAACCACTTTATTTAGACAACAACTGCCAAGTATAGTTGCTGATTGCTTCTTTTAACATCCCAGTGACAAATGGCCAAACATTCATTCACATCTTTCCCAGGGATGCTGGACCCACCACTTTTCACAATCCCTGGCCACATGCAGCTCATTCTCTGTGTACTGAGGGACACAGATGGGTGAACAAGCAAGTCAGTGCACTGTAACAAACTGCACCTGAAATCGGGGAAGCCTTAACCAAAGAGATCTGATGCAGCTGGACTTGAAGGATAAGTAGGTGTTCAATCAGGAAGCATGACCATACTAAATGCTGAGGGAAGAGGGATGCTTAGAAAAACTATTCATTCTGTGCTTCTATATGAGGATGGGGCAAGAGAAGCTTAGGAACAGAATGACCCTGCTAAGGAAAAATTGAGGCAAAATGGCAAAGTTGCTGAGGGTTGTTGGTTTTTGTGCTTCCTGCTATTAGGTGAGGTGAAGAGAGTTTAGGATCTGGTTTACGACTACCTGAGCTTATAGCCCAGCCCTACTATTTATGATTAAGTGAGCTACTGGAGCTCTCTACGCTCCAATCCTTCCTCCGTCAGATGGGATAATAATAGTGCCTACTTCACCTGGTGAGAAAATCGCGAGATACCATATATTTGGTCAAACACATTGAGTAGCATCGGACACATGAGCATTCAAGACAAGCTGTTTTCATATTACTGCTGTTTTTGACGATAATGCACGGCAGTCCTACTGAGGCTGCATGGTCTCTCTTGGGTGGATATGTCTGCATTTTGGGACCTGCCATCAGAGGATCAGTGGGACCAACCTATGGCTACAAAGAGCCTACTTTTTAGGCTTTACCCAAGCATTGGAAATGAATAATCTTTGTCATAAAATTCTATCCTTACTGAGTTAGATGCTATCTCTGTCATAAAATAAATTCCTACATGTTTTAGATCTAGATGACACACACATTATATCATAAAGGGTTACATATGAATTTCTAAAATAGATGGATGGTAAATGCTAAGTGTCTACAGCCCTGAAGGAGTACATTATTGTGAATAACTGAATCTTCCAGAGAGCTAAGAGAGTGGTACCTCAAGATTCAAAACTTCTAAAACTATCAGTTTTGAAGGGATATTATTCTATAGGAAATACTCCTATTTTGTCAAGCTTACTTTTTAATTTATCCTTTGAGTTACAACTCTAAGTTCCCTGTAACATTTCAAACTCTAAGGGAAAACTCACTTTGGCCCTATTGTAGACTAACAAAGAAAATTTCATAATTATAAATTCATAGAAATAAGGGATGAAATAGAAACACATTTGAAAAGATACACAATTAAGCTCTAAATAAATAAATAAATAAATGAATGAATGAATGAATGAATGAGGAAAGGTCCTGTGCTGAAACAAAAGGGGAAATTAAGAGTAGAGCTCTGAACTCACTAGCCAGAGCAGCAGCATCCTGAGGAATGTGGAATCAGAGATAGAAGGAGGGTCTAGAAGCTGGGGTTTGTTTTATTTAATTAATTAATTAATTTATTTATTTATTTATTTATTTATTTATATGAAATTTATTGTCAAATTGGTTTCCATACAACACCCAGTGCTCATCCCAACAGGTGCCCTCCTCAATACCCATCACCCACCCTCCCCTCCCTCCCACCCCCCATCAACCCTCAGATTGTTCTCAGTTTTTAAGAGTCTCTTATGTTTTGGCTCCCTCCCTCTCTAACCTTTTTTTTTTTCCCTTACCCTCCACCATGATCTTCTGTTAAGTTTCTCAGGGTCCACGTAAGAGTGAAAACATATGATATCTGTCTTTCTCTGTATGACTTATTTCACTTAGCATAACACTCTCCAGTCCCATCCACATTGCTACAAAAGGCCATATTTTACCCACTGATTCCCGCATCAATTAGATTTCCAGGACTGTTTTCGTTTATTGTTTATTATTTCTTTGGAGAGAAATTGATACTAAAACAATTCTCTAATAAATTGCTGCACTCTTTATTTTATTTTTTAATGTTTACTTATTTATTTTGAGACAGAGAGAGAGCAAATGGGGGAAGGGCAGAGAGAGAAAGAGGGAGAGGAAGACAGAATCCCAAGCAGGCTTCGTGCTGTCAGCATGCAGGGTTGAATCTCATGGACCATGATATCATGACCTGAGCCAAAATCAACAGTCAGATGCTTAACCAACTGAGCCACCCAGGTGTCCCTAAATTGCTGTACTTATTTTGTCAGTTCCCAGAACTTAAAGTTTGGGGTCAAAGAATATATACATTTTAGATTTTAATAACTATTACCAAATTGGTTGCAATAACAGCTGTAATATTTTATAGTCCCACCAACTGTGTTTGAGAATGTCAGTTCCATGTATCCTGGCCAGCCCAGAAGTTATTAATTTTTTCCATCTTTGGCATTCTAAACTACTGGGGTTTAATTTTGCATTTCCCTAACAGCTTTCCTATGTTCACTGGACATTTGTGTTTTCTTTGAGAATTACCTATTGTTTTTAATAGATATAGATAGATATAGATAACATCTTCTTTATCCATTCATCAGTCGGTGAACACTTGGTCTGTTTCCATGATTTAGCTATTGTAGATAATGCTTCTATAAATGTCAGGATGCATGTATCCCTTCAAATCAGTATTTTTGTATCTTTGGGTAAATACCTAGTAGTGTAATTGATGGATCGTAGGATAGTTCTATTTTTAACTTTTTGAGAAAGCTCCATATTATTTTCCTGAGTGGCTGCACCAGTTTGCATTCCCATCAACACTGCAAGAGGGTTCCCCTTTCTCCACATCCTTGCTAACACCTGTTGTTTCTTGTGTTGTTGATAGTAGCCATATTGAGGTGATATCCATTATAGTTTTGATTTGCATTTCCCTTGTTAAAACTGGTGTTGAGGACCTTTTCATATATCTGTTGGCCATCTGTATATCTTCTTTGGAAAAATGTCTATTCATGTCTTTTGCCTACTTTTAATAGATTATTAGATTTTGGGGGTATTATCTATTTTATCTATTATCTACTTGGGATATAATCTATTTTAATAGATTATTCATTTTGGGGGTATTAAGTTTTATAAGTTCTTTATATGTTTTGGATACTAATAGTTTGTCTTTTAAGAAATTTATAAATTTACATCCTGATTCTCATGTGTTTTCCAAGATAGATTCTTGAGTTCTGCATCAGTGAAACTTTGCTATGTTTATAGGCTGAGACACAATCTAAGCATTTTTAATTGCCTTCACTTTACAAATAAGTTATTTATGAATTGAGTTCTTAACAAATAAGTTATTTATGATTTGAATTTTTAAGGAAAATCATTTAAGCAAATGATTTACATTTTCATTTCAGACACACTTTAAGATGAATATTTAATAGCTCTACTTCTCTCATTTTCACTTGAAGACCTTCTTTATGAGGCAGTTTATGATCTAGGAATAACGATGAAATGCAGATGGCACCCTCCCTATTTAAAAGATGTCCATCACTGAATCCTTAGTGAATTGAGTAATATTTTGTAATCAAATCAGTACTCCATATTATTCTGATTTCTGAATTCTAATCTGATATCACAATTTTTCTTTAAAAAAATTTTTTTAACATTTATTTCCTTTTGAGAGATAGAATGTGAACAAGGGAGGGGCAGAGAGAGGGAGACATAGTATCTGAAGCAGGCTCAGACTCTGAGCTGTCAGCACAGAGCCTGATGCGGGGCTTGAACCCACAAACAGTGAGATCATGACCTGAGCCAAAGTTGGACACTTAACCGGCTGAGCCACCAAGGCACCTCATGATATCACAGTTTCCTTTATTTGTCATTGCACTTTGTATTTTACTTTACAAATGTCAAAACAAGATATGCATGTGGTTGAAAAGTCCAACAGATTGAAGAGTCTGCTGCTACATCTTTCAACCCACTAGTTTGCTCTTTAGAAGCAACCCTATAAAAATGTTTGTTTCTAGTTCCTTTATGATGCCTCAACAATCTCTTGTTCACTAATGCTCATTGCTCATTAGTCTTTGTGTTTTTACAACATTTTAGACAGTACCTACTGACTTCCTACTGATAAATGAAGGTTGACCTCATACATATCTCCCAACTTCACCTTCCCTTTTTCTTTACTTCCCCATCATTTTTCACTATTTACACTTCTTCTAATTGATACCTTTGCAATTTTAAACAGCTTGTTAAATCTCCACTTCCTAGCCCAACAACCACAGCCAGTACCTCTTCACCTCCACTATAAAGGATCAAGATATTGATCCACCACTTTTCTACTATCCATCTCTTCTAACCCATCTCCTTATTTCATACCTTTTATATTATCAAGATGGATAACCTTTACATTCTTTCTTGTAATGCAATTAAGTTCCTGATTTGTCTGTGGGTTAATTTTTTTAACTGGAAGTTCAATGAACAATTTAAAGTTTACGGTATCATGAATATGTAAATTTTGTTTCCTGCAGAGCCAAGTTGTGTAATTGGATTACATTTCGTCTACAAATTCAATGTCATGAGCACTGTACCATTCAAAGGAAACACTCCTATAATCAGGTTCAAATGGATTCTCCTTTCTCTGTTCTGCCACATGTCTGCTATATTCCTACGGTTATGAAAACTCTCATTCTATCTAATCCATTATATCTCCTTCTTTCCCTAAGTCTGGATTGGGAAACCTTGGTCCCTTGCTCGTACCTGGACTGGTTACTCCTTAAGTCTCAGTAAAACCCAGTTTGGGGGATTATACACCATTGATCTTCTGGTTTGGCACCTCTATCCCCTAAAGCCTATCTTGTCTTTTTTCTTGGTTTAGTTGCAACACATCTTTAAATAACTGTTTAAAAATGGTGAGCATCAAAGAAACAGACAGACCAATGGAATAAAGGAGAGAGCCCCAAACAAACTTTCACATACATGGCTAAATGATTTTTAACAAGGATGTCAAGATCATTCAATGGAGTAAGGACAGTCATTTTAACCACTAGTGCTAGGAAAACTGGATATCACATATTGAAAATGAAGTTGGACCCTTACCTTATATCACATGCAAACATTAATGGACCAAAATGGATCAAACACCTAAACATAAGAGTTAAAACTATTAAATTTTTAGGAATAAACATACAAGGAAAGCTTCATCATGTTGGACTAGGAAAGACACCAGAAACACAGGCAATAAAAAGAAGTAGATAAACTTTATCAAAGTCAAAAGATTTAGAACATTATAGGGCCCTACCAAGAGATCAAAAGGCAATCCAGAATGGAAGAAAAGATTTACAAATCATCTGATAAGGTGTTAATATCCAGAATATATAAAGAACTCCTAAACTCAACAACAAAAACAGCCCAATTAAAAAATAGGCAAAGAAAAGAAAAACAGAGACAAAACCAGAGATTTACAATAAAACCTTAAATTTCAAGATGGGAAAAAAATAGGCAAAGAACTTGAATACACACTTCTTTCAAGGAAGATACACAAATGGTCAATAAGCATGTGAAGAGATGCTCAACATCACTGAGCATTAGGGAAATGAAAATGAAAACCACAATGTGATAATACATCATACCCGCGGATGGCTATTATAACAAACAAAGCAAACAAAAAATAACATGTATTGGTAAGGACGTGGAGAAATTGGAACCCTTGTGTGTTGCTGGTGGGAATGTAAAATAGTGCAGCTGCTGTGGAGAACAGTATAGCAGTTCCTTAAAAAGAAAAATAAACATATAATTACCAGAAATTCCATTTCTGGGTATTATCTAAAAGAATTTAAATCAGGGACTCAAACAGACACTTGTACACCAATGTTCATAGCAGCATTATTCACAATAGCCAAAAGGTAGAAATAATCCAAACATCCATTGACAGATGAATGGATAAACAAAATGTTATATACACATACAGTGGAACATTAGTCAGCCTTCGAAAGAAATGAAATTTTGATACATACTACAACATGGATGGAACTTGAAAACAAGTGAATTAAACCAGACACAAAAGGTCAAATATTGTATGATTCATCTTGGATGATATCCCTACAATAGTCAAATTCATAGAGGTAGAAAGCAGAATAGTAGTTACCAGGGTCTGAGGGAAGGGAGTCAGGAGTCTTTATTGCTAAATGTATATAGAGTTTCAGTTTGGGATGATGAAAAAGTTCTGGAGATGGAAAATAGTGATGATTGCACAACAAATGAATGTATTTTAACACCACTCAACTGTACACTTAAAAATGGTTAAAATCATAAATTGTACATTAGGTATATTTAACCATGGAAAAAAATAATATGGAAACAAGTAAGCTACTTAGAATAGTTTTTAAATGAAAAAAAAATATTTTGACTTCTTCAAAACCTAAAAATCTCTTTAATTTTCCGTCAGATTTTATTGACAGTTTAGCCAAGTATACAATTCTAGGTTGGAAATAGATTTTACTCAGAAATCCGAAAACTTTTTGCCATAAGAAGTCTAATGACAACCTGACTCTTGTTTCATTTTTCTCAGTTCTTAGAAATTTAACATGTGCTCTTAAAATAAGACATACCTATTGAATGAGACCTACCTATTAAAGACCTAAAAAATTCAAGGTCGACTTTTCCTTTATGTTTTTAAATTACAGGTTTAAACGGGTCACCTGGTAGCTCAGTCAGTTGAGCATCGGACTTTGGCTCAGGTCATGATCTCATGGTTCGTGAGTTGAAGCCCCATGTCAGGCTTTGTGCTGACAGCTCAGAGCCTGCTTTGGATTCTCTGGCTCGCTCTCTCTCTGCCCCACCCCTGCTCATATTCTCTCTCTCTCTCAAAAATAAGTATACATTAAAAAAATATATAGATAAAGCTTCAAGCTTAAGTTATAGGCATATGATCTGTTAAGATATCCAAAGATTGAGGGAGCCTGGGTGACTCAGTTGGTTGAGCGTCCAACTCTTGGTTTGAGTTCAGGTCACGATCTCACAGTGGATTCAAGCCCCGCACTGGGCTCCATGCTGACAGTGCACTGGGACTCTCTCTCTCACTCCCTCTCTCTGCACCTCCCCTGCTTGCTTACTCTCTCAAAAACAAATAAACATAAAAAAAAAAAATCCAAAGATTGGTTATGGTATTTAAAAATAACTCATTCTCACAAACTTCAGAGTCTGTAACTAAGTGACCATGGACATCAAATTATTAAGAAAAATGTTCTATACTTATTCCAATAAGGAGTTTGAATCCTATATGGGTATTTATTTCTTTTTATGCCATGTTATAACTTAGAAATAGTGAAGCCCAGGGGCACCTGGGTGGCTCAGTTGGTTAAGCGTCTTGACTCTTGATTTTGGTTCAGGTCATAATCTCAACAGTTTGTGAGGTCAAGCCCCATCTCGGGCTCCCCACCGATAGTACGGAACCTGCGTGGAATTCTCTCTCTCCCTCTCTCTCTGCCCCTACCCTGCTTGTGCACACACATGCTCTCTCTCTTTCTCTCTCTAAATAAATAAACTTAAAAAAAAAAAACTTTTAAAAAAAGAAATAATGAAGTCCTACTGCCTAAACATGCACTATAGATCTAGATAGATAGATATTAGGAGATATATATATATATATATCTCCTAATATCTATCTATTCTTTCTTTCTATATCTATCTACATCTTAATCTAAAAGATAGCATGAAACTAATGATTGACTGTAAAGACAAAAGCACTGTTGGGGTTGATTTTGTCAAGAGAGACTGCACAATATCTTTTGATACTAGACATTTAATTAAAAGCCCTATGTATTTCAATTTTTCATTTTTTTCTTACCTTAAATGGGAAGACTGTCAAGCCTGAGGGCTTAAATACAAACCAAAAATAATTAAAGTGTATAATTAAAGCTAGACTTTTAAGTAAGCTTTTTTCATATCCTTATGCTCTGAGTTCATTTTCAGTAAAAGGAAGGCTAGTGATATTAACTTAGCTGGGCTATCCTCTAAATATCCTATATGCATAATAGACATTATGATCCAGACATTTATAAGCTTATTTCTTTATATAACACGCTTTTGTATTACTTATTGTTACCAAAGAAACATAATCTTCTTTTCTGCAACCAGAAAGTCAATGATGAATACCCCTAAATGATACCAAGGAACATAAACCATTTTACTGATTATTACTTGTTCCTTAATTCTGTTTACAGTTTGTGGGTATTTTCAAATTGTTGATTTCTGAATTTTAATTGAATTATCTTTGCTTCATAAAACCATACAACGTTTGGGGCCTGATTACCATTACATCTAACACCCCAGCAGCATGGCCAGCTAAGATGCTGCTGTCCACTGTTCCCGTGCCTGAATGCAGAAACAGCAGTGTCTCCATATGGGGGCTTCCTCACTACCATTCCCTGTTCATCCTTTGGGCTCCAAGCAAAATGCATGGTTTTTTTTGGCAACATTCTGTTGGATTTAGTTTCATTTGATGTAATGCTATTACTTTTTTTCTAGTGGTCGATGTTGTCTTACACATTTAGCAAACAGTCAAATTACATTATTTTGTTTTATGGGATTTCCGCCTGCTTTTGCAATCTGTCAGCACTGAGAACAGGGAAAGAAAAAAGGACAAATGACAGTTAATTGTGCTCATCTTATAGGGATCACTGCATTTGGTACTGTTATTTATATATGTATTTTTTCTACCATTAGCCCTCCTCTGAAATGGGAATTCACTCCATTACTTAGTTGTTTAACTCCCATCCCACCATAAACGTAGACCCACATCTTATTTTTGTGTGTGTCTGGCCTTATAAACCATACAGTATATTTCACCAAATCTAAAGAATACTACAATTTAAGAAATAGGACACATATGTCACTTTTAATATTTTACATTCATGTGGTACCTCATATCTTATGAATTATATTTTATATATTTAATCACATTTGATCTTCAAAGAAATTCCACAAGAAGAAAATTATTAGTCTTATTTTACAGATGAGAAAACAGAAGCTCAGAGAGTAAAGGGATTTGCCTAAGGTCACACAGCTATTGATTTTCAAAGCCAGGAAGTTAGCCTAGCTTTCTGACACCAAGTCCATGCTCTCGCAAATATCTAGCAACTACTCTTCTTTCCCTCGGTTACTTCTCACATATTACGATGGGGACAAGTTAAAAGGAGAACTTGCCTGTCAGGTCAAGTGTTGCAGCATGTCATATATCAGATTAGGTGAGAAAAACCGCTCGTAGCCTGACAGTCCACATCTTCCTCAGTCTTGTGCCAACTTCCCTTGTCAACCTTACTACTCTCTATTCTCTTGGATGTACTTTTGGTCTAGTGAGACTGAGCAACTTCTTTTCTAAGAAATGTTAAAAATTTAAATTGTTAAAAAATTTTGTTATCCGTTAACTCTGACCAAGTCCCCACTATAAGCTACTTGGGGACACAAAGGGAAAAGAACTCACAGTTATTGAGAGCATTCTGGGGTTGTTATCTGTCCATATGTTATCTTAATTAACCTTTAATACAACATTTTAAGATAGGTGTATTCTCTTCCTTTTTGCAAACAAGAAACCTGAAACTTAGAGATACTCAGTAACTTCCCCATCCTCATGACATGTTTTGAAGTTCATAGATTATTGTAATTTCAGAGCTAGTGATTTTTAATTTTTTCTTTACCAAAGTTCTCTTGTTTATCACCTAATTAGAGAAGCAGATGTCCAGTGAAACTCTCCTTGAAAAGTATTATGAGATACCACTTAATACATATGTTACATTAGAAATCCAGTGTAATATCTGATAGGTTAGAGTATATCTGTTCTAAATGCTACCATTTTCTAGGAAAAATGAGTTGCAGATAATGTGGTATAGCTTAGGAGAGAACAAAAGTTCTTCAACGAGGCTTCAGGGAGTAAGTGGGATTTTTCCAGACTTCTGATTGATGGAGAAGGAAGGAGAGGGTATTTCAAGATAAGAACATAGTGTGGTTGGAAGAGTGAACTGGGAAAGGCTGAATCTCTGAGGGAAAGTGACTAATGGAATGTGTGCGGGGAATGAGTCAAATTATGGAAAGGTTTGAACGTCAGACTAAAGGGTTGGACATTTATTTTACAGGCAGCAGGGAATGATTTTGGAACCCAGGTTGATAGTAGTGTTTGAGGAAGGTGAGAGTGGGAAAGTGTTCATACTGGAGGGAACACTGGAAATGGGACAGAGTATGAGGCAATGTGTCTGTGCACACGTACAAGACTAGGTCAGAAGCCATTATGAAAGAAAATTCATAGTACTCGGTAAGCAGCTGAATCATAGTACTTGGTAAGGAGGGAGCAAGCAATGAGTTAAGATGGCTGCCAAAGCTTTGATGCAGACAATGGAAAGAATAGTAGTACCATTTTGCAGGCATGGTGATCAAGGGGAGGAAATATGTCAGATGAATTAATTTGAAGTCATGACAGTATATCCAAGTGAGAAAGTCCAATACACAATTAGAGATGTAACACTAATTGCAATGATAAAGGATGAGAAAATGTGGCTTTAGATGTCATCTACATATGGACAAAAGTCTTAGGAACAGTACTGGTCACCACAGTAGGAAAAGGTAGAAGCATCAGGGAGGTGGGCATGGCCAACCTTGCTGGCTTTCCTAATTTCATCATGTCCATGCAATTTTCTAAGGGGTAACCCAACTTGTAATAACCCAAATTATTACACATTTTTTAGCTACTAAAACCACTAGTCAGGCTGTGATATATATAAAATTATTCATACAGTGTGATAGTGGGAAGGAAATAGGGAAGGAATATCCAATAGGAACACTGAAAACTTTGCAAAATCCACACATTTCTTAAGGAAAAAATGCATGACTTTGTATAGAAATCATTTACTTTGAGATAGTCAAGTAAGTTTTCATTTGGACAGAAGACTTATTAGAATTTCAAATCTCTAAATCATAAATAACTTCGGGGTATAGCAATGGAACAGGCAGTCCAAATATTTAATAAAGTCAATGTTCATTACTTCATATAACTATATTTTCAACATAAAATGGGTCCCCAGGATAGGTAATATGCCTTATTATTTAAATGATCAAAGAAAGTATTACAGTTCTTACGTGCTCATTACATTAGCAAGTATTATTAGGAAAAAAGATCTAATGAACTTTTTTTTCTTAAGAATGTGAGAAAAGTAGCTCTTTATCATGAACAAGTTATATTCTTTAAGTCTACGTATCTTTTTTTGTTTTATTTCACTTTGTTTTGTTTTAAAGAGGGGCTTACTATACTTAATACTTTGAGAAAAACTTTCTGTATCCTGTAAAATGATGTTTTATTTATTTTTTTAAAGTTTACTTTTGAGAGAGAGAGAGCATGAGGGAAGTGCAGAGAGCTGTCAGCGCAGAGCCCAACACGGGGCTCGATCTCACAAAACGTGAGGTTTTGACCTGAGCCAAAATCAAGAGTCAGATGCTTCCCTGAGTGAGTCACCCAGGCACCCCATAAAATGTTTTAAAAATAGAAGGTATGTAGGGGCACCTGGGTGGCTCACTCGGTTAAGCGTCCGACTTCAGCTCAGGTCATGATCTCACAGTTTGTGGGTTGTTCGAGCCCCATATGGGGCTCTGTGCTGACAGCTCAGAGCCTGGAGCCTGCTTTGGATTCTGTGTCTCCCTCTCTCTCTCTCTCTTCCCCTCCCTTGCTCATACTCGGTCTCTGTCTCAAAAATAAATAAAAACATTAAAACAAAAATAGAAGGTATGTTTATCTTTAACCTCATTCTTTTATTGTACCTAAGTCACTGATTATAATCTCAATGTTATCTCCATTCATACTGATGTCATCATTCTTTAGACACAGGATCTCTAGATCTGTTTCCTCATCTTTTACTCTAATAGTACAATTTAAATGTTCCTCTTCCTATTTTTCTCTTTGATCATTTGTGTTACTCTTTTCCAAATTCCCTCTAATCTGGCCACGTTCCTCTGGTAATAAAGTGTACGGAGTGGACTGTAATTTTCCGGTCAAATCTTAACGGAGTCATTTAAATGTCAACAGCCACATTTTTCAAATGGGAATGCCAGGAGTACTTTATAGTTCTGCAAGCCAAACAATAATATTATCTATGGGCACTCAAATCTCATGCCTCAGGGAGTAAACTGGAGAGTTTGTAAAGAGAGAGCAAAGTGTTTTTTCCTTCTTGGGCATTCACATTTTAACTAATTCAATTTATCCACTTGGATTTTAGTTGTGTGTGTGTGTGTGTGTGTGTGTGTGTGTGTGTGTGTGTGTGTGTGTTTTAGTTTCCAGTTCTACAACTATTGGTAATTGCCATAGGCAATATACAAAATTACATAAGCCAATAACCTTACATTGAAAGTCTTGTGCCTGGAAACTCTCTTGAGCTTGTAGTTCTTAATAGGTAAATTTCATTTGATGTATTATACAGACACACGTTCTTCTCCAAACAATAATTTCATGATATCCTATATGGTGCCCATCAAAGTTTCAAATAAACTTTGTGCAAAATGATGAACTTTCAAGATTTATCATGGGAATGTAAGAATTAGGAATGTTTTTTAATTAATGAAATCTGTGACAGAGAATATGATGGGCCTTACACTAGATTTCTTTTGGGTCAATTATTATCAAAGGCAGTTGTCACAATTACTGCATTGAGTAATTTCAAAATTTCAGTATAAGAGGATGACACACTCCTCTGTGTGTGCTACGACTAGCTACCCACTCCCCCAGGTAGCAGTGATGCACACCCCAAACTATATCAGGGGCTCGTTTGAGAGGTAGATACAAGTAGTGATTATTGAATGCAGGTGAGATTTCATCTCCATGCTCCAACTAGCATTAACCACAGGAGACATGTGGTTTTGACTCTGTTGCTGTTGTTGGGAGAGGTTACTTTTCTATTGCCCTCACTTTCTTACGTGGTGGAAAGGAATACGATTGGAGGAGTCACAGCTAACTTAAAGCTCATGAAGATGTGCTTCTTTAATGCTGCTAACAGCTCTGTCAACACAGTGTCAGGTGAACTGATCAACAGCTGGGGCAGTTGGGGGACTCATCTGATAGCAGGAGCAGAGAGTCCAATTAAATTGCTTTCATGCCAGTTAGATTGATTTAAAAGACTGAATTTCCATCTCCTTTCCCATGAGTGATTATCTCTATGAGCAATGTGATTAGCTAAATCAAATATGAAATATGACAAACTCTAAAACCTACTTGGGTCTGGTTTGGTTATACTTAAAGTAGAAGAGGTGGTGGGGGGAGTAAAAAGTAGTTGTCTCAAAATTTTCATTTCTGTATTTTAAATTCCAGTCAAAATCACTGGTTCTTGTGTTCTAAAACATGTCTGTGTTGTTGAAACAGGGTTTCGTTATTTTTTCATTGAAAAAGATTATATTAATAAATAGAACCAAACATGTAAAATGCACGTTGACAATATTTAACTTCAAATAATATATATGACATAATAATATATGTTATATGAAGTAAAATAATGAATATGTGTCATAATTAACATATATATTCAATTCCATAAACTGAAAATTTGCTGGTAATCAAACAACCTGAAGGTTAGAGTTATTGAGGAAAAACATTCTTTCATTTCTGTAATATGTTTTAAGGAAAATGTGCTTGTATTTGAGTTTCTATCCCTTCTCATAAGTGTCTATCAGTTTTCACTCATTACATCTATTCATTTTTAATACTAAATGCTTTTTGGTAATTACTGTGTTAAATTCTTGATATAATTTTACTGAATACATAATGCTAGGGTGCTTTTAAAAAGTTCTGATTTTACATTTATTACCATAATATAGTTTATTTAGAACAAAACATTAAAGCATGGCCCTAATTAGTAGTGAGAAATGATCATTTTAAGGCTACAGACCCTAGTAATGATTAATATTCCTACTTGATATTGCAAAGAAGGTTTTACAAGTTCACGAGTGCCAGTTACCAGGAAGAGCAAGAAATATGGCAGCATTACTCTTTTGTCATTTTGAGAAATCATGACCGTATTAGAAGTATGTCTCTGTTGAATGTACTGTCAGCTCAGACTTTATTCTCAGAAGGGAACAAAGGCATTGTTAGGGTATCTACCACAATCTAAACCCAATTGCTTTGTTGAGTCCTGGGTCCACGTGGAAAATTTTTAGAAAAGACTATGGGTAACTAATTTAATTTTGCTTATTGTAGTTGTGATCTTGGCTTCTGACAGCCATGGTCCTTGCCTGGCCATGAGGGACATGTTACATCATTATATCCACTTTTGGCTTCTAATGGGACTGAGAATAATGCCCTTGTATTTGCAAAGAGAGCTCTTTTCACATGTGACTGCACTTGCTCTGTTATTGGAGATTATTCCATTTCCTATTTATCCAAACCCCAGATTATGCTAAGAGTTCCAGAAGCTTTCTGAGCCACCATGCTGGTGACATGTTCACAATATTCAGTCCTTTTGGGTGGATCATGATTCACACAGGTACCTTCTGTATGTAAGTCTGAAAGCCTTTATCCTAGTCCATGGCAACATGCCTCATCCCAAATGTACCCAGCCTTGTCAGGTCAAATCTCAGGAAAATATCATGCAGACAACTAGTGAGCTGGCAGGGGGAGGGGGGGTAGGGGTGGGGATCAGCACCAATGTACCTGTTGGAAAAACAAAAGGTGTATGTCCTACCTCCATCCCCCTTCAGGGCCAGCATCAGATTCTTTTCTTCTCTTTACCTAGATTGTGTTTGGCAGCTCCCACATTTACGTTAACCAGATTTCCATCCTGAAAAGTAAAAATATTTCATGTAGTATTTTCCCACATGACCTTGAGACAACCTAGTGCAGCAGACAGAAAGGTAGTATCAGTGTGGAGTGAGGTAGAGGGAACATAGCCTAAAATTTTAAGGTCACCCTGCCTCAGTCACATTCCAATTCTGACAGTGTGATCTTAGACAAATAATTTAAATTCTCTAGTTCAGTTACTCCTTTATTAAATCGACTTATAATGATGGTACTCAAAGAACTATTATGGATACTGTATATACCTGTGTGTCTGTGTATGTACATATATATATATGTATATATATACACACACACACATACATATACACGTATATATACACACACACACATACGCTATATATATATATGTATATGTATTATATATATGTGTATATGTATTATATATATGTATATGTATTATATATATGTGTATATGTATTATATATATATATGTATTATATATATGTGTATATATATATATATATATATATATATATATATATATATATATACACATACCTGTAAAGAAGTTAGCTCAGTGCCTACCACGTAGGAACGTCTTGGTAAAACTTACCTGGTATTATTACACAGCGCAAATACGTAACAGATGTAGGACTGAGATCTAACCAGAAATCCAGTCCTTGTTTCGTCATGTCTCAGAATAACACAGTTACATTTTAGATCCTAAGAAGTGTAGTTTTGAAATTTGCAGTTCACTGGCCCCAGAAAACCCTCATCCTAAGCCTCTTAGATTTCTAAGAAACTAAATTCCAGACTCATGATGTCTGGAAGGATCACTAAGGATGGACTCAAACACAATACTTACATTCATACTACTAAATGGCAGAAAATGTTGTGTTTAAGCATCTGGCATTTTTCAAAAAGTTCATGCTCTGTCCAAGAACTGCTTAAAAAAATACAAATACAGTCACTCAGAGCTTATCTCTTACTTTAAATCTTCAAAGGACAGCCAAATCTGTCTCAACTAAATTCAAAAGAATCAATGAGATAGTACTTATCTTCTCAATGAAGAACACACAAACAGCTCATTTATTTTTCAAGCCTTCACTGCAACGTGCAAGTGTAGGATTTCTGCAGCTGCTAAGATTCTGAGAGTTGCTCTAAACTATCCCAGCTTTCCTACATTTTCCTTTAGAAGGGCAGAAGAAGGCATATTAGGTCTAAGAATGTGGTAAATTCCACTTATTCTTCAATGATTGCTTTCTTGTATGACAATAAGCCCCAGTGTAGTATTAGCCCCCATTTAAAAAGAAAGTATAGTCTCAATCCATGTATACATTTGGTGTGTTATTAAAAATGTAGTATCCTCATGGTGCTGATATTTAAATAAGAGTAATATTCACCTATCTTTTGGTAGAATCAGGTTATACCAAATAAAACAAAACCTGCCCCTCAAACTCTTACAGATAATTTCTTTAGCTTATTAATGTATATCCTTCCAGAATACATACACACGCACAAACATAACACACACACACACAAACACACACACCATAAATGTTTGTAAATTTTCCCCTTTAGTAGGGTTTGCATCATTTTAAAATATTGTTCTGTTTTTAAATTTTTTTAATGTTTTTATTATTTTTGAGAAAGAGAGAGACAGAGCATGAGAGAGGGAGGGGCAGAGAGAGAGGGAGACACAGAATCTGAAGCAGGCTCCAGGCTCTGAGCTGTCAGCACAGAGCCGGACACAGGGGCTCAAACTCATGAACTGAGAGATCATGACCTGAACTGAAGTCAGACACTTAACTGACCGAGCCACCCAGGTGTTCCTTTAAATATTGTTCTTTTAGAACTTGTTTTTGTTTGATTTTACTCCATGTGTCATATACTTCTTGTCGTCTGACTTTTTAAAAAACTGTAAACCCAACTCTAGTTCTTTAGTCTCCAAAAGCTTGTAAATTATTACCTTTATGATTTTAACATTTTAAAATATGTTCATTCAAGCCTTTACTACTTTATTCTAATCTATATAGGCTCTCTCTGTAAGTCAATTTGCTAATGAAATTCCAACTTGAAACACATTAAAGTGTAGTCAGTAATGATGTTATTCAGATTATACTAAATATTTTTCAAATACCGTATTCAACAAAAAATACCAAAAACCTATTATGCTTAATATTTTTGTGTATATAAATATATATTTCAATAAACCAGCATTATGATATATGAGGAAACACTTCATCTAAATTTTATCTGCCGATGTGCATAAGACTACTGCAGGTTAAACTTATATTAAAGTTATTTCACCAAGCATTATGAGGGAAGCATTTTGACACACAAAACATTTATCCTCTTTCATATTGATATAATTCCATCAAAACTCAAGGTAAACCAGAGAAACTGAAATATAAGCGAAAGGAATGTTTCCCTAAATATCAATAAATGGAAAAAAAATAAATGGCTTAAGGGGCAATGTGAAAACATGTCTGACTTTTCAGGCAGATCATTTTCATTTTTGGTTTGGAGAACAACTGAAAAAATATATATACTGAGGCAGTAGAACAATGTGGTAACCAACACAAGAGTCTTTGCAGCCATCCAGAAGCCAAGCTGTGCTTGTGGAGAATTCGGTTACTCCAAACAATTTGTATGCGAGGGGTTATTCTCCATAACTCATTTGGGCCATGAGTAATTTAGTAAGCGGAATTAGATTTGATTTCCAAAGACTGTTTTTTTCCATATCATTGCATACTTACAGACACAGTTCAGGTATGATGGATATGCTACTCCCAACACCCCACTTCCACAAATGGACATAGCAGCAATGTGTTTTAGCCAAAAGATAATTTGACCACTTGACAGATGATCGCTTAGTCGGAAAATGGATTCGGATTTCTAAACTCTAATGGAAATTTAAGGTCAAAAAATTTTTAACAAATACTCGTCAAATTTTTAAATTCTTACTGAAGTGACCAGTAATGTTGATGTAGGGCAGTAAAGTTAAGGGGATTTTCAACACTTCTGGAATTTATGAAAGATTATACCACTTAAATGTAGGCACACCTGAAATCAATCTTCAGCAGTCTTTCTAGACTTAAAATATTTTATAAATTCTACTCATTTAACAAATATCACGTGCCTGAAAGAAGTTGCAAAATAAATGGTGGATGAATAGGTATCTCTTACGTGTGTGGCTTTGGGTTAAATGTAAGGATTGCAAACAAAGTGATATGGAATCTATCCTGGAGGAACTTAAACAGTAAGACCTGTACAGGGAGAGTACCTATGTTGTGTAGAAAGTGGAAGGACTTTAAGAAGATAGCTCCAACCATGTGCTGGAAATCAAAGGCAAAGAGTCGGAGGAGGCAGAATTTGAGGTGGGACTTTAAGTGCTGGAATGATTTTGGATGTGAGACCAGGAGAGGGACGTGCTAGAAGCAGAGATTTCTGCGTGCAAGGGCACAGATGTGCAGACACTGGTAGGCAAGGGGAAGCTAGGGAACCTTTGTGATCAGGGAAATGAGATGATCAGGATTGTGCCTGGGGAAGACTAATCTGCAGAAAGCACATGAGAAGTATGAGAAGGTGAAAAGACTGTAGGATGAGGAGTGGAAATCCTTCAGGTCCCTGGAAATGTGGAGCTGAAGCTTGGAAACAGGTCAGAGTTGGCAATAAAGGTGTGGGAATCTGGGAGTCGTCTTCCTCTTCCTAGTGTTCACACTTGAGAAGCCTCTGGAAGAGCAAAAGGACCAGGACAGGTCCTGGGTGGAGGGTGGTGGCGTATGTAGTACCGACTTCTCTGCAAAACATCCTGCTCAACATCTGGCACCTCGGGGGGGAAAAACACCCAGAGCAACGTAAGGCCTATGGAGAGTTGAGAAATCAAGGTGTAGAGATAGATGATAGTGCATCCCAGCAGGTCAGGGCTACTAAAACAGAGAAGCAAGGTCTAAGTGAGATATATTTAAAACGGAGTGTGTTTGGACCCTCTTCAATAGCCATCTTCTTGGCCTAAAGAAACTCCGAAGGGAGTCCGGCTTTAAATATACTGCCATGGCCTACATGCTTTTAAAAGGGTGTTTTAGGCAACTTTGTTTGCCTAACAGCCCCTGTAACCGTACTCACTAAGGAGCATACAGGTCGGGAACCTGGAGAGCCCAGTGATGTTATTATTGAAGTCCATCCTGTCTTTACCGCGTCCTTAAGGTAGGGAAAGGTCTGGGTGTCCACCAGGCGGCCTCGCCAAGGAGGAACTTGGCACTAATTCTCCAGATCGCAGGGAGAGCGGGCAAAAGAAAGAAAACCAGAGTACAAATAGCGCCCCCGTGGGAAGTAAGAGTTAAGGCTGCCACCAACCCACCCGGCGTTCACCTCAAACCCAGGAAAGAGAGATTACCGGGGCTGGCGACGGCCCTTGAACCGAGATGTAGGTGCTGGGAGGAAAGTCAGAGCCTGTCTGCGCTCTCGGGTAGCCCTGCATTCCTCCGGGCAAATACTCCGGGCCGTATCACTCAAGGGCCATCTCTCCTCGCCCCAGGTCCCCGGGGTGGGCCCCGGGTCAGGGTCGCGCGTCAGGGCGGGCGCGGGGAGAGCCCAGCAGCCGAAAGTGCAAGGACCCGGGGAATCCCACGAAGCCACCAGAGCGCTTCTCGGCGGGGCACCCCGGGCTTTCCCCGCCGCCGGGTGCTCTGCGCCGGCCGAACGCGGACCCTCCCGCTCCGCAGAGCCGGAGCCACGGAGGGAAGCAGGTGGGTGTGGAGCCGGGCCCGCGGCCCGAGGGAGCCTCGGGCGCGCCCGAGGAGAGGGAGGCGCCCGCCGAGGTGTGGGCGGCGCCCGCCTGCCCGCCCGCGCCCCGGCCGCGCCCTGGGTTCGGGGGCGCTGTCCCAGGCCGAGCGCACGGCTCCCGCGCCGCGAGGCCGAGCCTGGGCATCCCCGGCGGCGCCCGGTCGGCAGTACAGCCCGCCACACGGGCCCGCCGCCCACCTCGAGAGGCGCGAGCACCCCGGAGGAGGCGGAGGAGGCGGAGGCGGAGGAGGAGGAGGTGGAGGAGGAGGAGGAGGCGGCGGCGGCCGCTTCAGCCCGCGGGTGCGCGGAGCGCGGGAGGAGGCGGAGCGCGAGGCGGGGTGGCCGCGGGCGGGTGTGCGCGCCGGCCCGGCGCCCCCGAGCGCCCTGCCTCGCCTCCAGCGCCCAGCCTCTCCCCGGCTCAGCCACAGACACACACCCACCAAGCACCCGCCACCCTCCGCCCCCGCCGGCCGCCGCCGCCTCTCCGCCCGCAGCCCGAGCGAGCGGCAACTCTCCGGCCCGCGCGGCTCGCCTTCCCGGCTCCTTCCGCGCGGCGAGCTCAGCCCCGCTCGATTTTTCCTTTTCTATCCCAGCCCTCTGCTTTCTGGGCGGCGGCGGCGGCAGGGGGATGGGGGCCCGCGTGGGGAAGGGGGCGAAGATCGATGAAGATTATTGTTCTTTCTAAGGATACCTTAGCTTCCTCCAGCCGCCTCTCCGTTGAGCTTTCCTGCCAGAGACCGTGAACAGAGTCAGGGATGTAAGGAGAGGGGGAAAAACGCCAGGAGCTCCAGCCAGCCGGGGAGACCCTCCTCTCCGTGGAGGGGAGGGGGATTTCCAGCGACAGATCATTGGCGAAGGGGACCGTCGCAGGGAGAGGAGCCCCGGAGGGAGCGGGGAATCCCACAACCCTTTGTGGTGCCCGAGCCCGTGCCGCCTGCTGAGCGGGGTCTGTGGGAGCTAGGTAAGTGAAGGGGGCATTGCTGCTCCCCGAAGGGGTCTTCCTTTAAGAATGGATCATCGCGGGCAGCCTAGCCAGACGTGAGTTGCTAAAGGAATTGGAAACTGCCATATGGCGCCGAGTGGACTTAAAACACAAAGCTGAAGCTGACTTCGCCCTGAGAGGGTTGTTCGTGTAAAGGCTCTGTCCCCGTGGGGAAGGCGCTCCAGTGTTAGCCCCTGGAAAGGTTCAGAGCAGCCTGCCTGGGAAGGGATGGGGAATGTTATTTCTAGGAGACGAGCTCTTGTTGCCTTCTGTTCATTTGTTGGTAAATGCCACACTCACACGCACACACTTGTGGGACCGGATTTAGGGAGTGTGATGTCTCTGATGTATGAACAGTACTCAGAGCACAGAGACATGCATGCATTTTATCCTTCAAGAGGTGCGCGTTCTCCGTTCTGTAGCAAGGTTCCCAAGAGGGAGAACGAGTCTCTAAGGAAAGAGCTTCATGGCTGTTTCCAACACACTCTGCTAGGGGACTTGAGAATACAGTTGCCCTGAATGGCACCAAAAGACACCGACCATTTATTTCCCTCATCGTCTGCTTCCAGTGCTTAATGACCTTTTTCAAAATAGTATGCCGCCATCCATTTTCTCGAATTATAAGCACTTTTGTGTATTCATTCATAAAAATCGTCAGTGTGCAATATGCACAAACATGCCATTTATACACCATTTGTGACTGCCCAAGCGATATAATAATAGATACAAGATTGCCCTGAAAAATTTAGGATGCACAGATGTACACTGGGTTTATTTCGTGCAGGTTCAACCTTCCTTCTGATCAAGTTATGCAATAATGTCAATATTTTAAATAGCATTTCGCATTTATGCTTTTGCACTGGTTTTTAGATTTTGTTGGGATTTGATTTTGTAAGCTCAGCTCAAAAGAGAAGTAGGAATTTGTAATTGTTATTAAATGTGTAGCATTGTGTGCAACAGTGGTCTCTTGGTATGTTTATCAATAACCATCAAGTGAGGTATTGCATTTCACAGGACAAGACAAGGATAAATTGTGGTCAAAAATCTAAAGGCCAACTTGTCAATACTGCATAACTTGCAGGAAAGATTTTGAAAAAAGAGGGTAACATTTAAAAAATATATCTATGTATAAAATAAAGTTTTACTTTATTTCACTGTTTAGAGAGAGAGAGAGAGAGAGTGTGTGTGTGTGTGTGTGTGTGTGTGTGAATAAATACAAAGTTGTCCAAAGCTTACTTGTAAGACATGACTAGGATGGAGAGGCATCTAAATTAAAGAGTTCTTGATTCTTAAATTAACCAGTACTTAAGCAGTTGAGTAATTGGGCCCATTATGTATGTGTATGTGCATTTAATTGCTGCTAGAGGTGGTGTTTTTAATGTAGGGCGTAAAAAATGTGCTTTCTTGTGTGGCTGCGTAGACTTTCTGAGATTATTGAGGGTACAGTGTATAAATAACTTTCTTCTCCACTGAAAAAAAGTATCATCTTCACCTGAAAGAATGAATATGCCTCCACAAAGTAAATACTATAATCCCCTCCCTCTTGCTGCCAGGTTCAGACCAGTTGTTTACCACGAATAGAATTGTGTCTAATGTAGTCTTTTTCCTTTTCTGGCACCGCTCAGACTCTTGGAGAAAGGAGTGAATCAGTTGGCAGTTCTCTTTGCTTTCTTCCCCCTTTTAACCTTCACCATTCCTTCTGCATGGTGGTGCTTCCAGATCTCTCTCATACACAAACACACGCACCAACTCCAAAAAATAACTCCACTGCCTGCCTCTTTGAGAATTCTAGCATCTCTCTTTTCTTGCTCTCCTCTCTTTTTCCAAGTAGAACCAATCGGTGTGTCAGGTGAAACTATTTCCAATGTCACTTTTCTCCCAAATCCCACAGTTTAGCTGTGCAGGCATGCATGTTTACTGAATATTCAGATGGGGTTAGTGAAATAGGTCCTTATCTAATCCTTCCTGTTTGGCATTTAAAGATTCCTTGGTGACACCATAGAGCAACTGTGAACAGGGACCCATGCTTCTGATTTCCAGGATGGTGACAAAAGTGAGACAGCTAGGAAAATACAGTGGCACGATATGCTTTCAGTCACACATTTCTTGGCAACTCAAAATAATATCTGCCCAGGTGTTTTTGCATACCTGCCTGCACATCTGTGGAAAATCTTCATTAACCATTGAAAAGAATATTTTTTTCTTGAATTTATATCTGGCATTTTGAAATGGTATTCTAGAGAGACTGGCATGTGTTGTATACACATTATGAAAGTGGACCAAATTACTGGTAAAATCTCAGAAAGCTACAAAATCTATTTCATTCTAATCTAATGCATTTTTCTTGATAAATTATAAAGAAGTAATTAGATATTTGAAGTGTGCTATCCCTTAGAGACCAAATGCCTTAAAGTTGATAGGGCATTCTTCTCGTGTACATTTTAAGGTAAATACATAAAGTTTAAGATACTCTGTTTACTTCAGAATGTAATATGCTTTGGGATTTGCCTATATTCATCAAGTGGGTTTTGCATAAAATCACTATGACTGTTATTTTCACAAAGGCTTCACAGAGAAGAGTAGACATGCATTATAAGTGATATTTTTTAAGTTCAGTAGTTTTTCAGAGTAGTTTTTAAAGTAAGAGCTTATGACCTTGTTATTCTTGAAGTGATAAAAGTTTATAGAGCAGCACAGTCTTACATTTCCTGGTTATATACTACAAGTATCTTCATACTCTAGGTCTGTAGCCCATTCTTGTTCCCTGGTTGTTTCCTTTTTGAGCTTCCTGAAGATATATTCCCACTGACGCTTTATTGCAAGCCCCAGCTTTCCGACTTGCTTTCGATCCAGTGTGTGGGATCAGAGGCTCCTTGGCCTGTATAAGCCAACCCCTACCGTGTTGTCTTTAAGGGAAAAGTACCTGTTCCTGTAGGTTAAATTGTACCTATCTCTACTGTGATTTAATGTCATGTATCTGCTCACTAACTCATGCATTAATTCGCTTACTGCTTATTAAGTGTGTATAAGGAGAAGAGTGCTTGATGAGAACCAGTACAAAACAGATAGAAAACATAATCCCTGTTACTCAAAGATTTTTTACAGTGTTGAGAATAAAACTTGAGTACTTAACTAGTTGAAGAATCACAGAATTCAAAATCAGGTATCTCTGGAATACACACATGCATTTAACAATTTGATACTTAATAAATTAATTAAGGCAAATTCACAAAGAGGATCATGAAAATTTGTCACAGTCTATGCATTGGGGAATTACTAAAGAATAGTAATAATAACTTTTATTAAAGTGATTACATTTTAAATTGAAATTAAATTAAAACATTATTATAAATATTTCTATTATATTTTAATAATTTTGTTATTAAAAACAAATTTTGTTTTGTTTGTTTTATTTATATAAACAAAATGAGTTTATTTTTACTGTTATTATTATAGTAAACACTTCAGCCAGGAAATGTTTTCAGTGTTTTACTGAAAAACATTAAATATTTTCACAACCACCATATAAGGCATCTATCACTAATACTTTTCATTACATAGATATGAAAATTCAAGTACAGAGACTTTTCTTGTGTAAAGTCACATAGGAAGTAAATGGTACAGACTTGAACTCTGGCATTCTGGCTCTATTTAACCACTATGATATCAAGAAGTATTAAGTGTGATCCCAAACAGAATAAGTAAAGATGTTCACAGCTTCTAGATTTATTTGAAAGTTCTATCTTCCCATTAAAGGATACCACTGTAGTTACGATTACAGGGATACTTGGAAAAGGTCAAAAGAAGGGACTTTCAGTAGGCGAAAATCTCAAAATTTTCAACTTAAATTTGAAATAAGAAGGTACGTTAGTTAGAAGCAGATCTTTAAAAGCTGGGTAGACTTCTATCAGAATGCTAAAACATTAGGAAATACTGCCCTTAGAGTGACCACAGAGAGTAAAGCTGGATGAGACAGATGACTGACTGGCCAATGTCTCTTTTTTATTTTTCTTTAAAGTTTATTTATTTTTGAGAGAAAGAGAGAGACAGAGCACAAGCAGGGGAGGGGCAGAGAGAGACAGAGACACAGAATCTGAAGCAGGCTCCAGTCTCTGAGCAGTCAGCACAGAGCCTGATGTGGGGCTTGAACTCAAAGACTGTGAGATTCATGACCTGAGCTGAAGTTGGACACTTAACTGACTGAGCCACCCAGGTGCCCCAGTGTAATAGTTTAGTTTATTTTCACTTCCAGTTTCTAAAAACTTTTGTGAATTATTTTGAATAAAGTATTCTAAATATCTTTAATTTATTATTTTTAAATTATATATTCATATATTAAAAGAAAATTATTAGTTTTCAATATAATTTTCTTTTACCTGTGTCCCTATATTTTCCTCTGTAAGATCTACTGCCCATATATTAGTGGAAATTGGAATATAGTCACTTAACAGGTTTACTTTCTAGTTTATTGTCTAGAATGTGCTTATTTTACTAAGTGACAACTATAAAAGCATAATCAAATTATAAATTGAGATTTTCATCAAGAAAAGTTTATATAATGTTTGAGGTAAAGTTCTTTCTAAATAGCCACTGCTTCTGTTTTTGTGAAAAATACCATCGGGATTAAATTTGGAAGATAAAATGGCCAAATATTCCCTGAAGGATGCCCTATATTTAAATATTTAGATATATCCTCATGATTGGCATTTTCATTTTTCCCACAGATATTAGGTCTTACCGACTCAGTTGCATATTGTACAGACAGCTCTCAACCTACAATTGGCTTATAGCTTATAAGTTGATTTTATAGGTTTGGTTTTTTGGAACTTGTAATGCATTTAGAGAAAGAGTACTTTAAATGATGTTTAGGTCTCCAGACCAGTCCACAAATGCCCTTTTAAAAACCAATAATCTACCTGAAGTATGGTACTGTTAGTACTAAAAACATAACCATTCTGTATAGCAATATCCCTGGGGAATAATTTGATGTAAATCAAATTTTTGACTTCTTCTGCTGTGCAGGGCACTTTGGGGGTACAGAGGTGAACATAGTACTGCCTGGGTCTACAAGGAAGAGAGAAAATTGAGGAAGTTTGTACCTAACTCACTCTGACATTAGGCAGAATGAAGAAAGCTTAATAATATCGGTATAGGCAAAATTGTGAATAACTGATCCCAAGACCTATCGGGAGAGCCAGGGACTGCCTGCCTCCTTAGGACTCTTACTTGGTGTTTCATCTTCAGGGTATCTACTGAGCTCCTCCTCTGTGCCAAGCCCTAAGCTAGGTGTTGGGGACATAAATATGAATCAGACAGCACGCACTCACCGCATGCACACGCAGACAAGTAAATCATAACAAAATGTCATAAATGCTGTTGGCAGAACGGGATGGCAATTCAGTGGAGTAGTTGCCTAACAGAAGCGTCCCGAGAGTAAAAAAATGTGATTCCTTGAGTTCCTAGATGCAGTTAGTCATGATTCTCTACTCAATCAGACCCAATGTCCCCTTCATGTAAGTAAGGTTTTTGTAATATCCCTTTTACGTTCCTGAAATGGTATTTATAGATAATATAACCTGTCTTCACAAGTAATATTAAAAAAAAAAATCAATGCATTCTCTGTCTGTAATAGAAGGCAGAAATAAAAGGAAAGCAGCTTATGGTAAAGTTGTCGGTAGACCAATATGTGTATGCTCATGCAAGGCTACACTAAGATGTACTAAAGTAGTCAGATGCTTGCTACTTAAAATGCACCAATTTGGATTTGAGAGAAAATATTCAACTGAATATTGGTGACACTTTTGTATAGTTGGCATTTCAAAATAAGAATGAAGTAAATCTCTCCATTGAGTGTGACAGCTACATTTGCAAACATGTGGGTGTCCTGTATTAGTGAATGAGTTAACATGAGCAGCATTACAGTCAGTGACATGACTCTCCAAAATGGTGAGTGAATCTTGGTGAAGTTCCAAACATGGTAGTTCCTTTCCTAGAAAATTCCAATGTAGAAAATATTTTTTTGTACAGCAGAGTTAAGATCTCATCACAGATACCAATAAGCAAGTATTTCACGTACATATTTGTCTGATGAGTAGTATAAAACTTCTGGGGGTACAGGACTTCTGTACATGTTATGGGGTTTCTTAGATTCCTAGGCCTTGCCTTCCAAATATTTTACAATTGTAGAAAGACCGGGTTCATCTCATTCCACGACACTGATGATGGCTATAGTCTCCCTCTGAAGGAAGCCGATCTCATTCTAATGCATCACTGGGCTGTTTTGAAAAAGCAGGACTCTCTAAGTTTTTAGTAAGAAGATAAATTTAGAGACTGACTAAATAACAAAGAAAATAAACAGCAACAAAATCAAGCCATGTAGATAACAGATAACTAAACAATGGAAACTTCCTAATAGTAGGCACAATATGTGAAGCTGCCTGATCTGATCATAAATGTCAGAGATACGTTTTCTATGTGGGAGTGTCAGACAAGACTTAACAGAGGAAATGACAAGTAAGCTCATTTTTAAGAGATGACTAAGCATTCTCCAGGCTAAAAAGGAGGCAGATGGAGAACATTCTAGGCGGAGGGAACAGCATTTGCAAAGCAGTGTCATAAAAAGGACTTAGCTGGTAATTGGGGTTCAACGTTGACAGTGGCAGGGAAATGAGGGGAGATGAGGCTGAAGGTTGGAGATTAAATAGGAAAGGTGTTGTGTGCTGTGCTAAGTCACTTGGATTTTATCCTAAAGGACAGGCAGTGGGGGTTAACTACAATTTTAAATAGAGTGACATGGTCCACTTTATGTGGGGGATGGTCTCTGAGCCAGCATGAGGAAGACGGACTGTAAGAGGAGAAAAGATGGAACCCAAGGCGGCTGTTGAGGGATACAGGTAGGATAAGGTCCAGGACTTACCTTAACAGAAATGGCGAAGAAGAGGAGGGTCTGAATCCTCCATAGCAAACATGTGTGACCCAGGTGTCCCCAAGTCTTTCAGCTCCCATCCTGGGTTGGAATAACAGGAGTTGAGCCCCACTCTTTCTTCTTCAAGGGTCATTGTATTAGTTGTGGTAACTTGAGCTTCCAGAACAAAACTCCATTATTTACTCCATATTAATGGAGTAGAAGTTTATTTTGTGCTCATCTGACAGTCCAATGTGTGTGTTTTGTGCAGTGATGTGGCAACCCATATTCTTTCTAAGGACCAGGGATTTGGAGTTCTCTGCATCTAGCTGGCAGTTGTGGAAGAGAGTGAACAGAGAGAAGGTTTACCCAACAGGTGACACACCTGGCATGCATTCGCATTCTGTTGGGGAGAGAATCACAGCACTCGGTCTATGTACAAAAAGGGCTGGAACATCTAACCCCCGGCCAGTTAGCCACTCCCCAGCAACATTTCTGTATCATGGAACGAAGAGCAAAATTTTGCTAAACAGCTGTTCCCTCATATTTTGCCTCTCTGGCCACACAGAGGAAAACCTCAGCCCAAGGACACTATCTGAACCCCTCCTGGTCTTTGCATCCATCTCAAAGTCCAGGCTGTAAGGGTGATGTTAAGTCCTCCCCATTAAGTCTGGGTATGGCTCCTCATTGTCCGGAAACCTTTATACTAAAAGACAGGTTGTTGGTCTCCCATGACATAATGATGGATGAGGTATAGAATAATTGCATTCAGAATTCCCATTTGGAAAAGGGAAGAATGGGCAATAAAGAGCAGTCATTGGCCCATGACATGGAAGAAATCCTACTGGACATTGCTAAAGACCTCCAGCCCTGGCAATAGGGGAAATTCTTTTTTTTTTTTTTTTTTTGACTCTGGTTTTGCTGTCTTGGAATGACTCTTTTGTTCATTGTTATCTGTATCCCTAGTCACCTCTGAGAGGTTCCTCCCTATCCAATATTCACCGTGGTCACACCCAAAATGGATGTTGGGAAGTATGCCCTTCTTGGGAATTATATTACCTTCTCAGCACACTTCTTGCTTGTTCAAGTTCAGATGCCTTACAGGTTTTTATATAATCACGGTTTTTTTTTGTTCTCCTCAGGCCAGGCTTCTAATGTCTTTGACAGTACAATTCCCTCAAAATCTTCATAGGTTTTTAATGTACGTGCTTTGTGTCAGTTACACTATTAACTACATTGAAAGTTCTTTCCTGTTCCTAATTCTTGAACCTGCTTCATTTCTTGGCTCATGTCTCAACCACTATGTCTCAAGTGGTTACTTTGAGGTCATCTGAACAAATAGTCTTGGGTGGTTAGGTGACGTCCTTAATCAGATCTTTGTTGCAAGGCTGAGTCACTTAGCCAAACGTGGGTATCTGTTATTCAAAGCCATTTTCAGTGTTCTTCCTCACTATTAGAGTCCCTGAAGCAATGTACTATTGCAGCTTTGTAGTCTTAAATTTCTAGACTTTGGCAATTCGCCCTAATCTGTGTCCTCCAGCCAATTCCTTCCTGAACTCATCCATTGTCTTGTTACACCTTTTGCTATAAGCAGTGAGAGGCAACCATCACAGAGTAGCATTCTGGCTCTTCCTAGCCATTTCCTCTAGAGCTATAGATCTGCTCTGTAAATTAGTGCAGTTTTGCCAGGGCCTAGCAGTGTTCCAGGCCTCCAGTCTTCTCTGTCAGTCTTCTTGCTGAAGCCCATGCCCCGTATTTAGATTTTTATAAAGGCAGCACCCACTTCAAGGTATTAGTTTCAGAATAAGGTGGGACAATGCTCGCTGCTGTAACAAACACTGAAATGTTAGTGGCTTGACGTAATATAAAAGTTTTCACTCACATATCAAATGGGGAGAGGTGTGGGGAGAATAGAATGCTCACATTAAATGGGGGAGATGTTTGGGGAGAAAGGGAGAGTTAAAAAGGCACATCGAGTTCTTAAACATCTTGGCTCAGCAATGATGTCAGTAACACTTCTGCTTCTAAAAACTATTGAAAACTAGTCAGATGGCCCCCCCTAGATGCAGGGGGTGGAGCTGAGAAATGTAACCCCTGGCTTAACTGGTGCTTCCCAGTGACAATTCTCTCCTGTAAAAATGAAGCACAGATTTAGACAATTAGCCCATCTCTGCTGGGGGCATCTTCCTCCAGAATAAATTGCAAAGGAAAACGTTGAATTACATTGACTCTTCAGTTAATCCGTTCAATGCATAGCATCTCCCCACCTCATTCCTGTCTTCTCGTTGGCTCTCCACCCAGACTTCCAGGACTAGGAAGTCTTCATTCTGTAAAGTATCACTGGCGTAAGGAGGCTGTTGTATGTAACAGGGTCTGGCTGATGCTTTGGGATAAAGGATGGTAATTCTACCATAGACAAAAAAACTAATTCTAATTGAATGCTAGATGTCAATGCTTTTAGAAATGTCTTTACCATTTCTCACCATAGGGGTTTGCTCACCATCCCAGATCTCTCTGGGGCCCAGATACAAGCCATTTTCTAAGCTTTTTTCTTCCCCTAGACTCTTCCTCACATCTTGTCATGTAGGATTGTCCCTGTATCCTCTCTCAAGGTGCAGTGGACTTCGTGTGCAAGTCCACAAAGGGACTTGCCTGTAATAGCCAAACAGTCCATTATGTTTTTTTTTTTCCCAAAACAAAGCAGCAGTTCTTTCTCTAAGAGGACTTCTTGCTTTCTCATAGTCCAGCTGTCTCAAAATTGTAGCCAGCTTTTTAAAGACATGCACTTAGCAAATATTCATTAAGCACTTTTCATATATAAAGCACTCTTCTAGGTCACCAGGTTAAACAAAATTGGTCATTACCCTCTCAGGGCTTATAGACTATTTGGAAACAAACAAAAGCTCCCAGATCCCTCGCTAGTGGCAAGGGCAGCGAGTCTGTCCTGGGTCCAGACGATTGCAGCTTCTTTATGAACTCTTTGCAAAGGAAAGTGATAGGCAAAGGCAAGCCTGCTGGAAATGAAAGGGGGAGAGTGACACTTCTGGAGTGAGGAGCAGCATGTAGGCTGTTGTGTGCCAAAGTGGCGGAGTGGAGACATTATGCCGCCATTATTAGCCAGAGACACCTTTATGTTCTGCTTCCGGTCACCTGGTTTATTTTTTGTAGACTCCAGGACCTAGTTATTTGCTTCTTTTTCCACTCCCTCCTATCTTCTAGCAGTGGGCACTCAGTCATGTCAGGGTAAGCTGGTCCAGAGAGGAAATCACCCAGGCAGGCACACTTGGCATCTGGAAAGAATAGAGAGAGATAGCAGATGGCAGTCCAAGTGGGCAGGAAGTTAGACTCGTGGAATACTGGGGGAAGTCCTGGCCAAATTATGGGGAGGGGAGTCTGGGAACAGGCAGTATTTGATGGGGCAGGCAGGATTAGGAAGATCCAGCCCCGTAGGCTCAAATGCTATGGTTTATAGACACTTAAGAGTTTAGAAAGAAGTCTATTGTATGTAGCTAAGCAGGAGTCCAGACTAGTTTAGACATAGGTGTCTGGAGTCAGGAAAACTATGTGAAGATCACATTATTTTTAATGCAGGGTTTCAGGAACAATGGACAGGACCATTTCCTATGCCATCACCAATTGCCAAAACCTCTTTCTGGATTTCCACTAAAGCTTATTAACTGGACTCCTGGCTGGTTTCCTTGTCCCCTCATTCCATTTTGCCCTTTGCTTTTCATTTTTTACAAAAGGCAAATCTAGTTCTATCACTCACCATCTACCTAAACCCTTAAACGATTTCCTGCTTTTCTTAGAATAAAGGCCTAAATCTTTAACTCGAGGATTACCATATTCCTTCTTCACTTTCCAAAACATCTCTAGTGTAAGGCTGTTGTTTAGAGAGGCTCTGGTCAGTCTGATCCCTGCCTGCCAGCCTCATTTCAGGCCACTCACCCATCATTGTCTGCTATGATTTCTGGCTTTCCTTTAGTTCATCCGAGGTGCCTGAGATTAGTTTCCACAAGGCATGGTTGGTTGGGCTACTCTCTCTTCCACCTTTTACCTACCTACCTGTTACTCATGTCTCTGATCTCAGGTCAAAAATCTCTTGGTCAAAGAAGTCTTCTTGGTTACTTCTTTGTGCCCAACGAATAGAGTGGGTCTCTCCATTATTCTCTTTCTTAGCACCCTATATTCTCCTTTGCAGCACTTACACCAATTCTAAATTGTGGGTCATTTTCTTGTGTCATTTTGCTGCGTGAGAATGCAAGCTCAATAAAGGCAGAGACTGACCTTGTTCACTGCTTTCTCCATAGCACCTCTGCAGTGCCATGCACATAGTTGATGCTCATTGTTTATTTGTTGAGTCCCTGCGTGAAGGAATTGATAGAACCAGGACCTACGTCAGGTTCTAGGTCACAGAAGAGCACCAGGAGTGCTCTTACCAGGAGGTCTTACCAAGAACTTCTGCCTAGGGTGGAGCAGAGTAGGGCTAGAGGAGGATCAGCCTGATGATGAACTCCCTGCACTGTTTTACACTCACATTCTCTTCATGTGCTTCTTGACAGGGGCTAGAATGGTCCTAGAATCTGGGATGGAGCAGAGTTTGTAAGTCGAGGTTGGAGGCCACTGGTGGAATGATACAGACAAGGAAGAACATGGTACTTCCAGGAGAATTTTTCTCTCATCCCTATTTTCAGAACAAAACTCAGCTTCATAACTTCATAGGAGAGTTGTATAGACCAGTGCCTTCTGACAGAACTTGATGCGATGATGGACATTTTCCATATCTGTGCTCTTCAATTCAGCAGACACTAGCCATATAAGTTATTGAACCCTTGAAATGTGACTTATGATGCTGAGAAATTAAATTTTAAATTTAAATATCCATATGTGGCTAGTGGCTACCATATGAGACAGGGCAGGCCTGGATTATTATTAGCATGAATTACTTTAGGAAACACTAAGTTTCAAAAGCAATATGGTTTAAATTCTAGAAATACCCATTTACAACCAACATCAGCCTCCAACTAACCATATATAAACATGCAAACCATCTGTGGCATCCAATGCCTACTTTGATTCAGATGAGTATCTCCCAGGTACATCTGAGTGAAGGGATTTGAATGCACTATGACTTGTTTCCCTCCACTGGAATTGTTCTTTATTGAAGGCATTTCCTTCTTTATATGAAACTGTACAAAATATAAAGTATATACAAATGTAGAACATTTTTTTTGTAAGTATCTATCTAATGTGACCTTAAATGCTTTCTCATGCCCACTTTTCCCAGACAGGATTATTTTTTCCTTCCTTCCTTCCTTCCTTCCTTCCTTCCTTCCTTCCTTCCTTCCTTCTTTTCTCTTTCTTTCTTTCTTTCTTTCTTTCTTTCTTTCTTTCTTTCTTTCTTTCTTTTTGTTCTCATCCATTTTTTTTTTCTCCATGTCTCCTTCCTCTATTCAGGTTTCTTCCTCTATTCATGTCTCCTTTCTAACCTCTAAAATGACACAGACACAACACTGTGTTCTTTAAACAAGTTCTTTACCTTTTGCATATTGATTTCTTTTCTTTTGTGCTTATTTAAAAGAGTTTTTATCAGTTCAGATTATTAACAACAAAAAAAACATATGAAATGATAATAGCTCTTGACATGCCAATTGATATATTTTTGGAGATTTGTCAGATATAATAACTTCAATATTATGTTACTGTGAAGTTTGGTGCTGGTTGCTTTTTTTTTTTCCCACAGTTGTCATCTAGATAACATTATAGTCGCTTTTAATCCTTTGAAAGTTCTCATGTGACTGGATCTCTTGAATTCTTTGTCCTGGTTTTCACAACTGAAAAGCCCTATCTTCCAGTAAGATAATACCAGAATGAGAAGTGGCTTTTAGAAGGCACAGTTCTGAACTATAGCAGTAACGGAACATTTGAGAAGAGATAGTCCAGCTTTAGTTCTGTTCTCGAGTCTGTATGGCTTAGAACAAATGTGTCTAGGGGCTTCCATGCTAAATGTCCTCCGTTCATAAAATCACAATTATTAATTAGACTACAATTAAATATTAATTTACTTTTGAGATAAATGTCATTTTAAATTTGGAATTCTAGGTTTTTTTTTTTCTTCTAAATCTGAGGAGAGCATTTTCATCCGGCTTTATAGAAAGAGCACACATAGAAAGCTTAGATGCTATTAAAACGTTACTTCTTAAACTTGGCTTCTGGTTTCATTCAGGCCCAGCAAAATACTTAATAATAAACATGGTTTGTAATCATACATGTGCAGCTAAAGTAGAACATCATAGTGAGGGCTTTTCCTTTTTTCTCTTTTTGAAATTAGGGAACCATTTTCTTGTAGGCACTTTATAACTGGAACACAGTGTTTGATATAGTGCTTGATACATATGTGTTGAATGAATTAATGAAATAATTCATTTAATGTCTTAATTCATTTAAGACCTCAAAGAGCTTTTAAAATCGCAAATGGTGGCTAAGGCTGCAGCTTCTATAGATGAATATTCTGTTCTACAAAGCCCCATGAATTAAGACATCGGTGTCATTTGCTGGTATTTTATACTTTTCCCTTCCTTCACATCGATGTGTTTAAATTAGGTATAAAGCTTTAATTAGGTGCTAGTTAAAGAAATATTTAAGTCCATAATATTATCTGAGCCTATAAAACAGATGCTGAAAGCACAAATCCAAAAATTCTTGTAATATTCTTTACAGGCATCCTATGCGCCCCTTGAGAGCAGGGGCGTCCTTCCCCAGTTTTGTATTCCCTGCACTCAGTGTATAGTGATAGCCAAGGAACACATTGTTTTGGAAGGAAGGGAGGGAGGGAACAAGAAAGGAATAATGTATCTAAATCAGTAGGTGTTATTTGTAATTTATGATCTTTTCCCATTCTGACCATTACTGGAATAGTAGAAATTATAGATTTATGTTGTAGTCAGGATTCATTAATAATTAGGTTCAGGGCGCCTGGGTGGCTCAGTCAGTTAAGCGTCCGACTTCGGCTCAGGTCACGATCTCGCGGTCCGTGAGTTCGAGCCCCGCGTCGGGCTCTGGGCTGATGGCTCAGAGCCTGGAGCCTGCTTCCGATTCTGTGTCTCCCTCTCTCTCTGCCCCTCCGCTGTTCATGCTCTGTCTCTCTCTGTCTCAAAAATAAATAAAAAACATTAAAAAAAAATTTTTTTTTAAATAATTAGGTTCAACTCATCAGTATTTATAGGTTTAGCTGAGTATGAGATAGTTAGATTGCTCTTCACATTTTTTTCTCTTCCACCATTCTAATTTTATATTTATTTTTGGTGCCTTATGGTAGCAAGTTCTAGTAGAAAGAATATAGACCCAGGAACAAAAGAGTTGGTTTCTAGCCCTGGTGCTGAATGGGCCCTGGGAAAATCATTTAAACCCTCTAGTGTTGCCCTTCCAAATGCTATGAATTTTCTATTTTTAAAGCATCTATCTTGACCATAAATCTCAAATACTAAGGCTAATAACATTACTTTTGAAAGTCACTTACTAAAATTTATTTAGTTTTAAAAATTTAGAACTGCAAAAATAGTTGCCAACCCTACCATCTCTATACATAAGAGAATATAACCTTTCATATCTTGGATACTGCCACCTAGGCCAAGGGACAGACATAATGTTATAAGAATTATTTGAGTTTTCTTCTTATTCTTTTTTTGTTTTTTAATTTTGGAGAGAGAGAGCAAGTGCGTGAGTGGGGGGGAGAGACAGAGAGAGAGAGAGAGAAAGAAAGAGATCATCCCAAGCGGGCTCCAGGCCCAGCATGGAGCCTGACACGGGACTTGATCCCACAATGCTGGGATCATGACCTGAGCCAAAATCAAGAGTCAGATGCTCAACAGACTGAGCCATCCAGGCGCCTCTGAGTCGTCTTCTTCTGTATCATGCTAAATATATTTCTCAATATTAGTTCTATGTTTTCATTTATTTATCATTCTGAGCCATCCAGAATCCTGCCATTCAAGGAAAATCTCCAGCCTATTAAGAGGTTAAGGACATGGAGTTTCCATTAAGGTACTGCTGGGTTTGAATCCCGGAACCAGTACTCACTAGTTATGTCATCTTGAACAAGGAACTTATCTTTCTGAGCCTCACTTTCTTTATTTCTAAATGAAAGATAGTAATACCCATCCCTAGATGGGTTGAGAATTAATGAACATTTTCATTCTGAAAATTAAATTTAAGGGATAAGTACAGTGACTGCATATAATAATCACTCAATATGTGATAGATGATAAAAATGGTAATTATTAACAAAATTCACAAAGCAAATGAGATCATAACTTTGGCTTTCCTTCAGATACATCTCCAAGAATATCCCTGCCTTCTAAGAAATACAGTTTCTGCTTATGGACATTTTGACCTTAAGCTGAAATAAAATCCAAATTGCAAATCTAGATTTTATAGCAATAACTTATTGTACGCTGACATGCTCTTTGCCCATAATCCTGACTACATGAGGCTCGTAAAAGTGAAAAGGAGTGCTTTAAATATCACCATACCTATATCCAATATTATTGATTCATTTTTGGAAGAAAAGAAATTCAGAAAATAATATAACAACATTAAACAAGAACTGGAAAGGGGCTAAAAGTCCTTAATTTCATCATCCTTAAACAGACTACTCCTTTCAATGAAAACAATAGCTGTCCTTAATTTACAAATATTTTCACCTTTGCTTCAAAGTAGCATTCCTTATTGTACTATCACAACCATACTTTTTACGATTTTTCCACACTGTTTTCCAAAGTATTTATTTCAAGACTGTATCATCTGGTACAAGTCACATGAACTCAAGGCTTCAGTCAGTCCATCTGTGGTCCTGAGTTTTCACATTTTTATTTTAGAAAATGTTGATGGAACATGATTAATTCATTTTCCTCATCCAATTGTACTAAATTATATTATTAGCAGTGAATTTAACATTCTAAGTTTCTTAGATACTAGTAGGTCATCTCATCCATCTGCCTTACATTCTTACCATTAATTACTTATTATCATTGTAGCTCCCTAGCATTTTACACAACAGAGACACATGGTAGATTGAGAAAGGGGGCAGGGGCGAGGGGAGGGATATTTATAAAGTGCCATATGCGGATGGAAGCTTAATAAATGCTGTTTAATGATCCTCACTGATGACAAGGCTAGATGGGAAACATTAATTAAAGGGGATGTGGAGATCGATGTCTATAGTTCAGTGAGCCTCTTTCCTTTTCTACTTAACGCACAGAATAAAAACCAAGCATACGATTACTTATGACACATCCTGATTTTTTAAATTAGTTTCATTAATGAAGGATACCAGTGATTTTTTAGAAACTGTGTTTTCAGGCCAGAAGCTAGAACACATGACAGTATTTTGAATATGCACAGTCTGGAAGGGTACCTTTGGCTGTGGTTACACTGAGGATCCTCAGGTGGATTTTGGCCATAGTCTGCTTTGAGTCTGAAAATGTGGTCACCTATTCATTGTGATTTAAATAAATTGGGAGAGATCTCTGCCTTTCAACTTAAGCTATTTTCCCAACCCAGGTACTGTTCTTCTATTTCCATTACTGTCAGGGTATTCCTTTGAGTAAATTTTGCCTCCCTCATATGGTCTTCCCATGGCAGACTTAGAAAAAGAAAAGATCATTGTTGAAGGGTGTAAGCTCATCATTTGAGAAAAAAAAAAAAAAATGGACTCACTAATTCCGATACCTTCTTTTCTCTTCTTTTATTCTTTTATTAGTGGAAATTCAATCACATTGGTTCTTTGGGCTTGCATATTTTTCTTAGGAGTGAGTAGTGTGAGCTGAGAAATAGAAAATTCACTTCTGCAAAATTTCAGCTTAAGAAATTGACAAGGGTGAACTTTTTCCTGTTCTTCATTTGTCCAGTGGGAAATGTAGATGAGTAATAATTACTCAAATCTCATAGAATCATAAAATTTGAGTGATAGAAGGCACTTTGTGGCCATCTTCTCAATCTCTCAGCAGGGCAGGAATTTCTCCTGTGTGTACCTGACAGATGGTCACCTGGCTCTGCTTGAACATTATTACGAGGCCCAGTAGTGTTTTCAGGCACCATATTCCAATTGGGACAGCAATAATTATTTGAGAGTCTTATTTATTTATCATTTCTTCCCTACATGTTTCCAGAAAATCTAGCTCTTGTCTGAACCCAGGCCTTGTCAAAATAGGTAAATAAAGGCCAGTAGAACTTCTAAACAAATTGGGAGTCACGAAGATAAACTGATGATGTTAACCAGAACGTTTGACCAAAAAAAAAAAAAAAGAAGAAAAAAGGATAATAGTGCCTTGAAGTTCATTATTCACTCATTCATTCATTCTCTTGGATAGTCCAAACATTTGTTAAGCATTTGCATACCAAAGCTGCAAATATCAATAAGAGATGTTCATTACTTTTAAGAACCCACAACCAAGAAGATATTTTCAGTTAAAGCTCACAACACCGTCTTCTCCACTGTGGTTTACATCACAGTTGTAGTTAGTTGCTTGTGTGTTTGTTTGTAGAATGCCTACCATGATGTCAGAGACTGTGCCTCAAGCAGAGTAGGGCACATGAATATCTGCTGGATGAATGAATAAAAAGGATGAATAAGCAAAGAGCTATGATACAATGATAAAAGCATTATAATATATAGGACAAACTTCTAATCCATTATAGTAGAATAGATTAACTCACCCTAGAACAAGATATTTGTTCTTGACCTTGAATAACGAATAAGATTTTCTCAGATGGAGGGGTACCTGGGTGGCTCAGTCAGTTAAGCATCCAACTTTGGCTCAGCTCATGAACTCATGGTTTATGAGTTCCAGCCCCACGTCGGACTGTATGCTGTCAGCGCGGAGCCCACTTTGGATCCTCTGCCTGCTCTCTCTCTGCCCTTCCCGTGCTCTTGCTCTTTCTCTCCCAAAACTAAACATTAAAAAAAAGCGTTTTATCAGATAGAGAATTTGGAAAAGAGCATTTCATTCATGAAGGTCATATTGGATTTGGGGAGTGGCAGGTAATATGAGGTAGCTGGAATGAATATGATTTTTAAATAAATGTTAAGTAGGGGCGCCTGGGTGTCTCAGTCGGTTGAGCGTCCGACTTCGGCTCAGGTCATGATCTTATGGTCCATGAGTTCGAGCCCCGCGTCGGGCTCTGTGCTGACCGCTCAGAGCCTGAAGCCTGTTTCAGATTCTGTGTCTCCCTCTCTCTCTGACCCTCCCCCATTCATGCTGTCTCTCTCTGTCTCAAAAATAAATAAACGTTAAAATAAATAAATAAATGTTAAGTAAAATATAAATCTAATCATTCACTTTTTCATTCAACTAATCTCATTGTGGCTCTACTTCGTGCCAGACACTTGGGCTACAATGGTGAATAAAATGAGACATGATCGCTGCCTTCAAGCAACTTAGAGTCTAATAAAGAAGATGGATATTAGTCAATAATCAAAATACTCACCCCAATAAATATGAAACGGCTGTTGTGACAAGTGCCACATGTAAAAGGCACCTAATTCTATATGTTCTTAAAATAGGGTTATTGCATAATCAAGGTAATTGGGGGATGCTATCTATGATGTGATTCTTGAATTGATTTCTGAAGGTGAAGAAGGGAGAGAGTAGAAGGTGTCCAAATTCCCTGTGGTAGAAGGAGGGTACACATTAAAAAAATGAAAGGAAAAGCTAGAACACAGAGCATGAGAGGGAGCAAGGTACATGATAGAACTGCAGAAAGAAGTAGAGGGCAGACCTTGCAATCTTTGTATGTAGCTTGTCTTTATGTGGAGAGTGGGAGGCATGGAAGCATCTTCTACAAGAGATGACTCCAGTCTGCTGGTGTTGGGGCTGCAGTGTACAGGACTGACTGAGGGGTCCGGAGGTGGTTATCATGAAAACTGGCACTAGGAAAGCAGAGGCAATGAAAAAACGATTCTGCGAAGTTCACCTTTCTTCATAAGAATAGAATCAAGTTGCCTGGCTACAGCCATTACCCTTTTAAGGGTACCCTTTAAATGAACAATATATAGGAAATAACACATCTCAACTTTTAGTGGAGTTTGAATCAATATTTTGACATGGAGGCAGACAAAGAAATAAAAGCTTTTAAAAACTTTGTCTAGAAGGTGGAAAGCAAAGAATAATGAGGCGGGGACGTAATGGAAAGAGACTTATGTAGGCATTTATAGATCTGGATTCTAGTCTAAATATAGCAACTACCAGAGAGAGATCAACCAAGTCACATGACCTCATTGGATCTCAGATTTGAAACCTGGAAATAAAGAATTGGACCAGATCATATACAAGCTCCCCTCTGCCACACTTTGTGATTCTAGTCTCCCAATATGAGGGGATATAAAGTATGGTATAATGTTTAGGCCATAGAGACTCATCTCAAACCAGACTTAGTATTTGAGCTCTTAATAAAAACCACATTGCCTGTAATGTGTTTGATTAGGGAGAAGTAAGGGAGTGGAATGTAATTGGAAAGTGTAGTTTTGCTATTAAATGGAGCTCAACTGAGAGAAACATCCCTTGTCAAGAGTGTTACTAGTGAACGTTCCAGACCAATCATTACATGATCTAAAAGCTAATTTTGATGGAAGAAACCTAACAAAATGTTCAAATCCTATCCAAATTGCATGAACATTTTTTTACTTGGTTTTATAGAGGCTAAATCTAACTTACAGATGCCAAACACCCAGATGGCATATGAAATTTAAGTCCGTCACCCAAACTGAAGATTGCATCATCCACATGGAACAGCAGGTAGCAGCTGAAGTTTGTGATTTTTATCAGGAGGTCACAGGGTGGCCCAGCCTCGTTTTTATTTCTTTCAGTGGCACGACACCAGTGGTTTCTCTGTTGGTTGCCCTTTTTATTTTTCTCATTGCCTTTCATCTTATTTATCCCCTTCACTTCATTGTGACTCTGGGAAGACTTTTACAGGAGGAAACATTTAAAAGGACACATCTTGGGCCCCAACGTAAAGGGCACTTTTACTTTCATAATAGTAAATCTTCCACCAGCTGAATGGCTGAATGCGCCCATGAAAGTTTTAGCCTTTTTTGTGTGTTTGGAAATAGAGTGAAAATTTTCAAGTCACAGCTATACCTTGTAGTTTATAAGTGATCCAAGATGCATTATAATATCAGTGTTATATTTTTCAAAGTAGGGAAGCATTTTTTTTTTGTCAGCTATGTCTTATAAAAAGCCATATTTTCTAAAGGCAAACCTAGTGTTTTACTGTCTAATTGTAGCAAACATATATGTTCTAATTATTTAAATAGTTCTCAGTCCTGATGAAGAAAAATCATATTATGTCTCTAAATAAAATAATTTATTTATAAATTTGGTTATTCAGAGACATCTGTGCTATTGAAAGATGCTCATATTGCATATTCTACTTATTACTTGTCTTTTCCCCTTCTTACTGCAACACAATGCTTCCTCTGACCACTGAAAGCAAAGCTTTTATGATTTTGTTTGAGTGTATCTAAAAAAAGCATCGGTTATATCAAGGATAAAAGTCCTGGATTTTTTTTAAACTAAGGACTAAAGAGTTGTGCTAAAGTCGAGGAACATACTGATATTAGCAGCTTTTGATTGCAGGAAAGAAATGCCACCTTTCACCATTCTGATGACAAGGACAGTGTTTCAGTTATTAGTAGAACTTGACATATTAAAAACCAATGAACACCATGAAATTCATTAGTATTTCTGGCCAGGTTCTAAAGTAGTTCAGCAGGTTTGTTGAATTTCTTAGGACAGGTGAGCTTCTAGGACCTTACTTTAAAGTACTATCTTTCTTAAACAAATTTGATTTGCTTTTAACTTGTTATAATTTTATTTTTCATTAGTAAATCCTGGAAATACTTTAAAAATTTTCAGCAAGTTCTAACATTTTTTTAAAAAAGAAGCATTGATGGGGATGCCTGGGTGGCCCAGTCGATTAAGCATCCGACTCTTGATTTCAGCTAAGTTCATGATCTTGCAGTTCATGAGTTCAAGCCCTGCATCAGGCTCTGCGCTGACAGTGCAGAACCTGCTTGCGATTTTTCTCTCTCTCCTCTTTTTCTGCCCACCCCCCACTCACTCTTGCTCTCAATCAAAATAAAATAAACTTAAAAAAATAAATAAATGAAAATAAAGCATTGATTACATTTTCAACTAATATGGTGCCTTTCTCTTTGGATATCTACTACAAATTACAAATCCACTTTGTGGCTCTCTGAAACAGAAATAGCCGTTACAAAAAAAGATTCATTTACTACTTAACACCATACATGAACATTGGAGAAAATGCTTTAGAGCATTTAGAGCATATATAGAGAGTGATTTAGACTTTAAGGTCGCAGAGCTATTGTGTGCAAATGACTGCTCCATGTGTATTAGCAACACAGAAATGAAATGTTAAACATCACTTAGAACTTTAGAAAGATTTGCTTTTCTTCTTCACAGGATCACACATAGGACTTCTCCTGCCTTGCTACCCTGAGGAAGTGTCAAGTGTATGACATAATGGTAGTATTTTTGAGAACACAGTTACCCCCCCACAGCCACAACCTGGAGTCTCAAGCTGTAATTACGATGCCATGATCAGAAAGTTGTGTTTTAGGTTTGGCCCTGAACGGGTGGCAGTATAATTTTACGCTGCTGGTAAGAGCACAGTGCAGCTGTGCAAAACGAGAATGTTTGTTGTTGTTTATTGTTTAAAGAGTCGCTTTTTTCTCTAACAGACTAATGAAGGGAATTTTAGTACATTTGCACTGGTCGGCTGATTGTTGCAAGCTTGACTTTCAGTTGATCAAATGAAGTGAAATAAATCAACAAACTGCCAAAAGAAAAATTCACTTAGATTTTGCCCATGAAATAAAAATGTCTTCAGTTTCTAACGTAAGTTCTATACAACGGCCTAACATCTATATCGTTTAAACATTGAATTATTATATTTTATATTATACTTATATGCTAACTTTAATTAGATGATTAATTTTTATGGAGTAAAATTATTATGATAGACATAATTTCACTTATAAAACTAAATGTGAAAAAAACATCGCATCATATCCATTTTAATTACTAAAATTAAAAACCTAAATTCTTTAAGCTCTTAAGAGCATCAAGACACAGTACCTAACCCAGAGGGAACTGGCAGGTTCATTGTGAGAAGTAAGATAAATATAGCAGAAAATAATGTAGATGAAAAATGAAAACTCAAAATATAGAAATTTAACTAAACACTAAATAAAAGACGTGAAACTTTTATGATGGTCTGAAGGTATTTTCAACCTCTGGTAAACATGAAAGAGTTCTTGAAATATGAAGACGATGTTTTTTTTTAAAAAACTTTTTTTTAAGAAGCTGGGCAGGAAAAGTCTTCACTAACTCTAAAGTAGTATGATGTGTTTACTTTTAGCTAAACTGAAGATGGTGATTGGAGCAGAGGGTGGTAGAGGTCATGGAATCATAGCGGGAGGAAAGATTAGCCAAGTGTCATAGGATATTAATGACTTGTAGGCATAAAATGACATTGTTTAGTGGTGGAAACAAGTCCACCCAGAAAGATGAGGGGGAGACAGAAGGTCAGCCCAACTGTACCCAGCGGTCCTGAGCCTCAGAGCAGAGCCTTGTGCAGTTTCATACAACTTCCCATACAAAGCAGCTCAATTTAGATGTTCTTCTCTTCTTCTGGATAGAGATGTGGCATTTTCAGCTCAGGAGGATTTCATATTAAGGAGATAGAAACAAGTTTGCAAATATAGTAAAACCTTGCTTTGCAAGCATAACTTGTTCTAGGAACATGCTGGTGATCCAAAGCACTCCTATTTCAAAGTGAATTTCAAGAACCGTTGGCTCAGCTGTGATCACATGATGTTGTTTAGCTTCACGTCCAGCTGGTAATACAAGACATTATTTTTTTCATCAAGTTAAAACGTGTTAGAAATGTTTGCTCATCTTGCAGAGCACTCGCAGAACAAGTTACTCGCAATCCAAGGTTTTACTGTGTATAGTTTGGTTTTTCGGTTGGTCAAAGGATCTGAGGGAAGAAAAAGTGAGGGAACAAGACTGGAACAGCGGAAGAGGAATGGAAGAAAAAGATAAGCAGCCCGTGGGGAAACAGAGACAGGAAAGTGGGAGGGAAAAAGTGCAGAGAAACAAAGAGAAGGGAGAATGACAGGCAGGCCAGCAAACAGAAAGGCTCAGTGCATTTCAGAGGTACTGTGCTCTGCACTTGAACTGTAGGCTCCAAATGCGACCATGTGTTTTGTACTGTTATTCTGAAAGCTTGATGAATTCAACACCATTCACAGCTCTTCAACTGCTTGAGAACTTCTGTCCTCCAGCCTCCACTCCTCATCAGGCAACAAGCAGAACATTCTGGCAAGGGAAAAGAAAAACTTAACCACTGTAACAGTAATCAGAGTCTTCAGAAAATTAAGTCTTAAGAAAATCAAATCAGTGGGTCACATTCTCTCATCCTAAGCTGCTCTACCCCTGCTTTGAAGATGGGGCATTGAATTTCAGCTGTCTTTTATGGTAGGATTTGCAATCGACACTGGATTTCCTATAACAGAAAGATTTTGAACTGTAAAAAAAGATATTTTGAAATATGTCTTATGATCTCCCTTCACTTGAGACATACAAACTACAAAAAGGAAATTCACTGTAAATCATGTGTGAAATTAGCTGAGAAAAATGGTAACTGTGAAATAACATTTATACGTTTAGTAATGCCTTTTACGAGATACGCACGTTACACTAAGCCCCTGACCATGAACATGAGATGTTTGTATCAGTGTTGGAGTCTGTTCTCACTCTTTCCGGGAAACCTCCGATTCTGATATTCTAGTCAGTTCCAAAACTGTTTATCTTTTTCATATTAGTGTAAGACATGATATTTCAGAAAGAGTAAATTCATTTTACCTTTATTTGTAGCCAGTTAAAAACGGATTAGCCTTTGTGTATTATTCATGTGGTCTGTTCACATAATCTTTATGGATTGCTGAGATGTCATTGCATTTGCCACCCAGTTATTTAATGCAGAACAGACATTCCGATTTGCTACCGGAACTGCCCATCTCTAATATTTTTAATTGTTTTCCCTGATCCTAATATTGTTGCTCAGTTTTTTGTATGTGTATATATACACATTCTTTTGTCACCTGAGTACACGGTTTGGGCATGGGCATTGATGGCATCAAGGATACATGCTGTGAGGTGCCTATCATGTGCAGGTACAGTGCAGGTGCAGAAAAGGTGGGGCCAACAGTTCCTGGCCTTACAGAAACCAAACTTAAAATGAGAAATACAGATTTTCTTACTCTGTTCAGATCTACCGCCCTGTAGTGAGCACTTCACCTAAACCAGCTCACTGAGTCATCATAATTCTGCCTGTGATACCGTAGATACTGTTATCCTCATTTTGTAGAGTAAGAAATTGAGACTCGGAGAATTTAAGTGATTTACCCAGTCATTGTGGCTCTTCTTTATTTTTGTAAAAATATGTATTTTGGGGACCTGAGATGAAAGTGTGTATTTATCTACTCAAAATATTTCTGTCACTATGTAGTTGAAAAAACTCTCAAGTCAACTGTATTTATTGGCCATATATGAAATACTTCTTATATAGTCCATCTACTTTTTTTCCCACAAATATGACTTGTTTTCATTTGAGAGGATACTTGGCTTCCAGATGGAGAAATAAATTCAACTCACAGGAGTGGAGAAATCAGAGACATTGCAGTCATTGGTGTGTATCTTAAAAGAGAGTTCTAATTATAAGGACCTCTTAAATCTGAGAGTTTTTCCCTTTGGTATAAAGGCATTGACTGTGAAACATGGTGTTTTGCATTACAATTGGTGTTTTGGAGGTATTGCTTGAAACTCCATGATTTTCTGCAAAAACATTACAGGGGCAGATCAAATAAGAAGATGCTTGCTGCTGCAGATCAAAATAATAGATCAACAAGAGGGAATACTAGAGCAGTAGTGTCTTAAAGAATTAGGAGAAAAGAGCTGTGGAACAAAAGACTACAAACACAAACACACGTACGCACGCACACACACACATTCTGACATATACTATGCACACACAAACATATACATACACAACATGTAAATAAACACATTTTAGGCAAGTCATTCAAATAACCCCATTTATGCATTTTTCTGGCCATATACATTAGCCCTACTTGGTCTTTTGTCAGCTGTTTTGTGGAAAACAAAGAATTGATCCATTATTTAACATTTATTAAACCCTCACAATCTATGAGCACTGTGCTTCAGTGACAAGGATACAACAGACAAGATACTTTTTGTCTTTAAGAATTCCCCATGTCCTGTGGGAAAGGTGTTATTGCAGTGGTATGATGACATAGAAGTGACATTCACAGAGCTTCATGATCCTAGAGGAGGGATATCATGGAGGCCTTTTTTGGAAGATATGATGTCTGAAATGGGTCTTGAAGAGGAAACAGCAGTTAGTCAAAAGGAAATGGGAGGGGCGCCTGGGTGGCTCAGTTTGTTAAGCATCTGACTTTGACTCAGGTCATGATCTCCCGGTTCCTGGTTTCGAGCCCCACATGGGGCTCTGTGCTGACAGCTCAGAGCCTGGAGCCTGCTTCGGATTCTGTGTCTCCTCTCTCTCTCTGCCCCTCCCTTGCTCACTCTTTCTCTCAAATAAGTAAATAATAACAAAAACCAAAAGGAAATGGGAAAGCTAGAAGCCCTTGCAGGACACAGCATGAAGAAAGTTCCAGGAACTTGAGACAGAAGGATGTGTGTAGTCTGGGATTGCTGGAATATAGTGATGAAGGAGAGATGAGAGGTAAGGGTGGAGAGGTAGGCCAGATCTAATAAGGCTAACTGAAATTTTATACTGCTGAGAATGATGAGCCTTTGTAGGATTTAAAGCATGGAAAGGTCAAGTTTGTATCTTAGCAGATCATTCTGGTAGCTGTATGGAGAATGGTTTTTAGGTTGACAACACCAGAGTTTGGGATCCAGTTTAGGAAGCTGTTGTAGAATTGTAGGCAAGAGATGCTGAGGGTTTGAACCAAAATCATGGTTCAAGGGTGACAGGCACTGGGTAATGGTAGTGGAGTGCTTAAGCAATCTTTAGAAGGTACGGTTGGTTAAGGCCTGGTGCTTATTAGGATGTAGACACATGGATTAGGATTTCTCAGAGTTTAGCTGGGATAGCTGGGTGTGGGTATGAGGAGAGCCAGAAATCTGAAATGGAGAAGGGACAGGAACTGGTGGGCAGGTTGGAGGTGTGGTCAGTTTAGTTCAAGGTGTTTGTGGTTCATCTAGAACGAGCTGTTCAACACAGATATTTGAGCCTAGAGCTTGAGAAAGTGGTCTCTGGTGATAAATTTGGGAGTTGCCAACCTCTAGATGTACAAAATCGAATGCACAGCCTCTTCTGTGTGTGTAGTGCATTGTTTTGCCTTTTCCTCTTTTCTCCTATCTTAAGGCAAAGATTCCTATCTCCATCAATACGTGGTAATTAATACCATATATACCTCCTGGTTGTGCACGAACAACAAAGCGATCCCAGAGAATGGGAAATGCCTTAGGAAAGTGGAAGTAACCGAGTGATTGTTGCTTTTTTCCAGTTGTGTCGGTGGACATGCCTGCCTCAGAGGGATATCGCTTCAGCTGACCCTCCCACAGCTCAGACTTTTTGAGGATCCTGGCTGTGTGGCTTTGCCCGGTTCAAAATGGCAGAAAAGGCTCCCCCTGGCTTAAACAGGAAGACTTCAAGATCAACGCTCTCCCTTCCGCCGGAACCTGTGGACATCATCAGGAGCAAGACGTGCTCGCGGAGGGTGAAAATCAACGTGGGGGGCCTCAACCACGAAGTGTTGTGGAGAACGTTGGACCGGCTGCCGCGGACGCGCTTGGGGAAGCTCCGGGACTGCAACACGCACGAGAGCCTCCTGGAGGTGTGCGACGACTACAACCTCAGTGAGAACGAGTATTTCTTTGACCGGCATCCTGGGGCCTTCACTTCCATCTTAAATTTCTACCGGACGGGGAAACTCCACATGATGGAAGAAATGTGTGCGCTCTCTTTTGGCCAGGAGCTCGATTACTGGGGTATTGATGAGATCTACCTGGAGTCCTGCTGCCAAGCCAGGTATCACCAAAAGAAGGAGCAGATGAACGAAGAACTGAGGCGGGAGGCCGAGACAATGCGAGAGCGGGAGGGAGAAGAGTTTGACAACACCTGCTGCCCGGAGAAAAGGAAGAAGCTCTGGGACTTGCTGGAGAAACCTAACTCGTCCGTGGCTGCAAAGGTATGACAAGCGGGGCGTTGCTTCCCTGTGTGTGGTCGGAAAGGTGTTGCCTACTTCCCAGAGAGCGCGATCGTCTTCGTTTTAGGTGTTATGTGGCTACAGGGTGAAAGACACTTTCCAGAAGCTTAGAGACTCAGAGTTATTCTTCCCATGTAATGTCATCCGATGGCATTGCTCTTTCTTAAATATGGTTATTGGGTAGGGACAGGCCTGGGCAACAGAGGCTTTGGAAGGGTTCTGGTTTCCATGGCGCTGTGTGGTGGTGGTGGCTAGAGTTTGAGGAGACAGCCTTCACTGGGGCCATCACATGCAGAGTCCTGCAGAAGGCTGGGGCTTGGGCCCCTTGGATAGAGGCACGGTGCTGTCACTGAGGGTGGAGGAGGTGCCTCCTGGCCTGGTTCTTTAGAGGATCATGGTAAAGAGAGAGTATGGCCCGGTGTTGTTGAGAGGGCTGCAGGAGCAGGGTGGTCCATGCGTGAGGAAGAGGCCATCTTATGAAGCTGTGCAAGGTCACGCAAAGTCAGTGTGCAGAATGCATCCGTTTACCTCCCTTGTGAGGTCTACTCTGACAATGATGTTTCCTACTGTTGGCGTATCGTTTTTTTCCACAACTGAGGCATTACTCTACCTCATAGTTCATCCTGTTTGCTTAAAATGAAGGTAAATTCATGTTTCCACTGTGCCTGCTTATGTCTGGATCTCAGAGTAAGTTTGTTTTGTTTTGCCATGAATTGCAGCATTTAATTCAAATGCATGATTCTGTTTGTCTAATTTTATTTAGAGCTTTGGGGGTTAGTGCAAACTGATTTTCATCCCATATATTTAGTACTGTATTGCAATATGAATAATGAATAAAGTGTCAAGAGTCATCTTTAGCTGCAGAAGCATAGTATTGGTATTTTGTGCATAAGAGATGAAAATGGAATGTGGAATAGAGAAAAGAAAAATAGCAGAATAACGTGTCATCATATGAATTCTTTGAATTAGAATTTTTTCAATTATTATTTCTTAAAAACAGTAAAGATTATGGAAGTGTAATAGGCCATATGCACCATTTGGCTGGAAATTAAGATCCTATCTGATAATCTACAACATGTAAATAATGTATACAAATGAACTGAATGCGGATGGTCATAAAACTGCCTCTGCATTGTTTGATATGCCTAGTTTTGCATCTTGTTTTCTTCTAGAGGTGTTTTACCTTGTGGCCAGGACATGGAAATAAGTGAAATAAAATAGAGTTCTGTTGTACACGATGAGGAGAATGCACATCTTACAGCAAATGGACAGATTTCAACTAGGTCTTTTTGTAGTTATGAATAATTTGTTTTCTTTTATCTGTAAGAAAGAAATAGATGTGCTACACTTGTGGGTTTTGGTTGAGAAAGGTTACTGCTCTTTCTAGCATCAAATATTAGTTGCATATTTGAGTCACTGCTAAAAGTATGGAGTGAATTTTGAAGATGAATGAGATTGTTTGGGGGTGTTAAATGAACTCTTTCAAGCCTGTAAGCAATTGAGGTCAAAATCATTGTTCCATCAAATGTTCCAGAGGGTGGTAGCCAGATATGTAAAAATAAGCAACTAAATCACAGAAAATTTGAAGGTTAATATGGCTTATTTGCTTACAACAACATTATTAACAATTAGGTACTGTTGATAGAAAATATCTTAAGGTACACACATTTGTTTTTCTGAAAAATTTCTATTAAGGATAGAATAGGGTCAATAACCTGATTTCCCAGATGAGGGAGTTCATTTAATGCCTAAATTTTAGACAGCCATCTCTTCATCTCTAAGAAGGTAACGTTGATAATGGCCTATTACATTATGCTATTATATACCCCTACGCATCAGATAGATTGTTGAAACTTGCTTCAAATTAGATATCAGATAAGATATCTACCTACACATTATACCTAGCAGCTAAGGACATTGTTTTGGAAATTTTAATGTAGTTATAAATAATAAATTTGTTTCCAAATTATTAATCAAGCTAAGCAAATCTTTGCTAACCTGAGTAGATTCTTTACTAAACTTTCATAAAGGGTTTGTATTTGTTTATTTAAATATCAACATTTTCCTCTCTGTTTGAATAGAGAAACATTATGGAAGTTATTTACATTTGATTATATGGTAGTTTAGTGAAAATGTTGTTCATTTGTCTGAGATTTGGAACCTTTTAAAAACAGCTCTGCACGATGTCTTATATAAACCACTACCTTTTCCTGTACTCTTCTCAAATCATATAACTTGTTATTTCTCTAGAATAATTCATGGTGAGGTGAGTGCTATGTGTGAATAGTATTTTTACAACTTAGGAACAGTTTGTTTTGTTAAAACTGCAGTAGGATGATACTCCAGCCCTCACTGTTTGTGTTATGGGTACATCAGGATCCTGCTTATACTATGAAGCTCTTGGTTGGAATGCTTGGAATCTATGTGTTTTTCCTGACTTGCTCAGGAGGTGAGATATCTTTGGAGGAGAATCTGTTCACCTTGTGATTACCGTGATTGCTTGTTCAGTTTGATAATTCAGTTGAACATATATAGAATTCTCTCTGTGGGTTACACACATTAAAGTGAACATGTAGAGGGGCATCTGGGTGGCTCAGTTGATTAAGCGTCCAACTCTTGATTTCAGTTCAGGTCATGACGTCACTGTTCCCAGGATCAAGCCCCATGTGGGGCTCTGAGTTGACAACATGGAGCCTGCCTGGGATTCCTTCTCTCTTCTCTCTTCTCTCTTCTCTCTTCTCTCTTCTCTCTCCTCTCTCTCTCTCTCTCCCTCTCTCTCTCTCTCCCTCTCTCCCTCTCTCCCTCTCTCCCTCTCTCCCTCTCTCCCTCTCTCTCCCTCTCTCCCTCTCTCTCCCTCTCTCTCCCTGTGCCTCCCCAGCTCTCACACACATATGCTCTCTCTCAAAATAAATAAACATTAAAAAAATGATAAAATGGACATGTAGAAAGACACACTCTTTTCTTCAGAATTTAAAAAATAATCTCTTAGCTTAAACAGGTATTGCATATCCTTGAAAGTGTTTTTTTTTTCTCTTTTGGTTTTTCTGTATTTTATAATTAATATTTCTACAGTAAAGAAAGTTTAAAAGTTATGAGTTTACTTACCAAATCCCTGGCATAAAAGGAAAAACTTGACCTTTTATGTCAAATATTCCACAATAGGTTAAAATATCTATTTGGTGACATGGAATAAATACTCCATAATCACTTCAGTTATCATGCCATAATCCATGCTATGTGCATCCACTTTGATACACAGCATCACAAGGCCCATTGACCTGTTGTATTTTGTCTTTGGACATGACCCTGAAGGTAATAATTTGGCTGTTAGAGAACATTCTTCCTGGTGTCACTTCTATTAATTGAACTTTGTAGTACAGTAATCACTGACAACCATGCCAAAGCAGAGTTCAGGAGGATGGTATATTTTAAATGTCTATATTTAACAAATAGACATTTTTACACATACACAGCATAGCATGGAATAGAATTGTACTTTTCACAAAATAATAACAGGGCTAATAGAAATTGTTATTTCATAGTTTCCTGTGGTGTGGTATGATCTGGTACTGGACACGAGTTTATGTCTGTATGATGGACTTTGTGTTCTTTCGGTCTCATTAGTCAAGTACCTGGGTAACTGTATCCCCTTGCATAGAGAGAGGGGACAAAATTTAACCTTGAGCCTGTTTGTGAGTGTAGGACCCACCAAATGGATGTATGGGATGGTTGGCCCAAATCTCTGCATTACCATGACATGGAATCCTGGTGCTGGCATGCCTTTCATGGGAATGTGCAAGGGGAGAAGATGGGCCTTGCTGGCTGCCAGTTTCCTGGGCAGTGAATTGGAATTAGACTTGATCCTGTGCCTCTTCCAGCCCTGGGCAATTTAGGCAGCCTCTGCCTTGGAAACATTTTTCTCCCTTCTCTTTGGCCTTTTCCCAAATGGACTGCAGGAGCTGTTCTCCTTTAAATTTTGCACTAGAGAAACTTTAGTCCAAGAGGTGTTTGAAAGCATTTAAGGGAGGTGGATCCTATGGCAGGTGGTATTGGCAGCCTTTGGGATGAAACAATAGCCAACAAGGAGCGTGGCCCACCTGAGAGCCGAAAGGAAAGAGGCTCAGTACTATACAGTGCCTTCACTCTAGATACCTGAAGAAGGTCAAGGACAAAGGAAGTCAGCTGTCTTCAGGCAAAGCCAGTTAGGAAAACGGCTGAGCCTTTGGAGGCAAGCATCAGCCAGGGCACATAGGTGTATGTGGTGCTCAGGACGATGCCGGCCAACAGACCCATCTCAAGAGTCAGTCAGGAAGCTGGACGATAAGCAGCTCTTATTTGATAGGAACAGTATTAAGGCTGCAGAAAGATATTTCTGTTCATCTGAACAAGTGCAGTGAGAGCCACCCAACAACCCTGTTGGGCAGGGTTCAAGGTCGAGTGGGGGAAGGGCACCGCTTATCATCTGCTTCCCCTTCTCACTTTTCCTGTGTATCTACAGCCACCACTTACTTACCTAAGGATTCCTCCCTCATCCTCTTATGTTGTTCCCATTCTCTCCTTCTCCATCCTGCCTCCTTGCCTCCTTGCCTCCTCCCTTCCTTCCTCTCTCCACTGCTCCCTCTACCTCCTCCCTCAGGAAAGGGAAGCAGATTGACTAGAGAATTATTTCTCAACCTTTTTTTGTTAATGGCCCCCTGCAGAGAAAAATTAAGTTAAATTTAAATTCTCCCTAAAGACAGAAACTAAATACTAAGGAATAAGATTTTGTCAGGTAGGGTGGAGCTTGGAGAGCTACAGACTATTGTAATATCTAAGATTTTTTTTTACCCTTGCCCACAAGGACCAATTTTCTCTCTTTGGCAGTGACATTGATCCCATGGAGAATGCATGCAACAGGAGAAAGGAGACTGTGTTTCCTGCCTCCAGCTCATTACCTCCACACATGACCTTCACCACATGACCTTCACCATTGGCATGGCACAGCACGGCACCTAAAGCAGGCATGGGAAGGACTGGGAGACCATAGACAGTTTTGGGTCAAGAGGGAGGCCAGTAGTAGCAGATGAAGAGAGTCCGTCCCTGGAACTCCAGCTCTCTGGAGAGCCAGAGGTCAAAGTTCTGAGTTTCTACCTTCTAACTGAATTAGAGTGTGGGCGTCTCGAGTCACAGATACAGTCAAAAGAAAATAAATCCAAATAAAATTAAAACTCCTGTGTACTCACCAAGGGGAAACGAATGGCATGACATTGCCATTCTATTTCTAGTTTACAGATCAGTTATTCTAATGCTTTGGTTAAAAGAAAAAGAAAGATATTGGAACAGTACCACCAATTATTGACTTTTAGTCCAAGAACAGAACTTTCATGTGTGTGTGTGTGTGTGTGTGTGTGTGTGTGTACGTGTGTACATACACAGGTTTCCCCCATCATCTGAAAATAGAGCATTCCTATGAAATCTTTTGTAAGCTGAAGTGGCATAAAACAAAGAAACAGCATTTCATAAAAGTGAAAAATTCTATTCCCATTTTCTCTCATTGAGTGAAAACAGGTACTAATGTGGGTCTTTCATAAAAGCAAAGTGGCATAGGGGTGCCTGGGTGGCTCAGTTGGTTAAGCTTCTGACTTTGGCTCAGGTCATGATTTCGTGGTTTGTGAGTTTGAGCCCCATGTTTGGGCCCTGTGTGGACAGCTCGGAGCCTGGAACCTGCTTCAGATTCTGTGTGTCTCTCTCTCTCTGCCCCTCCCCCTTTCACATTCTGTCTCTCTTTCAAAAATAAATAAACATTGAAAATCAATTTAAAAAAGCAAACTGTCATAAAGAGAACCTACAGATAGCAGGGGAAGCATACAGTGTATGTGTATATATAATATGTGTGTATATATATATGTGTATACACACACACACACACACACACACACACACACACACACACACAAACACACCCATACACAGAGTCAGGTGAACAATCTGCCCATACATAGCTCTGCATTTAGCTTTCTGATGAGCGTTTTAGTGATACAACAAGAGTAGCCATTAAAACCCTAAGAGGACTCCCAAAACAAACTGATGCATTGTGAGCACACACGGAAATCTCCCTTCATCAGGGCACCTCTGTGGACTGTGCAGTTCCCTGGTTCCTATCTAGGATTGCCAGTAGCCTAATTAGTGTGCCAATCATGCTGTTTCTGTGTTGTTTATGGTTTTCTCTTCTTGCCCTTTCCTTTCCACAGCCCAGCTGTACAGATTATGTTGTTCCTGCTCTTCCCATAACATGGCATGAGAGTTCAGACAGGATAGCTTCAAAGAATTTTGCCAGTCTGTAGAGGTTCAGGTTGGAGATACGTGTTTTTTTTTCTTTCTAAAATATATAATTCATGCAGACTAACTGGTTGAAAGCCTGGAATAAATTAGACATAAAAAAATAAAACAGATAAGACAGAAAATGTTGGGTTTTGATTAAAATGTCTCCAATATTCCATTCTTTAGCTCTAGTGGTCCTATTTTGAGATCCATGCTTCTCCACTTTCCCTGAAAGGCTGCCCTGAAAATGCACCACTTTTTGTCCACTTGACCTCATTTGATCAGGGAAAGGATGGTGAGAACAGAAGAGGAAATTGATAAAAAGCTCACATTGCACGTTCTCTTACCAAGGGTGCCATAGGCCCTGGTTTTACTGAGAACGCCCTGGTTAATGCCTTTTGTCTGATGCTAATTATTAGCAGCATCTCCTTTCACTCTTAAAAAATATCCCAGTTTGGGCAATAAACTAAATGATTACCTTACATGTGAATATTTTTGAAAAAAAAAAGAAATTACCCAAGAGTCATGTACTTTTTCTCTTTGCTTCTTTGTTCCATTCGAGGAAGGCCTGTCTTAATTTTCAAGCAATTTTTCCATCTCTTTTGAAAAATCATTGGTTTTCATTAACATTAGAGTAAGATTTTCAGATTCCCTTCCAGCTTGGTTTTTAAACCTCAATAAGTAATTATAATTTTCAAAGTAAAAAAAAACCCACAACAACAACAAAACAAAACTAAGGAGTTCTTTCTACATTATCTAATTTTATCACAAAACAGAGTATGTTGGCAGTATTTAAATATTCTGGTTTTGAAAATTCGTGTACACTTTGGTTATTAACAGATTTGTTTTCTTTATTTCAAGTGAGAGATTTTACAAAGTGAATGATGTACTATTTCAGGTAAGCACAATTATTATGAAGGAATGGTCACAATAGTTAACACTTCCCACTTTGGAAGACTCTGGAAATGTTTGAATAATACTTCAGATTAAGTGTTCTTATATGAGCTCTATCAATGTGAATTGACCATTCTAATGAAGAAAGATATTTTCAATATAATTAACAAAGTTGATTCTAAAAGAATTACTAGAATAAAAGTTCCTTTTTGATCAAAGCATGATTACACAGGAAAAAAAAAAAACAACAACAAAACAAAACCTCCAGCTGCTGATGCATAATTCATGAAGTAACCATAGATTACAATAGATTTTTTTTTTTTTGGTTTTGGCACTGATTGAGCATTCGTGGTTTTGTTCTATTTGAGAGCAACCTCAGAGTTCTATGACATTCAATAATCTATAATGTGCTGAGGTATAAATCTGAATTCCATATAATATAAGATTGGTTTGTTGGAACTAGTTGACTCTGATAGAGAGTAAGCTTAGCTGGTCACTCAGAACTGTTAGCCGAAACCCATTTTTCCCTTCTTATTGTTACATATACCAACTCTTATTAAATTTCCTGTATTTTATAGAGATTATATGGTACAGTAGACATTTACAAAGCCCTCATGACATATTCCTCATTAAAAATACCCTAGTTAGGTATTCCAAGAGTGACAGAAGCTTTTTAAGGTAGCAGCCAGCCTGGAAATTATTCTTGCCCACCAACAGCCTGCTCATTAAAACCCCTCCTACCTCTGTACTGGACCAGAGAAGGATAAAGGAGTCTACAGGCCAAGAGAGCTGGCATGTTCCACAAGCCACACTTTATGTATCTATCAGCAATATTCAGCCCTTCACCCAACCTACTGTGTCCCCACATCTCCTGGGATAGAGTTGATGAGGACTTTATAATTTACAATCAGAACTTTGAAGGACTTGAGGAGACTGAGACTTCTCTGTAATTGCTATGTCAGCCTTCATCCATACATATGACCAATCTAGAGTAAAGTAGCTAGACATGGACCAGTGGGGAGAAAAACACATAGTGACTGGCACAGAGACATGTGGAAAAGTGGAAGAGAGAGACATTTGCTCTCATCCCTCCAAAACTTTTACAGGATTCACTAAAAGCTAACATCAAAACTATATCAGATTTTGCATCTATGTACTAATTAGTTTTGGCTGTGTGTACATCTATGTTTGCATTAACTTCTTTGCTAATGCATAAAGCAAATGTATTTCACCCTTAAATCGTAATGTCTTTATAACGCTTTAAGTGAAAGAACTCTGGATATTACTAAAGACAGAAACCCGAAGTGTATAGATGCAACTAACATTTGTAGTGAAGTTTGTGTGTCTAGGGTAGGTGAACCACGTAGTATCAGTCTTCACTGACTGGGACCTGAACTAGGTCTGTTCTTGTGTGTCTGTGCATGCGTGTGTGTGTGTGTGTGTGTGTGTGTGTGTGTGTGTGTGTGTGTGTGAAGGGGTGGGGAGTACCTGTTATTTATATACACTGGCACCTCTCCATAAGAGCATATTATATTAAAAAAAAATCCACCTGCACAAAAATACAATGAACTTCAATGAACATTTGGTAATTTAGGGAGGATGCAACTTTGTCATCCAAGTAAGACAGCTATTCAGACTTTTGTGATAACCTGATCGGGCATGAAGTCCATGGAAAGTACTCTAATGGTCCAAGAATAGCAGCAAGAAATATTTTCATTAGTCTCCTAGGATTTTGTTTCAGGATGCTAGAGGTCATTGCCACCCTAGATTTCACGCTTTTACTTATGTCTCGTTGAGTCACTCTTGACACAACCACAAGTGTTGAATGCCACTTTAAATAGCTTCTCCCTCCTATGCCACAGCACTGCCAAGGACAGCCAAATATCCCCTATGCAGCTATGAATGGGGCCGCTTGGTTGTGGTACCCTTCACTGAAATAGACCTCAGGATATTTGCACATGAGTAAAAGAACTCCTAGGCTTCCAGTCATTGTTTTAGCACTAATTAATATAAAACTGAGAGCACAATTTTGGATATTGAAATGCACATGTCTTCGCTGGTATCATCTAAATTAAATCCTCAACTATATTTGTTCCTTGAATTAGGTTTTTTTTCTTCTAAACATTCAAATTTCAGTTTACATACATGTTAGAGTTACACTTATCTTTGGTAACATTTTAGAACTTACTTTTACATTGGTATCCAAGCATACGGTTTCAACCAGAATTTGGTTGGATTGAAAAATAATTCATTGCCGCTATGAAGGATAGCAGCATATTTGTGCTGTGAAAACTTAGGTGAATTTTATTAATACAGTGGAAATGTTCACTTTAGCAAACTAGCAGGGGGCCTCACGTAATATCCTTAAGGTGAGCAACCTGTTCCATTTCAGTGCAGCTTTTAGTTTAGAGGTAGAAAAACATTGGTGGGCAATCCTGTTTTTTAAAAAGTGACAATTTATCATACCACAGCTGCAATGGACTACAAATGCAATGAAAGAAAATATGAAATAGTAGGCTAGAATCTAGTATAACATGAACTTGCTATTATGTATTTGCTATGTAAAAAATCTAGCACATTTTATTATATTTCTTAAGTCAATTCTGCAGGTGTGAAAATTGTATTATGTAAGTAAAAAGTAATTGCATTATGAGCAATATTAAAATTCAAGGCAAAAATCTGTTTTTTAAGCACTGGTCTTTATTTTTCAAACTCTAGCTCATGAGCCATTATAAATAATTTAAATTACATGGAGTATTTGCAAAGTGCTAATCACACTCTTTTTTTTTTTTTCAAAGTCTTATGTATAGGTTATACATGAGGTATTTTAAAGGGTACCAAACTGTGTTGATAGGCATATTTTAATAATATGTGAGGTATATGTATGTACTTAAAGAAAGAAATGTTATGTTTCAATGGAAAAAATTGTTTAGGGTTCTGTGTTTTCCATCATTGTTAAATCATCCGTCGTGTGCCAAAGCCAATGCTTTTCTATTCTGCCACACTTTGATGCACACATCTCAAGTTGAGTCTGAAAGTTAGATGACAGGTCTGTGCTGTTTATTGGGAATGCAAAAGAGAACCTGTCCCACTGCCCACTTCACATACAGCCCTGCAGGTGCCCTCATGAACCCTCCCCATCAGGGGATGTTTTAGTTCCACTTCCCACAACAACTGTTTTTTGTTTTTTTTTTAAGTTGAGGTGTGGTTGATATACATTACATCAGTTTCAGGTGTACAACATAATGATTTTATATTTATACATATTGCAGGATTATGGCCACTATAAGTCTAGTTAATATCTATTACCATCCATAGTTCATACATAGTTACAAAAATTTTTTTTCTTGTGTTGAGGAGGTCTAAGATCTATTCTCTTAGGAACTTTCAGATATAACAAATACAGTGTTACGAACTCTAGTCACCATGCTGGACATGAAACTATTGATTTTCCATTTAGTTCCTTAGGCTCAATTGGATTTCACCGTTTTTAAAGCCTGGTTTTAATATTTTTTTTGAGATGATATCTACTTAAATTTCAGTGGAATTGAATTTAGTGAAGATTCCAAATTAGAGAAGGTGGATAAACCTGAAAAAATACAGACTTCATTTTGTCTTTAGCTTACAGTCATTTGTTTTCTTTTATCCCAAAGCATCAGAGTCTAAGAGTAGGTAGACTTTTTTCTTCTAGACACTTTAAAATCAGAATCTAAATAGTACTTTTCCTCTCCATTGGAAGGAATCTGTTTCCTTACCCATCCTATACCCTTCCTTAATTCATGAGCTCTGGCTGCTGAAATTAAGCTGCTTTTTCTTTCCACTCCCTGATAATAGTTGTCAGTATCCCCAGAGCCTTCTGTTTTGAGCAGAAATTTAATTCTGGGGGAAGAGACTGGTTAATTGATACCTGATACAGTAACAGATGCTTTTTGCAAGGCTATATTAGCTAATGTTTTCAAAGTCCTCTGTGAGGTGTAGCTATAACTTCCTGATATCATCAGAGTGTTCTTGCAACACTTAGCCTTTCTTCTTATTTTAAGCCCGATTCTCTTCTAACAATACTGCTTCCTTCACTACCTGGAAAAAATGAACCTTGTTCCCTACAGCCCAGAGTCCTGAAGTGAAGTCCGTATTTTCTCGTCCCTTCGATAATTAGTGTGACCTTCCTCGAAGAGCAGAAGGGAAAACGTTTATATTGAACATCGGCTGTGTGCCATACATTGAACTCTGCGGTTTTTCACACGGACCCTTTACAACACAGGTCAGCAAACATTTGCTCTAAAGGGCCAGAGAGTGAGTATTTTCAGCTTTGTGGGCCATACGGTCTCTGTCACAACTACTCAACTCTGCTCTTGGAGTGCAAAAGCACCCCTAGACAACACGCAAACAAATGAGCATAGCTGGGTTCCAGGGAGACTTGACTGCCAGCTGGAGTTGGCCCTTGGGCCCTGGTTTGGCTAGTGTTACTTTGTGTCAGCCCTTTGCAGAAACATCGTTTATCCCATTATACAGATGAGAGAGGCTGAAGCCCAGAAATAGCACATTTGTGTCTCTTGTCCCTCACCAAGAGGCGTATTGGAATTTCGATCCCATCTACCAAGACTTCCCCACAATTTTTCTTTCTGTCCAGTTGTATTTATCATTCCTTTCCCATCACTATCCAGTACTCATTGGAGCGTTTGGTGTGTGACAGCTAGTCATCTGACTGCTGCACCCCCTTGCCATCCTGCAGGACAACGAGCTCTTATAAATCCCAGGCTAAACGTTTCCCATCTTGAACTCCAGCCGTGGATGAAGCTACTCTCCTTTTGGAATCTGGAACTCTGATTCCACTGCCCACCAAATCTGTACTCTGTCCTTATTGCAGTTGCTTTTGCCTCCTTTTCTCCTCACTTGGAGCCCTGGACCCACTGCCATAGGCGAGGCTGTGACCACCTCATACTTGGGTTGGGGCGATGTCGTGAACTGGACTTTATCCCCCTCCCGGTTCTAATCTGTTCTCCACGTAGCCAGCAGAATTACCTTTTGAAACGTGATTGGGTCCCTTCTGAACTGTGAGGCGCAGTGATTTCTCATTGTCTGTGCTGTAGTTCAAACTCCTCAGCCTTGCATTTGGGATTCTTCCCGACCTTCCTATCCAGTCACATGCCTTTCCACCCCTCGTACATATTGCCCCGGTTATTCCAGATTATTAACCATTTCTGAAGACAGGGCTCTGCTCCAGACAGGTTGTTTACTGCACTCAACAAGCAGTACTCTTACGTGGCTACCTCCATCCAGAAAGGACATCTTTTTTCTAAGTTGCACGAGGACGACTCGTAAACTGGCTGCAGCCACACCTGTACGCAACGAACACGTTCGTGGCTCTGTGGCCACACCGCTTTCCTGACCTAGAATGCCCTTTGCCCCTTTTCTCTCCTTCCTTGTGTCTCAGTTTGTGTGTCCCTCTTCCATGATGTCACCTCCTTCTCTGTTTTTCCCTAGCTCTTTCCTCATACTTGTAATCTGGATATTCTATCTGTGCTGGGCTCGTCTCACCAACCGGGTTGTACCCTTGAGGGATCAAACCACGTCTCTTCATTTTCAGTTCCTGATACCTAGTGCAGCTCTCGGCACATACCACACACTCAGTGCTTGCCACCAAATGGCACCGAAGGGTAGAAGGAAGAGAAAGAGCAAATATTTCACAGTACTTCAATTTCTCTGTCAAAATTAAACAACACAGATAGAGATTGGCTATCTCATCCCCGTGTTGAGACCAGAGTAGTGCTAGGTTTGTTTTAGGCAGTTTAAGGAAGCTGGATATCTTACTCATTTTAAGTGGCTCTATGTTTTTGAAATAGGCTAAGAGCCATAGATGTGGGTTTTCCATTTTTACATTGTATAAATTCTTCCTCTAGAATAGTGTGTAGGCTGCTCTGTATGCCACAGAGTTTATGCAGAGAAAGGCATCAGGTGCTGCTGAAAGGCAAGCTTTCAGATGCTTTGCTTTGTTAAGATTGCTCATTTTATCTGAACTGCAGGTTCTGGGAACCCTTGTGATAGGGGAAATGTAGCTGTGTATGAATTGGGGAGTGGGGAGAAGAGCTTGATTGGGCCCCCCGGTGGACGTGCAGTCCTTCCACGCCCTCTAGAGGATGGAGAGATCACTTCTTCACATTCAACCATCCAACCTTTGGAAGGACCTTGGCCCCAAGTGGAACAATCCCATTACTCAGAAAAAGTCACAAAAAGGGATGAGCCCCAGATTTCAATCCAGGCAGAACTCCAGTATGGCGTCTCTTTGTAGGAGTAAGAAGAGAGTCTGAAAAAAATAAATTCTTAATGGCATAATGTAAGAAAAGGAGATCAGAAATCTATTTTTACTACAAAAGCTAAAAGAATCATAATGTTTTCAACTTAGGGGAACTGGCTTTTATTGTAATCCAAAAATATATTTTCTGGAAACTTGTAGTTTGAGTTTGTTTGTTTGTTTTTATATAGAAATTAGGCATTCCTTTTTAAGCTCAGTATTGCTATCTGCATGCTACTTGGTATGTTCATATATTATTCTGATACTTTAGACTGCACTGGTGGGATTTTCTCATTTGGGTTTTCTCATTTGGGTGGGTTTTTTAGGAATGACCTTTAGTCAACACCTTTTAAAAATTCCCAGTCACTTAAGAAGTATTTTTGACGTGTTTCAATTTAATAATTCATAAAATTAAAGTTTGAAGACAAACCTCTCGGCTTTCTATGTGCCTTCTAAGAATTTTCATGAGGTGGCTGCTGAGAGTAAAATCATTTTCATTTGTTAATTCTTTTGACCTTATCATATCTCAGTTTTTAAGTTTTTAGTAGTGTTGTACTGTAATTTAATTCTTCTGATTCTACTGTAAAAGGAGACTGTCAAGTTAATGTCTACTTTGAGTTCTGCGGTTCCAGTGATTTGTGCACTGACCAGAGGAGACATAATCTTTGAGGAGATCTTAAGACTTTATGGGGGACAAAAGCGATAGGTATAAAATGATCAGGAAATGTCCTTAATACAACACACTTCAGTAATCTTCCATTTTGTATGGCATTTAGAATTTCAGAGGAGGGATCTCATACTGTGAATTTGTAGCAGGTAGGGAAAGCCTTGTAAGCGAGAGGGAACCAAATCGGAGAGATAGGAAAATGTTTTGAGAAGAGGGAGGAAGGCATAAACTTAGTGGGAAAGAAAGGGGTTAGAGCGCCCAGTGCATGCATGGGACATTGGGGAAATTGTCAGTATGAGGAATCGGGTTGGAAAGGTCAGGGAGGGCCATGCACTGACCCGGCTTGAGTCCCTGCTTGAGAGTCTACATTCCCACAGCAGGTCATAGGTGGGTGACAGTTGGGCCTGTAACTATGTGTTGCCGGTGGGAAGCTGCTAGGGAGGTGGGACAACACAGTGGTGGGGAGCACAGGCTCAGGGGTAACGCAGACTTAGGGTGGAGGGCTGGTTCTGCAACTGCTGATTGGGGACCTCGCTGAACTGCAGATCCTCAGGGATAAGGGAGAGGCTAAGAATTTGAACCTAATGCAGTTATCATGCGGACTGAATGAACTAGTTAGTTGAATGCCTAGTACAGAAGCACACCTAGAGTATTTTACATAGTAGTGTTATAATTCTTATTACCATTATGACTCAAAATAATTCATTTTGAACTATCACCAAGAGGATCTCCTCCCCCACCCCTGTAAATATTTGGTATTCTTCTGTTGCACTTTGAATTTTATGAGACTGTGTAGGTAACATCAATGTATCAAAGTTAGTTTCGTCTCATTTTTAGAACCAAGCTTCTTAGAAGCAGCTAATGAAATTGACGTTTTTCGGTTTGTCCAAGTTTTCATGATAGTGATACCTTAGTAATGGAACCTGGAGTACAGATTAAAATTTAAATCTTGAAAGGTCTATTTTGGGGAAATGGATCTTGATGGAAACAATGAAAACAAAAAGAATGAACTGACCATTCCAAAGTTTGATTACAGTATAGCATTTGCATTCATTGCTCTTCTCCTGATGGTCGCCTTTTGTGTTAATCACCGGTATTAATATAACCGCCTGGAAGTTGAGCAGTTATAAATAGCTCTATTCTTGTTCACAAACAGGGCCTTTGCCTTGAGAGAGGGAAGTGATCAGACTATCACTTTGTGCTTTCCGGTTGGGCTCATTGGCTCATATTTCTTATCTAAGTATCTGCTAGTAGGGTATGAAATCGAACACAGATCATTGACCTTCTAAATCCCTTGTCATTATGATACATTAACAGTAATATGTTTTGATTGCAAATAATTACTTGGCTCAGAAAAATTGGATTCAAAGTAAATGTAGACTCAGCCATAAAATTTTCCATGCCGAACCTCAAAGACTCTCAAGTTTGTTAGAAATGCTATAATAACTCAGAAGTGTTTAGAACATTTTTACTCATAGAAAATAAATAGTTTTGTAATTAATGAGTTTTTCATGAAGAACGACATTTTCTGAATTTAAGATTGAGACAGGTATTTACAACAGCACTTGTTTTTGGATGTGTAGATTTAAAATAAATAATAAATGTTGTCAGAATCAAAATATCAGATTTTAAGATTGAGATTAGCATTCCGAAAAATCATTTTCTTGATTAAGGACATGTATTACTAGACCTCATTTCTCTTAAATTATTTCACTGCACCTTACATAGATAGATAACATGACAGGATGAGAAATGCCTGAATGTACTGTAGATAGGTAGATAGATAGATAAATGGACTTCATGGAAAGGTAGACTAAATAGAAAGCTAGCCTAGATAGATGATACCTAGCTAGCTAGCCAGCTAGATAAAAGGCAGAAAGGAAATAAGGATAGAAAAATAAAGAGGAAACTGGGAAGGTTAGCATATAAAATATTCGTGACACAAATGCCTATTATAATTGGTGAAGGAGGGTAACAGGCTTTGAGTGTTCTTAATGCTAAAACAAACAAGAAAAAATAAAAAGAATAAAATTACATAAAATATGGACTTTGCAGGCAGGATTTGTGGTCCTTTACTGAGTAGGTCTCTTGGAAAGGGAAGAGGTGTGTATAGTTAGCAGTTCGGACGACCATTCATTGACTGAACAAGTTAATGGAGTACAGGTTCTGTCCTAGGTGACGGGTATCCAATCTCTAACAGAATAGGCACAACCTACTGCTGCCATGGAATTTACGTTCTAAAGGGAGGAGACAGATAATAAACAAAGTAAGTGAGTAACTATATGACATATATAAAAGCGATCAGTGGTATGGGAGGAAATAATGCAAGAAACAAGGTTAGGGAGTGACTGGGGGTTGGGGTTTCATTTTAAAAAAGGCTTTCCAGGGAAAGCTTTGTTGGAAAGGTTTTTTAGCAGAGTGCCAAAGGTGAAGAAGCCTTGTGGATGTCTGGGGGAGAGGGTTCTGGGCAGTGGTAGATGCATGACTGGCAGCATGGCTCTCAGCCTGGGTGACTTTGTCCTTCAGGGAACATTTAGCAATGTCAGAAGTTCTTGGTTTTCAACTTTGGGGGAGGAGGTGCTGCTGTGATCTAGTGGGTAGAGCCAGGCATGATGCTAAGTATCTGCAGTGAACAGGACATGCCCCGTGACAAAGAGCCATCAAGTTTGGACCATCTAGCCCCAAATGTCAATGATGCCAGGGTTGAGAAGCCCTGTTCTACTGCAATCTGGCTGCCGGGCAGTGAACCTGAAGGAGTGTTGTAGGACATGCGGTGAGAGACAGAAAAGGTGTCCAGATCCAGAAAGGGTGTCCAGATCCCAGAGGATCTCATTACCTCCTACCTGGGACTCTCAGCTTTTCCTTGAGACAGAATGGGAGCCACGGGTGACTTCTGAGCAGCAGTGACCGGACCCACAGTGTAACAGGCTCAGCCTACCTCCAGTGTTGAAAATAGATGTTAGCAAGGGTAAAAGATGAAGCCACTTGGAGCCTGCCATAATAAATACATTAAAGGCTAAAATGATACAGAATGAGTATGTTATTTATGCAGCACAGTATCATCCAGAATACTTACATTTTGTGTCTTTCATCTTAAAACTGGGGTTTATGGATATGTTCTTTTAGTTACCCTTTTTTTTTTTTTTAATTATAGAGAAAAATTGTTGACTGTCAAAACTTAGGCTTCAACAGAGAGTAGAGCATCTCAAAACCCAAAACAAACGTCTTTCATATGTATAAACCAGTGTAAGAATGTCAGTAATGGTAGTTTTGTCTTCAGCAGTCCTTATAACTAATTAACTTGTTTGATGCAGTCTAAAAAGAGGAACATTTAGAAAAAAATAAAACCAAGCACAGACAAATCCAGATACCTTTTTAGGGGCATCTAAAGAGGATTGCTTTTTTTAAAAAAAAAGTCTGTCAGAGAAGATTGATAAATACAGGTAAAAAAAAAAAAAAAAAAAAAAAAAAAAGAGGCAAATCCGGATGCAGGTAATCATGAGGAACTACAAAAGCAGGGAAATCCAAAGTCAAGGAAATGCTGTAGACCTTGTTTGGCTCCGTGCTTGGAGTGGGGCTCCACGCTCACGGTCCTACAGGCCCCCTCTCACGTCAGCTCCCCAGGGCTAATTCAGGACAAGTAGAGGATGCACTTTTTTTCTCTTCCCTTTACTGAAGATAAATACATACTTATATTTACGTATACGAATGCATATATTCATAACATTTCATTAATTATAAATAGCAAGACTGATTTACAGGAAGTGAAACAATATTTTTTTAGAATTTAGGGCACATCGAGACTATCCTATGAAGCACCACCAACTGACAGCGTTATAAGCCATTCCCCAACTCTGCGTGAAAACATGAACTATCTCTCAGGAGAGCAGATACACAGCAGATATCTGGAATCTTGAGCAAGTAAAATATTGCTGTTCCTATGGTATGAAAAAGGCATGGTCTTACGCATTTAGAATATTTAATATCACAGAGCACACTTTGGGGTTTGCTTTGTGGTTACCTGCTGTTGGCAAACACTGCCATCAGAAGCCCTGATTTGAGGGGCTGGAGATACAAAAGCCTTTGCCCCTTTCTCTCTGCCAGTCTCTCTTGGCTCCCCAACCCCAGATTATTAGAAGGGGCATGAGCTGGTGAAGAGGGGCCTCTGGAGCCTTCCCCTTGCACATCGTGGCTGTGGAACTCAGGGACACGTTAGGCGTTTGTGCAGGTAAGCACCTTGTGCCATATGCTCTTTCTCTGGAACACGGGGTGGTCACAGTCCTGGCTCACTGGGTCTGGCTGAGGACTGACTGGCTTAATTCATGTGGCTTTGCAGAATATCTGGTAAATCGAAAGCACCAAACAGGGGGATTCGTTGTTGTTGTTGTTGTTGTTGTTGTTGTTGTTAGTTTCTGTCCCTGGCCAAGTGGCAGTGTGTAGGTAAAAGATGCCATCAAGCTTTGTGAACAACTCTCAAGTAATGGGGAAAATTTGCAAGTAATTCCCTAGGAATTGTTCATTGTATTTAAATTGATAATGCTTTCTTTTAAGAAATCATCATGCATTCAGTTATCTGTTTCTTCTTGAGTTTTCTGTGTATATGTGTTTATATCCCCATTTAGATCTTAAACTCTGTGAGGGCTGAACTCCTATTTCCTATTTCCCTCTCTCTCTAATACTCCAAGTCATGTTACAGTGCGGTACAAAGCATTCAGCATGTGATCAGTAACTGCTTAGTTTTTTAACATTTTCTTTAAAAACAAGTTACATCAATGGTGACAAAAGGGGAAAAATAAGATTTTATTTAAACGAGGATTATGATAGACCATGATTTCTTGCAACAGATATCTACTGGGGTTTTCTAAGCACATTTGGGAAATACCTTATATTTCAGCCAAATAAAGGCAGCTGACATTCGTTTGAACTTGTCATTTGATGTTTTTTAAATCTACATTTTCAAAAAAGAAAGGAAACCGACAGTTTGAAAGGCAGTAGTTTGAAACATTTTAAAGGGTATGGCATTTCTGTCTACTGAGATCTCTTCCAACAATTAATTGCCATTTCGTGTATTCTCTGTCCCACTAAGTGGCCTCTATTAGCCCACCGGCATTCCTGAAAAGTGACATACTGATGTCTCTCCATGTGGAGCAGAAGAAAAATGTCCACCCTGCCAGAGAGATGCCTTAGGCTTAGCAGAATGAAATCCTGCATTTCTGTCCCCTGCCTCCTTACTGCAGATCAGAAAAACTTTTACAGAATTAACTGCTTAGAAATATGTGGGACTGGTTACCAGTGCAGAACGCATTGCTGTGCTTCTATTTTGAAGGACCATCTCTGAGGCATGGCAAGCAATGGTCTGTTTGTAGCTGCTTTTTTATCGTTGAGGTTTGAGCTGGGGTTCCAGGTGCTACTTAAATTAGGATTTCTCTTTTTATACATAAGCTCTAGGTCATGGGACTAGTTCACCAAAAAAGACAATAAAATGTATCAAATGATATCATCTTTGAAACAAATATGTTGAGCTTTTTGTAATTTCTGCACTTAGTTTAAAAAAAAATCTTCATAGAAAGGAGCTAAGCAAATTGAGGAGCATGGTGATAATGCAGAAATGTGAGATGTCTGGGAAGGAGACGAACATTAATTATCTACCAGAATACCTTTCACATTTTTCTATTTCGGCCACACAGTAATTCTGTGAGTTGGGTGCTTTTATTCTTGCTTTGGAGGATGAAAAACTGAAGCTCTGACAGGTTAAGAAACAAGATTAGGGGCATTTTCCAGGTACTTTGGATCCTGGTTTGAGTGACTCCATCACCTGTACTGCCAAGACAGTATAAGTCATCCTTGGACAAAGAAGGCAAACTGCAGTCAACAATCTGACCACATCACATTTATGAAAAACCACCTCACCTCCTAGAACTGGGGTCACTTCCGGAGTTCATTTATTTGATTTTCCAGCCGTCAGGAAATGCCACTCTTACCCTCTACACAATAGGTGACATATATTATCCTTTCTCAAAGGTTGCTGGGTACTCTCAATCTGAGGTTAGCATCTCTGAGTTTGTTATCAAAATATGGTCCATGGAAAGCAAAGATAAAATCTTAAATTTCCCATTTGACTAAGTACTTACTACCAGTGTATTGCTCTCAAGAAATGGTTCTTTGTTGATGGTGTTTTCCTGGAGTTTGCTTAGTGTGTACAGACTAGATAGTGAAGAAATTAAAAAGTCTTGACTTTGTAACTTTGCAAACAGTTCACCAGCAGAGCCTTAATAGGACAACTTTACCCCATGCTTGTTAGATTCACATGGTTTTTCACAGAGGGCCAATCTGTGTGTGTCAGCCTGTCTGCCTTAAGAGACCGAGAACTTGTTGAAGATAGGGATTATATCCCTTAGTTCATTATTTCCAGCTTCTGCTAGTGACAAGAAAATGGTAAATTCTCTGTACACGGTGGCTCAATGAAAGAATGAATGAAGGAATCTGTTACATCTAAATATGCTGATAGAGCATTTATTATAAATGTTGCAAATGTAAACTTCAAACCAGGATGAAACTTTATTTTTAAATCACTTCTTATTGAGGATTGTTATGCCTTGACTACATTAGGACAATAGGACTAAGTGTTACTTTTCATGAGCATGTGTATAATCAGAGTTAACTTTATGAAAATGGTTCATTTAGGTGAGGAGACAGTCTTTTTTCCCTAGTGTATATTCTTGACTCCTTTGTCATAGATTAATTGACCGTATAAGCGTGGGTTTATTTCTGGGCTCTCCGTTCTGTTCCATTGATCTAGGTGTCTATTTTTGTGCCAGTACCATACTGTTTTGATTACTACAGCTTTGTAGAATGAATAAGTCACAGGAAGAAAAGCCATAGCATAGGGGATATAGTCAATGATCTTGTAATAGTGTTGGTGACAGATGGTAGCTATGCTTGTGGTGAACATAGCATAATGCATAGAAATGCTGTATGCCTGAAGCTAATGTAACATTATACTCAAATTAAAAATTTTTTAAACTAAAATGATTCCTTTAAAACCCGAAAGAGAATAGATTTAAACACCCATCCACATATAAGAAAAAGGTTAATGTTATGCTCTGTGTGCACTATTTTTGTGGAACGCTTACTGAAAAGCTGTTTTCCTGGTTGTTGGATTAGAACAGGACTGGCACGTGGACACATGGACATATCTTTGAAACCTGAAACTTCTGTCTTTCTCATAAATTTTCATAATGACACACATTAGAGTTTATGATGTTAAATTTCTAAGTTTTCTTCCAATCTAAGGTGTCCGAGACTCTCTGGGATGATTCTCCACCTTAAAAGAGACTCTTGAATATCATTCATGTCCATTCACTTGGACCGTGGGACCCACGATAACAGTGAGCACCTACTCCACACTAGGTACTAAAGTGCTAAGCACTTTAATGGATTAGCTCACTTAATCTGCACAACAAACCAAATATATTGGCTTTTTTTTTCCACCCTATTTTACAGGTGGAAACGTGCCCTGAGTCACAGAACTGTTAAGTGGCCAAGCTGGGTCTGAGCCCATAGTCCGCTCCCAGATTCTCTGTACTGACTTGCTGGGCACACTGCTCTACTCAGGAGGCAGTGCAAAGATATGCAGAAACCAAACCAACTAGGAGAGGACACCCAGCACTGGAAGGGGGCGTAGCTCGACTGAGCCGTCCACCGGGGTCAGCACCAACAGTGTATTACTCAGAGGTCACAGCAGTGTGAGGTGACCTCTGAATGTATGAGTGTACATTGCTACTTCCTCGGGACGTATGGGATGGATACGGCAAATAAATCAATTAAATTGAATCGTTTAGAAGGCTTATTTGTAATTTTAGACTGTACCTCTGTTGTCTGCTTTGAGTCAAAGTTTGTGGTATGGAGAAGCTTCTAAAAACATAGATATGTAGCTTTTCAACATAAACTTTACTTTTAATATATAAAGTAGGACAGTGATTCTTCACAGGGGTGACACCTTTCCCCAGGGAGACGATATGTGTAGGGGGAGGTTGTCTTAATGATTGTGGTGCTGTTGGCACTTAGGAAGTGGGGGCAGGGTCCTCAGCCTCTGCTATGCACAAGGCCATCCCATCCGAGGAAGAGTTGATAGATTTGGGAAGCCTGTCTAATTATCCGATCCTAGAACCTAACACTGTGATGTATTTATAAACCCAGTTTTAATCAACGGTGTTTTTTTCAGGGACCCAATAGAAGTGTACATCTAAAGACCCTCTGATTTTTACAGGATGCTCGACATTCCTAAAATCACATCACCGGTAGCCACGCTGCTCATGGTATTTGAGGCACTAATGGCACACATTTGCAGATACCGTATGGCTTTCGTGGTGATTATATAGCTAATAGCAGGCATGTGGTTGTTCCATTCCAGTTGTCCAGCCTGAGAATTTACATTATAAAATACAGATTACTCTATTATAAATTCGTTTCCTTTTGTCTCTTCTATATTGCAGTTAGATTCTGATAATGATTTTTTCTTAAAAAGTGAATGTGTAGGTAAGTTAAATTACCCGTGAATTTCATTTCAATATAGTAAATGAGACCACACAAAATGATGTTTCTGAAAGGAGATGTTGTGAGTGATAGAACTGAGAATCCCTGGGTTCTATTCCATGTAGAGCCATAAACACCCAGAGTCATTCATTTTACTCTTCAAAAATTTGTAGCAACTTTAACTATAGGTAATTTAATCACCTCAGAATTATCTCCTTTTTAAGTACCATGTAGTACGGTTAACATATATATACACCCTGTATGTGCTTTGTAATTTGAGTTTCACTAAATCCAAAAGCAATGTAAGAATGGAGGTGTCTTCCTGAGATGGTTCTCCTCATTTCCCTGGTGCTGCTTCTGTTTTTTTGTTTGTTTGTTTTCTTTTTTTTTTTTTTTTTTTTTTTACCTCTTCTCTGAAAGAACATTGGAATCAGACAGAATACAGCTAATACCATTAAGCAAAAGGGCAAAATTACTTCTTTTAAAAGAAAAGCTCATTTTTCACCATGGTAACCAGCATATCCTATGACACACACACCACATGGCCCGTGAAATATGAACCCTTTCAGAAATAAATTTCTACCAGAGCATAATGAGCTTTCGTGTTAGTGTAGCAAGGACTGGAATAAGGTGACACTTCAGGTTGATTTAGGTCAAATGATTCCTTTTAGATCTTGTAGCGTTTCTCTTGCAGTTTGCGAGAGGTAACACTAGCATTTAATTTTTTAAAAATGCTTAATGAAAGTGAATCATATGCTATGAACACAAGATAAAAGCGTTACACCGAGTCCTAGATACGGCTCGTTTCCATTTCCTGTGAGCATTAGGACCAGGAAAAGACCTTGAGATTTCATCTTGCTTCAGTTTCTCAGGATGTGTGTTTGTCACAGCAAACTCAAGTGAAAACATCAAGAAAAGTTAAAAATTGCAGCCAAGCATAGTGTAGCTAGGGAGCTACTGCTCTTTCTTTTAATTATGGTAGCTAAAACCCTTGTTTCTAATTTAAATTTATGGTGCTTGACCAATGACTCATAAAGAAAAGGAAGAAGAAACCTTTTGTAGGTATGCGTCACATCTTGGGAGCGGTGAAAATGAAAATGTGTCCCTCAACTTTCAGATATCCTTTTGCCCTTTTTGCTTGGAAGCACCTTTTGTTCAGTCAGCTCTTTCCAGTTAATTTCTTTGAAAATCTCTTCTAACCATAGTACTTCCTAAGTGTACTTTCCCAGTGCTGGGACACTTTATATTCAGTTGAGCTAGTTTCATAGGCATTCAGAAGCTTCACAGGTACCTGAAAGCTCTGGGTAGCTTCAGATCCAATGACTCCCAGAAGCACAGATTTCTACTGATCTGTCCCTTTCAGGGCATCCAATGGGTTATTAGTGGTTTTGGGACCAAAAGATTTCTTTTCAAGTATATAAATCAACCAAAAATATCTTGATAGTCTGGAGGAGAGCTGGAAGGTGATAGGAACATAGAATAAGCTTCTTTTGAAGGTTACTCAGAAATGTAATAGAAATTAAATATGCTATCTACTTATATGAATAGATGCTATTTATTCTAGTAATCCTAATGGCAAAATTATAGAATCCTGTGATATATTTGGTCATCAGCAAAGAGAAAAATCAGGAGTTATATTTCTATTTCTTAATCCAATTCCTTCTCCTCCTCAAATTTTCCTATCTGCATAGACATGAAATCACAAGCTTTTAAGGAGGGGATGCAAGAAAGATAAGATTCTTATACACAATGGAAAAAATTCACTGTAGGGTAATCAGACCAGATTATCAAAGGATTGAATATCATAGTCCTATTTCATTCAACTTTGGATCCCTTGTAGGTAGCGTGGGGCTTAGTAGATACTCAGTAGATGTTTGGTGAGATAAAATTATTTTGGTTATTATTTTATGTAAAGCTTTTCCTATTATAATGTTAGCCTTTTGAATTATAAGAATAGTATCACTGAGAATAATCTTATATAAGCTTATGTAACTAAGAGCTAGATAATCTCTTGAAATGAATATTTAGCTACATCAGAGTATACATCTGAAACTTAAAGCATAAGAAATTTACATTTTGGCTTTAGAGATTCACATTATTATTGAATTATGCTATGTCCATCTGCTCAAGTACTGGATATATTTAGGCTCTAGTGAGCCAAAATGAAAGATTCAATGGATTATTCATCTGCCTCATGCTCTGAAACATAGAAACCTTCTGATTTGTAATTTTACCCAAAAGCTGTCTTCTCTCTTAGTTTCATGGTAAGGAAATTATGATATGCATACTTGGGTTAAGAATGACTTTGTTATTTTGTTCTTCACTCTGAAGAGAGAAAATAGAGTTAAGTACAGTAGAGTGAGTGCTTGCATTGATGCTGAATTTGAGAATGGCTTTTCTTTTTCTTAAACTAATATCACATGCAAGTGTGTGTGTGTGTGTGTGTGTGTGTGTGTGTGTGTGTGTGTATTTAGTACATATAGTATAATTTAGGATATAAATTAAGTGTAAGTGTAAGTGGTTAATTTCTGGGTGCAAGTCTTTCAGGTGCCATGGCCATATGACTTGCACTGGCCAATGAAATGTGATTTTTAAAGTGGATGTCACTTCTGGGCAGACACTTTAAGATTCAATATGTAGATTGTCCATTTCTTTTTCCTGTCTTGGTAAATATGGAAGTGTGTATTGAGATGGGTCTTCCATCAGCCAGGGTCTCTTGGTGACTGTTGAACAGAACACCCTGAAGGTCCATGTTAGTCCCATGCCATGTGAATGAGAAAGAGACTTTTGTGTGTTAAGCTTCTTGAGATTTTGGTGTTCTGATTTTGTTTTGTTATAACAGAATAACCTGGCACACTGAGGCAAAACCTAAAATACTCATCCAGATCATTTTTGTCCTATATCCTTAAGGTAAAATGTAGGTTTGTGTTTGTGTAGGTATAAGCGTATATAAGAGAATCTGAGGGAATAAAAATAAATAAAAGAGTTTTGAATTTGAGCTACTTTGAAATTTATAGACTTTTATTTTAGGCTTCTTTTGTAGAGTTGTCGTAAGAGAAGAGAACATGTAAAAAGAAGTTTTCTTTGATTACATTGAGTATTTGGCATGCTGGGTGGTTGGTGGTTATGACTTAAATTAAAAAATAACAACTACTATAATTAGTGTTCATGGTTGTTTATAGACATCTTTTAAAGTTTGTATAATATTTACATTTAGAAAGATATGCTGAGCCCTAAATATCTGTGTGGAAAGATACAAAACACTATAAAAGAAATATGACTTATGGAAAGAGTTCCATTAAATTCTTTGTGTTCTCAAGGTAAACTGGTTTTTGTTTTGGGAAATACAGGCACACTACTTGGAGATGTGTTAGATCTTCCTCTTTGGCTATGGAAAAGGCAAAAGAAACAGGCTCTGGGATCTTTACTAACTAAAGAGAAAGATGTCAAAAATTCAGTGGGAGAAAATCTAGGCTTTTACAGAATGTGTCACTCCTGAGGTGTGCGTTTTACGGAAAGGAGGGTAACTGCTTTCCTTTCCTATTTGTGTTAATTCCTGGACAGCTCCAGAGAAGTAGTTGAGACTGGATGTGAGGTCAGGACTATGCTCTGACAACTTTCTCATCGTAATGAGTGTTCAGGAGACGGTGTCCAAATTGGGACCACAGGAGTTAGGGACCACTTCGGGGTCTGAGTGAATTTCCAATAACCCCTTCCTGATCTGGAGCCATAATCTTTGCCATGGCTGAATCGGTTATGTGGTGATCAATTGTGAAGACCATTGTTGTGGCATCTAAAATGATTGAATCTGCTGGGTTATGGTTCATTTCATAAATATTGAATGAGCTACAGTCTGCCAAATGGCTTTGCTCTGTTTATTGGGCTCATAGGAAGCAAATGGAAACGTGTTCATTTTTTTTTTTTTTAATTTTTAGATTGAAGAGAATAGAAAATCTCTGTGTAGAATGTTAGTTACTACAAATCTTTTAGTAAGTTTCAGTGAAGGCTGTTTTGTTTATCTCTACTCAACAGTAATTAATTGAATAAGACATTATGCTAAACACTGTAGGGGATAGAAAGGTGAGAAAAGTTAGCCTTGATTTCAAGGAATTTATAGTGTAACTGAGGAAATGCTAATCTAGTTACATACCTCATCTTGATATTTCATATGAGCCAGCTCCATTGATATTTGTGATAGCCTTTAAAGAATTTGAAAGTAGAAATAAGAAGATAAAACATGTTCCTTATTATTAAAAATGTGAGGTGTTTTCAATTTGAAAAGTGTCAAAAATTTAACTCTACCACAAGAAGGTAAACAACTTGGTCCCCCCCTTATCCTTGCTACCCACCGTAATTTAAACGCCTGTCTACCACATTCTCTGGTCCAGATCACAGAGAATATATTTTTCAAATGAAATCAAATCAGGCAGAAGAAATTTAACATGCTTTGACTTGTGATAAATAGCCTTGGAGGTATGGCTGAGGATGGGGGAAAAGGTAACATTTCTTTTTTTTTTTTTTAACAGCTTTATTGTGGTATAATCAACATACAGTTGACTACATGTATTCAAAATGAACAATTTTATGTTTTTTTAATGTTTATTTATTTTTGAGAAAGAGAGAGTGCAAGTGTGGAAGGGGCAGAGAGGGGGACAAAGGATCTGAAGCTGGCTCTGACAGCAGAGAGTCCGAGGCAAGGCTTGAACCCACAAACCATGAGATCATGACCTGAGCCAAAGTCAGATGCTTAACCGATCGAGCCATGTAGGTGCTCCGAGGTAACATTTCAAGTATATTTTGGTGGTTATGAAAATAAGAAAGTAGAGTATTTGAGTTTGGTGGCTGTAGCCTAGACTTTTCTTTTGGTAACGACCCAAATTTCTAGACAAATGTGTCAGTAAAAAAGCATACACATTTCAGCAAGCTAAATGCTCTTCATATGGCAGCACTTTCCTTTACCTGGGGATCATTGACTCAGCAATTCCAACACAGGTGGCGACAGAGCCCTCCACCCCTGTCCTACATGCTATTTATGAAAGTTCAGTTAGCCCACTTACTTTTTTTTTTAAATAAAAAACTAAAGCTTTTGATTAAATAGTTTTAAATATTATAACAGACTAGAAGTGGCAAATGAGATTAGAAAAAGTTTCCTCGGTGTACTCACATTAGTCAGAAGTGATGGTTGACAAAGAACTGGACAAGTGGAGACAGAAAAGCTCTGAAAACCGGGTACAAGAACAAAGAGCTCAGCAACCTGGGACCATGTAGTGGAAGGGAATTAATTTTTCATAGGTCAGCAACCCCTGAGGGTGCTGCTGTTTTACAGACGGGACCACAGTCTGATTCTGTCACTCTTCTGTGTAAAACAGCAACCTCTTCCCATTAGCATCAACTCAAGACTCATTCACAGAGCCTACCCTGTACTAGCCCTGTCTTCCCCTGCCCACCATCATTTCCTGCCTTGCTCCATCCATTGAAAATCTTCACCTCAAATGCTTCATGTATAAATCTTGTCTCTGGGCCTTCTGGTTTGTTTGTTTGTTTGTTTGTTTGTTTTTCCTGAAGTGCTTCTTGCTAATTTCTACTTGTGCTTTGATTATAACCTCATATGTCACTAGCTCGGAGAAGATGTCACTGATCCTCCTAGAATAAGTGTCCCTGCCATGTTGGTTTCCCATAACATCCTATATGCACTGTATCCAGCTCATTCCATGTTATATTGTAATGGCTTGTTTCATGGTCTTGATCAGGGGTTGGTGATCACGGGTTGGCCCATGGACCAAATCTAGTTCCTGCCTATTTCTGAAAATAAAACTTCATTGGAGCACAGCCATGTTTATTTTTTTTTTAAATGTTTATTTATTCTTGGGAGACAGAGAGACAGAGTAGGGGAGGGGCAGAGAGAGAGGGAGACATAGAATGTGAAGCAGGCTCCAGGCTCTGAGTCTGCCAGCACAGAGCCCAACGTGGGGCTCAAACCTGCAAAGTGTGGGATCCTGACCTGGGCCAAAGTCGGATGCTCAACCGACTGAACCACCCAGATGCCCCCAGCCATGTATGTCTCTATGGCTCTTTTTACACTGGCAGAGTTGAGTAGTTGAGACAGATATTGTTATGTCCCACCAAACCAAAAATACTAACTGTTTAGGACTTATACAGAAAAAGTTTCCTGACTCCTTGTCTCAAGAACAAGGAATACATCTACCTTATTCACTACTGAATTTCTAATGCTTGGCACAGTGTGTGTTTGTACAAAGGAAGCATTCCATATGTTTTGAAGGAATGAACTAACAGTAAATACAAGGAAAGTGGTCAAGGAAAAATTAATTATTCAGCATCTTCTGTGTGCTAGGCACTGTTCTCTGTGCTTTATGTATATGCTTGCATTATCCTTACAGCAACACTGTGAAATAGGGGTGGTTCTGCCTAATTTGCAATTAAGATGCTGAAGTTAAGGGTGAATAAATGATTTCCTTAAATGTCATGAAGCAAGTAAAAATGGCTTAGCTGGAGTTTGAACTCAGATTTTCTTCATGGTAAGGTGCTCTGTCTAACATGGAAAGACTGTCTAGTATACTAAGGTGGTAAGAGTAGAATCTGGCACTAGAATGCTAGATTTAAATCTTGGCTCTATCATTTACTGCTTTCATGATCTTGTTCAGGAAGTCACTGAACTGCTCTGCACCTCATTCTCCACAGTTGTAACAGGTTATTTAACCTCTCTGGCCTTTGTCCCTGCAGCTGATAAATGAAATGATTTTCGCATCTCATTTGTATGTTGTGAAGTTTAAGTGAGATATTACACATAAGGTGCTTTGAGGTGCTTTGAGGAAGCATTGAAGACATATTAACCTTTGTTGTTTTATAAAGTTGCTTCAAAATCATTGATCAGAATTTTCAAGAAATTCCACACTGTTTACTACTTACGTTTGCCTAATTTCAAAGAGGATTTGCAGCAGTATTTTGCTTTGTGTTCTGTATACTATATTAATAAAGGTAAGGAAGTGGTTCGAGGGACAGCTTATTACAAGCAGCACAAAGTATTATATCTTATTTTCTCTGAGGAAGTAAAGAAATCAGGTGCCATTGCCATTGGCATTAGCTGTGCCTACTTTTTGGAATTTTCCAGATATCATATACATGCTGTCAAAATGTAATGCCCAAATCAGCGTGTGGTTTACCTCCTAAGGATTTTCTGTTTGATGTTATTGACTGTGCTCTTGGCCCCAGCACTGCAGAAGCACTGTATGGCAGCCAACTTATTTCCATTGCACATTGCCTGAAGCTGATGTGTTTTCCTTTTATAAGGAAAGGATCAAACACCTGCGTCAAAAAACAGAAGAAGCCTAGCATCTATATACAGTTTTTGAGGTCTTTTCGTTTGTTTGGTTTGTTTTTTAGTTAAAGCATCAATGGGTTATCAGGGCACCGTAAATTTTCGAGAGCATTTTGTAAAAGCAAAAATCTAGCTACTCAGTGAAAGTATCTTTGCCCAGGCAATATAGGAATTGTCTTTGCAGTCTTGATTCAAGTCTGTCCCAGCTTCTTGAAAGTTCAACCTAACACAGAGTAGACTATTTCCTTCACCATCATTGTTAGAAGGAGAATTAAGTTTGTTGTACAGAAGGGTAGACTTCACCTCTAATGATATGGTTAATATTATTTGTTCTGGCCTCATATGAAAATATGAAGCTGTCCTAGATCCATGGTTCTAGAATTTATCCCCAACTTTACCAGCCAGTGGGTCCCAACTCATAAATACATAAAAAGAAACAAGGATAATATGTTTTAGTCACAAGGAATCCTGAATTTTGATCTTAAAATTGTAGTACTACCTATAAAGAAAGAACATCAGCAAATTTGTTAATTGTCTTTTAAATATTTTAGTTGGTGAAGTAAGAGCATTTCATTTAACTTTCTCTTAATTAATCATAATTTTAACTCTCAGAAGGAGTTGATGTACTTGAATTTCACCATTTGTGTCAATTACATTGGTCTTATAGTTGCCAGCAAGGGATTATCCTTAATAATCAGCATTTTTCCCCACAAAATAATTCCAAAGATAAGATTGTAATAATCAAGTTGTTAATACACGTTCCATTAAAAAAAAGAAAAACATTCCAGCGGGAGTACTATCCTTAGACCTCTATCAGTTAGCATTTTGCTTCCTATGACAAAGCAAGGGGAGGATTGTGAGCCATGAGTTTGAAAAAGGAAGCAGAATTAGAGCCACATACTTTTCATCAAGCAGTAACATAGGAAGTTCTGGTTCTGAACTTTATTGGCTTCTTATGAGCAGTGATATCTACACGACAAATTAAACTTCTGTAGGTTGAACACCTGACTACTTTTGTGTGGAGTCGAGTATTAAATCTTGCATCAACCACTGGATAGTGATTTGACTCATTGTAACTCAATCCACTTTACTTCCACTGTTATGTGTTGAAGGGGCAAACACTCAGGCAGGCTACTGAACACTGGAAATGGGACTATTGTCCTAGTAAGGTAAGTCTTAACTCTTGAAACAGGTGCCGATGTGGTTTATTGACCTGGGTAGCTTGAAATGCCAATTGAGTACAGGACACCCTAACACAAAAACTGTGTGTGGAGAATATCGCTGGAGCACTATTTGGACAGCCCTAAATAATGTTGGCAGGCCACGACTGAGGACAAGAAGTCATGCACTGAAGCCCCAGAGGCATGCATACATTTGCAAATGCATTTTAACTTGCTTAGGTCCTCAGAATTGCAGCTCAAGTCTGGTCAGCAATCAAGTAGTTGAAGTCTTGTGTTTTTCCAGACAAGCTCTATTTCTGTTCACTCTGTGTGTGTGGGCAGAAGCCCTGGGAAAGCTTTGTTATCATTCCTGAAATGCAAAGTGTTCTATTTAGCTTAGAAGCTCTATTCTTGGTACTAATAACTGATATTAGGCAGCTCCGGCCATTTTTAAAACTATTAAGAGAGAATGAACCTTGGTATTTAATTTCAGAACATCTGTATTGGTAACTAAGTGGTCTGTCATGATTGTACCAGACTAAATTTGGGGAGGAGGCCTCAAGTTTGCCTAAATTCCTCCCCTTCCTTTGGGTGGCAATAACACAGTAAGTCATTTTTTTCCCCACTGATATCCACTACTGAATCGCTACTAGAATATTCTGCTACCCTACCGAATTTTAATCATGGGGTAAAAGTGCATTTTCAATTACCTTAATTTCTGTCACCCTCAGTATTTGCTCATTTAACTTTACAGAACATCTCTGTGAGACTAAATAAATCATGCTGCCTCATTTTACTCGGGGGTTCCAGTTCTCTTTCCCAAACGACCCCAAAATGTAGTGGCTTCAGCAATAACTATTCATTTTACTCTGACTCCCAATTTTACATACTGGGAATTCAGGCGGAGCCATGGCCTGGCAGTTCTGTGGTGTCAGGCACCATCATCTGAGGTCCACTGATGGAATTCAGCTGGCAGCTGGCTGGTCTTCGCTCACAAGCCTGACAGCTGCCTGGGAGCAGCTGGAAGGCTGGGCTCATAGGGGTTACTTTCCTTTTCCATGTAGTCTATGGGTATTTCCACATGATATCTTCAGTAGGATAGTCAGATTGTTTACATGGCAATCCCAGCTTACTAGAGGCCCAGGTGGGAGCTGCAAATCTTCCACTGACCTAGCCCCAGAATTCCCAAAGCATCGTGGAGCACCCCCAGAACCAAGGAAAGGAGACACAATGGAAGGGATATCAAAGATGAAGCATGCCAAACAAAGCTACCATGTTAGTAACTGACCATGAAGCCATATCTCCTACATGCATACACACCTGATGCATATTCCATCCTTCCCTTACTCCCGACAACCAAATTATCATCTTGAATTTTACCGCTGGAATTTAGTCTTTGGGCACCTCTTGTATTAACTCCCAACAAATAACCCTGTCTTTGCTGCATCCTCTCCATTACTGCCAAAGCGACGTACTAAAGCACACGTGTGATGCGTCACTCACTTCTCATTGATGGCTTCAAGTGGTCTGTAAGGCAAAATCCAAATGTGTTAGCCTGACCCACAAGGCCCTCCATTATTTGGCCCTAGTCTTCTTTTTAACCACAGCACCCATCATTTCATTCCCAACCTTCCCCCACCACTGCTCTCCACCCTTCATCTTTCGTGTGCTCTGGCCATGCTGTTTCTCAAACAAAGCATGTTCTTGCATGATTATATACCTTACTTAGCAATTGTTTTCCTGAATACTTTCCATTCTCCCTATATCTTCCTACTGAAGGTGAACAGCCTATTCATCTTTCAGTATTCAATTCGAATGTCACCTGCCCTCTTCCCATAATACTATGTTGCACCCCTACACTACCAGTGCAAGAGTGGATCATGCTTTTGTCTCTTTTTTTCTTTGTTCATTTGTTTTGTCCCTTAAATTACACATATGAATGAAATAATACGGCATTTGTCTTTCTCTGAATGACTTCTTTCACTTAGCATTATACCCTCTAGATCCATCCATGTTGTTGCAAAATGGCAAGATTTTTTTCTTTTTTATGGCCAAGTACTATTCCGTTTTGCGTGTGTATGTGTATACAACTAGACAAAAAGACATATATATTTACATATATATATGTGTGTGTATATATATCACATCTTCTTTATAAGCTATTTTTATGTGTTTATGTGTGTACCTTCCAGTAGGATGGAAATCATGTTCTGTTTTTATGCCTTATTTTGAGAAGCAGTGTGCCATAGCAGAAAGAGTCAGTGCTCAGAAAAAAGAACACCCTGAGTTCAAGTTCCAGATATGGCATTTCAAAGTTACTCCATGATTTTGAGCCTGGCTCCTCATCTGCAAAATGAGACCAATGAAACCAATTTTGCAGTGCTGTTGTGGAAATTAGAATTAATATATGTCTTATACTTAGTAGGTCCTCAAGTAATGGGAGAGCTATGTACTTTCCCCAGAATCACTTAGCAAAGAGCCATGAATATACTAATTGCTCAAAAATGCTTTGCAATTGGATGTACTAATTAATCCCTTTTACCTGTTCAAATGAACATTTTTGGCAATTAATTTTGTAGTTTTTGCCCAAATATTTTTATTTTTATGGTTTTAAATTTTGTGTCCTTTCACTTAAACTCCAAAGGTCATCCCTATCAGGGATTAGAATGCTGAATGGAAACACATGATTCTTTTAAGCTGTGTCTTTCATTATTTTATGAACTAGCCATCAATCACACCTTCTCTTCTGTTTTGTGAAGGAGCAGAAAATGATTTTAACATTCTCGACAAGCTTTCCACGACTGCATCTTGATGCCAAGTTGGTTTTGTCTTGTTCTCATAACTTTATCAGCAGCCTTGCTTAGAATATTTTATTTAGTTCCTGTTGTGCTGTCACTTTTGAGACAGCCAATCAACCTAAGTGTGGTTCACCATTGTGTGCCCCTCAAATGTGCAATAAGAGAGCATTTGCAGCACAAGGCTAGGAGATGAAGTTAATTAATAGAAGGAGACTGTAAAAAGTCGCTTGGGGGAATGTCAAAAAGAAATGCAATGCCCCATCGCATTGCTGCTGTGCTCGTTAGCAAGCCTGACACAGCACAGCTGGGACGTGGTGGTGACAACAGTGCCCACACAGCCATCTAGCTTCTGGGCAGCTGGCTGGTGTCTTGGCCACCCTGAGGGCTCTGCCCAAGACATCATTAGGGGTTTTGCGGTGTTGGCAGCTTTTGATTTTGTTCATTGGGGTCATTGTTACAAGCCTGAGACATGAAGACTTTTAACTAAGGGGAATACTATTGTATGGCCTTAAACAGTTTTCTTAGAAGACAACAGGATTTAAAGAGAACCATGTGGTCTTATTAGAGCAGCTGACTAAGTCATTGCTAAGGAAAGAAACATCTTTCAACCGTTAGATGTTATAGCCACACACAAAGAGAGATGTATATAAGTAGAGTATTTTTTAGTGCTTTGAAAACTACTCTAAGAATATTGTGGTAAGCCTCTTATGTTACACACAAAGTAATTTACTTGCAGACCAATCTCATTGGAAAGAAATATTCCAAATGAATCTTTTTTTTTTTCCGATTTTCGCTTTGTCTCTGTCTAGATGTGTGACTCAATAAAGATGCTAATGATGGCATGTAAGCGTAAGTGGCAAAGACAAGTGGTAATTAAATGGAATTTATTTTTATAGGAACATAAAAATCATAACTTTTATGCTCGTCTTTCAGTAAAAACTATAAAAATGTCATATCCTTAATATTTTCCCAACCAGAGGAAACAATCAAAAAAAACAATAAAAAAAAGACAATTTACAGATTAACCAAAACATTACCAAGGAAATATAGATTGGAATAGCAAAATCACTTATCAAATTGTACAATGGCAAAGATTGCAAAGATTAAAAAAAAAAGAGGACTCAGTGCTGGTGATTATGAGGTGAGACAGGTCCCCAGTTTAAGCTAAATTAGTATCATTTTCTGGAAAACAGTTTGGCGGCACATTCATATCCTTTGACCCTGTAGTTTTATTTCTAGGAATTGGTCCTAGGGAATGATAAGAGACTCACTCAATATTAGGTAAAGTACTTCTTTCATAGAATTATTATAAGAGGAAAAAACTAGAAACAATTCTAGGGGAATGACTAATGCTAGAATGACTACTAACAAATCCATGGAATCGTATACACGGCTGATGAATATTTAATAATATCTGAACCTGCTCATGATTCAAACAAAAGAAAATACAGACTTGTAGATGGAATACCATACCATTGCATAAAATTTATAATATTTTAAAAGAGAAAAATGGACAAACTCTTAATGATTATCCATGACTAACAGAATAATGGTGAGTTATGATTTTGTTATTATTATTTATCTTATTGATTACTAATTATTATTTTACAATCAGAAAGAAATGGAACATTAAGTGTTTAGCCTAGAGGCGTCGAGAGAGAGGTCCCCTGCTTCCTAGCCCCTGCAGGGGTTTGGCCCTTTATGAGGCTATGAGTTGGTCTGTTTGGCCAGTGTGTGATTTTCATGAAGGGCTGGTAAGCCATGGAGGAGAGAATAGACCATGGTGAATAGACCATCAGGGATGCTCCCCATGGAAAAGAGATCCAAACAAATAGAAATGGATATCTACCACTTAACTGCTATAGCCTGTGGGCACCAAGTAAAGTACCATCTGCAAGACAAAGCAAAAGTTGAGGTAGAAAAGTGTACTCTGGGTTCCAGGACCTCATTGCTAGGAATGAATATTTGCCAATGGGCCGAATCCTAGAAGGAAACTGAGATTGGTGTCTGGGAGAGCAGGCCTAAGGAACCAGAGTTGGGGCCTGCGACTAAGGTCGTATAGCTGAGGGAGCAGTCTGCCTAGAGGAGAGCTTGAGGACAAAGTCAGTTTTAGAATGATGGACTGTATTGTGTGTGGATGGAGGGAGAGAAGGTAAGTAACCGGGTTAACTACCTCAGCCACTGACTAGTGTTCGCCAGGTCCCTCATTGCTTCCTTCCAGCAGTGTTTGGGGCAACACGGGCAGTGGTAATGCTGAAGAGGTGTAAGTGTCAAAGGCAGCCAGAGAAGCAGCAGTCACTGGAGTGGGGAGAAGGTCAGGGGTTGGGTGGGGACCAAAACAGAGGCACATGAAGAACAGAGGAAGGAAGGTGGGCTTCATAAAGTAGAAAAGACTGTCCTTAAGAGTGTTGCAAGGCACTCTAAGAACCCCTTCTTCCAAATGCAGTAATTTGGGGAAGAGAGATGAAGGGCTGGGATTTTCACAATGCATTTATTGGAGACTGAGCTAGAGAATTTAACTGTGTTACTGTTATAGTGACTCATTCTTCACTACTGCATTCCCAGGCTGGCGGGTCCTGGCAAATGTGAAAATATCGAGATGTATGAAGAATAATGAGGGTAAAACACTTCAGTTTCTCTGTGACTAACAGTAATACAAAGAGCAAGAAGATATGATTTTGTGATTTATATTTTATGATCTATTTAAAAAATAATCAAGTTTTTTTTAACTTTCAGATATAGCTATAGAAAATTTGCCTTCCCCAGTCTCTGAAGATTTTATCACTTCCGTGCTAGATAATCAGTCTTAGGAAAGAAGCCTATATATTATAAAATGGAGAAGATCTATAGATGCACATCATGTAGAAGTGAAACAAGATTGGATAGGAATATGGGGGCGCCTGGGTGGCTCAGTTGGTTGAGCATCTGACCTCAGCTCAGATCATGATCATACAGTTCGTGGATTCGAGCCCTGCGTTGGGCTCTATGCTGACAGCTCAGGGCCTGGAGCCTGCTTTGGATTCTGTGTCTCCCTCTCTCTGCCCCTCTCTCATTTGCGCTCGCGCTGTCTCTCTCTCTCTCTCTCTCTCAAAAATAAACAGTAAAAAAATTTTTTTCTTAAAAAGATTGGATAGGAATTTGAAATATTTTTAAAAATTGTAGTTGATCTTGGGTCGCCTGGGTGGCTCAGTCAGTTGAGCAGCCGACTTCGGCTCAGCTCATAATCTCGCGGTCCGTGAGTTCGAGCCCCACATCGGGCTCTGTGCTGACAGCTCAGAGCCTGGAGCCTGTTTCAGATTCTGTGTCTCCGTCTCTCTGACCCTCCCCCGTTCATGCTCTGTCTCTCTCTGTCTCAAAAATAAATAAACGTTAAAAAAAATTAAAAAAAAATTGTAGTTGATCTTTCTAAACACATTGGAATATCACATGTTTACTTATAAAATTAAAATTAGCATTATGAAAGAAAAGTGACACTTAGACTGGGTCAGTAAATGAAAAGGCAGAATTCATTCATTTGTCATTATTAAGCAAACATTTATTGAGCATCTTCTATGTGTCAAGCGTTGTTCAAAGAGTCTGTGTTTCAGTGTGAACTGAAAAGACAAGATCCTGCTCCAGTGGAGCTTATATTCTCATGGGCGCAGAATGGCAGTAACCGTGCACATAGTGATGAACTGTTCAGGGATTTTAAAGGAGAGCAATGGGATAGGGACTTCCGGTGGCTACTGTAGATTGTGTAGTGGAAGAAAGCCCCTTGGAGAACGAGCCTGCCACGTGTATACTCGCAGCAGGATGCAGCGGACTTTCCCAGCAGAGATGGGAGTGGCTGGGATGGGGAGGTAGGAGTGAATGAGGAGGTGGGGAGAGGCCAGGTAACAAGAGCCCTGTTGGCCAGGGAGAGGTGGCTGGACATGGTTTTAAGTGCAGGGGGCAGACATTAGTTGGTCTTAAAATCAGGGGTGTGGTGAAATCTGATTTATATTCTTTAAAAAATCACTCTGAAAAAAAAAATGAGTCTGTCTGCTATGTGGAAAGTGGACTGTAGGTTGGCAAGAGTGGAAGCGGAGAGGATATAAGTTCAAGACGCCTGTTGGTGCGCACCTGGCAGCTATAAGGTATAGACGGGAGGGAAGGGAGCCCGGGAACCAGGCCTTGAGCACTACTGATGTTGAGGGTGAACAGAGGAAGGGGAGGCAGCACAGGAGGCTAATAAAGACTGACAACCTGAGTGTGGTCTCTCAGAAGATGAGAGGGGAAAGCGTTTCAGAAAGGGAGGGGTGAGACATCAGTCCAGGGGCTGGATGACACCACTGTGCAGATCAGTTAGCTGGAAACCAGGAGCCTACTCAGCCTCACCACCTGGCCCAACTTACAGTTATGATAGAGATGTTAATATTGCAGAGATTGTGTCAAAGGATGGCCGTGAGGAGGGGCACCATGAACAAACACGTGATTTCACTCAACAGCTCATCATGTGGTGTGGTTGTATGTAATAAGTAATTTTCTCTGATGGAGGTAGAACTTGAAGAGATGTGGTGGGGAGTGGGTGAAATGTTTCATAGAGTGTCAGAATGAGAAGTCTCTGATTAAGTCTAATGCCCCTTTCATTTGACAGATGAGGAAATTGAGTCCCAGAGCATTTAAGAGAACTTGTTTAAGATCATATGGTTAGTTAGTAGAAGAACCAAAGCTATAACCTGGGTCCATGTTTCTTAGGCCAAATAGCTCCCCCTACACATACACATTTTCACACATATTCACAAGTACATGCACACATATGAGCACATGGTATTAGCTGATAGTTATTTGCTTTTAAAAAGTGATTTAAAAGAGTAATGCTGAAAAATAATGAACTCTCCTGGAGCATTTTTAAAGGTTTGATTCATAAAATTTCAGTGAATACTTCTTTTCCATGAAGTTTCTTTATAAACTATGTTGTATTTGCCCTCTAAGGGAAAACAAAAACAAAAACACTTTATTCCTTCTAAATCAGAAATGTTAGCATAAGAAATCTCTGCATCAAGGTTTGTGATTTTACTCTTTTTTATTCACTAGGTACAAGAATTTACCCATAATAAATATTATTAGTATTTTCTGCTGTTCTTTTATGTGTGCTTGAACATAAACTAAAGTAGACACAGATCAAATGAGATTTGGAATGTACTGCAAAATCTGATATTAGGCAAAAAGAGCAAGAAAGAAATATTTAATATTTTATGGTACAATGTCAGTTAGGCTTGGTTTACTATAATTTTATTTGCGGTTCTTGAAAGATCTGTAAAATATTTGAGGCCATCCAGCATTATGCTCATGTGCATTTACCTAGACATTTTTCTTTATGGTCCTCAACTGAGTCCGGCATTATCGCCGAGGCATCTGCAGCGGGGCCACGCTGGCAGCCAGCTCCAGGGCCCCATTCACCTAGAACCTGACCCAGGGGCTGCTGTTCACAGGGAGGGAATATGTTCCTGGTTCCCAGAGGCTTGCACAAAGTGTGGCCCTGGGTATCTTCTTTTTTCTTATATAGAGGATCCTGACAACTGAAAATAGCTTTTTCTTGCTCCTATTAAAGTACAATAAAATAATAGTATTTGAAAAGAATTTGATGACTTTTCTGACCATAGTGTTATGATAAGGCAACAGAGAAAAATCTACCCGTCAACGAAAAGAAAAAGATCAAAGTGAGAAGTTGTTGGAAGAAAAAGATGATGACTCTTAAAGCACTTCAGATCACTTCTCTTGAAAAGTAGATGTCGTACTGAAATATAATCCCCTCAGCTTCAAGGGTTTAGCATCCCAGTCTTCCTGCTTAAATCAGTGGGATTGCTTCTTCCAACTGATGTACAGGCAAACTGAGCTCCAAGCTAGGAACCAAGTGGAAAATAAAATCCAGACTTAAAGTAATTGAATTTACGATGATACGAAGATTTTTTTCCCTTTTTTTCATATTTGGCTTTATCAAGCATTATTTTTAAAAGCCTAGACATGCAATTTCTTTGTCTCTTTCTTAAATTTCCTTTTCTTTAAAAAAATATACTTAAATTCAAGTTAGCTAACATACAGTGCTGTATTGGTTTCAGGAGTAGAACCGGTGATTCATCGTGTACATATAACACCCAGAGTTCATCCCTAGTGCCCTCCTTAATGCCCATCACCCATTTAGCCCATCCCCCCACCCGCCTCCCCTCCAGCTGAAATTTTAAACAGATCATGCCTAACAAAAGGATAAGGATGTGATCTCCTACGACATATTCAGTAATAATTACACTGATAATCACCAAAAATTATAGGGCACTTTATATATGCAAGGCACTGTTTTAAACACCTTGCAAGTATATGAACTCGGTCCTCCCAACCAACCATATGATGTAATGTCCATTATTACCTCATTTTAAAATGTGGGTGAGGGGGGCGCCTGGGTGGCGCAGTCGGTTAAGCGTCCGACTTCAGCCAGGTCACGATCTCGCGGTCCGTGAGTTCGAGCCCCGCGTCAGGCTCTGGCCTGATGGCTCGGAGCCTGGAGCCTGTTTCCGATTCTGTGTCTCCCTCTCTCTCTGCCCCTCCCCTGTTCATGCTCTGTCTCTCTCTGTCCCAAAAATAAATAAAAAACGTTGAAAAAAAAAATTAAAAAAAAAAAAAAATAAATAAAATAAAATGTGGGTGAGGAATTAAGACATTATTAATTTAAAAATGGAACCATTCCAAAGGCAAATGAAGACAAATCAACGATTAGATGGGGTAAATTCAGAAGATAGTTTACATAACACAGGATTTTGGTATTTTAAAACATGTAAGAATAAGACAGGCAGCTTGGGTCATGAAAGGGATAACGGGGTGACTTAGGTCAAATCCAATGAGATGAGATTTGTAGGGAAATGGTGTTATCTCAAATGAGTACTGACTGCACAGGCTGGGCCTGGGTTGAAGAAACCATCTTTAGAACAGTGCTTTTGTCACTGGTACTGAGTAATAACCGTTATGCTCAAAGAATCAAGGTGTGTATGGTGAGATTACTATAGACTCATGTGTCTGTCATTTTGTAGGGCATAAGGAGCATTTCTAAAGGGAAAAGATGTATGTGCTATAAATCTTTAAACTGAGGCCATATTTCAATTCTCAGCATATTCTCAGTATTTTTAAGAAAGTCCTGAAAATTATGCAAATAATTGATCTTAAAACGTCATTTTAGAAGGTGACTCAAAAATGATAGCTGTATTAATTTTGCCAATACCTTTACCAAGGTAACCAACCTAGAGAAATCTCTTAAATAGGGATGGGGTCACCCTGTTTCCAAATGCCACCTGGGATTAGAGCTGGTCTGATCACCGGTAAGCTTGCAACTCTTGGATTTTTGTGACCCCGGCATATTTTTTTCAACGTTTATTAGTGTTTGTTTGTTTGTTTGTTTATTTATTTATTTATTTGAGAGAGACAGAGACAGCATGAGTCGGGGAGGGGCAGAGAGGGAGAGAGAGAGAGAATCCCAAGCAAGCTCTGCACTGTCAGCACAAAGCCCGACGCCCGGCTCGAGCTCACAAAACCATGAGATGGTGGTGACCTGAGCTTAAGTCAGACGCTCAACCCACCAAGCCACCCAGGTGTCGTGGCCCTGGCATATTGCAGTTCCCTATTTGAGTCTGTCAACATCTCTCGTATTATTTCAGTTACAAAATATTACATTTATATGGTGCAGTATATGATCTTTCACTGATCTATATGCTTCCTGTGACGAGAAAGATTCCCTTGCCATGTGAATTGCATATGACCTGTTTGGCAACCTTAATGGACATGCATAGCAGTTTGCTTTGCTGCACGGCACACTGGCTCTTCACAATGGACTGTGGAAGGAACACCTCCTAGTGCATGTACCTTCCACACTGCAGCACCTAAAGATGTAAATAAAATATGGTTCTTTCAATTTCAGCTTTTTGCTTTGTGTTAGTTATATATGGGAAAAGAAAATATCAGGCCTCCAGTTAGGACTTCATATCCCAGGTGGCCCACTTGCTACCTGACTTTGAGGAATCCATTTATTTTTTTCAGATTCTCACTTTACTCATTTGCAAAAAGGGACAATAGGATTGTGATAAGGATAAAATTGGTACCAATTAATTAATAAATGTGCCTGAAACATGTTTAACAACTCACTAAATCCTAACTGCAGTATAAATAAAAGTGGAAAAGTAATGCTAGCTTGCCTGTTACAGATTTCAAATAAAGCACATAAACCTTAAAAACATTACACAAATATCAGATACTCTTAAATAATATGTCCCATGCAATGTCATTATCAGCTCCACATTTTTCTTAAAATTCATCCTCATAACTTCTGTGACTCTTCTCAATTCATTGCTGTTCCAGCAACATTAAGGATTAGCATAGAAAGCCTGAGTATTGCCTCATCCCAACTTAATTCCTTAACAAATATAAATTTATTTATTGTTCTAAGATTGCAGGATTCAGCAATGCTGGGTTCTGGGTGAGTCGTGATGTTTAACGCGATCACAAGTGACTAAAGATTGATTATACTCAACTTTTGGCAAATGTAAACATAGGCAATATAATCTTTGAAAACACTAGGAAATAAAAGTGTGTTGAGGACTTGCTGGAGACTTTTTAGAATGAGACATTCCTTCCAATTCTTGTCATTTCAGACTGATGAAAATTTTGTCCTGCTTTCTTCTTCCCTTAAGTTTTCTATCTCTTTTAAGCAAATTGTATCATGGAATATGCTACAGGAAATAGAAACAGGTGCCCCTGAAAATCTGGTTCTAATGGGAATATTGTTAGTAAAGCTCCACACATTGAAGCAGACAGTGCCAGGAACCCAGACATCGGGGTCAAAGTCTAGAACAAGATAAGTAGAAACAGTTGCCTTGGGCTTTGTGGGGGTAGAGTGGTCATCTGAATGCTGCTGGATGAAATAATTGCTTTTTTCCTGAGGCAAGGATTATTGTAGTCCTTAGAACTCCTAGGCTTTTTCAAGTTTTAACATACAAGGAATTATTTGTTAATATAAAGTGAGGTGTGAGAAAATAATCTGGAATGTTCTTTTCAGTAGATTTCATAGTTAGATTCCCTGTGTTCTAACACTTTTTTGGAAAATTAAACATAATGGTATTGGTTAGAAGATATGATCCCCTGTTGACATAACCTCTATAAAGTTAATGTCAAGTGTCATTTTATTCATTCTCACACATGCACGCACACACACTCACACGCCCCTGGACACACACACCGTAGAATAAAAATGGACAGCTAGTTAACAGTGGATTAAGAACTGCTCCATAGTTACATATGGACTAATTTGTTTCTGTCCTGCTACATCATTATAGGGTTTTCCACACTATGGCCTGGTAGAGTGAATCTGAATTTAGAAAGATAAGCTGAAAATAAAAATGAAAGCAGTGGATTTCCAACAGGCAATTATCTTCCAGCTGAATTCAATCATAACAAGCAAAAACCAGATTATCACATTTGGCCTCTGCAAGTCCTTAGGGAATCTGCTACTATGCCTATGATAACCATGAATTTATGTTCCTTGGAAAGGAGGTTTTAAATTCCTTTTATACACTGTTATCCGATCCACATCGAGTCACTGACTGTGAGATCTGTGGTATAAAGAATATTTCTGGGGGCGTCTGGGTGGCTCAGTCGGTTAAGCGTCTGACTTCGGCTCGGGTCATGATCTCACAGTTTGTGAGTTTGAATCCCGAGTCAGGCTCTGTCTGTTCTGACAGTTCAGAGCCTGGAGCCCATTTCGGATTCTGTGTCTTCCTCTCTCTCCGCCCCTCCCCCGCTCACTCTCTATCTCCCTCTCCTTCAAAAATAAATAAACATTAAAAAAATTAAAAAAAAAAAGAATATTTCTGATCAGTGCCATATTTCCTCAGCATTTGCCTTAGAAGAAAAACCATGTAAAAATAAAATCCCTCTTATGCTGAATCAATGTTTTGCTATATGTTAAGATCTGGCCATCAGTGGAATGTGCCCAACTGGTGATAATTCATGCCTCAGTTTAGGCTGTGCTAATGGAAGTGAACTTCAACCCACTCTGGCCTATTCCAGCCATTTCTGGGACGTCTGAAAACCATTTCCGTGTATCTAACACAGTCGCGTTGTAACTCTGAGGTGGTTCAACAGTGGACTTGTCAGCTGCTGCCCGTTGGCATGTGGAACATTTACGTAGCAGAGTTCTTTCCTCCACTGGTAAATTCTGAACGGTCCACGTTTAAAATTCATCCCCAGAACAAAGTAGTGCGGAAGAGTGGTTTCTTGAGCTCCTGCAGTAATTTAGACTGAGTCTTATCCATTCTCAATACGCAGAGATGATGGGTTTAAACTCCCACACTGCCGCTGGGATAATGACACCAACTCAAAGCAGAAGTGTGGACGATCTAATTTCAGTCGGGTGGCAGTGAATGCTCCTGTAGAAATGCTGCCTGTCATCCTTCTAGGAGGGGTGGGGAGACGCACCGAGCCACACCATTGAGGCAAAAGCTAGTTTTGCTCTTGTAAGAGTGTGATGTGCAGTCTGCACTAAGCACCTCTTCCTTCTGACACATCCTAGGCTCTTCTCCCAGCACTGTTGATTTGGTAAAAAGAGTTGAACTGGGCATTGATTCAATTCCAAAGAGGAAGGAAAGACCTTCTAATTTATTTCTAATATATTTCTTTATGTTAGCTCCTGCCACTGAAGGATTTTGCTGTTGTTGTTCTGCAGGGTGAATGCATGATGGTAAGTGAAGAATCAGAGAGGCCTTGGGTTTAAATTCTAGGTCTGCCCTACTAGCCCTGTGAGTGCAGGCAAGGTTCTTAACCTGTACGCTTGAGTTCTTTTGTAGTTAAATGAGTACCCCCAACCTGCCTGTGTTATTCTTACAACTGCATGAGATCACACAGTAAAACAGAAGACCAGGCAGAATAGATGGATACCAGTTCATGACTGGTACAGTTGTTCACATGTTTATCCTCGCTCTGTGGGCTGGACAAAAGGTGTTTATGAGGGTGTGTGCTTGGGGTGCCTGGGTGGCTCAGTCAGTTAAGCATCCAACTCTTGATTTGAGCTCAGGTCATGATCTCACGATTCAGTTAGTGAGTTCCAGCCGTGAGTCGGGCTCTTTGCTGGCAGTGCAGAGCCTGCTTGGGATTCTGTCTCTCTCCCTTGCTCGCTCACACACACACACACACACACACACACACACACACACACACACACTGTCTCTCTCTCTGTCTCTCTGTCTCTCTTTTTCTCAAAATAAATAAATAAACTTAATATATATATATAATATATATATTTATATATATATACAAATATATATATATATATATATAAATATATATTTATAAATGTGTGATCTTGTATGACTTTTCCAAGGAGAATTGCTTCAGGATACTTTAAATCCCCCACCTTGTGACCAGATGCTCAGAGTCTTTGTCTCCTTCTGTAGGTTCTGTCCTTTCTGAAAACAACTTACATCATTTCTTGAATAATTTTCTGTTCCTACTCCACCTGACAGAAAAGTTCAGAGGTGGCATGGTTTCCATGGAGACCTGGAGAGATGCCGTAACTAGGTGATTGAACGCCGAAATAATTTTGAGGAACCAAAAATATCAAAGAAGCAAGGACTGCTCAGGTTGTAACAAAATACTATAGACTGGGTGGCTTTACCAACAGAAGTATATTTCCTCACAGCTCTGGAGGCCAGAAGTCTAAGACCAGGGTGCCAGCATGTTGGGTCCTGGTGAGGCTCTCTTCCTGGCTTACAAATGGCACCTTCTCACTGTGTCCTCACATAGCAGAGAGAGAGAGAGGGAGAGAGAGCACAGGCGCTCAGGTGTCTCTTGTAAGGACACTAATCCCATCACGAGAACCCCACCCTCATGACCTCAGCTAAACCTAATTACCTCCCAAAGGCCCCATCTCCAGATAACATGACATTGGAGGCTGGGGCTTCAACATATGAATTGATGATGGTGGGACACAGTTCAGTCCACAGAAAAGACTATGTATTGTTACTAAGAGGCCCCGTAATTGGGTGATAGAGGTGGCCAGGGCAACAGTAGCAGTCTACCACAGTGAACAGATTTCTTTCCAGCTAGCACTGGCTGCCTGAGATATCCCTTGGACTTCACATTTGCAGTGGGTGGGGGAAATTATGGCCAATCCAGGAAAGAGGAACATGGAACTCCTTAGAAGACCTAAAATCCAGCCCCAGGTCTGCCTCTTGCCTCTTGCTAACTGTGTTGGGCACATCATTTGGGTTTTTTTTTTTTTTTTTTTTTTGAACCTCAGTTCCCTTATCTGTAGAATGAAAATCAAAAGGTCTCTTCTGCCTCCCTTGAAGGGTAGTTGTGGGAATCACTTAAGACATTGTATGTAAGCAGGCTTACATACAGGCTCTAGCTGGAGAGCAAAACTCTCAATAATGCTGTGGAGTTTGAGTTTTCAGTTACATGAGAATTACCCAGGGTGCTGGTTTAATGTATAGATTTCAGGGCCTCACTCCATGAGTTCCTAATCTATTTGGCCCATAATAAAGCCTGGAATATGCATTTTTACAAACATGCATGTGATGGTTTGGATAGAGCTGGACCTTAGGCCGGATTTTGAAAAATGCTGTTCTGCCCCATAAAAGGGGCAAAACCAAAAAACTGAATGAGATAAAAAAGATTTCTATCAATCTATAAATTCATTTTTCTTGGCTCACATCAGGCACACACATTTTTTCAGAGCGAATAAATGGATGAAGGAAGAAAGAAAAGAAGATTCACCCTCGCTGGAGTCCTTCAATTCACAGCTTCAAGTATCAGAATTTGTTTTAAGAAGTTTATAAAGTCAGTGGACAAAAGATAATTTAAGTTTAAAACATACAGAAAATAAGGTATTGTTTTTGAAATCTCAGCTCCCTTGTGCAGGATTGTGCCAATTAGGAACCATCCCTAGGTCATGAAACCCAAGGCTAAAGGAGAAAGCCTCCCTGAGCTACCTGAAGAGTCAGACATTTTAAAGTTCATGGGGAACCATTATCTTTTACTTTTAAATGTTTTGTTTATTTTTGAGAGGTGGGGAGAGGGGCAGGGAGAGAGGGGGACAGAGGATTCCTAGCAGGCTCCATGCTGACAGCAGCGGGCAATGCGGGGCTCGAACTCAGAAACTCAAGATCACCACCTGAGCCGAAGTCCCACACTCAACTGACTGAGCTACCCAGGTGCCCCTCCCTTTTTCTTTTAAATTTTATGTTAAAGGATTCCCTTTGAACTTACACATTTTGTTGGAATTAAGTGTAGGACCTTTCTGAATTGTCACCTTCTGTTTCCTGGCCATTCAGAGTTTTAAATGGAGATTTGGAATAGCTATAGAATTAGCTCTGGGGTGGAAATACAGCAGTAATTTTTAAAGCAGTATAGATTTTGGTTGTGCAGGCAGCATGTTTATGAGGTGTGGAAGCTAACAACAGAACAATGTCATATATAATGTCCTCCGTGTTAAGGGTCGCTTGCATGAGGCTTTTTTTTTACCCCAAAATTTTTTGAATTTTTTGAATCACCAGAGTCAGGCATGTTCCTGTACATCTTGATGTGAAATTCTCCAGTTTTTAGGCTTTTTTTTTTCAATCAGACCTTGTTAGAAAGGGGACAGTAAAGTATCCTCTAGACCAGGAAGATAACCTTGAGACCGAAAACTGAGGCAAGCTGGTCCATACTGTTTACACAGAGTTTTATTCAGGGTAACTTACTGACAGGGGGCATGGGGTGGGTGATGATCCAAGCTCTGCACAGCTATTCTCTGCAAAGTCCAGGCCTTAATCCCCAGATTTTATAGCATCAAGGGACATGCACAGGTCATTGTGCTGAGGTCAAAGGGTCGTTAATCTAAAGTGGAGCCATCTGTGCTGCAGAGGGACCATCAGAACAAGCCTTTGTGTACTCAGTCAGGGAATACATTAACCTCCAAGGGGCCTGGAACATGTACCCCGAGGGAGGTCATTGCATGGACATGAACGAAACGGAGGGCCAAAGATGGAGTCTGCATTGTCAGCACCCTTACAGACCTCCATTTAAATATTCAGTGTTGTTCTGAGTCCATCACAAACTACGCCATACAAAGAAACCCCTCCCTGTTCTATCACATTACTTAGTTTTATTTTCATAGCCTGTAGGGCTCTCTGAAATTTCCCTATTTCTGTATCCATTTGCTATCCTCCCAGAATGTGAAGTTTATGAGAGCAGGGACTTTTGTCTGTCTAGCCTACAACTCTTTCCATTTCCTAAAACTATACCTGTCACACAGAGAGAAGTTTAATAAATATTTTTTAATGTATGGAGAGGAGGCTGACATAATGTGTACAAATTCCACAGAGGCTCTGCATCTGCCCTTTGCCTTACACTGAAATGAGGAAGGAGGTTTGGAGGGGTTTAAATGAATCACAGCTCTCAGGCATTCTTTGTTAACTTCTAGAATTCCTTCCTCTCCCAGAGTTCTCTGACTTCGCACCATGGGCCAGGTTCCAGCTTTCATGTGGTTTATGTGTACAAATTTCAAGTAGCCAGTGAACTAGTAACTGAGTAATTAAGGATCTACTGTAAAAATGCCATGGTTTATTGTTCATTTGGGGGTTTCCATTCTACTAGTCTATGTTAAACAAATGCTCTGGTTCCTGTTTCATGTTGGAAGCAAGGTAGGGATCAAATGGGAATCTCAGGAATGAAAGCTGAATCTGTCCCTCAAAGATGAAAGTCCTTCAAGTCTGTCTACAGTTAGAAGGAAGAAGTAACAAAACCTGATTTGGGCCCCACAGGCCTGCCTTCCTAAAATGATATCCCCCTGCCTTTATTCCACATCCTTCCTTTGCTCTTTTTTTTCCTTCTGAAACATACATCACCAGACACATATCTTTGTTTTTGGAATCAGAAATAAAGATGTTTTGTTCTGAAATACTATTCAGAAGCAAGGTTAGAACCCATTATTTAGGAACAGCTGGAGGGTTAGAGCAACTTAGATCATTAGACTACTTGTTTGTCAGTGTGTCTAGCCGTGGGTGGAGCTTTAAGTTAAAGTTTGATTAGTCAGGCAGAGGGAAGGTTTGGAAAAATTGAGGAAACAAAGTGACATCTACAGAATCAGTCCAGCATAGGCACACAGGTTGCAGGTATAACAATATCTCCTAGTTAAGAAGCCTGGAGGAAACAGAAGGAAAGGAAAGGAAAGGACACAGACCAATTTCCCAAACTCACTGACATGCCTACAACTACCCTACTTGTCTCAATGATCTGGGTTTCATGCCTTCTTCTCATTTCGAAACTCTCCATCTCGTGGTTTCCCCAGACACTAAATTCCCCCACACCCTTCGAAAACATAAGCAATCTATTAAAAATAGAGCGATTTTTGGCAAGTGCTGTCTGCAACCTTTTCTTTTTTTCTTTTTTAAAGAAAACACACACCATAATATTATCTAAGCATCTTGGCTCTTCAGCCAGGGACACACACGTGTGGGAAAGCGACTTTTGGACTCACAGGAGAGAACATCAGCAATGACACTGAGAGTCGTTCACCCTCCTGTTGCTCTGCAACTTCCCACGCCCTGGTGCCCCACACACTGCTGCTTCCCATACAGCCCCTCGTGTTGCTGCACCTGTGTGATGGAGACGCTAAAAATACCTGCCAAGATGGCAGTGTAGACTGACGTTATCTCACAAGCTTTTCCAGCTACACGACATATATAGGAAAATGATCCCAAAGCACTGGCATCTTGAATGATGAATCTAGGATCAGAGGAGTAGGTCTAAGATCAAAAACAAATAGTGCCCCCAAGTAAGTTTCGAGGTCTCTTCCCCTTAGAATCAGAGAAACTCTCCTTTTTTTTTCCTTGCCAATTAATTCACCCTGAATATTAACTTAAAAATAGGTGTCTTGCTGTGTTGTCATGCATCCTTGTCACCGATAAAACTAGATTTTAATAGAAGATGATTTCAATAAAAGTATATTTTTGTCTTGCAATTGATATGGAGACAAGAGCAGCAGGGACAAGCTTTACTTATTTTCACTTTCAAAACATTATTTTAGTGTCTTCAAATATTTGGCCTAAATCTTAATGCCCCCCAAAAAATTTTGTTCCACATTTTCATGGTATACAGGCATAATCATTTTAAGTGACAATTAAAACAATCTTCAAAGCCACAACAAAGAAAGTGACATGGGAACAAATTTTAGAACCATTTGGTCGATATTAAAGGATTTAGTTATTTATTCATTGGATGTGCTAATACTTAGAAGTGTGTTGTCCAATATGGTAACTACTGAACACTTTGAAATATAATCTGAAGTAAAGATGTGCTAAAAGTGTAGAGTATACACTAGATTTTGAAGACTTAGTCCAAAAAACACGCGAGCGATCTCATTCAAAAATGCTTATATTGATTGCATACCAGAGTGATAAATTTTAATATATTGTGTTAAATGAAGTACATTATTATTTTAAAAAATTTTTTTAATGTTTTTTATTTATTTTTAAGACAGAGACAGTGCATGAGTGGGATGGGGCAGAGAGAGAGGGAGACACAGAATATCAAGCAGGCTCCAGGCTCTGAGCTGTCAGCACAGAGCCTGATGTGCAGCTCGAACTCACAAACTGTGAGATCAAGACCTGAGCCAAAGTCGGATGCTCAATCGACTGAGCCACCCAGGTGCCCCTAAAGTACATTATTAAAATGAATGTTACCTGTTTATATTTACTTCTTTAAATGGTGTATAGAAATTTTAAATGACATGCGTTTCTGTTGGACAGTACTGCTTTAGATAAGTAGTTTTCTGGTTAGTCTACTGGGAAACAGTAAAATACTATGTTGTCATGCAAGAAGAAATATAACAATTAGTTTATATGTTCTGCCCAGAGAGCTGACCAGTGCTCTTCTAGAAGAAACGAGAAAGGCACATCTGGAAAGAAATAGGCAGGTTTATTGTCTGTGCTGATTCAATCCTGAATTCCTCTTTGGCAATGTCAACAATATGAATTTGTGCTAACTAGAAGTTACTAGATCTTAAACTTTCTGGAAAGAAAAGTTTTCAAATGCACAACATGTGCAGTAGAGGCAGGCATTGTAGTGCCCTCTTAAATTTGTGGTAAATCCCAGTGTCCCTTTCTAGCCGAAGTGTATGTCTTAGAACCATTTCTGTCCAAAGATGTTAGGTCCTGCAACATCATATTTTAGATATGTTGATTCGGTGGATTATCTAGGCCGTTAGATATAGAAGTCTCTGGAGTTTTTCATTTTAATCATGTGAAATGCACATTACATGAAATTTACCATCTTAACCATTTTTAAAAATTTTTAATGTTTCTTTATTTTTGAGAGAGACAGAACAGAGTCGGGGAGGGGCAGAATCTGAAGCAGGCTCCAGGCTCTGAGCTATCAGCACAGAGCCTGACGCGGGGCTCGAACCCACAAACCATGAGATCATGATCTGAGCCGAAGTCGGACGCTTAACCGACTGAGCCACCCAGGCGCCCAATCATCTTAACTATTTTTAAGTGTATTGTTCTGTACTGTCAAGTGCATTCATGTTGTACAACCAATCTCCAGAGCCCTTCATCTTGCAGAACTAAAACTCCATCTGTACCCATCAAACGACTTCCCATTCCTCCCTACTCCCATGGTAGCTGGGCTTTTGTCTTTCTGAGACTTTTGTTCTTCTGAGAAATCTAACCAGCTTGTATGTGACTGTCCTAGAACAAGAAATATTACTACGTTGTGATTAGTATAAGTGATTCTGTACATATGGTTCTTCCTTTTTGATATAAGAAATAAGACTGCAAATTCATGCAAATGTGTTTTTCAGAAGAATCCCAGTTGAAATTGCATCTATCTTAACCCTTTCCGATCTGAATTTCTTATTCGGTCAGAATGATTTAAAATTTTTTCTTCTTTGAGTATAGTTGACACACAATGTTACATTACTTTCAGGTGTACAGCAGAGTGATTTGACAACTCTAGACGTTATGCTGTGCTCACAAGTGTAGCTATCGTCTGTGACAACACATCCCCATTAAAATACCATCCACTATATTCCCTATGCTATGCCTTTTATCCCTGTGACTTATTCTGATCCAAATGATTTAAACCAAAGCATGTCAGGAGTGACCTCCCATCCATACCCAGTAGCTTCTGCCATCTGGTGGTGCACCTGGAAGACACGGCCGTCAAGACCCTCAACATGGTCACATCACTCAGTCCACATCCCGGCTTCCAGACCTTTCTACGCAAACAACTAGAAAGGCAGAATAGATCATCAGTTCAGCCAATGACTCTTTTGCTTCCCAGGAAGTATTTTGTTTCTTTGTTTGTTTGTTTTGATATAGTAGTAACATTACTTGCTCAAATATTTTCCTTCATTCATTTATTAATCAGCAGCAGAGTTTTTTAATAGAGATAATCCAGTATAAATACCAGAGTTTTAATAAAATTTAGGCCAAAATCTTAATTAATTATAAAAATATAATAGAGATCTGATGAAATCTAGAGCTTAGGTTAATCACATTTTGAAATTCCTTTTGAAAAGTGATCTCCTAGTTAAATGTTGAAGGCTGGTATTCACACATCTGATGTGTTTCTGTTATACCAAGCGTATATAGAGGCAGCGTTTCCCTCATAGTGCTGTTTTGTCAGTTATATTTGACCCTTCGACAAACTATTTAGAGTTAACAGTTTGCCTTTTAAAACATAAACTTGTGTTGCTTATCTATAATCTAATAACTCATTCTGTGTATTACTGCCTGGTTACTGAGTATCTGCAGTGTGCCAAGCCCTGAGTGAAGTGTTGGAGATGCACTGATAAATAAGTTATCATTCTGATCCTCATGAAATACGCAAAGAAAATGAGCATGCTTTAGACTTTTCTTAGGGCTTGTTTTGTTCTGTGAAACAAGAAGAGAAATATTTGCCTGGTTTCAACATATGATAAACATTTTAAAAATTATTAGCAAATGATTTCAGAAGGAGAAAAGCCCTACGCCTCTGTAACTGGCCTTATGAATGATATCTCCCCAGTCTGTCATCATTAGCCAAGAGTATTAAGACTAATTGAAGCATTTCTTGATCCTCCAATAAGAGGAGATTCAAACATGTTACTCACATGATCTGTCATTGTACACAATAGCTGAAATCATGTGCTAGTAATCATGATCCACTAGAAAGTCTAGGAATAAATATTACCTTGATGACAAGCGATTGAATAAGCATCCTGCTACATGTGCAGAGTGGAGTGGCATTTCCTCTTGTGTCAAGCCTCCAAAAATGTCAATTTATTAATCAGAGTAGTTCAGGCGAATTAAAAAAAAATAGGAATCTAATGAAAAGGAGCATGAATAATCTACATGATGAAATCTTACTGTGCAGTGTTCTTTAAAAGTTAGCCTACAGGGGCGCCTGGGTGGCTCAGTCGGTTAAGCGTCCGACTTCGGCTCGGGTCATGATCTCATGGTACGTGAGTTCGAGCCCCGCGTCAGGCTCTGTGCTGACAGCTCAGAGCCTGGAGCCCGTTTCAGATTCTGTGTCTCCTTCTCTCTCTGCCCCTCCCCTGTTCATGCTCTGTCTCTCTCTGTCTCAAAAATAAATAAACGTTAAAAAAAAAAATTAAAAAAAAAAGTTAGCCTACAGTTAATGCCATAAGAATCTGATAAGACAACCCTAATGTTTGATTGTTCTGTCCTATATAGAAACCTTCACTCCAATGTAGTTTGTATGCAGAGAATTTGATTTGAAGTGGGTTCATATTGGACCCCTATATATTGAAGTGCTCAGCGCATCTCCTAGTCAGAGGTACCTGAAAGAGAGTCCCATGGAGCAGCTCCAGGAGCCCAGGATCTCAGCACTTCCGTACCTGGGATCTATTCCAACTCGTTCTTGAACTCATTGTGTGGGCTTGTGTGAGACACTTAATCTCCCTGAGCCTGAATTTCTTCGTCTACGAAACAAGGGGGTGGGCTCAGCATTCTGATTTTACAAAATCAGAATAATATAAAAAGGAAACTGGAGGCTTGTAAATGTTATTTTTGGTGTGTTTTCATTGACTGTCTGGTTCATCATGATGCCATGTCATAGCAATATTTCTATTGTAAAGTGTTCTGTTCCAGTCAGCCAGAGTCAATCAATGTTGAGGTTAACTTTCTCTGACTGTATCGATCGGGTGAGATAGTTATACCCAAAGGTGGAGGAAGGAAATAAATTCCTTCTACCAACTTAGGTCATAAAGATGCCCATCACGATTTAGTGGCATTTCTCCTCCTTTGACCTTCTGAAGTTGACATGACTCAGGAGTGCAGATACTCAACTTCAGCCTGGAGGAGGGGCCAGTCAGGAGTCGTGGGAGTCATCTCAGGGCCTCAGGAAGCCCGCACTGAGGAAGGGGTTGGGGAGAGGACTGAGGCGTCATTTACTGAAACAGGGAGGGTGGAGACAGAAAAGGCAGCAGTGAAGGCTCTGGTATGCAGTTACAGGTTTTTTTTTCTAATGGAGGGCTTTAGAACCCCAGCCATTTGGACACATTTCAGGGGACAGCGAAGAACCCAAAATGTTTTACAAAACATTTTGGAAGGAAGGTTGATCGGTTGTTAGGGGAAAGATGAGTCATGACTTTTTGAATAAACTGAAGGAGGGAGGCTTCTAGCACACAGGAAGCTTAGACCAGATTTCAAAGATTACCCATTTGTAACATTTCAGAACAGACAGCCTGCATTTCATTGTTGATTTGGAAAGAAAAGGAAAATGGTTCTCAGTAGTAGTGTATTCACATGGCTTCTTCTGAGGTTATCAAAGTGAATTTACAAGCATCTTTTTTTCTGTTTTTCACGTTTCTGTGAAAGAAAGTATTTGGGTGCAGTGCGATCTGTTGAATAAGTTTTAAATCTGTTTTTCTAAAAAAAGTATCAAATCCTACAGCTAACATTTATTTTCCTGGCTGTATTCTAAATGAATTACCTGTATTAACTAATTCTTACAACATCCATTGGAGGTAGGTCTGTTCGTCTCCCTATTTGATGGATGAGGAGAAGTCATGGGGAAGTCAGGTGCCCAAACTCTCAGCTCTGAAGGGTCACACTCAGGCTGGCCCGTGAGATGTGTTTCCATTTCGTAAAGTGTCCCCTCTAGCCACTGCTCCCTGAGTGTCCTCATGATCACCCCTTTCTTCTCACAGACAGCCAAATGTTTCAGGGCTAAGTGTTCATCAGCACATAAGCCTATGTTCATTAGGTAGAGTGGTTTATCTGGTCCACAGCTAATCCTATAAATCACTAGGAGACACAGAGCTAAAAACCATGCCTCCTCCCTTTTTTTGTCCCCTCCACCCTACTATTTAAATACTCTAGCTTATGTGATGTTCATATTAGTAAAATATTTAAACATGAACTATTCTACAAATGCATGCTAACTTCTTAAACATCTTTATTCTGCCCGATGCATGCTTCACTTTCTGTACTGGTCTGTCAGTCAAAGCATATGGAACTAGACAATTTTGAGGGAAAACTTCTCCAGTTATCTCTATGTTCAGAAAATCTGGGAGAGCAGCCTAAAAGAGGAAGCACACATTCAGTGCCTTTCCCTTGACTGAAATGTCACTCAGCCATGGTACATAGTCCCTTTGTGCCTGTGGAAACACTCTTTTTTTAAAAAAAAATATTTTAATGTTTATTTTTGAGAGACAGAAACAGAAGATGAGTGGGGGGAGGGGAAGAGAGAGAGAGAGACACACAGAATCTGAAGCAGGCTCCAGGCTCTTAACTGTCAGCACAGAGCCTGACTTGGGGCTCGAATCCACAAACCGGTAGATCATGACCTGAGCTGAAGTCAGATGCTTAACTGATTGAGCCATTCAGGCGCCCCATGGAAACACTCCTTAACAACAAAAAATATGATACTGTTATGGTTCCGTTGTACATTTACAATCTCCTATACATTTTATAAGCCTGAGATGGCTTTTAAAACATTTTTTTTTTCCCTCAGAGGTATGTTTTTTACATGGTGGAGGCTTCAATTCATCTAAATTATCATTTCTAAGTACAACGTTCACTAGCTTTAGCTAAATGAGAAAGAAAATCTGAATTTACTCAAAATCTTTGTTGTCCATGTGGTAGGTATTTTCACATTTGAGGATTTTGTTTTCAGTCCAAAGGAGAAAAAAAGTTATTCTGAATAAATGCTAGTATTGAATTACCAGATGATACTATTTTTTTTTTAATTTAGTTTGAGAGAGAGAGAAAGAGTGTGAGTGGAGGAGGCACAGAGAGAGGGAGAGAGAGAGAATATCCCAAGCGGGCTCTGAGCTGTCAGCACAGAGCCTGATGCAGGGCTCGAACTCACAAACCGTGAGATCCTGACCTGAGCCGAAATCGAGTCTTACCACTTAACTGACTGAGCCTTCCAGGCACCCCCCCCCCCCCCCAGGTGATACTATTCAAGGAAAGAACATGGGGACAGCACTGTCAGCTGCAGAGAGAGAGTTCTGTGGGGACTTCAGCTTCAGGATCAGAACTTTGCAGTGTCCTGAGAATGCGGTCACACAGTACATGTAATCTTTTCAAAAACAAGATACTTAAAAGCTTAAACTGCCAAATGTCACCAGAATCAAAAAGCAATTTCAAAATCAGCCTAGCAATTCTATTTCTATAGAAAGGCTACCACCCAAAAGAAAACCTAGAATCACTCAGAAGATTGAAATCACATTTATTAATGTGGCACACACATTAGTTCTGGTGTCTGGCCGGAGAGCTAAGGAGGGCAAGGGCTTGGCTTGAATATCTGCACACAAGCCACCTGGCCCGGTGTGCAGCCCCAGAATGCCTGGGCACACAGCCCACAGCCCACCCTAGGTCATCTGTCCACAAGTTTTGTGCTGCTAGTCCCTCGGGGGACCAGGAACCTGTGCTTGTTCAGCAAACCACAAAGCTAAGGGCGCATTTTACGGCATGATCTTAAGTGTCTTTTGAAACTGATAAATAATCCATCATATTCAGAGCACCTTTGGGCTACTTATGTGTATAATGTGTTGCATACAATTAAGTGACTAACCTCTGTGTTGGGTACAGAGGGTGTCCATAGAGCCAGCTCGTATTGAATTCCTGTTATTGTTATTAATAACATGTATCGAGCACCAGCTCTGTGTAGACAATGTGCTGAGCCCTCTGATATATATTTAATATGATTTTCTTAAAAGGATCATTATCCCCATTGTAAGGATGAAGCGCAGAACCTTGGAAGCAGAAGAGACATACTAAGCTCCAACCAAGAGGGGTGGTGGGGTCAAGACTTTAATCCACACGTTCCGATTGCAGAGTGGGTGCCCTCAATCATCACTCACACTGCCTTCTGTTGATGTGGCAAATGCAATGTCAGAAACCACATTCTTCCACTTGTCCCTCATAAGAACCCTGTGAAAAATATTTGAGGATGGTGAGACGGATCTTGAACAACTCTCTTAAACAACTGGTATAAGGAGGAACCATCTATACATCTATAAGATGTAGACACGCATGTTCTGATGCCATAGCCACTCCTTAACCAACCAGGATAAAGGGGGTACTGAGGGCTATTGTTCTGGGTAGATGACCTTTACATGCTATTTATGAAGTATTTAGAAGACTGCTTTACCTCAGGTAGCAGTTCTCCCATCCGTTTGATAATGCCTGACATCTGAAAATACATGCTGACTTCCTTTACTTTACCTTGAAGTTTTGATCACTATAAAAATTTTTCCTTATCCTTTTTTTTAAAGTGTATTTATTTACTTGGAGAGAGAGAGAGAGCTTGTGCATGTGAGCAGGAAATGGGCAAAGAGAGAGAGGGAGAGAAAGAATCCCAAGCAAGCTCCATGCTGTCAGCTCAGAGCCCAACATGAGGCTTGATCTCACAAACTGTGAGATCATGACCTGAGCTGAAATCAGGGGTTGGACGCTTAACCATCTGTGTCATCCAGGAGCCCCTGTTCCTTCTCCTTTAACCTTATCAGTCACATATAAGTTTATCACACTTTTTCATGAAAGCAGGTATTCATGCAGAAAAGGACACAAAAATAGAGGATCCTAGGTGCTAAGTCTAGAGGTCGCTAAGGAGTGAAGATAAAGGGCAAGAGGGGTTTAGCCTAATGATTAACAGATGCTAAAACACTTTCTGGGGGTGCCTGGGTGGCTCAGTCGTTAAGCGTCTGACTTCGGCTCAGGTCATGATCTTGTGGTCTCTGAGTTCAAGCCTCGCATCTGAGCTGTCAGCACAGAGCCTGGAGCCTCCTTTGGATTCTGTGTTTCCCTCTCTCTCTGCCCCTACCCCCCACCTCAAAAATAATTAAAAACATTTAAAAAACACTTTCTGGAGGTTTTAAATTTGGATTTTCCTGTATATCTAATTATTTTATAAATCAAAGAGAACCTTGTTTCCAACCTAAATTCAGTAGAAAGTATAAAGTCAAAAATCAAGGTACAGTCAGTTCTGCTGTGTGCTTATTTAGAAAATACATTTGATATGTTATGGGACAGTTTGAGCATAACAGAATTTCTTGTTTTCTTATGCATGATTTGGTCCATGATAAGCACTAATGAATGCATAAAACTGCACCCAGCTGAAACATTAAAAAAAAAAAAAAATTTAAACAGGGCGCCTGGGTGTCTCAGTTTGTTGAGCATCCGACTTCAGCTCAGGTCATGATCTCACAGTCCGTGGGTTCGAGCCCCGTGTCAGGCTCTGTGCTGACAGCTCAGAGCCTGGAGCCTGATTCGGATTCTATGTCTCCTTCTCTCTCTGTCTCTGCCCCTCCCTCGCTTGTGCTCTCTCTCTCAAAAATAAAGAAACATTAAAAAAAAATTAAAAAAAGAAAAAAACTGCACCCAGCTGGAAGGGTGAGCTGCACGCATCTCTAACATTCGCCTTTTTTTACAGCCACTTCAGCTCCCTGTGTGTGTTGGGAGCCACACACACCCATATCTGGGGTTCCAGTTTGCTTCCTACGTTCAGATCACCCTCCACCGTTCAGATCACCCTCCACCGCCCCCCCCCCCCCTCACAATAACTCACAAGCTGCAGTCCTTCCAAAGCCCACTTCCATAAGCAAACTGCAGGTCGTTTCAAGATAAAGTGTTATATTTATTGCAGTGTTTATGTATTTCGGAACCATTTAACATGCGTAAAGTTTTGCTACCATGTTTATTAGGTGGCTTTTTCCCTAATGTTTCACTGCTGTGGTTTCTAAGCATCCATTTTTCTCATGAGCCCTGTGGTTTTTACTGTGCGATTTTGCATAGCATGGTGCTCTTTCGAAGCCATGTGTAATGCTATAGCAGAACTGTCTTGTGTCTTATTGTGTGGACTGTGTCCCTGTTGGGGAGTGTGTGTGCTATGCACCGAAGGAGTGGCCGACATTATCTGAAGCACTTCTTTTTCACAGTGGTTTATCAGGTTAGCAGGTTTCTCCCAGGAAGAAAGTGCTAACCAGGCATCAAAATCACACTTTTTAGGAGAGTTTCTAGAGGATTGATTCTTTAGATTGGTATCTCAAGAGAACTCGTGCTAATAAGTCTCTGCAGTGCGTTGAGAGGCGGCTTTAAGGTAGGAAAGTTTTCACCTTTGCATTCACCCTTTTATCCTTGATAATATTGGGAGTTGGTGGATTTCTCCTAGGGTCAACATTTGGGAACAGGCCTAGCCCTGTTCTGTGCACACATGTGTTGTTGAATGTGCTTTTTGAGCCATGTCAACTCTGGAAGGAAATGTAACTGAGGAGAGTCAAAACCGTTGTCAGGAAGGGAGTGGAAGACAATCACACCAAGGACAAAAACATGAAGACATTTGAAGCACTGTGCCACAATAGCTCTGACATAAAGGAAAGCCAGATGTGGTAAATCTAGGTAGGGTAAGTCCGGGACTTCTGAAGAACAAATTGCAACTCATACTCAAACAGTTAGAGAAGGTTCAGGTGTTAGCAATGGGAAGAATCCCACTGATAGGAGGAATAGATTCGTGGTGGTTGGTAACTCCTTATTTAGAGAACTGATGTCACCAGAGGTTAATCTCACTTCTGTTTTTATCCGCCTGAGGCAGGCTCTCTCTTCCTTAGAGTTCTGTGGCTTCCAGAAGCTCCAAGCTTCTATAATATCCTCTTAGCAATCCCAACAGAATACAAATTTCTCTATCCCAGAGTCCACAAACAATAGTAATGGTAATGATGGTAACTCAACACTGGGCTATATTGGTCTGGTGTGAATCACGCGCTGACTCCTCAGTTAAGCGTAATAGGTAGTGTGGCAAGGGGAATGTGATGCTCTGATTGGTGTTCAATTTTGAGCCAGGAAAGGAGTAAATTTCACTTGAATCTACTTTCAGTTCACTGAAAGTAGAAGATAAGTTCCTCAAAGAAAATGACAGTGTTGTCACCAGAAGGGGATTGGGCTCTGGATATGCAAGTGTAGCAGATGACCACTCTCAGAGCCTCCTAAGCCAGCCATTGTGGTAGCCACTGAAGCTAACCACGGGCAAGAGAGTGCATTTACAGTGAGTTTACACTGGTTTAGAGAGTGGGAACATTAACTGAATGAACACCCAGACGAGGAAACTGAGGCCTACAGAGTTGACTTCCCTCCCTTAACATCACACAGCTAGTTAGAGGCAACACAGTGTCTAGAAACTTTGGAATCACTTCAATACCAAGGTGCTATCTTGTCCTATTCCTCACAGAGGGCTAACCCATTTGAAGCATGAGTGTCTGTCAAATGTACAATCATGTAAGTTAATATTGTTATAACCAGTTGTATTCTGGACCTGGCTTGCACCTGCTGGTGAGAAATGTCCTTACTAAGTGTTCAGTGAAATAATACTAATAGCTTGAAATCAGCCATGGCAGGGACAGTGACACCATAGAAGTTGACAAACATGAGAAACCAGACCTCTTCCCCCAAGAGCTGGCTATCAAACATTTGCCCCCACACTATTAGTTATAATGGCCATAAGAAGTTAATCTTAAGGTAAATTGTTGTGCACAGTATTTAATAAAATTCCCATAATTGTTAACATAGATGGAGAGAGATAACAGGGTAGGAAGTTAATAAGCTGTATAAAATTTTTGTTTCTTTTTCTTTTCATTCTACTCCAAATCCAGAGGTCTTCAACTTTACACACTTGGTACAATTGATACTTCATTTCTACATTTAGTGCACGGTGATACAACTGCCCCTGTCTAGTATCTAGGCATCTGTAGATGGCATGTATGAACTTCTAGGTACTGACTTGACCTCACGAATGTTGATTTTTTTAACGTAACAAATAAAAGGGCCACACTTTAGGTATGTTCTTTTTTAACAGTGCAGACTGGTAGCCAATCTCCCATGCTACCAGATTTGTTAGCATTGCCCTTTCTACCACCAGGCAGTTATTTCGATAAATGAGGAGAAAGAAGATACATAGAGATACCCCTTTATATCATAACTCTGATGGGAATAAAAAGGCATTTGTATTCGTTTGCTAGGGCTGTCCTTAACAAAATATTACAAACTAGATGGCTTAAACAACAGAAATTTATTGTCTCATAGTTCTGGAAGCTGGAAGCCCTAAATCAAGATGTCAACAGTGTTGGTTCCTCCTGAGGTTGTGAGGGAAGAAATCTGTTCCAGGTCTCTCCTAGCTTCTGGTGATTTGCTGGCCATCCTGGTGTTCTTTGCCTTGTACTGAATCATCCCGATTTCTTCCCTCATCTTCCTGTGTGCAGGTCTGTGTCCAAATTTCTCCTTTTCATGAGGATATTAGTCATATTGAATTAGACCACCCTAATGACCTCACCTTAACTACATCTGTAAAGACCCTATTTCCAAATAAGGTCATATTCTGAGTTACTGGGGGGTTAGGACTTTTATATATCTTTTTTAGGGGGTGGGGGCATAATGCAACCCATAACAACATTGTAATTAAATTGTTAAATTGTCAGACATTAATATCAATACATGAACAAACGTTCTTTGTCAAGCTAGTCAAGAATGAAATAGAAATAAATATTTCATTCTTTCAAAAAAAAAAAAAAAAAAGGCCTTTAGCCTTGTGCCGGTACCTCCTTTGTCCAAGCACAGCCTTAATTTTAGGACTGGGGTCAGCTGACTTTAACCTACTGCCTGTTACTGTATATGGTCTCCCAGCCTAGAATAGTTTTCACATTCCTGAAGCGCTGAAAAAAATCAAAAGAAGAATATTTCATGACAAAAGAAATGCAGATTTTGGTGCCAAGGAAGTTTTAATGGATCGCAGCCTCTTTCATTTGCATAGTGTCTATGGCCTCTTTCACACTACACTGGAGGAGTTGAGGAGTTGTGAAAGAGACCATTTGGTCCACAAAGCTTAAAATATGTACTATGTGGCCATTTACAGGAAGAGTTTGCTGATCCTGCTTTTAGGATGCTACTTTTGTGAACTACACCTCACACAACTAATTGCTGCCACTCCTGCATAACACAGCCTGGCCACCCTGGCAAATAAGTTATGATGGTGCCAGCCTTCGTGCTGTGAGGGGATGTTTTCATTCATGAGTGATAACACCATCATGATTTGGCCTGATCTGTTACTATGAGAAGAATTACGCAGTTAATTGGTAAGCATGTAATTAAGAAACTGAATCAACACCCCTATAATGGGCATGCTTAATGTTCCATTGACAAAATTAACTCCTGGAGATCAAAAAATTGTGTTCATTTTCACTTCTAGCCTTCCCCCCAATATGGCAGCATTTTGATAAACATAACCTCCATGTGTAACTGTTATCTTGGAATAATTCAGTTCAGCTAAATTCAGTGGGTTTGTGTTTTTATCCTTTTTGTATTAGTTTTTTCTTGCTGTCCAAACAAATTACTACTAGTGGCTTTAGACACATGAATTTATTATCTCAGAGATCTGTGGGTCTGAAATCCAGTAGGTTTGACTGACTTCTCTGTTCCTGCATTCCTTGCCTGAGTGTCTATAGTCAAACTACCAATGGCACCTCAAATCCTTCTCAAGCTTCAAATCTCTCTGACTTCTCCTTCTGCCTCATCTTGCCCACTCACAGACAAAGAACATTCTCTGCTTGTAAGGGCTCATGTGATTAGACTGGTGCCTTCAGACAATCCAGGATAATCTCCCTATTTTAAGGTCTGTAACCTTAATTACATCTGCAAAGTCTGTTTGCCATGGAACTTAACATATTTAGGTTGCAGGAATTAGAGCATGGGTGTCTCTGGGGAGCCATTCTGCTAACACACCTTCTATGGGTACCATCTTTCTAACCTACACATTCTGCGTCTCTTTGTTCCCCCTGGAGCCTGGGAGATCAGCACTTGGCCCTGATGACTGCACTCCCTCACTTGTCTAAATCTGGTTGATGTCCAAGTTTGGAAGAGTTCTTAGACTTGATCCAAATGTGTGAAAACTTGAAGCGTTCTGAAAGTTCAGTCTCAATTATAATTTCATTTAGGAAGTGCTGGATAGCTAACTGGGAGGGATTCCCAGCAAGATGGAAGGGGAAATAGTCATGCTGTACTTCTCTTTCTGTTCAGTGACTGTGATTGCAGTACTGAGAGAGAACTCAGAGAGAATATAGACCAGGGCTTCCCAAATGCTAATGTGCTCATGACTCAGCTGGGGACCTGGTGAAGGTGCAGATTGTGATTATCTGGGTCTGGAGTGGGATCTAACCCTCCACATTTCTACCCACTTCCCTGGCAATACAGCCTCTGTCATTCCTTAGGCCACACTTTGCATGGCAAGAGTTTAGACTGTGAACAAAATGAATGAGTTTTTTCCCAAAGGGTTGTCTCCTTTCCCATATGAATTGTGATGTCTAGATTAAATATATTCACATTACTGGGAAAGTTAAGTGGCCCAGCTTCATTATTTTTTCTTGGCTTCGGGATTTAAATATAATTCTAATGATGCCTTATTCCCTCGGTCAGGAAGAACAACCATGAGGAATGCCATTAGCTCTAATCAACTCAAATCTAATTAAAGAGAATAATAAGTTTATCAGAGAATACATCAAGTTAAAATTTGGACGGAAATAGGGTCTTGATGGGGTTAGCATAAGGAAGATAATGTCTTTAAAATGTTTTAAGTATAATTGGGGAATGGAGACAATACGGTCCAATAATTTGTGTTGGTGGGGAGACATTGAGGGCTGGGCTGAAATATTCCCTTCATTCTCTCCCTCCCCTAAATCTCTTCTAAGCCACCTGGAATTCTCAAGGAAGCCCAGAAACATGCTGGCTTCTGCCGTCTTGGGAGCTGATCTAAGCAGTGTGATTCTGAAATCCTTACCACTAGTTGGAGCACCTGGGTGGCTCAGTTAGCTAAGCATCCAACTTCAGCTCAGGTCATGATCTCACAGCTCGTGGGTTCTAGCCCTGCGTCTGACTCTGTGCTGACAGCTCAGAGCCTGGAGCCTGCTTAGGATTCTGTGTCTCCCTCTCTCTCTGCCTCTCCCCCACTCGTTCTCTCTCTCTCTCTCTCAGAAGTAAATAAACATTAAAAGAAAAAAGTTTTTTTGAAATCCTTACCATTAGTGTAACTGCCCAGGTCTGGCCTGGATGGATATAGCACAGGCTCCACTTTCAAACCTGTGGGGGAAACCTAATCCCTTCGTAATGCTTTTTGATTCCTGATGCTGGGCATGAGGGCTGGGCATTCCTGTCTGTGTTTGTTGGCAAGGCTGGACCCAGATGGGCATCCTCTCCTCTTTGGCAGTAAGCTGTAACTCCTGGCTGAAGGTAGGCAGGTGAAGCACCCAAGAGGCAGATGTCATCTCTTTGACCTTCAGAGATCGAAGGATTTGAGAGTGTTTCTGAAGCAACACAATTCAATTCATGTGACATTCTGAAGCATCAAGATTAGATTTGGTTACCATCAGAATGAAGGAATTACCATCCTCCTGACTTTTTATCCTGTCACTCAGCTGAGTTTGCCTGATTGACAGAAAAGCCCCAGAGGAATTCCATGGGATCCTTCTTGGGAATATGGAGGCCAGAATTGATTGGACAGTGCCCTTATCTCTGCCCCTGAGATCTCACCCTGTGACAAGAGGAAATGTTCCTGGTCTTCCCTTTTATTCTCTCACCTCCGGTATCATCGGGTTTGCCTCTGGCTGTTTTTGTAGATTGGGAGTACTGACAAAGACTGGTAAATACACTGCGTTGTTAACTATGAAGAAAGGTGCTGAAACTTCATTTGGGGCATGAAATGTAAAGGAGAAAAGATAAGAGTCTGTGTCAAAGAAGCATCTAAAAAAACTCCCAGCTGCCTGCCTTCTGACCAAAGGCATTTTATAATCCATGAGTTTTCTGTGGCATGGTGGTTAACAGGGCAGTCTTCAGAGAGAAATGGTCTGGTTTTGCCTGCCACTTGTGCCACTTTGGACAAGTTCCTTAATTAATTTTTAATTAATTTTAATTAAAAATTTTTTAGTTTTCCTAGTCTATCAAATGGGAATAGTAATACTCCCTTCATAGGGTTTTTGTGAAAACCGTAAGTTTACATATCTGAGTGACTAGAATGGTATCTGACACACATGCGTGATCAGTGAAGGTTAGCTCTTGCTGTTGTCAGTTTTCTGATGTTCAGAGAACTTGAGGCAACAGCAATGGAATCAGAAGACACGGGGTCAAATCCTGACTCTTGGCACTAATTTGGGCACTATTTCACAGTGTCTCTGAAACTCCTTGTCTATAAAACAGGGAACACAGTGTCATCTCCTATGGTCATAGCAAGTAGAAAGGATAATTTACATGAAGAGTCTGGCATGCATTTGTCACTTGGAAAGAAGTGGTTGAAGTCCAAATCATTATAGCGAATATGTACTTCTAAAAGGTACTCAATTAACTGAGAGCAAGCAAACTAGCTTTTTATCTAAATTAGAAATCTGTTTGCAGATGAGTATCTATTATGAACTATGGAGCGGATTGCAGTTTTTCTCTAGTTAGCTCTAATCCTTTCATTTTGATTGGATTAGGTTGTAATCATGAGAGCGCCGTTTATTAAATGCTTTACATGCTTTATCCCATCTGTCCTCACCACGTGAGGCAATATTATGGTAGTGAATATTATGATCCTTTTTTTAAAAAAAAATTTTCTTTAATGGTTTTATTTATTTTTGAAGGAGAGAGAGACAGAGCATGAGTGGGGGAGGAGCAGAGAGAGAGGGAGACACAGAATTCAAAGCAGGCTCCAGGCTCTAAGCTGTCAGCACAGAGCCCAATGCGGGGCTTGAACCCACAAACTGTGAGATCATGACCTGAGCCGAAGCCCTATGCTGAACCGACTGAGCCACCCAGGCGCCCCTATGATCCTTGTTATACTACATATTAAAATCTGCAGCTCAGAGGAGTTAAGTAACTTGCCCAAGGCCACATGTTACAGAGAAGCAAAGGCAGGGCTGTTACCCAATTCTCTTGGACTCAAAAGACAGTGATGTTTACAACTATGATGTTCTCCCTTAACTAAGTCAAGTCTTGCTTTCCTGGAGCAATCTTTGTCATGACAGTTCAAATTATAGAAGATCAGGTCTTAATTTTATTTCAAAGTAAGAAGCAATGTAGTCAAAGGAGAAGAACAAAGAGCCATAAAAATTAGGTGTTAACCCATTTCTGCCTCTGACCAACTCTGACATGTCTTAAGACTGAATGACTGCCCTCCAGTCTTGAAATATCTGCTTCCCAAATCATCTCCCCCAGGAGGACCCTACAGGCAGTAATGGATTGCAGGGGGAAGGGTGGTGGTTGGTGCTCTTGCGTCCAAGGTGCATTTACTGAGCAAGCACATGGTTTGTATTAAGGTGCAATGCTTGTTGGGATAGTTTGGCAAGGTTGATAGAGATTCCGGAGCTAAAGCCCTTCTGCCACCATCACTAGTTGATGCAAGTCCACGGCCTTTGACTCAGGCTCTGCTAACGATAAGCAAAAGGACATGAGCATGAAATGGTCTGCTGCCTGGGGGAACCCAGAATTTAGCAGCGTTACCAGATTAAAGCCGGCTGCAAAGAACAGTCCTACTCTAAAGGAACTCTGTAGTTTTTAATAGCCTGTATTGAGAGAGCTAATCTGTTTTTGCTTGGCAAATTGTACTAAGGGATGGCAGTTTAGCTCATTGCTTTTATAAACAATGCTTTTCCTCCTCTTTCTGAACAGATCCCTTTTTATAGGGAAATTAGAGCTATCAATCAATCCAGAGTGATATAGTCACTCTTTTCCAGTTACTCTTTCCAGTTATTCTTTCCATCAGATGATCCCTATTAGCTAACGAGGAGCATGTGTATAGGCTGCTAGACGAGGGGAATGAGGAGGAAATGTGTGCAATGTTGCTGGTGACGCTAATGAAGCAAAGATAAGCTTCAGTGCTCATTGTCACTATTAGGTTCGTCCTCTCTTTCTCTCCCCCTCTCCCTCCCTTTCTCTTATGTTTCTTTTTAAATAGCTAATTCTTGGAAGACCTCTCCAAATCCCTCTTCTTTCATATCTTTTACATAAAAATTCCATTTAACAGATAAGCTGCCCCATTTGTTATGAACTTGACTGAAAGACTGTTAAACCTACAAGTCTTGAAAGACTTGTCATCAGCCAAACATGAGAACAGAAATCAGAGTGGGTGCTGAAAAGCCTACCAGAGACCAGATTGGAAGGTAATTGAGTGAGATAAAGAAGATAAAGAAGATGAAGAAATGGGTTTGAAAAAAAAGAAAAAACTAAAGGGATAGTTGGGTAGGTGTTTCCTTGTTTCTCCTCTTACCAACTGCAAGACGTTGACCAGCTCATGTTCTCATCTGCAAAATGGGAGAATCATAATGCCTATCTCATACAGCTATGAAGATTGGTTGAGAAAGTGAACGGAAAGCAGTTAACACATGTTAACACTTACATCTATCCACTATTGTTGGAATTCTCATTCTTTTCCCCAACACTAGTAATTAGAAATTCCTACCACAGCCATTCAGAATTCTGCAAGGGATCATTTAAGGTCCCGTGGGCTTTGCAAAGGCTCAGAACTCATTCTGTCATCTCTTCTTTTTGTCTCTTTGTCTTTCACAATGCACCAGACCTAGAGTGGGTGCCCCGAGGTTTCCCCCTTTAGATACATGGAAACTTATACAGGGTTGGCACACGATCATGAAATTCAGCCTTTTTGTTATTTAATCCCCAGAAACTATTTACACTGAGGGCATGGGCCACCATGCATCAGCGGTGTGGCTAATTCTTCGGCTTCTCTCCAAAATAACTTCATGCCCGTCTCCTTTACAGCTCTGGAAAATCCTCTTACAGAAGCTGAGTTCTTCTTTTAATGAGTATTTCTAATTGTGCACTTTGCTTGTAGAAAACAAACACATATATTTTCAAGTCAGCCTTAAAATCTTGACTATTATCTAGTTTCTGCCTCTTAAACCAAAAACACACACAATGCCAACAGTGCCCCCAGACTTCTGCAAAATCCAGTTTCAATAAATTTATAGCCTTTTATAGCTGGAAGAAACTCAGAAGCCATTTGATGCCATTTTCTCCACTTTATTGTTGAAGAAATCATATTGGAGAGGTTGGATGACCTCCTAGGCCATGTGGTTGTGAAAGAGCCTAGAACTTTCCCCGCTGCACCACATTGTTTCCTGCCCCAAAATAGAAAAACTCCTAATAAAAACACCCTTGGTGCCTTTAGTCGATAAATTTCTGAAGCAAGTACTTCTGAGGCCAACTTTAGACAGTATTCAATCTATCCAATTTAAGTAGATTCATTGCAACTTCTTTGATTTCTCATTATTAACTCCAGTCATGCCCAGTGTGCACAAATTATCACCTAGAAAGTTCCTTCTTTCTATCTCCGATGATGACGCAGACTAGCAATATAAATTGGTTTTAAAAACTTGAGGTAATTTCATGGCTAACAAACCCATCATGATATAGAGGAAGCTAGGATTTGGGGGATTAGGTCCCTGATCTTTGAGGCCAATGAAGCACACCTTCCCCAGCGTGGTCTTTGTTACATCCTAGGAAAACCCAGGGCTGCACAGCTCCTGGCTCTGACTTAGCCTGACTGTTCAAGAGCTGGCTCTACCACCCACAGGGGAAGCACAGAAATATAACCAGCAAGCTCCAAATCTATTGACTAGACATCCACCAGCTAGGTTACTAATTACCAGCTCCTCAACCTTCGGGCAGAGAAACATGTTTCCAGCTCTCATTCAGTCATTTATTTTATTGATTTTAAAACTCGTTAATATTTTGCATTTTCTTTCTTTGGTTTTAGATTTCTCTGCCTCCCTCTGTGAGGGTTGCCTTGTGTTATTATTTGACAAACAGAGGCTGCTTCATTTGGCCTCTCTTCTGCCTCCACCCAGAGGGAACGAAAGCACCCCCTCCTACATAGGGTTGTCCAGGGATGCCAAGGGATGTGTGATTTCACCCAAGTTTGGCTCCTTGGGCTTCATCATCACCAGTAAAGCAGTGTTTTGGAATCCCAGCTATTTTCTAGAATCACCGACAGAGCATTGAAAACTAAACTTACTGTGGAAATCATTTTGCATTATGTGCAGGTCAAGTCATTATTCCGTACATTAAGCTTATATATAGTGCCATCTGTCAATTATATCTCAAACTGAAGGAAAGGAAAAACAGAAGGCTCTGATATGGGTCTATTTTTTAAGCTCCCAAGTTATCCTAGTGTACAGCCAGGGCTCAGAACTATGAGAGTTTTCCTTAGAGAATAAGACTAAACATAGAATAAGGAATGGAAACCCAAAAAAAAAAAAAAAAAAAAAAAAAGTGGCACAGTGTCAAACAGAGAGCCCATGGCAGAGAAGGCAGGAACAGGAGTGCATAGGTATGTCCTGGATTTTTTTTTCACTGTCTTTTCAAGAACAGTTGGTCAAATGCATCAGAGAGTATGTCTAGAGCCATAGCCTCAGGGTAATGTGGCAGTCATCCCACCCCATGATGAAGGGGCTCTTTCACCCTATTAGACAAGTGGAAGTGGGAGAAAAGAGTAGTGTGTGCTCTGTGCAATCAACAGCAACTGTTAACTCTGATTCTGGGTTTTGCTTGCTAGTGTGATACTGACTATTCTTTGTATATTGGTCTCCTTTAAGACAGTGACTTCTCCAGTAGTGGGAACGTGTCTGTCTCTAGTGCCAGACACATCACAGCAGCTCTAGATGTGCCTGAGGAACAAATGAATCTGGGAAGAATGAGTGAATGAACAGCCAAATTGTACCTATGGGGCAATCCTCTGTTTTGCTGGGTTTTACTGTGGCCGTCAATGATCTGATGTCAAGGCATATCATGGAAATGAAGTCACCCATATCCTGCTTTATCAGAGTGAAGTCCTTTAGAAAATTATATCCTGATCTTTCAGAAAGTGCTGCTTTCAATGGATATCTGTAGTAGCCCTTAATCCAGTGTGCTGGAAATGCTAATGCTGGGGAATATCAATTTAAAAAAAAACAACTCTGTTAAAAATTCCATTTTTGAGCTCTATAAAATCAGATGCTAGGTGATAAACTATTAGGAAGTCCATAAAACAACTCATAATAAAAAATAGGAAGAAGGAAATTAATTACAGTGTGTAAACTGTTAATATTACATGGGGCGCCTGGGTGGCTCAGTTGGTTAAGCATCTGACTTTGGCTCAGGTCATGATCTCGTGGTTCATGGGTGCGAGCACCAAGTTGGGCTCTGTGCTAACAGCTCAGAGCCTGGAGCCTGCTTCAAATCCTGTGTTCCCCTCGCTCTCTGCCCATTCCCCACTCGTGCTCTGTCTCTCTCTGTGTGTCAAAAAAATGAATAAACGTTAAAAAAAATTTAAAACTGTTTTTAACATTAGTACTGTCTCCTTTCTCTAAACTACAAGTTCTTTGAGTCACTTCCCATCCCACTGTTTTCTTTCTTTTCTAAAATTTTTTTTTAATGTTTATTTTTGAGAGAGAGACAGACAGACAGAATGTGAGTGGGGGAGGGGGAAGAGAGGGAGAGGGAGACACAGAATCTGAAACAGGTTCCAGGCTCTGAGATGTCAGCATCTCAGATTATGCTCAGATGTCAGCATGCTCAGATGTCAGAGCATCTCGTTTATTCAGTATGGGCCAGTTGACTATTCATGAGTTTGGCGAAAAACTTTACATTCTGAACCTAAGGTCTTTTAAATGATGCTGTTATCAGCTAAAGAATTCATTCAATTTTATATTACAAATGGTGCCAGATGAGTCTTAAGGAAAGGTCTAAAAGCAAAAGAAGTTGGTCTTTGGTGCACTCCCCACCATAATCATGGACACTTACATAGTGTTTATTCTACACAATGTTCCTATTGGAAGAGGAGGTCGGGGGAGGTGGGGTGGAGGAGATCAGAAAAAGGACAATGGAAATTTTTAAAATGTCAAAAACGGAAGCAGAAGCACAAGAGATCGGGCAACAGCTTCCTTATGTAATCATGCCATGGATGCAACTGCCTAAATTCCTTCTCTACAATCTAACAGCACTTTCCTATTTAATAAAAATTTTGATGAATCAAAGTACTGTCACGTGCTTTAATTTGGGGCTGATTATTTTCATGGTAATGGTTCTACTGGTAATATACTTACTTGCTCCCTGTTTGTAGATGCATTCATTTTTTCACATCCCCTAAAACCCCATTTTACAAAGCACCTTCCAATGTACTTGTCTTTCTGTAACTGCCTGGGTGGGTTGAATCAAACACATATCATGAATTCTTCACTCTCCGTTCGAGACAGGGACTTACTGTGTGTTTCTGTGACAGGCAAGAGAAATGGACAAATATCTTGGCACATACTTCCTTTCCTTGCTTAGTTAGCTTTTGTTACTAGCGCTTCGAGTCCTTTTAACTTTAGTTTTTATATCACGTTAAATTAGAAACCGGAGAAATTGTATACCTTTGGCTGTCCTTGAGTCGTCTGAATACCATGCGTGCCTGGTGAGTAGCGTCCATCAGAACTTAGTGATCAGGCTGTCTAGACTTGAATCTTGATGCTGCTTCTTACCAGCAGCATGATTTGGGCCAGCTACTTAACTAAGACTCCGTTTGCTCCTCGGTAAAATGAACACAATCATACCTCAATGAGACCTAAAAATTAATAAAATAATATATGTGAAGCACTGAACACAGTGCCTGGGCCAAGGGAAGAACTGGATGGGTGCTAAGTACCAACACCAGATTATTTTACGTGCAGTCATGACCGCCATAAGCCAGAAATACTTATTCAGTGAATTTTCAACTACTGATTAATCATATACTCTGGACACAAGGACAGTGTCAAGCCCAGGATTTGCATTGAGCCTTGAAGTTTAATTAGGTAGGATTTAGTTAAGTATACAGAGAGGAAGAACAATCTATATACTATCTAATATGGTAGCCTCTCATTCCATGTCACTACTGAGCACTTGAATGTGACACGTCTGAACGGAGATGTGCTGTGATATATACGTGATTTTGGAGACTTTGTGCAAAAACAGAAAATTTAAAATATCTCTTTAATAATTGAGATTGATTATATGTTGAACTGATAGTATTTCATATATATTACACTAAATGTGTTACTACAGTTAGCTTCACCCATTTCTTTATACTTTTTAAGAATATGACTCTTAGAAAATGTAAAACTACCTATGTGGCTTACATTATATTTCTAGTAGGCTGCACTGTTCTAGATGGTACAGCCCCTCGTTAAAAAGAAAATAGTGGGGTGGGGCACCTGGGTGGCTCAGTCGGGTAAGCTTCCGATTTCAGTTAAGGTCATGATCGCATGGTTCGTGAGTTTGAGCCCCACGTCAGGCTGTGTGCTGACATCTCAGAGCCTGGAACCTGTTTCAGATTCGGTGTCTCCCTCTCCCTCTCTTCCCCCTCCCCCACTCACATTCTGTCTGTCTGTCTCTCTCTCAAAAATAAACATTAAAAAAAATTTTTAGAAAAGAAAGAAAACAGTGGGATGGGAAGTGACTCAAAGAACTTGTAGTTTAGAGAAAGGAGACAGTACTAATACACACGAGAAAAGAGCCCACTTTACCTTATGTGACCTGGTTCAGAACACCTGGGGTCTTTGAGGTCACCTGTATCTTTCGTGTTCAGGTGGAGTTGGTGGACAGAGTGGTGGCAATGACTGACCTCCTCTGAAAACCCACCTAAGCAACAGAGGAATTTTCCTAACCGTTTTTGAGAACTTAACAGCACCCTGTTTGTCTGCAAAAATCAAATAGCAAAATAGCAAAATGAAGGTAAAATAGCTCACTGATGGGTCTGCAGCCTTAAGAGCCTCTTTGTTCAGCAAACAATTTTTTTTTTTTTTTTGCATTGGTTTATGTAGCATTTTGGCCAGTAGAGTTGAGACATATTCTGGAGTACTTTGTTGAAATAATATAAGATGGGAAGGAAGTAAGCTTGAATCTAGAGGACTTGAAACCAGAGGCAAAAAGGCACATTCTAAAGCTCTTAGCCCTGTCAAGAAATAGCTATTTTAACTTTCAGAGAGACAACTTTTGAGCCTGCCAAGAAAAGGAGACAAAATTTCTACTAGCCTACCAGAATTTTCTTTTCCTTTTCATAATCTGTAGAATTTGAAGTAGCTGCTCTGTGCTCTAGTTCAAGAACATGCTTTCATTCTGTTTCCAGGACCACCCAGTGGGTTCACTCCAGGTATCCTTTCCACTCACAGTCACTAAACACAAAACATCTTACACCTTCAAGCTTGGAAATGACAAAGGGAAGGATGAAAATAAGGATGGAAAGAGCAGGCCCTTTATGGAGCTTCTTCGTTAGGCCAGGCACTGTGCTAAGCATCTTCTCTTTTAATCGAGGAGGTGTGAGATGGGCTGGAACTCTCCGGGAAGTGATGTAACATGTGGAATTAGAAGCTCCCTAGTCATCCCAGGACAATGGTGACTGTATAGCATACCCCCAAACCTGCATCAATCGCTAATCTAGACAGAGACCATTTAACAGTTCCTTTCTGTCCATTTTCCATGTCTGACTCATGAAGTGGCCTGAAATCCCAGATTCACCAGGGGGAGGAAGATCCCTCTGTGATGTGTAGAATGAACCATTTACTCTGCTGAGGTGTGTTGGTCTGCCATTTTTTTTTAAGATTTTATTTTTGAGTAATCTCTGTACTTGATGTGGGGCTAAAATTTACAGCCCCAAGATCAAGAGTCTCAGGCTCTTTTCACAGCCAGCTAGGCACCCCTGGTCTGCCTTTAGGTAAGAATGTGGTGCACATTTTTCAAGACTACTCATTTCCTTCTGAGTTGCCATCACTTTGCTCACTGGTAGGTGTTTCCTTCTGGGAAATACTCTGTAATCCCAGGAATCCCTAACGGAAAATATAGACTCTAGACACGTCCTAACCAGAACTGATTTTCAGAGGACTTCTGCATGAGTAAGAAGATACATCTGATAAACAAATTCTCTTGTCTCTGAGCAGAAGCCTATAGAGAAAACTTGTTAGGAGAATATCAACCATACTTGAGGAAAATAACAGCCCTGCAAAAACATGGAGAAAGGGAGTTTAAATCGACTTTTCTCTCATGTTCTCAGCAATATGAAATTCGCTTAAATGGCACAAATCAAAAGAAATAATCTTTGTTTGCCAGTGGGTTATAGAGCTTTGATCATCAAGGGAAGGAATGGTCCTTCATTCATTGAAATATGTGTGTAGGCAAATAAGTAATAACATTATGATTGGCAACCCAAATTTGTACATAATATGCCCATGTTCTTTGGAAGCAGATTTTGTGCTGTACATGAATCAATTGTTTTTGGGCTCTGAAAACCATAATTCATAACAGAAATTTAATTACCTATGTGTACCGTAAATTATGCCAACCACATTAAACCCTGATTTTTAGAAATCCTACACCTTCTTCTCTTCAGATGAGTGCTATCTGGAAATGAAATAGTGTTTTTGTTTTTTTTTGTTTTGTCCTGACTTATACCGCTTGATGATGAAGTAACTGCTTGAGGTAACTGGTTACTTACCAGGTTTGTGTCCCATGCCAATTACTAACAGTTTGGCCAATTCTGATGGTATACAAGTGGGGGGTCTTTGCAACTAAAGCAAAAGAAGCAAAGGATGAAAATTTATTCAACTTGCAATGCAGTATGGTGGTGCCACACACTAGAACCCAAAAGTAATAATGCCCCTTGCTCCTGCAGTATTAGGACAGACTTTGCCAAATTGGAGTTGCCATGTTGAAACTGCACGTGTCTGTCTATGTATAGAACATAAACATAATCTTAGAATAGCATCTAACTAGAAGAACTCTGGATATAAAGTAGATAGCCATCGCTTTAAGTGTCATTTTTAATATATGCCAGGTGTTTGGATCTCTAACTGTATTAACTCATAATGCAGTTAAGATTTGTTGACTATTTTCCTTATACCCAGAAATACGAACTGTTCGTATTATCTCATTTAGTCCTCACAAAGGTCTGTGAGCTTATTTCTCTTGCCTATAAACAAAGAAACTGATGTCTAGAATTAAATGGCTTGACCAAAAGAAATGAAAGTCAGACTCAAATCCAAGTCAGCTGATCCCAACAAGCCCACTGATAGGCTTGTTGCCAGGAGCCAATGCTGAAGGGCTAGAGACAGGAATGCCCCAGGTTGCAATAGAGAAAAGCAAACGATGCCAGGGTTTTCTTTTAGAAAATGAGAAAAATTGTATTTGTGATCTCTGTGGAATATAAGTGAGTCACAGCCCTATAATGCAGTCTGTTGCCAATGAGCACTGAGAAGAATGTAATCAGTACCACACCAGTGTTAACCATGTCTAATATGCAATGATGCAAAATCCTAGAGCCCGTCTCCCACCTAAGAACCATGTCTTTTGGAGGTGGGGATTCACTCCCAGAACTTGGTGTTTCAGGTTCTGGAAATATACTCCAGATATCTGCTACTTGCTGCTTTATATAGGCTCCTGTTAGAGACCGTATGTCCCATTATTGGAATATGTCTTGTTTTCGGGAACATCAGAGTACTCCTGAACTCTTCATATGAGCAGCTACAAGATGGCGGTAGTGCATTTTATGTTCTCAAGTGCATCTTTTACATATGTATTTATCACAACATCAATTCTCTTAGCTAGGCCTAGTAACAAAGCTGCCATCTTCCTCTACTGCTGAAGGCAACCCCAGAGAAAGTATTATATATAGTTCACTTTGATTCACTTGGCTCGGCTCTTAGTGATATCAGAGCTTCTGGGCTCCTATTTCAGAGTAAGTTATGGGTGACCGTGTTCCACTGAAGCTCAGAGAGGACATGGGCTGCTTTAAATTCAACCAGCTAAACTGCCTGGTAATCTCAAAATTGAACCAAATACCAAGTTATGTACTGATGCTTCCAGTTGCCAGCCTTAAGCACTTGCTGAACCACACCTACTCGAAGATAAAACTCCAAAAGGAAACGTGAACAATTTTACTGCCTTTATTGGTTTTAGATACTGATCCACCAACAATATCACCTTCTCGTTAGATGACAGAGGGCATTGATGAGTCTTTGCAGCTATTGTCATTGTTACTCAATAAATATTCTGTTTCACAAATTACAAATTGGTACATCACTGAAAATGTCACCTGCTTGCAATTAGTTTTATCTTTTCTTCTTCAGCTTTTTCATTAATGTCGACAGCAAAAATTTTCACCTTCATTTTAAAACATGGACAAAAGATCCACCAGGTTGAGTTAGGGAGTGGTTTTGAGTTGTGAATCAGTTATACTTTCACTATTTTTCTAGGTGTATGTAAGTTTAATATAATCTGATGTACCTATATCAGAAATACTTTATATCTTCAAATAGTACAATATATTTAAATATAATATATATGTTAAACATATATACATTAATATTGCCATTTGAATTGCATATTATTTTGTGTTTGCATTTTTGATGATATTTAGGGTTGAATGTATTATAATGCATATATTATCAGAAGTCAAATTAAGAAATATATTTTTCCTAAACTCTTTATTTCTTATGAGAGAATATAGTGATAGTTCCTTGGAGCTGAACCCTTCCTTCCTTCCTTCCTTCCTTCCTTCCTTCCTTCCTTCCTTCCTTCCTTCTTTTTCTTTCTTTCTTTCCTTCTTTCATCTTTATTTTTGAGAGAGAGAGAATGTGAGTGGGGGAGGAAAAGAGAGAGAGAGAAGGAGACACAGAAACTGAAGCAGGCTCCAGGCTCCAGGCTCTGAGTTGTCGGCACAGAGCCCAACGTGGGGCTCAAACTCATGGATACTTAACCAACTGAGGCATCAAGGTACCCCAGAGCTGAACTCCTTCAAAGAACTGAAGAGTTGGTTTATAAATCTTCCAGCATCTATTGCTGATGAAAGAAAGACAATTTTCACACAGGGGTTATACTTCCCAAAAAATCAGATCAAAAAGTAATCTGTATTTAGCCTTTAAAAGGAAGAAAATTCTCAGGGCACCTGGGTGACTTATTTGGTTGAGCACCTGACTTCAGTTCAGGTCATGGTCTCACGGTTCATGAGTTCAAGCCCTGCGTCAGGTTCTGTGCTGACAGCACAGAGCCTGCTTTGGATTCTCTGTCTCCCTTTCTTTCTGCCCCTCCCCTGCTTGTGCACACATGCCCTCTCTCTTTCTCAAAACTAAAGAAACATTAAAAACAATTTAAAAATAAATAAATAAATAAAGGAAGGAAGGAAGAAAATTCTTACCTATGCTACAACATGGATGGACCTTGAAGACATTATACTAAGTGCAATAATCCAGACACAGAAGGACAAATGTTGTGTGATTCTATTCCACTCAAATGAGGTACCTTGAGTTAGCAAACCCTTAAAGACAGAAAGGATAGTGGTGGTTACCAAGACTTGGGGGAGAAGGAAATGGGAGCTAGTGTTTCACGGGTATGAAGTTTCAGTTTGGGATGGTGAAAATGTTCTAGAGAGGGATTCTGGTAATGGTTGCACAACAATGGGAATGTACTTTAATGCCACTGAACTGTACACTTATATATAAATGATTAAAGTAGTACATCTTATGTTATTTTTATGTTATGTGTCTTTTCCCACAATGTTTTGAAAATGCCCTTCTGACACGGTTTCCCTGTTACCTGAGAGTGTGATTCCCCGAGTCCTGAGGGGTTTGCAGACAGGAGAGAATTGGCAGGGGTGGGGATGCAGCACACATTTAATGCTGTCTGGTTTGGGGGCATATACCTTTTCTTACTTTTCAGAAGTTAGTGCAAGAGTTGGAAAAAATAGCACATTCTTCTATTCACCACAACTCTCAATATTCCTGAAAGAGGTGCTGCTGCAGTTCTGGGAAAGATGATGGAGATGCAAAAACTAATATGTTTTTATTTAAAAACACACACACATTTTTTTCCTGAAATCTTGTAAGGAAAATTATGATGATTTATATTCTTGGCCAAAGCTCCAAAATAGAAGAAGGTTAAGTAACCTCCAGATCACTCACTAAATAAATGGAAGAGCTAAAAATGGAACTAAGGATTCCCCCGACTCTTGGCGTCTTGATAAACAAGCTCACATCCTTCTCTACAGCAGCGAGGTTGGCAGGATACGTGAGGGGCTGGCAGCATGAAGAGAATCTTCCATGTCTTAAAATAGTTTTTGAGTTCTAAAAACCTATCGTGGCAAAGCAGGCTCTTACAAATGCTGACTCTGCATCCCAGCCCACCACTATCTACTAAGGGAGAGGAAAACTTGAGGAAGTAGCTTTCTTTGAATAGCCATGTTGTCATTTCTTGATGAATCCCTCCTATCTGGATGCTTAATTGTTTGGCTAATTTTTAACACTGTTTTTCCTCTTTTTATAAAATAACATCCATCAAATTTTCTAAAACTTTTTCATGCCAAGGAAACCAACGGGAATTTAAGAATCACTTCAGTTTCAACCTATTACTCTTCAATTTACTCTTCAATGAAGATAAACTCCATTCCTCATAATAAGGGGCAGCCAGGCCTCAAGTAGAGTCAAAGTTAGGATTCTTACTCTCCTGCGGGAACTGAGGGCCTTTCCTTCCTCATGATTACATTTCAGAGGAATGGCTTTCAGGTCCTTGAGAAAGACACCCCTGAGTTGTAGGATATACGTTTCCATCTCAGATGGACAGAGGAAGGATTCACATTGTAAGTCCTCTTTAGTAAATACTCTAAGGAATAGAGGTCAGGGGCCTACCTCTTCAGGTGTTGGCTGAAAGAACAGTAAATTCTTTCGACAGCCTTGAGCCTTTCAAGACAGGAATTTAGAAGGAGGCTGGGTCTTCCCAGGGACACCACATTGGGCTGCTAGAAGCCATGCTTAAGTTCATCAAGGATCTTAGTGCTGGAGTTTGAATGGAGTGCTCATGGAGAGAGGTGTATGCAGTTCTCAGTAGTCATGATACTATGTCTCTTTAGAAAAGAGTATAGTATCTGATTCAGAGAGTGCAAGGAAAAGCTAGGTTTGAAGCTATGCTTTAGTTCTGTGTAAGGTTAGGTATGAGAATCATGAGTGAGGTTTAACTTGTCTTCAGTAACATCTTGTCAATGGCTGGTTGCCTTGGTTTACTTTAGGATGAAAGGAATGAGATTTAGCTTTTAAATTACACAATAATATTTTTGCATCACATGCATTACAAATTCCAATAAATTCTTACTGTGTTGCGCATATTTTACATTTCAGTTTTCAAATAATAGAAATTCATAGTTTGAGTAAAATATTAACAAATTAGTATTAATGAATGGTTATTCAATTTCCCCCAACTTCTAGCTCACAAGCCAGAATGTTCCTGGTTAGGTAGGATATAAGATTTATTAGTGTATCTAGGGGTGCCTGGGTAGTTCATTCGGTTAAGTGACTTGGTTTTGGCTCAGGTCATGATCTCATGGTTTATGGGTTTGAGCCCCACGTCGGTCTCCACACTGCCAGTGCAGACCCTGCTTGAGATACTCTCTCTCTCTCTGCCCTTCCCCTGCTTATGCTCTCTCTCTCAAAACAAATAAATAAACAAACTTAAAAAAAGATTTATTAATCTATATATAGAAATCCATATGGAATAATGCATATCAGAAAAAGAAGAAATTACTGTTTCAGAAATGATACACTATCTGTATAGATTTTATAGCAAGTAAAAGACTACATTATTCACCAGACCAAGTAGTGATACCTAAGAATCAATAGAAAATATCTATAAAATAGGTTACTTTATAAGAAATATATTTGCTACTAAAGTAACTTGACATTATCTCTCAGATTTTACATTGTGCAGTTTTTTTTTAATTGGCTTTTTCTTGCATTATGTACTTTTCTTTATAGATATGTACATAATACAAAACTATGCTATGTTTTTATGTTAAAGACATATTTATTCTCTACATTTAAAAGAAGAGACTTCCTTATTTCTGATAACCTAAGAATATATATATTTTTTCCTATTATTCTTCTGTATTTTGCAGAATGGAATAAATTGTGCTTATTTCAAAATTTTCTCACTCATAGTTTCCATAACTATACCATGTTGGATTTATGGATACGGGTTTCTATTTTCAAGTTATTCATTGCCGAGAGTCTGTTGTTTGTCTTGTTCTAAACTTCTCTGAGAGGATGTCGGAACACCACCTTCCATTCACTTAAAGGGTTTGACATCATTCAGTTTGCAAGAGGGAGATTGAAGGATGAGTCATGGGGCCTTTAACAGCTGTATTTCCTACTAATCATCAATGAGAATAGATGCTTCCATGACGGAGATGTGGGGTCACAAATATCAAGCAGGGTACTATGAAAGTCTTCCCAGGCCTCCATCATATACTAGATCCCATTAGAATCTTAGTGAATTTCTAAGAACGCTGATCTTCTCCTCCTTGTGGGAATTCATTTTTTTTTAAATGTTCGTTTATTCTTGCGAGAGAGAGAGAGAGAGAGAGAGAGAGAGACAGACAGACAGACAGAGAGACAGACAGAGTGTGAGCAGGGGAGGGGCAGAGAGAGAGGGAGACACAGAATCCGAAGCAGGCTCCAGGCTCTGAGCTGTCAGCACAGAGCCTGACGCAGGGCTTGAGCTCACGGACCATGAGATCATGACCTGAGCCGAAGTCGGACGCTTAACTGACTGAGCCACCCAGGCGCCCCCTCCTTGTGGGAATTCTTAACGGTTCCAAATATGATATGATCAGATAAAGTGATTGACACAGCCACCTGGAATAATTCCAACAGGGGAGTTGGATGACATCTGCATCTCACTAAACAGATGACTCCTCTGATAATAACAGGTCTTTTCTTGTTTAGTTGGTGACCAGAAGGCAGTGAACCTGGAAGCACCCCCTCCTCCACCGAAAGCAGGGCTGGGTAAGAGTGGCCCAAGGTTCTAACCCATTTCATGTTACCATGGATCATAAATGAGCAAAGACTCGTTAGAAAGAAAAAATAATACTTACAAGTCTGTAAACTAAAGTAGTCACATACATATTTAATTCCTTAAATAAAATATACTTTTCATGGGGAAAAAATAGGTAACATCCTGTAGCTATTTCATAGCCCCTGCCTATAAACCACTTTTACAGAGAGTCTGCTTTTATTTTCACAAGTCCATTCAACCTGAGATTCCAGGTTTCTTTGCTACCTCAGACACTTTTCTAAAATTTAAACCTGGGATTTCAATCTGCTGGATGCCCCTGCATCATCTTCTAGCTCCTGCTTAGTGGCTGCCTTTTTCTAATAGCTCAGCTCTCTTACCCACCTGCTCTTACTTAGGGCAACAAGAGACAGGAAATGACATTGGAAGAACTCTGGCCTTGAGTTAGCTTTCAGTAATTTTCTCATTTAATCTTCACAAAAATTTCCCTTTTGTGATGAGGACACAATGGTTGAGAAAGGTTAAGTTAACTTGCTCAAAGTTATATTGATGACCTTTTTTTTTTTTTTTAAATATATGAAATTTATTGTCAAATTGGTTTCCATACAACACCCAGTGCTCATCCCAAAAGATGCCCTCTTCAATACCCATCACCCACCCTCCCCTCTCTCCCACCCCCCATCAGCCCTCAGTTTGTTCTCATTTTTTAAGAGTCTCTTATACTTTGGCTCTCTCCCACTCTAACGTCTCTCTCTCTTTTTTTTTTTTTTTTTTTCCTTCCCCTCTCCCATGGGTTCCTGTTAAGTTTCTCAGGATCCACATAAGAGTGAAAACATACGGTATCTGTCTTTCTCTGTATGGCTTATTTCACTTAGCATCACACTCTCCAGTTCCGTCCACGTTGCTACAAAGGGCCATATTTCATTCTTTCTCATTGCCACATAGTACTCCATTGTGTATATAAACCACAATTTCTTTATCCATTCATCAGTTGATGGGCGTTTAGGCTCTTTCCATAATTTGGCTATTGTTGAGAGTGCTGCTATAAACATTGGGGTACAAATGCCCCTATGCATCAGCACTCCTGTATCCCTTGGGTAAATTCCTAGCAGTGCTACTGCTGGGTCATAGAGTAGGTCTATATTGATGACCTTTGTCAGGGCCAGAGATCCCCACCAGCCAGGTCCCTCTTGAGGCCACCTGGACATCCCATATCTCAAAATGTAGTCACCCACTGGTGAGTGAGTGTATCTTTAATAGTCTGCTGGGAAAAGAGTGGTTTGGGGATTTATAGGGTATTTTTTGTTGCTTATTTTTAAAGGGAAAGTCACCATTTATCATGCTTTCTAGAGTTACCTGTCAATGTCTCTAAGCTCTGATGAAGACATAGAAATAAATACAAAGATATAGAGATACAGAAAGAGAGATAGAGGTAGATAGAGGTAGAGGTAGAGGTAGAGGTAGAGGTAGAGGTAGAGATAGAGATAGAGATAGAGATAGAGATAGAGATAACCTTCCCCCAGTAAAATGACTTTTAATCTCCCCAGCAACACTTTCGTATTTACTATCTGGCAGCCAAGACCTATTTAGTAGACTGATACATTTGGGAACTTCAAGATAGCACTGGGTGTCAAAACTGACATTAATTTTCCAAACCCTAGAATTACTGTGTCACAAGGCTGTGGGAAGCATTGGAAAAAATGCCTTTTTCTGTGCTGTGCAACATCCATTGAGAAAACTTTGGTGAAGAGAGTATAGAGAATGAAGAAAAGACAAGGCATAAGCCTAATGCTTTTCTTTCAGTATGAATATGTTTAGAATTTACTTACATGAGACATAGAAAGAATTTACTTATGACACAGTTATGTGTCATCTTTCATTTTCTACAAGCATTATCACAATCATTTATTAACTATTTTCTCTTTCTATTAATATCCAGTATGACATACAGCTGATTAAAGTCATTATTTCACATAAGTAAATAATCTTTCAGTTAAGGGTCAAGGGAGGCTGTTTGGGCAAAGGAATAATAAACAATTTTCTCTGGGGAATCCTTTCCAAAGTTGCATTTCAGTTCAGATCGTGTTGGATAACAAAGGCAATGTGAAGTGGAATTATAGATTTGAAGTACTTACCATCCAACACTAAAACAACTCATTAAACTCCTACTGTTAAAGATTACTTAACATTAACATCCACGGAGACTTTCTGCCCCCCAAAGTCAATGAAGGCAGTGCTGAGCCACACAAACCAGTGATAAAAGGCTCAGCAGTGACTTGGCTAGAGGCCCAGATGTGGTTCATCCACTATAAATTTTACCAGATAATCACAATCAATTCCAAGCACCTTTTGGAAAAAAAAAAAAAAAAAAAAAAAAAAAAAAAACTTTTTTTTTTTTTGTCTTGAACACTAGATACACATACAGTTTATCCAGTCAACTTTACACTATGAGGAGGAAATGTGACATCAATTTATTACTTTATTTGAAGATACAATAATGCTGGACAAGAGATGATCAGAAGTTAACCCGTAATTTAGTATGTGCAGCTATCTACTAGATCTCTTTACTTCAGTGTTTAACAGGCATCTCAAAGGTAACAGGAAGAAGTTCACCCCACTGCACACAAATACCCTACACACCAGATGAGCATTACCCCATTTGCCCCATCTTGGTAAATTATATCACCCAGTGACTCAAATTGAGAATTTTCTCTCACGCTCACTCCCACAGCAGCAAGGCCATCAATTCTACCTCTATAACCTACTTTGAATTTGACCTCTTCTCAGTACCTTGTCTCTAGTAGCCCAAGGGCCGAGCATCGTTAACTCTTGTGCAAATTTTAAAAATGCATCCCTTTCTTGGGGCCCCTGGGTGGCTCAGTCGATTAAGCGCAGACTCTTGATTTTGGCTCAGGTCACGATTTCACAGTTTGTGGGTTCAAGCCCCACATCGGGCTCCATGCCAGCAACTGCTTGGGATCCTCTACCCTTGCCCTACTCGTGCACATGCTTGCTTGCTCTCTCTCGCTCTCTCTCAAAAATAATAAATAAACTTTAAAAAAATGTATCTGTTTCTCAAGACACACTGTTGGAATATTGCTGTTCAGTACTGTTTTGCTCCAAAGAAGACATATCACTGGATATATGCTGGAAAACTATTATATATATACATACATATACATATGTATGTATATGCCATGTGACAAAATATACAGTGTTCAGGCTGTGTATGGCACCCCTGGGATTGTGCTGTGCAAAACCTGTGGTATTCTGTAGCGCTCAGAATCAGGCAGCCATCGTCTGATGCCTAGACTCCTGCAAGAGCTACCTACTATCCTACTTCCTCTCTTGCCTTCCTGCTACAGTCCTCTTTTTCCACAGAGCATTTAGAATGATCCTTTCAAAATCAGATGTCAAATCATGTTCCTTCCCTACTCAGAACCTTCCACAGACTTCCATTTACGCTCAAAGTAAAATCGAAACTCCCATGACCTACAAATCCCAGTGATTTCAGGCCTCTGCCTACCTCTCGGGTCTTTTCTCTGAACTCTCAGTTGGAAATGTATCGGTATGTACCAGCAGGCTTTAACAAAAGGCATCTGTTCTGATTGGTGGTGCCTTTGTCATGTTCAGCCAGTAAACACTTTAAATATCTATCCAGATTACCTCTTTTGGTTCTGCCCTCATAGCTGTAGTTACACTGGTTTTGCTGTTCCTTTAACACACCAAGCATATTTCCATCTGCATTAGTTTCCTAGAGCTGTCTTAACAAATTACCAGAAACTGGGTGGCTTAAGATAAAAATTTATTCTTTCACAGTTGTGGAGACAAGAAATCCAAAATCAAGATGTTAGCAGGGTTGATCCTTTCTGGAGGCAATGAGGGAGAATCTGTTCCATGTCTGTCTTCTAGCTTCTGGTGAATGTTAGCAATCTTTGGAGTTTCTTGGCTTGCAGCTACATAATTCCAGTCTCTGCCTCTGTCTTCTCTTGTCCTCTGCCCTCTTTTCTCTTTGTCTGTTTCCACTTTCCTCTTGAATAAGGACTTGCCATTGGATTCAGGGCCTACTCTAATCAGGATAATCTCATTTCAAGGCCCTTAACTTAATTTCATTTGCAAAGACCCTTATTCCACGTGACGTCATATTAGAAGGTTCCTGATAGCCATATCTTTTGGAGAGCCATTATTCAACCCATTACACTATATAACAGCTCTTTTATTTGCAGTTTTTTTTTCCCCCTAGAATTTCTGTTCACTTGACGGACATGGCATTATTGCTCCTTCATTTTATCCTGGTTTCTTTTCAAGTAGTCATTCCTCATGGTGGCCTTCCCTGACTTCTTCTCCATTCCCTCACTCATTACTGTTTATTTTCTTATTCTGTTTCTGTTTTTCTTCATGACACTTTAATACCATCTGCCATTTCATTGTGTATTGTGTATTGTTTGTTTTTTGTTTATTGATTATTGTCCCCACTAGCATGTAAACTTCATGAGGTCAGGAATTTGTCTCATCTCAGTATTACCTAGCATAACAGTCAGCAAACTGGGTCCCACTTGCCAAATCTGGCCTGCTACCTGTTTTTGTTTTGTTTAAGTTTCACTGGAATACAGTCAAGCCCATATATTTATATGTTATCTATGGATGCTTTCGTGCTATAACAGCAGAGTTGAATACTCATGACAGAGACTTTATGGCCCAAAAGCCTAAAATCTGTACTATCTGGACCTTTAAGAAGAACTACATGTGTATGACAGATGTGTCTGGCTTATAGTATATATTTATTGATTTACATTGTAAAGAGTTATTTCTAAGCAGAGAAATTAAATTTTGTCTTAGGGTTGACACTCTGAAAAGGAAGATATCTGGGTTCTTTTATTTCTGTTTCTAATTTAAAATAATTTGGGTAGTTAAAAAAGGAAGAGGGAATTCTATTAAGATAAGAGTACAGAATGCACTTCTTAGATCACAAATTACTTTGAAGACTGTGCCATCTTGTTTAATTTTCATAATTACACAATTAGGTCAGTATTATGCTCTCTATTTCATAGGTAGATAAAATGAGATCACTCAGCCAGTAGGAGGCAAAGCCAGGACCCCACCTGGACTCTAACTCAGAGCTTTCCTTTCCTTTTTGCCTACACTAAATGTTATCTTCACACGACAGCATATCCAGATGCTTCACTAGGGCCACTTCATGCTCTAAGCAGTCTATATGAACATGTATACCATCATGAGGCATATCTCCTGCTTCCCAAATCATAAGTATCGTCTTACATGTTAGTGTAACACTTAAAGATTAAAGGTGATCAACTACCTCAGAGCATAAGTAATGCTATGTATTTTTTGTACCCCCACAACATCTAGAAGAGTACAAGATACAAACTGAGGCAAGTAATAAATACTTAGTGAGTGAATGTAATTGGATTCTGATACTCAGTACAAAATAAAAAGAAGTGATATTTAAAGGCTTAATATTTTTCTTGGAAATATTTCCTTGAAATTTCAATTGGCCATACAGAATATAAAGTAATAGGTATGTGGGTTTGTTAATAATTTAGACTTTCTGTATCATTAACTGCTTTTTCAAGTTCTTCAACCATTTGCTTTAAAAAGAAATATTAAATAAAAAGTTAATATCAGAATGGATATTAAGTGGGTAAACCTAGTGAATAAGGATACTAACTTCAATAATTGTCCTAGAACATGGGGCAGAAAGATAAGCAGGGAAAACTATGAGAGAAAAGGCAAAAGATATGGAAGACAGAGTGATAATTTCACTCTATATAATAGGAGTTTCAGAAGGAAAAAAAAATGAGATGAAGAACAAACTATTGTCAAGCAAAATCTTGAGAATTAATTAGAAAAGGCTTAGGAATTGACAGGATCAATGAATGAAGAAGAGATATAGCTATGTCTGGGAATTACTGATTTCCAAAGTAAGTAGAGTACCTGTAAATCAATAATAGGCTGCCCGTAAAGGAAAGGCAGTCTAGCAACAGACATATTTTGACCATGATACATTTAGGCATAATGCTCGTTGTTAAGCTGTTTGCAAGGTTACTGAAGGGGTCAGAAAGTACTCCTAGTCATGATTAAGACTTTGAGTAGAAGGGTAGAAAATTTCACCAATCATTTCATTCTAAAAGATAGGATGGATATAGCTACCTCAGACTTAGTCCTTTCTTGTTTTTTTATTCATTCATGCACTTCCCAAAGGTTCTGAACACTCAGTGCCAGATGCTGGTGACACACACCTGAATAACGAGTTCTACTCACATTCAGGGAGCACATAGCCAGGTGGGAGACAAACAATTTCAGTAGGTATGGCATGGGAGAGGTCAAGGAAGTCTTCTCAATGGAAGAGACTTCTGAACTGGAGATCAGGGAGGAAGGGCGTGATGGGCAGAAGAACCAGCATGTGCCAAAGTGCAGAGGCAAATGAGTTCTAACTTAATTCTCATAGTCACGTTCTCCTTTCTATTTCTTCATGCTTGTACTGTCAGTGTTGCAACACTGGAACACCAGACTATTTTTGGAGAATGAACGTCTTCATTCATTGGTTCAATTATCTTCTCCAAGTGAAAAAGTTCACAAATGAAGGCAAAAGGTTACAAAGGGTAAAGAAAGAAAAGGACAAGTGTCTTAAAGACATAGCGACTTATACCTTTGAGAGTTAGCTATATCCAGAGTTGAGAGTTTTAATATGAAATATTTTTCCCATCTAATTCATTCAGTAAGCCCCAAGGCAGAAACCATGCTTACCCTATGGCTTATGCAATGCTGAATTGTCTGTCAACATTCAAATCATAAATAACAATAATGGCACACAAAAGCCAGGCAGTGCAAAAGTGAAGGCTTTCACTGTAATGTTAACTCATCCAAATTGTACACATATATTGTCTCTTAGCATCTAGATAAACTTTCCAGGGTTGTCTTATTATATGAAAAAATGTGCAATAAAGTCAAGTTAAGTCTGTAATAAGAACCTTAGATTTTCACAATTTGGGCCTTTTCTAAGCATTATGGCCCAAAGCGTTCACATTGTATTAGCAGGAAGTTTCATATTAGGGTTTAAAGGGGCTGCCCTTCACATTTGTAGGTAATTCTTCCCTGCAGGAGCAGGAGCACATGTGCTGTGGCAGCTATTTTTCAGCAGAAGTCATAGATTTTCTTGATTAGCTTTGTACTTTCTCACCAAAACCAGTTTAAGACTAGCAGTTTTCTTCCCCTTGTCCCCAGGGATGCCTGAGGGGAAAGGAAGAGTCATTTTGCCTGAGATAGAAAAGCTGATAGTCTGTTCCGGTAAGCACACATGTGGGATAGAACCCCTGGCCTCTTAATGATCACTAGCCACAGGCTTCTGGTGTACTATAGTAGAAAGCCACTCAGTGTGTTTTCAAATTCACTTTACTTAAAGTGAGTTTAATTCAATTTTATGAGCATCTATTGACCACCTCTGATGTTCGTGTGTTTAAAACATGCACTAGTTATGCTACAACACACATGGGCTGAAACATACTACATGCTCCCACACACACAAAATCCAGTCTATAGGAACAGTGGTCAATTAGACAAGGATTTTGCAAGATAGTGTACAATTAAAGTGGCTCAAAGTACTTTGAGAATTTATAGGGAGAAATTATAGAAAAGAATCAAAAGCAAAATCTTAGCAAGGAAACCACCAAGTGTAAAATTTTAAAGATGAACAGGAGTTTTAAATTGAGATTTTATAGTTAAATATGGTAATCTTGAGTAAATTCAGCCCTAGTTACACAGAAATAAACTTTGAGTTTCAAATGTCTCCATTTGCAAGTTTGTTTGTGTAAAGCTCCTAACTATAGTTCACAGTAAGGAGAACTTGTTAAGCAGCAACAACTGGAAATTTTATCCCTAAATTACTTATGAGAAAAAGAAAAGGAAACATTTATCCTTGAAAATCAGTTTATTTAAAAAAAATTTTTTTTGATGTTTATTTATTTTTTAGAGAGACAGAGACAGAATGAGAGTGGGTTAGGGGCAGAGAGAGAGGGAGACACAGAATCCAAAGCAGCCTCCAGGCTCTGAGCTCTCAGCACAGAGCCCGACGTGGGGCTCAAACTCACAAGCTGTGAGATCATGACCTGAGCCGAAGTCGGACACTCAACTGGCTGAGCCACCCAGGCGCCCCCAAGAAAATCACTTTAAACTATATTTATAAAATACTCTCCTAAGAATTATATTTAACCTCCATTGAGCAACTTGTACAATCAATTAACTATAGCAGTGAAACTAAATAAGAAATTCAAAACTACTTTAGAAGAAAAACAAAAAAAAGTTTCTGTATCAACAGAAGAGATTTGTTAAATAGTTGTAACGAAAATACTATACTTAAACTATCTAAAAACCAAATAAGGTAGAGGTGCCTGGGTGGCTTCCAAATTTTTATTTTTGCTCAGGTCATGATCTCACAGTTTGTGGGTTCGTGAGCCTGCTTGGGATTCTCTCTCCCTCTCTTTCTGCCCCTCCCCGACTCATGCACACATGCTCACTCTCTCTGTCTCTCTTAGATCAATAAATAAACATTTATAAAAAATAAAAAATAAAAACCAAATAACATATAAGCCACTTATTAATAAGGTTTCCATTTATATAATGTATATCTGTAAAACCTTCTCTTAAGAATGACAGTCCTTTCAAGTTTCCATTTGAAATATTGTATTATTACATAATAATAATAAAACCAAAATCAAAATTGTATTAGGAGAAATAAACATGTTTTTTTCTGTCTCTGGATGATTTTAATGGACTTAACAACCATAAAAAATTGTGATTATGCTACTTACACATAGAATTACAAAGATGTAACTAACCTTTAAGATTCACATTTCAATAATCCACAATTATAAATTATCCTAAGAATTATAATTCTCTCAAGCTTCCATTTGAGCCATAATCACTTAATGGCAGTACAACTAATGGAGAAAATATCAAATTATTTTAGTCTGAGGGTGGGGGCAAAAAACTTCTTGCTATGGTTTTGGATCTTCAGAAGGAGGCCTATTAAGGTAGGATCAACTTGGAAGGTGACTCACTCCTATTTTCACGTTGTGTGGAGGAAGACCAAATTTAGAGCTTGGTGTGGAGATACCTCTTGTTGCTAGTAGAGTGTGTTCTGGGCCAGGAAAGCCCCTCAGTAGTGAGAGAGAATTCCTAGGGAGGTTTGTCCTTGCTTTCACAAATAAAGGAAGGAGGGGTGCCTGGGTGGCTCAGCTGGGTAAGCATCTTCTTGGTTTCAGCTCAGGTCATGGTCTCATGGTTCGTGAGTTCAGGCCCTGCGTTGGGGTTGTCGCTGACAGTGTGGAGCCTGTTTGGGATTCTCTGTCTCCCTCTCTCTCTGCCCCTCTCCCCTTAAAAATAAATAAACATTAAGGAAAAAGAATAGAGGAAGGAAAGGGGGTTCTTAGGAACTATCTCCTAAATGCCCTGGATAACATCTGACCAGTAATGAGACCAAGAGATAGAGAACCAGCACTGTGGCTTGTGGCTTCCCATTCAGGTGGGAGGGTTGAATCGAAAGAAGATCCAACTGCCAGTGCACAGAGCCCCAGGAAACGTTCTGGCATGCCCTCATGGAGGATCCCCTACATCAGTAGGGAGGTGGCCTCATGGAGGGATTCTGTCCCAAAGGTTCTGGCCCTCAATAGGATGGCATCTGATGCCTATGAGATGCTGGACCTGAATCCCTCCACCATCACAACCTTCTTCCATGGGGATCTGGTCATCCAGAGGATTCTCTGGTGGTCTTTACAAGCTTCTGCCAAATACCCCATTTCTAACATAAAAGATATAAGTATACTGTTCTAAATGTTTAAATTCTTCCACAATATTTTTTTTCCTGATGTATGCCTTTTCTCTCCTTGAATAATTGAGATTTCTTTCTGCCAGTAGGGCTCTTAAACACGGACTCATCTTTCATGAGCAATGAACTGGCTTTGATAAGAGTTGGTGACTCATTCAGAGTTTTCTGAAAGAATTTTGGCTTATATTTTAGAGATGTCCAGCATGGATGGTATTAGCTTTGGAAAGATTCACGTCTGTTTTTGTGGGATAAATTAGTTCTCCTTTGGGTATTTGGCGAAAATTCATTTTTATTTAATTTAGTTCAGAAAGGACCTAAAGTTTCTCTTGGACTTCCCGCAGTGGTTTTTCTGACTGCAGGAAAATTTTTCTCAGTGTGGAGACATCTAATGTCTTTCAGTTCATTTGTTATTTTATTTTCTTCAGTTAATTCAGTGTACGTTTCTTTCTTTTTTCTTTTCTTCAATATGTATTTGATTCAGTTGTATCAATCGGTTTCTTCAAAACTTCCTGTTTCAAGAGTTCTCCAGTTGCTGGTGCATTCTTTCTTCCACTTGCAAGTTCCCACCACCCAAGTTGCTTCTTCATGAACAGCAACCCAGTCTCTCTCCTTCAGCAAGAGGTCCTCCAAAGGCTTCATTTGACTTTCTTGGTCATTTAAACTTGTCCCATTGGCACTTCAGCTTCTTCTGCTACCTTATTTTGACAGGTTTGCTTGCTCTTGCTTCCATTCCTTACATTCTTATGAAAACAGCTTATACTTCGTTGAGAAGTAGGATTTTCGTCCAAAGCATCTTTTAGTGCTGCCTAAAGTTGTTTTTTATTTTTCTGATGTGTTTCGAATGCTGTTTCAGTGGTGGCTACTTGAAAGTGGATGTTTGTTGATGCACCTTCTGAAGACTGAATCTTGAAATGTCAGGCATCAGTTCAGTCTTTCTAAATGTTTATATTTCTCCTCTCGAAGACCTTTTAAATCTAAGTAAAGAGCTGGATGCCTCCGGCTCTTCCCTTTCACTTTCAGTGAGGCTAAGCTTCTCAAGAATTTGATGTCATTTCTCCTGAAGGGCAGAATTTCCAGTAGCCAGGAGTTCTTTGTTCTACGTGCACAGAGTAGACTTTTGATGGTGAAGACTCCTACCGTGAGAATCAATACCGCCACTTGCATGGCAGTCATGGGGCTCTGGTTCTGGTCTCGGGGCCCTGGTAGCACTGCTACTGCCTGGCACAGCATCTCCAGGTGCAGAGCATCGTGACCATCTGGGGTCCGCCGTGGCTCCAGAGGCCACTGCTGACATGACTCTGTTTTCCAGAGCCACAACAGACTACAGAGAACACTGGTGAGCCTCCCAAAACCAAACCCGCGCAGGGCAACCAGCACAGATGTCCAGGGGAGGTGGGGGAGAGAGGACGGCTCCTCCCAAACTTCCTCACTTTATGAAATGCGAAGATAATGATAGCCTTGTGTGGTGTTGGGGGCTATGAACTGAGACTCTAGAGGATGTGGATGATGTCCTGGAGCCAGACCTGATGACCCCAGGACTAAGGGAAGCAATGACACACCATGATACATTTAGTGTCACCCCTTACACACCTTTACTATGGAGGATTTGCAGGCCCCCACTTGGCCAGCACTCTTCGTTTCCACTCTTCCTATTTCACGGCTCTTGAGACCTCATCCTGCTCAGAAAACTACTCTCAGGCCCTCCTTAATCTGCATCTAGCCTGCTTTGAATAGCATGAGGAGGAGGGCAACAGGATTTTGGGTTTTTCGCATTAATTTCATTGTTAAAAACCGAGGAAGAAATAAGTGGGATTTTCATAGTCCACACATTCCAAGAATGTGTCACCAACTGTGAGCAAGGAAAGCACAGTTTTCAGACTCTGTTTGGTGACATGGAAGCCTTCAAGCCGCTGATGTTCAGAATGAGCATCTTAAAGGGTATTAGAGCTCTCTTTGAAGTGGCAGGAGTGCTAGGCCACCTGAGCCTCTCCCCCATGTGGAGGCTGTTCCTGGCATAGGATACTCACCAACATTTACGGGGCATTTCTACCATCCAGATGCTAATTGCTTTTCATGGGGTTGCTCATAACAACATTATGAGGTAAGTAATTGTGCTTTCAGCCCTTGTAGGTGGATTAACAAAGGCTTTTAGAGGTTCTATAACCTGCTTAAGGTTCACATAACTAGGAGGCACTTGATTCCAATCCAGTTTTTATGGTATGAGACACTGCAGAATAAAAGTGAGGGAATATTCCAAGTAACGATGACTAGGATGCGATGGTTTAACATGCGATAGCTATTGCATATTGAGAGAGAATAATGGAAAGGTAATTTGGGGTCATGATTTGTGGAAGATCTTGAATAGCAGAGTGGGGGGAAAAACTATTTAATCTTTCAGGCCAGGGTCTTGGGAATGGCTCCACAGAGCCCAAATGTTTGTGAATATGTGTGTGCAGTGTTGGGTGGTGGTGGGGATGTGTTTAAGAACCTGTCAATTGGTTTATACATTTTCTGTCCCACCCTACTTAAAGCAGAACATTTCTACTTTTATCTGTATTACATTTTGATATAACCCTTATTTTTAAGAAAGGGTTTTATTGCTTAATTTTAAAAATCTCACCAACCACTGTTTTAAACAATGAAAAGTCACTGTGGATATCTCAGAGGGAGTAACATGATCTAGGCTGAACTGTGGTAAGATTAAGATGTTGATAGAAGATGGATTGGAGGGGTGCCTGGGTGGCTCAGTCTATTAAGTGTCTGACTCTTGATTTCAGCTCAAGTAAATGATGTTATGGTTGGTGACTTTGAGCCCTGCTTCGGGCTTGCCCTGACAGTGCAGAGCCTGTTTGGGATTCTCTCTCTCCCTCTCTCTCTATGCCTCCCCTGCTCAGGTGTGCTCTCTCTCTCTCTCTCTCTCTCTCTCTGCCTCTCTCTCTCTGCCTCTCTCTCTCTCTCTTTTTCAAAATAAGTAAATAAACAAAAAAAGAAAGAAGATTGGAGTAGAAAGAGATGAAGGATAGAACACTCGGTGATTTTTACACAGATAAAAGTAGTAGTTTTCATATTTCTGCATTTTTATTGTTTGTGTTGTAAACAAAGACATTAAACATGTTAAAGTATTCCTTCCAAAACACAAGTACAGTTTGTCGATCTGTCAATGCAACATCAATGTCTCCTTATAATTTTCTTTCCATAAATAAATGGGCCTCCTTTGCGGTCTTTAGGTGCAGCCCTGCCTGAGATGAAATTCTCTTTGAATTTAAAAGTCACGTTATTTTAGCTTTTTGATATGCTCCAGTTTTATGATTTCTGTTAAGGGAAAAAGGGCATTTGTTTTTGCTGCAGGAATTACATGACTCACCTGGGCTTCCAAAGCTGTAAGTTCCCAAGGGGATAAGAATGAAACTTGCTGACTTCTCTCTTTCCAGGGGTCAACTGTTCCACCCCATGTCAGCTTTGCCTCCTGACTCGGTTCCTCTGCAGCTTCCTCCCAGATGAAGTTGCACATGGGACTCTGTGCAGGGCTGGCCCAGGGCTTAGGTAAAGGTAAAGTGATGGCATCGAGGAAGGAAGAGTTCTGCATTTTGTGCTAAGGGCTAATCTGAGATCAAATGAGCTTTCATATATTTCTGCGCTGAGGATAAAATTCCATAAAACACTCAGAGATCGCATCTCCAAATGCCTATCACTCCTCCCAACCAAAGCTCTAACACTTTCCATCACCTCTGGTTTGGTTGATGGTCTTGTTGCCGAGGGTCAATATAAAATGCCTCCTACATCACACACTTTTTATATTACAGGGACCACTTCAGTATAATCTCTTATTTCAAAGGATAGACTACACTTCCTGATTTGGAATAGAAAAAGCATCTCTCTCATTCTAACGTTCATTCATGTAACAAATCTTTATTGCATACTAGTGCTAGACACTGTTCTGGGTCCTGGAGTTACAGCAAAAGAAAACAAAAATCCCTCCCCACCTGGGACTGCTTTCCAGTGGACAGAAATAGATAAACTAAATAAGTAAAATCATAGTATGTTAGGAAACAATAACTGCTATGGGAAAAAATAACATAGGGGAATGGTTTTGGAATCATTGGGGGATTACAGGTTGAAGTAGGGTGATCGAAGAAGGGTGTGGAAGCAAACCAGTTAGCGTAGGCAGAGGAACAAGGACAAAGGCCTGAGGCAGGAGAATGACTTCAGTGTTCAGCAGGTATTACACACTAGGGAGGCTGATGTGCCGAGAACTGAGGGAAAGGGCAAATGAGGAGTCCAGGAGCACACACGAGGAAACAAATCCAGAAAAACCTTGTAGACTGGCATTCGCTCCATGTGAGCTGGGAAGCCCCTGTAAGTATTGACAAAGGTGATGTGTTGCCATGAACTGACTCATTTTTTAAGGTGATGCCATGGTTGCTGTGCTGAGAATAGGAGTAAGGGGAAAGCTAGGATTGGGTAGGTCCATCCTATGTCAATTGTGATCATCCAAACAAAAGGACCTCAGTAGTTGCAGGAGAGATGATGAGACCTGGGTAGATGCTGGTGAGAAAACCATCTCTGAGACTCTGAGAGAAGACAAGGATGTCTCTAGACTTTTCCCCCTATGTATGTATGCATGTATATACGTTTATTTTAATCTTATTTAAATTCAAGTTAGTTAACATGTAGTGTAATAATGGTTTCAGTAGAATTTAGTGATTCATCACTTACATATAACACCCAGTGCTCATCCCAACAAGTACTCTCTTTAATGCTCATCACCCACTTAGCCCATCCCCCTATCAAACATCCCTCCAGCAACCCTCAGTTTTGTCATTCGCTAAGATAAGGGAACTGCAGGGGGAATGAACAGGTTAGAGAAAAGAACAGAGAAACCCTGTGAAAAACTTGTTGCTTGTCCTTCATATCACCATTTAAAAAGCTAAAGGTATATGGGGCACCTGGGTGGCTCAGTCGGTTAAGTGTCTGGCTCTTGTTCTTGGTTCAGGTCCTGATCTCTTGGTTCATGGGATTGAGCCCCATGTTGGGCTCTGTACTGGCAGTGCAGAGCCTGCCTGGGATTCTCTCTCTTTCTCTCTCTCTCTCTCTCTCTCTCTCTCTCTCTCTATCTCTCTATGTCCCTCCCCTACTTGCACTCTTTGTCTCTCTCTCAAAATAAATAAATAAACATTTAAAAATAAATGTAAAAAAAGGTATAAAACCTATTTACAAAAAAAAAAACATATATATGGAATTCCCAAATAGAGATTTTTAATCAACATTATAAAAATATTATACAGGCAGATCATCAGATTATTTGGGGGGAAATCTCTTATTCACTATTGTACTATATCCTTACAACCTAAGATGCCCTGATGCAAGGTACTCAATGGATATTCGTTGAATTCAGTTAAATTTGCTACTGTGGAAATTAACATAGGTAAATTTGTTTTTTTAAATCATTCCTGCTTTTAATGGATATTTACAAATTGTAAGATAGAGTTTGTCCCAGCCAAAAACTTAGTTCCATCCAGATGCTTATGTTTTATTCAACTATAAAAGCAACTTAGACCCAGCCAAAACAGACCAGTTGCCTCCCATCAAGCTAATCATTAAACACAGTAAAACTCTTCCCTCCTAACCAGCTGCCATACTGTGAAAATAACCTGGTTACTGCAGCGACTAAAGAGGGTGGAGTTGTGTGCACTCAGAGAGAAGGGGAACTCGCTCCCTGTGTCCACGTGGCGGTGGTTTGGAATCCCTTATCCTTTTATGATTTGCCACAGACTACAACTATCTCTCTCTCTCTCTCTTTTTTTTTTTTATATTTTTTTAAAATTTTTTTTTCAACGTTTTTTTATTTATTTTTGGGACAGAGTGAGACAGAGCATGAACGGGGGAGGGGCAGAGAGAGAGGGAGACACAGAATCGGAAACAGGCTCCAGGCTCCGAGCCATCAGCCCAGAGCCTGACGCGGGGCTCGAACTCACGGACCGCGAGATCGTGACCTGGCTGAAGTCGGACGCTTAACCGACTGCGCCACCCAGGCGCCCGTCTCTCTTTTTTTTTAAATAAAACCAGAAAGAGTATTCCTCTTTAAGATGACATTTTTAAAAAATTGCCTATGAATATCTTCAACTTTCTTTTTTTCAAACAAAAATAATAATAATACATTCACTACAAAGAAAAGTTGTTATACAGATGCTTCCAGCAGACCTCATACCTGATACCGGCCCCTGTGCTAGAAAATTACATTTTGGATCCCTTTTTTCTATCTCTGTCTTTATTCCATATATAATCCACCTAGAGAGAATGTGATTTTGTCCATTTTCTAAAGTCTTTAAGAGAACAGTGATTACCAATATCTTTAACACTTTGCCAAAACACTTTTGAGTATATTTCCAAGTGTAATTTTCTTACCATGATCTTGATTTTATAGATGAGCAAATAAAAAGCTTGGATTGAATTCTGAATGAAAGGGTGTGGAGAAATATGGTGTTATGCTTTTTATTCATTTGGTTGCCTGAAATATAGACAATTTTCTATTTTCTTTGGTGACTTTCAAAAAGGAAGTGGAAAATTTTCTGTTTTCTTTGGTGACTTTCAAAAAGGAAGTAAAAAGACCTTTTACTTTAGTGATAACTTTTTTGTGTGTTATTTTTCCTGATCCTGGAAATTATAACTACTAGAAGTTCCTTCAGTCCTTGCCTGTTTTTTTCTTTTTATTTTGTTGTTTTTGTTGTTTTCCTTTCTATTTATGGCACTGAAGTAGAACAAAATACCATGGGTTTTGGAAACAGATTTTGGATTCTGATTCTTCCACGTAATTGTGTATTTATGGGGAAAGAGGTAGGGGGAAAGATACCCCCCCCCCCCGCACACACACACACACACACACACACACACACACACACATAGAAACTGAGATATTAAGTTATCTGAACTCTGAATTTTCTACATCACATTTCACACCTCTAAAAAGTGGGAATAATAATTACATTTGTGAGGATTAGCTAAGTCAGCTCATGATATGTAATAAGGCTGCCTCTTCATCCTCTTCCTGAGTTCTGAATGTTGGAGGTACTCAGGGGTTAGTCCTGGGCCCTGTCTCTTTTATATGCATACATTATCTCTAAGTGGCCACATCCATTACTGTAGCTTTAAATATTATCCATCTACTTATCTGCTTTCACCTGTCACATTTATGTCTTTGGTCCTTTCCACTTAAATGTCTCACAGCAACCTCAAACTTTACCTGTCTAAACCTGAACTTTTGGCCTTTCCTTTATCCTACAAACTTTTCCTTCCTCCAGTCTTCTCCATTATAGTGACACCTTCATATAAGCAGTCAGTTAAAACAGAAACCCAGTAATAGTGTATGATTTTTCCTCCTCAACTCTCTTGAAATACAGCCCACCACAAAGTCTGCTTCCTCCTTATCCATTTTATATCTCCATTGTGTGTGTGTGTGTGTGTGTGTGTGTGTGTGTGTGTGTGTATATCCATTATATATCTCCAATCTTCCAGTTTTATTCATCTCCACCACCCTCCCTACTACCTCAGCCCAGTCTGAGTTACCATCATCCCCGTCCTGGACAGCTGCTTAATCCCTCTTTCTCCACCGTACAACACTCAAAACCTTTTTCCACACAGCAGTCATTGAGACCTTTGGAATATGTAAATCAGATTCCATGCCCTTATACTTAACACCCTTCACTGGAGTCTTGTTGCACATAAAGCATAAAGTCTGTAACCTTTAGAGTCTCCATGTCAGAGATGTCTCATGATTATGTGCTTGTCACTCACTACCCTCTGCTCTTACAGACTGTGTTGAGAGGCTCCAAGACCACTCTCAGGTTCAGTGATTCACTAGAAGGACTCACAGAACTCAGACAACCTGTTGTACTTGTTGTTGTGGTTTCCTGCAGCAGAAGGATACATATTAAAATAAAATTTAAAATAAAAAAGGCACATAAGTCAGAGTCCACAAGAAACCAGCCATGAACTTCCAGTTCTCTCCCGTTGGAGTCGTGTGAATAGCACTTAATTCTTCTATCAGTGATGTGTGTATGTGACAATATATGGAGTATTGTCAACTGAGGAAGCTCACTTTAGTGTTAGTTACTGGGGGTTTTACCAGAGACCAGTTGTGTAGGCGTGGAGCACCCATGTGGCTGACCTTGGTTACTCAATGTCCGGCCTCTTCAGAGACCCAACTGATACCACATGACCCAAGGTCCCCATCATAAATCAGACTGGTAACATAAACTATACATATAACATAACATAAATATAATACCCCTTTGCTTACTACAGCCCTAGGTAAGCAAAGGGGGTATTACAAGGGTTTAGAAGAGATGGTCAAAGACCAGACATTTCTTTGTGATGTGCAGGGTTTGGAGGACCCAGGCCTGTCAAGTTAAGCCTGTATTACACACGGATCACCTGGAACTTTCTATAGCAGCCAATCCCTTTCCCTCTCTGGCTTTTGCACCTGGTACCTCCTTATCCTTCAGATCCTACATTAAATATCACTCTTCAAAGAGGTTTTTTCTGACCACCAGACCTAGGTCATTACATCCCCTTTATAACTCTCCATCACAGAACCCTCATCAGATCCTTAGTAATACTTATTTCAAAGTCATGATAATGTTTGTTTGTGCTCATTTACTTGCTTATTGTCTGTCTCTCCAACTAGATTTGAAGATCCACTAGGATAGGGACTATGTTTGCCTTGTGCCTAGCACATCATCTGAGATGTGGTTGTTACCCAAAGACATTTTTGGAATCACGAGAGCTATTTTTATGTGCATATTTGTCTCCTTGGTTTTTATTTGTAATTTTAAGGAATGTTTTATAAATCATTCTAATCTGTCAGTCAGATCTAAGGATATTCTAGTTGCCCTATCTGTAACCTCTTGACTTCATCAGACTAACCTAGCTGGTCAGGCAATTTGTATTTTTGTGCTGGCTCTTCAGATTTGTGTTTGCGAAGCTGCCCACTCTGTGAAAGAGGAAGAGAGGGAAAGCTACTTGTTTCTTTGTTATTTTTTACCAGAACCACAACACAGCTCAAGATGCATTGTAGCCCATTTGATCATGTCTCTATTTGCTTTGTGAATTGCATGTATATGACATTTACATTTTGACTAAAGCACTACTAGAGAGTTTGGTAGAATTAAGCATCATAGTTCAGTAAGATTGTAAAGAATGTATAACACATTTTGAATTTAACTAAAATATTTAACTAATAACAATTGTAGAAATAAATGAATAAAAGTACCTTTTTCAGTTCAAAGAAACTTGACACAGAAAGAGATAAATACATCCAAAAGATTCTGATTCACAGCGATGTGTGTAATTTTAGAAACGCCACTATAATAAACAGAAACTTCTCTCAGTTTTGAAGCTTTTTTAAAAATCTAATTGCCTGTGGCAATTTTCAGAAAATTTATTCTTTCATAGTAATGAAATCGTGTGACATGTATTTCATTCAGATTTTGTACAAGAATTTAAGGTAATACAATACTTTTAAATAAAGCACAGTTGTAAAACCCTTCCATGATATCACATTTTCTATTTCAAGCAATTTCAAATCCCCTAGCTTGTCATATAGGGTCCTGGAGAAAAGGAAGCAGCTGATATTTATAGCTTCCCCTTCTAATCACAGAGATCTACTCCATAGCAGCCTGACCATGCTACCCACTATATTCCCTGTCCTCAAATATTTTTTAGTTTAGTCAAAGATCCCATGGTTGAGAATATTGACTTAAACATATGAACGGACATGACTGTGCCTGCATGCTAATTAGTGTCATACAGAGGGAACCAGATGAGCATGGTGAGGAGAGCTGGACTTTGGTCTCAGTCCTAATTAGCTGCATCACTTGACTCACTGAGCCTCATTCATAAAATAAGGAGATTGTACAAGATAATCTCTAAAGTGCTTACAGCTCTGAAGCCTGGATTCTGTCTTCCTTGGGTTGATGGTCTAGAAGACTTCATTAGTTATAAAGAGATTAGGTTGTGCTCAACAAGCCAGGTGGATAGTTCAGCCTGTTGAAAGGTGAATGACCAGTGAAGTGCTTCTAAGGGTGGTTACTGCTTTTGGTGATAAATCAAGTTGAGCTTCTCATGACTCTAGTGATGCTTTCAAGACTAATTTCTGTGACAAGGATCTCTGTCTTTGATAAAACCTGGCTGTGGAGTAAATTCATTGTAATAGAAAGTTTGGAGAAATTTTGAGGACTGCCATTTACTGTAGGGTATATAAATTTGGCATATAATTTGACCGACTTACTATGAAAAAAGATTCAATGAACAAGACGCTGGGCTATTACTCTTACCCACAACCCTCTTTCTTTCAGATTCCCCACTCTCACTGCCATCTTTCTAATTCAGATCCTCATTATTTCTCACCTAGACAATTTCAATAACCTATGAACTTATCTTCCTACCTCCTCTTCCTACACAAGGCAGTTCTGTACAGTGCTGTCAGATCAGTCTTTCTAAAGCAGGTATGTCTGCAGAAATACGTACTAATTTTTCAGTTTGCTCCTCAAAGCCATAAACAATATAGACCCAACCTGTGTTTCCAGGTGTATCTCCTACCAATTGTCCACATTTACTCTTTGTTCAAGCAAAATTGGATCACTGCCTGTCCCTCATTATGCCGACCCTCACTTAGCTGTGCACCTTTTTGTCCTCCATTGGTTTTTAAAGTCCTATAAGCCCTTAAATGTTCTCTCCCCCATTGTCTTTATTTTCTGACTACAAATGAATATGACCTTTTTTTCCTTTAAATTCATCTATTATTCTGGATGCCTTTCTGCCTTCTATTATTTTATACCTAAAATAATAAGATTGTGGAATTTCAGAGAATAAAACCTTATAGATCATTCTCATATGAAAGATATTTTATGCATCCTACAGAATTCTAAACAAGGATGGAGTCTGGTTTTTCGTCTCTCTCATTGATTTTTCACTAGAGAGGTATTCACATTCCTGAGTTCTCATCATAGTGTGTTGTATAAAAGAGATTCACATTTCGTATTTGTTGGATAGATTGGATGCAGTCATCTCAACATGGAAACATAAGTATACATGTAGAAAATCACCAAATACACATTTGTCTTCTGTTAATTAATACTGTTACAATTCACTACCATGTTGAACACTATAGCCTGTAGAACCTTTCCTTCTTTTTTAAAAATTTTTAAAATTTTTTATTTTTATTCTTATTTATTTTTATATTTTAGTTTGTTAACATACAGTGCAATATTTGTTTCAGAAGTAAATTCAGTGATTCATCACTTACATACAACATCCAGTGCTCATCACAAGTGCCCTCCTTAATACCCATCACCCATCTAGCCCCATCCCACCCACCTCCCTCCATCAACCCTCAGTTTGTTGTCTTTTGTCAAGAGCCTCTTGTGGATTTTTCCCTTTCTTCTCTTCCCCCTCTTCCCACATGTTCATCTGTTTTGTTTCTTAAATTCCACATATGACTGAAATCATATGGTATTTGTCTTTCTCTGATTGACTTATTTTGCTTAGCATAATACATTCTAGCTCCACCCATGTTGTTGCAAATGGCAAGATTTCATATTTTTGATGGTTGAGTAATATTCCATTGTATGTATATATCACATCTTTATCCATTCATCACTCAGTGGACATTTGTGCTCTCTCCGTAGTTTGGCTTTCATTGGTAATGCTGCTATAAACATTGGCGTGCATGTACCATTTCAAATCTATATTTTTAGATCCTTTGGGTAAATACCTAATAGTGCAATTACTGGATCATGGGGTAGTTCTATTTTTAGTTTTTTTGCAACCTCTATACTGTTTTTCAGAGTGGCTGCACCAGTTTGCATTCCAACCAGCAGTGCAAGAGCGCTCCCCTTTCTCCGCATCCTTACCAACACCTGTTGTTTCTTGTGTTAATTGTAGCCATTCTGACGGGTGTGAGGTGGTACTTCATTGTAGCTTTGATTTGTATTTCCCTAATGATGAATGATGTTGAGCATCTTTTAATGTGTCTGTTAGCCATCTGGATGTCTTCTTTGGAAAAGTGTCTATTCATGTCTTCTGCCCATTTCTTAACTAGGTTGTTTTATGGCATTGAATTTGATAAGTTCTTTATAGATTTTGGATACTAACCCTTTATCAAATATATTATTTGCCAGTATCTTGTCCTATTCCATGGGCTGCCTTTTTGTTTTGTTGATTGTTTCCTTCATTGTTTCCTTTCCTTCACTGTGCAGAAGCTTTTTTTATCTTGATGAATTCCCAAAAGTTCATGTTTGTTTTCATTTCCCTTGCCTTTGGCTGTGTGTCCAGTAAGAAGTTGCTCCAGCCGAGATCCAAGAGGTTGCTGCCTGTGTTCTCCTCTAGGATTTTGATAGTTTCCTGTTTCACATTTAGGTATTTCATCCATTTTGAATTTATTTTTGTGTATCGATGATGTGTATGTAAGAAAGTGGTCCAGTTTCTTTCTTCTGCATGTCACTGTCCAGTTTTTCCAACACCATTTGTTGAAGCGAATGTCTTTTTTCCATTGGATATTCTTTCCTGCTTTGTCAGTGATGGCATTAACCATATAATTGTGAGTCCATTTCTGGGTTTTCTTTTCTGTTCCATTGATCTATGTGTCTGTTTTTGTGCCAGTACCATACTGTCTTGATGATTACAGCTTTGTAATACAGCTTGAAATTCATAATCGTGATACCTCCAGTTTTTTTTTTTTCTTTTTCAGGATTGCTTTGGCTATTTAGGGTATTTTCTGGTTCCATACAAATTTTAGGATTGTTTGTTATAGCTCTGTGAAAAATGCTCGTTGTCTTTTGATAGGGATTGCATTAAATATATAGATTGCTTTGGGCGATATAGAAGTTTTAACAATGTTTGTTCTTCTAATCCATGAGCATGGAATGTTTTTCCATTTCTTTGTGTCCTCTTCAATATCTTTCATAAGTCTTCTATAGTGTTCAGAGTACAGAGCTTTCACCTCTTTAGTTAGGTTTATTCCTAGGTATCTTACTGCTTTTGATGCAATTTTAAATGGAATTGATTCCTTGATTTTCTGCTGCTTTGTTATTAGTGTATAGAAATGCAGCAGATTTCTGCATGTTGATTTTATATCCTGTGGCTTTGCTGAATTCAGTTTTTTTTGGTTGGAGTCTTTTAGGTTTTCTATATAAAGTGTCATGTCATCTGCAGATAGTGGAAGTTATTGTCAATTTATATGCCCTTTATTTCTTTTTGTTGTCTGATTGGTGAGATTAAGACTTCCAGTACTATATTAAATAGTAATGCTGAGAGTGGGCATCCCTGTCTGTGGTCTTCTTCCTGACCATAGGGGAAAGGCTCAGTTTTTCTCCATTGAGGATATTAGCTGTGATTCTTTTGTATAAGGCCTTTATGATATTGAAGTATATTCCATCTATCTCTACTGTTTTTTTTTTTTTTATCAAGAATGGATACTGTATTTTGTCAAATGCTTTTTCTGCATCTATTGACAGGATCACATGATTCTTTTCTTTTATTGTGGTGTATCACATTGACTGATTTGCAAATATTGAACTAGCCTTATAGCCCAGGAACAAATCCCACTTAATCATTGTGAGTAATTCTTTTAATATACTGTTGAATTCAATTTGCTGGTATCTTGTTGAGAATTTTTACATCTATGTTCAGTAGGGATATTGGCCTGTAATTCTCCTTTTTAGTGGGATGTTTGTTTGGTTTTGGAATCAAGGTAATGCTGACTTCATAATGAGTTTGTAATCTTTCCTTTTATTTCTGATTTTTGGAACAGTTTGAGAAGAGTAAGTACTAACTCTTCTTTGTCTGGTAGAGGGGTTCTAGGGTGGCTTAGTCGGTTAAGCATCCGACTTGAGCTCAGGTCATGATCTCACGGTTCATGGGTTCAAGCCCCACATCAGGCTCTGTGCTGACAGCTCAGAGCCTGGATGCTGCTTCGGATTCTGTGTCTCCCTCTCTCTCTGCCCACCCCCCCCCCCCGCTTGTACTCTGTCTCTCTCAAAAATAAATAAAGATCAAAAAAATTTTAAATAAAATAAAATAAATAAATGTCTGGTAGAATTGTGCTGGAAGGCCATCTTGCCCAGGACTCTTGTTTGTTGGGATATTTTTGATAACTGATTCCATTTCTTTGCTGGTCTTGGGTCTGTTCGTATTTTCTATTTCCTCTTGTTTCAGTTTTGGTAGTTTGTGAATTTCTAGGAATTTGTCCCTTTTGCCCAGTTTCCAGATTGCCCAGTTTATTGGCATATAATTTTTTGTAGTATCTCTTATAATTGTTTGTTTTTCTGTGGTGTTGTGATCTCTCCTCTTTCAGTCATCATTTTATCTATTTGGGTTCTTTCTCTTTTCTTTTTGATAAGTCTGCCTGGGGGTGGGTATCAATTTGGTTTATTCTTTCAAGGAACCAGCTCTTAGTTTCATTGATCTGTTCTGTTTGTTTTCATATGTTTTTCTTTTCTGCTCTAATCTTTATTATTTCCCTTTTTCTGCTGGCTTTAGGCTTTATTTGCTCTTCCTTTTCTTGCCCCCTTAAGGTGTAAGGTTAGACTGTGTTTGGGGAACTCTCTTACTTCTTGAGATAGGCCTGAATGGCAATATACTTTCTTCTTAGGACTGCCTTTGCTGCGTCCCAAAGGGTTTGGACTCTTGTGTTTTCATTTTCATTTGCTTCCATGTATTTTTTTAAATTTCTTCTTTAATTTCCTGGTTAATATTCATTCTTTATAGTTGGATGTTCTTTAACCTCCACATATTTGAGGGCTTTCCAAAGTTTTTCTTGTAGTTGACTTCAAGTCACATAGCCTTGTGATCTGAAAATATGCAAGGTATGATCTTGATCTTTTTGTACCTGTTGAGGGCTGATTTGTGACCCAGTATGTGATGTATTCTGGAGAATGTTCCGTGTGTACTCGAGAAGAATGTGTATTCTGATGCTTTATGATGAAATGTTCTGAACATCTCTCTTAAGTCCATCTGGTCCAGTGTGTCATTCAAAGCCATTGTTTCCTTGTTGATTTTCTGCTTAGATGATTTTCTGTCCATTGCTGTAAGTGAAGTATTAAAGTCCCCTACTATTATTGTATTATTATCTTGAGTTTCTTTGTGTTTGTTATTCAATGATCTGGGGGCATAAATATTTATAATTGTTAGATCTTTTTGATGGATAGACCTCTTAATTATGATATAATGGCCTTCCTTGTCTCTCATTAGTCTTTTAAAAAAATTTTAGTGTTTATTTTTGAGAAAGAGAGAGAGACAGAGAACGAGCAACAGAGGGGCAGGGAGAGAGACACAGAATCTGAAGAAGGATCCATGCTCTGAACTGTCAGCACAGAGCCTGATGCAGGGTTTGAACCCACGAGCAGTAAGATCATGACCTGAGCTGAAGTCGGATGCTCAACTGACCAAGCCACCCAGGTGCCCCTCTTGTTACAGTCTTTGTCTTAAAACCTAGTTTATCTGATGTAAGTATTGCTACTCTGGCTTTCTTTTGACATCTGTTAGCATGATTGATGGTTCTCCTCCTTCTTTCATGAATTCATTCATCCAGCATTTATTGAAAAGCTACTCTGCATTAGACACTGGGTTGAGTTCTTACTGCCCTATTTACAGATTTGCATTATACTTGCTATGGGACTTGTGACTGAGCCAAGAGAAAAAGAGCCCTGCACCAGAAACTTTAATAAGAAAAATTCCATCACAGCCCAAATATACAAAAGTGAGTGTGGTTGGCCATTAGCATTAATGGCTCTATCTTTCATCCCTCTTTGTATCCAATTTCTTTGTCAATGTAACTTTGAAGTTTCTCCCTTCAAAAGATGAAGTGCATTTTACTACCTCTTGATTATGAATTTAGTCATATGCACTTTGTCAGTATGATGTTAATGGTTGTGCCACAGTCAGAAACTTGAAAATAACACTTGCCTGTCTCTGTTTTTGCTCTTACTTCATTGCCATGATCACAAGAACACACCCAGATTAAGCTTGCTGGAGGATAAGACAGGGCCACATCTCCCATATCATTTGAGTTTGGCTGTCTTGGGTCAGCCAATAGTCAGTTAACACCTAAACATGTGAGCAAGTCCAGTCCTCTTCAGCTAAGTCCCAGTCCAATCAGTCCCTATAGACTCATGGGCTAAATGAATGGTTATCCCATTCCACTAAAGTTGAATGGTTGTTCGTTATGCGGCATTGTGCTGGTAGATGGCTGATAAAATGAGAGTGAGGACAGTCCTCAGACTCATAGTCCTTAGCAAGGAAGTGACAAGTACTGTAAATGTAGTGGAGGTTTTATTGCTTATGCATCTAAGGGCAGCTTAGATCCACTATTCATTGAATACCCAAAGGTGTTCTGGAAAGCTTATTTTGCTACAAAATTATTGTTTTTAATTGAGTTAAATGAATTAGAAAAATAATGGAATCTCTATTTAGAACCATAAAAGATGATATTCACCTACTTCATTTCCCTCAAACTCATTAGCATAGACATTTTCTCTATGGTTGCAGCAAATTAACATGGGCTATTTCTCTTTTCCAGCAATTACCAACATGTTAACATGTCCTGAATTATTGGTTTGATAAAATTTGAAACAATGGCACATTACTCTTTGAGGGACAAATCTAGGGGCACCTTGTGGCTTTGGGAAATTTTGATCAATTAATACAGTTTATTTTTCTTATAATTGCCCTGCTACTTATTCACTGATAACTATTTCTAGTGAAAGATCAGTTTATGCTGTCTCTTTATTTTTTATTTACTGATATCTGCTTCCAATGTATCTAAAGTCTGTTTATTGAAAGGTTTCTGTTTCAAATGCACTGATATTTCAGGAGTGTAAGTCTCAATCTCAAATACAATTCTGCTCCTCCTTACAGTGGAGATCTCAAGACCACTAAAAATTCTTCACATTCTTATAATTCTTATCTTACACACTGTGATGCATGCATTGCAAATTAAAAATCAGTAGCATTATTAAAACAACAGAAAATAACAAGTGTTGGCAAGGATGTAAAGAAATGTGCACTGTTGGTGGGAATGTAAAATGGCACAGTCATTATGGAAAACAGTATGGCAGATCTTCAAAAAGTTAACATTGAACTACTATATGATCCAGCAATTCCACCTCTGAGTATATACTCCAAAGAATTGAAAGCAAGGATTCAAACAAATATTTGCACACCAGTGTTCATGACAGCATTATTCATAACATTATTCACATCCTTTTGGTGGAAGCCACCCAAATGTCCATTGGCAAATGAATGGATAAACAAAATGTGGTATATACATACAATGGAGTATTGTTCAGCCTTAAAAAGTGATGAAATTCTGATACATGCTACAAAATAAGTGAACCTTGAAAATATTATAAAAAGTGAAATGACCCAGACATAAAAGGACAAATATTGTATAATTCCACATATATAAGGTACATAGAATAGTCAAATTCATGGAAATAAAAAGTAGAGTATTGGTTACCAGGGTCTTGGAGAGGTGCTGAATTGGGAGTTGTTTAATGGGTACAGAGTTTCAGTTTGGGATGATGAAAAAGTTCTGGAGATGGATGGTGGTGATGGTTTCACAACATTGTGGATGCACCTGATGTCACTGAACTATATACCTTTCTAAAAATGGTTAATATGGTAGATTGTATGTGATGTATATTTTACCATAGTAAAAATATAAAATAAAAATAACTTAATTAGTAGCTTAATCTGATATGTCCCACAGTCAGCATGAGGATATATTTCCTCAGCCTCTGGACTGCCCACCTTTGCAGAAAGAACTAGCATGGTGTGATATCATATGGATAAGGTTATAGGCTATAAAGTCAGATGCATGGGTCCAAATCCCAAGCACATCTCTTATGGCTATGGGGCAAGTTAATTAACCTTTTATTCCCCTTCGTTTTATCTTCTGTGAATGATGATGACAATATCTATCTACAAAGCTTATTTTAAAGAATTAAATATCTTAGAATTCAAAAGTCCTTCACTAAGGATTCTGATTTGCCTTCATTTTGGTTTGCTAAACACCGCTTATGTTAACAACATTTTAAGTTATAGGTTTCATCAAAGATCGAGGTGCATCAAGGTTCACTTAGGTTTTAGAAGAGGAGAATGGTATCGTGAAAATAGTTATTTCCCATTTGCGACTTCAGGCTTTTGAAGAGGTAATGTACAATAATCAGCATTTACAGACATAATAGTTTTCATTCATCAATACCACTGGCTTAACAAAGAAAAGTTCAGTGTAAATAAGAGGATGCTTTTCAAATATCGTCATGGGAAAGATCATAGTTCTCTTTATTAATAAAGACAATGTGAAGTCATTTGCTTGAATCACTGGCGATGGAAGACATGCCATTTGTGTTTGTAACCCTAGCATTGGCACAGAGTAAGTATTTGATAAATGTTTTGAATGGAAAGAAAAGGCCCTAACTTCTGACTCATAGAGAAGGATTTTGTAGGTTGAAAACTACATACAGTAGTGTAACTATAAAACTGCTGGTAGTACAAAGACATAAGAGGAAGACTGGATAGTCGAAAGAGTTATTGGAAAAGTTTATCTGTTGCTACTGTAGGGCGCTGGATGAAGTCATATCAAATAAAAAAGAAGGATTTTTTTTCTTGTATAAAAGCAAAAAAATGGTATTATGTGGGTATGAGAGATCAAACATGCTCCTGAAACAACCCAAAAGTAACTGCTGTGGTTTCACTTTGTTGGATAGATTGACTATTTGTTCTTTTAGTCATTTTTGGCTTATGTACAACTAAATGTACAAATAACTAATGGAGGCTTTAAGACCAGTCAATGAATTTTGGGAAGGAACAATGTGAAAGAAAAAAAGGACTGTTTTTATCAAAAAGCAAGGTTGTATATGTAGGTACATTGGGGAAAAAAAGTTAATAAAAAGTGTTTAAGTATCTTTGCCAAGAATTTTTTTAATCAAAGCTTTTATGTTTATGAGTTTCCTGATGGAAGCAATGAGCACAGTCTTTGCTCAATTTGTTTCAAAGCAATATTGAGGAAAATTGAACAAAATATGCAATAAGAAAAAAATTCTGTGCCAGTCCCCAGGGTATGAGCATACTGACAATATAATAGATGTTTTCCATTTCCCTGTGTCTAGAGTTCTAGGTGGTTGCGGGCCATATTTTACCCTTGGTCCACTCCCACCATTTGCACTGACATTAATGGAAGGCCCGTTACAGAAATAAGGCAGTCTGCTGTCCTATTTTTATATATGGAATGAGATCATTCTATCTGGTATAAGAGCTCCATTGCCCCTCATTACACACTCAAGATAGACAAAAAATGCTAATAGCAATTATGTGAGTGCTTGGAGGAGAATTAAGCCTCGGAAAAGTGTAATGTTGGAAACATTCATTTAAAGCAGGGATGTTTTCACTAATACAGCAATAAACATTCCAAACAGGGTGCATTGCTTTTGTTCACATCTGTCTCCTCCACCTTCCAACCTAACCTTCACATATGCTTGGAACCTCTTCAGAGTTGCAGGTGAAAAGTGTGGGGAAATGACAATGTTCCTTCTGACAAGGTCTTCACTGCAAAATCAAGTGCAGTAATTGATAAATGTGAAGAGCTTGAAAGAGTTCGTTTAAATCATAAAGTTATTGAGGTCAATAAGCAATGCAGATTCACCTCAATTCCCATGAATAGTGAAATTGTTGTACCTCTGTTCCAGGGTTATTAAAATCCACATTAAAATCCCAGAGCATCCTGAGAAAATCATCGTATTTCTCCTGCCTTGAGGAAGGCATCTGTTTTTGATCTGTTCCTTCTGCTTCCTATACTCTTGGGCTCATTATCTCCTCCCATTATCCAAAGTTTATATAACCATTAACCCACCATTCTAGTTAGTATTAGAAACTTTTTCATATTCACACTAGATCGTAACACCTTAATTTCCTAAATCATAATTGCAATGGGAGCTTTGCTGAACTACATACGCTTTTTTTTTTTTTTTTGTATAGTAGATTTCACATTTAAATGTAGTGGGACTCATTTAAAATTTGAGTGGCCAGTATTCAGCAGAGGGTTTAAGTTAGTAGGGCAATCAGGGGTTAACCATAGGATGTTGACATTGCCTTTTATTTCACTGAGAAAATAGAAACAACCAGGAGAGACCTCTCACAAGTCCCGCCACTGCTGCTAACCCTCTTTCAGCATCAGAATCCATACATCCCTTGGCTTCCTCCTATTGCAAACACCAGCCTTTCCGCTTTGCATTGGATCCTATTATGAGTTGACTTGTGTTCTTCCAAAATCCCTGTGTTGAAATCCTAGCCCTAGTGCTCAGAATGTGCCCTTATTTGGAAACAGGGTTGTTGCAGCTTAGTTATGATGAGGTCACACTGAATAAGGATGGGCCCCTTATCTAATATGATTGGTGTCCTTATGAAAAGAGAACAGTTGGACACAGACTCACAGGGAGAATGTACAATGAAGATTAGACTTATGTAGCCATAAGCTAGGAGAGAGGCCTGGAACAGATCCTTCCCTAACAAGCTGAGGGAGCATGGCCCTGCTGACACCTTTAGTCTTGGACCTCTAGCCTCCAGAACTGCGAAACAATGCATTTCTCTTGTTTAAGCCATTTAGTTTGTGGTACATTGTAGCAGCTCCAGGAAGCTGATACACATCTTGCCCAGGTCTCTATCAAGCCACTGTCCTCACCATCGTTAGTAAATCCTCCCCTCCACTTGGACCATCAGCACACAAACACTCTGTAAGCTCCTCCACCTAGGGCCCATAGCTTCCAGCTCCCTCTTACCAAAAATCACCAAAAAAAAAAAAAAAAAAAAAATGTTTTCCCTCCCTGAGTCTAACTCTTCTCCATTCTCTTTGAAACCAACTCCATTCAGACTTTTATCAAAACTGCTCTTGACTGTGCCTTATTCAATCCAGTGCAAGTATCTGAGTACATATTTTACTTCATCCGTCTGTAGCATTCACTTGGCCTCCAGGACACCATTCTCTTTTTGTTCTCCTCCTAACTCACTGGCCACTCTTTCTCAGCCCCCTTTGCTACTTCACCCCATTTTTCTGCCCATAAACATTTGTGTTTCAATTATATCTCAGTAAAGATGTGATAAAAACAGACCAGTAGAGTGCTTCGGGTCACCGTCCCCAGACCTATTAAGATGCTCTGAATCTACACTCATTTTTTGATGATCTTACTCAGTCTCCCTGCCTTTAAATAAAGTATCACTATGCTGAGACTTCTAAGTTTGTCTTCAGCTTGGACCTCACCCTGGAACTCAATAATTCTGTATCCAACCACTAGTAGGCATCTCTAATGAACATCTCAAGGTAAAGCTGTCTCCCCCAAACCTCTTCTTCCCCAATCTTATAAATGGCAACTCCGTTCTTTCTGATATGTGAACTAAACATTTTGGAAACATCCTTAACTCCTGTTTTTCTTATAGATCATGTTCACTATGCCAGAAGATCCTGTTGGCTCCACTTTGGTAACATTCAGAATCCAACCACCATTCACCACCTCCACTTCCTGTGCAAGCCATCATCATCTCTCACCTCATTTATCACAAGTGCCTCCTAGTTGAAGACTTACTGTGTTAATAATTGGCCTATAGTCTACTCACCATGTAGCTGCCTGGACGATCCTTTAAAAACAGTACTGATCACATCACTATCTTCAGTGGCTTCCATCTCAGTCCTTATCATGACCGATGGGCTCCATGACCTTTGCTCCTCACTCACTCTGGCCTGGCTTTTTGTTTTGTTTCATTTGGTTTCCAAGTATGCCAAATGCAATCCTTCCTCAGGGCCTTTGCATTTGCAACTCTCTCTGGTTTTGTTGCTCTCCTGCTAGGTGGTTACCTGGCTCTCTTCCTCGGTCCCTTTAAGTGCTCAGATGTCATCTAACTGGAGAGCCCTCCCTGACCAAATCCTTGTCTGTCACCCTCTATCCATCTTACCTTATTTTATTTTTAAAGGACATAGTTTATGACATCAGGAACTTCATTTTGTATCATTGGCCTGCCATACAAATATATACCGAATGAATTACTGAATGATCCAAGGTTAGCCTGGTAAGGTTACACTACCAAGTATCCAAGCCTGGTATCTCTGTAGTTATGATATATGTCCACCAAGGATCCTGCTGTGTATTCCTGTGTGGATTCTTATGGTAATGCCCTCTGGGGAACACTTCTGTCTTTATTTTCTGGTGTCTAGATGAGTGCCCATCACATGGTAAATGGTTCTGAATGACTTAAGTGCATAGTTGGTTTTTAGGCCTTAGATTTTTAGTCCTGAGCTATAATCCTGACCCAAATTGATTCCGCAATAACCTTGTTCCATGAAAGATTTGTCTTAAAGGGTTTTAGATTGCACATCTTCCACAACTTGATAGCTAAATCATGTTTTAGAAGATCCAGGGTACATTCTGAAACCTCAGTTAATAAGCTAAAGCAATAAAAGGAATATCATGGACAATGTTCTTATTGCACACAGGTTCACAAAATGTAATTATAAACTTGTTTTTTCACATATGTATTAATGGAATATGATCTTTATGTCTGGCAGGAGCCTTTCATCACATGATAACAAGATCACTGGGTCTTGGTCCGCAACACTTATTAGCATATTACATCAGCATTTCTCAAGCTTTTCTATTGAAATATTTCTAATATCAGAGGATAGCAACATGCACTCCCAAGAGTCTGGCTGCACAAACCAAAGGAGTCAAATTCAGAAGTGGTTCATGTTTTATTATAAAAACAATGTGGAATTTTCCATTCTATTCTATAATAAGCCCATGGAGTTATTATGTTATGACATAAAATATTATGAGATATTTAAAGTTTATTTACATTTTTTCCTGAATCCTCAAAAGTGAATTAAAGATGAACCATGTTTATCCTGTGGCTTTGAGTAGCCCCTGGGACCTGGCATCAGTTTAAATCCCTGATCTGCGACTGACTATATGATCTCTAGAGAACAGCAGAATTGGCCATCCTTGTTAGACATGGCTCTGACAGCTATTGAACCAACCCACTGCCTAGGAAGGCTGCTCTCTGATTGTAAGGCTGGTTTGGCAGCTGATAACTTCCTGTCTGATCCAATCTTCATCTCTAATGGATGGCGCATCGCTGTGTAATGGGTCCTGTTTTATCCATCCTCTTCTGTTAGGCCAAGATCAGTAATGGCAGCTAACATCCCAAAAGCTCGTATTATACCCAAGTTTCACTATCATATCACCTCCTTAGCATAAAACTTGATTTAATAATATTGATTGCTTAATAAGACTTTAATTACCTAAATTTCTAGAGCACTATAACACTTTCAGCTCTAATATATTTAGGGGTTTACCCAGGCCTGTACTCCAGGGAATGAGGCCTTAGAGTACATCTAGAAGAGCTTATAAGTGAAGGGTCACAGTTTGGGTAAAAACATGGAGGAATAAACAGAATGGGTTAAGGAATGGAGATCCCCAGTGTAAGTAGCCATAGGAGGTCAAATGAGAAAGGTAAGAGAAGTCAGGTAATGGAGGAGGGCTACATCTCACATGGCTTTTAATGCCAGAGTGATGAATTTGGAATTTCTTAAATAAAAGCAGGCATTCAGTGAAGGGGAGGCCTTTGGAAGCTTTTGACTCAGGAAGTGATACGATTAATGCAGTGTTTTATGAAATTTAATTTGGTGATCCCATCGGGGCTACTGTGGAGTGGAACAGCAGGGTTGTCCCGTAGTCCAGGCATGGGGCAAGGAGGCATTACAGGGTAACAAAGAATGTGGATTTTGGAGCTACTTCCTGGCTCCGGGGCCTCATGTATACAGTGAGGACATGACCCAGCTCACAAGATCTTATTGATAACTAATGAGATAAGAGATAACAGTGTTTAGCTGAGTGTCATGCCAGGGAGTACTAGAGGCAGAATGGCATAGCTTAGACTCTGGAGCCTATGGCCTGGGTTTAAATTTTGGCTTAGCTACTCTTTGCTGGATGGGGCTTGCTGCACAATCCTTAGCTTCTCTGAGCCTCATTCTCTCCTCTTAGAAGATGGGGATAATTATAAAACCTACCTCAAAAGGCAGTTGTAAACTTGTACAACTCTGCCCTCTTATCATAGCCTCTAGACTGTGTGCCAAAAGAAATCAAGGAGCAGACATGGCAAAGGTAGCCAAGAACTGAGAGCTGGGTTTATATAAAGAGTGATACAAAGATTAAGTCAAAGACAACCTCAAAATGGTTAAGTCGACAGAGAAGGAAATCAGGAAGTGGAGTGAGTCTGATTTGGGGGATGAGATGATAGAGTTGGCGATGTTGAACTGGAAGTAACGGTGTAACTTCCCACTGGAAATATTAGAAGAGGTTTATTGTTAGGCCAATGTCAAGTTCAAATGATGAACTTGTTATTGGAGCAGTGTAATTTATTTTCACTACATTGAAATTGGTTGTTAATACTTTCACCATGAGGTTCTCAACCCAAAGTTGTCAGTTGTACTTTCTGGGGGGCAGTGGAGCTTCATAGACTTTCCCATACTTTCCCATATGTGTGTGTGTGTGTGTGTGTGTGTGTGTGTGTGTGTGTGTGTGTGTGTGTTTGTGTGTGTTCCCCCTGCCAATGAATTTTCTAGCTGGAGGGGATCATCTGATTCAACCCCCTCATTCTTTGTCTGTGGACCCAAGGTGATTTGCTGAGGGACATACAGCCACTACGTGGACAATCCCCTGACCCCAGGCTCCCCTTGCTTGCTCTTGGGATATCTTGCTGCCTTTCAGACCTAGCTCTCTACATATTCACTCTACTATTATTGGGTAGATGCCAGAATTAAACAACTAAAAAGTTTTATTTTTTTAAGTTTATTTATTTGCTTTTTTGAGAGAGGGAGAGAGACCCTGAGAGGCAGAGGGCAGAGAGAAAGTAAGAGAGAGAGTCCCAAGCAGGCTTCGCGTTGTCAGTGCAGAGCCCGACCCAGGGCTCAAACTCACAAACCATGAGATTATAACCTGAGCTGAAATCAAAGAGTCGGATGCTCAACTAACTGAGCCACCCAGATAGCCCAACAAAAGTTTCTTTAATCCCCTAGACTAACTATATAGATACTACTAATGCCAGAGCAAACTGCATCTCAGATATGATAGTCTGTGGGAGTAGATGTTGGGAGAAAAGCCCAGTATAGACTCTGGGATTTCATAAATGAGATTTCTTCTCATGAAAATAATTCCATCTTTGATTCTGGAGGAGAACTGTGTCTCCTTTCAGCAGGAGTTCACCTGTCAACAAGCAGAGTTTCAAGACAGGAACACATAGCCCTTGAGTGATATTTTACTTTTCCATCTGAAGTGCAGCATCACTGGATGAAGGTACCAATGGCCACAGAAAGAAAGGTTTGCTCTTTCCATGTTGCAGTCCCCAGTGAAATGCACCTTTATTTACTTTTAGCGAAATGGCCCCTGGTGTCCATGAATCCCTCTAAGCTCTGGCTGAATATATGAAGATAGGGATCAGTCAGGTTGAGTTTTCTGAGAGCCTCTGCACTTGGGTTACCACACGGGCTGCTCATGCTCTCCGCTGGTACAGCCTTGATGAAAAAAGTCCAATGCAATGGACTCCTTTGCCCAGTGGGTAGAAATGTGGTTCTTTGGGGGCGCCTGAGTGGCTCAGTCGGTTGGGCGTCCGACTTCGGCTCAGGTCATGATCTTGCGGTCGGTGAGTTTGAGCCCCGTGTCGGGCTCTGTGCTGACAGCTCAGAGCCTGCAGCCTGTTTCAGATTCTGTGTCTCCCTCTCTCTCTGACCTTCCCCCATTCATGCTCTGTCTCTCTCTGTCTCTCTCTGTCTCAAAAATGAATAAACACTAAAAAAATTTTTTTTTAAGAAATGTGGTTCTTTGGTCTCTTGTTGTACCACCTCCTCGCTGAGTACAGTGTTTGTGCCCCTGTCTTTTAGGTCCAAGTTGAAGGTCTTAAATCTGCTTCTGCTCAGGATGTCATCTTCTCTTCATTGATATTGACGAGGTCTCCCTGTCTGTCTGTGCTTTCCAAAAGTCTCCAGTGATTCTGCACCTTTCCCGAGGGCCTCAGAAGCCTGAGTTAAGCCCCATAGGTGCCGTCCACCTTCAGCATGTTCTACTTCACCCTTAATTATCCTGCTGTTACTCATTCTCAGTCTGTCCAAAAGGACATGCACACTTGCCCCTTGGAAAGTCAGGCAGCAGCTCGCTGAGAACAGACTTTCCTGAATTGCAGATACCTGCCTGTAGAAATGGAGTATGTTTGGGGTTGAATCTTTTCCCAAAGCCTCAGCGGAGAGCAGTATCCCTGTGCCACAAAAAAAGGGCTAACCTTTTAGCTAAAGAAAAACCTGAGATGAGAGACAGTGACTTAAGATCCCCGATTCTTCAGTTAGAGCCTTTTTAAAAACTGTCTGAATCTGGGGGTTAAGAATTATATTTTAAAGCCTTTGTTTCTCATCAATTAACCAAGACATTTTACTTCATGGGCTCTAATGAGAAGGGTTTCAATTTTCCTATTTTCTTGACCTGTATATTTAGTTTTCTTGCAATAATGTGTTAATGTTACGTGATTATCTGGCTTCTATATGAAACATAATGTCCTTTTAGAAAATAACTAAGGCTAAGCTTTTCAAATATTTATACTGGGTTCAGGCCGTGATAAATGTCCTCTGGAGTATGGTTATCTGCTATTTTCTCTTGAAAACTCACCATGATTTACTTGGGAGTTATAGACCAAGACAATGGAATATCTTATAGTCACATAAATCATATATATATATCATATATGTGTATGTATATATATGATATATATATCACTTATATATATCATATATATACATATATACACATATATATACACATATATATACATATATACATATGTATACATATATATATACATATATATACACATACACATATATATATACATATATATATCATTTATATATGTCATATATATATATATAATTGTACTGTGTCTTCTGGAATTGAGGAAGCCTGCTGACTACTATTATGAAGAGGTTGCTAATTGCAGTATTAAGTTCACCCTGTTCACACAGGAATTTCTGTAAGCTCTAAAGTCAATTCTAGTAAATTCTAGAAAATCCCTGTATTTGATTATGGCTCTCTTTCTCCCTGTGTCACGTGACTCGGCCATGGCTTCTTTCTCACCACAATTGCCCAGGTGCTCATTGGCACGGGAGCTGAATTCCAATTGTCACCTGGGCAGATTTGATAAAATACCATCATTGAAATAAGATTGCTTCCAAATCCTAAAAGTTACTATTGTTTCATATTTATTGTGTATCCATAACACATTAAGTGGAGAGAAAATCAAAAGAATCACATGATCTAGTGCTGATGAAATAATAAGGTAGATGCTTGTGAACATTTATCCTGACATAATGAAAAAACTCTCTTATCATTTGATTTGTAACATCAGAAAATATGAAAGGACAGTACTCTGTTGTCACCACTGAATGGTGTCAGCTCCTTTCCATTGCTTTTGACCCATTTTTTTTCCTGTTTCCTCTCAAAGGTTCTGATTATTCATGTATGCAAGCATTAATTAATTAATTCAATAAATGTTTATTGAGTTCTAGGCACTGTGCCAGACCAGTATAGGAAGAAGAATAAAGCAGTAAAATCCATTTTTTTCCAAGAGCCTTTTCAGTTAGGGTCGTGTGTGTGTGTGTGTGTGTGTGTGTGTGTGTGTGTGTGTATGTGGTTTGAGGAGGGCAGTGTGTGCAAGCAACTTAAAAAAATTTAAAGGATCAAGAGAAAAACTAAGTTTTAGGAATGCCTAGAGTGAGGATGACTCTTGGGATCTAGATAATGGAATTGGTGGACAGTCCCACCAAGGACGGTCCCTGCCGACGTGAATCAGCTCCACCTCTTGTCCATTTGTGGTCAGTCTACCCAGTTACAATTCGGGGAAGAGCTTCAGCTGGCCTGGCTTAAGTCAGGAACCCACCCCTTGGGTTTGATTAACAGGCCCTCCCTGGAGCCCAAGTAACTTCAGAGTCCTGCTTCCAAAAGAAAGAGAATAGATTGTGCTCCAGAGGGGGTCACCTGGCTACAATTCTTCCCACAGTGTGAGGGATGAGCAGGGTGCTGGGGGAGCATAGAGGTGGAGATTTTGGAGAGAAGGAAATTCACATATCAGAAAGCAGCTAAAGAGGAAGTTGGATAGACTGGCAGGGGCCAGATCACAAAGGGCTTTAAGTGGTGTGCCCGTGAATGTGTACTTTATCCTGGGAATATGTGTAGAGATTGAAGGATATTAGCATAAAAACATGAGTTTAGAAAAATTACTGTGCTGGTGAGGCAGTGGGCAGACCGGAAGGTAAGACCAGGATGGAGATCGTGTATTAAGAGAAATGACAAGCTAGGAGGCTGTGGTGTATAAGAATTTAGTGAGGAGCCCAGATGTCAGGCCTGGAGATTGGGCAGTCAGCAGTATATATGGGTAGTAGCTGAGCCCTTGATGCAGGCAAGATTGCCCAGGGTAAGAGTGGAAAGAGATAAGAAAAGCAAACTAGAATCTTTGGGAATCACCATATTTAAGAGACAGGAGGAAGAAGAGGGGGCATGAGGAGAAAGGAAACGTTGTCCTCTGTCCCTGGCTGACCCCTACATACCCTCAGACTCTAAGTAGGTTTGATCAATCTGTAGAGATTCAAATAAACCCTTTTCTCTAAAAAAAGCATGTCTCTAGTACAGTACATCCTGGTGCCATGGGGAGCTTTGAATATGTGAGATTTGAAGAGAATATTTGATCAGTGACCAAGAGCTGAAAGCAACCGTCACTAAGAAGGCTTTGAATTTGTTAAGAACTGGACAGACAGAATTGTGTTCAGAGTGTGCATTAGAAAGCCACTGAGTGAACCGAGGAGATGTGTGCACCTGCTCTGAGGTATTCATACGGATGTATTCGAGTTTATTTTAGGAGGTCCACCCAACGTGGTTTGAATTTCACCCTTATTGTGCTTCTACCCTCTGAATAAACACAGTCATCCTTGTTCCTTTACACTCTTCATTCTTCATCTTTAAATAACTTATGTCAAAACAAATGTAGGAGGTTTCCAAGCAATGAAAAAAATTATAATTTCACTAAGGTCGAGGAGAGCAAGAAACATTTCTCTGAAGTATGACAGGCCTCATTGCTATTCGGAAACACGTATGTTCAAGTGAGTACATAATATGCCCTTCTTAAACATCAGAAAAAAATGTCTCATGTGCGGCTATTGTGACAAGCCATACTGATATGTATATAACCCAGAAAAGAATGACGCTGGGTTGGGGACACCTCACTCTTAGAATCAGCACCCCGTATTCTTAAAATGTTTTATGGTGTTTTTGACAATCTTATTTTTCTCCTAAGTTTTAAAAACGTGTACAAAGTGCATGTTCATAAAGACTGGGGGGAGTTAATTAATTCATGAGCGAATAATCATTTGGGTTCCTGCTCTATGCCATGCCTTGTCCTGGGAGATGGATCTACATGGCTCCTGTCTTCTTCGCTTGCTGTCTAGACAGAAAGGCAGATGCATGGTATTAAGCACAAAGATGGTGGGTGCTCTGACCCTGCAGGCCCAGAGAGTCGTGGGAGCATACAGCAAGAAGCTACTTATTGGGGCTCCAAGAAAGAAACCCAGGAGAAGAGATGTTCAAGCTGAAACCTGAAAGTAAGTGACAGAAGAGGTAGGGAAAGATCAGAAAGGGAAGACAAAGGGAACTACAGTGTAAGAAGGTCCAGATGCCAGAGAGAGCATGGTATCTGGGTGTGTTTGTAGAAACAGAAGAGTTCAAGATGCCAGGAGGGCAGCACATGAGAGGGAGAGTTCTCCTGATGCCGATTCTTTTTATTTAAAACTTTGTCTCTAAGATTATATCTTCCCCATTTGAAACACAGAATTTCTCAGCGTATTACTCTATCAAGACCTTAACCTTTCGTGTAGAAAAATGCTCTATCCTAGAGATGGAGTCTGTAATGTAAACCTATTATATCTAACACAAATGTCCTAATATTAGTCTTAGAAGCTCTGTTTGGGCTTCTCCAAGGCAGCAGTGTATGATCCTTCTTTTGGGGGGATTTCGTATCTAAGAAACTTGAAAGAGAATGAGGAGCAAAGCTACAGGGCATTAAGGTGATACACACGAAAAAAGCAGTCAATAAATTATTTTGCCAGCATGGTAAGTGACCTAAAAACAAACTTAACCTCAAACACAGTACATCGTTGAGTGTCTTGTAGTGACTTCTAAGTCACTTCTAATTGTTTCTTGTCACTAGGTGGTGAGTAATGTTCTGAGGATGAAAACGATTGTTCACCCCATGGTAGAATTACATATCCTGGGTGATTTTGTTTCGAAACAGAGCCCTGAGGCACAGAGCTGAGAGATTAAACCCGTATCATGTTTACAAAGATCAATACTTAGAATTAAATGTATGTCCTAAATAGCCATCTTAAAATTACTTTGCTCTCCAGAACAGTAGTCTTCTTCCAGATTCAAGGGCACAGAATAATGAGGATGAGATATCCACAAAATTTCTGTGGAATTCCCTTGAGTGGTCTGATCCACGTGAGTGCTCACCTCCTAACATCGGTTACCCACTTGCTGTGAAGTCACTTGGAATGGGTATTGAGAATAATGAAAAGCATCCTCTCTCACTGACAGGAAGCTGATGAGGTCTTCGTAAATCTTTGAAATGAAGATGATTCAACTCACTCTTTGATGTTAATAGTTCTTGATAGTAACATATTGGAATATTTGTTCCTGAAACCAAAACCATTTTTTAAAAACCGATTAATCAGTATAAATGTTTCTATAGTATTTTCTCATGGCATGGTGAGCATTTTGGGGAAGAGTATTCGTGTTTTTCCTCCCGGCTCTATTGTCATCAGCCAAGGTAAATTTTAGGCATTCTATGGACAATAATAGAAAGTTTTCATCACTGAAACATAATTTTATTTTGTGTGTATATCACATTGAGCCTGTTTTCAAGCCTGACCTGTCATCTTTCTCCCTTTGTGAGTGATGAGAATGCTGCCTAAGGAGATTTATTCTCTGTCATTTCCAGAGTGTGCTGCCTTGGGGTGGGCATGTGACTTTCTCTGTGGGGATGGGGCTGCAACAATGGAACCCATTAATGATAAGACTACAGCAATGAAAATACGAAAACAAACCATGATCTAAGTATTGTGCTATTAAACCTAAAGACACAAGCTATATTGTTCCAGATAACTTAAGAGTTGGTTCTTTCAAACCAAAATTTTGTTTCAGTAATTTCATTTTGACCTTAAACAGTGATGGTTTTAAAACATCATATTCTAGAAGGACACAATGGCCTTGGAAATGGAGACATTAGTTCATATTATTTTATGTGCATATCTTTTCAAATAAGATTTGTGAATGACACCTCAGTATCCTATGTTACAGAGGCCCATGGGTGGCCTGCCCTAGGCACCTCACAAGGAGCTGTTGCCGGGAGCTGGGTGTGTCTGTGCCAGAGGAAGAGTAGGAATTCCCATGCAGGGCAGCTGGAGAAGTTTTGACTGCAGAGGGCAAGGCAGGCCAGAGCCCGTGGTAGGAAGTACAGAAGCGCCAGAAGCCAAATGAAGCTCTGGTTACTGAAGATAGAATCACAGTCTAAAAGCCTGGACGCAGAACCCAAGAGATGGCTGAGAGCACCACTCCTCTGGGAAGGGGATCCTGTCTGTTCTCCACACTCACGTTGAAATGATCTTTCTAAAGTACCCATCTGATTTTCATTCACCAGCTTGAAACCCTTCATGGGATTTCAGATTCAGAAATCTAAGACCCTTTCTGCAATCATTAGCTTGCCATAGTAGGCCTTTTGTGAACTGGCATTGGTTCTCCATTCTGGCCTTGTTTTCTGTGGATACTGGGCGAGCCCTAATCACCTTACTCTGCAGAAACTACACAAGTTCCCCAAGTACATTGTGCTCTTCCTGCCTCCATGGTGTTCCTTCTGCTGGAATACCCATCCTCCTTGAGCCATGGTAGCTAATTCCCATGTAATATTCTTGAGATGGCTTGTTGAAAATCATCTCCCCTCCACAATATCCAATATTTCCCTTTGTCATGATATTCACCACATTTTACTCTAATTCTTTATTATTTTCACTACACTACATGTAAGCTTCTTGAGGGCGGAGACCAGGGCTCATTGTACTTTGCATTTCAGTGCTTGGCAAAGTGCTTTATTTCAACTTAAATAAATATTGAATAAACAAATTAATTTAACTACTTGAAAGTATAATAACCATAGGAAAAAGAAAGGAAAAATGGCAATTCACTCGTTCTTTAATTTGTGGTGCATCACATTTATAAATAACCTTAACAGTTTGAGCCAAAATAGATATATAGGTGGATACAGAGGTAAGTACAGAGATAGATTATACTTTAAAATTTAGTTATTTCATTTGTGTAATTGCTCCTCAATACATATATGTTGAATAGCTGTTATGTTATTGCAGTAAAGTTTACGTACCATAAAATTCACCTGTTCTAGGTGTACATGTCAGTGATGTTTAGTGTGTTGACAGAGTTGTGCAACAATTACCATGTCCTAATTTAAGAACATTTCTATCAGTCCAAAAAGGAAGCTTGTGTACATTTGCAGTCACTGTCTATTCCCCTACCTAGCCCAAGGCACCACTAATCTACTTCCTAGATCCATAGATGTGCATTTTCTGGACATGAACATAAAAGTAATGACACAGTATATGCTCTTTTGTGTTTGGGTTCTTCCACTTAGGTATATCCATGTTGCATAGATTATATCAGTACTTTATTTCTTTACTGAACAGCATTCCACTATATGAATGTTCCACATTTTGTTTATCTGTCCACCAGTTGATGGACATTTAGATCGTTTCCCTTTTTAGGAATAGTATGAACTCTGGAATTAAAAAAAAACCTTCTGATTGTGAGTCTTGCTTATACTTTGCATTTCTTCTGTAACATCTGTCTTTTACATTTGGTAACCAGAGTGGGACTAACTTATTTGGTGACAGTAAAACAAAACTATTACTTTTCCTGGGATTATTCATTCCATGAACAAATCTGTGTTAAAGCTTGTTCAAACCATGAAAAAAAAAAAAAAAGTTCAACCTCTTAACAATTTAGAGCTATACAGTCATAGCAGATACTGTAAGAGAGAGTGTTCTGAAGCCAACCTGTCATATTTTCTGAGTTCGCTGAGCTTTGAAAGATAGGAAGAACCTCATTTAAGTCACTCACTCCCATGAATGGCTGCTGTGTAGAAATCATATGAGTGGAACATCTTGATTCCTCAGTCCACATGAGAGGAACCATGTGGTTTGATAATTACTGTTTCCTTCTCTCCCAAGAAGCAAATCGCTGTCATTACCAACTGTCCTCAATTAAGTCAACTATCATCTCAGTGTCTGTAGACCATTTGAAGATCCCCTTTTTAGAGGAAAAAAGCCAAAAATAAGCTCTCGCATTTCCCAAAAAGTCTTTCTGCCTTTTACATGGTCTCCACACATGCCTGTACCTCTCATAGCACTTTGCACTTTCTATAATTCTCAGTTTGTCTGTCACGCTCACTAGACTGCAACCTTCTTGAGGACAGCAACCAAGTCCTACCTGGCCAGGACCATCATTTCTAGAAATGCACAATTTCAGATTTTGACAGGACCTTTAACAATCTATCACAAAAATTATATATGACCATTCTATTTCATTGTGGTATCAGATGAATAGCTATACTTCCTTAAATTAAAACTGTAAAAGGATACTATGGTTATCTTTTTTTTTTTTTTAATTCAGATGCCACGAAGCATCCAGAACCATCTGTTAAGTTATTTTCATGCAGCAGGTAAAAGAGGAATCTCACAAATACCCTCACATTTTAGGATCAGAGAAGAGCAGTTGACTCTCACATTTGCAAGACCTTCGGGTTCCATTCTTCGAAAAACAAGGACAACTGAATTTGTAGAAGCAGTCTTGAGGGTAGCCAGATGCTTGTCCTATTTGAAAGATCCATGGCAGACCTTGAACTTGCTACATTGATGGAGCTGAGTGTCAAGTCAGCTTGGTGCCCGTTTCATAAGATGGGCTGGTTCAGCTCCCCCAGGCTGAGGGGACATTTAATGTTTCCCTTTTGAATTAAGTGTTTATATAACTTGATGTTTTAAAAAAATAGGCTTAGTCTTCCCCAGTGCCTGCCGTTCCCCATAATACTCTAATTTGAGCTCTGGCAGCAGACATCACTGTGTCTCCCTGTGCACCTACCTTTCTCACAGAATAAAAATGAAGTGTCATAACTGTGAGGACACATTCTGTCACTTTGGACAAATAACCATTTGACTTAAATCCTCTTAACAGCCAATGCTGAAGTTGCAGTAAAAAGAAAAGTCTTACATACTTGAACTAATGCCATTTTGCTGCACAATGGGAAACTCCTTCCAGTTGATAATCGGTTTTAGATCCAGAAATCTCAGAAGTAGGAAGCCTTATAATTATTCTAGTGAACGTAACTGGTAGTTTTTATTCATGCCTAAGGAGCTAATGTGTTTGCTGCAATAATATTCAACCTCTGCAGGTGCCACAGGTTAATTATACACCGTAGTGCGTGTACAGCAGCTCACTAATCATTGATATCCTTAAAATTCTCCAGAGATCCTCAGGGAGAACCTGCACATTTCTTGATTCTTCAAAGCTGATCATCATGGAACTTTAATGGCAGCTTATATTTTCATGATGTCATCATCTTCCCATTAATATCTACATGCTCCTTTCTATCACTGCCTTTTTTCTTCTCCAATTTCAGTATTTCACATGAGATGACTAAAGATCCCCAACTTGCTATTTTGATGCTACCTAAAGTGAGTTGTTTGTCAGTGGCCCATGATGAGATAAACACAGAAATGGGGAGTGAGAATTTATATATTACAGTTGGACTGTGTCTGCTGAATCTAATTATAAAAACTGAGGGGTTGTGTGTTTTATATTTTTTATTTGTTTTTCTATTAATTGATTTGTATTGTGTTTTATAGGAGTATCAATCTGTGAAGAATTGGGGTGGGGGAAGCGGATCCTTTACCATAGATAGTTTGAGAAACAGTATCCTGTTCTAGCAACCCCTGGTTTGTGGGAACAGTTGACAGGTCCCCGTGTTTCCCACCCAACAACATGGTTTGTTATTATTAATGAAAGAGAATAGGCAAGTTCTTCACCTCCAGTGGTCTGTGTTGTCTTCTATCTAACATTATGCCAACATCCAAGGATCTCACTGTGGGATCAAGAGACACTTGGGTCTTGAATTCACCAAAGTGAATTCCAGGCTTGTATCCACCAAAGTACTCCCCGTGTACACATGTCATATCATCCCACACAGGTAATCTCACAAATTAAGTAAAACAGGTTTCTGTTTTATTTCTGAAACTGCATTCCATATTACTGAGGTATTTTTCTCATTTGGAGGTTATTGGTACTTGATTTTGGATTATTCACTGGATCTTAAAATACAGTGATGTCTTTCCTAATTCAGGATAGGTTTTGTTCAAAATGTGTGAACTAGGAACAAGCCGTGGCCCTTGAAAAATCTCAAGTCAAATAATACTACTGCTGGTGATGTGAGTCTCATGAGTTTTGTTTTCAGGCTTTTTGCTAATGGCGAAATTATGCAGCTTGCTTTTGATAATGAAGAAACTCGAATACTATGATTATAATAATATTATGATATCATTATCACTGACAACCCTCTTTTGGTCACCAGAATTAGCTGCCTTGTCTAATTTGAACAAATGAGCAATTGAGTACCTTTTGCACTCCCTCCTTCCGTTTGTGACTGGCCGATTTTCATTCACAGCCAGATTGTGGATGATGTCTGTGTGGATCCCTGTTTACCCAGGAAAGGTGCACCGGGGCTGGGGCTTCCCACAGCCCCTCTCTCACCCCCGATCTGTTATCTGTCCTCTGCACAAAGTGAGACCACTCTTCTGAGGCCTAGATCTTATTTTGCAAAAACACCGCCGTAACACGTATTGTTGTGTCTGAAAGTACACCTCCTTATGAGAAGCTTTGTCCTTCCCGTGCCCTTGTACAAGGTTCTCTGGGACTTGTTGAGAGACCATGTCATACAAAGAGCATAAATCCTACTGTCAGTCAACCTGCACGTCCACCCCACAGTCAGAGAGAGGGCAAGCTCTATGTTCTAAAAAAAGCAACAACTCCCTGTACAGAATGTCACTCATGCTTCCTGGGATTTGGGCCCAGGCTCAGAAATATATAGGCAGTTCATAATATTCCAGAAATATTCTCAGAATGACTTAAAATTTAGCCAGTTTAACCTTATCTAAGGAAGCCTGCTTCTCCCGGCAGTAACAGGGTTCCTGTTCAGAACCCAAAGAGAAGAAAAAGAAGCAGAGAGAAACAGAGGACCAGGGCAGGGAGAAAGTAAAAATGTCCCTTGTCTCTATCATCCAGGAAGCATCAAATCCACTCACCTAAAACTCAGCAACCTAGCCCAGACCCAGCTTTCCCCCTGACATGGCTACTGGGCCTCACCGTTCAATATTCTGTCTTTCCTTTTCTTGAACAACAGGAAAACTGGCATTCAAATTGGCCATTATTCCAAATATAATGTAAGGTGTTTATCCTGAGGATGAAATAATATATGTACATTGGGAAGGAAAATGGAAATGTAGTATTAAATGTGTGCATTTTTATGCCATCTATTGTCCTTATGACAGGAAGAGGAATAATTGTAGCATAACTAAATTATGAACTATTAAAGGATATGGAAGTGCTTTGGGCCTAATTTAATTTTTGCCTGTTTATTCTGCAAAGGTCATTTCTTAAAATATCCTCTGACAGGCATGCAAAGCCCTTTCCTTTGCATAAGGTGGCTAGGAAGAACTGGCTTTTGGAGTCCAGTCACCAAGTTTGCATGTGTGACACAGCCACATCTGTTCCCTCTCTACATGTGTACCTTGCCTTTTGTCTCTCCCGCAGTAAGGCCTCCACAAGACTCAGAAACACCGGGATTTATACACTGGGTGCATTTACTCCATTTACGTATTCCTGCATTTTAAAGAGAAACCTGCCTTAAACAACCATTCTAAAGACCAAAAATAAATCCATCACGTAGCAGCAGTTTTTAAATAACAACATTTTTTAATGTGTATGGAAAAATTAGATCAAAGTGTTCTAGAAGATGACAATTCCTATAGAGACATAGACATTAAAAAACAGTGTTTTCAAGTCTTGTCCGATATAACAAAATAGATGGTGTTTTATACCGATGCATGAGTATGAATGAATTTTTTAAATGGGGAGTATAGTGTGTTGCCTCTCGTAAATGAATTTTTTTAAAGGGAGAGGATAGTGTGTTGCCTACATTATCAAGCTGGATCAAGCAATAAGTAACAGTAGTAGCAGCAATTTTTAATAAAAAAGCATTATGGCATCTGTATATCCATCCTTTCTCATTAGAAAGATAAAATCCAAGTTTTTGAAACAAAACTAGTATTTTCTTTGCTCACCTCGTTGAACTTTATGTATGTTTCAGGCACTTTAATTGATAATTTCCCCCTGAGAAGAAGGACACCTAAATCTTTGCCCCAGTTAAATCTATATATAAAACTGAAGAGTTAACATTGTCTTTATGAGCCTGTCTCTCCTTATCTGTAAAATGGGCTCAGTTTTTGAGGGGACTTTTGAGTAATAAATGACATAATCAATATCATGTAAATAACACAGTGCTTGGCATCAAGTCAGTGCTCAGCATATTCAAGTTGTCATTGTTAGTTACAATGAGCTTTCAGCCTCTTTTCTAGTGTCTCCATGATTTCTCTCCTCTAATTTGGAGAAGGAAATGAGGAAATAAAAAATTTCACCTTTTAATGAAAACAGAATATATAATGATGTTTCTTCTACCTGAAAACTTCAACCCTGTTAGCACGGGAAATAATTTTCTCAATACAATAAAATATCTGCTTCAAAAGGTAGGGACTAGGTATTCAAGGATGGTATTTACTGAGTGACAGAATTTCCTAAGTGCACATGATTATGAGACTCCGGTAAATGTTTTCAAAGATGATGGATTTTTAAAAGTTAATTGAGTGATCGAACAACTGGGCATTTTTTAAAGGAAATAGCAGCCTTCTTCATCTGTATTGGATATCTCCTTCCATTCATCCGTAGAAAATTTTATGTTCAGAGGAAAATGTTGCTTTAAACAGAATTGTCAGCAAATTAAACCGGAACATTACCAAATACCCCTTTTTTCTGGTATAATTTTTCTATTCTTGACTAATTAAACTCATCCAATGTGTTTCTTAGGACGAATTTTTGATGCATCAGTATAATTCATTACCCCTGAATGAATCACAGACAGAACTTTGATCGTTGTTTACCACAGACAGCCAAATCATTAAAAAAGTTTCTTTGTCCTAATTGCTTAATACTTTCTGGGTCTGTTTTGTATTTTCTAAGACCCTTTGCACATTAAGTATTAGCTGTACAAGGTGACACATTAAATTAGTGGCAGGGATAGAATATAGATTGGGTTGAATCGTGGTCCTAGGTTGTAGTGGGTGAACCGCACTGAGAAAGTGATTTTTCTAAAGTGATTTAGTAGCTGACACTTGCAGAGTCATCCATCGGAGGCGGTTTGGCGTAACCTTGTCAGCAGACGAGGAATGAACCTGATGGTTTTTGAAGTTTCCCTCCCTGCTTTCCTACCTTGATTCTTTCCTTCCTTCAGTAAATATTTATTAAGGGCTTCCTTGGTGCTAAGTGCTTTGGCAAGAACCCAAGGGTGAATCAGGCATGGATCCTGCCCTAAAGGAGTTTATAATCTAGTTATAAAGCAGGAATAACTAGAACACATACGCTAAATAGCATGAGTGTTGCCTAAAGTGATAGGATAATTCACAGGAGAGATTATTTCCATTTTGGGAATTAAGGAAAACATGAATCTCTTGCAGAACCTGATAAAGGCTATAGACCTTCATAGACCAGAAAAATATACCTCCCATTAAGCATGTATTTACAAAGAGTTTCTGGAACCACTGGAGGTATGTGTGTGATGTGTAGCATGTGTATGTGCAGTGTGTGTGTGTATGTTATATGTGTATGATGTGCATGTGGTGTGTGTGGTTGTGTGTATGGGTGAGGTATGTGTGTATGTATGTGCATAGCGTGCATGTGCAGTGTGTGGTATGTGTATGCGTATCGTGTATGGGTATGTATGTGTGCTGTGTGATATGTGGGCTATGAGTGTGTGCAGTGTATGTACGTGCAGTGTTTGTATATGAGGTGTGGGTGCGTGGTGTGTGCATGCAGTGTGTGATATTTAGGGTATGTGTTTGTGCACGGTGCGTGTGTACACAGTGTGTATTTGCCGCTGTGTGTGGTATGCGGCATATGGAGTATGCGTGTGTGCAGTGTGTGATGTGTGATATATGGGGTGTATGCGTGTGCAGTGTGTTTGTGGGTGTGTATATACAACGTGTGGTGCATATGTGGTGTGTGTATAGTGTGTAGTGTGTATATGTGAGGTGTGTGTATATGTGTGGTACGTCTATATGTTTATGATATGTGTGCATGCAGTGTGTGATATGTGTATATGTGAAGTGTGTGTGTGAAGTATCTGTGTGTGGTATGTGTATATGTATGTGGTTTGTGTGTGATGTGGTGTGCAATATGTAGGGATATGTGCATTCAGTGTAAGTGCAGTGTGTTGTACATGTACATGGGAGAGGGCGTGGTATGTGTGTGTATGGGGGGGAGAGGGAGGTGCTAGGCCCTAGGTGAAGAATCTTCCTGACTTTGGGGTGCTTGGGTCACTCAGTTGGTTGAGCCTCTGACCCTGGATTTCAGCTTAGGTCATGACCTCATGGTTCATGAAATTGAGCCCCGCTTTGGGATCTGTGCTGACAGTGCAGAACCTGCTTGGGATTCTCTATCTCTCCCTCTCTCTCTGTCCCTCTCCTGCTTATGCTCTCTCATTCTCTCTCTCTCAAAAAAGAAAAAAAAAAAAAAGAATCTTGCTGACTCAGAGAATGAGCATTTGACTTGACCCTTCAAGTCAGAATCGGATTGGCTGGGGAAGACGTAATGAAAGGATCTCTGGACAGAGAGAGCAGCAGGAGAAAACCAGGAACCAAGAAGGCATGGGGATCAGAAAGGATCAACTCATTCTGGTCCTGGATTCTGCTTTCTTATTTGAGGACCAGTTTTCTGCATAAATCTCCCTGCTAAAATCTAGGGACCTTCATGGGCCATAGACATGCCAGAAATTTCTAGTTTTGCTAAGATGCTTTCTCTTCATCAAAGCTTTAACTGTCACACTTTCTATCATCCCAGTATGAAAAGCTAAAACGTACTACCGTAACAAATTACTGCTGAGTCACTGTAAACAGTGCTGCTGCCTTATTGGTAAAGCTTATTACATTGTCCTTGGGCATTGTTGGGGGGTGTTTCAAGGTCCGTATTCAAAATAAACAGACTGGTACAGCAGATAACTAAATAAACAATTCCCTTTCCATAGCCTGTGAAATATGCCTCAGCTTTCTCATCTTAGGGAAAAAAATGGGATAGACCCAGTTTCTACAAGGGAAGTGCAGATTGAATGAGGTAATACTCAGTACAGTGCTTATGAAATTCCCAAATTCAGAATAAGTGCTTAGTAAATGTCAGCCACTGTCATCATCATCATTCTCCTCATCACTGATATTTTTACTTTTACCTTAGGTATTATATATGCCGTTTTAATACCTGATTCTCCAGCTAACCACCTTGCACATGCTACTCGGCAAAGATTTTATACAGGGAATCATCGCCTTCTAGTAATCAGATTTGTATTAGAAATAAAGGCCGCTTAAAGTCCATCCATTTTCAGAAAATTTCAACTTACAAAATAGACCATTTGGGGAGCAACTATTGATATATCTCTTGGACTCTTTTGGGCTGCTCTAACAGAATATCCTAGACTGAGTGATGTATGAACAACAAAAATTTATTTCTCACAGTTCTGAAGTCCGGGAGGTCCAAGATCAAGGTGTGGTGTCTGGGGGGTGCCTATGTCCTGTTTCATAGGCTCCTGTCCCCTTGCCGTGTCCTCACGTGGCAAAAAGAGTGAGGGAGTGCTCTGGGGTCTCTTTTACAATCACTTCCCAGAGACCCCCACCTCCAAATAGCGTCACTTTGGGGATTAGGTTTCAATATATGAATTTGGAGGGAGCAACCAAACACTCAGTCTATAGAAACATAAAAAGTGATTTTTTTTAAACATGAGGCACCATTTGAATCAAAACACGAAAGTTCTGCAGATTCTTTAAGTTTTCAGTAACTTTAGTTTCCAAAGTCTGACCATGACACCGTCAGTATCAAGCATCCCTTGGCAGTTGTTAAACATGTACCTGCTCAAGCCTAGTCCCAGCCTACTGTATCTGAAACCCTGGAGCTGGAGCTCAGCATTCCATGTTCTAACAAGCCCTCCAGGTGATTCTGATGCATGTTAAAGTCTGACAACCACTGCTCTCACACATTTCAGATTAAAACTAAACTTGTTTGTGGACTAGGCACTGTTAGTTGCACATTAAAAGTGTTATAACCATTTTTCTTTACATTCATTATTTAAGAGATTAACCAGTTGCATTAAAGCAAGTGCATCTCATAGCACTGGAAGTCATTTAGTGATAAGTTATCTATTAGTGACACCAGCCTATCTAGCATTTTTACTGCTCTGCATCCCACAGCATGTTGATACTGTAGAGATGTAGTCTGAGCCATGGTCTGTTAACATTCCACCTGTCCCTTTATGTAGGTTTTCTTTAACGTCCTCCTACTTGCATTTTATCATACTTGTTGACTAGATAAGAGGATATGATGGAGTAGACAGAATTCACATTAAAGGGACCTTTTTCAATACTATTTCTAAGAATTTATCCTGAGGAAATGCTCATGCATGTGTTTACATGTGCAGAGATACAGCTACAAGGACATTAACTAAGGATGGTTATCACTGCAAAAAAATGGGAAACACCTAAATGTCCAATAGTTGGGGAAATGGTTAAATAATTTATGGGACATATACACACACACAAATAATTTATGGAACATGCAACTATTTATAGAGACATGGACATATAATTTATTTTTTAAATATTTTTCATGTTTATTTATTTTGAGAGAGAGAGTGAACACAAGTGGTGGGAAGGGCAGAGAGAGGGGGAGAGAGAATCCCAAGCAGGCTCCACGCTGTAAACACAGAGTCTGATGCAGGGCTTGATCCCACGAACCTCGAGATCATGACCCCAGCCAAAGTCAAGAGTCAGATGCTTAACCTACTGAGCCACAGGCAACCCCCCATATAATTATTTTTTAAGCTTATTTATTTTTGAGAAAGAAAGTGAGCAGGGGAGGGGCAGAGAGAGAGAGAGAGAGAGAGAGAATACCAAGCAGGCTCTGCACTGCTAGCACAGAGCCTGATGTGGGGCTCGAACTCATGAACCATGAGATTCATGACCCAAGCCAAAATCAAGAGTCAGGCACTTAACCAACTGAGACACCTGGGTGCCCCTGGACATATAATTTATTAAGTGAATGATACTTACAAGGTAGTACTTTTTCACATATGTGTATATAAAATATCATGTACACAAGCATTCTATATGTTATCCAAAAAAATAACAATAATTATTTCTGGAAGTGAGATTATAGGTAATTTTAATTTTCTTCTTTTCAATGATAGGTCTTTTCTGACTTTTCTACAATGATTATTCTAACTTGAGTATGAACTGCCCAGCAAAATGCAAAGCATTAGGCATACTTGCCTCTTTACCTTTGTTATTGATGATGAGGTCACAAGCCCACCCCAGCACTGTATCAAAACATGATCTCATCAGTAGGTACACATAACTCAAATTAAGTTGACATCCCTGGATCACATGTTGTGTACACACCTGTTTAAGGATGGAAGAACTCACTGAGCAGCTGCTGTCGTTTCCAATGAACTCGGCTTTTTCCCCACCCTCCAGCTTGTCATCTTCCAGAGAATTCCCCACTGAGACCAAGAGTTTATGAACACAGAAATGTTCATCTTCAAATAACACCAAACAAATTGGGCCAGCAGGATAGAGTTGGTACCACTTTCTATCGTCAGTGTCCTAAAATTATGTACACAATCTGTTTGTGGCCTGGTTGCAGGTCTGTCTCAGGAAGAAGTCTGGTTTTGTTTTTGTTTTGTGTTTTCTCCCCCAGAGCCTAGAAAATAGGGCATGCAGTCAATTACTTTGCTAGTGGCCATTGAGAAACCTTGGACTCCCAGCACATCAGAGAGGAGGGGAGGGCTGACCTTTTCAGGCCCTCACTGTCTCAGGCCACCACTCTTCGAGGGAAAGAAATGATGTGGAGAAATTGAACCACGATGCACCATTTGTTTAATTTAAAAGCCAGCTTTCTGCCAAGAATCTGCTAGAAAAATAGTGAGCTTGAGCTGTTAAATGTTCTGCTCTATTCAGCCTGGTTGGGACACAGCTCTGGATAAGAGTTGTGATGCAGGTCTGTTGTTACACCAGAGAAGAGGTTTAGAAAGTAGCTGGAAGGAGTTTGGGTCATCGGGTTTAGGGGACAACTTTAGGGGTCCTTTCCAGGTTTCCAAATCCATTCCCCAGAGCCATTCTACCCTGTATTTGGACTGTTCTTCCTCCCACTGACCTGGCCCCATCTTCAGGCCAGCGGGGACCATTAAGGAACTACTTCCCTGGCCTGGTTCTATCAAGGAAGCTTTTAGATTTGCTTCTCATCTTGCTGGGGCAGCAACTGCGAGCTCTTATATAAATATCAAAAAATGCTCAATCCTAAAGCCGTGAGAGAAGAGTATGGAAGTTCAAGACCTTTCTTTTTCTAGCTGCACCATTTTTTCTGCACAGTTTTAAGCTCAGTTGTGGTGCTGCCAGAGGGAGAGAGCTTAGCCATCAGCTTGCACAAGGAGTTAGAGGCACTCCTCTTGTCAGGAGTTGAGGGTATTGAGGTCCAACTCTTGTGGAGCATCTCTGAATGGAGATTCAAAAGTGCCACCTGATTAGGAAATGCCCTTGGACTCACCATCTGTGTGGGAGCATGGAGAGTGGGACTGGGCAGAGGAAGTAGAGCTCCGATGTCACCACCTTGGACTCAGATGATTCCACAGGTTGCTCAGGAGCTGGATGGCCCACCAGACTTGTCAGCAGTGGGGATGATGAAACTGGGCCTTTATACCTCTACTTTGATCACTCCTTGGGCGCAGGCTATTCCTGGCAAAGAGGCATCATGTTGAATGAAATGACTCTTCAGCCTCAGTCTCTAAAAACGTTCTGAGCCGAGAGCTGCTGGCTGCTAGTACTTCCAGTATCTGAGAGGATGAGGGCTTTGTTCCTGAGGTCAAGGTCAGGGATAGCCCTCCACCCCCAAATCTGAATGTAATAAGTAGTTAAAGTGGCTTATGGGGGCAGTTCTGGGGCAAGAGGTATGATATCATTGAGCTCCCTAAAAACTACCCATGAGAACAGTGTATGGTCAGGGAGGAAGGATTGAACAGCTAGTTATTCATGGAGAACAGATAATGCTTCCAAACATCATCCTATTAATGTCACTCTAAGAGTATATTGCCTTTGATTCTCTGCTTAAAATTTAAATACAGTAGTAAATTTTCAGAACTAGGCCAAAGACTGATGTCTGCGTTTGAATTCTCAATGTACAGCTGCCAGAGGGTAAGCATCCCACATGTAAACCTTACAGCTCAAAAATCCATTCTTGGATAATGTCAGTGACCGTGAAAAGCAGACCTTTGCTACTAGAGTTAATTGAGGGAGTTCAAGTCCAAATTACTTTATCAGTCATTTAGTCAATGACATTTATTGAGCAAATAACCTTTTATATAAAGGTTGTAGGGCACTACCAAAGTGGAATGGAAATAATTACTAACATTTGGCTCATTCTTCATTGTCTGTAGAATATTTTAGCTTAATATTATCTCACTTAATGAGTTGTGTTAGTGTCCCCATTTTATAGATGAGGAAAGTGAAGTTCAGAAAAGCAAGCAAACTGCCCAATTTCAAGCAGCTAGTGATAAGTGGTATTGTTACCTTAAAAATTTGCCAGGAGTCTGCAGTCCAAAAAGAGTTACTGAAATGGCACAGCTATTACATCTCTCTCAGAGACAGGGTACCAGAGGAAGCTGGTTGTGTGTGTAAAACAGCCAAGCAGTCCTGGACTTAGGGTATCGATAGAATGTCCTTGAAACAATCTCAGCCATCAGAAGGAATCTCCTACAAGCACCAAAAAATGTAGAGTAGGCTTCAAAATAAATCAAGAGTTATTCTTTTGAATGATCTCTCTATAGATGAGGAATCGATCAGCAACTCCAGATCTGCAGATGTGAGAGGTAACAAAATGAAAGGTGATTTAACTCTTAGTTAGTTCAGAGGGCTCTTTCTGTCTTTACCAGTGAATCCTTTTCACATATTTTCTCAATTCCTCAATCTGTCTTGTATCTAATCATCTGTGGAGCCTGAAGCTCAAGCTATTTACTAGTAAAGTGATTTAGCTGAAGATGTATCATCCCTGGGACCTATTTCTTTAGAAGGCCCCTCTCTGTTGCCTATAGCCGTGTAAGGTTATCCAAGTCCTACCTGGTTATCCTCTCACTGGATTTTATAGGCAAGAAACAGCCCCCATTTACCAACTCCATCAAGGAATTCCCACATAGAGTCTAACCAGTTTTTCCAATGGAATGTAAATAAATGTAAAATGCAGTGTTCGAAAGAATTCAAGTTAGGTCGTATTAGTGGAGAGAAGGGAAAAAAAGACTAGGACCCTCTGAGATACTGTGAAGAAATAAATCTTACTGTCAGGTCATTTTAGTTTCCGCAAAGATGGACATGATGGGCATGTTTCTCTTATCTGCTGTAACACTAGGTGTGGTAGTGGTAGGGTGGCTCAGTAGGCTGTAAGAACCCACTAGAACTGTGGTTTTTTGAGGGTGGAGGAAAGCAATCAAGACAGGCAGGCTAGAGTACCCATGGGTGTCAGTAGACAATGTAAGGTCCAGACACATGTAGAGGAGGGATCCTAAGAGGCATCAGAGTTTTATTTTGTCTGGTGTGGTGGAGTATGGGAGTGAGGTGTTTCTGACCAGGACGGCTGGCAGCAGATAATGGCACCCAAGTACTCTCAATGAGGAAATGGGAGCCCAGACAAGAGGTTCAGTCTTTAAAGACCCAGGCAGATTCAGACTCAGAGGGACAAGGCAGGGACCCAGTTCCTACCTGGGAGACACTTTGGGATGGAAGACTGGAGTGGAAAGTTTACTCCTGGAGCTGTAGTTTCCCAGCCAGGGGGAACCAAAAGCAGACCCACTGGACAGGAAGGGATGCTAGATGGAGCCTCCTGGAGGAGGGCTTCCATGGCCAGGGAAAAACTGAAAGACAGACTGCCAGATTCATCTGAAGAAAGCTGAGAGAGAGCTGGGCTGGACAGGGGAAGGGGACTGAGAGAACATGGAGTAGCAGGTGGATGCTGAGCATCCTGGGAAATGGAGAGGTGGAGGGTCAGGCTGAGTACTTCTGTTTAGGTAAAAGGTGAACACGATGGTGTCTACATTTCCATAGGGCCAAAAAGAGGACTGATAAAACCTTTCATTAGCATCCAGCCCAAGCTGAGCCATGGCTGTGTGTCTGGTCAGCATGGGATGAGGAACCTATTGAAAGCAGTCTAAGTGCCATCTCCTCTCACTAGCTGGAGTCCTGAGTTTCCACAATTAAAAATAATATGTAGCACTGATCCAATAGCTAAATATTGATACTTGTCTATGGATCCATAGATGGAAGTACATCAAGGGTTTTGGCTCATAGTATTGGTTTCAAACCACTAACCACAATTTTTTGAAAAGTGAAAAATAAGTAAGTATAGTCTACCAATGACCCATATTGAATAAAATGTCTTTCCTTTAAGGTGACTGTGAATTCTTCAGGCATCAGGATTGCTGTTTCTTTTACCCAGAGAAGTAAATTACCAATTAGTGCTATGACGCCAAGTTTCTCCTCATGCATATAGACACAGGGATTTATTAGTTTGGTTTGTTTATTTTTTTAACTATCCCCTGAATCATATTGTTTCCATCTCTATATAGTGCTGTGATAACCGCTCCATGAGTTAGGAAAATAAACATGATCTGTCTTTTCATTGCTTCCTGCGTAATTATAAAAAAATGCTTCTAGTTTTTGTATAATTAATACAAGGACGCTTTCTTTGAAGGTGAATGATGAGCAAAGTTGCTACGAGTTTGTTAAAATAACAATTTGGTCACACCTACTCATAATCACATACTTCTCAAAAATTTTTCAAGAAATGGGCCTGCGTTGCCATTTTGTTGCCCACAGCTCCAGTCTCTGCTCATGAACCTGTGTTTGTTTAGGATATATGCTGCTCATTGCCCCTCTGGTTCTCTGCTGACTCACTCCCACTGGTGTCACCTGCTTCCCATGGTCAGCTGTACAGCTTCTTTGTTTAATACTAATATCGTATCCCTTTCTGTCATTACCTGGTAAATGTTGGTGCTTTCTGATTGGTATTTTATCGACTAAGAAGGGACCTTGAAAGGTTATTTAATCTCAGAGCTTGCCTTCAGAGAGAGTCAGAATGAAACCATCCCGGAGAAGTAAGCACCTAAATTTCAAAGACATCCAGAGAAACTAATTTCACAGCTTTCTCTACTAAGACACTTCAGTGTTTTAACAAACAATAACCTTCATAGACAGAAAGTGACTCCTTTTTAAAATCTCTAATTTAGGTTCCTCATGTTGCAATTAAAATTCTTGGGAGCCCAGAAGGAATAGAGAATGGTTGGTTGGATGCTCTTTATATTCTGAAGGAGCTTCCTAATTGTCTTTATATTTCTCTTCTCCTTTAGCTACCTGATCATTTATCTTTAAGCACTGCTTTTTTGCTCAGTTTGGTTGCTTGAGTTTTTGTTTTGTGTCTCCATTTCACAGAATGCAGAACGGAAAAAGAGGAGGCATGATGTGTCGTGACACAAGCTGGAGAGTATCACAAAACCTGACCCCGTTCTCACAAGCATGTGTCGCACCAGCACATTAGTCCTCACACGTGCAGAAGTGCCACCAACATCTAATGTCCCATCTTTATCCAGAGCACAAGAACTAAAAGGGCCACATCCTGTAACTAAGAAGGCTGAAAGAATACGGTTTAACATTTTCCTGTTCAGTGTTATCTTTCTCCCACTTTCCAGATCATCAGAATGTAGCCCAAGAAATACACGTTTTCACATTCAAATAAACTATCAATCAGAGCATCAGCCAGCAGGAAACATCACACAGCACACTCAAATTAGGGTAATTTGAGGAGAGTATAATAAATGTACTCTTTATAAAGGGGGAGCCAAGTGAGCTGGTAATAGTAGGAATCTGTTCCCATCTTGAGACCTGAAAAGTTAAGGAAACCAGAACCCAGACCCAGAGGCCTGTGTGGAGAGAACCCCTGAGAGAAGCAGGATTCCTGGGTGACAGATGTAGCCAAACCCCTGTGACTCTGTGGCTCGCTGCAGCTGGTCTCCTGCCAGTGTGCCCCATCAGACAATTCCAACAGGAAGCAGGGGGCGAGGGAACCTATTGCTGTGGTCCATTTCAGTCAGCCTTCCAGGGCCCAGAGAAGAATGGAGAAATGTGTAGAATGGACCTGTGGGTGAATGAGAGACTTTCAGCATGGATGGTAAGGAGAATTTTGTCTACTTATGAAAAGTGGAATGTAGGTTATCTGTTCAGCTTAGTTTCTTCTTTCTTTGGAAAGTACGTTATGTCAGCAGGGTGATTGTAGAAGAAACAGCTAAGTGCTAGTGGAGGTGAATCTACAACTTTGTTCTTATTTGCTGAGATCATCTAAAATGACTTGTCCTGCACAATAAAGAATCAATAGCTGCGTACGGACTGGAAGTTGCCATTGATTTTGGGGAATGCCATCTTCTGGTGCATTATCTTACAGTTAATGCTTCTCTTATCAAGGGTTAGAATAAGCCTCAAATCTTTCTACAAGCTTCTTTGTATCAGTGTTAAATATTCAGACACTTTACCCTTTAATAGTGGTAGAAGTGATTACTTCTCAATCTTTGACCTTACTATCTTTACAAATCTGTCCTTCCCTCTCTCCCCTTAGTCAGGAAGCAAATACAGAGTTGTTTTGTATCAGAATTTTATGTTCTGATGTGGTTTTCCCAGTTCCTTTGGACTTCATAATAATGTCTTTTTTCCTCTGTTTCATAAAAGTGGAAGCAAGATGTTTCTGAAAGTCTGACATAGTTTAAAGAATGAGAATCTGGCAGAAGCTTATTCTTATCTCCATCCAGTTCATGTCCATAGACTGAGTGACATGAGAGATTTTAGAAATCAAGCTCTCCCAGGATTGCCTTTCTGCCTGGTGGACATCAGTAGCCTAATGTGTAATCTGGATATCTGCCCTGCCAGGTTGTTAAGGAACAGCTAGTAAAAAATGGCGGGCAACTGGAAAAAGTGACACATCATTTACCTTTTGATAGTATCGCCTTCTCCAAGTACTGACATTATTTCCTACCCTTTTACATATTTCCCTCAAGTAGCCAGTGATTTGAGCTTACCTTCTCTGGTTAAATATGTGTAGAACAGAAAGAGGAATTCTGTTTTTTTCTACTGAAAGCAAAAGAAGAGGAAGGTGGAAGAGAAGGATAAGGAGGAGAAGGAGGAGGAGGAGAACAGAAAAAGAAAAAGAAAAATCTCCCTAATCTGTAACACTTCCACTGTAAAACAAAACAAAACAAAATATAAATTTTCATTGGCAGGCAGTAAAGACAAAAGAATATCCCCCAAACAAGTTTTTAATTGTTTAAAATTTGGTTAACCTTCTTAAATAACCAGATTCTTTCAGTCTTTCAGCTATCTTGTCAAGTATGTCTCTGTTTGATGGTAATGGAACCACTCAGTAAGTTACTTTGTACCCAGAATGTTCCATGGTTTTTACAGAAATGCCTCTTATAGTCCCATGAGTGCTCAGCCACAAGAAAAAAACTTTATTGACCCTGGATGAAGCTATAAAATGGAGCCTTTGAATTTACCACCTCTTGTTCTGTGAATAACCCAACCCCTAAGTGTTCATGGCCTTCAGTCTATGCTTACCTGTCCAGGGAGTCTATCAAATCCCCTCCACACCATAAAAACATTTTATCCCTTGTCCCACTGCTCTCAGGACCATTAGCTGGCAAGGTGTTTGAGGACAGTAATTAATTTTAATCCATCCCCAAATGACATACCTAAATTTCATAAAGGACTCTCAGAGACACTAACACAAAGGAATGTTGGCAATTTGAGGGCAGTTATGCCTTCTGGCTCCTTTCAAATCATATGACCCACAGGATGTGGCTAATACTTTGTAGTTCTACTTTGTGTCTTGTATATTATCTCTGTTAAGTTTCATAATAACTCCCAAATAAGAAACCAATACTTGGAAATGGTAAGTGATTTATCCAAAGACAGATAATTAGAGCCAATAATGAACTGATACGGGGAATATGGTCTTAGTTATTGTGTAGTCTCTACATTTTTTGAGCTGTAAGGAAAAATGAGTGTGTGTGTGCGCTTTGAGAAAGAGCAGAAACTAAAGGAAAAGTGGATGGGAAGAGCAGTGGGGGCTCACCTACCTCAGCGATGGTGAGAATTGCCCTCAAACTGAGCTGAGTTACCAATGACTTGGGCACAATGTATCAATACCAATAGCATAGTGAATCCACAAAGTACCCTTCAGTATTGCCAAGGACACTTTATATGTCATGCCCTTGGTTAGATACAAAGAATTCCCCAACCAAGACGTGATTAGATATCCAAATGTATTCTTGGTAATCTCTAGAGATTCTAAGAGACTAAATTTAAAGCATGGTCTTCCCTGAAAGAGAAGCAATGGCTTAGAAGGTCTCTCAAGACTATTAAAGCAGGTAGAGAGGCCAGAGTGCTATTCCTCTTTATTTGTTCATCAGTATTGTGGACTTCATGTATTAGGATGGGCTAAGTTATGCTAATAACTTAAACTATTAGTTTAAGCTGGCAATAAACAATGCCAACATCTTGTTGGTCTAAAATGACAAAGATTTGTTTCTTGCTTGTGCTGTGTGTCCATCACAGTTGGCTGGGGGTTCTGTTCAGCTTCATCCATCCCCAGGACCCACACTGATGGAGCACCTACTCTCTGGGAACTTGCTGGTCCCATGGCAGAAGAAAAGAGAGTTAGGCAGGTCTTGTTCTAGCAACTGATTGTTCTAGCCCAGAGGTGACACCCTTCACAACTAATTGGCCAAAGCACATTGCATAGCCCAGCACAACCACAAGTGGGCCAAGAGGTACAATCCTACCATGTGCCCAGGAGGCAAATAGCCAGGAGTATTTGTGAACAGCCCTAATGACTGCTGTGCTGCTTACAGGTGCCAGGCTCTCTATAAAGTCCAGGCCTAGTTTCTCTTCTGGCTCTCTGTGCGTTCACATTGAAGAGTCAGGTACATAAACAGGCAACTTCAACAGCATTTCATAAGGTCTCTGAAAAAGAATGCACACATATCTAAGGGGAGCTAACTTATTCTTAAACTTAAGAAACGTTGTTGAAGAAATCATATTTATGATGCATGCTGAAGTGTGAATAGATTCTAACCAGACAAAGAAAGTGGGTGTGTCTCTCACCATTGTTATTCAAGATAGTATTGGAAGTCCTAGCCACAGCAATCAGACAACAAAAAGAAATAAAAGGCAACCAAATCAGCAAGGAAGAAGTCAAACTTTCACTATTTGCAGATGGCATGATACCATATATCGAAAACTCAAAAGACGCCACCAAAAAATTGCTAGAACTGATCAATGGATTCAACAAAGTCGCAGGATACAAATCATGTACAGAAATCTTTTGCCCTTCTGTATACAAATAATGAAGCAGAAGAAAGAGAATTCAAGGAATCTATCCCACTTATAATTACACCAAAAACAATAAAATACTTAGGAATAAACCTCACCAAGGATGTAAAAAATCTGTACTGTGAAAACTATAGAACACTTATGAAAAGAAATTGAAGAGGACACAAAGAAGTTGGAAAAACATTCCAGGTTCATGGATTAGAAGAACAAATATTGTGAAAATGTTGGTACTACCCAAAGCAATCTACACATTTAATGCAATCCCTATCAAAATACCACCAGCATTTTTCACAGAGCTAGAACAAACAATCCTAAAATTTACATGGAACCACAAAAGACCCTGAATAGTCAAAGCAATCTGGAAAAAGAAAAGCAAAGCTGAAGGCATCACAGTTCCAGACTTCAAGACAGACACATAAATCAATGGAGCAGAATAAAAAACTCATAAATGAACCCACAACTATATGGTCAACTCATCTTTGACAAAGCAGGAAAAAATATCCAATGGAAAAAAGACTGTCTCTTTAACAAGTGGTGTTGGGAAAACTGGACAATGATATGCAAAAGTGAAACTGGAACACTTTCTTATACTACACATAAAAATAAATTCAAAGTGAATGAAAACCGAAATGTGAGACAGGAGACCATCAAATCTTAGAGGAGAACACAGGCAGCAACTTCTTTGACATTGGCTATAGCAACTTCTTACTAGATATATCTCCTGAGGCAAGGGAAACAAAAACAAAAATAAACTATTGGGACTTCATCGAAATAAAAAGCTTCTGCACAGTAAGGAAAACAATCAACAAAATTAAAAGGCAACCTTCAGAATGGGAGAAGATATTTGCAAATGACGTACTGATAGAGTTAGTAAACAATATCTGTAAAGAACTCAACATGCCAAAAACAAATAACACAGTTAAGAAATGGGCATAAGACATGAAAAGACATTTTTACAAAGAAAACATCCAGATGGCTAACAGACACATGAAAAGATGCTCAAAATCACTCACCATCAGGGAAATACAAATCAGAAGTACAATGAGATACCACCTCACACCCGTCAGAATAGCTACAATTAAAATACTTGAAGCAACAGATGTTGGCAAGGATGCAGAGAAAGGGGGACTCTCTCATACTGTTGGTGGGAATGCAAACTGGTGCAGCCACTCTGGAAAACAGTATGGAGGTTCCTCAAAAAGTTAAAAATAGAACTACCCTATGATCAAGCATTTGCACTACTATTATTTACCCAAAGAATATAAAAATGCTGACTCAAAGGGATATATATGCACCCCCTGTATTAATAGCACTATCAACAATAGCCAAATTATGGAAAAAGCCCAATGTCCATTGACTGATCAATGGGTAAAGAAGAGTGGTGTATATACACAATGGAATATTACTCGGTCATAAAAAAGAATGAAATCTTGCCATTTGCAACAACACGGATAGAGCTAGAAAGTAGTATACCAAGTGAAATAAATCAGTGAGAGAAAGATACCATATGACTTCACTCATATGTGAAATAAAACAAATGAACATAGCGGGGAGAGAGAGACAAACCAAAACACAGGCTCTTAACTGTAGAGAAAAAACTGAAGGTTGCTGGAGCGGGTGGTTAGTCAGGAGGATGGGTTAAATAGGTGATGGGTATTGAGGGGGTGATTGTTGTGATGAGCACTGGGTATTGTATGTAAGTGATGAATCACTGAATTCTACACCTGGAACTAATATTATACTGTGTGATAAATAACTGGAATTTAAGTAAAAGTTCGGAGAATGGAAAAAAGAAAAGAAGCCTATGAGGGGGGGGGGAAATAAAAGAAGAAGGTTGGTGTGTGGTACTCCTGAAAAGGAACACCATATGCAAATGCCAAACATTGGGCTCTTGAGAGGATCATTTAAGAATTTAATTAACTTGACTTTGTCCTAATTGATTATTTATGTATTAGAATTACTTACAATATTCTAAATATATGTTCAAGTATGCTTTTATTTAATGATAACTGGTTTCCATAAAAGGAAAAGCAAATAATTCATAATCGTGTTTCATTCTGTAGAGTCATCTAAACAAGTTCAATCTAGAAGGGGAAGGGAAAAGCAGAAAGGACAAGGGGAAGGAGAAGAAGGAGCACGTTTTTTAAGGCACGCCATGTACCACATTAGGCTATAATGTCCCCCCAGTCTTGCTGACGGAATAAGTAGTAGTGTTTTACTTACTGATTCTTTGCAGTGGCAGCTTTTTTACCCTCTTTTATCCTGTGATATGCTTTGTACTTGAAAACCATTGGCCTAGTGGCTGAACTCAGAATGCCAAGTACCTTCCTGGACTGGTCCTATGACCTGGGCTGACATTGAGTTGGATAAAGTGATTTTCTTCTGTAACAATAATACAGCAGGGTGCCTGGATGGTTCAGTTGGTTAAGCATTCGACTCTGGATTTCAGCTCCGTTCATGATCTCAGGGTTCATGAGATCAAGCCCTGCATTGAGCTCTGCGCTGTCAGCACAGAGCCTGCTTGGGATTGGGATTCTCTCTCTCCCTCTCTCTCTCTCTCTCTCTCTCTCTCTCTCTCTCTCCCCCTCCCTCTCCCTCCCTCTCTCCCTCTCTCCCTCTCTCCCTCTCTCCCTCTCTCCCTCTCTCCCTCTCTCTCTCTCTCCCTCTCTCTCTCTCTCTCTCTCTCCCTCTGTCTCTCTCTCTCTCCCTCTCTCTCTCTCTCTCTCTCTCTCTGCCCTTCCCCTGCTCATGTGCACACTCTCTCTCTCAAAATAAATAAATTAAATAAACAAACATTAAAAAATAATAATACAGCAATAGCTATCACTTATTGAATGGTTATTAAATATTAGAGATGATAAATATCAGAGATACACTATAGTTTATGTGCTTTAATGTTCTGATGTTTAGTAACCACTTGGTCAGGAAATTATTCATTATTATTATGATAAAATGAGTATTCTTTTTGTGGGTATTCCCCTGCTTTTTTACAAATTAAAAAAAAAAAACAGATTCAGAGATGGAAGTAAATTGGTAAGATCATAAGTTGAGATAATCTTTTTTTCCTTTCAGTAGATTTAAGTACCTCAAATGTTAAGATGAGCATTATGGCAATGAGAGGAGTATGAGATATGAAATGTGGGACAGGCATCAGTGTTCATTGTCTTGGATGATATATCTTCTACGTGGAATAATGCCTACATATTGAGAAATAAATGGAATAGTCTCTCTAATCACTGTTTTCGACCCCTTTTGATTTTACCGTCAAGCTCTGCATAGCCCATGGTTTCAACAACATCCAAAAGGAAGAACTTAGCTCCCAGCAATGTCTGACACTCTTCTAGAAACAATGGAAGCATTAGGAAGACATGCCCTTACTTTTCTATTCCCTGGAACTGAATTTTTGGAGGGATTTCAGGCATAAAACTGTCTAATTTATTAATCCTTTAAAAGGTAGAGGATAATGACATTCCTCTTATCTCAGATCTCTTCTGCTGAAAATATGCTGTTGTGTTTATTACTAAATACATTTCTTTAACAAATTAAACACTTGTTTGGTTTATAGAGTAGTTGGGGTCTTTCTTTAAAATATATTTTCTTTTTAAAAAATGTAAATTATCCCTTAATTTTCTTTTTTTAAAATTTTATTTATTTATTTTGAAAGAGAGAGAGAGAACACAGGCAGGGGAGGGGCAGAGAGAGGGAGACAGAAAGAGAGAATCCCAAGCAGGGATTCTAGATGTGGGGCTTGAACTAACAAACTATGAGATCATTATCTGAGCTAAAATCCAGAGTAGGATTCTTAACCAACTGAGCCACGCAGGCACCCCTATCTCTTAATTTTCTTTCTAAGTAATTGTGAATGTCCTCCCACAGATTTCATTTTAGTTGAAAAGTGGAAAGAAGCCTTGGGGCCTGAGGGTTAAATCTCTCCCTTGCTCCTGCTCAGCCATTTTATAGTAAGGGAGAAATTATGAGTAGGTGGTGAGAGCTGGCATTTGTAGTAATCTAAAGATGAAGGGAGGGAGGGAGGGAGGGAGGGAGGGAGGGAGGAAGGAAGGAAGGAAGGAAGGAAGGAAGGAGTAAACAAAAAGAAGGAAAAAGAAAAATCAACTCTAATTGAAAAACAGCCAAAAAGACAGAAGGAAAACCCTGGGAAAATGGATTTTATTAGAAATTTTAACAGGAAAAAATGGTTTAAAAAATCGTAGAAAAAATGGCCAGGCCTTCCAGTCTATATTCTGAAGGAAACATTCAGAGGCTGTGAAGCATTCAATGTGGCAATTCTTGATGTTGAAGAAAAATGGAGGCCAAACCAGTGAGTGACCAAGGCTGGGCTACTCATCCATTTCATCTTCCCATGTGTTTCACAGTGTGGCCTTGAGAAACTGTATCCTAAGCCAGATATTCTCTTTTTAAGCATATTTTTGTGCTACCTTTTCTCCAGAGATGAGATTTTAGTTATTGAATCTCTAGATACCGGCACACACTCTGTTCTACTTAGTTTTCACATTTCTCTCCCCTGTCCAGTCATGGGTCCTGATCTCTCAAGGTTGATTAATAATTGGTGCTTGAAATGGGGCGCCTGGGTGGCTCAGTCAGTTAAGCATCCGACTTTGGCTCAGGTCATGATCTCACGGTTTGTGAGTTTGAGCCCCGTGTCGGGCTCTGTGCTGACAGCTCAGAGCCTGGAGCCTGCTGTGGATTCTGTGTCTCCCTCTCTCTGCTCCTCCCCCACTCATGTGTGTGCTCTCTCTCTCTGTGTCTCTCAAATAAATAAAGCTTTAGAAAAAATTTTAATAAAAAAAATAATTGGTGCTTGGAAGAAGACACATTAGCTGCCAGGATTTCTGAGACTGAATTGGAAGGTGTCAGAGAGCAGAAGATAGTTGTCATGTATAGATGACCTTTATCCTTCCTTCTTTTTTTCTTCTCTGTTGTGGAGAAATCCTATTTGGATCTCAGCCCTTGCTGTGTTGCCAATTCTTCACCTAAAAATCACTTACCTTAATTTCCATCAGAACATGTCTTTCCCAGCTTCTTTCAACTGATCTTCAAATCTTCAAATCTTCCTTCCTGAAGTCCTTCATGGCCAAGTTCATCTTTTCCCAAAACATTTCCCACTTCCACTGACCTCCCCACCATATTTTGTGGTTTCCCTTGCTGTGCTCCCATCACCCTTTATACTTACCTCTTGTAGCCTTCACCACACTCTGTTGTACTTAGTTGTTTTCGTGTCTCCCTCTCCTGTTCCATCATGATTCCCATTTGTCTGCTGCCCAGAGCCCAGCACAATGACTGGCACATAGTGGGTACTTGATAAAAATTAGTTGAATTAATGCATGAACATAGGTTGGATTCAGTCATTCAACAAATATTTTGAGCATCTCAATAGTATATAATATGGCCCAACTCAATTACCATCAACCTTCAGGTAATCTAAATACTTTTTTTTTTTTTATAAAAGTGTTATGACTTTCCAAATATTTATATTATAAAGTTGCTGAAGATTTTTTCTTCTGTTTCTGTTAAGTCTTGACATGATGTTTTGTACCATCTAGTAAAACTAATTGAGTAGGGCCTTGTGCAGAAGAGGCAGAGAGAGGTGAAGTTCTATTTGACACAAAGGACCCCAAATTTAGACTTCATTATTATCTCCAAGGCTATGTCTACATGAGAAGTTCACTGGAATACTTGAAAGAGGGAACGTTCGTCATCCTGCCGTAAGCCTTTTATCCCATTCTTGGCTCATACTGCTTCTGGTGTGTAGACTCCTATTTTTATGACCTTCATTTTCACATTTCTTCACAGGGTCTCAAGCATAGTCTACACTATATAATCTGTAGGTTATGTCTTTGCTGGTGAACCCTTCTGATGAGTTACCATGTGGGAATGAGTTTGATAGAAGTCTTTTCTCTTTTCTCTTTTAAAATAGAAGTGTCATGAGGGCAAGCACTTCTTCCTTTTGTTCCAGCCATGCTCTCACTATCTAACACGAGGTATGGCAGTTAATAGTTCCCTAATATTGTTACGTCCCTGATGTCTAAAAGAAGGTGAGAATAAGGTAATGGATGGAGTAGATGTCAGAAGAAAGAAGTGAAATGTCCGAGACTGAAGGAATGGAAGGATAACACTGGTTCAATGATCTGTAAGAGCCATTCAGCCTTGGTGTAGGACTCTGCAGTTGACTGTGTGCCTTCATACATATGAGGTCATGTAACACAGACTTCACCCTACGTCATTAACAAATGAAGAGCTGAGACTGAATCGATCTCTGGGTTGAAGACTTCTGTTCTGCTGGCTCCTGCCCTGTAGAACAAACATGCACCTTCATCTCTGATGCACCTTAGGCAATAGAAACTTGAGCCAGTGATTTTTATGGGCTTCTCTGAGCTCCAGATCTGTATATACAGCCATCACCTGGCCAGATTCCTCTGGATTACCCAGATACACTCTTCTCCTCATGCTTGGTCTATTTCCAGGGTTCGCTGTCTTAGTGACAAACATCTTGGTCTGCACAACTGGGCAAGCAGGAAACTGCAAGACCCTCTCTCAAAGCTCCCCTCACTGAGTCTGTGGCATCTATCATTAGATCCTGTTGATTTACCTCCTCATCACTCCCAAATATGACCACACCTTCTCTACCATCATCACCTGTCCAAGCTACCCATGCAGCTTGTCACCACGGCAACATTGCCTCCTCATGAGCCAGCCTGCATCCACTTGGGCCTTCCCTCAATCTGCTCTACACACTCTTGGCACGGTCCCTGAAACACAGTAGATGGTGATTGAATAAGTGGACCAAATGGGTCAAAAATGGTTAAAGCAGACTTTGTTCTAGACATTTACACTCTAAGAAGAAAACAGTTAAGAAGTCAAATTAAAATAAACCTGCCTATAGGAAATATAGACAGTGGTATTGCAACAGGGTTGTGTAGTGACAGACGGTAGCCACACTTGTGGTGAGTGTAGCATGATGTATAGATTTGTCCAATCACTATGTTGTACGCCTGAGAGCAATATAGCATTGTGTGTTCAACTATACTTCAGTAATAAAAAACAAATAAATAAATAAACCTGTCTAGATAGCTGTCAACAAAGTCAACTAAATCAAATACAATATTATTAATTAAATTCAACAAACTCATTTTGTACCTGCTGTAGAAAATGCCAGATATTGTATATCTGCTAAGCCCATTTCACACCCTCCTCATCCAGGTGTCCAGAAAACTTTGTTTGTTAGAGGACTTCGTTTTCTCACCAGTCACTCCAAAATTAAATTGCCCAAAGCTTTTGGAAGAGCCAGCTTCACTTTTCCTTTTGACATTAGTGATATTATGGAAAGCACATATCATTGCATGGAGAATTTATATTTGCCTGAGTGGGCTAAGAAGCATTTAATTTGGGTATGTCCAGTCATTTGGAATTTTTGCTTTTTATCCTGTATAATTATAAAAAAAAATGGTTAATTAAATTCTCAATTAGACTGGGAAGTGCACAGAACAGAAATTCCTCTCCTGTTACTTTCTCTGCCTTGCTTTAAGTGCTGAGAGCATGCTTTGTATGATGTGTTTATTTCAACTGAAACATATTTTAAATGGGGTAACACTAGAGCTAAAGACACTAAAAGCCATAGTATCCATTCAAAAACCGGGCCCCGCTGTTGCAGAGGAATTGATTATCCTTATTTCTTCAGGGTCCAGTATGATAACAATCCCTTTACGAACTGCAGCCTACACACCCTCCTCCCAGTCTTGCAGAACATCATCAAATTGCCCTGGCCAACATCATGGCCACCCCGGAGCCCAGAATCTTGTAATTACCACCTGGGGAACCCAATGGGCTATGCCTTCTCTTTGATAGCCACCTTGCCTTCTGTGTGGCAGCCCCTCCTCTGCCTAATAGACCCCTGGCACACACTAAGCCTCAGATACCAGACAGGATTGCTTCCCTGTCCTGACAACCCAGAGACCCAAAACACATAAAGCCCAGAATTATGGTCATGTTTTCCAGTTTCAAATCAGTTGAACAAATGTTCTTGAGCATAACCAAGAGATGGCAGAATTTCCCATGCCCACCCTAGGACATTTGCTCATAGAACATTGTAAACCAAACTTTTCTCTCTGGCAGTTTTCTAGAGGCTGAAGGGCTTAGCTGTGACTTGTTAGCAAGTTCCCTGTGTGCATGCATTCATACCATGATCACTCCCTGTATTGATTCACGTGGGCATATTAGGAGTTCCTCTTCATCCTGTCTGATTACAATTCTTGCATGTTGTGCCTGAGGAGTAGTACTGTCTTTCTGCTTCCTTTGTTCAGGTGCTAAGTACCTTTCCCTTACAAGTTAGAGCTTTTTCCTTTTCTGCTCCCAATTAGCCTCTTGCCCTATACTTGCTCTGCCTTCTTGTCATAATGTTATGGTTCTATTTCATAATCTTGAGAATATCTCATGTCATTGTCTGCTTTGTATTTCTATTGTGTACCCGCAGTTTCATAAATTAAATATGAGTGAGTGGTTATGGCCAGGAAAATCAATCTTTAAACAAATTAATATTTCAATGCCAGTTGTATAGCTATTTCCCCATTTAATGTGTGCCTTGGCTTAGAAATGGAAAACAGTGAATGTATTATTTTGGAAAAACTTAAATCAAAATGCAAAGAAAGCAAGCCAAATATGCCATAAGATTCTGAAACTGAATGTCAGAGGAGAGCTAATGCCTTAATTTGCAGAGACCAGATCTTTTAGGACAAACAGTGGCACCTTTATTTGATTTCTCTCCCAGCCATTTCATTTCCATAGTATGGAAAGTAGAATGTGAATCACCATACCTACCCCATTTGCCAAAAATATATATAGAATGCCAAGTTAAATTTGAATTTCAGGTAAATAAGAATTTTTAGTATAAGTGTGCCCCACATATTTCATGGGACATATTTATACTACAAAAATAGTTGTTGAATATCTGAAATACAAATTTAACTGGTGTCCTGTATTTCTGTTTTTTGCTAAATTGGGTAACCCTACCATGTAAGGCAACTGTGAGAAGTAAAGCATTTTCTTGAGATAATAGAAATGAAAGAATCTAGCATAGTGCCCAACACACTTTCCTTTATAAGTAAGTGTATGACTTTCCCTTTCCTTTATAAATGCAGAAGTCATAGGTTATCATTCTGACAAAAATTCTTTATTGTTCAGAGAAATGGTTTAGGTTTGAGAGCTTGAGCACCAATGACAATGTTGCTTTTCTTCTCTCTTTTTTTTTAACCCTAGACATGTCACAATTACTTCCCTAAATTGTAAAATTTAGTTCTCTTAACACCTCTAGGAAATCCACCACTCTCCTCCATTAAAGGAAACCATATTTTAGAAAAGAAAATTAAACTTTTAGTTGCATCAGTGGTTTTCCCCTCAGCAGATTACTCCAAAATTAAAATGTTAGGCAAGAGATATTAAATATTTGGAAATTTTCACTTCGTTGTATTTTAGAACAGGGTGTCTTCTTTGATATCTCTGGAGTGGTTCTAGTTACTGAGCCAGCAAATTGATTACTAACAATTTTAGACAAAAGCAGCAGTTTCAGTGATGTGGCCAACAAAAGTCATGAGGACACAGTGAGCAGGTGCCCATCTACAAGCCAAGAGGAGAGTCCTCACCAGACCCCTAGCATGCTGGCACCCCAATCTCAAACTTCCAGCCTCCAGAACTGTGAGAAAATAAATTTCTGTTGTCGAAGCCACACAGTCTGTGGTATTTTGTTGTGGCAGTCCAACCAAACTAAGACAATATCCAAGAATAGAATATTGGGTAAAGAAATGTTGGTAAATCCATATGTAGATGATTTTGTAGTTCTAATCATTCTTTAAAAGACTTATGGTGTGGGAAATTTTTCGTTATACTTAGGTGAAAAAGCAGACTACAAACAGTATGTATGGTGCTGTTTTTTAAAAAACTAATACAGATACACACATACATACACAACATATACAAACTTCTGAAAAAATGCAAAGCCATACACTAAAATGTGAATAAATAATCGTCTCTGAGTGATTGAATGGCAGGTTATTTTTTTGTAATTTTTCTTTGTGCTTTACCATGTTTTGCAAGTTTGGGGTTGTGAATATATTTGACTTTTGTAATCAGAAAAATAAATTAAGAGATTTCCTTTAGTTAATGAACTGAAACCCACCTTGGAAAGTGACATTGAAAATCAAGAGGCAGTCTGGGAGATACGTTCTTAGACCTGGGGGTCTGTCCCCATGGTGGTTGACAGCTCCCAGTTGAAGCCAGCAGCCTCCTAATGTATTAAGCAACATGAACCCCTACCTAATTAAAATACTCTCAATTTTCCTCTCTTTGCTTTTAATCTCATCACCCTTCATTGCCAATATTCCTGATATTTATGCTCACTGGATGAAAAGACTAGTGAATTAAAAAGGAACCAGGAAATCTTTAACAAGTAAGGAAAGAAAGATTTTTTTTTTTAATGAGCTATAGAGATCTTTAGAAATTGAGACAAAATGAAGAGAAATGTTTCAAACAGATACTAGTTGTTTCAAAGGTATCACTTGGCTTCTCTACACCTCCCCCTGGACCTATTTTAAATCCCCAGTGCATTCACCCATTTACTTCATCTGTGCACAATTTGAAAATTTTTCTAGCTATCAAATATTTTAGCAAATTCAGTAATAGGGGTCTGCCTTACCTTCCTTTGGCTCTTACAGCAAGCTCATTAACCAAGACTTGTGCTCCCCTTCTGTGGCTTCTTTTTGTCATCCAGCTCGTTATAATAGTACATCTATATAACTGTGTTCACTGTTAGAAAATGGAAGCATTTTTATAGCTTACAGTCAAAAGCCAGGTAAAGCTGCCAATCTATTCATTTACTAGGTGACCTCCAACCCTTAGCATAGATGAGGTCCTTATTTCCTGGCATGAAATATTGGCAAAATCTGTACCTAGTTAGCAAGTCACAATTGAAACCTTCCATAGAGTAGTTAGCCTTGCTCTCTTGTGTTTTCACAGCTATATGTAGTGACCATGAGCCTGGAGAAATGCCTGAATTACATAGACTTTGTGTGAAATGGCTGGTGGCACACAAATTCATAACAGACTGTCACAAGGAAGAATAGGCCAGGGATCATAAACCGTGACTGAGAATATACAACAGAACACTGAAGATGGGTCAGAACCATGATGTAAGGAGGGTATAAACATGATTCTTTAAGTAGCTATTTTAAAGCATAGCTTTATGGAGTGCACATAAGTGATGATCTTAGCAATGCTTTTTAAACATTTTAGACTTTATTTAAATACCAAGATTATTTATCCCCAAATGCAAAGAAAACTAAGTAACTTGGGAAGCATGAAAGCCAGTTCAAAACTGTAGGAAACAGAACATGGTCTCTTTCTTGGGGAAGCTGGGATTGTCCCTCCACCAAACTGCATTGCAGTTGAGAAACCATGCAGAATGACTGAAGTCAACTCTTCTCTTCCAATTCCAGGGCTTCCGAATATGTCCCTGAGATACCCTATTCTCAATATGGCCCTGTTCTTCTGACATTTCTGCTCACTTTTTAAATTGGGAGGGAGGAAGTAACCATTAACTCCAGGTATAGTTGACTAATTATATGAGTAAAAACGCGCGTGATTTATAGTGCTTTCATTTAGCCTGCTGGTGTGATACTTAGTTATTCTTCACAGAGAAGCTGATCAAGAGGTGTCACAAATGGCACTGCTCCCCGTGCCTGTTAATACCGATTTCTGGTCTTGTTTCCGTGGTCTGATTCCCTGCTATTCTATTAATGTCCTGTGTTTTAAGAGCTAGATGAATGATCATTCAAGATTAGTTTTGAGAAAGACAGATGTTTGGTTCAACAAACCCTTAATGAACACCTACATGTATTGCATTTCAAGCACAGTATTCTCCTGGAGTACAAATATGCAGGAGCCCTCGACGTCTTCACCGTCTGGTGGGACCAGCAGAGGTAGATGGATAGCCACAATATATAGTGTGATACTTGCTGTCATGGGGGTATAAAAGAGCACTACAGGAAAATTAATTATACCTTAGTTAATATCTTAGTTAATAATTTTTTTTTTACCTGTGAGGTAAAGGAGGAGGGGAGGGAAAGTAATGCAAAATTTGTAGAAAATAAGTAACACTTAAGCAGGGCCTGGAAGTATCATGAGTTTGCCGGATAAAGATTTAGTGCAACAAAGGCATTGCAGGAAGAAGAGCAAACTGTCTATTTATATCTGATGTGACTCTTCAAAGAATTTGAGGTGAATACCATTCCAATGCCCCATTTTCTATTTTTAATTTGCAAACATTTCTTGGGGTCTCAGCTCCAGGATTCTAGAAATAGAGGAACCTGATGGTGAAAGAACTGACTCCTAACTGCGCACAGATAGGGAGGCTGTTATCCTGACCAGCCATGGGTACTCTGTGTGTTTCCTTCCACTGACAAAGATGAATTTTCAGTGAATTACCATCCAACAGAGTCTTACCTAACATTAAGATACTCTGGGACACCCGCTTCCCTGATCAGATTTCTCAGGGAAGAAAAATTTCACGAATTACAAAATGTTCAATAACTCCATCTCCTATGAATATATGGATCTTAATGAGGGTCAAAGAATAACTTTTAATATAGTAATTTCAGTAACCAATAGGAGAGAATTTTCCTACTAGTTCTGTGACTGCTCTTAGTGTTTTTGATGTTGTTTAATCTGGCGTTCCTCTTTGATGCCCCTAGTCATTGTACCAAATAAGAGAAGCCGCCAATTCTGGATGCTCCTGAGAAAGACCCTATGCTATACATTAGTAGCAAATCTTTCAGATTTGCTAGGTGGTGGGGAAGGAATGGGCTGGCTAGACCCCACAATACACTCATGGGTTTACTCTTGACACATTTCTCCTTCAGTCTGTCCTTATTTTTTAAGCAGTCACCCACCATTCCAACTTATTGCAATATATTTTAAACTGGATGTCTCCAGGGGTGCCTGGTGACTCAGTCGGTTAAGCCTCCAACTTTGACTCAGGTCGTGATTTCCTGGTTCGTGGGTTTGAGCTCCGCGTCGGGCTTTGTGCTGACAGCACAGAACCTGGAGCCTGCTTTGGATTCTGTCGCTCCCTCAGTCTCTGCTTCTCTCTCTCTCTCTCTCAAAAGTAAATAAGCATTAAAAAATAAAAATAAAAAATAAATTGGATGTTTATAATAGCCTTTCACGAAATTGAGATTGGTTTGTATTAATTTCAAGTGAAATGCCAATTGAATACTAAAACCATGTTAAGAAAGAACAGAGTACAAAGCGCATCTTAATGATTGATTAAATTTTACCTGTTGTGATTGGCCTTTTTTTAATCCAGCAAAGTCTTACTGAGTGTATAAGGTAATAACTTGTGAACTAATTTGTTTGTCCTGGCCTCTTCAAAATCAGTGTCACCTTTTTTGTTTTTCCTTTCCAGTGAATAGTGAAATTGGAAGAAAAAAAGCAATTAGCTCTATTTTAGGTATTCTTACTTTCAATCCTGTACCTCCAAAGGTAAAATGGCAGAGGTAAACCATCTACATAAAATACAGTATGTGTAGAGAGAAAGAATATATCGTATCTTTTTTTAAAACATCAGAATCATAAGGTTATAATCAAGCCCAAGTTTGAACTTCTATAGACCAGCCAACTTAGCCCATTTCTTAAAATCTTATTATGAAGAAATTATTTAGATAACTGTCATCAAAACAAACTCTAAATGACTCTAAATGATTGGGAAATGTAATACAAAAAAAATGTTATTTTTACAAAATAATGATGGCAGATGTAGCTCTCCTGACCAGCCGTATTCCCCTGACCATGAAGCCCTCTCCCCATCCCCTCCTTTCTCTTGAGTACCATCCCAATTTCTCTAGAAAATAATTGCTCGAAATGAGATGTGGATTTTTGGTGATTCTGGTGCAATGCTCACACTACAAAGAATAGGGTTGTAAGGATGGATTGGATAGAAAGGTGGACGAGTGGGAAAGGAGAGAGTAAGAGGGAAACATCTTGAATTGTACATAGATTATCCTACATTTTAAAAATAATGTTTATTTATCTTGAGAGAGAGAGAGAGCGTGAGTGGGTGAGGGGCAAAGAGAGAGGGAGACACGGAATCCGAAACAGGCTCCATGCTGTCAGCACAGAACCTGGTGGCGGGGCTCGATCTCATGAACTGTGAGATCATGACTTGAGCCAAAAGCAAAAGTCAGATGCCCAACCAAGCCACCCAGGCACCCCTAATTACCCTACATTTTTAGAGAATGGAATATTTCACTTGCACGAAAGACAAAAACCCGCATTGGGCAGAATTTCGTTTTCTTTTGAATGATTCAGAAGACATTTCAGGATCTTGCCATCCTCATTTTGAGTATCAGTCATCATTGTATGTTAAACATGTAAGTATCTGCCAAGAGAGTTTGCCATCAACCAAGTGTTACTATGGTTTTAAAAATACTTCACAAACAAGATGAAGGCAGACGCTTCATAAAAAGGTACCAGTTTAGGACTGATTTGAGCAAGGCCCCTTGCTCAAGGATAAATATTGCAATGCAGTACAGCACTTACAAGTAAGAGGCTGTGCTCCATCGGAGGGTGAACACATCACTTAACCTTTCTCAGCCTGTTGGCTCTCGGGCATCATGGGATGAAAAGGTGAACTCCTTTCAGGACAACTGTGGGAAAAGAGCTAAGAAGAGGAGAAAAAAAAAACACATTACAAATCAGTGTATGTCATAGAACTTCTAATAGAAAGTGCTCTATGTTTGAACAGATAATTGATTTTAGAGACTCTGATTCTTTGATGTCATGCCTGGTAAGCTGGATCCTTTCCGTGGCAATCTTGCCAGTCTGGGGCCACTTTGCCTTACTAGGAACCAGCTGCCTAAAGACAATCTCTGCTAGAGTCACATGGCATCTGGCAGTGCTTATGAGTTTAGCTAATTCATCTTCCCAGAGAAGAAGTTTTCACAGTTAGATTTGAGTCCCCTGCTGATTCTTCTTTCCCTTCAGATGCCAAGAGGATGCATCAGTTGGAAGTCACTGCAGCCACACTCGTGAAGTTGATTCTGTCTGGTATAGGCTTTTTTGTCTGTTTTTCACAAAAGGTGTTTTCTTCTTTTTTTTTTTCTTTTTTTTTTTTTTTTTTTTGGTCTTGGGAGTCACTTCTTCACTTGTGTCCACAGTTGTCCATCTACTTACTATATGTCAAACTGCAGGTCTTTTGTTGGAAAGTGCTGCTCCTTAGCTAGAACCCATGGACACTACAGATCATGAGTCTGTCTGCTCCAGACTTTACAAGTGAGTGTGAGGCAGAGCTCACTTTGCGTGACAAGCTGTGATCTTCACTCCTATAGCCAGTGTTCACTCTGACCTGACCTTACTGCTGGGAGGCAGCCCATTGGCTTCTAGGAAACACTTGGCAACATCATGCTAGTCGCTCTACCCTTTAGACATTTACACATGACAAGAAAGTAAGATGAGTAGATTTGAGATGGCTACTAAAGAGCTAGATTTTTTTTTTTTCAAAAAAAAAAAAAAAGACATGTAAGAATATCTTGTACCTCTCTAAGTGAGGCTGGATTCACCGTAAGTGTTATGACAGTACTCAATGTGATATCCCCATCATAAGATGTCTCAGCCTGTACCCACCTGTGACTTATCTGTCTCCCCAACTAAAAAGTAAGCACTTTGAGAACGACAGTTGTATCTTTGCATCTCTTGTATCCAGCACCGTGCCTGGTGTGTTGAAGGCGCTGAAGAAATAATTGAAGAGATAAAGGCATGAATAAATAAATTAATCTGTAAAAGGGAACCTAGGGAGGGGAAACTAGAGACAAAGAGATGGAAGAAGGAAAGAAAGAAGTGGGATCGCTCTGCAAAAGCTAAGGCTGTTGTTGTTTCGCACAGACAGATGTTATACTACGAGTTAAAACTCTATTTAGTCTCTTTGAGCCATGTGTTCTCATGGTGTATTCCAAGTTTTGACAAAACTCTATTCCATTGTTTCTTTACTTTTCACTTATAGCACCTTTTTAAAACACAGGTCAGCGAGACTCAATAATTTGAGTTTTGGTTTGGGGAGGGGAGTGATATGTGGCTAATTGACATCCTCCCGCTTACCCCGCTGCCCTGTAAGAGAGCACTAAACCTGTATGTGTGACCAGACGGGCAGCTCAGCAAAATGGCTGAAAGCAGGGTTGAGAATCTGCTCTATCACCAAGCAAATGTGTGCCCATGGACAAGTCATCCGAGCCACCATTTCCTCACAGAGCTGTTGGAGGACACAGTGAAGTCCTGCATTAAAGCATTCAGTACATCGCGCGACACCTTGTACATACGTTCTGAACGTTAGCACTAAAACGTCACCCTTCCCAGGAAGGTGGTTGTTAGAATGGCGAGGTGGAGGAGCGTGCGGGAGCCAGCTACCTCATGCCGTCGCTTCCGATGGAGCCCTGTGTTTGGTGCCCATGACTTGAGGGCGCCTGCTATGGGCGCTGAACGCACCATAGAAATCGTTTAAGGAGCTGGAGGGGGCAGGGAGGCAGAGTGGTTGGCGGGGAAGCCTGACACTGAAGTGAACTAAATCTGTACAAGTGGCTATTTTTGTCAACCCAACCACAGTGGGGGTGTGATGGGGCGTCTACTTTTGATCCAGGTCTTTTTATAGATGCTGATTTTTCTTAAAGGCGACTGTCCTTTCCCAGGATGCTGAATTGATTTGGAAGACTGCTTATGGAGTGTTTAGCATCTGCAATCTGGAGTAGGCAACATTTAGATTAGTGATTAGATACTCCTTTAACATGTAAAAACAGTCTCATTATGAACACTAGCATAGATTCAGCATAACAGTGTTTTACCCATCAAGACTGCAAAAACAGCATTACCATTTCAAAAGTGCTTCAGACTAGTGGTATGGGCTCAACCTATATAGGCAATTTTGGTGAAAACCAGAGCCAACATCAGTACACCACAGCAGCCTATCCACTTTGCCCTTTGAACTTGAACCATTTCAAAACATTATCCCATTATTATTACTCAGACTGGTTCAATGAGTGCTTCCCTGTGCTTCCCAAGAGTGTGTATATGAAGTCACAAACTGTCTGATACAAAAATAGGATGTCTGTGTCATTTGGTGCTTTTAAAATATTTTTTAAAGAGTGGTCTGAACATTCCCTACCTGTATCACCATACTGAAAAGTTATTTTTAAGAGCCTGGATGCAACTATTACCATCCCAACACTTTAACCACAGAATCCATAATGGGGTGCCAACGCATATATACGTGTGTGTCTCTTGAGGAAGAAAGCTGAACGAGACTCATTGCCATTGCCTCTGAGACTTCAGTACCTAACATCCAGGCTGAAGTAGTGACCTCTTCAAAGAGGAAATGAGTGTCATTCTGCTGGGGTGTGCTCTAGGGGGTTACCTGGCCACGTGGTACACACAGCATCTCACTGTAACAAGGATTTTCAACAGTTTCAGATAAAGGTCAGCCATTTTAGAAAAATGTGGACTTTTTTCTCCCTTGTACTTTGCTCCCAGAGCCAGGCAGGTGGTCCACGCAAGCTTGTGCTAATGAATTAGGCAGCTTGTACTGTGCAAAGTGCATTTTCATTACTGTGAACAAAGCAGGCTGTGGGGGAAATTTGATAGGTGGCTTCTACTCAAAGGACAAGATGCATTTATCTGAAGGCAATTCAGTGGTTTATAATGGACAGTGGGGCCCTTTTGTCTCCTTGTCACAATCTTCCTGTGAGCATCACCGTGATTCATAGTCAAATTATAGTCACTTTCTACCACCCCAGCTATTTAAATCGCAGACTCCCCAATCTACGATCTTCACAATTTTAAATAGCATCCAGGAGTGCAGTTCCATTTTTAACACAATATTTTGCATTTGTACAAGTAAGAATTGGTCACCAGGAAGTGACTTTTGATTATTTCTTGTGCTTTGCTATAGATAAGTATTGAGTCTTTTACAAGTACTTTGATTACAAGCAGTTGGAATCACATCATTTCCCAGCAAGACTTATTATTTTACTCATGAAAGTCATTGTATATCTTACCAAAAAAAAATGCCAATAATTTCCCATTTCCCACAAGAATCTGTACGTCAGCCTTGATACTTAGCCTGGATAAAGGTCTCCCACACATGAAAGTCATGAGGTTATAACATAAGGTATTGTCTAGATGAGGGGTTCTCAAACTTGACTGTGTAGAGTCATCCAGGGAACTTGCTGAAAATTCAGGGTCTGGCCTTTGTATTCCTTATGGTCCCTCCAGGTGCTAATATACATTAGACTAGGTCATTTCACTTCTTTAGTTTGTTAAGGAGAGGAACAACTATACACTGTCTTCTGGGAGCAGTAATGGCACTGTGGGTCTAAGAATACACATAGGGTATGCGTGGTATGCAGAGTAGTCATTTAGTAAACAGATAGTCAATCCCTTAAGCTCATGGTTTGCTCAAATGCCAACAAGATTGTTCTTAATGGATGCCATTAAGATGTATTACAGAAATTGGACAGCGCTAACTCAAGTTCAAATTTCACAGAAATTACAGCTTGCCAGCAAATCACACTGCAAGTTGATAGACGAGTTGTTTATTCATTGCTCCTGCTTAGAGAATATATATGCTAGAAAATAATTTCCATGCATCCATACAGGACCACCATCCTTAATTTACAATTCCAAAATCCTACTGAAGACTGAAAGACTGCCCAAGTTTTGCACCAAAATTCACTTGACAACAAAATTTGGCTTAAACTGACATGAGGCTATTAATAGCCTTTGCTTATTCCATAATTACATAATTTAGTGTAAATATTGAAATGTTTTACTGCAGAAATACCTGTTGCACATGTTATGTTCTAGTCAGTGTATACCCCCATTGCCTTTCATCATTTAATTTTTTTTTTTAATTCTGAAATACATTTGGCCCCAAATGTATGCCCATGGACAAGTCATCCGAGCCACCTTCTGGTCTGGTTGCAGATCAGAATTATATTATTCCATATTTATGATGGAGAACTGGGGACTTGACTGCTACCTTGACTTAGTCTCAAGGGTTACTACTGATAAAATTCAACAAGGTAATATTCATTTATTCAAACTTGAAATTATTGCAAATGATCAACTCTTTCTACTGAAGGACCATGACAGATGTTAATGCTCACTCTGTACTGAGCCATGCATTGTCCTTACATCTTTCTGACAAAATGCCCTACTTGAAACAAACAAAAAGAGTTTGTTTGGATTTTAGATCCATATCCTACCATCCTATACCTACTGTAGTCTTCTTCTTTTTCTCAGACTGCAACTGACAACATTCTAGGGATAATATGTTCTACATTAATAAGACTGAAATCTGAAATGGAGGTAAATAGGATGGTGAAAAATGGGCCAAATTAATCATATATATGGTTATTTCTGATTAATGTCAGAGATGTCTGTGGGAGAAATCTGCCACAATAGACTTTAGCATCTGGGAAACCCAGTATCATTCCTGCTGCAACAAATATACTAGCAATTGCTTGGAAGATATGCCCCTTGAAAGTATGTGTATATATGTATGTAATATTTATTTATATACTTTTATGTAAACATACAACATATAACCTACATATTAACTTAAAGAGTTTCACAATTGTATAATATTTGGAGCATAGTTGCTATTATTTGTGTTTTTGTGTTGTGGTTGTTTGTGCTTATTTATATGATTAAGCATACAAGAAACCACAGTTACTTAAAATATATTTTATAATAGTAAAAAATATTTTTCTCAGGATATTTAAGCTATTATTTATGTTTTGTGAAAGAATCAAATGACACCTCCAGCTGATTCCTAACAGAAGTTTGGGTTATAGTTGAGTTTGCAAATAATTTCTCAAGTAAATAAACAGCAATGTGCTTGCTTTACAAATAAGGACTATTAATTGTGATTTATAATGTCTGGATTTTGCCAACTATATTAAGTAATGAGTGCTCCTTATGGACAAAATCAATTGCCTGTTCTGCCTAAAATCTTGGCTCCAATTCAGAGTCACCATGGGACAAGGTTACACCTTCACAGCTTGTAAACATGCCTACTTAGCCAGCATTCATTAATGCAAATTATGCATTAGTGGAAGACAAATTTTTTCAGTAACAATATTCAAAGAGAATGTAGATTTCTTCTGTGATGTTTTTCAGAAGATAGCTGGATCCAATGTTTAGTTTCAGCTATTATAATTGCCAACTTTATGGCAGCATGGAAGGTATAGTGACCTTTAATAGTGAGCCAAAGATTAGGGCCTCTGCAATAGGATGGGAAGATTACTAAATTAACTAGTACTAACTAGTAGTTGGGTATGGAAATGTGGGTGAAGACAGAGGACAGTGGAGGAGGATTGTTCTGCTTTAGGTCAAAGAACAAACAATAGTCTAGATTCCCTCTCAGAAGAATATATAAATCTGAGTACTTGATTGTTACATAGCAATTTAGCAATTATTTTTCAGATTCATTAATTTTGGTGATATTTTTACTGAAATTTACAAGTGCCTGTATCAGGTGCTGCTAAAAAATTTGAATGAGATGAGGGATTTTCCTGATTTTCAACATGGCAGCCCAATACCCACTACAGACCTGCCCCACATAAATAGAATCAAGAATTTTCAGATTATTTAAACCCAAAATAAATCCCGTTACTCAAGTTGACACACTCTAAACAAATACAATCTTCAGAGATTCTTTAAAGAATTCTCAACTTGAGGGGCACCTAGGTGGCTCAGTCAGTTGAGCATCAGACTTTTGATTTTTGCTCAGATCATGATCCGCAGGGTCGTGGGATCAAGCCCCACATCAGGCTCCACACTGAATGTGGACCCTGCTTAAGATTCTCCCTCTCTCCCTCTCCCTCTCTCCCTCTCCCCCTCTCCCTCTCCCCCTCTCCACCTCTTCCCCACCCCCGAGCACTCTCTCTCTCTAAAAAGAAAAAAAAAGAAAACTTAGGAGTTCTCAACTTGAGGGGATCTCTAAGGAGCGGGGGCAGGTTCTGTATGTATGGGAATTGTATGTTTTCGTGAAATGTCCACCATGTCCATCAACTTCGCAGAGGCTCCATGGCCCCTCAAAAAAAGGAGTCACAGCCCTCATTTTAGAGAAAATAACAACATACAGTTCCTAATCTTACAAGCGTTTATCTTTCTGTTTTTCATTAGAAGTTTGTACTGACTTGTACAACTCACCCTGTATTCTGACCCTGGACAGGAAGTTCCCCTGGGAGTTGATTGCCACATCATTGCTCGATTGCTCATTCTATCAGAAGTGACTTCTGTGATTGCTTCCTGATGCTTAAAGGGCAGTTGTCTAAGTTGTCCTCTAAGGGAGCACCTGCCAGCTCCAAGTCTGTTTCCTCTTTTCTTGGCTCTCCCCCATGTTGCCTCTCCATTTCAGAGCCAGCCCCTGGCCTTGAGTACACAAATACATCATGGTGGATAGTCACAAGCAGCAGTGTTTGCCCTCCACCAACCAGTCTCTGGGAGAAAAGCAAACCACCCAGCCCACTCCTTGCTGCCTGCTGTGATTGTACACAGCTGGCATATGGTAATTAAAATTAATTGGTTGCTCTGGCATCATTTTGCAATTCAGTACCAGGGCAAAAAGAGTCAAGTCTGAGTATCCCTGGCAAAAAAATAACACACTGAATTAAAAAGTAAGCTAAAAATAGTTTTATCATATTATGTTACATCTATGGTCTAGCCAGACAGAGTGCTTCTTCAATAGAGGCATCTAAGAACATTATGGCATAAGATGTAGTTTTTATCTTGACATCACACTACAGATAAAAGGAAAGATGTAACCTTAAAATACTGTTTATGGATAACCATCCCTAACTTTAATATTTAAAAAAATATTCATGCATTCCAACTATATCACTTGTTAGTATTAAAACATCCATTTAAAAAAAAATGTTTTCCAAGTATGGAGTGATTGGTCTTGGCTTTAGAACATATCATGGGATTTAGTGGATAAGCTTATCTCACCTATGTCCTGTTGGTTTCATAGGTACCATTCCATAACCACTCTACCCTATTGTACTCCATAATTTCTCTTTTAAGTTTATTTATTTATTTTGAGAGAGAGTGAGAGAGAGCACATAAGTGGAAGAGGGAGGGAGGGAGGGAGGGAGAGAGAGAGAGAGAGAGAGAGAGAGAGAGAGAGAGAGAATCCCAAGCAGGTTCTCCACTGTCAGTGAGGAACCCAATGTGGGGCTCAAACTCACAAACCATGAGATCATGACCTGAGTCAAAATCAAGAGTCAGACGCTTAACTGACCGAGCCACCCAGGCAGCCCTATTTTTTCCTTTCTGATAGTCACATATTTCAACCCAATGGAAGAAAATCTACCTGCCATCTGCTTCCCATCACTATGTTGGAATTCATTCAACAGATATTTATTGACAACCTATTTGTGCCTTGGTATCACATTACGTGCTATGGACACAAGTATAAATGAAGGACAGATCTTCATCCTCATTTCATACCTCACAAAAACTAGGTAACAAGTGAACTAAACAAACATATAAGAGATTTCAGTCCAATGTGAAATTGCTATTATATGGTTAAATACAGGCATACAATGGAAACAAATGGGAGCAGCACAAAAGTTTTTAGAGATTAGGGGAAACTTCCCAGTGGAGTAGACTTTTAAATGGATGAGTATGAATTAAGCAAAAGTGAATGGGAAGTACCTTTCAAGCAGAAAGAATGGCTTTTGGTGAAAAAAAAAAAAAAGAAAAAGAAAAAGAAAAGATAAATCTGGAAAATTGCATATGATTTGGTGGAGCTGAGTCTTTGGGTTCATGAAATAAAGTGCCAGAAGATGAGGCCAGAAAGATAAGCAGAGAACCAAATAGAAAGGGTTCCCTAAAACTGGAAAGGATTTGGATCTTGTCGTGAAGATAAAAAAGGAAAAAATGGAAAGCAAATCAGTCATCAGTTCTATGAGTACCTCACAGTTCAGCCTTTAATTTTTTTTCCTGATTGTTTCATGGGAATTTTATTTCTCCAACTAACCAGAAGAGTAGAACCACATCAAATTGTGCCTTGTTATAATAGTGTACACAAAACAGGCATTCAACAAATAAATGCTCATTGGTTGATTGGGTCAGTACTGCTGCTTCTAGATAACTCTACTTTGGGCCCAGCTTAGTGACTTCATGAGTATCCTTTTGTTGTAAATATTCATCTTCTGAAGGGTTCGGACTCTGCCTTTAAAAAACAACTGCCTTGTGAACTCATGTTTTTCATCTTCTATCCAAATATGTTAGATATGGGTACTCTTTGAGGCTAGATAATATTCAAATGGTGGATAAATTTAGAAAGAGTTGAAATCAGCCTATTTGATTTCTTTAATTTAAAAAATATATATATTTATTTTTGAAAGAGAGAGAGACAGAGAACATGTAAGGGACAGGCAGAGAGAGAGGGAGACACAGAATCCAAAGCAGGCTCCAGGCTCTGAGCTGTTGGCCCAAAGCCCGATGTGGCCTCGGACTCATGAACCATGAGATCATGACTTGAGCCAAAGTCGGATGCTTAACCAACTGAGCCACCCAAGCACCCCTATGATATTTGAAATTGTGTCCTGCCAGTCAGCTACTATTTTCACTGACATTGACCCAGAAGAGCAAATAGGATATCATTTTCTGAAGCATAAATTTAGAAGCAGATTTATGTCTAGGACTTTTGTGTTGAATACTAGAGCTCTTGGAATGCCCCAGATCAAGATTCACCTCTTTACCTAATTAATAATGCCTCATGTTCTTCAGTAAGAAATTTATTTTATTTTTTAAAGTTTATTTATTTTTGAAAGAAGAGAGGGGGTTGGGGCAGAGAGAGAGAGAGAGAGAGAGAGAGAGACAGAGGATCTGAAGCAGGCTCCACACTTGACTGCAGAGGGCTTGAGTTGGGGCTCAGACCCACGAACCATGAGATCATGACCTGAGCTGAAGTCAGATGCTTATCCAGTTGAGCCACCCAGGCGCCCCTCTTCAATAAGAAATTTAAACCCTTGTCCCCTACCACAAAGTGAGTATGACAGGGAAAGACCCCCTATTTAAGCCTTAGCAGGCATTCAGACCTAATATGAATATGATTATAAAATCCTTCTCAAAGAGCAAGTTCCCCTGAGGAAAACATGATGCCCAGGGTCCAATGGCTGCCAAAAGGAAAGGATAGAGCAAAAGAAGGCTCATATTAAGAAGCACAGACTTGACCCTCTCTCACAGTGGACTTGGCCAGCCCACATTCTCCTTTCAGTGCTTGCATCTCAATTACAGCTAAAGACAATCCCTCAGCCTATCTTTAAATCCTAAATACCTGCCTCAATCCTCTCAAGATCTTTTATTTGACAGTTCTCCCAACCAAATAAGACATTTTGGAATTTATGTGAGAAGTATTTGTGAATCAGACAGGTGGCATTTGTAGCAAGAGGGAAGTGAATTCTAAATTGTTCAATGGGCTATTGCATTTTGCGTATTATAACTTTAATTGATTTTAATTGATGTCTTCATTTTCTCACTGATTTTAATCAGTGTATTTTTCTCTTTTCAAGATATATTCACTTCTCAGGTCCATTCCCTAACTGTGAGCTGAAATACCGTTGGTTACTACTACAGAAAATAGAAAGAAAACAAAAAAAACAATAAATGAGAAGTTTCCTTCCAGTTGAATACAGTCTTAGGGAAATAAATATCCATGGGAACTAAAGGAAAGGAAATGAGCTGAGATATTTTGAAAATGGTACAATTATTATTTAAAATAATCTTGTCAATAAAGCCCCCAATAATGCAAATTGGTATTATTTCTAACATTGTGCTTAAATTCCATATTTTTTCTATATCTCCCTAAGAGTTCTGGTTAAAATCTGACGTTTCATATGTGCTGAGTTCAATGACATTGGTTTGAGAGGAAGAAGACCAGATTTAGCACCCACTTTTCCAGACTTTATTTTGCTGCTTCCCAACAAACACCTGGTTTGTGTGATACTCTGTGGGAGTTTTACCTTTGGAAACAGCCTTATTCCTCTCATTGCCTGCTAAATCCCTACTCATCCTTTGATCCTCGGTTAAAAAGTCATCTCTTTCTTAACTCCCCAGACAAAATTAGTGGCTCTCTTGTCTGTGCTTATATTTCAAGTTGTTGATATTTTTGCTGCCCTGTTTTCACATTGCATTGTGATTATGTTTTCGGTTTGGGCTTCTTAGATTTTGCCGTGGTTTAAAAGTGTATTTGTTCACCATTGATCCTTGAGTTTCATTTCCTCCTTCTGTATTCACGTTTCCTTTTCTTGATGTACATTCTCTAATAATTATTTCAAATACAGATCTGTAATGATTAATTCTTGTGGTCTCTTTGTGAAAATGTGTTTTTCTCTCACAGCCTGAAAAGTAGTTTAGCTACATCTTTGCTTAGGATTCCTAGCACCATAAGGGTGGTATAAATTAAGACTTTACACCTATGGTTGGTGAAGCTTGGGGATTTTTATTTATCCCAGGAGACACCTCCCACCCTACCCTTCCACATTCCAGAGCTAGGGGCAGAAATAAGCTGGTCTGTTGCCTGTCGATGATCCCTGCCTCCCAGCCTCAGGCATCCCGATGGCCTCTAACTTTGCACACCGCACATAATTTAGCAATGAACATCTTTGTACATGTCCTCTCTGTCACTTGTATGGGAAGAATGTTTCCTGTTCTCCCTTGCATGGAAGGGGCATTTTTCCCCAGGGTTCTGGCTCTTGTAGCATTCTCTATCCTGGTTACCACTCACACCTGTTCTTGGGGAGGAAGTCGGGGTTCAGTACATAGTGGGTCCTATAGTCAGCTTATGACTTTACCAAGCTGATGATAACCTCTTCCTTCAAATTTGGCTCTGCATTTTTCAAAAAAGATGGTTACATTTTTTGTAGCATTGTATGAATGCTTGCCATTGGAATTGGGGTAGAATCTGTATTAGCTCAGTCCATATGTTTCCAGGACTGGAAACATGGTATGGGTTATGTGTCATTCTACCAGGAGCACCTTTCAGACAGGTAACAAATCTTAGTCATATATTTTTAAATTTTTTTAATGTTTATTTATTTTTGAGAGCTAGAGAGACAGAGTGCAAGTGGGGGAGGGACAGAGAGAGAGAGAGAGAGACACATACACACACACACACACAGAATCCAAAGCAGGCTCCAGGCTCTGACCTGTCAACACAGAGCCCGATGTGGGGCTCAAACCCACGAACTGCGAGATCATGACCTGAGCCAAAGTCAGACACTTAACCGACTGAGCCACCCAGGCGCCCCAGTCATATTTTATTTTTAATGAAGTGCAGTCTATGTCCATAAATATCTGTGGAATGAATAAATGAGGACATGGGTACCAGGTGAGACCTGGTGCAAGGCGAGGGGGGTCGTGGGGATATTTGTCCCTTGAAAGTATTAGAATGAAGGCCTCCGTCTGCTCATTTCTAAAATGAAGTTCTTAAATTGCAACTAGACACTCTAGAAGGTCTCTTACAGCTCTAGTATATTCTGATCTAAGAAATATTAAGATACTCCCTCTAAATATTAGGCATTAAAGTTGCCTATCTAGGGGCACCTGGGTGGCTCAGTCGGTTGAGTATCTGACTTCATGAGGTCATGATCTCAGGGTTTGTGATTTCAAGCCCCGCATCGGGCTTGCTGCTGTCAGTGCAGAGCCTGCTTCAGATCCTCTGTCCCCCTCTGTCTCTCTACCCCTCTCCCTGCTCATGCTCTATCTCTCTCTCAAAAAAAAAAAAATTCAAAAAAAATTTTTTAAGTTTCCTATCTATAAATGTGGCACTGACCTAAGAAGTTATGGTCCAGTGAAGACACATGACTGCTCTTGTTTCTGTCATCCCTAACCATGACCTGTACTTTATCTAACATATGTTGAACATATTTTTGTAATTGCATCTATTTATCTTGAGGGTAAATAGCCCAGGGAGGTTTTGTTCCATTTTTCAGATAGAATGCCAATTTCCCTTTAAAAACACACCCTCTATTTCAAAGGGTAGTATTGGATGGCACTTAAAAAGGAATTGCAGCTGGTTAAATTTAGGGTGTTGAACAAATTCCAATCCAAGAATATTCCTTGGCGCTGGGCCTATGGCATTTTTAAATGATTCTAAATTGGATAAATTTTAATTCATTTTAAACTCCTTGCTTTCTGTATTTTTTCCTTCTGAGACAGGCAACCAATCGTTGATTTTTATTCTATCTTTAACACTACAGCTAAATTATGACATGTTGTATACATACTATCACATTCCCTATAAATTTTACTTGTTATCCAACTACCCTTTAAAATTTATCTGTCACATCTAATGAAATCTCAATAAAATGCCCTAAAATTAATATAAGAAAATAATCACACTTATAAGTCTTCTTCCCTTATTTAATATGGCCTTATATTTCATGGTATAATTTTAGCATATTTTGAAGTCCTGAATCTTACTTTCCTCTGCATTTTTTCCCATTTTTTTGCCTCTATTTTATGTTTCCTGGGAGGCAATGTTAATTTTTTAAAAACAAGAGAAAGAAAACAGGCCTTTTATATTTTGCTAAGACCATATGGAACAATTTAGGAATCAGCCACATAGGATACTATTTAAAGTGTGGGCAGGTGGGGGCGCCTGGGTGCCTCAGTTGGTTAAGCGTCAGACTCTTGATTTTGGCTTAGGTCACGATCTCACAGTTTGTAAGTTTGAACCCCACGTCATGATCTCACACTTTGAGTTTGAGCCCCGCGTTGGGCTCTGTACTAATGCCCAGAGCCTGCTTGGAATTCTCTCTCTCCCTGTCTCTCCCTCTGCCCCTCCCCTGCTCACACTCTCTCTCTCAAAATAAATAAAAACATTAAAATTTTAAAAAACAAACAAACAAAAAATAAAGTCTGGACAGGGAGAGGACCACAAAGCAGGAAAAAGAGAAAGCCAAGGGCACAATCTTGAAACACACATTAGAAGCAGCCACAGAAATAGCTGGAGTTCTCTCCTTATGTTTATGTGCCTCCATTTCTCAGGTTCCTTAAAAAGGAAACCAGTCTTACACATTTCCTGCAGTTCTCATACCACTTTCCACAGTGAGAGCACCCGATGTATCCTTTCATTCAGTCATTCATTCACTAAGAGCTGCCAGTTACTGTTCCGTGGGCCAAGAATACAGTGTCAAGAAGATATGCAAAGCCCCTGTCATCTGTGTTTATATTAGAGTTGTATGTGTGGAAAAGGTAGAAATGGGAAACAAGCTTGTAACCAAATAAATAGGTAATATAATATCTGTACCAACAAGTGCTATAAAGGAAATTCACCAAGCAATAGCCTGGGAAGGAGCTTCAGCATGGGGCTCAGGGTGGTGGTGCTTTACCAAGAATGGTGCGGGGTACCCGTGGGAGGAAGTGACGTTGGAGATAAATGGTATGTGCTGAGAAGGAGCCACTATATGAGTTGCTGAGGAGGGAGCATTCCACAGAAAAAACAAGGACCTGAAGCAGGACCTAACTCAGTTCTTGGGGGGTTGGAAGAAGGCCAATGTGACTGGAACCTAGTATACAATGACAGGAAAAAGTCACAAAGGTAAGCCAGTCCCGAGGCCCCGTTGGCCATGAAAGGTGCTGGAATTTGATTCTGTTTGCCCTCCTATTGTAGGCGAATCCACTTGATCCTACCAGTTTGCCCTTGTACTGCTAGAGCTCCTGCCCGTATCGTCTAGCTCTTTGGTCCTGTCTGACTGAAGAGACGTGGAACACAGGCAAAAAGAAGGCAACGCTTTGCTACCACAGCTTTCTCTTTTACCTCCTGAATTAAATGTGCATATTGGGCTCCCTTCCCCCCAACCCACCCAGAGAGATCTGGTGCCAACCACCCACCCACCCTGAGAAAGAAACCAAGCATATCCCTGGCAAGATTAGAGTGAAGTGAGCAAGCTTAAAACTGCATTAATAAAATAAATGTAAGATAAGGAGTTTTCTATCCTAAAAACATGTGCAGTGTTAATTAGGAAGGAGGAAATGAGAGAGAGAGAGAGAATGAATATGGATATTTTAGGGCTTGTGTACTCCTAGATGCCCAGAGGTTAAGGGCACAGTCCTCCACAGACTGGTTTCACTTCAGACAGCAGCCACAAGTTTGGGAATCCCCAGGGCCACCCTTACTTCTGACCAGCTGGCCGCAAATTCGGGCATTCCCACTACCCTGTCAGGTTTGATAATTCACCAGAAAGACTCACAGAACTCACTAGAAGCACTGTGCTTATGATTACAATTTTATTATAGCAAAAAGATCCAAATCAGAAGAGACACACAGGGCAAAGTCTGGCAGGATTCCAAACATGAAACTTCTGTCATCATCAGGAATGCATTACCCAGTTAGCACATTGATATGTGACCATATGCAGACAATTACCATCCAGGAAAGCTCACCCAAGCTTCAGTGTCCAAAGCTTTTACTGAGGTTTCATTAAGTGGGCATGATTGATCAGATCATTGGCCAGGAGGCTGAACTCAATCTGCAGTGCCCCTACCCTCTCTAGAGGTGGATCTGATATTGTCTGGCTCAAGGCTTCCACCGTCTAAGGTGCAGTTGGTCTTTCTGGCATAGTCAGCCCCCATTCTGCCTCACCTCATTAGCATAAACCATCAGGTGTGGTCTCCAGGACCACCATGAATAACAATGACACCCCTGTCACTCTGGAAATTCCAGGGGTTTAGAGGCTTCCTCCCCAGAACCGAGGACAAAGGCGACTCAAATTCTTTATAGTTATAGTTATAGTGTGTACTATAACTCTTAAATCAGATTTGTAATCAATCCCTTATTCTGCATACCAGTCCTGAGTATGATTCAGATTGCTTGGGTAAAGAAGAAGCAGTACGCGTTGTTGAATTTTGTAGCAGACTCCAGCTATGGAATTTAAGGCATCATTACACAAGTATTACAGATTCACATGGCCTCACACTCTCCTTTTTCAAGCATTTCTTTATGCTGCCTTCCTAGCTGACAGTTGTCACAACTCAGCTCTATCCTCTGCTGGAGCACAAGTTGGATATTTGCCGATGGCTGACAAATGTTACATTGCACAAATGACATAAATATTATGAAAAACAGTGAGGAAAAGGCAACAACTCTGGCTCACCCTCTTGTCCAGTTGAGATTGGCCATTAATAGAACTTTGATGTCTTTAACATTTAGAATCAGCGGCAGCTGTCAACTTTTCAAAATGTTCTTCTACCAGCAAATAGCACACACACACACACACACACACACACACACACACACACACACACACACACACAAAACTAGGTGACTCAGGAAGATGGTGTAAAGAACTTAATGTCTTAGTGCATCATGAGCGAGGGGATGTGTATCCTTATGTACTGATTTTCCAGATGACCTTGAACAATACACAGAAACTCTGCGTTTCCCAACATGTGTGACAGCTGTGAGGTGTAGCCTGAAAATGATTACACCACTCTTTGAAGGAGCTGCGATACATCTTTCCATGATTGCTAGGTCTGCGCTGACCTGAAGAACTTTGTGGAAGCTGATGATCACATGACAGCTGACTTCTAGATGGAAAGCTACAAAATTGAATCACCCAAATGATTCTAAGTATTGTGTAGACTAACCATCCAGAAAACTGAATTTTCTTCTAGCCAAATTTTATTATCTTGGAGACTCAGTTTCATGCCCTCTCCACCATTCCAATCCATTCCAAGTAAAGGTTTACTTGACCACAATTCCAGGGGAAATGTGATATCATCTTAATGGGTTAGTGAGGTATTTTAAAGCATACCTGGGATTTGTTTAAATCAAAAATGGTAAGACACGCAGATGTGGAAATGATTGTCATGAAGGAAGATTACTTAGGTTCTGGTTTTATAAACGAAATCCTTTGCATTTGCAAATCCAAAGATGTTGAAACCAACATATTTTGGGGAGAATATAGAGGTTATTTTTAAAAGCAAAGGAAATTATCAGGGTGATTATCAGCCTACTATAATATTCTCATGCTCAGTAGAAAGCTCAAACATAGATGATACACTTTTTCTTTTAGAAAGCCATTGAAATTATATATTGAGACATTCAACTAAAGCAACTGCAATTTTACTCTGTTTAGGAACAATCTGGTACTTCCATCTTCAAAGCTGTTATTTACATATCAACAGCTTTGTTCAGCTCCCCTGTTCTTTGGTCAAGTGTGAAATTGCAATGAAAAGTAGAGAATAGGGTGACATTCACAGACAGCAAGATAAAGAAAATTCAAGGAAGGGGTAAACAAGAATATTGGAACAAATAAACAATACTGATTAAAAGTTCAGGTAGGTTGTCTTAATTTAAAATGAATTGAATTTTTTTTGTCAAAATTTGTTAACATCCTGGATATTTATTTCATCATCCGTTTACAACTCATGAACTTGCAAAATACAAAATTTTGTTTTGTTTTGGTTTTTTTACTATTAAGAAAATTGCTGAAGTGACAGTAGCAAGTAAGATGATTTTATGTCATTCAACATATTTCTATCAGAATAGCTTCTACAGATTCTTACAACCTATTCCTGTGCTGGACAATTGATCCCACACCTAAATCCATTAGAAGAACAAACTGTCATTGATTAGGTTTCTAATATTTTATTATGCCATGGTAGATTTTGTGCTATTTTTATTTCCAACCCTACAGATCTTTGAAGGGATGGATCTTGGGGAAGAGCAATCAAGCTGAGATAGATAGATAGATAGATAGATAGATAGATAGATAGATAGATAGATAGAGTTTTCCTGATTTTTTTGATCCTACTGAATTTATGAAGTACCCAACCCATGATTTATTTTAGAAATTGGAAGCTAAAGAAATAGGACATGAAATTTTACCATAATGGTTTATTCTGATACATATCTGTGCTTGGCACTTATCCCACAGCCTTTTCTGGGTCCATTCATAGATTCTAGCATGACCAATCATTTTCTCTGGAATTTTGTGAAAAAAGTCATTTTAGCTGATAAATATGTGTGTTTTATAGCAATAAATGATCACTATATTTTTCTGGACTCGATAGATAATATCATTCCCCCACATGCCAGGAAAGGAGCCAAAAACTGTGTTTAAGTATCAATATAAATACTTAGGATCCAACCCATTTCTTATTGCCTAGAACTATTCAGATTAGGGAAGTAACATTTTAGACTCCCAAACCATGATACAGCTTAAGAAGATTCTCCTAATAAGTATAAGTATACTTGGTACATACAAAAAGTTAACATGAATATATATGTTTAAAAAAATGTAGTCATAAGGACCCACAAACCCACCAAGCAATTCAAGATCTAGAACATTAGCAGTATTCTATTTGAAGTATTACTTGTGTGCTCCTTTCCTGCCTCCCCACACTCACAGATAGTGAATTTTGTGTTTATCAAAGGTCTTATCTATACCCACATCCTCAAACCACACACTGCTTGTATGCTTGTTTTGAGCTTTACAGAAGTGACATCATACTGTACAAAAGCCTTCTGCAACTTCCTTATTCTTCAGCATTGTGGATCTAATATTCAACTATTTTGTTGCATGTAGTTGACCTTCATTCTTTCTCCCTGTTATATAGTATTCCCTTGTGTAAACATACCACAATTTATTTATTCTTCTAGCAGTGGACATTTGTGTTGTTTCAAGTCATTTGCCATTATCTTAGTAGCAGTGTATGAGAATTTCTTTTAAATACTTGGGAGTGAAACTCCTGGGTCACAGGATATGCTTATGCTCATCTGCACAAGAGAATATCAAATTGTTTTCCAGATTGGTCATACCTCCTCTATCAGCCATGTATCTTATTGTCCTTTGTATATCAAACTTAGAGATCCAAAACCATCAATGTTTGCACCACCGAAGTGATTTGAAATGATGATTTCTGAGTTAATTACTTTTCCAGTTTTAAAGAGGGACTGAAGGTCTCAGTAAGGTGATTACAACACATGAATTTTGTCTTCTAGGTTTTTCTGCTTAATTTTAGTTTAGTTGCTCACAGATGCCCCTTCCAACCAATACACCAAGCCCTTAGTCTTTACTTCCATAATTAGTTCCGTCAGCAGTATCTGTTTCTTGCTTTCTGAATAAATACACATTAATGGCTGCATATTTTGCCCTACTTATGCTCATATTCATTGGCGGAGAAACTCACGAAAGGATGTCGTCCATGTATTGGGCCCTGACATGGGGGTCATCATCAACGCCATACATCATATGGAGTTAGGAGGTAGGAGACAGAGATAGACAAGAGATGGACACTTATGTCACCTCATTTAAGTGCAGCAGCTCCACCACGGGAAAACATGGTCCACTGGAAGCCAGACTCACCCCTTTGATATAGCTCATTTCTCTTCCTGAGGAAGAAATGAACTGCTGTGTTAAGTACTCCATATAAATTACCTCTCTTAATCTGTCCAACATCCCTATTGTAGATATTAACATTTCATTACCAGGTTATAAATGAAGAAACTAGGGGAGCCTCAGTCGCTCAGTTGGTTAAGCATCTGACTTCAGCTCAGATCATGATCTCATGGTTTGTGGCTTTGAGCCCCGCGTCTGGCTCTATGCTGACAGCTCCAAGTCTGGAGCCTGCTTCAGATTCTGTGTCTCCCTCTCTCTCTGCCTTTCTCCTCTCTCTCTCTCTCTCTCTCTCTCTCTCTCTCTCTCTCTCTCTCTCTCTCTCAAAAATAAACACTTAAAAATTGTTTTAAGTGAAGAAACTAAAGGATTAACAATCTTGTAAAGAATTTCATCGCTAAAAGTGGTAGAGCTGAAATCTGAACTCAAGTCTACTGACTTCAAAGGCTAAAAGCCTGGTCTTACTCATTCCTATACTGCATCTCCTTTTATCAGGAACCCTTTGGAGACCCAGTGCTTCCATTCAACATAGTAACTGTGATAATATCAATTCCTGGCACAAGGGCAAGTCATAGGGACATGCTTAGGACCACTTGGTTCCACTTAAAATACACATTGTTCAATCAACCCTGACTTTGGGATTCCAAATTTGACACTAAAAATCTAGCCTAGTAATGTTTCCACTTAGACATTTTGATACTTAATTAAACAAACAGCTATATGAGGCTTAATATGTGTGTGACACTCTTTTGGGTGCCCTGTGAGCTCATACCACACATCCAATGAGAAAGCATAATGCCTGCTCTTAAGCTTGAAATCCAGTAGAGGCCAGGAGGGAAGAGATCTTTCCTGGGAAGACTACACTTCTGAGATCTTATATGAGTCAAAATGTTGAAGGAGAGATTGAGACTGAAGGTGAGATTCTGCCCTGAATGTGTCAAGACAATGAGGAGGGATGCTGTAAGGTTGCTAGAATTTCCTCTTTAAGGAGTATCTTGAGAGCAAACTTGAATCTTTGAATAGGATAATGATTTGGGCTAGTAGAAGTCATGGTGGAAATCCATCTTTTCCCCAGAAAATTAATTTCCATTAATTATTCCCTTTGACTTAAAGCCTTCTTTGGTTCTTACTGAACATGAGTTTATGTCGATGAGCACAATCTGCCATTAGATATATAACATAATAATCATATAATAATGACTTTAGCAACATCACTTGTATAACAGTGCAATTAAACAGATCTTTGCTTAGCAACTTCTGTGCCTTGGGAAGATAGTAGTGAATCAGGAAAATACAGTGCCTAACTTTATGGCGCTTATAGTCTAGTCCAGAGAGTCATTTAACAAGTAGTTTACAGTTGGCATGAGGGTTGTACACACTGAGAAGTACAGATGTCATGGGAACCTATAAGAAGAAGATATAACCAACTACGAAGCTTGTCAGTTGCAGAGTTTTATCTGACACTGTCTCATTCTAAGGCTAACAGACTTAATAAGCTTAATTGACTTGCCCCATAGCTAATAAGAGTCCAAGACTAGAATTAAGTCTTCAGTGCCAAATCCCAAGCTCTCTCCACTATATCAACGCAGAATAACAAGAACAGTTTAGATCAAGTTACTCATAAATGTGGATAAAAGGGAGAACTGGTTATTCAGCCTACCAAAATTCTGCCTTAAAAACGCTTCCTAAGATTTTTGGTCTCTAATCATCCAACAGAACACTCATTAAGAAAGATACTCTCAGTGCTTTTCTACTTATTTAAACCTGTGAGAACTGGAATTGGGAGCCCTGCTGCTTTGTACCTGTTAAATGTGGGGAGGAGTCTGCAGGTCAAGTTCTACCCCCATGGAGCCTAAGAATGGCCCAGAATTCTCCTTTAGACTAATTCAAGCCCACCTGGACCTGAAGCTATAAAGCCTGGGCCACATGCATGGAGCCACTATTAGAAGACTCTGCAAAGTGAATGGTAGCAGGCAGATTGGGGAAGAAGGTTAGAATTTGAAGCACCATCAATGGCAACAAGTTCCCCATTTCCCTCTAGTATTCTACAGCCCAGAATCAAGGTTCAGACTCAAGATGAACCAATGGGACTACTTACAGGTTTTTCCCTCAATTCTGTCATGGCCCAGCCCCCAGCCAGTTCCATAGCAGCAGCTGTGCGGGGTCTACAGGTGCCTAAAACCCTGAGGAAGAATAACCTTTTTCTCTGGTCTGAAGAGCTGTGGTCCCAAAGAGGTGCTGAGAACCCACCTCTCTGGCTTCCCTCCACTTAGCCTGGAACGTGAGTGCAGTTGCTGAAGATGGAAGTGAGTAGAGCCCCAGCTTTCTGGCTTTCTGGAGGACTGATGATGGAGAATTTGGAACTCAGTAAAATTTAAAACCTTTGCTAACAGAAGCTACTATTAAGAGAATAAAGAGAGAAGCCAGCAACTGGGAGCAAATATTTGCAATTCATGTATCTGACAAAGGATTTGTATGCAGGACATCTGGAGAACTATTAAAACTCACAAGTAAACACTCAATTAAAAAATGGGCAACAGCAATAAAAAAGAATGAAATCTTGCCATTTGTGACAACATACATGGACCTTGAGGGTATTAGACTAAGTGAAATAAGCCAGACAGAGAAAGACAAATACCATATCATTTCACTTATATGTGGAATCTAAAAACAAAACAAAACAAGACCAATAGATACAGAGATCAGACTGATTGATGGTTGCCAGAGAAGGGGGTTGGGAGTAGCAAAATGAAGAAGTACAGACTCCCAGTTACAAGACAAGTCATGGGAAATGTATTGCACAGCATGAGGAATATAGTCAATAATCTTATATTAACTTTGTATGGTGACAGATGGTAATAACTTATGATAGTGATCATTTTGCAATGTATATAAGGGAAGAATCACTATGTTGTACACCTGAAACTAACATGATATTGTATTTCGATTATACTTCAATTAGAAATGTACAAAAGCAAAATTCTACATGATGTATGTAGCTAGTCCACTCTCACGGAGGAAGAGTACAACTCTCCACTACTTAGGTGCAAGCTGCACATAATGACTTCTTCCCAAAGACTACAGTAGGGAAAGGAGAAGGAGTGGAAAAACACTACCTTAAACAGGTGAGGTGATCCAGGTTAACATCAACATAGTTAAGCCATGTTCCACTATGCTATGATACGATGAAAATAGCATTTTTCCCTTTTTTTGTCCTTGCTCCCATAAAACCAGAACCCCAGTCTAACCATGAGAAAAACATTTAGACAATCCTCAACCGAAGGATGTTCTGCAGAATACCTGACCAGGACTCTTGAAAACTATCAAGGTCATCAAAACCAAGGAAAGTCTGAGAAACTGTCACAGCCAAGAGGAGACCAAGAAGACATGGTGACTAAATGTAATGTAGTATCCTGGAATAGAAAAGGTAGTTTTTACACAACAGCTTTAGGTAAAAACTAAGGAAATCTGAATAAAGTATGAGCTTTAATTAATAATAATATATCAGCATTACTTCATTTATTGCAGCAAACCCACCATACTAATGTAAGATGTTAATAAAGAAAATTGAGTTTAGGATGCATGGGAACTCTACCATCACTGCAATTTTTCTGTTACTCTAAACTGTTCTAAAAAGTTTATTTTTAAAAATTACATTTAAAAGGCAAAAAAAATAAGCAGACATTTCAGCAAAGAGGATATAGGAATGGCAAAAATCACAAGAGAAGATGCCCAATGGTGTTGTTAATTAAGGAAAATACACATTAAAACCACGATTAGGTACTACTATATACCTACTGGAATGGCTGAAATAAAAAAATTTAGATAATATTAGTCCTGGTGAAGATGTAGAGAAACTAGAACTCTTATACATTGCTGGTGGGCAAGCAAAATGGTGCACTCTGGAAAACAATTTGGCAGTTTCCTTCAGTGGGTACATGACTAAGCAAATTATGGTATATCCATACGGTGTTAAAAAAAAAAAAAGCCATACAAAGTATTGAATGATTGAAAGACAACAGGTGTTAAAGATATGGAGAAATTGGAAACTTTGCACACTGTTGATGGAAATACAAAATATTTCAGTCACTAAGGAAAACAGAAGTTCTCCAAAAATTAAAAATAGAACCATTATGTGATACAGCAGTTCCACTTCTAGGTATTTGCCCAAAAGAACTGAAATCAGAGATATTAATACCTGAGATACTATCGTCTCTTTGTTCATTGAGACGTGGCCAAGACAGGGATGAATGGATGAATGGATAAAGAAACCGTGGTATATACATACAATGGAATACCATTCAGCTTTAAAAAGAAAAAAAGAAGAAAATTCTATATTATATGACAACAGGGATGAACCTTGGGAACATTATGCTAAATAAAATAAGCCAATCGTGGAAAAACAAATAACTTCATGATTCCACTTACATGAGGTATCTAAAATTTATTCAAATTCATAGAATCCAAGAGTGGGATAGTGGTTGCCAGGGGCTGGAGGGAGGGGGGAAATGGGGAATTACTAATCAGCAAGCATAAAATGTCAGTCAAGGGTGAATAAGCTCTAGAACTCTGCTATATGACATTGTACCTATAGTCAACAATACTGTATTGTACACTTAAAAATCTTAGATCTTATGTTAAGTGTTCTTTCCAAAATAAAGTAAAATAGCCATCTATTGATACATGCAACTTGGATGAATCTCAAAGTTATGCTGCTGAGTGAAAGAAGCCAGAATCAAAAGGTTACATGCTATATGGTTCTATTTATAGGACATTCTATAAAAGGCAAACTGTTAGAGATCAGCTCAGTTTTGCCAGGGGCCAGGGATAAAGGGATGGTGTGACTACTAAGTGGTAGTATTGGGGGGATCATGGAGTTGTCCCGTATCCTGGCTGTGGTGATAGTTCCATGAATATACACATTTGTTAAAACTCATAGAACTGATCACCAAAAAAAACCTCATTTTACTGTTCTTAATTTATTTAAAAACATTTTTTAATGTTTATTAATTTTTGAAATAGAGACAGAGCATGAACAAAGGAGGAACAGAGAGAGAGGGAGACACAGAATCCAAAGCAGGCCCCAGGCTCTGAGCTGTCAGCACAGACCCCAATGCAAGGCTCGAACCCTTGGACCATGAGATCATGACCTGAGCCGAAGTTGGAAGCTTAACCAACTGAGCTACCCAGGCACCCCACTGTTCTTAATTTAAAGTAAATAAAAAGAGGGGCACCTGGGTGGCTCAGTCAGTTGAGCAACCGACTTCGGCTCAGGTCATGATCTCACAGTTTGTGAGTTCGAGCCCCGCATCGGGCTCTGTGCTGACAGCTCAGAGTCAGGAGCCTGCTTCTGATTCTGTATCTCCCTCTCTCTCTGCCTCTCCCCCACTCATGCTCTGTCTTTCTCTGTCTCAGAAATAAATAAACATTAAAAAAAATTTTTTAATTAAAAAAAATAAAATTTAAAGTAAATAAAAAGGGGGGTGCCTGGTGACTCAGTCAGTTGAGCATCCGACTTTGACTCAGGTCATGATCTCATGGTTTGTGAGTTTGAACCCTGCCTCAGGCTCTACACTGACAGTGCAGAGCCTGTTTGGGATTCTGTGTCTCTCTCTCCCTCTGCCCCTCCCCTACTTCTCTCTCTGTCTCTCTCTTTCAAAACTGAACATTAAAAACATATATATTTTAAATAAGTAAAAATAGAGAGATCCTAGAAAACCTGCTCAACTCTGTTAAAAAATAAATGGGCCTTTCTAGAGAATTGCCTATCTGAAAGCTGGAAAATCTGACTCTACATAAATGTCCACCTCCTGCATAAAAGAAGCAGAAGATGGAGACTTATCTGTGGTCCTGATGCAGGGATATCATCCTTCCCGCAGAGGCTTCTCAATGACTATAAATTGTCACAGATTATGAGTGTAGAGTTCTTTCTTGTCCAGCAACAGAGCAGATGCAGAATTGAATACAAGAGAGGCTAATGTTTGGGAGGAGACAAGAGCCCTGAACAGGCATTCAGTCTCCGTATTTATTGATGAACAGGGGTTCTGTCTCTGTATTTATTGAGCTCACAAGATAGTACTCACATGGTGAACGTGAAGAAAACAATCAGACAGTAATCATTAATGTGTGTGGAAACAAAGGGTCTGGGAGGCAAGTGGCATTTGTGATCAAGGTACACTGGCATCAGATGGAAAGTAATTTCCTGCAGATGTTATAACAAGTTACTCGTGATCCCACTATACTATCTCCCTAGCTAACCTCGGGTGCTTTCACTCTGTGGTGAGGGCTTTCTGTCCCAAACTTTCTTGTAACCCATTTATGTAAGTATAAGGAATTCTTGAACCTATTTCCCCACAATAAATGACATCATGGCTGATTTTTTCCTTTGGGGGATATTTGGGTCAGTGAAATTCCTAGAAGAAAATTTTTTAACATTCAAATATCAACTAAAAAGTGTGCAACCTCTTGCTAAGATGGTTTTCATGAGGTCATTATTCAGCTAATAAATCAGACTCTTTAAAAATGTAGCGGTTGATTTCACAAAGGAGTTTGATCCAGGCATTTTAAAACTTTATGCAAATTGTATATCTGTTGAGCTTCTGTAGAAAGTAAACCCTGCTATGTGGTAGGGGTGTCTGCACTGAATTTTGAAAGAGACCATACCAGCATATGGATATGTAATGCTTAACCTCATTTCTGTGTTGGTGCTGAAAATGTGTGACTGCCTGTGGATTCAGATACAGGTATTATACAAAATAAAATAAAGGGGGTGGGGGTGGACGTGTGACTATGGTAGCTATTCCCCGGGAAAATGGCATTATAGCATCCATATTATTTGGATTATTTGAACTGCCACAGTTTCTAGACTAATTACAGACTCACTGGTCTGGATGGCAGTTAAAATATAAAATGTCTATTTGGGATTTTTTTTTTTCAGTAAACTGGCTGTCTTGGGATTTTTTTTTTTTTTTTTTTGTATCCATCAGATACATAATAGACCCAGACTGTCAAGAAAATAAAAAGAGGAATAGTAGCCCCAGGCTGACCAGGCCTGGATTCCTTAGGGAAGGGTGCCCTGGGCCCACTGATAAAAATGGAAGGAACGAAGCTGGAGTCAGGATGGCATTTCTGTCTTCCCCCTGACATTACAGACCTATGAAGGACAGGAGACTGTTTCCTGGGAGAAAATACTTGCAGATCATCAAGTCTGGCAAAGGATTTGTATCTGGAATATATAGAGAATTTTTAAAACTCAACAGCAAGTAAATATATTCACTTAAAGAATAGATGGAGTGGGGCACCTGGGTGGTTCAGTAGACTGAGCATCTGACTTCGGCTCAGGTTGTGATCTCACGGTTCATAAGTTCAAGCTTCACATTGGTCTTTGTGCTGACAGCTTAGAGCTTGGAGCCTGCTTCAGATTCTCTGTCTCCCTCTCTTTCTGCCTCTCTCTCTCTCTCTCTCTCTCTCTCTCTCAAAAATAAATTAAAAACTTAAAAATATTTTTTTAAAGAATAGATGGAATGGAGAGAGTTTGGGTCCCTCAGGCCTACTGTAATATCTCAGTTAAGAAATGTTGGTTGGGTCAATGATTAAAGTCTCCGTGAATTGTTTTATAACTCAGGGTGGGATCATGGCTCATTCATCAAGTAGAACAGCCATCAGGGTGTCCCAGCTTGAGCAAAAAGCCTGTAGTCACCAATTAGTTAGCAGACAGATGCCCACAGAGTCCCTGCTGCTAATATCTGAAGCAAGATCTGCACCACCAAGGGTCTGAGGAACTTACTGTGCCCAGGAGGCAGCAGGCTATGGTGAAGTTGGCAAGGCCTTAGAGACCAGGTTGGCTTGGGCCAGACTCCAAGGCCTGCCCTTTCTTAGCTTTCTACCTTTGTGAAGTTAGTGCTTCTGAACCTCAGCTTCTCTATCCTAAAATGAAGATATTACTACCTATGGCATAAGGTTATTGTGAAAATTAAAGGTTATAATATAAGTGAGACCTAGTACAAATTAGTCAGGCATTTAATGGTAGCTAGATTATTCATAAGGCAATGGCCTTTCCTATCTGCAGAAGGTAGTGAGGAAAGCTTTGAACCTGCACAAAGAAGCGAGTAACTGATGTCTGCACAGAACAGCCTATGGAGGATTGGAATCAGGAGAGGTTCACATTACTGAACAATACACCTACCTCCAGACGGTTCTTGGGCTAGAATGCATCCCAGAGAGCCTGCGCCTCTGATGACCAATAGTATACTTGGTATATTAGTGTTCTAAGGCATAAGTGTTCTAAGGGGTATAATAAGTACCCCAAGCTGTGTGACATAAAACAACAGAAATTCATTTTTTTCACAATTCTTGAAGCTAGAAGTCCAAAAGCAAGGGCCATGCTCCCTCTGAAACCTGTAGAAGAATCCTTCCTTGCTTCTTCCTAGCTTCTGATGGTTTGCCATCAGGAGGTTTGCCAGCAACCTTTGGCATTCCTTGGCCTACAGATGCTTCTGCATTTCTGTCTTCATGTGGCTTTCTCCCTTGTGTCTTGACAGTGTTTACCCCTGGGATAGGTAATGTGTCTGGGATGGGTCTGTCTCTGTGTCCAAAATTCCTTTATTTTTATAAGGATGCCTGTCATATTAAATTATGGCCCACCCTAAAGACCCTATTTCCATTTGACTACCTCCGTAAAGACCCTATTTCCAAATAAGGTAACATTCTAAGGTAGTGGAGATTAGGACTTTCAACGTATCTTTTCTTAGGGGACACAATTCAACCTGTAATACCTGGTTAACATGAGTTAGAGGTCTTGGTTGTCATTTTGTAGCAGCGTGGTGACAAGTAGGAGATTGCTGCTTGCTTTATAAAAGCAAATGTTCTGACTTTCTTGAGCCAAGAGAAAAATTCCATTTTTTGTAGCTCAGTGAGAAGGACAACTTCCTCCACCATGCCCAGTTCTTTACTTCCTGCAATAACTCCATGTCTGCAGTAGAAGGGTTGGGAGGAGTATGGAACAGGCAGCATCTTCCTCCTATAGAGGCCAGCTGAAGAAGCATGTCCAGGAGTCCTGCCAGCTGGGGAATGCTGCCTTCTTCAGCCTTCAGCAGTATGGGTGATGTCACCTTCTAGCCAGGGCTGCCAGAAAATTCTAGATCTTCTCACAGTAGGCTCAGCCTAGAAATGGACAGTATTAAGGCTCACATGCCAGGACAAGGCCCAACCCATAATTGGCTGGAGGTACTACATGGGCTGTGCAGTCAGAGGCTTGCCCTGAAGCACCTGAAAAGCAGGTAGCAACCTTCTTGGAGGCAGATGTTCTGTGACATTGCACACACAGGCCAGTGGGTTTCTGGGGCTGATGGCTCCCCCTTACTTCCTGCCATTTCTGCTTTCCCCCTTTCTGTAGATCTATGTTCCCATTCCATCCCTGCACCCATCCTGTTATCCTCACCTGTGGGATATCTTAACACCAGTCTCCTATATGCACATAGACTGGGTCTTTACATCACAGAACCACAGGCAGGGCCACAGCTCTCAACCTAACAGGTACACTTGAGTCACCTGGGGCATTTTTTTTTAATCTCAATTCCTAGATCTTCCCCAGACTAAATTACAACAGAATATTTGGGGATTGGGATCCAAGCACCAGTATTAAAGCTTCCTACGTGATTCTCATATTTGTCTAAAGTTAGAAACGACTGATTTGATGGGAAGCAGGGAAGAAAAAAGGAACCAAGTTACTATCTGGCCCTTCCTATAACCAAGTTAGAAAGTTACTTCAGTAGATCAGGTAAGAGAGGACAAGAGCATTTAGGGATGGAGAGGTGAGGCAGGTTCAAGCAATCACGAAAGGCGAGATGAACAGAGCTTCAGGAAATGAGACAGGGAGTAAGAGGGAAGAGTCTAGATAAGGCACAGGTTTAGGGTTCTGTTGAGTCTGTATAAAAAACACAGAAAGAGGAGAAAAATTATTTTGGTTTCAGACGTGTTGAATGTCACATGGTATGTTAGATGCTTAGGATAGAGGGGGACCAGAAATATCATTTAGGAATCATTGTCATAAAAGGATACCTGAATCCTTGGGAGTCAATGAGATTGTCTTGGGAAAACAGGTGGAGGTGGGCACCCATGTGCTTACCGCTAGGGCCAAGGAAAGCAGGCCAGCAAAGCTGGGAGCTTTGACCTAACAGACACCTTTGTTTTATTTTTTTTGTGAGCCCAGAGAATCAAGGAAGAGCTCTGTAAGGAAGGATTTTTTATAAAAACATTTTCATTGGAGCTTTTCCTTGGAGGAGGCCAGGGTTGGTGCAGTGAAGGCTGATGCTGGAATTTGGGCACTGACAACAGAGGAAAAATGAGATTTCCAGGAACAGAAGGAGCCAAGGAGTGAGTGGAAGCTAAATCCCAAGAAGTGCTGAGTATCAGTCAAGGAAGTCAAGACTGTTCTTCTAGTTAAAAGGTTCAGAGTGGGGCCAATACCACTATATTAAGCCAAGGTCAGGTGTCCATGAGATGTGCATGGTTTGCAGGGAAGAATCAAAGATGGTAAGGAGAGTCCCGAGAGCTGATGCTTTCTCAGCCATCACCTGGGTCAGTCATAAAGTTGCAAGACTGCCCACCTCAGAGCTGTTCTTTCTCTCTGCTCTGAACAAAGCAGGGTTGGTGGTGTCTGTTGAGCAAAAGGGAATAAGAGTGTGGTAAGGAGATTGCAGGAGAACAGTAAAGCTTTGGGATGGCCACTAAGGAGAATAGAAAAGGAAGCTGATGAAAGACAAATGAAAGAATGGTCTGGTTAAAAATGGAGACGAAAAATTTGTGGCAGCATCGGCCCTTGTGGTTGAGTTGTTGAATTATTGTCACCTCAGCAGCCCAGGTGTTGCAGCAGACAAAGAGCCTTGCGAAACTGACCTGCCAGGCAGGTGTCAGAAGTCCAGGCCTGGGCAGTTGAGGGGGCGGGCAGAGAATGAGCCAGATAGGTGCAAAGGCTTATAAACACGGGTATGAATACAGCTCTACAATTATATAGCTAATGAATGGCTCTCACAGTTGTCAGAATTAACCGAGGCCCATTTTTAGATGGCACTTGTCTACTTCTAAGAAAAATCCCTGGTTCTTTCACTCAAGGAGATCACCTTGCTCCATGTTCTCTCCACAGAATTCTGTTTCCATCCCTCTGGAAAGGAGGATGTTTTACTCTCTCTTATCATTGTTGCAAGTTATCGGACAGACAGAAATGCAGCTGAAGTTCCAGAAGTACTTTTGCAGGGAGTACCTAATATTTAAATAGTGATTGAATTGGCAGTCACTGAAAACTCAGGGCCCACAGTTCCATGCTTTTTGAAGAAAGAACATTGGTTATTTCCCATGGGCATCCCATTAATGGAGGAAAAAGCAGACTCCACAAACTAACCTGGTTTGACATTTACTTAAAATATGCCAAGTGCTATTTATCCAGATTACTTATTACATGCCCTAGCTCTGCCAGATAATTAAAGGGCAGCTGGGAATGAGGATAAAATTGTGCCGATATTTTACAAGAACTTTTAGCGGTTCTCGCACCTTTGTTTAATGAACTTAGTCTGAACCAGTCAATGGCTGTGATGTTGGGGCCAGTGTGGGGAGGATACAGTGGGAGCAGAGGGAGGAATGTTACTTCCCCTCTTGTTTTACAGCCTTGTTTTTCCTGGTAAGTAAAAGAGTCAGCAGGATAGAAGGAAAGGTATGAGTCTTTTCAGTTTCAACAGAAGAAATTTCATTCTTGGCTCATTTATTCTGTTTTGTGACATTCTATTGCATTATAAAATATGGAAATGAAACTCACTCTGAGGAATAAAGAATGCCACCTTTCTATATTTTTACTGGAAATTAAGGCATAAAATAATGTCTTAATGAGAATTTATGGGGGGAAAATCTGGATCATCTGGGAAGAATCCTGCACAGGAGCATAGGTCCTGTAGACAATAAATATTAATAGATGGTCATGAGAATTTAAATCTGGTTCCCTGCTCCAACTCTGCTGGCTTCTTTCTCCTACCACAGTTACCTAAAATTATGCAACCACAGCATGCTAGGATTTCAACAGAATGTATATTTCTGCCTTTGTGTGAAGTGAATTAACCAAACTATTACATGGCTGATCTGGAATGCTATGACCCACACCATTTATTACAAGTGACAAAATTACCATTCCTGTTATTTGGAAGAGGTCAAGCTAGGGAGGGTGTGATGGGGCATGGGGGTTTGCCCCAGTTATGAGGGGCACGATCCTAGGCAGGTGGTATGGCAGATGATTGTATTCATGGGAGGATTCACCAGGAACCTTTGCAAGATAAGCAGGTTGTTCAGAGGTAGTGGTTGTATCTTGATACCTGAGTGAGACCAGATCAGGGTCAAGGTCTGGGCAAAGCTATAAGAATTCAGATAATTTTACCAACGTTTCAGGCAGAAACAAAGAAATTCAGCATGGCTGGGGTGGAGCGTCCGGAATTTGGACATCCTCTGCCTAAAATAAATGAATCCATGATCCATGTAATCAACTCAGATGTATGCCTTGACATAGCCTTGCTTTTTCCTTCTCTGGAAGCCCTGCAAGATACCCTTTACAAGGATGAAGGCAAGCTGGTGTAAGGAGAGGCCTGGATGTCACACAAGGTCTAGAGGTTTGGAACCAGACCAACCCAGATTGAATCTCAGCATGAGCACTTACCATCTTCGTGAACTTAAAGCAAGGGAACTGACTTCTCTGTGCTTCCATTCTCCTGAGAAGTGAGGGTAAAAACCTGTCAGGTTGTTGTAAGCATTAAACGAGGTAATTTATGAAAGTAACTAGGGGTGCCTAGGTGGCTCAGTCAGTTAAGCAGACAACTTCGGCTCTGCTCATGATCTTGTGGTTCACGAGTTCAAGCCCAATGTAGGGCTCTGTGCTGACAGCTTGGAGCCTGGAGCCTGCTTCAGATTCTGTGTCTCCCTCTCTCTGCCCCTCCCCTACTCGCTCTCTGTCTCTCTCTGTCTCTCTCTCTCTCTCTCTCAAAAAAGATAAACATTAAAAAAAAGAAACTATGTAACACACAACAGTTTCTGAATAAACATTACTCTCTTTCCCTTTAATGAGTAAACATTTGAACAGCCTAAATAATGGAAGCCTGTGTTCAAACCCTCATTTTTCAAATAGGGTAAAACAAGTCATTCCCTTTGCCCAAGGTCTGGGAAACAAATGTAGAGCTCATCACCTTGCTGCTGCATGAATCCAGTTCTTTTTTTTTTTTTTTTTTTAAACGGGAAGATTATTTTTTCCAATAATATTTTATTATATTTGACATATAACCTTGTGTAAGTTTAAAGTGTACAACATAATGATTTGATATGTGTCTATATTGTGAAATGATTAGCACAATAAGTTTATCTCACACATTACATATTTTGTTCTTTTGAGAAGTTTTGAGATGTCCCTTAGCAACTTTCAAGTGTACAATATAGTATCGTTAACTATAGTCATCATGCTGTACTGCGCGAAAATGCTCCTTAGTGGGCACCTTCAACCCCTCTGCCCTTCCTTTCCACTGTTATTTGGTGACTGAATACCAGACTGGCCACTGAGTACCCTGGGATGCTTTCAACTATTGCAGAGTCTCAAAAATAGTCATGACCACAAGCAGTCCAGAGAATAAGCTCCCAAGAGGCCTTGATAGTTCAGCCTGGGGATTGTGAGGAGTGGGGGTCAATCTGCCATTTCTGACTCCCCCAGTCTAGTGTGGAGGTGGAGCTAGAGGCACGCTGCCCTGCCCTCACCCTGAACCCAGTCATGCAGGCCCTGACTGGGTGCTGCCTCACAGTGCACTTTGAAATGACTTTTCACCCGGGGTCCGTCATGCTTTGGATTAACTGTACACCTGCTTCCTCTCCCTCACTGCCCTCTTCTATGGAAGAGAAAAACAAAACACAGCCTTGAGCTTGTTGAAACACATGCATTCACAAATGAGCCCTTTTCAACAATGCCCAAGGAGATTTGGAAAACAAAACCAGCTTTCTCTCTTGTACATACAGTGGCCACCAAAGGATAAATGTTGTTCTGTCAAGGTCTAACACTTGCCAGAGTGATTGCTGGAACCTTCAGGGAAGAGAGGTTGTGTTTATAATGAGAGGAACGTGGATTAATCAAAACTCTAGCCTTCAGCTGTCAGCACTAGAATACAGTATGTCAATTGGAATATGAGGTGGCTTTGACAAGAATACCGTCTTGCTTGCTTTAGTCAATCCTATTTGGAGCAACCTGATGGAAGCAATGACGTTCTCTGCAGCAGATAAATGCATACCAACAAAATCCATTAGCTATGAAAGTTATGGCATTGATTTTAGAATAAAATGCTGTTGCAAAAGAAGGAAATCCTATTCTAGTATCTCCACTGCCGACAGCCTGTATAAGCCTTGGGAGAGATGTACTGGCAAAAGTATAACCCTTTAGTAAAGCGCAAGATAATGTGTCTGTCTCAATCAGGAGACTACTGGAGTCCATAAGATCCCCAGTAGTTATATTTAAATTCAACATCTGAAACAAAAAATTGGCTTAAAGTGATATTACTTCCTGGGTTTGTAGACATTCATATCTCGATAGGTTCTTTATGGAATTCATGGCGCTTCCAATGAAGAGTTCTGAGTAATGCCTTCCCCTTGCCCTGAATGAACATAGGCAGTCATGTCACCAGAGTTACATTAGGAAGTCACTGCAAGTTACCACCTGCTTCACAGCAGATGGGATTTTCTGACACAGAGAGTGGCCAGAAGAGGGAACTTGTGAGTTGGGGTCCTTAAAAGTTTTATGCATAGCGTTCATATTTTCCAGGCAGGAATGATATGATAACTGTACCCATTCCAATACAGTTGTATGAGCCATCTTAAAGTGATCTGCCCACGTGTTGGGACAAATTGGCTTGGTATGCCTCAAAGCCAAAACTGATAAGAATATAGTTTTTAGTGGAATCCCACTTAGAATCCACCCTTTCAGAGCCCCCGTCACCACTGAGCGTTTCCAGTCTCTCCAGGGTGCCCACTGCCTTCACGCCATTCTGGACCTTACTCCACCTCATAAGGACTGTTGCCCTCAACTTCCTTGTATGTAAGATAATATACATTATCGGCATTCATACCTATTCATGGGGTTTTAGAGAATTAAATGAAAATAAGATGTATTGGTCTATAGAAAGTGCTCGATAAATGTGAAATATTATTATTATTCTGTTTATGCTTACCTGTTCCAGGAGATGTAAGGATAGATAATTTAGGGTTTATATTTCTCAGTTTGAGCACTGAAAAGTTGACTTTGTTTCCTGGTAGCTAAGGAAAAAAAGGAAGTGAAAAGCAAATAATAGTAATAATAAATATGTGTATTTTTGTGTATATGAACACAAAAATATGTATATGTATATATACAAAAATATGTATATTTTTAAATATACACATACATACATACAATGGGTAAAATCTTCATTTTGATAGCAAAAGAAAGCTTATAAACTTATGCAGAAAATCCTGTTTTGAATTATGTTCAGTATGAAGTAATATGTGGGACCCCTGTACAAAAATTTTTTGGTAACAGCAAATGATATCTTCAACCAGGGCTTTGCAAAAGTGCTCTTAAACAAGCTGTTCTTGAAACAGTGCTGCCCTAAAGCTGGGAGTCTGATATCAGGTAGTCACTCAAAAAGAATTTTTCTCTAAGGATTTTCTCATTGACGACATGTGTTAGGTCAGAAGCGGAGCCTGTGGAATCTAGAACAGTGCACCTGAGGACACCGCTTAGTAACAGTACCCACCACTTATTAACATTCACATTCCCAGGCCCAACGGAGACCTGAGAAATCATAACTTGCCGAGCAGCCTGTGAGTCTGCATTTTTAACACACTCCCCTTCCCCAAGGCAATGCTGACTTTGATACAACACTGAACTATCAGAAACACTAGTTTATTGTCATCTCTGACAACCTGTTGGCAAACATCCCTCTCAAAATGGGCATTCGGCAGATTCTGAACACATTAAACCTGTAATTGAGTTCATATGGTAGGGTCTGTCATATGAGCGTCCGAGTGGAGAAGTGAAATGGAGACCCATGTGCTTAACATAGAGCCCAAGGGGGGAGAGGCACCATTTAGCTGTAATTATTTAAAAACCAAACTTCTGTTTCTCAGAAACAGCTTAACATGGGCTTGGGAAATTGGGTATCTACAGGCAATGCCAATAGTTGCCAGTGAATAAAAAAAAAAAAAAAAAGAATCCTTTAAACACTTACCCAAGTATATGATTGAGATAGTGAAGTTTGGTATTGCCTAGCACAACTCAGATATCCAGTAAGTTTATGTTAAATGATTGAATGGCAAAAAGAATGTATCATAGACTTAAATAAGTGCTGTTGTAAGGGCCTACATACGCACTGTTGGAAAACAGACACAGAAAGCTTTCTGGAGGTGAGATTTGAGTGACCCCTGAAGAAGATGCAGGACTTTGAGACGAAGAATGGCATCGTGGGCAGAGGAAACAGTATGTACAAAGGATGGACATAAGGGAGACCTTGTCTTGTTTAGTAATTCCAGATAGTTCTGCATGGCAGGTGTGCCACAGGTGCAGGGCCAATGACTAAGAAACCATGATCCAGCAAGATGATTTCAGAGGTTGAGGTGGAAAGGAAGACTGGTAGCTAGATGCAGCTTCCTCCATGAAAGAGATGTGACTAAGAGTCGGGAGAGCACAGGGATGGAGACATGTGGAAGGGATGGGTAGAATGAACCTCTCTGCTGGGTGATAGAGAACCAACATCTGAACAGAACAATGGGGGAGAGTGTGCCATCTTTACTCAAGATCTGGCAAGGGAGAAAGTCAGTTTTCACTAAAGGTGAGGAAAGTGGAGACGACATTCCAGGAAGAGGTTGAAGATGTAGGGAAATTGGATTCTGAAGGGCAGAATAGGCATGGCCAGGAGGGAGGATGGTATGGGTAGGAAGAGCTAGAGAAGGAGGAAAAATGTACAGGGCTCATAGTTCAAGCAAGTGGTGCAGGTTCAGGAAGCACAGCAATAGGAAAGAGGTGCTTCTGTCCTCTTGACTTCCAATTCTGAGTAGAGATTCTGTCCTGGGCCCCAAATTGGTTGTCGGATTGTTGATGAGATAGGCAGCTCACTTGTAGATTGAGGGTAAGGCTGCTTGTTTTGCCATTGTCTCTAGTTTTAAATTCCATTTGCCTATGTTCTCTCTTAGTTGAGAAAATATGCAGTAGTAATCACAGAATAAGCCTACCCAACTTCTGTTAGGAAAGTATGTTCTCAAATTTATCAAGGAGAAAATGAGCAGTAACAGGCTAATTTGCTTTTGGTGCTTTCCTACCCAACAGAAGAGTAGACCAGAGTTAGTGCCTATTGTGTAGGAAATATATCTATAAAACTCCCTGGAAGAAATTCCCTGGCAAGCAATGACAGGGGTACGTCTCTCAGCACAGAGTCTGAACTGACTATGGCAGCTGTTGTAAAGGGGAGGGTTTACCTTTTAATACAGAACAATATAATTTAATACAATTCAACAAACATTTTTAAGTTTATAAAGTTAATGGCTCTCCATTAGGGACTATCCCAAGAATCTATAAAGTAGGAAGAGACTCACATAACCCTCAATAATTGAGAGGAAGTGTCTGTCCAGTCACTGGCAAGCATTGTTTCTGGATCCTCATTTCCTGTGGGAAATGACATCCTAAACCATTCATTATTGTCCCCTACGGAGTAGCCCAACTTCCACACCATTGAGAGAGATGGACTCTCTTACTCAGGGTTGTTTGTTGACAGTTTTGTTCCATGGAGGAGGTAATTCCTGGGAAAAGTATCTAAGCTTGGAAAGACCTCAAATGGGATTATCTGGGGGCGTCTGGGTGGTTCAGTCAGTTAAGCATCCAACTCTTGATTTTGGCTCAGGTCATGATCTCAAGGTTTGTAAGATCAAACTTTATGTCAAGCTCTGTGCTGACAGCACAGAGCCTGCTTGGGATTCTCTCTCTTTCTCTCTTTCTGCTCCTCCCCTGCTCACATGCATGCTCTCTCTCTCTGAAAATAAATAAAGAAACATTTTTTAAAAATGGGATTATCTGATTTCCATTTGTTTGTTGTGCTGATATATATGCCATTCGTTTCACCACCACTGTCCTCTCTGGCAGATTTTATTAAATCAGATATAATGGCAAGCTCTCTGCTGGTTTTCAGTCAATATGTTTTATGTTTTTTTTAACTAAAGAGGATATTTTTCCCAAAATCAGTGTGAAGGATGGTCATATCCAAATTTTTGTCCCTGGGAGGCATCTTATTCAGCTTTAACCTTCTTCTTCCTCAAAAATAATTCCAATTGTGTTTTGTTAACTATTTTGAAGGTCAGAGTAAGTTTAATGGAAAAGAGTCCCTTCTAAAATAATCTGGGACCTCTATCTGTACAGTTGAGATAAGCACAATCTGATGATTATATAATCAGTAATACTCATTAGTTTATTAAAAATGTATGTGTGATTGATTTATGCTACACTTTATCCTGGCAGTTCTCAAACTTTAGAATACAGCAGAATCACCTTGGAGACCTGTTAACACAGATTGCTGCCCCCCCCCCCCAACCCCTTGGAGTTTTTAATTTTCTAGGTCTGAGGTTGGGCCCCTGTTTTTAAATTCTAGCAAATTCCAAGGTGATGCTGACTGCTGGTAGTCTGGAATCCACACTCTAAGAACCATTTTAAAGATTCTGTCTGTGGTGGTAAGTTAATTAAGCCAGATATTTCCCTCTTTCGTTTATAAAGCTGCTTCTTGAAGTATGGTCTAAGGACCACGTATATCCAAATCACTTGGGATGGCTGTGACCACTGAGTGGGACCTGACCCAGACTTCTAGATCAGGGGCTGGTGTGATGGACGAGCTCCCTAGAAATAGGGATGAGCTGCCCTGCAGCAGTGATTCTCAGCCTTAGCTCCATCTGGGAATCACTCAGGGGTTGGGGGAAGGGGGAGCTTTAAAAAACACAGATTACTGGGCTCCAACTACAGAGATTGTGATTTAATTGATTTGAGTGCAACCTGGACCTTGAAATGTTGAAAAGCTTCTCAGAGATTCTGCTGTGCAGCCAAAGTCAAGAACCACTGCCATGGAAAGATAGCCTATGGATAAACTCTTCCAAGTTTGTCCTTTCTTAAACTGTGTTCCTCAAGAGAATTTGTGATCCAACAGATGTTTGTAATTATTATCTTTTTAATCTAATATCACCAGGGAACACTGGGTTAAACCAAGTTATTAGGTCGATTTACACCAGGCTCCTCAGGGCCCCTGCAAAACCACTCTTCCACATGACAGGTCCCAAATTATTTTACCAAGGAACATTTTTTGAGGAACACCTTATTAAATAGGTTTTGAGTTTCAGAAAACGTCCTAAAATTGTGTGTGTATGTGTGTATGTTCAGGAATTGACATACCCATTTATATGTTTTCTGGAGAGAAGGTCCATACTCTTCACCAGACTTTTTAACCAATTCTGAACATAATCCCTGAATGGTTAAAACTCACTCACCTGGAGTATCAGATCCTCTTTGGGGTTCTAAGAAGACTACGAGAAGCAAATAAAAGAAGCAGATAATTTTTCCTTCGTGACCTGAGACATGGGATGTCCATGTCTTTGCACAGATCCTTGCTAGTCCCCATCTTTTGGATCTTTAAAAATACCTTTATCATTATATAATTCACATACCATAAAAATCATCCATTTAAAAGTACACAGTTTAATGACTTTAGTATACTGAAAGAGTTGTCCACTCATCATCACAGTCTAAGTTTACCACATTTTCATCACCCTGAAGAGAAATCTCACCCTCATCCAAGAGTTACTCACCCCTTCCCTCCTCCCTCCTCAACCCTAGGCAGCCATTAATTCACTTTCTGTACCCTAGTCCACATAAGTGGAATCATATAGTACGCAGCCTTTTGTGACCGGTTTCTTTCACCTAGTATAGTTTCTTTATTTTTTAAGTTTATTTATTTATTGTGAGAGAGAGAGAGAGCACAAGCAGGGGAGCATCAGAGACAAGGAGAGAGAGAGTCCTAAGCAGGCTCTGCAACATCAGTGTAGAGCCCAGTGTGGGGCTTGAACTCACAAACTGTAAGATCATGACCTGAGCCAAGATCAAGGTCAGATGCTTCACCAACTGCACCACCCAAGTGCCCCACACTTAGTATATTTTCCGTGCTCATTCATGTTGTAGCATCTATCTGTATTTATTTTTATTTTCAAGTGATATTTCATTGTATGGATGTACCACATTGTATTTATCCATTCATCCATTGATGGACATTTGAATTATTTCCACTTTTGAGCTATTATGAATAGTGCTGCTATAAACATCCATCTACAAGTTTTTACATGGACGTGTTTTCGTTAGTCTAGGAGTGGAATTCTTGGTCCTATGGTAACTCCATGCTTAACATTTTGAGGAACTGCCAAACTGTTTCCCAAAGTAACTGCACCAGTTTGCATTCCTACCAACAATGAATGAGAGTTTTGATTCTTCCACATCCTTACCAACCTTTGTTATTCTTTGTCTTTCTTATTATAGCCATTCTGGTGGGTGTGAAGTGTATCTTGTTGTTTGAATTTTCATTTTCCTGGGGGTAATGATGTTGAGCAGCATTTCATGTGTTTTTTGGCCATTTGTGTATCTTCTTTGGAGAAATGTCTATTCAAACCCTTTTCCCAATTTTTAACTGGGTTAATTTTGTATTGTTGAGTTGTAAGAGTTCTTCATGTATTCTAGATAAAGATACACTGAGGGGCGCACGCTTGGGTGGCTCAGTCGGTCAAGTGTCTGTCTCTTGATTTCAGATCAGGTCATGATCTCATAGTTCAAGAGATCGAACCCTGCATCAGTCTCTGCACTGATGGCATGGAGCCTGCTTGGGATTCTCTCTCTCTCCCTCTCTCTCTCTCTTTCACTCTCTACTCATGTTCACTTGCTCTCTCTCTCTCTCTCTCAAAATAAATAAATAAACTTTAAAAAAAGATACATTGATAAGTCCCTTATGAAATATGTGATTTGGAAATATTTTATCCCATTCTGTGTGTTGTCTTTTCACTTTCTTGGTATTGTTTTTCCTACTTTTTGTGCTGTATTATTTGTAGCACAAAAACTTTCACTTTTGATGTAGATCATTATGTCTACTTTTTTGTTGTTGTTTGTGCTTTTTGGTCTCATATCTGAAAAACCATTGCCTTATATCCAAGGTCACAAAAGTATGCCTATTTTTGTTTAGGAACTTTATAGTTTTAGCTTTTATATTTAAGACTATGATCTACTTTGAGTTATTTCTGTGGATGGTATGAAGAAGGAACCTAGCTTCATCCTTTTTCATGTGGGTATCCAGTTGTCCCAGCATGATTTGGTGAAAAGACTGTTTTTCCCCCATTGAATTATCTTGCCTCCCTCCTCATTCTTTTAAAATTAAGTGACATAAAAAGATAAAATACTGAGATTTTCATAGATTAAAAGATTCACTGAGAATAAGATAAGGTAGATATGTATGCTGAATACTGTTAGTGTCCTGGAACAATTTAAGAGCCTTCCTCAGCATTCACTGGGCACTGATTAAACACTTCCTATGTGCTAGATTCTGAGAAAGAAAGGTGAATTAACCATAATTTCTGTACAGTCTCTCAGTCTACCTGGAAAAATAAGTAAGCAAACAAATATAGCAATATGCTAAATGTTCTGATAAGGAATATGTACAAATAAAATAGAAACAGAGTGGCCTAGTTCCTTACTCAGTCTGGTGTGAAATTTGAACTCAGCCTTGAAGGTGGGAAGGGCACTCCTGGAAGAAGAGAAAGGACAGTGGAGTGGAGAGAAATGATCCATAGGGAGTTCTCTTGGACTGGAGGCTTCGAGTGTGTGTGGAGGATAGAGAGTAGTTAGAGATGAGATGGAAAGGCAATCAGATTGTGAAGAGCTCTGTGTGCCCTTTTGTGGAGTTTGGGCCGCATTCTGTGGGCAAGAGGGAACCACTGAAGGACCTTAGGCAGAGGTAGTTCAGTGAGTTCCTGGGAGGTTGCCAGACCTTCTTTGGGAATCTGGCTTTGGCAAAAGGTGATCCCAGGTTTGACATCACTGGCCGAGAATGAATCATAGACCTTTTATTGTCTCCAAACCTTGCCATAGGTGCTTACATTTCTCCTTAGATAGTAAGTATTTCAATTCAAGGATTCCAGTCACAGCTCAAACTCCCTTCTTCATACTGAAGCTCTGGACCCAATAAAAATGAAAGCCTAAGTAAGATAAATAATAACTTCTCCAGAACTTAACAGTATCTAATCAGAGGCCAACCAGTCCTCATCAATTTGGAGTATTTCATCTTATTAGGAGAAAGGGACTAGTCCTTGAAGCCATGGAAACACCATAGCTCCAGAAACCCCATAGCTTACTCTTAATGACTACAACAGCTCAAAAATACCCCTTCACTAACAGTCCAGGGATAGCTCAGTAAATAATAAAAAGCATTTTTCTTATGCTAATGGAGCCAGAACACAAATACCTACCTGTAACTGTCTGCCCATGTGCCATCTATGTCTCCAAAGACCTTAATGGTTTGTTGATTCCCATTAAGACATAAGCTGTGTGTGTGTGTGTGTGAATTGAAAAGCCCTCTTAAGAGAACAATCTATAATGGCCAACTTGAGCTCCAAGGAGGAAAGTCTAAGTGCTGTTATTTGTAAAAGTAGAGCAAGAAAATGTTCCAAAAACACTGTAACAGATAAATAAAATCTTCAAAATTAGTGGGAAGGTAGGTAGCATAGTAGTGGAGTATTGAGGCAGTCATATTACTGTATTTAAACCCTATGTCTCTCACTTACCAGCTCTGTGATCTTGGACCGGTTACTTCTTGAAGCTTTAGATTCTTGATCTGTAAAAGAAGGATAATGATAACACCTATTTCATAAAGCCACTGTGGGGATTAAATGGGATAATCATGTAAAAAGCTTTGCTACCTGGCACAAATTAAGTGCTCAATAAATGATCTCTGCTGTTATCATTAGGGCCAGAGAGATTCCTTATTTCACTTCAGAAATCAACATAGATACAGTACACTGAAAATAATGATGTATATTCATTGTGTATAAAAGTTTCTGAACTGAGTTCTTGGGCAAACCACACAGCCATATGCATATTAACTGTAAGCAACATTCATTAACTTCTGAGAAAATTGTACTGTTCTTCTGTCTGTCCACATGATATTTTTTAAACATTCCCTTGTGATAGGAATCAGCTACATTTGTTTATGATGATTTGTGTCTTGTTGAAGAAAAAACTCCCAGCTATTGGGTGACAGATATGCCCAGAGCTAGATTTAGCTGAAGTCCATGGTTTCTCCAGAAAAGTCATCTGAGGTAGCAATTACTACACAGGAGATGGACATAAAGTATATAATTAAGGAAAGGATACATTACCAAAAAGTTTATGGTGATAAAAAAGGGGAAGATGATATGTAATTAGCTTTTCCAACAGCTAACATCAGTGGTTACCTAAGCCTCTTTTCACAGAACTGCTGTCTTGAAAAGCATCCAGTTTTGCTGTGGCATGTTCTTAAATGTTTAATTTACCTGCCTGCAGATAAAGTAATTTCCTCTCTCTGTTTTTTTTTTTTATTGAGCTACAGAGTTCTGCTTTCACCACATCAACATTCAAAATTGTATTTTATTAAATGAATAATTTTTAAAGGAGCTGATTTTTCTCTGGATTCTCTAAATATAAACTAATACCTGATAAATATTAGTCATGAAGAGGTCAGCCTAATGTTTCAGTATTATTGAAGGATTAGCTTGGGATGGGGATTTTCGGTTCTCCAATAACCAGGTCTCAGTGAGTCAATGATAGGACAGGCTGAACAGAATCAGAGAGCCAGGGGACCTGGGGTTCTGGGCAAGTACAAGCAGAGGGTATTGGGGAATTTGGGTCTGAAAGAAGTCTAGCCATCATCAAAAGTCAGGTATTCCAGGAACCAGGCAGAGCAGACCATTTGGTATAATCTTGTAAACAGAAAGCCTACCCTGAAACCTCAGAGGTAAGCATGTTTATTCAATCCTTATAGTCTTCAGGAATGTCCATGGGGCAGAAAATGAAGCAGATAAAGTAGTTGGCATCAGGAAGATCCCATGGGAGGCCACAGAGGCCAGGCCCAGAGTACTGGAGTGCAGGACTAAGACTTTAGTCCCTAAAGGACTCAGATGAAAGTTAAGCCCACACAGTTCCTGGTGAACCAGGCAAAACATCAGTCAGGAAATTAGAAGAGAAGTCAGTGATATGGGTAGGGAGAGAAAGCAAGGACCAGGCACCAGGGTTAGGAGCAAGGCTGATGCTCTTGAGCCACTAAGGTACTGGCTAGTGGACCCAGACCAGGACCAGCATTAGCCCAAATCTAAGGCAGGTGGTACCCATAGCTAAGAGTCAAGTCAGGGTTTCTCAGCCTCAGCACCATGGACATTTTGGACCAGATAATTCTTTGTTGTGGAGGCTGTCCCATGCGCTGTAAGATGTTTAGCATACCTGGCCTCTTGCCATCAGCATCTAGTTATGACAATCAAAAATGTCTCCAACCATTGCTAAATGACCCCTGAGGAGAAAAATCTCCCCTGGTTGAGAACTTCTGGGTTAAGTGGGCAAGGCTACTCAAGTTTGAAGAATACCAACATGAAAAGTCAGTAGGTGATTAGGCAGTCACAACTTCTGTTTTGTTGTTGTTGTTGTTGTTGTATATCAAGTTTGTTTTCTTCACCTTCCCTATCTGGACTTCCTAGAGGAACTTCCTTTTTGTTCTTAAGCACCAAGTCCTTTCTGATCATGTTTGACATCATTCTGGATTCTTCTGTAGTGTGCTAGTAGGAAGTAAATACAGTATTCACTATTTACCATAGAAGCAGTTACATACCTGCGTAATTTACAAAGTTATATTACAAATACATTGGCTTGTCTGTGTAATATAAATACCTAGGTGGAGGATGTTCTGTCCAGAATCCTTGTTTACACTGTCCATATACAGTGTCCACTATTTGATGGAGAACTCCACACTTGCTCCAGTGGATGTGTGACACTGATTTCCAGTCAGTTCCTGTCTCTGAGATGTCACATAAGGCATTCTGAAAAGTCCACAGGTTCAAAAATATCCCTTGGGGAGCCTGGGGAGCCCAGTTGGGTAAGCATCCAACTCAGAGCATGATCTTGCCGTGCATGGGATTGAGCCCTGCTTCGGGCTCTGTGCTGATAGCACAGAACCTGCCTGATATTCTCTCCTTCCCTCTCTCTCTCTCTCACTTTCAGTCTCTCTCAAAATAAATAAGTAAACATAGGAAAAAAATATCTCTCTTGCTAGCTGGTTACTAATGTTTGAAATGGCCAAGGGAATGGTCTGGCCCTTGCTGCCCACTGGAGAAATTTTGCATAGCCTTTTTCTTCAGGCAGTTCTCTCAATTGGACATAGTCAGTGAATGGAAGGACCATACTCATGTTTTAATCCAGAAGGGTAACTCAAAAGATACTAACAATTTCTGCATCTTTTCTGGCCCAGGCATGTTCTAGGTAACACTTCTTAACATCGGCCAAGTGCTGTCTTTGATCTATAGGAGCCAGTCACTCTGCTATTGCCATGTTGAGCTGAGCATCATGAAAATTTACCCAGCCTGCTTTGTATTGCCCAGACCTACCGATTACTCTGGTATCTTTGAATATGTGGTAAAAATAGGCTGAGTTTTTGTTAGGGTGGAAGAAAATATAATCTCACCTGGTCTTGCCAATAATAATTAATAGGTTGTTAAAGATCTTCATGAAATCCCACAGAAAAACCTGTCAAGGCTATTTGGGCCACCTGAGGAGAACATGATGCAAAATTTACCATTTGATTATTCATTCAATTTCTTATTAACATATATAGGGTGGCTCCAGAATTTCTCCATAAAAGGGGTATAGAGATTTTACTTAACTGATTATTTTTGATGTGACATGGCTTTCAGGGTGCTGTTGGAAATTGGGAAGTGGGGCTAAAGTTTACCCAAGCTATTCTTTGCAATGTTAAATCTTATTACTAGGGTATTGTCTGGGATGTTAGGTAAAAGTCTTTCAGCTTTTCAAGTAATTTAAGCTGGTCAGTTTTCACTTTTATTTTCCTGGAGTTTATTCACCTTCATAATTAATTTTGTACCTGAGAATTTTAAGAACTAAACTGTAGACCTCTATGCTAAAATATATTTTTTTGCTAAAATATTTAGATAAAGTATTAGGCAAATTACCCATTCATCCCAAGATCTGAGCTATGGTTGACATGAAATATAACCATCAGTGAGAAGTTCAAGAATCTAGAGTGGTAGTCTCATAAAGCTTCTGAAATTCTTAAAAGGAGAATCGTGAAGGTCAAGTTGTTAAGTTGTACTAAATAGTAACAATAACAACAATAAAAAATTTATCAAGGGCTTATTATGTGCTACTGTATCGAGAACTTTCATATGCATTTCTCATAAAATCTTTTTATAACCCTGTAAGATTTTTAGTATTATTATCCCCATTTTATAGATAAGGAAACTGAGGCATAGTAAGTGACTTGCTTAAGATTAGTCACAGATTTAGTGAATCATGAAGCCAGCATTTTAACCCAGACAATTTAACTCCACAGAGTTTGCACTTTTGTGATTATACTATTCTGTCCGTTTCTCTTATATATGAACCAAAGGATGCTGTTTTTGTAATTATACTTTCCACTTTTTTTTCACATTTATCTCACTTTCCATCATTATAATTATATAGATTTTTTAAAATCCTGTCAATCATAACATATAAATAAGAGAGTTCTCATGCCCTAGTGTACATTTGTATGTCCCTGAATTATAGTTGGCAGTGTGTTTATGGCAACGGAACGCTAAAATGATGAGGTATAAGTAATAATATCTGATATTAAGTCACTCCAAAGCCTCCAATGTAGAGACCTGTTGAAATTCTTCATCACTGTCATTCAGGGAATCCAACTTCCTACAGGTTCTGGAGGCAAAGAACAACTCTAACCAGTTTGCATTGGGAAAAGGTGGGGGAGAAGCCCATTAGCAATTGGCTGAGTGGAGGCATCTCCGTGTGGAAGAGGTGCCAAGGGACCAGGGAAGTCACAGGTCATCCCTCATGCTGACACCAAGGTAGAGAATTCGTGACACAGCTCATACTTCACTTCCTACCCTGAGCTCAAAATTGTAAATTCCCTTGGACAGAGCAGAGTGAGGAGGAGGCCGAGGAAGGGCCAGGAAAGTCATCCTCCCCTTGCACAGTCAGAGCCTTCACAGCCTCCTCTCTGCCCCCCTCCACCCCCCAGAAAGCTCAGGCCTTGAGGGGCTGGCCCCTGCTGACAGGCATCCGGACATGACGGTGGACCCCAAAGAGGAAAGTGTGTAGGCAGTGTTGAAAAACATGACAATTCTAATTTTTTTTTAAATATTGCACCTACAGAGAAAAACCCTGTGCGACCAGATTGTGGCCCCATGCTACCAATTTTTGACCTCTGTTAAATGCTAACCGCCCATAATGAGAAGGCTCAAGGAATTCCTTCAGAACAGAAGCAGTTTGACCTAAGAGGAACTGTGGCTCTCCCTTCCATCACAAGATGTGTGCATGTATTTTTAAAAGCATGTTCTTTATTCTCCCTTAAGGAAATAGATATTTAAAAAACACAGATGCGTGACTTTACTTTGTGACTCAGAGTAAACAATCCAAAGGCAACGCCCCTTGGCCTTGGAGCAAAAGCAAAAGAACACTTTGTCTCTCTCCCTGCCACTCCCCACCCCCACCCTCACCCCCACCCCCACCCTCGTATCAACAAAGAGGACAAGTTTAGGTGGGCCGTATTAATGACCTTTTAAAAAATTACCTACAGGTGAGAACAGCCAGGTAGCTCACACTTACACTACAAAACCCAAGGCTGTGTCCTTCTTTAAAAACTATTTAATTGTTTCTTGTGTTTTTACAAACACATTGCTCTTCATTCATCCTCCTGTCCTTATTTACGTATGTTTGCTTTATGTGGGCATCAGGCTCTCCGGAGGATGTTATCAACTCCACTGGTGAATATTTTTGGCTTTTTCGGTGTAGAACTCCTCGTTCACAGCATCTTGTTTGTGTTTCTATGATTGTGGCTGACCAGTATCCTTTACAAACATCTGTGGGATGGGAACTTGGGGCCTGAGGGAGATGAATGTGACAGGGCCACGAGAAGGGTACTGGGGTGATCGTCATGATATACAGTGCAGAGATCAGCATGCATTAATCCAGGTTCTGTAAATCAGTTCTAGATCATGGCATCGGGTTAAGGGCCTGCAGAGCAAAGCCCCAGGGAGAGAGGAGACCCTGTGCCAGCGGAGTGATCTTGGACCTAAGCTCTTACATGCTCAGCTGGGAAACGAGAACGAGGTTGAATGACTTCAGAGATTCCTTCCAGTTTTAACGCTCTGTGACTCTATGATTTGTTGTGATTCTTTGATTTGATGCTGTGTGTGATTTAAATGGAATAGATCTCAGAAAAATTCACAGGGAATATAGAAACCATCTTAAAGCAAACACGATGAATTCCCTTATTTAACTAAATCTGCATTGCACCGGGACATTAAAGAATTCTCATGTTAATTAATTTGAGTAGCATCTGATTTTTTGCTGCGTGGCACATTGTTTTACAAGTACCTGGAGGCAAAATAGTTAGTGCTATATAGACATGAAGCTTAACAGACTGCTGAATAATATCGTATTTTTGTTATTTTAGCCTTCTGTATTGCAAAGTGTTACTAAGTCATTTTGTGAACCAGTTTAGTGTGGCCTTTCGCAAATGAGACATTGAGACTCTGAGATTTGGGAAGGGGCTGGAAGCAGTGAAAATTTCTTGCCCGTCATTGGAAATGATGGAGATTATGAGAAGATTGAGCTCTGGTGACTCAGCAGGCTGAGTCATTTTAGGCAGCCCCCTAGGGCAGGAAGTCAGGGGCGCATGCATTCAATGTGCCTTATTAGGAAAGTCACCCTGTCTCCCCTTCTTTATAAAATTGATGTTATAAAGAGCATTGTCTCCATTCATTGTTGCCACCATGTTTTTTTCCCAAGAATTTCCAGAATCCCAGATTTTCAAAAAGTGATAAATGAATGTACAATGTGGTCCTATTATTAGAAATACTCTTTTAAAATAGTTTGTGTGTGTATATGTGCATGTACATGCACACGTGCTTAAAATATCCAATTTACTGCTTATATTCAGGTTCAGCGGTCACAGAAGTGAAAGGAAGCGTAGTATCACATGACATTCTGCCTGATTTTAAGACAAAAAAATATGCATACAGCTCTTCAAAAAACAGTTGCCTGGTACAATCTTTGAGTATTTTACATATCCATTGATTGGTTACTGAGCATGTAATTTGTTACTTCTCCCAAAGAAAACTCCAGTACTGAACTTCCGTTTGAAGTCTCCTCCTCTACTAAAAATAATATTATTCCAGACATCTGAAATAAAGCTGGCCTTTTTTCCCCCTGCTCTCTTTTCTTTAGCACAGGATATCAGAAGTGCTGCTGTTTCCATGCTTTTGTACTCATAAACTAACGTTGGACTAAAAATGAATTGTCTAAAATAGCATGTATGGAGAGTTAATAGCTCTTGTGGGCGGGCCATATAACTCTGCCATCACTTGCTGTGTGATATTTATAATTAATACTCTCTCTTCTGTAGCCAGTAGTTATGCAGCTTAGTTTTCTAATTATGGAAACAAAGAATGAGTTTGCACACAGAGGTATTATTGTTTTTACTTCCCTGGAAAATGAAGAATTATGAAGAGAAACTAATTTCCCTTGGCCTCTGGCTTCCTACCAATCCTTATGTTCAGTTGTGTTACCTCACCTCCCTCCAAGGAGGTTAAGAATGCACATCTCCTTGCTTGGGGGATATTCAGTGGTAACTAGATTTTTAACATCTCCTTTCTCTAGAAATCATTCAGATTCAGTGAGGTTCACAGTAGCAGAGTATATATTCTAATCCCAAGCCAATTTAGTAGCCCAATTTCCTCCTGGGTCACTTGGAAAGCCAAGTGTAGGGCTTGGCTGATGCATTCCCTTTTAGACACAGCTGCCAGTGTTACCTGCAGAGCAGGTGGTGGTAAGAAGCCAGGTAATACCTTGCTTGGCAGCCGGTTGTCTGTGGTGATTCCCTGTGCCCCAGTCAGCAAGTACAGGAACTGCTGGAGAGGATCCAATACCTGCCTGGCTTATGGCTCAGTCACAGCTTAGCCTGTTGCTTTCTGAGTAGAAGCCAACCAAGACTTTGGTATAGGAAGCTCAGGAAGAGAAAGGTGGGCTTTATCTTCAATCTGCAAAGCAAAAGATAGCACAGTGTTTTCATCACTTCTCTATTCTGTAGTCCTTGTAAAATAAGTTTTGCCTCCATTAAATGAAGGCAGTGGTCTCTATTTAAGAGAGAACCTTTTCAGCCCCCCCTAGTGCTGACCATTGGAACAAAGGATAAAAAGCCAGCCACACAGAGATTTGCATGCAGGACAACTTCAACACAGAATGTCCCTGTTTCTCGGGCTGAATGGCCAGACAGGCCGGCCTGTCTGAGGCTGAATTAAAACCAGACACCTGCCTTTCAGTAGCGTCTCCAGCCTTTTTGTGGTACCCTGTTACACCAATGAATCAAGTACCTAGAGGCGAAATAGTGCTGTATAAACACAAAGCTTAACACACTGCTGCACACTGCCTGGTGCCTGATTTCCCCAATGAGGACACGAACAAGAAAGCTTCCAAGTGCATTTGACACGGTGCTCCGATGCTGATCCTATTAATTTTCATTTACCCTTTTCCAGAATTCAGTCCGTGGATTTGATTTGAAAGTCCTCGATTAGCGAATTGTAGGTCTCTTAGAAAATCTGACCATCTCTGGCTGTGGAGCACTTCTTTTAAAAAGCAACTTGACAATTTCAGAATATAAAATTACAGATAAATGAAGAAAAGGTGCCAGATCGGAACATGTAAAACCACAATGACTGAATGATATAGAGGGTAAGTCAAGCTGAATGTTCCTATCCTCAGCTCGGCACAAAATTGAATATATAAGAGCTGTATAAAAATGGACTGCTGCTTCCCAGTGACCCAGTATTTCAATATCCTCCACTACTTTTCAGGATTATCCGTTTAGTTTGAACATGTTATTGAGATTTATTTAGTACCCTTCTTCCAATTACTATGCACAATTCTTGGACCAGACGATGGGCCTACCCATTTATTCTGAGCAGCTGCTATGGATAAAGCTGTGCTGTAAAGCCACCATTTCGCTGTAAATCAAAGCCTCTATGTCTGAAATGTTATTTAATAATTTCCAAAGCTCTAAGTGGAATCTAGTGGTTCAAAGTCAGAGCTAGGAGCCAAATACTTTTTGTTTCGCACTCAGCCCAGACACCTTTACTGTATTGTATGACTTCCAGCCACTTCTGTGCTCAGAGAGAATTGAAAATCCGAGGCCAGCTTGACAAATAAAGATCAAAATATCTGCAAGGTCCTGAAATTGAAATCATGTCATCTTAAATGATAGGGTTAATGTATGCATCCCACTTTGGTTTGCATTATTCCATTTCTGTTTCTTCTATGACTATAAGTATCTTCTAGCTGCTGAAAAATGTTAATATTCTCAAATAGAAGGAGAGCTCTAAATTTAAACCATTCAAGACCAAAGAGCTTCCCAAACTTGGAACCAAATTTAAACCTGTTTCAGTTTTTAAATTAATTGTGTCAATCTCAAATCATTAAGAAATTATCTTTTTTTCCCCTTCAGACTAAAGTTCCTTAGTGATTAGCATTGTGCTTAAATCATATTAGGAAAGTCCACTCTTTCCAAATAGCATTTTGGTATAAAATGTCAAGAAGTTTTTGATTGCAGTTACTCCCAAGTGTCTACTCCTCACGTTATTAAGAATTCCAGGGCAATCCATTTAATTATTTAACCTTGTTCCATTTTGATTATTTAAACCTCTGAGAAGACCCCAAGCCTGGAGTGTTTTATTATAATCCATTGCTTTTATGAGATGGCCATCCTTCCAAGTTATCCATCCTAAGTCGCTCTTTCCATCTACTTTTTCTGGCTAACTCCTGAATAAGACCCACTTCACATAAGTGATTTTTCCCAATATTTGTCTTGCTGGCTAGTAGTGAAGTTCAAGTGGAAGTTCAATTTCATATTGAAAAATTTCTGTTGACCTTGACAGAGTATTTGAGGAAAGTGCTTAGCTCTTAATTTTAAGTTTTTCTCTCTCTTGGTCTTGTAGTTTTCTGCTGTACATTTGATTCTACTACAAGTTTTAGGGGTTTCTAAAGTGTTTATTTATGTATCTGTTTAGAGAAAGAGAGAGAGAGAGAGAGAGAGAGAGAGAGAACCCCAAGCAGACTCATCATTGTCAGAGCAGAACCTGATGCGGGGATCAGTCTCAGGAACCATGAGATCATGACCCGAGCCAAAATCAACAGTCGGATGTTTAACCAGCTGAGCCACCCAGGTGCCCCTACTACAAGGTTTAGCTTAAGAATCCTGCAAGTAGATATTATTGTAACTTAATAGAAAATGCTTCTACTATGCATAATAATGGGGATGGATTCAGAGTGAATTAAAGTTGTAAGAAACTTTAATATTTACCTCCTGCAACATCATCTGATGCTTGCATCTACTCTACGATATAGATAGGTCTTATGGCGCATCTTACAGAACTCTTCTGCGATAGTTCTAGAAACTTTACAAACATCTTATGGGGATCCATTTGTTTCCACTTTACAAAATATTCAAGCCACAATCATTTCTAGCCTCTTACAAGGGGCCCCAGCTTCTACTTTCCAAGTGCTTCCCTTAATTTATTCCCCACATAGCAGCAGTTGTGACCTTTTTACAAGAACATACATCAGCTTGCAGCCCTTTACTCCTTGCAGGGGCTTCCTGTGGAATCTAGCCCCTGCCCTGAGCTTCAGGGCCCTTCAGGACTGACCTTGGGCACACTGCAGTCTCCTTTCCCACCATTCTCTCTTCTTCTCACTATTCTGCAGACAAACCACTCGTCTCTCAGGGCCTTCGGCATCCAGGTTTATCCCTACCCCAAACCTCTTGCATTGCAGCTCCCACTGCTTGGGAAATCTCTTTCAAAGAAATCCGATGTTCTTCATGGTTCAATGTCGCCTCCTCCAAGAACCTTTTGCTGCTGACTCACTGTCTAAAGAGGTCTGCCCTTCCCACATCCCCGGACTCTCTATCCCATTAACCTTTTTTGTTTGCTTCACAGAATCTGACGCTATCAGAAGTTACTTGTTTGATTCCACTAGGTGTAAGCTCTTCAGAGCTGAGGCCTGCCTCTCATTCAGTGCTGTAAGCCATGCACATAGTCGTTTGGACAAATGAGAAATTATGATCCAAGTTCTTCATAAAACTTGCTGCCAGTCACACTATGAGTAGGAAACAACTCCTGTTGCTATGAATATGCCACAATATTTCTGATTCCGTGACCTTGCTCATATGCTGTTCTTTCTCGAAGATTGTGGGTCTTCTGGATGGGCTCTAGCATGCTTTGATACTAGTCCAGCTGCCTGCCACTTAGGAAGCCTTCCCTCACCTCCTCAGGCTGGTGAGGTAACCAGTTCTCTGCTCCCGGTAGTCTCTACCATTGTACTTAACACATTGTTTTAGCATTATGGATTTGGTTTCTGGGCTCTTCCAGGCCAGAATCTACTGCAGGGAGGGGACTGTTCAATTCATTTTAATTTTCCGTCAAGAGCATGCCACTAAGCACATGTTCAATTCAAATTTGCTGAAGGAGACCAGAATCTTAAACCAGGGACTGTGGTTGATTGTATTGCCAAAATACATTGTGTGTTCTACAGGTGGAAACCATCAATATCTCAGCCCACATTTCATTACTTACAATTATTTAGTTAGACCTTCGGAGTTAAAAAACAAAAATCACCTCATAATCCAATGCCACTAGATTTAAACTGTTTTCAACATAAGGGGAATGTGGCTTACTGCTATAATTTTAAAAATAATCTGAGTAGTTGCTAGGGATAAGTTAAATCCACAGATAATCCCCAAACCTCATTGTAGAAATTAATCACACCAAACATTTGATCAAAGTTGATAACCAATAAGGAACTGTATTTGATATGAGCTTAACTTCCTTACATTTATCTTCCTAACAAAAACATGTGGGAGAAAGGGAAGAATAAAAGGAATTATAAACAGCCCACATGCTGGATAATGAGCTCCTGAATAATTGAGAGCTGCCTAAATTTGTGTTAGTCATTTCTTGCATTTCCCTCGGACTGTCAGGTCCGTCCCAGGGGGTGATGAGAGCCACTGAGGAAATAATAAAATGTGTTTTGCTCCTTTTTTTCTTCCTCAAGGAAGTAAATGACATTAATCCAGTTAACAATTCAGATACAACCAGAAAGAAGAATGGCTCAGGTTTAACCATGTTCTTAATTAAAAGACATTTTTTTTTTTTTTTTGCCATAAAGGAAGATGATACCATTAATCAGGTATTTCTCTGACATTCTGTTTTGTGATTATAGATATCTTCCGTGAATTATAAGTCATTTGTTTTGCTGATGTATGTCCAAAATTTCTTCTTGGGCAAAGTAACTTTGTCTTCCATAGACCTCTTTTCCTTTGCCAGTGATTTATATAGCTTCTGAAACTTGATACAGAAGATGGGATTCATTCTTTCAGTAACTATTGAGCACCTACTGTGTATCAGCCATGGCTCAGGTGCCAGATGAGATACATCGTGGGGTTTATATTTAATGAGACCTTTCCCTATAACCAGCATATTGAAAAGGGCAATTCCATTTTTAAATTCATAAGTATTTCCATATCGAAATGTGGATTGCAGATACAAAAAGGTCACTGGTTTTCTGCAAAAATAAAATTGTTCATAATTAAATGCAAAGGGGAAAAAAGTCCTGAAAACAAAAAAGGCAAGAAGGCTTTTCTCACATCTTCACAGCCTCACTGTTTATGTGTTTATAAAATCATAAATTAGCCTCAATTTTCATGTCAGATATTACAAGCACAAAAATAATATTATAACTGTATTGTTGAAAATATACAACATAGCCATGTTATTTAAAATACATACACTCATCCCCAATGACATACAGAGCATTGCATTTATCAAAATACGTTGCATGTTATATAGATGGAAACCTTATATATGTATATGTCCATATTTCATTACTAATCATTATTTAGTTAGATCTTCAAAGTTAAAAAAATCTTCATTTTGCTTATAAATCCCTGTAATCCTTAAGGCTTTGTATAGCAAATTTATTTTTAGCTGCAATTTTAGAATGAGTAATCTATAAATACATGTCTTATCAGAGGTTGCTCAGTGAGTTTGAGACATTTTTAGGAAGAGTACCCATGTTTTAAAAATCTACCCAACACCTTGCTCCTTGTATACATAGAGAGGATACTTTCCTCCCTTGCCTGGGTTACCCATGCTCAGCCTTTGTCAGGCTCTGTGTAGGGCAAGACAGGGTGCAACGTGATATTTTTCTGGAACTGCAGGATTTCCCGTGGGTAATATCTCCTCTAGCCATACCACTAAATAAAGAGCCGTGGCTTAGCTCTGAGGTCATCGATTATCACCATGTCCTGCCAGCTCCACTCTTCCTCTGTTGGATTCATTAGGCAGATTGTTTTACATGATCAGACAGTTCATTTGGGCATCCTTAAGACCAGGATAACTTGAGGATATCTTCTGACAGCCTTGATTTGCTTAACTCCAAACATCTTAAATTGGTTATGTCTACCCTAAAATAAAAACAGTCTTTAAGGGACTGTAATACAAACAGGAGAGAATAATACTCAATCATTTGAAAAAGAGACTCTTTAAGAAGAACAGACATCTCATTTCCCATTTTTCTTTCACCATGAGTACCTCTCCTGGAGCTCAGGGATATAGTATTTCATATAAATTCACAAGTGAAGGTGATAAGAAATCAATGCCTAAAGATTATATTTCATTGCTACATGCTAGTACTTCCCACACTAATCATTTGCTGACTCTAAACTATCCCATTCCGCTTGTGACATACTTGTCATTTTTGCCTCTAATCATAATTAGAAAATGAGTCTAATTTTCCGTCGACCTATGAAGTAAATCATAAAATGATAAGTGCTTTGCCCAAGAACAGCAAGTCACATCATGAAAACACTGAGATTAAAACCCAAAATACAAAGTTTAAATGAATGTTGAAACCATTTTCCAAAAGTACCAGTGGGGAAGGGGTGGGATACATAATCACTACAGCAGAGGCTCTCTTGACCTACTTCATTTAATCAATAATACCCATATTAACCAAGGCTCTCCATTCCCTTCTAACATACACTGAATGGTTCCAGAGCATACTGACTACCACACAGGGCTAAGAGGATACCCACTCACTTTCTGCTCCCTCTAGACTCAGTGACTTATTGCTCAGAATCTGTTGTATTTGCTCCCCAACCTATTTATGCCAGTTGAGATTATTGTACTTAGGTGACTTAATTTAATAGTGTATAAAACTCATGAAATACAAGCACAATAAAAAAATGGGTTGTTCCTTTCATGAAAACTAAAGTGAGTATTTTAGAGAGATAAGTAAGGGTGTGTGGCTCTATACAATGGAATGTTACTGAGCAATCAAAAAGAATGAAATCTTGCCATTTGCAATGATTTGGATGGAACTAGGGTGTATTATGCTAAGCAAAATAAGTCAGTCAGAGAAAGACAAATATCATGTAATTTCATTCATACATGGAATTTAAGAAACACAACAGATGAACATAGGGGAAAGGAAGGAAAAATAAGATTAAAACAGAGACGGGTGCAAACCATTTTATATAGAGAACAAACTGAGGATTGCTGGAGGGGAGGTGGGTAGGGAGATGGGCATTAAGGAGGGCACTTGTTGGGATGAGCACTGGGTGTCGTATGTAAGTGATGAATCACTGGGTTCTACTCCTGAAACCAATACTACACTGTATGTCAACTAACTTGAATTTAAATAAATGACTTTTTTAAAAGTTCTTTTGAATTACGTGTGGGAATGGCAACTTTCAAAGATTGGGGAGAGGAGGACAGACCAAGGCAGATATTCACACAACTTGCTTAGCAAGAGATTTTGAGGATCCATTCCACTTTGAAGTAACTAAAACTGGAGATTGTCAATGATGCATTTCAGAGTAGGCTTCTGGAAGAAAGATAATACAGAATTCCAATAATGCATATCAAAGAAATAAACATTGCCTTGCCTCTTCTTCTTCCCCCAGGTAAAATATTGGCAAATGAATGTTCATTTTTTTATTGTACATTAAAATGACATTTTAAATTATGTATTATATTTTTATTGATTTCCTCACTTTAATTAATTTTTTAATTAACCACTAATATTCTTGCTCATGCCAGATAATTCGGTTTTACTACATAGCATAGTGGTTAGTGCATGGGCTCTGAAGACAGACAGCCTGAATTCCAGACCTGATGCTTTTTGTTATTTGTTTCTTTGGGCAAGTTGCCTAACTATTCTGATCTTCTGTTTCCTCATTTGTAAAATGATGATAAGAACAGTATCTACTTCTTAAGTTTTTCAAGAGGATTTAAGAAGATAATGCATATTAAGGATTTAGTATTGTGTTAGTGTCTGGAACACAATATCACATAATATCATAATAACATAATATCAATTTATATATTTTAATGATTATAGCAAAAATTATAACACAGGTATGTTAGTCAGCTTGGCTGCCCGTGACAAAATACCACAGAGTGACTTAAACAACAGAATTTTATTTTCTCACAGCTCTGGAGACTAGATGTCCAAGATCAAGGTGCCGGAAGTGTTGCTTTCTGGCGAGACCTCTCCCCTCAGCTTACAAAATGGCTTCTTCTCACTGTGTCCTCACATGGCCTTTCTCTGTGTAGAGAGGCAGAGAGAGAGAGAGAGAGAGAGAGAGAGAGAGAGAGAGAGAGAGAGAGAAAGAGAAAGAGAAAGAAAGAGGAAGAGAAAGAGGAAGCTCTGGTATCTCTTCACCTTCTTAAAAGGGCACCCATGATATTGGATTAGGGCCTCCATCCTTATGACCTTGTTTAACCTAAATACTTCCTTAAAGGCCCTGTTTCTAAATGTCATTATATTGGAGGTTAGGGCTTCAACCTATGAATTTTGGGTGCACACAATTTAGTCCATAACGTCAGGTAAATTTGTACTCTACTTACAATGAATGAAACCTAGAAGTAGCTTTGGGATGCAGAAATGACTTGGCATGTAGGATGAATCCCAAAGACAGAACATGTTTCAGTCCATAGTGACACAGATTCAAAAGGGTTAGAAAACCTTAGTTCCATGCCTACGTCTCCTGATCCACTGTATGAAACTGTAGTTGTTCATTTCCCTTTTACCTAGACCCAGATCCACATATAAAATCAAATTATGAATGAGCTCATAATCTACTTGCTTCATGAGGATGTATTAGGACTAACGTGACATTGTTCAGTAATGAGTCTGAGATTTCTTCATAAAGTAAATGCCAAGGGGCAAAACAGGCTTGTTCCCCTTGATATTACATTTACTTGTTGTTCTGTTCACTGATTAAAGATGTATTGATTACCTACTATGTGCCACATAGGGTTCAGAGGACACAGTTTCTAGAACACAACCCTAAAGTAGCTCATGGGCTTTTGAGAAAGGCAGACATATCATTAGCTATAGTAAGTCAGAAACATAGTATATACTTATTTTCTGTAAAATTAAATGCAATGAAAATGTAATAATAGATATCATTTACCAGGTGCTTACTTTGATATTCCAATTATCATGCCAAGTGTTTTATATTCATTATCTCATCCAGTATTTACAGAAATATTGACCTCTATGTGGTTATTGTCAACATTTTGCAGATTTAGAGACATTACGTGTTTTGTCCAGTGGCTCCTAGTTGTGAAGTTGTACAGCAAAGAGGAGAACTTAGTGGTATCTAATTCTAGAGGGCGTTTTCTTAACTATAGTCTGTCCTGCCTCTTTGTGCCAGAAGTACAGAAGAGTATCTAAATCTCTTTGAGCCATGGAAGATTTATTAGAAGAAGTTAGTATTAAGCTGGATCTTGAAAGATGAGCAGAAGTTGTCAGGTGGTGGAAGAGGAAGCAAGAATGTAGGAAGACTGAGAGAGGTGAAGGAACACAGCTTCCTCAGAAATGGAAGGTAGGACATGTATGTATGGCCCTGTATGAGACTACTTTGAGGACAACTGCTCAAGGACCTAGGAAGTCATGCTTTATCTCAAAGACAGGAAAGGACCTCAGAGCTTTTTTTGGCAGAAAAGTAATGCAAAATGAGATATGCTTTCTATTTTGTTAGGTCACTCTGGAGAAGATGCGTATGCTGAGATGGGGAGGGTGGTATAGCAGAGGGTTGCAACATTTAGAGAGAGGAAGAGCAGTTTACAACTGGAGTTGTCTAAGCAAACAGTGGTTTGGATCTGAACTGAGGAGGTGGGAGTAGAGCTCGGAAGAAGAATTTTGAAAAGATATAGGTAAAAGAAAGACTTGTAGTAGTTTGTAGTTAATCAGACATGAGAAATGAGGTTGAGTGAAAAGGCAAAACTGACCTTCAGGTTCCTGGCTCAAAGAATTGGGTGAAACACCATGTTCTGAGGCTAAAGAGGAAAAACAGGAGGAGGAGGGGCTCAGACTGGATGACAGGGTTTCATTTAGGATGCCTTACTTTGAGTTGTTTGTGGGATATCTAAGTGAATGTCATCTATAGACAATCAGAAATGCATTTCTGGAGCTCTAAGAAAAGAAGTCAGGACTGGAAGTGATGATCGGGAAGCTACCATCACATAGTGAGTGACAATTCAAGTCAGACAGTAAATGAAAGCCCCCAGGGGAACAGGTTAGGGAAAGAGAACCCTTTCAAGGTCAGCTCCCAGAGGAACATAGAGTAGATTAGGAGACCCCGGGGAGGTCAGAAAGGCAGGAGGAGTAGAAGTCTTGGAGCCAAGAGAATTCAAGAGGGCAGGATTCAGTGCTGCAGAGGTTAAGTAAGGAGGATTTCTTAAATATCCATTGAATGTGATAATTAGGAGGTCACTGGTGACATTGCTGAAGTATTTTCAGTGGAATGTAAGGATGAAAGCCAAATTGTAGTGGTTAATGGAAGGTGAGGAAATGGACGCTTCTAATAAGAAATACGGTTTCAAGAACTTTGGCAGTTGGAGGAAGGATTGTTCTGTGACAGGAGCCAGCGGGGAGGCAGGATCAATGGAGTGCTGTTGGGTTTTTCCCCATTACATCTAATGTTTCCAATAATATCCTAACTTTTAAGGATCAAACAATATCCTAGCTTTTAAGTCCTTTGAAAAACACCTTACAGACCTTCTTTTTTAAGTTTCGCTTCATTTGGTAGTGATAAATAAAAATTTGTTTGTACTTGAAATTTGTATATAAGATTTTCCTATGCTTACTACGTGTCTAGCTGACAAATAAGCCTTAACAAAAATATCTTTGGTAAGGAGTATCAAATTCAGGATACTTTTATATTTGCTTTTTCTGGCAATGTCAATAAAAATTACCTGTAAATCTGTGAGTTATTTGATTTATCCTAAAATATGATCAGAATAAGGAAAACATCTCATATGAGCATTTCCATGAATAAGCAAAGACCAGGTAGGGGAAGAATGAGTAACCAAATGACCCCTCCCAAAGATTTGCATATTTGGGGCACTGAAAGGGAGAGATCCCCAAAATTTGGCTGAAATGTTCCAAATGTCCCAGTCCTTCTGGGCTGCCAGAAGGACACTGATCAGCAGTAGAGAAGACTTGGGTCCAGGCTTCACTTAGTCCTTGGAGGAAACAAAGTAGCCTGGATGGAAAGCCATCTTCAGTGGAATGACAGAGCTCCCATCAGCCGCTCATCTTCAAAAAATGCTGACTGATAATCATTTGAGAGCAACCAGCATATTCAATAATCTTTCACTCTCCAATTTTTCTGGCTTGGTAACCTGTCCCAGAGACACAAAAGTGATCCATACACTCCTGAAAATGAGGGAACGGAAAAAGTTAGAAGAAGATGTTTGAGATAATACCTTTAGGGCTTGACGTACAATTTGTCCACATCAAAGAAATTGAAAAACAGTAACAGACATTTCAGACACTCCTTTTCCACTTAGGGTGTGCCAGGCACAATCCTATTGATAGATAAACTTGTAATTCAGAGAGAGAGAAAAGAAAGAGAAAAAAAATCACCAAGAATGCCTGGCACTTTACATACATTAACTATGTGTAAACCATAACAGTCCAGTAAGGAAGATGTTAGCATCCCATTCTGCGGCAGAAATAAAAGAGGCTAAGAAGAAAAGCTCAGTAACTTGTCCAGGGTCACAACTGGTAAATAGCCAAGTAAGTGTCAAATGGAAAGTTCTCACCCTGAGGCCTAGTCTCCATTGCCCCCAGGCTGCCTTCTTGCAGCCAGATAGTTGAGCTAACAAAAAACCCTGAGTCCCTTTCTCAATAAACTGCACATTCTGCATTTCTCTGGCATTATCAGCATTTTAAAAATATTTTTCTTCAAAACAAAACAAAACAAAAACAAAACTCTATGTGTTTTCTTTTTATGAGCACTAATAGCATTTGTGACTTTGTAAAGCAAGATGATGGAATAAAAATCAATGTGTTTCAGGGTAAAAACTGAACATTTCTCTTGTCGGCAAAGGATTTCTCTTATTGGGGATATTTTCTACCTGTGTTAGCATATTTAATAGGTTTTTTATTCCCTTTCCCCACAGGCCAAATTGTGTTGACTGTCAGCGGCTCTAAAACCTGACTGCATAGCAGAATCACTTGGGAAGCCTTAGAGAAAAAAATAAAATAAAATATTGATATCAGGGCCCCATACTCAGAAATTCTATATTAATTATTTTGTAGTGGAATCCAGACATATGTGTACTTTAGATTCCCCTAGAAGGTTCTAATTTCCAGAGTTGGAAACCACTGAGCTCCACCATCTGATAACCCGACCCATAGCCTCAGAGCCAAATCATGTGTTTATAGGACAGCCAAGAATCCTCAGTTCAGTGTCCTGCCTTAATCTTTCCATATATCATCAGCCAGATGGTGGAAGATAACGTAATGATGGATCAGTAAAACATCACTAAAACCATTGGCTGCAAGAAATTTTTTATTCTTACTGATTAAATATCTTAAAATTTAAGCTGTTGGAACATTTGGGAAAAAAAGAACAGTAACACCTCTTCCTTCTCCCTTCCTCAAACCAAAGATTTAGGCTTTAAACCTAAGACTGCCTATGCAATTTTAAACATTCTAGTTGTTAAGCAACTAAAAAGCCCTAGATCTTCCAGGGAGGTATGAGTTTCAAGTATTCTTTCATTTTTTTCTCATGATTACATGGATACCACATTCATTTGTTCATTTATTAAGTATTTGTTGAGAATCTATATTTTAAGTACCGTGGTTAGTTCCTGCTTATATCAGACCTACAGTCTAAAGGGATGTGCAGGAATGAACAAATAGACTAGAAACAACCAAGGCTAGGACAAAAAAACAATTTTGGGGTGTGACAGAGACCAGTGGGTGGCTACCTGAAGAGTTACTGACTAGGGAAGCCTTCTCTGACGAGGCTACCATGGAGCTAAGAACCGAGTGACATTTATCTTTTTGAATTAGTGTTTTTATTTTCTTTTGGTAAATGTAATTCTTAGTGGAATTACTGGATACAGTATTTCTATTTTTAATTTTTTGAGGAACCTCCATACTGTTTTCTAAACTGTGCCAATTTACATTTCCACCAACAGTGCACATGGGTTTCCTTTTTTCCACATTTTCACCACTTGTCATTTCTTGTCTTTTTGATATTAGCCGTTCTGACTGGTATAAGATGGTATCTTTCTGTAGTTTTGATTTGCATTTCCCTGATGATTAGTGATCTGGTAGATGAATGTATAAAGAAGGTGTGTGTGTGTGTGTGTGTGTGTGTGTGTGTGTGTGTGTGTGTGTGTGAGTGATGGAATATTATATTACTTGGCCATAAAAAAGAATGGAATCTTGCCATTTGTGACAACATGGGTGTATCTAGAGAGTGTAAGGCTAAGTGAAATAAATCAGATAGAGACAAATACCATATGATTTCACTTATACATGGAATCTAAAAAATAAAACAAACAAACCAACAAACTAAAACATTCTCATAGAGAACAAACTGGTGGTTGCCAGAGGGGAAGATGTGGGGGAATGGGTGAAATAGATGAGGGGAATAAAGAGGTACAAATTTCCAGTTATACAATAAATCACTGGGATGACAAGTACGGCAGGGGAATATAGACAACGATATAGTAATAACTATGTGTGAGGACAGATGATAACCATATTGATTATCATGATGAGCATCTCGTGATGTATATAAATGCTGAATCACTGTGTTGTATGCCCAAAACTAACATAATATTGTATGTCAACTATACTTCAATTAAAAATGTTTTAAAAATAACTGAATGAAACTGAATGACAAGAAGGAGCCAACCTTGTGAAAATCAGAGGGTAGAGCAAGTCCCAATGGCAGGAATAGGCTTAGTGTGATGGATGCCACTAGAACTAGAACATGAAAAAGGACAGCAAGTACCAGAGAAGACATGGACATAGAGGTAGATGACCATGGAAGCATGGTTTCAGCCCTATCTGTACATCCTGGGGCATTAAGAAGAAAAAAACCAAAGCCTAGGTCCACTGCATATCTATTTATTCAGAATTTCTAGGGTTTCAAGATTAGTCTTCTATATGAGTTCCTAACATGTAGAAAGGATTGAGATCCACTAGGCGAGGCCTTAAAAGCCAGGGTTAAGGGGTTCGCCTGGGTGGCTCAGTAGTTTGAGCATCTGACTCTTGATTTCAGCTCAGGTCATGATCCTAGGGTGGTGGGGTTGAGCCCTATGTCATGCTCCACACTGAATGTGGAACCTGCTTAAGATTCTCTCTCTCTTTTTCTCTCTCTCTCTCTCCCTGCCTCTCCCTGCCTCTCCCTCTCCCTCTCTCCTTCTACCCTTCTCCCTGCTCATGTGCTCACTCTCTCTAAAAAAAAAAAAAAAAAAGAAAGAAAAGGAAAGCCAGGGCTAAGAAGTATGGCATTTTATTCTACATAGAATAAGAAGTAACTAACTGAATAGTTTTACACAAGGAAATGACACCACTTACTGGAAAATGGATTGGGGTAGGCTCAGCAACATCAGAAAGAAGCAAATCAATTAAGAGGTAATTGCAATATTCCAGAATAGAGATGATGGTGGTTTGTCCTCGTCTTGAACCAGTAGAAAGAAATGGTCAGGCTTGGCATGTTAAAGACATGTGGTATACAGTCAACAACATTTTACTGGATTGGAGGTGGGATTACTCCTAGGCTGAGGTTGAAAAGCAGTGTGGATAGAGGTATTCTTTACTAAGAGAAGCCTGGAAGAGGAGCAGGTAAAGGGTGGGTGACTCAAATATGAATATGGAGACCCTGCGACTCGTTCAACTTGTCTGTTGGTCAGCTGAATGATGATATCAAGTAGGCAATTGAATAGATTATTCTGGGGCTCAGCTCCAATTTGAGGCCAGAAAAGCCCCCATTGTATTAAAACTACATAAATGACCCCAAAGTCATGAGAACTGCTTGAGAGTGGATGGAGAGAAAATAGTCAAAGTAAAAAATGTTTGAAGAAGACAGAATGACCAACTGGTGCAAATGGTACTGAGCCATGGAGACACGACCACTGGAAAAGTCTCCGCCGCAATTTAGGGTTTGGGAAATACGGTCACCAAAGGTAACTCTGTTAGTAACACTAAGATTCTTGCCACAAGTTAATGGGTACATTTGGCAAAATAGATCTAGATTGAAAACATATAGGTGAAGATGTTAAAAGTGGTTGGGTGGGTGTGTGGGCGTGCTTCTCATGCAAGACAAGTGCAAAATTAATGCAAACTCATTAAGAGATAAATACGATTTAGAATTTTAATGCCACACAGAAAAAAAGCATATGTATTACACTTCTTTCTAAAATAGAGTAGGCCGATGCATTCCAAAGTAGACAAACAGTGACTCCATAAATTTTACATATTTTCTACTTTCCTTTTTCTTTAAAAATTCAGTAGGACCTAGGACAGTTGATGTGTAAGAAACAACAGTTTGGGGCTAGGCTCAAAATTTCAGTTGGTCAAGTGACCTACTTTGCGACTAGATGGAGCAAATTTACAAAGACCCCTCAAAAAATAACCTCAACATTTTCTACTACTAGTCTGAGATTTCCGTTGAACATTGTATAATGCGAATGCAGTACTAAGTTTTTTTTTTAAGCAACCTTAATTTGTTTAAAGGAGAGTGCAACACACGAAGTAATGCACGTGCCGCAGGAGTCCGCTGTTTCAATGACTACAGGAAATCAAACGCATATTAGTTACCGTGAGCCTAGTGATTTATTTATCAGAGGTTCTCATTTCCAAAATCAAACAAACAAAAACACTGGAACTAAAATTTCTCCCCTCAAACGTCCTAGAATGTTCCCTATTAAGATGAACTGTGAAAAATTAAGATAATGCAAAATCCCTGGACATGACTGTAACCTCATATCAAATAAAGCCAGAAACATTTGCACAACCATTATTCGTATTAATGATAATGAACAGCGTATTTTATTTATTCTTCATACAGCAAGCACGCAGGCAAGCATCTGTCTCGAGAGATGCATGTCTAATGATGCATCGATAACTAAATTAGCTTCTGTAATTTTAAAGAGTATGAAAGAAGGTAAGTCTTTTGTTCCAAGTGACTGAAATGTGAATACGTAGCCTTAGGAGCTGTTGTTCATCTTGCAATTTAGTGTGTAACACCCGGGAAAAAGGTATACCCAAAAGGTAAAGCTCTCTTCTTTCAGTAATAAATAGATCATAATAGCCACCGTTTTAAGGCTCCATCTGGCATGCCTTGCATTAAGCAGCCACATTTATGTCCCATGATCTTTTAGATCACCAGAAATATTTACCAAAGGAAATATTTGTTCAGGTTTGTTTGTCGTGGGGTGACCACCTGTGCAGAGCTGTTGGGATAACCAGTGCTCGAATTAGCACAGCCTCTCGATTGCTGTTTACAACAGAGATGTAACATTTCTCGTATGTTCCTGTGTCTTCGTCACAAATACAGAGGAGCTAAATAAAAGATCCTACGTATAAAAGGATTGGAGAGACAAATGTTTGCCTTTTTTTAATTGAGGCAAACAGCTGGCTAATGTTAATTGTAGAGTTAGCAATTTGGTAACTTCCCAAAGATTTAGACAATACATTTATTTCATCACTATTCCTGTGACTTTGGGACAGTTTCAGAAAAGTGAGTCATGTCGAATGTAAAAATTTTGTTTTTCAGCTTTTCGCTAATGCTGTGGGAGAATATAAACATTCAGGGAGTTTATTGAGATAATAACATTGGAATTTACACACCTATTCAGTCTAATCAGATTTACTTTAACTTACTAAAAATTACAAAATCACAAGGCCCTTCTATACACCTCTGGAAATGAATACCAGGGAAATAGTTTTTGATCTATTGTGCAGAATAAATAAGCCAAACAGAGATATTTTAGATCTTATTGTGGCTAAAGTAATCGTATGAGAACTTTGATTTGTCACCAAATTCTTACCAACTGTATACCAGAAAGGATGCTCCTGAGTGTGTGTGTCTTCCGTAGAGAATTCTAGTTGCACTTTGCAAGTGTCCAGAAAATTATTTTCTGACAATTCTTGAGCAGAGCATTTGCTAGATATTCTTGGAAATGTTTCTTAGGTGAATCTGATGACCAGTTGGGATCAAGCATGTGAAAGTACTTTGTAAGCTATAAATAATCCTATTTATTGTATGCATCATGACCTCCATGGGTTAATAATGGTGATAATGATATATGATATGTGTATGACAATAATGAGAACTTCAGATCCCTCTATACTCCTCATTTCATGATTGAGGTGATGCTGGTGATGACATTTGTAATCTCTAAGGAGAATATTCGTTTACCTAGATTTGTGAGGATTATTGTCAAATTTGCAAGGACTGGGGTGCCTGGGTGGCTCAGATCATTGAGCCTCCGACTCTTGATTTTGGCTCAGATCATGATCTCAGGGTTGTGGGATCGAGCCCCACTTAATATTCTCTCTCTCCCTCTTCCTTTGCCCCTCTTCCCCACTCACTTGCTCTCTAAAATAAAATTTTTTTTCAGTTTTTTTTATATATAATTTATTGTCAAGTGAGTTAACATACGATGTATATAGTGTGCTCTTGGTTTGGGGGGTAGATTCCCATGATTCATTGCTTACATACAACACCCAGTGCTCATCCCAACAAGTGCCCTCCTTAATGCCCATCACCTATTTTGCCCTCTCCCCCACTCCCCCCATCAACCTTCAGTTTGTTCTCTGTATTTGAGACTCTCTTATGGGTTTGCCTCCCTCTCTGTTTGAAACTATTTTTCCCCTTCCCTTCCCCCATGGTCTTCTGTTAAGTTTCCCAAGTTACGTTAAAATAAAAAAAAAAAAATTAATTTGCAAGGAGTATTGTTAAAAAGTGTCTTAAAAGACTATCAACACAGTGCCCACAGGAACTTCTGAAAAGATTGTTTTACGGTGGAATGAGTCTTCCTATTTTATCATCTCAGAAGCCTGAAGTTCTGGCTTCTATGCTGTACATACATATGATTGACAATAAATTACCTCAAAGCTATGAGCATAATAAAAAAGTAACCTCGGTTACAATGGGGGGTCAGCTGATGAACTCCCCCAGGCCATGTCCCAGAGGGGCCCCCTCCAGCAGTTACCGGCATGTGCTAGAGACCATAAGAGTCAGCTGTTAATGTCTATCAATCTGATCGGTTTATTCTTGCACATATATTTTTAACTTTATTGCCAAGAAAATGTGCTACAAATGGGAGTAGCTTAATAAAATGAAATGAGGTTTGTGGGATTCAACATCTAGCACCTGCCAGGTTTAGAGCATTTTCTCATCCATCTGGGATAACCCATGCTGACAAAGCTTAGTTCTGCGAAACCAATTATCCACATCGCTTACAGTAACGTGGCCTGAACTATATTGCGGTTATGCCAACTGTTGCGAGGACATGAGAGCTTCCAAGGGGTTGTTTGTAATGCTCTTAGGACATATCCCATGCATGTCTTTTGGGGAGTCGGGGAGGAAGAGATGGGCAAACAGCAAGAGAACTCCCACTGTCTTCCAATTTTTTTTGAATGGTTTCTTATACAAAACTTTCAGAATTTTATGTGTCTAACCATTTCCTAGATCCCTTTTTTCTACCCCACTTGCCATCTACAATTTTGTTTCCTTGTCCTTTTATCTTACCCTGCCCCGCCCCATCTTTTCCCTTCTTAATATGTATACACTGAACCCTGTTCCCCAAGGTACTTTCATTAGGATGTTTTAGGATGGGTCAAGGTTGGAAAATGTACAGAAGTCTACATTTGCCCTTAATCCTGAAAAACAATCTATATCTTTTGCATGTTTATAAGTTTGAAGAAAATAGTCCCAGGCTTGAAACTCTGTCGGCTCTGCCTAAATGTGTGATACCCATGGGAACTTTCTTAGCTATGCCTACAAAGACAGAATTTTACTCCAAATCTCTGCATCTCCATGATTTGCTAATCTAAACCAGACATGCAGTTAGTTCTTCAGTGACCCAAGCATGAATGCCCTGACACACCCACTGAAACTTAAGCCCTTTTTGAAGGCAGGCTCTCTGTGTATTTTTTTGTATCATACCTACCACTGCACTGAGCATAATACCTTACTCATAAGTACTCATAAGTACATGAAAGTGGATTTTTCCTTTATCTGTTCTTCCCTTCTACTGCTGGAAACCTCAAAATAACGAATGGTAAAGCCAGCTCTGCCAACTTGGGAATCCTGGTGGTGAGATATGCTAATAAAAGATGGGTTTCTTTTTGACGGGATAGAGAAGGCCTGCTTTCCCTCCTACCTGGCTCACTCCCCTCTTCCCCCCATGCACACAGACCTTTTGGTATTCCGTTTCTATTTCCCTACTTCATCCAGCTCCATTAGTACAAAATGACTTGTCCTAATTGTAGAGACTGCCTGCCCTGTGCTGCAGCTTGGTAGGTTTCTGGCAGATTACTCTGGAGGCCAGGTTCCTGTTAAGAATGGTCTTTCAGGGGAAGAGACACTGGATGAGCATATTCCCAGATGACTATCTGGTCGGTCAAGGAAGTGATAAGTGAGGAGAATCTCTCACTGTCTCTCTTGCAGCGTCTTGATGAGTGGTGCTTCTCTAGGACCATCTTTGCCAACACAGCACCATCTCTGGGGGACCGTATCACTGTGAAGTATCTCCAGTTGGAGTCTTAAGGCACAGCTCTTAGTTCCAAAATGCAGACACTCACGCTCCATATACCCTCTGTGAAAATAATGAGAGAATGGCTCGTTATCATCTCCTCAGCTCTTACCGATGGCCCTTTAGTCAAATTGTCACACTTGTTTTGCACAATTCAGAGGGCTATGTGACATGTTCTAGAGAATATCTCTCCCAAGTTCCAGTCTAGGGCTGACACCTTGAGCAAATCAAGTGCAGCTTCCTTAACAATAAAACAGAAATAGCAATACTTTCCTCTTGACCCCCAGTCTAAAAAACTAAATGAATAACAAATAAATATAAGGAAAGGACTCAACTTTTGTCAACTAAAATACACTGCCCAAGAACACATCACTATTATTTTCCACAATACATGTTTGGTTTTCAAAACTTCACAAAACATGGTACTATTGAAACAAAAATAACACTTTCAAAACACTGATGAAAACAATTGTCTTAGCTTTCCATATGTTCTAGAAAATGAAAAACCACAATGTGACTTATAAAAAAGAGTAGACGATTAGACAAGAGAATAACCTCCATGACCATAGAGTCGTAGAATGTTAGGCCCATCAAGTATCTAAAAAGATGGTAACCTTATACTCTAGATTTTGCAATTAGGAAAACCCAGGAAGAGGACAGTGACATAAAGCAGCAAATATGTATTCAGCACCCATGGACCAGGCACTGTGCTGGGTGCTGAAAAAGGGAGGTATCTCAAGACGTGGACATACATAAAACCGAAGGAGAAATTTGAATTTGTGGGAGGTCTGAGATTAACTTTAGTCAGAAAGGACTCTTGAAAGAAGCTGCATTCAGTGTGAACCTTGAAGGGTAATAGAATTTCAGTAAGTGAAGCTACAAATACTACATGCTCATGGCAGGAAAGTTTATATGTTGGGGTGCTTTCCAGGAATGCCACACTCCATTTGCCTGGTACATTGGTGCAAAAGGGAGAATAAGGGCACTTCAAGCTAGCCTCATGTGGAGGCTAGTGCAACATAAAAACCACATTAATGAATCTGAGTTTCATCTGTTCCCCTTAGACTTTGAAAATTTTTAAGATGGGACTGAACGGATCAGAACTATCTGTATTTAGGTGTTTTTACCCAAGGCTTGGGCTTTTACTCAAGTGCCCATGGAATACCTTGAGGAATATGTGTGTGTGTGTGTGTGTGTGTGTGTGTGTGTGTGTGTGTATGCATGTGCACACACTCACAGCTGTGTGTGAATGTATTTTGTTTTGCTTTTTGTACTGTCTTCATAGGATGAAGAGGGCAATTTAAAAAATGTTTAGAAGCCTAGCGTGGCAGAAACATTGTGTCATTGGAATATAACCATCCTCCTTCGAGAAAGCAGTCCAGTTTATTCAATGGAAAATACAGCAGTCTGCATTTCTACATTTTATTCAACTATAACTCATGAATGTTTGCAGAGTTCAGCTGCTAACTATGGGACACTATGTCTCTTGGCCAACAAATTTTGGTTATTGAATAAGTTTGAATTTTGTATAATAAAAAGATCATGAGGTAGCATGTTTATTCCTGAACAAAAACCTATGTATGTTTGTAAAGAATCCCCAGTGAGGCTAATAGCTCACTTGAGTTAGTGCCTCTAGTTCCCTAAGGCTCCATATTTGAGAGACTATGGTCATTACTTTAGAACCCCATAAAAGGCCCAATAACTAATTTGTCTGTTGGGAGTCAATAAATAAGTTTTGCCAGCGACACAACCTCTACTACTTTTTCACAGATTTTTTTTTTGTCCCAGAGCCCTCCAAAGGCAAGGTTGCAGTTGGCCGTGGTTGTGTTTATTATTGTAACGGAATTTCAGATTCTATTTGAAGTGACACTTTGTAGAGTGATGTTGCTTTTACAGTTACTGATGACAGAACTGGCCCCTAATGTGCTGGTGTTTGGCTTCCAATAATAAAAATGCCAACTGAGTCAAGCCTTCCTCGCAGGTCCAGAGTCTCCCTAAAAGAGTGAAATGTTTGTTCCAGCTGACATTGGTGCAAGACGCTCTTTGTAAAGTTTGCCTCTTGCTACATTTTTTCTGTGTCCTGTTTGAGGTGGTTCACCAGTGGCTCAAACCATGAAAGGGAAAAACCTTGACTTGAACCCTGAGATTCATGTTCCCCCCTAAGGAGGACAGTGCCAGTTAAATCCCTGTTAGATCTGGAAAGAATGGGACCAATACTAAGTCCTGCTAGAGTCCTTTGATTCAGAAGGATGCTATTGTTTGACTGAAGTAAAGTTTTCTATAGCATACTAGGGCATCATATACTGTCTTTCTTAGATGCTTGTCCCAAAGACCCGAGATATCTTTATTGACAGCAGTGTCCCTCTTCCTATGTTTGTAAAAAGAATAGAACATACTCACTGATGTCCCCGAACCCTATTTTGGTGAGCCCTCTTGGGAAGATGGGTATGGTACCAACTATAGTTTATGCTTTAGAATCTACATTTTGAAGGTCAGATAATAAGACAACTTACTTTTGTAGATCATTCTGTTGCCTTAATATTTTCCAGAATCCTTAAATTTTTTTCTGGAGCACTTCTTGATTTCAAAATACATTTACTATGCATGAATTTAGGCAGGGGATATATAAGAATAGATAATACAGCCCCTGCCCTTGAGTCTAGTGAGTCTAGTGAGAAAGACAGACTGAGCGAACCCCCCTGTAAAGTATTGTATAATGACAGCTATAAAAGAGGTAGGATCAAGGCAGTAAAGCCACCAAGAAGGAGATTCTTTATCCACGCACATCAGAGAAGGTATCTAGGAAGAGGTAGCTTGTATTCAGAGCTTGGAGAGAAGTTTTCCAGATGCACCAGGTGAGGGCTGTGAGAGAGCCAAAAAGCAGCCACTTGTCCTTATCTCCCATTTTACACATTTGCTAACACAAATGCAGAATCATTTAAGTCACTTCCTCCAGCCTCCAAGGAGGGGAAAACTTAACATTTAAGGAAAAATTAAGTAACTGATTTGCTTATTAAAACTCTCTGAAAGATGAGTTTATTATTAGTCCTATTAGCCTGCCCAGATCTGTTTGGATAATTACATTCCTCCTACCTAATTCATCCCTGTAGTTTTAATTGGTTTCAGAATTCAACTGCCCTTCTCTGCAATTGTTGTGTAGTGTCATTATTTGGTATCAAACAGCTGTTACGTTCTACCACAGAGCCGAATATTCTTGTGCAAATTGATGCAGTGATTTCAGTCCTGTAGGGCAAATAAGGCAATTTGCAAGGGCTTTGAGATGACAAATAATCCCTAAATGCGTAGATGCGTGGCATTAATTATTGATAGCAGTGGTTACTACTCATAGAGTCACTGCTCTTAGAATAACCCAGAGCATCATCTTTGGTCTACAAAATCACATATGCAGAGAAAAATCCTTGTTTCTGTAGATATTGTCTCTGCGTTGACCTATACTCAAAAGTGTTGATGATCTTCTACTTTGCTGAGATCATATTGGCTTTAATTAAATATACCGCAGTGTACTAAGAACAGATGTTCATTTTGTTTTTTAATCAACTTAGAGGAAGTTTGTTAGGTCATTTCTGTGTTTGGCAATGTGCTGTGTAGCCATTCTCCTTTCAATCATTTGTTTGTTTATATCTGACTGGGGATGACAAAGATTGAAAAGTCTGCAACTAAAAGCTACTCTGAAGCCTGACTTCAGTGTGTTAATGAATTCAGGGCTCCTCTTAGGGACCCACATTATTGCCGCTGCTGTGGTGAAGTGCCACGTTTGACACCCCTAATGGAGATGAGTCGTCTCTGCCATCCATTATGGTTTTCACTTTGGGTTAGTGTTCAAGCCCAGGGTAAGTAATAATGACCTAATCAGTAGAAATGTAGACAGCTTCCTTTTTCTGTCTTTCTCACATCAGAAGTTTTTCTTTGCTCTTTGGATGAATATAGTACAGCATCTGAAATATCATCCACTAAGAATTGATGTTCACTAAAGGATGTCATTTCTACCCAAATGTCCTTAAACATTATCACTCAGATCTTTGCAGTCACATGATCTAGTAAATGTGGTCACCACTGAGATGCACATACTCACCGCTGACAGCCGTAGCTCTGTGCCAGTGGCCTCAACCTGTAGAAATACGTAAGACAGGAACCTCTTCATTAGCTTTAGGGGACATGTGACAGGCAAAGGCAGCACAGAGCAGCCAGCATCTGCACCAGGGAAGTCACCACAGCGGTTACTGCCCTAGGCTGGGACTGCTAAGAACTAGCCAGCCCCATGGTCGTTGTCTTTCCTGGGCAGTCCATCCTCATAACATTTCCTGTATTGCCTGCTGCCCTCACACCTGACCCACACCAGATGTGCATGTTTTGATTTGTGATAATAGCATCTCACCAACATTTGCCACATCTTCCCTAGTGGCTGAAAAATCCCTAAAGGGTGACTGCCACTCTAAATAATTAGGAACTACGTACCCATGGTAGCAACCTATCTGCACCACCAACATCACAGCTCCGTAAGTCGGGGATAATAATACTTCCACAACATCTGTGAAAACTAAAAGGCATATCAAGCTTTCAGAAACATCCTGGCACGTAAGATTATCTAGCAGATACCAGTTCCTGCTCCTGATTCCTCCCTGTAATCCTGAGAGTTCAGTCTGGAGGAGAAGGAGCAAACGTTGAGTTCCTATAGACGGTGACACCAGAACTGAGTGTCTCAGAGATAGTTTTTGTGCACAGACAGGTGGACTGTGACAGAAACGTGAACGAGAACCAAGGTACTGGGGCTTGATGCGGGTGTCTGGCAAAGGCAGAGAAAAGCAGGAAGCATGAATGAGGAGTTCCAAACAGCACTTCTAACAAGCTGCTGTGATAATGGGGTTGGAGGGCCAGGACAAGGTGGGAAGGAAGAGCCGAGTAGGTAGGCCTGGCTTTGAGCAATAGCTTTACCTTTCCATCCTAAATGAAGAAGGATATGTGTGGGGGCAGCAAGGCATTTTCTATCGACACGACTCTGTGCAAAGGCATGTGAGGGTGGCATGTTCCAGAAAAACAAAACAAAAAACCATGGTTCACTGTGGCCAGAGAGAAGAGAGGTGAGTGGACACAGTAGGGTGGAAAGTCTGGAAAGGAAGCTGAACCTAGCTGTGAGCCCTGTGTATATATGGAGTCACCCTTATCCCCAAGGCAGTGGGGGCTGTGAAAGGACTTTAATGAGAAGAAGGGTGATGAGATCAAACTTCTGTTAGCAGAATAGTAGCATATATACTGAAGTGGGGAGAGATTTAGGGAAGCCAAAAGAGTGTTTTACGAAGCTTCCTTGTAGTCCAGGGCAACAGCTAACAAGAGTAAGTATACCTGCCTGTTTCTTGCTTTTTGTTTTCAAGTCTACATATGACTGCATATCATTGTCTTTACTCACTGTTGTGATGGAATATGGAACTTAGAAAATCTAGTCTGTTTTGTGTCATAAAGTATCACTAGGACATAGAAACTGCTGATGCTCACTTACAAATTGGATCCCAGTGGGAAAGATTGAGTGCCTAGGGACAGCAAAAATGAAATAAAATGAGTCTTTTGATGAGGATTAGTATTCATATTTGACCATGTCCCACTAAAGGCTTTAATCAATATTGTCCTTTCTTTTCTACTTTCTTGCTCTCCACACTGACCCCGTCCACACAGGTTAAGCCAAATTAACTACTAATTAAACCATAACATTTGAAAATGACTTGTGAGGCTTTGCTTTATTATTAATAGAAGGAAAGGAAAGGCAGTCAGTCAGTTTGGAAAATTCATTCGCTCATTGAACAAACACTATTTGAACATCTGTTGTCTGTATTTGTCAGCTAACAATTGGCAATACCAAAGTGAAAAACAGTGTCCCTGCTTCTCAGAGCTGGAGCAGAGGCATGAAGAGGTGACCAAAGATCTGGTCAAGTGGCAGCTTTGAAAAAGGAAGCAGGGCTTCGCAGGGAAGTGGATCTTTTTGCTCCTTAGAGTAAACGTTACAATGAGAGTATCAACTTCAAATCATGAGCTTAAAAGTGAGATGCAGTGACCGTGTGGCTGGGCACTGGTGCCACACTGCCTGGGTTCAAATGCTATCTTCACCACTTACTAGCTCAATTCCTTCATTGGTAAAGGCGGGGGGGGGGGGGGGATCGTCACCTCATAAGGATAATTGTGAGGACCATATAGGCTGGTACCTATGAAGAGCTCAGAGCAGTGCCTCACACACGGTAGCTGCTCAATCCTTGTTATCCACTATTATTACTATTAGGATCAAACTCCAAACAACTTATGATAACAAAGCAGAAAAAGTTTAACAGTCAATAGTCAAATATATTATGAGAGAGATGTTTTCCCCAGATATCTGTCCTCCCTCTACAGAGGTAAACTTTCCTCTTTGGTCATGGTTATTTAAAAAAAAAAAAAAGTTTATTTATTTTTGAGAACGCACAGGTGAGGGATGGGCAGAGAGAGGGGGACAGAGGATCTGGGGGCTTGGCACTGACAGCAGTGAGCCCAGTGTGGGGTTCGAACTCACGAACCATAAGATCATAACCCAAGCCAAAGTCAGATGCTCAGCCTGGCCATGGTTCTAATCAGAGAGTTATCATCTCTGAAACCAGACAAGCACAAGAAGGATATTACTGTTGTTCTTGCTTTCCAAGGATGACATAGCAGAGTGTAGGGCCCCTAAGGGAATTATAAGATGGAATTTAAGAACATTATCTTAGAGTACAAATCTGTCTCCCTGCATATAGCTATGTCTTCAAGAGTTATTACTGCTGCAAATAAAGATCTTGAGGAAACAGTGATATATAGAGTTGGCCCAATCTATTGACCCAGTAGTGTTTTAAATTACCCCCTTTTACCCTTCATTTACCAGATTGATTCATGCTCCTCTCAACTTCAAACCCATTTTCAGTCTCGTTCTTTAAATAAAATAACAACTCAAATGCTGGTATTTGTTTCCAAGGTATGGGACCCTACCGATGTTGTGACGTCCTTCTGAGTTTACAAAGTACTTCTCAGAATACTTTCTCTTCAGTCAATGTGCATGAAGCCCAAAAGGGTAACCTTTGTGCAAAAAGACTGACCATTGGAACCTTTTGTATATCATCCTTCTCTATGAGTGATTAAGTTGTGGTAGGAAAGGCATTTGGCTGGATAAGGAAAAGTGACCTGGCTGTCATCCTGACTCTGACCTCAGAAAAACCACAACTTCTAGGACTTCAATTTCATCATTTGTAAGAGGGTGGGAGTAGTCTATGTGATTGCTGCGGTTTTAATTTATCTTAGGTTCCCAACTAATGAAAAGCAATAAAAGTTTTGGTCAATGATATAACTGAGTGAAAGCCTTAATAGAGAAATGTTACTTATCTCAGTCATTTATTCAACAATAAAATAATTTATTGTTATTTTAAGTGAATTATTTAAATTATGTTATTTGAAATGAATTATTTATTGTTATTACAACAGTTTTTGAATGCCTGGTATATACCTGGACCAAGTACAGTGCTTGGGGCATGGTGGTAGCAAAGATAGGTCCCTACCCACTTGGTGCATATTTTCCAATGGGGGATACAGACCATAAGTAAAAAAATTATCAAAATAATTTCAGATTGTGGGGCACCTGGGTGGCTCAGTTGGTTGAGTGTCCGACTTTGGCTCAGGTCATGATCTTGCAGTTTGTGAGTTCGAGACCCACATCGGGCTCTGTGCTGAGGGCTCAGAGCCTGGAGCTTGCTTCAGATTCTGTCACCCCTTCTCTCTGCCCCTCCCATGCTCATGCTCTGTCTCTCTGTTTCTCAATAATAAACATTAAAAAAAATTGTTTAAGTAATAATTTCAGATTGTTAGTACTCTGAGGGAAATAACCAATTAATGAAGGAATAGCAGAAGGGGGCTCGCACATCTAGAGAGAGTGCTCATGGATCTCTCCCCACCCTTCTCTCTGTCTCTCCGTGCTCCCCTCTCTGAGGCAGGCACATTTTAATTGTGACCAGAATGATGAGTCTGCCACAGAGGAAAAGGAGGAGAGGGAGGTTTCTAAGAGAGAGGACAGCCCACTGCAAAAACCCTCAAGTAGGGAAGATATTTGGGTCTTTTAATACAACTCCCAGGCCTAAATATGCACATAGTAACAGCCAGTGGGAGATTTATAGCTGTTTTTGGAAACTGTAGAGATCTGGTTTCACAGCATGCAGACCGTGCAAGTTATGTCGTATATCTCAAAACATGCCTGCTCCCAATAGAGCTCTTAATATGAAGCATACAAACCATATATTGTGTGCAAGCCAACACGAGCAAGCTGTTTTCTGGAATCCAAGGTTGTTGTGAGAATCATACGGTGTTCTCGTAAGTGTGTAAGCCCTTGTAAACTTGAATCACCCTGCAGGTGTGAGTTATTATTATGCTTACTGCTAATATAGACCTTGCAGATGGCTTCTGGAAGCACTGTTCTCTTCTAGACATTCAGCTTGGTTCTTTGGGCAGCCCTGTTCTTTCTTGCCTCTGTCTTCCTTTGCACAGACCCGACCAATCTTGCTTGAGATCCTGCTCATAGTGTCGCAAAGGTGAGGTCTGACCTGTAATTGCTCATACAGACAGATTTGTGTTGGATTTTCTCACAGAATCCCAGGGAACTGCTCAGCAGCACGAATCAGAAAACAGCATCTCGATGGCACCTGGGCAGGGGAGATATAGCCACTTCTGTGTCACACAGATGTGAGATAAGAATAAAGTTCTGTCTCAGTCTGAGTCCACATGTCTTCAGTAAACAATAGGTGAAAGAAAGAAACCTAGGTAAAAATGAGCCAAAAAAAGAAGCAGATGCTTTTTTAAATCCTCTATTGAGTTAGTAAGGGACTTTGGGAGAAATAAAAAACCAGAAAGAAGGAAACAGAAATACTATTTAAAAGACTGAAAAATTGCTAAAATATCTTGCCATAACAGTTTTCCTGATGCTAACCTTCCCAGCAGTTTCAGTACAAGTTATACAAGAGCCAGGAATCTTCATATTACAGTGCTTCTTGGTTTGGCCAAAAATAGCCTTCCACTTGACCTCACTAAGTCTTACATGGCCAGGAATCTGTTCTGCTCTGAAATACAGTCTTCTAATATGAGTTCTGGTGCCATGTAATTGGATGAATTCTCTTAGCAATACCTGCACATTGTTGATATATTTCAGGATATGTGCTTTAATCGGTATATCTAAGTCTGTGCAGTAATCTCACAATATTTCTTGATGTTTCACTATGTTCCTAAAGTAGAATATTTAGATGACAACAAATGCTTGGGCCATCAAGTGATTCATTTCATATCACAGTTTAAAAAACAAACAAACACCTAGTATGGTGCCTTACTATATGCCCAGTATGGCATGTATGGGGCAACTCAATAATTTTCTTAAATGGAAACTGTAGTCTTTTTGTAATGTTTGTTTGTTTGTTTGTTTGTTTGTTTATTTATTTATTTATTTATTTATTTATTTATTTTGAGAGAGAGAGAGAGAGAGAGAGAGAGAGAGAGAGAGAATATCCCAAGCAGGCTCCATGCTCAATGTGGAGCCTGACATGGGGCTCAGTCTCACAACTGTGACATCATGACCTGAACCAAAATCAAGAGGTGTATACTTAACTGACAGAGACATCAAGGTTCCTCTAAAGTAGAGTCTTTATCTCTAAGAAATGTCATTGTAGTCTAGCCCCCATACTAATCTTGAATGTGAACTGGAATCCATATGCTTCAATTATGAAGTGGAAAAAAGTTTTAAAAGATGTTTATAGTTAGAAAATATTAGTCACAACACACTTTTAGTGTCTTTGGGAGAAATTTTCTAATACCATTGAATATTAGATCATTTAATGGGAAAATAGACAAGGACCCCCCTGTACTGGACATATTCCCTCACCCCATCCCAAGCCAGCTCATTATCAAGGTAATGCCTACTTATCCTCCAGACTATGAGTCCTATCCTAAGGGAAGCTTCCTGATCCTAAATTTGCACTGGATCTCCTTTTACACACGTATAGCTCCAAATACATGACCTTTAAATATTAATCTTGCTGAGACTTGTACTCACAACATCAAAGGTGAGTCCTCTCTAACTGTTCACACAATTATAATTTTGTATCTGTTTGGTTCATTACTTGATTCATGCCTGTTTTGCACATTAGACTATAAAGTTCTTGAGGACAGGATCAAGACAAATGTTGCTTGCTATTCTAGCACAGTGTCTGGCCCTAACTGAGTGTCCAATAAATATTCGTTGGATAAATGTATGAAGTGTTTTTGTGTCCAGGACCTGTGTGGCCCATTAGTCATCTTAAGTAATCACAAAAGCAGCCTTTAAATCTAGTAAATTAAAATCCAGCATTTTAATCTGAATGCTCAGCTCAACGTGATGATGTGGGGATAATACTGTTCCAGGTGGAGATAAAGTTCTGACATCAAATACCCTGTCTCTTTTTCAAGACCAACCTTTTAACCAATATCCCTAATCAATTTTTCTTCCAATATATGAGAATTAGTTGTCCTTTCTTTTATAAACCTTATTTGTACCCCCAAAGTATACATGGCATTTACAAATTATAATCAAATTAAAATTAAAATTAACAGAAAACCGAACTTGGAGTAGCTCTTGCTCCTCTGTCAGCTCCATGCAGCCAGCTGCCATTACTCTGGAGAATTGAAAAAGGATGATTACCTCTGGGACATTGGTCTCTAAGATAAAGAAGGCTTCTCCCTCAAACCTTACTAGAGAATAGAGAAATACTTTTCAAAAATGAATTCCTACTGCTACTATTGCCCCTAAATAGCCTCTATCACTTCTCTGGCAAGGATAATCAATATGCAAAAATGCCTCTTCCTAAGGAAGCCCCAAAGATCCCAAATGCTGTAGATTCTCCAGTATATTCAGTGCTTGCCATGGCTAAATCAGACCTTATGCCTTAAAATTTAGAAACAAAGGCCATTCTTAAATTGTAACCCTTTTAAATTCTTTTGAAAGAAACAAAGAAATACTGTTATATAGGAATGTGTTTTTACGGTCTTCTAATGCCACGATAATGCAGCATAACAAATAACCACAACATATCAGTGCCCTACATCAATAAACATTTATGTTTTGCATGCGGGCGCACGTGCGCGCGCGCACACACACACACACACACACACACACACACAGAAACAAAAAGGAAATAATCACCTAATGCCTTTTCCAAGGGTATTAGCCTTTCCTTATTATTTTTCTTTATATATTTTTTTGTCAGTCTTATCTTAGTATCCTTTACCCTAACTACAGTTACCACACTCTTTTAATTACTCTCAAGGGGACCAGAACACTAAAACCCCATTGGCTTAAATCCCTCTCACCTTGATGCTTCTTGGGTGGTTTTTACCTGTAGCATCAAGCTGCCCTCTGGCCTAGAGCCTAAGTAGTTGTGGGGTGGATGCATCACTTGCACTTGAGATGCCATAAGAAGGAGGAATATTGTGAGATGATGCAGTCAAAAATCAGAACAGATCATCCAAACAGTCTGAAGAAACTCAGCAGAGAAGGGTCTACACCAAGGGGACAAGGATGAGAAAACAGATGAGACATAGAGGGCTGATGGTTTAGGGACAGAATACCCATATAATTTATCATCCATTTTGTGTTGAGAATGAAAGGAGGCACTATAGTTACACCACAATGAGAAGCATAAAACTGGACTGTCCCTGATATAAGCCAGATGATGGCCATCATCAGGGAAAAAGGATCCAGAGTAATCCTGCAGGTTCTTCTATGACAGGGACTTTGTCTCTCCATCCTTCTTTGTCCAGATGTCCACTTCTGGCCAACTGCACTCTGATGGACACGTAGATTCCTTCTCTTGTTTAGATAAAGAAGTACCTTCAGTCAGGTGTAGTCAAGTCTTGTCTTTGTACCACCTAGTGTCTTTAACATGAGTGTTGGTTTTATAATATAGCTACAGAGGAAGACAGACTTATGTCCTTTATTTTCAAGTTTTTGAAGAATATTCTCCAATATAGTTAATCCAAAATTTTTCTTCCATTTATTAGAAGAACATCCATTAAAAAGGAGGTATTAATTTTCAAAGTTTTGGAACTGGACATCAAGTAATTTGGGGACTTGGAAGAGGGAAAACATGGGATGCCCCCTGAACATCCCAACCTAAATCCTACATGTCTTTGGGTGGACATTCTTAAGTATTTAAGATGTGATAAAGTCTATCAGAAGGGCATGGTATCAGCTATGTAAGCTGTGATATGTAAATTATGGCCCAGTTTGTTATATAACTGTCATAGTTGTCAAGCTAGAGCATAAAAGCAAAGAGAAATGATGAACATCATCATCTCATGAAAAGAGACCTGTCCAAACTATATTTATGCTATCTATTATCCTACCTTTTCAACCATTTATTGTTCAGCTGACATCTTGCTTAAAGCTTCAGTTATCTAGAACAAGTACACACGATGACAGATAATGAAGGGATTTCCATCTCTTTTCTTTTTGTTTTTGTTTATTTTTTTAACCTTCTTAATTTTGAGTGAGTTTAAAATGGTTTTACCTATTCTGAGGTTATAGATAAAGGTATTCTGTCATTTTTTTCTATAACTTTTATGCTTTCATTTACTGGTAACATTTATATCTTTGACCCATTTGGAATTTATCCTGTGGTAAAAAGTGGATCCAACTCTCCTTTTCCATTTGGCTAATCCCCTATCCCAAGGATGCCACATTTATTCTAAATACCTATAAGTGATGGGGTCTATATTTTTAAATCTTCTACTGTTGGTCTATTTAAGTACTTATGCCACATTGATTTAATTATGAAGGCTTTATAGTGTGTTTCAACAAATGGTAGGGTTACTATCATGTTATCCCTCTTCTTTCTCATAATTTTCCTGGCTTTTTGCTTATTTGTTTCTCCATATGAACTTTATAATCAACTAGTTTGTTTCTTTAAAAACCCATGGATATTTTTTTAATGTTTATTTACTTATCTTGGCGGGAGGCACAGAGAGAGGGAAAGAGACTCCCACGCTGAGCATGGACCCTGACATGGGTCTCAATCTCATGACCATGAGATCATGACCTGAGCCAAAATCAAGAGTCGGAAACTTAACCTTAACTAAGCCACCCAGTTGTCCCCAGTTGATATTTTTATTAGGATTATGTTAACTTCATCAATTCCATTGGGGGAATAACCGCTCTCTCTTGCCACATATTCTGATCCCAAGTCTTTTCATTTGCAAAAGCCTCATATTCTGTCCTTCAGAAATGTCTTAAAGTTTTCATATGAGTTTCCACATTTCTCATTAAGTTTGATCTTTGGGAGGACTATTTTAAATGGGGTCTTTTCTTTCATTATGTCTTCTGACTTGTATTTGTATACAAAGACTATTGATTTCTAATTCATGTTGTGTCTTACTGAATTATCTCATTGTATGTTTTTGTTGTTGATTCTCTTGGATTTTCCAGTTAAAAACTCTTATCCAAATACAGTAATAGATCTGCTTCCTCCTTTTTTATACTTTTTTTATACTTTATGGTTTCGTACTTCTAATTCCTTTTTCTTATCTAATTTTATTAAAAAAACACAGTAGTAACTGTGAGGGCCCTTGTTCCATCTGTAACATTAGCAGGAATGCTTCTTATGTGTCTTCATTAATTTTAATGCCAGTTTTTAGTTGTCATGGATGATGGATGGATGAATGGATAAAGATATAGAGATATATTTATCATGTCAACAATTCTTACTTTAATTGATGTTGTTTAAAAAAAAATAGTTGCCGGACTTGTACAACTACATTTTCTGGGTCTGGGGACATGATCATATGTTTTCTTTAAGTCTAAAAATATGATGTTATATTAACACATTTCCTAATAACAATCCATTTATTTCCAGAATAATCTTTATTTAGTCATGAAGTTTTATTATTTTAATGCGTTGCCAGATTCAGGTTGCTACCCTTTGATACAGGACTTTTATACTGATACGCGTAAGTTTCATTCAGCTGTAGTTTTCTGTTCAGTGATTGTCAGATTTTGGTATCAATGTTGTACAGACACCATATAAAGAATTTTGAAGGTTTCTTTATTTCCCTATGTCTTAGAAGAGTATAAATTGTGTGGGAACCAGATGATCTTTCATGATATGGTAAAATTCCCAGCAGGCTTGATTGATTGCCTACCCTACGTTGAACACAGTGCTTGGTCACTGGAGACAAAGAGGTGAATGAAAGATAGTGCTAGCCTTCAAGGAACTCGTGGTTTAATGGAGGTGATAAGCATGTCAATAATGTTACAAAATGGAGTAGTATATTTCTGTAATAAAATTATGTAGAGGAGGTGCCATGAGACTGTAAAGAATGGTTAAGAAAATGCCAAACTATGTGCAGTATTGGCTTGCTCATGAGGAAAGCAAGCCTAAGCCTAACCGGTATGATTTCAAAAGCACTATTTCCAACCCCCTGCCTCCAAACCTACCTTCAGCTGCTGAAATTCACTTAACTGGTCACTCTGTATTTCACATTAGAAACATTGCAAGGCTTAAAACACAGCTACTCCTGAGGAGGTGAAACACCCATTTAATTTTACACTCGGAAGGAAATGATTGATAGACATTTGTTCCTGATCATAATTTCAGTAGAGAAAAAGAAAGGCTAGAGATTGTAAAGCCCCCAGGTCCAATGATGTGAGATGAATGAGGAGGTCCCAAAAGAGAAAGAAAGTGGTGTCACTGGTAGACTTTGTTAAACTGGCTCATTTGTCTGAGTCTATTACCTCTCTCTCTTTCTTTCTCTCTCCTGTTCTGTTTCCTTGGAAATTTTTATTGAAGAATTATATACATACACAAAAGTACACAAATAAAAACTAGATAATTTGATTAATTATTACAAATTAAACACCCTCCTGTTACCATCAGCCCCTTCAACCATCTGCCAAGGGGGACACTCCTGACTATTAGTTGGCCTGATTTCCAACTTGATATAAATGAATCTTCTAGTAAATTTTTTTTGTATCTACTTTCTTTTGTTCAATATTTTGCTTGTGACATTCAGCCTTGTATAATGTGTACTGAAATTCTCAATTCAGTATAGTATTACATCATATGAATACACCACACATTATTATCCATTCTAATACTGGTAAGTGTTTAGATAGTTTCTGGTTTGGAGAGATTATGAATGCTCATACTGCTGTAAGCATTATTCATGATTTTTCATCATCCTTCTTGTGGTTATGTACCTAGGAGTAGAGTTACTAGGTCATAGGATAGGCGTATATTCAGCTTTCGTAAGTACCTCCAAACAGCTTTCCAAAGTGGTTGTACCCACCCGTTTTACACTCCCTCCAGCAATGTATGGAGTTTAGTTACTCTATGTCTTCATCAAAACTTGTTAATTCTCCTCATTATCGTTTTAGCCATTCTCTGAAAGCCACATATGAAAGTGAGTTTCACCGCTTAGTAAATCTTTGGCTAATTTTGATTAAAGGACTCATTTAAAAAATAAATAAATAAAAATATAGGAAGAAAGTTTTTAAATAGACAAAGAGTTTATTCATTCAAAGGGTAAAATCATTCTGCTGAAGCCATTTTCATTTAAATCAGTACTGGGCAAAGTCCTAATATTAGAAGGATGCACTCTTTCAGACTTTTTAAATTTTTTCCAGTTGCCGTGTTGCTACTTTATTCTGCACGCCATGTTGTAATAAATGACATCTCCAAGTATGGGGAATAATAATTGTTCTGCATAAATAATGCAAGATAATGAGCCAAAAAATAGTGTCTGAATTACGGAGAAAACAGTGGGATGAACTATCATAATTACTGGCAAAATTAAAGATATCTATCAGAAGGTCAATAATACGTAAAGAGGAATTATGCAGAACAGAGAAAGGAGACACATTTTTTTTTTTTTGAGGTTGGAGAATTCCTTGCAAACTGGTAAGTTAAAGGTTATGAAGAAGGAGTTGCAAAAATGTGCACTTTAATTGTAGGATGTCTTCTCCACCATGATCCAGGAGCTCTTTAACAAAATCTCCCCAGGTAAAAGTCAGCTCTACCCATTAAAACAAATACTGAACGCATCCTCCTTTTATACTGAGGAATGAAGAAAATGGAAATGAACAAGACACAGGCAGAGGAGTTGGAATGTTCTGAAATGGTTGCTGATGGATATTTTAATTTTTTAGTGCAAACTATCCCCAGAATGTACTCAGACATAAGGGCTAAAAAGACTGGAAAATCCTGTTTTATCTCTTCCTATTAATTCTTAAAGATAAAGTATTAAATATAAAGTAACAACGTGCACTTTCCCCTTCAACAGCACTTATCAGTGTTATACCTGTTTGTTTGTCTTTTTCCCCCATATGCTATACAGAGAATGCAGGGACCTTTGACCCTTCGCTGTCCTCTATTTGTATCTCCACTGCTTGCCATAGCACCTGAACCACTCAATAAATGTCTTAAATACACGAATGAATGAGCAAAACAAATGGGGACTGAATCCTAGTTAACACACTTTCCTTTGTCTTTTATTGACAAATCCCCAGATCTTTTCTTTCGTAGCTTATGTTTCAAACTGAAGGAGAAGGTTGAGATCTAGTCCCATTATACTAAATTTCTTGTCCACAAAGAAAATTCTTGCTGAAGGATTCCAAAGAGTGAGGGAGAGAATTAAAAGCCTACCTTTGTCCTTAAGGAAGGTCAGGAGAGGGTAAAAAGAATTTCCTAAAACTCTGAGAACAAACCCCAGAAGGAAAACCTTAATAGTAAAAGTTTCTGAGAATCACATGAGGGTATGGAGAAACAGACATAATAGAAAAGACAAAAAAAAAATTTTGAATACAGTTATTTTGAATTAACTATAAAAGACAGTCATGGGAGAAGAGAGAAAATAGGAAAGATAAAGATGTCATAATTGACTCAAAATTATATCACCATACATTGGACAAATTCTAGAATATTTTACAAAGGGGAAAAAACTTACAAGCAGTAATGCATGAGACAGGAAGGGAAGATAGATCCCTTTTAAAATGAAAACAGATTTCCTTAAAGAGGGAAGATTGGACAGATTTCTGCAGAATGTGAGTAGTAATGCTTATCACCATGAGAAGTTAGTGAAGATAAGCTTCTTGGATTTAAGCTAGATCCCTGAACCTAGGTCCTTTGCAAATTGCACAGCTGCCAATGCATCAGCTGGGTTTTATTTTAACAACATTTACAATTTCCCTTTCAGTTGAAGCAAGGCTGGGGGACCATCTGAACAGATAATGAAATAACTGTGAAAGTTCAGAGCATGCTGAACAAAACAAAATATGTTTTGCCTGATTTATGCAAACTAAACATATTGTCAAGGTTTTGAAGCAGTTAGTCCAAAATATGCACAAAATACAGCAATTTCTCAAGTAGCCTGGCAGCAGATGAATTAAATGGAAATGTGCTCTGAAATAGTTTAATCAGACTGTATAGATGTGCTGAACATTTTGATAGTTTCACAATAGAAATTCATGAATAATGCCTTTTCCTAAGGGATACCCTACCAAGTTTACCCTAAAACCACAACTCTTGATCCTTATTAATGGAGTTCTTCCATTATGGGCTGTAAGAACATGTTTATTTTTTAAACTTCTGCTAAGGAAGAAATGAAATGAAATAGCATTACTTGCTCCTTTCCCCATGGTAAACAAAAGAGATCGATGGTGGACCTCCGTTGCCGGTGCTTTCACAGGGAAAAGGTCCAGGACCTTGACTATCTGTGGAGGGTTTTTCTACCCCTCGCCCTGGCTACGGTGAAGAGGTCAATGAATTCTGCAAATATCCAAAGCCAGAGAATTCCTAAACACATTTGTACATCCTGGTGTGCAAGATCTGAAAGAAGACACAGCCTATAGAAAAATAATCTTCCAAGAGGAAAGAAAAACATGGTCTCCAGAGAAGACTCTAAAGCATTTTGAATGAATAAAAGGGTTTCTGCTTATGACAACTTCTCAATGGTTTTGTATTTCTGGAGCAAACTGTGATTCATAGGGCAAAACCTTGGTGAGGGCTGTGGCAAGCAGTGCTTAAAATAGCCTTGCCCTCCTGTCTCCTAATGTTCCCCCTCACCAGGCAGGTTCATGCACAGTCTAGCCTGTAGAAACTGAAAACAGGCAATGCCTACTCTCACTGACATCTTTAAAAGATGTGATAGAACACCCAAATAGTCATTGATTTTTCTGTAATGTCTTTGGAGCAAGCAGAGTAATCAAACTTTTGACCCAATATTATCTCAGATTTTGGTGTGAAGCGTTTCCGCTCCTATAAAAAGCAAAATGGCATCATTTCTCAAGAACTTTTAGGGCTATGGGTCAGATTTCTAAGGCCTTTGCTGTTCACCTTACCTCGCTGGATTCTGTAATAGTCACTCTAGATCTAGAGCATTAACGTTTCTTTCAGTAAATTTCTCACCAAAAACCCAAAGAATTGTTTTTCTTAGACATAATGGTGACTTACCAAACCTACTCTCCCCCTTGTCAGCCTTTCTGCTCGGTTTATTGTTAGCAATACCAGCAGCCAATTTTATTGGGGATTCTTCAGTAACTATTAAAAGGGAAGACATGGGGCACCTGGGTGGCTCAGTCAGTTAAGCATCCAACTCTTGGTTTTGGCTCAGGTCACAATCTCATGGTTTGTGAGTTCGAGCCCTCCGTTGGGCTCCACTCTGGCAATGTGGATCCTGCTTGGGATTCTCTCTGTCTCCCTGTCTCTCTGCCCCTCCCCTGTTTGCACTCTCTCACTGTCTCTCAAAATAAATAAATAAATAAACTTTAAAAAATAAATAAAAGTGAAGACAATTAGAATGTCTCACAATGCTCTCCACATAGAAATCTTTACATTTTCTCATAGTGTACTAGTGGACATGTTTTTATTCACATTCTTTATGGTGTTTTAAATTCAATTTTGTTTTTAAAAATTTAAATAGGTTATATTAAACTGTGTACAAATAAAATATTTTGTAAACATCATGGATGTCTCCCCCAGCACCAAATAGGAAATTTTAGTCTGGGAGGAAGGACTGACTAATAATACTGTTATTTTACAAATGTAGAAGTGTGTAAAAGGAGGAATTTGATGGATATGTATAGCTTTGCCTCATAGTTAATGGCCTATAACTTAATGCCAGATTCATAGCCTTTGAATTTCATCCTTAAAACATGCTGCCCTTTCTAACTCAAAGTGGGAAAAAAATCTTGCCATTATTCTATTTGTAGGCAAGTGAAATGTATTATCCTTTAAGAAAAATGAAAAAAATTTAAATGCCAGGACTTACCATCCTGTATGCAACAAAAATATTATATAATTTCTTTAATAATGTCAAGATTTTTTTTCCCTGACAATCAACTTGCTAAATTTAAATCTGTTACTCCTACTAAGATACACCAAGACTCACACCAGGTCCAATACTTCTTGTACCTTAGGAGAGAATCTGGTTTGGAATAGTTATATAGGGGGCAGCAACCCTCGTTCCCCTCCCCCCTTGACTTGCTCTGTGACCTTGAGAATATCACTTGAACTTCCTAGGACTCACCTGGAAAATGCATAGTCATACCTCCTTCACACATCGCTATTTTAAGGACAAAGTAATATGAACTAACACTGTGCCATGCCAAGTGGGTGGAAAAATCTTTTAGGTAATAATGATGTAAGTTTTCAAATTAACCGATATTGAGTGAACATAGTTTATGATGTTTTTTTAGAAACTATCTGCTTTACCTTCTTAATGCTGATCATTAGGATGTACATTTCCCTTCATTAGCCTAAAATAAAATTCTTCCTCTCCTGCCCCTCCCGATGTGCTCCATAGTACACCTAACTGTGTACCAAGAGACCGTGTGGTTAGTGACTTCCCTTTCATTGCCCACATTTAATCACCAAGGTTGCCAGTGCTTTCATTCATGGTTCACTTCTTTTCCACCTTATCTTCCAGTTTAGACCCTCCCGGTCTCACGTGTAAACAACACGTTCAAATCCAGGCTAGACTCCTTACCGGCAGCATGGACCATTCTTCTGTGTCTCAGATTCCCCAACTATAGAATGGTGAGAGAGTAAAACCCAGGAGGAGAAAGTAAGACTCACCCTGGTAACTCTCGGGCTGTAATAACAGACAAAGTCAGAGACAAAGCCAACACAAAACAATGATTCTTCCGAGGTCAGCTACAGCCACAAAATGTCTTGCCTCCTTTCTTTGGAATAGTGATTGCTCTCGTATCAACAACTTCCCCGGCCCCACTTTGTTCCTGAAAAAAGATTGCTGAACTACCTTCACTGCATGGCAGCAACAGCCAGGCAACAGAACAGGAATGGCCTCCGTTCCTTAGCTCATCTTCACTGTCATTCAGCCACACCCAAACCCTGCAAAAAGCTCCCTACCTCCCCCCTCTTCCCAAGACTCTCCATGACTTCCCATGAGGTAGGCTCTCCCTTGTTGCAGCAAGTTGAATAACCCTACCTTGTGGGACTCATTGTCCCGGGTGTGTTTCTAATTGTCTCTATTACTTGGGATCTATCAATAGGAATAACATCATTCCCTTAAGGATGCTGAGAGAATTTAGTGAGATGATGCATGCAAAGCAAAGATAGGTGGCACATAGTAAGCACCGAATAAATTCTAGCTGCTCTTTTTGTTACTGTTATCACCGGAATTATTATAATGCCCTCCTTACTGGTGTCTGCCATCAGCCTCTCCCTCCCAAACTACCCTGCATGGGGCTTCAAATTATTCTCATCCATTTATACCCCTGTTGTGAAATTTTCAGTGTTTCTCCATTGCTGTCAAATAAAGTCTAAACTTAGTCTAATATCCAGCCCCTGCTATATGGACAATAATGACACTCGTCTTCGTGTTGTCCTACAAGGAGCCTCCTTTCCAGGAGGGTGGTGTTTTCCTGGCTCCCAAAGTAGGGCTTATGTGTGGCCTGCACACTTTTACTCAAGGCAAATTCCCATCTTGTGGTGGCCCCCTGACTTCCTTCCCAACTCGCCCAATACTGCTCACCCTTCAGCCCGCTGCAAAGCCCTCCTCCTCCAGCATGGACCCTCCTTGAGCTCTCATCCCCTCTGAACCACACAGAGCCTTGCTGTTTATTCTACAGAGTTGTCGCATTTTGTGGTTAATTGACATGGTTACTGTAGTGTGCTCTGGTTGGATGGGGGCTGGCGGCGGGGGTGGTGAAAGAATTCACCCAGGGCAGAATAAAGAGATGGAAGTTTAGTGAAAACACTGTATGCTGTAAAGGAGCGGTGGGCAGGATAGCAAAGGAGAAGCTGTCTGCCCTGACAGCGGTGCTGAGGGACTCTACTTCTAGGGTGGAGTGAGGGACTATGGGAAAGTATGGGATTTTCCCTCTTTTGATAATCTTAGGAACTGTGCCTGGTTGTTAAGTAGCCCACTGGTCAGTTAGGGTCTATGGCTGTTTTGAGGTGGGTCACTTAGTGAGCCTGTTTTCATCAGCTCGGTGGTCACTGTGGGCCCTTTTGCCTTGCTCAGGTCTCCAGTGCTCAAGCCTGTGGCCTAAAAGTGGCCTCCACAGTTAACTCTTCTCACAAATATGTTTTTATCTAGATTGTAAGCCCCCAGCAATAACTGGATTATGTATCTCTTTGTATTATAAATAATTTTGTCATAATAAATTATATCCTTTTAATAAATAGCTTCACAAATCAACCTTTCCCTGAATAATATATTTATTCCATAAACTCCTTTCCGATTAATTTGCACAACGAATTTCTCCAAACATGTGGGCCTTCCAGGTGAACTCCTCAAACATGTTCAGGGTGGGATTTTCAACTCCAGACTTCAAAACAAACACATAATTTGCACATAATCACATTGCCTTTATCTGTGTCTCTGTTGCAAAATCCTTGCTAGAAATCCTTGCCTGGATCCAACCTATGATTTGTTTTTGCTCTGTGGTGGTTTCCCTTTAAATTTTCAATTCTTTTACTTTATGAAATAGCATCATTGTGAATTTTGTAATTAATTCTAATTCTGTCCCCCAAATTAAATTAATGTTATTTTCTTTACTTCCTGAAGCTTTCAAAACTGTTCAACTTATCCTCTCTAAATTTATAACCTCACTTTTGATTCCCTCTATCAGATCTTTTTTTTTTGTCAGATCATTTTATAACAGTCTTTCACTTCACTCATTCTGATTTATTCAGACAGAACATCCTATTTTCCTTAAGCTCATTGGTTTTGTTACTTTCTTCTCAACATTTCCTTGGAGACTCTCCTGCTACCAAGTCCATGGCATGTTTCCATTCTTACTCATTCTTGTCATACAAGCCAAATGTATTCTTTTCTAACCTCCTCGAAAAGAACTATAATCTACTAAGGTTTCATTATGATATTCTTTAGCATGTTCTAGCATTCTTTGCCTAGAGATTTAAATGCCCTTATCCAATGAATTAGGATTATATTTTCTTCCACAATTTTCATTTATCAAAGACAATATTTGCTAAGAGGCAAAATAAAGAGGTTAGTCGCTTTGTCTTCTTATGACTTGCTTTTAACCATGAGTATTCATTGACACCCCCCCTTCATATTCTTATCTGGTGCCAAGAACCATCATCCTGGTTCCTGTGTACTCATGAGGGGTGCTGTTAAGGATTGCTGAGCTTTTCTGTGAAATCTTTCCATCTGCTTTTTAAAACTACTGAATAAATATGTAGTATTTATTAATAATAGGACAAATTATTAGTCCTATTATTATTCTGTTAGTCTTCTAACATATGACTAAAGAAGATCTGCAAACACTTGTTGTGGAGGGGACAATAAATTTAGATGTAAAGACCTAAAATTGGAGTCCTGGCTTCAACCCCTTACAGCCAGATGACCTTGGATGACATTTAGCTGCTCTGAGTCTCAGTTTCTTCCCTGGAGCTGAGATAATACAGATAACCCTCAAGCAATGCAGGGGTTAGGGGTGCCGACCCCTGTGCAGTCAAAATCTGCATATAACTTTTGATTTCCCCCCAAATTAATTACTAATTGCCTATGGTTGACAGGAAGCCTTACTGATAACATAAACAGTTAACACATATTCTATATATTATATGTATTATGTACTGTATCCTTACAATAATGTAAGCTAAAGAAAAAATGTTGTTAAGGAGGGGACACCTGGGTGGCTCAGTCGGTTAAGCTTCTGCCTCTTGATTTCAGTTTAGGTCGTGATTTTGCGGTTTGTGAGATTGAGTCCCACATTGGGCTCTGCACTCAGTGTGGAGCCTACTTGGGATTTTCTCTGTCTCTCCCTCTACTGCTCTCCCACTCACACTCTCTCTCTAAATAAATAAATAAATAAACTTAAAAAAAAAGAAAATCATAAGGAAAATGCATTTATAGTACTATATTGTATTAAAAAAAAACCCTCATATAAGTGGACCTGTGCAGCTCAAACCTATGTTGTTCACGGGTTAACTATACTAAGTACATAATACAGCAGTTTAAATTTTATGTAAGTGTGAAGTATCAGAATCTGTTGAAGAATGTAAAGCTAATGATCTGTATTTTTACCCATCCCAAGTCAGTTTCTACACTCTACTAAACTGATTACTCCGTAAAACACACGCACGTGCACACACACACACACACACACACACACACTGAGCCCCACTATGCATGGAACTGGAAAAACTAGACAGTGATTAGTAAAATGTAGCCCATGAAATTTACCTCTTATAAGCAGTCATGGATATCTCTTTACAACAACAGTAGAATTTGTTGCTTTTATAACAAAAATGAAAGGAACCAAAAGCAAGAGAAGAGAAGTCATGAGTCATCTTTTCCTCTTGTTTCTTCCTCGGTGCTCCCCCCTCCATCTAGTCAGTTACCAAGTCCAGGGGCTAACGTGGCATCCACCTCCTAAATGTATCTCACATTCATCCCCTCCCCTCTGTGTTCATCCTCACTTATCCCGCACGAGATCTCATCTGAGGCTACTGCACCTGTCTGCTAACCAGTCTGTCTACACCATTTTTGCCTAGTTCCAATCCATTTGCCAATCTGATGGAGTCACCATCCTCCATGAAACTCTATGGGGACTTCCCAGGTCATTGTAAAGGGTCTTTCTTCAGGGAATAGTTGTGTGCTCCTGTGCCTGCTGCCCTTTCTCGTCTAGCAAGACTGGTAGCTTTGCTCTTGTGGCACTTGCCATATTCTGTATTGTCTGCTGGTTAATTGTGCATTTGCCTTATGTTCCCTCCAGTCTGATGAGTTCCCTGGTGGGGAGGACTAACGCCACGCACATGGCAAGTGTTTGGTGTCTCTGTATTGAACGATGGGCAGAGACAAGTTGCAAAGATAAGACACAGACATAAAAATGTGGAGAATGACTTAGAGGCAATATTTACTGATTACGTACTGCAGGCAGTTAATGTAAGTACTGCATGGGGTGTTCTTGTCTTGCTTGCAGAGTAGCAAGCACATTCAACATCTCTCACTTACTTTCTTTCCACTTCTACCACCAAGCACCATCATCTATCATTTGAACAATTCAGTCTCTTTCTGCTTCCCTCCTGCCACCCTGCCTGCTACCTACTACTGGATTCAATCTCCAATAGCAGCCACAGTGATCTTTTTTAAGTAACTATAAATCAGATTACATCACTGCCCTGTTTAGAACTCTTTCATGAGTTTCTTTCACACTTAGAATAAGGTCCAAAGTTAGTACAGAGTCCTCCAAATTCAGACACTTCTTTAGTTCTCTGGCCTCTAGCTCTTCTGTGTGACTGCTATTGTTTTCCCATGTCCTAGATACTTCCTGTCATTCACATCTCACCTTCAATACCCCCACCCCATTTTCTCAAGCACCCAAAGACTCTTTGGGTGGCAGTTATCACTGTGGGTAACTTCTGGCTTATTTATTTATGTGTACATGGCCTGTCTTCCACTGTGCCCAGGCCCTCTCGCTAGAGAATGGCAACCTGTCCATCTGGCTCATCACCAATTTCCAGGTGCCTAGATCGGTACCTGGCTCCTGAAAAGCAGGTGGCAAATATTTGTTGACTCCCTCGTATCCTGAGCAAGTCGTTTTGCAAATCCTTCCTCTCTGCTTTCACGAACATACCTTCTGCCTCAGAAGATATCTCTGTAACTTAGGAACCTCTTTTACTACCTGTGTTTGCTCAGCATTTATGATCCGGCAGATAGCAAGAAAGAGAAAGCCATCATGAGTCATGCTGTGCAATTTCGAGTACCTTGAGAGCAGGTGATATTTTTCACAGTGTCAGCTGCAATTCTTTGCAAGTGCTTCCCTGTTGCCATGGTAAAGGCTTTATGAAGCAAATCCAGCCAAAGAGAAAGAAGCAGGTTCTCCACTGTTCCTGAAATCTCTGCACAGGCACCATCCCCGAAACGGGCCCAGCAAAGGACCTTGCTCGTGGTAGGCCCCCTGTTAGTGTTGATCTCAGTTGAGTTGAGACTTTGACACCTGATATTCTGCTTCCAAAACCCCTTGCCAAATGCACAGTTCCAGGATTTCAGAAAGGAAGGCGATATTCTTTGTTGGAGACTGAATTCTCAAAAGGCAAACACCCATAATTTTTTCCACCCCTAATAATAATTACAGCTCACATGTATTAAGCACTTACTTTCATTGTCTCATTTAATTAAAAAAAAACCATCAAGGTGGCAGATATAATTAGTTACATTTTACAAATGAAGAAACCGAGGCTCAAAGAAGTAAATTATTACAGAGAACACAAATATAAAACCAGAAGAAAGCCCAGATGTTGCCATGGGGCCCATTGACTTTCTTTTCACCTCTAGGGGTTCCTGCATCACTTCTTTACGGACCCCAAGGGAGCCTCCATCTTGTAGCTGGTCATGGTTAGTGATCAAAATGCAGCTACATTTTTGTCTCCCGCTGGTCCTCTGAGCTCTATGCAATAGAAGTGATATTCCTCTTCTCGCATAACTTTTCTGCTCACTCAGTGTAGCCACTTCATGGGGCAGTCTTAATTGAGACATCTGAATGTATACAGTCCAAGGGATTAGTTGAAACTCAGAAAGTTGCTTGAATCTGTTCTCTGGCCTTGGCTTGCTTTGGGCCACCTTGGCTTCGCCCCTTTCTTGTGTCCATCCCCCTCAGATGGGTAGGGAGGCAAGGAAATAAGTGTTCTTACTTGAACCATGGCTCCTGAAAACCAGCTCCATGCTCCCTGGCCTGGCAGATGTTTAAAAGTTGACTCTCTTGCACCATGTGCCCATGAGTCTTTGGAGGACCCCTACTGAATCTTCCTGTCCCATGCCTTGGCCCTCCCGCAGTGGCCCACTGGTCACTTCCTAGGCTTTCCTCATCTGCCAGACATCCTGTAGTGTACTGCAGACCATGGCTGCTGAGGTACTCTTGCCCCTGAGACAGGCCTGGTGGGTGGTATCTAAGAAAACCCAACAACTCTCTCTCTACTTGGACCATAGGCACAGTCACGTCCTCTGTCCCTCAGAGCTCTGCAAGTGCCCATCTCAAAACAGCAGTCTGTGGTCATAAGACCAAAGCAGGGAGTCTGCCCTTCTCTAGATATCCTGGGTATCCCAGTTGCAGAGTCAGCCCATCCCCTACTAGACCTGCAGTGAAAAAATAGCGACCCCCCGAGATGAGAAAAGAAGATGGAGATCCAGGGCAAGCCTCTTCTAGCGAGCCTCTTCATAACCACCCTTCTCTCTCTCCTACGCTCTGTTTCTACTCTGATAGTATATACATAACATAAATATTTACCATTTTAACTTTTTTTTAAGTGTACAGTTCTTGTGGCAAAAAGTATATTAATGCTGTTGAGCAACCATCACACCATCCATCTCCAGAAATTTTCATCTTCCTGAATTGAAACTCTGTACCCATTCCCGCCTCCCCACAGCTCCTGGCAGCCATCATTCTACTTTTTGTCTATGACTCTGACTACTCTCTGCACTCATATAAGTGGAATCCTACAATAGTTATCCCTTTGTGAATGGCTGATTTCACTTAATATACTATCTCCAAACTTCATCCAGGTTGTAGCATGTGTCAAAATTTCATCTTTTTTTGAGGCCAAATAATATTCCATTATATCTATGTACCACATTTTCTTTATCCTTTTATCCATTGATGGACATCTTGGTTGCTCCCACCTCTTGGCTATTGTGAATAATGCTACAATGAATATGGGTGTACAAATATCTAAATCTCTGCTTTCACTTCTTTTGGGTGTATGCCCAGAAGTGTAATTGGTGGATCATATGGTAATTCTGTTTTTAACTTTTTGAGGACTCATGGTAGTACCTCATGGTGTTATCCATGGTGGCCACACCATTTTACATTCCCACCAACAGTGCACAGAGTTCCAGTTTCTCCACATCCTATTCAGTAATTATTTTCTGTTTATTTTTAATGTGATAGCCATCCTAATGAATGTAAAGTAGTATTTCACTGTAGTTTTCATTTCATTTCCCTAATGACTAGTGATGTTCTCATGTGCTTATTGGCCATTTGTATGTCTTTGGAGAAGTATCTATTCAAACCCTTCCCCCATTTTTAAATTGGGTTATTTTTATTTTTGTGGTTGTTGAGCGGTAGAAGTTCTTTATATATTCTGAACGTCAGTCCCTTATCAGATACAAGCATCCCTTGGAGCTATTGCAGATTCATTTCCGGACCACTGCAATAAAATGAATAGCACAATAAAGCAAATCACATGAATTTTTTGGGTTTCCCAGTGCATATAAAAGTTATGTTTACACTATATTGTAGTCTATTAAATGTGCACAGCCTTATGTCTAAAAAACTGATGTGCATACTTTAAAAATACTTTATTAAAAATGCAAACCATCATCTGAGCGTTCAGTGAGTCATAGTCACTGATCACAGATCATCATAACAAATATAATAATAATGAAAAAGTTTGAGATATTTTGAGAATTATCAAAATGTGACAGAGACATGAAGTGAGCAAATCTGTTGGAAAAATGATGCTGACAGACTCAGTCCACTCAGGGTTACCACAAACCTTCCATTTGTAAAAAAGCACAGTATCTATGAAGCGCAAGAAAGCAAGGATACTTTTATGTGATTTGCAAATATTTTCTCCTGTTCCATGGATGGTCTCTTCAATCTGTTGACAGTGTTCTTTGATACACAGAAATTTTTTTTAATTTTGATGTAGCCCATCTCATCTATTTTTTTCTTTTGTTGTCAGTGCTTTTGGTGCCCTATCTAAGAATTTATTACCAAATCCAAGGTCACAAAGATCTTTCCCTATGTTTTCTTCCAAGAGTTTTACAGTTTTAGCTCTCATTTTTAGGTCTCAATCCATTTTTGAGTTAAGTTTTGTATATGGTAAGGTAGCTGACTCCTTTTTAAAGGTTTTTTTTTTAATGTTTATTTTATTTTTAAAAAGAGAATGTGTATGCATGCAAGTGAGGGAGGGGCAGAGAAAGAGGGAGAGAAAGAGAATCCCAAGCAGGCTCTATATTTAGTGCAGAGCCTGACACGGGGCTTGATCTCACAACCATAAGATCGTGACCTGAGCTGCAATCAAGTGTTGGATGCTTAACTGACTAAGCCACCCAGACACCCCAACCCTTTTTAAACCTTTGATCTGCTATGGATCAGGGGTTTTGTTTAGAAATCTCATACGCAGGTTTTCCTTACACTTTTTCCAGTATTTATCATATTGATACTTTAGTCAGAGCTGAGTCAGAAGAATCTAAACCTAACATCTGTATGGTAGGAATACAGGAAGTAAACACTACGTTATCAGCTGTTCCCCAGTTGGATTCCATGTGGCAGAAATCCTACTAGGACAGCAGGTCTACACTTGGAGTTTCCTATCCTAAGAAAAGTGAAAACAGTGTAAAATTTTTGGTATCTATGAACAATAAGGAAAGGCAAAAGGAGTATTCAACTTAAAGAGGAGAAGACTTGAGAGGTGATAAGAATAGTTTGCAAGCATATGACAAGGGTTGCAGACAGCTGTTCCCTTACTTCACTGAGGAAAGAATAAAAGGAAATAAGTTTAAATTGAAGCATGAGGGATTAATTTAGATATTTCCTGAGAATGTGTATCTAGGTTACCGAAGATGGTAAATTTCTTTCTTTGGAGATTTTTCTTTTTAAAGAAAATAAAGAATGAGTGGGGGTGGGGTGAAATAAAGGGCTTCTTAAAGTCTCTTCCTATTGGGAAATGATATTGCGGGGGGGAAAAAATACATGATTTGAAAGGAATTAATTTCCTTATCTGACTAGTTAGTAATTCTGAACACTAAGAATTAAAACCTAAAGCGCTCTCAGATATAACTTCCACATATGTTGCTGACTATTCCCTTTATACAATTCCTGTGCCATTTATGACAACTAAAATGTAAGCAACAAAAATAGCATCTTTGTGTTACTTTCGCTTTTTCATTCTCTGCCATATTTGTTTCATACTTGAGCATTGCTATTAGAGTCCCCTGTTAGCTGATCACTGTAGCAAAGGGAACCTGGCTTAAATATCTATAACACCCGAGAACCCAAGAATCGGGTTTTTTTAGAATATATCACCTGATTCAGCAGAGAAAGATTGACCTTTGTATCATAGCTGAATGTGAGGGAAGCTGAATGATAGTAATTTTTTTTTTTTTGCATATCTGAACACATACCAATGACTCAGGAGAAGAAGGGAGAGGGAGAGGAGGAACTTGGATGTATCTTGGGAGTCATTTCAGCATTGAGATTTTTTCCACAGGGAATTCATTAACTAAGCACACGTGAGCTGACCTAATAACGGCAGCATTCTCAGGCCTCTTTTTTTTTTCTTCGAAAATTCAAGGAATCCTCACTGACGTTGCACTTAGGATGTTTGTCTTCCCAGTCCGGGACCAACCATATCACTGCACTATTACTACTTCCTTCCTTACTAACGGGAAAAGTGAAGCTGTCAGATGTTGCAGAGTTATAGTTGGCTTTTCCCCTGTAGCTCATCCCTGGCTCTAACCTTTCCTTGCCAGTCTAGCCTCATCACCCACCATTCCCCCACTCTGTCTCAGCCCAAGCCCCTCCCCCTAAACAGAAATCCTCAAGGCCAGCCACATGGCACTATGTATCCTTTCTTCTGGGCACGTTGTGCTCTCTCGTGTGGCCATTGCTTTGCCCTGAACACATAGTGATTTTATCGTTCAGGCTCTTCAAAGCTTTTCTACTTCTTGAGCTTAATCCAGGAAGAGTATCAAGGGTTTCCCCCATCACGGAAGTCAACACCATGTAGTTGTCCGTGTATGTGGCAGCCCCAACATTCTCTACACTCCTACTAAGCTTCTCAGTGAAAGGAATGTGGCCTGCTCACTCTTGAAGCCCTTGCATCTGGCATATATAAATGTTGTTAGTAATTAAATGAATAAATCATTATCCCAACAGTAGCTAGAATTTCTGAAGCATTTAAACAGGTATTTGTAGCTATTGGATTGTTTTAAGTCAGGAAACAAAATCTACCCTTTAAAATACATCACAGAGGGTTGCCTGGGTATCATAATGGTTGAGCGTCCAACTCTTGGTTTCATCCCAGGTCACAATCTCATGGTTCCTGAGTTCAAGACCCTTGTCAGGCTCTGCACTGACGGCAGAGACCCTGCTTGGGATTCTCTCTCTCTCCCTCTCTCTCTGCCTCTCTCCTTCCCATGCTCGCTCTCTCTCTCTCTCTCTCTCTCTCTCTTTTTCAAAAATAAATAAACATTTTAAAAAGTTTAAATACACCATAGAGATCTTTTAAACCTTTATACTCTACAATGGTAAAAAATTCCAACCAAATAGTTCCTTAGCCGTGATCTTAGGAGAAATGAGTAAATTAAGGACACGTGAGGAAAACACATTTAACTGCTACACAGCACCTAAGAATTGTGAATAGATCCTAACCTCCAATTATTTATTGATTGATTCACTTAGTCATTCAGCAAGCATTGATGAATACCTACTTGATATTTACAAATAGATTACAGTGCCAACACTGGCGATATAAAGCCATAGAAAGGCCTTATTTCTTACTCACGTTCTGTTCTGTGCATTCAAAATCCAATAGATATTGTTCTTCCTTCAACAAAATATCTTTTTAAGGGGCGCCTGAGTGGCTCAGTCGGTTAAGCGGCCGACTTCGGCTCAGGTCATGATCTCGCGCTCCGTGAGTTCAAGCCCTGCGTCGGGCTCTGTGCTGACAGCTCAGAGCCTGGAGCCTGCTTTGGATTCTTTGTCTCCCTCTCTCTCTGGCCCTCCCCCCCGTTCATGCTCTGTCTCTCTCTGTCTCAAAAATAAATAAACTTAAAAAAAATTTTTTTAAGTATCTTTTTAATTGCAACCATATAGAAAAAGAAAGAGTTGATGTAAGGAATAATATGAAATATGTGACCGATGAACAAGGTCAAAATATAAAGTTTATTTTTAACCAGTTCTCTCAGGACTCAGCTTAAGGATTGATTTTTGAAAAAATATAATCAAAGTTATTACAAAATTGTTGATTATATTCTCTGTGCTGTATTTTTTGTTCCTGTAACTTATTTTATACCTGGAAGTTTGTACCTCTTAACTCCCTTCTACTTATTTTACCCATCCCCCTCTGCCACTAATCACCAGTTTGTTCTCTGTATTTAAGAGTCTGTTTCTATTTTTGTTTTTGTATGTTTCTACACTCATTTTTCTTGTTTTTTGAGATTCCACATATAAGTGAAATCCTGTGGTATTTGTCTTTCTCAGTCACTTAGAATAACCCTCTACCTACCTACCTACCCTCTAGGTAGGGCCATGTCGTTTCAAATGGCAAGATCTCATTCTTTTTTATCTCTGAGTAATATTCCAGTGTGTGTGTGTGTGTGTGTGTGTGTGTGTGTGTGTGTGTACCACATCTTTTTTTTTCGTTCATCTCTTGATGGACACTTAGGTTGCTTCCCTATTGTATAGCGATAGATGGTAACTATGTTTCTTCTGGTGAGCATTTCATAGTAAATATGATTGTTGAGTCATTATGTCATACAACTGAAATTAATATATGTCAACCATAATTCAATTTTAAAAAAAAGAAAAAATATCAAAATGTATTCAGGGCCTTAAATTATTACAGTATCTTGTTAACTAATGTGATGTAAGTATATGGGAAATTAACCTAGTTTTTACAGTATTTCAGTATGATTTTCTATTTGGTCTAATATCCTGAGTGCTTGGATTGTTATAGTAATAAGCATCTTAGAAGTACTTATGCATATTTTCATCAATAAGAAATGGATTAATGCCCATGCTCTGAGACCATTTATCATATGGCCCTAGCAGAGAAGTTGGCAGGAGTTCCTAGATTTTTTTTTTTTTTTTGATGTACGTATTTGATTAGACCAGCTCTCCTGATCTCCTAGGATTTTGTTTGAGAAAGGACAGATTTACGCCTGCAGGGTTTCAGCATTTATCCAATTTTAAAACCCTGGACATGTTACAAAACAGCACATGGGCTTCCATCTGTTAGCTCTTTCTATGGATCTATTTTTTGGAAGGATTGAAAGGATTTATTATGCTAAAAATATATTCTATTCTATAGTTCTCAAGCCAAGATAAGATCATTCATTTTCCAAACCCTCTAAGAATGAGGATGCTATATTCACCCATTCCTAATACTTTAAGCCTAGAAAGTCCCTAGTACTACTTTGAGCAAAAGTCTCAAAGTAAAATGTAAACTGGTAATAATGCTCGTGCCTTTTCTCTTCTAGCACTCAAAGAAAGCTTGACACTTTAGATAGCTTGAAAATAGCACATTAGAGTTCTTGTTTCTGTCTCGTTCAGAATACTGTAATAAGATCTTATTAAACATAAATGCACGGGTGCCATACCTGCACGAATTCCTGATCTCCGGGGTAATGATCTCTGTTCAACTCTAACTTTGAGGCCCCTTGAGGCAAGCTTCCTCCTGCAACTCATTGTCACTTCATTTGCCTCCTCATGGTTCTGCCCAGAGAAGATTTTGAATATTTGCCCTTAAAGACTAAATTTTACTGCTGAAAAGTGAAATGAAGAGTCAAGCCGGTAATTTATTTGCCCGGAAGTATTCCCCAAACTTAAGGATGTGGGAGGCCTGAATTATTGTTACTAACGACAGTCTTACAGTACTTATGTACACGGACATGCTCACAAAATACATTATGTATGTAATCAGATTCAGTAGTTATCCAACTCTGCACATTACTTTGGAAAAACAGCCTACCACAGATACAACTTCGTCAGTAAATGGGCCCAACTGAAATCTTCAGAATGAACAGAAACTTACTAATATTGTCACAGTGGTGTTCTCTGATGCAGTGCTAAAACAGCCCTGGTATAAAGAGTCTATGGAATAATAATGAAGAAGAATGAATATTTTCACAGTTCATAATTTCCAAAGACATTTTAAAAGAATATTTTCTCATAAATCCTCACAACTCTCTAGGAAGGATCTTGTTTTTTACCACTTTCCCGATGGGGGAAGTGAGAATTATAGAAATGAGGTAACTTGCCTCAGGTCACATTACTAATAAATGTGGGTCAGAACGACAACCCAGATTTGGCACTTCTAAATTGCACGTTCTTTCTACTTTGAACAGTCCAAATATTAGCTCCTAATATACTGTTCTATTTGGCTTTGTAAACCCTTCCCCAGGACTTGATGATTTAAAACAAACAAAGCAAAAATAAATATATCTGTCTGAAATGAAAATGTCTTAATAAATCTTTGTAGGTGACTGGCCTTTTAACCACTGGTACAGGTGGCTATGTTTATATAAATATTGTGAGACAGTGAGAAATCGTGTCAAGAATTCTTATTCTTTGTTACAGTAATAACAAGGTAAGGGTAATAGGAAGAGAAAGAGAGATGGAAAAAAACTGCTGCCTAAAACAAAACAAAAAAAGCCTAGTTATTCCATAATTGGTTGCTCAAAATTGCTACTCTTTGTCAACTGAGAATATCCAGTGTTGTTCAAAACCGTATTTCTTCTGCTGTTCACTATTTCTTCTGCTTTTAGTGTAACACAACCCACTCCATCATAGTCTCTTTGCCTTCAAATGACATACTCCCACACATGTTGCTATAACCGTAGAAATTCTTAGAGCTGAAAGATGTCTTTATAGATATTTGCCAAAAAGGAAGGGAGGGAGGGAAGGAGACTTCAGCTTTCCTGTTCAGAAGGTAACACAAAAATAGGTTATCCTCACATGTGAAAATATGCTCACTCACCCATAGGGCCTGCTCATCGAGATGTGACTATTCAAAGAGAACCGCATAGGGCCATTCAAAACCCATGCTAGTGCTACTTCACACCGAAAAATAAGGACCCTTGGGACATTGTGTACTAAATAGAGTAAGCCACCCTCACCCATGTAAGAACTACTTGTCAAGTTCTCATTACTACCCATCCCACCCATTCCAGAAGTAACTTCTTCCATGTTTCATTTAATCTCCTAAATCCAGATGCATGGTAACTTTACATCTTAATATCTACTGATTGTTTTTCTTGGTTATGGACTATTTGTCTGTCAGCGTTTGTGTGTACTTGGGCAGGCATCTGGCTTGGTGGCAGGTAGGCATGCATGCCTCTGTCCTCTGCGTCATACCACAGCTGAGAATCAGTGCCTGGCCTCTCAGTGTTTCGGACACTATTTGAATCTCATCCAGACATTTTTTTTCTTTGCTTTGCGACACCAGGCAAAGGAAAGCAATGAAAATTTCGGAGCCACTCTGTATGCTCTCCAGGAGCCAGACAAAGGACTTGATCGCTCACAGCAGTAGAAGTACCTATGGTATCAGCATTTCCATGTACTTGTTCCCCTAGGCCCAACTCCCACAGAGTGACATAGATGAGTGGGTGACACCTGGATTGCATTATAGTAGAGGAAAACTACGTTTAAGGATCCCAAATCTTTTGTAGTGAACAGTAAGCAAACTTACCCTTTGCTCTGAAGGGAAATACTGTCTCTGTCTTCCAAGGATATTTGCTATCCAAACATCCTTGGAGAAGTAGTCCAAACAAAGGCAGCCCTGCCTCTGTTCATAGACATGCAGAAACTCAAGAGACCCTTGGAGAATTGTTTCTCAACAGTAGGTAGAGAAGTTGTTGGTGGAAAGGGAAATATTGATTACCATAAAAGATAAATAATTAATGGCAAGTTTCTAGAAGGAGTTGAAAGAGCTAGAATTAAGAATAATGAAGGAACCACTGGTTTGGGAAAGGAGAAGAGATGGTTTGTATCTCTTAGGAGACAGATATGATAGAGCCAGAGAAGAATAGGTATATTGTGGTAAAATATTAAGGAAGAGAGGTGGAAAGCGGCAGGAACTTTGATCAGAATGCCCTTATCTTGGGAGGTAAGGAAGAGAGGAGGCCAACTGTGAAGACCTACCCAGGGTGGATCAAGGCTGAGGGGAGGGGGAAGGTGAGATGAAGAAGATACAAAAAAGTTTCATAGATTTTAGATAGCTGCTGTGGAGCACGTGACATGCTGCCAACAAGGAATGAATAACAGGGCTGCTGGAAGTAGTGAGGGTCCAGCCAAGGAGAGAGAAACTGTGGGACTTCTTAGTAGGGCAGATCAGAACGGTTGGTGTCTTTGACCTGCAGCTCCGCTTTATGAAAGAGGAACAGAAGCAGATGGTAGAAATTATTTAGGGTGGGAGTGGCGGAAGGTCTGGCGAGGGGAAGAACAATGTATAAGTAAATCAAAATTAGTGTCAAAGACAAGGAGCCGTCCATCAGAAGTATGGAAGGACAAGAGCTAGAAGGTAAAAAGGTTGTGGTGCAAAGAAGGAGTATGAACTTTGACGGAGGAGCAATTCTAAATAAGAGGGGGCTTTAGGAGTGGCTGGTTAAAGTAGAGTTCAGATGAAACCATCTAGAGATGAGGAAGCTAATAAGGAACTGCACATTTGGGAGGAAAAGCCTGTCCATCAGTTGAATTATTATGAAGGCAGAAGAAAACTGGGTGAACAACGAAGGGATCCACCATCACTTCCCCTTAATTTTGTGTCTTTTCTTAAAAAAAAAAAAAAAAAAAAAAAAAAACAAGGTTTTTAAAGCAATGCTAAACTGAGAAAGACATACTTGTGGCCTTGTGAGTCATTCAGTTTTCTGTATAGTTATTTCTAATTATCTATATATTTATACCTCTGTGTGAGACAGCTTTGTAAAATGTTTATTTATTTATTTTGAGAGACAGAGACAGAGAGAGAGAGAGAGAGAGAGAGAGAGAGAGAGAGAGAATCCCAAGCAGGCTCTGTGCTGTCAGCACAGAGCCCAATGTGGGCCTCAATCTCACAAACCGTGATGAGATCATGACCTGAGCCAAAATCAAGAGTCAGATGTTTAACTGACTGAGCGGCACAGGTGCCCCTGTGTGAGACATGTTTTAACCTGTACGGGAATCATGTATCCTAAATTTTAAACATTGCATCGATCCATTAGCATCCTTAAGTTTCTCCCTCTATTGGATGTCCAAGCAGCAAATTATTTCATGATAATGATAAGGAAAGATGGCATGAAGAGACATCTGACCCTGCAGTTACATACTATGAGGTGATTCTAGAATTTTAATTAGCAAGATGTTTGGAGGAACATTGGTAGAAGAAGAAGGAAGAAATTCACTGGAGAAAACAACATCTGGAGTAGGCAGAGCATGAATTTGGATTAGATCTGAAGAGATCAGAGGACCAGCCTTAACACTACCTCCTGGGAAACACTATTCTGAGGGACTCGTGATCAAACCCAACTTGATCATGGAACTCACAAAATAACTGAAAGTTTTTGATACCTACCGCAACCAAACAAAAATTCCTTGCCGGACGTCCTCAGACACATACTCCAAGCCAGTCCTGGAACAGTCTTCCAAGGAGCTGTGACTTTCCTAAGACGTCTTCAGTCTGCCATTTGGTTCAGGACTAGTGAGGTGAGCTCCATGGCCAGAATACTGCTGGACCCAAACTAGTCGTGCCTTTCTAAGTAGGACACAAGGCCAGGTGCCCCCACAGATATTTTAGGGAAATCATTACTATGATGACTGTAGAAAAAAATTAATCACCATCTTTGAGTATAATTCAGGGAGTCACGCCAGAAATATATACAGCATTGCCTTCTTGTTGCTCTCACTCTGCATCAAGCCCTGCACACAGGACAACTGATTCCTCCAGACCATGCCAGTGCTCATGAATGGGAAACTGGCAGAACACAGGAAATCGTGCTAGTCCTCTAGTGAATATTCCTGTAGGGAGGCTCATTTCTCATGTTCCAAAAACAATTGTACCTTTGAAGAGTGACTCAACGTACGCATGATTTGGGGTTGGTGGTGGGGGTGGAGGGGATTAAGTGAGTGAAACATGCATGCAGGACAGAAACAAACCAGGCACATGCTAACCAAAGCCACTTTGTTTATAATACTTCAGATTATAAGGATGCTCCTAAGACTTCACATTAACACTGGACGTAATAGAGTTTTCAGACGTTTTAGCCTAATTTGCAAATAAGACATTTTATTATAAGAAGAAGTAGTACATCTCACCATCCTTAAAATTAAGGACTCGTCAGAAAGAAGGAAGCAGTAGAAAACAAAACAAACAAACCAAAAACCAAAAAAGCAGTAAAGGCTAAGCAGAAACTCCAAGATGGTGAAAGAAAGATGGATGGTGCCTGTGGTAGAGCATTCCTAGAATCGTGTCTTCTTCATTACAACTCTGGCAGGATAATCTGCACACTAATAGCCTCTGTCTTTTACGGTTAGCATTGTGAGTTATGGAACTGGACTTGACGGTATTTACAGTACTTCGAAATCAAAACCTGCGCTTATTCTGAACTTCCCCTGCAAAGACTTCCCAGATGTGTGGCTCCCAAGGATCCTGGTGGTGTGAGTGAACTAGGAAGCACAGATCACACCTTAAAAGTCCAAATCATTCATGGCACAAGTTGAAATTTCATAAACATCTGATTGATGGATAGGTAGACAGCCAAATTGGATAAATCAGATTTAAAAAACCTACCTCCTGCCCTAGTCATTGCAAATTCACTTCTAGAAAACATCCATTCATTCACATACTCATTGACTCCTTCAGAAATCCTATGAATAGTCATTATATTCAAAAGGGTGCTGTGCTAACTGTGAACATTAGCAGAACTCCAAGTATACAGGCATCGACATTTGGCTTTTTGGGTGCATGTCATCCTTGGATTGGCCTCCTTTTTCTTTGTCCCTTCATAGCAATTCATACTTAATATTCTACCCTTTATTAATTTTGGAGTATAGCAGCAAAATTTCAGTTGGGCTCCTTTGCTGTAGATTTAAAATTAAAATGTCAACACCAGATCTGTTCCACTTGTGTTCACCTGCCATGGTTTCTCTTCTCTTGAATTTGCCAAGCACGTGCGAAAGAAGTAACAGAAACTATTGTTCAAAAAAACATCACCAATGAGATATTATTCAAAGCTATCATACTGAGGCTATAATTTTGCTTTTTTTTAAACTGGCTACAGTGTGCAAAGTAAACATTTTATTTTATTTTATTTTATTTTATTTTATTTTATTTTATTTTATTTTATTTTTCTAAGTTTATTTATTTATTTTGAGAGAGAGGGAGAGAGAGAATCCCAAGCAGTCTCCATGCTATCAGCGCAGAGCCCGACATGGGGCTCCATCTTGCAAACTGTGAGATCATGACCTGAGCCGAGACCAAGAGCCAAACGCCTAACCAACTGAGCCATCTGGGAGCCCCAAAGTAAACTTATTTTAAAACAAGTCTATTTTATCACCAATTTATATTAAATCGAGTAACGAGAATGAAAAATCCAGATGTGTTTCTTTGGGGAAGAAAAATCTAAACGTGGAGGTGCTCTGCAAGAGGCATGACATCCCTGTTACCGTGGCCGGCAGCAGGTAGATGCTCATTGCAAGGGGTAGTGCAAAACTAAGTTAACTCTTTCTTCTCGGAATTTTCATTGTTTCCTAGGCATTTTACAAGTTGGAGCATCCCTTTCACAAGTGGCTACTCTGTGCCAAGGAATGTGGAAGTTACTCTGTGGCCTGTTAATCGCCTTATTCTACGTTCACTACCCATAACGTTATCAGTTGCTCTCTCCCTTTGCTGAAGTATTTCAGATACAAGGTGGACCACAAAAAACACTTCTCCACACTGGGCACTGCCACTTAAGGTCAGAACATTTCCCCAGATGGTGGCTTCTGATTCTGTAAAAAGGAGTTTGAGCCCAATTATATCAATTCAGTGTATTTAGAATCATACATACATAGTACGCTTCAGACTACAGAAATCTTTACTAATAACTGGTCTCTGGGCTGCAGCTCTCAAGAATAGCACCCTATAGCTGCCCTTCTCTCTCAATCAAAAAGGCCCCCTGAGGTTTATGGGTCTTTCTCAGATGAGCCACATCCTCTACATTACCTGGAGCTTTGTGCCAACTGGCACTCCAGGGGTACCTCCTCCAATTCGGAACTCTTACAACTGTGCTCGTTGACTGAAAAACTGTCATGCCTTCGATGACTAACTGCTGGGATAACGTGGACCCTCTTGGTTTCCAAAGATATTTCTTAAAGACCTGGATTTTTTTTTTTATTTTATTTTTTAAATAATCTCCACACCCAGTATAGGGCTCAACCCCACAACCCCAGGATCAAAAGTCTTATGCTCCACCACCTGAGCCCACTGGGCACCCCAGGACCTGGATTTTGACAATTACCAGTGATCTCTCTCTAGAGTCCCCTGGTACCTGAATGGATTCTTTTTTTTTTTTTTTTTTAATTTTTTTTTTTTAAGGTTTTATTTATTTTTGAGACAGAGAGATACAGAGCATGAACGGGGGAGGGGCAGAGAGAGAGGGAGACACAGAATCGGAAGCAGGCTCCAGGCTCTGGGCCATCAGCCCAGAGCCTGACGCGGGGCTCGAACTCACAGACCGCGAGATCGTGACCTGGCTGAAGTCGGACGCTTAACCGACTGCGCCACCCAGGCGCCCCATGAATGGATTCTTAAATGAGACTGATGAGCACTACACTTAGAAGTTGCACCATTAGAGGTTGAGTGTATGACTCTTGATTTTGGCTCAGGTCATGATCTCAGGGTTGTGAGATCGAGCCCCATATCAAGCATAGAACCTGCTTAAGATTCTCCCTCTTTCTCTCTCCCTTTTTCTCTCCCTCTTTCTGCCCCTATTTCCAGCTCATTCTATCTCTAAAATAAAATTTTTTTTAAAAAGTTGCTTTTTAAATTGGTCGGACTTTTCCATTGGTCGGATGATTTCTCAATCTTCCCTGAACCTAGGCTATTTGAGGGGAAGTTACTGAGTATACATAGAGGGGAATCTGTTTAATTCTAATCCTATCAGTAAGGAATCGTGATTTTTACGTAATAAGTCTTTAAAGTCTTATCATCTCACACTACGTGGTCAACAAAATGTTATTGAATTAATTAATAGCATAAGAAGGTCTATTAATCCCATAGCAATTATTCCCATAGGAAGGGCAAATGTTACAGAATGAAACACAAACCTTTTCAGGCATTTTAAAACATTTGCTCTGCTAATTTCAAGATTAGTTATTAAGGAAGTAATTTACTAAAAACCAACCAAGATTATAAAATATTATATTAGCAATGTTTGGGTCTGTACTAATATTTAAAAAACAGATAAATTTCTTTAAAATTATTTATGGCGGGGCGCCTGGGTGGTTCAGTCAGTTGAGCGTCCAACTTCGGCTCAGGTCACGATCTCATGGTTCATGGGTTCAAGCCCTGCATCAGGCTCTGTGCTGATAGCCCCAAGCCTGGAGTCTGCTTCAGCTTCTGTGTCTCCATCACTCTCTGCCCCTCCCCCACTCATGCTCGGTCTCTTTCTGTCCCTCAAAAAATAAATTTAAAATGTTAAAAAAAATTTTTTTAAATTATTTATGGGGTTTGATTTATACATTCCTACTGGCATTCTCTTTTAAATTACATTAATTAGGCTGAGGTGTTAATATTATTATCTTTATGAAATGCACTCATCCAGCATACTCTCTTAAATTATTCATTAACTAAGTACTTGAGTAAATGTTGTACATATTATAGCTATTTTTCTGGTATGGTAACTTCACATTAAAATTTTTGGATCTAAACTGTAACATATAACTAACTTTAAGTCTACATATACAGCAAAGTGGATAAAAATAATACATAAAATGAAAATTTCATACATGTGATTTTTGTGAAATTTTAAAGAAAAACAATCCTTGATTCATATGAAATTTCCAAATATTTTGAAGCCAACATGAATTTAGGATATTGAATAAACAAGATATCCTCTTCCACTTTTTTTGTAAAAAAATAATTTTATAAGTAAAACTTATTTTCAGCATTATCCTGAATTTTTTTTATTTTTATTAAAAAGGTAACCTAATATAATAAACTATGTAAAACAACAAATTAAAGCAACACATTTTTACATATATTTATCTGTTTATATATAACAATATTTTTATATTATTTAGTATGAATATATAAACTAATATATAAAGATATATATAACATGTATTTACATATGTAAATTTGTAACAATATATTACATATATTTTAATAGTATATATGCCATACCTATATTTCAAATAATATTTCCTATACATATTAATAAAAAGTCACTCCTTATAATAAGATGCTCATCATTCCATTACAATTATTTATCATCTTGCATTTCTCTTACGTTTCTCATTATCAGATGTATACATTTTTTTAGGTAACTCATGATTTGCATAATGTTTTTCTATTTTTTTCTGAATTCAGTATTTTCCACATTTTGTACATAGTTATTTGATTTTTAATATTAAAGTTATGTTAATGGTTAAATACCATTTAAATGGCAGAAAACAGGGGCACCTGGGTGGCTCAGTTGGTTGAGTGCCCAACCTCAGGTCATGAACTCGCAGTTTGTGAGTTCAAGCCCCACATCACACTGTGTGCTGACAGCTCAGAGCCTGGAGCCTGCTTTGGATTCTGTGTCTTCCTCTCTCTCTGCCCCTCCCTTGCTCATGCTCTGTCTCTGTCTCTCAAAAATAAATAAATGTTAAAAGAATAAATAAGTAAATGGCAGAAAACAATTTTATAGGAGTTGTCCTTTTTTAGAAACCCTCACATTGTATCTTCATTCAACAAACATCTTTTGAACATCAGTTGTATATTTTGCCACATAACTAGTCATTACAGTCTAGCAATGAATAAGAGGTTGTCTTTGCCTTTCAGGAAATCATAATTTAATATGGAAAAAAACATACCAAAAAAATATTCACCAATTCCTACAAGTGCTATTAAATAAAATACGTTTTTCACTTGCAAAGGGAAGGCTAAGAAAAGTAATGAACAGTGATCCTTCAGCTGAGTTTTGAAAGACTCCCACATTAAAATTTGAAATGATTCCATGAGTTGGATTAGGATTCCACTCAAGAAACAGCATAAAAATCAGCTCCCTCAAGAAGAGATTGGGTTTAGAAGCAACCTTGAATGTTTTGCAGTGGCCAAGCGCTCCCCCAGTGCCCTTTACAACATCGCCCCCAAGTGGCCTTTCAACTTGTGGTTGAATGTGGGACCTCCCAGGAGGCCAGCCTTCCAGGCATCTTTCAGTCTTACTGCTAGGATTGCACAGTGCTTCTATAAACAAGTTGCTTTACAGCTTCCAGCCCACGGTTGCTACTTTAACTGTTTACTTTCCTAGATATCTGTTAACATATGCATAAATTCAGTATTCTTGCATGGAAATGATATTTCCTTTTGCATCTGTATAACCAGTAAAGAGTGAGAGCTCACTTGGAATATGTAAAATATGAAATTTTAATTTCATTTGACAGAATCAAATACTGCCAATACTGACCTAGGAGTCCTTGGTTTTTCTGAGACATCACCAGGATTTTTTATGCTCAAACTAAAGAAAACACAAATTAGAAGAGATTGTCCAAATAAGGCAAGGCACAAAACAACAAACATGTTTGTTTGCCACAGTATCCTGGATTTTCCAGGTAGATCGTGGGTTGAGGGAATCCATCGATGAATGCTTCCCCCATGTAGCTCAGCTAGTCATCTCCTTCCCATCTTACTATAAATAGACAGACACACCCACCCCCATATTGGCTTCAGCAGGATAGCTAGGGTAGAACAGGTCTCTGTGGGAAGTAAATTCAATTCTCTTTCTAAACATTCATTCTTCTCATCCTATATTACAAGCCAGGCCTGCTCCATTGCATAAAGCTTTTCCCTTTCCATGTATTCCATGTGTGTGTGTTTTCCTGCCTTGCATTGTTTCTGGCATGAATCCTAAATACTGGTGTTGCCAGGGAGGCTGTCATTTACATCAGTGAGGCTCCATTTGCATTTGGAATATAGAAAAATAACCAGGTCTGTTTTCATTTTATCAGTAAAAATGGGTCATAAAATCAAGCCCTTAGCTGGAAGATTTATCTTTTTTCCAAATATGAAAGCTTCAAGCTTTTGGCTCTAACAGTCCCAAGGCTTACTGGCTAATTGTCTTATAAACTGTGGTTTCCTTATCAGTAAAAGAGGGGATTGTAGTACCTATCTTAGGGCAGTGCTTCTCAAACTCTCTGCTAAAGGATTCGTTTCTGGTTCATTCTTTTTGGGTTTTTTTCGTAGATTCCAATTTGTTAAGGACTGATACTTTTATAAATAACAATAAAAAACATAAATTGGGACAAACATGATCATGCCCTTGGCTGTTTGGGCAATGTCAAATTGCTATAAAAATAAAAAATTCTCACTGTTTACTATCATTTCCTGTTCCTATGTTGTCATGGATTGTTACAAACAATTGGCAGATGTGCACAGGTCCACATATTGCACTCTGAGTAGTACTGCCTGCCTTAGAGGACTGATCTATGACTTATTCTGTAAAGCACCTAAAACAAGACAAGGCATAACACATATTAGGTCTAAATAATGTTATTTTCATCTCCTTTCTCCCGAATTCATTCTTCAAATAATTTATTAATTGAACCATCCACCTATTATTCAACAATTATTTATTAAGCACTTATTTAAGTTTATTTATTTTGAGAGAGAGAGAGAGAGAGTAGGAGAAGGGCAGAAGGAAGGAGAGAATCCCAAGCAGGCTCCACGCCTCCAGCACAGGGCCCTACTGGGGGCTCAAAATGAACCTTAAGATCATGACCAGACCCGAGATCAAGAGTCGGACGCTTAAGTGACTGACCCACCCAGGCGCCCCTAGTAAGCACTTATTAAGAGTTGGACACTGGGGCATCTGAGTGGCTCAGTCGGTTAAGCATCTGACTCTTGATCTTGGCTTGGGTCATGATCTCACAATTTGTGAAATCAAGCCCCGCGTCCCATCAGGCTCTGCGATGACAGTGCCGAACTTGCTTGGGATTTTCTCTCTCTCCCCCAGCTCTGCTCACTCACATGCTCTCTCTCTCAAAATAAATAAACTTTAAAAAATACAAATAAATAAAAACGGTTTTTAAAAAAGAAGAGTTGGGCACTGTGCTAAATGCTAGGGATACATTAATAGACAGAGCCCCATTTCCAGCCTCAAAGAACTTACTACTGGAAATATTTTCAGTAGAATTATCCAAAATATTTGAGATTAAAAATCTAACATTATAAAATTATTATACATTTGTAACTTTTATTTCTAACATTATTTTTAATTTTTTCAGTAGTGTCATCATCTTTGAGATTAATACACACCCACAACACACACACATACACACACACACACATATTATTTATTTTAAGGCCCAGAGAAGTATTCATTATTCTCATTTTCTTAGCCACAAAAAGAGGGTCTTTGCTCACCAGCCTTGCAATTCTTTATTACAATATGCAAATTAAAATTTCTTTCAGTTTCATTGGGATTAGTTCTAGCAATCTTTCTAATTCTAAGCATGCATATGATAGAACTATAAAATCCATTTTTCCTAAATACAATTTCTCTTACTCAGAGTCTGTCAATCATCATTTAAAATAGAGCATATAAACCATCACTCTGCTTACTTTTTAAAATCCTCTCTCCATTGAAAATGTATAGACTTTTAAAATGAGAAAGTTAAATCTGTTTAATGCTTTGGAGAAGAGCTGGCCAAAAATGCTCTTGAAATGCAGATGCTGTGGTGGGATTCATTTTTTTAGTCATTCTTCAATAGTACAAGTTATCTTTTTTTCTATAATCACTGCTGTGAAATATGAGGCTTGGGAGGTAGTCTTCAAAAACAAAATGAGACTTCAAATTGGCAACCTAACATCCAACAATGCTGTGTGTTTGGCAATTAATGCCCTGCCATCCAAGGTATGGTAAGGTCTAGTTGTCTACCCAGAACTTTGTCGAACAGAAATATATATGTCCTGAGGACAAGGATCATACTTAGCCTGTCTTTTGTATCCCAACATCAAGCACCACTGTGACACTCAGTAGAAACCAAACAAATGTTTGTTGAGTGAATGCTAAAGGCAGTAATAGCACATTTTCAGTTATGGTTGTACATAGATTTAGTTTTGCATAATCTAAAGGCTGTACATATTTAAGATTGTTCTTATCATTTACATTTGATAAATTGGAAAATTCCTCCCTGTCCATGGGTGCCAGATGAGTAATTACGGTGCAAAACTCAGATTCTGCTTTATAAAAAAATTATTTGATGGAGACTTTTATGAGGTACAGTAGTCTCCATACAATCTTATAAATCCCAAACTCCAGTGAATGTGTGAGGGCGGGAGGAGAAATTTTTACAGAACAGTTTTGTAACCCTGGGTGAATGAGATGTGGAAAGTTAACGCACGGCATAAATTAGAAGAGACTAATTATTCAAATCACTTCCCATTTGTATGTGCGATTATAAGACAGGACTTCTTTGTGTCAATCTTAAAAATTCCTTTTTCTACAGTCATATGATCTTGAGACAGTCATTTTGATTGTCATGTAATGGGAATCCAGTATTTGTGGTTGCGACTAATTCTGTATCCCATATAGCTCCTAACGTCATCCTCCAGTATCTGTGTGCAATGAGTAACTCTCCACCATGATTGGCAATACCTAAACCACAACAGCACAGACACGGACACTAAACTACAGCCTGTAAAAAGGAATTGATAAGGAGTGCATGGGTGGCTCAGTTGGTTAAGCATCTGACTCTTGATTTTGGCTCAGGTCATGATCTCACAGTTCATGGGTTCGAGCTCCACATCAGGTTCTGTGCTGACAGTGTGGAGCTTGCTTGGGATATTCTCTCTCTCTCTCTCTCTCTCTCTCTCTCTTTCTCTCTCTCTCTCTCTCTCTGCACCCCCCAACTCGCACTCTCTCTCTCTCTTTCAAAAATAAATAAAAGAAAAAAGAATTGATGACCACCAAACTTGATTATTTTCCTAGAAGCTAATACAGCGATGCCAAAAAGTATATGAACATACTGAGCCTTTCTATAGAATGAAGTAGAACATTTCCCAAAGTGAACTACAGAAAATTCCACCTCTCCTTATTTCTGCTGACATCTAAACATAGGAAATTCTCAGCATTACTGCCTTATATCCTCGAGTACTTAGGGAGTGCCTCCTGTGAGATTAGCCCTGAGACCTGAGCACAATGGGGTTGCAATGAAGTCTAGTTAGGAAAACCAAAATGTGCCACCTACACAGTAAATAATACAGTGTCTGCACTATATTAATTAGCACCCTGTAACATCGCACGCTCATTTTGCACTATTTCTGTAATTTGAGATTCAAAAATTAATTTTGATGTGGAGAATTTGAAATGACCTTAAATCTCTCTTAAAGACTTGGACACGAATACCAGAGCCAGATCTCTCCTCCAAAAACGAAACTTGATACACCTCTCAACTGAACTTCTGTCACGTTGTAGTAAGTGGCACGAACCCTTCCAGAGCACGTGAGTGACTTCTCTCCAGGACTCCCACTGAACACCTATGTAGTGAGGTCCCACTGCTCTAAAATGTCACATGGCCGCATGCGAGGGAGGAGAAGATTCCAGCAGTACCATTGGTGTGATGTATTCACCAGGCATTTGTGCCGCCCAGCAGCTCTACTGGAGGAGCGGATGTTTACCTGAAGCGAGCAAAGCGTTCTTTCTTTTCCTGTCCTTTCCTTCTTTTTTCTAAATATAGGGGCTAGTAGAAAGCCACCTGCTGCTGAGTTCCAGAACTTTCCCCCACTGTCTTTGCAGACTCTTGATTAGATATGAGAAAATTTGATGTGTACATATAGAGAACAAAAAAAGGGGCATAGGAAGCAAAGAACTCATTTCTTTTATCCAGTATTGAAAGAGTGTATAGCTAGCACTCTTATTTTTGAGAAAGAAGAGGGGTCTCTTAATTTTAATTCCAGCAGGCCATGCCTCTGTTCTCAAGAGGCCAATACAGTAGCCACTACCTACATGACTACTGAGCACTTGAAATATGGCTATTTCACACTGCGATGTGCTCCAAGGGTAAAATACACACCGGATTTTGAAGACTACTTGAAAAAAGAGAAGAGAATTTTAAATACCTCTTCAGTAAATTTTATATTGATTATATTTTTAAAATGATAATATTTTAAATACATTGGGTTAAATAAAACATATTATTGAAATTGATTTCACCTCTTATCTGTGACTACTAGAAATTTGCACATCACACCTGTGGCTCATATTTCACTTCGGTTGGACAGGGCCACTTTAGATAATGTAAGTTAATATGCAGTTTATTCTGGAAGATTTTCACTCCCTCAGTATCTCTTCATTGTTGGAATATAGTCAGGAAAACCATGGGAAAGATATTAATTCTGTCAACAATGCTTAATGCTTGCCATACACCTTAAAATCTCATTCTCCAGATAGGTTTCTCTCTGCTCCCTAAAAACTGAATGAAGGAAACCTGTTTCTTTTGAGGTTCCCTAGTATGGCGCTCAAAAACAGTATTAAATGGGGGCGCCTGGGTGACTCAGTGGGATAAGCATCTGACTTCGACTCAGGCCATGATCTCACAGTTCGTGGGTTCGAGCCCCACATCGGGCTCTGTGCTGACAGCTTGGAGCCTGCTTCAGATTCTGTGTCTTTCTCTCTTCCCCTTCCCCCATTCTCTCTCTCTCTCTCTCTCTCTCTCTCTTTCTCTCTCTCCCTCCCTCCCTCCCTCCCTCCTTCCCTCCCTCTCTATCCCCCTCTCTCAACAATGAATAAACTTAAAAAAAAGTATTAAATGATTTATACTAATTAAAAAGGCTGCCAGTTCTTACAGATTTAGCTTCAGTGAAGACAGTTTTTAAATGTTTCTGAAGTTTTTCTTCCCAGATATATTCTTTAGAACAGATTTATCCTTCTTTTACTATTGCACCATGCATCCCATAGCCATTTCTACTGCTTTTCTACCAATCAAAAAAAAAAAAAAAAAGGATTTATATTATTTATCGGCTATATTACATTCTCTGTTATATTTACTGCCTTGTGTATGCTCGTGCTGCTCTGGTACAGACTACAGTTGAAATATTGCAGGCCCTATAGTTCTATTACATTAATCTTAGTTTTATAGCAGAACGTATGATTACATATTCATGTGGGATGAGAAAGCAATCAATAGCCATATTCTACAGTGGGTAATCTACAACTGAGTCGGTTCATCTGTAATCATTTCTCTTCACGAGATGGTGGAGATACTCCAATAGAATCGGGCAATTAATTTCTCGGTCTTCTCTTACAGAAATATTCTCTTATAGAATATTCTATACATGAATGTGCAACAACAGTAAGCAAATATTAACAAATTATTTAGTCGCCAGTGGTTTTAGAGGCTTGGTCGTTTGTATTTTATCAAGTTGAGCCTTTTGTTATATAAGGTAGCCTTTTAGGTGATATGGATGATTCACTTCTGGATCTCACATGCCTAGAATTCGGAAAAGAAGTCTATGATCATAATGCGTTCTCATGAACACAGTATAATGAGTAACAACAAAACTGACTACTTGGAGAGCTAATCAATTCTACCTCTGCATATAGCAATAGGCCTTTTTTTTCTTTTTTCTTTCTCTTTTTTTTCTTTTTCTTCCCCCCCCACCCCTCCCCCCCTTTAAGTGAAATCACTGGTTTCTGTTCAATTCTATTGAAAAGAGAACTAAATTTGGAATCAGTAGGTTTGGATCCAAAGCGTACTTGATGCCTATTATCTGAGTAATCTTGCACAGTCCACTTACTGTAGACATTGTCCCTCAACCAGATTCCCTTTACTGGCTCAGTGCACCCATCCTCGATTGTGCTAACAGAGCAGAGTTGTTCCCTACCGGTGGAAGGCCAGGAGGAGCCGCCTTGCTGAGGAATTTACACATCCTACCTCATGTGCTCCACCCAGGACAGGCTGCAGCCAATGGCTGAGCTGGCACAGGGTAGAAAAGGCCACCCCCCTTTCCTTAAGGCGGGATCAACATACCACGTGCTTCAGAGCTCCTGTGGGCTCAGGCTGAAGCTGATGTCCCCCTGAGGCCGTGTTCTTGCAAAGCTTTTTTCTCTTGTTCCCTCCTGCTCTCCCCACTCACCTGCTCCTGAAAACACTCTCTCAGTTCATCATTGAACAAGAAAATCCGTGTCTCAGGTTCTGCTTCAGGGAACCTGACCTACCTAAGTTTTATCGTCTAACCTGTGAGCCTCAGTTTCTTTAACTGTAAAACGAGAATAATAGCTGACTCAGGGGATCATTGTGAGAATTACGGTGGTATGTCATTATATGGAAGTGCTTTGTAACCTGTGAAGAATTAAACAAATGTTAGCTATTGCCATCTTCAATGTTATTACTAAAACTAAGGAGGGGCTCCCGGGAGGCTCAGTCGGCAAAGCATCTGACTTTGGCTCAGGTCATGATCTCACAGCTCTGTGCCGACAGCTCAGAGCCTGGAGCCTGCTTCAGATTCTGTGTCTCCCTCTCTCTCTGCCCCTCCCCTACTGGTGCTCTGTATCTCTCTCTCCCTCCTTCTCTCTCTCATTCTCAAAAATAAACAATAAAAAAAATTTTTTTTAACTAAGGATAATAAGCTGATTTTTAAAATTCTCTGGGCCTTACTATTTCTCCTCTCCCAAAATGTGTTATAACTGCCCTTTCTGGGTGCATCAAAGGTGACACATCTTTCTCTGCACCTTCACAGAAGCCTGATTTAAATGAAGAATTTCCCAGTTGCTTCCCAGTTCTACTTATTTTTAAATTCTAAGTGGCATTTTTCCATGCAAGTGGATATATACTTCTGCAATGTTCAGCTTTCTTTTCTTACCCTCCTCACTATCTGTGGGATATTATTCTCTAATTAGTGTAAATAAAAAAGAATTGATAAGTCATCTGTAAGTCTAAGACATTTCTTCCCAATTAAGTTGGAAACATTTTAGAACTATTTTAATTACTTTGATGAGATATTTACTTACTTATTTATGGGATATTTACTTATTTATAGCATCTGATTGCTTCCTAGACTGGTCAGTCTTCATCAGGAGTTATTATGGCATTCCCTGAACTGAATCTTGCTACCTCTTGGTTATTATGCATTTTTCTCTAAGCAGAAAAAATAAAATCAAAATGAGTAAAATCTCATGTTCCTCTACACATACTTAGCAAATACAACTCAGATAATATGCAGTTGTCTCATATATATATATATATATATATATATATATATATATTTTTTTTTTTTTTTTTTTTTAAGCATTAGGAGAAGACTATTTAAAATTTAGCTTTTAATGTCTATTTTCAGCCAAGGGATTGTGATGTTCCATAAAGGCTGACCCTAGGATTAGTACTTTTTCAGATTTTCACAATGTCTTGAAGAGTTAGAATTCATTTGTCTGCTTGATGTTTATCAAGTTTCTTTTTTTTTTAAATATTTATTTTTGAGAGAGAGAGAGAAAGCGAGCAGAGAAGGGGCAGAGAGAGAGGGAGACAGAGGATCCGAAGCAGGCTCTGTGCTGAGAGTGGTGAGCCCTACATAGGGAAGGAACTCATGAACCATGAGATCACGACCTGAGCTGAAGTCAGACGCTTAACCAACCGAGCCACCCAGGCGCCCCTCAAGTTTCTATTAGGTGTCAAACACTGTGCTAAAAACTTGATAAGCAGAAACATGAATAATGCCTGCCCTCTTCAAATGCACCGTAGATAGCAAGACTGACTTTAATCAGAGAATGAGTAAAGGTAACCACTAGAGGTACCAGGAAGAAAGTGGAAGTTGAGCAATTCCGAGTATCAGAGACTTCCCAAAGAAGTGATCATTAAGCGGACATTGGAGAAAAAGCAGAAGGAAGTAGAAGAAGGAAGAGCATTCCAAGGAGAGAGCACAGTATGTGCAAACCCACTGTGGCAGGAGGGAACATGACCAATATGTCACAGGTGCGGTTAGAGGGCCTAAAATGATAAGACAAGCATTAAACCTAAGAGCAATAACCCAGAGAAGCCAAGTACAGAATTGAAAAAGAGAAGAAGGTCACTCAACAATGAGTTGTATCAATCCAATTAAATGAATTTTGTGCCCCCTACATGCATGGGGCCATCCTCACTTTAGATCCAGAAGGCCTTCCCAGTGAGGACCCCATGAACACCTGTCAGCACCATTGCACTGGTCCCCTCTCCTGCTTTTCAGAGGTCACCCTTTGTCAATCTTGAATTGTTCTTGCACCAAGGCAACTAACAGCTGGTACAGCCTTATCACACAGCTATATTTATGAAGGCTAAAATCTATTCTCCACTGTAGCTTTTTAGGTAATACGCCTGATGTCTCCATGCTTTAAACCTTGCGTGCATGACACAGATTTTGCAGAGAAAATGCTTCAAGACTGGACTCTCTCTCCACCTCTCTCTCTCTCATTTCTCCCAGCACAATTACATTTCAGCAACTCCAGACTGCTTTTGGTTTCCCCAAGGTTCTCATCAAAAGTGGAACCTACCATAATATCTGAGGCCTCTGGCCCCTACTCTCCTTCAACATTCAGCTCAGACAACCTTCCTCTCCAAGGAAGCTTTTCCTAACTCCTAACCTCTCACTGCCCTAACCCAAACTAGTTACCTGACCCTCTCCTGTGTTCCAATATCATCTTTCCATATTCTTTGTTGAATTTTCCAAGCTATTAACATTATTCAGTTATATAACAAGAATCACTCCCCACTAGACTAGACTTTGAGTTCCACAAAGTTGAATACATTATATGTTTTTGCCTCTGTATCTCTAGGGACTAGCATAATTTCTGGCAAAGCATAATCAAGATTACTGGACAGAACTGAGCGGGCAGTGGGTCAGCTTACTCTCCAGACCCATTAAATCAACTGCTGGGAACCTAGACTAGCACTGTCAAAAGGAGATATAATAATGCAAGCCACATTTAAAATTTTCTGATAACCATATCAAAAAACTAAAAATAAACAGATGACATTAACATTACTACTATATTTCATTTAGCCTAATATATCCAACATATTATCATTTTAACATGTAATCAACATAAAAATGACCAATACTTTACATTCTCATTTTTCATACTTAGTGCCAGAAATATAGTGTGTATTCTACACTTGTAGCAGGTCCCAGCTTGGTCTCATCACATTTGACATCCTCAATAGCCACATGTGGCTGGTGGACAGTGCAGATCTAGATAGTTAGTATCCAGGTAAGGCCAGCAACAGCAATAACCAAAGCAAAACATAACAAAAACAAAAACAACCTGAGAACAAGTTGAACAGAATTGATTTGGGACTCATTGAAAAGACCTTGAAGGAGACAATTGTCTGAGAATTTAGAGGCTTGAATTATCTGATTTGGCTTTCTCTGCTGCTGGAATAAAATGTTTCCACCAGTCTCTACATAATATCTGGAGATAGTTTAAGTATTATTATAACTTGCAAAAAAACCCAGTATTTCCTCTTTTCTTTATGGATCACTCTTCTTGTTTCTAAAACTACAAACACATGAAATGGTTGGATGCAGTCAAGGAGCATTATAAAGTGGTTTTAAAAATTCATATTTCGGGGGGGAGGGAAGCCAACAAGTGCAATATTTTGCCTAGTAACAACATTTCTCTCTACTCCCCAGAATTGGCATTATAGCTTTTCTCACTTGACCAATTTATTAATATTACTGAGTGACTGAGATTCAGCAAAGTATCTTGCCTCCCCTCCCTCACCACAGAAACATATGAAAACACTGAAGTAGACTACAGATAGAAGGACTGTGATTCTCTTTACTATGTCTATTCATCCTTTGTACCCAGTTCAAGGACTGGCATGCACTTGAGAAATATAATCTTATTTCCATCATTCTTTTACTCATTTGTTCACTAAATACTTACTGAACACTTACGTGCACACCTTGTGCTGGACTCTGGGATGACACAATCACTCCCTTCAAGGAGCATGCATCCCCTTGGAGAAGTTAGATCATGGCGAAAGGTGATATCCATGATGAAAGGTGTGAGAGCTCGTAGATGGGTGATGGATGGATGGAGAGCTTTTAGATAGGTAGATGGAACCTGGTCGAGGGACTCAGGGAAGGCCTTCCCAAGGAAGAGTCATTAAGCTGGGAACCGTGAGAGGAATAGGAGTTGGCCACTTGAATTGAAAGGAGCAGATCAGCCAGACAAAGGAAAAAGCATGTAGAAGGTACAAATTTAAGAGAGCATATGGCAGTCTTGGCATTGCACTTGAAGCAAGACTTTCCAGGAACTGGAAGAATCCATTGTTAACGAAGGGTAGAACTTAAGGGCGGGGGCGGGCCATTAATGAGGCTGGAGGAATCAGCTCAGAAAGAGCTAAAATTGTTCCAGTTGCAGGTGCCTGAGGGATGGCTGGTTCAATTGGTTAAAATGACTAGAAACAGGGAAGGAGTGGCAGAGTGGCTGGAAGTAGAGGTACATAGATGAAATGGGAACAACAGGGCAAGACAGCAGGCAGTAAATAGACAAAAGGTAAAGAAGAATGAAGGTTCAGAAAAAAATTAAAAGACATCATTAATCACAGTGAAAGATGAAGACTGGATTTGAACCAATTACCGAGATGCAGTAACCTGGGAAGGGAGATTCATTCATCAAAAAACTTGGTATTTTCAGCCCTGGGCACATATGATTTTATTTAATTCTTCCAACAGTGTATTTTGCAATGAAGAAACTGAAGCTCAGAGTGGTTTTGTAAACTGCCCAAGATTATATATTAGTAAGTGGTGCGTAAGGGATATAAACTCAGTTCTGTCAGACCACAGTGTCTTCGCTTTTTCCGTGATGTTCATCAAAATAGGCAATCTTAGGTGGTGTTTAAAGAGTGACCTTTAGAGTTAAAATGATGTGCATGCTCTGACGTTAAAAATTATATCGGAAAAGTTGTTAAAACTTCATCTGTTTGGCCTCAATGTTAAACCTGAGAATTTTGCTAGTTCTATTACCTTTCTACATTCACAGTCATAAGGTAATATATGGACTAGCAGAAAGGGGACACATATTAATCCACACGTATTATCGCATTTCTAAATCATATAGCTGCCATTTTTAAAAATTATCACTTGTCTTAAAATATGTTTAAAAAGATTGGCCAAATTAAATTGCACTGGCCCAATAATATTTTGTGAAACGTATGTTATAATTTTAAGATATGTCTTAGAATGAGACCATAACCACATGTATTAAAAATAGCACTACGCTGATTTTTATAAAAAGAAGAGTGCTTTTACAATAAAAAAAAAATACACTTAGAGAAAGGAGTAACTTTACTCCTTTGCCACAATGTGCAGTGTAGCCATCTTTGTACTGCAGTTGTTGAATTATTTTCCACAACTGCCTTTTTGAGGTGTTCAGATACAGAAACGAAGCAGGAACCCCATTTTGCGGGGCCGAAGTGGCAGCACAAGTTCACGGTTCTCTACAGCTTAACACTGAGGTTAAAATCAGTTTTATCGAGAAGAACTTTGGAAACAAGGTGGGCAATATATGAGGTTTCGAGACAGTTGTCACTATAAATCTATAAGGCTTCCCCATGGGAACCTGCGATGATTACCTGTGGCCTCACAAAGTGACTACAGGATGGGACCACCTGGGAATCCGGCTTTTATCCTGGCTGCCTCTCCTCCTGAGCGCATATTGTCTTACGCTGTATGAGTTGCTCCTCTGCCTGGTAACTTTCCCTGAATACATGCAACTCTCCAAGGGGAGTAGTGTTCTCAGTGTTCTGCACCCTTTATCTCGTGTAAATTACTCTTGCCTTCAAGAATGGAGCTTTTAATCTTGTTTTCCTCCATTACAGATATAAGATTACACAAACGCTAAGACTGTTGCTCCTGCAAAATGTCCTTATGGGTGAGCCCTAAAACCTTTCGTTTCCACACTAATGCCTCCAATTTTGAAGCATGAGTCTTCTTAAGAAAAAACAAATCTCAGCGTGAATCAAGAACACAAAAGTGTTGTGTCTCACCAGGTCCCCATGAGGACAAAAGGGGAGAGTGGTTTGCCATGGTTATTGCCATTTTACAGATGGGGAAGCATCAAAAGGGGTTAACCTGGGATTCCTCAGGGATAACAAGCAAATTGAGAATTCAGGTGTGAGTTATTATCAAGCAGTGCTGTTTTCTTTATAAGTTGTCAATATGCTTTGACGACTTTTTAAATAAAACTTTATTGAAATGTAATTCACATTCCAGTCAACTCATCTGTTTAAAATGTATAATTCAGTGGTTTTTAGTGTATTCACAGAGTTGTACCTCCACCATCACAATTTTAGAATATTTTCCAAATATTCTAAAAGAAACTATGTCAATCCCTTAGCCATTATCCCCAATCTCTCCATCTCCTTTGCCAGCTCTAGGCAACCACTAGCCTGCTTTCCATCTCTATTCATTTGCCTATTCTGGGCATCTCCTATAACTGGAATCATACAGTATATATACTGTATATATACTCTTTTGTGACTGGCTTTTTTTCACATAACATAATAACTTCAAGATTCACCTGTGTTGTAACATTCTTTTTATGGCCAAATAATATCCCGTTGTATGGATATACCATGCTTTCTTTATACATTCATCAGCTAATGGACATCGGGTTGTTTCCACCTTTGGGCTATTAATGCTCATGCTGTGATGAGGGTTTGTGTATAAGTGTTTGTGTGGACATAGGTTTTCATTTCTCTTGGGTATATATCTAGAAATGGAATTTCTGGGTCATACAGTAACTCTGTGTAACCTTTTGAGGAACTGTCATACTGCTTGTCAATAAGGCTACACCATTTTACATTTCCATCAGCAGTATATGATGCATTCCAGTTTCTCTTCCTCCTCACCAATACTTGGCACTTATCTTTTTGATTCTAGCTCTCCTAGTGGATGTGAAGTAATATCTCATTGCAGATTTGATTTGCATTTCCCTGATGGCTGGTGCTGTAGAGCAGTTCTTCATGCGCTTATTAGCCATCTGTATGGATGCCTCTTTTTAAACCTATTTCTTTGTTGGGTTTTAAAACACCACTTAAATGCCAGGTAGTGAGTGGCCAGAGACTTTCAAATAAAGGATTGGCTCTTGGGCTGTACTTTTTCTACTTGTATCTATAAAATTGTACTTCCATTCCCTGGAGATGCATGTCCTGTAGCAAACTGGCCCTTTACTGGTGTCTGAGGGCATATTTTTAAAAAGAAGACATCATTCGTACCCTCAAGGTAGTAAGGAAATTGAAAGGCCAAATACATTCCCTTTCCCTTTTCTTAATCCATTTGCAAACAGTCAAGAACAGATGAGTATTTCCCCAGATATTTTTCAAATGCATGATGCATCTTCTTGAAGGATAAACCAATATGACTCTTAAAGGAAAGACTCCGTTTACCTGGAAAATGGTCAACTTCATATGAACATACAATTAATTCACCTTTGCTCAAATCCAAAACCAAATAGCTTAAATAATTGATGGAAAAGTATTTAAAGTTAGGGTTTGGACCATGGTTTTCTTACATGGTTTTCTTACGTGGTTTATTAAGTTTGAATGTTGATGTCTGTAATATGTGAAATTACAAGGGTACACATTTTTCTAAGTGTCAGAAAGCTGGAAAGGACCTAGGCTCCTCATTTCACAAATGGGGAAAAGCAGAATCAGACATTGAAGGACTCATCTCATATGCATACATAATAGTGAAGGTGGGGGAGCCTGGGTGGCTTAGTCAGTAAAGTGTCTAGCTCTTGATTTTGGCTATCGCTTCTCGGCCTTTTGGCTAAGATCAAGTGTAGCTCTTGATTTTGGCTAAAGTCCTGATCTCACAGTTCATGGGTTTGAGCTCCACACGGGGCTCCATGCTAACAGTGCAGTCTGTTTGGGATTCTCTCTCTCCCTCTCTGCCCCTCCTGGAACGGAACCAGGATCTACTTGTCAGGTTCCCCAGTTCAATATATTTTTCACAGCACCAGACCCCATCTAAGGTCCCTGCTGGTTCTAAGTTCTATCACTGCCTGTGAATGACTTCAAATTTATATTAGGAAAATAATGTTAAGGTTCTAGCTTTGTGGAGATGAATTATGAATCCAGTGTCCTAGAAGAGAAAAGCCATTTCCTATATAACTCAGACTGAGGAAATGACTGGACTTGATATATTCGTTTATACAGAGCTGCCCCTAAGCCAGTGGTTTTCAAACTTCAGGTCTCAATCCAAATGGGGATCATAAAATCAGAGAGAGAGAGAGAGAGAGAGAGTGCGCGCGTGCGTGCGTGCAGGCACACATGTGCATGTGTGTGTTTTATAGTATAAAAGTTTCCTTAAGCAGAGACAGGGAAGGATATAGTCACACACATGAGGTTATCTTCAGGGTACCAAAAGGCCCATGAACCACAAAGATGTCTCTGCCAAAGTGTGGGAGATTGATTTCATTTCCCCAATCTGCAATTTGGATTAAGCTATTATTGGAGTAACAACAGACACATTTATTAAGCACTTAATATGTGTGAGTGCTTTACACGTATTATTAACTCCTTAATCCTATATATAGATACAAAGGTATCTGCAGAGTTGTTTGCAGTCACACCACTAGTTAGTGGCAGTGGTAGGATTTGACCCCAGGCAGACAGACTGGTTCCAAAGTCTGCCTTCTTAACTACCAGACCACACTGCCTCCAAAACCGCTGCTTATGGAGCATGTGACTACTATGTTACTACTGACATGAATTAACTGATTTAGTTCCTTATTCCAGGATGCTAATGGTGCATCTCCTTTCCAATGGTAGTTTATTGGCAGCTCTCTCTATATATGGATTTGGGGGTGGGAATTTGGTTGAGGGATGGGACCTTTGACAATTCTTGAAGCTACATGTGCGTAGAAAGAACACTGCTTTAAACCTAGCTTTATGTTTCTTTGGGTGGCTTTGGGGGTAGGCTGGTGGAGATGGGGGTCACTCTACTATTGGTGTCCAGAGTCTAGGATATGGGGTGACCCTGCCAAATGGGGAGTAAGAGGCAAGAGATGGAGGACACAACAGTGAAGAGTCCCTGGTAGCCCAGTTAAGCCCAGTTAAGTGTGAAAGAGACTCAAGAGGAAGAACAAGGGCGGGAAACAAGTGTTGCCCTCTTCAAAACCACACCTAGAGGCAAAGCCAACTGGGCATATAGAGCCAATTATTACCTGCTGTAGATTAGTCTGGTTAGTGGGGAAATAATTGATTACATGGAAAGAGGGCAACAGAGGCTAGAATCCATGTTTAACTTTTAAGAAAAAAACTACTACAATGCTAAAATTTAGGGACAAAAACAAAAATCTGCCTGCACAAAGTATCTGAGGGTGTATTGTGCCCGCCGAGCAAACAAAAGTTCTTTCTTGCACAAGTGTAATTCTGCTGCCAGAAAATTGTCTCTGGAGCCATAGGGCCAACAGCAGCACACAAGCTACAGTTGTACAGGCAGAGCTGAACTTCGAGATAAAATCTGCAAATAGAATTCCTTGTAACTTCTGGTGTCCTTCTAGTGTCCATACCAGTACTCCCTTTCTGAGAGGGTGAGAAGGGTAAGAAGAATGAGGTTGCTTAGGATATCCCTTCCCTGCTACCTCCTCATGAAAGGAATTTGCCAAAAAGCTTAGGAGGGCTCCAGACAGGTTTTGTTTTCCTGACTTAATTCTGGCTGTTATCTCTAAGCCCTGGCTCATGCCATTCTTCTTTCCAGAAGTGCCTTCACTGCTTCAATCCAACAGTGTCTATTGTTTCCTTTAAAACTTGGTTTGAAATTTCTTCCTCCTCTGAGAAGTCTTCTATGATGATAAAGGCCTTTCTCGTATCATTGTGTTCTCTCTGTTTGCTCAGCATTTGAATAAAAATTTTTTATCACTACTTAAAGACACATTCACACAACAGAAAACAAAGCAACAGTACGGAATGTGTTAGACGATGCTTGAAAATATGTAGTCTTTAAGAACATTCTAGAGAATTTTTTGAAACTGTTTCCTTCCTAACCAAAAGATTATACATTTACTTTAGTAAAAGTTGGGGAGAATTTTTTATTTATATCATCATATATCAAGCGTATTGTAGGCTTTAAATCCATATCATTACATGTATTAATTACATGATCACCTTTCAAAATATGTAATTGTTGTTTGGTTTTTGTTGGTGGTGATAAGTTTGGTTTTTTGGCGTGTTTTGTCTCATTTTTTAGTCATTTAGATACAGTAACCAGTGGCCCAATATAAAATTTTTTTATGTATCCTAACATATAGTTATTACTGTATGATATTAGCTTATCCATATCGTCTATAATTACACACCAGTTGTTTTGTTATATGCATACATGTATATACTGTATTATAAACCACTCTAAGTTAAGGACTGTGTTTTATTTTTTAATGACACAAAAGAACCTTACAAAATGCAGAACATACATAGCTGCTCACAAATAAGTACAGTAGTAAGTGAATTGTCTAGTTTAGAAGAATCTACACATTAAACTCACCTAAAAAAGCTAGAAGGACACAAGAGTTTCCTTCCCCATACACATTTATTTATTTATTCTCAAAATAGTACAGTCCATAATGAGGAGAGTGACTTTTCCTCCTTTTCAGCTTAAGTGCTTGTCTTGTCTGAGCAGAGGCCATTTATGACGTTGAGCTCCTACACATTTGGCTAATGTCCCCAGTGGAAACGAATAAAAATGATCAAATTCACAAATTGTGATTTTTCTGTATATATCTAACCTCAAAGCCATTATGTCACTTGGCATAATGCAATTTGGGTAAAAATAAGCCTTTGCTCATAGCCATGCAATTTGAAGCCAAGAAATGCTTACTAACTCCTCTTACTTGCAACCTTTTCAGAGGTAGTTTACAGCACCTCTCCCCAGAGGCTGGTCCTGAGGTGGTCAAAGCTCACCAGAGGAGCCTGACAGCTCAAAATCAAATGCATTAAATTAGAGTCAGGGGTGTCCTTGTGTAGAGAATGTGGGAGGGGGCCAACCTGGGTTTGGCATTGACCCTTCCTGTGTCAGGACTGGACCGGATGCTCCCTGCCAAAAGGAGAATCTCAATTTGCCTGACCTGGAAGACAAAGCAAATCAAAGTCTGTTTCACAAAAGTTCATTAATCTTATTAAAATAAATGCTGTGCTTAAATCTTACTGTTAATTAAGATGATTTCTTAATGTCCCATGAGTGCTCTATAAAACAGGGATGGTTTATGTCTTTTGTGGTCAAGATTATCTTTGGTAATCAGAGTTGTTACTCAGTTCAAATGTTCGGTTGGGTTTTCATTTCATTGAGAAGCACTAAAATTTGAAACTCAAAGAGATGTGTGAAATGACCACCATTTTTTATTTTTTCAAGTCTAGAAACAAGCCAGATGTAATTTTTTTATTTAATTCGTTAAACAAATCATTAATTTTCAGGTATAAACAGAGATGTAAAGAGGAATAAAAATCATGAGCTTGCCAGTGTTTTTGCAAGCTGTGGACATTAATTAAAAGTGGCCTTTAACTATATAGTCAATCCCTTTCTTAATACTCTTATGTGAAACCTAAGACCTATAAAAAATTGAAACTGCTGTTAAATATTTAAAATGTATGAAAATTTCCAAAATATTTGTATTAAAGAGATTTTTATGAATTTTAAGATAGCATTTTTATTGAAAATCTTTTCTTTTCTAATTCTAAGCCACTAAACGTAACACTAAAGTTATAAAGGACAGAAGTTGCCACAGTTTTTTCATCTTTAAAAAGAGGATTCTGTAATAACTGATACTTAGTAAATGGAAGCTATTATTTTTACTATTATTATAATCGAATCGCCATTCTTACTTTCTCTCCAGTGAGTGAGATTGTATTTCTGTAGAGTCATATTTTTACCTCTCAGATCCAAAGGCCATCTAGATAGCAACACAAGAGGCGCCTGTGTGGCTCAGCTGGTTAAGTGTCAGACTCTTGATTTTAGCTCAAGTCAGATCCCAGGGTTGTGAGATGCAACCTCACATCGAGTTCCCTTCCCCACTCACGCTCCCGGTGTGTGTGTGTGTGTGTGTGTGTGTGTCTCTCTCTCTCTGTCTCTGTCTCTGTCTCTCTCTCATTAAATGAATGAATGAATGAATGAATGAATAAATAAAATTTTTAAATAAAATAATAGAAACACAAATGAGCCTTTATTACATGCTTACTGGTTCTAATAGCGTTATATGGAACTGTGGTATTTTCACAATAACACAAGGTCAGTATAGAAGCTTCACTTTGCCTACAAGAAAAAGGAGTGTCAGAGAGATTAAGCCACCCCTCCAGAGTCACCAAGATAGTTGAATGAAAAGGGCTGTGTTGCAAATCCAGATTTGCTTGATTCTCAATCCCATGTGTTTTGCACTATTCCAAGTAGTTTTCCTTCTAATTACACTAGAATGTTAAGAAGTGCAGTTTGGGTTCTCAAAAACACATACAATAACTCAAATTAAGCCAATTCAGTGTTGCCTAGTAGGGAAGATCTGATTTAATTAACAAATTCTAATGGTTTGTAAGCAGCATGTCATTTGTTTCTATGTAAACAGCACTCCTACAGGGCTTGTCAATGCTGAAAACAATTTGTCCTTTAAGTATTTTAAACATTCCCTCTACAATCTGGTTTGCACTATTAATTTTACACTATTAAGAAAGTGTTTTACCAAGCAAAAAATAAGCCAGCCCAGCTTGGTCCTGTCAAAACGATAATAAATTCTGAATTAGTGGAATTTTTATTTGGTGTTTGTATATTTTAATGGATTTCAGAACTCATACTTTTGATTATTAGCCAAAAACCCATCAGTTAATGCATCCAAAAAAGGGGGTTTTGTATCAGCTTCACCGTCAGTATCTCCTCCTTTTAGCAGGAGTGCCACCTAGGTTGCCCACCATCAATGTTGTCGTCAGTGGTCACCATTCAAAGAGTTGGCGTCTCTACACAGAGGCTGTTCCTTTCACTGGAGCTATAATGGTCCCCTCCGTGGGCCTCCAGCCTCTGACACAGTGTGGAGCCCCCATGGAAGTCTGCCAACTTGTGAAAGTGTGACAGTACACGCAATATCTCTGCGTGCTCAGTCCAGGTGGCAGCGTGAGGGGAAATCACTGTTTTCTAAAACCCAATTTGAGCCTGCCTCCTCACTGCCTCAATTGATGCCTGATCCTAGTTCAAATCAGTTGTAGCTCCTATGTAGAATGGTGGGTGATGGATATGATTATGGAATCAGAGCTTAAATAATACAGAAGTCATTGAATGAGCTGTAAGTCTTCATCAGGTTGAAGAGTCTGGTGGTCTGGGGCGACTGGGTGGCTCAGTCTGTTAAGCGTCCGACTCTCGATTTCTGCTCAGGCCATGATCCGTGAGTTCGAACCTCGAGTCAGCCTCTACCCTGGCATTGTGGATCCTGCTTGGGATTCTCTCTTGCCCTCTCTTTCTCTCCCCCCCAACTCACTGTGTCTGTCTCTCTCAAAATAGATAAATAAACTTAAAAAAAATTTTTTTTAAAGAGTCCAGTGGTCTACACACTGTCCACCCAGAGGACCAATGTCAGCACTTTCATGCTCCTTATCAGAAAAACAAAAACAAAAACATGCTAAATAGATCTATGAAAACATGAAACTATTGTGCTGTAAAGTCTATCTTTTATATCCTTATAGTGGGCTATTTATTCTACAGATGTATCTTCCCTTTGTCTCTTCTGGTTCATAAGAACAGGAACAAAAACCAAAGCAAAAAGCCCTCTGTGAGTTCTTTTAGTAGACACCTTCTGCCTGCTGTAGAGGAGGTATAAATAATTTATTGAGTTTCCATTAAGGTCAACCAGAGTGTATATTATGTCCAGTGTGTATGTGTCAGAGGAGTATGAGCTCTGAGCTAATGATCAAGGATCAAGATAGGGAAGGTTTCTTTGGCTTTCAGTAAGTACAGTTGTGTCCTGACATGTAATTTACCAACACAGATATGAAAAATAACAGGCAGACAGAAGATAAATGTAATAGGATTCTACATATAGTATGTAACGTGGAGCCGTGCTGAGCACTCACTCTTCTTTCATTGCCTGGCTTGATTCAGAGCATTTGTTTCTTTAAGAGCATTTGTAAAGGAATCAGAATTGCTGGTGGCCAGCCTCTATTAGAGCCCTGCTTAATTAAGTCTCTCAGAAGGGATTCTGTTTGGTTTAATGAAATGGTTTTAAGAAGGAATCAGAATCAGCATTGTATGAAATGTGTTTGTCCTGCTGATGCCTCAAATCAAAACCTCTACTATGGAACTCCTCATCTCCCCACACCTCCTGCCTGGCCCACTTCACCTTCCACCTGTCTCACCCTTGTCTTCTCCCCTCTATCTGTGGCCATTCTTCTAGCCTTCAGAGTCTCTTCCTAGAATTACTGCAGCTGTCCCCTGGCTGGCCTCTGAGGACCACCCTGGCCCTCTCTTTCCTTTCACTTCACCCCCACTGTTGGCAGAGTTATAGCCACAAAACTATCTGAGTTTGTCTCACCTCCACTCAGAAATGCCTGACCACTCCCGTCCTCATCCCCCATCTCAGCAGCCAACAGTTACCCATTGCTTGGTCCCTAGGTATCACTCTGACCAGCTACCAGGTGTCACTCTGCTAACGTAAGAATGCTCTGCTCCAAGACATCCAGTCCCCAGGATGTACCATCCTTTCTGCTCTGCCTTATTCTTCTCAAGCTTCTTTCAGAAAGACTGGAATGCTTACTCCAATGCATACTTTATTGTATAGATTTTGTGAAGAAATATATGTTGAGTGCCTATAGCATAGCATTTAGCACTCACTAAATAATCAATAAAGAATAATGATTATGATGATTTTATGATTATGATTAAATAACTTAGAATAATCCTTGACACATAATAATTGCCTAATAAATGTTAGTCTTTCCTCCTCTTCAAGTTGCTTACAAGTAAGAGGCATTCACAGACTCCCCGAAATATGACAGACTCTCCCTCTTAAAAGCTTCTAGGAATACATGGCTGGCTCAGTTGGTAGAGCATTCAATCCTGATCTCAGGGTTGTGAGTTTGAGCCCCATGTTGGGCGTAGAGATTACTTAAAAATAAAATCTTTAAAAACAAACAAACAAAAAAAGCTGCTAACTTTCATAATTAATGACATACTAAACTCTTTTTTTTAACTTTTTTTTTTAACATTTATTTATTTTTGAGACAGAGAGAAACAGAGCATGAATGGGGGAGGGTCAGAGAGAGAGGGAGACACAGAATGTGAAGCAGGCTCCAGGCTCTGAGCTGTCAGCACAGAGCCCGACGCGGGGCTCGAACTCATGGACCGCGAGATCATGACCTGAGCCGAAGTCAGATGCTTAACCGACTGAGTCACCCAGGTGCCCCATAAACTCTTTCATGCATTTTTGTGGAATGCTTGTCTTCCCGCTCCTCAGCTTGCTGCCTCTGATTTACCCTTTTGGTCTTCTCCAAAATGTCACCATCCCTGACCATCTCTAAGGAACCCCCTCCTATCCTAACTTCACTTTGTCTCACTTCTTCGTGGTGCTCAACACTACTTGTAACAATCTGTTGGCAGTAGTTCATGTGTTGCCATCTGCCTCTCCCCTTTTCTGTCGGGTCCCTGAAGGCAGAGGCCATGGTGTCTTATTCACTGCCGTATCTTCAGCTCCTGGTACGAGACCTGTCCCATTGTGGTCACTCCATAAATATTTGTTCAGTAGTATCACTTTCAATCAGAACCACATATGCAAAATTTACATGTACATTCAGACAATGAAAATGAGGACTGCAAAGAACTTATCAGTAATGACAAAAGCTAACAAGTAAGTCTGACTATGCCGAGAATGACTTAAAAAAAAAAAAAAAAAAAAAAGACATTCACATTGTGAAACTTGTCCTGTGTTGCTCCTGGAACATGCTCCCATCGCTTTTCCCATGTATGGCTTGACAAGCCAGTTCCAGTTAATACTCAGAGCGTTCTGTTGGAAAACAGAAACGTTCCAACCCAAACACTGACGGGCTCCTCCCCATTCAGTAGAGTCTCCTATATGAAAAGTAGATGGAGCGAAGCTCGGAACATGGGAAAATGTCCTTTAAGTGTATTTTGCACAGATTTATTTTTACCTCAGTTTCAATTACCTAATTTAAATTTCTACCGAACACTTTTGCATAACAAGTACAATATAGACACACACAGAATCTGAAAATTATGAAGTTTCCCCTGCCAGAAGTACTTGACTTGGTGAGTTAAAAAGCTTAAAAGGAAGACTCGGAATATTCTTGTCATTATAGTCTCTCTGTTTGAACACATTTCACACAGAACAATCCTTTTTTGGAACACACTTTTGTCAAGATAACATTCTTGAGCCTGTCAGAATTTACTTGCAGGGATGTTCAGAGAAGTAGGTGTGCTTCCTACAAGCAACCACAACTGCTCTAATGACACTTTGCTTCATGAATTATCTTTTTTTGTAAAAAAAAGCCAAGTTATCATGTCATTTATTTTAATGCTTTGAAGCAGGTCAGAAGGTATTACTTTTTAAAAGGGTAGGACTCCCAGTGAAATCAATTGCAGGCTTGTGCAATATAACTGTATTGCACACTATCACAAAAGACACACTCTTTCAGGACAGGTACTGTGTTTTTCAGCTCTGAATTCTAAGACATTTCTGTCTCCCAAACTATGTGCCACATTCTGCCTGGCATAGAGTAAGGGCTTAATAAGTAATGATGAAGGAATGAATGAGTGAATGAACAAATGAGTTAGTCAAAGGCTTGGAGATTGGTTAGTCAATTGCTCATCCATTTATAAGCTGCTTTATTTTACTCTATTTTAGACCTCATTCTATCTATATGAGTAACACCTGATTAAATATCACTGAATATACCACACTGTGAAGCATATGGCTTGATATGAAAGGTTATGTAGCTCCAGATGTGAATCTTTACTCAATTTATAGCAAACGGTTCTTTTTTTCTTTTAATTTTTTTTAACATTTATTTATTTTTGAGACAGAGAGAGACAGAGCATGAATGGGGGAGGGTCAGAGAGAGAGGGAGACACAGAATCCGAAACAGGCTCCAGGCTCTGAGCGGTCAGCACAGAGCCCGACGCGGGGCTCGAACTCACAGACCGCGAGATCATGACCTGAGCTGAAGTCGGCCGCTTAACTGACTGAGCCACCGAGGCGCCCCTATAGCAAACGGTTCTTACCTATGTTCTGGGCAGTAAGTACCTTAAAGCTGCAGGCCACAGATCTTCTTCTCGATAATAAATAATGGCTCTTGTTTAAATTTAAATTTGTCAAATGAGTCTGTGATCTAAAAAGAGACCTTTATAAAAAGTGGTCCACAGTGGTACAAGCTACCTTTCTCATGAACCTAACTAGTGAGCTGGGACACATTTATTGTTCCTGTTTATTGGGGTTTCAATAAGTCCAGACCAACAAATCTATAATAGACAGGTGTGCCCTGAAACATTCATCTAGTGACAACATTCCCATTTCAAAGTCTCTTTTTCTTATATGTCAAATGAAGATGGCATTTCTACTGTTTTCTAGATCAGGGCAGAGGAGCAATGGCCACTTGCTCTAGGAATATTCTAATGTTCCTTGACTATTATCTTTTCCTCCCCCCCCCCCACCCTTTTTAAAATTTTTTTCTAAATGTTTTATTTATTTTTGAGAGAGACTATGAACAAGGGAGGGGCAGAGAGAGAGGGAAACAGAGGATCCAAGGAGGGCTCCACGCTGACAGCAGTGAGCCTGATGGGGGGCTCGAACTCATACACCGTGAGATCATGACCTGAGCCTAAGTCGGATGCTCAACTGACTGAGCCAACCAGGCGCCCCACTTCTTCCCACCTTTTACCTCACAAGGATGACATAAGGATTCACAGGAAAAATTCTGTCCAGTTCTTTGAAATGAATAACATAAACATGGCAGATATCCATGTCATTGGTCAATGAAATAATAGTCTACAAGCCAGTGGAGGCTGGTTCCCATTTTATTCTAGCTTTTATAAATGTAATTATTGCACATTCGCGTTTTCCGATTCAGTAAGGACCTTGTTATTGAGAGATTCTTTGAAGTTTGTCTATGTTATAAAGTGAACATTTAAAAAATACCACCTTAGTTTGCAGAGTTACAGCCCAGACAGGAAGATGTAAAATGCATTATTCTGAATTGATTTGGTGAGAAAAATAAAAGCACTCAGAATAGAGGGAGTATCAGGGGAAGAATGTGTTTGGGCTAAAGATGCACATCTGCATCCACGGACGATGTAAAAGTGCCACTTCCCTGTGTCCCAATATTGCCACCATCCATCACTGCCATCCACCCTTCCATGGGATAGTGTTTTCTTTCTTCCTCCAAAGTCCTCATTTATGAAAATCGGAACTAGGCAGGTGGCCAGAATTGGGGGCAGGGGCAGGGGGGTGGTTATAATATGGGGTAAAAACAATTGATCGCCCAGGAAGGTGGGCGTCCAACCCTAGCTAGCACCTGTTCCTTCACTGCGTGCTAAAGGAGGGGAAAAGCCATTCACTCAGGAAGCAGCCTGGAGGTAAGAACTGGACTGTGTTTCAGTTGTCTGTCCTGTGGGTGATGACAGTAACAGGTTTAAGTGACTTTGGAAAGCAGGGAGAAGTGAGTGTGTGCCTCCAAGCTAGCTAGGATTGGAGGGAGAGACAAACACACGGAAACCTCACAGACTCTCTTCAAGGGTTTCTATATGTGAGGAAGGGAGCAACGCAACAGGGCTGCATTTTGACTTTCACAGACCCGAGGCACTTCTGTGTTTGTGGATGCTTCCCTTCATGAAAAACACTTTTTAAGGAGCACCTAGGTGGCTCAGTCAGTTTAGCATCCGAATCTTGATTTTAGCTCAGGACGTGATCTCACGTTTATGAGATAGAGCCCCATGTCGGCCACACTGACAGCAGGGAGCCTGCCTGGGATTCGTTCTCTCCCTCTCTCTCTGCCTGTCCCCCATTCACTCTCTCACGCTTTCTCAAAATAAATAAATAAACTTTTTAAAAAACCGTATTTTTTAAACTATATTTTATGTCTGCATTGGAATAAAGATGAATATAATCCAGGCTGGATTCATTATTATGTATTAGTTGCTATGTTCATTTTTTCTTCTGATTTTAAATGAACTTAAAATGAGAACATTTAGTGGGCTCCTAAAGGTATCATTGTCCTGGGCACAGTGCAAATTGCACCTAAGAGACAGGGCGGCCACATCAGGGAGGACCTGAACATTCCTTATACTACACTCTCATCAGAAGGAAACAGGGTATCTGAGAATAGAAAATGTCATAGCCTAATGACTCTAATGTCATTTCTTCTACCTACGAGCTGTATAACTTAAGCAAGTTAATTTATCTGAATCTTGGCTTCCTCATAAATTGTAATTTGAGTATTTAAATGAGATATATACAAAATAATTTGCCTACTACCTGTTTCAAAGCACTAAATTAATGGTAGCTGTCAATAGTAACAGCAAGTTGGTGATAATATAGAAAAACCCTTTCAGTGGAGTCAAAAGAGGTAGCTTCTAGTTCTGGTGTTTTGTTGTTGTCGCTGTTGTTGTTTTGCTGTGTGACCTTGAGCCAAGCACTTAACCTTCCTGAGTCTCGGTTTCATCATCTATAATAATATCTGCCCTGCCAAACTTATAAGATTGCCTGAAAGAACAAATGAGATAATGGATGTAGAAGCATGTTTATCACTAGCTAAAAGCATTACATATAGGAATTATTATTACCAAAGAAGTTGAAAATTCTGTAGAGGGAAGTGTCCATTGCCTGGCACGCAAAAGCTATTTGGTGGATGTTTTTTGAATGAATGGATGCCTCACAAAGCTTTCAACATTTGGAACGCTAAAATCACCACTGGTGTACTTAATGGTGAAACGCATTGCAAAGGCAGCTGGAGAGAAAAATGACAAATCATTTCGTTTGAGAAGATTGTAACTAATAATTCATAACGATAACCTTCACTAACATGTTAAGTGTCTCAGATTGCAGGCTTTGGGAAAGTACACATGCCTTGTATTTTTGTAGCCCCAACATTTCCCATCCCGTTGTTGATACACAATAGGCATTCAGCAAATGCTTGGAAATTGGATTGAATTGGAATTATCCAACCAGATTTGCTCTGGTAGCCAATCTTAATCTCTCTCCATACTGAACATTCTTAATTCCATTCTTTCCCCCAAGCGCTTTCTTGGCTATTTGTATCAGTAAGACTCTCAAAAAATTTTTTTGATAAATATTATCTGAATGAATAAGTAAGTTTCCCACTGTACATTTATTTTAAATTTGTGTTGCTAACCGTATAGCGAGCAGATGCTTGAGAAAGTACACCTTTGTACCGTAGGAGATACAATAGAATAGCTTAAATTCATATAGTACTTTCATCAAATTAGACTTCAGAATCCCATTCATGATTTTCGCTCGTATAAATCATCATACGAATCCATTATACCTTGGAAGAGAATCATGACCAAATCTAGGAGTTTCTCATTGATGGGACCAGCCCTGCATACTCTTTTCTCAGTCCCGGAGGGTGGCCCCTCATTGTTCAAAAACAATGTGCTCAAGTGTACAGAACTCTCATGCCAGCTTGCCAACATCACACAGCCTGCTGAATCTCCGAAGCTGTGACCACTTGCCTGTTGCAATAGAGACTTTCTTTGGAGTATTAGTGTGTGGTGCACTTTGTGAAAATTGCTCCTTTTGGTAGCGTCTGAGTTTAAATTGGCATCTCAGCGGTGCAGCTGTGATTATAATTGACTGAAGTTCTCAGCACAGAAGACACTGACCATCTTTCTCAGGCAGATAGCTCTGTCAGAAAAGCCCCATTGCAAACATCTCCCGATCATCCTTTAAAAGATACATCTTTCGCTGTCCCTCTTTGATGTGCACCTTCTACATGGTTGTATCCTTTCCCCATTAGTCCTAATGTATTGTTGTTGTGTGTGCAGTGGGAGAGTCCCTAGAGCGTTGTTGGATGTTAATTATCTTTGGTTCGTGGGGGGGGGGGGTGGGGGACAATGGAAGTCTTTAGATTCCACTTACAGTTTGTGGAGGTTTATGTGATTTACCTCTGTACTGAAAATGACCAGGAAATTTTCAAGAGTGGCACATAACAGTTAATGATAGCAAGATGTTCTACATGAAACAGCTTTTCAAAACAGAAACTTTTACCTTTATGTGAAAGAAGCATAAAGCTAGAGATGTGGCCCTCAACCGGTGTCTAACCTTATCTCATTAGCATAAAGCAATTCAACTCTCAGGATGAAAAGAAAGTCCTGGCACATAGTCTTGTAAAATATTTTAGGGGGTTACCTTATCGGCCTACCACAACTTCTGCATTTCTGTGGATGGGCCAGCTTGGTCCTGAAACCGTTTGAAGAGTTGTGTCTCCTCCAAATAAAGGCTGTGTGTGCATATTCCTTTTGAAGCCGTGCATGCAGTGGGAGCTTAACAGAGTCCCTCAGCTGACAGAGTCACATAGACCCATGCACGTGCCCTGGATCAGCAGCACTAGCACTTGGCCTAGCAGAGTCCAGTTCTGCCCTCTTCTAGATCCCCTGGCCCCTTCTGCATCCCGCCGTGCCCCCATGGGGTGTCTCAGTGATGACGTTCGTCTTCAAAACCCCTATCATGAAAATCCAAACTTGGAAGTAAGCCAGAATGGCCAGTTCTTCAGTGTAGTCATCCACTCTTACTCCACAGAGGGTACCGTGCAGGCGGAGGCTGCTTCATTCATTTGGGAACCGCAGAGCAGCTCACAAATGCAAGGAACCACCACCCCTCCACTGTTGTGCAGAACCGAGAGAAAGGACACTAAGAGAGAAAGGACACTAAGAATCCATGTGACTTTGAAACCTGGCTCTGACATACATGCCGTGCACATATGCATGCATAAATGCAGCCTTTGATTTAAAAAACAAGCAAAAAAATACAAAGAACTTAACCTAAGTTTCGTTTTCCCATGGTTGGAATGAAAGAAACGGTGCCCCGCCCCCGCCCCACACTCATTGGAGTGGGATTAGGTGAGGCACTTGAAAGCACCTGGTACAAAGTAGTTTCTCAACGAAACTTGGTTGTTCTTCCTAAGAGCCCCCGGCAGGGCCAGACTGGGCAGCAAGGGACCAAGAAACTAGGATCGTAGGTGATGAGTGCATGGCAAAGGAGAATAAGGCATAATTTGGTGTGCCATGTTTGTGTGACAGCAACGGGGAGGCAGAGATAATGATGCAGATCTGTGATCCTCCACAGGGGATGCCTCCTACAAGAGGCTTCCCATTTAGAACAAAGGGACACCCCTGTCTTCCTCTGCAAGTGATCATGGTGGGACAGCTGGGGATTGGGAGGCTTGCAGCATCCACATCCAAGTCACACCTGTTAGCCCACCTACCTTTACATGAGCCCACCTACTTCTCCCCCTACAGATTCTCCCCTAGCATAGCTTTTCCTGAAACTCCTGTTTTCTCATAACAGATAAAGCATTGCTTACAGTTATGACAAATTTGGCATTCCATGAAATATATGTAGTGTATGTAGCACTTTCCTTGTTTCCGGAAGAAGCATCAATAGGCAAGTGTGGACTTGCCTACTCATGCCCATTCATATCTTCAATTTCAATTAAATTAGGTTATTTGCTCCTTTGTCAGTTGAAGGCCATATTTTCTTTTAACGTTTTCCCCCTTAGTTTCTGTAGGACATAATTCTCATTAAAATAAATATCCGTAGGGGCACCTTGCTGGCCCAACCAGTAGAGCATATGACTCTTGATCTTGGGGTCATGAGTTTGAGCCCCATGTTGGGTATAGAGATTACTTAAAAATACATATTAAAAAAAATCTTTACCATAGTCCAAAATTATTTTTTTAAGTTTATTTATTTATTTTGAGAAAGAGAGAATGAACAGGAGAGGAACAGAGACAGAGAGGGAGAGAGAGAATCCCAAGCAGGCTCCGCACCGTCAGCACAGAGCCCGGTGTGGGGCTCGAACTCACGAACCATGAGATCATGACCTGCGCCAAAATCAAGAGTCGGTCGCTCAACTGACTAAGCCACCTAGGCACCCCACCACTGCCCAAAATTATTTAGGAAGGATCTTGGGTAATGTGGCTTTGTCCTAAGGAGTGATCAGAATTACTTGGAGACATTCCACAGTAATTAAATGTGTCCTAAAATGAGGCCCAAAGGCTCCATTTTATTCCAGACACGGATGGATATGGACGTGCCAGAGGCTTTCACGGCATGGTACTGAGCCAGATTTACCCACTGGCGTGTCCTGACAGACTATGGGCAGGTGGGGTTTCCAGCCAGGGTGGCATCTGGGGCTTCTCCAACTGCTCATAAATAGCAGGCAGGGCCAACTTGAGGGGAACACTGTAACCCCTGCCTGTTGAGAGCTTAGCATCTTTAACGTGGAAAGGTAGATGCAAAGACCTGTCACAAGACAGTTGTTCAGAGCAGCGGTGGGACCAGCTGAATACACGAGATGTTTACCTTGCAGGTGGGGCTCTTGCTTGTCCGTTGGAACCGAACATCCGCCGCAGTCCTGTGGGGCCCACAGGCCCTCATCACCTCCATGTCAGAAATAGGAGGGGGCGGGCCCAACTGTGACACCATCTGTGTGCCAGGGATGGGGGCCAAAAGGCCTGGCACCCGAGGGCTTAATTTCACTCCATCCGGTCTGCAACAAGGAAAATCCTGGAACAGACTAACAGCATTTTCCTCCTCCTCTCACTTCCCTAACCTGCTACGGCCACAAAGCAAGCACACGGCTGATACTTTCCTGCTTTCATGAGTCCAAGGAGCTTCTTTCTAGGACACCCCCTGACCTCAAGCTCACCTCCTCCAGAGCTGCTGTTCTGAGAACAACGACTGCTGGCAGTGTCATCTTCCTCCACAAAAGAACACACGTGTCCCCCGGGGCCCTTGCTGTGTCAGCCACAGCCAAGCCAGGGGCTTCTCCTGGCGAGGCTCACATGACAGATTATCATCCTGGGCAAGAAGAAAAGGCATATCCTCAGAGTGAAGAAAGGGAAGCTGCGCCCCCCACCCCACCCCTTCTCTTAGCCTTGACCTCCCTTGCTCCTGAAGGTGCAGTTCACGGGCCAGGAACATCAGTAGCACCTGGGAGCTTGGGAGCCCTGCAGCATCTCAGATTCACCCCCACCCACACCACGGGATCAGCACCTGCATTTTTAACAAGACCCCCAGGTGATTCCTATGCATGGTCAGGGTCAAGAACAGGGCTCTGAGTCTTATGTTAATGATCAGATGTATGATCACTTTATATTAATGCCAAGTGGAAGAAAATCTCTGCCTATTCCAAATCTTAGAAGGAAAAGTAACTAAGACACTCAGACCTCTGCAGATTGGAAAGCTGGGCTACACAGATGTCGGCTGTTGGTATTGGCAATGTTCTAGAGAGGCCTGGCCACCTTCGCCCTGCCCCCAGCTCAGAGAGGTTCCTGAGAAGAGAAAACAGCCTGTGCCGGCAGTTTGTTAAGTAGAAGCACCTAGACAATGGGGAGGGAGTGTTTCCTCTGACTGCCTGTCTGCCCTCCGAGCAGGGGAGACCCAGGCCCGCACCTCCACCTTGTGCTACATGCAGAGAAGAGCCAGTGAAAGCCACTTGGAACTTCCCTGTCACTCAGAGGCCATTAAATTTTCACAAGATGAAAAGTACTTTTTCCAAAAATAAAACTCAGAGTTATCATTTCAGTAGGCTGGGGAAATGTACGGTGTCTTTTTATAGCTGCAAATAAGAGCAGTTCTGTAACAATTCTAAATGTCTTCCTTTGATTCTACAGTCTTCTCTCCTTAGCAGGAAAAAACTGGAGTAAAACACACAGGTGTCATTTAGGCCCGCAGGGCACTACCTGTGCCCACAGAGCACGCTCACATTCCTCCACGGCAGGGACAGTTTCTCTTGATGTAACAGTACAGTGCAGCCCTCGTGTCTCTCGGTTTCCCCTTTTTACAATAAGCTGTTATAAAAGCTCAGATGCCATCAGGGGCCACGAAGGAATGAAAGTGAATGAGGGGTGAGGAGGGGACCGTGCAGCAAAGGGAGAGTGTAACAGGAGGTCGTGGGTAGGGAATTTCCCTGTGTCCTTCTGGCTCATTCAGGGGTCTAGTTTGGAGTTCACAAAGTTGACCTGGCAAATCTTTGCATTATTTTTGACTATACCAACTCTTGAGGGTATGGGGCGGGGGGGGGGGGGGGGGGGGGGAGATGATTACTGCCCCACAACTGTCTTTCCTCTACATTACGGAGAAGTAATGGAGTGATGCGACCCGTCATGGCTCCCAGCAGCTGGTGCTTTCTCTGTGAACTCCAAACAAGATAGTGTGCTAGCAGAGATCCCCAAGGAGCGTCTTGCTTATGTCTTGTTGCTACTGTTGTTGTTGTTTTGTCTTATGTAATTTTTTTAAATGTTTGAATCAAAACATTTAAAAATCAGGAAATTTCACTTTTCTTTAATCCCTATTTCTGGCCTCCTTTGACTTGGAAAGTCTGATGACACTCACCCGCATTTCCATGTGGCAAGAGTCAGCCTAACTTGTAGCCACTTCCTACTTTAGATGCCCTTTCCCATTCCCCGCGGTCCCCCTATCCCCCCACCCACCCCACCTCTCCATTCCTGCCCATGGCTGCCTCACTCCGGGTTCTGACCTACCTGGTCCAGGAGGGCATTTCTGACTCCAGCCCCTTTTTGCGGGTCTGACTCCAGACCCTTTTCCCAGTCAGGGCCAGGGTCTGAGAGGCCAGATGGTTGAGCATGCGGCTGATGGGAGGGTCTACTTCATTTGGTTTACAAAGCGCTAAAATGTTTCTTTGTCTTAGAACATCAGATTTTTTTTTTTAAGGCATGCATTGAAAAGAAAATGAGGAAACTGTGTGATGAAACTACATAGTGATTAAACAGGGCGCCAGCCTAATGGCAGTTTAACTAGCAGGTTCCTATTGCTGTCAGCCCTCCTCTGGGCATCTCTCTGGCTCAGCTACTCCTCAAGAATGTTCTGCCATCCAAGCCATGTATTATCTGGGTGCAGGCCCTTTCATTCTCACTGACCTGGCTGCAAGGAAGCTATCAGTCTCTGTTTACTCAGTGCCCCTTGGTGCTGCATTTCACTTTAATCCTAGAAAAGCGACTCCTCTCTAACCATTCCTTTGTTTTAATTTTTCATTGTCAGTTATTTCAGATATATAGAAAAGAACTGAGGACAGCATAACTTATCCACATCCCGACTTTAGTGAAACCTAACACATTGCTACACAAGCTCCAGATTGTTTTTTCCTAAGGAATAAAATAGTACAGGTATCCCACCCTGCTCTCATTCTCTTGAACTTCCCAGAGGTTACCAGCAGCCCAAATTATCTATCTTACATTATATAAAATACAGTTTTTAGATTTAACTATTCGATACAGGTTCCTTTATAAGTGCTATGTGGGGTTCTATGGTAAGCTGCACCACGATGGATTATTGTCTCTTCTTGATGGACATACAGATTGTTTCCTACTTTTTATACTACCAGCAACGCTGCAATAAATGTTCCTGTATCTGTCTTCCTATACACATGTGCACAAGTCTCTTTATATGCCTGGAAGTGGAATTGTGAGTCACAAGGCAGCACTTCTTTACCTTTATGTTATTGCCAAATCCTTCTCCAGAATAAATGGCTTGCTTTAGCTCTCTCAGCAGCCATACATGAAAGCCTCCTCCTACCCGCCCCCTGCCCCCCATCTTTTCCACTCCTTGGCATGTTAGGGCTCTTGATTTGGGCCAATTTGAGAATGAAATGACATCTTTTTATTGTGTGACTTTTTCTCTGATTCCAGGAAAGCCTGAGTTTTTTTTTTATGTGTTTAGGGACCGTGAGAATTTCTCATACTGTGAATTGCCTGCTCACTGGTTTTGCACTTTTTTTTTTCTGTTGGGTTACCTTTTTTTATTGATCTGTACGCATGTTTTCTAATTCTAGTAAGAAATTGGAAGTTGTATGCATCACAGATTTCTTTTTCGTTGGGGGGGAGGGGCACACCCATGCAGATGTGTGTGGGGGTGTGTTTTATGTGGGGTATTTTGTTTTACAGAGATTTTGAACTTAAATATAGTATAGTGTGTTAATATTTTTCTTTATGGTTTATGCTTATGTCTTACATAAGAAAGATTTTCCTACCTTGCGATCATACATACATTTCCCTATGTTAAAAAGTTTCTTTTAAGTTTTAAAGCCGTTTCTAGAGGCACCTGGGTGGCTCAGTTGGTTGGGCGGCTGACTTTGGCTCAGGTCATGATCTCGCAGTTTGTGAGTTTGAGTCCTGCGTCGGGCCCTTTGCTGACAGCTCAGAGCCTGGAGCCTGCTTCGGATTCTGTGTCTCCCTCTCTCTCTCTGCCTCCAGCTCGCACTCTGTCTCTGTCTCTCTCAAAAATAAATAAATGTTAAAAAAAAATTACGTTTTTTTCTAAAAGTTTTAAAGTTCCACTTTTCACATGTAAAGCATTGATCCCTCTGGACCAATCTGTATATGTTAGGAAATAGGAATCTTATCAATTTCCCACTTTCATTGAAGACTTTTTTTTCTCCCCGTGCTGATTTGCAATGTCACCTGTGTCACAAGTATATTTTCATATATGTTTGGAGCTGTTTCTGTTTCCCTGGTCCTTTCTGATATATCCCACACCCCTACCATATGACTTCCTTACCAAGGAAGCCTTCAAGTGAAAGCAAGTCCTGCTATCTTTTGTATATCAAACTTAACTCTTTTTAACGTTTGGTTCCTCTGTAAGAATTTTAACATCAGCTTGTTGTGTATCTTGAGAATGTCTTTTGAGACTTCTTTTGGAATTGCAGTGCTATAGATTGATTTGGAATTTTGTTTCAAAGAGCTATTATCTTTTATCAGGTTAAGGAAGTTTCTTTTTATAAGTAGTTTGGCAAGAATTCTTAACCTAAAGGAGTATTGAATTCTATTAAAAAAAAAAAAAGTTCTGTGTCTATTGATATCATATGGTTTGGGACATAATCTCTTTTAATCTGTTGATTAGTTTCATTAATATTTCATTAATAGGTTTTTAATATATTAAGCTACGTTTACATTCCTTGAATATATTGTCCTTGGTCATACATACCGCTGACCTAATTTGCTAGTATTTTACTTAGGGATTTTTTCAATCACATTCATTGCTGAGATGAGTCTGTCATGTTCTTGTACTTTGTATTCACTTTTAGTTATTAGCCAAACGAGCTGGGTAGCTTTCTCTTTTCCTAGTCTCTAAAATAGTTTATATAATAAAGAGATGATTTTTTCCTTGAAGATTTGTTAAGCATCATGTGCAAAACCATTCAGGCTTTGTGTCTTTTGATTACTGATTTCAGTTTCTTTAATGATTGTTATTTTTTTCAGACAGTCCACTTCTCTTTGAGTCGTTTTGGTAACTGATGGTTCTAGGAAATTATCCATTTCATCTTAGTATTCAACATTATTGCCACAGGGAGACACATCATAATACTTCATGATTTTTAAAAACTTTGACAGTATCAGTAGTTCCAGTCCCTTTACAGTTTCTATTCTTTTCTATCACTTTTTCTACTCCTCTGTCTGTTCCATCATTTCTTTCTCCTGTCTTTTTCATTTTTTCATTTACACATATCGCAAAGCACAACTCTGAAAAGTAATTCCTTCTGCTACAATTTTGAAATTATAATTGATTTCTGAGATGGTAAGTAGGACTATTTCTAAATACTCATGAATTTAGGTAGAATGTGCTGCCAGAAAGATTGTCTTCTGGTAGTTTCATCTCCTGTCTTCCATGGCATTTTTAAAATTCTGACTAAAGACGTCAAAGTTGCAACTTGGAGTATAATCAGACCCCTTCCCCCCCCCAACCCTGAGACTTCCAAACTAGCTGCTCTAGAAGAAAAAAAAAAGTAATGGTTTATCCTTCCCTGCCTTCATGCCCTCCAAATGATTTTTCGCTATGTCAGAAATAAGTTTAATTGCCAAATTTTATGTATTTTATTTCAATTGAACTTATTGAAGAGAAATGCAGTCTTTTTTAGATATTCTTTCATATATTCTTGTGCTTAGCTACAAAGAAAGCCCACGAGCTTCTTCATTTGCCCCCTCGTCTTCGCACCCTGCCCTCCCACACCTTACCCCCTTTCCTCAAGCCGTGCATTATTACCCTTGCAGGATCTGTGGACTTGTTTCACCTCAGAGACCCTGACATGTTTTTATTATCCCAAGGGCTGCTCTGTCATAGTCTCTCTCTCTCTGCCAGATACCATGAAGAAAACCAAATCAAACGGAAAGCAGGGTGGTGAGGGTGGCAGAGCATTCTTGCGACAATCTCCTGGCTCCTGGCCAAAAGCTTTACTTCGAAAGATCTTCTCCTCCTTTCCTAGACAGTCTGCCTCCCTCAAAGAGTTAGATGTAAAGCATCTTTCTATCTGGGAAGAGTAACTCCCCACCATCTAGTTTTCTCTGAGCCGAGAGGGGTATTGTTTTCCAAAGCAGGTTCCTTCAGGAAGGGAGAGAGCTGCCTGCGCCCCTAAGCTCATTAGGCTTGTCCCCACAAAGCCCAGGGCAGTGCCAGCCCTGATGGGGCAATTGCCCTTGGCACAACCCCTGGCAGTGTGGTTCACAGAAAGTTTCAAGTAGCCCAACTCTTCCAGCGAAACAAAATAGCAGCAATTTCAACACATAATCAGCTACTTTCATCACAGTGGCAGCTGGTACATTGTGAACCTTCAGTAAATATTAATCAATAGCTATCCAGTGGCACTGAAGAGAGACAAAAGCATAATCTGATGGCTTAACCAAGGTCAAACTAAACAGACGCTGGGCCTTAATATTCAAGGGGACGGTACATGTTCCACCAGCTAGAGCTGCTCGGGCCAGGAGAATCTGTCCAATGCCAAAGCACTTTGCATCCACATGCAAGCTCTCCAGGACAAAGGACATGTTCTGATTATGGTTGATCTGTATTAGTGAAAGGAGATTAAGAATACCCTAAGCCAGCCTCATGAGAATTTTCTGTAACTGTGTTCTGACCTAACCCATCAAGTGAGGGAGCTAAGTTAGATCTTCACTGTGGACCTTAAAACAAAACCACAGCATTAACAAATGCCTCATTCCACCCCAAAATGACCTCTTTGTCTAATACAAATGCAATCAGCATCATAGCATACGCAGTTTCCTATATCTAAAAGTTGGTCACGCTGGCGATGGCACTTGACTACTTAGTGGACAACCTTCCAAGATCTAAAACAAGATGGAAAACACAAAGAGAGGGAACTTTGCCAAAACACGTACTAAGTTTAGTCTGTTGGTTGCATGGATGGGGGCTGACATGGTTCCTGGTTTTCTTGGATGGTCCAGTCTTAAACAGTCACCCCTTGTTGAGCATATCAGAAGGTTGGCCCACTGTCTAGGCAAGAATAGGGAGAGGGCGTCTGATCAAGAGCCGCTGTCTAAACCGACAGTGCATTTGCCAGAGCAGAGCAGAAGTCTCGTGGTAAAAGGCTTCCTTCCAGGGCAAACAGTGGGTCCCAGGGATATTTCCAGCTCTATTTTCTTAATTGCTTTACTCTCTGACCTAACTGGTCATCCTTCTTGGATTTTGCTCCCCTCTGCCCTACACCCACAGGCAGGACCCACCCCAATCCTGCCCCAACTCCCCTCACTCCATCAAGACCAGCTTTGAAACCCATTCCTAGCCCAGGACATAGACTTCCTCTCTGCCCAGATGGGGAGCTTGGATGTGAAGAGGCTCCAGGGAGGGAATACCCCATCACAATCCTTCAACCTGCTCCCTGGTTCCTGGAAGTGTGCAGTTTGGAAGACACACCCCATAAATACGGTCTGCCTCATGCCATGTGTATCTTGTCTCCACCAGATTTTAAGCTCCTTCAGAGAAGAGCCTTTACATTTTAATCAAGTGGTTTGCACATGGCAGTCTCCTAATAGAGATGTCTTGATTGGTTTCCAGTCAGTTAATTTTCTAATCTACCTATAATCATAGTCATGATTATAAAAGCTATTTTTTAAAGCTACTCAGACTTCGCTTTTGATACATAAAATTCACGAAAAGCCAGGGATGAAGTGATTCCTTAAGCCCTTGACTTGACCTGACTGTTGCTTTTGACACAGCCATACGTTTTACAACAAGAAAACCTTCCACAGACATAAAGGTAAGCTACACGCAGCACCTTGCCATCACTGAAGCCTCGGACTTGAGAAAACAACAAAATCAAGCTCCTTGTTCTTTAGTAATAGAGGCTGATGTTATGACTCCCCAGTAAGACTGTGGTACATAAAGTGCTGCTGCCTCTCAGCAGAGGGGCATAAAAGTCAGTCTCCTTTGTAATTATTTTATTTAGAAGGCATGGAAGAGACATATAGAAAAAAAAAACAATGTGAAGAGCACAGGGAGAACTCATTTCTTGGAGCAGGTTTTAAATGAATTAGAAATGTATTTTCACCATCTGCTGCTGCTACTGCTCTTATGAAATTTGGGAGTCACAGATTGCAGTTTGTATAACACCGACTGTGGGACTCGGAAAATCTACTCGGGATCTGTAGCCTGAGGGAAATGTTCTGGATGACTTCTGCAAGCTCTGATGCACGAGGAAGAGCATGCTCTCTGCAGGGCTTCCCCAACATCTGACAGGCAGCACCACGTGCTCATCAGGGGAGAGGGAGGGCGACAGCAGCGTAGTACTGGGTACTGTCCCATATTCCATGGTGGAAAATCCTTCACAACATTTGCTGTGACTGCTCCCGGCATCACTGAATATAGAGATCCTCGTTATCCACCTAAAACGACATGCTCACTGAGGCTAAAAACCAAGGGCTAAGAAAAGAACGGAAAGGTACATTCTCACATCACCTCTCTCAATGAGGAGAGGCTAATCAGAAAGCTAAAAAAAAAAAAACCATGAACAATAAATATGAAGTGATAAACGCCAAACTCCTCATTTTTTCATCTTCATGCTTCGTTAGGTTGGAAGGTAGAAGGAAAGATAGGGATGGAGAACAAGTTCTCTAATCATCTATCCAAGGATCAGATTCAGATTCTGCAGTTCTAGAACATTCTCTGTAGCCAAGTAACCACAGCCAGCCAATCTACCTAATACAAATACCTAAAGGTCAGTTCACTCATTCTGCCAACAGTGCCAGGCAGTGGGACCACAGAGGTGAAAAGACAAGCCACAGAAGGCGCTTCAAGTCTAGTCAGGGGGCAAAGACACTGGCAATCACAGTAGGTATGACCATGCTTTTATGGAGGAAGGTATAGAGTGTGGCAGGGCAGAGACAGGGCGCAGGACCAGTAAGTCTCTGTCCACCAATCCAGTGTTCTCCATACCTGTGGAGCTCAGGTCCCCTCCCCCACCCCACCACCCTGAAAACCACCTGCCACCCCTGTTCCCACCTGTCACTACATGAATCATGGCACCAAACTTGTGCGGGGAAAAAGTGGATGCGTGTGAACTTTGAGCACCTATTTTCTACAGAGGCTGTTATTTTATTTGTTCCTCACCGCAACCTTATTTTCCAGACGAGAAAATGGAGGCCCAGAGAAGTTACGTGGTACCATTATCAGAGAGTAAGAATCAAAGGAGCCACCTCTGCCCTCAAAGACCACGTTCCCTTCGTTACACTTCACTGCTCCCACTGCTATTGCCCAAAAATAATTGCAGACAACAATGATGGAGATAGCCCTGTCTACTCAGTCTAGTTTCTTTCGTGTAATTTGCGATCCACGGCAGAAATTTAACTTCCACCAAAGGTGGCTCATGATGTGCATTTTAGGATTACACTGAAGAATTCTCAAGAATACCAAGCATAGCTCTCCTACCATGAGACTGTGGGCCCAAGCCACATTGTCCTCAGGGCCAATACAGTTATGTACAGGGAGCCTGCATCCATATGACACATAGTTCAACATGAGCAGGGACCAGGATTGTCACCTTCCTTAATTCTAATCACGTCAGTCTTACCTATCATCTATAAATAAATGCGATTAAAATAGAACACCAATTTCCTGGCTTGAGACAAAAATCTTAGTGGCTATAAAAGCACAGGCTGCTTACATATTTTCAGTATAAAATACAATTTTTTTTTCTTGGAACTGTAAACACTGTGGCCCTATGTCATGGTTAGGCAGCAATGACAGAAACAAATTCAAGGAATACAGAAGTAGAGCTGGAGATGATAACGTTTACTGCTTCCCTTTGCAACATGGTTACAAGGTCCTGCATAAAGTTTCATTGCTTCCTTAAAAATTATCATACATGTTTACGTAGCAAGAACTGGAAAGAAGGAAGATTAATAGCAAAAGGATAAGCTAATAAAATTGTTGATGGACAGAGTTTGTATGATGCAATTGTCTGAAATGGTAACTCTCCCACTTAGATTATAGAAGACTTACGTCCTTTCCAAGGTGTGTATCAAGAAAGCCAAGGCTAGGGGCACCAGGGTGGCTCAGTCAGTTGAGCATCTGACTTCGGCTCAGGTCATGATCTCACAGTTGGTGGGTTCAAGCCCCACGTCGGGCTCTGGACTGACAGCTCAGAGCCTGGAGCCTGTTTCAGATTCTGTATCTGCCTCTCTCTCTGCCCTTCCCTTTGCTCACACTCTGTCTCTCAAAAAACAAAAAAATGAATAAATGTTAAAAAAAATATTTTTAAAAAGGAAAGGAAAGAAAGCCAAGGTTAAAAATTTGGGCAACCTGGTGTCTTGTAATCCACTTTAGCACTTACATACAGCATCTGAAATGCAGGCAAGCACTCTGATGAATAAATGACTGATTGAATGAATAATTTCATTAACCATCTACTCATGGTTCATAAATCTTTGCATTGTGGAACATTTTCTGACATTTTCCTAAAGCTGATCCTGGTCAGACAGAGCAGGTGATGCTTTAGCCTAATCTAAAGAGATGCTGTGGCCAGAAGTACCTAGGGATTTTTTTTCCTTTTAATAAACAATGAGGTCTCAAAAAACAAAACAAAACAAAACACAAAAAACCAATATGCTCTCAGGAGTTAACACATCACATTCACTATCAAGCATTACTTCTTAGTGTAAATAATTTAATCAAATGTCATCTTTGGGTTTTTTTTTTTTATTTTTAAAAATTTACATCCAAATTAGTTAGCATGTAGTGCAACAATGATTTCAGGAGTAGATTCCTTAGTGCCCCCTACCCATGTAGCCCATCCCCCCTCCCACAACCCCTCCAGCAACCCTCAGTTTGTTCTCCATATTTATGAGTCTCTTCTGTTTTGTCCCCCTCCCTGTTTTTGTATTATTTTTGTTTCCTTTCCCTTATGTTCATCTGTTTTGTCTCTCAAAGTCCTCATATGAGTGAAGTCATATGATTTTTGTCTTTCTCTGACTGAATAATTTCGCTTAGCATAATACCCTCCAGTTCCCTCCATGTAGTTGCAAATGGCAAGATTTCATTCTTTTTGACTGCCAAGTAATACTCCATTGTATATATCTATACACCACATCTTCTTTATCCATTCATCCATAGATGGACATTTGGGCTCTTTCCATACTTTAGCTATTGTTGATAGTGCTGCTATAAACACGGGGGGTGCATGTGTCCCTTCGAAACACCTGTATCCTGTGGATAAATGCCTAGTAGTGCAATTGCTGGCTCATAGGGTAGTTCTATTTTTAGTTTTTTGAGGAACCTCCATACTGTTTTCCCACGTAGCTGCACCAGCTTGCGTTCCCATAAGATGTCATCTTTGTAATGGACAGCTGATCAAATGGGAGTTTAGGTAGGCTCTGAGTGGAGAGAAGAGAATTTGGGAGCTTGGCAGTCGGATCTGAGGTGTGCTCACAGATCTGAGAAGCCAGAGCAACCTGAAACAGGAAGAGGGTTAGAACCTGGGGGAAAGCCAAAGATATCATGTCTACACCGTCAGTTTTCCTCCATTCCCTTGCCACTGCTCGCTGAAAACAATGGTAGGGGAGGAAATCTGCAGTTGTTCCCTCGGCTTTATTAGGTTGTCCATTTTAAACCTCTTTCCCTCTGGGAATTATTCACGATCAGTATTTTCCCACTATTGGGCTCTCACTATGTGATTCCTAAGTGCAGGACACTCACTGTTGTTCCCTCGTGAGAATGGAGAGAGAACACAGCTGGGGTGTGGACAGGGGTGCCGGGGGTAATGACCGCAGGACAGGGCCCCACATCATTGGGAATGGCAGCCAAACAGGAAGCTGCCAGCTGGGCCACCACCATGGGAAGTCAAAAATGACCTCTTCGGCGAATTAAAAGGCCCTGGCACAAACATCTAAGCCTACTTCATCCTTTTCTTTCATTTTTGCATGGGACAACTGGCTCTTCTCTGTTAATCCAGAGACTTTTACTAGGTACCCAGCACATATCATGTGTTTCACATAAATCACCGCACTGGACCTCCGACCTCCTGAAAAGTTGGCAGACCATCCCTATTTTATAGATGAGGAAACTGAGGTTCCAAAAGGTATCACAGCTTGCCCAAGGTGTATGTCACTGTAAAGTGACCAAGCCAGAAATCAAACCCAGGTACAGGACTTCCCAGACTCTGCTCTTTTCTTGCTCCCGCACTGCCTCATATCCTAATTCTGTAGTTCACTCAATTCTGGTTTAATTTTTACTAAATCTCCTAAGAAAATTGTTGCCTATGAAAATTTTTCTGCTGTCTGATGACTCTGGACACAAAGCCATTAGGTTGTAAGTCAAATTAAATCACTGTTCAAATGAGTATGCAAAATAATCTTTAAAAGCAGCAAATGTGCTTAAGGAAATGGCCATGATAGCATCTCACTTCTGAGACCATGAGCTTTGCAGTTTCAGCTGATCAACCCTTGGGAATATTTAATGATTTTGTCCCGGACTACTGCACAGCCAGAAAATTCAGTTGGACCTTAGGATGATGAATGTGTGTGATTTAGATCTGAGGGCTGATAAAAGGAAGGAGGTTTATGCAAGTTGACAAAAAACAAGCTGGCTATGGCTCCGTGTGATTTGCTCTTTATGAAGAGATTCTGTTTGCTTTTGTGATAGATTTATCTACCCTGACATTTATTCTGCTTATTAAAAAAAATTCACACTCATCAGTTCGCTATCTGGGCATGGTAAATACATTTCCTGTCCCCAAGTCCTATTACTCTAAATTTATTTTCCATTCCAGCATTGGGCAGAAAATATATCTTTGATTTGTTCTTTCCAAGTCATTTGAGTACTTTATCCTGTGATTTTATATCAGCATTTTATACTTTTAGATACTTTACTTGCACTTCTGGGACTTCTACCTGTTTTAACATATTAAGCCCACAATATTAGTAAACATAATCAAGACCTAAAGTTTGTTTAATTTTTTTAAGTTTAATTATTTTTGAGAGAGAGAGAGAGTGAGAGTGTAAGTGGGGGAGGGGCAGAGAGAGAAGGGAATTGAGAGAGAGAGAGAGAGAGAGAGAGAGAGAGAGAGAGAGAGAGAGGATCCTAAGTAAGCACTAAGCAGGCTCCTCACTGTCATTGCAGAGCCCAACATGGAGCTTGAACCCACAAAACATGAGATCATGACCTGAACCAAAATCAAGAGTCGGATGCTTAACCAACTGAGTCACCCAGGTGCCCCTGAGACCTAAAGTTTAATCATACAACCTTTCATAGTAGCACTAAGCTGTGCAAAGTGGTTTTTATATATGCATCAGCTTATTCAATCTTTGTGTATATTAATTACCAAAAATAGCTGAAATAACTAAGATTAAAGCACCTCCTCAGATTATTATCTCACTTTTGGGAGGTCACCTAGCAGATAACACAGAAAAAAATGTTGAGGTTTGGGTGATGTCTGCACAACGCCAAAATATCTAATGAGTTTTTTTTTTTTAATCCAGGGGTCTATTATACAAATTTAAAAGCCAGCTAGTTTGATTGAACTGATTTGCTTACGGACGTTTATTAGAAACGTTCACAGAGAGCAGAGTAAATTCTACAACACTGTAAAGTCAGTTTTGAACGTAGATGTGTGCCAGCCCAAATGATACCATAACAAAGTCATGTATAAACCCAATTGCACATTCTTGCATGTTACCCGTAATTGAGCCCCTTCTCTCTGCCAGGCACTGTTCTGGGCACAGAGGATACAGCAGTAAGCCAGATTGGCACCTACCTTGCTCTCTTGGAGCTAATTATCTAATTAACAAGAAAAATCTCAGAGTTGTGATAGCGCCGTGCCAGGAAGTGAAACAAGGAGTTGGGGTAGAGAGATGACGAAAGTCTCACTAAGGAGGTAACATTTCACTGAGGTCTGAATGACAAGAAGAGCCAGAGATGCAGCAGTCTGCAGGACAAGCACTGCAGGCCTAGAGACCAGTGAGAATGCTAAAAGTGGGGAGGAGCTTGGCAAGAGGCCGGTGATCAAGGTGGAGAGTGGAGGAGATGAGGTCAGACAGACCTCATCTTTGTATGAGATGCAAGGCCACGCGGGGCTTTCCAGGCCTAGGCAGGGAGTCTGCATGTCATTCTAAATGCGAGAGGAAGCCATTGGAGGATTTCAAGAGGATTTTTAAGAGGATTTACATTTTTGAAAGTTTTCACTGTGCAAGTTAGCACTGTGACTGTATACGGATTCTTAAAGAATGAACAAATTACCTGTTGATCAGGTCAAATTGCATGACATCACATCACTTCCTCATTTCACTTCTCTCCGTGCAGCATGACCATAAAGAGGCCATATTTGACACGCTCACCAGTCTTTCCAAGGGCTTCTCCTGTGAGGCAGGAGTCTCCTTCCCAGTTCATCTTGCTTCGATGTTGTCTGGTCTAAACTCCCATTTGCCGGTAGCCTTACATGTGTAGCCTTACACAGTGGCCTTACAAGCAAGCCTCCAGCACTTCCTATAACTTTATGAAATCCTGCCTCTCAAGAGTATTAATTTCACTTTACAACAGATTTGCATTAAATGTTTTAGAGCTCGTGGACACTCAGTGAGGAGTCAGTCGTGGTGGCACAGATAGACACTAGACTTAAGGGGGGGACATTTGAGACGTATTGTAAACATTCAGGTTAAGCATTTTTGTGCTTTGTTCCAATAGATCCCTTAACTACAATGAGTGAGGTAGCAAAAACTCCTGTGATCCACTAGCCTTGCCCCTAAGGCCCTTAGAAAATGGTCAGGAAAATGGACCAACAGTCATGAAGCAATCAGTGAGCACAAAAGAATGATACTGAGTGCCTGGGTGGCTCAGTGGGTTAAGCATCCAACTCTTGATTTCAGCTCAGGTCCTGATATGGTCGTGAGATAGCTCCCTGTCGGCTCTGCACCGGGTGTGCAACCTGAATAAGATTCTCTTTCTTGCTCTCCCTCTGCCTGTCCTCTGCGTTCTCTCTCTCTCTCTCTCTCTCTCTCCCTCCCTCCCTCCCTCCCTCCCTCCCTCCCTCTCTCCCTCTCTCCCTCTCTCCCTCTCTCCCTCTCTCTCTCTCTCTCTCTCCCCAAAAAAAAATAATACTTATTAGCCTTCTATAATAATGTGATAGGCAAAATGACACTCCAGAAATGTCTGTGTTCCTAGCACATGTCAATACGTTATGTTATATGGTAAAAGGCAATTATGGCTGCAAATGGAATTAAGATTACTAATCAGCTGACTTTAAAATAGGGAGATTATCCTAGAATATCCAGGTGGGCCCCATGTAATCACCAGGGTCTTTAAAAGTAGAAGAAGGAATCAGAATAGAGTCATAGGAACTTGTGACAAAAGGAGAAAGGCATGTGTTGCTGGCTTTGAAGACAGAGGAGGGGGCCAGGATCCAAGGAACTTGGCCCTGAGAAGCTGGAACGAGCAAAGAAATGGGTTGTCCCCTAGAGCCTCCTAAAAGGGACACAACCCTGTCAACACGCTAATTTTACCCCAGTGAGACCTCTTTCAAACTTTTGAACTACAGAATCGACAGATAATAAATTTGCATTTTGTTAAGTTGGTAAATGGTTACCACAGCAACAGAAAAGCAGTAAGTAGAATAAAGCCCTACATCGTGGAGGAAGTGAGGAAGTGCAAGAAGTGAAGACGGGAGTGATGAACGAGAGTTTCTCACAAAGGACACAAATCGTGGTCCAAAAGACCTATGATAGAGAACCTTCTGCAGAAGACAAGACAAACAAAGCTCTTAACATCCTCAGGGCCAGCACTCATGACCCGCAACCTGACTAAATTAATGCGGGGTACCAAGTGTTTTTGAATGATTTCTGTATAAATTTTAAAATGTTTGGGCTAATTAATATGGCTGCTGATTAGAGGATAGATCTTGTTCCTAATTTTAAAAGTCTATATTTCATAACCATTTAAGTTGTCATTTACTGCTCATAAAATTAGCAGGGCATAAAATCCTAGAGCTTTTGTTTTTTTTCAAGTTTCTAAAATAAGTTTCTGTAAACTTCCTTGGATCTTTGAGAGGCGATATGATGAAGCATAATCTATACTCTGGCAGAGTTTTATTTTGCTGAATGTTCCAGACTAAGAGAAAGTTAGCTCAGAAAATCCTCTTAAGTGCCCATCGATATTTAATAAGCTCGACTCTGATGACAAGTGTCAGCCGGTCCCTCTTCTAGAAAGTTGATACTGTCTGTGTTTGTCCGTTACATAAGCCAGTTTGGGGAGGAGACCATCACCTGCGTGCCTTGCTCTGGGAATTGCTGTGGACTTGACATTTGTCTCTCTCTAAATTTTCTCCTCCCTTAGGACAGATGTAACATCTATCTTTCACCTTTGTGTCCACCCACCTACAACCACAGTACCTTTCACAGAGTCAACATTAAATGATACTTCATGAATAAAATAAAGGAAATATCCTATTATAGCTGAGATGTTGATCAAAAAAGTAGCCTTTTTAGATTCATAATTATGTATGGATCTACATGCTTACAGAAGAAACTTCTGTATTTATACATTTGTGCAGATATGTATATATGGAAATATAGCAAGTTCATCCTAATACATCTAATTTTGTCAGCTGCAAAGTATCAGACTATTGAGCCCTAAATTATTAGGTCAGAGACACTAATTCCAGTGATCCAGAAAATGTTTCAAAAGAAAGCATTTGTATTTAACAGTCAGAAATTCTCTTTCTTGCCATACTTTTTCAAAATGACTGATTTCGATATAGTATCTTAATTGAGGGTTCTTCTGGATCCAGGCTCTGTTGCTAGAAAGAAAAAGCCAAGATATGAGTCATTCAGAGAAACTCATGTTGTCAGCCTGATAAAGACATGAAGGCCAGAAAATTTTTTCCCTTTTGTTGTCAATATCTATTTACCCCTAATGGGCATTTTTAAATAATATTTTTGTTGTTGTTCTGGACTGCTGGGAAATCGAATAGCCTTATGGAAAATATAAGAATGGTTGTGCCTACAAATTATCTAAATTGAAGACAATTCCAGACCAAACTTTTTCATTACAGCATTACAATATAGGAAAATACCTTGATCTTTCCTGTACATACCCCTATATTGGGACAGAGACCACACTAATTAACTGTATATAATGCCTTATATTTAGAACACTGTGGCCCTCTAAATTTTTGTCGAATTTCACTCTGCAGATAATAGGAAACTAACAAAACAATGCAAAATCAAGTGAAAGTAAAAACTTATCTAATTAATGTTAAAGTTTAATGTGATAATAATAAAACTGGATAATTAAAGCATCCACACCCTAAATCATTCAATTTAGCAGGATGATAGGGAACTTAAGAAATTACGTAAACATCAAATTTTGAAAAACAACTCTTGCTGCTACCGAGATGTTTAAAGTATAAGTCATCTTCATCACAAATTATCCATAGAATATTCCAATCCCCTCTCCTTGTTTTGCATATGTACTCATAGATCAAGATTAAGTGTTTTATTTAAGAACCTATTTAAAAGACAGGAGTGGCTAATCATTTAAAATTAGCTCCTTGACCAGAACTACACAGCCATGCAAAAACAAAGCTTGGGGTTTGATCCTAATTATTCAGATTGATTGTCTACTTCTCCCAAACTCATTAATTCAGAACTCCTGTTTCTAGCATTCTCCCTTCTTTGCACTGTCTTGATCTCTCCTTTGAAATCATTATTGCTTGGGGAGGAAGGATGACTGTTGGAAATAAATCCTAAATATGGGAAATCAATATAAAATCCCATCAAGTAAAAGAGATTCTCACCCTGATATTGTATTCTTCATTTGCAATTTGACTTCTTGGATACACCCTATTCTCAGACATGGGAGGACTTGTGTGCCTTAGAAGATAATATAACAGACCATGATGGAAAGACAGGGGCACCCTAGACATTTACACAGGGCGCCCTGTGTGCTTTGAGGGCAGTCACCTCTGATAGCTTTAGAATTTTAAGGATTGCTTGGGCTTTCTGAAAGCAGCATGTGGACTCTGGGAACTGTCTTACCTGTCTTTTGTTTCATCCTTCAAATTCTGGGGTTTTTTTTAATGGGGATTTATTTCCCTATGGAATTCGAAAAGATTTGCATGTCTAACAAGGACTAATATATTTGGAGGGAACTAAGGAGTCTTTTGTAACCACCGAGGTGTCTACAGATTACAACTATAGGCAAAAAACACCACTGATGTTGAAAAGCTGACCGCCTATTGTGTCTGGAATAGTAGTTATTCCCTGGACTGCATTATGGAGGCCAGAGCAACATTAGCCTACACTCTACTTACCAAGTGTATTGAAATTAAGCCAGGGCTCTTATCAAACCAAGCCAGAAGTTTCCCTTGCTCTTTCACATTTCTTTCCACTTTTGCTGAGCTACCTAGAAATTTATTTTAAGAGGTTGTTTCTTCATGGGCTAATGAACATTACTTTTCAGACAGCTTTACAAAAGCTATCTGAATTCAACAAATATTCAATAACTATTCCCTGAATATTCACTATAGACCCAGCACTATGCCAAGTCAATCGAATTCCAAGGGTTTCTTTCACATGTACCAATGAGCTTGGCTTCTGATAAATTTATTCTAGACTTACTTTAATTTACACACTTCTCTAAGTGAAAGCCTGTCAGCTTACTTTATCTTTTTTGCTCCAGGAAAGTGATTTGCCCAACTGAAGGGCACTTGCTTTAACTGAGAACTTCTGTCCTTAAGTACAGGAAACAACAAAATACAGTTTCCATTTTTTTTTTTAAAGTGAGAGAGTGTGAGGAAGGGTTGGGGGGTGCAGACAGAGCCTTAAGCAGGCTCCGCACTGAGAACAGTGAGCCTGATGCGGGACCAGAACTCATGAACTGTGAGACCATGACCTGAGCCGAAGTCGGAGGTTTAACTGCTTAACCAACTGAGCTACCCAGATGCCCCTAGGTTGCATTATATACATAGTAAGTGTAGTAGTCCTGAATGCCTATAGGTTGCTTTTGAAACCATCATTTATTTTGTAGTTTCGGCCCTCTGCATTGCTCTCGTCTAGAAGTGGTAGGTCAGAGAGGGTTGTGGGAACACAGAGCCAGCCAAGCAAGGACAGAGAGCTGGAATCTGGTGGGAGAGGCACAGACTTGTGCTAGAGGGCAACACTGGCAACACAGTGAGCAGGGTGCGGCAGGGTATCCAAGCAGAATGACAATCTCAGGCGCATTTTAGCAAGTGACTGGCAGGAAACAGTAGCAGAGTTTCCAAAAACTGTAAGAGTCAGAGAGCCATACATTGCTTAAAAAAAAACACACATAAGCAAATGTGTATATAGATTCCCTACCGTCACCACCACTTTTATACCAGAAGTAGCATGTTGTAACTTTTCTCCTACGCCTTGCTTTTTCCACTGAATGAATGCAGAAGATCACACGGTTATAGTCTGTGGAAGCTTCCGTGTGGAAAGCTTCCACCTTTCTTTTTTCCAGCTGCATGGTGCTCCATGGTGGCTGTGCCATAGTTTATGATCCTGAAGGACACTTGGGCTGTTTCTAAGCTTTTCTTCTTACAAACAGTGCTAGAATTAATAGCCTCATGCATAGGTCACTTTGTGTTTTTGCCATTTTATCTTCGAGATAGATTCCTAGAAGTGGGTTTGCTGATTCCAGGTGTGTGCACTCTTGCCAGATGCCGCCAAATCCCTTCCATACAGGTTGCACCATTTTGCATTCCCATCGGCAATGAAGATCAAGTGCGGATGATGAGACGTTGGAGAAGCAGATTCCTAAACTAGACACTTGGAGCCTGGTGCTTCTATTTTCTGTTGAGATAGAAAACAAGGTCATCAGTGAACAGAGAAAGGTGGATGTGGAATGGGTGTCTAGAGGGGAGCGGGGAAGTTTCTGAACAGCCAGGGAAGGAGCTAAGCAGCAAGGTAGGATAGAAGTGTTCAGCAGTGTGGGGGGTTCAGGGCTCAAACTAGACTCTGGCCTTTTGAGTTTCTCCTAGCATCAGTCAGGCACATTTCTTCAGCAGTGGTGCATAGGCCAAGCATAGGACTTTAAAAAGATGAATGGTTGGATTAATCTGTGGCAGGGTTGGAGTGGCAGAGAGTCAAGGGGTCAGTCGAATTGGAGGTATTGCCAGGAGAATGGAGTCTCAGCTAGATGGCAAGGAAGTGAAGCTAAACAAGGGCCCAACCAGGAAGGCGTTACAGGACAGAATGTCATGATGAAGAGTCAAAGACAGGTGTTGTGGGAGGAGAGTAACGGGAAAGCCAGGAGGATGCAAGCCTGTGATCAGAGTGTGCAATTTTGGAAGTTGAGATCTCAGCTATGGAGAAGTTCCAGGTGACACCAAGGTCCTGGTGAGACCACGGAAGTTGACAGAGGAAGTGGAAGGGAATTGAAGTTAAGATTGAGAAGCTGAGAAAAGATTTAGAAGGGGCTTTGATGGAAAACAGTATGGAGGTTCCTCAAAACACGAAAAATAGAACTACCCTATGACCCAGCAATTGCACTACTAGGCATTTATCCATGGGATACAGGTGTGCTGTTTCGAAGGGACACATGCACCCCCGTGTTTATAGCAGCGCTATCTCCAACAGCCAAAGTATGGAAACAGTCCAAATGTCCATCACTGGATGAATGGATAAAGAAGATATGGTATATATATACAATGGGGTATTACTCGGCAGTCAAAAAGAATGAAATCTTGCCATTTGCAACTACATGGATGGAACTGGAGGGTATTACGCTAAGTGAAATTAGTCAGTCAGAGAAAGACAAAAATCATATGACTTCACTCCTGTGAGGACTTTGAGAGACAAAACAGATGAACATAAGGGAAGGGCAACAAAAATAATATAAAAACAGGGAGGGGGACAAAACAGAAGAGACTCATAAATATGGAGAACAAACTGAGGGTCACTGGAGGGGTTGTGGGAGGGGAGATGGGCTACGTGGGTAAGGGGCATGAAGGAATCTACTCCTGAAATCATTGTTGCACCATATGCTAACTAATTTGGATGTAAACTTTAAAAAATAAAAAATGAAATAAAAAAAAAAGAAGGGCTTTGAAATCCCCGGCAACAGGAATTGACCAAATTAGGTGATCAATGGAGAAAATGTCTATTATCATTTCACTCTGATAGAGCCTATTGCCTAACATACAGCTGAAGTTCATAAAATAATTGTAAAATGAAAAACCCAATTGCTGTAGAAAAGACTTACCAGCTTTGGGGAGACGATCTAGTTTAGGGATATTAGTGACATTTGCCAGTAATATTTGGGATGGCATTACTGACTTATTCTGTGATTTTGAGAGCTGACTAGTAAGGGGAATTGGCATATTTATTTCCCTATATCTTATTTTGCTCTATCTGTGAAGAAATGCATAGTAGAAAGAAGTATAAAGGATAAATTGGGAAATCAGAGTTTCGGTATGATTGTTGCACTCCTTACCTGTTACCTTGAACCTTCATCTTCAGAAATAAGTATTGTTCTGGATACTCTCTTGATTCCCTTCTAACTCTGAAATTAAGATTTCTGGGATGATGTAATTTGAAGTAACTCAGAAAGTAAAGTAAAAATTCTTCTTATATTTACATATCTAGTCTGAAATTTTTTGGTTTCAAATTATTTTGAAGGTATATATTGAAACTCTTGAGTTAACCTTTTAAAATTACTTAAGGGAAACAATGCCAGTTTTCTTGCCACAGAATGAGATTCAAGATGGTGAAAACATCTCTCAAATATTCCATGACCCTAAATCACAGGTTGGCTCTGAAAAGATGATCTTCCCCATGAAATCTAGACATCTGAGAAGCCGAATCCCTCAGTCTTGATTAGGTAAATAACATGTTTCTCTTTCTACCTAGTCTAGATTTAACAATGAAAAATACATTTTTCTATTCAACCAAAACACAATTTTGTGTAGGGGTTGGATGGATAAGATATGCCTCTTTGCCCTTGAGGAAATTACACACCAATAGGGGAGATAAAAACACATGGAAATATAAACAAATAATCACAGTCCAAAGCAGGCCAAATCCCATGTGAGTAGTATAAGTAAAAATAGATTTCTAGGTTATTTTTTAAAGGTGTTCCGAAGTGGGGCGCCTGGGTGGCTCAGTTGGTTGAGCGTCCGACTTCAGCTCAGGTCATGATCTCAGTCCGTGAGTTCGAGCCCCGCGTTAGGCTCTGGGCTGACAGCTCAGAGCCTGGAGCCTGCTTCGGATTCTGTGTCTCCCCCCCTCTCTGCCCCTCCCCTGCTCATGCTCTGTCTCTCTCTGTCTCAAAAATAAATAAAAACATTAAAAAAAAAAGTGTTCAGAAGTACAGAGTACTTGAAATATTTCCATTTCTCATTTTTATACCATCTTTACTCTATTTTCAGCTCTTTCTATTTTTATCTACATGATTTGCTCTTGTATACAGAAGTTGGCCATATTGCCAATTATTTTTATTCAGTGTCAGTGTGCTTACAGGTGAGAATGGGTAGCATTACTAAGACGCACAACACAATGCTACTTTTAAGTGTGTATAAATAGGTTTAGACTCTTGCAATTTAGTTATCCGAAGTGGATTATTCACTTTCTGTTTAATATTAACTTCTCCCTGCTTTTCTTCACCTTGAAACAATCTTAGACATTTCAAAGATCACTTTGTATTCCGTATACCTTAACAATTAGACAAGAGAAAGAAACAAAGATACACATTAAATTAGCTTAGCTGGTTGCTTCTAAGTAGCTTTGGTATTTTAAAAAAATAATAAAGGCTTCTTCGTTGATATCCTCATAACACTTTATGTGAACTTATACTTGAAAATTTATCACATTATACTGTAAACCTTTGCTCAGATGTCTCCCCCGACCTCCTCTCCCTTCCTCCCTCTTTTCCTTCCTCCCTCTTTTCTGTCACCAGAACACAGCAGCTAGGAACCTTGTCCTATTCACTTTGTATTCCTTGTACCTTATACAGAGATAAACACTGGGTGGGTGTTTGGAAGGGTGGGTAGGTGGATGGATGGATGGATGGATGGATGGATGGATGGATGGATGGGAGGCAGCAACAACTGAAATCTTCCACAAGATCTGGAGAACCACTCATGATTGTCTTTCAGCCATGAAATACCTGCCAGGTATCAACCTCACTTTCAACAGGATTCTGACTCCAGTTATATCAGATAGTGTATTTAAATGGAAAAAGAACCAATGTCTTTAAAAGTTTCTCAAAAACTTCTGCAAGTTAAGCTTAGCCTTTGAAAACAAAGATAACTGAATATTTTTAAAGCTCACGGCAGACTGATAAAATGCGCTCTTAGGCTGAATTCACAGAGCTTTATTGAGGATTCTCTCCTCCCATTCTTTCCTCCAGGCTGGCCACCTAAAAGATTCCCAATTAACTGGATCCTGCAGTTCTCTACCTCACTTTAGCCATTCAGATGGAACGTAGAGACGCTTGGAAGTGTAATTGCAGAAAATAAAAGTAAAACTCAGGACCTAAGGGAAGATGCTAAAATGATAGGCAAATTAGAAAATTGTGAATTTTAATGATGTGAGGCATTTTTTTTTACAAGGAAGACAGCTTTCAGCAAAAGAGGAGTGACAACGTGTGCAGAGTGGAGGGGCTGCTCAGGGCAGCTGACTGCAGTCCTGTGCTGGGGACACTTGCTTCTGATAACTTGAGAGCACACACACAGCAATGCCGCTGACTGTCCACCAAGAAGTAGAACATTTCAACTGTTCTACGTGTGACACAGGCTTGATCCTAGCAAAGGGCCATCAGTCAGACGCCTATCTGTTGCAAAGGCCCCTGCTTGAACCCTGAACCCACTAAGAGGCTTGAGAGATTGATTATCCAGCTCAGTCCACAATTCCTCCAACATATTGTGCTCGGCAAAGCCACCAGACCATCAGGAATTAATATGCTATTTGAGATGCAAATCAAGAGTGCCAGTGAAGGAGTTTAGAATCCAATAGGGCCACTGCCCATAGTAGGGACACCTAACTCCAGGCCAAATCCATAGGATTAACCCTAAACAAGACCTTTCGCTTCTATCATCAAAAGCAAGCCAGTATTCAATTTTCTGTCTTCTTCTTCTTGATGTTTTTGTTAAGTTGTCAGGCAGCCCTGGGGCTGCCATCTTCATTTGCACATGAACACCTTAGGGTTCAGTTCTGCATATAAGTAAAACTGTGCACTGTATCTAAGGAAGTTTTAGGGGAGGGGGAAAAAGACAAAGCAAAGTGAGAACCCGGCATTATGCCTTTTGCACTTTATTCTCCATTAAAAAAAAATTATTTCTGATACCTTATTTTCTTAAGCTTTCTACAGTTGTTAATACAAGCCTCACATTTTAAGAAGCCAATGAACCTTTCGCTTTATCTTCCTCTCTAGATCTTACAAGTTTAGCTATTATCTCAAACATTTCCAGGGAGAGACTTGGATCATCTGCATTAGTCCTAGTATTGGGTAAAATTAAACAAGATAATTTTAAAATTTGGAAAAAGTTCTTTGTTTCAGTTTCTTTACAACAAAAACACTCAGTGGTTTAAAAAGAGTTTAAACAGTCCTCTGTAGAATTTAAACCGTATAGTGAAAGAAAGCTGCTTAGGTGATTTTATGTAAAAATCTTTTCCTCTGTTAGAGTAGAAGAAGCCGGTTTGCAAATTAACAAGGTGGAGCCAAAATAGAGAATTGCATTGTAAGAGAGTGACTCAATGTTTTGACTTTTTAAAATATATCCTTCCAGACAGCAAAGACTGCCTTGTCATTTGATTGCTTTCCAATTAATGTTAAGTTTTCCTTTATAAATATCACACTTTTGCCATCAGAGCTACCAGTTGTGACCTCATATTACCTGTCCTTGAAGGACGCACGGGGCAATTATGACTGTGGGTATCTATCATTACAAAGATGTATCTCCTCATATTCTAACCCTCAGTGTGGTCCAATCAGCACCACCATAAGATTGCGTCTATTAATTGCAGAGAAGCAAATCAATGTTTGTTTGCTTAGAAGTAAAAATAGGTACTTGCTGATAAGTATGTGTTCCTTGCTACTTTTATTTACAAAGAATTAACCAACCATTAAGTGTCCTCAATAAATAAAACTAGCCTGCAATCTTCATAAGCTATTTAAAATTATAATTTTTACCAAAGAAAGCTGGACATTATGCAAAGTAGATAATAGATTGACAAAGTCACTCCAAGGTATACAATATGCCCAGTAGAACAGAGCCTACTTGAAGTTCTTGACTAAAGACTTCATGAAAACGTAGAAGAATTTGACGTGGAGAAATACAGGGACCCATCTGGATTCTCTGAACACAAAAATATTTGGAAATGGAAATTAAAGCTGTGTTTAAAAGACTCCAAAGTCAGAATGTGCCCAAAGGTAGGGCCTGAAAGTGTCAGTAACTCTGTCTACCTGCTACCCACCGTATTTAGTAATTTAGGTCCTGGTGGTGGGGATGGCCTCCCTACTGTAAGGGTCTGTGAACCCAATGGACAAAGTTTAGCTTTGGTACCTGCTGAATGTTATGTGATAAGGTTTACATCCTGACTTAATCAGTTCTTACATTTAACTTCCAATTCATTTTTTCCTTCCTACTTGAGATAGAGAAGTAATTTTTCCCGCCCTCCTAAGACACTGGTACCTGTACACCTGTCTACAGAAACTGTCATCCTCCGCTTGAACAAAGACTGTGTGCATCTCTCTTCCGGCACATCCTAGAAACTCCCAGCATAGCTTGGTTTAAAGTCCTCCTCCATCATAAGGTCTAAATTGACTTTTCCTCAAGTGGTTTTTTCCCCCCACCATTCCTGATCATTCAGCAGATATTTATTGAGCCCCCTTTCTGTGTCATGCACTGAGGGAAAACTTTGCAAGGTGAAGGAGTATAAATTTTTCTCCCCATTCTACACTTACCTAACTCTTCTTTATCCTTCATATTAACCATCACTTCCTCAGAGAAGCACCTCTGATCCCCAGCCTAGGTCAGTCTTCTTTGTTGTATAGAACCTCAGCCTTTCCTTCATAAAACATGTTTGTTTGTAAATAAACTCATTTATCGATTATTTTACTAATGCCTGTCTCGTGACCTGAGGACAGGAATCATGTCTGATTTTTCTCACCAGTTTATTCTAGTGCCTGGCACACAGTAATGCTCCATTACTTGGTGAAATGATTGGTGGGGAACAAATGGACGGATTGATAAATGAAGCATAGTTTCTTTTCCAAGAGCTCGTAGCGTATCATAGGGGAATAAGTCTAGCGGGGCATGGAAAAAAATGGGTTTGGAGTAAAATTAAAAACAGCCTTGTTATGGTGCTTCAACATGATCTTACAGGCAATGAGAAGCCAACAAAGATGTTGAAACAACAATGATTAAGTTAGTGCTTCAGGAAGCTCCCAAAGGTGGCAGGCTGGAGAGCAGCCAGGGAAAGGGGGAGTCAGTAGGCAGGGACAACCAGGGAGGTGCTGCAGTGGCTCAGTCATGGATGAAGAGGTTTACACAAGAGCAACAGCTGCAGAACAGCAGGAACAGAGGGGTTGAGTCACAGTATCTCAGACATCCCTATACTTTCTTAGATTAGTATGCTGTGCAAGGGGTATCCTCCAAAAGATGAATCCCCTGCTATAGAGAGAGTAAGACCTGGTTTGTAAAAACTTCCTGACCCAGGGGATCTACATAGCAAAAAAAATGTCCTTGAACCAGGGGCTAATCCAGACTTGGATTTGACAGCTGGGGCAGTATCAGCCAAATGACAATTTGCTATGTTTCTTCCTGGCCATTTCTCAGACAGTTTTTGGGAAGGTTGAAAATCCAGGTTTAGCCAGACAGACAGTCTACCAGTATTTATAAATCATTGGCCATATACCAGGCAGTGGGGATAGAAGGGTGGAAAGATGGACATGGTTATGGCCACTGTCCTTGCAAAGCTTAGGGACTAATGAGCAAAACAGCAAATGAGCACGTGTGGCTCAGTGTGGTAAGTGTCCTGATAGGAAAGGCACAGAGTGCTGTGACATATAAGAGAGTAGCACCCAGCCTAGTCCCAGGGGATACACGGTTCCAAAGAACATGTGATCGAAGTTGCAAACTGAATGCCAAGAGGAGTTCCTCGGTGGAGAAGCAGAAGGACATTCCAGGCAAAGGGACTACCATGTGCACAGACCCATAACAAGAGAGAACACAACACAGAGAGGGAATGAGAGGAATTCTAGAGCATGGGGTGCAGGAGACGAGGTGGGGGTGGGGGCAGCAAAGGGGGCAGGAGGTGAGGGAAAGCCTGAAGACTTAGGCAGGAAGAAGGGCACACAGTGCCTTCTAATCCATGGCAGGGATTGAGTGTCTTGGTGAGAGCAATGGGAAGATGGGCTCTGCATTTCAGAAAGCTGATTGGTTACAGTGTGGATAATACACTCCATAGGAGCCAGACCTGGGGAGAAAAGACAGTTCTGAGGCTGAGGCATCAATCTGGGCAAGAAATGACAGTGACGCGCTCAGGGAGGGGCAAAAGGGGTGAAGAGCAATGGATGTATATGAGAGATATTTAAGAGGTTGATTTTTAGGCTTTGGGTACGTGGGTGAGAAAGGAGGAAGAGAGGTATCGGGGATGCTGGCCTCACTTCTAGATGTTGGGGCCTGGCGCTGTGCCATGACACACAGAAAAGGAATAGCTTGAGGTGATAGAGGAGAGACGAATTCAGTCTGAGGTGTGTTTGGGCAAAAAGTATCCGTAGAACATCCCAGGGAAAATACTCAGTTGTCAGTTGGACCCACACACCCGGAACTAAGGACAGAGATTTCATTCATCATTGTGACTTCTCTTGCTGATCGTTATTCATATGTTGGCAGCATAGTCCATAGTGACAGGGGCCTTTGAGTCGGGGGGAGACCCACACTTATGAGGTGTGCGAGTTCGGGCATTAAGTTATTAAACCCATTTCTTCATCAGAAACCAGGGCAATAACATAACCTCCTTCACAGAAAATAGGGAGAAATAGTTGAAATAGTGCTCGTAAAGCACTTAACCTCAATAAATCTTTAATGGTGGTGGCTGTAGTAGGAGGGTCATCTACCCTAGAAATGTAGGCTTGAGAACTACCAGTGTTGAGATGTTTGGAACCACTGAAAGAGATGTTGAGAAGAGGAAAGAGTAGGTGAAGAGGAGAGAAGAGAACATCAACCCTGAAGGGCTACATAAAGGACAGAGACAGCCAAGACTGAGAAGTAGCCAGGGAGGTAAGAGGAATAGGAGGAGAGTACCATAACATCATGGAAACCAAGGGAAGAGAAGGTTTCAAGAATGGAAATGGTCAGTAGAGTAAAATCCTACCAATGGGTCAAGAAAATTAAGGGCTCAGGACGCCTGAGTGACTCAGTCAGTTAAGCCTTCGACTTCGGCTCAGGTCATGATCTCATGGTTTGTGTTTCAAGCCCCGCGTCAGGCTCCATGCTGACATCTCAGAGCCTGGAGCCTGTTTTGGATTCTGTGTCTCCCTCTCTCTCTTCCCATCCCCCACTCTTGTGTGTGCTCTCTCTCTCTCTCTCTCTCTTTCTCTCAAAAATAAAATATTTTTTAAAAAGAAAGGTAAGGGCTGTAAAGTGACACTGAATTCTGGGACAAAGTAGGATCAGTGACCCCTGAGACAACAGTTTCAGTAGAAGGGCAGGGACCAAAAAGCAAGATGTCAGGAGCTTGAGAGAAGTGGGTAGATATGGATCACTATTTAGTATGTGAACACTTTTTATTAAAAACAGCTCAGGGCAGGGACATAAGAGAAAGTTAAAAATGTTTTCTGACTATGGAAATTTGATTTTGCCTCGGGCTCTGGTTCAGTGTGTAACAAAAAGATCCTCAGGGTCTGGACGTGGATGCCCCATTCTAGGTTTTTATCATGCATTGTCAGGCGCTGGCAAAGGAAAGGGAAAATAATAATTCTAAAGTCATTTCCTATAGAGGAGACTTCTTGAGTACACCATCCAAGCATAATGTGTTTATTCTGTTCTCAAGGCTTTTTTGAAAAGGAATTAAACTGGATGTAGAATGAGTAGCAGTTTTCTGCACTGCGTGCGTATTCACTGGGAGAATTCATTTTCCATTTAGAGCATTATACGGTCTCTATTGAGCAGAAACTCTGACAACAGCCTACATCTCTAGGCCCCATTTCAGGGTCTTCTCGGTAACTTTTGTGGATTCAAAACCAGCCTTGCCTCCCCAGCGACACTAACATGAAGAACACACGGATTCGGCATTTGCACTCAGGATTTGTCCTCGTGTGGACGTTGTATGTGATCTGTGTTATGGCCTTTACCCTCAAAGCAAACCAACTTAATTCCCTCCAGACACATACGCACACAGAGGCACACGCTTTCACTCATACACAGGTGCACACATTCATACATGCACACATACAGACCACTCAAAGCCGTTTACCTGCAAATAGCATTTAACAGACAAGGCGACTGAGGAACCCAGAGATTCATTTTTAGACACGAGTGCTGAGGCATCACTAGTCACGCTGGAGCAGAACCCTTCTCGTGAGTCAACACCGCCCACACAGCCAGGGTTTTCCAGGCAGCCACAGGAGTCTTCAGTTTTGAGTGTCATCTCAATGGGATAAGTTCCTGCAGGTGATTCTCACTGGGCCACCTCAGGTTTGAGAACTGCTGCACTAATTCCCTCCTTAGCAGAGCCCTCTCTAGAGCCACGCTGGCTGGGTTCAAATCCTGGCTCTGCTGCTTACCAGCTATGGGCAACTAGTGAATCCCTCTGTGCCTCGGTTTCCCACTTGGTATAACCAGGACAACGGTCATATCAGCTGAGGACAGTTGTGGTGGCGAGGACAACATGAATTAACGTATGTCAGATATTTAGCACTGTGCATAAAGACCCTTTAGCCATTGGGTCTTTCCTCCTCCCCTCCGTAAACTAAGGATGATAATAGGGTCTACTTAAAATGTGTTTGAGACACTGGCATGAGTTGATTCATGGAGGTCCTTTGTTGACACTAGTAACCATCTCCCTCTAATTAGTTTATGTCCTCATCACAGCTTGCTTGGAAAATCAGGATAGCTTCACCCAAATTTTTGTGCATCTTCATGGTGGCTCATTGCCCCCATTGATTTAGTCCCTATTTATATCACTCACTTCTCCATTTTTCTAGTTGTGTTTGTAACAAAAGCTTGAAAGCATGAAACCCAATGCCACATGCAAAGGAGCTTCCTGGGTTGTGACGGATGGAAGGTGTCTGGTGGCTCTTTCCTTATGAAAATACATGGGTTGGTTGAAACAGCCAACTTCAGGGAACACCTCCACAATATTTAGTTGCATTATCCTAACGTCCATATTCTTTGAGAGACCAATCGCCAGGAAGGGGCACATATGCCCAACAGTAGCCTTGAGTACAGCTATGCCATAGTGGGAACTAGCTTTTATTTTTCACATATATGATATCTGTTATAAAAGATAGATATATTAAACACATAAAAGATGTTTATGTAATTGATTACATGCCATGCAGTGTTCTAACCACTTTATATAGATATATTTATTCTTTATAACAACTTATCAGGTAGTATTCATACTACCATTATTTTAATATGGGGAAACAGAAGCACAAAAGGAATGAGTAGCTGAAAGATCAATCCAGTAATGAGAAGCAGAGCCAGGATTTGGACTCATACAGTCTGGATTCAGAGGCTACATACTTAAAAACTGTTATACTGCCTAACCCATCTCTTAATAATTAATACCTATGACAGCTCCAGGGGCTGCTCAACCCAGGGCTTGGTTTTATGGGCAAGGAAATAAATGTTCAGGAGAAAGAGTCTGACCTTTTGAGCAGCCTCACATACCTAGAAACTTAGTTATTGCTGTTTTGCTCAGAAATGCACCACTGATTCAAGTGAGATGAAGCCTAGCAACAAAGCTAATCTAAGTACCAAAAAGTGAAAAGGGGGTTTATCTTGAAAATGCTCTCCGACGTTATCGGCAACCAGTGCTGCGAAGAAAGGCCAAACTCAGAATTACAATGAATATAAATAAAAAGAGAAGTCATCTTATATCTTCTCTTTAAAGTATACCGTTTCTAAAGAAAAGATACCTTTTATGTAACGTCTGTATTTCCAGGGGAAACCTAGGGGAGTTTGCTGGACAGTGTGATGGAACAGAGACACCTACTGGTGAGAACAAGCCTCACTTCATAGATTTCTATCATTTATTTTATGAATGACAGCAATTCTCATTATTATTTGAAACGTATTGGGTATTAACCGAATCTTCCCGTCAAGATATTACACTTTAAAAGGAAAAAAATCAGAAAAAAATCAGATGTATCCAACTAGTTATGTAATGACTCAAGCACAGCATCTCTATTGTCCCTTATAGGAATACCAAGCTACTTTTTAGGATCCTGCATCAATCAGCTCTGTCTGGGGGAGGCAAACACCAGGCTGGGTGCTAGGTCCCTTGGGACTTTCATTACTCTCACTTTGAGTCAACAGACTCTGATTGAATACTTTCATTCCAAGGATAGGTGAGAGAGCAGCCTGTCCCACAATGCATTCCCATCTCAGAAGGCAGGAGCCAACATGCCCATCATGCTAGACATCTCAGGGTGGCCGTAGACAGGAGCTCCTCATCCAGTCTGGAGCTCCCAGAAATCTGACCTGGTCTGAGAAGATCAGACATTTTCATCTCCTCTGGGGCACTCAGATGTTACTTTGCTTCCCCAGAGATGACACTCTTCCCTCAAAAACTTCATGAATGGATGGTCATTTGAATTCTTTCCTATACCATGTCAGTTGGTTGGAGTTGCAACTGTACTTTGAAAAGTATACTTTTCTTGGGGCACCTGGGTGGCTCAGTCAGTTGAGTGTCCGACTCTTGATTTCGGCTTAGGTCATGATCTCATGGTCGTGAGATCAAGCCTTGCATCAAGCACTATACTGACAGTGTGGAGCCTGCTTGGGATTCTTACTCTCTCCCTCCCTCTCTGCCCCTCCCCAGCTTGTGGGCACTTTCTCTCTCTCATAATAAATATATAAACTTTAAAAAGCATTTATTAAAAATGTTTTTAAGTGTACTTTTCTTTTTTTGATTTTTTTGTTTATTTTAGAGAGAGTGCGTGAGCGGGGGAAAGGGGCACAGAGATAGAATCTTAAGCAGTCTCCACTCTCAGCACGGAACCTGATGCGGGCTCAATCCCACGACCCTGGGATCATGAATGGAGCCCAAATGAAGAGTTGGATGTTCAACCAACTGAGCCACCCAGGTGCCCCTGAACAGTGTACTTTTCTTTTTCCTAAGAGAAGGAGTTTAGAAAAACTAAATGGATGGAGGAAAATGAAGTTTAGGAGAGGAGAAAACTTTGTAGGGAGATGGGATTATCACTCCTCTTTTGCTTTGGTTCCATTAGTTAAAACACTTTGGATTCCGTTAACCTTCTAAACTTCCTAGCAATAACCATGTATATAATTGAAAAGTCTTGATGGCTTTAGGAGAAATAGTCCTCAGTTGGGTTGTTGGGATGTAATAGTTTATTTTGCTTTGTTTTAGTTTCGATGTGGAATTTGGAGATAAAGTAAGAGAAGTTGCCTACCTGAAGTGCAATTGAACGATACAAAAGTGATTAAGGCACCCAGTGATCCAAACACGGTAGTTTCATGGGGGAGATGAGAGAATTGAAAACAAGTTAATGAGAAATGTGTATATTGACATTGAGAATATAGCCAATTATTGAGACGTAGCACTAACTATTAAAAATAAATTCGTGAATACTATTAACTAGATTAATTACTGGTTAAATTGTGTTTATTGAGCACCTGAGTATAAGCATTATGTTTCGAACTCTAAAGAAAACAAATTTCAGTCAGATCTGTCGCGACCATTGAGAAGTTGTAATCCAGAGGGAGAGATGAGACAGATGACTGATCTCTAAGACCATAGGAAAAAATCCACTGGCAGCGTGAAAAAGATAAGAGCGAGGAAAGCATCCTGTATTCTTTGAACTCCTTCTTCCCTCACATCTATTTCATCCCCAGACGGAAAATAGGCAATGCAGGAGGTAGTTGAAACAATTGGAAGGTTAATGAAATTGTTTAGGAAGGAAAAATTAAGGGGCTGGGAAGGGGAAAGAAGAGATGGATTGGAAAAATGGGATGAATGAATAGAACTTGAGGACTTGGGTGTGGAACTTGAGGAAGAAGAGCTGTACATAAACATAGACACAGAAGTACAATATTAGAACTGGGGGGAAGTACTTTAACTCCCGGGTTCGAAAAATGAAATAAAAGCCATACTGATAGAAATAGAAAAAAATCAAGAGGGATTTGCTGCAGGTAGGTGGGGTGGAGGGTGACATCAAGAGCTTCCTTTTTCAACCAAGATGGACCAGTGGATATGCAGGTGGAAATATCACCTGGGAAGTTAGAAACTTATAACTAGTCTCAAGAATCTATTTCTAAATCAGGAGATCTGTGGCAAGAGTCTGAAATCTTGTGAACCCCCTGAAACCTGGTGCAAAGAAATTATATTAAATGATTATATTAGGGGGTAATTTGAAATCACTTTCCCTCCCATGTGCTTTTGTAGAAGGTTAGTTCAATATACAAGACTGTTCATTATAAAGGAAGTTTCTAGACATGAAAAGCAATCATTCAGCTAAGAAGGAAAATTTTCCTTGTGAAACTTTTTCGATGATTACTGAAATTGAGAAATGATTGAAGTGTTTAGAGAGTGAATAAAATGAGATAAACCCGTCTATGGCTAAGAGACACCAAGAATCAAAAGGTTGAAGTTAGCACCAAATATAGTTCCAGTGGAAGAGAGTAAATACTATAATCAGTTGGCTAAAAGCAGTCATTAATATGTGAGATATCACCCTTATTATATTGTTCAGATAAAAAAGCCAAAAACAGACAATGGAAATAAGAGGGAATTTATTTATACTATCCTTAAATGAGTACATGATCATTTTATTAAAAACAAAGAATAAATTCCAGAGTTCAAAACCTGAGATCTAATCAATAGGTCAACTCTATTTAAAATGTCCTTAATTGGTAAGTGTATGTCACGTGAATAAAAGCAAGTATCTAGGTCCAGTTCAAGCAGAATTTTTATTCTGCCAATGGGGTTGAGACTAGGAGAGAAAAAAAAGCATTATATACCATTTATTTAAGTGGTAAATTTTTTAAAAGAATGATGACTCCTTGTACCAGAATACACTTCTCCAATAATATCAGCCTTATAATTAGGCATCATAGGTGAATGTTTTGTGGTATAACTTAAAAGATTCTAGAAATCGAAAACATCTCCATTGCCTGAAATTCTACGATGAGGATATATTCCTTTGGGTCAGGATACAATCCAGCTCTCATAGTGCCATCAGGTTAATAGAACACAAGCCAGAGTTAAAGGCTGCTGGACAGATTATTGCTACAGAGAACGGGGACAGTGGAAGGAAGGGGCCTTAAGAGCCCTGCTCAAAGCCCTGAGCAGCTCCAAAGAGGCTGAGAACTTGATGCTACAAGTCAGGGAGGGGTAGGCAGGAGTGTGAAAGGTGCAGAGGAGAGAAGTGGAAGCAGGCTGAAGAGAACCCAAGATAAATAAAACTTGCCCCACAACATTTCCCAGGCTAGCCCGGAATGCCAGTATACGGTTGGGCAATTATGTTCTCATTTTCAACCTACCTCATCATGGTTTTGCAGAGAGCAAATTAGTTCTGTTCAAACCATTTCTATTGTGTTTTGGTGTCCTTTGTTTTTATGCCAAAGATGTGGTACCTGACAGTCTCCCAACCATATCATTACGATGAGAACTTTAAAGCAAAAGGATCAAGCAGCATAAAAGTTATGTCTTTTGTGGCGGTGCTACACCATCATCTGTCTGTGCTTTGTTCTCTTATCTGCTTAGATTCTCAGAAGCAAAAATCTATTTATGCAATGAGAGCATGGGGCTGTGGGAATGACACTGTGAGTTTTTATGATTATTTTTATTATATTAACTTTTTTATTTATATATAAAGCTTGGAATCTGTTTTACTCAGCTTAATGTCTTAGGAAATAAGATTTAGAAGCCCTAAGGGCCACAGATGGTATTTGTTGGATTTGCATTTGCATAAATAAAAATCTGATGAGATAACACACATCTTCAACGGGCATTTTTGGGTTGAATACTCAGACCTGGACAAAATCCTAGAAAATGCTTTTTCAGGAATTCTAAGCCAATTTGCACATAATGTGGCAAAATGAATTTTGTATATTATGTTTATCTAAATGATCCAAAACCATAAAATGGTACTCTGATACTATGAGAAAACCAATGATTCGGTCTCGCCTGGAGCCCAAACCTCCCGGCCTCCTAGAGGCCATTTAATGTGGTACAGCTGGCCGGTGACAGCCAGGCCTCTTTGGATTGCAGTTTTATGTGTTATCTTAATATAATGTGTTAGTCATGCCCTCTGCATGTTTGGGGAGGTCAAATTTTAGCTTTTTGGCATATATTAAACTGACCTGGCACACAGAAGACCTAGAAGTCTAAAAGACAAAGCTGTCCTCTGTAACCAACCCTGTGAACAACAGCTGTGGCCACAAATAAAATAGTCAGTTATTTGTGAGTAAAAAGTGTGGAAAGTCTTTTGGTCACACGTAGGTCTTTTCCAGCACATCCTCAAACATAGGAGGCAATATTAATCCGTATTGTCATCTCCAAAGGAGAGATAGAGCTGTTTGTGTATATAAAGGCATGCGTTTGTAGGTGTGCATATGTTACACCATGAAATTAAGGTCGTTCTATGAAAAATGTCCACCTCTTCACATATCTGTGTGTCTTCAGCACCATATGGAAGGACAGCATCCCCCATAAGTAACCAGGATGGGGTTCCCATTGCCCTGTCCACTAGCTCCTCTTTCTGCAGTGGCCCCTTAAGGCATATCAATAGAACACAAAGTCTCCAGAAAAGCCATTTTGAAAACCAAAGAAAGAAGTGATCCTCACTATGGAGATCAAGAAAGATCTTAGAAGCCATGGCATTTAAACTGAGCCTGATTCAAAATAGTCGTATACCACCCAGAACATAGGCTTCTGAACAGACACTCTTTCCTGCCATGAGAAGGACAGGGATGTGTGGTAGCCTTTAGACCTGACCTTCCACCTCTCTTTGTAACTGGTGAATATTTTACAAGCTGTAGAAAATGAGCCATGGCCAGAGGCTGTGACAGGGTGACTATGTGTAAGTCAACAACTGACAAACTTCTACCTAAAAAATAAGAAATTCAGACATGAGGATGTTTAGGCTGTAGATGAAACAGATCTGAACATTTGTCATTATATAATCGGTATATTTTTATATGTAGATATCGGGGTGGTTGAATTTTGCATTGCTAACCAGGAATCACTATAGACATAAGTCTTCATCTGTAAACTATCTGTTGAATATATACAAAACAATAGCCACTGTTAAATAAGGACCTACTAGATGCTGTATATATTTAGGCTCTAATCTTGATCTTATCAGCTCTGTTACCTGAAGAGTGGATGCCTCATAGTTGTATGAGTGACAGAACTGGGATTTGAATCCAAAACGTGACCTATAAACTAAGGTTGTAGTTTAAAATGATGGAATCAACTATTTTAATATTAACTATGTAAGTCATATGTAACTCTTATGGGATAAATCTTTACCTAATCAAAAATTGGGCCTTTTATTTTGAGACAAATCATATAACTGAAAAACCCACATGATATTTAGAAACCAATATAAATCAATGGTCTGTGTCAATAATACCAACTTTTATTCAATTTTGAATTATTTAATTCAGAGGTTAATAAAAAATGTCCCCAAATGGCAATAATCACCAGGCATGATTTACTATATGACAGTTCCTTACAACAGAGGTGTATAACCTTATGAACTTTGTAACAACGGTTTACAAATGGATTTACTAGTTATTAGTGAAAATTTATCACTCCAGCTTTATCGTAGAAAATATTATGAAGTAAACCACCTGGATCCATTTAAAACCCAGATAGCAAAAGAAACACAAAAAGTGGTAAATAAAAGGCCAGAAATCTAATTGTCAGAATTAGGAAAGGGCTAATATGAATATAATACAGAAGCTATATATAGATAACTCATCGAAGTCCTAAGTCACAAAGTAATATTGAAAGAGTTTGGGGTGCCTGGGTGGCTCAGCTGATTGAGTGTCCGACTTCGGCTCAGGTCATGATCTCACAGTTCGTGAGTTCGAGCCCCGTGTCGGGCTCTGTGCTGACAGCTCAGGGCCTGGAGCCTGCTTCAGATTCTGTGTCTCCCTCTCTCTCTGCTCCTCCCCTGCTCACACGCTGTCTCTCTGAAAAATAATAAAGATTAAAAAAAATTATAAAAAAAAAAGAAAGACTAAGGGTTTGTCCTTTTTGGGAGGTGGAGAAAGTAGCCTTCCTTCTCTCCCATTGATAAAAATTATCTAAAGCTCAGCTTGGGAAACATTAGGATCATGTCAGCTTCATATAGGTCATCAAAATAAAGTAATAAGTATAATTTAGTAACTATTATTATTGTTACCATTATATAGGGGTAGGAATTATGGGTCAACAAAACACTCTATAAAACATTACTCACCCTTCCTGATATTCTCTGTTGTATTTTCAGCTATTTCACTTTTTTTAAAAAGTGCTGGTAATAAAGGGCACGTGGGCGACTCAGTCAGTCGGTTAAGCATCCAACTCTTGGTTTCAGCTCAGGTCATGATCTCACAGTTTGTGAGTTCGAGCCCCACGTCGGGCTCCATGCTGACAGCGCAGAGCCTGCTTGGGATTCTCTCTCCCTGTCTCTCTGCCCACCCCCCCACCCCCCCACCCCCGCCCACCCCCCCACCCCCGCCCACCTCGCTTGCTCACTCTCTCTCTCTCTCTCTCAAAAGTAAATAAACTTAAAAAAAAGTTTTTAAACCTTAAAAAAAAATTGCTGGTTATGAGTCAAAGAACTGATTTATGATCCACAAAGGGGTTGCTACTCAGTTTGAAAAATGCTATTCAGAGGAACTGTACATGGGTGCCTGGCTTACTCAGTAGGTAGAGCCTGTAGCTCTTGATCTCAGGGTTGTGAGTTTGAGCCCCATTTGGGGGTAGAGCTTCCTTTAGATAGGTAGGTAGGTAGGTAGGTAGGTAGGTAGGTAGGTAGGTAGATAGATAGATAGATAGATAGATATGATAGATAGATAGATAGATAGATAGATAGATAGATAGATAGATGATAGATAGAGCTTACTTTAAATAGATAAAGTAAGTAAGTAATTTTTAAAAGGAGCTGTACACATGTAGCTATTTTGGTAGGACCTGCTTACCAGGGACTTAAATAGCAGAGAGACAGGGATACACAGTACACTTACTGGTGCTTTTTATGTAAAACTGGTTTATCTAGACAGCAGCATGAGAATTCCCCAATACTTTTATAAAGCAACACTACAGAAAGTGTTTTAAAATTGGGTTTTTTAATTTCCTAACATCAGAGAAATTTCTTGTTGCCTACTTTACCACTTTAATGTTATTTTGTAGTATTTCCTTATTTATCTTTCTCCTGCATGTTGCTGGTATAAGTGACTTCCACAGCTTCTGGACCCACATGTTCTAACTTATAATGGGCTGCTATTTAGAATGCAGGTGTTAATTACCTACTTAACAAATCCTAGCTATTTACTTCCAACAGTAAATACAACTTAGTTTCTCCCAATTAAACTGTTTTTCCTGCTAAGGTTCCAAACCTCTTTGATTTTCCTCTCCTTTGCAAATAACATCAAGTCCACTTTTGAAAGGAATATATGGAATGGCTTTAAGTGTTCTCAGCTCTGGGTGGCTCAGTCAGTTGAGCGTCCAACTTCGGCTCAGGTCATGATCTGACGGTTTGTGAGTTTGAGCCCCACGTGAGGCTCTATGCTGACACCTCAGAGCCTGGAGCCTGCTTTAGATTCCGTGTCTGCCTCTCTCTCTGCCCCTCCCCTGCTCTTGCTCTCTCTCTCTCTCTCAAAAACAAATATATATTTTTAAAAAGTTCTTTTTCAATAATAAAAAAAAAAAAGCATTCTCAGCTCTAACACTAAAGATTGGACCCTCTCATTGAAGAACACAACCTGACTATTCTAGTTTCCTAGCGTTTGGGTGACAAAATACCACAAACTGGATGGCTCAAAACAACAGAAATGTATTCTGTGACAGCTCTGGAGGCTGGAAGTCTACAATCAAGGTGTGTGGGCAGAGCTGTGCTGCCTCCAGAGGCTCTACAGAGGAACCCTTCCTTACCTTGTCCTAGCTTCTGGTGGTTGCTATCAATTCTTGGGATTCCTTGCAGCCATACCACTCCAGTTTCTGCCTCCACTGTCACATAGCCGTCTTCCCTTTGTGTGTCTTTCTGTATCTCTCATGGCCTCCTTATAGGGACAATAGTCATCGGATGTAGGGCCCATTCTAATTGAGTATGACTCCACCTTACCTAATTGCATCTGTGAATAAGGTCACATTCTGAGGTTCTGGGTGTGCATGAATTTAGGAGAGGAGAGCACGATTCTTTTTTTTTTTTTTTAAGTTTATTTATTTATTTGGAGAGAGAAACAGTGCAAGTGGGGGAGGGGCAGAGAAAGGGAATCCTGAGCAGGCCCCCACACTGCCAGCACAGAGCCCAATGCGGGGCTGAAACCCACAAAGCTGCGAGATCATGACCTGAGCCGAAACCAAGAGTCAGATGCTCAACCGACTGAGCCACTCAGGCACCCCAGGAGAGCACTATTCAACCCAGTATGCTAACTTTCCAAAAGGACCAGACATTTATCTCTACCAAACTTACTGAAATTAGGCAGCAACATCCAAAGAAATGAGCTCAATAGCAACTTTATGGGGAAGAGTGTGCCAACTTCAAACAGGAAGTTGTAAGAATAAAATTGTTCTACCTCTAACACTATATACTAGCTAATAATTCTGTCCCAAACTCTGTAGTCCATAGGAAAAAAATGTATTTGGTTAGCGTAAAAATATTAGCATTTCAATGGAATTGTATGACCTCCGGAACATTCTCACATGCACTATATAATGTCATCATCACTACAACCCAATAATGTAGATGAAATTGTCATGAGAAACCCCCAGGCTACACAAGGAGAAACAGTGGCTCCCGTCTTGACTCAGGTCATGCGGTTAATTTACTAATGCAGACCCAGAGAGAAGGTCAAGTTCTCTGACTCCTAACCCAGCATTCTTACTACGGTCAAGCTGAATTTTATTATGTGAAAGTGTTTAAAGCAATGGCTGTCAATTGCAGGCTAGACAGGAGGTCAGGGAGGAATTGGAAGCCACATCAGCATCACCTGTAAGACTTTTTTCTAGTAACTACACCTGCCCATCCCTCTGAACCTCTGAACAGTGTTGAAAAGTCCACAGGGCCTCACAGACCACCCTGGTTTCCAGAACTGAGATCCACTTTAAAAATCTGTAGAAGAGGGGCGCCTGGGTGGCACAGTCGGTTAAGCGTCCGACTTCAGCCAGGTCACGATCTCGCGGTCTGTGAGTTCGAGCCCCGCGTCAGGCTCTGGGCTGATGGCTCAGAGCCTGGAGCCTGTTTCCGATTCTGTGTCTCCCTCTCTCTCTGCCCCTCCCCCGTTCATGCTCTGTCTCTCTCTGTCCCAAAAATAAATAAACGTTGAAAAAAAAAAAAAATTTAAAAAAAAAAAAAAAAAAATCTGTAGAAGAGCCTCTGAAGCTGATTTTTTTAATGGCATGGTTTTGTGCCTTAGGTCAGAGCTGCTCAAATTTAAATGTGCACATGAACCCCTCATGAAAACAGATTCGGATTCAGTGGGCCTGTGATGGGATCTAAGATTCTGCACTTCCAGTAAGCTCCCAGGTCATCCTGCTGGCTCAAGGACCACCTCCCGACAAGGCCTTTTAGCCTCCCGACAGAGAATACAGGAGCGACTCTGTACAGATAACAGAATGTATCTAAGGGATTGTAGAAAATGACCACACCAGACAGATATAAAAAGCAGGATCCCTCTGCCCAATAAACACCTCCTTAGTTTCTAATAAGTACAGACGTGCTTGAGCCCATTCCCATCATTCCCTGATCAGTGCTGTCAAAACAAGCCAAACAGGATTCAAATAAAGGCCCTTCTCTGGGATATGCTCTGCTTCCTGGCCTGAAAAAACACCCATCATTGTGCAAGAGAAGCTGCTCCTCCTTTTGGACCCTGGACCGCACAGCAGCCTGCCCCCAGGATCAGCTGTAAAGTGAATCACACAAGTTTGCTGCAGGCACAGCCTGACTGGCTCTCATCCAACAGTTCCTTTGGCAGAGTGTGGCCCTCACACATCTTCTGGCTTCTGGCATCCTGTAATGTGGTCTCAATGATGTTGACCCCAAAGTATTTTTCAGAAGAGCTTTACTGCAGAGATTCATTAAAGGGAAAAATAATGATTGCATTATGGCTTTTTCTTTTCTTTGAAACTGCTGGGACACAGTCTTTAGATACGGGGATAATGGTGGAAATAAACCCTTGCATTTCTCTGTCCATGATGATGGATGAACTGATGAGGCCAACGAGGTGGCCAAGGAACAAAGCCAGGTTTCAATGGTGCTTTAATTCGGGAAATTTAGAAGACTTCCTTGGAGAAACTAGAAGTTGGAGTGGTTGAGAAATAATTCAACAAATGAGCGCGCTTTCAGGGAACAGCTGATATAAATGGGTTCCCCCACTAGTCTTTGCCCTGTGTGATGTCAGAATGTACACGTAAGGTAAAATTTTATAAAAGAAAATAGCTCTGGCAAATAACAGTGTGTGTCTCATAATGTTTTCATGTACCAATAAACTGTTGTTTAACTCTAAGAGATTTTTCTAGTTCTGTTCCAAACGCTGAAGTGCTTATTAGAATTTTTTGATTTGAAGAAATACTGTTTTCAAAGAAAGTGCTGATTTAAGTCAAGGATCACTCTGGGTTTTCTATCAGCATGAGATACTCATGGAGATAGGTCAGAGCTGCTGTCTTCCTGGTAAACTTCATGGTAAACACGGTGCCGGGGGCGGGGTTCCTAGACTAGTCATCTTTGCAGCAAGTGAGGTCGAGATTCCACCCTATAAACGTAGTAACATACTTCCTTCTTGAACCCCTTTCCTCCTGCCACTGCAGTAGAAACTTCTCTTGTTTTCAGTTGCTCTCCTCCTCCAATCAGCCCTACACACTGTAATTAGTGATCTTTCTACAGTGCAAATCTGAGCATGCCGGTCCTTGCTTAGCTTTTGTTTTGTTTTGTTTTTTGTTTTTGTTTTTACTCCTTCCCGCAGTGCCCTCAAGCTTTAGCAAGCACCAGAATCACCTGGAGGACTTGTTAAAACATAGATTTCTGGGCCTCTCCCCAGAGTTTCTGATTCAGTACTATGGAGTGGGGCCTGAGAATTTGCAGTCCCAACAAGTTACCACATGATGCCCATGCTGCTGGTCTGGGGGCCACACTTGGAGGAAAACTGGCCTTTGGAGGAGGCCCACCAAACTCTTCATCAGTGCAGTCAGTGCCTTTCAGAATTTGTCCATTGTCTGACTTCTGAGAAGCACGCAGCCCCACTCATCTGTGTATCTCCACCTGCATCCAGTCATACCATACTACTCAGTTCCTGAAATCAGGGTTATGGGAAAGTTGTGAAAGTAGCACACTGCACAAATGATGGAGGCGTCACTCACATGGTCTCTTTATTGATACCCTCTGGCGTTGCGTTGACTAGTGCACAGCCTACACCCTTACATGTAGCAGCCCTGGAATCACCATGGATTCCTTCATGCCATGCCTCCTTGTAGATATCCCTACCCATACAAAGTTACTTGGAATTTTCTGAGCAAACCATATGTCTTGGGCTTCAAAGCCTTTGCCCACCTAGTCCTCTCGCCCCATAATGCCCTTTATTCCCTTTTCTGCATTGGCAACTTCAATTCATCCTTGAAGTCCTCCCTCTCAAAGAGCAGATTTATAAGTTAGAATTGTCCTTAGAGCAAAGGAAACATTCTTCCAACAGGAAAAGGAAGAATGTTCTAGAATTTGGATACAACTGTAAATACTCTAGTGTCCAGAACATGCTAAGTATTCAAAATCTGTTTTTTCTCCTTCAGGATTACATGAATTATTTTTTTCAAAGAACTAGAAAGTTGATAAGGAAAAATGGAGGGAGGCTTATTTCCATTTATTTTGTTCTAGTCTGGACATCTCTAAGATGTGTTTTTATATGACATAACAATAATAAAGTTTTTTTAAGTTTATTCATTTTTGAGAGAGAGAGAGAGGGAGCGTGAGCGGGGGAGGGACAGAGAGAGACAGAGACACAGAATCCAAAGCAGGCTCCAGGTTCTGAGCTGTCAGCACAGAGCCCAGTGTGGGACTCAAACCCACCAACCGCGAGATCATGACCTGAGCCGAAGTCAGTCACTTCACCGACTGAGCCACCCAGGTGCCCCAATAATAAATAATTTTTTATTATTTTAACAAATTACTTTAACAAATAAATTTGTATTTTAACAAATTACATTTGTAAATAAACATTGCAAATCGAACGTACAGCATTCTTAAGTTTACACCTTTATAAAGTTTTTTACTTCTTTTCTGTGATGCTTGACTTTTGATTACACTGATGTGTGTGTGCACATATTTATATGTAAGTATGTACATATGAGTGTTTGTGCGCATGCATGTGTATGTATTTTTGAAGTTAAAGTGTAATTGGCCTATAACATTCCGTTCGTTTCAGGTGTCAAACATAATGATTCGATATTTCTATACACTGTGAAATGATCACCACGGTGGGTCTAGGTAATATCCGTCACCATACTTAGTTACAAAAAAATTCCTTGTGATGAGAATTTATAAGATTTATTCCCTTAGCAACTCTCACATATGCCACATAGTATCATTAACTATAGTCACCATGCCACACACCACATTCCTATGACTTATTTTCTAACTGGAAGTTTATATGTTTTGACTCCCTTCACCCATTTTTTCACCTCTGGCAAACCATCAGTCTGTTCTCTGTACTTGGTTTTATTTTATTTTTTTTTTGGTTCTGCTTTTGTTTTAGATTCTAGATATAAGTGAGGTCATATGATATTTGTCTTTCTTGTGAATGTTTTTTAATGGATAACCTCCATTATTAATTCTTCTCTGTGGCTTAATGTTTTATTGCATAAACCTGAATCTACCCTGGATCCGTACATGGAACCATCACTTCCTTTACTGGTTGAATGAACTGCAGATTCCAAATCATACTCAGCAAAAAATGTGACACAGAATAAATACAGCACTTTTCTTTAATAAAATGTATCCTTCTGTGAAGGTGAAGCCCAAAGCTAATATATAGTCAAAAGCAGGCTTCTTGAAGAATAAGATTAAAAAAAGAAAAAAGTCTGCTCAACATGATGAGAAAAGAAAGGATTAATAAAAAGTATAACTTAAACCTATAAAAAGATTATGTTGCTGAACTTGTAAAGCTGGTCTGTTATCATAAAGTGATCTATGTATAATATGAATTTCTATTGTTAAAAAAATGCTATTGCTGGTTAAAGCTTTTAGGTTGATGTTGGGCCACATGGAAGCAATGGAACATGACTAAGAACCTGTTTTATTCTTCTGGGTGTTCTGTGGTAGGCACTGTAAGAAATTTTATGACAAATAGGGAGTTAGTGCCTTCCAGAATTCTAAAATTTTGGCCTGAGAAACAAAAATATCTCCTGTGAAATTGTCAAATGATTATTTAAGAAAGTACTGTCCCAAGCACTGTCCCAAGAGACTCCCCACGATTTAAATTTGTCACTCCTCCTTCTGGAGCACTGCTGTTAATGTGACTCTATCCCAGCACCTCCTAAGCTCTCAGTTCAAACTTCAGACTTCCGGGAGCAAGAAAATCTGATCAGGCAAGCCTCAAGCAATGGATTAACATACCAAAGAAGTAAGATTGCCAGAGCAAATACAGAATGCCTCGTAAATTTCATATAAAAAAATTTTTGTAGGTTTTTTTTTTTGAGAGAGAGAAAAAGCACGAGTTGGGGAGGGACAGAGAGAGAGAGAGAGAGAAAGAGTCCCAAGCAGGCTCTGTACTCATAGTGCAGAGCCTGATGCAAGGCTCTAACTTACGAACCATGAGATCATGACCTGAGTCAAAGTCAGATGTTTAACCAACTGAGCCACCCAGCCACCCCACAAATTTTTCTTAGTATAGGTATTCGCATACGAAAGTTTGATTCAAATATAACAGCATCCTGTTTTCTGTTTCCTAAGTCTGGCAGTCCACCTGGGAGGCACCTCTCTGAGTACAAGCAAGGCTGCCAAGGGAGACCATGTGAGTCCAAGTAACTGCAAGATGTGTCCTCTATACCTTCTGTGTATCTGGTAAACCCAGGAAATCAATGCCATAAGCATTCAGGAGAGGCCACTGTAATGTGGAGTGCCAAGGGAGGACTTCTGGAAGGACAGATGGAGGACAGTGTGATGAAGGGGATGATGTACCCAGGAAGCATATAATATATGGATAGATTCAATAGATGATAGATAGATAGATAGATAGATAGATAGATAGACAAATAGATAGATAATGTGTGGAGAGAGAGAGAGAAACTATATATGTAGATATAGAGGTATATAGTGAGACACACAGAGTGGTAGCCAGGAATTTTCCAGACTCTGTCTTGCAAACAGCAGGGACCAGCCATGGTGCGGTAGTCAGTGCCCCAGTGGTAAGATAAGTTTAAAATAAATGCTAATACATTATGTATATATAGACATAGAGATAGAGAATGGATAGATAGATAGATAGATAGATAGATAGATAGATATTAGAGATGTGAGAAAGAGATTATGAGAGAGATTATGTATGCAGCTGATCCTTGAACAACATAGGGGTTAGGGGCACCGAACCCCTACACAGGTAAAAATCCATATATTACTTTTAGCTCCCCAATTCTTAACTAATAGCCTATTGTTGACCTGGAGCCTTACCAGTAACATAAACAGTCGATTAACATGTACATATTTTGTATGTTATATTTATTATATATTGTATTCTTACAATATATAAGCTAGAGAAAAGAAAAATGTTATTAAGAAAATCATAAGGAAGAGAAAATACACTTATTGTCCTGCACTGTATGAAAAAAAAAAAATCTGCATGTAAGTAGACTGATGCAGTTCAAACTGTGCTATCCAAGAGTCAACTATATACATATATATATATATATATATGAGAGAGAGAGAGATTAAGGAAGTAACTAACACAACTGTGAGGACCAGCAACTTTGAAATCCATACGGCAAGACAGCAGTCTAGAAATTCAGGTAAGAGTTGATGTTGTAGCCTTGAGTCTGAAATCCACAGAGCAGGCCAGGCAGACTTAGGCAGGATTTCTGTGTTGCAGTCTTAAGATCAAATTGCTTCTTCTTTGGGAAACCTGTCTTCATCCTTAAGACCTTTAACTGATTGGATGAGGCCTATCCACATTGTGGAGGGTAACCTGCTTTATTCAGAGTCTGCTCATTTAAATGTTAATCACATCTAAAAACATGTGATCTAAAAAACTAAAAATCTAAAAAACCTTCACCACAACTTCTAGACTGGTGTTTGACCAAACAACCAGATACCACAGACTAGACAAGTTGACCCATAAAATTAACCATCAAGGTCCTCAAAACAATACTGTGTAGCTAAGTGAAACAAGTATTTATTTTCCACATTTTCTATATGGGAATACGAAGTCCCAGAAAAGCTAATCATAGTGTGCATGGTCACAAAACCAGTAAAGTATATCAGAATAGGTTTCAAACTCTAACCTTTCAACACTAAGCCCTACATTGTCACCACCCCCTCTCCACTTCGCAGGAACTTATGAGGCTCCCTGAATCTTCATTTCTTCCTCTATACAATTAGAAATGGAATATTTCCAAATTCTCCTCTAACTTGAGTGTTCTATGATTTGTTTTTACAGCCTAGTATCAAGTTAAATGAAATCTGTTCCAAGGATAAACTCCACTCATTCTCTTCTTGTGTCCCTCCCCCCAAATCCATCATTCATTCACAGACTAAATGGAAGAATCTAAGCATTTGTGTTGTGCTTTCTTGGGGAAGGAGGGGAGGCGAAGCAGTCTACAAAACCAGAGAGCGATGCTCGCTGCATTTGAGGGGTTAGGAGGGGCAGGAAGTTTGTGCCCAGCCAAGCTTGGCCAGTCTCCATTTTCACTCTCTGGCTCCTGAAGACTTGCAAGAAGGAATGACCTAAAAAGAAGTTACCCAATTGTTGGAGTGTGTGTAAGATGAAAGGTATCTCCATCTTTCTGTTGCTCCTTTCTCTGCAGAGTTACTGTGAATAAAATTCAAGTTTCCTTCACCAGCCTTCTACCCAATCACTTGCTTCCTAAAATCTAACCTTTTAAAATACAGAAACATATCATCATGAGTAGTGAAACAAAGCTTATTCCCGGAGATACCAAGAAACTATTAAAACAGTGTCTTCAGTCAGAAGATAACCAAAAACTCTTCTCTCAAAGAATTGGTTTTGTACGTGAGAATAAAAAAATTGAAAGAAGAATTCGATAGTATGTGGAACTAGAATGTTTCTCACACCCTTCCCCAAATGAAAGGCATTATACAGGCTGACTGCTGACCTCAGTTTGAGCATGGATGACTAAGTCTTTTCAAACCCTCAGTGAACAGCACACGAATGGAGGTGGCGGAGGATTGAATTCCTGGGTTCCTGTTACCAACAGGGCCAAAATAACGGACAGGCAACTGAACTTTTCAGTGATGCGCCTGCTTTGCATGTGTCATGCTCACATCAGTTAGCACATAAGGGCTTCATGCTAGCATGTGCAGATCAGCAGAGGGTACTTAAGCACAGATTCCCTTTTGTCCTGGGAGAGCCAAGGGAACATTCTGGAGAAGAAAGAGCTAGTAGTCAACTGAGGACCACCAGTGTAGAGGACAGCACCAGGTATTCTAGGAATATGAGAAGCTAGAACTGCAAATTTAGATGGTTCTTCCAAAGGATTTACTTTCTGGTTTGCTTTTCTTAAAACCAAAGGATTTACTTTCTGGTTTGCTATGGTTGATAGTGTCTTTAGAAATAGGATATCTGCGCTCTCTCTCTCTCTCTCTCAATGAATAAACATTAAAAAAAAATTAATAAAATAAAAAAGGGGCACATGGGTAGCAGTCAGTTAAGCGTCCGACTTCGACTCAGGTCATGATCTCACTGCTCATGAGTTCGAGCCCCGTGTTAGGCTCTGTGCTGACAGCTCAGAGCCTGGAGCCTGCTTCAGATTCTGTGTCCCCCTCTCTCTATCCCTCCCCTGCTCATGTGCTTGCTCTCTCTCTCTCAATGAATAAATGAACATCAAAAAAAAATTTTTTTTTAAAAGTAGATCAGTGGGTGAAATCATGATATTCTAACCAACTTCTAGTCTCTTCCCTTGACAAATGGTTTAAACTTTGGCTTATGTGTTCATGCCTTGTCCTTTTTCTGAAAGTAGAAAATTATTTATGCTCCTAATAATGTTTGTCACAGGATTTTTCCTTCCTGTCAATTTAAATAAGCTGGTTCAGAAAATCCTTTTTTTTTAAAAAAAGAGTTCTTCTTTTTTTTTTTTTTTAATGTTTGTTTATTTTTGAGAGAGTGCGAGCAGAGGAGGGATAGGGAGAGCCAGAGATACAGAATCCAAAGCAGGCTGCAGGCTCTGAGCTGTCAGCACAGAGCCCGATGCGGGGGTCGAACACACAAGCCATGAGATCATGACCTGAGCCGAAGTCAGACGCTTAACTGACTGAGCCACCCAGGTGCCCCTCTCCTAAAAATTCTTATCATCACATTCCCCATATTGTTTTCTATTTCTGATAAGTTTTGTTTTTAAATGTGTTCTATCCCGCTAGGAAGAGAAAGCCTGTATGCTATGTAGTTCAGGGCTTGAAACTCAGTTTCACCTTCCAGTTTATATTCATGAAGGAAGGAAGGAGAGGGTAGGGAAGAGGGGAGAGAGAGAGAGAATGTACCCACACTGACCTTCAGTGCAAAGCACAGACGTTTCCATGTGCTTTTGTGGACTGTTGGACATCAGTGAATTTAAAGCAGATATGAAATTGTATCTAAATGGGGGATAAACAGTCCAAGTATATTTCATTTCCTCTTGATGCTGGCCAAAGACTGTGTCCAGACACACGTCCAGCATTCCTTGCACTTATCCGACTTTACATTTTATAGGTTGCTTCGTGTGCATTATCTAGTTTGATCCTTACCGACCCTGGGAGGCAGACAAGACAAGTGTGGTTCACCTCATTTTACGGATAAGGGACCTGAAGCTCAGAGAGGCAGCCGGCTTGTCCAAGTGGCCCACAGAGGTAGAGGCATGTGTTTTAATTCCCTGTCTTGTGTTCTTTCCACCACAAAACACCCAGTAACACCATTATATCCCTTCAAAGGATATCACATCAACAAGTTGGTGCAATTGAGGCAAGTCTCCCAACTGCCTTACTTCCTCTCACTGATATCAATGCAACCAGTTTTTGGTACCTATTAATGCAAGTGTCAGGGGCCCTAATCTTAACTCCATGTGATCCTCTGAATTTCTGTGTTTATGTGAAGAATTAACGTCATTTTCCAGGTGATTCAAAATGAAACAAAAGTTTTTTCCAGAAAGACTGTCTATTCCCAGTAACCAAATGCTTAGAACAGAACAGGGCAATAGTTTTCAAAGTCTTCTCATCTGACTTTTTATTTCTTAAGCAACAAAAGTATATTTTGGCCATTCAACCAAATGATAGGATCAGTTGCGATTTGTCCTTGGTATAGATGGCACACATGACTGGAATTAGCAAAAGGTGGTGGTTTAGAAAGAGAATCATCACACGTAGGAGGTGGAGGGGACTGTGGAGGGGCGCCTGGGTGGCTCAGTCGGTTGAGCGTCCGGCTTTGGCTCAGCTCATGATCTCGCAGTTTGTGGGTTTGAGCCCCGCATCGGGCTCAGTGCTGACAGCTCGGAGCCTGGAGCCTGCTTCAGGTTCTGTGTCTCCCTCTCTCTCTGCTCCTCTCCTGATCGTGCTCTGTCTGTCTCTCTCTCTGTGTCAAAAATAAATAAACATTTAAAAAAATTTTTTAAAAAGAAAGAAAGGGAGCATGGAGATGACCTAGTCCATATCTCCAAGGGAGTTGGCCAATATCGCACAGATAATTGTTTGGAATTTCTGCATTTCCCCTTCATTTGCCATGTGCAGACCTAAGTCTGCTTGCTAGAGCTGAGATACACAGCCAGCTCTCGAGTCCAGTTGTTGGAGGCGACAGGAGTTCAACATCTAACTTGTGCATGGTTAGGATAAAAGAAATAATGCCTAAGTGCCATAAGGGTTTGCTATACTAAAAAATACCCATGTTTAGAAGTGTATCCTGTAGCTTAGACCAAAATGCCACATTTATTATATTTATTTTGTTTAAACGCTACAATAAAACAATAAGCTCGCATTTGGCTTATTGCACCACACATCATCTTTGGTATATATTGAATAATTTATCTAAAGCGCCGTCTTTCTGGGAGAACTCCAAGCTTCACAAGATATTTAAAATAACCATTTCTCTAAACTGAGAGCAAATGGATTTTGACAGATTAAATTTGAACATGAGACAGAAAATAATGCGCTTCAGTACCTATGGTTTCTTTAATATGAATATGGGGTTGCTAAGAGCTTGAGTGTTTGGTATTTTTAGTCATTCTTTTCCTTCAAGAATGTACTCCAAATCACATTGGGCATGTGCTGAATTTACAGGTATAAAGGGCAGCCTAGTTTGTTAAGTTGCCATCATCTGGCCTATAGACTGTATTAGGACTCTACAGTGTTTCATTAGTTCCCCAAGTTAGCTACTGAAGTCAAATTAATTACAGTCAAAATGTGATTGTGGAGCCAAGGAAAACTGAAGGTCCACCCTGGACCATCCAATTTTGCCCTTTGTCCAAAAGGTTGGAAGATAATGGAATGGCTTCATTTGTAATTCTACTCTTCTCCTTGATCTTTGAAGTGACAGTCATTAGTAAGATGCATCCAAAATGGGCAGGTGAACAGATAAGATATAGAAAACCTAGAATATGGATTAATGTAAGAATGATGGCAGCAACCCCAGTACTTAAAATGCCCACTTAATATAATACACTTACTAAACAACAGTGTGACCGCCTAGAAAATACAGAGGGACTGGTTACTTATGGTAAGAGCATAAGAATGGATGGGACCTGGCCAGTGCTCCCTAAGGAATCTTGTAGTGACAGAATTTTGTTAGTGCCGCCCCGCCATTGGCCTCTGTGGGTGGAAATTTGAGGTGAGCATTCCCAACTTGCCCTTAATAAACCCTCTGAACCCATTATCCATGGGTTTATCTAAACCTTCTAGGAGGATGTCTAACTTTAGCCTCCACAATCTCTTAGAATAGGATGAATAGAACCTTTTTTCTACTGCGATTCATTGATCCACATTTTTAAAGGAAATTCTGAAGGATACTCAAGTCAAAAGTACTTACTTTAGTTTTGTTTAAGAAAAAGATTTAAAACACTAAGAGTAAAATACTGTTCTTTAAGTTAAGGAAACATACATCTTTATTCAATATCTGTAACACACTCTTACATATGTTATACTGTGGTTTTACTTGAGAGAGATTTGAGGAGAAAGATGGAAGCTGGAAGAACAGGAACAAAAAAACAATGAAAGGTATAAAGGAGGCATAAAAGGAGAATGGGTAAGGAGAGTAACCCAGAAGTAGAGAAACTGACAAGGATAAAGAGAAGAAAATGGAGGGAGAAAGATGAACAAGAGAAGACTCTTGTTTAGAAGTCCTGATGTCAGAGACAAACTAATTTTTTCATGATCTCAGGTTTACTGCGCTGTAGGGTCTCAAGCTGCTTAATCATCGTCCTTTGAAATATTTACTTGATGCTGAATCTTTAAATTAAATGGTCACTGTCAGGATATTTTTCTTGGAGCTGCACATAGTAACTGAGACCAATGACAGCTCCCAAGACCATTGACAAAAGTCAGATGAAACCAAGCAAGCCAGACCTAATCTAGGTAAGAGAGGCTTCCTACATCACCAAGAATTGTGTGTCCCAGACACACCATCTTTACAAACCAAAAAAGTGCTTCCTCCTGTTGCTCTCAAACTTTCGTCTTCATTCTCGTCCTTATAAATCTAGAACACCAGCTTACAGTAAAGAAGTCCCTACTTGGGCTGCCTCTATTGTGCATGGTTCCACAATTTCCCACATACCTGTTCTTGGCCTTTGTCTTCCCAGAAAGATGCTACCAAGTTCCCCTATTCATTTCAGCCTCTAATAATATGGGTACCTTTCATTTGTTTAGCAATATTTGTGTGTCATGCAATTTTCACAACCACCATGTAACAGCTATGACTGCTGTCTTCATTCTACTGCTGTCTTTCTATAATTTATGAGATTTTCATTCTATGACTGCTGTCTTTCATTCTAAAATTTATGAGATTTTCCTTGACTAAATTAAGCTAGCTCTAATCTTCCTTTCCCACACGATGCTGGCCAGAAGTCCGCACCTCCCAGGATGAAGGCTGTACTGACTTGGTTCTGCCATCAGTGCTTACCGCATAAATGGTATCTGTTGTACGAGAAGCATTGTTGTACTGAGTGCCATAGTATCTCTCCATGTGTAGGTCTGCATTCGTGGTTTTAGTTGTAGACCAAAGCTTCTAGAAACCACAAATTCTGTCTAGCCTATTGTGCTTCTCAGGCAATTTCACTTAAAGAAACACAAACCGGGTGGTTGAGAGAGAAAAATAACCGACAACTAAGAGAGGAGAGATTGCTCCCCAAAGCGATTCCAAAGGGTGGTTACTGACACAGGTGTGCCTCGGAGCAATGGCAGGGGTGAGGGAATGGACTTTTTTCAAATTTCTTAGGCCCTAGAATTTAAATGTTTACTGTGTTGGGCTCCTAAGTGAGATGAACTCATAAAAAGTGAAAGTGTTTGCATTGGTTAGGGAATTTTAGGTTGTAAAATTCCCTTCTTGCAATATCTTTGAGCAATCCAGATCATTTAAAGAACGGGGAACCCATATGTCTCCCAGCTGCCTAAGCAACTAAGAGGATTTGCTAACTTGGACTTCCTTCTCTTTTCCAGATCTTGGCCATCGTGTCTATCCTGTTCATCGTACTCTCCACCATTGCTCTGTCTCTCAACACTCTTCCAGAGCTGCAGGAAATGGATGAATTTGGACAACCCAACGACAACCCCCAATTAGCACACGTGGAGGCTGTGTGTATTGCTTGGTTTACCATGGAGTACCTTTTACGCTTCCTGTCCTCACCAAATAAGTGGAAGTTCTTTAAAGGCCCGCTAAATGTCATTGATTTGCTGGCCATCTTGCCATATTATGTCACCATCTTCCTCACGGAGTCCAACAAGAGTGTGCTGCAGTTCCAGAACGTGAGGCGCGTGGTTCAGATCTTCCGGATCATGCGCATTCTCAGAATCCTGAAACTCGCCAGACATTCCACAGGCCTGCAGTCTCTGGGGTTCACCCTCAGACGGAGTTACAACGAATTGGGCTTGTTGATATTATTTTTGGCCATGGGGATAATGATATTTTCCAGCCTGGTGTTTTTTGCTGAGAAAGATGAAGATGCTACCAAGTTCACCAGTATCCCGGCATCGTTTTGGTGGGCCACCATCACCATGACCACCGTAGGCTATGGTGACATTTACCCGAAGACATTATTGGGGAAAATCGTGGGAGGTCTCTGCTGTATTGCCGGGGTCCTGGTTATTGCCCTTCCCATCCCAATCATCGTGAACAATTTTTCTGAATTTTACAAGGAGCAAAAACGCCAGGAGAAGGCGATTAAAAGGAGAGAGGCTCTTGAGCGGGCCAAGAGGAATGGCAGCATCGTTTCTATGAACTTAAAAGATGCCTTTGCCCGAAGCATGGAACTGATAGACGTGGCCGTGGAGAAGGCAGGAGAGTCGGCCAACACGAAGGACTCGGCTGATGATAATCACCTCTCTCCAAGCCGGTGGAAGTGGGCCAGGAAAGCTCTGTCGGAAACAAGCTCCAACAAATCTTTCGAGAATAAGTACCAGGAGGTTAGCCAGAAAGACTCCCACGAGCAGCTGAACAACACTTCTTCCTCCAGCCCCCAGCATCTGAGTGCCCAGAAACTGGAGATGCTGTACAACGAAATCACCAAGACCCAGCCTCACTCTCACCCGAACCCAGACTGCCAAGAACAGCCCGAGAGGCCGTCTGGGTACGAAGAAGAGATAGAAATGGAAGAAGTGGTCTGCCCGCAGGAGCAGCTGGCTGTGGCACAGACCGAGGTCATTGTGGACATGAAGAGCACCTCCAGCATAGACAGCTTCACTAGCTGTGCCACCGACTTCACAGAGACGGAGAGGTCGCCCCTGCCGCCACTGTCCGCCTCTCACTTGCAGATGAAGTTCCCGCCCGACCTCACAGGGACAGAAGAGCACCAAAGAGCCAGGGGGCCCCCATTTCTCACACTAACCAGAGAGAAAGGGCCTGTGGCCAGGGATGCCACCCTGGAATATGCTCCAGTCGACATAACTGTGAGCCTGGATGCCAGCGCTTCCCAAAGCGGGCTCCACGGCCCTTTGCAGTCTGACAGTACCTCCGAGAGCCCTAAGAGTTCGCTGAAAGGCAGCAACCCGCTAAAAGCCAGATCCCTCAAAGTGAACTTTAAGGAAAACAGAGGCAGTGCCCCACAGACCCCGCCCAGCACTGCCAGGCCACTGCCCGTCACCGCGGCTGACTTTTCCCTCACCACCCCGCAGCTCATCAGCACCATCCTCTTAGAAGAGACCCCCTCCCAGGGAGACAGACCCTTGCTGGGCACCGAGGTTTCGGCACATTGTCAGGGACCTTCCAAAGGGCTGACCCCTCGGTTTCCCAAGCAGAAACTCTTTCCTTTCTCGTCGAGAGAGAGGAGGAGCTTCACGGAAATAGACACTGGCGAAGACGATGACTTCTTAGAGCTCCAGGGGCCAAGACGGGACATGCAGGCCGACCCCAGCCCAAACTGCTGTGCAGATAAACCTAGTGATGGAAGAGACCCTTTAAGAGAAGAGGCCTGTGTGGGCTCTTCCTCCCCCCAGGACACAAGTCACAACTGTAGGCAAGACATTTACCATGCTGTGGCTGAAGTAAAAAAGGACAATAGTCAAGAAGGGTGCAAGATGGAAAACCACTTGTTTGCCCCAGAAATTCATTCCAACCCAGGAGACATAGGTTATTGTCCCACACGTGAAACCAGCATGTGACTAGTTTTACAAAAGCAATAAAAAAAAAAAAAAAAAAAAAACTTGTTTCTTAAAAATGAGGTAATAATGCCTGTGAACTAAAAAAATGGGAAGCCCCCCCCAAAAAAGTGCATAAAATGTTATTTTTGCATGGCATGAACAGTTTAGTTTAAGTACTGTTTAAATAAAGAGTCAAGACTGCATTTTGTAACAAACACAAAATGACTGAGGAACGGTGAACAAATAAAGAGAGCTCTATTAGGAACCAGTATTCTGCAATGTCTGACATTTTTGATCCTTTCATTTCAAATTGTAGACAGATTTTCAACTTTTTGCTTTTCTGTTACAATGAATTTTAGAATTTGCACATGAAAGGATGAAATGTCACTGCATGTATTCATAATTATGAGGATCAAGGTGCTTTGAGCTTGCAAAATGCCTAACTTTGTAAATAATGGGACCTGGGATGCAAAATTGTCAAGAACATATGGAAACAAGTTTCTGAGACACAGGTACTTCCTTCACAGCTACTGCCCCGAGGGGCTGTACAGACTTCTTGTTGCGAAATTGCAACCTCTTCTTAAACCATCTCACATATCTTGCTTTGGGTCATAAAGCTCTTATAAGTACATTTGTTTAAAGGAATACAGTATTTTTATTGTGACATAATTCATAGGGTGCATTTTTCTTTTGTGCTTCTGCTTACTCGTGGCATTTGTGGTTCTATTTATAAATCATGAAAATAGGCAAGATTTAATGACCAGATATCAACAAATTTGAAATTTAAGCTTGAAATTTTGCCAATTATATATCCTGCCACAGCCTAAAAACCTGAAAATATTTCAAAGGCTATACAACTAAACTTTTTTTTTTTAACGTCACTCCACATTTGGAAATCACTTTCTTTTTCTTTTTTTTTTTTTTCAGTTGTATGTTGGCCATCTAAAGATGATTGTATTTTCCACTTGTATCCAACATCAACTGTTCTGTCTAAAGAACTAAAGATAGAATGCAGCTATGCCAAAATGGGAATTCCAAACGTGATTTTTGATGAACTAAAAGCAAAGCTATTTAAGTGAGACTGCCACCCCTCTCATAGATAGCTGGGTTCAGAAATGAGTTACCATAAAAAGAGCCCTGGCCTGGCAACAGGTCACCCAGTATTTCCCAGTGGAGAGAGGGACGGCTGCCACCTGGGGAGGGCTCCAGGTGCCATAGCACCTGCCAGTAAGTGCAGCAACTGGAAACACCCTCACGTTTCCAACGTCCCCAAGCATCATCAGGATCACCGTTATTGAAAGCCACTTCCAGCATTTTCCACTGAAAACACTGAAATCCAGAGGACTTAAAACACTTGCTGGTGGTTACCCTGCTGGTGAAGTCTGTACTAAGAACCCAGGTCATTTGAATGCATTTTGCTTCGCAGGAAACTAAGGCTCTGATTCCAGATCTGCAACTACCAGATGTGTGATGCTGGACAAGCCTTGTAAACCTCGAAGTCTCAGTTTTATGCCAATGAAACCCAGACAAAACTATTTCTAAGCTCCCTGAAGACTCCAAATTAATATGATTCTTTGGTTTCTCAGGAACGTCCAAGTTTTGCCTCAGCATAATGCATTTTGTATGTATGTGTGTGCATTGTGTGTGTGCGTGTGTATGTATGTGTGTGTGTGGTTCATGGAAAGAGTTGGGAAAATTCTGGACCAAATTTAAAGCACAACTTTTATTTAAAGAAAAAAATGCTAAATTTTATTCTGTTTTTCAAATTATGATAAAAACACTGGAAAAGACAACCCACATGTTTAGATCATCAGGCTTTAAGGAGTAACATTTATTAGCAGAATCTGGTCATTATATCTCAGATAAGAAAACAAGTTAGATGCTTAGTTGACATCCAAGCATCCCTACTGCTAAAAAACAATTTTAAATATTTCTTTTTCACTGTGCTTAGAATTTCTTAAGGTTTTCATGTTTGTCTCAAAACACAACCTGTCTGGTTTGTGGTCATTAACTATTGATATTTACATTATTCATACTTATTTCAGTGTCTAAAGCAAAATGTTGATCTGTTTTTGTAAATCTAGAGTGTTTGAATTTTCTACCTAGAGTTTTTTAAGTCAGTTACGTCTGCTGTTAGAAGAGCAAATAAGTTATGAAAAGCATTTTCTTTACATAGTCTCATGAATTATTTTTTAATGTCTGTTATTGAACTAAATTTTTTTTCATTTATCTGTATGCACAGGTGGATTTGTCTTACTACCCTGATGGTTCACAAATGCCCACTTTCATGTGTCCATTAGGCTTTCTACTGAGAACCTTGCTCCAGAATGCTTAATGTTAGAAATCTTGCCTAGATAAGGAATCCTAAACATTGCACCCTGGAAGCATTTTCCCTAAAAAGTTTTTTCCCTTTAATATTTTTTTTAGTTTCAAAGAGTTTTCAAGAACATCTTATGGAAAGCTTGGCCTTCACTTCTTCTTAGCCCTTCTGAGCCTAAAAGTCTTCAGCTAGGAAAGAAAAAAATGCTCCTCTAAAAAAACAAAAACAAAACAAAACAAAACAAAAACCTGACTTTGTTGTTTCATAGGGAGGCAGTTTGGGAACTAAGGGATCCCAGAATGCACTTCTGCAGCACTTGCTAAACCTTTTCAAAGAACTGCACCTGACGCAAAGAATGAACGTGTGTATGCCTGAGATGGTCTGCAAATATACCAAGCACAGAATTCTTTCAAAGTCTTATTTTTACATTAAAAATTCATGTAAATGCTGCATTTTACTCCATATGTTTCAATATAAACGAAATGATGTTTTATATTGCTTATCAACTAGTAAAACTGATACTCTTATAACTTCATATACCTCTTTTGTACCCCCCTGGAAAATATATCCCTAGTTTAAGAAGCACTGCATGGATGACAAGGACATAGATTGGCTCCTTGAGGCCCCTGGGAAGTTTCTGCTGCTAGGAAAGTGTCCTCATTGGTAGCTAGCTCAGTGACCAAGGACAAACTTCAGTGAGTAGAGACTATTTGAATGAATGAATGAAAAAAGAACACAATCTCAAGAATGGTTAACTTGATTCTTCTAGCTATCTTAACAACCAGTGAAAATTGCCACAAGATCATCTTAGCTCAAAAACTGAGATCAATCATAAAAGTATAGAAATGGGAACATGGATAAATGTCTCAGGTTGGATCGCAAATACAAGAGTAACATAATTGAGTGAGTCCCTGGGGTTGACCTAAATGGTCTCTAAATATTTCCACTAGAAATTTCTCCACTCTGGCAAAACCAACTGCTTTGAAGCCAGCATTCAGATCAAACATTATCCTGATATGACTAGATCTGGTTACAAGGAGAATTTATGCCAAATGTCTGTTCCCATTAATTTCTTGTCAAAACAGTCTCACTCTCATGTAGACACAAGCTGGGGAAAGCCAACAATTCAACTATTTTCACTTGGAATTTGAATATCAAAAAAAAAAAAAAAAAGCCTTATATATGTAGAGTACCTTCTAGTTAATTTCTTGTTGAACTTAATCCTCACGACAGCTTTCTGAATTAGCTATCATTTATCAATAAAGGACCAGAGAAGTTATGCATTTTGCTCACGTTGACACAGGTCACTGGTGAATAGTAGAACGTGGCCTCATCCATGTCGTCTGGCATCAAGTCCAGCATTCCAACATATGATAGTATGTTTCATTACGGTTTTTCCTATTAATATCTGAAATTATGTAAAAACAAAAAAAAACAAAAACAAAAAAAACCTAGAAGTGCATTTATAGTCCTGCAGTTTGCTTAAAGCAGCAGTGGCTCATGCCAAATGGTAATGACTAGAGATAAATGATATTGACCGTCGTTAGCACATATGTCTGACAAATTTAGAATTCTCATCTTAAGAGCCACATGCCTGGGTTAAAAGAATCCGTAGCTCATGAGGTAACATGACATACTTATTAGGCAGAGGGCTCAAGGAAGCCACTTGATTTTCTGAAACAAAATAAGTAGAATTTTAGAACTGCTTCTAGCCTAAGTTCAAATATTTTGTCTACTTGAATTTGTTATTTCATTGTTCGTTCATTCGGCAGATACTAGGTGAGCACCCCGATATTACTAAATACTAGGTATTACACCCATGAATACTAGGTGAGCACCCCTGTATTCCATAGAAGGTACTGTGCTTGGTGGTAGAGTACAACCCTTAACTTCACGGAGCTAACTGCCTGGCCTCATTTACAACCAGGCTGAGGATCATTTGGGTCACTGAAAAATGTCTCTTTCTGAACATGGAAAAAAAATCACTCAATTATCAAACCAGGGAAGCATATGACCAGAACAAGTGAAATACTTTTCCAACAAACTGTTTTCCTAAGAAACAGACAAGATGGTATGAATGTAAATCTGATACATAATTATCTTTGAATCACAATTTAAATTACACGTGAGACAAATTGTTAACCTGATTGAGGTTGCTATCCGTATTATCTGATAAATAGAAAAATAATTTTTAATCGGATATATTGCTTGTCACAATAGCTAATAATGGTCTAACACTAATAACTAGAGCAAGATTTAATACCAGTGAAAAGTCTATAACACATTTTATATTTTAATAGTTTGATGATGGTTATGCGGTTAAAAACAAACCATTTTAAAGGTTTTTCTTAATTCCCATTAACTATAGGCAACATTTTAGCAATGTATCACTATTCTCTGTTTAGCCCTCTAGGTTTCTAAATGCAGGATATTTAAAATTCAATTATATAGCTTGACTCAAAGGATTTATTCACGAGGTCCATGTAAATTTGAAAATACATTGGGTATCTTTCCATTGTAATTGTCCTCACCCAAACAGAACTAAGAAAAGAAAAAGAAAAAAAAAAAAAAGAAAAAGAAGATTCTACAATATCCAAGTAAAAAGTGGACACATTCAAAGTCCCTGCCCTGCTAGGAAAGAGGAAAGGCCCCAACTCTAAAACCATGGTTCTATATTATTGAAGTTAGTTCTTACTATAATAGAATGCCACCCTGCCTTATAATGCTATTGGTTTCAATAATCGTTTCTTCTACTTGCCTTTTTTAAAAACAGCCTGAGTTAATTGCATAAGTCCTATTTACCATTACCATTAATGCATAATCTCTTCATTATTAAGTCTCAAAAGGTTTTAATCTATAAATACACATATAAAGGGAAGTGGGGGAGATTCTCTTAGTAATAAGACAGCCCAAGGTCAGCAAAGGATACAAGTACCAAAAAAAGGAAGAAAGGTAAAGAAGTGTGTGAGTAAATTAAAGAGGTTTTTTAAGCATAGAAATTTATATTAGGTACATGTATGTACTTTCATAAAATTTAGACTTACTATTGACATGAAGTTCACAATTGAGACCATAATTCCAATTTTAATCTGTGTCCTGAAGAATTTGTTTCTTATGATTTAACAGATACTTCCAGATTGCTGTGATAAAATATTTAATTCAACTAACATTTATGCTCTACCATGTGCCAGAAATTAATTTATGCACAGTTTATCCCTCAATTTTACAGTCTACTAGAGATTTCTATTTAAAAAGATTACATTCCCAAGCGAAATCCAATTCCACAGGGAGGGCTGGAAATAGTATGTTTCAGTTTATAGTCTGAAAATTCCTATAATCTATTTTTATGTTCCCTCAGAATCAAATGATTTCATTCCCCAATCTAGAATCTGAATGACCACCACATACACTTTCTAAACATACATGCTTAAAATTAGAGCTAGCTGTCTGAAATCTAGTGATGGTGTATTTCAATGTAGATATTGCCCTCTTCCACCAAAGGAAACACTATTCTAGCAAAAATGATGTTGAAAATCATTTTTATACTCACATAACTGTTTCATTTGACTTTTTAAAAATCTTAGCCTATATGCTGTGCCAGAAGCCATCACAACCTGCTGATCTGATGAAAACCTAATGCCGATCTGAGCAAGTAGTTTATCTCCCATCCACTATGGGCAGTGCTGGCAAACGATATGCCTAAATCGTTCTTCTTTTAGTTATTTTTGTTTCATCTTAACCTAAAAATATTTTTAGGTGGCATACCAACCAATAAAAATCTACTTTCAAAATTGAGATTCAGGGAAACAGACAGAATAGTGAAAAGAGTCCAGAGGCAAACACACAAATTCAGAAAAGAGGTCATGGGCTGCCCTCTGCTTTTTATTCTTCATGTTGAGCACCTCCTAGTGGTCAATCTGAGAGAAAGTGGAATTCTCTATTTGCCTAGAAAAGAAATGGTAATGAGAATTTGAAAGAAAATTTTCTATCATTTTACAACTTCCATTACATATGCATATAGCCAAAATCAAAACTACATCCTAGACATTTTTGGAGACCTGTTTTTCAGTGGTCATTTCTCAGTTTTTCTTATTCCAAAATATCTGATAAAACTGTTGCTACTTTCTGCAAAGCGCTTTCAGAATATTTCTACCTGCTGCCTTCAAATCAAAATAGAATCACAAGTTTCGCTCAATATTTAGCAGAGCCCCAGTGTGGACTCTGGCTGCACAGTAAATGCTACTTTGAACTTTCCACTATGAGTGGGAAGCTAGAGAGAATGTGAAAGAGTGATTCTTTTTTTTTTTTTAAGAATCATGAACCTGTGAAGACAAAGCCACTGGGTTGATTAACTCCAAAGCCCACAGTCTACATTTTCCACTGTCTGAAGATTACGAATAGAACCCAAACTGCCCCTGAATTTACCCTGGTGAAAAAAATAGATGGTTTCTAAACTCCCAAGAGACATCTGTGGGTGCTGGCCAGAAATTCTGTTACAGCCAGATTTCTGCCATCTTTAAACCAAGAGGCTTCTAACATTCTTATTTATAGCATATGGGTTAGGCTGATTTTAACCTGCAAAATACATCATAATGTTTAATTGAAGTCAGGAGGAGTTTTAGAAAGAAAACACATATATAGCAAGTAATACGTACTGGGGCTCATTAGTAAGCGTCCAACTTATTGATTTTGGCTCTGGTCATGATCTCAGGGTGGTGAGATCGAGCTGACAGCACAGAGCCTGCTTGGGATTCTCTCTCTCTGTCTCTCTCTCTCTCTCTCTCTGTCCCTCCACCCCCAATTAAAAAAAAGACTTGGCAGAATTTTCCTATTTAGTTCAAGACCAAAGAAAGGAAAAAAAAGAAAACCTATAATTTACAACACATTCAGGTTTGTCGTACAATAGCCACATTTCAAATTTATGCAATTTTAAAGAGGTATATTAAACCATTAAAAATTCAGCAGTGAGTGTAGAGAAAAGGTTTATAAGCAAACATAAGGTACCATTAGCACACTGAAGCATTTTTAATAATCTTTCATTTGACTGTGTAATGACTATATCTTGCTCTTAGCACCTTGTTTTCAATCCGAAAGCTTTTCTGTTTTATATTGTTGCTTGAGTGTTTGCTTGCTTGCTTTGTTTTGTTTGAAGAAGTGAGGGTAAGTGGAAAAACGTGTTCAAATGGGAAGTTACTGGACAACTTATTAACATCACCTACTGTGCCCGGGGTTACAATGGAAGCCATTTATAGAAGGGACGTAACCTCACTCCCTTCTACTTTCTTCTCAAGTTTCACGATCCTGTTTTGGAAACAGATTCTTTTGATTAAACTCAGATCATGCTCATCCAGGTTTTCAATTTCTCTCTTGTCTGTAGTGCCCACCAGTAATCCTTCCCTAGGGTCTGCCTGATTATGGTACTTCAGGTATCAAGTCAAGGGCAGGACCAATTGAGCCATTAGCAATAGCAACTTGAAGCCCATAGCAAAGAGTAACAGGAAGCTGTCCAGTGGTCAGAGAAGCCTAAGGACAAAGGAAGTGTCGACACAGGGTGATGATACGGTTTGACCGACAAAGCAATGACACTATATATTTCTCTCCCTATTAACAAAAGAATCATTTTTAAAGCCTCTAGTAAGTTCTTGAACTTCAAAGGTAAATAACTAGGTTGATGAGAAAAGTGGTGTCTAACCCACTGATCTGTTACCAGGTATCATCCTAAATGCACATTCCACTAAATTTCTGTATGCAACCAATTAATGTGTCTGTTTTTAGGGCAGTATCCAAAAAGGAAAATACCAATATAACCCTGTTTTTTTTCCAATGGTAACAAACATTTCAATCAGGAAAAACGGATATTATTCTGGTAGTTTTTATATGCTTCTTGGCCAAAATTGTAATAGTAATTTATAGAACTTCAGCAAAAGATATTAGGGGTGAAGAAAAGGCCATCTTGAAATAATGTACTTTGCTGTACTTCCAATTAGAAATAATTCAGATTTGGATTAAGATTTCTTTTTAAGTTCTTTGTACAAAAGTATCTTTAGGTGGTCATTTGAAATTAATATTTCCCATTTTACTATGAGTTTCTTAAAAAAGGCTACTATAAATTAAACTAGATAGTATATAGTTAACCACCTACCACAAACCTGACAGGAGGTATTTGTTTTCTTTTTTGAAACTATTCCAAAAGAAATCATTCAACTTGCATTTGTGTGCTAATTATTTAGTCTTCTAAAATTTTTCTGTGGCTTTCTAAACAGTCAAAATCTTAAATGTGTGTGAGTATAAATATAGATTTTCACTCAAAATGTGTGTGAGTATAAATGTAGATTTCCACTCCCTGTTACCTTAAAATAGAGAATATTTTATTTGCTAAATTACATACATATGTATCCTACTTGTTTTTATATATATATATATATATGTGTGTGTGTGTATGTACATATATACATATATGTACATACACACACACATACACACATACATATATACATATATATATATATATATATATGTATATATGTATCTCCACCTCGTGTGGCTTTAAAAAGAAATTGACATTATTTGGATAAATAACATGCTATGAAAACTTAGGTAATGCATTCTTTTTTTTACTTAACAGCTTTACATTTTTAATGTTTAATAGAAAAATGTCAATTTCTCCTAAAGAAAAATCAGCTTCCTACAATTATAAGACTTTAGCTTTATCTATCTGAAGATTCTTTTACTCTCCTTATTACCAAAAAATTAAACACACTTAGTCATGTAAATATTCAACATACTCTTGCATCTTTATGCTTTAAATATTTGTAAACATATATATATATGTATATATGTATATATATATATATATATAGTAATTCATAACCAAATTTGGTTCTAGATTTACCATAATTGACTATTTGCCAGAATAAACTATAAAATGAGAATAAAAGCTTTCAGTGTTAAAAAGAATTCTTTATTAAAAAATTTTGTTTTCATATTCTAAAGGATAGATTATCATTAGGTTTTACCAGAGACTTTTTGTTTTGCCTTTTTGTTAATGTTAAAATTTTACTGATGAAGAAAGGTAACAGAGGAGGAGGTTCATTTTCTATTTCATTTTATTTAAAATGCCATGTCACAAAAAATTTACGTGGAACCCAGATTTCCTACAAGGAGCTTCAGAGCTGAGTCATGACCAGGGACTATATATGATGCAGCCCGCTGCAAAGTCTTTACACTAAGTGCAACGACTCCAGGCAAATTAGAGGGAATCGGAGGGTGCAGCTATCTCCAAAATTAGAGACAGACTGACTTGGGGAAGACCTTCCACTGAATCTGCAAAGGAATTTCCAAGATACACTAAAATCTCACCTTCAGATATCCAGTATCCATCACTAGTAAACTGAAAATCGTATTTTTATTTTAATGGGGGTTTTGTTTTGCCTAGTAATTTTATGAAAGCTTTAGTATAATATATTCCTTAGTTTGGGGTTTCAACCAACTTCTGATGCTTAGAAAAATAATTCGTGTTCTAAAGCAGAATTGCACGACAGCTTAGGTCTTACTATTTAGTTATAGCCTAACGAATACTGTGTTCCTACCTGTTCTCGCAAAAACTAAAGATCCTAGCTTATTTAAATAGTATTCAGGTAAAGCACTATGCCATCCGACCAGCTCACTAAATGTATTTATTACCTGTCTCTACATAGCTTATGTAAAAGCTCGATGTTGACCGTCCATGTCTGCCGCATTTAAAAGCTGCCAGAGTGATTGTCTCATCTAATTATGTCAACACACTGTGTTACAGTGTCCTGTACATAGGCCACAGAACAAAAGTGACTATAAACTGCTTACTCAACACCTAGCCCAAAAAAGGGCTGAGGCAGTACAGTAATGCCTTTAGTTAAAATGGCCCACTGAATCATTTCCATCTGTGCATTTTTTACCATAAATACTGAAGTAGTATTTTTTAACTGTCTTTTCAGGCTTGTAAAACAAATCTCTATATCACATCTACATAGTCTAAATATGTCAAATAATTCAGTTTAAAAAGTGTTGCCTACTAACTAAAGAAAAATAGCTACCAATTTTCCTATTTAGTTGCTTAAATCATTTTCCATTGCCATTGTAGAACTGCCTTAAATGGTTTCTTTCACCACTATTATGTGCAAAACAAAAGGAGGATATTGTAGGGCATTCTTACCTGTCTTAACATTAGCTGTTTTCACTAGTCCAAGGGTAGACATTCCTCAGGAGTGACCCATGTAGTGCTGTCCAGTAGTCAAGAGGATAACGTCATTTTCACTTCGGTCTCCAAAAACTAAAGTTGGAAATCTACAAAATTAACATATATAGACTTTCAAAGGCCACATCTTGGGAGGTGGGAGTGAAGAGGAAGGAAGAAGAAGAGAAGGGAGAGGGAGAAGAGAGAAAAAAAGAAAAGCTAATAGAAAAACGCAAACCTGCAGCTGAGTTAAATGGGGGGAAACTAAAGTTCACAGTGTATATTTTTTGAAAAGTTGATTCACTTTTGGGAAGGCTGTATGTATTTGTACATGTGTGCATGTGAATATGAGTGTGTTTAGGATCAGGAGGGAGAGCCTGCATCATCCATTGCTTTTTTGGTTAAATAGAGTCATATATTAGTAAAAAAACAACTATGTCTAACTCCCAAATTCATTCATTCAATGTTTAATGTTAGAATTATAATCTTATTGTTAAACTCAGGACAACTCTGTGAAGATTTACAAAGTAAGTGTATGAAACCTTATGGCAAAACTACAAAGCTATCAGTAATTAATGCACATAAAAAGCCTTGCTGGGAAAAATCATGGGTGATTTCCCTACAAAACAGGTTGACATGCAACCTATTCTTTTTTGTTTCTCAAGTTGTAGAGATTTTAATAGTTTCTATTAAGTCCTTAACATCTCCCAAATTAAAAAGACTGAAAATTATTTTTAAAGCCTAAGGAATATAGAGTAACAGACATTACAAGTTAAATGAATAGTTCCTACAATTGCTGTGTACATTAAGTAATACAATTTCATATTTCCATGTTATTACACATGGTATTAGATTTATAGGTACAGTCGCATGAAGCATCATTCACTTTTATCAACTTCAATGTTTTAGAGGGTTTTCATACTACTCTATGAATGCTCTGAATGCTGCAGAGAAAAAGAAGCACAATCAGTATTTTACGTTCTAAGATTTCTCAGTTGGGTTATCCTGTCCTGCCCACACACATAATAGCATTAGCATTTCATCTTATACTATGTTGAAATACTTTTAATACAAATTCTCGGTAAAAGCTAAAGCTTACGCGTAAGTGGTAAGTCTCGTCTAGTGTCATTCACTGCATCAACATGCTTTATTTCATCATATTTGCACACAAGGTGTTTTGATTTCAGTTTTGTGAAGAGATACGATTTAGCATACGCGTGTTTGTTCAGCTGTCCATCCTGCACCATTAATACAATGCCTTTCTCTCCCATTTAATGGTGTTTGTATCAATGTCCCCATATCTGCTGCATTTTAACTCCATAAAAAGAAAATGTGATTTTGTATTAGTAGTTTTGCTGATCAATTCAGTATTTCTGCACCAATCAGCATACTTATATGCATGTAGTAGTCTGTACAATTGTTCAACATCAAAATACTTGTTTACTTTATGTCAAAATGTCTATAAAATTGCTGGCATTGTTCTCCATTTCAGTCTGGTAGAATAAGCAAGATAGAAAATAAATGTGTAAATGAATCATCTGTGTCATTTCACTTCTCTGCATGAAGTCACTTCACATTGAGCATGACGCACACACCCGCCACCCAACAATCCATGGTTTCTTGACACCTCATTACTGACTGTTGAGGCAGGTAGCTTTTGGATAGAACCGCTCAGCCTGGGGGAAAAAAAAAAAGTTGGATCCCTTACTCTCCTTTTCAAATGAACCCTCTCAGATAGCCTACAGATGTATGTCACTTGGTTTATATTTTTTAAAAATTCAGTGCAAAGCGTCTTGCTGAAACCCGGCTAAGCTCATCAAAGATTTTGGAGGCAGTCTCCCAACTGCCATTCCTGAAACCAATTCAGGACAGCCCTTGTTGGGTAAATCAAGTCTTAACTCCTGCCCCCAAGGTCAGCTGCATCCGTACGCGACCTGTGCATTTGCTCAGGGTACAGACACATTGAACGGCCCACACTTAATTTAATGCCCTGCTTTTGCCATCTTGATATTCTTAGTAACTTTTGAGCCAGGGACCCTGTATTTTCATATTGTATTAGGCCCCACAAGTTAGATACCCAGCCCTGCCTGACCAGTGAAGCAAACTACCGATTGAGTCAGGCTCTCCAAAGCAAAAGGTTAGCGGGTAGTGAGAAGAGAGGCTTATTTATTTAACAAACTCTTATATTGCACTTACCATGCAACAAGACCTATACATATATTTGCTTATTTAATCCTGACAATAACGTCCACCATTTGACAGAGGAGGAAACTGAGGCACAGAGAAGTTAAGTAGCTTGCCCAAGGTCACAGCTAGTAAACCCAAAAGTTTGAGTCAGGCATCTGGCTAGTTTGGACACCTGACTGTCTAGGCCAGTGCTGGTTCCTTGCTTTGCTATGCTGCCTTCCCATCAAAGAAAATTTCCTTACTTTGTTAGAGCACTAGGGATGTGTCTTAAAGACCTTTGTTGAATAGTCTAAAAGCTTCAAGGATGATACCTTCCAAGAAATTCCAACTCTCCACAGCAACATTTTCCTGCTCTTAATGCCAAGGGCACTTGCCTGAGTTAAATTAATGAGATGATTATAAATATTGAGTAAAGTATTGCCAGTATATTTGTGGCCCAACACAGATGTGACTACAGAGTGCCCAGACTCTCGATGCCCAACTCCTGTACTGGTGACAGAGGGGAAAGGAGTGACGAGAAGAATGGGCTGACCTTGGTCTTGATGACGCTTTTCTCCATTCACTCCCTCTGCCTGCCTAGCTCAGGTGCCACCACACACCTTCCTGAAAGCAAAGAGGGCCCCATCTGGCTGTCATTTCACTCAAAAGAGGAAGCACACATAAAGGATGCAATCTGTATGGACATAAGAGGTGATGTAGAGAAACTCAGTGCTGGATTCTAAACTTGAGACAAGGAGCAATGTGCTCACTGCTCATCAGTCTACAAGAGCCCTTCTGGCTCTGGGCTAATGCTCAAGATCCAAAACCATTGAGGAGGACAGAGGGATCCTCAAAAGTCTGCTGTATTCACACTCTCCAGGCTTAACGGTACCACCCAGGAGCAGCTGGGTCAGTCAAAACGTCCACAGGATTCTCTGGTCATCCCAGAGGGTCAGCAGCCCCTAGGGCAATGGCAATCTAGCCACAAGAGGAAATGTAAATCTTTTCCCACATAAGCTTCTCCATTCTATCCCCCACAGTCCGTTTCCAGAATCCTCCTTTTCAGAAACTTCAAGAGACACAGACTAAGAGAGAAAACAATGGGGAGCTGTCAGGGGAAGAGTCACATTCCCAGAATTCCATCTAATCTAAGACAAATGGAATAAAAGCAGCACTCGGCTCCTCCCCCTGTTGACCGAGGTGAATACAAAATTCTTGCTCCTTTGATACGTCTCTTCTTTCTGCTCCAGTCTACCCCATTCACCCTCCACCCTCAGCCCCAGAAACACAAATCCTACAATGCATAGATTGGGCCACAAAAAGATGGAGGTGGACGGGGAATAATATCATAGAATCTACGCTAAGAGAACTAAAAAGGATTTCCTTGCTCCCTTTTCACCTTTTCTCATCTCCCACCTCCTCGTGTAAGCAGACGGGTTTAACTGGTTTAACTCAGGCAGCTTTGGAAGAACAGAGAGCGTCCTGGATCCCAAACAGTCCTTACCCCAGCCCCATGGTTTGCATTCCTCAACCCTGATGACTCTTCTGGTTGTCTTCTGAGAGTGAAAGATGATAAAGCCCCCTAGCAAGAACTTTAGAGGCCGATTTGCAAACTGGTCAGCAACTCTGATCAGGGCAAAATTTTGCGTGGAAGCCTCCGATTCCATTAGCCGAAACACTGTGACACCTCACAAGGCTGTCAACTTTATCATTCCTTACATGCACACAAAACCAGTGTGATGCCGGGAAGCATCACCACAGAGCATGAAATATCAGAACTCAACACAATGCTCAAGGTTGTAATGAGACACAGAGTCTAATTCTGGACTCTACAACTCACAAATAGCCTGGATGAACTTAAAGCACCTTCAGAGGAGAGTCACAATGACCCCTGTGTCCAAATAAAAGAGAATGGAAAAGATGAAAAAGAGAAGGTTGACCTGAGAAACAGCAATATGTTCAAGGTCAAATTTTTTAAAGTTATAAATCATATTGAAAGACAGGAATAATACTCATTTATAACGTAAATATTTTGTCGAGTGGTTTTCATAATAGTCAACACTTAACTATTCAATTCACATTGTGTCTTTTTATGCTCGGCACTGTGCTAAGTCCTAAAGACCCAAAACTAATAAGTTGGGGTCCCGGCCCGCCAAAAGCCTGCAGTCATCATCATGGGGATGACAAACAGCTGGCACCACTGTCACCATTCCTTCTATGCCCTCTGCCATCCCCTGTGTCAACCATTAATCATGCATTCCTTCCCCTGAGCCAGGAGGCAGCCTTGGGATACGACACCACCAGGCAGTCAGAGCAGCTAATCCCCAAATCACCTGACGTTCCTTTATCACCAAAGACCCTGAGGATAATCATGATAATTATTATTATGGCATTAAGAGAACCCATTATGTTCCAGACTCCATTCTAACCATTTTATACCCACCACCTTCTTCAATCTCATTTCTCTGAAATGGTTGGTTCACAGAAATTTTATGTGGTCGTCATTGAAGACTCATTTAAAGAAAATGGGATAAACTCCAGTATGAGGAAATTAGATGTCCTTCAGACAAATTTTCCACAAGTGATGGATGTTTCACATTAGCAATAACGAGAAAGCTGGTGAGTCCTCTTTCCAGGATGTCTTCAGAATTAGGATAGATTCTCACCCAGCTGTAATGAGAAGTGCAAACCTGTCTGAATGAAGAAGGACAAACCAGATGACCTTTCAGTGTTCTTTTCATTTCCGAGATTCTACAATTTGTGGTGCTCCAGAATCAAATTTATTTTTTACTAAAGTCTGTGGTAAATTGTATTCGTTAAATTGTCTCCACATCCACTTAGCACAGATGACAAATTAGCGAAGGGGGGAGGCAAGCAATTTGCAAAAACATATTTTTAAACCTCTATTAATCACATATCTACATCTTATGCTGAAGCACACATCCTGTTTAAAGAATTACTCTCAAAAATATCTCAAAGGACACACAAGACATGATGCAAAGGTAAAGTCCTAAGAACCCAAGCAAATGAATCACTATAACTTGTATGAATAAATTAATTTGTGCTAAAATGTCTTCTTTTAGGATGGATGTAATTTCATAAACATTTATTCCTTGTAGAAACAGATTCTGAACTACACTCACAAATAGCCAGGATGAACTTAAAGCACCTTCAGAGGAGAGTCACAATGAACAGAGACTTAAAAAACAGTGACTTAAAAAACAAAAGCAGTAACATTAGATAACATTTTTCTATTTTAAGAATTCAAAGTTTTCACTAACTCTAATACAGGAAAACATAATTTGTTGCATCTGACTTTAGCAAGAAATTGTTTTGTGATGCTTCAGAGTAGAAGTCATTTCCCAAAGAAGTTAGAGCTTTAAATAAGAAAATCCCATTCCATTTCTCCCCTTTAAATAAGGCCATCCCAACACTACGTGCTATTACATAGAACCATCTGACTTTATCCATTCTTAAACCCTTGTCTATAGTGTGAAGTCCTATCTATTAGGCTCTTGGTTCCCGACCCCACCCTCCCCGCAGAGTAAAGCTGACATAGATCTTCCCAAATAAATTTAAATTCCAGTTTCCCTTGAATAACTTAGGGAAAGAACAAATCGCATGCCAGCTGAAATGGAGAGAAGAAAAGGGACACAGGAGAAAGGAGAAGCTGGAGGGGCAATTTATAAACTTCAAGATCATTGTCAAGTCAAGAAATACGGCACAAGAAAACATGCGAAGGCTTCTTTCTCTTCATGGAGAGAATTGTTTTTATGTCTTCCTTTTTTAGTTCCACACCGCATTTTGGAAAAATCAGAGGGAAAGAGAGAGTCTAGCGTATCTTGAGTCCTGACTACTGCAGCCCTTTAGAGACTTAACTCAGCCCGCAGCCAAATGCCAGCCTCGTCAAATGAATGCTTCCACTTTGAGGGCACAGACCTTTCTGTGGCCTCATGTGTGGTGGTCACATCACAAGGTGCAGTGTCCAAAAGGGCTGCAGGACCCGGAGATTCAAGAAGGGCACATACCTCACATGAGGAGCTGAGCCACTGTTGAAGACAGAATCATTCGTCACTACTCAACTCTGGACATTTAACCATGATGTTCTTTCTCTATCACATCTCCCTGATCTACCTTCTTCATACCTTGTCTTACTCTGAAATGTTCTCATCCATTTATTTATTTGTTATTTATTATTCCCACTCCCACCACCCCTCCCCAACGAGGGTGAACATTTCCTGTAGGCAGAGGCGAGTGTACCTGCTCGTCTTGATAGTGTACCTGGAAAGTGCTCCGGAAATATATATCGAATGAAACAGTGACTTTATCCAAAGAGAAAAATGAGCGCGGAAAGAAAAGAAAGAAAAGCTGATACCCCAGAAAGATGAGAGCAGGAATAGACATAAGGAAGTCACAGTAATTGGCTCAGAAACAAACAGTATTAATGTGGATGGGAGCCAGGACATCCTTTTTTTAGGAGGTACCTGAAAAGGCTGATGTCTTCAATGAGCCCTGCCAAACTGGGCTCCTTGTATTATCATCGATTAAAAAAAAAAAAAAAAAGGGAAAAGTAGAATAAATACTAAGACAAAATGCAAGCAGAGCACAGTGGTGCTACAGGGGATATAGAAATTAGATGTGGAGATCTCAGAGGGCTTCTTTAGCAAGATACGTGCTAAAGAGTTTTTGAGAAGCCAAGAAAGGAAAAGAAAGTGCCCAGTTTGATGGACACCATGAATAAGGAGATGGAAGTGCCCAGTCTGTTCCAGATACAACAAAAACCTCCCAGAGTGGACTGGGGCTATAGGTATAGGACCTTGAAAGTCATGCTAAGGAATGTCACCTTTACTTAACAGGGAGTGAAGATTCCTTCAAGAGGAGAATAACATGATCTGTTGTGAAGCAAATAAGGCATTCAAGCAAAGGGCAGGTGGGGGGCGGTGGACCTGAGAGGGGAAAGCTGTTATAAGCAGTTGTTATTAGGTAAAGAATATGCTACTGTTCTTTTGTGCCTAATCTTACATAATTATTGTAATAAGCATATAAGTGGGAAAAGTGCTACTGCTACCCCCACTTTAGAGAATGGAAACTGAGGTTTAGAAACTGAATTTTGGCAGCAGGAGTATTCTTTTAGTGATTGCGATAAGAGGGGGATGGGCAAAATGGGTGAAGGGGAGTAGGAAGTACAAGCTCACGGTTATGGAATGAGTAAGTCACGGGGATAAGAGGCGCAGCATAGGGACTACAGTCAATGGCATTGGAATAATGCTGTATGGGGACAGATGGTAGCTGCACTGAGCTCAACATATACAGAAACTGAATCACTATGCTGTACGCCTGAAAGTAATGCAACATTGTGTGCCAAGTATAGCTCAATAAAAATAAACGACTAGAGGCGCCTGGGTAGCTCAGTTGGTGAAGTGTCCAATTCTTGATCTCGGCACAGGTCGTGATCTCATGGTTCATGAAATCTAGCCCCAAGTCGGGCTCTGCACTGACAGCAGGGAGCCTGCTTGGGATTCTGTCTCTCCCTCTCTCTCTGTTCCTCCCCTGCGCGTGCACACGCATGTCTGCGCACTCATTCTCTTCCTCTCAAAATAAATAAACTGTTAAAAAATGAGTAAATGCATGAATGAATTAACTAATTAAAATAAAATATATTATAGCCCCCCCAAAAAACAAATTAGATGAGAAATGAGAGTCTGAACTAGGACCCAACAAGATCCAAAAGGAACAAAAAGAACGAATGGTATTTTAGAGAATTGCATTTTATATGCATTGTCCACTATTGTTTGTATTTGGAGGTTTTGTCTTAAAACAAAAAAAGAGAAAAGCTCACAATAGCTTCAGTGATAAAAGGAACCTGTTGGCTCAGAATGTGAAGACTCCAGTGCTAGTAATAACTTCAATTGTGACCTATTCAGCGTCTCAAGCTGTGAGACCAAGCATCCAGATGTTCCCTTTGTCTACCATTGCTGGAGTCAACTTCAGCCACAGTCACTTCACAGGACTCTGGAAGTTACTAGTTGATCCCAGTCAGCTTTAAGAATTTTCTTGGAAACCTGCATTTCGGGGCGCCCGGGTGGCTCAGGCAGCTGAACGTCCAACTCTTGATTTCACCTCAGGTCATGATCTCACAGTTCATGAGTTCGAACCCCACATCAGGCTCTGTGCTGACAAAGCCTGCTTGGGATTCTTTCTCCCCTCTCCCTCCTCTCTCTCTCTGTCCCTCCTACTCTCTTTCTCTCTGTGTCTCTCAAACTAAATAAACTTGTTTAAAAAGTTTAAAAAAAAAAAAAGGAAATCTGCATCTCTACCTAATTTCAGATACTTTGGTCATATCAGGCTTTCATAAGACCATGCTTTTAGTCTCCTTGTTAAGGCCATTTTGTCCTGATGAAAGGACCTTTCAGAAGTCTTAACAAAAGCTATGATGGCTATATCTCTGATTTGGTTATGGCCCTGTGGTGAAGCTTTGTAAGACTTTCTTTTTATTTTTTTTTAATGTTTTATTTATTTTTGAGAGAGAGACAGAGTGTGAGCAGGGGAGGTATGTACAACTAATACAATCATATGGCTTTTTCGATTTGTCTTTATCATAAAAATATAGTCAAGATATGCATTAAAGGAAACGGGAAAAATTCAATAGCTACTTGATAACTAAAAAAAATATATAGCTACCTGATCATTAATAAGAGAGCGTCAGGGATGGCATTTCATTCACTGGCCTCACTGGCCTTCATATTTCTACTTACTTACCAGAACTTGTAAGTGCAACATTATTATTATTATTATTATTATTATTTTAATGTTTATTACTTTTTGAGAGAGAAAGAGAGACAGAGCACAAGCAGGGGAGGGAAAGAGAGAGAGAGGCAGACACAGAATCTGAAGCAGGCTCCAGGCTCTGAGCTGTCAGCACAGAGCCCGAAGCAGGGCTCAAACTCACAAACCACCAAATTATGACCTAAGCAGAAGTCAGACACTTAACTAACTGAGCCACCCAGGTGCCCCTATTCTAACTCAAAGGATTGAGGTGCCCCTTTCTAACTCAAAGGATTTCTAAACTTTATCTATTACTGCTTGGAGATTTTTTTTTTTTAAATTCCATTTCTCAAGCTTACATATTTCAGAATTTCTGGTTCCTCTACAGTCCCTCTCAATACTGCTTGCAAACTAGCCGGTTCATTTCTGAGCTCATCCATTTTTTGTAGCACCTTATCAAATGTAACTGTTACAACCAGTTCTTGGCCTCAACATTCCACCTTGAAACCTTGTGATGAGGGAGTGTGGGGTAAGCTAAGGGCAAAATACAAGCTAACAACACCTGCCCCTCCTGCCCAGGGGAATATGTGTGATATTCCTCAGACACTCCTGGCTACCCATGAACAGAGGAAAGGGGTTTACATGCTTGCCATGGTAATGTGGGAAACTAAGGCAAATGAAAACTTAAATTCCCTTATTGCCTACAGCCCATACATAAGCCCTTGAAACCAGAGGAGTGACCTCCCTCTAAGAGCTCAGCTGCCTCAATAATGACACTTTGCTAGGGGCAAAAGGGAATCTTAGCCTGACATTATCCCAACCTCCAGTATGCTGTAAGTCTACTTCCTTTATTCCAACTGCCCCAAGATATATTCTGGCGATCATACTCCAAGCTTATAAGCCCCCCAATATACATCTAAAGGATCTCATGACTGAGGTTTTATTAAATGGTAATAAATGGTGTTTCCCTAGCAACACCTAGCCCCTCAAGGTCCTGAAAATCGTGCTTCCAAAATACCTTAGAGACTTACTCTATCCCTGACCCCCTGCCAACCTGAGGGTATATAATGAGTTACCCGTCATTACCCAATGCAGCTCTTCCTGCCCATGGGTCCTGTCCCCAAGCTTTAATACAATTACCTTTTTGCACCAAAGACATCTTCAAGAATTATTTCTTGGTCATCGGCTCCGGACACCCCCCACCATCACCCCAAAATTTCATCACTTGTCCAATGCCATGAGTTCACTGGGTACCTTTTCCTTCCATTTTAAGATAGGCAACACTACAGACAAGGACAGCTATCATGTTTTCACTCATATGTGGATCTTGAGAAACTTAACAGAAGACCATGGGGGAAGAGAAGGGGAAAAAAATAGTTACAAACAGAGAGGGAGGGAGGCAAACCACAAGAGACTCTTAAATACAAAGAACAACCAGGGTGGATGGAGGGGGAGGGGGAGAGAGGAAAGTGGGTAATGGGCGCTGAGGAGGGCCCTTGTTGGGATGAGCACTGGGTGTTGTATGGAAGCCAATTTGACAATAAATTATATTTTTTAAAAAGATAGGCAACACTTTTATCCAATGTTTCTCCACTACATCACATGGGTTACCACTTTTTTAATACCCTATAATATTTCTTTCCTGTTCCCTGCCTGGCCCAAAGCCAATGCCACATGCACTGAAGGCAGCACCCTATGACTGATACCAACAACTTTACCATTCTGCGTTCAGTTAAGAAAATTGAGTTGCTATAAAGTATTATAGAAATCAAGCAAATTAATATACAAATTCATAGAATTTTATATAGGACACACAGAGTGTGGGAAGAGCTGGGGAAACAAAGGGCAGGAAGGCTACAACCTGACTCCAAAGCAAATGGCTCACAAATCTCACCAGCAAACTATCAAAACTCCCGAGTTTCTCTGAGGAAGCTTCCACCAACTCTCTGAGTCTGCAGCAGTGAAATGTGTACTCCTTGAGAGGTATGAAAAGCTGCAGCACCCATCATCAAAGGCCTCCCAAGAGTGATGGCCTCTCCTCACCACTACCTTCCAAATCTCACACAAATTCCTCTCGATGGCAAATTCAAACTCGGAATCATTCAGGAAAGAAGATTCTGGGAAGTGTACTTCTTGGCAGAGGAGACCATAGAAGAGGGGTGTGGTGATGGTGTAGGGGGAGAAAAGTTATCTCTGGTGAGAGCTCTCTTTCTGAGCCAGCCTCCTCTCTAAATCTTTTCAGGTAGTTAAGGGAGAGGTAAAGTTTTGTTTTGTTTTGTTTTGTTTTTCTTGAATCTGCTACGTCTTGATTGCCCTTAACTCAAAATGATTCACATGCCAAGGTGGCATATTTTGGGGTCAGGCGTCCTGCTCCCCTTCAATACAAAGTTGAGAACAGCCAGTCCAGCACAGAGAATGAACCCCAGTCTAGAGCCACACTCCATGCCTTTCATGAGTGGCTGGAGCTGCTGCTTTCTCCCCCAGTCTCCAGAGAACAGGAACCTTGGAAGGGGATGCCTACCTATGAGGGACCCTGAGATTTTGGTTTCATGAACTTTTTGGTAAAAACAGCCACTGGGATTCATAGTCCTCACCATCAAGGAGCTCATAAGCCATACTTTTTTTGTATAGTTTAAATGTATCAAATGCCACTCAAACACACACATGCACAAACACATGTTTAAAAACATGAATGAAAGCCAAAACCTAATTATTGAAAATGTTATAAAACGATACATTTGGAGAGCTACAAGAAAACTTAGAGGTCACCGAGCACCTTTCCCCTTAGGTATGAATTGAAAATAGAAAAAAATCTTGAAAAGAAATACATACAACAGTACCATAAGCAAAGATGGATGAGGTCATGTACAAAACAAGGTTTTGAGGTTCTAGGAATAAACAGTAGGTGTGATTTGACCAGGATTATTTTAACAGACACTGGGAGGAGGGAACAGGGAGTATGTTCTATGATGTGATGTCAAAATGGAACTTAGTTATTGTTTTCACTTTTTCCCCCGTGAAAAATTATTCCACCCACTAGATTAAATGGAGGGTAAGCAGACATTCCTTAGTTTTTAAATTCTCTAAATGTCAAAACAGAAGAGCAAGATTTAAGTGATTTAGAGATAATAATCTGGTTAGTTATAAAAGAGCACGAAGGCAACAGAATTTGCCACCCTAAGATATGCCTCTTTGACATAAACGATTATTTCAGGCTGATTATTTTTTTTATTAAAAATTTTTTTAATGTTTATTTTATTTTTGAGACCGAGACAGAGCATGAGCGGGGAGGGGCAGAGAGACTGGGAGACACAGAATCCGAAGTAGGCTCCAGGCTCTGAGCTGTCAGCACAAAGCCCAACACAGGGCTGGAAATAGTCAACTGCGAGATCATGACCTGGGCCGAAGTGGGAGGCTCAACCAACTGAGCCACCCAGGCGCCCCTAGGCTGATTATTTTTAAATCAACAGCAGACATAAGAAAACCCTTTTGTAAGAGACACTTACATTTATAAGGGAAATCTCCATCTGTAAGGGTGTCTCCCTCTCTCTCTATAGGAAGTTGGGGATGAGTAAATCTCTAGAAATTCTTATTAACAGAGAAAGCAGAGACTTAAATCTGCATAATAACCATACCCTCCTTTACTGTGCTTTGCCTGAGAACTTTCCATCATGGGCTGCCCACCCTACCCCCAACATCTTTTTTCTTCAGCTGGAGATGGTATTTAAGGTGATGGTTTAGGCCATTTGGGGGGAATTACTCAGTTTTCCTGGGTATCCTCCATGATATGGAGATACAAGAAGTACACATATTATTAAACTTTTGTTTGGTTTTCTTCCTGTTTGATCTTTTTATTATGGAGGGGTTTCAGCTAAGAACCTAGAAGAGTGGAGGGAAAAGTATTTTTCTACTCCTACAAGGGAAATAAACGTATGCATGACAACAGACATGAATCTCACAGTGGGCTAATGCCCCAGGTTAAATAACTATAGCCATGGCGATTAGTATGCTAAAAATTCAACTAATTAGAATTCTCAAATGAATGGAGCATTTCTGCCAACACTTTGAGGAAAAAGAATCAAATCAGAATGTATTAAACTCAGAAACAAGCATCTTTCACTTGTTTATCAAATGTTTGTCAACCTCTCTTCTAGGTTTAGGATCCATTCAGCCCTATTTTTCTCTTATCTAAACCAGAATTTCTCAACCATTGACATTTTGGATGAGTTATTCTTTGTTCTGGGGGGAGCGTCCTGTGATTATTAGAACATTTAGTAGCATCCCTGGCCTTAACCACCAGATGCCAGTAGCACTCCCCAGTGGTAACAAAAAGTGTTGCCAAATGGTTGAGAAGTAGTTATTTGGCTAATGACCAATAAGAACTGAGATTCAGAATGATGAAGCTGAGTTGTTATACCTTGAATCTCTTTTTTTGGTAAAGATTAAATAAAGTTCTTCTTTATGAAGAGATGGAGATCTGGAGGTACAGGTTATTAAATTTCTGTTTGTTTTCCTCTTGTTAATCTGTCTTTTATTACAGCCAAGAACCTAGATGGGCAAAGGGAAAATGATTTTTCCTCCCCTACACTATGTTACTCAAAAAGATTCTGTCTCTGGTTAATTGAGAATTAACTATACCATTATTCTTGGGTGTTTCTAACTATTTTTTTCACTTTACTAAACAATCTTTGCATGTAATATTCCTCTTGCCTGAAATCTTTCCTGGAACCAGGTGGGGTCTAAATAAATCAATAAACTAAATAACTAATAAACACTGGAAAGTCATGTGAGTAGTCTTGTTGTTTTTTAATATGGTAAAGTTGAGATTCACAAATGCAATTTCCTGTGCATATTACATGACCCATTTAAGTGAAAGAATTAAATAGATTTCTAGCATCTCTACATTTTTACTTAAATTTCTATGATCAGATTTTGCCACTCACGGTAATTTCCAACAGAGGAACACTTGAGAATGTCCAGCTATGTCTCTTCTCTAAGAGCAGAGAGATGCAGAAGAGAAGTTGGAAGCAGGAAAAGAGTTAGAAAAAGACCTAGGAAGGAGGAAGGAGGCAATGCTGCACTCTGTCAAATGTTGTATAGAGAATGAGGAGTCGTCACTGAACTTGATGATTGATGAAGACCTCTTCATTAATCCTGATCACAAATTCTAGAATTGACAGAAAGAAAAGGTTGATAAAACTGTAGTAGAAAAAGACAGGATTCAGTAGGCAGAGAGAGAAAGCTTGGGACCTGAGGTCCCAGGGTGGGGCAAAACACATATTTTGCAACAATTCTCGGAGGATCTGACCACAGCAAACCCCCTTGGGTGGAAGGTCCCTCTTAAGAATGTAAAAGACACATTGGGGCACCTGGGTGGCTCAGTCGGCTGAGCATCAGACTTCGGCTCAGGTCGAGATCTCGCAGTTTGTGAGTTCCAGCCCCGCGTTGGGCTCTGTGCTAAGAGCTCAGAGCCTGGAGCCTGCTTCTGAGTCTGTGTCTTCCTCTCTCTGCCCCTCCCACGCTCACGCTCTGTCTCTCTTGCTCTCAAGAATAAATAAACATTAAGAAAAGCTTAAAAAAAAAAAAAAAGAATGTAAAAGACACCACCTCCTCCCCCTCTGGTTCCCTGTGGGAATTTTAGAATCAAAATACCTAACTAAAAAAAGGAAACCATAAAACTTATGTTACAGCAGGAACAGTATGACCAGTCTGACTCTTCACACAATGGAATTGAGGCAATTAGGAATGGACAACCCAGCACCTAGCGTTGCCAAGCCAATAAGAATAGGACCTGAGAAGGAAGGAGGGAAAAGAGAAGGGGGTGCGGGGGCAGGATCAGAACCTCATAAAACAAGGACCCTTGCCTATAGTCTAGCAGGCATTCACTTTCGAATGCCCCCTCTTTATTAAGAGAGCTTTCCTACTATTCTTATTTTCTGATCTTACACTCCAGTAAACCTTTGCCTGCTGCTCATTTTGTGTCCACCTCTTCATTCCTGGGTATTGTGGTAAAAAATCCTGCAACAAAACTGGCAACATAAACTTTAAAAGATACCATATATAGATTTGAAAGACAAATTAAGAGCTGGGAAAATATCTTTGCAACACATGTAACTATAAAAGGGCTAATTTACTTAATTTACAGAGAGCTCCTCCAAATCAGGAAGAAAAAGAACAACCCAATAGAAAAATGGGCACAGGCCTTGAAGAAACAGTTAACAACAAGAATTCCAAAGGCCTTTTAAATGCCTAGAAAGTACTCAACCTCATTCAAACGGAATGCAAATGAAACCACCATTAGATATTATTTTTCGCCAATCAGATAGCAAAGATTTATTTTAAATAACACAAACTATTTGGCCATTGTGTGGGAAAATAGCATTCTCATACACTGTGGGAGTGTTAAACTGCTGTAACTTCTTTGGAGGAAAACCTAACAATATCTGCTAAAAGACGAAAATTTGATTTGCCGTGCCAATTCATCTTTCAGGGATTTATCTTAAAGAAATGTTCCCACACAAGCAAAAAGATGTTTGCCACAGCTTAGCTTAAAAAAGCCACACTGAAAAAAACCTAATTAATGTCCACTGTAGAAGTTCAGGACATACTGCCCCACAATGTGGGGCTTTGATGTATTGATTTGTTTTGAACTGCAGGCACTTGAAGAAAAGCAAATGCAGGGATAGGCTTTCTCTGACCTCCTCTTTTTTGCCCCAAAGACACACTCTCCATCTGTCATGAATCAGGGAAGATTGATTCCTATGCCAAGAGAGAAGACTAGAAGTGGACACCACACCCAGACAAATTTTGTCACAAACCATCATACCTCTCCTCTATTCTTCTAAGTGCTGTAGGGGCCAAGGGCAGGCTGCCCCAAGATGGGCCACCTGGGCATGAACATTATTTTTAATTAAAAGCAATCAAAACCCAACAGATTCAGGAAAAGCTCTTTACCTCCCTCTCAACTGCCAGCATGTATAGGAAGAAAGCTATTAATGGAAATTCCTCTTTACTTTATCTGTATTACAGGGCAATCTTTGTTGCCCAAATATCTCCTTTCATCTTTCTTTTTTTTAATTTTTTTAATGTTTATTTATTTTTGAGAGAGACAGAGACAGAATGCTAGTGGGTTAGGGGCAGAGAGAGAGGGAGACACAGAATCGGAAGCAGGCTCCAGGCTCTGAGCTGTCAGCACAGAGCCCCATGCGGGGCTCAAACTCATGAGTCATGTGATCATGACCTGAGCCGAAGTCAGACTCTCAACTGACTGAGCCACCCAAGTGCCCCTCTTTTCACCTTTCAATTGTCTTTCTTCCTTTTGTATCCTCAGACTCCTACCCCTCTCCTCAGCTCAAATAAGCATCACATAGCATCACTGTCTTTGTAATTTCTGTATCTTTGTGAATTCCTTGTATGTATGCTATTAAATTTTATTTTCTCTGGTTAAACTGTTTGATGTCAATTTGATTCTTAGTCTAGCTAGAAGAACCTTGAAGGGCAGAGAATATTCTTCCTTCCCAACAGGCTGATTCATCTGTCCTAAAAATCATTTACTCTCCCCCAAGAGGTTTACAGCCCTCCTCCCCTTCTCCTATTAAGATATAAGCTCTCAAATCTCATGGGTTTTTTTTTTAGGATATTCACTCTTTTTTCCTGTGATGCCCCTGTGCATGTACTACTAAAAACACATTTGTATACCTTTTCTCTCATCAATCTGCCTGGTGTCAGCTTATTTCATAAACTCGGCTATTTTTGAACCAAAGAGGGTAGAGAACGTAAAAAAGGAACAGGCCCAAAATGGAGTCACTTGGTCCCACAACAGGGAGAAAAGACTTAATGGCACTGTCACCCACTCCAGGAATGTGACTTTTTTTTTTTTTATGTTTAGTCATTTTTGAAAGAAAGAGAGACCTGGGGAGGGGCAGAGAGAAAGGGGGACAGAGGATCTGAAGTGGGCTCTGAGCTGACAGCAGTGAGCCCGATGTGGGGCTCAAACTCATGAACCATGAGATCATGACCTGAACCAAAGTCAGACACTCAACCAACTGAGCCACCCAGGCACTCTCCCAGGAATGTGACCTTTAATTGTCAATCTGTAATTACCTGGTCAGCACTCATGAGGTCATCGGCATGATAGACCCCCACCTTCCCACAAAGGAAAGTGTGCCTGAAACAATCTTTTCTTGCACTTATGACTTCCTTGTCCCACTTGCCCCACCTCCCACCCCCTGTGAAAACACAGCTCCTTGAAGCTTTTTCTGTTTGCTAGGTGGGATGCTGAATCTTTGAATATAACCAAGTAGATCTTTAAATTTACTCAGTTAAATTTTGTGATTTAACCAGAGACAATTTTTTCTCCCCTACACTGTCAATAAGGGGTTTTACTAATCCTAAAATAGAGAATGGAATTCCATGAAATACCAGTATCTCCAAGACAAGTCCTCAACTGAAAAAGTGAATGGTAACCATAGCCATCTCTGTGAAAGAGGGTCAATGGCTGGATCGGGGAGGAGATGTAGCACTTTCTGCTATAAATTTTTGTACTATTTGGATTTTTTCTTATGTTTGTAGCTTTTTGTTCCAAATTAAAAAAAAACAAGTTGAAAAACAAAAAACGTGGTCATAACATTTTCATTAAAACAGGAGAGACTGCAGCTGGAGTGCACAGGAATTAGGGGTAATCTAAATGGAAAAATCCATGAAATGGAACATCTGGGCTCACCTTCCCTTCCTTTTAGTTACTCTGGATCATAGCCCACTCTGTTACTTATCACGGATTCAGGGTTGGAGAGCAAGACTAAGGGAAGTATTCGCAAAATAAGAAGGGAAGATAAGAGAAGGTGAGGTGATGAATTCTGTACTGGGCACTGCTGACCCTGACCCTGACCCTGACGTGGCTGTACAGAATCGTAGCTGCTTCCTCCTGGCAGCCTACTGCCTGCTGAGAACACTCTGCTTCCAGACGAGCCTCCTAAAGCACCTCCTGTGAACATTCTTCGGGGGATGGGACTCTCTCTCAAACTTGTTTGATATTGCCTTGGCAATCTCCAGATACTGAAGCACTGAAAGAAATTTCATAAACAGACTAAAAATTCTTCTTTATGGAAATGGAAAACTTTGCTCTCACTGAACAAGTAATCAACCATTATTCTCCAGAGAGCCATTTCCCCCTTTGTGAGCAGTGATGCCCATTTAGGAGTTTTCATAAATCTAACTGTTTTATAAATGAGCAGCCATCAAAAGAACCACTCCACCATTAAAGATGGAAGCAGCAAGCCAGGAAATAAGGGTCTGGTAATAGAGGAACAATTCCTTTAGCTCTGAGAAATTGTCTACATTGCCTTTTAGGCTGCAGTGTTTAAAAACGGGCCAAGCAATTCCAAAACCCCAAGTATTATTAATGGTTTAATCATCAACATAAAAATCAGGCAGATTTGAATTTGTGAGGGAAAATATCACTTCAACAAGATTAAAACTCTCCGTTTGTCCAGATGAACCAAAATGCAGGGTTAAGAGGAAGTCAGCCGCCATTTTTGCAAAATATAAAAGCAATACAATATAGAATTGTCACAATTATAAAAAAGATCTGGAGCAATTATCTAGTCTCTATCAAAAGCGGGTGATAGTGGTTTCTAACCTTTTTGAAGTCCAAGCTGTCTTTTAGAATAGGATAAAAATGCAGATGGTTAAAAATCCAAGTCCAAAAGTTAGATGGGCTGAGTAGAAATTCCTGCCCACCGTTTATTACCTTTGTGCCTTAGGCTACTAATCTGACCCTCCCAAACCACCATTTTCTCACCTATAAAATGGAAAGAATAATAGTAACTGCTTAATAAGATTGTCTTGAGAAATGAATGAGATAACCCACATATGGTTCTTGCAGCATTACCTGATAATTAACAAACACTCAATAGGGGCACATTGGCGGCTAGGTCGGCTAAGTGGCTAACTCTTGATTTCAGCCCAGGTCATGATCTCATGGTTCATGAGATTGAGCCCTGTGTCAGGCTCTGCGCTGACAGAGCAAGGAGACTGCTTGGGATTCTCTCTCCCCCTCTCTCTCTGTCCCTCCCACGCACACGAGTGTGCTCTCTCTCTCTCCCTCTCTCCAAATAGATAAATAAACTTTTAAAAAGAAAGAAGCACTCAGTAAGTGTCCCCTATGTTTATAATCATAGGGACTCAAGTAAGTATTCAAAGACGCAAGGATTTCTGGCTTTAGACAGGGCTGGATCCAGTGACTCAAATAATGCCCCCTGCCCCCCTGCCTTCCCTGTGATGGGTTCCATTCTCAAGCAGGCTCTCCCTAACAGTATCTTCTATCAGAAATCGCAATGCCTCCTTAATATTCCCCAATTAGAGTCTTGGTGCCCAACGCTGAACTGTGCCCAAGGGAATGCACAGCTCTGACTGGTCTGGCCTGGATCAGCCAGGATAGAGCGGATCAAGCACAGGCCTGCACAGAGGATCTTAGAGGGAGTGTTCCCCTAAGAAAAATCAGGATGTCATTCATTCCTGTCACTCATTCCTAAGAGTGAGTGAAAGCAGAGAAAACCTACCTGGGGTAGGTAGATAACCACCTACCCCAGGTTAATTGCCTTTGTTTTGGGCAAATACTTCTTCAATTATTAGGGAAATTGAAAAGATTCCACAATTTCTTCTTTTATCCGTTCAATGCTTAACAGTTCTGTATATGAAGAAATTTCTTCTTTTGTTTAGCTTTGAATCTTTAAGAGAAAGTAAAACTCATTTTCTCTGAGACTCTAGAGTCATTTTCAAAAAGAAAACTTGTTCTTACCACATCTTGACTCTGTGGTGTTTGGTTTCCTGGGTCTTGGTTACTTTGTCTGTAAAAATGAAAGGGTTGGCTTGGATGATCGCTAAACCCCCTTCTGAACATCTGTGGTTTCTAAGAACAATCACAATGACTCAACAGAAAATTTGCTTGTTACCATCAATTCTATGTGGCCTAGAAAAGTCTTCCTTTCATCTAGGCTGCTTCTTCAGAGCTCATCTCTAAGTAACAGATGGTGTTGTGAATGGATTTAGAGGGAAGACACTGGACCCAGAGGCTTATCCAAGTCCTACCTCTGTTCATTATAGATGTGTGACTTTAGGCAACTTGCATAACCTGTTTCCTTATCTATAAATGAAGGTAATAACAGACCCTAACTCACAGGGCCGTGTGAGCCTTAAAGAATTTAATCCATGAAAGTGTCTGGCACTATTATATTAGTAAAGTACAGTTAGTGAGAAAGCAACACCAACACGAGTGAAAAAAGATAGTGAGGCCCCAACGACAGGCTGGATATTTTTCATTTAAATATTCCATCTCTCCCTCCAAAGGCCTCTTCCGCCCTTCCAAATTATAAGGATACTATTTTCCTTTGCCTTGAGTTTGTCAAAAAAGCATCTGACATTTTAAGTAGCTAAACAAAAGTTTCAAATGAAGGCTCCTTAGCCCAAGTTATAGCCAAGAGTAGAAAAAGAACTATCCAAGTTCACTATATTCGTGCACTTCTTCAAGCTACCAAAACTTTGATTTGGTGTACCCATACCACTGTGGTCTCAGGCATAGCTGAAGGTCCAGCTATATGATGAAAATCCTGCCACATCAGGTAAAAGGGCATAAGACCCATGTTAAGGTCGAACAGTTAAACTTTTAAATCCTGATGTCTTTAGAGAATCTGAAAAACAGGAATTATCCAAATGAAAATACAGATGCTATTTCCAATATATCAATATACAGTAAGGACTATTTCAAAAAGGAATAATGTTAGATGCTTACATTGTGAGGTTTATCAAGAGCTTACAAAAATTAGACCTTAGTAAAGAGAAGAGACTAATTATTAACAACAAAACTTTTTTCTAATTTAAGCTCATCTGGGTCCAAATTTACAATGGCAGCACTATGACATTCATTAACATGACAGTTTAGCATTAAGTAAAATCTGATCTAACATTAGAGTCCACCAACATATATAAGTTTCTCCAAACTAACTTTCTATCTTCTTGAAACATTTAGATTCTATCCAGGGATTTTTATCCCCCAAATATTAAATACTCCAAAGGGACATCAGACAAAATCTTATCATCAAACACCACATGACAAGTGGAAAGTTCAGTTAACTCTCTGTGCATTTCCAAATATCTTCATGTTTTATCTGGTATGTAATTGATTTTCTTCATTTTTATATGAATTCACAGAGAAAGGGAAGGTTAAGTAACTAGTATATTTTGTGAATGTACTCTTTTAAAAATAGGGATTTATCCCGCACACCCTTCATTTCCTGAGACCAAGCACTATAAAACTTTATTTTACCATAACTCACAGCAAGAAATACATTTGACATTGTGACCCAGCACATACATACATAGAAATACATCAAGATTCATAAGCAAAAGTTCAATGAAACAATATTTAAAAAGTATAAGCTGAGACTGATATTTCTCTACTATCTTATTATGTTTCTTATTTTTAAAAAATTTAGAGACCCCTTAAATATATTTCAAGACCTACTACTGAGTAGAATTTTGAAGTTTAAAATAGTCAGCCTTAGAAACACCTGGGTGGCTCAGTCGGTTAAGCCTCTGACTTTGGCTCAAGTCATGATCTCATGGTTCATGGGTTCAAACCGCACATCAGGCTCTCTGCTGTCAGCATGGAGCCTGCTTTGGATCCTCTGTCCCCCTCTCTCTCTGCCCCTCCCCAACTCTCTCTCTCTCTCTTTCAAAAATAAACATTAAAAAAATAAATAAAATAAAATAAAATAAAATAGGCTTAGAGAATTCAGGTGGTGCATTAAGGCACTTAATAAAAGGATGGCCACAAGGATAACTAAAACGAAACTAAAAAACTATGTTTTAGTTAACTGAAATTGTCTACTAATTAAGACCTTCTTAGTTTCCTTCCAGCTAGAAGGAATTGCAGCCTTCTAGTAAACACATAGACTTGTTTTCTAAATCGGCCTGGTCTATTTTCCAGCTGTGCTATGAACTCCTGAGAATATAGAAACTGTATTTCATGTGGTAATAAGATATAGTAGAAAGAGCTCTAAATTTGAAGTTGGAAGATCCATGTTTGAAGTTAGCACTGCCATTTGTAAGTTGGGTTTTTGGGGGGTAAGTCACTCAGTATCAAAGAGTTCCAGTTTCCTCATCTGTAAATTCAGGATAATAATAGCTACAGAAAGTCAACTAGAACTTCCAGTTTTAGCTCCAACATGTAAAGAGTTTGAAAGTTGCCACTCCCATCCTTACAACAACAAAAAAAGCCAAATTGAAAATCAATGGCTTTTCTTGGACCCATCAGAGAAATGAAGTCACCTGGCAAACTGCCATCCATAAATCTGGAGAGAGAGGTTGACTACAGAGAATCACGGCCAAGACCTGCTTACAGAGGGCTGGAGGGGAGGGGGAGAACTCCACTGAAGTTACAAACTTGTAGGAACATTTTAACAGTCAGAGTGACAAATAGCTAGAGGCCGAGTGTGGATGAACATGAGAATGACAAACTCCTCGGAACTGTAGTGATAGGAGAACCCTCACACTTCCATGGGCTTTACCTCCAGCAACTCTACCATGTTTTCCCAGTGAAAAGCCAGGAAAGATCCCTTTGTGGCTCTGGGAAGAATGGAAGGGTAGTAGCCCTTCTGAGATACAATCAGAGCCCCAGAACATTCCCACTAGCAAAGGCTCAGTCCCCGGGCAGAAAGACTTCACCAGAGCCTGTTCCACCAACAGAAAGGGCATCTAGAAACTCCAATCCATCCAGCCTTCCTGTCTCACTTAAGGATGGAAAAAAAAGAGCTCAGAAACATTTGTGAAGGTGACAAGCTAGGGACACAGACCCACTAGAAGACTGAGATTTAATCATATGATTGTAGAATGCTTTCCTCCCCCACACTGACCACCACATCAGCAAGGCTCCAGTATAATAACTGTGCTTACAGCTGGAAGAGTTGTAAGACTCAGACTCTGTTTAAGGAGGAGTCCTTAGGGGAGCTGAGTGACAGCAAGGGAGGCAAAAACAAGGACACTGCGTTAATTTGATATCTGTGCCAATAGCGAACATTAAATGTAGCTCAACTCTTAGCCAAATTAATATAAAACCCCATACTAAAGGCCTTTACCCCATTCCCTATTGCTTGATACAACATACCTGGCTTTCAACCAAAAAACAATTTGCAAGCTATGATAAAAGGCAAGAAAAAATACAGTTTGAAGAGACAAAGCATCATCAGAATCAGAGCCAGAGAGGACACAGATCTTGGAATTATCTGACAAGAAATTTAAAATAACTATAACTGATTTGTTAAGGACCTTATAGGAGAAAGTAGATAACATGGAAGAACAGATGGGTAAAGTAACCGGAGAGATGAAAAGTTTAATAGAGAATCTAAAGAAATGTGAGAAAGAGAAAACACTGTGATAGAAATGAAGAATACCTTTGATGGACTCATTGGTACATAACTGGACATAACTGAAGAAATGAGCTGAAGATATGTCAATAGAAACTTTTTAAACAGAAAGGCAGAGAGATAAAAGAGCGAAAGCAAAACAAAACAGAAATGAACTGAATATCCAAGAATTGTAGGGCAATTTGTGACATATGCATACTTAGAATACCAGAAGGAGAAGTGTGAGCAATGCAAATGAAATATTTGAAGTCGTGATGGCTGCAAGTTTTCCAAAATTAATGGCAGACACCAACTCACAGGTCCAGGAATCTCAGCAAACATCAAGCAGAATCTACATCCAGGCAAATCATATTCAGCCTACAAAATCCAAAGACAAAGAGAAAATCTGGAAGCCAGAGAAAAGAAAATTTTACCTAGAAAAGAATAAGAATGGTAATTACAGTGGACTTCTCATCACAAACCAGCCATGCAAGAAGACAACGAAGAGAAATATTTAAAGTGCTGAAATAAAAAGGGATTTAGGGATACTGGTTACACAGGAATACACATTTGTCAAAAATCCATGGAATTGTACCTTAAAATGAGTGCCCTTTATTTTCTGTAAACCAGAATGGTCCCATAATAAACTCTACCAAAGTTTACCATAGCCAATTACCTCGAGGGCCTGGGAATTTTTAAAAGGGGGGGTTAAAGCATAATCCTTATCTTTCATGACTTAAAGGCTGAAAGACATAGGCATGGGGTATGGAGGAATGATTTGTGCAGTGAATTAAGTAGCCTAAGAAAAATATGAACAAGACCCCAGGGAAGCCAAATGATAAGCACTCAGCTGTACCTGGCAAGGTCAGGAAGGTCTTTAGAGGAAGTGACTTTTGGGCTAAGGCCTGGGGAACAAGCAGGTGCTTACAAATGTTTTCCTTTGCCTATTCTTATTGCTGCCTCCGGTTACCATCATAGAAACCTATGCAGCATGGCGGTCTGAGGAGTCTCTCCTGAATAACCAACCCACTCTCCCCCAAGAAGCCTTTTGCTAGGAAGAGAATTCTGAAATTTCCCTGCTGGTTCAGGCTGAGAAAAGACAACCAGGCTGAGTGCTGCTTTGTAATTTATTACTTTGAATCCTCTAGAGTTTGTAATTTCTTTCCCTTTAAGCTTGAAACAATAAATGTCCAGGATACAGTCAAATTTCAGCTTATAAAGTTTTACTATGATTTAGAATCCTTTTCCAAAAAGAACAAAATTACATGCAGAAAAAATTGCCGGTGTCAGAAAGATTCAGAAGGCCATTTTTCACTTTGTCCAAGTTTTGTATCCAGGAGTGAAATGTGCCATGCTGTTGTTACCATTACTGTTTTTCTAAATGTCCCACTTGCGCTATGACTGAACATTGGAAAATTAAAAAGAGAATATTAGTCAATCTTTGTTTTAAAGCAGTCTTCCTGTATGATTGCTTTCTCCCCATTCCTCTGGGCAGCCCTTCTTCCCATTCACCTCTCTCTGCTCAGCAGAGCCCAGGCTTGCAGTTCGTCCCGCCCCAGGAGGATCCACTTTCTGTGAAGGAGCAGCTCACTACAAGGGCCCCTTCCAAGTCCCTGAAGAAGCACCAGCTTCAGGCCACACAAAACCTGGATCTGCTCTGGGCCTATCTCGTGTGACTTGAACCTTCCTTAATCTGGGGACTGCTGAGGATTTTTACAGTCACACTCCACAGCAGCTCCCAGACTGAGGCAGAGGAAGAAAGTTATCAAGCGACAAACCCAATCCCTTCTCTCTCCCCACTAAGTCAACTTATGGGTGACCACTGTACTCATTAGCTATGAACAAACCTTAATAATCTAATTAAACATATATCACCACTACTTTTCATTTTGTGTGTTAATGGGGACACATAGAGTAACAAGTAATGTTTCTCATTAGAGAAAGAACAAAATTAGCATTTATGGGTTCTAATTAAATGTTGGCTTCCAAACATGATGTTTTTTGTTTTTCGCTAAAAATAGTGAAACTTGTAAACTAGAGCAGGAAATAATAAAATGCTCAAATAATTAAAAGGAAATTGATGTGTGTAGCACCATTTTGTTTCTAGAGTTTCATGAACCATGGGAAACCCAGACTGACCAGCAAGGCAAAATAAGATTAAAAAAATAAATAATAAATGTGAATGTACATTGAAAAAGGTAAACATTTCTCTTAAATATTGTTTGTTTCTTATTATTGTTGTTGCTGTTGTCATAAAAATACTAGCCCTTGGGAGTGGAAAGAGAATCTGTATGGACACAGAATACTGAATGAATAAAATTGAAAACATTTATCACCTTCAGTTCTGCCAAGGTCAGGAATATCAGAAATGGTTCAAAGCTTAAGAAATAAAAGCCAAAAATAATTCCATGTGGAATGGATGGTTTAAAAAAAAAAAAAAAGGCACTTGGAGCAGTAAGAATTTCACCTGGACCTTGTATAGCACACTCAGACAAAATAAGCCTTTATTTTCTTCCAAAACACTCTGCAAAATGCCTACAACTGCCTAGTTACTACCAACAGAAGATGTCTCCTTCTATTTTGGTGGCCCTGCAGCTTTCTCTCCCTAATTAGAGTCTCCATATTGTCTGGCCATCTGCTTCTGGGTTCTGCCCAAGCTGTGGTGATGGGAAGAGGTATTTTATGATCTCATTCTTTTAGTGGGAGGATAAACTCCACATTAGTCTGATCAGGACAAAATGCTTTTGGGGAAGATACATGGACCCCCTTGGTGTTTTCAAGGGAACATTCCCTCTGGCTGCAGAGGTTACAGGGTTTTCTGTTTAACCACCTCACAGCAAGCTAACATGGTAACACTGTGTCCTCAACGTATTCCACCTACTTTCTCCACCATTATCCTTACGTTGTCTCTTTCTACCTGATTTGCTACTTGATAGAAATCTTTGTATTTCCTTCATGTATAGTTGCCTTCTCTTATGTTGAGTCATTCTGACTATAGCTACAATGTGTTTGGGTAGTCACCAGCCTAGACGAACCCTTTGACCCTAGCTTCTCATTTTCCACATTCAGTCAAACACTCTGGTACATAGTTCACAAAGAGAGCCTTCAACAGTTCCTTTCACCCCTGTGCAAATTATGTTCCTCCTCCTATCAAGAGGTGAAGTCTACTTGCCCACCATTTAATCTGGGATGGTCTCATGGCTTGCTTTGACTGAAAAGGCAAGGAAGAAATGACACAGTGTGGCTCTGGAACTGGGTCATGAGAGGCTTGAGCATGTCTGTTCTCACTCTTGGAGCCTAGCTGCTATGGAAAGAAGTTCAGTCTATCCAACTCAAGAGAGAGGCTTTGAAGAAGGCTCTAGAGGACACACCATGTGGAAGGAAAGGCCAAATGGAGAAAACGAGGAGCCAGACATATGCATGAGCCCAGCTGACACCATGAGAAGAGAGAGGCCCAGTCAGCCCACACAGATGCCCATCATTTGAGATATCCCTGATGAAATGCCAGACATGTGACTGAGGCTATCTTGGGCCCTTCAGTCCCAGCTAGCTGTCCCAGTCAGCACCACGTGGACCCAAAACAAGCAAGCCCCATCAAGATGTGCCTGAGTTCCTGACCTACAGATTTGTGAGCAACCCCTAAATTTGGAGGTGATTTATTATACAGCAGTATATTCCTGATTCAGAAATACTATGATGATAGTTATAATAATGGCCCCCCAAACATTATGATACCCTATGTCTGTTCCCCCCTTGTCACACGATACTGCTATATCTCTTATCAAGCAACAGGTGGAAGCCTGTGACTTCCTTTGCCCAAAAGAATCTGCAAGTCCTAGGGCCTAGGCCACAAGAAATGATGCAGCTTCAACCCTCACTTTTGGAACCTGGAGATCCCTACACTGGAAAAAGCTTAATCTAAATTAGTGGAGGTGGAGAGGCCACCTAGAGAAGAGCCAAGGCACTTCAGCTAATGGCCAACACCATCAGCCAGAAATGTGAGTGAGGCACCTAGAACCCAATCCAAGATTACTGTGAACATATGAGTAATCCCACACAAGACTATCCATGTTACCAACCCATGGAATCATGAGAAATAACTGTTTAAAGCCACTAAATTTTGGAGTAGCATTCTACATAGCAAAGGATAATTAGGAAAAACACCCACTCACGTGGCTCTTGGCTGGTTCATCTGGCCTGGCTTCTCCAGGCTCCCCACTCCAGTACTAAGTCTAAGGACAGAGAGCAGCCTAACAATGCAGCCAAGCTTCTGCCTCCATTTGATGGCTAGAAGCATAGAGAAATGGCCAACTGCATGGGCTCTAAAATTACACTGCCTCCAGTTAATTAGGGCTGTGCCACTAATAAGATGAGCAACCTGAGGCAAGTTATCCTGTTTGTTAAATAGGGATAATAATAGTAAGCACTCAACGGAGTTCTTGTGGACATTTAATGTGATAATCTACATGGAATATACTCTGAAATGTTAGACAGCCTCATTTTTCAAAAGCATGAGATAGGTTTTTATGGAAAGTCTTTACAAGTTCTGAAATGAAGTCATATCCTTTAAAATCTTTTTATAAAATGAAACTGAGAATGAAAAGCCCACATTCCATAGCCCTCCAAACCTTCTTCAGGGAGTTGTCATGGTAGTACTGGAAGGATTAGAGAAGAAATGGTACAGGGCATTTTTCACGGGATACATCTGTAGGAGGGAATACTTCTAAATGATAACTTAAAATATTTTGGGGCAAAGCTTTAAGCTCTGCTTTAAAAAAGAAAACTGCTACTTCCAGTTACTTCTTAAATGAAGATGTAAAAAAATTGCAGACTTCTTGTCAATATGAAAATAGGCATCTAATATACTTATTTTATTCTGATGCTGCACAACAGAATCACTGATAAACCAGAGGAAGTACACAAAAATGTGACTCTTGTTAGGTTTCATTGAATACAGTAAGGGGTTTCACTGAGACCATACAACAGTAGAAGCACAGAAAGGAAATCAACAGCCTAAAAATCAGAAAATAATCAATAAATATTGAAAACTAATGAAAATTTATTATGCTTATGTGTCACAAATTTGTAGCCTGAGAATGCCAGGCAAAATAAAGGTAAATGCTCCAATTTCTTGGGCGATAATGCAATTAATTTAATTTAATGATATTAAGGGCTTTCACCTGGAGCATTGCTCCATATAATTGAGATGTTAACAAAATTTCCAAGATGGTGCATTCAAAATGAAGCATCTTCTTTAATAAGAACAAATAATATGAGAATTCTGTACAGCCAGAGACCACACCATAGCTCTGGAATATCTGTAAAACTCAGCACAGAAAAATATGTAGAAAAAATTTATACTCTTCAGTTGTCTTAGTTCGGGATGCTGTAACAAGATACCATAGAGTGGGTGGCTCAAACAACAGAAATTTATTTCTCACAGTTTTGGAGGCTGGGAGGTCCAAGGTTAAGGTGTCATCACTTCAGTTCCTGGGAAGAGCCCTCTTCCTGTTTTCGTTCCCATGTGGCACGGAGAGAGGAAAGAAGCCAGCTCTCTCCTTAAAAGTCTCTTCTTATTAAGAGCACTAATCCCACCTAAGTGCTCCACCCTCATGATCTAATTACCTCCCAAAGACCCTATCTCCAAATACCATTGCACTGGGGATTACAGTTTCAATGTTTAAATTTGAGGGGAATACATTTAGCCCATAGCATTAATCAAAAAGCTACCATGGCAAATTCTATTTTCCAAAAATGGCCACAAATAATTTTTGTCCTACATGCTCTTCCAAAACCCTGCCGTTCTCCCATAAACAGATGGGACCTGAGCAGGCCTTTGTGACTGCCTCAAAAAATAGAGCAGTGGTTTTTACCTAGTGGTGTTTTCAACTCTAGAGAACATTTGGCAAAGTGTGGAGTCATTTTTAGTCATCACAAGTGGTGGGAAGGGTGCTACCACTGCTGAACATCCTAAAATGGACAGAGCAGCCCCACAACAAAGACTTATGTGGCCCAAGATGTCAATAGTGTGTACACAAAGCAATTCTCTAATAGAGTATGGTGGAAGTCACGCTTTATACCTCTCCAGGCCAGGTCATGGATGGCCATATGACTTCTGCCTAGCAATCTCTCTATGGGAGATTCCTTTCCTTTGGAAACCAGCCACCGTGCAATGAAAAGCTGGCACCAGCTGCAGACCACATTCTGAGTAAGTAGCACTGACGTAGCACATAGCATGGATGCCTCCTTCCTGAGAATATCACTTAATGAAGATATTAAATGTAGAAACCTTAGTCTTCTCAGTGGAATATTTTATTTGTATATTTGTACAGTCCAATGAGTCATTTTAAGAGTGAAAAGAATAAGGATTTCACATCAGCGCACATGGACTCTAAGCCTAGCTCTATCACTTGCTAAATACATGGCGTTGGTCAGGTTATTTAACTTTGTGAGCTTCTATTTTCCACACTTAGAATATGTGGATAACATATGACAGGGACTGTGTGAGGATTAGCATGATGACGTTGTAAAGCATTTAGCAGTGTCTGCAATGTAGCCAATGAGCAATAAATAATTGTTCCCATTTTTGTTTTATCTTGAAAAACAGGTTATTGTTGTTGTTGTTGTTTTAAATACATCTAAGTTGTCTTTCTAGCACCAGATGCTGCAAGAGGGTTTCCCTTGGGTGATATTTTCTCATAAGAGTCCAGCAACACTAATAAATTGGGATAATATAATCATCATTTGATATTTCCCAAAATAAAAGGCAGCACTGATATTATTTAAATTTCATATAATAAGATTAAAGGCATTATAAAATAATTATTAAGCAACAGAGTATTCATTTTGACTGGCCCCAAATTGTTAGTGTTTTTTTTTTTTTTAATTTTTTTTAATGTGTATTTATTTTTGAGAGAGAGAGAAACAGAGAGTGAGCAGGGAAGAAGCAGAGAGAGGGAGACACAGAATCTGAAGCAGGCTCCAGGCTCCGAGCTGTCAGCACAGAGCCCAAGGCAGGACTCGAACTCAGAAACCACGAGATTATAACTTGAGCCAAACCGATGCTCAACCAACTGAGCCACCCAGGCGCCCCTCTGTCAGTGTTTTTGACCAATGTGAGACATACTTTCCACAAAAATCCATGAACTTGTTTCAAGATGAGAACAACCACAAAAGTAGGATTGTAGCTATTCCTGCTTTTAAAAAAACATAATGTATTACCATCCAGATTTTCAAAACAAGTAAATTAGAAGATAATATTTGAATCACAAAAATTCTTTGATTTAAATTATTTTACTATTCTTAAATTTGCAAAATATAATGATAAAGAAAACATCCTAAAAGTATTAAGACAAAGGAAGTCCCTAACTTACAAGGTAAGATCCATAAGGCTAGCTGCAGATCTCTCCACAGAAACTTGGCAAGCCAGAAGGGAGTGGAATATTTTCAACATGCTGAATGAGAAAAATCTGCAGCCAAGAATATTCTATCTACCAAGGTTATCATTCAGAATAGAAGGAAAGATAAAGAGTTTCCCAGACAAACAAAAACTAAAGGAGTTTGTGACCACCAGTCCTGCAAGAAATATTAAAGGGGACTCTGTGAGTGGAAAGAAAAGATCAAAAGTGACAAAGACTAGAAAGGAAAAGAGAAGATCTCCAGAAACAGTGATAAAACAAGTAATGAAATAGCACTAAATAAGTATCTGTCAATAATCACTCTGGATGTAAATGTTCCAATCAAAATACACAGGGTATCAAAATGGATTTAAAAAACAAGACCCATCTGTATGCTGCCTAGAAGAGATGCATTTTAGACCTAAAGACACCTGCAGATTGAACGTGAGGGGGTGGAGAAACATTATCATGCAAATAGATGTCAAAAGAAAGACAGAGTAGCAATACTTATATCAGACAAACTAGTTTTTAAACCAACAACTGTAACAAGAGATGAAGAAGGGCACTATATCATGATAAAGGGGACAATCCAACAAGAAGACCTAACAATTGTAAATATTTATGTCCCCAACTTGAAAGCACCCATATATATATAAAACAATTAAAATAGGGGCGCCTGGGTGGCGCAGTCGGTTAAGCGTCCGACTTCAGCCAGGTCACGATCTCGCACTCTGTGAGTTCGAGCCCCGCGTCAGGCTCTGGGCTGATGGCTCCGAGCCTGGAGCCTGCTTCCGATTCTGTGTCTCCCTCTCTCTCTGCCCCTCCCCCGTTCATGCTCTGTCTCTCTCTGTCCCAAAAATAAATAAAAAACGTTGAAAAAAAATTTAAAAAAAAAAAAATTAAAATAAACATAAAGGAACTCATTGATAATAATACAATAATAGTAGGGGACACCCCACTTACATCAACAGACAGATCATCTAAGCAGAAAATCAACAAGGAAACAACAACTTTGAATGACACACTAGACCAGATGAACTTAACAGGTATATTCAGAACATTTCATCCTAAAGCAGCAAATTACACATTCTATTCAAGCGCACATGGGACATTTTCTAGAACAGATCACATACTAGGTTACAAATCAGGCTCAACAAGTACAAAAAGATTGAGATCACACCATGCATATTTTTTTTTTACCACAACACTATGAAATTTGAGGTCGACCACAAGAAAAAATTTGGAAAGGCCATAAATACATGGAGGTTAAATAGCATGCTACTAAACAATGAATGGGTCAACCAAGAAATCAAAGAAGAAATTTTAAAAATTACATAGGAACAAAGGAAAATTAAAACATGACGGTCCAAAACCTTTGAGATGCAGCAAGAGCTGTCCTAAGAGGGAAGTACATAGCAATACAGGCTTACCTCAAGAAGCAAGAAAAATCTCAAATAAACAACCTAACCTTACACCTAAAGGAGCTAGAAAAAGAACAACAAACAAAGCCTAAAGCCAACAGATGGGAAATAATATTTTAAATCAGTTTTTCTCAATGGAGGGCAATTTGCCCCCCCCTACCCCAAGCATTTTTGGTTGTCACAACTGGTGGGGGGTGGGGGGGGAGCTACTGACATCTAGGGGGTAGAGGCCACACTGCTATAAACACCCTAAGGGCTCAGGACAGCACCCCACAATAAAGAATTATCTGGTCCAAAATGGCAATAGTGTCAAGATTGTGAAACCTTGCTTTAAATAAATGCACTCTTTTTTGTGTGTATTTAAGTATTTGAAATTGGTATATTTAACAGCACCAATCATGACTTAAACCAAACTCACCTACTTTTTTTCATTTCATCTTTCTTCTAAATGAAATTTAAAATGTGAAATTTCGTTTCATTTATTTCATTTATTTTACCCCAACTCTTGATGAAAATTACTGCCAAATCCCTGACTTTATTGTTCTTCACTCTTAGGTCCTATCATCATTGTAATGGGCAAATACAGGCCAAATACAGGAATTCAAATGTTTAGTCCAGAAGGTTAATCAAAACTCTGAATTTGATTTAGGGTCTTCTCTTGCCATAGCTTGAGTGTGGTTCAGGGTGGAAGCATAGTATGCAATGGGGAATGGGGACTTGGTTGGCATCTCTATTTCTCTGTTCCCTTACCACCTAAGTGTTATGCCTCCAGGGCTGGCACAATGGAAGAGAAGAACAGAAGTAGGAAAGGTCTTACTTGAACTATTACCATCATCAGCTGGTTTTTCACATTTTTGGACCAGGCAGAAGTTTCAAGATGACTCTCTGCCTCCTGTTGCTTTCATGGGCTCTTCAGAGTTTCCCACTGAACATTTTACCGCATAATAATTTATCTTGTCTTTGTCCCAGTTTCCTGGCAGTTTCTAAAAGCCCTTGGGATTTCCTGAATGGTAAGAATCTTTGTAATGATAATGAGGTGACTATTGGTAGGCCCAGGGATAGGGACTGGTCACCAGAGAAACTAACCATGAGATTAGAGGGTTTGGAATTTTGGCCAGCCAGACCTCTGGAAAGGAGAGGTAGGCTGGAGATTAAGTTCAACCACACAGCCAATGATTTAATCAACCATGCTTATACAATAAGACCCAAATAGAAACTCTGGAGGGAAGCTCAGTGGAGCTTCCTGATTGGTGAATACATTGATGTGTAGAAAAGTGGCAGACCCTGACTCAACAAGGAAAGGGTGTGGAATCTCCACATTCTTTCCCAGACCTCACTTTCTGTATATCTTTTATAATAAAACCATAATCATAATAAGTACAGCACTTTGTTGAGTTATATGAGCATTATAGCAAATAATTGATTGAGAGGATAGTGGAAACCCCCAAATTTATAGCTAGTTGGTCAGAAGGACAGGTGGATCTGAAGTAAAAGTAGTCTTGTTGGGGAGGATGCCCTTGAACCTGTACAGTCTGACACTGACTCCAGGTGGTTAGTATATTGCAATATACATAGTACTCCCCTCTTCCCTTGATAAATTGCAGGAGTATCTCTATGAAATATGGGTCTTTAGCATTGCTGTATCTTCTAGGCATTCACCTTCAGCTTCTTGCTGAGACCCAGACCACCCACACCGACTCTGTTGGGTGCTACTCACATCTGGTCCATGAGAAGCACCCATACCTCCCTTGCCCTAACAAACTCCCAAAACATTATTTTTTTGACACTCCCATCAAAGTAAGACATAGCTCTTCCCCTAAACTCTACGTTTTCTGAGAAGGAGTATACCTCTCTCTACTATGCCCCCAACTGCTGGGCCACAAATTAAGATCCCGGTATGAGAAAATTCACCAGCTCTCTGTGGAAGCTTCATTAGACTTGATAAGGACATCAAAACTACTCTCACACCTTCCCCAGGGAAGAGGTGCAGGATTATAATATGATGACAACTCTGTGCAAAGAAATTTTTCATAAAATCACCTTTTCCATTCTCTAGATAATTCTACAACCTTAAAATGGGTAAGGAGATTAGAATAGCCTCTAAACTATTTCCTCTGAAAACCGTAAAAACCTATGGTGATTTGTGATCTCTCATCTGAAATTTCACATTTATTATTTCCTGATGGCAACTTCCCTGGCATTTTAACATCTATTACATATTTCACTGAAGACTGCAAACAAAGATGAAAAACTAGATTAGACAGAAACTTAAAACAAAAATTACAGGAAAAAGAAAGGCAATTCTCAATTAGGACAAAACCATCCTGAGTTAATCAGTCAATAGTAGGAACACTAAAGTTACAAAAAGTGATCTATATGAAACTTTTCTGGAAACCTCTGTGTTGCTCGATTGCTTTGAATGTTTAAAAATATACATTGTGATTTGTCATTTCAAAGCGAACCCTGCTTTTGTCATGCTGCTAGAGAGGTTAGAGAAGGCAAGATAGAAAATGGGTTCTGGAAGTTCACAGAACTAAAGGGTTTCCCAATAGCTACATAGCTCACAGCTGTAAAAGGTAACTCATGCCACTAACATTATCTCGTGTGGTGGGTATTTGTAACATTACCTGTATCCCTCATTAGAGAGGGCCATTGGAGTAAATGTTAGCTTCTCTGCCACTTGCTAATTTAGGCAAGATATACCTCTGTGGCTTTAACTTTCTTGTATGTGATATGGTCAAAACAAAACAACAAACAAACAAACTTATCCATTAAAACAATTCAAGTTTATAATGGTGATTGAACATATTCTTATCTTCTTTCTGAAACTTCCCTAAAATGAAAGTCAATGAGTAAATAAATAAATTAAAGACAGAAGGCCTCAGTGACATAGAGAATAGATGGGGAGACAACAGTTAGACAACAGATGTCCACAAAATTATGGAAAATAGCTAGATTAGTGGTTTTTAACTTTGCATAATACAAAAACTAAAGTCTGGTAATGAGGGAATTCTTAACTCTAGAAAAGCTAAGAAAGGAGAAGTAGGGACCTCTGAAGGCAGAGGTGCAGCCTGAGGCTGAAAAAGTGTGGGTAAATCCCAGCTATTTCAACCACCCAAGCACATGATTAGATTCATCAGCCATATACTCAGGTACACAGACCCATCTGAGGTGAGCTAGGGCACTGTGCTGGAAACAGGAGTCGTCCCTCGAGAAACCATCCAGTTCAAGAGAAAACACCTATGGATGCCGCTATGGACTGAATGTGTGTCTTCCCAAAATTCATATGTTGAAGCCTGAATGCCAATGTGATGATATTTGCAGGCAAGGCCTTTGAACGGTAACCATTCATGAGGATGGGGCTCCTATGAATAGGACAGGAGAGAATTTGCTTCCTCTCCCCCGTCCTCCCCCTATGTCAGTATACAACGAGAAGTCAGTCATTTGTAAATCAGGAAGAGGGCCTTCACCAAGAACCTGACTGTGCTGACACCCTGATGTCAGACTTGTAGCCTCTAGAACTGTGAGAAATAAATGTTTGTTGTTTAAGCCACTCGGTCTATGGTACTTAAGTTATAGCAGCCCAAACTGACTAAGAGAGATCATAAAAATTGGCACAGAGGTTAGGGGCTCTCATGAAGGATTCAGGTCTTCCCAATCACTCTGTATGTGGCCCACAGTAGACAAGTCCCACTAACATATATGGCTGCTAAGTTCAGAACGAGTCTCCCCAGAATGTGCCACTTTGGCATGCTGATTAGTTTTGAGTTGAAGATAATTAAAGCCCCAAAGATTCAGGAAGAGCTTTTGACCCCCTCCTCAACTGTCTAAAAGAATTTAGATAGAGGGCCTGGTCCAGGAACAGAGCTATCACCAGAGATAACTACAAAGAGTATACGGGCTCTGTGTGCTAAGCTGTGGGGGAACTTGGCAGGGCCTGTTTGTTCAAAGTCTTCTCTTTGAACATTGTCTCTGCATGACATTGCAAACATTCGTTTACCAAACATTTGCTCTTCCTATCTTCTTGTGAACTGTCTTCCTTCTCTTTGGAGCCCCAGACCCCTGTCCCTTTTCCTTTGTTCATGATGGCATATAAGCCTCAATTGCTTGGCTCTTCTTTGAGACTCTCAAATCTTTGTGGTGCTTCTGTGCATATGTAATTAAATTTGTTTTTCTCCTATGAATCTGTCTAATATCAATGTAATTAATAGACCAACCAAAAGAAGCCAGCAGGGTAGAGTAAACGTTGTTTCTCCCCTACACTTCCAGTTAGGTGCTTAGTATTCCATTCCCAGATATAAACAAGGATTTTGAGGCAGTTGAGAAAAGCATTTAATATATTTTTTAATTTTTTTAAGTTTATTTATTTTTGAGAGAGAGAGAGAGGCAGAGTACAAGCAGGGAAGGATCAGAGAGAGCGGGAGACACAGAATCTGAAGAAGGCTTCAGGCCCTGAGCTGTCAGCACAGAGCCCAATGTGGGCCTCAAACTGATGAGCTGTGAGATCATGACCTGACTGAAATCGGAAGCTTAACTGAGCCACTCAGGCACCCAGGAAAGCATTTAATATTAAAGAGAGAAACCAAAACAAACAAGCAAGTAACAAAGACATCAGATAGAAAACATAAGTAATCATAGTAAAGACAAACCATAATACATATCCTATGAAAGATAAAAGAAAATATAGCATCTGTGAAACAAGAACAATAAGCAGCTTTTAAAAAGGAATATTCCAAGGAAAAGATAGAGCTCTTAGATATTAAAAAATAAGTTAATAGAAATAAGAATTTCAAAAGAAATATCTCAGTTGAGAGTATTTCCCCGAAAGTAAAACCAAAAAGATAAAGAGACTATTTTTATAGAGAGAAAAGACTTTGAAAATGACTAAATTAGTCAGAGGGTCATTCTTTATTAGGAGTTCTAGAAAGAGAACACAGAAAAAAAAATGCAGGGGAAGAAATTACCAGAAATAATACAGCTGATCACATATATGAGATAGGACTAAAGGACATGACTTTCTAAATTCAAAGTAATCACCAAGGGATTAGTACAATAAATAAAAACAAAACTACATTAAGAAAGAGTATCATGAAATTTCAGATGACTATAAATAAAGAAGAAATTGTAAAAGCTTCCAGACAGGAAAAAAAATTTCCAAACAGAGATTAAAAACTTTAATTGCTGGGGCGCCTGTGTGGCTCAGATGGTTAAGCCTGTGACTTCAGCCTACGTCATGATCTCACCGTTCCCAAGTTCAAGCCCCACGTCAGGCTTTGTACTGACAGCTCAGAGCCTGGAGCCTGTTTCAGATTCTGTGTCTCCCTCTTTCTCTACCCCTCCCCCACTTACACTCTGTCTCTCTCAAAAATAAATTAAAAAATTAAAAACTTTAAAACTTTAATTGCAACAGACGTCTCTATGGTATTCCTGGAAGCTAAAAAAAAAAAAAAAATGGAACAATTATCTCCCAGCAATTTCTTTTTTTTTTTTTTTTTTTAACATTTATTTATTTTTGAGAGAGAGAGAGACAGAGCATGAACGGAGGAGGGTCAGAGAGAGGGAGACACAGAATCCGAAACAGGCTCCAGGCTCTGAGCTGTCAGCACAGAGCCCGACGCGGGGCTCGAACTCAAGGACCGCGAGATCATGACCTGAGCCGAAGTCGGCCGCTTAACCGACTGAGCCACCCAGGCGCCCCTCTCCCAGCAATTTGTAATTGTGCATTCTGTATTCAAACTATCCACCCAATGAGAAGGGAGAATTAGTATATATTTAGGCAAGAATAGTAAGGTCCCATACATAGAGTAAGGGCACACTTTTACAGATGTTGGTTGCCAAAAGAGGAAACATAGTAAGCAACATTGATGTATGTTACTTGTTTTTGTGCAGAAGATTTCAAACCAGCTTCACACATCTCTGGCCCCGATCCCACCTCACATTCTACCCTCTTGTATGTTGGCCTTACAAGTAAGCTAGTAATAAAGAATATGACAGATTTTTTTTTAAGACTGAAAATCTTTGCATGAGGGGGCATTATATACTATGTATTCTATTGTTTACCAGAATATTCCATTAGATAGTGACCTCTGCTGGGAAGAAGAAATATATCACCAAAGCTGACAAAATAAGTAGTCAAATTCATCTCTTTAGTCAAGGAATTGGTTAATTTGGAAAGGCAATGCTGGCCAAATCTGTTATTAAGAATTGTTAAGGGGGGCCCTGGATGGCTCAGTTGGTTGAGCATCTGACTCTTGATTTCAGTTCATGTCATGATCTCATGGTTCATGGGACTGATCCCCGTGTTGGGCTCTGTGCAGACAGCATGGAGCCTGGCTGTGATTTTCTCTCTCTCTCCCTCTCTCTTTCTCTCTCTCTCTGTCTCTACCCCTCTTGCACTCTCTAAATAAATAAATAAATAAATAAATAAATAAATAGGAATTGTTAAGGCACAACTGTGCTCTGAATATCTTTATTTCAAAAATGATTCTATGAAGTATTTCAAAGTTATGTAGTATAGAAAATAATATAATAAACATATACCTGTCACCCACCCTAATCAAATCTTAACATTTTCCCATTTTTTAAGTAAAATAATTACATATATGTGAGGCCTCTTACATCCCCCTTCCTGAAAACAGTTCCTTCCTCCCCTGTCAAGGGGGCATTACTTAGTATTCATCTTTCTCATGAATTTTTTTCTCCTTCATATGAAAGTATCATATACAATATAGAGTGTAATGTGTGGCAGGTTTTAAATTTTTTATAAAACTGGGATTTTATAAAAATGGGATTACACACACATTTCTTTCTGAAATTTACCCCTTTCTGCTGGTTGAATTGTCCTGTTAGTGTGATCTTGTCCCCCTCCCTTGGGGAAAAAACCCAAAACACTGAGACTTAAACTGATAAGGAAAATGTGATTCTTGATAATAGAGGTAGGTAAGATAATTTCTAAATGGATTCTGTACAACAGTGTTTGAATATCAGGACAAAGGAGAAAACCAGGAGGAGTTAGTATTATTGAGCACTTACAATATGCCAGACAGCATTTTAAGTGACTTCTTTGGTTAAGTAATTTGTCCTCATGGCAACTCTTCCTCCACTTTTCAAAGGAAGAAACCAAGGCGAATAGAAGTTACCTAGTTTGTAGGTATCAAGTAGGTCACACTGCTGAGCTGCAGGCCAGGAGACCAACCCCCCTCTGACTCTCTGTTCTGAACTGTGATATGTAGATAAGGCTTATAAAGAATTCTAGTGTACTACTGATGTGGATGCACTTGATTTCTACCACGTTCCCTTCCTTGTGGCTTTCTGAGACTCCCAGCTGGGCCCCAAAGGGTGGTGACAGTGGCTCTCTTCTCTCTATTCTGAAATTTAACTGGCCAGAAATTGAGCACCCTCCTGCATGCAAAACCTCTTGGTCCCTTGACATGAGAAAAACTAAGATTGTGATCCCTTGGCATGAGAGAAGCTAGGATTTGTTCTTGACTCCAGCAACTGGGACTTCAGAGGAGTCAAATATAACAACTTCTCTGGATCCACTCTTTTAAGGCAAAATATTATCCTTTTCCATTTGAAATAATCTTGTTGTGAGAAAGAATAATTTAATGTGCTGTGACATCCTGAGTCATTAAATAGGAGCGTCTAGCAGTGCTATGCACTTATTTGCAAAAGTTGATATGCATGAGAGCTTTTGGCTTTAATTCTTCAGCAGAGAGAAACGGGAAGTAGACCTCCAGGCCTAAGTAAAAGTGACAAAGAAAATCGACTCTGGTTCGTGTCTGCTCCCCTAGAGGGAGACTTCTAGGGATAAGCAGGAATAGCATGGGGTCACAGTACCCGGTTTCAGGTCCTGGGTCCTTATCTTATTAAGTAGCTAGCTCACTTACCAGTCATGGGTGAGTTAACAATCCTCTGTGCTGCAGGCCCAACCTCTATAAAACCATAGGATCATAATAGTATCTACCTAATAAACTTGCTGGAAGATTAAATGAGACCATGCATACAATGCCCTTAGGAAAGTCCCCAGCACCCATTAAACATGCAATAAATATTAGGTATGGTTGACACCAACATCATCATCATCATCATCATCATCATCATCATCAGTATCTAGCTGATGGAACTTGCTCTGACCTCCTGAAGAGAAGAAAGGGGGTAAGGACAGAATTGGAAGGCTCTGGGTTTTTTCTGAATACATGCAATAAATCTTAGAGTATTATTTAGTACTTAATAGCTGAAGTTTTCAAATTCTATAAATCTCAATGGTAAGAATGTTTTCTATTCTTTTGGATATCAATTTCTTCTAGTCATGTCTAAGAAAACTGCAACATACATTGACTCAATAAGTACTGATCGAACACCTACCATGTGACAGGGATTTTTCTAAGCATTAGGAATACAGTAGTGGACAAGACAGACAAAATACCTTCCCTCATAAATTTTATGTTTTAATGAAAGAAACTGACAAAGGAAAACCTAAAATACAAATACGATCAGTTAGTGATACATGCTATGCAGAGTATTGCAGATGAGAGATATTTAGATTGGTCAAGGAAAGCTTCTCTCAAGTCCCAATAGTTTATTTTCGTATTGTTTCCCTTGCCTCAAGAGATGTATCTAGTGTGGCCGATGTCAAAGAGGTTACTGCCTGTGTTCTCCTCTAGGATTTGAATGGTTTCATGTCTCACATTTAGCTCTTTAATCCATGTTGAATTTATTTTTGTGTATAATGTGGATGGAGCTGGAGGGCATTATGCTAAGTGAAATAAGTCAGTCAGAGAAAAACAAACACCGTATGAATTCACTCATATGTGGAATTTAAGAAACAACAAATATGATCACAGGGGAAGAAAAGATAGGCAAACCAAGAAACAGACTCTTAACTACAGAGAACAGATGGTTAGCAGAGGGGAGGTGGATGAGGGGATGGCTTAAATAGGTGATGGGGATTAAGGAGTGCAATTGTTGTGATGAACACCAGGTGTTGTATGTAAGTATTGAATCACTAAATTGTACACCTGAAACTAATATTAGTTCACTGTATGTTCACTGGAATTTAAATAAAAACTTAAAAAAAAAAAAAAAGAAAGCTTCTCTGAAGAAGGTGGCATTTGAATGAAATGGGTTACCAAGAGATCTAGGCAGTTATTTGAGAGAACAATCAGGTCAGAGGGAACAGCAAGCACAAAGGCCCTGAGGCAAGAGTGAGTCTGGCTTAATTAAGGAATAGCAAGAAGACCAGAATGGTTACAGCAGAGTGAGCAATGGGCAGAGTTTGCAGGAGCTATGGTTAGAAATATAAGTAGAAACAAGGTCATATAATGCATCTTAGTCCTTAGTGAGAAGTTTGGATTTCACTCTAAGAGTGACCACAAATCAGGGGTGCCTGGTGGCTCAGTCAGTTGAGCGTCCGACTTCAGCTCAGGTCATGATCTCACAGTCTGTGAGTTCGAGCCCCGTGTCGGGCTCTGTGTTGACAGCTCAGAGCCTGGAGTCTGCTTCGGATTCTGTGTCTCCCTCTCTCTCTGCCTCTCCCCTGCTCATGCTCGGTCTCTGTCTCAAAAGTAAACAAACATTAAAAAAAAAAATTTTTTTTAAAAGAGTGATCACAAACCATTATAGATTTGAGCAGGTGGGAAAACAAAAGATTGGGGTAAAAGCAAAGAGATCCATTGGGAGGCTACTGGGGTCCAAATGAGATGATGACTACGTAACTGAAGGTGGAGATGAAGACGATGGTTAGTCGTCACAGTCTGGACCTATTATGAAAGTAGAGCTGAGCCAAGCTATTGAAGGACTACAAGTGTTGTGTGTGGTAAAGAAAGGAATTAAGGATGAAGCCTGTGTTTGGGGCCCAATTAATTAGCTAAGTGTGTGGAACTGCCATTTACTGAGGTGTAGGGGAGGAACACTCTTCTCTCCTAGTTTCTTTGGCTGTTCTAATAATTAAATTGACGTAAGGCAGATTAACAGGAGAAAAATGTAATCTTGTATGTGCGGGAGCTCACAAAAATAGGACAGAGAAGTGACCAAAGTGGGCATCTTTTAGACAAAGAAATAATAAATTTGTGAAAAACTGACAAGACAAGGAGTTTGGGCTTGATGGAGGAAATTGATAAAGAAGTAACAAGGTTTGTTTACACAGCCTTCCTGGTCCTGAATTCCCTATCTCTGGCGACAGGGATACCTCTTACCCTCCAGGTGCAGGAGGGTGCCCTTCTCATGGGAATTTATTTCCTACTTTTAGGGGAACAGAGAAGGGTCAGAGTGTCCTTCTTGTACCAGCTGTTTCTTAAGTAACTTTAATTTTAAATAATCAATATCAATCAAAATAATATCAATAATCAGTAATCAAAGTGGCATATTTTAGGGTGGCCTGCCCTGAAACCCATCAGGGGGAAGATGAGGGGTGGGTCTTGTTTGATAGAGTAGGGTTATATACAGACTTGTCAAATTTAGATGCATGCAATCCAAGCAGTGGTATGGGGTAGCTCAGCAGAAATGTTGGGGAGGGAGACTTATGTCTGAATCTCAGCAACATCTAAATGACCTTAAACAACAGGAGGAAAAGGGGCACCTGGGTGGCTCACTTGGTTAAGCGTCCCAATCTCAGTTTCGGCTCAGGTCATGATCTCATGGTTTCGTGAGTCTGAGCCCCACATAGGGCTCTGCACTGACAGTGTGGAGCCTTTTTGGGATCCTCTCTCTCTCTCTCTCTCTCTCTCTCTCTCTCTCTCTCTCTGTCCCTCCCCTACTCACGGTGTCTCTGTATCTTTCAAAATAAATAAATAACCTTAAAAAAATAAAACAGGAGAAAAGGAGATCAACGAGAATGAATATAGTGAGAATCAAGAAGAGGTTCAAAGCTGAGGATGAGGTTTTTCCAACATTTAGAGTTTAGCAAGACATGGAATAGCCAACAGGAATACTGACAAGTGGCTAGTAAGTATGAGGAAAACTAGAAAGGGATGACAGCCTGCAAGTCCAATAAAGAAAATGTATCAGGAGGAGGGTGTGATCAATTGGTCTGTGATGTTGAGTTTTCCATAACTCTTAGGTATCACAGAATAATCTTTTTTGTTTGTTTCTGTTGAGAGAGAGAGAGGTGGGGGAAGGACAAAGGGAGGGAAAGAGAGAGAGAGAGACAGAGAGAGAGACAGAGAGAGACAGAGAGAGAGAGAGAATCCCAAGCAAACTCCATGCCTGGTGCAGAGCCCAACACGGGTTCCATCTCATGAACCGTGAGATCATGACCTGAGCTTGAATCAAGAGTTGGACACTTAACTGACTAAGCTACCCATGCACCACGGGTATCAGGAAATAATCTTAATAGCTGGTATCTGCATATATCTGTATGGCAGTTTACAGTGGCAAAGCATGTTTGTTGGTACAATAATTATACAGAACATCCTATGAAAAATGAGTGCAATGATCAATTATGAGACATGCTGTCTGTGATGTTTCACTCAGAAGTTCATAGTCCACATTAATGCATGCATTTAGTGTGTGGCTCTGAGAAGTTAATGGAAAAGAAAACTGCTACCTTTTTTAAAACCAGGAATTTCCCAAATTGTTTTTTTTAATTTTTTTAATGTTTTTATTTATTTTTGAGACAGAAAGAGACAGAGCATGAGCAGGCGAGGGGCAGAGAGAGAGCGAGACACAGAATCCGAAGCAGGCTCCAGGCTCTGAGCTGTCAGCACAGAGCCCGACGGGGGGTTCAAACTCACGGACCGTGAGATCATGACCTGAGCTGAAGTTGGTCGCTTAACCGACTGAGCCACCCAGGCGCCCCTCCAAATTGTTTTTTTAATTGAGATTTTGGGGAGTAATTTATAAGCAGTAAAATCCAACCATTTTAGGAATACAATTTTATGAGTTTTTATACAATCATGTAACTACCACCACAACCTAAGTGATTTTAAATCACAAATTGGGCCAACGTGGAATGTCTCTAGCTCCACTTTGGGAAATGTTTATTGAGGGTTTGTGAACATTTGCACATATATTATCCCACTTAACCCTCATGCCAGCTCTCTGAGCTACACAGTGATGGGGTTCAGGACACACTACCCCAAAATGTGGCACCTGGGCACGTTAAATATCTTAACCTTAAAAAGTTTTGTGTAAATGGCAGAACCAGGAAGGTCACTCTGGCCTCCATCACTCTTTTTCCCTGAAACAGGCCATAAAACTCCCATGTGAAACGTACCCTCCCTACGCCAGGAGGAGGGAAGACATCACTAGAGACCAGGAATTTGGGGCCAAGAAGTCTATATAAACAAACCTTGTTAAACTAACCTTTATCTTCCTAGACACTTCTTCACCATTTACTACCTCTCGCCCAAACTTCACAAAATGACTGTTTCTTCATCTAAAAGGTATAAAAGCTTCCTACTCTGGTCACTTCTTTGGCTCTTCATTCTCTTGTGGAGGCTCCCCTGTACACGTAAAAATTCAATAAAGTTTGTATCATTTTCTCCTATGAATCTGTCATTGTCAGTTTAATTTTCAGACACAGCCAGGGACCCTAAGAGGGTTGAGGAAAAACTTTTCCCCATTTGCCGTACCATTATTTCTCTATAAGACAGAGAAAGAAAGAGGCACAAAGAAGTAAAGAATCATGCCCAAGTTCTCACAAACCTCCTCAGTGAAAGAGGTAGATTGAAACAGATCCTCTTTTCACTTGGCACAGTGGGAAAATAACAGATAAACCACCAACAACTAAGACTATTTACTGAGTCCTTGATTCATCAAGCATCTCTTTAAAGCAGGTGCCGTTATTCTTAACCTATAGGAGTTAAGTGTTAAGGGGTTAATCAATTTGCTCAAGGGTAAAGAGTTAGAAATTAGTGGAGAAAAAATTCAAATCTAGGTCTTTCTGAATTCAGAGCCTGAAATCCCAGCTGCATCATACTGTGCTGTCCTATACAGTAGCCACTAGCCATATTTGGCTATTTGAGAACTTGAAATGTGGCTACTCCAAATTGATATGCGTGTAAATGTAAAATATACATAGAATTTTGAAGACACTTTAAAAATATAAAATATCTCAGGGATTTTTTATACTGATTACATGTTAAAACAATATTTTGGATATATTGAATTAGATAAATTATCGTATTAAAATGAATTTCATAGGTGGCTCAGTCGGTTAAACATTCAACTTTGGCTCAGGTCATGATCTCACAGTTCGTGGGTTTGAACCCCGGATCAGGCTCTATGCTGACAGTGCAGAGCCTGGAGCCTGCTTCAGATTCTGTGTCTCCCTCTGTCTCTGCCCCTACCCAACTCATGCCCTGTCTCTCTCTTTCAAAAATAAATAAACATAAGAAAATAATACAATGAATTTCACCTCTTTTTACTTTTTAAAATGTGTCTCCTAGAAAATTAAAAATATGTAGCTCATACACTGCTTTAATAAATAGAAGCCGACCAAACGATTTATTTCTTAGTGTTGCAGTCAAGAGATTTCCCCTTATTTTTCCATCCAGGGTAGAACACATCACCAGATACATTGTTTTATCCAGAGTTGGTTTATTTCTGGAGGAAATAGTTAGAAACAGGATTCTTCCTCTGGTCCCCAGCTGTTTACAGTCATTTTCTTTTGCACCCACACAAGTTATTGCTTTCACTTTTGGTAGATTCATTTTTATTAAAAATATTAGCTAACCAATGACTTGTTAAAGACATACACCAGAAGGTTGCTTTTTTTTTTTTTTAAATAAAGCAATAAAATACAATGATCATGGGGAGTCAATACTGGACATCCAGCATTTAACCCACTGCATTTCCTTGCAGGGTGAACTAGCACCTGGGTGATGCCTGCATTCTGTCAGTCATGTCGCACGCTAATCCTGAAAAGCACATAATACCTCCTAAAATATCTCAAGGGGTTAGAAAGATCTTCTAAATATTTTTAAATCACTAAAGAATAAGAATTGCCTAAAATATGTTCCTTCCTGAAACCTGCTTCATTTTAGTTCTAAATATTCTTTTAGTCCTTGATATTGATTCTAAGGAAGAAGTCTTCATAAGTAAGAGTGTGCTTCTTTACTGGAATTATAGTGTATATATGCGTACACATATATAGTACATATATATGTGCATATGTGTGTGTATGTATATGTGTATGTATATGTATATGTATACTTACATATTTACATATAGTGCCCACTACCTCCAAGTGGAGTCGAAATCTGGCACTTATCTATTATCATTTTATTTGTGTGGTTCAGTAGCTATCAACCCTGTTTCTGTATTGGAATCAACTGGGGAAATTTTGAAAAACCCAAATGTTCAAACCTTGCCCCTAGAAATTCTGATTTAGTGAATATGAAGTCTCCCTCAGCCCAATGAGAAAATTGGACGCACAACTGAGGTTGAGAACTATTCGTGACGACAGTGAAACTAGTGTTTTAGGCTCCCTAAACTTACTTCTTTTTTTAATAAATATTTATTTATTTTTGAGAGCATGGGAGAGGCAGAGAGAGAAGGAGACACAGAATCCGAGCAGGCTCCAGGCTGTCAGCACAGAGCCTGATGCGGGGCTTGAACTCAAGACACACAAGTTCATAACCTGAGCCGAAGTCAATGCTTAACTGACTGAGCCATCCAGGCGCCCCTCCCTAAACTAACTTTTAAAAAAGAAACTAGTTTGCACCCAGATCTCTCTTCTGTCCTCTGTGCCTGCAAGGATACTAAGCACCTCTGCTCAAATTTCTTACCAAAATCTCTTTGGCTTAGATGCTTTCCCTCAACCAAACGCCTACTAGGGTTTTTATAAGCATCACTCATTAGTCTGATGTTTATGTATGGTGGGTGTATATGTGCATGAGTGTGTCCCAACTGGACTATAACTCTTTAAGGAGAAGGATAACATCTTTATGTTTACCACACCCCATTTTAGGCAAATGCACATCACACACCGGGTACTTAGTTTAAAAAAAAAAAAAAGATGTTTCAAAAGTACCTACAATGATCCCCAACTTACAGTGGTTTGACTTACAATTTTTCAACTTCTTGATGGTGTGAATCAGTGGAAGCCATACTTTGAATTTTGACTTTTGATCTCTTCCCACTAGCAGTATTTGATAAGATACTCTCTCACGATACTGGCGGCAGCAGCAAGCTGCAGCTCCCCGTCAGCCACATGATCACAAGGGTAGACAACCAATATACTTACAACTGTTCTGTTTTCCACTGTCAGTACAGTATTCGGTAAATTGCGTAAGATATTCAACACCTTCTTATAAAATAGGCTCTGTATTAGATGATTTTGCCCAACTGTAGGCTAATGTAAGTGTTCTGAACACATTTAAGGTAGGCTAGGCTATGCTGTGATGTTCAGTAGGTTATATGTATTAAATGCATTTTTGACTTACAGTATTTCCCACCTATGATGGTTTTATTGGGACATAACCCCACTGTAAATAGAGCAAGGTCCGTAAGTAAGATCATGATGTGCTCTTAAGAACATCACAAAACAAATCAAATCCCTCCCCTAATAACAGCCCTTTAACTGAAGATAATTGTAGCAGTTATGGATCTCAGTCCATACACTCAAGTTTGCAAGAAACATAATCTTCTAATATTACCCACACTCAGGATTTTCTCCCCACTCACCCATTCCTTCACCTCAGACTACTAGAATCCATCACCTTGAAAGCAGTCCCGAAGGAAATGATACATTATGAACTTTCCTGCCAGAAAAAAAGAAAAAAAGCACCATCTCAGAATGTTTACGAATTACGTAAGTTTTCCTGAAATGCCATGTGTTTGAATTATCTATCATACCATTAAATTAAATATGGCTAAAATGTTTTTGGGACTTTATGTATTATAAGTTTTATTGTAGGTATTTCATACTTATTATAGCTGAGTTTTCTGATCATAGTGATGTCAAAGTATTATTTAGAGGAACAAACCTACCATCCATGTTGTTGTTGATGGGCAGGTTTAAAAAATTAAGAAATTTTTTTTTTTTCTGAGAGACCTCTTCCTCCAGGCTATTTTCTGGCCCACAACCCAATAAAACTCTGTATTACTGACTTTCTGTTGGGATAAAATTTTAAAATAACTTTTGACCCATCCTATTAGGCCAGCGCTTCTTAAATTCTCTTCAGTGAAATACCAGCAAGGGAAGAAGACAGAGAATGCAGTATATAGCTGGATGTAGCCCCAAACTAAAATTTTGTTGCTGATTAGGATTAAATCTTAATGAAATTCTTCACCTCATTTCATTATACACCATTGCTTTAAATAGTAAAAAATGTTTCACTTCCCTGAATCTTTCAGTAAATTGATGCCATAGAAAAATATGTTTACTTTGTGGCTTTGAATAAATTGGCGATACACCTAAGAATAACCCTTAACTCCAGCTGGGAAGAAGAGGAAGCTTGGAGGAAAGGAAGGAGAAGCAGGCTCCACGTGAGAGCCTTGCATGGCAAAAAAAGTTTCAGTTTGGAAACCCAGTGTTTGTTTGCTATGTTCATAATGTACCTTAACCCTTACTCCCTTAGATCCTGTTCCCCGTTGTTTGCAAGCAGGACTTACCTTCTATAGGGCCATTAGAGCTTGAAGGTGCATTCCCGTCTGACTCATGATTCTCTTTCCAGATAGTACAAATGCCCTGCTTTTCCAGCTAATATTGAGCACTTATTATGTACCTGGTTTCGTTTTAAATTCTTTATATTTGTCAAGTCTTTTAATCTTCCCAACAAGCCTTTGATGAGGCTATTATTATACCCAATATACAGAAAAGAAAATTGAGATATAATTCCTTCAAGGTCACCCAGCTAGTGGATAACTGGTAGGGGACATTCTTAACCGCTGCAATATTGTGCTTTAAATGACAACATTTAAACTGTGTGTAAAATTAAAACACATAAAGGATTGATAATGTTGGATGTGTTATAAAGAGAAAGGGTTTTAAAGTAAACTTTTTATTCATATTGAATATTGAAACGTGCATAAATCATGTTCAAAAGTAACTATCACCCACATAGAGAAACAGAACACAACTAGAGGCCCTCCCATCACCTCTTATGCTCTAAGTTTCAAAGTTCAAAATAATCATTCACTTAGTGTTGTACAAGCTGAACTCTATATCTATTTAAGACCCTAATTAAATTCATTTCCATAGTAATATACTCTTTCTAGAGTAGTGATCCTCAAAATTTGGTCCCCAGACAAGCAACCTAGCATCATCTGGGAACTTGTTATACTTGCAAATTCAAGGACCTCCATCCAGACCTACAGAACAGAAACTCTGGGCGTGAAGCTCAGCAATTACGTTTTAACAAGCCCCCGAGCTGACTGTGATGCACGCTAAGGTTGCAGAGGCTTGGATGTAAGTCCGTTGTAATGGTTTTGGTTGGTGATCACGTATTGTGTTAAGTGAATACTACCGCCTAAAGCGTTAGGCGTGGATAACGGTGACAAGTTCTAATCACCTACCTTTTTGAAGTACACTGCGGGTAAAATGTTTTCTATTTTAACTAACCGTGTTGCTGTTGCCGTCAATGTTGCATTTTATCAGGAGTATAAAGCAGGCTCCTCACCTCCTAACCTCACTAGTCGCCCAGTCCGTAGGAGTCCAGTTTACCAACAAAGCCCGGCTGCAGCGTGGCGGGGAATTCAACATCCTGAAGCGGGAGCAGGCCTCGGCTAATCAAATGCAAGGCTTAAGTCGCTCGCCCACCCTGGCGGTGTGATTGGTGGTTTCCCGCCGGCGGAAGAGACCTTTCGAGGCACCGCCCAGGGCCCTCCCGCACTAGCCAATCGTCGCTCGGCGCCTAGGGCGGGGGCGGACTCGCGCGAGTGATTTAACATGGCGGAAAATGGTGTCTTGGCGGCTCCGAGCCCGCGGGGGCGTGCGGATGGGGAGGACGCGGAGCCCCCGGAAGAGCGAATGGCAGAAACGCCGAGAGATGATCAGGAGCAGTTTGAGTGCCAGGAACTGCTGGAATGTCAGGTGCAGGTGGGGGTCCCGGAGGAAGAGGAAGACCCGGGCCTAGTGGCCGAGGCCGAGGCGGTCGCTGCTGGCTGGATGCTTGATTTCCTCTGCCTCTCTCTTTGCCGGGCCTTCCGCGACGGCCGCTCTGAGGACTTCCACCGGACCCGCGACAGCGCAGAGGGTGAGTGCTGGGCGCGCCTGGTTCGGGGCTGCGCTGAGGCCGGGGGCGACGACGCGGAGCGGGGCGGGAACCTCTGTGAGCTGTCAAAGCCCAGTTTGCAGCGCAGTACCCCTTGGGGGGGGGGGGTCGGGGGACCCGGGCTGCTGCGGCGCAAGACCCGAGGCTCTGAGTTGAAGTTGGTTCGAATCCCGCACCCGCCTGTTTGCAGCTTCTCAGTTTTTCTCAGATTCTGTTTTTCTCTTCAGTAAAGAGAGAATTAGAATTAGACCGCCATTTAGAATTGATGCAGGATCCAACGAGTTAAAATGTATAAAATTGCCCAGCGTCTCAAGTCCTTTTTCTCCTTTGGCGCTTGTATTTGTTGTTTTTATCGACTCAGGTATTCCTGTGATGGCATTTATTAAGCGGTCACAGTGGCCTCCAAGTGACCCAGGCATCAGTGTTTTCTATTAATTTGTGAGCTTTTTATTTTTTTTTAATTTTTTTTTTAACGTTTATTTATTTTTGAGACAGAGAGAGACAGAGCATGAACAGGGGAGGGGCAGAGAGAGAGGGAGACACAGAATCTGAAACAGGCTCCAGGCTCTGAGCTGTCAGCACAGAGCCCGACGCGGGGCTCGAACTAACGGACCGTGAGATCATGACCTGAGCCGAAGTCGGACGCTTAACCGACCGAGCCACCCAGGTGCCCCTATTTGTGAGCTTTTTAAATCTCATTTGGCTTGGTTGCCTGCAGAATAAAAGTAACTGTCAATGAAATTTACTGCCTGCACAACACAGTCTGTAAGCGATGGACAAAAACAGATTCAGAGAAGACTGGCTTTTTCAATGAGAACAGAAAGATACGCTGGTATTTAATATAAAATTAAACACTTCAGAAAACAGTATCGACACATTTCATCTTCATGGTCATCCCGTAAATTAGGCAGGTAATCTTAGTTTATAGAGGAGTGGACTAGTCAAGCAGTCTAAAGTGTTGATAGGTTAAAAGGAATGTTCCACACCTGTGCCTTATCTTCCGCTCCAAGAACCTTTCCATATACTGACTGTGTCAGATGGCACTAGAGCCATGGTTAATTACCATTAATTAGAAAGTTAAATCCTGAAATGAAGCCAGTTCGTTATACTTAAAATTATTTAAAAAGTCCACTTTGGGGAGAAAGGTAGGATTATCTGTGTATTAATGAATTTGAGTTGGAAACATTAGTATCAGTTCCTGTTTGGCTCAATACAGGCATAAATGGCGTTAAGAAACATCATTCATTGGGTAAATTTGCGGATCTAATTGGCTTTGTTAAACAATTTCATGAATTGGGCAGCATCCCACCCAGCCAAGCAGGGAGGAGGTTGGAGAAGTTGTACAAAATGGAAGATTTTTATAGGAAGGAGGGCAGGGCAAGAAAGTTATAAGCAAAAGAAAAGGATTATTCCAGTCTAGGTCCATTCCCTTTAGGAGGAACAGCAGGCGTCTTACGCAGATTACCTCATCTTTCTTTGGGGGATGGAGAAGGCCCATTTGGCAGACTTTTTGGCTCCAGTCACAAAATTCCTACCAACCGGTTTAGACTATTTGGGGAAGGTTGAAAGTGCAGCCAGATTTGGTGGTAAGCCCAGTTTGGGGACTTAGCCAGAGTGACACCATTTTGGGCCTGTGGTTTTCTTTTAACAATGATTACATATAGAAATGTTTATGCATATTTCTATACATGTCTAGACACAGGTTAGTTAGTATATATTCATTTACTTATTCTGTTAGACGAAAGGGCACAGAAGCAATGTAACCCTACGTAGTAACCTAGCACTGGAGGCTTGGTTTCTAATACCATTCCTTAATAAAGGGAACCAGCGCTCTTTGGAGAAATGGCCTGAATCTGACCCTGGGACAGGAGATAGGACAGATGAACCTGGAGCATCTTGTGCCAGAAAGTAAGGAAGTGCTAACAGCAAACCCCCAGACAAAAAGAACTTTTGGGGGTACAAAGGGAACAGGAGCCAGCTGTAAGAGCTCCCAATGGCCAGAGCAACTCGAGCAAGAAAATAGTTTGAATTCTAACCCGAAGGTAAAATAATTATCTGTGAGCCCATACTGATGTAAATAAATGATGGAATAAATAAGGAGATGAGATAAGAAACAAATCTCCTGCAGAAGAATTCCAAGTAATTTATGAAGCTACTATGTCGTCAAGGAGGTGAAACCTAACACCCCACTCCTTAAGTGTGGGCTGTGCAGAGTGACTTTATTCTGAGAAGTACAGTATGGCATTGGGGGAAGGATAACTTTACAGTAGAGAAGCCTAACAAAGATTAATTCACACCTAGGTCATCAAGGTCAACAGGAACGGTGACAGTTTGGCATTATATATACTTTATATGATGTATTGAATATGGAACTTTACCTCTTTGATCTTCCTCCCAAAACTTCTTAACTCCAATCAAATTGTGAGAAAAACATCAGACAAAGCCCACTACAAAATATCTCAAAACTGCCAAGGTAATCAAAACCAAGGAAAATCTGAGAAACTGTGATGATGACTAAATGTAATGTGTCCTGGGTGATATCAGCAGAAAAAAAAGGACATAAGTAAAAACTGAGGTAGTCAGAAAAGACCATGGACTTTAGTTAATGATGTATTAATATTGATTTATTAATGTAACCTGTACCATACATATACAAGATGTTATTAATAGGGGAAAGTGGGGGGAGGGTATATAGGACTTCTGTCTTCACAATAATTCTATAAATTGAAAACCTTTCTAAAAATTAAAGACTTCTTTTGAGGTTCTAGGTCAAGACCCGAGGAATAATCTAGGCCACCTCTATTATTTTTAGGATCAGGGCACAGAAAGCCAGAGAGAGTAAACTATTTTTTAAAGTTGCACTGCTAGTCAGTGACCTATAAATTGTGAACATAGTGTTGTCTCTGTATTTCCATTTTGACTGAAAGGACTTCCTTTTATCTTTTATAGAATTTCATTTACTTTTCAAAACTTTTCAAAAACACACAACTCTTGATGCTTTCTAGAAAATTCTTAGCTCTTTCATTCTGACTCACAATTATTCTCACACCTCACTTAACTTAGGCCGTTTCCAGACTAGGAAGCAGTTTAAGATAATGATTAAGAGCATGGGCTCCGGGGGGACACCTGCGTGGCACAGTCCATTAAGCATCTGACTCTTGATTTTTTTTCTGCTCAGGTGAGGATCTCAGGGGTCAGGTCATGGGATATAGTCCGGTCTCTGGCTGACGCTGACAGCAGAGCCTGCTTGGGATTCTCTCTCTTCCTCTCTCTGCCCCTCCCCTGCTCACTCTCTATCTCAAAATAAATAAATAAACTTAAGAAAGAAAGAAAAAAAGAGCATGGGCTCCAGAATAAATTGTCTGAGTTTGATTCCTGGCTCTGCTACTTTATAGCTGTTAGACCTGAAGCAAGTTACTTACCTCTTGGTAGGTCAATTTTCTCATCTTTTTATTTGGGGTGGGGGGCAGAGAGACAGTGAGAGAGCCCAAGGAGGGATTCTCCTGTCTGTCAACACAGAGTCTGATGCGGACTCGAACTCAGGAACCATGAGATCATGACCTGAGGCAAAATCAAGAGTCAGACACTTAACCGACTGAGCCACCTAGGCGCCCTCAGTTTCCTCGTCTGTAAAGTGCTGATAATAGTATCTACTTAAGAGAGTTGTTGAGAGAAACACATGAACTGATCGATACAAAGCAAGGTTTCTCGACGGCCTCAATACAGTTGACACTGTGTGTTTGCACCACATGATTCTTTGTTCTGCATACACACGAGAGTGGAGGGGGGTGAAGGTGAGGGTTCTCCTGTGCTTTGTAGGACGTTTAGCAGCGTCCCAGACCTCAACTACTAGATGCTAGCAGCATTCCCCTTCTACTCGTGACTTTCAGAATTGTCTCTAGACACTGCTGAATGTCCCCTAAGGGACAAAATCACCCCCATTTGAAGACCACTGGTATAGAGTGCTTAGAGTAGTGCCTGGTGTTAGAAGTGCTTAAATACAGTGGCTATTGCAGCCAGTCAGTAGATCTCCCTAACGTGTTTCTGTCAGCAGTGTTTGGTTACAAGTGAGGAGAAAGCAAATAGCCAGGTTCAACCAGGGGAGGTTTTCATTGTTTTTATTTTGTTTTTTGGCTAGCAGGTACAAAGAACAGAAAGGCAGTGGTATTTGTAGGTACTGCATATGGACTAAATTGAATATGGAGGGAGGTGAGATAGAGGTCTGACTTTCTTCCCTAGCATAGAGTAGATTCTTTTGTTTTGCTCCTATACCATACTTAATCTTTGTGGCATTAAAATTTTGATGAATCACTTGCGTAACTTTTGGTTTCTGTCTTTAACATTGGCTAGCAGTAGCTGTTAAGTAAGTATTGAACTGTTTAAATTTTATATTAATTTTGTGCTCTCTCTGAATCTTGTTTAATTAAATTGTAGCTGGTTTTGGTCCAGATAATCTCTGGTATAGCTTAAGATTATGCTATTTTAGAATTGAGGAAATAAATACAAGTCAACGTATTTGTCTTTTATCTGCTTAGTAGCTGCAAGACCACTTTTTGGTTTTGCTAGTTGATTTAATCTTTATATACACCAACCAAGCCCTGGGTGAGGTGTAACTGTGGAACCTTCAGGTCTTACTTTAAACATAATTTCCTCAGAAAAGCTTTCCTATCTCCTTCCTCCAACTAGCTACTAAAACACATTCTAAGCTTTCTTTGTTATATGCATCCATAGCATTCTGTACTTGTCTTTTTCAGTTTTCTCCACGTTTTTACTTAAATTGTTCAATCATTTGTCTTTCATTGCTACATAGTAATAAATTCACTGAGATCCAGGATTATGGTTTACTCCAGCATCATACTCAATGCCTAGCATAACATCTGCGTGGGCATTCAAATATTTGGAAGACTAACATTAATACATTTTTTTTATACATCTGCAGTTTTATTTCTTCTTTGGGGTTAGGGTTGAGGAGAAACAGGTTTTGGCTGAGAAATAAACTTTTTTGCTGAAATTGTACCCTGAAAGTTTTAAATAAGTAGCAGAAGAAAGGGAAGATAGGTAGTTGGTAAACTGAGGCCTAAAGTTGCTGCCCCCTTTCCGTGTCTGCCCCTATGACTTCTTGTCCCAAACCAAATTACAATAAAGGAAGTATTCTGCTCTTTATTTTGCTCCGGTAATGATCTAGACTGGAGACCAAGAGGGGATTGCCACCACAAGTTCGTTTATACTATGGTCTGTGTCTGAGACACGATCCCTAAAACATCTATCAAAGAGTAAAAGGTAGCAATGTGGACTTGATTTGTTTCCAGAGCTTTTCTGCCCAGCTGTCACTGACGAACACAGCGAACACCAAGGGCACGTCTCTGACAGCCCCTTCGAATTTCTGGAATAAGTATTGTTCTACTGGAGCTGAGCGACAGCTTTGGAACATTCCTCTTAAATGAGCTGCATGTGATTTTCTCCACATACCCTGTGAAAGCACACTCAGGTGGTTTTAGTCTGGAATTCGCACACGGAGCACATTCTCCCGCCATCGCAGGGTCCTCCACCAGCCCGCAGGGCAAGCCTGAGGTGCTCCCTGCCATCTCTGCATGCACAGGGGCCACTGCTTGCAGAGCGTTGAGGTGAGAGCGCAGAACCGCCAGCAGAGGGGGCTCCCCGCGCCTGTAAGCCTGGGGTGCTGGGCTGCGCACCTTTCGGGACAGGGGGACCAGCTTGACTGGCCTCGTGCCTCAGTGGAGCACTCACACTGCAGCCCTCCAGGAGCTCCAAGGTCAGGGCTGCGGAGTGCCAGAGCTGCCAGCTGCCCCGGCAGAGGCTTTATCAGGACGTTCCCATGGCCATGGCGAGAAAGCCAACACGCTCTTGTTGTACCAGGCTGTGCGCTCACTTCTTTGGACCCACAAGGCTTTCTGGAAAGGCCACAGGGCCTCGGGTGCAGCAGGTGGCCACACCTAGGGCCGTCTCCTCGCTGCCAGCTTGCCCCAATAAATAGGTTTTTTAAATCTCTGTAAGTTTAACAGACTCCCTTAACTGAAACCTTGACCAAAATAATATAAAATATTTCCTATAATATTAGGTAGGAGTTTTAAGGTATAAAATAAACTTCCAGCTAATGATTAGACACATTTTACAGTTTGAGTCTAAATCTCCCTTTTTATTAGTATAGAATGCTACCTGTGAAAGTACTTTTAAGTATTTATTATTCTGCATGTGAAAATCTGTTTTTATTTTACAAGAAAAGTGCTCATTGCTGTTTTTCTCATTTTTAAAAAAAATTGCCTATAAATAAAAGCATATAGCTCTCGGTTTATGATTTTTGCATGTTTATAACCTATTACTCAACCAACCACACAGAGGCACTGCTGGGTCAAGTTTGGCTTTTTTTTTTTAATATTTTAATAAAATTCACATCTTTTCTTTTTCAGCTATTATTCATGGGCTGTCCAGTCTAACCGCTTATCAGTTGAGAACTATATTCATATGTCAGTTTTTGACAAGAGTTGCAGCAGGAAAAACCCTTGGTAAATATGTGTTTTTATCTTATTTTTGAAATGTTTTAATCTATGTCTAAAGGTAAAACAATGAGAGGAAACACATGGAAGCTGTTAGTTGTTTTTGAGAGTTTGCACTATGTATTTGGCATGTACATCTATACAAGCATTTTTAAAGGAAAAGAAATATAGTTCTCATCTCCTTAGAGCGCTGGTTGTCAAACTTAGCTTGCTTCAGAATTATTAGAACACTTGTTAAAAAACAGAATGCTGAGTCCCCTTCCCTACCATGAATTCCTGATGCAATAGGATGGATGGGAGGGGCCCTGGAGTTTATATTTCTAATAAGTTCCCAGGTGATTCTGACACATGGGGAGCCACGCTTCATGGACTCTCTTGGAGATTTACTTTAAATTTGACTATGGTAACTTTGTGGTGACTCTTCCATACACATTGTTTTTTACTCACAACTATGATAATTGAAACCTTTTATTTGAACTTGATTTCAGTACTTATTTAGATAGGTGAATATGATTTATAGCTATAAAAGCTCTCTCCTTTATCTCTACAGGTAATTTTAGATTGTAATGGGCAAGCCTGCTTCAGTTTATTAGTAATGGGTGATATTTACAACATGGTCACTTAAGGGACCTTTTGCTACAAATAATTACATATTTATATTGGTGTTTACAATTTACACAAATGCTTTCCCAACAGTGCTAAGTGGTAGGCAGTACTTAACATGAAACTGTTTACTTATAATCCTGTTGTAGTATGGAAAAATCCCAGTGCATTAGTACCACTCTCGTGACGTTCACTGTCCAGCTCTGGCTCATACAGTATGCTGCGTGTTGGGGGTAAGACTAGGGCTGCAATTAATGCCATGACCATAAGTGACTAGGACTAGAAGCAGAGTAGATATAGGGAGACAGAACTATAGGTAGTCTGGGCCTGTAGCTAAAGAAGAAAAGCATCTGGATGTGGACACAATCAGAGAATTCCTGACCATGCGGACAATAAGTTAACATGGTTGTTAACAGTTGTTTTGTAAATTAAATATGACAAAATATTCTAAAGTGCCCAACTGTGTTTCACATGTTAGCAGTTGTTCAGTGGATCTTAACTTTCTCCCGGACGGCCCTTCCTCTAGCCTCTCCTTTCTTTCTGGAAAGAAATGCAGAATGTGTGTGTGGCGCCATGGTTTAATCTTGAAACTCACCAGGATCCCCCTTTGGGTATATCTTAGACATGATAGGCCCATGTCAATTATCAACAATCAATGTATTTCACCATAATGGACTCAAGTGAGGCAGCAATTAAAATTTTAATTTATATGGTAGACTTTCAGCTATATATATAATTCTTCCTTTTTTTTTTTAAAGTGGTTGCTCAACAGCAGCACTGCCTATTAGAAATGTGAGCTATATATATAATTGAAAAGAAATAGATGGACTTAATTTTGGCAATATCTTATTTAACCCAATATTTCTAAAATACATAAACATATAATCAACATAAAACATGTTAATGAGACATTTTACCCCTCTTTTTGCAGTAAGTCTTTGAAACCTTGGGTGTATTTTATACTTAAAGCACATTTCCATTTGGAACTAGCCATATTTTACCTGTTTAACAATTATGTATGACAGTGGCTACCATATTAGCTTTAGTCTCTGCCCCACATAGCTTTGAAATGTGGCAGATGTGTTGAAGGGCAAACGTTTTGTTTATGACAGGTTTCATTCTTTCATGGGACTTTATTTTTTAAGTTCTGTACAGCTCCGGGAGACTTCCCTACCTTTCTACCCCAGCTTTCCGAACTGCCCCAGAACTCAGCAAATGTCCTGAGGGGAAAACCAACCATGTGTTTTCAGTTCTTCTATCCAGTCCACCAAGCTAGCCCCAAGGAAACCGCCAGAAGCTTTCCTTGTTGCTATTACCCCAGTAAAATCTCCCTGCCTGGAATGCACTTACTGAATCTTCGCCTTATAAACAAATGAGGCCAGGGAAGAAAAGCTGCCCCTCATCACCTCCCCTCAAAAGGATTCTCTCCCTGGAGATGTAGTTCATCTAGTTCTCTCTGCTTCCACACTATCCCGTGCCTTTAGCAACATGCTTTTGCAATTTATCCCACTTTTTTCTAGCTGTAATAGGAATGTTGGCCTACCACATTCTGCCTGAAAGTGAAAGTCTACTCTAAAGTTTTTGAAATTAAGATTTAACAGTGATACATTTTTCCCCTACATCTCACATTTATGAGAAGGAAGGCAGATTAATGAGATGGGTTAGATAATGTCCGTCCAGAAACCTAATAGGAAATATAAATATTTAAGTGAGTTTTTATTTTTGTAAGTGTTTATTCTGAGAGAAAGAGAGCACTCACACAAGGGTTGGAGGGGCTGAAAGAGAGGGAGAGAGAATTCCAAGCAAGCTCTGCACTGTCAGCTGATGGGCTCACTCTCACGAATCATGAGATCATGACCCGAGCCAAAATCAAGAGTCGGACACTGGTGTGACTGAACTGCCTAGGCACCCCTGAAGTGAGTTTTTAAAAGAAAAAAAAATGTGAAATTAGAAGGATTAGGCAATCTGCCTTTGCATTTTCATCTTTCATGCTTTCCAGCATGTACTCTAGCCTTACCAAGCATCTTGTTATTCCTGAAACACACCTTTTTTGAGACAAAGTAAGTGGTGTTTAAGTGTTCTGGAGTCTGCTTCTACTACTTGTTAGCTGTGTCACCTCTCCAAGTCTCAGGTCCTACTTTATAAAAGACAAAGTTGATAACGTTGTATACCCTTTTAAAGAAATTGTGTGGATAAAGGAGCTACTGCATGTTAACCACTTAGCATAGTGCCTAACATGTAATAGGACGTTAATATGTGTTGACTATGAGTATGAATATCTTTTGTACTCCTCTGCCTTTTGTTCTGCTGCTGCCTTCCTGAAATGTTCTCCTTCCCATCCTTATCCTCTTCACTTGGTTATCTCCTATTTATCCTCAGTGTCCCAGTTTGGATTGTTTCTCTTCCATGAAGGATTCTCTTCTAGTATCCTTTCGTAGAGTTGATATTCTATTCCTCATATACACTAGACCCTCCTAGAGGGTTTTTGGGAAATACAGATGCATGGGCTCTACCTTGTACTAATTAAATCAATCTCTAAAGGATGGGTCTAGGTTATTTGCATTTTATTTTGTATATTTACTTTGAGAGAGAGAGACACCACACAGGGGTGGGGCAGAGAGAGAATCTCAAGCAGGTTCCACGCTCAATGCGGAGCCTGACTTGGGGCTTGATCTCACGTCCTGACCGTGAGATCATGACCTGAGCCAAAATCAAGAGTCGGACTCTGTAGAGGCATCCCTGTAGTTTTTTAAAGCTACTCTGATGATTCTGAGGTATAGCTAGAGCTGAGAAGTGCTGGCATAATACATAATTCTAATAAAGTACCACTCACATCAGTTTGTCTTTCTTCATAGCTAGCAGTCGGGTTTCATAAGGGCAGGAACCATTTCTTCTTCCTGGTCGTATCCTAAGTACCTGGCACAGGGCCAGGAATATAAAAAGACTTACTCTACAAATTAATAAATTTTTATGTTTAAAATGTTGGAGGGGTGCCTGGGTGGCTCAGTCAGTTAAGCGTCAAACTCTTGATTTCGGCCCAAGTCATGATCTCACAGTTTGTGGGATTGAGCCCCACATCAGGCTCTGTGCTGACAATGCAGAGCCTGCTTGGGATTGATTCTCTGTCTTTCTCTCTCTCTCTCAAAATAAGTAAACATTAAGTAAATCATCAAAATGTTGAAGACACAATTAGAAGACAACAGGAAATAAAGTAGAAATCGTTGAAACTCCTGACATTTAAATTGCATGCTCCTTCAGATTTTTCAAAGGAAGAAAAGGAAATTAACTTGAATCAAATCACTTGCCTAAACTGTTGTGTACAGGAATACTGCCTAGCACAGAGTATATACTCCGTAAACATTTAAAGAACTGAATTCATTAAAAATTGACCAAAGTAAGGTTCTATTTAGCTTCCTTAATTACTTATTTTTGTTCTGGTTTTAAAAGATGCACAGTTTGAAAGTGATGAACGAATTACACCCTTGGAATCCGCCCTGATGATTTGGGCCTCAATTGAAAACGAACATGACAAACTTCATGAAGAAATACAGAATTTAATTAAAATTCAGGTATGAGTATTACATTATTATTATTATTATTATTATTATTATTATTATTATAGAATCTAAGCACACAACATCTAGAGCAATTAAGAGCTACTTAATAGAAGTTGGGCGGTAAACCCAAAGTAAAATTTAATATACTTACTCTCTTCAGAAATTTGACCTCTGGTTTATATTCTTTGACACAAGCTCTGAGAGTTGGGACTTAATGTTTGCTACCTAAGTATGTATATATATATTGCCCCCACTTGAGAAAATACACTGCATCAGTTTAAAGATCACAAAGCAACTTTCAAAAATCAGTAGTTTGTACTGTCTCAATTTCTATTAAAAATTACAAATATGAAAAACAGAATATTTGGTAAGAAATTCATAGGTTTTTGTGAATAAGGGAATGTAAAATTTTAACTGTGTAGAGGGAGTTTTAGGAGTAACCTATTAAAGAGTGAGAGCCAAAAAAGTCATTCAAAGATACAGTAGCAGGGAAAATATGTTTTGCTACCGGGCAAAGCAAATACTAAGGATTGTTCTAGTTAAATAAATTTTTCCTCAGTTTTAGAAAATTATTTTATGGTTGGGTAGGAGAAAAAACTCCAGATGAAAGCCCACCTTCCCAAAAATGAATTATTGTTAGTGTGGTGATTGCCAAGTGGAATTAAGACCAGAAGAGAACAGGCAAAAATATGACTGCTACTTTTAAGAATTTCAGCCTGGGATGAAGAGCTTTGTCATGTTATCCCAGTTTTTGGAGGGGATTCTAGAGGAAGCAGGCCATCATTAATATACTAAGGTAAAGTTGAGCTGGTTACCATAAATTTATAGCAAATATAATATATTGCTTGCTATTCGTCACGTACTATTCTAAGCACTTTTCACATAGAAGTCTAATCCTTACACTGTTTTACATACAAGGAAACTGAGGCACATGAGGTTAAATAGCTTGCCAAAGTTTACAAAACTATCCAGATGGTAATAGTAGTCCCATATCTTACCATAAAATATCAGAAAGGCCAGTTTATAAAATGATTATTCAGAAGCATCTGGTTTCCTAGGTTTCTATTAGAGATTTTTAAGGATCCTAACTAATTTTACACATCCTAATCATCAGAAACACCATCCACCTCCTCTCTCATTTCCCTTTTGCTCGTATTAATATTTAGGTGGGCCCTAAATGTACATAATGTAGCTCCTAATTTATTTATGTCTGCTTTTTTTGGTTATTTTATTTTAGAGCGTGTGAGTGGGGGAGAGGGGCTGAGGGAGAAAGAGAGAGAAGCTTAAGTAGGCTCCATGCTCAGTGCAAAGCCCAGCGTGGGGCTCGAGCCCACAACGCTGGGATCATGACCTGAGCCAAAATCAAGAATCAGATGCTCAACCAACTGAGCCACCCAGGCACCCCTTAATGTCTGCTTTTAATTGGCCTAAATTCGAAAGAGGTAGAATGCTGGGCATTTACTAATAGAGATACAAGGGGCCAATGAAAAATTGTTACATCCTTTTCAAACCACAGTTACTTCATCTTTGAAAAGGTATTTTAAATCATTTATCACATTTTTTAGTGAAGTCGTTTACATTTAACAGGACTTATTTCAATATTAAACCACAATTATACGTTTTTAAAAAGCAGCCTAAGGTATGTATTTGTCATCCTATCTTTTAGGCGATAGCTGTTTGTATGGAAAATGGCAATTTTAAAGAAGCAGAAGAAGTCTTTGAAAGAATATTTGATGACCCAAATTCTTATGAGGTAGTTGGTCAAACTAGAACTATAATTTTCTTTTCTTTTCTTTTTTTTAAAGTTTATTTATTTTGAGAGTGTGTGTGCATGAGCCAGGGAGAGGCAGAGAGTGAGGGAGAGAGAGAATCCCAAGCAGGCTCCATTCTCAGTGCAAAGCCCAACACAGGGCTCCAACGGACTGTGAGACCCATCACCTGAGCCAAAACCAAGAATCAGACGCTTAGCCAACTGAGCCACCCAGGCGCCCTACAATCAGAATTTTAGAACTGTCTGTATGGAGTGAGGTAGATTCAAAGAACACTGGAGGAAGAAGGGGATGCTTTCTCTTTTAAACTGGATAGAACAGTGCTGTCCAAGGGAAAAATAATGCAAGTCACATTCGTGTTTTAGTAGCCACATTAAAAAAAGTCAAAAGAAATGACTGAAACAAATTTTAATATTTCATTTTACCCAGTATATCCCAAAGCATCATTTTCAGCATTTAATCAACATAAAAAAGTATCGATGGGATATTTTACACTCTCCTTTTTGTACTGAGTCTTTGAAATCTGATGTGTATTTTATACTTATGTCTAAATTCAGGTCTCACATTTCAAAGGCCCAGTAGCTACATTTGGCTGATGGCTACCATATTGGGTAGCAGAGGTATAGGAAACATAATTATTTTTTAGAAGTCTCTTATGTGATCATTAGTAGTTTTTGTGTGTATGTATAATGTAATGTTAAGGTCAGTAGAACTTGTTTTTCAGTATTACAGTGTTGGAATAAATTAAGTTTATTTAAAGAAATAAAAGATAATTATATATTTTTTTTGAAAAAATTTTTAATGTTTATTTATTTTAGAGAGAGAAAGAGAGAGTGAGCGCGCGAGTCGGGGAGGGGCAGAGAGAGCGGGAGATACAGAATCCGATGCAGGCTCCAGGCTGTCAGCACAGAGCCCGATGCCGGGCTCGAACTCATGAACCGCGAGATCATGACCTGAGCTGAAGTTAGACACTTAAGTGACTGAGCCACCCAGGCACCCCGTTTTTTTACATATTTTTTTAGTGAACTTTTTATTGAACAGTAGTATACCTTTAGTAGCATACGTATACCATCAATGTATAAACAGGTGTCTTTTCACAAAAGAAACATGCTTGTGTGATGAGCCCCTATACCAAGGAAAAGAACATCACCAGCACCCCTCCAGTCACTGTCTTACCTTCTCAAGGATAACCACTACCCTGACTTGTAACATCCAAGATTAGTTTTACATGTTTCCAAACTTTATATATTACAGTCATATAGCAAGTTTATATAAGATTGATCCATGGTGTTGCTTCTAACAATATTTCATTTATTTCCATTGTTCCATTGTTGGAATATGCAACTTACCCATTCTACTGTTGAGAAACATTTGAGTTATTTCCAGTTTTTGGCTGTTACATTCCTTTTATACGTCTTTTGTAGAATAAATGTATGTGTTTCTGTTGGGTATATACTTAAGAATGATTTGGTGGGTTATAAGGTATGCACATACTCAGTTTTAGTAGATAACTGCCAAATAGTTTTCCAAAGTGGTTATATCAGTTCCTTCGGTAGTGTGCAAGAGTTCCAGTTGCTTCACAGACCTTCTAAGTTGTTTTCCTTTTAGTATGCTGGCAAATATGTAGTACTATCACGTTGGGTTTTAGTTTCTCTGTCTCTCATGAATAGTGAAGTTGAGCACCTTTTCCTATGCTGGTATAGAGTAGAAGAGTGGTCACCTTAATCCACTTGAGGGACTGAGCTAGGTCAAGAGCAGGTTGTAGTTTTATTTAGACTTAGTTTTTCTCTAATGTGGCCCTGTTCCTAGGGTGTAACCCTCCAGAGATCTCAGCTGAAAGCCTGATATGTTTATTGAGTTTCCTGCCCCCACCTTTTTTGCCTTAGCCCTGTGAGGCTACTGAAAACTCCACTCTACTTCACAGAAGAGGAAACCTTCCTTACAACCAGGAAGCATAAGAGGAAGCACTTAATCTCACTATCATGAGTAATCAAGGCAATCCCAAGTAATATATTGAAATAGTATTTCCTATACCTCAGACTGGCAACAATTAAAATATCTTAGAATACCAACAGCTGGCCCAAAGAGTGGAGAAATGGTAAGGCTGCCATACCTTTCTCTCAGTGGTGTATGTAAATTAGTACTTAAACTTAGGAGAGCGTTTTAGTAAAATCTGTAAGTATGCATTCCAGCAATTCTACTTCTAGATAAATACCCTGGAGTAAATTTTTATTTTTACTGCACATTTTAAAAGCCATGAAGTTTTATTTAAAAACAAACAAACAAAAAACAGGCCCCACTAAGACAATTGGTCTGGAATAGAGCCTGAGAAGTAGAATTTTTTGAAAGCTCTCTAGCTTTAATTGTGCAACCAGCCTTTAAAGAACTGATGTCTAAGAAAAACTTGTAATGTGCGCAAGAAGACATGTAGAGAAATGTTTACCAGTGCTACAGTAATAGAAAATAGCCTCTAACTGCTTTCAAAAGGCTGCAAGAATGGATGAATAAATGGTATTTTTGATCAGTGGAATATTGTGCAGCAGTAAAAGTAGCTAATTCTATAAAAATATTATCAACATGAATAAGTGTCACAGAGCTGAGCAAAATATAGCAAGTTTCAGAAAATACACTATGCTAAACAGTACCATATATTTATGGGTGCATACATACATAGTGCAAGTTTAAAGGAATGCATGAATATGATAAATTCTATATTCAGGATAATGGTCACCTTGAGCAGAGGAGAAGCTGGAAGTGCAATCATTTTGGTAATAAACAAGAGCTTTAGTTGTACAGATGATGTTTTATTTCCATAAACTTGGCAGTGGACATTCAGGTTCATAATTTATTTTTTAATCTTTTTGTTATATGTGTGAAATACAATGTAGGTTTTTTTTTTTTTTAAGTAAGAAAAAATATATTGGTGGGCCATTTGAAACAGAATTTTTTAAAATCTCCTGTATCCCTGAGTTTATAACGTGACTTTTTTAAATTAATATGTGACAAAATTTGTAATATCTTATTTGTGATTTATGTATTAATATGTTTTTCCTGTTTTCTTTAGCCTTTAAAAAGGAAATTGCTTATGGTAATCTCTCAGAGAGATACATTCCACTCCATTTTTCAACACTTCAGCTACAACCACATGATGGAGAAAATTAAGAGTTATGTGAATTGTGTAATAAGTGAAAAATCATCAGCCTTTCTTATGAAGGTATGCGTATTTCAAAGAGACTCGAACAATAAGCTAAGGATAAATTGTTATAATAAAGGAGAATACTTGGAATAGAAATCCTTAAAAACTAATTGGAATTTTATTTAGTGATTTTGTAGAAGAATGCCAAAACGTTACAATTAGTGAATCTCAAGAGTTTATCAGTGATCTTCGCAGTATTTTTTAAATTTTTTAAAACAAGAGTTGGGCAAATTTTTCAAAATAAAAAGTTGGGAAAAATAGGTTAAAGAAAATTTTTGCATTTTTTTGTAAAAAGTAAAATTGGACTGAAGAAAGGCCTTTAAAAAATTTCTTTTGTAACATTTTATCCTCAGTGGAGCAATGAGTAAGGGGGTTTTGTCTTAAAATATCTGGAACTTTTATTTATTTTTTTTTTTAAGTAACCCTTTATCTTAATATTGCCTAGCAAGCATTTTATATATGAAATACATGTACAAGGAAAGACCTTCTCCATAAGGCTTAAAAACCAAGCAGGTAACTAATGCAGCTGCTACTGATATCATACTTCCTGGAGAAAAATACAGCGCAGTCCCTTTATTGACCTGTCAACAGATGCTTTGGTTATGACTGTCAAGGAATTAGAAGGCTTAATTTTAATGCTCTTTGTTCAAAATGGCTTCATGAATTCCTTCCTCTTTCACAACCCCATTTTTTAAGGCAGCAGCAAAAGTAGTGGAAAGTAAAAGAGCAAGAACAACTTCTCAAGAGAAACCTGATGGTAACAGTATTGAAATGGAAACTGAAGCTAATTTGGATGTAGGAAAAAGGTTTGTAAATTCATTAATATATTTTTTGTCTCATGGATACAATATCTTTATGTGAAAGTGTTGCTAGTGAGCCATTTTTAACAAAAATTATTATTATAGAGGGTATGTTTTACTGATTGTTAACATTTGGATATTTGAAGTACTGTATAGTTACTTCATGTTTTATGCACATTGTTATATGTGTTAAGCGGAAACAGTACAGTTTAAATGGTATGAGTAATACCATTTACCATTCTCAGGCAACGTGTGCTCTGGAACAGTGTTGAAGTTGGAAACTTGAATCATCTGTACCCCTTAGTTCTCAGATCCCACATGCCTTCATCATGTGACTCACTATCCTGAGGATTATTCTAGTATTTTAAGATACTGTTCCTACATCTTTAACCTTAAGCTAACCACTTCATCTGGTGCTCAACTGAAGAAATTGGGATTTGCTCCAACGCGGGAGGGAAATAGGCTATGTTAGTCCTACACATAGTAATCCCCCTTATCCATGGGAATGTGTTCTAAGACCCCCCAGTGGAGGCCTGAAACTACAGAAAGTACCAAACCCTAAATATGCTATGTTTTTGTCTATACATACATACCTATGATAAAGCTTAGTTTATAAATTAAATACAGTGAGACATGAACCACAATAATCTACTGGAACAGAAGTTATGTGAATGTGGTCTCAAAACATCTTCATGTACTGTACTTCCCCTTCTAGTGACGATGTGAGCTGATGAAATGCGTAGGTGATGAGGTGAAGTGAGGGGAATGACGCAGACACTGTGATGTAGTGTTCGGCTGATAAGATCCTCAGGAGGACGATCATCTGCTCCCAGATGCAATTGATCGGGGGTAACTGAAACTGTGCAAAGCGAAACTACAGATGAGGGGGACTACTGTATTGAGAGACAAGTTCAGTCTCCAAAATTATGTTTTAGAGATTTTCAAGGGTAATTTTTACCTTTTGTCTTGGCTTTAGGAGCTAACCTTATTGAAGAAGATACACTCTACCATGATAAAGTTCTTTTCTGTTAAACTTATGGTCCATTCCCTCTATTCTTCCACCCTTAACCCATGGCCAGATAGTCACGTGGTCTCCAGATGGATGTATTTTGCAACGGATGTAGTGTCTCTCGTTTGGGGGGGGGTGGGGGCTGGCCATCACTCGAATGCTGCAGGTTCCTCATCTTAACTACTTATTTAGAGATGGGGATCGGGGTTCAAGTTGGATAGACCTCAGGACTAAGCTTAGTTGTCTTATAGTTCCTGCTTGTCCCTACCTGTTAATGTGATCTGCTCCCTTACTGGTTCATCTCCCTAAAAACTCTATTAAAGTCTTATGATTTTCTAAGATCCATTTTAAGAAGTAGATCTTTTTTTTTTTTTTAATTTTTTAATGTTTATTTTAGAGAGCCCAAGAGAGTGAGCACAAGCAAGGGAGGGGCAGAGAGAGGGAGACAGAATCTGAAGCAAACTCCAGGCTCTGAGCTGTCAGCACAGAGCCTGATGTGGAGCTCAAACCCACAAACCATGAGATCGTGACCTGAGCCGAAGTCGGACGCTCAACCGACTGAGCCACCCAGGTGCCCCCTAGGTCTTTCATTTTTATTGGCTCATTTATTTTATTTTGTTTAGTATATCACAGTTTAGTGATAATACTGAGACCCAATACATTCCGGTGGCCTAGCCTTCTTGCTCAGGCTAGTGCTGCTTTAAAATAAAATTAAAACTTGCCATGATTCATGCAGGTGATGAATACATTTCCTCTCATATAGTACTATCCACTTATTTCAAATGTCCTCTTACACAAGACACAGTTTAATCATTGTGCGTAAACAGAACTCTTGATATTCTCATCTGTCTCTGTACCCTGACTCTCCTCATACATCCAGTTAACTCCCCAAGTGTTATGAATCCCATCTCCATGCTTCTTTAATATATTGTTTATCACTTGTGTCCTAGGTTATTACTTAGCTTTGTACCATACAAATCCATCCTTGACATGATTTCTAGAGTTAGCATCCCATAAAAATAAATCTGTTTAAATCACTTTCCAGCTTAATAATCTCTTTTGGCTTTCTGTTTTCTAGTTAGAATTTATTGCCATGGCTTACAAAGCCTTACATCCCCCCCACTTTCTGTTTTCTTCACATACAACCTTACCCTTAAGCGTTAACCTCTCCCTGCCCACATACATGGTACTTTCTAGCAACACAGAACTTAGTCCTGACCCTCAAATATGACAAGCTTTTTCATGCCTGGTCTCTTGCTTTAATTTTGAATTCCCTTCTTTGTGTTCTCTGCAAGGCATGCCCTTACTTGCCATTCAAGTTCTAGCTCAAAACATCACCTGATCTCTGGATCAGTTGTCACTTCTGTGCTCCCACAGCATTGAGTCATATCTCTGTAAAAGGACTTATCTTGGATAGTAACATACCTATTTACCTTTCTGTATTTCTCACCAGATTGAGGATCCTTTAAAGGTTCTTAGTTAGCCTTGTATCCTTGGTATGTAGTTCATTACGAGGCATACATTAGAACTTGCAATGCAGTAAACATGGGGAGCAAAACTAAAACTAGAGACAAAATAAAGATCAAGAACCAAGCAATTATCAAAACCATTCTAGAAGCAAATAGGATCAGGACAAGTAAAACATCAGATTTATCAATATGAGGACAAAAGTTAGCAGAACATAAGTGAACAAGGATAGAATCAAAAGTGTGATTGTGAAATCAGACAAAAGATGAAGCCTTCATGTTATCAATGGTAGATGCCAACTTTGCTCTGATAAAGCTTACAAACTATTTCAAGGCATTGAGAAGTACAGACATGAAACACTAACAGTACCTAGTTTGTTGTTAAAATTTATAGATAGACTTAAATGCTAAAGAAGTCGAGATGGGTAGCTTCAAGGAGGGGTGAGCATTGAGCAGGGCCTTGAAGGATAGTTAGGATTTTTACAGTTGGTTGAGGAGGAAGTGTCATTTTAGGAGAAAAGAACAGTTCCAGTTAAGACACAGAGGTATGTAAATGGTCATGCTTTTTTTGTGGAAGCTTAAGTTTAACTTCAGCAAAAGAGATGAATTTGTTAAAAAGTTCAGTTGGAGACTCGTGAGGAGGGCGAGAAATTATACTTGCATTCATGGAGATAAGGATCCATGGGAGAGTTTTTGAAAGTGACATGAATGCTGGAGTACATTAACTTTGCTTGACGTATGTTTGTGAAAGCTTGATTTAATATCTGGTCTCATATCTGGGCAGAAATTATCCATGTTGTAATGGACTATCTATATGTTCTAATGTTACCAAGGTTTCTTTTCAAAGATATTTTGTATAAATTGAAGTATGACTTGATTATATAGTATTATCCTTGTGAAACGTTTCTTTTGTTTATATTCTTACAAATTTTCTTTTAAAGTGTTACTACTGACAAAAAGTCTGCTGGAACTGAATCCTCAGAGGGTACAGTATCTTTATTGAGGTGAAGTAAATTGACATTTTTCTTCTCTGTCTTTAAAATCTTTGATTGAGGCACTTCTTGCAGACCTAAATATAACTGTCATATAAATGGTGTGATTTAGAGAATATTGCAGGTGCCTGCTTACCTCAGCAGATATTCAAGACCCTGACATGTCTTGAAATTCAAAACGATAGAGACCTGCCTCTGGGATCCTGGATTGTCACACATTGTTTCCACAAGGCCATTTTTGGTAGACACATATAGGGAGTGCTTGAACTTAAAGCAGATGTTTAACAAACTCTTATTCTGGCCCAGAAACAAGGATCTGTTGCTAGGGGGTTGATTACATTTCTGATGAATATCCCACATTCTGATTTTATGAAATTACTTGAAAAAGTGTGTTTAATCTACTAGAAATTTCGTAACAGACAATCTAACATATTCAGAGAGCAGAAAGTCTACATGAATGATTTCAGAGATGGAGCAGTTGGGATGCGAACACTGAAATAACATGATAAAAGCATCACTTGGGGGTAGAGAAAGATCTGTTAATGATAGGAAGTGCTTACAAGGATAGTGAATGATCCTGAAGAATGGTAGCAGGTGGTACACGTCAGTGGCATGAACTGCAAGGGCTAAGGTTTCTATGGAAGCAGGCATTCATTAGGAAATGAAAAGTATAGAGACCCATCTCTGGGACCCTGGGGTCACAGAAGGAAGAAGATTAAGCCTGCTCTACTTGAGCAGGCCTGCTCCCCAGCTTTGTTGCAGCCAGGAGGCTGGGCACCAAAAGGCTGCCTCCTAGCCCTTCAGGAGCCAGCCCAGTCTGGAGGGCCTTGGGGTACCAGAGCCCTCCCTAAGAGGGAGCTAGTTTTTAGACAATGGGGAGAGGTGGGGGAACTGGTGAAGAGATTGAAAACAGCATTCCAGAGAGCACGATAGAAAGTTCTGGAAGGGAGAGAAAGGATTAGCAGGTTGCGGGGTAAAAATAGAGATTTTAGGTGGTGATAAAATCATTTCCTAGGCTTAGATGAGCTACTTTTTTCATCTAAACTAGCTCCTTTATAAAACTGAAATAATAACAACTTTGCAGGGTTGTCAAAAAATTTTGCCACATTCTGTATTTCCAGCCTTCCTGTCAGAAAAGCTCTCTTTGGAAGCTATAAAGATAAGTGATACCTGCCATTATGTGTAAAGGAATTTTGGAATTTCTCTTTTGGGAAATAAACTTAAAAGGCATGGGAAAGAATGAAAGTTCATAGCTGATAGTCTGAGGTGTTTGTTTTTTTTTTTTCTTCATCTAATTAGAAGGCCAAAAGAATCTAGAGTTCTAAGTAGATGAGATGGAAGAAATAAGTGATGGGAAGAGAGGGAAGTAAAGACAACAAAAATCTTAAGAGGCCAAGGTTAAGATGGGGCACTCAGCAAGGAGAGCACCTAAGGAAAAAGGCCAAAGTAGAAGGTCCTAGAACAGAGGTTGAGACCAATCATCTACCCTTTTTATAGCTTTTCTATGCTTTTATGTTTAATTTAGGTCTCACAAGAATCTCTTTCTATCTAAATGGAAACACAGAAGCCGACAGCAAGATTTTAATAAGAAAGAGGAAAGAGTGGAAACTCTTCAAAGTGAGTACTCTTACTACAGTTTTTAGAAGTGGAGAATTGAGGTGTCCTTGAAAGTGATCCAGCCTTTGACCTTCCCACCACAGCACACAGACACATTTCAGAAAACTGAAACAGAGGATTAAATGTCATAACCTCATAGAGTTAATTTAAAAAGTTAGTGATTAATTTAGAAAGTTAACCATCCTGATTGCCTAGTTTAATTTTGCTATGCTGGTACACTGCTTTTCTACCTTAACTTTATTCAGGAACTTGAGGTAGTTACTTACCTGAAACGTATAGTTGTGATTATGGTAGTTATGTTCTATGAAGTCACCATGATTAGTGAATACTGAACCATTACAAGGGAATTACAAGACCAGATTCTTTTGAGCTTCTTGTCACCACCGTTTTGTTACCTGGTAAATATATAACCTTGTTCAGTGTGTTTATATGTTTCTGTTTAAAGACACCTTAATATATAATGTTAATGCATTAACCTTGAACTCACGGCCAGTAGCACCGTAATTCATGCCTGGATGAAGCTTACCTAACACACATATTTTTTTCTTTTGGAAACATTACAGTCTTCTTGCACTTAGGAACTCTAGACAGCACTTCCACAATGCTTTTGGGAGCCATTTTTAAACAGCAAAATTACCCAAAAACACAAAATGTAGCATTAAATAGAGTGTAAAAAAGACAATTATTTATAACAGAGCTAAAACATGAAAGAGCTTCACCTTGCTTAACCTCAGCTAGGAACGTACACTTCAGGGGAGTTAAATTTTTTGTTGTTCTGCAGTGACCACAAAAGCACTCTATGTATTGATTTTTGAGTTACAGGTAATTAGTAGGGAGGTGAATTCACAATTACAGAACCCAGGAATAACAAGGATTGACTGTAGAATCTAGCTGCCCTCTTCATTGCATTTAGAATTTATTCTCAAGGCATCTCTGGATTTAAAAAACAAGCAACAAGAATCAAAAAATCTTGAAAGCAGTCCATAATTATTTAAATTACAATTTGATTGTAAGTTTCTTCTTGGTATATGTTCATTCAGCAAATGTTTATTGAACCTACACTGTGTTCTGGGTACTCTATGAATGAATGCAAGGATATTTAAACTGTTGCTGCACAGTATTGTTTCCTGATCCATATAACACTAGTAGATGTGCCAGCTTGATGCCAGGGACAGAGTGGGGCTGCAGTAGGTGCTAAATGGATAAATTTATTCATAGCTGATGGCTGATGACAGGGCTGGTATTCATTGATATTTGTAAATTGCAGCTCTGAAATGTTTACATTCATAGATACTATTATCCTCCTCAGTTTAAAGATGGCAAAGTTAAACTCAAGGAAATATTTGCTTCATGTTGTTCCAAAATTGTTCTGCATCTATTGCTGCAAAATAGGAATCAATTATAAACTAAAATAATTTGGGATTCTGGACTTTTAATTTCATAATACAAAACTCAAAGAAATGGAAACATATACTTCTTTACATTCTAAATAGTTGATCAGTGGCTAAACTCTGAGAACTATAAATAAATAACCTCATTGCAGAGTGGTTTGGCAGTGACTGTGGATGTTGAGCCTGGAAGATCTTGTGAGTTTTTGTACATTTCTTGACTTTTTGTTACGTTAGTAATACATACATACACATTTTTTTTTTTTAACCTTTCAGTTTGATTAAAAGGCATGCAGTATCCTCTCTTCATAGTTAGAGGATATTAGTTTTGTTTGTGCTAAACAGTTTTTTTCAAAAATTTTTAAAACACCTTTTTAAAAAAATTTTTTTTTTCAGATTTGTAAAACTGCCATGTACTTGTAAAAAATCAAGTGATTCAGAAAACTTGAAAGAAAAAAAAATCCCCTAAATTTTTTCTGTGCAGAAAAAACCAGCATTCAGTGAGGTGATGATTAGTATTTGAGTTAAAAGCTTTCTGTATGTAAACTCATTTAATTCTCAGCAGTCTTACAAGTGCTTTTTTTTTTTTTTTATCATCCCCATTTTACAGGTCGGGAAGCTGATACAAAAAGAGATTAAGTAAATTGCACGTGGTCACAGAAACAGTGAACAGAAATAGAATTTGAAATTAGACATTCTTTTTTTTAAGTAAACTCTGTGCCCAATGTGGGGCTTGAACTCATGTTGCCAAGATCAAGAGTTTCATGTTCTTAACAACTGAGTCAGATGGGTGAAATTAGACATTCTGACTGAACAGCCCATACCTTTAATTGCTGGACTAGACTACTCCAATGGAAGAATAGATAGCCAAATAAAAATTTAGAAAAATGTGATCAAGTTACATGTTACTTTAAAATATATTTACATTTAGTTTCAGGGGCACCTGGGTGGCTCAGTTGGTTGAACATCCGACTTCGGTTCAGGTCGTGATCTCACAGTTCATGGGTTTGAGCCCCGCGTCAGGCTGTGTGCTGACAGCTCAGAGCCTGGAGCCTGCTTCGGGTTCTGTGTCTTCCTCTCTCTCTGCCCCTTCCCTGCTCACACTCTGTCAATCTCTCTCTGGAAAAATAAATAAACATTTAAAAAAATTTTTTTTAATTTATTTACATTTAGTTTCTAAAGAATGAAACTGAAAAATTCACTGACTTTATGTAAATACTTCATGTTTCATAAGAAGTATATCAGTAATCTATATGATTCCTCCAAAATGAAGGATAAAGAATATGAACTGCTTTGAGAGGTCGGGTCAGGTTGCCTCTGTAATCATAGATTTAAACCTTAGACTGTTGATTGATTTTTATTTAAAAAGGGTGAGATTAGCAAAAAAAGAAAAAAAAAAAAGATCTCACCCAGTTACCCAGTTTTTCTTAGTTTCATTTCATATGTTCAAGGTTTGTAGCATTCTTTTCTAGCCATAATTCCCAAAGTAGTTTAATCTGTATTTAAATTTATTGCTTACTACTGACCCTTTGACCATGGTGTCCCCATTCCTTAACTCTTGTTTGGCTATGGTTTTTTAATCTTTATTTATTTTTGAGGGAGAGAGAGAGACAGAGCGTGAGTGGGGGAAGAACAAAGAGAGAGGGAGACACAGAATCTGAAGCAGGCTCCAGGCTCTGAGTTGTCATCACAGAGCCCTATACAGGGCTTGGACCCACAAACTGTGAGATCATGACCTCACATGATCATGAGCTGAAGTCAGATGCTCAACCGGCCGAGCCACCCAGGCACCCCTTGGCTATGGTTTTTTAAAGATGGGTTTATAGGTGTTATAATTTCTAAAGATTTACGTCACTGAGAATGTCTGTTCTTTTTTCTTTTTGGGATGAGAAAGGGAATTTACTTGCTCATGATACTTCTGAGTTCAGATATACATCACCTTCAGGTGTGGCTGGATCCTGCTCCTCAAGCATTTTCATCAGACCTGCTTCCTCTGTGTCTCTCAGCTCTGCTTTGCTCTGTTGGCCTCCCCTCTAGGAGGACCTCTTTTTTTTTTTTTTTTTTTTTTTTAATTGAAATATAGTTGACACAGAATGTTACATTAGTTTCATGTATAGAGAAGAGTTATTATAACAACTCCATACATTATGCTATGCTCACCCTAGGGGTAGTTACCATCTGTCCCCATACAGTGTTAGTGCAATGCCATTGACATAGGGATCTATGCTATATCTTGAATCTGTAGTGTTTTTTGCTTAAAGGGAAATTTGGCTAAATGTAATATTCTTTGGAAATAGTTTTTTTTATAACTTTATGGATATCAATTCATTATTTTTTTACTTTGTGAGGGCTGCTGTGGACAAGTCTGATGCCAACCTGACTTTCTCCCCACTTTGTATATGAGTTGCCTTTTATTTCTAGATTCACAGATCTTTTTTAATATTTGCACTTAATACTATAAATTCCCCTTTAATTACTGCTTTAGTTTTATCCTACAGATTTTGAAATGTTGTTTTTTCATTTAGTTCAAAATATTTTTTCATTTCCCTTAAGACTTTTTCTTTGACTTACAGCCTATTTACAAGTTCTTTGTTTAATTTCAAAATATTGAAAGGTATTCCAGATAATCTTTCTCTTATTGCTTCCTAATTTAATTCTGTTTGGGACTGAGAAAATACTTTGTAGGATTTCTTTCTTTTTTTAAGTTGTTTTATGGTGCGTAATATGGTCTGTCTTGGTGAGTGTTGATGTACACTTGAGAAGAATGTGAATTCTGTTGTTGAATGGAGTGTTGTAAAATGTCAGTTAGGTCAAGTTGGTTCATAGTGCTGTTCCAATTTGGGTATGCTTATTTTTGCCTACTTGTTCCACCAGTTTCTGAAAGAGAATACTGAGACCTCCAACTGTAATGATTAATTTAGTTATTGATCTCTGCTAATTTATTAATTTCCTTTTTGTTTTTATAGTCCTCTAGCACCTGTTTAAACAATTTGCAATAGGAAAATCTCTGTTCATAACTAGTGTGTTTTCCATTTTCCTGGTTGGAGCCTGACTAGCATATACGGTCTGTTCCTGCAACAATACCATATTGTATCAATTACTGTAGTTTTATAATAACTCCTTATGTGATAGAGCAGTTCCCTTCATCTTACAGAAATATTTTGACTGTTCTCGGTGTTTTGGTCTTCTGTGTTGTCAGGAAAAAACCCAACTTCATAGAGGATTCTGCAGGTGCCACAAGTAGACAATAAGACCTAACAAGTCAGAGCAAAACAGTTTGTTATAGCACAGCAAATAGCATGGCGTCCACATAGTTGTGCTGATTCCTTTATCCCAAGTCCCATAGACCGTGTAATGGCCCCAGATAGACACTGTGCAGGCAATGGGTTGTATGGTAACTGAGGAACTTGATGCCAAGGGCCTAGCACTTTTTGAATAAGCAGCAAAACATGATAGCAAACAAGCTAGTTCCCCCCCACCCCCCTCCCAGCCCAAACACCCCTGCAGGAAAGAGTAGTTATGTGGTGCTCAGGCTGTGGTTCCTTTGACCTACTTAGGTGCCTATTTGACTACAAAACTGCTTCATATCAGGAAACAAAGAAGCCTTGTACATTCATCAAAAACTGAAGGGATGCTCAGGACCATTGGTGGACTACTTCTCATAACATATAATTTTAGAATAATCTTGTTAAGTTCTACAAAACACCCTGTTAAAATTTTTATTTGAAGTTGCATTGTAGGGGCACCTGGGTGGTTAAGCATCTGACTATTGATTTCAGCTCAGGGCATGATCTCATGGTTTGTGAGGTGGAGCCATGCATCAGGCCCTGTGTTGACAGTGAGGATTCTCTCTCCCTGCCACTCCCTTGTTCACACAGGCTCGCATGCTCTCTCTCTCTCTCAAAATAAATAAGTAAACGAGAAAAAAATATTTTAGGGGCACCTGGGTGGCTCAGTCAGTTAAACATCAGACTCCGGCTCAGGTCATGATCTCACAGTTCGTGAGTTCAAGCCCCATGTCAGGCTCTGTGCTGACAGCTCAGAGCCTGGAGCCTGCTTCGGGTTCTGTGTCTCCCTCTCTCTCTCTCTCTCTGCCCCTCTCCCACTCGCTCTCTCTCTCTCTCTCTCTCTCTCCTTCAAAAATAAACATTAGAAAAAAATGTTTTAATAAAAAATATTTTAAAAGATGAAATTCCATTGTAAACAATAGATACTTTTGGAAAAAATGGACACAGTTATTATATATTAGTATTAATTATAGACTTTAGTTATAGACTATATTAATTATATGAAGTCTTCCTATGCAGCATATTTCTCTATTTAGATTGTCTCATATATTTTCTTATAATGTGTAGTGTATATATATAGACATACATAGTAAAGCTTTATAATTTACTATATACATACAGATCTTGACTACTTTTCTTAGATTTATTTATAAGAATATTGTATTTTTTGTTACTATTGCATATATTATCTTTTGCTTGTTTTAATTAAGTATTTTAACTGTTGCTAATAAACAGAAATACTATTGAGCTTTGTTTAATGATCTTATATCCAACCATCCTGCTAAACTCTTTATTTGTAGAGATTTTCAGTGTTTTTACATAAACAGTTTTCTTTCAATAGTTAAGTTCTATTTCTTTTCAGTAACATGTACATTTATTTTTGTCTTACTAAACTGACTAAATGTAAAAAAGAAGGAATGGGGAAGGGTTACAATTCTTACACTAGGTCGGATATTCCTTAAGCATTATCCTAAGTAAATTTCAACAATCCTGTAAGATAAATATTACTCAATTTTTATTTTTTATTTATTTTTTTTTTTTTAAGCAGATGATGAGAAATGGTTCTGGGAGATAAAACAACTTGTTTAAAGACATATAAAAGAATCAGCATCAGCATTCAATACTCCCTATGATTTTCGGAAACTGATCTTTGCATTGTACCGGGCTGCTTCCAGATTCAAAGGGGAAAAAATTAAACAGCCAGAGTTCTTTTATTTAAAATAGCTAAATACTAGATAGGAATTTCATGGTAACCTTTAAAAATATAATCCCCTTTTTTATTTTAATGTGACACAGTTTTTGATGACTATATTTCTACATTTAGGTAGAGGAAAGGAAAAAAACAGACAAACCACTGAAAGCAAGAGAAGACACATTTTGAACAGTCAGCCAGTAACTTCCAGAAAACGTCGATCTAGGAAAAAACAGGTATTCATTATATTTCCTTATTTTTGTCTCCCTTCCTGTCTTTGGTTTTCCCTAGAGACTCCCTAGTAAGAATTTGAAGCAGCTTTTCCAGCTGAGGCAGTTGTTTTACAGGAGCCCAGATACCATGGTGAGATGCAGGAGGAGGGGAAGTCTTCTATAGTTTTGTGATTTTTCTAATTCGTTGACTGAGTTGTGTCCTGGGCTAAAACCATCCAACGTGCTTCTCAGCTTTTATTTCCTCTAGAGGGGGCTGGAGTTGGCTGGAGATGAGTTGGAGTTGTGGGCACCTGGAGTTTTTTAATTGAAACTTGTCCACAGTGAGTCTCCATCACTTCACCCATCATAGTTACATGTTTCTATCAGTACTGGCTCTAGCTGTGAGCTTCTTTTCCTGATAAGCTGTGATTCTCTATATCGCCCTTTTTGTTTTTCTAGTTTTTATGTTAGCAGTTTGCCTATTGGCGTTAATTCTCTAGTGGATCTACAAAGAGTCGTTGACTTTCAGTTTAGTTTTTTTCTTTTGAGAACTGGAGTGATCTTTCCAAGCTTTTTATATGTCCCAGAACTAGAAGTCTCAGCCTCATACATTTTTTTTTAATTAATTTATTTTGAGAAAGTGAGCACAAGCTGGGGAGGGGAAGAGAGAATGGAAGGGAGAATCCCGAACAGGCTCCCCACTGCCAGCACAGAGCCCCACTCGGGGCTTGATCCCATAAACCACGAGGTCACAACCTGCGCTGAAACCAAGAGTCAGACGTTTAACCAACTGAGCCACCAGGTTCCCATCTGCCTCATAATTTTTTTTTTTTAATGTTTATTTATTTTTGAGAGAGATAGAGTATGAGCAGGGGAGAGAGGGACAGACAGACAGACGGACGGACGGACGGACACAGAATCCGAAATAGGCTCCAGGCTCTGAGCTGTCAGCACAGAGCCCAAGGCTGGGCTTGAACTCGGGAATGGCAAGATCATGCATGACCTAGGCCAAAGTCAGACGCTTAACCACCTGAGCCACCCAGGCACCCCTGCCTCATACTTTTAATTGACCTTTCCCTGTAGTTCTTCTGGCAACAATTCCAAATGAGATTGTATGTGTTATTTATAGATATATATAAAAAAAAAAAAAAAAAAAAGTTTTTTTCTTTTTTTGGTATTTTAAAAAAAATACAGTTTATCAACTACATAATTTAAATAATAGAACATAGATGGTATTGTCTGTCACTGTTTACTATTGCCAAAAAAGAATTCTTTGGCTATCACAAGTACCTCATTTTATTTTTAGCTTTCCACTGTTGGCTTCTTGGTGGGACAATTTTTTTCAGTTGAGTGACAGATTTCATCTTATTTTGTGTTAACATTTTCGTTCTTTAAAAAATTTTATTGCAGCAGTCTGTACCTGATTGGACAGATTCTCCTTGCTGCATTTGTCTGTGAAACAGACAAAGGTATTTCTGCCTGCCTCATCACAGTTTTATGGGTTTTTGAGAGAGAGAGAGAGCACATGTGCACAAGCAGGGGAGGGGCAGAAGGAAAGGACAGAGAGAGAATCTTAAGCCAGCTCCACACCCAGCACAGAGCCCCACTTGGGGCTTGATCTCCTCGATCTCTTTGATCTCCTGACCATGAGATCATGACCTGAGCTGAAATGAAGAGTTGGATGCCTACCTCAACTGAGCCACCTAGGTGCCCCATCATCACGGGTTAAAAAGAGACTTCCTTTTGTAAATTTATTCTATTAAAGAGTAAAAGTAAATGTCTTTCGACAACAAAGACTTTTTTCCCCAGAGATGGTATGTAATGGGAATTACTGTAACTGGAGGTTTTTTGGTACCAAAAATAGTTTTTAAGGCATTATAGAGCATTGGTTTTTTCTTCTGAAAGACATTAAAAATGACAATACGATTTTCAAATATAAGTTACATGAAACATTTTTAACCATAGGAGAGAAAATGGTGCGTTTTAATTTGTTATATGCTCTTTATATTTTGCGGGTTATGGGCTTGACCAGGGTTGTTATCATTTTTTTTATTGATTCTATGTATAATATTTCAAGGAAAGCAGGGGCGCCTCAGTGACTCGTTTGAGCATCCAACTTTGGTTTAGGTCATTATCTCAACAGTTTCATGGGTTCAAGCCCCACATCGGGCTCCACACTCTGTGGAGCCTGCTTCAGATTCTCTCACTCCCTCTCCATCCGCCCCTCCCCCACTCATGCTCATGTGCACACGTGTTCTCTCTCTCTCTCTCTCTCTCTCTCTCTCTCTCTCTCTCTCTCAAAATAATTAAATAAACTTTAAAAAAAGAAAGCAAAAGACAGAAAAGCACAAGGAATACAGATTTTTTATGTCCCAAAATGTCATCTTAAACTCTTTGCTTATTATGTGATATTATGAATGGAATCTAAGAAGTCAGATATAGAAAATGAAGAAAAGAAAAAGAGGAAACGAAAGAGTAGACTCAAATGAAATTGTACTGCCCTTGTGTTTTCTTTTTGTTCTGACACCGTGAAGCCAATTGTGGCATCAACTCCTTTTATAGAAAGTAGGAGTGGGCCTCTTTAAACTTTTAAAGATTATGTTATTATTTGCTATATGATCACATGTTCCATATGATGTTTTGCAAGACCCTTGCCTTTAAATCATAGATGAAATTAAGTTTGCAAGATTCCAAACATTCAGATCAAACAAAAGAAGGCATAAACAATCACAGAGTAATAATACATCAAATTAAAGTTACTCTTTTTCAAGAAGAAAAAATTAAATAATGTTAAAAACTGAGGTTAACCTTCACTTGACAAAATTATAACTAACTTCTAGGTGAGAGGTTGGCAAACTCTTTAAAGGGCCAGGTAGTGAATATTTTAATAGGCTTTATGGGCCATATACTGTTTCTGTCACATATTTTTTTCTTCTTTAAAAACCTTATTTTGAAATGTAAAAACCGTTGTTAGCTTCTGGTCAGTGCAAACAGCCTAAGACTGGAGTTTGGCAGTAGCTTGCTAACCTCTGCTGTATGTGATCCACTGGAAAATACTGTTTAAATTTGTACCCAGAAACCTAAAGGGGATTCAGGCAGAGAATATTAATTTATTTTTTAAGAGATCTGAGCTTTTGTGTTGTATCAGGTACCATCTGTGCATTCTATTAAAAGTAATTAGCTCAGCTTAGAACAAGAAAACTGTGGTGTATATCTGAAATTTGCATAAACCAATGACTACTTTTTATTTTTTTCTTTATTTTTTTAATGTTTATTTTTTTATTTTTGAGAGAAGTAGTGCACACATGAGTGGGAGGGGCAGAGAGAGAGAGAAACACAGAATCCCAAGCAGGCTTCAGGCTCTGAGCTGTCAGCACAGAGCCCGATGCAGGGCTCAAACTCATGATCCACGAGATCATGACCTGAGCTGAAGTCCAAAGCTTAACTGACTGAGCCGTCCAAGCACCCGGATACTTTTTAAAACCAAACAAAACTGGAGTGCCTGGGTGGCTCAGTCAGTTGAGCATCCAACTCTTGATTTTGGCTCAGGTCATAATCTCACGGTTTGTGCGTTCAAGCCCTACACTGGGCTCTGCGCTGACAGCATGGAGCCTCCTTCGGATTCTGTCTCTCTCTCTCTCTGCCCCTCCCCCGCTTGCTCTCTGTTTCTCAAAATAAATAAAAATAAACTTAAAAAACTGAACAAAACCGTAGCAACTTCTTACAGAAATTCTTAACTTGGGGATTGTAAAAGTGATAGATTTTTTTTTTCACACTTATTTTTTTTTTGTGAGAGAGAGCGTGAGCAGGGGAGGGGCAGAGAGACAGGGAAACACAGAATCTGAAGCAGTTCCAGGCTCTGAGCTGTCGGCACAGAGCCCAATGCGGGACTTGAACTCAACAAGCTGTGAGATCATGACCTGGGCTGAAGTCGGACGCTTAACTGACTGAGCCACCCAGGCGCCCCATGATAGATATTTTAAAGGGGAGTCTAAGTAGCCTCTGAAATGTTATGTAAAATTTTGTATACCTTCTGTTGTCTGTGAAATGGATCCACAGCTTATAAGCTGTTACAGAAATCTAAGAAATGTACATGCAAATTCTTCCTCCTTTAGAAACTTTAATACTGGGGTGCCTGGGTGGCTCAGTTGGTTAAGCGTCCGACTTTGGCTCCAGTCATGATCTTGTGGTTCGTGAGTTCAAGCCCCGTGTCAGACTCTGTGTTCAGAGCCTGGAGCCTGCTTCGGATTCTGTGTCTCCCTCTGTCTTTCTGCCCTTCTTCTACTCACACTGTCTCTCTCTCTCAAAAATAAACAAACATTAAGAAAAAAAAAAGAAACTTTAATATTATTTTGATTAAAAACAGTTGGATTTATAGTAAGTATGTTCTTTAATTTTTTAAAGAATTTTATTTCTGTGAATAACTGTTCTATATTTTATCATAAGGCATGGCTCTGGGAAGAAGACAAGAATCTGAGATCTGGTGTGAGGAAATACGGAGAGGGAAACTGGTCTAAAATACTATTACATTATAAATTCAACAACCGAACAGGCGTCATGTTAAAAGACAGATGGAGGACTATGAAGAAGCTAAAACTAATTTGCTCAGACAGTGAAGACTGAATGTGTTTGTAAAAGCTTGGTAAAAGGGCAGTTAAATAGTTTGATCACGGCATTTTGTTTGAAACCGGTGGTCATTGATGTGTCTTAAAATTCTTATCTAAAGCTTTACAGTATGATTACAGTGTCACTTTAATCTGAAGATTGATGCTATAAGAGTAAAATTCTATGCCGTCATTGCATTCTTAAAGAATATTTTTCCTTTGAAAAAATGTAAATTTGTTGAACCCTGGTGCTTTCAATAATCTTATCCCTGAATCCTGTCCCCCCGCCAAAAAAAAAAAACAAAACCATGAAAACCTGGTAAGAGAAAAAATGTATTCCTGTTAACTTATTCTGCGTCTGTAGGCTGACTTCACCTTGGTAACACACATAAAAGTAAAGTTTCTCTAAGACTTGATTTATGGCCTTAATATATTAGTTACTAATATGCTTATTTATAGAATGTACAAAGCAATCCATGACTTGTAATATACTTAAATTTTCCTTACAGTAGTTTCATATAAGGGAGAAAACTTAAAAATAGTAATATCCATACAACAAAATTTGTACTATTACCAAGAATAGCTTCATGTCTCATTTAGGTACATTTAACTTTGTTTCAGTGTTAAATCTGCTTTATAATATGGTCCCATAAATACCAGTTTCTATGATATTTTCATTTAATACATCAGTATTGGGCCTAAGTAGTATTCTGTAAATGCTTAAATTGGTATTAACCATGATTATTTGATGTCTGTGTTAAATGCTAAATAAACAATGTCATCATACCTTAACAATTTTAAGTTCTCACCAACCTTTTATTCTTTAGAGGATTTAGTCATAAACCAAGAGCATTCTTTGATATTTGGAGTCACATGTGCTTTATTTAATGAGTGAAAATACTGAAGTATTGGTGTACAAAATTAAATGGGAGTATTTTGTAATCCGTGTTTCATTTCTTATTAAAGTTGCATACATTACTTTCCCATTGTTCCTGAATTTATTTTCTTATACATCTAGTAAACGGAAATGTGGATAATTACTATATGCTTCTTAACTGTCCTTTACTAGTTACTGCCGTTGCTTATTACAGACATTTTGATGGTTTGTGCCAAAGCTAGCGACAAGAGCCAAAATGGACCTGTCAAGTAAACCTCATTCCAAACATACCATAAATCATCAAATTCTAAGTTTCCATTAACTGTGAGATGCTCAATTATTTTATGTGCCACTAAAAAAGATCAGTGTGTTTATGCTATACTATGGTGCTTTCTTGAGAATTTTATTTTACTTATTAAAAGAGCTATTTTAGTTTAAAGATAAATTTCTATCCTATGACTTGTGGATATGTAAAAAGGAGAAGCAAAATAAGTTGAATAATGTATTTCTAAAACTTCATCTTAAATCTGAATTTTTTCTTTAAAATTTTTGAGATAATTGTAGATTCACATGAAGTTGTTAAATGATACAGAGAGGTTGTTTGTACACTTGTTCCTCCAATTTTTTTCCCCACAATATTCATAAAAGTACAGCGTCTCACCATCAGGATACTAAGGCAATCCACCAGTGTACTGAACATTCCCCGGTTTTGTGCCGTATGGTGGGTGTGTATTTAGTTCTAAATAATTTATCACTTGTGTAGGTTCACATCTTCACCACCATAGGCAAGATCCTGAGCAGTTCCACCACCACAGGGGTGCCTCCCCTTGCCACTCCTCTCCCTGTTGGCGTCACTCCTCCAGCCCCTGGCGGCCTCCATCTCTAAAGTCTCATCTTTGTAAGATGCCGTGTAGTGACATTCACCGAAATGGTGGAGTAGGGAGCTCCAAAGACTTTTCCCTTTACTGAGGCAACCATGAAGCTGGCAAATACTATGAGAATCTAATTTTTGAAACTCGAGAATATAATTAAGACAACTGGAGGAGTGCTTATAAAGAGGCTACTACATCTTGCATGAGAAATTTTTGGTGTTCCCGCTTTCCGCACTTGGGACAGTGGCTGGTTTTCTTGGTGTGGTTTGATGGTGCCGGAGGGGCACCTCATTCTCACCACACTGTTGTGTTTTGACCTGTCTGGCATTTCTCTGAGAGTTTAATCCAGAAGTTTCCCTTTGTCTTACCCCTTTTGAACTCTCAAGGGGCTTTAAAAACATTGCCTACAGCTGCCTAGAGTCAGGGATGGCACACAGACTGAAAAATCTGGGGAGCAAGATACGTGGGGGTGGGGAGGTGCGCAGGAAAGGCGCTTTGAAGGACTCATGTAAACCAGAATCCAGAAGGCCGCCCACGTGCCCAAGACGGCACAGTCTCAGACCTGGCAGGACCCTAGGCCTCTACCTCTAATCTTTGAGCTTCACACATACAGGAGGTGGAAGATAAAGCAGAGTGGTAAGTGATCGGCTGAACGTTGAACGAGCCCCAATTCAGCCAATTTGCAAAGGCCAGGAGAATGTCTCGTTTCTCTTTTTGACTTGAGGCATTTAAGCTGATTAAATGAAACAACCAATTTTATGGTGTTTTTTCTTTCGATTCATGGATGTAGCTGTAGTTTGTTCATCTTTATACAGTAATATATGATTATATCACCTTTACTATGTTGAATCTTTGAGTTGTGGAGATAAAAACCACTCAGAAGTGAGGACAGGGTGTTTTCTTCAGGGCGTGTTATAGCGAGGGAGTCAGCCACGACTACTTGTGTTTTGCAGAGACACAGGCCGAAAGAAGTTTGTAAATGGGAAAGCTTTACGGTGAAAACACAAAGCTTCAGGCATGCTCTGTTTGGAAGCCATTGGCATGCGGAAACTGGAGCCTGGCCAACTAGCAGCAGGCATCTTATGTGATTGTTTTGGGGAACATATTTGGCTTACTCGGATTGGTCCTTAGTTTGGACAAAATATCAGGATGTTGGCAGTCATCGACCAAGTCCTGACCGTTCTGGGTGGATTGCTACAGACGTTTCATTTGGCAACCTAAACTGGTTGCTGCAGAGTTTGTGGGTCAGGGTTTGTTGTCATATAAGGTCTGTAAGGTCATATGAGGTCCATTTTTATATTCAGTCTCAGAATTGCTTCAGTTTATTGCTACAAGGCTTTTCCAATTTACATGAAGTCTAATATTAGGAATAATACTGACTCCTAAATAAACTGAATAGTTAGGCATGATATTGTAACTCTTAGGAAACCATGTTAAAGAACCCAAATATATAGCCAACAGATAAAATGGAATATTAAAAACTATTCAAATAACCCAAAAGAAAATGAAAGGTGACTGGGGCGGGGGAGGGCAGGAAGCAAAAACAAAACCACAGGGGCAAACAAAAATATGGCACACTGGAATCCAACCATGTCAATAATTATATTAAATATCAATGGTCTAAGCCAGGGGTTGGCAAGTTTTCTCTCTAGAGGGCCAGATAAAATAGTTCAGGCTTTGTGAGCCAAACAGTGTGTCAAGTCTTCTTGGAGTTAGCCATACACATAAATACTGAGTAGGTGTGGCTGTGTTCCAATAAAACTGTATTTACAAAAACAACCGGCAGCGAGATTTAACTTGCAGGCTTTAGTTTGCTGACCTTTGCTTTTGAGTTCTAGATTGTGTTTTCTTTAAAATATATTGGACTTTGTTCGGTAAGCAGTTACTTCTGAAGCTGGGAATGTCTTAATTCTCTTTTTTTTTTTTTTCTTCCAGGTTTGGAAGTTTCCAAATTTAGAACCACTTTTAAAGTAAGCTAACAAAATGGGGTTTCTAAAGACCAGCCTGGTAAGGAGAATTTGGGGCACAAATCCACAGGACAGCGGACTGTGGTGACAGAATTAAGCCAAGGTAATGCTCCCACAATTCCTTAGGGAGAGGGGGAGAGTTTTGGATTTACTTCCAGTTCAGTTTTCCTCCAAGAATACAGTCTTTTGGGTGTCCCTGTTTAATTAATACCCCACTTCAGTGTGGCCTTGGGCTTGCATTCTGCCTCCCTTGCTGAGGAAGGCGAAAATGGAACTCCTGAGTGTAAAATGGCGCCCCTTTCCTCTGCCCAATGGCGGAGCACAGCCCGCTGGAGGTGAAGAAACTGGCAGAGGGTGCAGGCGGTGCTGCCCTGGCAAAGCAGCCCACCATTGCTGGGTGGTGTGGGGAGGCTGCAGCTGGAACTCTACCACAGAGCTAGCATGCTGGATAATAGGATCTCTGGAAGGAAGGGCGTGGCCTGCCGTCACTAGGAGTTATTCCAGCGCCCTCTGTTGATAAAGCTTAACTGTTAGGTCAAGAGATGTTTGCTGAGCCCAGCTCCAGAATCACAAAGGAAGGCAAAGGAAGAGGGAACTGCAGCCCAGAGTCAAAAACTTGTTTGTTTTTACTTACCCTTCCCCACCACATACCCCTTCATATGTCAAAATACTTCAACGTTTAAAGTAAGGCTTCATTGAAATCTAATCTGTGTTGAAAGAGCAAAAATAGAAGACAAATTTGACAAAAGAAATGCGATGCTTTGTAAAATCTACAAGTCTCAAAGGAAAAGAATAATACTTTCTCAGTGTTTTTGTTTTTTACAAGAGAATTATTTAAAGAATGTTTTCCTTTTCCACTTGAGTCCTTGAGGCGTTCACATCTGTCTTTGTCTTTATAAATTTGTGAGTGCTTTGCTTTGCATGGATTATAACTCTTACAAAACCCTGATGAGGTGCAACGGTTTTAATAATTACAGGTCACCGATGAGGAATCGAGCTTCAGTTATTTTGACTTGCATTGGCGGAATTGCATTGTGAGTGACAGAACTTGTGTTGCTGATGGCCCATAATTAACACTTTTCTCTATCAAAAAAAAGAAAAAAGAATTTTCTCCCCTCTTTAGTCCATGGAAGTTGATGTCCCTCATGAAAAAAAGCCCAGCTCACTGTTCTCAGTACCAGTGGAGCTCAGCAGGAGCAGCCAGCATAACACACAAGGATTGCTCAAAATGCGCCTGTAATCGAAGCGTATTTTTCATTGTCAAGTACTTTTTCATTATTTCAGAGATGCTTTTTTTTTTTAAGCATCTAATTCTAAGGCTTTCTACCACTACTAAGTGGTTAAAAACTACAGTAACAACTCTGCTGAGTTGTTAGCCAAGTGAATCCTGTGATGAGTCATTTTGCTTGTGCTTCCTGAGTACTCACCCTGGGCTGTTACTATTAACAGTAACTGCCTGATGTGATACAGGAGACATTTAACTCCCCTCCCCCCTCCACTTTCCTCCCCTCCCGGTACTCCTCCTGAGTTGCGTTCAGTTCAGCGTACTTCTTTGAGTTACTGAAGCTCCTCTTAAGCCATCAGCTTCAGACAGGATTCCTTGACTCCATGATGTAGGATGAGAAAATCAGGACCCCTAAACTCTGCGTTTCTGCTCTCCCCAGCTTCCCACACCCTCCTATTGCTAGCACATGGTCAAGGGCTCTGTTTGTTTGGATTGATTTGGTTCGTTTTTAGCCTTCAGTCTAATAATTACAATGGAATATTTTGTGCTTTAGATATGGGTTGATTCTAAAAAATCAGAAACCAATAAACCTGTATTATGATTATAGAGTGACTATATTATTCACATTAGATCCTAGAAGTGTGACTAACTCAAAAAATGTAATCTTATAGCATGAATTTATGCAATTCAAAGAAGTGTCAAGGTAAATTGTATTCTCTCTCTTTCTCTCCATTTCCCCTTCCCCAGTAGCTCAAAATCGTGCCATATTTTAGTTTGCTTCACATTTTGACCATACTTCCATTTTCAATTTTTCCTTGGAATTTTTATCTCCATTTTTAAAGTAATCCATGTTCATAGTTCAAAAGTAAAATTTTAACATGGGGCTTAAAATGGAAAACATTCTGCCCTTTCACTGCCCCCACAGTTCTCCTTAAAGGTGACCGACCACTCTGAACTCTTTCAACTCTCTTCTCAAGGATTTTTATAGTTAATAAAAATATGCTCATACTGCTGTTTGTTATTTTCCAGTTGGAGCTATTAGATTATTGACCCTCCGCTGTATAGGATAAGGTTTTTGGGTCTCTTGCATGCTCTGCCCCGAGTTCCCACAAACACACACGTCACACCATATGCATGCTTCTCCTCCCCGGTTCTTCCAGGGTATTTGTACCCACATTTGGTTAAGTCAGGAATCAGTGTTTGTATTATTACAACTCTCCGTTACACCTGGGCTGTATGTACCCATCGTTTATCATCTCCAAATTCTCTGACCCAACTGAAAATCTCTGAAGACATTGAAATATGTCAGATATTCTGTTGATTTCATTGTTTTCTTGATGACACGCTTCCTCCTGCTCTCTTGCATCTGGTCGCCCTCCAGGCCTGCCACACAGCTGTCAAGCTTATCATCTTTGCCCTGGGGACTCCAGTCATCTCTCCTGCATTGGATTTCCTATTTTCTGGACCCTCTTTCACGGTTTACACTCTCATTTAGGTACAGCACCTCTTTCTGTACCTTCTCAAGAAAAAAGATGCATAGGATGGAAAATTATTACATCTTGCATGTTTGAAAATATCCTTATTCTATCCTTGTATTTGACCGATAATTTTATGGGATATAGAATTTTAATTTGGAAAATACTTTGTCATAGAATTTCAAAGGCAATGCTTTCTTGCCTTTGTTGCCAAATATTGCTTTAGGTAGTCTGATAACCATTGTGGTTACTAATCCTTGACATGTGATCTACATTTTTCTCTCTGGAAGCTTTTAGATTCTCTTATGTCTCCAATGATCTAGAATTGCATGGTAATGTGCTTGGATGTAAAATTTTTTTCTTTTTTTTTTTGAAGTTTTATTTATTTACATAATCTCTACATCTAACATGGGACTCAAACTCAGCCCTGAGGTCAAGAGTTGCATACTTTTCCAACCGAGCCAGCCAGGCGCCCCTGTTTTTTGGTTTTTGTTTTTTGGGTTTTTTTTTTAACTAATGAGACAGACACCTAGTGGCTTTGGAAATGCATATGCTAAATTCTGAAAAACGTATTATTCTTTAGTAATCTCCCTTCTAGTTTCTTTGTAGTCTCTAGAATTCCCATTATCCAGATGTTGGGTCTCTGATCTTCTGATTTTTTATCTTTTGTCTCCTAATTTCTGTGTGTAATTTTTTTGTTTACTTTCTGGGGGAAATGTTGCTAAACTTCCAAATTTTACAATATTTATATATCTCCTATCAAACTTTTTTTTTTTTTTTACATTTTTATTTATTTTTGAGACCGAGAGGGACAGAGCATGAATGGGGGAGGGGCAGAGAGAGAAGGAGACACAGAATCGGAAGCAGGCTCCAGGCTCTGAGCCATCAACCCAGAGCCCGACACGGGGCTCGAACTCACGGACCGTGAGATCGTGACCTGAGCTGAAGTCAGATGCTTAACCAACTGAGCCACCCAGGCGCCCCTCCTATCAAACTTTTTAATATCCAAGAGGTTTTAATTCTCCTTTTTAAGGTTTTAATGTTCCCTTTTCTGGGCATCCTGTTCTTATTTCGCGACTGATATTATTTCATCTCTTTTCATTCTGGCATTGCTTATTGCCTCTGAGTTTGTTCTGTTGTTTGATTGTTTTCTTTTTAATTTTGGTTTCTCTGTTTGCTAGTGGTTTTCCCCAAGTGTCTGCTTGTCCTGGACTATTCATTTATATTTATGAGTGAGAATTAAAAAGCTGACAGGAAGCTCTGTGAGCACTGATGGACACTCTCACGTCGAGATCCAGGCATCCCTGTATAGTGATCGGACAGGAACTTGGCTATTTTAACCGTCAGTACCTGCAGTCACTTCTCTTGGATGATGGATTTCCTCAGAGAGGAATCTAACATACTGCTGCGAGCGAACAGAGTGGGAGTGAGGGAGGGAAGCATATGCCCCTGCTTGCAGTATCTCAGAGAACGTGGTGGAGAGACCTTGGGGGTGGGGGCTGGGGGGCTCACAGTTCAGAAAGGAGACTCACTCAGTTTCTGTTCTCAGTTGTTTCTGGCATTTCCAATCAGGAGTCCCTCCCAAGAGTAGACCTGTGAGGCTGTTGCCTGGCTGCAGAGAATCTAAGGCTCTGTCTCATGTGCCAGTTGTCGACCATTCCATTAAAGGAAGTATCTGGAACCTTTCCAGGGTGCTGTAAATTACCTTGCTTGCTCAGATTAACTCCAGTAGGCATTTGGCTGTCTCCTCTCTTCTTAGACAGCCATCTGCTTTTCTGGTCCCAGAATCTGGTGACCATCCCTTTTCTGCTATCTTTTTCTCTCTTGAGCCTCTTATCATTAAATTTTTTATCTTAAAAAAAAAATCCTTGAGCTGTAAGTTTATTGGGAATTGGGAGGCAAATATATGTTCAACCTGCCATGTTTAAATGAAAAAAAAAAAAAAAAAAAACCCTATTTAGGACCCTAATAAGGCTTCTGAATCCTTGTACCCTCTGGAAGTCTTTATCTTGCCTTCACACTTTATTGGTAGTTTGGCTGATAGAGAATGCTAGTTTTAAAATTATTTTCCCTTAGTTTTTGGAGGACTTATTCCATTAGACCTCAAGCATCCACGAATACTGATGAGATGTCCAGGTCTCTGTTTTCTAAACAACTTGAGTTATTTATATGAATGAACCTTCACTAGAATATTCTTAGAGGGTAGAACCAGTTTTGCATCGTTTTACGCATACCTAGATATGATGGCTACATTATTGCTGTTGGTATTCATGCTTAATTATTTATAGCAATCGCAAATAAAAACATCCCAAGAAAGATCGTAAAAAGAGAATAATGTGGTTATAGTTTACCTTGATCCTTTTTCTTTTTTTTTCCTCCCATCTCTTCTTTTTCATGCTCCCCTTCTAAGTGATCACCATTCCTAATTCTTTCCTTTGTCCTTCCTGAGTGGGTATACATATTTTTTGGTATATTTATTTTTGTTCAAATTACTTTCCACATACACTTTTGAAAATCAATCTGTTAAGTAATTCTACGATCTACACATCGTTGTAGAGTGTCTGTGGAAAGGACCCTAGCTGTATGATACTCACTGAGAAAGAATACTGAAGAGGTCTCAAATACTCTGATCTTTAGCTTTGAAAATTGAATTGTTGGTTCTTCTTTAGTCCCTTGGACTATAAGTTTCAGTCGTGAATTGTTTCCTTGGACTCTGCTAGAATTAATAACAAGCTTCTCAAAACCATTATTTAATACTTAAGTCTTCTAGCCTATGAAATTCTTCTCAAGAACAGAAATAACAAAAGTATAGTTCACTGTGGGGTGCCTGGGTGGCTCGGTCGGTTAAGCGTCTGACTTTGGCTCAGGTCATTATCTCACGGTTCATGGGTTCGAGCCCTGCATTGGTCTCTGTACTGACAGCTCGGAGCCTGGAGCCTGCTTTGGATTCTGTGTCTCCCTCTCTCCCTACCCCTCCCCCGCTCACACTCTCTCTCAAAAAATAAACATTTAAAAAAATAAAAAGTAAAAAGTGTACTTCACTGTGAAAGTAATAAATGGCCAGCACTAGAAACTAAATACATAAGGTGAAAAATGATTTTATACAACTCAAATATGTTAAATGATAGAACACATCCTGGAACTATAAATACAGCATAGCTTTACCGCTGATAGTCTTTATATGTATGCCTATCACTTCTGAAGGATTTTTTTTAATTTTGTTTTTGGTGAAATTTTGTTCATTCTCTGACCAGTCCAGAAAATTGGGGTATTTTCTAGTCAAACAAGTCAAGACCTCTTAAAAATGTGAACAGAAAGTTTATTAACTGGTATAAAAATTTTAAGTAACATTAAAATTACCCAGGAAAGCTTCAAAAATCTTGCTTTACAAATGTTAGAAATGGTCTTAAAATGTTAATACTGAACTTACAGCTTAAGTTTCCTAACCTTGATGAGACTCAAATTTTTTATTATTAACTTCTGAAGAATGTAATTTACCATAAAAACAACTCTGACAGTTAAATGAATATATAGTCAGAAATATTGCTACTCTCAGCATCAAATATCGAGGAATTTTTCCATCCCTAGTGATTTGCTATTGTCATTCTGTCATTACATGATAAGTACCAAGAAATACGTATTTTAGTAAATCATTTGTTAGTGAATAATATCTTATACAAATGAAACCGAAGAAGTTTGAATTTTAAGATGCCGTTCTCCAGAGAAAATATCCTAGGTTTAGAATTTGTTTCAAAATTGTGGAAAGGGCTTAGCTTTCACGGCTGTCTTTGACATCATCTGGCTTTTCATCACAGCTGAGTCTGGCTGAGAGGCAGAGATTCGGCTCTGGGGCTGCCTGCCGAGTGACCAGTCCTCCCGGGTCCTTCAACAAGCCACCTTGCCTCTGCTTCACTGGTTTGCCAATTATAAGATAAGAAGACTAATACTTCTCTGTGTATGTGTGAGAGCATCACATTTGTAATAAAGTCCACGTCTTCCATCATTTATACCTCTGCCTTCCACCCCAAACATAAGAAAATGTATGCTGTAGAAAAAAAGCAGTAAGCCTACCTTGATTAAACTTGAACTTAGTTTGAACTGAAATCTGAAAGATTATTTCAGTCAGCATCAAGTTTTAAGCCTTGGAAATCATCTTAGACGCTAATGGTAAAATTTTCGCACTCAAAGCATTGTTTCATCCGTTGGTGCCAAAATTCTCCTCGTGAAAGTTACCGCATTTAAGGAACTTGTATGGACCTAGAATGGACATGTGATTGGTCTTGTCAATTAACGAAAAACAATTTCTTCTTCAAAAAAGCATTTTTAACTTAGCTGCTGGTTTTTCATTACAAAATGCTTCCTAAATCTTAAACGACATGTCCTGTTGAAAATTACTTGTGACTATTTTCTTGAAATTATTCTTTCACAATTTATGGAATAATATATGGGCAATGTATATGTGACCGCGTGAATATACACCTGTATAACATATTTTAAAGTGAGAAGATTTTAAGAGATTACAGAATAGAAAGAAAGAATGCGACAAAGCATGGATACCTTAAATGACAATTTAACCCACCAATACATGGACCATGTTGTAGTAATTTTAGTGCAAAGAGACATGTATTTTGTGTTGTGTGGGCCACCTCTTGAATGAGACTGACTCTGCAGAAAGCCAAGGACCACAGGAGCCTCGGTGTAGCAGAAATGAAAATAAAGGCACTACGTATCTTCGGAACTGGCCCGTAAATTTTCTTTCTCTTCTTCAGAGTGTGGCAATGACATGTGTTCAGGGACTTGGGCCAAACGGTTTTTGAAGGTTTATGTAGCACTGAACATGACTTGGTAATATTTGGCATGTTTACAAACACATTCTGAAATATTTACATCGCCATCTATATAAAAATAAAGCTGTGAACAGCTGGACAAGAGCACTGATCTACTCGCCGAACTTTTTTCCAAGTTCCTTGACATCGAGGATTGCCAATTGCTTGCCAGTGGAGAGTTTGATTTCTGAAACGATATTTTGAAAATGGCAGTTACGCTAAAAGCAAACCAAAGAAAATTCTAATTTACAGAATTATAAATTGAGGGGTTTTGTTGTTGTTTAAAGAATGATCGTATTTGGAGTTTTGAAGTGCATGACAAATTGAAATTTAAAAAAACAAAGTGACCACAAACTGAGTTTCCCTTCTTTGGGTTCTGTCAAAGCAAGTTACAAATTCATCTCTATTTGAGGACACCCTCGTTGAGAGAGCAGTTTGAGGTTACCGTGTTCATTTCTCTCACTTGATCTGAATATATGAAGTGTTACACAGAGGAAAATGGCTCCCTAGTTCATGTATATTAAAATTAGAGGGCTCTGCCCAAATGATCTTTTGTAATCACCTCCAACTCTTTGATTCCATAATGAAAAAAACGGGAGAAGCGGGAAGAGGGAAGCCAGATTATTAAAATTATTTTTTTTTAAGGGCACTGGAAATTCAGCCAGGGTTCAAGGTACTTTATGGATACAAATTAAATTATAAGTTCATTTAAAGACAAAATATAGATGAGATATTCAGAAAAATTTAAGTCTAAATATCTGGTTTCTTACCCACTTTACTGCTCATGTCGTGTACTCCTTACAAAGGCTATTAGGCACAAGTGACTAATAAACATAAATTCAAGTTATTAAATATTAAAATACACCTTGGGAGTAATGACTAGCTGAGAAGGTTCGTATTTTACCTTCTAATCTGTACTTTTACCGGTTCCACCTGATATACTTAAAACTGTAATCTACGTGCGACCGAAGTTGGCCCTTGTCCGATAGCTGACCAGCATGAGGTCTACTCTTCTCTTGGTTAGGAATAGTGCCATTGGATTTAACTGATAAATGAGTACAAGACTGGGATAGATATTCAGGGTAATTAAATGTTTTCAGGGTCAATTCTTTTGGCCAATCCATAGGTTTCTATCAGTTTCTGATCGTGCAAACCTGAGTCCACCACCGTCTCAGGCGTGGTTTTATGACTACCCCACTGAGCAGTGGTTCTGAAACATCGCTGTGGGAGTGAATCATCTGGGCAGGGGTCAGCAAACCACAACCTATGGGCCAAATCCAGCCTACCTCTTGTTTTCGTGTGGTCTGTTAGTCAAGAATCGTTTTTTGTTGTTTGTTTTAAAAAGTCAAAAGAAAATCAAAATAATATATCATGACACAGGAAAATTATATGAAATTCGAATCTTCATGTCCACAGATACAACGTTAGAACAGAGCCAAGTGCATCTGTTCAGTGTCTGTGGCTGCTTCCATGCCACGATGGTAGTTGAGTAGTGAGACAGACCATACGGCCCCCAAAGCTGAGAGTATCTACTCTCTGCCAACTCCTGACCTCGAAGATTGTTAAAAATCCACCCCCAAAGACTCTGATTCCGTTAGGCTCACGTGGGGCTTGGGAATCCGTAGTTTTTAAATCAGCATCCAAAGAGGTTCGGATTCAAGTGGTTTTCAAAACACTGCTTTGGAGTGATCATGTTTTCAGTGGTCACTTGGCAGCATGGTCTGAACCAAGATCCAAATGTACCCATTCATCACTGATACAGAGCCTCTGAGTCCCGCAGTGTAAATGGGGCCCTGGATTCAGGAATTGCTAGACAGAAGATTCTCCTTACTTGGGTTTTGACTCCCAAATCATGCCCTGATTTGCTGTTCAGGACACAGGACAAATATCTCCAAATAAAAACCAGAAAGACCCTTCAGCGAATGTCTCACCCTTACCCATCCGAGTCCAGGCCATCTCCAGAACAGCGAAGGCTCACAGAGTTCATAGCTGGGGGTTGACAGTCCACGCACACCGTGTACCCCTCCCGGAGATACTGCATCCATCGAGTCAGGGGTCGGTTTTCCAGAGCACAGTGATGAGTCAATGACTCAGTCTTGAACTCCATACAGTATCTAGAGCCAAAACAAAAACAAAACCAAAAACCCACAAGAGTTTCAAGTGCTGTCATTAGCGGTAGCCTAATGCCGCAGAAAGTCTCAAGAAGCCTGCAGGCGCCGAGGATATGTGACAGACTGGAGAAGGTAGCGCCGGGCACTTTCCCAAGCTACGGCACCAGTCACACGATGCCTTGTCAAGCCTCTCATTTGCCGAACGAAGACGATGGGTGATGTCCGACTGGCAACCCCAGTGAAGTGTGTGGTGCTTTTCCAATCCATGGTCGAATGACCTGGTCAACGTGAATTTGCAGAAATTTGGATATCCCGTATCCCATCTAGTCTGACCACCAAATTGTGTGTAAAAAGCATATTTCCGTAGGAAAATGGCCCTCAATAACTTTGCTGATATCTTAGAGAATGATAGAAATCGAATAAGAACTGGCTTGAGCTTGAAAACACGTAAGCCCCCGGAGAGCTTGCCCTCGATGCCCCGAGCAGCACCCAGGCCTTTCTGGCCCCGCGGGCCCTCCCTACGCACCCCACCGGCTCACCTGCGTGATTGGCAATGACGGTGAGTTTAGACTCGAACCCAAGCATCACAAATTGGGCATCACAGATATTGGGCATCGCAGATAAAAGGAAATGGGAAGCGGAGATGTTTTTCTGTGACAGAGGCTCGTTTCGCCTTATGCTGAACTGTGGAAATCTCTGCGTGACTAGACTCCAAAAGCCCGGGGGGAGCATCCAGACATGGGTGAATATTTTAGAGCCTTGTACTAAAAAGCAACATGATTTTACAATTCTTCAGGGAAACAAAACATATTAAAACTCCTGCACGTTGCATTTTCAGTTCTAATTAAGTAAGCTACAATGGGCTAGTTTCTTATCCATGGAATTATGAGCTGTCCTAGGTTAGATGGAAAGCGACTGGAGAGTCTGCTTCAAAGAGCTTTAACAGTGCTAGGCCGTTTATTAGGTACCTTTAGGTCCTGAGGTAGGAAATTCTATGACGCAGCTTCAATCAACTTTCAACAGACAGCTTAACCCAGACGTCTCTTCATTATTTTCTCATTAAATTCTCCTAACAACGCCATGTGGTAGGCATTAATATTCTCATTTTTCAAGAAGAAAAACCGAGGTGGGACAACATCTCCAAGGTCTTACGGCTAGTGAGTGGCCGTGTGGAGGTCTGAACATACAACTGTCTGGTGTCCCTATGCTGACAGCTGAAGAGCAGACTGCAAGTAGGCCCAGAGCTCCCTCCCACCCTGTGCCTTCCTTCTTGATAAAAATCCTCAGAGCTGAGGTGTGGGCCACATTCAAACACATGGGTGCTGGTGTCTGTGTTCCCATAATGACTACAAGAGGAACATCCTTAGTATGATTGAGAAAGTGATATCCTCATTTTATATAGCATGTTTCTTGTTGATCAGACCTCAGAGACAAATCTTTGCAGCCCCACAAAAACAGGGCCCAGCCCTGTGGTAAAGAATCACATTTTATCCAGAGTCAAAGAACAAGTAACAGAAGAAAACCCATCACACCTACTTGACCTTTATGGGCTGACTTGACCATACACTGGAAAAGCAGTAGCTGAAAAACTCAACCCAAACAATACAAAACAAAAACAGCAAATTACCCGCTGTCCTCTGTGTCTGTAGACCACTGTGGAGATGTAGATTGTCGTGTTCTCTCCTTGTTGAATGCAGAGGTAGTTATGAAGGCAGGGACTAGAAAAGAGAGAATGGCATTGCACACGTGCAGCCTAAAGCCCTCAGAATGACCTTTCCCAAACTTGGCGTCGGTCCTATCGAGACCCCCCCATCCCTAAGTACAAAGGTCCATGGCACATTACCAAGGACTGAGACGAGGCCAAGGTACAGTGTCCCCAGAACCCAGCTCAAAGACTGTGTGCACACAGACGGGCAGCTACAGGCAGGCTTGTCCACGGTAACAGGTGACACTGTGTGAAAAGGGGGCCAGGGGTAAAAAAATACAAGAGGAAGCCATAAAAGATGCAGAGGAAACCAAGGGGGAAAAGGGAGAGAAGGGTTTTTTTTTTTTTTTTTAAATGAAAGGAAGAAAAATAGAAAAGGGAAAGATAGGAAGAACAAAGTAAGGGAAGAGGAGGAAGAAGACAAAAGAGAGAGAAAGGGGGATGTAAGGAGAAAAAGAGACAACCAGAGAGAGAGGAAATGTGAAAAGGAGAAAATGGAAGTAGCAGAGGCAGGAAATGTAAGTGCCCCCCGGGTCTCTGCAACAGCAGCCTGGAAGCCTCGCTGCCTGCCCCATGGTCTCAGAGTGACTGCCTAGTGCCGGCCAGCACATCGTCCTCCTCATGCCAACCCTCAGCCTCGGAGAAGGAAAGTCAGTTTGGCCCTCTCCTCCTTCCTGTCCCCAACCCCAACCCAACTCAATGCTCTAGACAGGAGGGAAGAAAGGGAGCCAGGAATCCTTGCCTCCCACCTCTGCTCTCTTCTTTCACTGATTTTGTTTGTGCGTCTCCTTCCTATTTGCTGCTAAGTGTGGGGAGGCATCTGTTCCTATGTACAGTATAGCACCTGGAGATAACCTCCCGATGCCGCTCTGCTGTCACCTCAAGAAAGACAAGGCTTTGCCCTTTCCATCCCTGTGGCCCTCACACGTTTACGCACTTAGCAAGCATGAAGGCAACGAATGGTGGCTTGGTGGGTGAATGATGTCACAGAATCGCCAACGAGATACACAGATCCTACTTCCCTGTGGTCTTCTGTTCCCACACTGAGCCTTGCGGCTGAGATGGCTCAACAATCCTTCCTCCCTTTCGTTTCAGAAACTGGACCATCCCAGGAAGGGCAGACACCAGCTGATGTTGGCTTGCGCGATGCCAGAGTCATCGTGAGCAAGCTGGACGAGGGTACCAGCTGGAAAATAGATGCCTCCAGCCGACATGCTCATTTTACCTGGCTCCTTGTTGCCACAAGATGGCAGCCCTAATTCTTTTTTAGATTTTCTTAAGGAGGCTTTTTCATGTTACTGGGGAACGGAACGCAGGAGTGGCCTGATACCTGGTGGCCTTTTCCTCCTACGAGTTGCCGGTATTGTTTGTGTCCTGGGTGCTTTGGTGCTCAATCTCTTCAGTCCCATCTAGCGTGAGCCCTCAGAGTCTCAGCTGTGAAGCTCTGTTGCTGCGCTAACGTGTTTCATTGTTTTCCAGAGAACACGCCCCACTTTCTAAATGTGACCGTGGCTTTGGAACTTCCAAAATCCACGGAGAGAATTGAAAAGAACACGTAAGCGCGTGTATGTTAGGATCCTGCCGCCTCCCTCAGACCTCGTCATCCGAAACACGAACATCTGAAGGATGTTAGCTTTCCCACCGGTTGTTCCCGTTTCTGTCCTTCTGCCGTGTTTCCCAGGTTATTCAGTGAGTGAACGATTCAATTGCTGCTAAGTCCACGTGGCCTTGTACCAAACTATGACATTTTCGGGATGTGTTTCTTTAGCTCAAAACATTTATTTGATCTCCTCATTTGTACTGCATGTTTTATTACAAAAGTTCAAAGGCAATGCACCTAATATATAGCTGGGGGAGGGGGGCGCAGGGAATGAGGTTAGGAAGGAGAGGGCAAGAATAGGACTATAATATCTGATATCAAATCCTTTAAAAAAGCGCTGTCATAATAATAATGATGAAAGTGAACAGTGACACCCTTCTAGGTTTCCAGGCATAATGCTGAGCACCTTTCATGTGCTAATGCCTTTGACTCTTACAACAGCCCTCTGGGATAGGTGCTATTATTTCCCCCATTCCACAGATGGGGAAACTGAGGCACAGAGAGGCTGAGGAGCGTGTTTAAGGCTCCCGTCTAAACATGGCAGGGTCAGGCGGTGTCTCCGAACCCACGCTGTCACTGCCTGGAGACTAATGTCATGTGGATCACAAGGTTTCACTATTTTATGCAGCATATTTCCTATGAATTGCTTACATTCTGCTTTATTTTCCCTTTCCGTCCCTAATCGCTATCTTTAACATGAAGTAACCTTTAAAAGAGGAAAAGAGGGGGCCCCGGCTGGCTCAGTAGGTTGAGTCTCCAACCGACTCTTGGTTTCGGCTCAGGTCATGCTCTCACAGTTCAGTTAGTGAGTTCGGGCCCTGAGTCGAGCTCCTCTTGAACAGTGCAGACAGAACCTGCTTAGGATACTCTCTCTCTCTCTCTCTCTCTCTCTCTCTCTTTCCCTCTATGCCCCTCCCCCGCTCACACTCTCTCTTTCTCTCTCAAAATGAATAAACTATAAAAAAGTAAATAAAGAGGAAAGGGGACTTGGTGAGCCCTTTTCCGAGTCCCCTCAGGCCCCAGGAGAGAGGGAGGGGTGGTGTGGGAGTTGTGGCCCTGGAGGGGTGGGGCAGGCTCACGGCACAGATTAACGCCTGCTAGGACAGCACCTTGTATGCTTACAGCCTGCTTATTTACAAAGTACCTTCTCCTCATGTGTCACTGGTCTTCACAAAAGCTTTATACAGAGAGGTGCCACGAATGAGGTGCTCTCGGCAGAAAACTGAGGCTCAGACAAGTTAAATGAAGGGAAAATACGTAGTAAATGATGAAGCAAGAACCCCAACACAGGAGATAGCTTCTGGTTCTTAAGATCTACCGTCCACATTCAGTGTCAAACCTCTGAGGGTATGACCCATCATAAAAGCAAGCCAGTGGGGCACCCGGGGGGCTGGGTCGGTTAAGCGTCCGACTTCAGCTCGGGTCATGATCTCACAGTTCGTGGGTTCAAGCCCCGCATCGGGCTTTGTGCTGACAGCTCGGAGCCTGGAGCCTGCTTTGGATTCTGTGTGTGTGTGTCTCTCTCGGCCCCTTCCCTGCTCATGCTCTTTCTCTCTCTCAAAAATAAAAAAAACATTAAAAAAATTTTTTTTAATAAAAGCAAGCCAGTAACTCTGGGACTTGTCTCTTCTGTGTCCTAACCCCTCAAGACCTGGGCTTGGTTTGGTGGCACATTTTGCAGACAGGGGGCACTTTCTCCCCACATGAGTCTTCAGAAAATAGACCAGGAGCCAGATTGCCTGGAGGTCTCTGACCCAGCACCGCTTTTTAATATTAATTTAATTTAATTTCCATTACTTAAGAGTGGTAAGTAATTTAGAAATTATTTTTGCCTTCAGTTCCACTGCAGCTTACGTGTGGAAGAACGTAGCCGGGTGCCCGGGGACAAAGGCTCTCAATAAAAGCTAGTTCCCCCTCCTTTCCCCTTCCTGGCAACAATATTCAAATGTAATAGAGTCTTTGTTAAGAGGCTCTTTGCCAACTTTTCTGGCATCCTTTCAGCCTACCATTGTTCGGTTTTATAACAACTCGACTTCTAAAAGCGTGGCGCGGCACATACTTACTTTGAACATGAAAGTAAATTGAATTTGCTTAGAAAATTTCATAAAGTCCTCTGACACAATGGGGTGTCCCCAAAGCAGGCTTAGAACCACTGGTCTGTAGGTACAGTGTAAACGAGGACAGAAGGAGAACATGACAAAACACCAGCCTGGACACATACAGGTTATGATACACATCGATCTCCTTTCAGAAGGAGTCCATATGTACAACTAATACAATCATATGGCTTTTTGGATTTGTTTTTATGATAAAAATATAGTCAAGATATGCATTAAAGGAAACGGGAAAAATTCAATAGCTACTTAATCTTCATTAATAAGAGAGCTTCAGGGATGGGGTTTCATTCACTGGCCTCACAGGGCCTCCCTATTTCTACTCATTTACCAGAACCTGTAATTGCAATTTTATTTTATTATTATTTTAATGTTTATTAATTTTTGAGAGAAAAACAGAGCGGAAGAGGGAGACACAGAATCCAAAGGAGGCTCCAGGCTCTGAGCTGTCAGCACAGAGCCCCAACGTGGGGCTGGAACTCACAAACCATGAGATCGTGACCTAAGCTGAAGTCGGACCCTCAACTGACTGAGCCACCCAGACGCCCCTATTTTATTATTATTTTCTAAAATTTTTATTTATTTATTTTGAGAGTGAGAGAGTGCATTGGCAAGTGGGGAGGGGCAGAGAGAGAGAGAGAGAGAGAGAGAGAATCCCAAGCAGGCTCCATGATGTCAGCACAGAGCCCCATACGGGGCTCGTTCTCATGAACCATGAGATCATGACCTGAGCCAAAACCAAGAGTTCGATGCTTAAATGACTGAGCCACCCAGGAGCCCCTATAACTGCGATTTTAGCTCTAATGATAACAGGAACAGCAAAGCAATATCAGGAAGAAAAACCCTGGGGCCCCTGGGTAGCTCAATCGGTTAAGCATCCGACTCTTGGTTTCAGCTCAGGTCACCGTCTCGTGGTTTGTGGGATGGATCCCCGCATCGGGTTCCATGCTGTCAGGGAGGAGCCTGCTTGGGATTTACTCTCTTTCCCTCTTTCTCTACCCCACCCACCCCCGCTCAAAATAAATAAATAAAACATAAAACTTTCTCTCAAAATAAATAAATAAACTTAAATTGTGTTTTGTTTTGTTTTTTTTTAAGAGGGAAAACCCCACAGGATTTAGAGCCCTGAGATCCAGGGTTAGATTCTGGAAGTCCTTCACAAATGCTGTCACCTCCCTGAGCTCCAGTGTCCTCTTGGTTTCGGGGATAATGATGCTATTCTACCTCCAAGGTAAGCAGAATAATGGCCTTTCAAAGGTGTCCACATCCTAATCTCCAGGACCCGTGAGAATATTATGTTATTTCATCAAGAAGAAGGAAAGTTGCAGATGGAATGAATGGTCGACCTTAAAATGGGGAGATTATCCTGCATTTTCTAGATGGGCTGAATCACAAGAGTCCTTCAGAGAGGAAGTCGGAGGACGTTACTACAAAAGGAAGCACAGAGAGATGCAATGCAGCTGGTTGTGAAGATGGAAAAGGGGGCATGAGGAAAGGAATGTGACAGTCTCTGGATGATGGAAAATGCAAGGAAATGGATTGATTCTCCCCCAGAGCCTCCAGAAAGGAACACAGCTCTGCCAACACCTTGATGTTAGCCCAGGGAGACCTGGGTTGAACTTCTAGCCCACAGAGCCCTAAGATAATAAAGTTGTGCTGTTTTAAGCCACTAGGTTTGGGGTAGTTTGTTACAGTAGCCACAGGAAACGAATAGGCTCGCCTACAGGATTGCTATGAACACTGAATCAATAATGTCTATAGGAGCTCTCTGCTGTGAAAATGTGAGGGATTGCTACTCCATGCACCAAAGGCTCCCGCTCTGTGCATAGAGTCTAGTAGGGCGCGGGGCATAACAGGTGACAACGCAGCAGGACGGAGAGCCCCCGGGGGAGGTGGGTGCTCCTTCGCCACGTTTCCACACCAATCTGAGCATTCTTCTATCATGGCACTTGCTCATCACCCTGAGTTACAATTAGCCGTGATATGTTTGTTGTTCGAGTCTGTTTCTCCAGACCCCAGCACAGTGCTGGCTGTTGTTAACGCTCAGTGGATCTTAAATGAATGCATAGGAATCACGGTGACACAGGGCTTAGGGCAATCCACCAAATTTGATTTTCATGTCTCTGCTCTCATTTCCCTTTTGTGGCCCATCATTTTCCAAGGTGTATTCCACAGAACACTAATGATTCACTGAGATCCCCTTGGGAAAAGGGTCATTAATTGTTTTTAAATTTTTTAAATGTCTATTTATTTATTTTTTAAAGAGAGCGAGCAGGGGAGGGGCAGAGAGAGAGAGAGAGAGAGAGAATCCCAAGAAGGCTCCATGCTGTCAGCACAGAGCCTGATGTGGGACTCGATCTCACAAGCTGTGAGATCATGACCTGAGCCAAAATCAAGAGTCGGAGACTTAACCCCTTAACCGACTGAGTCACCCAGGCACCCTGGAAAAAGGGTCATTTATTGAAATAAGGGGGGAAAGCAGCCCATATCGTATCTCCCTCTTACAGAATGAAAATGGTCATTAGCATAATAAAGCCTCTGAGAAGTTCTTCCATAGAGAAAACTGTCCGATTTATCCCACATTTTCCTGACCTACACCCTATTTTGCATTGGCAAGCTTCTGCCTTCAGGAAAGTGTCATTTAAGTGATCCAGCCATGAGTCGGGACTCAGGGAAGAACCACTAGCCATACTTGGGCGAGAGCAGTGGTTCTGGAACCTCGGTGAACAGCAGAATCCCCTGCAAGCCTTGTTACAAGCACAGTGCTAGGCCTGGCTCCAGCCATTCTCATCTAGTGGGTCTGGGTGGGGCCCTGGGAACTTGCATTTCCAACAACTTCCCAGGTGAGGCCGATGGGGCCGGCTGGAGACCCCACTTTAGGAACCACCAGACTGGAATATTTGAGGAGTCCTGTCCCCCCTGACGAGCTTGTGACAGCAGTCATCATTTCTAAGACATTACAACAGGAAAGTGCATCTCAAGGACCAAAGTAGGGCTGCAAACGCCAGTGCCCCTGGCCCAGGTAGAGATTTTGCCTCTCTTCCCAAACTGGATTTCACCTTACCTTAGTAGGAAAGGAGGCCACTGAGTCCAGATTTCTCCTGTTGGTGTTAGTTCAAAGTCACGAACACTTTATGGGGAGTCACATATGAAGACTGCTGTTTTAGAAAGTCCTCTTACTGGAGTTCGGTGGGAGGGGTGGGAGACAGGGAGAGGACATGAGGAGGAGGACAGGCCTGTGGGCTGTGCCAGAGGACAGAGGAGCAGCCACCTCCAGGCAGAGAGGAGACCCCCAGGGGGCAGGGGGGCGGGCTCAGTGCTCCCTGGTGCCCTTGCTCCATGTTCCATAGCCTTCCCTTCCCTGGCCTTCCTGTCTGTCTTCCTGTGACCTGAACTAAGCCGAAGAGATACGGAGAACCGGGCTTCGAAGCGGTCTGTGGCAGCCTGGTGAGCACTGAAGGGTCAAATGTACTTCAGAAATACTTTCTACCAGCCAAACCCTGTAAATGAGCAAAGTGGCTGCTTTCCTGATACACCAGCACTAGGTTTTAAGAGGCATTCAAAAAATCAGTAATGTCCTAGAGCGACTTCCTCCCTGAGCATTTTCTACAGTGCTTCTGCAGAGCTCACGAGCTGAATGTGGTTTTGTTCCATGACCGCATCTGTGAACGCTAAACTATTTCCCTGGGAGTCGAATCTGACTGCCGCCCTGGCCCTTCCGCTACCCACTCCTCTACCAGACCAATAGTTTCTTTTCTTTTCTTTTCTTTTTTAATATTTATTTATTTATTTTTGAGAGAGAGAGTGTGAGCAGGGGTAAGGGCGGCGGCGGGTGGAGGGGGTGGGGGAGGGACAGAGAATCCCAAGCAGGCTCCGTGCTGTCAGCGCAGAGCCTGATGTGGGGCTCAAACTCAGAAACCATGAGATCAGGACCTGAGCCGAAACCAACAGATGGACACTTGTCTGACTAAGCCACCCAGGCGCCCCCAGAGCCATATTTTCAAATCACAGCTCTGACCACAGCAGAAAATGCTACAGTGGCTCTTAAGATAAAGACCAAAATCCTAAACAGGGAGTTCCGGGGCCCTGTACTGAGGGGGGTGTCAGTACAGATGCTTCTTCTCTCAATGCCAGCCTCACTCTCTGTGCTCCCCAGACTCTGGCCTTCAACTTCTCAGATGGGCCTTGTGCTTCCCCATATTATACAAATGAGCCAAAGAGGGTCCCTAGGTTGTTCACTTCCTCACAGCAGGCTGAGACCTGTTAGCTCCAAAGCCTCCTGGCAGCAAACTCAAATTTTTATGCATCCAATGGTTTTTAAAAAGTGCCAAACAAGCAGATTTTTAGCCATTTAGGCCCTGCCTGCCTTTCATACCCTGTGAAACTACAGCTGGCACCTGTGGGCCATTGATGAGCTTAAAACCTTGTAGATGTAAGACCCCAAGCTGCTCCCACCCTTACTCTTTGAAACTCTGCCCCCAGACACTCCACATCATGCTGGAGTTGACATCACTTAGACACAGAGCCCTGGCGGATTCCTCTTCTCCCTTTTTGGATGGTGGTTCCCACAACAAAACCTCTGCACTCCCCCTTCTCCTGCAACACTGTCCAAGCACTGCCTGATAAAGCTTACTGCCTATTACCACCTCTTGTGGTCATTTTCCCTAGATCAATCCCCAAATCCCTTGAAGCCCCTATACCCGATATCTGGTTCACCATGCCAGTCTCTGCCTGGAAAACTCTAGGCTTCTCAGCCTTACCTCCCCATACTTAGGGAAGTCCCTTCCCCTCCCCCTCCTGTGGTTCCCCTCCTCCTCCAAGACCAGAACATCTCTCTTGCTCAGAACATCTCTCCCTTGTTTGGTTCCAGTTGCACCAAATTGCAGCTGTAATTTTCTGGGATTACTTTCCTAAGATCATCTGATTATCATCTTCCCCTGCCACCAGACTGTGAGCCACAGGACAGCATGCTCCAGGCCAGCGTATGTCACCAGCGTAGCCCTGGCACCAAGCCCAGTGCCTGGTATCAGGTAGACTCTTAATAAGTATTTGTGCATAGAATGAAAAAAAGGGCCAAGATGGCTTGATGAGGCCATCAAACGTTGGCCTCAACGTATGACGTTGGCATAAAAACGTCCAGGTTCCTATGAAAAACATACGATCTTTGTGATCCTGAGAAGGCAGTGTTTTCCCCCATCAGATGCAATCCAGATCAACACATGGTCGGTAGCCCTTTCGCTTATTTCTTTGTCCGCTTCCCATGACTCCCAATTCATTCGTGAGCCGACTTCCGGTCCCTCCATTGGCCACACCACCACCTGCATGATCTTGTCAAATCACAAATCTGATCACAACAGCCCCAATTCAGCCAGCTTGAGGGGAGAACTGGGGTTTTAGGAGGGTAATTTGACATTGTTGAGAAAGTAATCATTTTTCTACTACCTTCACACGTGTATGTTGAGTGTACCTGACTGAACAGGAATTAAAAGTGCAAGATGGATGGTTACCCTTAAGGGGCACTTACTCCAGTGTGAAACGCTGTCATGCTCCCTGAAGTCACCGCCTTGAGTTTGCTACAAACCACAGTGCACATGTCCTTTACCCGGAGCGCGCACAGAGAGGAAGGGGCCACCACTGGGTTACGAAAACACCGAGGGAGGGCGGCGTGGCCTAGGGCGGCGCCGATGCAGCTGACACTCATTCCTTTATCAAGCATTTCCCGAGCTTCCTGCCTACTCCGGGCGGACCGGCCCAGCCCACTGCCTGCAGCGCACGGAACTTTCCCCGCTCGGCTCAAGGCCTTTTACGGGACAAGACGTGGACAGTCACGACAGACAGCAAAGGCAGCCACCACCGCGAAAACCTCAGTACCGAAGGAGTGCCCGCAGTCCTGGCCCCGGGGCGTCGAGTAGTCCAGGCAGCCGGCTCTCTCTTCCAGGGGCGGGCAGGGCGCGCCGCCGTTCCGAGGCTCCTGCCGCACCGGGCGCCTCCGCACGCGGGCCGCCGGCTTGCACTGGTCCCCGCAGCCGCTCCAGGGGCTCCACTCCCCCACGATGCAAGGGCGAGCTGAAAAACAGCACGGTGGGATGGGACGCTCACCTGAGTGAACCCAGCGGCCTCCAGGCTGCTCCCGCCAACATCCACAGGCCAGTTCAGCCCACGCAGGCCGCGCGCTTTGCCTGCGCCCTGGAGCAAGGAGGGACACAGTCACAGCGGGGGCTCAGATGACATGGCCTCCACCAGCCCTGATGGTTAGCTGATAACCGGCACCTCTCGGTGGCGGACCGGCAGCTACTCTGGGATCCTGACCGTGGCTCTGAGCCAGGGACGCACCCCAGGTAAAGAGTGATGCCTGCCTTCGGATACTTCCTCATACTCCTTGGGCTTAGATAAGATCTTTGCTTCTGTTTTTCCTAGATTTTCATTTCATCCTCCCTTGCCCAGAACATTTTTATTGTAACAGCAGTACATGTTCATTGTAGAATACATAAAGGGGAAAAAAAAAAATAAAATTCCCAAGTCAATTCTTATCCCCATCGTGTGTCCCTAAGACAATGGTTTAGGGCCACACCAAGGGACCTCTACACTTGAGGCTTCTCTTAGGTGCTCTACTATCGTCCTTTATGCCTCTTAGACCCCAAAACTGTGAGGGCTGGAGTTTAAGGAAGAGCAACCAGAACCCACAGAAGTAAATAGTATTCATGGTCACGCATGACGAAGCAGAGTCGGGGGCAAGAATTTGGCTGTGGGGACAATGCTCTGGCCAGGACCGGAAAATCAATGCGGTTGTACATTTAACTTTCCCATTTGAAGTCCTAATGAAACTTTTAAAAGGACTCTAATGGGTTTTTAGGTGGCTTGAAACTGTAGCTAAGAAAAGAATAAGAAAACAAAAGATGTACCTATGAACTAGAGACGAAAACTCTTTCTTTCTCACAAAATGTGACCCACTTTCCCTACTATGTTCATACTTTCAAGCTTACAGCGTCTTCACCAAGAAAGCACTGTAACTTCTCTGAAATCTGGATTTGGAGTTCTCACAGCTTGTACTTGAAGACTAATTTGGACCCACAGTGCTCTCCAGTTGAGGGTTCATGGATGTGGGAAGACCAATCGTTCGGCAGCACATAGCTAACCCTGACACGAAAAGGGTCACATACAACATAAACATGTCAGTAATTCAAAAACTTCAGACTGCTGTAAAACATGCATTTATTCATCATCTAAAAACTCATAGGCACCACATGTCAAGTACCTAAGGGAACAAGAATGAGGCACATGACACTGGTTCCCAATACCTGCTACCCGCATATCCTTCAGAAAATCAGTAACAGTCCACTTCCTGCTCTGGTCATTTCTTGTGGATTCCTCCCCTTTTATTTTCACGATCCCGTGATTTAATTGGGCCATAGAGCTAGCGGGATTTAAAAGTCTGCCGGGCTAGGAGCTGAGAAGGACTCCTTCTGTCCGTAATTCTTCCAAAACTCTGTCACCCAAATCTCTTCATCCCTGAATCTAGTTAGTCTTGCCCTGATGTGTTGGCCTTGAACACTTAATAATGCACTTTATCTGTTTTTTTAAATTATTTTTTAGGGTTATTTATTTTGAGAGAGAGAGCGGGGAGGGACAGAGAGAGAGGGAGAGAGAATCCTAAGCAGGCTCCGTGCTGTCAGTGCAGAGCCCAATGTGGGGCTCGAACCCATAAACCATGAGATCTTGACCCAAGCTGAAATCAAGAGTTGGATACTTAACCGACCCAGACACCCCTAGTAATTCACTTTAAAAAACAAAACACTTGGGGCACCTGGGTGTCTCAGTCAGTTAAGCGTCCGACTTTGGCTCAGGTCATGATCTTGTGGTTTGTGAGTTCGAGCCCGGCGTCCGGCTCTGTGCTGACAGCTGAGAGCCTGGAGCCTGCTTTGGATTCTGTGTCTTGCTCCCTCTCTGCCCCTGCCCTGCTCACGCTCTGTCTCTCTCGGTCTCAAAAATAAATAAAACATTAAAAAAAATTTTTTAATAAATGAAAAACAAAACACTTATTTCAAAGATTAACATTGGACATCACTATAAAATAAAAATTTGCCATGGCATTAGCTCAGAATTTAGTGATCTGGCCTTGGTTTGAATACATGCTATCCATATTATAAAAGATGACAATGGGGACACTTTTCCGACTGAATTTAGTTTCCCGGTATCTCTTCAGCATTTGTGTCTCATGTGCAATGTTTAGTTTGACCCATAGTTAACGTCCTCAGATCACAGAGTCACTGAATCAGTCGTTGTTCCTGTCAGTTCAGGTTTGACTTTGGAAAACACTATGTCTCTGGTTTCCAATCCACTGGTTTCCAATCCATGACTTTAACAGCCTCATAAAGAAAACCAGAAAGTTCTGGGTCCTGAACATCATCTCGATGGCTTCATTGTAAGATAAAATGAAAAAAGTTCACCTAGTAAAAGTTCAGGACTAAAAAGGTGTTCCGCAAAATATTTTGAGTTGGAAGAGGAATCTGAGATATTTATTCCTATTCTGCACAAAAGATTATATTCATGATTAATTTGTGAGCTTTAAAAAAATTTTTTTTAATGTTTATGTATTTTTGAGAGAGAGAGACACAGAGAGACAGAGCATGAACAGGGGAGGGGCAGAGAGAGAGGGAGACACAGAATTCGAAGCAAGTTCCAGGCTCTGAGCTGTCAGCACAGAGCCCAATGTGGGGCTCGAACTCATGAACCTGGAGATCATGACCTGAGCCAAAGTCAGATGCTTAGCCGACTGAGCCACCCGGGCGCCCCTAATTTGTGAACTTTTGATTGTTTGGGTTGCAATTCATCATAGATCATGAGAGATCTTTGGTCACAGAGGCTAGGGGAAGTACGGGAATTTCTGACAGATTTGTCATTTCAAGTCATATATTACAACTGCATGACACAGGTTTCCTGTGAACTCGTCCATTAGTATTCACATCTATAGCCAGCATATCAAAATATTCTTTCTTAAAATCTGACTTTCTCAATCTTCACATTTCACTAGCTGTTACTGGAGGTCAACAGACCTGGCGAGCAACATGATCGTCTCTGACTCCAGGCTTGTCACAGCTTCCCAATGTCCTAATGGTTAGAGTTTAACGACATCATCCCACCCCTTGTACAATAAAACAAAGCTTAGGTTTAGTGGATGCCAGAATGCTGGGCAAGCCATTTTCTTTCTTCCTTTGTTTCAACTCAACTTAATATCCCGGTGGAGTTTGTCAGAAGCAGACTCTGACACATGGATTTGAATGCAAGTAACTTATTTGGGAGGTGGTCCCAAGGAGTGTAATAAGAACAGAGACAGAGAAGGAGACACCGAAGAGAACAGAGACATAGACCCGCTGCTTTAGGCCCAGTGGGCACCCCTGACTCCCAGCTCCCTACAGAGTGGGATAATGGATAGATCCAGACTCAAGGATTATCAAATCCTTTCTGAGGTACCGGCTAGTCCCCCCTCCTCGAGAGCTTTCTGGTTATCAGCTGTTCCTACCACAGCCACAGGGAGAATGGCCAAGAACAGTGAAGGGAGTTATATATTTCAGTAAGGAATCTGCACAAAAAAGAATTGAGCACATTTCACATGTCCTAACAGGAGTATCCAGTCATTTCCAAGTACAATTACCTTACCAAAGATACCACTAATCTTTAAAAATATAATAATAATAATAATAATAATAATAATAATAATAGTAAACGGCTTTTTAAACTCTCTTAATGGTTTGCTTTTGAATTTAGAATAAAATCAAACTCTTTGCTGTGGCCTACAAGGTGCTGTATGACCCAGCCTGTGCCCCTCCCCCACTCACCCGGAGTTGCCCCCCCACCCCCACCCCACCTCCACTCCAAGCTCCAGCCACGCTGGCCTCCTTGCACCAAACTCTGTCACACTCTGCAAGCTTGTTATGTGTTCCCTCTGCGGGGATTGTTCTTCCCACATTGGGCATGGCTGGGGTCGGTCCATTCCCTAGGTCCCAGATGAATTGTTTCCTTTTTTTTTTTTAATGTTTATTTTTGAGAGAGAGAGAGAGAGAGAGAGAGAGAGCGCGCACAAATGGGGGAGGGGCAGAGAGAGAGGGGGAGACACAGAATCCAAAGCAGGCTCCAGGCTCTGAGCTGTAAACACAGAGCCCAACATGGGGCTGGAACTCATGAACCGTGAGATCGTGACTGAGCCAAAGTTGGACTGTTAACCAACTGAGCCACCCAGGCGCCCCCAGATGAATTATTTCTTTTTCAGGGAGTCCTTCTCTGGCCAGTTTATCGAAGCACTCTCCCAGTGCCACCCCCAGCCTTCCACTTGCCACACCACAAAATACTTCCTCTCAGAGCTCAGTGTTCCCTGCTTTATAATATTTCAATGATTCATAATTATATAGCGTACATGTTTATTTATTGTATTTATTGTCATTGAGCTTTTCGTTTCATGCCTCGTGCTTGGTACTTGGTAGCTGCTCAATAAATATTTGTTGAATAGACGGATGGACAGACGGACAGACAGATGGATGAAATGGCATTGGACAAATTCGTCCTCCTTCCTAAACAATTTTCTGTGTTGAAACCGATTCTGGTTTGTTCATATCATTAGTTAGAAGCCAAAGAACTGACTCAGGCTCCAGAGTGGGAAGGAAAGCTGGTGGAAGGACAGGAGCAAAACCAGAAATTCCCATAGCCAAAAATATGGGAATTCTTTTTTTTTTTTTTTAAATGTTTATTCACTTTTTGAGAGACAGAGACAGAGTGTGAGCAGGGCAGGGGGCAGAGAGAGGAGACACAGAATCCAAAGCAGGCTCCAGGCTCCGAGCTGTCAGCAACAGAGCCCGATGCGGGGCTCAAACTCACCAACTGTGAGATCACGACCTGAGCCGAAGTCGGACGCTCAACCGACTGAGCCACCCAGGCGCCCCAAAAATATGGGAATTCTTAACCTGGGCAAGAGTTGTCTGAGCTCCGCTGGCAAAGGTGCCCCCAAAGGGTGTTGCTGGAAGGAGCTTGGTTTTCTGTGCCTTCAGGTTACGTAGCTCTTGGCTTCTCCTGGCAGCCGCTAGTCCTTCAAATCCTTTCAAATCCATTTATATCTCCTGTCAGTACCACATCTTGAAAATAACAAGCTTCTTTCATTTTATTATCAGTGGCATGGAGTGGTATTTCCTTTAATTTGATCCAAATTTCCCTCACTCAAGAATTTCAGAATATGGGGAAAAAATATCTATGTTTATCTTATCCGTGCGGCTCACGGACTTAACATTTCAGTGGTTCACCATCCCTCTAGCATGGACTTTTCAGGTTGATGACTCCAGCTGTCGGACCCATCTTTCTATAGACACTCTGCCCTCTCAGAATGACCCCTGGGCCTTCTCCAGACCCATTCACAGCCTTGGTGAGTGGGGGCACCCAGAACTAGACACGCTATTCTGTCTTAGGCACCAAAAGGTAACTAAAAAAAAACATATTTCTAATGTTTCTCTTGTTATGCTACACAAGCGCACATGAACACACACACACACACACACACACTGAGCTGACAGCCAGAGTCCTTCATTTCATAAATATAGTTTGGGTTATTTCTTCTTAATATAAAACCTTGCTCTTATTTTCATGCAGTATCTCCTTGGTTAATCACAGATCTGGCCCTGCCTGCTTGGCTCTTTGCCACCTAAAAGTTCAAGGCCACCCACGAACAAGTGCTTTCTTCCTCATGTTGTTAAGTTCAAATAGTCCTAGCCATTCCTGCGAAATATTCTTTTTAAAAAAAATTTTTTTAAATGTTTATTTCTGAGAAAGAGAGATAGAGTGTGAGTGGGGGAGGAACAGAGAGAGAGGGAGACACAGAATCTGAAGCAGTTTCCAGGCTCTGAGCTTGTCAGCCTAGAGCCCGGCGCAGGGCTCGAACTCACAAACTGTGAGATCGAAGTCAGAGCTGAAGTCAGACCTGAGCTGAAGTCAGACGCTTAAACAACTGAGCGACCTAGGCACCCCTGAAATATATTTGTAATTTACCCACAGCAGTACCATTACCACATAGCATTTGTTTCCTGACATTGTGTGGGAGAAAATTACAGCATCCCCTTTACCACACACACACACACACACACACACACACACACATACACACATCTCATAGTGACACAATTTTAAATGTCATAGGCCTTTCTCTCTCTCTTATATATATACCTTTTTCTGAGAAATCTTGTCAAATCTCTGAGGGTCAAATGAGACTACATTGCCCATGTTCCCATTTGCTCCCTACCCCACCCGCCCTGGAAAGCTCCAACAAAATGATCAAGTATTTTTTTTCATCTTGCATAAACCATTACCTGGCCACCAGTGGGTTTTTTCTTTCTTTTGAGACATTAACTGGTCAAGTTCACGAAATGCTAGCAAGACAATAAAAAGGACTGCCTCATTAGAAAAACAGAATTTTAGGGGCACCTGGGTGGCTCAGTTGGTTAAGTGTCTGACTCTTGGTTTCAGCTCAGGTCATGATCTCACAGTTTGTGAATTTGAGCCCCGCATCAGGCTGTGCACGGACAGCATGGAGCCTGCTGGGGATTCTCTCTCTCCCTCTCTTTCTGACCCTCCTCTGCTCTCTCTGTCTCTCAAAATAAATAAACTTAGAAAAATTTAAAAAAAAGAAAAATAGAATTTTATATACCATATAAACGCAGAATAAAAGGTATAGAAATCAGAAAGATAATTATGCTTTTACTGGGTAGTAAGTTTCCAGGGGAGTTGTTTTCTTCTTTTGTGCATCTCTGTATTTTCCAAATTTTCTGCAGCAAGCATATTTTTCAGTGAAGGAAGGAAAATGTTATTTTTGAAAGGACAGGTGGCTGGGGTAGATAACGTCCCCTCGGTGGAATGACGCTCAGGTTGTTCTGACAACCATGAGAGCTGTCAGGGGACTGTAAAGAGGGGCAGGACACATTGTTTGCCCATGAGGAGTGAGTCAAAGGAGAGAGAGGGCTCACTCACTCCACCAGTATTTATCTGGGGCCTACCCTGCAAAGTACACAGCTTCTCATAAAGCCTCATTTCTCTGAGGGTCCAGACATCATGTTTAAACATGTGGGCTCCAGACTCAGAGTTCCTGGGTTCAAATCTCACTCCATCACTTATTAGCCATATGCCTTAGGACAAATTGCCCAACCTCCCAGGGCTCTGCTTACCATGGTGGTGGGTCGTGAGACCTAAGTAAGAGTACAGCTATAAGGTGCCTGGCACAGCGTAAATGCTGGAGAAGAGCTGACAATTTCACCCTCCTGCACTGAACACCCAGGGCTGCAGCCCAAGCCTGCAAAGTCAAGTCATGTTGAATGCTGGCGCCAGGCTCTGCTCATTTTTCCTGCAGAGACAAAGGCAGGGGAAGCCACACGCTGTCTCTTGGGCCGCTATGGTTCCAGGAAAGCCTCAACTTTCTAAATCACCGTAGACTGTGACATCCTTTCCTTGGGTAAGCTTTGGAGCCCATAGTTTCAAGGACATTGCCCCTTCTCTTTCCAGTTATGAAGTCAGCAGATATGGGCCCGTTAGTTTCCTAGATTCCCCATAAGTCTAGGAGAAGAGACTGCCTCACACAGGCTACTCAATTTTTTTCCTGCTCCACTTGGGTTAATTATGACTCTTTCCTGAACTCGCTCCTCAAAAATCTACAGCCTACTGTTTCTGTGATCTTAGAATGCAGACTCTAGGACCCCAAGTGTGGTGAGCCTGATATCTAAGAAGTTCTTCCAGAGCAGGGTATAGATTTGTCCCTCCTCTACCTTTCCCACCCCTGGTCTCGCACAGCCAATGGAGAATTTTTCTATTCTTTTGTTGGGGGGGAGGATCAGTAATGGAGATATAGAATTGGTGTTGAAACCTATGCCGTCACCATAACGAGATTTTTCTGAGATCATTCATCTCAGAAATTTCTGGCAGTTCAGCAAATCCATAGGCCCAATAACTTATTTTTATTTTTACAAAGTAAAAAAAAATAATAACTTCCTATTTAGAAAGAGAAATTCCAGGATTTCATCTCTTAGCCACAGCAAAAAAAAAAAAAAAAAAAAAAAAAAAGTGTTTACAAAGAAGAAAAACATCAGAAAGAAGAGAAGTAAGGCATTCTTAGTTCTACAGACATGGCTCATTTTTGGTTCACATATAATGTAATTTCAGTCAAAAAGGTTTCAGACAGCATCATTAGGTAACATCACATGGGGTAAGGAGAAGAGATTCTAAGGGTCTTAATGGTTCTATGTATGTGGAGTGACTGGCAGGCCCTGAGCTGCTACACCGTGATGTATTTAGGAGTAAATAACAGCCATGCGCCACAGATGTGGCAGGTGGCAGCCTGAAATCAGGCACAGTGGGTTCAGATGTCACTGTGCTGCCCATTCACGTCCACTTAGCAATGGGGGAGCCCTGGGAAGGCCCCAGCTCCCTCATCTGTAAGCCGCTCCCACAGGCCCCGAGAGTCAGCACAGTTATGACGCTGGCATGGGGCTGAGGCACTGAGCATCTTAGCTCCGTGGTGCCCCTCTCACCCTCAGCTCTGCAGGGAGAGCAGGCTCCGTCTTCCAAGTGGCCCGCTTCCAACTGTCTCTATTTTCTTCCTCTTCTCCCAAGAAACTTCAGGCACAGAGAATTTACCAACTAGAAGCCTTTTAGGTCCTGTGTCTGCTTCTGCTCAGGCCTGCGAGGTTCTCCGCTAACTCCCTAGGGAAGGGCATAAGGCTGAGTATGCTTTTTAAGATTCTTTTGGGCCCCTTTCTTTGTCTGGTTTCAGTTCCCCATGCCCACTGTTCACAGCTCTTGCCCAGGCACCAAGTTGCTGTGATTTCTTTCTGAGCCCTTGCCAAGGTGATAAGGTCATCTCTTCTCTGCTCCTACGTACCCAATATATCCCCACTCCCAAATGACAGACTCTTTGTTTTAATATTTCTACCTCCTCGACCAAAAGTAAGGGATTTATTTGTGACCACGTACAGACAACTCCTCATAGCACTGTAAGGCTTCACTGGGAAGTTCTTCTCATGACTCTGGTCTGTCCTTCCCCATGCCTCTTCTGTGCCTGAATCTCTCCATATCTAGCTGCATTCACTGTCTGTCCTGCTGGCCAGGGCAGCCTCAGGGCCCCGCCTAGTTCCCGGCACAAAAGGCAGACACCCACAGGTAACTGCTGAATGACCATGTGATACTTTCCTGCTAGAATTCCTCTTCCCCTTCTAGAGACTTCTTGCTCATTCTCCAGGACTATGCTGGCACATTACTTCCTCTGGAAGGTCTTCTGAGTTTTTCCTTTCTTGCCTCCTGGATCCCTTATTTTGGCACTAAGCACGTAGCAGGTGGTTCGCAGGTGTAGTTCCCTGCTTGACCGTGAACTTGTAGGGAGCAGAGACTGTGTCTTCATCTTCTTTGTATCCCTGTGCTTACCACAGACTAGGGCACATTATCTGGTCTTCAGGATTTCTATATTTAAAACGTAAGTGAATCACTTGTGAGAAAGTGATTCTGCCATAGTGACAGAGGCTTTGCTTGAGGGACCTAGGAAACTGAGGCAAATGGGAGTTTTAGTAGGATGCTCTGCAGGGGCGGGGTAGGGCTGGGGACCCTGGGCACTACATTTCCTAAATAACTGACTCTTTACCTTACTTCAGTAGCAAAATACTGTGGCCTTGGAGCAGAAAAGGGAAAGAAGCTTATCAAAAAGAGAAGCCATATTCTCAAGTAAATCATTAGCTTTCAAGCAGGGTCAGGGAAATCTTAATGTTTTTCAATCGTGTTCCTTCAGTACCAGGTCTGGGTGATATCTTGCCACGGGCCAGTGGCCTCTTCCAGCAAGGCGGAGGCAGACAGCGCCCTCCCCCGGTTCCCCGAGGAATGACGCAGGCCCGCGGGTTACTCTCCCAAGAAGATGCGGAGGAAGTCACAATGTGGAAGTCCTTGAGGTCAAACCCTAACGTACACGAGGCATTTTGGGTGATGAGATTAACAGGAAACAAGGCTACTTTTATTTCTAGAGCTGGCTTCTCTCAGGAAAACCTTGTTCTTTAGAACCATACTCCCCATTTCATCTTTTAATTTAATTAAATCAACATCTATTGAGCCCTTAACCAGGGGCTGTGCTACTGAGGGAAATTTAAAGATGAAAAAGGCGGACCCTCAAGGAAAACCAGCAGGATTAAAATATAATAGGAACCCCCAGAGAAAACCCTTTATCATGCTAGATAGAGAAAATTGAACGCAAGGAGCAGATCAAACTCCTCTTATGAGAAAGGGGCTGTGCTACTTGCTGGAGTCTAGAGGTGAGGACAACTGTGGTCCTCCAAGAACTTGCTCTGCACAAGTACTCTACCGGGGCAAGCCCTTGGCTCTGAGCGGGAGAATTACACACCCCTTCCCTTATCACTTGTCACAAGTCACTTCAGATCCCTGAGGGTTAACAGGATGAAAATGGTGGAGCCTGGCCCAGGGGCATGCCGTTGGAACCTGGCATGCCATCTTCCCAGGTAGGAGGTGGCCCCACCAGACTGGGGTTCCTGAGCCCCAACAAGCTTCCAGGGGAACAGATGGCTCCAGGCCCTTCCATCTAGGTTCCGGTGGGGAGAGGTGCTTTGGAGTGGTTACGTCCATACGGAGAGCACTGCGGGATCCCTGGACACAGGTGTAGCTGAACGGAAGGGACTGGAGAATCTGTGCCTGGACACAAGGAGCTGGAGGACCCTAGGATGGAGGGAGCTAGATGTACCTGGGTGGAGGGGTCACGGGTAGGCCAGGCTAGACGGTCTGGACACGCCAGGATGGAAAGGGCTGGGGGGGGGGGTGTTCTGGCTCTGGGGCCGCGGTCCTTGCTGTGGGACCCTGTGCCCTTCGGCTGCTGGTGAAGGGCCGACGCCCCACCCTCGGCGCCGCCACCCACCTGGGCACGCCCTGGCGTAGTCGAAGCAGCAGTCCCCCGTGAGGCGGCAGGCTTGGTCGCAGAAGCACGTCCCGTAAACCCTGTCCAACCTCCAGCCACGCACGAAGCAGGCGGCGTCCCGGCCGGGGCAGCAGCGCCCCGCCTCGGCGCAGCCTGCCAGGGTCCCCGGCCACAGCCGCGCCAGCGCGCACAGCGCCATCCACAGGGTCCTCATGGCCAGAGCTCCGGGCGGCGCCTGCCGCGCCGCAGACCTTCGGAGCGAGCGGTGTGCTCCTCGGAGAGCGGCGGCCCGGAGCAGCCCCAGCGGCCCGCGACGCGCAGCCCGGCCCGGCCCTGCCCCGCGCCGGGCCCCCGCCCTCGGCGCCGCCCCTCCCCAGCCCTGGCGGCGCGCCGGTCCGGGCGCGGGCGGGTGCCGCGGCTGCCCCCTCGCAGGTGGGGAGGGCGCCTCGCCCCGGGGCGCCCCGCAATCGGCGCCCCGCCCGCCGCGAGCCCGCGCCCCTAGCCCGCGGGAGCGCCCCGGGAGAGAGCGGAGCGGCAGGTGCTTGGGGATCCCGGCGACCCAGGGAGCGTCGGAACCGCCAGCAGCTCGGCCAGGGAGGCCGCATTCCCAGCCTCCAGACTCTGCTTCCTAACACCTGGGGTCACGTTCATGCGTGGGCATTTTCAGCAACAAGCCTGGAGACGAATAGCGCTTGATGCGCAGCAAACGGGTCTCAGCGGCACAGTGTGAGCGAGGCACCCAGACTTCGCCCAGGAAAACTCAGACTGTAGTCCCCCCCGCCCCGTCCCCGCCACCCCCACACCAGTCCCTGAGGACCACAGCGGCCCCTTAGAAACGACGAGATAAAACCAAAGAAAGCATCCTTTCTTTCTGCTATATGTCAGATGAGACTTTCCTGCCCCAAGGAAATGCCAGTTTGCTTCACTCAAGAGGCAACTGATGAATGTTAAGGAAAGGATTAAAAAGTAAATAAACTGTGCTCCGCTTTCTGTCAAAGCCGATTTCCCCCCCCCGAAGAAACTCTGTTAATGATATCCTAGCAATAACGCCTACTTTAGTAAAGCGCTTGTCTAATTTCTCATACATTTCCTTCCCCTTTCTCTCCAAATTTATTGCATTTTCTTCACCTCACTCTTTTTGTTAACCAAAAATTATCATGGAATTTTCATTTGATTTTATGTTCTCAAATCACTTAAACTATAATGGTTTTGATAAGAAACCAGGAATACAGAGTTTTCTGTGTCTGTGAACCCAAGATTTCTAATGAATTTCAGAGACTGATTTTCTTCCTTTTTCATATAGAGATTTCTTATAGAGGAATTTCCTCTACTCTTTAGAGAAACAAGTGACAAAAGTTTTTTAAAAAATCCTTTACTGTAACAGTAGTAAGACAATGCAAAATAAAAAGTTGTGAAGTGAAAAACCATCTCATACATTATAAGAAGTGTATGTTATGAACTCTACGGGACCCTAAAGTCAAAAAGAAATTCTTTCTTTGTCATTATTTATACAAATAAATCTCAAGTTGCAAATTCATTTTTGTTTTACTCTTTAGTTAAGTCTCAGCTTTGCAATTTAACCAAATAATACACAGTTTTAAAATGTTTTATTTTTTAAGTTCTTGGTCGTTGGTACTAAAAATCTTTGTCAGCCAATTACACCCTTTGACTTTTACCTGTGTTGTAGGTTTTATTAGCAGCTTTGTACGAACACATTCATGTAAGTTATCCCCTCTTCTTCCCTAAGGCTGTCTCGTTTATGGAATGCCTTTAGCTGGAGGCTTATTCTGTAATGCCACAAGAATCTGGAATTGTTCCAGAAACAAAGGAAAGGAAAATGATCCACTAAGTTCATTTTCAGGAATAAAACATGAAATGAAGTGACACAGAGAGTGGAAGAACATCATCTCTGGTTTACAAGGATTAAACATATAATGTCAAATGTCTGCTCAAATACCTTTTTTTCCCCCACTGCCCTTTTCCTTATACCTAGACAAAACCCAAACCAAAAACCAGAGCCAGGAAGGTCAGGGGTCTGTGCTCAGGAGGTTTCGGTCCAGTTTGATTCTATGATTTCTGACCGATCGCCTCAGTGCTCTCATCTCAAACACAGAGTGCTACGCCTTTTCAGATTACTGTGAGATGTCTACAGAAATGAGGGGATGTGTGTAATGAGCACACAGTAGGCACTAATATCTACTAGCGTCCTAATGTCCCCTTCCACTCCTACAACCAAGTAAAAGATAAACTCAGTTTTAATAGTGTGCAAAATAGAGGCAAGCACAATGTTAAAAAGAAGAAGAAGAAGAAAACCACAAATAAATGATTACTACTTTAATGTCAAATATAAAAGGGAGCTTGCCTCTGGTAAATAACATCGAAAAAAAATTCACAGTCTCAAGTTAAAGCTTGCACTGTCTTGCAAACATCAAGATAAGACTCCCCTAACAGGCACAAGCAAAGGAAACAGTTCCTACAGGACGGGACAAAGCTGGGGACACTGACATTTAGAGCATTTGAGTCCACATACTTATTGGAGACTGGGTACAGTCAAATGTAACAATCTGTCACTTTGTTTCCCATGTCTGGTAGATGTTTGGAGAGCAGGAATCATCCCAGTGATCATGTGGGTGAATATAGGAAGTAATCAAATGCACCTTAAAAGTCATCCTTTCTTCTGAAATGTTGTCTTTGGAAGCTGTCCAAGATTAGTAAAATTACAGAGGGGAACAGAGGTCTTTCTGTTCATCAGATTCCAGAATGCAGTAATTTTAAAGGACATCCACATATATGATCTCACTCAACCTTGCATAACTGTGAGGAAAATATTGGCACCCCCATTCAGCAGATGACAGAGATTAGACATGTAGCTAATTAGTGACAAAGGGGACTAGAACTAAAATTATTCTTTCCAAAACATTACAGAGTTCTTCCCATTACTTAAATCTTGCTGCTGGTGGTGGGATGGTAATGGAAAATAAAGACAAGTCAGATTAAGTGCTATGCTAAATACTGTAACTAGTATAATATGTGGAAATGAAAATACAAATAATTTCCCAAAGCATTTGGATACAAATAAACTATAAGATAGTGCCTGGGTGGCTCAGTCAGTTGAGTGCCTTGATTTCAGCTCAGGTCGTGATCCCAGGTTTGTGGGTTCGAACCCCACATTGGGCTCCATGCCGAGCCTGGAGCCTGCTTGGGATTCTCTCTCTCTCCCCTGCTCATGCTCTGTCTCTCTCTCTCATTCTCTCTCTCTCTCTCTCTCTCTCTCTCAAAAAAAGAAAAAGAAAAGAAAAAGAAACCAGCACGATCTTAAAGAAAAGAAAATGTGAGATGGTTAGAGAGTTATTAAAGGCATCCAGAATGCTGTGAAGGATGTGGAGGGACCCTCCTGAGGTTGACAAACAGAACGGTGGGTTCTGAGGCTGGTTTGGGGGCATTTGTCAGAGGCAGAGTCACGTTTTGTTGACCATCAGACAGCTTTGATTGTAAGAGTCGCCATTATCTCATGCAGCACTAGAATATGGTACGTTAAACATAAGGAAAAAAAACTACCATTGATTAAGGTATGGTGCATATTTATGCATGGATTGCAGGATTATCTCAGTCTGCTTGGCTGCTGTAACAAAATGCCATGGACTGGGTGGCTTATAAACAACAGAAATTTATTTCTCACAGTTTTGGAGGCTGAGAAGCCCGAGATGGAAGGGCTTGCAGCTTTGGTGTCTGGTGAAGGCCTGCTTTCTGGTTCCTAGACAGTGCCTTAGAACTGGAACTTCACATGGCAGAAGGGGGACGGGGGCTTTGTGGGGTCTTTTTTATAAGACCACTGATCTCATTCGTGAAGGCTCAACCCTCACGGCCTAAGCACCTTCTAAGGATCCTATGTCCTCATACCAACACCTTGGGCAATAGGGTTCTGCATATGGATTTGAGGGGACCATACATGTTCAGTCCATTGCAAGAATGGATCTCAGTTTTGGAGATGTTAAAACAGGGGAAAATGTGCAGCTTAGAATTAATGAAAAATTTAAAGAGATAGCACTTTCCTCACTTTACATTTTATAGCCCACTTTTTGGTTCATCCTGTGAGGCGGATGTTGTTAATTTTCTCATTTTGTTGAAGGGGAGGTTCCCAGGAGCTACACGGCTACCCCAGTATTCCATGGGCACAAGCCCAGCTCTCTCCTCAGTGCTGCCTCTGAGCACTGGGATACAGTGCTGTCTCACTGCTCTCTGGGATACAGGCATTTACTATCTGTGGGACAGATGCTTCTCCAGGCTGAAAACCAAAAATGGGTAAAAAATGGCCCTTTCCTAAGGAGACTAAAGTCTAATGGAGACACTAGACCTGTAAAGTTATTGCAGTTTGTTGTGACAAGAGTGGTCCTGAAGGGAGGCAGACGGGGGGATGTTGGAGACACTGACATTGGAACTGGCCAGACAAGTTGGAGACTGATTTATGATGAATTCTTAGATACAAAGACTGAGTATTTATACAATTCCTAGTTATAAAGAGTAGCACTGGGTCACCATTAGTTCCTTTACTTTCTTCCTGGAAAGTGCGGATTTAGCCACTAGGAAAAGCTTGAATACTTTTGGGGATAGGCTCATATATATTCATTTAACAATGCCAAAAATGCAGGTAAGTATCCAAAGAAGCTTGTTTAAGATTGGTGTACTCAATGTGCTGTAGCAGTTCTCCCCTTATCACCTTCTAGCGAGTGGTCAAGAACACAACTGCCAAGGTTTATGCTGCCAGTTTTGCATTTTTGACAATATCAATTAAGTAAACGTGGAATGGTGGAGAAAAAAAATACAGAAGTAGTAGAGAAATTCATTGGTTGCTCAAAAAACATTGATTCTTCGGCCGCTTGGGTGGCTCAGTCAGTTAAGTGTCCAACTTCATCTCAGGTCATGATCTTGCAATTCGTGAGTTCGAGCCCTGCATCGGGCTCTGTGCTGACAGCTCAGAGCCTGGAGCCTGCTTCCGATTCTGTGTCTCCCTCTCTCTCTGCCCCTCCTCTGCTCTCTCTCTCTCTCTCAAAAATAACCATTAAAAATTTTTTAAAAAAACCATTCTTCCCCTCTTCTTTTTCTGAAGCCCTCAGATTTTCTTTCATGGAGGGAGCACCCCTTCCCTCCTAGCTCCAGGGATGAGCTCTGAGGGTTAATTCCACCCTCAGCCTGTGGACCAGTCCAGGAATTGCCCAATCATAGCTCCAGCATTGGGATACACATTGTTCCATACACGATTTGGTTTCACCTTTTGCCCTTACTGGATGTGGATGAGGACACAGGATGGCCTATGTGAAGCCAGCTTGAGATCTTAGCCAACAAGCCAGGGAAGGCAGAGCCAGGAATCACAGGGTTTGGACTGAATGATGCTTGAAGTCATACTTCCTCTTTTCAGTCCCCTGTCCCCCATCCTTCTTATTTGTGCCAGTTTGGGTTGTGATTTCTGTGGCTTTAAAACAAAAGCACCCAACAGACGTGCCGTGGAAAGTGAAGAGCTCAGATTTTAAAGAGAAAAGTAGATTTGAACTGTGGCTCTATCACATATTAGCTATGTAACATGAATTAATTATTGTAAACTCTTCAAGCCTAGGCTTCCTGATCTATAAAGTGGAGATAAATAAGGAAAGAATTAAATTCTGCAGTGTATGAATGCCTGGTAAGTTCTTGGTATATAACAAAGAGTGGGCAATTAATGGTAATTATTGTATTTGTTCTCTGGACTTTAAAACAAAAGGTATACTTTAATTACAAGTAGTAACATACCTTTACATAAACTATTGTGTCAGGCAATATGGTACAATGCAAACAGCTCTGTACTGGGAGTCCAAAGACCTGGTTTCTAGATCCAGAAGTGAGTGGTTGTGGGTAGTTCATTTAGGCTCTCTGGATCTTAATTTCCCCCATATAATTTTATGGTGTGAGCCAAGAAAATCTCTAAGGACCCTTTTAGCTCAAAATTTTTAACATTTAACTTAAGTAGCAGTTTAAGTCATGAGAGATGTCTCACTTGCTATCCTTGACCCTAAGAGCAGGTTGCAAGCAACAGCTGAGGAAGTCATTTTGCAGAATCCAAGTCTCTCCCAGTTGAGGTCAGAAGGGCTAATGTGGAGACAGACATTTATGTCCACAGATTAATTACAAGTTCATTATAGAGGCTTGCATGGATGTGTGCAAGTCATGGCAATTATTGAAGAATGACATGTTTTTTTAAAAAAATCTGCTTTGGTGGGGTGCCTGGTGGCTCAGTCAGTTAAGTGTCCAACTTGGGCTCAGGTCACGATCTCGTGGTTTGTGGTTTCGAGCCCTGCATAGGGTTCCGTGCTGACAGCTCAGAGCCTGGAGTCTGCTTCAGATGCTCTCTCTCTCTCTCTCTCTGCCCCTCCCCAGCTCGTGCTCTGTCTCTCTCTCTCTCTCTCAAAAATAAAAACAAACATCCAAAAAAATTTTTTAATCTGATTTGGGAATCAGGAGATAGAGATTATAGTTTTGTCTTTGTAACTCACTAGCCATATGACTTTGAGGAATGTATTTCATTTCTCTGTGCTTCAGAATCCTAGCTATAAAAGGAAGCACCTAGAGAAGGTCTATAAGGTCTCCAGCAGCTCTAACACTGATTCTGTGACTATAATCTTTTAGTTCAGGGATAGACAAATTCTGACTATTTTCATACGGCCTGTGGGCTAAGGAAAAAATTCCAAAAATTATTTTGTGTTGTGTGAAAATGAAACGAATCTCAAATTTCAGTGTCCATAAATAAAGTTTTATTGGAATACAGCCATGCCCACTTGTTTACATATTGTCTATGGCTACTTTCATGCTACAAGGAAAGAGCTGAGTAGTTGCAGCGTATAGAAACTACAGGGCCTGTAAAACAAAAATATTCACTACCTGGGCCTTTCCAGAAAATGTCTGGCCGACCCCTAGCCAATACATCTACTCGAAAATTCTGTGAACTAATGTCCATTAAACACTTTGTAAACTACATAGCATTCATCCATATGTAAGGGGTTCATATAAAATGCAGTTCTGAAATTAAAAAGGCACAGCCAGAAAGCTTCTGCCCTGCAATCATTGTTTATGACGGGTGAAGCTATGGATGGTGCCAAGTTAAGCCTGTGCTGCTAAGAAATACTGTGGAATTGTAAGCAAAGCTGAAAAAATGGAAAGGGGAAAATCATCTGGATGACATTAAAGAAGTCATGTAACTTGCTCCTTTTACGGTAAAATAACCTCCTCCCATCCACAGCAGGGACCTTTATAGCAAATTGTTCTTGCTTCCTACATTCAAAACTCCCACTTAGTCAGTGCAAGGCACAAAGCCCTGAGAAGTGCCTGACATGTGACAAGCCAGAGAGAAATGTGCCCCTTCAAGGCAGAGGAATGTTGCTACCCCATTTAGTTCTAAGAAGTGGGAAGTGAGCACGTTCGCTGACTGCCCGGCAGCCCCGTGTGGGTGTCAAGTCTCTCCGTGGCTGCGTATTATGACTTTGACCTCGATCCTAGTCATTTGCTTGAGCGAAAACATGTTCTCTGCACGCTAGACCTCCAGATACTCTCTTATTTATGGGGAATTATGGAGCTACCATTTATAAAGCACTATTGGATTCCAGGAACTACATTAGAGACTTAATGCATCTTACTTTTTGAAAGCTTACGAGGTCAAGTATTACTGTTTATTTTTGACAGTTAAGGAAATTATAGTTTGATGACGTTAAATAACTTGCCCAAACTAGAGAGATCCAAACCCGTTCTGTGCAATTTCAACAGCCTACATTTTTTTTCCTACTCACAGCTAATTATATAATTAACAAGTGGACTTCTATTAAAATTTCATGGGCTATTTATGATAAATATCTTGACAAATAGCACATAGTTCGATCATTAAAAACTGGGGACATTAAACCGTGTGGTGTAATTTTCTATTAACAGTTCCTTTCATTCTTTTTTTTAGTTACGAACTCTTGAGATCTACTGTCTTAGCAAATATACAACATAGTATTATTACCTATAGTCACCATGATGTACGTTATATCTCCATGACTTATTTACTTTCTAACTGGAAGTTTGTACCTTTGACCCACCTTCACCCATTTTGTTCTCCCTCCACCCTCTACCTCTGGTAACCATCAATCTGTTCTTTGTACCTGTGAGTTCAGTTTTTGTTTTTAGATTCCACATATGAGTAAGATCATAATATTTGCCTTTCTCTGTCTCACTTGTCGCATTTAGCGTAATGCCCTCAAGGTCCTTCCCTGATGTTACAAATGGCAGGATTTCTTCCTTTTTTTATGGGTGAATCATGTTCCATTGTATATATGTATGCATGCCTATGTATACATACATACATATCACAACTGCTTTATCCATTCATCCATTGATGGGCACTTCTGGTTGATGCAATGAACATGGGGGTACAGATATCTTTTCCAGTTAGCGTTTCCATTTCCTTCAGATAAACACTGAGAGGTAGAATTAATTGCTGAATCATATGGTATTTTTATTTCTGAGGAGCCTCCATACTGTTTTCCAGAGTGGCTACACGAATTTACATTCCCACTAGCAGTGCACAGGATTCTCTTTTCTCCACAATCTCGCCAAAACTTACCATTTCTTGTCTTTTTGATAAGTAGTCATTCTGACAGGTGTGGGGATATCTCACTGTGGTTTTGACTTACATTTTCAACAGTTGCTTAAATTCTTAAATATTTAAGCAATGACAGAGCATATTGAATCGGGGGTTGAAAGTACAAGGTTTGGTTTTTCTTCTGCTACTCTCTACTTGGGCTTAAGTTCTAGGAGTCTCAATTCTTCTCAGCTGTAAAACAGGCCGTAAAGCCTGTGGTGATGACTTCGTGCAAAAGTGCTTTGTAAACACTTATTATTTCTTGGTCACTGTTGGGATTCTTTTTTAACATAGATATTGAAATTTTTATATTAAAATGGTAGTTAATAATATTCTAAGAAGAAAATAGGAGCATACTTGAAAGACTTAAGTAGATGCAAATATAGGCTTCGTACATACTATTGACTTAAAAATGTAATTTTTAAGAAAAAAATGATCTTTTTAGTAAGCTTCTATTGAAAAGATAAAATTGTTGTCACAAAGAACAACTACGTTCTGACTTTGTGCAAAACGCTATGCAAAGAGAACAACAGCCCAGCCGCAGCCACAAACCCCTAGAAGTTTGCCCTTTATTCAGAGGCAGCAAAAGTTAAAATTCCATGCACATACCACACTGCTCACCCATCTGGTTATAACCACCAGAAATATTTCCCACAAGTCCCTGTTTGCAGTTTTCCAAGAATCACAGAGGATGCTGGACACAGCTTAGCTGTGGTCTGCATGTCCAGCAATAACCACTTCTGGCCACTCCACTTGCCAACAGCTGAGAAATTGGAAAGACCCACGGGCTTTCTCCCCCACCGGAAAGCTGTTCCGATCAACAACGCCATCTGCTGGCTGGCACCGGGAACCGATTCAATGTCCTCGCCTTCCTCGGAACAGTCTTTGATCAGCTGTCCCGTCCCATATTTTGGTAGTTCACAGTTCACAGCTCAGTTCATTCCATTTTAGGAAACTATTCCTTCACATGCACACACACATCCTCTTCCACTCCTAGATTAATTTGCTAGGACGGCTGTAACAAAGCACCACAAACTGGCTTAAACCACAGAAATTTGTTGTCTCACAGTTCTGAAGGCCATAAGTCTGAAATCAAGTTGTCAGCAGGTCCATTGCTTCTGAGGGCTGTGAGGGAAGGATTTGTCCCAGTACTGTCTACTTGCCTGTACATGGCCGTCTTCATGTCCACATGGTGTTCTTCCTGTATGCGTGTCTCCGCGTCCAAATTTCCCCTTTTTAAAATAAAGAGACACCACGGGCCACACTAAAGTCCTCATCTTAACATAACTAATTACATCCATGACATTATTTCTAAATAAGGGCACACCTGAGCTTCTCGGGACTTTAATAGATTAATCTGGGGAGACACAATTCAACCCATAACAACCCCTGCTCCTTCCTTCTAACTTGCTCCGATACCCCCAGGTGATCTTTTACCTCATCCTCTTCTACTCCTCCTCCTCCCTTCCTTGTCAGCTGATAAATTATCCTATATAAATGGGAACACATAAGAATGGGCAAGTCTAAGGGTGCCTGGGTAGCTCAGTCAGTTAAGTGTCCGACTTTGGCTCTGGTCATGATCTCATGGTTTTGAGTTTGAGCTCCTGTCAGGCTGTCTGCACAGAGTCTGCTTCAGATCCTTTATTCCCCCTCCCCCCCCCATTCATTCTCTCTCTCTCTCAAAATAAATAAATAAACTTAAAAAAAAAAGAATGGGCAACGCTAGAAAAAAGAAGGCCATGTGCTCTGAAACGTTACCTGACCTGAGAGGTGTGAGGGACTCCTAGAAACACTCAAGTTCTTTCTTTAGAGAACACTTCCTCACTCCCCTCTATTTAAACCAGTTTGTTTTCTCTTCCTTAAACACTGTCATTTAAAGTAAATATTTCCAACACAGCATTTTTCTGTTTTACTCACTAATATTCAAATTGTATTACATCCTGCTATATTGTCATTGTCAATATGTAGTATTTTAACTGTTATAAAATAATTCAGAATAAAAGTCCTTATGAGATGGTAACGAACACTCCCCACAACCACCCTGCCCACCATCTCTATAATTCTTGTTCTCTAAGCATTTATGAGTAACAGTTATATGCTGGGCATTGTGATAGATGTAGGAGAGAAGAACATAAAAGAGTGATGATGTCTGCTATAAAGAAATATAGAATCCATAGGGGCAGACAGACACAACTAATACTCTAAGTCTTATGATAGTGGTATTTATAATATGGCAGCACAGAAGATGGAAAGGTTAATTAAGCATTAAGAATCGGAAGTCATCAGCCCCAATCTACCCAATAAAGGACATCATTCTTGGTGAAGGTAAAATGATTGAATGATGATAGAGAAAGTCTGGCATGCACAAGAGAAGGGCATTCTGGCACACTGGGGGCAAACTGGAGAGTAGATGGGGGATGCAGGTCGGATAGCAGATGAAAGAGTCTTTGAGCTGTCTTCCATCCCCAAACTGGCCTCCATCTACCACCATGGATTAGTTTGAATCGGTTAAAGCCCCAAGTATGTCAAAGTGATGGATCTCATCTTTGACCTTAGGGACACACACATTGCCCAGTGGAAGTGAATGAAGTATTTCTGAACTTGCTTTAAAAATTGCAATTCAAGCCTCTTCATCAATTTACAAGAGTCATTATAATCATCCAACCAATGAATTGTTGACACGCTATTTCATCTAGTCTGGAGATGACTATTAAAAGCTGCAATGTGACCAGTCATCCATAGAAACTTTTAATTTTCTCTTGGTAGTTAGTTTCACATCATTTCCACTTGTACCAATTCTCTCAGTTTGTTTGAGACTCAATTATTTCAGCACTTACCACGTACTCACTGAGCTAAAACCTGGACACGCTTATATAAGCAGGCTTTAGAATTATTCCTTTGAAAGGACAGTCTCAGAATCCCAATTTTCATTAGAACCATTTGATTGTGTCATCATAAGCCAGAAGGAGCATGTTTGCTTTGTTTGTTGTCTACAACACCAAGATTTGGTCAAGATCTTGAACATAGGATCCTTATTACCACCGATTTCTCACTTTTACTTCTCATCAATTAATATGAGGTGAACATATTCATGACCCAAATTGCTCCCACCAAATCCTATCCCCTACCCTGGAACGACTTCTTGTCCCCAAATAGTGATACAGACCCAAGAGATCTCTGAATGTTAAAGCTGAGTTAGAGATCATCTTATCCAACCATATACTTTTACAGTAAGGTAATTGAGGCCGAAGAAGTCACAGGACTGATAAGATTATGCAGAATCCAAACCAGAACACGGGTCCCCAAGTACACAGTTCTGCTATTAGTTTTTCCCATTTTTTAAAAAAAAATCTGTTCCCTACCTCTCCATGTAAGCCACATTAAGGATTTTGACCCTTATCTAAAAAGATAGGGCATTAACTAAAGGATTATAAGCTGGAGTAAGCATGACCTGATTAGGATATATTTTTAAAATTCCCCAGTGGCTGGGGCGCCTGGGTGGCTCAGTTGGTTAAGTGTCTGACTTCGGCTCAGGTCACGATCTCGCGGTCCGTGAGTTCGAGCCCCGCGTCGGGCTCTGTGCTGACCTCTCAGAGCCTGGAGCCTGTTTCAGATTCTGTGTCTCCCTCTCTCTCTGACCCTCCCCCGTTCATGCTCTGTCTCTCTCTGTCTTAAAAATAAGTAAACGTTAAAAAAAATAAAAAAAATAAAAAAGTAAAATAAAATTCCCCAGGGGTAAGAAGAGGACGGATAGGAAGGAGCACTGTAACAAATATATCTTATGGAGTTTGCCCAGATCACAACTCTGAAGTCACCCCATGTGCCTCCTGAAGCCCACCTGCCTTGGCCACAGCTCAGGGTCCCTGGATGGACCCCCGACCACAGGGCAACCAGTTAGCAGCTATGACAGAGTCTGCCTAGATAGAGATGTGCTGGCTTATTGTTCTCTCTCCAGAGATTCTGACTGTGTCACCTGGAATGGGACACCAAGACTCTCGATGTTTTATAAAGCCCCAAGTGATTGCAATGATCGACAAGACAACAAAAGAATGAAAACTTAGTTTTCAAAGGGAAAAGGAAAAGGAGCAAGCAAGAAAGGAGGGGAGGGAGGGAAAACTTTAGAATGGCACTCTCACTGTTTAGACGCCATGGTCAGTCCTGGTGTATATTTTGTTGACTTGCTCTATGGAGTGACGGTTTTCCAACCTTTGTGTGTGAAGGGTGGAGGCTAAACGCACCACCAGGAAGAGAAGCAGAGAGACGCCATCTGCACAGGGAGAATCCGCTCTTCTGACGGAGGATTTACTCAATAGTAAAAACACTTTGTTCCTGTTTCAAGTTTAAATTATAGCCACAGTGATACTGAGAACTTGATGAAAGGATCGTTCAGGTCAACTTCAAAGTGCAGCGGAGACTAGGATCTGTCAGCGGAGGGCAAGCCCCACCTCACCTCCACCTCCCCCCAGACCCGCCCAGGGCGGGAGGACAAACACGCCCCCTCACTTTGTGTGTCCTCCAGGGGATTTAACAGATGGAATCAAGATGGGGAGACTTCAAACACGCTGCATTCTTGTAGTTTTCTGATCCCTTCTTCCCTCACTTGCTTATTTCCTTGTGTCGGTTTACTCTGTAGGTCTCTCTCTCTCTCTCTCTCTCTTTTTCCAAAGGCCTAGGATGAAAAGTCCTCAAAACCAAAAGCTGCCCGGCTATATGCACACAGGGCATGATTCTGTGACTCACAAATTCATTCCTGGCTGTCCAGGGGGTGGTTTGCCTTTCTTCTGGGGCGCAGGTCTTAGCTGGGGGCCGAGAGCTAACTTCTCATGTGATGAACATTGAACCATTTAGGCTTGAAGAATGAAGAATGAAGAATCCATTTCATTTTGTTTTTAAGAGGACTTTAAGGATCCCTCAAGGACCCTCCTTTTTCTTCAGAAAAATACATTTATTTTAATATCTCAGATACCAATAAGCCTAAAGTGATACCAGACAGGTCTGGTTAAATCAGCATTCTAGTTATCAAACAGCTATTTAAATTCTGGGTTTCCGAGGTCAACGGCCAAATGGTCAGAGAGCATTTCCCTCCTTTACTCATAACAGTAATTAACGCCTGTATCTTGGTTTTGATGCATGCAAGGCATTTTTACATGATCTTAGGTGAAACTCTGCCCAGGAAACAGGGCGTCAATTATATTATCTCCAGGGTACAAAGGCAGGAAGTGGAGACTCAAAGAGGGAAGTGACACACCGAAGAAGGTAGTCTCCGGCACAGGACTGAGGCACAGCTGTTCTGGCCCCAGCCTGGGCTTCTTCCAAACCCACCGTCGCTCAGCTCCATTCCCAAAGAGGAAGTCAAAGAGCAGACCTAGGCAGGCCGACTAGTGACTATGTCCCCAACATGGCCTGGCTGCAGAAAGAAGTTCCCGCTCAAACCTCAGACCACGCCTCCTCCCCTTGAGTAACTTATGTTTTCTAAGAAAGCAGGCTACCGATCGATGCATTCTTCCGAAGTCTAAGGTGGGAGGAAGGGGAGTGTGAGAGGCGTGGAAAGTGTGAGTAGAAGAGGGAGGGCTTCTCTCAGGTAGGGGCCAGAGGCAGGAGCCCTCAACCCTGTCCAGGCTTAGAATGACCTGGGAGCATTTTACCCCTCCCCAAACCAATTAAATCAGAGTCTCTGGGGATGGTGTTTGGTGCTAGGTATTTATATAGCACAGCAAGGCTGACAGCCAATGGTTAATAGGTGACCAGTGAGAAACGTTCTGTATACACTGAGGCCAAACATGTTAGAGACCCTCCTCAGACAGAGTGGTTCTTAAACGTCAGGTGCATCAGAATCTCCTGGAAGACTTGTTCAAACACAGATTGCTGAGCCCCACCCCAAGAGTTTCTGATTCAGTGGGTCTGTGACCACCAGGCCCAACATTTGCATTTTTAACAAGTTCCAGGTGACGCTGATAATTGCTGATCTGGGACCACACCTTGGCAGCCATTGTTCTATCCTTCCCCAGCCAATCGGCTAAGGCCATGATCCCTAAAAAATCTTTGTGCTCTCGAAACCCGCTCTCTCTCCGGTATCTCACTGCTGCCACAGTGTAGGTAGACGATTGAGCTCGAGCTAGCTCGAATAAAGGCTCTTTGCTTTTGCATCAGACTTGGCTCCCTGGTGGTCTTTGGGGATCACGAATTCTGGGCATAACAGAAGAAGCTCCTTTCCTGGAATTTACTTTGCTGTCTACAGGTGCCACATGCTGGGGAAGAAGTCGGAAGCTCTCTGAAGCACATTTCCAGTCAAATTGTATGTTTTATGTCTAATATTTATTAAATATTTTGCTATGTGTATGCCATTTCAAGCAAGTGAATCCTAACAATATTTGATAACTCACTCCACAATACATTTTTAACCTTTAAGTCTTAGAGACATAGGAAATCGAAACATTTAAACTCATATGCATATTTTTATCGTAGAAAATTATGATAGAGTGGTTAATAAAACTTCCAAGTGTAACAAGATGAGAGGGTGAAATTCAATGGGAGAGATGGGGTGGAAATATAAGTTCAAGGAGGCAGAGGAACATCGCAAATTTCCCACCACGAAAGAAGTGTTTCCATGTATTGTAAATGGATGACAGTGGTCGAAAAATAACTATGGTGTTTGTAGTTCAGTGAATATATTCAGAAGGGTAATATGATAGTATTAAGTACCAATATTTATACTCCAATGGAAATGGCATTATTTGCATCAAATCATATCGATAAAAAAATTTTTTTAAGTTTGTTTATTTTAAGAGAGATAGAGAGAGCATGAGTGGGGGAGGGGCAGAGAGAGAGGGCGAGAAAGAGAATCCCAAGCGGGCTCCGCACTGTCAGCACAGAGCCCCACGTAGGTCTTGATCTCCCAACCGTGAGAACATGACTTGAGCTGAAATCAAGAGTCCAACGCTTAACCAACTGTGCCACCCTGATAAAAAAATTTCTGATGTCGTTTTTTTTTTAAAGCATGAGAGTTACAAAGTTTACAGCATTTTTTGTGGATGTGGGGGCATAAACAAGTATTTTGAAAACCACTGCATTAAGCACCTGTGGTCTCATCTGAGGATGGGCCAAGTAGTGAAAAGTGTTTGTCTTAATGAACTATTTAGTGGGAGAGAGGAACTGTCAACAGAATAATACAGGTCAATCACTAATTTGGATATGAGACTTCATTTTAGACTCAACTAGATCTGACTTTTTAAAAGCCCAAAGTGACCCAAAAGTTGTAGGACAGAGTATTATTGACAGAGTATGCTTAAAGGCAACAATTGGATAAAAAGATTGAACTAGTTTGTATTTGTAATTAACCAAGTTCTGAGGGTTCAATAAACCACTTATGCCACATTCTCATTGGGAAAATCAGGACTTTTCCTTTATTCAGTTGAACTGTGAAAGGGCTGAAGAGAACCACAGTGGGTTGCCTGTAAATTCAGCCAGCCCAGCAGCCAGTGTGCACATTCCCAAGAAAGGGGGGCAGTAGAATAAATGCTTCTCTTACATCACAGAACCTTTGAGAAGGTATCTCAGTAGTGGGAGTCCCTGGGGTATCCTGAGGGAAGGGGGTTAGGGGTGCGAGAATGGTCCTGAAATATAGCTCTTAATGAGTTAGCTGGGATTTTTTTAAAAACTCATTCATACAGCCATGAATAAATATACTTATTCCTATAATGAGATAGGGTTAGTATAAATTTTATTCCTTATTTTATATGAGCACTGAGGAAATTGTTCAGGTAAATACGTGTATGAAATGGAAGATATTTCGTTACAACAAAGTCCCTCAACACTTTGAACTCCACTAGAGCGTTCTGTCATTAAAGATCACTTTTAATGAGTAGCTTACAGCTCAAAAATGTCATCCTTCAGTTTCATTGAAAGTAAACCTGTGGAAAACACCTGAGTTGAAAAATATGTGTTACCTGATCCTTAGAACCACTCACCTTCTCCACACTAACACAAAGACAATCTGTCAAGTTGTCCCTTTGTTAGGCACCCCAGAGGTTTGTCGGACCCAGGACAGTGCAGAGTAGTCAGATTAGAGACGAAGTATCTCTTTTTTCTGTACAATGGAAGAGGGACAATTATGAAAAGAGAGGTGGAAAATGAGCATCTTCCTGCTGCCAGGGTCCCCACTGGGCAAAGACATATTAAGAAGTGTACGTAGTAGTCCCCCCTCCTCTGCAGTTTGCTTTCTGCGGTTTCAGTTACCATGGTCAACCGCTGTCCAGAAGCAGACGATCCTCCCTCTGACGTACGGTCAGAAGGTCAATAGTAGCCTAACACTACATCACGATGCCTACATCATCCACCTCACTTCACCTCATCACACAGGCATTTTATCATCTCACGTTATCACAAGGGGTAGGGCGAGTACAGCACAATGAGACATTTTGAGAAAGAGAGACCACATTCACATAACTTTTATTGTAGCATATGTTACAGTTGTTCCCTTTTATTATTAGTTAGTGTTGCTAATCTCCTACCGTGCCTAATTTATAAATTAAACTTAATCGTAAATGTGTGTGTATGGGAAAAAGCATAGTATATATTAAGGTTTGGTACTAACTTGTTTCAGTCATCCACTGTGGGTCTTGGAATGGATCCCTCCATGGATAAAGGGGGGACTATTGTTTATAGATGTTGATGTTTAGGAACATGTTTTTCCTAAAGCTGTCTATGAGATGCATGTCTATGGGAAAGTTTTTGTGTACTCCAGGGTAAAGTGTTTGTGAGCTAATGAAAAATATATATTCCTGGCACAGAACTTCTGAAACTCTTGAATTTTCCTGGGTGATAGGAGTATCACCTAATGTGGTGACTCTGGGTGGACTTTAGGATGTCTTCTGAATGAGGGCTAGTCACAGGAAGGGCCAAGCCATGATTAGAAGTGTGGAATTTTTAGCCCCACGCCCATTGTCTTAAGGGAGAAGGGCCGAAAATGGAGTTAATGACTGATCATGCCTACATGATGAAGTCTCCATAAAATCCCCAAAGTATGGAGTTTGGTGAACTTCTTTGTTGGTGATCAAGTGGAGGTTCTGGGAGAGAGGCACGCTTGGACAGGACATTGAAGCTCTCTGCCCCTTCCCACATACCTCTATATATCTCTTCCATTGGTATCCTTTATCACATTTTTGGGTAATAAACAGTATGCATAAGTAAACTGTTTCCCTGACTTCTGAGACCTGCTCTAGCAAATTAGTTGATCCCAAGGAGGAGGTTATAGGAGCCTCCAATCTATAGTTGGTTGGTCGGAAGCACAGGTGACAGCTTGAGCCTGCACCTGGCATCTGAAGTGTGGGTGTGGAGGGGGACAGCCTTGTTGGACCAAGACCTTACACTGTGGAATCTGATGCTATCTCCGGGTAGAGTGTTAGAATTGAGTTAAATCAAAGGACACACTGCTGGTGTCCCAGAGACTTGCTCATTATGGGGGCAAACTCTACACACTTTATGACCAAAGTAGTAAAGGAGACACACAGGGAAGAAACACAGAGGTGGGAAACTGAGTTTTCCATTAGGGCTCCAGCTTGGGGACCACTGTGCAGGCCATCTTTCAGGCTCCACCATGTCTCCCACTTATCTGTCTTATCAGCTCTTGTTTTTGCCCCCTGGCACCTTCCCTGGCATCTGCCTGCTGCACAATCTCCTGGGTGGTCTCTTGGCTCCACAGTGCTGACTTCCCAAGAGTCAGTTCAATCCTTTTTCTCTTTACCAGCCAAGCATCTCAGAGCTCAGCCTGAGTCTAGTACAAACCAAACAAAAAAAATGGACATTTGTTTTAAGCATACTTGGTTAGCACCATATTAAAAGCTCAAAATTAAGTAAGGAGGTCATCTTGGGTACCTCAGCAAGCCTCCTTTTCCATAAAGTTATCCAAAAAGAGAAGGAGAAGAGGTAAAGCACTATAGAAACAGTAGCTACTAGAATAATTATGGTAACAGGTATCAGTTACTGCTTTTGCTTACTTATTCTGTGGAGGGAAACTGGCATACATTAACTGAAACGTTCCTCATAATAAAGACATTCTGTGGCCAATTTTATCCTCATTTTACAGATGAAGAAACTAGGAATGTATCAGGCTAGACTGCCTGCCTTTCTACAACTAACTGGTAGAGCCTGAATCAAAATGCACACTGTTCTGATTCCCAAGTCCATGGTCTTAACCATTATGCCTCCTAGTAGCAAATGCATAAAAAGTAACCATTTATTGTTCACGTTAATACTAAGGATCGTTAAGAGGTAATGTTCCAAGAGCCATTGCCTTTTTTTGCCTTTACTTTCCTGTGTCCTTTACACCCGTGATCTTCCTTTTTTTGGCTGCTCCCATTTTTCTTTAGGTGTACCAATGTTTTAAGTTTCTACAGGGCCCCGGTGAGTATTGCCTCATTCCTCCCAGGGTTAAAAGGCTCAGTACATGCTGGTCTGGTGGGCAGGATATTCAGGGTTTGGATCCGTTTCTAATGTCACATTCCATTTCTGGACTCTTTTTTCCACTGAAGCCCACACAAAATAATTAATATCAAATAGTAAGACAAGTTCTTCAATAATTAACACCTGGAGAGAAGCCAGCCAACTGGCACCAAAGCCAGACTCCATGCAATTTGGTTTCACTGAGCTGCACAAATAATGAAGAAAAGAACATTTAGTCACCACTGGAGTATTTGGGCTTTAGTGGAGTAATAAAAGCTGGACGGCCACCAGAGATAGGAGATAGGAAATTGGAAGCCCCATGGAGTAACAATGTGGACAGAGGCAGCTAAACTGAAGTGACACATGAATTAGAGATGGGACGTAGCAGAAAATATCATGTGGCCCATGGACAGTGGAAGGCTTTATATGGTTAAAACCACAGATCTCACTGAGCTTTCCTAAGTTCTATGTTGGCAGTCAAAAGAGGCATTTGGATTAGCTGAACAATCGTTCCGAAACCCGTTCCGTTCCAGTAGTGCAGGCTTTACCACTGGGCTTGATGAAATGCATGGAAAATGAGTGGAAGTCCCACGTTCATGAACGCCATCTGTTTATTACTGCCCAGCCTTGGTGCTTCAAATCGTCCCCCCACCCCCAAAACTAGTTACCCTTCTAGATTAAAGCACTCTCGATGCTATTATGACATGGAATTTAAGAGCATGTTACAAGATTACAACAAGAGAGCCAATCATTTTTCTCTCATCAAAAAAAAAAAAAAAAAAAGTCAGTAACCTACCTATCTGGCTAGCTTTCCCTCTTCTACCAAGCAAGGTTCAGGACCTGTGCATTACTAGGTAGTAGGGCACACCCACCCACCGGGGCAGGTACATTGCTAGCTCAGACCATCCATGCTGTGACCGAGCAAGAGGGACCACACGATCACGGTATTGCTCTACCATGGCAGGGAGAATGCAGTTTTACTTTGAAAAGCAATACAAAGTCCAGAGTTTATTACCAGTTTGTTTTGCCTTTTTCTCTTGCAAAGAAAGTAGTTCTGCAAAATTTTCTCAGGCTTATAGAAATATAGTAGAAAAGAAAATCTACCTTCCATTTCAATAAAGTATTCAGTGCCCTGAAAAATCACCCTCACTGGCACGTGAGTAATTCACTTCAGCTTTTTTTAATTGTTAATTGATGTAACATAAAATTAACCATTTTAATATGAGCAGTTCAGCCATCAAAGCCAGACTCAGTGCAATTTGGTTTCATTGAGCTGGACAGATAGTGACGAAAAGGAACATTTAGTTACCACCAGAGTGTTTGAGGCTGCAGTAGGGTAATAAAACTTAGACAACAGTGGTATTTAGTACATTCTCAGTATTGTGCAACCAGTGCCTTTACCTAGTTCCAAAACATTTTCATAACCCCCAAAGGAGATCCCCTACTTACTAAGTAGTTACTCTGAATTCTCTCTGCCCCCCAGCCCCTGGCAACTACCAGTCTGTGTTCTGTCTCTATGGATTTACCTACTCTGGTTATCTCATATAAATAGAATCATATAGTGTGTGACTTTTTGCATCTGGCTTCTTTCACTTAGCATAATGTTTTCAAGTTTCATCCAGATTGTAGTATGTATCAGTAGTTCATTCCTTTTTAGGACTGAATAATATTCCATTGTGTGGATATACCATATTTTGTTTATCCATCCATCTGTTGATAGACATTTGGGTTGTTTCTATCTTCTGGCTAGTGTGAGTAACACTGCTTTGAACATGGGTGTACTTGTATCTGTTTCAATACCTATTTTTAATTCTTTTGGGTATATTTCTAGGATTAGAATTATTAGGTCATATGGTAATTCTGTTTAACTTTTCGAGGAACTGTTAACGTGTTTTCCACAGAGAATGCAATATTTTACATATCACCATGACTCAATTTCTCCACATCCTCAAGAATACCTATTTTCTTCCTTCCTTCCTTCCTTCCTTCCTTCCTTCCTTCCTTCCTTCCTTCCTTTTTCTTTCTTTCTTTCTTTCTTTCTTTCTTTCTTTCTTTCTTTTCTTTCTTTTCTTTCTTTCTTTCTTTCTCATAGCCAATCTAGTGAATGTGAAGTGGTTTTCATTGTAGTTATGATTTGCATTTCCCTAATGACCAATGATTTTGAACATCTTTTTATGTGCGTATTGGCCATTTGTATATCCTCCTCGGAAAAATGTCTGTTTAAGTTCTTTGCCCATATTTTAATTGGGTTGCTTGTGAGTAATTCACTTTAAAGAGTAATGTTTATGGCTTCACAAAACCATTCATAATTGGTATTTTCTAACTTTTGGGGGAAATAACAAAATCCTGACTCATTATATCTTTACCCTGACACTGTTCCAAGAGATGCTCTTCTGTGATCACAATCCCAGATAATAACTGCACTAACATTTGCTGAGTCCCTACTATGTGCTAGATATTGTCTTAAGTGCTTTTATTTTTTTTAAGTTTATTTATTTATTTTGAGACAGAGCGTACATGCATGTGCAAGCAGGGGAGGGGCAGAGAGAGGTGAGAGAGAGAATCCCAAGCGAGCTCCACACCACCAGCATGGAGTCCTACATGGAGCTTAAACCCACGAACCATGAGATCATGACCTGAGCCAAAATCAAGAGTCAGATGCTCAACTGACTGAGCCACCCAGGTGCCTCTAAGTGATTTTACATGTATTAATTAGTCTAATCATCATAGCCCCATGAAATACATATCGTAGAAGAAAAAAACAAGACACAAAGGCAGTGGATAACTTGCTCCAAATCCTATGGCTACAAAGTGGAGGAACCAGAATTTAAACCCAATTCAGATAGACATTAGTAGAGGTAAAAGATTAGATTGAAGTAGTTCTCAACTTAAATTTTTGCCCCTTAATGGTCCCTAAAAAGTGGTTTTCAGGTTGGTTTATACTCCAGAGTTCTACAAAGCTATCATAACAGGAAGATGAACTACCATGTGCAGAACTAAACTTTCTCAAGAGAGAGACAACCATGAGAGTCTTAACATTTTATCTATGAAAACAGAAAAGATATTGACATGGGCACCTGGGTGGCTCAGTCGGTTAAGCGTCCAACTTCAGCTCAGGTCATGATCTCACAGTTTGTGAGTTGAGCTCCCACATCAGGCTCTCTGCTGACAGTTCGGAGCCTGAAGCCTGCTTCAGATTCTCTCTCTCTCTCTCTCTCTCTCTCTCTCTCTCTCTCTCTCTCTCTCTCTCTCTCTTTCTCTGTCCCTCCCCCGCTAGTACTCTGTTTCTCTCTCTCTCAAAAATAAATAAAACATTAAAAAAAAAAAAAAGGATGTTGGGGCGCCTGGGTGGCTCAGTCGGTTAAGCGGCCAACTTCAGCTCAGGTCACGATCTCGCGATCCGTGAGTTCGAGCCCCGCGTCGGGCTCTGGGCTGATGGCTCAGAGCCTGGAGCCTGCTTCCGATTCTGTGTCTCCCTCTCTCTCTGCCCCTCCCTCCGTTCATGCTCTTTCTCTCTCTGTCTCAAAAATAAATAAAACATTAAAAAATTAAATTAAATTAAATTAAAAAAAAAAAAAAGGATGTTGACAAAAAATAAGCACCCATGGGGTAAAATGGACAACTTTCAGCAAAACACTGTATGAATATCCACTAATGAGTGGGATCGATGAGGGAGGACAGGCAGAATAGGAACGCAGCTTTGGGAGTAAGTAAAGTCCTCGGTAAGACTGAGGGCTCAATAAAGAGAACCCATGGACTGGTCACTCTCTTGTCATCAGGAACACAAGTGAACAAGCTGGAAGACTCATAGATGCATCATCACATGCCCCTTAATGCAAACTGGTGTTTCATACCAAAATTTGCTCATCAAGGAACTAAAAAAAAAAAAAGCTCAGTGGCATGTTCTGTGTTTTAACACAGAAGAAAAAAGCCAGGCTAATTACACTGAGTAAGGTTGGTCTTTTCTCTGTCTTATGTTTTTTTTCTTTTTTTTCTGTTGTTGTTGTTTTTATTTGTTTGTAACTGGATTCATTAAGCATAGGATGTTTGTAACTGGATTCATTAAGCATAACATCCTATGCTTAATGAATATGTCACTGCACATATTTCTTCTTGAAAATATGCTAAGTACTCTTTGAAGATATTGTTGCCTCAATGAAATGCATTAATAAACCTAAAAATGTTAATATGTTTTAATATAAGTGAGTCATGAACATGAGCTACACCTCATTTCCCCACAGCCTTCATGTCTCCACCCACTTCCCTCCCTTCCTATTCCTTTCTTTTAAGTCTTTTTCCCTCATTAAAAATGTCCTATAACTTTACAGCAAGAACTGAAGTCTATAAGAAACTGTTATAAACCGAGAGCTAAATGCCAGAACAGAAGGGAGGAGTTTGGAAAACAAAAGCAACTTGAAACAAAGTGGAGAGCAAAACTGGCAAAGAATGAGTTGAGAGCGAACTGCCCAAGGGCATGGATCTGATTGTGTGTTTCACGTCTGATAGTAAATGGATTTTGCAAATAGCCAATCATCTAATGTATAGGTATTAATTTTTGAAATATCAGTAGACTGAGAATAAGCTGATGTTTGGTCAAGATAAATACCAGAGACGACTATGACATTGGCCACGGCCTTTATGCAAATGCAGTTCAGAAAAGGCGCAGACAACAGTGAATGTTTCCTAGTCGTTAATGAAATTGCCTGTTACTCCACTAGGCACGTTATCAAGTGATGCTCTTTTCAGAATCTGTTTCATGGATGGTTGAGTGGATGTGGTCATGGGAAACTGGCTGGAGGAAGAGAGATTGCTAGACAGAGTTAAGAAAGATGTCCCTGTGGAGTAGGGTTTGGAAAAGGATCTGTAAGGAAAAGACAGGGTGACCAGGCAGGAAGGATGTGGGAGGCTCTTTCAGCTGGGGTTAGGGGTGGGGAACAGAGACATCCTGAGGAACAAGAGAGAGGTCAAGAGTGTGTCTGCTTGGGAAAAATGTGAAAAGGGGCCCGGCGAGGTGAGTGGGATAAGAACGTCACAATGTCACTGCACAAATGCAGAGAGAGGGGCTGACTTGTGGCTGGGTCAGAAAGCCTGGAGAGGGAGATTATTCCAGAAGCAGGATTTTGGTCTCAAAAAACCAAAAGCATTGAGTTGCTAAGAGTGTGAGTAAAAGCCACATTGGCAAGGTCTGTCCTTCCAAGCAGGTTTTTGTTTTGCTTCAGCAGATGTTGGAAATCTTTAATGCAACATTGACCTACACAGGCTGAGAGTCATTTCCATCTCCATGATTTATGTGATTGGCAACAAGAAGACTAAAGACCAATGTGTAGAGTGGTGGTTCTCAACTGGGGGCAATTTGGCAATGTCTGCAAACACTGTTGGTCGTCAAGATTGTGTTGGGGAGGTGGTGGTCCTCGCATCTAGTGGGTAGATGACAGGGATGCTCCTGACCACCCTACGAGGCTCAGGACAGCCCCACCACAAAGAATTATCCAGTACAAAATGCCAGTAGTACCAAGGTTGAGAAGCTCTGGCATAGACTCACCCATCATTTTCCTTCGCTTATGCTTCATGCCCAGGAGACACACACACAGTGAATTCTGGAATGCGAGTCTGTGTCCTGGGTGTCAAGATTTGGACTGTCATCTGGAGACTAGCGAGTGACTGAATAGTGACAATAATAACAGCTACCAATTTTGAGTGTCATGTGCTGGGTACCATCCTTTATTAATCTCTCATTAATCCCTATAGCAGCCCTGCAGGTCAGGTGCTCTCAGTTCAGTTCCACAGAGGGAGACGCTGAGACTCCGTTAGAAAACTTAGGCAGGATCACATAGCACTTAGGATTTGGAAGCCAGTTCTATAGATCCGAAAGTCATGTTTTTTCGGTGAGACTCTTTCAACATCCCCTGTGATGCCAGAGTCATTTTGATTTGGAAAATTTTGCAGTGGAGAAAAAAGGGTCATTGAACTCTCAAGCTATTTGCTTTAACCAATGACATTTTGGTCCATTGCAGACTCTTCTTTGATTGCCTGGGTGAGGCTGAAGCCTAACAAGGCTCAGAAATATCTGTTGTTTTAGGGTTTGGGGAAGTAATGAAAATAAGGTGGCTTTCAGTTAGTCTGACTTTGCCCCTCTCCTGTACCCCTACATTTCATCTGACATATACACACACACACACACACACACACACACACACACATATGTGTGTGTGTATCACCTTTTTTCTTCCTGCCTGCCTTCCTTCCCTTCCTTCCCTTCCCTTTCCTTCCTTCCCTTCTCTCCTCCCTCCCTCCCTTCCTTCCTTCTGTCCTTCCTTCCATCCTTCCTCCCCTCCCCTTCCCTTCCCTTCCCTTCCCTTCCCTTCCCTTCCCTTCCCTTCCCTTCCCTTCCTGCCTTCCCTTCCCTTCCCTTCCCTTCTCTTCCCTTCCTGCCTTCCCTTCCCTTCCCTTCCCTTCCTGCCTTCCCTTCCCTTCCTTCCCCTTCCTTCCCTTCCCTTTCCTTCCTTCCTTTCTTCATTATTCCTACCTTCCTTCCTCCCTCCCTCCCTCCCTCCCTCCCTTTCTTTCTTTCTTTCTTTCTTGGACAGTGGACAGCCTACAATTCTTTTCATACATAAGTGTTCTATCTTAATTACTTCTGCCCCTTGTTGTGCTATCTCGGCCCAGGTACATTATTAATTATTAGCCCAATGCCATGCCCTCAGCAAGCCTATCATAAACGTTAGCTGTGATGACTATTATTTCTTCATCTTGGTTCTTGTCACACTGTGGGGCTATCTTGTCCATTTACCTGTCTCCTCCCTAAGAGTGGGACCCTCTTGAGAGGCAGAGACTGTCCCTTTCTTATCTTTGCAATACAGCTCCTCACACATGGCTGACACTCAATAAATGCTTATCGAATGGCTTTTCCATTGGAAAGTAGGCACCAAACACAAGGTTAATGATCCAGGAGGCCGGGTCTTGGTGCTTTCATTCAGCACTTCTTAAATTTCAAAACAATAACTGAAATGTTAAAAAAAAAAACAAAAGTTTTAATGTGCATCCTTGTGAACTAGAATTTTTAAATAAAAGTTAATTTAAAATCCAATAAAGAAGAGGAGAGAAAGTAGAGAAAGAAGCAAGGTGTGGTTCTAACTCTCCTATCACCTCATTTTTTTCTAAAAGAAGTATATGATTAGATCTTGGAGTTAGGAAACCAACAAATGTGTCCTTGAGTCAGAAAGTAGGGCTTTTCTTTTCTTTTTTTTCTTTTCTTTTCTTTTTTTTTTTTTTTTTTGCATTGATTTGTACAGTGCCAATTACAGAAAATGGTTTTTGTAGTTCTTGGCTTGATGATCACTCTGGAAAATGATTTTGGAATGTTAGTGATTGCAAGAGATTGTTTATTCCACTACTTTCACTCTGATCAAGCCCACGTCTTTCTCTAAAGTATGTCTTATTTTTAGAGTTTATAAATCAAACGGATTGTAGAGATGGAATGCAGCACAAAATGCACTCACCAACAAAAATTCAGCTTGATTCTGCAGTCCTTACACAGCAGGAACAAAAGTGTAGCCAGTAAGACTTGTCTCTACCTGAAACTTTGGGCCCTTTTTGAGAATTGTAACGTGCTATTATAAGAAAATCAGAAATCTACCTTTAAAGAAAATTTGATTATTTGAAGAAATATGTAGCAGGAGAGACAAAAACCAACACTTAATTCTTACTCATTCCAAACTTCCGAGACCACAAATTTCAAATATTTAGAGTCCGCTGAAGATATATAAATATTTTAAATGAGCATAAAAATGAGAACAAGCAGAAGAAAACAATTCACAAACATGTGATCACTTCCATATCTAAAGAGAAAGCACGTGCCCTTGTGAACCATGTGTCCTCTCTGCCCAGTCCCTCACCTGAGAGGTGAACAAGTTGAACCACGTGTTTTCAAGTTCCTTCCTGGGCTCTCCTCCATGATTCTCTACTTCTCACTCCCAAGTCTATGAGCCCCCTCATACATCATCCATATTTTACATAATGCCAATCCCACAGCCATTTGGAGGAGGTTTTTGTTTTTGTTTTTAATGTTTTTTAATTTATTTTTGAGACAGAGACAGAGCATGAGCAGGGGAGGAGCAGAGAGAGAGGGGGACACAGAATCTGAAGCAGGCTCCAGGCTCTGAGCTGTCAGCACAGAGCCTGACACGGGGCTCGAATTCACGGACTGTTAGATCATGACCTGAGCCAAAGTCGGACACTTAACCAACTGAGCCACACAGGCGCCCCTGGAGGAGATTTATTCTAGACACAAGTCCAGTGAGAATCTCCAGTTGGCTTGATAGTGGAACCAGCTTCCAGGGGAAGTCAGGTTATTCAGAGAAGGAGCCCTGTGTACTTGACCGCTGATGAGCTACCCCTAGATACATTATAGAAAACCATCTTGTGTCTTTGCTGGTGGCATCCTGGTGCCTACAAATCCCCTGCTCCTTGTCCCCCTACTAGAGGCCCCAGCCACTGGGGACCTTCAATTGCCCATGCCCGTCCCCACTTTCTCACATTGACCCTCAGGCTCACCACTGCAGGCTGGTTTCCTTGCCTTGGTGAATCTCATTCAGATACATACCTTAAAGCCTATTGTGCACATTTCATATGAGCGCTTGTGACTATTCCTTAGAAAGTTTTTATGTCTATTAGCTCATTGGCTATTTGGAAATGGCAATATTCAGCCATGATCACAGAACATCTGGTTTCTAAACATAGCCCTACTATTAAAAAGAAGAAGAAACCTGTGTGGTTCACTTTACCTTAATTTACTCATCTGGAAAAAATGAGAAATAGCCACAGCCTTTGCTCCCTCAATCAGGTACTCGATGGATAAAATGAGATATATACGTAAAAGAGGTCTGAAAGGTTTTGGTAGGGCTGATGTCAGTATAAAGTAATATTCCACGTGAAATTAATGTTAGAACAATCCCCAAGAAATATTTTTAAATGTGTGTGATGCCTCTTTATGTCAGGTGCCTGATAAATTACAGCTTTCAGATCTAAGTTAATAGAGCGGTGGGAAAGAGTCCTCCCTCTCCCCACGCCTCCCACCACCTCTTTTCTCCTTGCTTGAAACATCTGGTGGCCCTTTGTAGTTCTGGATGATTTGATTTGGAATTCATTAGTAATAATTGATGTGCTTTCTGGAATTTGTTTAAACAGTTAATCGTGTGGTGAGTAACTAAGCCAAAAAGAATTGTTCGAATGGAGCCTGCCCACCTGGTAGAAGTGAGATGGGCAAGTACTGAATGCTTGGTGCCTGACGCTCTAGAAAGCTCCCTGGAGCCCTGCCCCATACCCTACCTGGGTGTCAGGGAGGTTGTCCATCATGAGGAAAGTTTGTTGTCTTTGTAGTATTTTTAAGAGCTCCCTTTTGGCAGAGTGATGAGAACAGTCAAAGACATTTCGACTTTTTTTTTCTTTAAAGTTTGTTTATTTTGAGAGAGAGAGAGAGAGAGAGAGAGCGAGAGAACATGTACACACTAGTGGAGAAGGGGCAGAGGGAGAGAGAGAGAGAATTCCAGGCAGGCTCTGTTAGTGTGTTAGGCCCACTGTCAGTGTGGAGTCCAACTCGGGGCTGGAATTCAGGAGCCGTGAGGTCATGACCTAAGCCAAAATCAAGAGCCAGATGCTCAACTGACTGAACCACCCAGAACCCCCCCCACCCCCTTTTTTTTTTTCGAAGGCATTTGAACTTTAATGACTGTAGGTGATGGGGCCACACTAATACATAGAGCTAGGAATTAGCATTTGAAAAGTTAAAAATCTGAAAATCTGGAGGAAAGTAGTGTCTACAAGGCAACCCAGCGCAGAGTGGGGAGGATTACTGAAAGGCAACTCTGGGGAAAAGCTCATCAACGTTTTCTGGGTCTGGGACCTATACGAGAATCTGATGAAAGCTATTGACAGACGTGTGCCACACACGCACGACGTGTACGGATGTGTCTGTGTGGGTATTTGTGTGCAAGGCCATTTGGGTTTATAGACTTCCTGAGGCACATTTCAAGGACCCAAGTCAAGAGCCCCTGGAAAGTGTGATGGTAAAATAACAAATACCATGTCAGTTATGAATCTGTCCACTATAAGTAATTGAAAACCAATTTCTTTTTTTTATAAGCCAAATTTAAAAATTATTAGAGTAATGGGCATAAAATTACTCTGTCAAATTGTTGTAAAGTTTCAAAATGTGTACTCTCAACTTCTGTACCGTCTTGTCAAAGGTCAGTAACACACTCAGCTGGCATGGGTCCATGAGCCGCCCTGTGTTGCCAGCCCTGAACTAGATCACAACTTGCTTATTCAGGGACATCACTCCAGAAATTCTCCCTTCTCTCTATTGAATTGTCCGTTTCTCCCTGTTTACTAGGTAGCTATCACAAACATTCATGCATACTGATTTTTTTAAAATAACTTTTTAATGTTTATTTATGACAGAGAGAGAGAGCAAGTGGGAGAGGAAGTGGGGGAGGTGCTGAGAGAGGGGGGGACAAAAGATCCAAACTGGGCTCTGCGCTGACGGCTGAGAGTGCAATGCGGGGCTCAAACTCGAAAACCAAGAGATCATGACCAGAGCCAAAGTCTGCGGCTTAACTGACTGAGCCGCCCAGGCGTTCCTCACGTATACTTAGCAGAAAACTCAGTTCAAACTGACTTAATCATGAAGGGAATTAATTGATACTATGTTTGTACAAAAATCTGTTGAAATATTTTAAAGGTTTTTTTTTTAATTTTTTAATGTTTATTTATTTTTAAGAGAAAGAGACAGAGCACCAGTGGGGGAGGGGCAGACAGAGAGGGAGACACAGAATCTGAAGCAGGCTCCAGGCTCGGAGCTGTCAGCACAGAGCCCGACACGGGGCTCAAACTCACAAACCGTGAGATCATGGCCTGAGCCGAAGTCAGACACTTAACCGACTGAGCCACCAAGGCGCCTCTTAAAGGCTATTTTTTCCCTAAATAGTTCAGCATACTTTTCTAATGCTAATACCACACTTGAGAAAATGTAATGATAATTCCTTAATAGCATCTAATATTCTAATTTTCCCCAATCATTCCCCCAATGTTTGTTTACAGTTGGTTGTTTTCATCAGGCTCCAAATTACGTCCACATGTTGCATTGTTTGCTCTATTTCCCTAGACTCTTACAATCCTCAACAGCCTCTTCCCTGTTAATACACACATGCTCATTTTCCCCCATGCCATTGACATGTTGAAAAGATGGCTCAGGTACATTGTAGAAGTTTCTACATTCTGGATTTCTCTCCTGGCTTCTTTATGATGTTGTTTAACCAGCTCTTCTGTCCTTTGTGTATCCTATAAACTGCTAAATTAGATCTAGAGTCTTGATTAAATTTGGGTTCAAACTTTTTGATAAGATATTTGATAATGATGCAATGTATTCATAATGCATGACGTTGGGGGCATAATGTCTTCTCTCACTTCTAGTGAGATGAAAATTGGTCAGTGGGTTCAGTTGATGACAACTTTATCCCTCCTTTGTAAAGATACCCCTCCCCATTAGTGATCAACAAATCTTGGGTGAGTTGATACAAAGTGCTATTAAGTATCAAAGAAGGTTACCTCTGCAAAAACTGGATAAAGCTTGAGTTTGTGTAACTTCTTAGGTGAATGCTGTTTGTTTTAACTTCCCTTCCAAAACACATGTAATATTTCCGCTCAGTTTCCAGCCTCCAGCCCCCCAGGAAGTATGATCAATATAGAAATTCCTAGACAAGCCTGGGTACTTTTTGCTTTAGTGTGAATTAAGTTTCTGCAGTGTGCTACACTGTTATCCACTCCTAGTTCTCCTCCTCCAGAGCACAGAACCTGGCAAATTTTGAAAAGATTGATGACACTGAATATTTGGTAATATGTTTTCCACAAAGCAGTGATAGTTGTTAGAAGTCAAATATTTTTCAAGTTTTCATTATATTTCCCTTTTATATATTTCTTTTTTCTTCACCTGTAGAACCTCCTGGGTTGTTTTTTTTTTTTTTTTCCTTTAGCTTACAACCAAACATTGTCAACATGGGAAGCCATTCATTAAGCTATATATGCTCCCCCAGAGCTTATAAATTGATAGATGATATCATGGAAAGTCTTGAAAGACCCAAGTGTTGATCCTTTTTACTACATACATTGGGCAGAGGCAATTTATGTCTTACTGGTATTCACTCCATTTGTAGTAGTTAACTTTCTTTTGGAATTCTAAAAACATGCCCTATCATTTTTTTGCAGTAACATACAACAGTAGAAGAGTCGTTACAGATTACGGTTTCCAATTGTGTTATTGAAATAGGATGTCAGTAAATAAAATAAAAATCTTGGAACTATATTAAAGACAACTAATAGTACCATTTATAAACCTCTGATAAACAAATTTACCATAAATCTTTACGAAATGTCCTTTCAGATGCAGAAATTCACATTTTTGAGGTTTTCTAAGTACATAAGAATTCTAGGATTTTATGGTTTTGAAGCATCGTAAAGTCATGGAGTCTAGCCATGCCTCTTATCCGTGACTCTCAGGTTCCACCAAATAAAGGGTCAAGCACCCTGTGCTCTGGCCTCTCCCAGGAGCAGAGCATCCCCCTACTTCTTAAGTACCTGCAATGCACCAGCTATTGTGCGGGGGGCTGGATGACCTCCAGAGGGAACGTTGTGGGTAGAGAGAATAGGAAGAGTACAGATGAGGAAGAAGAGATCCTTGAACAAAGTGAGATGATGCTAAAAGTCAAAACACAGTGCATCCCGGGATACCCGACAGGCATTCTACTTAGCCATTCCCTCCTGCCCCACCCCCAAGCTGGTCATAGAGACGCCTGTTACAGCACACATACATAGTTGGTCTTCTGTCTCCATTTATGTTCTGAAAAATATCATTTCACCACTCAAGTAGTGTTACATTGACCCACATTTCCCGTGGAAAGGTCTGAGGATCTAAATCCTGTAGTAGTCAAGTCAGAATGGGCAGGGTTGTTTTCCCAGTTTCTGTTCTCTTGTGGCTCCATCCGGTGTGACTGAGAATAACTCTGGGGACTCTGTGGGACTCCTGAGAGCCAAGAGATGGCCTGCATGTCCATGTCATTTTCTAGCCCACCCTGGCCCCACTATACCCTTGAACATGGCCGGTGGGCAGTGCCACCTCACCTGCAGACATGCCCGTCTCAGATCCTGTCAGCCAGGGGGACAAGAGGGTGGAGGGGAGTGACTCTGAGCCAAGCTACTCTCACAAGGGGATGGGAAGGAGATGACAACTGCTATCTATAATGCCAACCACTCTGGGACACCCTATACCTCTCTCGGGCTTGGGATGATGTTTTTGTCCCAAGGGAACAAGACTATTATTCTTGTGCACTGGCATGGCAGGTTATGGCTTCCAACTGTGCTTTAGGGCTTTCAGGGTCTCTTCCCTTTCTTCTTTGTCTCTTTTTTCTTCTTTTCCTTAACCTTCCCAATTTTTTTTTTTTTTATTCCCTTCCCTCCTTTACTCCTTTTGTCCCTTCTCGCTTCCTCTCTCTGTTGGTGTCTCTCTCTCTCTCTCTCTCTCTCTCTCTCTCTCTCTCTGGCTATGTGTCCGCTGCAGATGGGCGAGCATTCTGGGCATTGATGTAGAGACTGAGATAAAAGTCTTGCAGCAGCATGAGGAGGACAGAACAGGGGGCTAGGGTTCAGGAAACCTGGATTCTCTTCTTGGCTTTGTCATATTATTTGTGACAGGATAAAATGAAAGATGTAAATGTGCTTTGAAAATTAATACAGAGCACAATTGTCTATTCTTCCTGAGCTACTGCTCTCACAGGGAGGCTGGGGATGCCCAAGGACAATAAGAAATCTGTTCAATCACCCGTTGTTGTGCCTGGCAGTGGGTCAGAGGCTCCATTCAGCATATAGCACTATTTTTGAGTTTAAAAAGGCCCACTTATGGCAAGAAACCCTGAAGAATTTGTGCAACACCAGACATGCAGTGAAACATGAGAATATAGTAATTCCTGAGCTCGGTTTAAAATCAAGATCAATGTTGTCATTCTGAAGTCACTGTTCCATTTAGCTCCATGCCAAGGATTACTGCCATGCTGAGTGATGGGGCCCCTGGATCCAGCTCTGTACCATGAAAAGCATAACACAGACAGATGTTGTTATCTCTAATTACACTCTTGAATGCGCCACTACTGATCTCTCCGATCTGGGCCTGTCCCCAAACACATGCCGCAGGGCATACAAGTGACTTTTTACAAACTGCTGTGCGCATGCTCAGAGTGATAATTGCTTCATGACACCAACGCTTTTTCATGCCTTCGTTTCACTTCTGGGTTTCTCAACCCAAAGGATACAAAGGATGGTCAAATAAATCAAATGGGCCACTTTAGAAGCTGAATGGCCGGGTGCAGTTGAGGGCTCCGATGAAAGAAAGCAGGGGTTCTAAGTATGGTTTCCATCCAGCTGCACCAGCATCTCCTGGGAACTGGATGGAAATGCAGATTCTCAGGCCCCACTCAAGACCTACTGAGTCAGAAACTAGGGGACGAGGCCCAAGAATCTGTATTTTATATTTTTAAGCTTATTTATTTTGAGAGAGACAGGGAGCGTAAACAGGGGCGGGGCAAAGAGAGAAAGAGAGGGAGAGAGAGAGAGAGAGAGAGAGAGAGAGAGAGAGAGAGAGAATCCCAAGCAGGTTCTGTGCATGGTCAGCACACAGAGCCCGATGCGGAGCTCAAACTCACACAACCGTGAGATCATGACCTGACCTGAAATCAAAAGGTGGTTGCTTAACTGACTGAGCTACCCAGGTGCCCCAAGAATCTGTGTTTTAGTAAGCCTTCCAGGGGTCCTGATGTTACTGAATGTATCCTTTTCTCACTGCTCGTAACAAATTACCACAAACTCAGAGGCTCAAAGCAGCACTAATGTCTTATCTTGAAGTTCTACAGGTCAGAAGTCTGGCTCCCGTTTCAGGCTGAAATTAAAGGGTTGTGAGGGCTCATTCTTCTCCGGAGGTCCTGAGGGAGGATTGTTCCCTTGCCTGTCCCTGTGTCTACAGGCTACCTGCATCCCTTGGCTCGGGGTCCTTCCCTCCATTTCTAAAGCCAGGAATGTGAGTCCTGTCCTTTTCATTCTCATGTTCTCTAACCCGTCTTCCACTTTGAAAGACTCGTGGTTATATTAAGCCTACCCAAATAATTTCTCATCTCATCTCGAAGTCAGCTATTTAACCACCTAGGTTGCATCCAGGCCTGTTGCCACACCGCATGACATATTCACGGGTTCCAGGGATGTCCAAGGTGTGGACAATGTATGTAGGGGCGGGTGATTCTCCCCACTGCAGTCCGTCCTCCAGCCCCCAGGGTTCCATGTCTGCCCCACATGCAGAATGCACTCACCCCACCCAGGTCCCCAGAGCCTCAGTGCACGACAACATCAACTCAAAGTCCAAAATCTCACTTAAATCTCATCAGCTCAAAAGTTCCCAGTCTCGTTATCTAAATCATCCAATTAAGATACAGGTGAGCCTCTGGGTGTTATCCGTCCTGGGGCACAATTCCTCTGTGCTTGCAGACCTGTGAAACTAAACAAACAACGGTAGGGGAGGCATAGGATAATAGTTATAGACAGTTTTACTCAAAAAAAAAAGGAGAAAAGGGAATCACTGATCTCAAGCAATTTCAAAAGCCAGTTGGGCAAACTCCACTTGGTTTCAGGACCTGGGAATAATCCTCTGTGGCTCATTCCTCTGCTCTTTGGGTAAGCCTGTATGTGTTCGCAGCCTGAGTAGCTGTATCCGCCTATTTCCTGAATTTTGGAGGGCCTATAGGCTTCTCTCATTTCATACTCTCTCTGACCCTTTCAGTCCAAGCTGGAGGTGTTTCTGCCGGTGTAAGATTCCCAGGAACTTTGTGGGTCTTCCATGTGAGTCATGGTGATTCACTCCACTAGACAAGGGGATCCTCCCCAAAATATTTTTCAGATAACCTCATGTTCATTTTTGGCTTCTGTTGAGTTGGCTGATGGGATCTACGAGGCCCACTTTTCATCTACGATAAGACTTTTTTGTGACCCAGTTTTCTGAATGTTTAGACCTTATAGGGCATTATTAAAATATTGCCCAGCCATCCTCTCAGCTTTTCCTTGATGGCATGCTTTCCAGACACTGAGTCTCTGTCTAAGCATCTTTAGCAATCTGGGTAAGCTGAGAATTTTCCAAATAGTCAGATCCTGGTTTCTTTTGGTTTAACTCTTCTTCTTTCAATTTATCTTGTCTCTTTTACATTTTACTCAAAGCCGAGAAACCAAGCCACACCTTCAACACCTTCCTTGGAAATCTCACCCACTGCCCAGTATCATCACTCGCTAGTTTTGCTTTCCATGTAAGTGCAAGACACAATTCCACTAAGCTTTCTTCCCCCATATAGCATGGATTCCCTTTCCTCTAGTTTCCCATCACACGTTCTTTATTCCTTATCTATGCTTTCTTTACCATGTTCTTCATTTGCCCCTAAATCCTCACTAGCAGAGCCATTAGCAGCATCTAAATTTCTACCAACAGTCTGTGCAAGGCCATTTGGACTTTTCTGTCATGCTCTTCAAAATTCTCCAGCCTCTACCCATTGCCCAATTCCAAAGACACTTCCACATTTTTACGTAGTTGCTACAGCAGCACCCCCACTGAGGGTACCAAAATTTGTATTCATTTTCTATTACTGCCATAACAAAGCACCAAAAGTTTAGTGGCTTAAAATAATACAAATTTCTTATCTTACAGTCCTGTGGGTAGAGTTTCAACAAGGGTCTCAGTGGACTGAGACAAGGTGTCAGACTAGTCAGCGTTCTTTGGACTTAGACTTTGACGTGGAGAGGTTAAAAACGTGTTTACAAGCATACAGCTGGCACGACAGTGGGACATTTAGCACAATGCTTAGGATACAATAGCAGTTTAAGAAATATTCATCATAGGTAGATATGACTATAACTTTCATTGCTGGCCGAGAAGATATTAAGATGTAAACATTCAAAGAACTCAAAGAAAAATACAAAGAGATGGAAGCAATCAGAATATGATAACTATAAAAGACATAGATGCTCCACCATAAGAATAAATGGCATTCCTGAACTAACTAGCCTGATAAATGGATCAGAAAAAGTATTCTGAGATAGTATACAGGAAAGTTTTCCTGAATTGGAGGATAAAGTGAGTCTGTAAATGAAAAGTTCACACTATATGCCAGGAAAAACTCATACCAAGCAACCAAAATGAAAAACACTCTGGTTAAATTATTAAAACTCAAGAGTTAAAACAAAAACAAAAACAAAAACAAAAAACCCTCTAGGCATCCATGAAGAAAAATAAAACTATCTACAAGGGCGAAAATTAGTATCTCAAGTTTCTCTAAAACAATATCTAATGGTGAAAGATAATGGAACAGTGTATGAAATTCTGAGGCAAAATGTAATTCAAGAGTATTATATCTAGTCAGATTATATTCAGAAACAAATGCAAGAAATAAATTTATGTTCCTTCCATACAATGGTAAACTATGTAGGCTTCCAAGAATAAAGCAGCTATGTCCTATCAGAACATTGATCTATCAGTAAATAATCTCCAGGATGTAAAGTTAACTGAAAAAAAAAAAAAAAAAAAAGATGTTAACCAATAGACATAGAATAACAAATTTTATTTAATGTTACTTTGTAACTTTTGAATTTTTACTGTGGCCACATAGTTTTTGGATTACATATATAAGAATATTTTTAAAGAGAAAATAAATACACTTTAAGTAAATATTTTAATAATAAATATATTTTTTAAAATAAATATTCTAATTTACTTAAACCTTCAAAGTTGTTATCATGGGGCACCTGGGCGGTGCAGTCAGTTAAACGTCAGACTCTTGATCTCGGCTCAGGTCATGATCTCACAGTTTGTGAGTTCAAGCCCCACACTGGGCTCTGTACCCATGGCGCGGAGCCTGCTTGGGATTCCGTTTCTTCTTCTCCTTACACATCCCCCACTTGTGCTCTCTTTCCCTCTCCCTCAAAATAAATAAATAAAGTTTTCAAAAAAGTTCTCATCACAAGAAAAAATGTTGTACCTATGTGTGGTGAGGGATATTAACTAGACTTACTATGGTCATCATTTTGTGGCATGTACATATATCAAATCATCATGTTGTACACCTGAAACTAATATAATGTTACATGTCAATTATATCTCAGTAAAAATATGTTTAAGAGAGAATAAATGTAAGAGACAATCTCAGCATGAAATAACTCAGTTAATATGGTTTTTATGATTTTTTTCTTTAAAAAAATTCGTTTGGCGGAATTCAGGTATCTCACGAAAAATCAAAATAACACAGAGATGGAGAATCTGTAACAAAAGCACCATTGCTGAAGGCTGTTCCATGTAAGTATAAATTAAGACTAATACTTGGGGTATTTGGGATTGCAAAATGGAACATAAATGTTATGAATTCTGCTTAACAAAACAAAAATAATACACATCACAAAATCGGGAGGTGGGATTTGAGAAGCTGGAGGGCATTTTCATGTAAAGCATTGATTGACATTGCCTAAAAATTCTTTTTTTTTTTTTTTAATGTTTATTTATTTTTGAGAGAGACAGAGAGAGTGTGAGTGGGGGTGGGGCAGAGAGAAAGGGAGACACAGAATCCGAAGGAGGCTCCAGGCTCTGAGCTGTCAGCACAGAGCCTGATATGGGGCTTGAACAACACACAAACTGCGAGATCATAACCCGGGCTGAAGTCGGATTCTCAACCAACTGAGCCACCCAGGAGCCTCTTAATGTAAATAAAAATAAAATAAAGACTCAAACGAATGGCACACTACACCCACCTTTAGAACAATCATAATACACTTGAGGTTTTAAAGGACTTGGGTAGCCATAGTAAACAAATGAATGTCATTTCTCAAATTAACTACAGAAGACTTTTTCACAGGAGTTTCAGGGAACATATCTCCAAGAATGCAGCACCAGTCATAACAGATGCAAGATGAGAACCATCAGGAATTATGCAAAGAATTGGGGCTATTTGATCCAAAAAAAAAAAAAAAAAAAGAAAGAAAAAAGAAAAGTAGAGCAACCTTCATCCTCAAGCATATGATGAAGGGTTGTTGTAAATAAAACAGTATACTGTTGGTCTCTACATACATGAATTAAACCAGAAGAAAAGGACTACACAATCCAATCAAGTATTTTTTGAATGTTAATCATCTACTCAGAACAGTGTGAAAACCACAGGAGATGAAGGCGTAGAAGAAAAGATCCACACTTAACACATTCTCCTTGGAGATAAAAAAAGCTTTCTGAAACATCAGTGTAAAACCACATGAAGCTTTGTGATTAAACATCACAATTTGTAGTGAAAATGACAAGATGATAGAGGCTGTGGGGTGAGGGGGAGCACTGTGGGAGCTGATGGTGCTGTAAACTGGTTCTATGAAGTCATTGGGTAGGAAGCAATACTTTCATACAAGTTCTTTTTTTTTTTAATTTTTTTTTTCAACGTTTTTTATTTATTTTTGGGACAGAGAGAGACAGAGCATGAACAGGGGAGGGGCACAGAGAGAGGGAGACACAGAATCGGAAACAGGCTCCAGGCTCCAAGCCATCAGCCCAGAGCCTGACGCGGGGCTCGAACTCACGGTCCGCGAGATCGTGACCTGGCTGAAGTCGGACGCTTAACCGACTGCGCCACCCAGGCGCCCCTACTTTCATACAAGTTCTAAGCCACCGACAGAATGTATGTCAATGTGGAAATGTTCTTTTGGAAAAAGTACTACTTTTGCTTCTACAAAGAAAGGAACCAGGGTTTTTCACCCAGCGATCGGTAAGGTGTTCAATACAAAAGGCTGAAAACCATAGTCCTAATGTCCACCCAGAGACTATTGTGATCAATCCAAACGATCAATTCTTAAGAGCTCCCCCGTTGCTGAAATAGGGCACAATACTGCAGCCAATGGCAGCTTAATGCCGAGCACATTCTGAAGTGACAAATGCCTTCGAAAATACGATTCCAAAGTGGAAGTACTCACTGTGAGCCCTGGGATGACAGGAGACGTCAGTGGGGAAAGGACTTTGCAAAGGAAAGTACAAGATTCTGCACCTTACTATGGATGTTTGTTTTGTTTTGATTTGATTTTGGATCTAATCAATATTCTTTACTGGAGAGCGGACGTTCAGTAGGAACTGGAAATAAAAAGTTCAACCAAGGGTGTCACTTGCTTTGTTTTCAACACACATAGTCAAAACAAATAAGCAGAAAACAGCCTCCAGAGTCTTCCCTTTGTGACTGCTTTCTCCCGGTGACATGAAACGAACACAGCCTCCCACACCAACCGGGCCCTGTGCCCCTTGGGAGGCGGCTGCGGAGGGCTCGCAAAGCGTGGGCTGGAAGCATCCAGTCTCTGACAGACTGGAACAATCCCATAGAGAAGGGTGGGGGATATCGCACTGCATCCTCGGAAGCTGCTTTCACACTATGTGAAGGCCCCTTTTATATGGAGGTTTTTTAAATATATAAACTCAATTCAAATGGGAATTCATCAAGCCTCAAACTTCTTTTTCGAAGGAATCCTATAACAAGTCTAGTTAGCTTGTTTTTCATAACTTGTTTCAAAATGACTGTTTACTGGGGCACCTGGGTGGCTCAGTCAGTTGAATGTGTCTGACTCTTGATTTTGGCTTAGGTCATGATCCCAGGCTTGTAGGATTGAGCTCAGCATCCTGCTCTGAGCTGGGCATGAAGGCTGCTTAATTCTCTCTCTCTCTCTCTCTCTCTCTCTCTCTGCCCCTCTCCCCAGCTCACACTGTCACTCTCTGTCTCAAAAAAAAAAAAAAAAAAAGTAAAATTACTGTTTCTTGTATCACTTTTTTTTTTTTTTAATTTTTTTTTTCCAACGTTTTTTATTTATTTTTGGGACAGAGAGAGAGACAGAGCATGAACGGGGGAGGGGCAGAGAGAGAGGGAGACACAGAATCAGAAACAGGCTCCAGGCTCCGAGCCATCAGCCCAGAGCCTGACGCGGGGCTCGAACTCACGGACCGCGAGATCGTGACCTGGCTGAAGTCGGACGCTCAACCGACTGCGCCACCCAGGCGCCCCTCTTGTATCACTTTTTGAGTATATATACCTCCTTCAGAAGACTAGTGTGAGTAATCTAGGAGCAGGAATATATTGTAATACACTTGGGGAGTTCAGAAGGGACACTCAGAGTGGCCAGGATGGTTTCTTCTGAGAAGCACTAAAAAAGGCCTTAAAAGCCTTCTGGAGTTGGAAATCCCAGTGACAGCCTTGTCCCCCTCACCTTGGGCAAGAGGTCACAACTCACTCTAACCCACAGCTTCCTTATTATGAAATCTTTTTCAGAAGCAAATTGAATTGGGTCACTGATAAGTCAGAAACTAGGGGGTCTGAGATTTTAACCTACTTGAAAGCTAACAAGTTAGTCTGCCACAGGTTTGCAGGAGACATGATAACTCTGGGTCAGAGACAAAGAGCATCTATTATAGCAAAAGCAACAGCTAGAGCAATATCTTGCTTTGGTCCCCAATGTGATGAGAACCAGATGTCACCTGCACATGCAGTGGGGTGTACCCGAGCAGATAAACTCTGAAATTAGGAAAACCTGATCTTATATAGGGCCTCTGGTAAGCTTCCCATCCTCTTGGAATTTAAGCAAATCCCTGGGGAGGGAAAGAAACGGGCTTTATCGTTATTACTGTGATGTCTCCAGAGAGAGAGAGAAACATCTCTAAGCTTTACTATCCTGGAATGTCTCTTTATACAAACATTGGGTATAAATGCCTTTGCTCAAAGAAGCTGGACCATGCAGGAGTGTGAGAATTGCATACATAAATGTCACCCAGCCATTGCTTGCTTGTTCAAAGCCCTCAGTGCTTCCCCTCTGTAATAACATCCAACTCTGCCTTGTTGTGGCGCAAGAGGCCCTACTTGATCTGGTCCCTGCCTACATTTCCAATCTCATCTCATTTATTTCCATGAGGTTCCAGCCACACTGGCCTTTTTAGCATCCCTTAAACATACAAAGTTTATTTTCACCCTAGAGTCTTTCAACTTGCTGCTCCCTCTGTCTGGAACACTATTCCCTAGGACCTTCCCAGGACTGACTTCTGATCCTCATCTAGGTGCAGCTCAAGTGTCACTGCCCAGAGAAGCCTCTCCTTTCCCCAACACTAGTCCCTCTGGACCATACCACCATCTCTGTCTTCAGAGCCATTACCATTATCTTCGGTTTAGGTCTCTGTTTTCGGGCTGTCTGCCCCTGCAAGAATGTAAGTCCTGTGAGAGTAGAGAACTTGATCTGTGCTTGATTTTTAATCTAGTAGCTAGAACAGTATGTGCCTTATTTCGGTAAAGATTTGTTGAATGAATGTTGGATCTGTAAAATGGGGATAATCATAGTTATCTCATAGAAGTCTAGATAATTTAACAAATGCAAACATGCTTTATAAACCGTAGATATACATAAAGGAAATGTATTAATATTGAATCCAATCATACAAGGATTGAGGGGAAGCCATCACATAAAGGTTAGCCCTACATTGTTCTCTAAATAGTCATTAGTCTACTCCAGAACATAGCATCCTCTGGCAGAGGACATAAGCCAAATACACAAAATTCAAAAATCTGTGGGGGCCTCATTTGTAGGTCCACCTTACTTTTGACCTATTTATGAAAAGCTATAGAAATGCATGAGTGAATTTGATGTAGCCATGAGAATTTTTTTAATTTCTTGAGAGTTTAGCCCAAATTAGGACTAGACACTCAGTAAACATACATTAAAATGAATTAATTATACAATATGTAAATAAAACTGCTCTTGGGGCATAAAGATTGTTTTCTTTATTCAACAAAGGCTTATTGAGAATCCTCAATATGGCACGGAGATTGCCCCATGATCTGGCACCAGGCAAAGTCCCTGACATCTTTTGCTCTTCCCTGCTTCACACTATACTCCAGACGCAACTGAGCTGCTTTTGTGCCCTGACCTTGGTCTACTATTTCAGATTTCCCTTCCTTTATTTAACCTAGACTCACTGACTGGAAAGCCTTGAGCACAGCCACCTTCACCTTCCCAGGTAGGACTTCCCTTTGCCAGGAGGCAGTCCCTGGTTGATTTGTAACCTCCATGTTTTCTGGAGATGTGCCCTTCATCAGTGCTCCCTGTATATGTCTCAGTCATGCACTAACCCCGTTTTATGATTTTCTGTTTACATATCTGTTTCCTCCCACTGTACTTGCCTCTTCTGTGACAGACTATGTTTGAATTATCTTTTCATCTCTAATACCTAATCTGTTATATGACAAAGTAGGTGCTCAAATAATACTTGGTAAAGGAAAGGAGGAAGGGAGGGAAGGGAGATTAATGAATGGATGGAAAAAGGAAGTAAGAAATAGAGGGAGGAAGAATCATTTTTATTATGGAAAAATGTAACTTTCAAATAAAATAATGTGGTTAAATAAGGTGATAAGAAATAGAGACATAACCACTTTGATTCCGTCTTGGTTAAAATTGAAAGAAATTATAGGTGAGAGTCAATTTGGTACCTCGGGGTCAAAATTCTGTTATACCAAATACTAGTCGTTAATACAGAGATGAGTTGAAGAACATTTCCATTCTAGTAATCTCCATAGTACAAAGAACAAAGAAATCAGGAGAGAAAAATGGCTTATTTATATTTGAAATATATGGACCATGACTATTGTTATGTTTCCTTAAAAATATGAAGCTTCCTGAGATATTCGCAAGTTCTTCAGGGGCTTTTCTTTCCGGGATGGTCTTAAAAGTTAAATATAAATTTTCTAGAATGTAAACTTTAATCACAAAGCATGTAGAACAGTGAATTGTTTATTTAATCTATACATACATTTGTTTTAGGGACCGGAAATTGTTCACTTAAAATGTAACTGGTCTCTCTCTCTCTCTTTCTCTGCCTTTTGTTGTTGTTGAGGTAAAATTGATATATAACATTATATAAGTTTCAGGTGTACAACATAATTCGATGTTTGTATACATTGTAAAGTGTATACACAACCATAAATCTAGTTATCATCCATCACCAGAGAATTGAGCCCCTTCATCCCCTAGCTGCCATCCCCTCTGGTAACTACTTTTGTTTTTATTTTCTTTGTTGGTTTGGTCTGTTAGTAAATTAACTGTTAATCTGATCCATCATTATATAAAATGTGTGAAAATCTTTAAAGAAAATCATTCAGGGGCCCCTGGGTCTAGTTTTTCTCTATGCCAATGTTGTAATACATAATAAAAATGAGAAAGTTCTGAGGCCATTTCAAACCCAAACACAATAAGTCTAGTATCTTTGAAAATATATTATCCCTTATTCAACCACACACTATTATCATGGCTCCGGTTTTCTAAACACTGCTGGAGGTCCGGTCCTATATTGTCTCTGGTATTAAAAGATAAAACAGAGGCATATTGAAATTTTTAAGTTTATTTGATCATTTGTTGACTCAAATCAAGGTCCAGAAGTGGTTAGGAGCGCTGGGTGGGCAGGAGCCATGGGAAAGACCTATAGAGAACCTTCAGAAGCAAGGAAAGGCAATTATCTGCCTGGCCACAGTTTAAAGCCTGATGGACTGTTTGTGACTGGTTGTCCTTAGCATTTTGATTTTCTAACCTTGAGGCATTTACAGGCTTAGATTCTGGTTTGCTTACATGAACCAGTCGCCTCAGCATCCAGAGTCACCTCAGTCAAATGGCACCCTAGTTTAATTCATTTAACACTAGATAGAAATTTCTTCCAAAATCTCACAGTCTTCATTTATGTTTTAACTTTTTAAATGTAAAAACTAATACAAATATCCTCTCCTTTACCACAATCCGAATTCCCAAACATTGGGAACAATTTGACGCTATTCCTTGATCCTTTTTCCATTTCAGTAATATTTTCCCCTTTCCTGTTAAAGGAAGAGATTAAGGTTGTTTTCCATTTTATGACTCGGCTACTAATAACAGGGTATTCAAGAGACATGTTAGAGGGAGGAGGGCGGGTAGGAGATCCCAAAAGCAGGTCCACATTCACTAATTGCATCATTGGGTCCAAAATGAAATCCCTTCTCCAAGACGCATGGCCAGGTGACAGCCCAGTTTTTCCGGGCACAGGTAAAAGGAGACACCTAAGTGCTGATCTCAGAAACCTTTGTGAGGCAGGACTCTGATTCTGCAGAAGGTTTAGTAGATGCACGGCATGGCTCATCTGTGCTGCGGTGACCACCTGAGACACCAGCAGGTGCAGGCTGGGGGTGGGTTTCTTGCTGTGTATGTTTATGGCCATCACATGAACAGCCACCGTTGTGTGAATGATAGGCTATTCAGTTGGAAGTGGTCTTAGGAAAAATAAACAAAGCCCAGCTGTATTTCTAACATCTCAGCTCCTCAGTAGAAGGGAAGGGCCTCGCTTCATCATCCTCTCCTGAAATTAGGAGATTTTTAAGATGTCGGATATATTTCTTAGATTTAGGAGTAGGAATAGTAATACTATTAGCTGCCATTTACTGGACACTTGATCTATGCTACATACTTTGCATTTATTCTCTCAATGAATCTCCTCAGTCACCTAATGAGCACTGCTATTCCCATTTTACCAGGAGGAAAGGTTATAGCTAATAAATGGCACATCCAGGATCTGAACCCCTAGTCTGTCTGACTCCGAAACCCTAGCCCTGACCATGGCCTTTGGCAGTTGCCAGATTTTGAGCCAACTGGAAGACAGGCACATCTGCTGAGAGAGGAAGGGCATCTGCCGGCCAGCCTTGGAAATAAGCAGTCACCAGTACCCTAGCACAAGAAGACACTCCCAAATGCATACTGCTTGAGCTGAGTATTCATGCGTGAGGAGGAAAAGGTGGGAGAGTAATCTGTAACTGAATGGAGCAAGCGTGGCTAAGGTTGCTGAGGCTTCTCAGGGCGGTGGGCAGGAACAAGTGATTAAGAGCCTTTTCTGCAATGCTAGCAGTGAGCAACCCTCGAAATTATTTAAACAGTGGAGTAATACAAACAAATTTGTGTTTTGGAAGATGCCTCTAGCCACAATACGGAAGGTCAACCAAAGGTGAGCCACGATGGTGGCAGTGAGGAGGCAGAATTGGTGGGATTTGGCGACTGAGTGTGTGAGGGAGATGCACGAGTGAAGGATGACATCCGGGTTTCTAATCTGATGGGCTGGGTGGTGGGTGGTACCACCCACTGAAATAGGAAGCAGGAAGAGAAGAAAGAAGGTTCTTGATGATGTGCTTAGATGTGGACGTTTTGGGTTTGCGATGTCTGTAGGATACCCAGGTGAGTGACAGGCAAATAAATTTGGAGCCAAGGAGGGAGGTATAATTGGAAATGGGAATGTGGATGCCACTAACTTACTGTGACATGTGAAGTCAGAAATATGGATAAGATTGCCCTAGGAAAGCCTAAGGAATAAGAACAAAAGCCTTGGTCCAGACCCTTGAGGAATAACAATCATTTAGGGATGAATAGAGGAAATGGAGCCATGAAAAGAGATTGAGAGGGAATGACCAGAGAAAGGAAAACCGAGATGTATTATTCTAGAAACCAAAAGAAGAAGTGTAAAGAGAACTTGCCCACCAATCTCAGACATGGCAGATGGAGTCAGTAGATGCCCTCTGAACTCCCCAAAACACCCGCCAAAGCCTTTACTGTGTCACATACTGTTTGTTTACCTGTGTCTCTTCCAAGAGGTGGACAAGATGTCTTCAAGGTCAGCGGCTGGTTATTTGTCTCTGTACCCTTAGGACCTGAAACTTGTCCGTTGGCTTAGGCAGCTGAGAAAGGCTTTAGTGAAGTGGTGGGGGTGGAATTCTGGTTAGAATAGACTGAGGAATGAATGGATGAGGAGGAATTTAAAATATTAAATCTCAATTGTCCACGCTGAGGGAAAGGAACAGAAATGTGCGTGAAACAAACAAAAAGAGGTAAACCCCAAAGTGATATTTTGACTTTGAACATAGACTCCATAGAAAACCTGTATTCTTTCATAGATCCAGACAGTCCTTCCTCCAGTCCTAGCCCTCCTCTGATGTGGCCCTAATGCCTGCACCTGAAACTCACCCAAGAAGAGGAAACAAGGAGACAGTAGACACCTCCAAGGGGATGAGCCCTTGCTCTGTGGTTGAGAACTGACTAATATGAAAGGGGCCTAAAAACTGAAGCTTTGTGTAAGGAAACTCTACTGCTGTAGATAACAGATAATCATAAGCTGTATCATCTGTGTTTTCGTGACAAACAGAAAGCCTGAATGTTTGCACGCCAATAAAACATCCTCAAGCATTGGAGATTAGTGTACTTTAAGATTTTGGATGAATGCCATTCAGAAAACGTTTCCTTTATGAAGGTGTCATTATAATAATGAATGTTTTGCATTTGGGGAAGTGGTGTAATATTCGGAATGTTCAGCCAAAGGGAAAAAGATTAGTAGCTAGCTCTAATGACTTCTGGAGAACATGAGAATTTTAGTTTCTTGAGTCTTTTTTTTTTTTTTCATCCCAAAGTCAAATGAAGGGTGGAGTAAAGAAAAATGGGAAACAAAAACAAGTGATTGACTTGATCATAATAATAACAAAAGTACTTCATGTACATATCAATTTGTTTTTAAAGTGCTTTGACATACATTAAGCTGATTTGATGTATATTTATAAATAAGCCATAATTAAGGCAAGTTAGCTGTGATAATCCCATAAAAGAGATGAGGAAACTGATGATCAGATATAGCTTCATCCTTCACAGCACCATCCCTTTGCAAATTGTCCAGGCCACCCTCCTGCCCTCTCCTTTTCCCTCCCTCCCTCCCTCCCTTCCTTCTTTCCTTCCATAGGGCACGGAGTACTCTGCCATGTGATACTGTGATATAATAAGAAATGTATATTTTGGGCTTCATTCCTGGCTCCTAAAAACGGTCCCAGAGCAATAAAGGTGAAAGGAGCACCTTTTGTTATAAGATTTGGTTTCTGTCCCCAGTTCCTGAAACAGCGCTGGTTCAATAAGATAAAAAGATTGTCTTTTCTTATTCATTTCAAGCCCCTTTCAACCCACTTGAGTTTATATTAATGAAGTGACTTTTAGAAAGTCCCTAACAATAGGGGCTGGTTTCCAGGGGAAGCAACCTTCTAATTAGAGAGCTGGAACTTTCAGTGCCCCCCCCCACCCCCCGTCCCCATTCCAACTCCAGGGAGGGGAAGGGGGGGGCCAGAGTTGGAGTTAACCACTAATGGTCAATGATCTAATCAATCGTGCCTACCTAATGAAGCTTCCACAAATAAGAAACCCTAACTGAAGGGGTTCAGGGAGCTTCTGAGTTGGTGAGTACACGGAAGTGCCAGGAGAGGGAGGCATCCAGAGAGGTCATGAAAGCTCCGTGCATCCCTCCTGTTTGCCCTATGGCCATAGGGGAAAACCCCCACATGTTCATGTTAGACGTAGGAGTAGGAGTAGTTGTAGTGGTAAGAGCAGTAGCAGTAGTGAGAGGAATGGAGTTTTCTTTTCAGTCATGTACGACACAAGGCACCAAATCTAATAAACGTCTCTTATTATAACCTGGGCTCCCAAGTTACCCTGTTGTTACATAGACATTCTTCCTGGAAGAATGAGAAGGTTCATTCATAGGAAGATGAGAGCTGCCTGGTGGTCCAGGACATGAGTGCTGGGTCCTCTTACAAGCTCTTTGACCTTGGGCCAGTTAATTAAAATTTGTGTGCCTCAGTTTCCTCACTAGTAAAATAATCCCTCCTTTAGAAGGTGGTTGGAAGTATTAAATGAGTTAGTATCTGTAACTCACAAATCTTATTTCAGTGTGTGTTCAATAAATAAATGAGCTGGGCAGGCTCAACATTCCTTTGTGAGGGAAGAATAACTCTTTATTCCTTATTGCTCAGCAAGTTGTTCACACGATTATAACTAATCTCCAAATACACGGGAGCAAGACATTCACTTTATTGCTTCTTTCCACCATCCAGAAGAAATTCCATAAATGAAAGAGTTTATGAGAACCAAATATATATCACCAAACATCTTTCATAAGGGCTCAGATCCAATGCCTACTTAAGGAAGAAAGGCTGCCTCTTTCCTAGGGTGCACCCTTTATTCAAGTCCCCGGGGGACATTCCATATCTGAAATGTAGAAGTTAATGATTCCCAGAGACTACTTTTTGAGATTGTTGAACTGAATTCATCAGTTTATGCCATGTGTGGGTGGGAAGATTTTACAGTTTGCTACCAATTCTTTCCAACTGCTGGAGAAGAAGAATATTCACTCATGGTTGCTTCTTCTAAGGTCATGAGGTCACGGCATAATTTTTTTTTCTCTTGTCCTTACAAGGAAATCTTCAAAACTTTCTTTAGACAGGGAACCAAAAATAGTGACAAGGAGAAAGAGTTGCCAAAGATGTGTCCTTCCCCCCTTCTTTATTTCATTTATAGTAAAATCTTAAATCTTTGAGAGCCAGTTTTGCACATTCCTCTCCCTAGACACTGTTTATTTCAAGTTGTAATTCACGCTGCATTTACACCCTTGCGCTCAGGTTATTTTGTTTAAATATTCCTTTCTGGTTGTTTTTGCGTGCCAATAATTTTCCAGAAAGTTACACTCACCTCTTTCTGTCTCTGCCAAATTTTGCAAGATTTCTGTAGTCTCTGAGAGAGGCAACAGTGGGTGAAACACCATGGGCTCTGAGGGCAAAAGACGTGAGTTCAAGTTCTGGACCCACCATCGGCTTTGAACCCGGGGAAAGACATCTACCATATCTCCTCACTTATGGAATGTGAGTGATGATACTGAAGGCTCTCCTTCCTTCCTCACAGAGCTATTGAGAAGATCAAGTGAAATGATGATGTAGAAGCACTTGAAAGCTCTAGTTAAAAGCAAGTTACATTTATGCTGCAAGCATTTTCCCTACATGTGTATCTCACAGTAAATAAAGTTAAAATAATCGAATGTGAAAAATATAACTATGACACTTATACATTGTGGAATTTGCAAAACAAAAGATGTCAATTCAAATATGAGGATCCTATTTTTATGTATAAATATATATTTATAAGTATATAAATATATAGCATATATATATACACACACATATATACCATATATGTCTGTAGATATATAGATATATAGACGTAGATGGTAGGGTACTAGACATATCAGTGCTCTATTCAGGCCTATGAACTTCTGATTTAGCATCTCTGAAATATTGGAACCTAGGATTCAGAAAACAGACTGCATTTTTTCTGCCCTTGAAACATGCATCTTCTTCTCCTCTTTCAAACGAACTGAGCCCAGGTTTTTAGCGGGGCACACTGATCCCCAGCTACAGGACAACTGGTCTCATGTTCCCTTACAGTTTGGTGTGGCCATCACAGTTCTGGCCAATGAGAGGTAAGCAGGAGTGTCGTGTGAGGATTCCAGAAAGTCCTATAAGTTCTGTAATAGGGAGGAGTTGCATCTTCTCTCTTCCCTTCTTCCCCCAGCTATCTGGAATGTGGCTGAGATGTCTGATAGTGCAGCCACCATCTCTGGTGTGAGGGAGCAGGCCACGCCCTAGGGAAGGCGAGGGTAACACAAGAAGGGTTCTGTGCAGCTGGTGACAATGGAGTCAGCAAACAAAGCCTGGACTACCTGGCTCCAAACTTCTTATGGGCAAGAAGGAATTAAACTACTATCTTGTTTCACTTTTTGGGGGGGTGGGGTGGGGTGGGTGGGAATCTGTTATTCACAGCTGAACCAGCATTAACTGAAAAATGTCTCTCTGTGACCTGTCATTTCCAAAGACGAGTTTTAATCTCTTTCCTAAAGTAAGATGCTGAGAGGCAAAACATAGGATCCCACATGATTATTTGGCAATTCACTGATGATTTGGTGATCAACTCTTGAACTTCGGCAAGCAATATGACTTGCACAGAGGAAAGTTTGGGTCCTGTCAGCCAGAACAAAGCAGGGTGGCTTTTAAGAAGAAATCTGTCTGAGGGGCGCCTGAGTGGCTCAGTTGGTTAAGCAACTGACTTCAGCTCAGGTCATGATCTCATGGTTTGTGGGTTCGAGCCCCACGTCAGGCTCTGTGCTGACAGCTCAGAGCCTGGAGCCTGCTTCAGATTCTGTGTCTCCCTCTCTCTCTGTTCCTCCCCTGCTCGTTCTCTGTCTCTCTCTGTCTCTCAAAAATAAACAAACATTAAAAATTTTTTTTTTTTAATCTTTCAGAAAGTACAGTGAATGAAGCATAAGATCACCATGGAGTTGCATATGGCTTGCTCATGGAAACTGGTCTGACAGAGCAGCACTCCATCCTCAGACACGGGTCTCATGAAGAACCAGGGCGGCGTGTGGAGCAAGGTGGATGAGCACATGTAAGTACATGAGCCTGTAATTTTGTGCAAGGCATGAAGGGAATCTAGCACAACAGCATCTATAGCTGTATTTGGAAACTGATGAGGTGATTAGACAATCCATTCATACTTATTGGACCACATGATATTTTTGTACTGACAAAATAAATAGCCTTTGTTCTCAGAATGTGTGGGGCTGCACTGTCTTCTTCATTCACTCACTTGGTGACTTTGCATGGAGTGCCTACTGCGTACCGGGCTACAGATTGACACCGGACCGCCTCGAGGACACAGTTCCCCTTTCTGAGATGACATCTTTTATTCTCCCCTCGTCAGAGGCCCTGGTCTGGTCTGAGAAGGCTTCTCTGACCTCTACAGCGCTGAGCAGTGGTTCCCGGCTCTGCTGCAAGCTCTTGCAGTGCTTTTCATCTACACAACTAACCGGGCACTTGGCAAAGTCTACCTTAAATGTGTTTATATTTATTCTACTGTAACGTGAGTGCCTTGAGTTCAGAGACATACCTTTGGTGTTTAGTAAATGCTTGTGGACGATGTCATATTCATTCCGTACTTGCCAGTTTCTTTGGTCAACATTATTGGACATCTCCTGCAGGCCTCGCACGATACTAAGCACTGGTGAAGAGAAAGGAGGAATAAGACTCAGACTTGGGGACCGCTGGAGAAAGAGAAGTGTGAACAAACCATTACAATGCAACGCCATATATGCGAGCAAAGATCTTGGAGCAAGTGTTTGAGTCGAAGCTTCTGATTTATCCTTGGAAAGACTTCACAGGAGAAGCAGTGTCCCACCTAGCTCTTCAAGGAAGAGGAAAGGCCAGGTGTGTGAAGGAGCGATTTACACACTTTCCACCTCTGGCTCTTCATGATCTCTTGCAAAGTAGGCAGGGCAGTTGCTGTGTCTCTACTTCCCAGGAAGAACCGGGAGCAGAACACGTCAGAACATGTTGTGCAGGAGCTCCTGGCTCTAAAGAGAAGTGAAGTGGGCCCCAAACTCAAGCTCTGAATCCTAATCCAGTGCTCTTTCTACCGTGCCTCCTGGTTTCCCTAAGTAACGCGGATGACCATGAGTTCAGCCCCGGAGGGGGTCAGGTGTTTCTTATTTTCTCAGCTAAAATGAGTAGAGCAACCCAATTCATTTAATTTATTGCATTTTCCCCTTCCATTTTTCATAATTCCCTCATTTATGAGGCCAGAGTTCTCAGTAATTCCCCTTCCTGGAATCTTCCCTAAGGAAATAATCAGAGAGGTGGACATAAATTTATGTACAAAAACTCGCCTAGCAGAACTATTTATAATAACAGAAAATAGGAAGCAACCTAAATTTCCAACAAAAACAGACTAGTGGGCAGGCGCTAAACATCTTTCCAGGTATTTTAATGGCATTTTTTAAATGCTTACAATTAATGTTATTATTATTTTTAACAAAAGGACAGGATAAAAACCCATGATTCCAATTTTGTTGGGTATACATGCCAATATATGCAGAGGAAAAAGAAAGGCTTTCAGCAAGATGCTCACAGTGGCCATCTTGGCGCTATTTGTTTGTATTGTTTATGTTTTTCACAGTGTGCATTTTACCATCAGAAAAATAAATATAAATAAAGACTGTTGAGTAAACTACAAAAGTCATCAAGAAACGGAGACTGGATTCCTGTATTCATTAGGGTTGTCCAGAGAAACAGAAACAGTAGAATGAATATATATACATATATGTGTATATATATATATATATGTATATATATATATATGTATATATATACATATATATATATACACATATATGTATATATATATATAATATCTATCTATCAAGAGAGAGACATTGATTTATTTTAAGGAATTGGTTCATGTGATGATTATGGAAACTGGCAAGTCCAAATTCTTTAGGGTAAGCAGCAGGCTGGAGACCCAGAGGAGAGTTGATGTTTGAGTTTGAGTCCAAAGATAGTCTTCTAGCTGAATTCTGTCTTATTGAGAGGTCAGCCTTTTTTCTACTAAGGCCTTCAACCAACTGAATGAGATCCACTCATATAATGGAGGCTAACTTGTTTTACTCAAAGTGTGCTGACTTAAATCTTAATCTCATCTAAAAAAGACCTTCACAGAAACATTGGGAATAATGTTTGCCCAAATACCTAGCTACTGTGGCCTAGCTAAGTTGACACATAAAATTAACTGTCACATTTCCTGAACTACTTGAGATTTCTCACCTATAGACCCAACCGCTTGAAGACAGAGGCTCTGTCTCCTCCTCTCCAGCCCTCTGTCACTCGGCACAGGTCTGGCTCATGGTAGATGTGCAACAGGTGTTAGAATGACTGTGTCAGTGAGTGAGGGAGAAAACTGCTGAGAAGACAGTCAACAATATTCCTAAATTATCAATCCAGAATGTCACAAATCAATAGTCAAGTTTCCTTAGCCTGGGGCCTGGTCAGCCTTCAAAGGAAGCCATATCACACCATAAAGGCAGGCCCTGGCCACCACAATTACCCCACTCCCACGATTACCCTACCCATGCACATTTCTAGACCTACCAAAAACTTGCCCTGAGCCCAGAGACCACCAAGGACACACAGTCCACCCCAGTGATGTCACCCTGCTGTGAACAATGGTCAGTGGGAGGCACAAGTCCTGTAGGACCAGAGACATGGACCGTCTGGGGGCTGCTTGAGTATAGGGTCCTCACTAGACAGCCCCCATTGCCTCAGTCCAGGTAGGTGGCTGTGAGAGCAGCAGTTCACCATGACCTACAGCCAGACAGTGGCCTCTCTCTGCCTCAGCCCCTGCAGAGAGTGTAGAGCTTCTCCAGCCACCACAGAGTCCTCTTTCACTTTCTGACATGGGCATTTGTCCCCTCTGGGTTTCTTGCTTTGCTGATTATTTCAGACCTGCTGGGGATAGAGTTTATCCTATCCTCTCCAGGAGCCCCAGATCTCCTGACCTGCTGATATTCCACCTCCCTCCAGAGCTTCAGAAGGGCAGGACTCTGGGTACCCAGTCAGCTCAGAACAGCCTGATTTAGTAAAAACATTCCAATAGCTATAGTTGCCAAGACACAAAGGCCAGGAAATCCCCAGAAAGTGGCCCATAAAGTGATTTGAAAGAAGGAACAGGAGCAAGTTTGCTTTTTCTTTTATAATGAATAAAAGTGATGAATAAAAATCTTTAGTCAGTGTGGTGATCTTGTTCTAGTTATGCAAAAGGGTTTGTTTGTTTGTTTGTTTGTTTGTTTGTTTGTTTAATGAAAAATCTACTACAAGGAGTAAGTTCTAAGTTCTCACTTATTTCATAAGATAATTCAAGACACAAAAGTTCTTATTGAGAGAAGGAGACTATGTTTTTATTTAGGGATGGGGATAGAAGCTGTGGTTGGTAGACACCTGACCATGTCAACCCCTGTGAGGTGGGGATTAGAGGGCCAGGCTCCGCCCCACAGAGGAGTGGTCCTGTTAGGTGAACTTGTCCCTTTCCAGGCACAAAAGTGTTCGCATGCAGTCTGGATGGAAGGTGTTAGCTTTACGTACAGCAGGTGAGAAGCATATGGGTGGGGGTGGGGGGCAGCATCCCAGAAAATCAACTGCCTAAAAGGTATGGGTCATAGATGTTGTCTGGTGTGACAAAAGCACACACTTACGGGTCACTTACCCACAGCCAGGCACTGTTCCAAGTGGTTTGCATAGACAATCTCATTTAATGCTCGCAATTCCCAATTGAAGTAACTACTAAAATTCTCCTTACTTTAAAAATGTGGAATCTGACACCTAGAGAGAGGACATGACCTAATTTGCCTAGTACACAACTAGTAAGTGATAGAGCTGGGAGACGGTCCCACAACTGTCACTCTCAAATAATATACAACATACACTCACACAGACACATAGATTTCTTGGGATCCTTAAGTCAGACATCCTTTTTCTTCTCCTCTTACACAGAAATGGCATACACACTCCCTTTCTTACCTCTCCGATCCCAGCCTAAACCAAATTTCTCCTATCCAAGTACTAACCAGGCCCGACCTTGCTTTGCTTCGAAGATCAGACAAGATCAGGCGTGTTCAGGGTGGTGTGGCCGTAGACCTGAACCAAATTTCTGATCCCATCCCTGTTCCGTCTCATTCCATCTCACCCTGACATTCCACCTGCAAATCTAAACAGCCATATTCTGATCTTGACCTTTTCTTCATTGTGTTCCCCTCTGTGAAAGCTCTACACTGAGAAGTCACCACATACAGGATTAATAGGCATTCTACGCCCACTTGATGGCTGCCCCTGAACACCCGTGTCTTTGGCCTTGTCTGTGGAGAGGAGCTGAAGAGCTCTACATGAGGACTCGGGAGACCCCAACTCTACCTCCAGCCCACAAGGCAGCCCCTTGGGCACAGGGTTCTCACCTCTAAACTGAAGGAATTGGTGTCAGCCATCTCTGAAACACTAACAAATTGCGTTTCAGTGGTCTATTTCCATGGCTACGAGACTGGTGACTCTTCTTTTTGTAGCTTGCCGAGTCAGCTTGGTGGTCTATTCTTTTTGTAACTCTTGCCCGGGTAGTTTGGTGGTCTGTCTTTGGGCAGGGACGAGATACGAGGAGATTTATTTGAGGAAAGTGGCCATTCACACACACACACCTGTTCCTGTCCTCGGGGGCATAAAAAGAGCAAGACCCAAACACTGACAGTGCTTGCATCTTTGCCAAGTCCTGCAGGGGAGCTTCCCAACTCACAGGGTCACATTTATTCCTCAACTCAGAACAATTTGTTCTCCTTCCTCTCCTTCCAGGATATTTGCGAAGGAGAATTTTAGAATCACTCACAGTCATTCGGTGAAAATAAAAATGGCAGGAGACTAAATGACTAATCTTTTTAAATCAATACTTTTGAGAAAGGTAAATATTTGCAGTGTATCCATTCTGCGCCTTATACAGCGTTTGGAAAGCACCAAAGAACGAAAATATCTTCTGGGGGGGCAGGCAGAAACCCAGAGGCTTTGAGAAAGCGGAGTTAGTTCCAGCAGGTCACGGGTAGTTAGGAAAACCACCCCTCACAGAGGTAGGGGAGAGCTTCAGCTCGGCCTTTGGAATTTGCTGATCTTTCCTTAGAAGGGCAGGATTAATGTAGGGAATCCAATTCTTTCCAACTTTGCTGGGACTACCCGAAGACAAAATAAATATGCTTAGTGGGTTGGCAGCCAGTGAGGTGGGTGGGGTGCCGATATCCTGTCATTCCTGACCAGCTGACTTCTTGCTTTATGAAACCTACCCTCCTTTCAAGGTAGAATCCCCATGAACTGCATTGCTTAGATTTACTCATACCCAAAGTACAAGCATGTAACCAAGGCCAGATATATAATTTGTGGGGCCAAGTGACAACTGAAAAAGTGGGGTCCCTTATTCAAAAAGGAGAAGGGAAAGGTACAGTTAAAGGTACTGCAATATAATCCAATTAAAAAAACATTGTTTCTGTTACTCACAAAATGTACTATGGGGTAATAGTGATATATTAGTAACAATGTAAATTTTTAAATTGCAAAAAAAAGTCATAATTTTATATCAGATAATAGGGAACAATACTTTATTAATGTACTATCTTGACTGATCTTTTCTAACTTGTTTTTCTGAAAATTAACTTATGAGATCCTCAAAATTTATGCTTTTAGCAACATGATTTTCAATGAATATAATCAAAATCAATATAATCAAAAGTGATATCAATCGGTCCTTAACAAATGTAAGATCACAAATAATTTTTCATAATTTTTGATTTTGATTTTGATTTCTGATGCCACTATTGCAACTATTTCTGAGTTGTTAAGAATGCTTTATAGGCTCTGACAACATTGGGATCATTTTTCATCACTTGCTTTGAAATACAAATTTTAGTACATCTAGAGTTGATAATTCTTACAGAATAACTTTTCTGAAAAGATTTAACTCCTCATACAAATCAGTTTTGTGTAGGTCTGAATTTAATTTTAAATGTAAATTTATACAATGACAATTTGATGTTTCCTCTGGCACTTCCTGTAACTTGTTGAGGTCATACAGGAAGCTGAAAGTGTTCTCATAATTTGTACATAATTCAAAAAAACCCGTTTACCCATTCCATCACTGTATCTTCAATGGCAAAGACAAATTAACCACAAAGGCACCTGGCTCAGTCAGTTAAGCATCCAACTTCGACTCAGGTCATGTTCTCATGAGTTCGTGAGTTTGAGCCCCGCGTCGGGCTCTGTGCTGACAGCTCAGAGCCTGGAGCCTGCTTTGGATTCTGTGTCTCTTTCTCTCTCTCTCTCTCTGCCCCTCCCCTGCTCATGCTCTGTCTCCTAACAATAAACGTTAAAAAAAAATTTTTTTTAATAAAAAAAAGAAACTAACCATAAAACTATCTTCCTTGTTGATAACTGGTTCATCCAAAGCTTCATATAAAATTGTGTTCTTTCCCACCAAATGTGACAATATTAAATTCAAACATCTCTTTCTAACTCTGTGGATATTTATTTTGCAGTATTGTACAGTTGTCAAAACCAGAGATTCTAACGATTCCCTAATACATTTATTGCAATGTCTGCGTTTCTGTATTTACTTTGCAATAACTCACTAAGTACCAGCAGTTCCAATCCTGGCTCTCAGGCTCGAGGACAGAAGTTAGATTAGATTCACTGTGTGCATGTTTGCATGGAGGTGGCAAGGATGTGCAGACAACCTGGTTTCCCATTACGGTCCCTGCTCTACCCTCCGCAGAGCTCCTTCTCTCTCCAGGGAGCAGCCACCACCACCACAGCCGCTGCTTCCTTCCCCGCTGCCGTCACCAGCCAGCGGGGCCCAGGCCCCGGCCCAGCCACCACTGAGGAACTTCATGGTTCCCTGGACTCTCAGAGGTGAGGACATAGGCACCGGGCATCCTCACACCTGTGGGCCTGAGCGCATGTGCGCGCGCTGCTGTCGAGGGCACGTACTCCATCGTCTCGCCAGACTTCACATAAAAAACACAAGTTCAAAGGTCAAGTCATTACGAATTTCAAAGCAGACCATTAAGCCAAGCACGGACCCCTTCTGAGAGAGGATCCCTGTTTACCTGCACAGGTTGCGTGCCAGAAGGCATGGAAACATGGGTCTAGTGATCAGACACACGCCCGAGAGTGTGATTCAGCAGCTAGCCGTGCAGAGAAACGGGTGTGGCAGGGACGTTTCTGTTTTGCCAGCCCGGTGGCCAGGGGAGGCAGGCTGCTTCTGGGGTAGACAGTGGTGGCAGTTTCCACACCGCCGCAACTAGAATGGTAGACGGAGGCAGCAAGGCTTTGATCAAGCCGGGGAGGCGGCATAGTTCTGGAAGTTATTCCTGAGACCCCAGAGACCATTCCTCTAAATCCTCTGGGGGTCCTCTGAGCCATCCACTATCTCTAATAAATCTCTCTCTGCTTAAACTAGGCCAAATGAATTCTTGTTTGCGTGTAAGACCCCTGATAATATGGTAATTTTACCCATCTTACAGATTGGAGTATTTCTAAAGTGGAGTGTTTTTCATCTTACAGATGAAGAGACTAGGGCTCAGAGAGAACTTGCCTATGGCCGTGGAACTGATGAATAGTACAGTAAAGATTCAGACCCGAAGCCTGAGCTCTTAACCACCATACTGCAGTAATTCTTCCTCATACAACATCAGAGAGCTCCGTAAATCATCCTCTATACTGCATCATAACCTCGTACTGAGTATCTGTCCGTTTTTTCCTTGGATAACGTATTTCCCTGGGGGGACGTACCTCTTCTGCCCTTGGTAGTATTGTTTACCACATGCTTTAATTGCCCCACAAATGGGAGGTATGAGAACAGCGCAGCCAATCAGAGTATCCCATCATTCAAAACACAATGATGGGCCCAGTGGTGGACTGTTGACTCACACAAAGTCATTTCGAGTCCACTTTGGAGGACTAATACATGTGCTGGGAAAGTGGGTCTCTCCTTCTGAGATTGTAACATGTAAGTTATTTGGGGCCATTTTTTCTATCCAAATGGGGTAAGAAGCTAACGTAGAATTAAGCTGAATTGAGATACTCTGATGATTGATGTCATTTCAGCCACTGGTTCCCGCCATTCCTAAAGCCTATAAGTGATCCAATAAATTTTTCTTTTTACGTCTTCTAGTTCAAGTTGGTTTTCTGTCTATAAACTTTAAAACAACAACAACAACAACACTACAGAGGTACTTCCCATAGCAGAAGGGACAGTAGACTTGAGTCATACTTGTTGGCTACCATCTGCTACCTGCTTCTACAACTGCTTGTGAAGACTTCTTCTTTGACCCAAATAGCCCCTCACAAGGGACCATATCTCTCCCATTATTTCTTTTCCACTTGTGTTCACAATGGAGGTCACACTGAGCAGGAATTACTGCTATAATCACTCACTCTACATATAATTCATGAGTCCTTCTTTCTCTTTACCTTCTGTTCCTGTCCATGCCTGACTCTCAAATGAAAGACATTATCAACCCCTGTCAGAGAAAGGTATAAAGGAAGAGCTTCTCTCTTTAAAAAAAAAAAAAAGTTTATTTATTTTGAGAGAGACAGAGACAGCATAAGTTGGAGAGGGGCAGAGAGAAAAAGAGAAAGAGAATTCCAAGTTGGCTTCATGTTGCCAGCACAGAGCCTGACTCAGGGCTTGAACTCACAAAACCACAAGATAATGACCTGAGCCAAAACCAAGAGTTGGACACTTAACCGACTGAGCCACCCAGGCTCCCCAGAAGAGCTGCCGTTTATTTATTTAATTTTTAAACGTTTATTTCTTTTTGAGAGAGAGACAGACAGACAGACAGATAGACAGACAGAGTGTGAGTGGGGGAGGGTGAGAGAGAGAGGGAGACACAGAATCCAAAGTGGGCTCCAGGCTCTGAGCTGTCATCACAGAGCCTGATGGCGGGACTAGAACCCACAAGCTATGAGATCATGACCTGAGCCAAAGCCGGACGCTTAACCAACTGAACCACCCAGCTGCCCCAAGAACTTCTCTTTAAATTCTAAGTTATCTATACACTATCTGGTAGTGCCAGTAACAGCATGAAATACTGTGGATCATGTGGCTTATTATAGATAGTGTGATTAGGTTAACACCAGTGTCTGGGTTTCTTTAGAAATATAAACTAAAAGGTACTAAATGGAACCACAGAGATAATCTCTCTCAGTGTTAGTGTGGGTGGCTCTCATTGTTACACAAAAGATTTCATAGGAAACTGGACATGGCATTGCATAACACTGAATCAGAAGTATGCCATTCTTTCCTGAATCTAATCAAGAGGAAACATGAGACAACGGGGACAACAGTCTATAACCAGCCTGTGTCCTTCCCAAATGTCAATGTCATGAAATACAAATAAAGGTGAGGAACAGTTGCAGATTAAAAAAGACCAAAGAGACATGACCACTAAATGCAGCACATGATCGGCACTGATTCCTGTACTAGGAGAAAAAAAAAAACAACAACAACCTATAAATGACATTATTGAGTCAACTGACAAAATTGAAGCGTAGCCTACAGTTAGAAAGAAGTATTTCAGTGATGTTAAATTTCCTGACTATGATCATTACACAATGGTTATAAATGAGACTATCCTTATTCTTAGGAAATACATACTGGGGTATTAAGGGTGTGGTGTTTGCAGCCTACTCAGTGGTTAAGGAAAGAACTTTAATATATACAGAATGTATATTTTGTATATATACAGAAAGAGAGAGAATGATAAAGCAAATGTGGCCAATGTTCAAAACTGGTAAATCCAGATAAAAGATCTACTGGAGTTCTTTTGTACTATTCTTATACCTTTTACATAAGTTTGAACTTATTTAAAAATAAAAAGCTTTCCTACAAAAGAGTTAGTCTTTCAGGTTTCTTTCTTTTTTTAAAATTTTATTTTAGAGAGAGAGAGTGCTTGCTTGAGTTGGGGTGAGCAGCAGAGTGGGGGGGAGAGAGAGAGAGAGAGAGAGAGAGAGAGAGAGAGAGAGAGAGAGAGAATCCAAAGAAGGTTCCATGCTCAGTGCAAAGCCCAACATGGGGCTCAATCCCATGACCCTGGGATCATGACCTGAACCAAAGTCAAGAGTCACATGCTCAACTAACTGAGCCAGCCAGGTGCCCCTCACATTTCTTTTAACCGTCATGATTATGTCAAAGAGAAAGTATCAGTTTGGAACTAATATATCTTTAACATTTTCTAACACTTACTAATCTCCCTCTTTAATAAATAGAGAACATTTATTATGTTCTATTTATTTAATAAATAGAGCCTGGCTGGCTCAGTCAGTAGAGCATCCTACACTTGATCTCAGGGTTCTGAGTTCAAGTGTCACATCGGGTGTGGATCTCACTTACTTATATACATACATACATACATACATACATACATATATAAAATAGAGAGCAAACTTCAGGCTCAGTTTTTGGCAAGCAGCAGTTATTACCTAGAATTTAATTGCATAATTTTGTTTTCATTTTATTTCCTCTCTATTTATGCCAAGTAAGATAGCTTTCCTTGTATGGTAAGGTATACAATTCCTTTTAAAATAAATTTATATAATTAAAAAAGAGTTAATGTAAAGAAAAACACTAATATAAAAATGCAGGTAGCATTTGGAAGGAGGTCTCCTGCTGTTGCCCATTTTACCACAGCCTGTTGCCATGTGACTGGAGACACAAGAGTGCCAAGAGCCAACCCTACAGTAAGAAACGCAGTTTAACCAAACGTCCATTGATGGATGAGTGGATAAAGAAGATGTGGTAAATACATACAATGGAGTATCACTCGGCAATCAAAAATAATGAAATCTTGCCATTTGCAACTACATGGATGGAACTGGAGGGTATTATGCTAAGCGAAATTAGTCAGAGAAAGACAGATATCAGAAGACTTCACTCATATGATGACTTTAAGACATAGAACAGATGAACAGAAGGGAAGGGAAGCAAAAATAATATAAAAACAGGGAAGGGGACAAAATATAAGAGACTCAAATATGGAGCACAAACAGAGGGTTACTGGAGGGGTTGTGGGAGGGGGGATGGGCTAAATGGGTAAGGGGCACTAAGGAATCTACTCCTGAAGTCATTGTTGCACTATATGCTAACTTGGATGTAAATTAAAAATATAGAATAAAATAAAAAAAAATTTTAATTAAAAAAAAAGAAACACAGCTCAAGACACAGCACACATCATCATCACCACAGATACATTATCTACACACCCGCACTCACTCACACACACAAATGAGGGCTCCGCTTTACAAATCATGCATTCATAGCAACAGCAACCCTCACGATTGCCTTAGACCTTTGACACTGAAAAGGTGTTGTTTCTTCTCTTCTAATGTCCCAAGTGACCAGTGGGACAGAGTAAGTTGTTCCTATATAGTTTATAGACAACTTCAAAACACTCTTCTTTTTACTTTTATTTTTTATTTCTTAAAATTTATATCCAAATAAGTTAGCATATAGTGAAAGAATGATTTCAGGAGTAGATTCCTTAATGCGCCTTACCCATGTAGCCCATCCCCCCTCCTACAACCCCTCCAGTAACCCTCACTTTGTTCTCCAAATTTATGAGTCTCTTCTGTTTTGTCCCCCTCCCTGTTTTTATATTATTTTTATTGCCCTTCTCTTATGTTCATCTGTTTTGTCTCTTAAAGTCCTCATATGAGTGAAGTCATGTGATTTTTGTCTTTCTCTGACTAATTTTGCTTAGCATAATACCCTCCAGTTCCATCCATGTAGTTGCAAATGGCAAGATTTCACTCTTTTTGATTGCTGAGTAATACTCCATTGTATATATATACCACATCTTCTTTATCCAGTCATCCATCGATGGACATTTGGGCTCTTTGCATACTTTGGCTGTTGTTGGTAGTGCTGCTATAAACATGGGGGTGCATGTGTCCCTTCAAAGCAGCACACCTGTATCCCATGGATAAATGCCTAGCAGTGCATGCTGGGTCATAGGGTAGTTCTATTTTTAGTTTTTTGAAGAACCTCCATACTGTTTTCCAGAGTGGCTGCACTAGCTTGCATTGCCACCAACAACGCAAAGAGATCCTCTTTCTCCACATCCTCATCAACATCTGTGGTTGTCTGAGTTGTTAATGTTAGCCATTCTGAAAGGTGTGAGGTGGTATCTCATTGTGCTTGTGATTTGTATTTCCCTGATGATGAGTGATGTTGAGCATTTTTTCATATGTTGGTTGGCCATCTAGATGTCCTCCTTGGAGAAGTGTCTATTCATGTCTTTTGCCCATTTCTTCACTGGATTATTTGTTTTTTGGGTATTGGGTTGATAAGTTCTTTATGGATTTTGGATACTAACTCTTTATCTGATATGTCATTTGCAAATATCTTCTCCCATTCTGTAGGTTGCCTTTTACTTTTGCTGATTGTTTCCTTCTCTGTGCAGAAGCTTTTTATTTTGATGAGGTTCCAGTAGTTCCATTTTTGCTTTTGTTTTCCTTGCCTCCAGAGACATGTTGAGTAAGAAGTTGATGTGGCCAAGATCAAAGAGGTTTTTCCTTGCTTTCTCTTCGAGGATTTTGATGGCTTCCTGTCTTTCATTGAGGTCTTTCATCCATTTTGAGCTTATTTTTGTGTATGGTGTAAGAATGTGGTCCAGGTTAATTCTTCTGCATGTCGCTGTCCAGTTTTTCTGGCACCACTTGCTGAAGAGACTGTCTTTATTCCATTGGATGTTCTTTCCTGCTTTGTCAAAGATTAGTTGGCCATATGTTGGTGGGTCCATTTCTGGGTTCTCTATTCTGTTCCATTGATCTGAGTGTCTGTTTTTTTGCCTGTACCATACTGTCTTGATGATTACAGCTTTGTAGTATAGCTTGAAGTCTGGGATTGTGATGACTCTTGCTTTGGTTTTCTTTTTCAAGATTGTTTTGGCTATTCGGGGTCTTTTCTGGTTACATACAAATTTTAGGATTGTTTGTTCTAGCTCTGTGAAGAATGCTGGTGTTACTTTGATAGCGATTGCATTGAATATGTAGATTGCTTTGGGTAGTATTGCTATTTTAACAATATTTTTCTTCCTATCCAGGTGCATGGAATCTTTTTCCATTTTTTTTGTGTCTTCCTCAATTTCTTTCATAAGCTTTCTATAGTTTTCAGTGTATAGATTTTTCACCTCTTTGGTTAGATTTATTCCTAGGTATTTTATGGTTTTTTTGTGCAATTGTAAATGGGATCAATTCCTTGATTTCTCTTTCTGTCGCATCATTGGTGTACAGAAATGCAACCGATTTCTGTGTATTGATTTTATATCCTGCCACTTTGTTGAATTCATGAATCAATTCTAGCAGTTTTTTGGTAGAATCTTTAGGGTTTTCCACACAGAATATTTTGTCATCTGCGAAGAGTGAAAGTTTGACCTCCTCCTGGCCAATTTGGATGTCTTTTATTTCTTGGTGTTGTCTGATTGCAGAGGCTAAGACTTCCAATACTATGTTGAATAACAGTGGCAAGAGTGGACATCCCATCTTGTTCCTGACCTTAGGGGCAAAGCTCTCAGTTTTTCCACATTGAGGATGATATTAGCATTAGGTCTTTTGTATATGACTTTTATGATCCCAAGGTATGATCCTTCTATCCCTACTTTCTTGAGGGTTTTTATCAAAAATGGATGTTGTATTTTGTCAAATGCTTTCTCTGCATCTATTGAGAGGATCATATGGTTCTTGTCCTTTCTTTTATTGATGTGATGAATCAGGTTCATTGTTTTGTGGCTATTGAACCAGCCCGACATCCAAGGCATAAATCCCACTTGGTCGTGGTGAATAATTTTTTTAATGTATTGTTGGATCCGGTTGGCTAATATCTTGTTGAGGATTTTTGCATCTGTGTTCATCAGGGAAATTGGTCTATAGTTCTCCTTTTTAGTGGGGTCTCTGTCTGGTTTTGGAATCAAGGCAATGCTGGCTTCATAGAAAGAATTTGGAAGTTTTCCTTCCATTCTACTTTTTGGAACAGCTTCAAGAGAATAGGTTTTAACTCTTCCTTAAATGCTTGGTAGAATTCCCCTGGAAAGCCATCTGGCCCTGGGCTCTTGTTTTTTGGCAGATTTTTGCTTACTAAGTCGATTTCTTTACTGGTTATGGGTCTGTTCAAATTTTCTATTTCTTCCCGTTTCAGTTTTGGTAGTGTATATGTTTCTAGGAATTTGTCCATTTCTTCCAGATTGCCCGTTTTATTGGCGTATAATTGCTCATAATATTCTCTTCTTATTGTTTTCATTTCTGCTGTGTTGCTTGTGATCTCTCTTCTTTCATTCTTGATATTATTTATTTGGGTCCTTTCCTTTTTCTTTTTGATCAAACTGGCTAGTGGTTTATCAATTTTGTTAATTCTTTCAAAGAACCAGCTTCTGGTTTCATTGGTCTGTTCTACTGTTATTTTGGTTTTGATAGCATTGATTTCTGCTCTAATCTTTATTATTTCCTGTCTTCTGCTGGGTTTGGGTTCTATTTGCTGTTCTTTTTCCAGCTCTTTAAGGCGTAAGGTTAGGTTGTGTATCTGAGATCTTTCTTCCTTCTTTAGGAAGGCCTGGATTGCTATATACTTTCCTCTTATGACCGCCTTTGCTGCGTCCCAGAGGTTTTGGGTTGTGGTGTTATCATTTTCATTGGCTTCCATGAACTTTTAAATTTCCTCTGTAACTTCTTGGTTAGCACATTCATTCTTTAGTAGGATGTTCTTTAGTCTCCAAGTATTTGGTACCTTTCCAAATTTTTCTTGTGGTTGATTTCGAATTTCATAGCGTTGTGGTCCAAAAATATGCACGGTATGATCTCCATCTTTTTGTTTCTCCATCTGATTTGTGTTCCAGTATGTGGTCTATTCTGGAGAATGTTCCATGTGCACTGGAGACGAATGTATATTCTGCTGCTTTAGGATGAAATGTTCTGAATATATCTGTTAAGTCCATCTGGTCCAGTGTGTCATTCAAAGCCATTGTTTCCTTGTTGATTTTTTTATTAGATGATCTGTCCATTGCTGTGAGTGGGGTGTTGAAGTCTCCTACTATTATGGTATTATTAGGAATGAGTTTCTTTATGTTTGTGTTTAATTGATTTATGTATTTGAGTGCTTTCACATTTAGCACATATATGTTTACAATTGTTAGGTCTTCTTGGTGGATAGACCCCTTGATTATGATATAATGCCCTTCTTCATCTCTTGATACAGTCTTTATGTTAAAGTCTAGATTGTCTGATATAAGTATGGCTACTCCGGCTTTCTTTTGTTGACCATTAGCATGATAGATGGTTCTCCATCCCCTTATTTTCAATCTGAAGGTGTCTTTAGGTCTAAAGTGGGTCTCTTGTAAGCAGCATATAGATGGATCTTGTTTTCTTATCCATTCTGTTACCCTATGTCTTTTGATTGGAGCATTGAGTCCATTGACGTTTAGAGTGAGTACTGAAAGATATGAATTTGTTGCCATTATGTTGCTTTAGCATTGGAGTTTCTGGTGGTGGTCTCTGGTCCTTTCTAGTCTTCATTGTTTTTGTTCTTTATTTATTTGTTGGGTTTTTTTTTTTCCATTTTTTCTCCCCTCAGAGAGTCCCCCTTAAAATTTCTTGCAGGGATGGTTTAGTGGTCACAAACTCCTTTAATTTTTGTTTGTCTGGGAAGCTTTTTATCTCTCCTCTTTTGAATGACAGCCTTGCTGGGTAAAGAATTCTTGGCTGCATATTTTTCTGATTCAGCACATTGAATATATCCTGCCACTCCTTTCTGGCCTGCCAAGTTTCTGTGGGTAGGTCTGCTGCAAACCTGATCTGTCTTCCCTTGTAGGTTAGGGACCTTTTTTCCCTTGCTGCTTTCATGATTCTCTCCTTGCCTGAGTATTTTGTGAATTTGACTATGATATGCCTTGTTGATGGTCGGTTTTTGTTGAATCTGATGGGGGTCCTCTGGGCTTCCTGGATTTTGATGTCTGTGTCTTTCCCCAGGTTAGGAAAGTTTTCCACTATGATTTGCTCACATAACTCTTCTACCCCTATTTCTCTTTCTTCCTCTTCTGGGACCCCTATGATTCTGATGTTTTTCCTTTTTAATGAGTCACTGATTTTTATAATTCTTAAATTGTGCTCTTTTGCCTTAATCTCCCTCTTTTTTTCTGCTTCATTATTCTCTATAAGTTTGTCTTCTATATTGTTGATTATCTGTTCTGCCTCGTCCATCCTTGCCGCTGCTGCATCCATCTGTGATTGCAGCTCAGTGATAACATTTTTAATTTCATTCTGGCTATTTTTTGCTTCTTTTATCTCTGCAGAAAGGGATTCTAATCTATTTTTGACTCCACCTAGTATTCTTATTATCATGATTCTAAATTCCGGTTCAGACATCTTGCTTGTATCTCTGTTGATTAAATCCCTGGCTGTAGTTTCTTCATGCTCTTTCTTTTGGGGTGAATTCTTTTGTTTTGTCATTTTGAAGGGAGAAAGGAATTAATGAGATAGAAAAATTGAGATAAAAAAATTAAAATTAAAAAAATATTTAAAAAAAATTAAACACACACACACACAAATCAAATAGATGATGCTTGATCATAGATGTGTTTTGGTCTGGGTGTTGAAAGTGGTTTGACAGAAAAAAAAGTGGGGGGAAGGAAATCATTTGAGAATTTGAAAAAATGAATACGCTGAAGTAGACTAAAATGAGATGATGGGGGTAAAATAGAATTTGAAAAAATATACACAAAAGTAAAGAATATAGTAGGAAAAAAATTAAAGAAAAATGTTTTTAATAAAAATTAGAAATAAATATGAATTTTTTCGTTTTCTGTATTTAAGAAAAAAGAAAAGAAACGAAAAAGAGAAAAAAGATTTTAAAAAGAAGAAAAAAAAGAAATCGTTTGAAAATTTGAAGAAGTGAATACATTGTAGTAGACTAAAATAAAATGATGGAAGTAAAATAGAATTTGGAAAAATGTATATAAAGGCAAAAAATATAGTAATAAAAATTAAATAAAAATATATTTAACAGAAATTGAAAGTAAAAATGAAGTTTTTGTCTTTCAGCATTCGAGAAAAAGAAAAGAAACGAAAAAGAAAAAGAGAAAAAGGAAAAAAAGGAAATTGTTTGAAAATTTGAAAAGGTGAGTACACTGAAGTAGACTAAAATAAAATGATGGAAGTAAAGTAGAATTTGAAAAAATTTACACAAAAGTAATAAATATAGCATTAAAAATTAAAGAAAGATATTTTTAATAAAAATTGAAAACAAAAATGAATTTTTTCTCTTTCTGTATTCAAGAAAAAGAAATGAATTGTAAAAGAGAAAAAGGAAAAAGAAAAAGAAAAGAAAGAAAATTGAATAGATGAACCTGCTAACAGATTGACGTAGGACTGAAATTACTCTGTTTTCCCCTAGAATTCAGTCTATGTAGCTCTTTATAGTCCATAAATTAAGCGGGCAGTGAGACTTGTGTTCTTGAAGAGCGATGTTGGCCCAGTTGGGCGGGGCTCAGTGTAACAGCTCCGCTTTCCACTAGATGGCGCTGCTAGCCTACTGGGGCGGATTGTTGCGGGGCTCGGAGGTGCGTATGCGCATGCGCGGGATTGGTGAAACCGGCACCACCCAGCTACCCAGTCTTCTCCCGGATCAGCAATCGTGCACCCGTCCTCTGTCTTCAGCTTTTGTCCGCTCCCCGCTTTTTCACTCTCTGTGACCAAGCCCCTGGCAGTACCTCTCTCCCAAGTTTTGTCTCAGATGCGGCTGTTTCCCCGGCCCCTTACTTCCGAAGGACTGTGGCTTTGACCCGTTCCGCCCCTCTGCGGGAGGGTCTCACCGAGCAATGGCCGAATGAGCAATGGCCAAATGCCGGCCGCACCCAGGAAGGTTTGAGTTACTGTGCTGCTGCTGATGCCCAGAGACTGCAGCCAGGTGCCAGCCGCCCCAGAAAAAGTTCGCGAGACAGTGTAGCAGTGGCGTTTCAGGGATTATGGAAAATCACAACACACATCTGGCACCAGGCTTCACCCTTAACAACCTTGCTCCAGTACCAGCGAATGTGGCCATTTTATGGGGTCTGCTGGGACTTTGTGGCTTCAACAATCTCTACCAAATGTCCTTCCAGCAGTGGAACCGCTTTTCCCCGTGTGGCCCAAGAACCTCCCGGACCCCACTCTGCTCCTGAGGATTCTCCCTTACCACCAGAGCACCACCAGGTATGGAGCTGCGGAGTTGCAGCCTTTGTTCTCCCTTGTTTACAGTCTTAATGGAATTTAAACTCTCTCCTTTCTCCTTTCTCCCTTTTTAGTTTAGTCCCTGTGGCTGTTCCCAATTTTCCACCTTCTCTCCAGCTGCTTTTGGGGAGGGGTGCTTTTCCCATATTCTCCCCCGCTCCCTAGTCTCTGTCCTCTCCCCGCCCTCAAAAGCGGTTCTCTACCTTTCGCGGCTTCTTGCTCCCCAAGTTCAGTTCTCTGCGCCGCATACATGCTGAATTCTGTGGTTCAGGTTGTGCAGATTGTTGTGTTAATCCTCCAGTCAGTTTTCTAGGTGTGTAGGATGGTGTAGTGTCGGTCTGGCTGTATTTCATGCACACGAGACACACACAAAACTTCCATGCTGTTCTGCCATCTTGGCTCCCCCTCCCCAAAACTCTCTTTGTTAAAAGCACAGGTATGGTCCTAGAAACCTGGAAGCTTGAAAGAGAAGCTAGTTCAATCTTGCAAATAGTTTCAGGAGTAGTTGAGGGAAGCAGATCTGGGCATTCACATGTTTCTAGGCAGTGGCCCTGTGTCCCAGCTTTCACACTTAAAATTCCTGTAGTTGACAGTTAAAATACTTCCTTTTCATCTCATGTCCTTGCTCTCACTCAATGCTGTTTTCCACGAGTCTGTAGGTGGATTTTATTTGGCCCACCACAAACGCAAAAAATTAGACTTACTGTGGTGGGCACTAATGTGTATGTCTGATCTAGTCCTTTGACTACTCAAGGAATTCTAGCCTCACTAGAGAAGCTCCTCTGCTCACAAGGGGTGCCAGAGGAGGGCATCTGACAGCATCCTTAGAGTCATTTCAGGCTTTAAAATTCTGACTGGCAGGACAGCCTTCCTCCCGCTAAGTGAATCCATCAGGAGCATGGGTCTGCGTCTCCTTGTTCACTCTTTTGTGGACAGCAAATGGCCTCTAGTCTTTGTAAAATAGTCTCTGTGTATTTGAGGATGATTACCAATCCTCCCTTTGACCATCTCTCCCCAATGTGAACTCACCCAGTTTTTCCATTTTCATGCATAAAATAATTTTCCAATCTGCTCATCATCATGGCTCACCTCTGTGCTTTCCTGTTGTTTTTTCCTATCACTCTAAAGTTGTTGAGTCCAGAACAGAGTACAGTATTCTGAGGGTGTGTGCAGTCCGGGAGAAAACGCCCAACATTCCTGCTTCCTTAGGAGGCCAAACCTCCAGGGTATGTCAGGACCCCCTGGACTCTCCAGGCCCAAGCAAATCTATTCCAGGGCCCTTGGAGTCCTAAACATACCTTTGGTTATTCAAGTTCCATCCACACAACATTTTAAATGAAAGGTGTTATGAAAGGAAAGTTAGGTCTAGTCTATAACTTCTTAAGTGGGAAGTTCTGTTTATTACTAGGGTCACTTAGTGGTCTAGAGGACTACTGAAAGGTTGGCCAGGTCCTAAATCCCCTTTAGAGAACCAAACTAACTGTTGGGGGAAATTAAGCAGGCAGGTCATTCTGAGACTTGTCAAATTCCTACCTAAGTAACCTACTTATCTAAGGCTGCTATGTGGAATGATTTTAGGAACACTAAGAAATCACAGAGAGATGTCCCTCTTCCCAGTTTTATGGGAGGAATTCTATACTGTGCCTGAAAATTTCAATTTACGTAACACGTTTGAGCTTCATCTAGCAATTCTGTGTAAGACTCCTGCCCTGCCCACCTTGCAGTAATGTGAGATTACAATCACATATGGTGACACTCTGAAAAGAGTAAATGAGAGACGACGGGGGCGGGGGGAGGGCTGGAGGTAGAGGATTATTAAGAGCGAATATTCACAAATCTCTGTCTGAGACAGTCTCAGAATTGTCCCAGTACCTAACTGTCATGAGGCCAGTTCAGGACCTCAATGACCCATCTGGCAGATTTAGAATCAGCCCCAAAGTTCTGAGATTCCCCCATAGGTTGAAGGGGGCATTGGTTGTCAAATGGCTGCATATTGGACAGTCTACCTAAATAACAAGAAAATCATTCTCCAAGCAGTTATATGCTGATTGTTGGAGGCCAGTGAGTCTAGACTTCTGCTATGTATGGGGAAACTGAGGTCCAAGGTTCAGCAACAAGTAGTGGCAAAACCAGGACTAAAATTGACCTCTCTTTCCTTGGCCATTTTGACCTTCTCTGCAAATACGACAGCATCAAACCACTGAATAAAATGGGAGAAATTCCTTCATCTCTCTATCTAGACATATGTGATAAATGGAAGGATGTCAAGTGCCATTTTCTGGTTCAGCTCAGATGGCAAATGCGGGGTTGGGGGGGGGTAAGTGGGAGGCAGCGTTGAACAGTGAGTGTGTGTACATTTCAACTTCTTTCTTTGCATTTTGATTACATTTAACAATGTGTTACCTCTTCACAGTGTAGTTTATATCATTGCAGGATGCCAAGAATGACATCAACATCTGTTAAAGCCTAAGGTTTCACATTCTCAACTGTAAACATTAACATTGCTTAGTTTTCAGATATAAACTCAAAGTCATTCTGAAGTTGCATGGTTTCTTTCCAAGAAAGTTGGTGTTACTGTAATGAAATTTGCCTAATTAATCTCCTTAAGGAGGGAAGGAATCCAATGATGACTGTTAATAAAGATCTCAACGTTCTTTTTGTAATCAGAGCAAGGCGATCTGTGGATTCATTTTGGGAGAGACCATAACTTTCCAAATAAATCTTAGTAAAGCTTTGCAGACAGGGCACTTGAGCTATTTCCCCACTTGGCTCACTTGCTTTCAGCCTTAACTAGTACTGTGTAAACTTCTCTAGAACCTCTGGGTGTGTTTATATTTCACCTGGGACCTGGGACCCCAATGTCCAGGGTCACTGTTCTTGATGCCAGAACTCATATAAAAGGTGCATTTGAATGAGTCATTGATGGAAACTCTTGGTCTGCCATATTTCAATACCATCCCCTCTCTGGGCATCATCCACATGCTGCATGTATGGGCCCACCCCTTGATACCTGCATAAAATTCTGGTTGCACTAAGCAGTGAATATGAAGAAAAGTGGCAGCCACCCTCTGCCAGGGCCTCCCCTGAACCCCAGTGGACCTGTCTACATATATGTAGCAAATAATTTTTCTTTTCAAAGGAGTATATAATGTAACACCAGGGTATAGGAAGCCATAATGGGGAGTAAGGAGAACAGTTTCTAGTCTCCTGGTCCTGAGTTCAAGAGATCTGGAGAAATGGCAGCCATGAACATGAGTTCTGAGAGATAGCCTTCTATGAAGATGTTGAGGGAGTAGTTGGGTCTGTTAACCCTGGAACTAGGGAGTCCAACAGAGAGAAAATGAATCACTGGATAGGAACCTTGGGAGTTTGGGTCAAAGAGTATGGGCATGAGGGTCGAGAAGAGCTTGGAGGGTAATAGAGAAAGCCTAAGAAGGTGGCAGGAATCCCATTTTCCCAGTTCAGGCAGCTGGCCATAAAGAGCCAAGGGTAACTTCATCCTCAGCTCCCAAACATAGAGCTGGATCTAAGTCCTTACTGATTCAGGACATGACCAGGCAGAGAAGTGAGGCGGGGTTGTATTTGCAGGTGGCAAGTGGGACAAAAAATGTCAAGATAGGTAGCATGTTAGCTCTGACGCTAAGTCAGCAAAGAAGGCCATAAGGAGTCCCAAAAGAGGCCAGTGACCTGGGTAGAATTTTCAGGAACAGGCTCTCTCCATGACTCCCTACCCCATCCACGGAAAACTATTGTTTAGGCCTCAGTATGGTAACATTCTGAAATAATTCATCCCTAAAAGTTCATGGCCGTCATTCTATGCTCTGAAGCTTCCACTCCCCTTGAAAGGGGTCTAAAATCTGAGACTGGGCTCAGGCTTTATTGAAATTGTTGGTTTCATCATTTGTGTTCCACACTGGATTCTAAGCTCCATGGGGGTAGGGAACAGATCTAATCCTATAGATCAATTTCCAGTACAATGCTGACACTCAATAAATAATTGACAAAAGAGTGAATAATTATGGCAGATGATTATTATGAATCACCGTGGCAGATGGTATTACTATGCTCAAGAATTTACTTCCTCCTTTCCTGTAACATATCCCTTTGGGTTTGGCCATGTGACCTGCTTTGGCCAATGGAGTACAAGTGGGTGTGACACAAGCCGTTTCTGAGCAGCCCGTTGAAGTGAGATTGCATGGCTTGGCTCAGTCTTGCGCTTCTCTTCTCTGTCACAAGGCTGCATGTCACAGGTTAGGACTGCTTCTGTGGTCTGAGCCCCAGAAGAAAATGTGAGATACCAACCCAGAGTCAGCCCACAGCCTTGAGCAGAGCCATGGCCAATCACTGCTCTCATGCTGTATTATGAGAAAGGAATGTTTGCTGGTGTAAGCCACCTGGATTTGGGGGTTGTTTGTTACCACAGCAAAAGCCCCGAAATTGGAGGAATAAGGTGTGTCCTTTCACTTAAGCGCTGCCACGGCTGCCTTTGATTTCTCTTTTTTGCCAAGGCTGAGAGCAGATGGCAAACCCACTTGCCTGCCCCCTGTGCCATCTAGCAAGTGACCTTTCTGCTTCCGCTTCTCCAAAAGAACACACAGGCTTTCCTCCCCTACTAGAGAGACCTAATGGTTAACTGTCAAGGCTGCTTTATGAAAAGTTGCCTGAAGGAAAGTTTACATATCATATCTTAAACATTTACACAGTTTTTAAATAAATACAAGCCTGAAGCCAGTTCCAGCCCTCTCCCTTTCTTTACCTGCCACTGAAGCATGTTCTCTCCAGTTCTGCAAAACACCAGAGTGTTACTCAAGCTCTGAAGGTACAGTGTTGTCTAGAATCTGCAAATGGTCTGGTTGAAATCTCGAGGGCTTCTCCCTCTGCACCAGACTTCAGTTGATCTTGGGCAGAACGTTGAGTACAAAATGTGCATGGGACTTGGGGCACGAGAAAGGGCAGACCAAGGGGAATCCTGGAGACAGTATTCGTTGCTCAGTTCTGTTGTTGCTCCCTGAAGCCATCCATTGGGTATTTAAACGTTTTAAGAAAGGTGAAAAAAATGCAGAGACATCTATGAGATACCAAATAGCCAAATGTTTGTAAACAACTTAATGGTTCATCTTTTCACCAGAGTCTGTAACGACATCTACCCTCCACCAATAAGCTGATAATTCCAAGTTCTGCTTTTCTGACCTCAGCTTTTTTCACAAGGTAGAAGCCCTTAGAGCCATACGTTTGTCCACACACGTTAGATGCAATGTTTTCGAAATCAAACGTTGGACAACCCCCTGAGCATAGGCTCCTTTCCCTTCATTTCCTGTATTGATTAATGGCACTCTGTCCGCCCCATCGTCGGATCTAGACACTGGGAATCTTGTTGGATGCTTTCCTCTCCCTCAGCCCCTGCAGCCATCTGATTATCAAGTACTGCAGGGCTACCCCGGATCCTTTGTGGGAGAAGGCTGGCTATAAACTATTCATACCCACATATATAAATAAAGGTCCTACTTATAGTATCTCTGAAATGTCCCTAAAACTCCCCCCATTCCTCTCAGGGTCCCGCCCCCTAATTGTCTCAGTTCACTTCCTCTAGTGCCAAAACCTCCTGATGGGGCTCTGCGTCCAGTCTAGCTGCTGTCCGCCTGACCCACATCAGAGTCCCGTTCCTAAAACGCAAGCCTAATGATATCATTTCCTTCCTGGAAAGCCCACCGTGACTTTCCAGCCACTACGGAATAAAGTTCCAATTTGACTGCCTCATGAAGAGCTTTGTGACTGGCTTCTGGGAACTTTGCAGGCTCATCTCCCACAGTGCCCGAACTCTGAAGGTCCTTTTTCCCCGGGGAGCACTATGTTTACCTCCGGGACTCCTGCTTATCCTTCATGGTTCAGCCCAGAGATCCTGTCCTCTGTGAAGACAGCCTTGCTGCCCCCGCCCTCTGAAGGGTTAGGCAGCCTCCTCCCACTCCCGTAGTCCAAAGCTCTTTTACAGCAATGACAACATTGCTTTTCATGGTATGTTTACATGTTTGTATCCCCAGTCAAACCGTGAGGGATGTGAAGGTCGCAAACCTGCCCGAATTATCTCTCTAGCCTCGGGATCAGGCACACTGCACGTGTTCTGTAATGTCATCGAATAAGTGAAGAATAAATTCTCTAGCCATGGCCTTAGTATCCTTAAATGGATAAGTGACTTAGCATATTACATTTTTTAAAGTTTATTTATTTATTTTGAGACAGACAGAGACAGCGTGAGCAGGGGAGGGGCAGAGAGAGAGGGAGAGAGAGAGAATCCCAAGCAGGGTCCTCACCGTCAGCGCAGAGCCCAACGTGGGGCTCAAACCCATGAAACTGTGAGATCATGACCTGAGCCGAAACTGAGAGACGCTTAACTGATTGAGCCACCCAGGTGCCCCAATGACTAGCATATTAATTTCCCTGTCTGTAAATAAAAATGAGAATAAGAATTGGCAGGCTGATTTTTTTAAGCAATATTCTTCTAAATAGAAGGACAAAAAATTATGGTCTCCCAGCATTATATCTGTGAGGATGGTGACATTTGCTGTGGAACTAGAACATGAGGACATGGAAACAGGGACATACAACATGATGTCCCCAACGCAGTAGTGTTGGGGAAATACTAGGGAGGAAGATGTTTAGAACCGAACATTTTTCCTTTGTAATGAGAAGCCATAAAAGCTTATTTTTCAGAGCTTCACAAACTTTTCTTTGGTGGATTGTACAGTCACTAAGGGCATGAACTTTGGAGCCCAAACTCTCAAGTTTTGAGTCTCAGCTCCAACATTTAACAGCTCTGTGACTGTAAGCTTTCCTTTCTGTGTCTCAGTTTCCCTGTCTGCAAAATTACTATGCTAATAGCACCTATGTCATAAATTGTTATAAGGATTAAATGAATTAATGCATATAAAGCACATAGGACAATGTGGCAGGGGCATCTAGGTGGCTCAGTCAGTTAAGGGTCCAACCTCAGCTCAGGTCATGATCTCAGGGTTCGTGAGCTCGAGCCCTGATTTAGTGCAGAGCTCACTTCGGATTCTCTATCTCCCTCTCTCTCTGCCTCTCCCCCGCTTCTCACTCTGTCTCTCAAAAAAATAAGTAAATAAACATTAAAAGAAAAAGACAATGTGGCATAACATAAGAACTAAGTAAACCACCTATTTTCCCCCAAATAGTAGGATCCATTTTCTAAGTCTCAAAGATGGTTGGATGCACTTGAAATGGCATGTCTCCTCCATAATAAGCATTTTTGTATTTGTGTGGTTCCTTGTCACTAGTTATTGCCCAGAGTTTTACAAAATCCACATAATTTTCATGACGTGTATATGAAGGTTTAGAGAAATAGATCCAAGATACAGAACTTCAGGGAGTTTATCCCCAGCTCCCTGACTTAACTATCCTCCCTCCAGCTTTCCTTCAGGGAAGATCAAGCCAGGGAGAGTGAGTGAGCGCAGGAGACCCAGAGGAACGCCATGATGTGTGTGCCCAGTGTCACTGTGCCATCTAGTGGACATAGAGCTCAGCGGCCCTTTGAAGCCCCCTTAGAGGAGCTGGATTCCAGGAAGGGTTTAGCCATAACCATTCTGGTCTGTCTGGCCAGCATCAGGGTGATCTCATAACACCACCCCCTTGACGTGCATCATCAGCAGTAATCATCTGGGACGCTGGGAATCTCCTATAAGCTGCCAGCTCTACCGATGAATTCAGCTTGTCCATCATCCGCGACGGCCATCTTTGCAAAAAGCAGGCCAGAAGACAGCGATGGAAATTGACACAATAGTATTTATAAAAGTGAGAATAAAGCTAGTCAACATTCACCTATGTTTTAATAAGGATCTACTGGACAAGCCAGCCAGCAAGATGTGCCAACACTTGGTAACTTTTTGACCTCCGTTTCTGGCTTCAATGCGTATTGGCACAAAGGAAACCTGGAGCTGACAAGGGCTGAGCCGACTGAGGGCTGAATCCCACTTTATTGAAATGTTTTTAGGGGAGGCCAACTGCTCTTTGTAGATGATTAAAAGCTTATCCCCAGAAGGCAAGTAAACACTGCCCTGCCAATAACTCAGCTCTGGCATGCAGAGCAAGGGGTATTGAACACCATAACCGGGAGAGAGTATCCACATAAAAACCCAATCAAAGGCAAGGTTTGCCTTTGAGGGGCGCTTGGAGGCCAATAATCCACCTCGTCTTTATTTTCCATTCAAAGTTCTTGGCCACAGTGACCAGGCGGACCAATATTAAACTTGAAAGACAATGGGTTTGGAATCAACAACTAACTGAAATCACTTGCTTGGGCACATTCAGCACATTCCGTCAACAGACATATTAACCAGTTAAGCTGGCAATAGGTAAGTTCTGCTACATCTTGCCCAGAATGCAGGTTCTTTGGGTGATCCATTTATTTCATGGTCTTTTGAAAATTTTATACCATTATTAGAATAAAATCTCTGGGATGCTGTTTGTCCCAGAACACTTAACTTTGATGAAAAGGAAAATTCCAAATCAAGAAGATTCAAGTAGGCAAGATTTTTAAATATTTTAAAATTAAAAAAAAATTTTTTTTTTAAAGGAGCATGGAATGAGTTATAGCACAGGGAGAAAGTCTAGACGTGTACGTAGATTCTAATTACGTTCTCTTTTTGGTAGTTCCAAATTTACAGAATCAAAGCATTGTTCTTTTTCAATTTTAGTATTTTATTTTATTTTATTTTATTTTATTTTATTTTGTTTTGTTTTGTTTTATTTTAAGGTTTTTAAAATTTATTTAAGTAATTTCTACACCCAATGTGGAGCTCGAACTCACGACCCTGAGATTGAGCATTGCCTACTCTTCCAATTGAGCCAGTCAAGAGCCCCAAGTTGTTCTTTTTAAGATCAATTAAAGAAAATAAACTGAGTCAAACCACCATTTTGCAAAGATGCTAAAGGAGCATAAAAATGTTACTAAACAGTACTGTTGATACTGAAAATGTTTACAGGAGGGAGGAACATCTTGCCCCATCTCTTTGGTGACTAGCTGTCTGGAGCCAGGAGGCCTTGTTTACGCCCTCTAATGGCCCTAGGCAGACACAAGTCCTTGAGAGTCTAGAGCTAAGAGAGCAGAACTTCAGGCCACATACCCTCCATAATACTTCACGCTACCCAACAAAAATGGAGGTCCCAGAAAAGTCAGGGTCACTCAGCTAGTGAGTGGCAGAGTTGGAATTCAAGATTCTAAAGTTCATTTTCTTAACTTCATTTCATTGCTTGCTCAATGGGAACCCATTTTAGAGGCTTCATTCATTCATTTATTCTCCATTCATTCAAAAGAATTTTGAGCTTCCACAAAATGTGAAGATACCACAGTGAATAAGATATAGCCCCTGCCTGAAATGGATGTGTCATCCAGTAGAGAAACAAGCCACAGTTACAAAGCAGTGTGGTGAGCTGCTCTGGGTGGTTCATATGCTGTGGCTGCAGGACAGAGGTCATCCAAGTCAGCCCTGGAGGATAGCGGAAGGTTTCATGAAGAGACTTGACACTGAATCACAAAGGATGAACAAGAGTTAATCAGAAGAGAGAGGGAAAGGAGTTCTAGAAAGACCTCCAAACATGGGAGAATATGATAAAATGCAGAAGACTAAAAATCTTGGACATGGTTAGAGCCTTGAGTGTCTGTACACACATTGTGTGTGTGTGTGTAGGTGTGTGCTGTGTGGGGAAGAAAATGATGTGGAATGCAAGAGAGGGAGATGAGACTGGTCACAGCCAGATTAAGGGTCTTTATGCTAAGTAAGGAGTTAAGATTTCAGCTTGAAGGTAATGGAAAGCCACTGAAAGATTTTTTCTTGATTGTGATTTAATATCTACAGAGAATTTTAGCAGTAGTGTGGAACTTGAATTGAAAGGGGAAGGAGTAAAATTCAAATGGTTTCCCAAAAAACTAGCCTGTTTCCCCAATTAAAATAGTTTTCATAAATATTGACTATTACTGGACCTCCTTTATGGGAAGAAGAAGAAACAAGGTATACTTGTTTTTTGCCAGCAAACCCTCCTGAGACACATACACCCTCAGGGGTGCCAAAGGGTTTTCCCTATAGGTGCCTTACCACCTGCCTGTGCAACAGGCACAGGGTCCCTGCCAAGGTCCCTGCCTGGAACCCCTCCACATTGGCCACACTTATTGGACAAGGGAGAGGCAGCAGACACCTGATCTAAGGCAGTCTATCCAGGATGTAAGGTGTCACGTGTGAACTGCCTGTCAGGAATGATAATGATATAGTACATTAATCAAATCCTATTCTAAGGAGTTTGAACAGGAGACATAGAAAGAGGGCTGAGCAGTGGCTAAAGGAGGAGAAGTTGAAGAAATTTGTAAAAATGAAGACAGAGGCTATCTGGCCATGGTGACAGGGTACTCATGCTATTGAGGGGGCACCAGAATAACTAGCCACTGGAAATTTCCATTCCCAAACCAGTTCCATTCTGGGTGAACCCCAGCTCACAAGACTGGGCTCTATGGTGGAGACTCCTTTGTCCTTATTTCTATGGTATTCTGACAACAGTGCCCTGTTAAGTCAAGTGAGTGCACGTCTGCTCCTGGTAACCAAGGAAGGGCAATGAACACACACTGGAGTCAAGGGAGCCAGACCGGGGTTCAGATTTGTTGATGCGGAGTCAGACTTAGCAGCAGTTTACTGGCTGTTATTTAATCTCCCACTGTGCAGTTTCCTGGTCCTGCTTTAGGGAAGACAGTACAGGGTACTTAAATCCTCTTCCTGGGGTGACAATTCTATGGCAGGTGTCACAGAAACCCCTTGAGCAGGGTCAAGAAAACATGGAGCCCAATACAAGAGCCTTGAAGTCAACCTGTAGGTGCCGGGAAACAATGGGTTCCACTCCTGTGGCTTCTCTGGAGCTGGGAAGAGCGGAGCACACAGGCAATGGCCCGAACCGTTTCTGGAACTGCACGCCTGGAGCTCTTGGAGCGTGAGCCCAAGGCACCAACAGGCTGTGAGATCCTGCCTGACTACCAGCCAGCCTTTTCTCCCACTGGCACCTCTGTCTGCTGACTCTGAGGGCAGCAGCGATCAGCACTGTCTACACAGAGAGATAGGAGGCTTTCTGAGAGGGATTTTACACCATGTGCACCCCCTGTCATAGGGCAGTAACAAGGACCAGGAGGTCCCGGCACTTCTGGTTATACCACTAACTTCTCTGGCACCCGACAATAATACCATCTGCATTGTCTCCTCCCATCTTCAATAAACATTAAGTTGCTGCTACACACCTCGCGGGATTATTTTGAACAATTAAAGGAAGAACTTCCACCCCCCCCCCCCACAAAAAAAAGTATGAAGGTCTTTGAAAGGACAGACAGGACTAATGATCCCAAAACATAGCCAAGGACACTTTCTTCTTAAACGAAGTTATTTACTCTCATTCCTTTGTTCTTGAAAGAAAGATAATCTCAGGAGATTGGTTTCCTAGCCTTTCCTTTTATTTGCCCCTTTGGATAGCGGGCGCCTGTTCTGAATTACTCAAATATCAGAAGCATGCTTGTGATTATGCCCTTTTACACATTTAATGTGGAAAAACCTCACTAACGAGAAAATGGGAACGTTCAGAGATAACGAGCTTCCTTCCTCCTGCGAGCCCGATGCGCGCCCGTCTCGGCCAGCTCTGCCGCCCAGCTGGCCCGCAGCTGCTGGGGTGCCCGGCCCTGCAGCGGCCTCCTGCCCCCCCTGGGCTGCTTCTCCCCATGTGGGCAGAGCAACCCCGGACAGCCAGGCCTGGGGGCTGTGGACTTCGACTCTACACAGGGAGGAAATGTAAGTCAATCAAGCAAACAGAAGTGGCTCGGCCAGCTCTAACCGCTTCTATTTTATGACTTGGACTCCACAAAAGATGAAGACCCAGGATATGAAGCACTTTGAAGGCCACGCAGCCCCTTGGCCGGGCAGGGCTCTGATGGCTGAGGCAGCACCCCACCCTGTTGAGGTTGCCTCCTCTTCACCCTGTGGGTGAAAGAAGGAGTCCCGCCCTAGGGCTTGGGGGATGGCCAAACACCAGTGACACTGGACAGATGCCATAGGGCAGTGTCCTATTAGTCACACCTACTCCCATCCCAGGGGAGGAGGAATCCACAGGCCGCACCTTGCAGATGTCAGGCTCCGACGTGGTAAACCAGCAGCGGGGGACATTGAGGCAGATTTTGCATTATCAAGAGGGTGGGGTGCCCCCTGGTTCCCAAGGGGTGATGTGATTGGCTTGTGGTAGTAATTCCATGAGCCGGCAGGGAACTGAAGGCTGATACTCAGGGCTAAGCAGGCCCTGTGCCTTGTGTCCCTGACATGCAGGGTTGTTTGGCTAAGGCATCTTATCCACAGGAGCAGAGTGGAAACTTCGTGGTTAGGCCATTTAAGGCCCTTCTGGTTTCAGATATCAAGACAGCACAAGGACTGGGCTTGCTTTTAGGCCCCTCACACATAGCCATCACCTTCCTTTCCATCTTCTGTGTTCAGGATACAACTTTCTCTTCAATCTCTTTATTTTTTAAATGTTTATTTCTGAGAGCAACTGAGAGAGAGAGCACGAGTGGGGAAGGGGCATAGAGCAGGAGACACACAATCCAAAGCAGGCTCCAGGCTGCTGTAGGGCAGAATTCTACAAGGGGGCTGCCTACAGGAGTTTGGTCAATTTGAAGCAGCAGAATCCTTATTCTAAGGTCAGGTAAGGTCCTTGCAATTCAGAGCTATGTATAGCTTTATGTGCAGGAATTGCAGGAACTTTACTAAGAGGCAAAACATTTGATGATGATGACTTAGTCCTGTTCTGTAATTAGCTCTCATTTAATTTGTCATACTTTGTTAATTCCAATGAATTTCACACACACGTAACCGAAGACACATGCAGCGGTGTCAGTAGTGAGATTTCTGTTGGGTGGAATGATGGGATTTCTTCTTTCTTCTACTTTAGTTTGGAAATGATCGTAGATTTAGAGGAAGTTGCTAAAATGACACAGAGATGTCCCATGTACCCTTCATCCAGTTTCCTTCCATGGTACCCCCTTCTCTTTGCTTACCTTTCTCTCCTTCCTTTCTCCTTTCCCCTCCCTCCTTCCCTTCCTGCCTGCCTGCCTTCCTGCCTTCCTTCCTCCTTTCTTTCCTTTACCATCACCGTATATTACCTGAATAACCATGAAAAGAAATGATTAAGAGCAATGTCAACAATGTTAATCACACCCACATGGCTGTTATTGGGGGTCACCCCCACTAATGTCTGCACTGGAGAAGGGAATGGCGTGGTCAGGCTGGGCTCTCACCACTTCCCTCCACCCGTGGACTGGGGGGTCTGTTGCTGTGTCCTTGGGCTCCGCTTGCACTTGGTCAGTCTCCTAAGTGCTGACTTGAAGGCTGCCTGTGCTGCTCTGTGGGGACCAGTATCATGCTGCTGCTGCTGCATTTCTGGGTCCTGTGTGTTTTGGTCCCCACCCCCGTGGCGGCCGGTGTTCTGTCACCAGGAAGGCAGGGCTTCTCTCAACTGCTTTCAATGGGATCATTCACTTCCAGCCTAGACACTTTCGATGCAACTTATTTTTTTTTTAATGTTTACTTATTTTTTGAGACAGAGAGACAGAGCGTGAGCAGGGGAGGGCAGAGAGAGAGAGGGAGACACAGAATCTGAAGCAGGATCCAGGCTCTGAGCTGTCAGCATAGAGCCTGACACAAGCCTGAACCCACGAGCCGTGAGATCATGACCTGAGCCCAAGTCAGATGCTTAACCGACTGAGCCACCCAGGCACCCTGTCTATGCAGCTTATTTTTTTTTTATTTTATTTTTAATTTTTTAAAAATTTACATCCAAATTAGTTAGCATACAGTGAAACAATGATTTCATGAGTAGATTCCTTAGTGCCCCCTACCCATGTAGCCCATCCCCCCTCCCACAACCCCTCCAGCAACCCTCAGTTTGTTCTCCATACTTATGAGTCTCTTCTGTTTTGTCCCCCTCCCTGTTTTTATATTATTTTTGTTGCCTTTCCCTTATGTTCATCTGTTTTGTCTCTTAAAGTCCTCATGTGAGTGAAGTCATATGATTTTGGTCTTTCTCTGACTGACTAATTTCACTTAGCATCATACCCTCCAGTTCCCTCCATGTCGTTGCAAATGGCAAGATTTCATTCTTTTTGATTGCCTGTATATATGTACGATGGAGTCTTACTGTCTATGCAGCTTATTAAACAGATACCTCCTCTTGGTCTCCAAGAGCTCAAGAGGAACGCTGTGGCATGCCAGCTGAATTACTGTGTGCCCCTTACTGCAGGAGTGATAAGAGTGACAGGACAGCAAGTGACGATTCTTATTTTCCTCCTATCCATCAATACTGTGGACATTATCACCAGTCCCGCCTGCTGTGAAAGTCAGGATGTTCTTGTTGTTGTTCAGTCTTACATTCTTCTATTCTTTCTGACTTTGACAGTTCTGTTTTTGGAAAAACTTCTCAGGGAGTTGCCCAAGAATCCTCTTCTCTAAAAGGCACTCAGAACAAGACAGATAACACCCCCGAGATGTCAGAGCTGCTGGAGGTCTTGTAGAATGATGCTTTGGCCTTTGCTGTGTAACATTGCCGTGTTGACACCAACATTGGCTCCAAGCTGTACCACTGAAGAATGGGCCAGAATTCTATGAGACACTGCAGGCCAGAGGCTTAAGAAGCTGACTTCTCCCTTCCCTGCCCCCACCAGGGCTTCTCTTTCATCCATTAAAACTTGATTTGCAAAAAGGAATTGAGAAAAAAAAAAGGGGGGGGGGTCTTAATCTTATAGTAAAGTGCTACAAAGTGGCTCAGCATGGATTATGATCGAATAGCTAAGATTTTACAAAACCAACAGGTTTGCTGTAGGAAGCATCCAGCAGAATATCCAGCACAGTCAGAGAGAGCCTGGCATATTGGCTAAATCTGGAGTCAGATCCACTTGGATGAAAATCACAGCCTCGGGATCACACAGCTGTGTGACCTTGTGTACAGCACTCAAGTCTCCAATTCTTCATCCATAAAATGATGCTGGTAAGAATACCTAGTAGGAGAGGTTTGTAAAAAGCAAGGGAGATAAGCATGTACTGTGCTTACTATAGGGTGCTGGCACATAGCAGGCGCTTCTAAATGCTAGTTAGCTGTTACCATCTTAATAAGTACATGCCGATAATGATGATAAGAACAAAATCATAGAAAAAACTGCTCTGTCTCTAAGTATAGTTACTGTTCCCAGCCACTCTAGGGTTGGCCAGGAGTGAGGTATTTTTAGCTGTGGGCAAGAGGCAGAAGGGAGCCAGAGTAGAAGCAAAGTACAACAGGGCATTCTAGCTTTCTAGGCTTCACGTTATAAACTCTTGCTTGATAAAAAGCAAACGGGAGTAGTGCCTGCCTTTTCATTATCAATGTGTCCTGAGAGATTTGCAGGGAAACCAAACTTTACACACAACTATATTTTAAACTCACAAGGAAATTTTCCTTTTTTTAAGAGACTCTTTATAATTAGTCTTTTTATAATATAAACTATTATAATTTTATTAAATGTGAGTGAATGTTCAGTTTCTTTAAAAGAGGACATCCCAGGGGCGCCTGGGTGGCTCATTCGGTTGGGCGTCCGACCTCAGCTCAGGTCACGATCTCACAGTCTGTGAGTTCGAGCCCCGCGTCAGGCTCTGGGCTGACGGCTCAGAGCCTGGAGCCTGCTTCCGATTCTATGTCTCCCTCTCTCTCTGCCCCTCCCCCATTCATGCTCTGTCTCTCTGTCTCAAAAATAAATAAACATTAAAAAAAAAAAAATTAAAAAAAAAAAAGAGGACATCCTGAAAGATTTTTCAAATTGCCACTACATTGATAGCGTTTTTGTAGATGTGGCTGAGTGGGGAAAATGATCATCTTAGCATCTGGACCCTGTACTCCTAGGGAGGAAACTTATTTTTGCTCAGGAAAACACATTGATAAGCCACTTTGGGACAGAAAATAAGACTCAGAAGAGTCAACCAAAAGAAGTGGCCAAACTTCGCAGTGTTAGAAATAAGTGGGCATTTGGAGGTGGGAGAAAAGCAGGGACCCTGGGGTTGATGAGGAGCTCAGTGTCCTAGAAAAAGTAGGGGTGATGGTTAATTTCATGTGTCAACTTGCCTGGGCAATTGGGTTCCCAGATATGTGGTCAAACATTATTCTGGAATTTTCCATGATGGTGTCTTGGATAGATTAACATGAAAGTCAACTGCCTTCCATAATGTGGGTGTCTCTCTTTTTATCAGTTGAAGATTTAAATAGAACAAAAGACTGACCACTGCTCCCCCTCCCCAGCCAGAGAGAATTCTGCCAGCAGGTGGCCTTTGGACTCAGCTCCTTCTGGAGTCTCTAGTCTGATGGCCTTCAGACTTAAACTGCAGATTTTGGACTTGCCAGCCTCCATAATCATATAAGCCAATTTCTTAAACTAAATCCCTCTCGATAGATAGATAGATAGATAGATAGATAGATAGATAGATAGATAATAGATGATACATAGATAGATAGTTTCATTTCTCTGAAGAACCCTGACTAATACAACCAGATGTCTAATATTAAATGTGAAGTTGTGCTGCTGTGAAGTCTATCTCCACTCCATTTTCTCAAACACATTCTGTCTGCAACCCACCTGCCTGCCTTGTTCAAGTGGGGGCGTGTGTGTGTGTGTGTGTGCGTGCACGTGCATGCGTGTGACCCAAAGGAATGGGCTAAGTTCTGTGTCTGGGTTGTCATAGCACAGAACAAAAATAACACCTGACAGACAGCAAGATGACCCTCAACCTGAAGTAGTCCAGGAAAAGCAGAACTCAGAAGATTCCATGAGAAAGCCTTTCTTCTGTCTGCTCAGGAATTTGTGCACTTTCAGGGAGAGCAATAGGTTTCCACAATGTTGAAGCCAAATTCAAGGAGCTCTTAAAAGCTGGGGCAGGGAAATTGCCCCTCCCTACCCCTCAGCCCCTCACCATTTGGACATCTGTGTTCCATAAAAAACAAAACATTTTTTTTCTTTTAAATTCAGACTACCTTCCTATTAATCATCTTCAGCTAACATGCTAAGAAGCATGAAACCTTTGCTAATGACTACAGCTTGCTTCTAAGATTCATACTCGTCTCTGAGACTAAGGGGGAAAACACCAGGTAAATCAAACAATGTGCAAAAAGAACGAGTGAAGCATCTTGATTCTGTAAAAGAGGAAAATGAAAAATGCCTCCCACTGTGGTTCCAGGTACTCCACTGTGAACGCTGCATTCCCGCTGGACACATCAGTGACGCCCTGTCCAAGGCAGGGATGGAAGAAGAAGATCCATCATGGATATTGATGGTTTGGGGGCCACTTACAACTGGACTAGCATGGTGGCCCATTTCCTGGGGTCAGCAGAGAGAACCAAGGTCCTTAAGAGGGCATGAGACAACAGAGATGCCCAAACTAACTAAAAATAAGTATCTGAAAAAATGATAAAGGTCAGGATGAATTTCGAATTTATGTATCTTAAGGGAGGAAAGAATGGTCACCTAGGGACTGAGCAGTGAGTGTTCTCTAGTCCAACAGAATTCATTTCTAAAGTGTTTCTTGACAGGCTCTGGGATCAGATTGCCGTATGCTAGGCACATGCTGCAATGGTGGTCTTTTATAGTTGTTAGGAAACAGAAGTAGAATTGATGGTGTTTGGTGTTCTCAGACAAAAACCTGCCCTCTTCCATATGGTCCGTCTCATCGTTATCTCAGTCAGAAAGTTTGAGAGGGGCATCACATTGCTCTTAACTGCCCAAAATGAAATCCAAACTCACACGAATATTTTCTTCTCTCTAAACTCTGTACACAGAGTAAGTCTGTATGTGATTCAGAGGCTACATGAAAGAAATGTGAGATTTATGATTTATTTTTAAAACCCCAAACAGCACATTCTCTGGGTTAAGTAGAAAGGTCACAACCAATAAAAGCATCTAATCAGCCTCATTAGTATGTGCCTTTAGCCACATTTCTCTTACTCAATAGAGCATGTCTCCTCTGAAGAACCGGATTTCACAATAACACATGGAAAGACCAAAGGAGGAATCCCTGTGATGCAGCCAGGACCCATCAGATGAGGGAGCATCCGCCTCAGAGGGAGAAGACAGAGAAGCAAATGTTTAAAAAGCAGCCTCAAGCCTCTGACATGTGCACATAACTGCGAAGCTTAATAAAGTTTTAATGAGCCCTTACATGTAACTACAGGAAACCTCGTACTGAGCTCCAAATGAAAGGCTCAGTCTGCTCCTGTGGAACTTGGAGCAGGGTTTCTTTCAAGAACAAATTAGACTTCGTCTACAGTTGCTCCTGGAAAGATACGGGCTCTTGCCCTCTTCCCAGCGATGGCAGACTTGTGCCTGGTATCATGAAAACTCCTGGGTCCAGGAATCCAGAAGCAATTGGCAGTCATTTACCTAATAATCAGAAGGGTTAATAGAGTTTTCTTATCTCAAGTTCCTGTTGAATGAATTACAGTGTCTTTGTGACTTATGGAGTCTTACCAAATCTAGATTAAAATCTTCCTCCAAGGGATCATTAGTCTTTCCTCTGTGTTCCTGGCCACAGCTCCTCTGTCTTCTTTATGCTCCCTCCTGTTCCTCCCCCCATCTTATGTCAAATGGGTGACCTCTTCTGTCGACATCCTTTCCCCAGGTAACGCCATCCAGTCCAGAGACTTAAAATATCATATATACACCATTAACTCTCCCAGGTAAATTGTCAGACCAGAACTCTTCTCTGACTCTGGAAGGGGAGCATCCAACTTCTGGCTTGATGCCTCCACTTGATTTAGAACTTCTCATGTCCAGTATAGAACTATTGACTTTCCCTCCAGATCTGATTACTGTCAGGAAGCGGCACTGGCATTCATTCCATTGCTCGACCTAAGCCTAGGAGGCCTCCTCGAGGGCTCTCTTTCCCTCCTTCTCTTCATCCGGCACATCATCAGATCCCATTGGTTCACTTCTAAAATGGATTTCACTTCTAAAATCCCTCCTTCTCCTCTGGCACCTCCTGAGTGCAGAGTACATTCTCTCAGGACCAGGCTCCATGCTAGCACCCTCAATGGTCTCCCCACTTCCACTCTTATCCCTCTAAAATGTGTTCTCCACAAAGCAGCCAGAGGGAGGTTTTAAACATGTAAATCAAATAATGACACTCTGTTGGTTACAAGCCGCCCGGAAGCTCTGCTCCCGCTTAGGATGTAGAAAGCCACAGGACAACAGAGCTCTGACAACAATGCGAACATGGCAGATAATCTACAGAATCATCATTTTCTTGAACCCATCAAGGAGCTGAGGTCACAAGGCAATTAAGCAAACTCAATCCTAAAGACTAAGAAGCACCGTGAGGAGAGACGGAACACAAATGTTGTTTCACCTCTGACAGAGCAAGGACAGAGGAGGTGGCTGCCACACAAGTGGGTGGAAAAAAATTATCTAAAATTGTGAAATATTCTTAAAAGCCAGTGTGGGCTAGTATGTCAGTTTGGAAAAAGTAGGATCACCAGACACAAGGAAAGTTGGCACTCACTCACAGGCTCTATACCAGTGGCCTCCAGATGGTACTCATGAGGAAAACTGGAGAAAGAGCAAGAGACCAGAGACAGACCCTCTTAGTGGAAGGAATATAACTGAAGCCCCAACCAAAAGACTAAGCTTGTCAGATTGGATTAAAAAACAGACCCAACTATATGCTGTCTATAAGAAACCCACCTGAAAAATAGAGAAACTTAAACTGATTGAAAGTGAAAGGATGGAAAAAAGATATACTATAAAATTACTGCTCCAAATAAACAGAAATGCTCATATTAATATCAGAATATCGGTGTTTCAGAAACAAAAGAAAATCACCTGGGATAAAGAAACACATTGCAGGGGCGCCTGGGTGGCTCAGTTGGTTAAGCCTCCGACTTCGGCTCAGGTCACGATCTCGCGGTCCGTCTGTTCGAGCCCCGCATTGGGCTCTGGGCTGATGGCTCAGAGCCTGGAGCCTGCTTCCGATTCTGTGTCTCCTCTCTCTGCCCCTCCCCCGTTCATGCTCTGTCTCTCTCTCTGTCTCAAAAATAAATAAACGTTAAAAAAAAATTTTTTTTTTAAAAAAGAAACACATTGCAGGTGCCTGGGTATCCAACTCTTGGTTTTAGCTCAGGTCATGATCTCACAGTTCATGCATTCAAACCCTGCATCAGGCTCTGCACAGAGCCTGCTTGGGATTCTCTCCCTCCTCTTTCTCTGCCCCTCCCTCCACTTGTACACATACTCTCTCTTTCTCTCAAAATAATAAGTAAACATTAAAAGAAAAAAGAAACACATTGCATAATGACAAAGTGGTCAATTCATCAAACAACGATAACAATCCCACATGTTCATACATCTAACAGAGCTTCCAAATACATAAGTTGATTGAACAAAAAGAAAAAATAGATAAATATACGATTGTAATTGGAGATTTTGACACTCTTCTCTCAGTAATTTATAGAAAAAGTAGACGGAAAATCAGTAAGACTATATTGACCAACGCTATTAAACAAATTGGCCTAATCGGAGCTTGCTTCCGATTCTGTGTCTCCCTCTCTCTCTGCCCCTCCCCCGTTCATGCTGTGTCTCTCTCTGTCTCAAAAATAAATAAACGTTAAAAAAAAAAATTCTTTAAAAAAAAAAAAGAGGAATTCACAAGAAATGTTAGAAAATGTTTTAGGGGCATCTGGGTGGTGGCTCAGTCAGTTGAGCCTTGGACTCTTGATTTGAGCTCAGGTCATGATCTCACAGTTTGTGAAATGGAGCCCAACATCGCGCTCTGTGCTGACAGCACAGATTCTGCTTGTGATTTTCTGTCTCTCCTTCTCTCTCTGCCCCTCACCCATGCATTCGATCTCTCTCTCTCTCTCCCTCAAAAATAAATAAACTTAAAAAAGAAGCAAATGTTTTAATAAGATTAAATAGAAAATATAACATATCAGAATTTGAGGGATGCAGCTAAAGTACTTCTTAGAGGGAAATTTGTAACATTAAATGTTTACATTAGAAAATAGAAGAGATCTTGGTACCTGGCTGGCTCAGTTGGTAAAGCATGCAATTCTTGATCTTGGGGTTGTGAGCCCAGAGAGTTGTGAGTTCAAGCCCCATGGTGTGGGTAGATATTACCTAAAAAACAAACAAACAAACAAACAAACAAAACCCTACATGAGAATAATCTATCAAAAAGTAAAATAGATCTCAAATCAATCATGTAGATTTTGGAGCACCTGGGTGGCTCAGTCGGTTGAACATCCAACTCTTGCTTTCAGCTCAGGTCATGATTCCAGGATTGTGGGATCAAGCCCTGAGTCAGGCTCCATGCTGAATCTAGAGCCTGCTTAAGACTCTCCCTCTCTCTGTCTTTCTCTCTCTCTCTCTTTCTCTTTCTGCTCCTCTCTCCCCTGTTCACACTTTCTCTCTCTCAAATAACAAATAAAAATAAATTTTAAAATGTTTTAAATGTAAATCTTGACCTTGAGAATCTAAAGAAAGGAGAGCAAATCAAGCTCAAGCAAACAGAAGAAAAAAAACAGAATAACAGCATATATCAAGTAAATGGAAAATCGATAGAGATCATCAATTAAATCAACATCTGGCTTTTTGAGAGGATCAATAAAATATATAAACTTTGAACAAGTCTGATAAAAAGAAAAGAGAAGACACAAACTACTAATATCAGGAAGGAAAGAGAGAAAATCCCTACAGATCTTACAGATATTAAAAAGATAATAATAAAGTATTGTGAACTATATATCAAAAAATCTGATAAATAAAGTCATTGAAACCACAAACTACAAAGATCACTCAAGAAGAAATAGATGTCTAGAGTAGTTCTATATCTATGAAAATGTTGGAATTTGTAGTTAAAAACCTGCTTACGAAGGAAACTCCAGGCCCAGATGCTTTATTGGTAAATTCTACCAAACATTTAAGAAAGAAATAATATCAACTGTAGAAAATGGAAGTGGAAAGAATATTTCTCAAACTATTTTATGAAGGCAGAATTATTCTGATACCAACCTAGACAAAGATATTACAAGAAAAGAAAGGTACAGGTAAGTATCCCTCATGAATATAAATCCAAAATTTTAGCAAATTAAACCCGGAAATATATAAAAGGGATAATATATCATGATCAAGTAAGGTTTATCCTTATAAACCTTATAAATATAAATCCAAAATTTTAGCAAATTAAACTCAGAAATATATAAAAGGGATAATATATCATGATCAACTAAGGTTTATCCCTGGTTAAAGGGATGGTCCAACAATAAAAACAATTGATCAGCTTAATCAGTGCAATATTAAAAAGAAACCTGGAACTAAAACAAACCTATGATTGTCTTAATAGATGCACCCCAAAAAGGGGGAGGGCAATTTTAAAAATCCACCACTCATTCCTGAGAAAAGATCTCAACAATCCAGGGATAGAAGGGAACTTCCACATTCTGATAAAGGGTATCAATGAAAGACCTACAGCTAAAATCAAAATTCATGATGAAAGACTGAACACTTTTCCCATAAGTTCAGTAACAAGGCAAAGATGGCTTCTCTCACCATTGCACTGCAGAAAGTTCAATAGGACAAGACAAAATATACAAGATTGGAAAAGAAGGAGTAAAAGTCTTCAGTTGCAGGCAATATGGATTTTGCAAAAAAAAAAAAAAAATGTTATTAGAATAAGTGAGTTAGGCAATGTTGCAGATGCAAGATAAATACACAAAAGTCAGTTGTATTTCTATATCCTAGCAATGAATAATCAGAAATTGGAATTATAAAGAGCAAAATCAGTCACAATCGCATCCCCACCAAAATGAAAGATTTAAGGATAAGTATGACAAAACATATATAAAACGTGTAGCCTCAAAATTACAAAGTATTGCTGAGAGAAATTTTAAGAGATATAAACAAATTGAGAGAGATATGTCTATGAATTGAAAAAAATTAATGCCAATTCATACTAAATTAACCTATAGATTTGATTCAGTCTCATGCAAAATCCCAGCAGACTTCTTTTGTAGAAGTTGACAAACTGATTCTAAAATCTATATGGAGATTTAAAGTACTTAGAATAGCCAAAAACAACTTTGAAAAAGAACAAATTTGGACTAACACCACCTGACCTCAAGACTTATTATAAAGCTACAGTAATCAAGACAGTGTGGTATCGGCATCAACACAAATATATATATACACATATATTTACATACATATATGTATATATATATATATATATATATATAATTGTTTTTAACAAAGGTGCAAAGGCAATTCAATGGAGAAAAGACAGTCTTTTCAACAAATGGATATCCATATGCAAAAATGAACTGAGAGTCATACCTCATTTCATACACAAAAATTAACTCAAAATGGATTATAGATCAAAATATAAAACCTAAGACGATGACACTGCTAAAAGAAAACATAGGATAAAATATTCACAACCCTGAAATAGGCAAAGAGTTCTTAGATACAACACCAAAAGCTCAATTCATAAAAGAAAAAAAAAAGATACATTGACTATCATCAAAATTAAGAACTGCTTTTCAAAAGACACTGGTAATAAAAATCAAAAGATAAACCACAGACTGGGAAAAATATACATCTGATAAAGGAATCATATGCAGAATATGTAAAGAATTGTCAACAACCTATAAAAAGGAAACAACCTAGCTAAAAGAAAAAATGGGCAAGAAAGCTGAAAACCCAGTTTGCCAAAGAATGATATGGACATCATAGAAGCATATGAAAATATGCTCAGTAACATTAGTCATTAAAGAACTACAAATTAAAACCACAATTAGATACCACTATATACCTATCCGAATGGCTAAAATTAAAAATTAAAAATCTTACCAAGTGCTTCTAAAATGTGGGGATTACCAACTGCTGATGAGAATGTACAGCAACTAGAATTTTCTTACACTGCTGGTGGGAATGAAAAATGGTACAGCCACTTTGGAAAAGTTTGGTAGTTTTTTATTCCCAGACCTAGCAGTCCCAGACCTAGTTATTTATCCCAGTCCCAGACCTAGTTATTTATCCTAGAGAAAGACGTGCACATGTTTACACCTGAGTTATATTATAGCAGTTTTAGTTATAATCAACAACCACTAAAAATAACTGAAATGTCCATCAACTGGTGAATGGGTAAACAAACTGTGCCCTATCCATGCAATGGAACACCACTCAGCGATCAAAAGGTGCAAACATGCAATGACATGGATAAAAAGCATTGTACTAAGTCAAAGATGCCAGACACAAAGGGTGACACACTGTAGGATTCCATTTATATGACTTTCTAGAAAAGGCAAAACTGAAGAGCCAGATTGCAATGGTGGCAAGGGTGAGGTTGGGGGAAAGGGGTTGACTACAAAAGGTCACAAAGGAAATTTTTTGTGGCAATAGAAACATCATACACCTTGGTTGTGGTGATGTGTTACCTGACATATGTACATTCATCAAACTCATCAATTTGTACACCCCAGTATGTACCCAAAGAATATGAAAACACTAATTTGAAGGGATATATGCACCCCTATGTTTATTGAAGCATTATTTACAATAGCCAAAGTATGGAAGCAGCCCATGTGTCTATCAACAGATGAACAGATAATGAAGATGTGGTATGTATGTGTGTGTGTGTGTATAATATTTTTATTATACGATATATATAACAAATTATGTATATATAATGGAATATAATTCATCCATAAAAAAGAATGAAATCTTGCCATTTGCAACAACATAGATCGATCTAAACAGGATAATGCTAAGTGAAACAAGCCAGAGAAAAACACAAATGCCATATAATTTCACTCATACATGGAATTTAACAAACGAACAAAGGGGGGAAAAGGAGAGAGAGAGAGAGACAAACCAAGAAATGGACTCTTAACTATAGAGAACATACTTGTGGTTACCAGAGGTGGGGGATAATGGGTGAAATAGGGAAAGGGGATTAAAAGCACACTTATCATGGTGAGCACAGAGCAACGTACAGAATTGTTGAATCATTATATTGTACACGAAACTAACATAACACTGCATGTTAACCACACTGGAATTAAAAATTGTTTTAAAGCTGTACACTCCAAAAAAGGGAATTTACTGTATGTGAATTATTCCTCAAATAATCTGACCTAGAAAACGTCTCTGGGGAATTCCCATTGCTCTTAGGATAAAATCTAAACTCTTAAACATGGCCTATCAGGATATATCCTCTGCATGCTTCTCCAGCCTCATGCTTTTGAAGAACATTTGATGACATTGTAGAAAATTCTTGGAATAAAATATTAAGTGAAAAACAATATGTGTAAGTCAGTTTTGCGCTTGTATCAAATTTGTGTTTGCTATATACACATATGTGTGGGGAAAAAAACTACTGACGGAAAGTATGTAAAAATGTTAATGGTTTGCTCTGGGACATAGACTTAGTGATTTATGCTATCCTCTTTTGTTTATTCATGTGTTATTCCTATTATGACTCCTGCTATTATCTATTATCTCGTCTTTTAGAAACAGCCCATAGTCTTTGGCTCTTTGACTCCCAATTTCTGTTCCTTCTCCTTTTCTCTGGTCCTTCCCCACCATCCCCTGATCCTACTCTCCCTCCCGAGCCAGAAGCTTCTGTAGCCCCAAGACAGACCCTCCCCTTTATGACTCTCCCAGGAGATCTATGGGTTTGAATTGATATGCTCCAGGGGCTGAGATTTCTAGGAGCTCTATGGGAGGCAGGCAAAGAGTAGGGGTGCTGCCCTGGCAAAAGGGATTGCAACCTTCCACCTTTGAAGCCTTTGTAGGTAACAGATCACAAAATAACCAAGCGAAGATGGAGCCTTGCCGAATACCATAGAGTTACCTTGTGTATATTGTGTTGATTTTATAATCAATTTTTTAAAAAGAATACTGTTCTCTGAAGTTAGTAACTTAGCAAGACTATTGCAGTGGAATTCACTGCTATCTCTCCAGGGTCTCGAACAGTCCCTGGCACCTGGAGGCATTCAATAATATTTGTTGATTGAATGAAAACCAGAAGGGCTGATGATGAACAAGTAAACCAGTGAACGAATGAGAATAAAGGTAAATGAACAGAAACAAGAGTCAGGAGGTTTGGAGTAGAGGAAGTTGATACAGTAGCTGAGGAGCATATTTTGGAAAAAAAATTTTCCAAAATTTTGGAATAATAGCTAGATTGGATTATAGCTATTATTGGATAGATTGGATAATAGCTAGAGGGGGACAGAGAATCCAGATGGGAGTTTTGGCTTGTTTTGGATTTATTTGTTTAGAATGAGAAGGTCTTTACCATGTTCATAATCTGAGGAGAAAGAACCAGCAGGGAAAGAGAGAGCAGAGACTACCAGGAAGAGGGAGAGGTGATCAATGCTACCGTGGAGTCCCAAAGAAGATGAGGGAAAATGAGATGGGAACACAGTAATACTGTTGGTAGGAGAAGAGGCTCCCCAGCCTCTTGAGACTCAGGACTGGTGTGGATTCACAAGAGGGTGTGGGAGATGGTGAGAGAATTGGACAAATTGCTTAGGTGAAGTAGCAGATTAGGGCGACTGCTGGGAGGACGGAGCAGGAAGTAATAAATGAAGAGCTGATAAGACAAGGAAGAGGGGTTAATGAAGAGAAGCAAAAAGATGACTGGCAAAACTGAGGGCCCGTCCGAACCCAGAAATATGAATCTGTGGCTGCCCCACTTGACGGCCACATGGGCCTCTCCAAGAGTTCACTATCACCTCAAGATCGGTGGGTTAGAGTGGGATTGACTCCAGGTTAGCAGTTTGCAAGGGATGTAAAGGACATGAGGCTGAGGAGCTGGGGATGCTGCAGAAGGAGAGATTCAGTCAGGGCTTCTGAGAACCCAGCTCGTAGCTCATAAGATGCCCCAGAGTCCTTATCAGAGTGGTACATGGGAAGCTTTGTTCCTGTGTCCCTTGTGAACTCAAGGACAACCCAAACCAAGGAAGGGAGCATTGTCCAGTGAGAGTGAGAACTGCATTACTTTCTTCTTGGTCTTTGATTCACAGATACATTTCATCCTAATGCTTCAACAACATTGGTTACAAATGTGCTGCTGCCCTTTCATAAACTATGAATCTAACTCATCTGAACTTTACCTCCCGATGTGTGAACCAACAAGACAATGGGGCAACAGTGAATTGATGTCATTTCTAACAAGCACTTGTGAGCTCCAAATAAGTATAAAGGATGAGATGATCTAAAAGGAAGGCCTCATCATATCTGATGAAGTTATTAATGTCTAAAAGACCACTTTTATTATTTTTTTCATGACTCCAAATTTATTCTGCAAGACAATGTGTGCAGATGAGAGTTATATTTTTTGTTTTTTAAAATTTTTTTTAATTTACATCTAAATTAGTTAGCATATAGTGCCACAATGATTTCAGGAGTAGATTCCTTAATGCCCCTAATTCCTCAATGGGTAACCATTTAGCCCATCCTCCCTCCCACAATCCCTCCAGTAACCCCCTGTTTGTTTTCCATATTTAAGAGTCTCTTATGTTTTGTCCCCCTCCCTGTTTTTATATTATTTTTGCTTCCATTCCTTTATGTTCATCTGTTTTGTATCTAAAAGACCACCTTAAAAAAATTAATAACAACTGACAGGTAGTTTGGTAACAACATTAGGAATCAGACACCTTGGGTCTTAGATTTGGTTCTACAATTAACAAGTTGTATGACCTTGAGAAAAGCACTCACTGATACTTGGAACAAAAGGATCAAGCAAGATGCTTTTTAAAATTCCTTCCAATTTTACAGACTTCTATTTTTGAGGATTTGTATCAAATTCAACACCATCTCAGTACATACATATAACAAACACTTCATAAATGGTATTGAACCAAAGGTGAACATTAGGAAACCAAATAGAAAACACAGTTATCCTTGAAAGAATTCATGGGTCACATATGTCCATCCTTGTGAATCTGGAGACCATCTGGGAGAGAGATTAGCATCAGACTCAGTCTCTCCCTCTCTCTCTCTCTCTCTCTCTCTGTCTCTCTCTCTCTCAGGCATCTCTTTAAAAAACCTTACAATTGATTAGGCCGGGCCCACCCAGGATACTCTCTAACTTAAAGACAACTGATTAGGTACTTTAATTATATCTTTAAAACCTCTTCATAGAAGCATCTTGGTTAGGTTTGGTTAAATAACTGAGAAAGGGTGTGTGTGTGTGTGTGTGTGTGTGTGTGTGTGCATGTGTGTGTGCATGTGTGCATGCTTGCGTTTTCAGAAGTCTCCCCTTTCCCTTCTATTCTCCAGCTCTCCTGAGAGAATATCTCTTGTGGCCTATTCTACTAGAAAAGGAATACTAGAGAAGGAATTCCGGATACATCTGTAGTTTAGCCCAGTCAATCTACAGAGCCACAGAGCCAACCCAATGACTAAGAAAGCATTATAAAGGAAATAAAGAGGAAACTAATATTTATACCCCTGCACAGCAACCACCAAAAGGCACACAATGTAGTTGTTAAAATACCAGCACTTGAAATGAAGTTGCCTGGGTTTGAACCTCAACTTGCGGGTAATATTACTCTTGGAAAATTTCTTGATCTCTCTTTGTCTCAGTTTCTTCTTTAGTAAAATGAAAGATAAAATAGCACCTAACTCCTAGAGATGCTGGGGGGACTAAATTGAAAAACTGCGTGGACTAAGATTAGATTGCATGCCTGGTACAGAATAAGCAGTCACTGTTACTATCATGTGGCATCTACTTCGTATACTCTTCCTCACTTAATAGTGCACTTCATCATTCAATAAATATTAATCAAACATCTACTGTGCAGCCACTGGGAACAGAACAAAGGACAACAGCCATGGTCCCTGCCCTCAATGACTTTGCAGTGAACAAATAAGTGGTGAACAAATAAGAAGTCATTCTAAGACAGTGCGATAAGCACCAGGAAGTTCACCATAACCCAGTGGGGTAGGTAATGTCATTCTTTTATAGACGAGTGAGCCAAAATTTGTTGAAATTAAGGAATTAGCTCAGAATTATATAACATACTAGTTTGCCAGTGCTGCCATAACAAAGTTCCACACACTAGGTGGCATAAACAACAGAAACTTATTGTCTCACAGTTTTGGGGGCTAGAAGTCCAAGGCCAAGGTGTCGGCAGTGTTAGTTACTTCTAAGGGTTGTGAGGGAGAATCTGTCCCATGTCTCTCTCTGAACTTTGGTTTGCTGACAATCTATGCGTCCCTTGGCTTGTAGAACATCACCCCCATCTCTGCCTTCACGTTCATTCACATGGTGTTCTCTGTGTGTGTAGATATGTCCCAGTTTCCCCCTTTTATAAGGATACCAGCCATAATGGATTAGTGGCCCAGCCTACTCCAATATGACCTCATCTTAAATAATCATGCATGTATGACTCTATTCCCAAATAAGGAGGTTAGAACTTCAACATATAAATTGGGGGTGGCGGGGGAGGATGCACAATTGAGCCCATAACAGATCTTAGGTAGCAAAAGAAGAAGCCAAACCCAAGTCTGTCTAATCTGTCTGATTCAGAGGCCATGTATCACCCCTGTTCACTCTGGGTAATAGATGTATAATGGACTATTAGAAGAGAACTGGGGACTTTGGGGTCTATCCTTGACCTGTGAGAAAGCCCTGTGAACAGCAAACTATCTAATCTGTTCAACATTTCGCAGGTGCATCAGACTGAATCGCCCACTGGTATTTTTAACTGACACTCTAATTTGTAAAGCAAAGTGGCACTCCTCATTTGGTGAAATCTACAGCTCATGTCCACCGGGAACTTAAGACCCATAAACGTATCAATGTAACCAATTTTGAAAGCAAAGCATCAGGCTAGTTTATTTGGAAAATTTCTGCCCATTTAAAATTAGCCTGCTCCTTTGCAAGAAAAGTTCAATTAGTCAGTTAAGATGTGGAGAAAATCTAATTTCTAGTTTAGACAAATCCAAAAAGGTTGGCGGAGAATACTTTGGTTGCATTTCAAGTATCCTGTTGGTACTTCAATCATGCTTCTCTCTTGAAACTGCTTCATGATTTTATTGTTACTCTCTTATTGCGTGTACCAAATAGTGGGGAGAGATCGTGCTTAGGCCATTGTTTTCATATTATTCATAATTTTCAATAACCATCATTTTAAAACTTCAGTATTCGTTGCACGTACATTTGCCTGACTTGCTATCTATGTGTCCCTAAAGAAAAGTGTTTCCAACATCCACCTCGGAGAATGGCATATGGAGGCTGTCAATAAATATGTGGAGAACTGAACTGTATTTCCAACATATTTTTTATGTTATTTTATGTTTTTATTTTATTTTATTTTATTTTATTTTATTTCATTTCATTTCATTTTATTTTAGAGAGAGAGAGTGAATGGGGGAGAGTGTTTTGAATTTAGAATCAGGTGGGGGGGCAGAGAGAGAGAGAAAGAGAGAGAGAGGCCCAAGCAGGCTCCACACTCAGCATGGAGCCTGATGCGGAGTTCTATCCCACAACCCTGCAATCATGACCTGAGCCAAAATCAAGAGTTGGTCGCTCAACTGACTGAGCCACCCAGGCACCCTTTTCCAACATCTTTAAATATGCAATGTGTCTAAAGACTAAAGAACAAATCACAATCAATTAAAATTCATTCATTAGCTTCTGTCATTTGAAACCTTTTTTTTTTTTTAAAGTTTATTTATTTTGAAAGGGAGAGGTAGGGAGGGGCAGACAGAGAGGGAGAGAGAGAGAGGATCCCAAGCAAGTTCCACATGGTCAGTGCAGAGCCAGATGAGGGGCTCGAATTCACAAACCACGAGACCATGACCTGAGCTGAAATCAAGAGTCGGTAGCTTAACCAGCTGAGCCACCCAGGCATCCCTGCTTGAAACTTATTTAGGAAAGATTTAGGCTCTTTCACTGTGAAAGAACTAAAGTGTACGTTTTCGAAAAATGAATAAATATTTGCAGTTCTATTTTAACAGCAGTGATCATTTAATTAAAATCTTTTGCCTTCTACAAAAATATGAATAATCACTAGGTCTTTCGGTCAATATATTCATGTCTCAAAAAAAGCAAGCAGGATCTGGGGTTTTGTGTTATACAAGATTATCAAAGTTCACGATTTTGCTAGCAAATCTTTCCTGTTGTATATAATACCTGTTGTTTTGCCTTTAACCTTGGCTCTTCATTCATTCTAACCTGTCCATAAGGGCAGGGCAAGTGCTTGCCAAATGAGTACATGGAGGCCAGGCCTTGCCAGAGATAAGGCTGGAACAATTCCACCCAATTCAGACATGGGGGATGAGTTTAACCTGCGATTAATGTGGAACATCATAGTGGCTAAGTGTTTTGAATTTAGAATCAGGAGGATTTGAATTTGAATCCCAGTTCTGTTACTCACCTGCTGTATGAGCTGGGGCAAGTTACTTAACCTCTCTGGAATCTCATCTGCAATCTGAATATCATATTTATACTTACCTCATAGGGCTGATAAAAAATTAAATAAGGTAGTGGATATAAAGCATTTAGCATCCTAATAAAATAAGGGTTTAATAAATGATAGCTATTAATAAATACTTCATGAAGTGAAAAGTTTGAATTATGGGATATTTGTTACAGATTTATTACTTTAATATGTATTTAATAACTAAATTACACACAATGACTAATTATAATAATTTTTGACATAATTATCAACAGACATTTCTGAAAACCTACTTAATTCAGAGCACTCAGTGCCATGGGCTAGGGAAAAGAAGGGGTAAATAATTATTTAGTTGGAGAAGTAAGTCTTTTATCTTTCGAATCTCTGTATAGAAGCAATTCCTTTATGAGAGGCAATCAAACACTCAGAGAAAATGCAGCCAAAATACATGGGAAAACATTATAGAGGAAGTTAATTAAAAACAATACTATTTTGGGGCGCCTGGGTGGCTCAGTCGGTTAAGCATCCGACTTCAACTCAGGTCACGATCTCGCGGTCCGTGAGTTCGAGCCCTGCGTTGGGCTCTGGGCTGATGGCTCAGAGCCTGGAGCCTGCTTCCGATTCTGTGTCTCCCTCTCTCTGACCCTCTCCCGTTCATGCTCTGTCTCTCTGTCTCAAAAATAAATAAACGTTTAAAAAAAATACGATTTTGTACTTATAATGTTTGTGGTATTTGTCAACTTTTAAGCGTATGTTTTCCATGCTTTATTATCTTATTCTAAATAAAGGCTTAATTTCTTATATGGTATTTTATTTTTTATTTTTTTAATTTACATCCAAATTAGTTAGCATATAGTGCAACAATGATTTCAGGAGTATATTTCTTAATGCCCCTTACCCATTTAGCCCATCCCCCCCATCCCACAACCCCTCCAGCAACCCTCAGTTTGTTTTCCATATTTAAGAGTCTTTTATGTTTTGTCCCCCTACTTGTTTTTATATTATTTTTGCTTTCCTTCCCTTGTGTTCATCTGTGTCTGTGTCTTAAAGTCCTTATATGAGTGAAGTCATATGATATTTGTCTTTCTCTGACTAATTTCGTTTAGCCTAATACCCTCTAGGTCCATCCACATAGTTGCAAATGGCAAGATTTCATTCTTTTTGATTGCCGAGTAATACTCCATTGTATATACATACCACATCTTCTTTATCCATTTATCCATCAAGGGACACTTGGGCTCTTTCCATACTTTGTCTATTGTTGATAGTGCTGCTATAGACATTGGGGTGCGTGTGTCCCTTCGAAAGAGCATACCTGTATCCTATGGATAAATACGTAGTAGTGCAATTGCTGGGTTGTAGGTTAGTTCTATTTTTAATTTTTTGAGGAACTTCCATACTGTTTTCCAGAGTGGCTGCACCAGCTTGCGTTGCCACCAACAATGCAAAGAGATCCTCTTTCTCTGCATCCTCGTCGACATCTGTTGTTGCCTGAGCTGTTAATGTGAGCCATTCTGACAGGTGTGAGGTGGTATCTCATTGTGGTTTTGATTTGTATTTCCCTGATGATAAGTGATGTTGAGCATTTTTTCATGTGTCGGTTGGCCATCTGGATGTCTTCTTTGGAGAAGTGTCTATTCATATCTTTTGCCCATTTCTTCACTGGATTATTTGTTTTTTGGGTGTTGAGTTTGATAAGTTCTTTATACATTTTGGATACTAATGCTTTATCTGATATGTCTTTTGCAAATATCTTCTCCCATTTTGTTGGTTGCCTATTAGTTTTGCTGACTGTTTCCTTCACTGTGCAGAAGTTTTTATTTTGGTGAGGTCCCAATAGTTCATTTTTGCTTGCCTCTGGAGACATGTTGAGTAAGAAGTTGCTGCGGCCAAGATCAAAGAGGTTTTTGCCTGCTTTCTCCTCGAGGATTTTGATGGCTTCCTGTCTTACATTTAGGTCTTTCACCCATTTAGAGTTTACTTTTGTGTATGGTGTAAGAAAGTGGTCCAGGTTCATTTTTCTGCATGTCGCTGTCTAGTTTTCCCAGCACCACTTGCTGAAGAGACTGTCTTTATTCCATTGGATATTCTTTCCTGCTTTGTCAAAGATTAGTTGGCCATATGTTTGTGGGTCTACTTCTGGGTTCTCTATTTTGTTCCATTGATCTGAGTGTCTGTTTTTGTGCCAGTACCATACTGTCTTGATGATTACAGCTTTGTAGTATAGCTTGAAGTCCGGGATTGTGATGCCTTCTGCTTTGGTTTTATTTTTCAAGATTGCTTTGGTTATTTGGGGTCTTTTCTGGTTCTATAAAAATTTAGGATTATTTGTTCTAGCTCTGTGAAGAAGGCTGGTGTTATTTTGATAGGGATTGCATTGAATATGTAGATTGCTTTGGGTAGTATTAGCATTTTAACAATATTTTTCTTCCTATCCAGGTGCATGGAATCTTTTTCCTTTTTTTGTGTATGTGTGTCTTCTTCAGTTTCTTTCATAAGATTTCTATACTTGTCAGCGTATAGATTTTTTAACCTCTTTGGTTAGATTTATTCCTAAGTATTTCATGGCTTATTGTGCAGTTGTAAATAGGATCGATTCCTTGATTTCTCTTTCTGTTGTTCATTGTTGGTGTATAGGAATGCAACCAATTTCCGTGCATTGATTTTATATCCTGCCACTTTGTTGAATTCATGAATCAATTCTAGCAGTGTTTTGGTAGAATCTTTAGGGTTTTCCACACAGAATATTTTGTCATCTGCGAAGAGTGAAAGTTTGACCTCCTCCTGGCCAATTTGGATGTCTTTTATTTCTTGGTGTTGTCTGATTGCAGAGGCTAAGACTTCCAATACTATGTTGAATAACAGTGGCAAGAGTGGACATCCCGTCATGTTCCTGACCTTAGGGGCAAAGCTCTCAGTTTTTCCACATTGAGGATGATATTAGCATTAGGTCTTTTGTATATGGCTTTTATGATCCCAAGGTATGATCCTTCTATCCCTACTTTCTTGAGGGTTTTTATCAAAAATGGATGTTGTATTTTGTCAAATGCTTTCTCTGCATCTATTGAGAGGATCATATGGTTCTTGTCCTTTCTTTCATTGATGTGATGAATCAGGTTCATTGTTTTGTAGCTATTGAACCAGCCCGACATCCAAGGCATAAATCCCACTTGGTCGTGGTGAATAATTTTTTTAATGTATTGTTGGATCCGGTTGGCTAATATCTTGTTGAGGATTTTTGCATCTGTGTTCATCAGGGAAATTGGTCTATAGTTCTCCTTTTTAGTGGGGTCTCTGTCTGGTTTTGGAATCAAGGCAATGCTTGCTTCATAGAAAGAATTTGGAAGTTTTCCTTCCATTCTACTTTTTGGAACAGCTTCAAGAGAATAGGTTTTAACTCTTCCTTAAATGCTTGGTAGAATTCCCCTGGAAAGCCATCTGGCCCTGGGCTCTTGTTTTTTGGCAGATTTTTGCTTACTAAGTCGATTTCTTTACTGGTTATGGGTCTGTTCAAATTTTCTATTTTTTCCCGTTTCAGTTTTGGTAGTATATATGTTTCTAGGAATTTGTCCATTTCTTCCAGATTGCCCGTTTTATTGGCATATAATTGCTCATAATATTCTCTTATTATTGTTTTCATTTCTGCTGTGTTGGTTGTGATCTCTCTTCTTTCATTCTTGATATTATTTATTTGGGTCCTTTCCTTTTTCTTTTTGATCAAACTGGCTAGTGGTTTATCAATTTTGTTAATTCTTTCAAAGAACCAGCTTCTGGTTTCATTGGTCTGTTCTACTGTTATTTTGGTTTTGATAGCATTGATTTCTGCTCTAATCTTTATTATTTCCTGTCTTCTGCTGGGTTTGGGTTCTATTTGTTGTTCTTTTTCCAGCTCTTTAAGGCATAAGGTTAGGTTGTGTATCTGAGATCTTTCTTCCTTCTTTAGGAAGGCCTGGATTGCTATATACTTTCCTCTTATGACCGCCTTTGCTGCGTCCCAGAGGTTTTGGGTTGTGGTGTTATCATTTTCATTGGCTTCCATGAACTTTTAAATTTCCTCTGTAACTTCTTGGTTAGCGCATTCATTCTTTAGTAGGATGTTCTTTAGTCTCCAAGTATTTGGTACCTTTCCAAATTTTTTCTTGTGGTTGATTTCGAGTTTCATAGTGTTGTGGTCTGAAAATATGCACGGTATGATCTCAATCTTTTTGTATTTACTGAGGGCTGATTTGTGTCCCAGTATGTGGTCTATTCTGGAGAATGTTCCATGTGCACTGGAGACGAATGTATATTCTGCTGCTTTAGGATGAAATGTTCTGAGTATATCTGTTAAGTCCATCTGGTCCAGTGTGTCATTCAAAGCCATTGTTTCCTTGTTGATTTTTTTATTAGATGATCTGTCCATTGCTGTGAGTGGGGTGTTGAAATCTCCTACTAATATGGTATTATTAGGAATGAGTTTCTTTATGTTTGTGATTAATTGATTTATGTATTTGAGTACTTTCACATTTGGTGCATAAATGTTAACAATTGTTAGGTCTTCTTGGTGGATAGACCCCTTGATTATGATATAATGCCCTTCTTCATCTCTTGATATAGTCTTTATGTTAAAGTCTAGAGTGTCCGATATAAGTATGGCTACTCCAGGTTTCTTTTGTTAACCATTAGCATGATAGATGGTTCTCCATCCTCTTATTTTCAATCTGAAGGTGTCTTTAGGTCTAAAGTGGGTCTCTTGTAAGCAGCATATAGATGGATCTTGTTTTCTTATCCATTCTGTTACCCTATGTCTTTTGATTGGAGCATTGAGTCCATTGACATTCAGAGTGAATACTGAAAGATATGAATTTATTGCCATTATGTTGCTTGTAGCATTGGAGTTTCTGGTGGTGGTCTCTGGTCCTTTCTAGTCTTCATTGTTTTTGTTCTTTATTTATTTGTTGGGTTTTTTTTTCCATCTTTTCTCCCCTCAGAGAGTCCCCCTTAAAATTTCTTGCAGGGATGGTTTAGTGGTCACAAACTCCTTTAATTTTTGTTTGTCTGGGAAGCTTTTTATCTCTCCTTCTCTTTTGAATGACGGCCTTGCTGGGTAAAGAATTCTTGGCTGCATATTTTTCTGATTCAGCACATTGAATATATCCTGCCACTCCTTTCTGGCCTGCCAAGTTTCTGTGGGTAGGTCTGCTGCAAACCTGATCTGTCTTCCCTTGTAGGTTAAGGACTTTTTTTCCCTTGCTGCTTTCATGATTCTCTCCTTGCCTGAGTATTTTGTGAATTTGACTATGATATGCCTTGTTGATGGTTGGTTTTTGTTGAATCTAATGGGAGTCCTCTGTGCTTCCAGGATTTTGATGTCTGTGTCTTTCCCTAGGTTAGGAAAGTTTTCCACTATGATTTGCTCCCATCACCCTTCTACCCCTATTTCTCTCTTCCTCTTCTGGGACCCCTATGATTCTGATGTTGTTCCTTTTTAATGAGTCGCTGATTTCTCTAAGTCTTATATCGTGCTCTTTTGCCTTAATCTCCCTCTTTTTTTCTGCTTCATTATTCTCCATAAGTTTGTCCTTTATATTGCTGATTCTCTGTTCTGCCTCATGCATCCTTGCTGCCATGACATCATTGGAGATGGCAGCTCAGTTAAGGCATTTTTTATTTCATCCTGACTAACTTTTATTTCTTTTATCTCTGCAGAAAGGGATTCTAATCTATTTTTGACTCCGGCTAGTATCTTATTATTGTGATTCTAAATTCTGGTTCAGACATCTTGCTTGTATCTGTGTTGGTTAAGTCCCTGGCTTTCATTTCTTCCTGCTCTTTCTTTTGGGGTGAATTCCTTCATTTTGTCATTTTTAAGGGAGAAAAGGAATTAATGAGGTTAAAAAAATTAAAATTTAAAAAAATTAAAATTTAAAAAAGTATTAAAATTAAAAAATTAAACACACACACACACACACACACACACACACACACACAAATCAAATAAATGATGCTAGGTCCTAGGTATGTTTTCGTCTGAGTGTTGAAAGGGGCTTGATAGATTAGAGAAAAGGGGGGAAAGAAAAAAAAAAGGAAATCATTTGAAAATTTGACAAAATGAACACACTGAAGTAGACTAAAATGAAATGAGGGAAGTAAAATAGAATTTGAAAAAATTTCCACAAAAATAAAAAATATAGTAGAAAAAAATTAAATAAAAATATTTTTAATAAAAATTGAAAATAAAAATGAATTTTTTCTCTTTCTGTATTCAAGAAAAAGAAAAGAAACGAAGAAGAGAAAAAAGAAAAAAGAAGGAAAATTGAATAGATAGACTGGTGAACAGACTGAAGTATGACTAAAGTTACTTTGTTTTCCCCTAGACGTCAGAATATGTAGTGCTTTATAGTCCGTAAACTAAGCAGGCGGAGAGACTTGTGTTCCTGAAGAGCGAGGTTGGCCCAGTCTGGCGGGACTCCATATAATGGCTCCATTCTCCACAAGATGGCACTGCTGAGCTTACTGAGGTGAATTGTAGTGGCGCTTGTAGGTGTGTGTGCATGCGCGCACGCGCGCGCGAATGCACGGGAGTAGTGAAAATGGCATCACCCAGGTACCCAGTCTCTAGTATCAGAACTCTGTTCTCCCTGATCAGCAATCATGCACCCGTCCTTTGTCTTTGGCTTCCGTCTACTCCTTGCTTTTAAACTGTCTGTGACCAAGCCCCAGGCAGAACCTCTCTCCTGAGTTTTGTCTCATATGTGGCTGTTTCCCCGGGGCCCTTACTTCTGAGGGACTGTGGCTTTGACCCCTTCTGCCCCTCTCCAGAGATTCTCACCGAGCACCGGCTGGGAGCCAGCGGCACCCAGGAACATTTGTGGGACCGTGTTGCTGTCAATGCCAAGAGTGCAGCTGGGTGCCAGCCCACCCCAGAAAAAGTTTATGCGATCATGTAGCAGCAGCGTTTCAGGGATTATGGAAAATCACAACACACATCTGGCACCAGGCTCCACCCTTAACGACCTTGTTCCAGCACCAGCGAATGTGGTTGTTTTCCCGGATCCCCTGGGCCTTGCCTTTGGGGGAGCCACACAGCCTCTACCAGGTGTCCTCCCAGCAGGGGAACTGCCTCTCCCCATGTGGCCTGAAGAACCCTGGACCCCACTCTGCTCCTGGGGATTCGCCCTTCCCACCAGAGCACCGCCAGGTATCGAGCTGTGGAGTTGCAGATTCTGTACTCCCTTTGTTTACAGTCTTAATGGAATTTAAACCCTCTCCTTTCTCCTTTCTCCCTTTCTCCATTTTTAGTTCAGTCCCTGCAGCTGTTTCAACTTTTCCACTTTCTCTCCAGCCACTTTTGGGGGGAGTGCTTCTCTCGTATTCTCCATCTTCCCCCCCCCCCATCTCCATCTTCTTTCTGCATGCAAAAGTGGCTCCCTGCCCTCTGGGGCTTCTCTCCCCCAGTTCACCTCTCTGCACCGCGTACCTGCTGAGTTCTGTGGTTCAGGTTGTGCAGATTGTTGTGTTAATACTCAGATCAGTTTTCTCAGTGTGCAGGATGGTTTAGTGTTGGTCTGGCTGTGTTTCGTGGATGCAAGACACAGAAAAAACTACCATACTGTTCTCCCATATTGGCTCCTCCTCCAAGAAATAAGTCTTAATATAACTAGGAGAGGTCTTGAAAGGATTTCCTTAAATCACTGCGTAAAAATCACTTGTGTTAGCATTTCAACTATTTCTTTGTCAGCTAGAACTTATGAGTACTTGGAGAAAATATTTTCCTGAGTAAGATAATCTTATACTTTAGTATATGCTACTAAAGATCTATGAAAACTCACTACAGAGAGTATAAAATTAAATTTTAACTAGTATCTGTGTGAATGGCACAAAATTTAAAATTAGCAATCTGAATTGATGTGTGTTTTCTCCTTATGTGTGTTTGTATGTGTGCGGCATGACATTTCTATATAGTACTCGCAGGAGATACCAGCATTTGGGGTCAATGTGTTAAAGGCTGTCAGGCCTGCGGGCTACTCAGAGTAGAAACAACCTTCATCCATTTTACAACTGGCAACTTCTACATTCTTTGCTACTTAGCGTTTTAGAAGTGTAGAACTATGTTTTTCTTCCCCTCCTGACAATTCTGGACATATCTCAGGTACATAGTGTTTCTCTGGTTGACAGGTTGGAGCAGAACCCTGCAGATACATCTCTTATTTAGGGCTCAGGAAATGGATCTTTTCAAAATTCTGGGTTATCATTAACTATGGACTGGCCCGGGCTGAATTATACAGGGATGGGCACGATGGTGTTCATTTTGTCAATCCCCTGACATGATCCCCTCCTTTGGATGGAGTCAGTTATTAGGAATCCAAGTCCGTGCAGAATTCAGTATTCATGAGGATCTGAGCAGGCAGCAGCATAGAGGGGATTCCAACACAATCTCATGACAGAGACACTTTGAGGGAGCCTGGCTGACTAATAGAGAACAGACCTGACCTTCAACCCTACAAATTCAAATGCAATTTGTCATCCAATATAAAATGAATTTGGCCATGTGTAATCCTGCATGATGGAGAGACCTTGTCCCAGAAAAACTCCCGAACATGAAAGAGGGGCATTGAAAAATAAAATCCACAAAATGCTTGAGAAGACTCATCAATATGCTAATAGCAAATTCCTTTTCTAAAATAATGGGCAGCCCTGTGATTCTGTGGGCGGTATAGACTCCATCATCACACAAGGCGTAGAAGTGGGAAATTGCTGCTAGTTTTCTTCCCTCCATGGAATTTGAATTATGTTTTTGTCATTTATTATGTTTTTGAATTATGTTTTTATATTTATTTTTCACTATCTCCTTTTATAACTTAAAATTAGGCCATTCTGTTATGATTATTGTGTTCTACCTCTCCCTGGATCACTGAAGAAGAAAGGTTGCATTTCAGTAGTCTTTCTCTTGTTCCAGAAACTTCTTTCCTCTGAGGACTTTCTGAGTGGGTCAGGAGCCAGGACTGGATGGAACCCATCCTTTGGGAGAGGCTCAGAGAACCAAACCTGAAATTAAAGCACCTAATCACTCAAACTCTGTGAGGGTTTCAGGACTGTCCCTCTCCTTTCCACGTAGGGAGGGTTTTTTTTGTTGTTGTTGTTATTGTCGTTGTTAATGTTTATTTATTTTTGAGAGGAGGGGAGCAGAGAGAGAGTCCCAAGCAGATTCCATACCATCAGTGCACAGCGTGGGCTCCGACGTGACAAACCATGAGATTATGACCTTAGCCAAAGTTGGACACTTAACCAGCTGAGCCAGCCAGGCGCCCCTCCACCTAGGGAGTTTTTGACTGCTTCAGCATTATCCCAAAGATCACTCTCAAAGTAAATTGCCCTTTCACTCGGTTTCTAACTGGCTTAAGTGTCACCATTAATTGTGTACCAGATATGAAAGCTGGAATGGCCTGGAAGCCCCATGAATTATGATATGCCTCAAGTTCTTTCATTTGATATTTTGGGTTCATTATTAACACCCATCTGAAAGCTTAAACTATGAAATAGATCAATCTCATAAATAGCTACAAATAATTCTCCAGTGGGTTCTTTGCACAGCATACACTTTTTCATGGAAGTTACTTGCATGATAAGAGTAAAGAAGAAAACTTCTATGGGTTTACTCTGTCTTATTTAATCTCAAAGTGTTTTTTAAATTTCTTCCCTTGCAAGACCAAGAAAATATTCAAAAATCCCACCCTTGTCTTCCAGAGACACTTCTTAAGGCACAGTAAGTTATCTTCTGTCTTGTCCTCTATACCTGTAAGAGGAGTAGCTTTACTTTCTAGAGTTCTATTTTAACGGGGAAGTCAGCGGCCCAAAATTTACCATGACTCAAGGGAATCATTATGCTGTTGAATATTTGGAAATGTGAATCTTTTTCTAAAAAGACTAGTGATGAAAATTATATGCAGTGCTTCCTTTCCCACTTTTATTGATATCAAGCTGGGCTTAAAATATAAAAGGATGAGATTTGCTGCATGTCTTTGTCATAAACCCTAGCTATGGGGTCCCATATTCCTCACCTCCCCATATACATCTCATGCCTTAGTCACAAATTTCTCATTATCCCATAATAGCAACATATATGTTGCTATCTGGGGTATATGTCATACCCCAGAGCCATTGAATACTCTGTTTCCTTCACTTGATATGAAATTTATTGTCAAATTGGTTTCCATACAACACCCAGTGCTCCTTCCAACAGGTGCCCTCCTCAATGCCCATCACCCACCCTCCCTTCCCTCCCACTCCCCATCAACCCTCAGTTTATTCTCAGTTTTTAAGAGTCTCTTATGGTTTGGCTCTCTCCCTCTCTAACTTTTTTTTCCTTCCCCTCCCCCATGGTCTTCTGTTAAGTTTCTCAGGATCCACATAAGAGTGAAAACATATGGTATCTGTCTTTCCTGTATGACTTACTTCCCTTAACATAACACTCTCCAGTTCCATCCATGTTGCTACAAAGGGCCGTATTTCATTCTTTCTCATTGCCACATAGTATTCCATTGTGTATATAAACCACAATTTCTTTATCCATTCATCAGTTGATGGACATTTAGTCTCTTTCCATAATTTGGCTATTGTTGAAAGTGCTGCTATAACCATTGGGTACAAGTGCCCATATGCATCATCACTCCTGTATCCCTTGGGTAAATTCCTAGCAGTGCTATTGTTGGGTTTTAGGGTAGATCTAGTTTTAATTTTTTGAGGAACCTCCACACTGTTTTCCAGAGCGGCTGCACCAGTTTGCATTCCCACCAACAGTGCAAGAGGGTTCCCGTTTCTCCACATCCTCGCCAGCATCTATAGTCTCCTGATTTGTTCATTTTAGCCACTCTGACTGGCATGAGGTGGTATCTCAGTGTGGTTTTGATTTGTATTTCTCTGATGAGGAGTGATGTTGAGAATCTTTTTGTGTGCCTGTTGGCCATCCGGATGTCTTCTTTAGAGAAGTATCTATTCACTGCCCATTTCTTCACTGGATTATTTGTTTTTCGGGTGTGGGGTTTGGTGAGTTCTTTATAGATTTTGGGTACTAGCCCTTTGTCTGATATGTCATTTGCAAATATCTTTTCCCATTCTGTCAGTTTCCTTTTAGTTTTGTTGATTGTTTCCTTTACAGTGCAGAAGCTTTTTATCTTCATGAGGTCCCAATAGTTCATTTTTGCTTTTAATCCCCTTGCCTTTGGAGATGTGTCAAGTAAGAAATTGCTGCAGCTGAGGTCAGAGAGGTTTGTTCCTGCTTTCTCCTCTAGGTTTTTGATGGTTTCCTGTCCCACATTCAGGTCCTTTATTCATTTTGAGTTTATTTTTGTGAATGGTGTAAGAAAGTGGTCTAGTTTCATCCTTCTGCATGTTGCTGTCCAGTTCTCCCAGCACCATTTGTTAAAGAGACTGTCTTTTTTTCCATAGGATATTCTTCCCTGCTTTGTCAAAGATTAGTTGGCCATACTTTTGTGGATCCAATTCTGGAGTTTCTACTCTATTCCATTGGTCTATGTGTCTGTTTTTGTGCCAAAACCATGCTGTCTTGATGATTACAGCTTTGTAGTAGAGGCTAAAGTCTGGGATTGTGATGCCTCCCGCTTTGGTCTTCTTCAATATTACTTTGGCTATTCGGGGTCTTTTGTGGTTCCATACAAATTTTAGGATTGCTTGTTCTAGCTTCAAGAAGAATGCTTGTGCAATTTGATTGGGATTGCATTGAATGTGTAGAGAGATTTGGGTAATGTTGACATTTTAACAATATTTATTCTTCCAATCCATGAGCACAGAATGTTTTTCCATTTCTTTGTATCTTCTTCAATTTCCTTCATAAACTTTCTATAGTTTTCAGCATACAGATCTTTTACATCTTTGGTTAGGTTTATTCCTAGGTATTATATGATTTTTGGTGCAATTGTGAATGGGATCAGTTTCTTTATTTGTCTTTCTGTTGCTTCATTATTAGTGTATAAGAATGCAACTGATTTCTGTACATTAATTTTGCATACTGTGACTTTGCTGAATTCATGTATCAGTTCTAGCAGACTTTTGGTGGAGTCTATCGGGTTTTCCACGTATAAATATCATGTCATCTGCAAAAGGTGAAAGCTTGACTTCATCTTTGCCAATTTTGATGCCTTTGATTTCATTTTGTTGTCTGATTGCTGATGCTAGAACTTCCAACGCTATGTTAAACAAGAGCAGTGAGAGTGGACATCCCTGTCATGTTCCTGATCTCAGGCAGAAAGCTCTCAGTTTTTCCCCATTGAGGATGATATTAGCTGTGGGCTTTTCATAAGTGGCTTTTATGATGTTTAAGTATGTCCCTTCTATCCTGACTTTCTCAAGGGTTTTTATTAAGAAATGATGCTGAATTTTGTCAAATGCTTTTTCTGCATCGATTGACAGGATCATATGGTTTTTTCTTTTCTTTTATTAATGTGATATATCACGTTATTGATTTGTGAATGTTGAACCAGCCCTGCAGCCCAGGAATTAATCCCACTTGATCATGGTGAATAACTCTTTTTATATGCTGTTGAATTCGATTTTCTAGTATCTTATTGAGAATTTTTGCATCCATATTCATCAGGGATATTGGCCTGTAGTTCTCGTTTTTTGTTGGGTCTCTCTCTGGTTTAGGAATCAAAGTAATGCAAAGAATGAGTCTGGAAATTTTCCTTCTCTTTCTATTTTTTGGAACAGCTTGAGAAGGATAGATATTATCTCTGCTTTAAATGTCTGGTAGAATTCCCCAGGGAAGCCATCTGGTCCTGGACTCTTATTTTTTGGGAGATTTTTGATAACTGATTCAATTTCTTTTCTGGTTATGGGTCTGTTCAAGTTTTCTATTTCTAATCCTTTTTTGAGTTTTGGAAGTGGGTGGGTGCTTAGGAATTTGTCCATTTCTACGAGGTTGTCCAGTTTTTTGGCATATAATTTTTCATAGTATTCCCTGATAATTGCTTGTATTTCTGAGGGATTGGTTGTAATAATTCCATTTTCATTCATGATTTTATCTATTTGGGTCATCTCCCTTTTCTTTTTGAGAAGCCTGGCTAGAGGTTTATCAATTTTGTTTATTTTTTAAAAAAACCAACTCTTGGTTCATTGATCTGCTCTACAGTTTTTTTAGATTCTATATTATTATTTCTGCTCTGATCTTTATTATTTCTCTTCTTCTGCTGGGTTTGGGGTGTCTTTGCTGTTCTGCTTCTATTTCCTTTAGGTGTGCTGATAGATTTTGTATTTGGGATTTTTCTTGTTTCTTGAGATAGGCCTGGATTGCAATGTATTTTCCTCTCAGAACTGCCTTTGCTGCATCCCAAAGCACTTGGATTGTTGTCTTTTCATTTTCATTTGTTTCCTGTGGTTGATTTCAAGTTTCATAGCATTGTGGTCTGAAAGTGTGCATGGTATGATCTCAATTCTTGTATACTTATGAAGGGCTGTTTTGTGACCCAGTATGTGATCTATCTTGGAGAATGTTCCATGTGCACTCGAGAAGAAAGTATATTCTGTTGCTTTTGGATGCAGAGTTCTAAATATATCTGTCAAGTCCATCTGATCCAATGTATCATTCAGGGCCCTTGTTTCTTTATTGACTGTGTGTCTAGATGATCTATCCATTGTTGTAAGTGGGGTACTAAAGTCCCCTGCAGTTACCACATTCTTATCAATAAGGTTGCTTATGTTTGTGAGTAATTGTTTTATATATTTGGGGCTCCCGTATTCAGTGCATAGACATTTATAATTGTTAGCTCTTCCTGATGGATAGACCCTGTAATTATTATATAATGCCCTTGTTCATCTCTTGTTACAGCCTTTAATTTAAAGTCTAGTTTGTCTGATATAAGTATGGCTACTCCAGCTTTCTTTTGACTTCCAGTAGCATGATAAATAGTTCTCCATCCCCTCACTTTCAATCTGAAGGTGTCCTCAGGTCTAAAATGAGTCTCTTGTAGACAGCAAATAGATGGGTCTTGTTTTTTTATTCATTCTGATACCCTATGTCTTTTGGTTGGAGCATTTAGTCCATTTACATTCAGTGTTATTATAGAAAGATATGGGTTTAGAGTCATTGTGATGTCTGTAGGTTTCATGCTTGTAGGGATGTCTCTGGTACTTTGTGGTCCTTGTAACATTTCACTCATAGAATCCCCCTTATCTCTTGTAGGGCTTATTTAGTGGTGATGAATTCCTTCAGTTTTTGTTTGTTTGGGAAGACCTTTATCTCTCCTTCTATTCTGAATGACAGACCTTCTGGATAAAGGATTCTCAGCTGCATATTTTTTCTGTTCATCACATTGAAGATTTCCTGCCATTCCTTTCTGGCCTGCCAAGTTTCAGTAGATAGGTCTGCCACTAGTCTTATGGGTCTCCCTTTGTAGGTTAGAGCCTGTTTATCCCAAGCTGCTTTCAGAATTTTCTCTTTATCCTTGTATTTTGCCAGTTTCACTATGATATGTTGTGCAGAAGATCTATTCAAGTTACATGTGAAGGGAGTTCTCTGTGCCTCTTGGATTTCAATGCCTTTTTCCTTCCCCAGATCAGGGAAGTTCTTAGCTATGATTTGTTCAAGTATACCGTCAGCCCCTTTCTCTCTCTCTTCCTCTTCTCGAATTCCTATTATACGGATATTGTTCCATTTGATTGCTTCACTTAGTTCTCTAATTCTCCCCTCATACTCCTGGATTTTTTTATCTCTCTTTTTCTCAGCTTCCTCTTTTTCCATAATTTTATCTTCTAATTCACCTATTCTAGCCTCTGCCTCTTCAATCCGTGCTATGGCCACCTCCATTTTATTCTGCACCTCATTTATAGTATTTTTTAGCTCCTCATGACTATTTCTTAGTCCCTTGATCTCTGTAGCAATAGATTCTTTGCTGTCCTCTATGCTTTTTTCAAGCTCAGCAATTAATTTTATGACTATTATTCTAAATTCTTGTTCTGTTATATTGCTTAAATCATTTTTGATCAGTTCATTAGCTGTCGCTACTTCCTGGAGTTTCTTCTGAGGAGAATTCTTCCATTTTGTCATTTTGGGTAGTCCCTGCGGTGGCTCCAAACTGCAGGACACTTCCCCTGTGCTGTCAGGAGTAGCTTGTATTGGTGGGCAGGGCCACAGTCAGACCTGATGTCTGCCCCCAGCCCACCACTGGGGCCACAGTCAGACTGATGTGTACCTTATCTTCTCCTCTCCCAGGGGCAGGACTCACTGTGGGTGGCCCCTGTCTGGGCTACTTGCACACTGCCAGGCTTGTGGTGCTGCTTCGATGGGATCTGGCATAGTAGCCAGGGTGGATCCGTAAGGTGTATGGGGTGGGAGGGGCAGGCTTAGCTCACTTTGCCGTGGGTGGTCCCCTGCGGGAGGGGCCCTGCAGCACTGGGAGGGAGGCAGACCCATCGGAGGCATGGATCCACAGAAGCGCAGCCTTGGGCGTTTGCATGGTGCAAGCAAGTTTGGTGATGGGAACTGGTCAATTTTGGAATTTTGGCTGGGGGATGGGAGAGGGAGATGGCGCTGGCCAGCACCTTTGTTCCCTGCCAAGCTGAGCTCTGTCCTCCGAGGCTCAACAACTCTCCCTCCCGTTGTCCTCTAGACCTCCCGCTCTCCAAGCAGAGCTGTTGACTTATAACATTCCATATGTTAAGTCCCATTGGCTGTCAGAACACACTCTGTCCGGCCCCTCTGCTTTTACAAGCCAGACTTGGGGGCTCTGCCTTGCTGGGCAGGCTGCCCCTCCACCACCCCGGCTCCCTCCCACCAGTCCGTGTAGCATGCACTGCCTCTCCACCCTTCCTACCCTCTTCTGTGGGTCTCTTGTCTATGCTTGGCTGCAGAGAATCCATTCTGCTAGTCTTCTGGCAGTTTTCTGGGTTATTTAGGCAGATGTGGGTGGAATCTAAGCGATCAGCAGGACGAGGTGAGCCCAGTGTTCCCCTACGCCTCCATCTTCTGGGTACCCGCTGTTTCCTTGACTTGAAATGACCTTTTCTCTTCTCTGCCTGGCAAATGCTCCCCCCAAATGATAAGAATCTGTAAGGCTCACAAGCAGAATTAGCCCCTCTAACTTCTGTGCTCATACAGAACCTTATACATACTTCCATTTCTGCACTTGAACCTCCATGTTAGGATTGGTTGCTTGTGGGTCTGCATTTCCCTCAGTGAAGAACCAAAGGGGAAAAGTATCTTTGTGTTCCTAATTTCTATCACAGTGCCTTCCACAGCACAGCTAGTGGTAAATCATTCCTGGAGGGAAGTAGATCAGCAATAACTGGGGAACCCATCCTTCTGTCACACTAGGGGCCCAAACATTGCCACTCCTGGGAGAGACTGTACTTTTCATTCAACAAAAATACTGAGATTTGTCTTCAACACTTCACAACCATTGCCATATCATTCCCTCATACTCCGCCTACTCCTGTCCCTGAGCCTCATCTTCACCTAGTGGCACTGCACTAAGCTTGCTCTTTGTGCCTACAGAGTAAATAGTCACCTCTCCATACGACTGATTTTGAGGAAAATGAGTCTACACCACACACTGGGATGCAAATCTATCAGTGTGACTCTTCCCTCACATAGAAAAATCGGATGCTCCATTTGTTCTTTTTGATAAATGAATAGGAAAGATAAGCTCAGGGACAGCATCAAGATACAATTACACACGTTCCAGCTCATTCTAGGCTATAAGCTGCTGGAGAAGAGCAGCCTGTCTTTTCTATAATCTCACAGTGGATCTCATGTCCTGGAGGGCAACATAATGGTTGAGAGCATGAGCTTTGGAATAGGACAGACATGGGTTCAAATCTCAGTTCTGCCATTAAGTGGCTATGAGACCTCAAGAAAATTACCTAACCACTTGAGCCTTACCAAAAATTAGATGTAATAATAATAATACCTGGATCATTGAGCCGTTGTGAAGAATAAATGAACTGTTGCTAATACCTGACATAGACTGGGCAGACAACAATGATCATGACTCATCTGAGCATCCTCTAAATATTACCTGCTTTGGCCTATCACCATCTCACAGGTCTCCATGGAGATGTCATATTCCCTCTTAGCAACCTAACAACTCTTACAATTTAGTGTTCTGACTTTGGGTACTACTCCCTTGACAACCAGCGGGTAGGAGGTAGGGAGGAGACAGTGAAAGTTGCTATTTTCAAGATGGAGGCATAATATAGTAACTCACTCACTGACTGATTATTTCAAGCTCATGATTCATATATGCCTTTCCTGTGCCAGTGTTGAGCATTGAACAATAGGGCTGTGAAGAAAGAAAAAAATCATTGGGAGGGAGGAGAAAACCATTATGGGGCTGGCAGGGGGAATATGTGGAAAGGAATTCTAGATTCTGTGCTATTTTCTTGAAGCAAATAGTGGATGTTGGCGTCCTTTACTTGGAAAGTAAAGGGGGAAAAGAAGTTTATTTAAGAGGCTATGCATCAACATTTGAACTCTCATATGAGCATTTACTTATTTTGTCTTTCAAAAATGTACTGATTTTTCCCTACATTGAAATTGTAAACTGTCACCAGGTAATTCAAGCAATCAGAACTTCCGCCCTGCTGGGACATAGTTCTAGAATGTTCAGAAAGCCTTGCAAAACACACTTGCCCCATCAACCCCACATTAGCATCAGCATTTCTGGAAAGAGGACTCAAGCTGGGTTCCTCTCCCATCCCATGCCCCCAGAGGGAAAGCCAGGTCTCCAGGAGGGCACCAGGTCATCCCTTCACTGCAGATTCCTTAATCCAATCCTTAAGAAGATGCAGAGAAAGAACGGGCACACAGCAGGGGCTTGTGATGTTCTTTGTTATCAGGACCCTGCGAGCCTTCTTTCATCTTATTAAAATTATACCCTTTCTGCTAAGATAGAAAAGAAAACCAGGAATTGGTAACTGTATCCCACTCAACCCCTTCCAGTACAAGGGTATGGAAAAGGGAAGTGGCTGATCCGTCCTTCTCGGGTTACAGTACTATTCATGCAGAGCTTCTATTTCCCACATCATCCCAACACTCCAAGGGTTTTGCTCAACCCCTGAGAGATGGGAACCATCCTGAAGGATTAAAATAACACAATCAAACACCATATGTTAAAAACTTTTAGCACATTATTTTTCTTAACTCTCCCAACATCCCCAAAGAAGTAGGTGTTGTTATTACTTTGGTGTTTTTACATCTCAAGTCTCCAGATTATACTTGGGGCGGCAAAGAAACCAGATCACAGTTAAACAGCTAGCAAATTTCAGATTGGGGATTTGACCCCAGGCAGCCTGGCATCAGAGCTCACGTGGTTAACCTGCATTCTAACTTGAACTTCGGAACTCCATCCTGCTGGGTGAGGATACTCACCATGTTGTAGAAGGTCCGCAACACTCCTTGTCCACAACTGCTCTGAAAGCAACTGATGTGGTACTTAGCAGCCAGCTGGCCACGTGTGGTTCTTATCCGGCCTTCAAGGCCACCTCCTTAACCCCTGGGTTGGAGTTCAGGAAGGACTGGAAATCACTTCAGGCCATAGCTACACCCAATGTTGGTCTTCCCAGGTCATGGACAAGCTGGACTGTGATAAATTTGCAAAGAAATAGGAGGGACACATGGGTTCACTTGAAGGGCTGGTACATGTCAGGCAGCTTAGAAAACTACAGCTTTATTCTGTCTTAAAAGGTAGCTATGGCAGAGCCATCACTGAGACTCCTGAGGGGAAATGTCCAGACTCTTGGTGGATCACCTTCCTTCCTCTGCCCTGTGTGGCACTTCCCTTGCTTCTCTTTCCTTCCCCTGTCCAACCAAGCACCGCAGGACCCGGCCTGCTGCTCCTTCAATAACTTCAGTTATCAGGGTGTTCCAGGGTCCAAGTGATCCTGAGTAAGAAGCATGGAGATGCGGGGACCTGATGCCTCTTCTTACACTGTGTTGCCAGTGGCTGTCATTTCCCATTTCTGCATGTCAGACCTTCAAGGACAGGAACTGTGCTCATTTTCTTTTGGATTTCCAGTGACTTAACCCAGTTGTCTAGTATATGTGAGATCAATATATACTGAGGTAGATTGATTAATTAGTAGTTCTTCTTATAGATCTCTTCACAACTGCATTTTACTTATCAGCTTCATATACACTCCATACCAGGAATGAAGTCTTACATTCAGTGTTGTATATTTACATTAGTTTACAATACTTATGCCATATCATACATGTTCACCCATCCACACTAGTGTGAAAATCCTTGAAGGCAAAAACTATATCCTACTTACCTTTAAAGGTCTGCTGCGATGCCTTACACACGGTTGGCTCAGTGGTTGTTTAGTTGATCTAAGTAATCTCTCCGAAAGCAGAAACTGTATGCATAGATGGAGATATTCATCCAAGGCCTTCTAAAATTTCTACTAAAGAATTCAGTAGTAGAATTCTAATTTTGCCAAATTATAGGAAAAGATTCCTTGAGCTAATATGATTTTCACAGGAATTCACAGGGTTCAAATTATATTCTAACAAGAATACCTTTTGTTCCTCACTTGGGAGCCTCCATTCCCAAAGCATAAGCTTGCCACATCTTACCACTGTGTGTTGAATTTTCCTCTCAGTATATGACTAGGATTGTATTTGTCTTTAGCCTGATCCAGTCTATATAAGCTATACCAGAGTCCTTATATTTCCCTGAGAGTTTGCAACTCCTTGTCTAAGGCCAACTTCTGTCATTGTTGAAGTCATGAGAATTCCACTTTTTCCACGTGCTGTGGAGTTGAGACAGATGGATCTTCTGGTCCAAATACCCTTTCTAGACACCAGCACAAGTGTCCACCAGCCCCAAATGTCTTGGACCCTATACTGACTCTCAGGTGTCATGTTGGGGCTCAAGCATCTGATCTTTAGGACACAGAGACCTTTCTTTTCTTCCTTCCCACCTGTTTGGATTAGAGTCCTCCACAACACAAAAGAGCTCATTCCTCCTCTGCCACCATAGAACTTGACAGCCTATCAGCTGGAGTTGGGCAACAGAAGGATCCTAACGCATATAAAGGTCTGGTTGGCTTCCCTACGGTTAAGGAAGACCTGACCTAGAAACAGAAAAAACCTTTCAACTCTGTCCTGGGAAGTTAGTATTTTCCCTCCTCCCCACTACTGGCCAGGTTACCACTTTACCCCAGCCCAGAAGAGGGGGCCTCTTCCCTTAGCAGTGGAAAATAAAACACGAGGAGGGCCTCCACACACCATGACTTGCATTTGTGCTGTGCTATCCTGCCACAGGGGCCACATGGATCATTCTTTTTCCCCTTTTGTACAAAGCTTCAGAATTTTTTTGCTTATGTGTTGGGATGGCAGGAGTTAAGCCAAGAAGAGAAAAGTAAAAGAGGAGGGAAGAAAGGAAGTCAGTCCTGAATAAAAGAATTTAAAACTGTCAGTGAGAATGTACTTAATGCCACCGAATTGTACACATAAAAATGATTAAGGTGGTAAAGGCTCTGTTTTGTATATTTCACGAAACACACAAAAAGATTATACAAACAAGACCTGATAGTTGTCACACATTGTTTCAAGCATGTGTGCCAAACCTTTTAATGTGTAAATCAATTTATGGATATATTTAATCTGCTAAAATAGATTTACATTAAGTGAAATTGACTTGTCATAAGCCACAGGTCTCCTCTCTTCATTGTTGTCAAAACAACACTCCACACACATAGACTTTAAGTCTGTCAGCTACCTCAGAAATCATCATTTTTAGGATGGGGTCCCTGAGATATTTTATCAAATCCAGTTTTTGGAAGATAGGTTTTTGGGCTCTGTTCATGTGCACGTTGTCTCAGATTGTATCCAAGCTTATAGAGTTGTAGAAAAATTACAGACTGGTATCTCTTTTGTTTCAGATAAAAACATGGCCCAAGCAAAACACTCTTAATATGGATCCATATTGTCTGTTTTGTGTAGATATCAACTGGAATTCCCAGGAAAGGAATTGCGCCCCTAACTGGGCACCCATCTACTTTCTGTGTTTGGCCGAATACTTTTGTGAAATCACCAGGCACCGGTGGCAATTGTTATACTTCTTTAAACACAAGTGTCAGTCAGGGTACAGACAATAAGCACTTTGAAAAAGCCATACATTAAGAGGCAAGAACTGCTTGAGGAATCACAAATATTTATTCTAAAGTGGGTCTTAGTTTAGCTTTCTTCTGACTCAGGCTGTCTGCTGACATCAGCCATTTATCCAACATCTCAAACCCGTTCAAATAGGAGCCAGTTCCCCATACTTCCAGCTGGCAATCCCCTCTTTTTTTTTTGATTTTAGTTTAGTTTAGTTTTAGTTTTTATTTAAATCCCAGTTAGTTAATATACAGTGTAATATTAGTTTCAGGTGTACAATTTAGGGATTCAACACTTAACAACACCCAGTGCTCATCACAAGTGCCCTCCATAATCTCCATCATCTATTTAACCCATTCCCCCACCCACCTCCATCCATCACCCCTCATTTGTTCTCTATAGTTAAGAGTTTGTTTTATGGTTTGTGCCCGTTTTTTTTCTTTTTTTCCCTCTGTTCATCTGTTTTGTTTCTTAAATTCCGTATATGAGTGAAATCATAGTATTTGTCTTTCTCTGACTTATTTCACTTAGCATAATACTCTCTACCTCCATCCATGTCATTGCAAATGGCAAGATTTCATTCTTTTTTTGTGGCTCAGTAATATTCCATTATATATATACCACATCTTTATCCATTCACCAGTCAGTGGACATTTGGGCTCTTGGGAAGATCATGGTATGATGTCAATTGTTTTGTACTTGTTAAGTACTTGTTTGCACTGTTTGTACTATTGAGGTCTGATTTATGTATGTGATCTATTCTGGAGAATGTCCCCTGTGCACTTGAAAAAAAAATGTATTCTGCTTCTTTAGGATGGAATGTTCTGAATATATCTGTTAAGTCCATCTGGTCCAGTGTGTCATTCAAGGCCATTGCTTCCTTGTTGATTTTCTGCTTAGATGATCCATCCATTGATGTAAGTGGGATGTTAAAGTCCCATACTATTATCATATTATTATCACTGAGTTTCTTTGTTATTGTTTTATATATTTTGGTTCTTTCATGTTGGGGGCAAAAATATTTACAATTGTTAGATCTTCTTGTAGGATTGTCCCCTTTATCATGATATAGTGCCCTTCTTCATCTCTTGTTACAGTCTTTGGTTTGAATTTAGTTTGTCTGATATTATTGTTAGTCTGGTTTTCTTTGATGTCCATTCACATGATGAATGTTTCTCTGCCCCCTCACTTTTAATCTGGAGGTGTCTTTAGGTCTAAAATGAGTCTCTTGTAGGCAGCATACAGATAAATCTTGTTTTTTTATGCATTCTGATTTTTTGCTTTCTCGGGCTTTACATTTCCCTCCACATCTCCTTCCCCTCAGTCCCTCTATCCTTCTACCATCCTTTGTTCAACCCCATTCCCGTGCTTTTAGGTCCAATAGTCACATCAGAAAACCCAGACAAAACTCATGTCCACCCCAGACTCTAGGTCAGCCTCAGTCTTGGTTAATAGAAAAGTCTGGAAGACGGGGTGGAGCAACATCTCAACCTTTGTCCCTGGTTGTGATCTTGGGACTGTTTTTAATTTGTGGTCTTTGCTAGTTGTTCTCCATTTGCTTACCCCAAATCCACTCTGCTTAACCTGCTCAGTACCATGAAGTTGACTCATGTGGAACACCTCACTCAGGCTCCATTGCCAAGTGACTTTCAGCTGGTTTGGCCAATGGGAGGCAGTGCAGGAGGTAGAGAATGGCAGTAAAAAGAGGTCATGGACTTACCTGCTCCCTTGGTGCACCTTCCAGCATCCATCATGACTATGGTTCCTGCCAGACAGTTGTTCTTCTACAAGTCAGATCCCACTGGGCTCAGGTGATACTCCTTTCCTCCCTTCACCCTTCAGCCCTCAGGGTGGTAATAGCCTTCCACCGTTGGTTGTCTCCAGGTTCTTCATGACCTTGTCTGCTTCCTTGACACTGACCATGAAGTCTCTTTATTTGAATGGCTTCCTAGCAAGAGCCTTACCAGTTCCTGGTCAAACCATCTTCTCCCTTCTCCTTAGGTGCTCATTTTCATTCCTTACCTGATACTTTGGGTGTTTCTGGGGAAAGGGTTGGTGGCTGCTGTACTGTGCCACCTAGATCTCTCTTTCAGGACTGCAGCACTCATTCCCCTCTTGGGGGAGGCGGTCATGGCTGATGGTTCTCATGGTTGTGTCCTTCTTCAGGAATTTCCCTCAGCAGAAGAAAGCCACCTTGCCCAGGGTCACACCCTTCCCCATACAAACATGGTTCATATCCAGTGGTCCACTGATCAGTGGGGTGAGGGGTAAGGTATATAAAGTGAAATCTCCTTGCTTCAGGGTTAGAAAACCTCGAAGGGCCTTTCCAGCTCTATCTCTCCATGTGGGATTGGCTGAAGATTTCATTGACACTGCATTGCTGTTCAACTCCTCTGCCCTTCATTTTGCCTATTCTCCCTCATCAGTGCTGTTCCTGACAGCACTCCCCAGTAAACTTCTTGGGCACACACCCAATTGTAATTTTTTTTTCCCCAAGAACCTGTCCTGAGACAATGGGTTCCTGACTAATGTCCAAGACGTAGTTTCTCAACTCCATGCTGCCAGCCTTTGAAGACAGTGCTTGCCACACTAGACCGAACTTCCTTCTGTCGAGTCCTAACCACAGTTTGCCACTCACCTTTCTGGATCTCCCACTTGTCCTCCACCCGTCAGAAATCCCACTATTTGGTTCTCTCTCCCTCTGTGACTAGAGAGTCCAGTGTCTCTGGTTTGAACCATCTCATCACCAACTGACCTCTGGCTCAGATGTTCTTATAAAATAATAAAAATGTTTCTCAGTTCATACTATGTGCTGAACACAGTGCCAGGTACTAGGGACACAAATTGATAAGAAGTAGTTTCTGCCTCTGAGGGTTCAAATCCCAGATATGCCACTTTACTAGCTGTATGACTTTATTAAGGAGACTAAGAAGTGGCTAGAAAGGTAGGAGGAAGATTCAAAGAGAATGGTGCTCTGGCAGCCTCCTCAGGGGGGAGGGAGAGATCAACTGTGTTAGATGCTGCTTGATCGGTTAAATAACATAAACACTGAGAATTTTCATTGGCTATGGATACACAGATGTTAACAGAAAGCTTGACAAGAGCTGTTTTAGTGGAGCAGTGGGGGCAACAACCAAACTGTGGAGTAGGCTCAAGAGGGAAATGGGGTCAATGATGCGGAGATGGAGTGCATGATGTAGAGATACAGTGTTGCTGTAAAGGGAAACAAAGCAATGCAGTGGCAGATCATAAGAGGAACAGGAGATTTTGGAACAAGTATTTTTACCATTGAAATGATCAAGAGGAGAAATTTTGATGATTTGGGGATACAGCTGCTGGAGTGAGAGGAGATAGAGATGTATCTAGTGCACAAGTGAGGATGCTACTCTTAGGAGCGTGGAGATGAAGTGTAGGAGGACAGCGGCAAGCAGGCTCATAGACAAGAGACTGACCTTCCATTGCTTCCATTTTCTCGATGAAATAAGGAGAAAAGTCAGAAGCTAAAGTGAGAAGTTGGGAAAAGGCACGAGTGATTTGAGGACAAAAGAAGGGTGTAGATAGTCATTCTGGGGAATGGATAGAGAATGAGATGACTAGGGCTTGTAAATTGGGTTGTTCGGATGATTCAATTAGATAGTGAATGAAAAGCATTTAGTACGATGCCCTCTACATAGTGAATATATTTAAAAATAGTTATTAATTAAGTCAATCTGGTGATGACCTCAAAGTACTTTGAGAATATGGAGGAAACATGCCTCCCAGGAAACCTGGGGAGCTATCCCCAGAGTTGACAAATTCAGAGCTGGTCTTGAGGAAAGAAGGAACAATGTAACAAAGAACAATACGTACTACACATAGTACTGCTACTGAGAATGAACCAGCTGGTGACCTGTTTGCATAAATAAAGTTTTATTGGAATGCAGTGATACCCATTTTTCTACAGACTGTCTATAGCTACTTTCACACTATACTGTCGGAGTTAGGTAATTGCAATAGAAACTGCATGGCCTGCAAAGCCATGATAGTATTCACTATCTAGTTTTTTACCAAAAAAAGTTTGTTGATCCCTGAACATGGAATTAGATAAGGAGTGATTGTGGACCTAAGAAAACAAATTAGAGACACAAACAATATCATTATAGAATGAATCGACTAGAAACAACGAGGAAGAAAAGCAATACCACTAGAAATAGAATTGCTGACCTAGAAGAAATTGCTAAAATCATCAATAGCCAATGTAGTTCAGAGAGGAAAAAACTCCTGGATTAAAGCAATCAGAAGGAAAACAGAAAAATATTGACAAATCTTACTCTCCAACTCTCCAGAAATTTAGAACAGCTGAAGATGATCTCAAGGATATTTAGTATTCCTAAAGTAGAGAATCATAAAAAATATGGAATAGAAAGAGTAAGAATTAAGGTAGAATAAAAGAAATTTTCCAAAAAATGCAGAAAGAATTGAATCGGTCACCCCCTTTTTTTTTTTAATTTTTTTTTTTAACGTTTATTTATTTTTGGGACAGAGAAAGACAGAGCACGAACGGGGGAGGGGCAGAGAGAGAGGGAGACACAGAATCAGAAGCAGGCTCCAGGCTCTGAGCCATCAGCCCTGAGCCCGACGTGGGGCTCGAACTCACTGACCGCGAGATCGTGACCCGAGCCGAAGTCGGAGGCTTAACCGACTGAGCCACCCAGGCGCCCCATGAATTGGTCACCCTTAAAGATCATACCATGTTCCAGGAAATCTTGATCTAGGACAACGCACAGTGAATCATATTCTGATTCAGTTTTAAGAATCGAGAAAATCTTCAGGTATCCAGGCATAAATTGCAAATGATCCACAGGGATAAAAATTTGTGAGGAATCAGATTTCCCCACAGCAACAATTAATACCAAGACACAATAGAATAATACCCATAAAGCTCTGAAGGGGAGAAAATATTGTTATTTTTCATAATCTCTCAACCTTAAAACAGTAGCTCCCAGACCTAGCTGCACATTAGGATCTCTGGGGAAATTTTAAAAATATCCCATGTTCAGAGGCCACCCCAAATCAGCTGGATCAGAATTTGAGTAGAGCCTGGAGAAGGGTATTTTGCAAAAATTCACCAGGTGACTCTAAGTGAAGGTCAGGATCCTCAAAATGTGGACCCTGGTTCAGCAGTAATGACCCTGGAGCTTGGTAGAAATGCTCAGTGTCAACACCTACCCTAGACCTATAGAAATAAATACAGACCTATCTGTATTTTAACAAGCTGTCTAGGAAATAGATTTGAAGTTTAAAAAGGCGTGAGGAAGAATCTCTCTCTCTCTCTTAACATTGTGTTCACTTTATTGTCATAAGGACTCACTGGCTCTGAGAAAGGGTTATCTTTTGGTGTGGTGACTTACTGCTCCTTAGAAGACCAGGGAGTAACCACTGTGTGAATGACCAAGTGAAGCAGAGGCCAGCGCTAATGGAGAATGCCATTCAAGTCCCAAGGTCAAGTTTCCCCTGCAACAAAGATTGTATTTGGAAGCTCCTTTTGTTAATTCGTCTTTAGAAGACTTCACGTAGGTTCTTCTAAGTTGACAAATGCCGTAGATCAGAACCAGAAGTTTCTTGCAGAGGAATCTTCAGGAAAGAGTATCTCTTTTAGGAAAGAAGGTCTAGATCTAGATTAAGAGATAAATCTACAAAGATGGATCTAAATATAGATTAATAAATTTTTTAAAAACTAATAACATTTGGATTTTAGCAATGTCTTCTGTTGCATTTAAATTTATTTTTCTTATATCTGAGTAAAATTAAGTTGACTGACTTTTACATAGCATGCATAGAATGATCGCATTACAATAAAAGTATTTCACCTAATGTTATTTATGATTGGTGAGATTTGAGGTGTTATTTGAATATTCTCCTTCTGCACTGTTGAAATTTCTGGAAATGTAAATTATTCTTCCAAAAATACTAACGTTATTTTTCTAATTAAAAAAAACCCCCTGGGGGTGTCTGAATGTCTCAGTCGGTTAAGCACCTGCCTTTGGCTCAGGTCGTGATCTCACAATTCATGGGTTTGAGCCCTGCATTGGGCTCTCTGCTGTCTGCAAAGAGCCTGGTTTGGACCCTCTGTCCGCAACCCCCCCACCCTGCACACCTCCCCTGCTTATGCACTCTCTCTTGCTTTCAAACAAACAAAACAAAACAAAAACAAAACCCCTCAATTTGTTAATTTGATCAGGATGATCAGAATCTGTGCACCAGCTCACAACAACCAAATTCACAGAGACAGTGAATCAGAATTGCAATACATTAATTAACATACCCATTCCTAGATCTAAGATATGTCATCCAGACAAGGCACCTACTTTTTGGTGACTATATTTACTCAGGACTCTAAACTACATACGAGAGGGCTACTTAATGAACATAGAATTAGAGAAAAGGCAGTGAGTCTTATCTTCTTAGGAAATTTCCTTGAAACTATCGTTGACTAACTATCGTTCAGTCTTTCACTGAAGTAATTATCCTTTCTAAAGAACTGCTTTCTCGTCCTAAAATCAAAACTCCATCTTCCCATCCTAAATATTTACCGTAAGTTACAGTTTCCCAAGATTATGATTGATATTGCTTACACTGGAGGAATTTCCAAATCACAAATGCAAAAAGACCATTTCTGGCAAGATTGTTTTCAATCTCAAACATAAATTTAACATCGATGGTAAGCTACAATATCAGAAGTTGGCATCTCATACTTATCTCTAAAATCTTGGATTTATCTCACTTGGGGGTTGTTTGAACCTTCTGTGTACTAAATACATCCTGTTCACTGGAACAAAAAGAGTACACACAATGTAAGGAAGTAGAGCCTGTGGGGCTTTTCTTCATTTTAAAGATTTAATGAAAAATGTAAGTCAAATTAAATTCCATCCAAGGCTTAAGAGGTGATTAATTATTGTCAGTATATCTCATATCTTTGTTTATTAAAAAGACATAAACATTCCACTCCTTTCTTGCATTGGCCTGCATTGAACTCTTTCATGGGGGAGAACGGGACAAGAGACTTTACACTCTACTAATATAAATGCTACAGGATATGTACATGTCATAACTTAGGAAGTCAACTCAATATCAAGAGATATTTTTCCCTGTGGAAAGACTGTCTCCCTCTAAATTTTAAGTAACTAAACCATGATGTATCAACTAAATTTAAGTTTTTAAACAATTATTATTCTAGGGGTGCCTGGGTGGCTTGGTCAGTTGGGCATCCAACTTCAGCTCAGGTCACGATCTCATGGTTTATGAGTTTTAGCCCCATGTCAAGCTCTGTGCTGACAACTCAGAGCCTGGAGCCTGCTTCAGATTCTGTGTCTCCCTCTCTCCCTGCCCCTCCCCACTTGCTTGCTTGCTCTCTCTCTCAAAATAAATAAATAAATAAATAAATAAACAAACAAACTTATTATTCTATTAAGTTTATGTATATAGGCATTGAATCCTACCAGGTTAGAATCCTAATTCTCCTGTTTTCAAACTAGAGACTCAGTGTAAAACAAAAACCCTTTATTTCTTTCATTTATAAAACAAAAAACATCACTTACTTTTTAGGGTTTTCATTAGGTTTGCAAAGTAATATTAAATGTTTAGAGTACATACTAGGAGGTCAATAAATGAAATCCATTTGATAATCAAAGATGTTTAGAAGTGCTCATCCAAGTAAGAGGTCATCAAATTTTCATTTGAGAGAAGCTTTTCTCCTGTTTCCCATTTCTCACATCACTGGCCATGCTTGGAGTAAGTGATCAGAAGATAGAAAAAGTATTGGTAATATCTTAATCATTCTCAATTGAGATTCAGATGTAAGCACAAACATACCCACCTAAGTTTCCTTGGTTATCCCCCTAGGAATGAATGCATTGGGATAATGCATACAAACACATACATATTCATAATGTATTTATACATTAATACAAAACAGTCAAGGATATGCAATACGTTCATTCTCCCACATCTGTGGTGGTTTCTTTTATTCTTCTGTTTGTGCTTTCTTCCTATTTCCTCCCATCCCTTATGAATTTGGGCTCTCTTCTCACTCTACTTCTTTTTATTGGAGAAAACAGCCTACGCTATGCAAATGTTTCTCCAAGTTCTAATTCTAGTCAGTATCTTTTTCCAGAACTACATACCTGCTTCCAACTACCTGTTTGGCATCTCTGTCCTGATGGCACCCTACACTGAATATACCCAAAGCTGCATTCATCATCTTATTCCCCTCAAAATGGGACCTCCTTCTGAGAATCTTATGTCTAAAATTAGAAATGAGATGGTTTGGAGTCTTCCTCTACTGATACCCTATGTCTAATCAGTTAATCATAAGTCCTTCACCGTGACATCTTAATTATCTTGTCTCTCCTTCCCATTCCCATTTCTACCTTTCTACTGAGAGAGTCTTACCTCGATTTTTGTAACAATCTCCTAAATACTTTCCCTACCTCCAGCCCCTTCCCGTTACCATCTGGCCTACACATTATACCTGGATGCATCTTCCTAAATCACAAAAGCAGTAATTTACCTTCATTCTTAAAATCGCCCATTGTGAAACAGAGGAAATATAAACTCATGCTTGGCATCTAAGATGCCCTACCAGGTATCATCCAGTTATCTTTTGAACCCTATCGCCCTCGATTCTTTTGACCCCGAGGTTGCATAAATGAATGGCCCCACAAAGGCAGATCTAGTTTGCACGTGAAATTTTCTTTGACCCACACATGGTTTATAAATTGTGAATGTTAGTTGCTTATTTCAATTAATTGCTAACATTTACACATTCTTGCAACTTTGGGGCTATGTTGCCATATGACACAAAGCTGGGCAATGAGTGCCCTTTTAAATGCAATAGCATGGAGAAACATGCCCCAGCTCACCAGAGCCTTCATCTGATTGGTTCTGTATCACTCAATCTGGTACTGGCTCAGTGCCGTAAGCACATGAATTTATGACACTTGCCTTATACTACCTAGTGCTCCAGCCAAATGCATCATTCCCAAACGCACAACTCTTTGCTTATGTTATTCAATCTTTGTAGAAGATCTCCCTACCTCTTTCCTGTCTTTAAGGTCCATTTCAAACACTGTATCTTCCATGAAGCTTTTTCTGACCACCCAGCTGGATGTTACTGCCCCATTTTTGAGCCTTGGTAACACTCTGTGGTTCTCCTATGGCCTGTATCCCGCTCTTCACTGGATTAGTCATGCGTATCCTTGACTTCTCACCATTTCTCAGGGAGGTGTATTGATGACGCTTGTCCCCCACTCCACAAGGCTTTCTGAAGGAGGGGTTCTCCTCTTGACCTAGACCTTCCCTCCTCCTCCCCAAAGAGAGGGAGCAAGTCTCCATCTCTGATGTGGAGGGTGAGCTTGTCAGCAATGCCCGAGCACGTACCTTTGTCCAATTCTGAAGTTCAGGATTAGGAGGCCCTCTGTTGCCACACATCTAAGACAGGATTTTCCTTCCAGGTTTTACTGGCAAATAAAGCCAATATTTTCATCTGCTTGAATACTTATCTCACAACTGTTTTTAAACTCCAGTAGGGAAAAGGAGGGGTTCGTACTGGGCATCTTCTTTTTTTTTTTTTTTTTTTAATTTTTTTTTTTCAACGTTTTTTATTTATTTTTGGGACAGAGAGAGACAGAGCATGAACGGGGGAGGGGCAGAGAGAGAGGGAGACACAGAATCGGAAACAGGCTCCAGGCTCCGAGCCATCAGCCCAGAGCCTGACGCGGGGCTCGAACTCACAGACCGCGAGATCGTGACCTGGCTGAAGTCGGACGCTTAACCGACTGCGCCACCCAGGCGCCCCTGGGCATCTTCTAACCCCAATAATTATTCACTCTGTCTTGAATCTTTCTGAAATTCCCTGCAAAGTCATTTACTGTGCAGATAGGCACTCAAAATACATGTGTCAAATTGAGTCAAAGGACACAATCAATGAGCATGAAGTTCATGGAATGTAATTTCTCCTATGTTGTGTTCCTATAGACTATAACTTAAATTTCTTTTTTGTAGTTGTTAATGAAATACAAACAATTCTGTATATTACATAAAATATTTATTTCCTATTTACATTTCCATTTTTATGTAAATCATTGCACATCATATCACAGATCAAAAAAAGAAAAAGGAGGGAAAAATATATAAACCCTACATATCAGTGAAGAAAGCATCATACCACGTGATATTTATCAGCAGTCTCGCAGGTCTCGTTTCTTGCCCTTTTTTGATCTTCTAGTAGTTTCCTGACGAATGGTATCATACTCCAATATGGCCATTTTGGAAAGTCTCTGTAAGAATTGAGATGGTGCTCCAGCAAGAGGATCGCTGAAACCAGAACCTGTAAAGAAAAAGAAATCAGCTATTAAAGTTAAGTTAGTGCATGGAATGCTATGCTCTAAACTATCTCTTTCTCTAAATAAATAAATAAATAAACAAACTCTTTCTCAAATGACCATTAAACACTACTAGTTTTTGATATATCACATTCTTTGAATTAGAAATAGAAAGTGTTTACCTTCTAAAGTGAGTGTGATATTACATCATCTCAAAAAATATTTAACTAAAACAACCTATATGTTTGTATTTAATCATATAAAACTAAATCTGAGTCTGCACTTCTTTTTTTTAATGTTTATTTATTTTGAGAGAGACAGCATGCATGCATGTGTACAAGCAGGAAAGAGGCAGAGAGAGGGGGGGCAGAGGGAAAATCCCAAATAGGCTCTGCGCTGTCAGCACAGAACCCAACATGGGGCTTGATCCCATGACCATGAGATCATGACCTGAGCCAAAATCAAGAGTCAGACACTTAACTGACTGAGTCACCCAGGTACTCCCTGACTATGTATTTCTTAAAACATGGGATGGCTGTGGAATTTATTCCAAAGCAAAAGGCACAATCTCCATAAATAATTAACTTGTTTCATAACTTATATGCTCATCAAGTTATTTTCTCCAAATATGCTGTTTCTCATAAATGCTAGGTTTAGTAAAATAGTAAAATTGTAAAGTAAAATAATCATTCACTAACTGAACAGCATTACTCAAGCTTCTATTATAGAGTGGTAGTAATAATAGTAATAGATAACATATATTGAATGATCTCTCTGGGCCAAGTACTTTACATTTATTTCATCCATGCAACACTATAAAATAGGTAACTAGTAGTATCTTGGACCACAGATATAAAAAGAAGATTTACCAAGGCTAAAAAATTTGCCAAGGGCAAAGGATTTGAACCCAGATTCATCATAATCAAACTTCCTATGCAAATACTACCTATTGCTCTAAATATGTAACTATGTATAAATACTTCTATTACAAAACATATAAAACTTTGAAAATATAAGATTCAAACTGTTTTAAAATACTACTATTTAATTTCAAATGGTCACGTATCAGAAAAACTATCTACAGTTCTCCAGTATGGTTGTTATTTTTGGTTTGGTTTGTTATTTGAGTGTATAACATAAGTAGAAAGTTCAGAGAGAGACAAAGAGATAGAGGGGAAGAATATGATCAGGATACCGTTCTTAGCAGTACAATGAACCTGACACTTAGAAAAACACTCTGGTGGAGTGCCTGGGTGGCTCAGTCAGTTAAGCCTCCAACTCTTGATTCCAGCTCAGGTCATGATCTCACGGTTTGTGAGTTCAAGCCCCACGTCCAGCTCTGCATTGACAGCACAGAGTCTGCTTGGGATTCTCTGTCTCCCTGTCTCTCTGCCCCTCCCCTGCTTGCTCTCTATCTCTTTCTCAAAATAAATAAGCATTAAAAGAAAAACTTCTGGCTACAAATGCACTATATTCTAGACCATAAGCAAATGTCAAAAAATTTCAAAATTGCAGTTAAGTTGAAAGTTGTCAATAATAAGATAAATTTTAAATTCTCAAATACTTAGAAATTTATACATACATTCTAGATTATTCATCAGTCAAAAAAGAAATCAAAATAAACATTAAAATATCTGTAACTAAATAATAAAATATTACAAAACTTGTGCAATGCAACAGAAGTTATACATGCAGAGGTTTAAACCCAAAATCTCTATGTCAGAAAAGAAGGCTTGAAAATTAATAAGCTAGATATAAGATATACATTAGGAGAATAATAAACCCAAAGAACATGGAAGACAAAAGCTAATACAGGAAAGAGAAGAAATCAACGAAGTAGAAAACAAATTTACAATAAGAAAGAGTTTTTAGATAAGTTCTTGATTGAAGAGACTAATAAAAGAGAAAAGTCTCATAAGAGCAATCAAAAAAATGCAGAAGGCACAAAGAAATAACATTAAAAAAGAGGAAAAGGTTGGGGATGCCTGGGTGGCTCAGTCGGTTAAGCATTTGACTTTGGCTCAAATCATGATCTCCTGGTTTGTGAGTTTGAGGTCTGCAACAGGCTCTGTGCTGACAGCTCAGAGCCTGGAGCTTGTTTCAGATTCTGTGTCTCCCTCTCCCTATGCTCCTCCCTGGCTCGTGCTGTGTCTTGCACTATCTCTCTCAAAAATAAATAAACATTAAGAAAAGAAAAAGAGGAACAGGTAAAGCATGTGACTCTTGATCTCAGGATTGTAGTTGTGAGCCCCATATTGGATGCAGAGATTACTTATAAATAAAATCTTAAAAAAATAATAATAAAAATAAAAATAAATAAAAATAAAATCTTAAAAAAAAGAGATAGATAGTACAGATAGAATAAAAACTAAATTTGTGCCAATGTATCTGAAAAATTCTATACAATGCAAAAAATTTTAGAAAATATAACTTACCAAAATTGATTGAAGAATTAGAATGCCTTATAAATCCTAAAATTAAAATGATTGGATCAATATTAAAATAATAATTCTTGCCTTGCAGTCTATTTTGTTTGATATTAGTGTACCTACACAATTCTTTTTATTAGTGTTTGCATGGCTTATATTTTTCCATCCTTGCACTTTTGATCCTTCTTGCCCTTAAATTTAAGGTATGCCTCTTGTAAGCAACATATAGTTATTTTTCTCAGTCTGATACTTTGTTCTTTCATTGAAATATCTAGTCTGCTTATATCTAATGTAATTGTTGTTATGTTTAACTTTAAATCTTCTATCTCACTAGTTGTTTTCTATTTGTCCTGTGTTTTATGTTCCTTTTTTCCTCCTTTCTTGTCCTCTTTTGAAATGATCAAGTATTTTCTTGTTATTTATCATATTTCCCCTTTCTATTATTAGCTTGTTACTTGTATTATTTTATTGTTCTTTTAGTGGTTACCAGATTATCACGTCTCTTTGATATATTACAATCTACTTTGTTATTTCACCATTTTCCAGATAATGCAAGTATCTTACAATATTTTAACTCCACATATGCCCCTCCTACCTCTGTGCTACTATTGTCAAGTATATTATTTCTACATATATTTTTAAACTTCGTAACACTACCGCTACCGCTTTTCATTCTTTCCCAAGTTGTACTTTCATTTTGTATCATTACTCCATTAATATTTTTTAGTGAAGCTCTGCAGAAAAGAAATTCTTTCAACTTCTATCTGAATGAAAATGTATTTGTTTCACTTTTACTTTTAAAAATATTTTCACTGAATTGAATACAATTCAAGTTTGGCAGTTACTCTCTTTTACCACTTGAAAATGCCATTCCACTGTCTTCTTGCTTCCATTGTCTACATTTAAAAAGTCAGTTGTGTGTCTTACCATTGCTCCTTTGAAAGTAACATTTGTTTTTTCTCTTTTGGGTTTTTTGTTTTGTTTTGTTTTAATTCAGTCTTTTTCTTATGATGTGCCTACCTGTGGTTTTCTTTGTTTCTATCCTGCTGAGGATTCATAGAACTTCTTGTATCTGTGCCTTTGTATTTTTCATCAATTTGGGAACTTATCAGTCAGTATGTAAATAGTGTTTCTGTCCTACTCTCTCTCCTCTTATTCTGGAATTAGAATTACACACATGTAAAGCAGGTTTACCTTGTCACATAATGACTTGCACACTCTGTTCAGTATTATGTTTTTTCTCCCTTCACTTTAACTGGGTATTTTCTAATGACCTTTCATCTTACTAATCCTATGATGTTGTTTTCCACTTTTCCCCCAACTTTAATGCAGTATATTTGACAAATAGAAATTGTATATATTTAAGGTATAAAACATGATGACTTGATATACATATACATTGTTACATGATTACCACAATTAAGTTAATTAACACATCCATCACCTCTCATAGTTACCTTTTCTGGAAGGAGATGAGAACACTTGAGATCTACTACCTTAGCAGATTTCAGTCTACATTACAGTATTATTAACTACAGTTACTAGGCTATACATTAGATCCCCAGAACTTATTCATCTCAGAGCTGTAATTTTGTATCAACATCTCCCCATTTGCCCCAGCCCCAAACCCTGGTAACCACCATTTTATTCCATATACTTGAGCTTTTTTTTTCCCCCCTTGAGATTCCACATATAAGCGATTGATTCCAGTAAGAAAAAAGTTCCATGCAACATTTGTCTTTTTCTGTCTGGCTTATTTCACTAAGCATGGTGCCCTCTGGATTTAACCATTTTGTCACAACAAATAGGATTTCCTTTTTTACAGCTATATAATACAGGTATTCCCCAGCCTTTCAAAAGTTCATACTAAGCCACTTCACTTTTATGAAACACTGACATTAGTACCTGTTTTTGCTAACTGAAAGAAGTCCAATAAAGATTTTCACTTTTATTTTAAAAAGGTAAAAACAGAAATAGCATTCAGTGTTTGCTTTGCAGCGAGCCATTCTGGAGGCAACATGCACCCTTAACAGTGAGAGTGGCATCATCAAGTTCCTTCCTGGGGAACTACACTCAGTGTCTCAGCATCACATTGCCACAGCTTTGAAAAATTTCAAAAGCCAGAAACTCAAATGCTATGCAGGCTATGCCATGGCCCACATGAGAGACGGTGAGAGCCTATCCCAGGGTCCTGAGATAATAAAGGTATGTGCACATGGGACATAGCATCCACTAAGTTTACAAAATAGACAAAGCTTAAAAGAAGCATTAACAGAACAAAGCAATTAAATCAGTGGAAAGAAAGGAAGTTAAAAATATAAACATTAGACAACCTATTACATGTAGTAGGAGAAAAAAAATGAGCCAACTTACCCTTTGGTTTCTCCTGAATTGGTACTACAGTGCATGTCTCCTTAGTCTTCCTTGTCCTAAAATTATATATTTTCAAAAAATAAGTTTATATATATCCACAGTACACTAATTTTTTAAAAAATTTTTAATGTTTACTTATTTTTGAGAGAGAGAGAGAGAGAGCGAGCATGCACAAACAGGGAGGGGGAGAGAGGGAGGGAGACAGAGGATAGGAAGCAGGTCCTGTGCTGACAACAAACAATCAGATGTGGGGCTTGAACTCATGACTTCAGTCAAAGTTGGACCCTTACACTTAACCGACTGAGCCACCCAGACGTCCCAGAGTACACTAATTTAAAATACATAGTAAGAGATAAGAAGTTGTCTCACTTGGTGAAAGACATCACATGGAAAATGAATAAACATTAAAGAAGGCGAATTCATTCTATTGTAACTAATCCAATCAGAAGCAGATACGAACCAACTCAATCCGTCCGTTTTTGTTAATAAATTTTACCAGTAGGTAAGTGTTATATCTAACTTTTCCCGTAGTTATCTTATTTTTTTAAGTTTATTAATTATTTGTTTATTTTGAGAGAAATAGAGACAGCGCAAGTTGGGGAGGGGCAGAGAGGGAGAGAGAGGATCCCAAGCAGACTCCACACTCAGTGTGGATCCCCAGGCGGGGCTTGAACCCACAAAGCTATGAGATCATGAACTGAGCCGAAACTAAGGGTCGGATGCTTAACCAACTGAGCCAGCCAGGCTCCCCTATTTATCTTACTTTTATCTAAACTTTATCTAATCATGATTCAGGGAATGCTAAGAGGAAGGTAGTCAAGATTAGATTAAGAGAGTATCTAGATATGCCAAACATCAACTATCACTTATTTGTGCACATTTTACCTATTAATCACCATAAAATCTGAATTTTATCTTAATTAACTTTTGTTCCTACTGGAACAGACCTGCATAACAAGTGGGTTATTAGAGGAAGTGTGTCATGATTGAATCTGCTGTGGGGGAGATAATCCATGTGAACTGCAAACTTCCTGTAACTATATTAAACTTTAGAAGTCAGCCAGAACTTTTAGATGCCCTTTACCTCCAGGATTACCGCTATCAGTTATATTACCAGAATGTGCCTTGAAAGTCACTGAAAATGTATGATTATAATTAAAGAAATTTGAAAACACAAACTTTTATCCACATTTTAAAAACAAATGTAGGGGCGCCTGGGTGGCGCAGTCGGTTAAGCGTCCAACTTCAGCCAGGTCACGATCTCGCGGTGAGTGAGTTCGAGCCCCGCGTCAGGCTCTGGGCTGATGGCTCGGAGCCTGGAGCCTGTTTCCGATTTTGTGTCTCCCTCTCTCTCTGCCCCTCCCCCGTTCATGCTCTGTCTCTCTCTGTCCCAAAAATAAATAAAAAACGTTAAAAAAAAAAATTTTAAAAACAAATGTTCACAAATATTCATATGGAGGGAAACAAGGTGTTAAGGGGTTGTACACAAGACAAAGAAAAATGAGTTACTTTCCTGCTTTGCCACGGTTGTTCCCTCACAGGACACTGTGCAATATGCAGAGGAGAATAAAATACTTGCAGGCAACTCGACAGGTTGTCACCAGAAGGGCTAAAATAAAGACACTTGTTTCAAAGACAGTGAAGAGAACTAACATTTACGTTTGCCAAGCACTTCATAAACATGACGGCACGAAGCCACCATTCTTGTACTTCGTATATGAAGGATACTTGTCATAGCATGAATTTAATATATTGAAATGATCTCTCACTGACTACATAAATTCACACTTGAGTCCATGTAAAATGGTGAGGAGTCATTGCACAGACAGCTAAATCGCAAATGGGAAGAAAAAAAAGCTGAAATAGAGTGAAAACAGTAGGAAGTAAAATGAAGACTTAAAATTAAGAGGTAATTGGGCTAATACAAGGAGTGCTTTCGGGGCTTCCAGTTTCTTAAAGATGGATCATATGCATTGGAAGAAGGGTAACAAGACTGGTCTGTACCAAGAAGAGTCCATTGCCAGAGGCAGTCCTACACCCTCCTCAAAGGGCCCTGGGGCTCCCGATGAAAATGACAAGAGTGAGGTGAATGTTAGGGACACAGGTGTGTCAGTAAAGATGGAAACTCACTGTCCTTAAGCAGGTATTTTACTCATGTTTCCAAAAGCCTCTCTCCTTTCTATCCCTGCCATTCCTCCTCTTTTCCCATTATCTACTCCACTAGCAGCTTACTCTTTCTCTTCCACTATCCCTCAATCTGCCTTATTGCATCATTGACTCATGGAAGAAAGAGTAATTTTGCTTTTAATATTTTTATAGCTTGGAAACCCGCCCTCAGATAATATTAAAAATGATGAGAAAGGCTTCATGTATGCTGTTGTTCATTGTGATATTACTTAGGAAACCAAAAAGTCAAAGCAACTTGTAAGTACAATGATAGGAAATGGTTAAATAAACCATGGATCTATCAGTGGGATATAATGTAGTCAGTAAGGACTGTCTGAAGATTATGCACTGACCTGAAAAAGTGAATATATGTGATAATAAGTTAAAAAGGCAGAGTAAAAAATTGTAAGTACACTAAAATCACAGCTAAAATAAAAGTCCATGAAAATGAGGAAGAAAAGAGAACCAACACTCGATAATAAAAATGGATATGTGAGGATAGGCATATTATCAAAGCATTGTTTTTCTTTTTCCAAATTTTCTTCAAAGTTCTTATTTGTTTTCATAATTTCATAAATAATGCACAACTTTTCATTTTTAGCATATTGTAGTTCTCCATTTATATGACCAAAATTTATTTCAAGAGTAATTAGCAAGAACAATAACACTAGTGGAAAGCTCAAGAAATATATTCTAAGACTTCGATATTTGTGTGCTACGTATAACTAGCTGACTTTAAAGCACACTATAACAGGAAGAGAATATGAAAACATAAATTTTCCCGTAAAGAGAGTAACAACACAGACGACTATAAATGCTTCGTCTTTTTCAGGCTGGCAGAGTGAACAAGTACTAGACATGCAATAAATACCTGATGAATAAATACATAAACCAAAGCAGCAACAAAATAGAGTACGAGACTGTCTTACTATAGATCCCTTTGGAGAAAGGGGTTTTCTTTTAATGGTATGTCAGTCAGTCTGATTTATAAAAAGGAAGGCAATTATGATAATGTTTTTAAACGCCAATATTCAAAGTGGGTGGGACTTTTCTGGCTGACAAACTCCATTCTGATAGTCAGTGCAGGGTTTTCATTAGGCTGACATCTCATTTAGAATCTCCCCTCACACTACATCAGTCAAACTAGAAACAAAATATTGCAAAGAGTTCATTTATTTTCATTGTGAAAAATCCCAGTATTCTCATAGGCAATCTATTCTAGGGCAACAAATACTTTCAAAAGGATTTCCTTAAATCCTTTCAGGCAATGTCACTTGAAAACTGAGAAAAGTGCCTACTTGTCAAACTGAGTAAAACTGCTACCTTAGATTTAAAAAATGAAGTCTTTTATGAAAAAAAAATATTAGTGGGCAAGAAAGAATTAAATTCACTAGGCAGGAAACCTCTACATTTAGCTGTTACTACAAAAAAATGTCAAATGAAAGAGAATTGAGTAGAAATGGTGTACCTGACTGGAGGCATCTTGGTATCAGTATCCAGCAGTCTTGGATGAACTTCCAGTGGACTTGAACTTACACTTTTTTGGCACCTTTGCAGTCCTGGTAAATATGGCATTTTGACACATTCTTTGAGCTCTTCTAGACCAAATGCTGTGGTGTATTCAAATTAAAAATAGTATCATAATCAACTATATTTCTTCATGAAATGTCTTCTTTTGTGACATACTAAAACACATAATACAATATACTAAATCAGTCATTAAGTAGAGAAAAATAAAGCTACTGTAATTTATCTAGTGTCTTTCCCAAGAGAATACCTTTTAACTCCTACTATAGGGACTGTAGGGAAGAGATGATTAAGGGGCTGATTAAGAAGTAGAATAAGGAAAAAGGACAGCTTCATGGATCTCCCAGTCGTCACTGTCCCCTGCCTCATTATTTTATATAATTATAATTTCCAGAATATTAGAGACATTTATGTTGAAATAGAGTTTAAAAGCACTTTTAAGACTCTTATATTACCTGCTATTTTAAGTCTTTCTACCTTCCTGCTTTTATGTAAAGTAAGAGGTATAAATACATGATTATTGAGCTAGCAATGACAGATAAATGAATTTTACTTCAGGCATTGATTTTAATTTTCTCTCTGCAAAATTTCATACCAAATCTAGGAACACTAACACTGAAGCATCAAGATTGCTTCTCCTATTGACCTCACATAAAATTGGACAAAGACACTGTCAAATTATTAAAACAAAACAAAACACAATTTCAAAATGAAGGCAATGAATGGAAAAAAAACAGATTAAGAAATTAAAGGTTCAGGTGATCTTTAAATTAAATGTTGAGAATTGGTTTTTAAACTTCCCCTCTCTCTTTTCTTGTTTTAAGCGGGGGGGGGGGGGGGGGGGGGGGGGGGGGGCGGTGGGGCAGAGAGAGCGGGAAAGAGAGTCCCAAGCAGGCTCCACGCTCAATGCAGACCCTGATGCGGGGCTTGATCCCTTGACCCTGAGATCATAACCTGAGCTAAAATCAGGAGCCGGACACTTAACTGATGAGCCACCCAGATGCCCCTTAAGCTTTCCCTACTAAGTAAGTCTAGCACAGGAATAAAAATAGTATCTAATGGGACTGGAGTTATATTAAATGTTCCAAATGCTATTTTGCAACGTTTGATATTTTCTCATTTGGAAAAAAAAAAAATTGCTTCTCCTGATCAAAAAACATACAAATTTTCTTTTCAGCAATTAGATTTGGGTATAAAAGGGCAGATAAACTAAAGTATCTTTAATGGGAATCTAGTGAAAACGTTGAAGAAATAGAGCAACACATTCAAAACCAGGAGTGATGAAATGGGTTGGGGAGTTTGAATTTTGTGATTTTGAAGAAATACATCTCTACTTATAAAGCTGAAGACAGAATTCAGGATAAATAAGATAATATAACTTGAAATATAAATTAAAATTAAGCTATTAATACATTCATACACATATCAAAAGTCCTCAAATCAGTCTTTATCGAGCATCTATAGAATATAAGATACTTTCCATATAACTCACACAAAAACCAAAGTTTTGGTTAGAATTACTAATACAAAAAGGTGCTGTCAAAGATTTGGGTTTCTTAAAACATAAAAACCAACTTGAGGTGCTTAAAAACAAACACAATTTAGGAAAAGTAGAATGACTCAATGGAGATATTACTGCACTGATATCAAGAGAAGTAGTTCTTCAAAATTTGCTTCCATCATGATTACAGAATTACATTAAGTAAATTAATTCTAATTTGCTTCCATTTTTATTTTCCATAAGCTCAGGATATTATCCTGACATAAATGTTACAAAAATTATGTCTCTCGACTGCTTAAAAAAATACATGTGTAAATTGAAGGCACTATTGCTATATTTTCTTCAGCAAAATAATTGTAAAAAAACAAGTTACCTTTCTTCATTTTTTGTGTTTCCAAAACTGCTTTCCTCCAACTACTCTCAAACAGAAAACAGTCAAGGGAATTTCTGGTGACATTAGAAGTATCAAATTTGATTTCAGGGGATAACACTGGCATTGTTTCTTCTTCTTTCAGCAGTGTTGATGAAAGTGAGATGCTGCTTCAGATACAGGACACAAAATACAAAAAACAAAAAGTATTGCAGAGATAAATACTCTTTCTAATTTGTTTTCCATCATGCAGAGTAAATACTAACATAGACTTACATGAAAAGTTCACTTATAACATGTAAATACATATTCTTGGGATTTTAAAGTAAGAGGCCTTTAATAATGTAGCTAAAACAGATGTAGGAGTCCTTTAAAACATTTTAATGAATTCTTTCAAATCCTAGGTCACAGATATTTAGCAACATAAAAAAAACTGAAGTCCAATGGCAAGTTATTGTGTACAAGACAATAAAATGCTTAGGACTCTCTCAAATATATTACCATTATACACAATAACCAAGTGGTACTTATCTCTGGGATGCAAGGATGGTTCAACACCCCAAAATTAATGTGATATACCACTTTAATAGAATAAAGGATAAAAAAAAAATCACATGATCATCTCAATAGATGCAGAAAAAGCATTTGATAAAATTCCACACTCTTTCATGATAAAATCTCAACAAACTAGTAATAGAGAGAAATTAGGTCAACATTATAAAGGCTATACATGAAAAGTCCACAATTAATGTCACAATCAATGGTGAAGAATCAAGAGCTTTTCCTCTAAGGTAAGGAATAAGGCAAGGATGACCACTCTTACCACTTCTATTCAACTATAAGTAATAGCCAGAGTAATCAGGGAAAAAAAGGAATCTAGACTGGAAAAGAAGTAAAACCATCCCTATATACAGATGACAGAAACCCTAAAGACTCCATCAAAAAATGATAGAACAAATAAAGGAATTCAACAAAGTTGCAGGATACAAAATCAATAAACAAAAATCACTTGCACTTTTATACACTGACAATAAACTATCTGAAAAGGAAATTAGGAAAACAACCAAATTTACAATAGCATCAGAAAGAAAAAAATACTTAGGAATAAACTTAACCAAGGAGAGAACAACTTATACACTGAAAAACACTGATGAAAAATTAAAGACAAAAACAAATGGAAAGACATCCCCCATGTTTACAAACTGGAACTTAATTTTGTCCAAATAACCATACTACCCAAAATGATCAACAGATTCAATGCAATTGAAATCCCAATGCATTTTTTACATAAATAGTAAAACAAGTCAAAAATTCATATGGCTTCACAAAGGACCCTAGATAGCCAAAACAATCTTGGAAAGAAGATCAAGCTGGAGGCATCAAACTTCCTAATTGCAAAATATATCACAAAGCTAAAGTAATTAAAACAATATGGTACTGTTAGAAAAAACAGACCACGGGAAGAATAGAATCCAGAAATAAATCGACATGTATACAGTCAGCTGATCTTTGACAAGGATACCAAGGGGTACACAATAAGGAAAAGGCAATGTCTTCAACAAATGTCATTGGAAAAACTAGATATCCACATGCAAAAGAATGAAACTGAACCCTTACCTTACACCATGTACAAAAATCAACTCAAAATGGATTAAAGACTTAAACCTAAGACCTAAAACTGTAAAACTCCTGTAAGAAAACATAGGGGAAAATCTTCATGACATTGATCTTGCAAGGATTTTATGGATATAACACCAAAGACCCAGGAAATAAAAGCAAAAAATAGATAAGTGGGACCTACATAAAACTAAAAAGCTCCTGCATAGCAAAGGAAACAATCAACAGAGTGAAAAGGAAACCTCTGGAGAAAAACATTAGGAAGAAAATATTTGCAAATCACATATCTGATAAGGGGCTAATATCCAAATATATAACTCCAAAGCAAAACAAAACAAAACAAAACTAATAACCTTGGTTAAAAATGGGCTTGGACTTGAATAGACATTTCTTCAAAGAAGACATACAAATGGCCAAAAGGTATATGAAAAGATGCTCAATGTCATTAACCATCAGGGCAATGCAAATCAAAAGCACAGTGAGATACCAACTAACACCTATTATGATAGCTACTAGAAAAAAATTGTTTAATGTTTATTTATTTTAAGAGAGAGAGAGAGAGAGAGTGAGTGGTAGCAGGGGAGGGGAACAGAAAAAGAGGGAGAGAACGCCAAGCAGGCTCCACACTGTCAGCACAGAGCCTGATGTGGGGCTTGATCCCATGACCCTCGAGATCATGACCTGAGCTGAAGTCAAGAGTCAGACACTTTACCGAATGAGCCACCCAGGCGCCCTAAAAAAATTTTCTTAAAGACAGGTATTGATGAGGATGTAGAGAAATTGGAACTGTTGTCCACTATTGGTGGAAATGCAAAATGGTGCAGCCACTATGGAAAAGAGTATGGAGGTTCCTCAAAAAGTAAAAGTAGAACTACCCTAGGATCCAGCAATCCCACTTCTGGGTATTAACCCAAAATAACTGAAATCAGAATATCGAAGAGATACCGGCACTCCCATACTCACTGTTGGCACTCTTTACAATGGCCAAGATGTGAAAACAATCTAAAAATCCATCAACACCTGAATGAATAAAGAAAATGTGGTGTATATATATATATATATACACATACATACATATATGTATATATATATATATGTATATGTATATATATACATATACATATACATATATATATACACAATGAGATATTAATCAGCCACAGAAAAAGAACAAAATCTTGAAATATGTAACAACATGATGAACCTTGAGGACATTCTGCTGAGTGAAATAAGCCAATCATAGAAAGACAAATACTGCAAGATTCCACTTATATGAGGTATCTAAAATAGTCAAACTCATAGAAGTACAGAATGGTAGTTTCCAGGGGTTGGGGGGAGGAGAAAATGGGGAGCTGCTAATTAGTGGGTATAAAGTTTCGATTATGCAAGATGAGTAAATTCTAGAGATCTGCTGTTCAACATTGTACCTATAGACAACAATACTGTATTTTATACTTAAAAATATGTTAAGAGGGTAAATCTCATGTTACCACAAAAAAATTAAAATGTTAAAAAATATATGTAAGTAATAAATCACTGAATTCTACTCCTGAAACCAATATTGCGCTGTATGTTAACTAAAATTTTAATCAAAAAAAATTTTTTAAATGACAAATATGGAGTAAATTATAATTTTCAAAGTCTTAAAAGACTCTTAGAATCACAATCCATACTCTATTCTAAGTCCTTCTTTCTCCTTTTACTTGTAAAGGTGAAAATGACCAGAGAGTTTTCTTTCAGCCTCAAGCCAGACCCTCCTTCTCTTCTTAGTAACCTCTCTATCAGGACAGAAGAAACAACCAGAGACTAACAATTAAATGCCTCTTGGGGTATTTTTCAAACCAGGTTAAGAGAAAACTTTCTTAACATGGAGTATTTTTAAAAAGGTTCACACAATGAATACAAGAGGGTTCATCATACTATTATCTCTACAGTTTTTTGTCTATGTTTGAAATTTTCCATAATTAGAAGGAGTAAAAAAGCCCACAGGTGCAAGAATGTACAACTTAAGGAATGTGCTGGGAAACACACACACACACACACACACACACACACACACATTTTTGATCTGATGTTTCCTCAAAACATAACCAACTATAGTGGAGGGAGAAAAATTGAGGTTACTTTATAAGTCTTAAAAAATAAAAAGGAGTGGGGCACCTGAATGGTTCAGCTGGTTGAGCATCCAACTCTTGATTTCGGCTCAGGTCATAATCTCACAGTTCGTGGGTTTGAGCCCTGTGTCTGCCGGCAAGGAGCCTGCATGGGATTCTCTCCCTCTCTCTCTGCCCCTCCCCTGCTTGTGTACATGTTCTTTCTCTCTCTCAAAATAAATAAACTTTAAAAAAAATTAAAAAATAAAAAGGGCTGATAGAAAAACCTCACAGAGAAAGATATTTTTTAATTAGGTTCTAGGGCAGACCATAAAAACTCACTCAAAACAAATGCTTTTGCAAATTAATGGTAAGGAGACCCAGGATTGAGATAAACTAACTGTTTAAAACAGCTACAAAACAATTACTATATTTTCAAGGCACCTCAAAACATGGTTGTGTTTAAACATTTTTTTTGTATTAAAAATATTCCAAATATTTTTTTAAATTAAGATTATCTTTTTATCACCTAGCTTAGAACTAGAAGGACATGTTAATTAAATGTTTGTTCATTATTCATTATTTATTCATCTATTCATTCATTTATGACAATCCTATGTCAGGCACCAGATAAGGTCTCTGTTCTGAAGCTTAGTAAGGGGAGACAGACATTAAATGAGCAAAGAAATTAATAAAGTTTATTTTAGATAAAATACAACTAAAGTATAGCTGATTCTTATTATTCACAATAGTTATGTCCTATAAAGTTGCCATAAACGCTAAAGTAGCAGATATAGAACCACTGCTCCTAGAGGAAATATGAAATTAGGTTCCTGTGAGCCTCTGGTTACAACATTTTTATCAACTGACCAATACTACTTCTTTGTAGTGTGTTTCTGTTTAAAGATATACCTTATTTAATATATATTGTTGAGTCATTAACATCAGACCCATGGCCAACAGCAGTATAACTCATGCCTGAAGGAAGCTTATCTAACACATGTATTTTCTCCATAAGACACAGCATCATCTTCTTGTGCTTAGGAACACCAGACAGAACTTCAGCACTACACTTCTAGCAAAATCACCAAAAAAAGCACAAACATGTGAAAACACATGGCACTAAATAGATAGTGAAAAGGACATTTCCTTACAGTATGAACACGGTAACAAGAAGGCGGACTATGATCTTGTTCGACCTCAGTGGCAAAGTGTATGTCAGGCAACCCAAATTTTTTACAACTCTGCACATGTCCGCAAGTGACTAGGAATGCACCACAACTACTGATTTCCGAATTACAAATAAATTTTAACGAGTAGGTGAATTAGCAAATACAGAATCCATGAATATTAAGGATTGACTATATAGTTCATCATGGCAATGTGCCAAGGGGAAGGAAGTACTTTGGACTGGGTAGCTAAGGAAGACCGTATAGATGAGGTGGTCTTGAGCAGAGATCCAAACGGACCAGAAGCAGAGATATTCAGAGAAAACGTAAGGAGGGAGAGAATTCTCCGCAAAGAGAACAGTGAGTGCAAAGAGCCCAAAGCCAGAATAAGGTTGGCATGTTCTAAAGGAGAAAAAGATCAATTTCTATGCTGTCCAATAGAGTAGCCACTAGCCATATGTGGCTATTGAGCGCTTGAAATGTGGCTAGTCAGAAGTGAGATGTACTGGAAGTGTGAAATACACAGCAGATTTCAAAGACTTTGAATGGGAAAAAAAAGAATGTAAACCATCTCATTAATCATTTTTATTTTGATTTTATGTTGATAATATATGGATATGTTGAATCAAGTAAAATAGATTATTTAAATTAATTTCACCTGTCTCTTTTACCTTTGTAATGTGGCTTCTAGAAAATTTTAAATTACATATATGGCTTACAACAAAGAGGGGAATAAGATAAGGCTGGAGAGAGAGCAGGTATCAGATATTTTGTGGCTTTATACATCATAAAGAGTTTGGATTTTATTCTAGGTGCACTGAAAATCCATCAAAAAGTTTTGAGTGGGAAAGAAAATATATTGGTGTTGGGTAAAAAGTAAATCTCAAGTTAAAAGGCGCATAAGGGGTGCTGTGGAAACACAAAGGGAGTAGTTAATTCTCAAGAAAGGCTTTGAGGAGATGACTCTTAAGCTAAGTCTTAAGCCAAATCCAGGTCAGGGGGAGTGGGTCAGGGCACTCTAGAGTGTCACTGCTGGGTGATGACACAGGGGTATCAAAAAGAGTGCTCTATACAAGGAATGCAAGCAGTTAAGTATGGCCAGAGTGACAATGTCTTCCTTGACATTCTTCAAAGAATCCTAAATCTGTATCTTCAGGCCTCTCTTCTGAGCAATAGGCACATATAAATGACTACTTATTAGATATTTTCCCTCAAAATATGTTAACCCCATCAAAATCTGTTTCCTTCAGTATTCCCTAACATAGTACATGACATTGCCATCCTTCGATGGCACAAAGTAGAAAGCTGGTAGGCAACAGCGACAACCTCTCTTTTCTCCTAAATCTAGTCATTCAAAACCCATTAGTAGTGAAGGCCTAAACCAAAGAAACAGCAGACTGAAAGCCAAGCTGGGTAGAGGTGAATGAGGTGACATCCAGAGGACCTGGGGACTCTATATGACTGGTACTATTCACAAAGTTAGGAAGATGGGGTGAGGAACCAGTGTGAGTGAGAAGAGAAATTCACTTGTGCATAAAATGAGTTTGAGGTGCCTGTGTGACATTCACAGCAGGGGATATCCAGAGGTAGGAGTGAGGTTAGCCAAGACATTCAGTTTGGTAGGCATCAGCACAGGTAGAGCCTTGAGAACAGATCAAGCTGTCCAGGGTGAGTGGAGTGTACAAGTGAAGAGTTATGAAGAATAAGAGCAAGTCCAAGGCAACTAATATTTGAAAGACAGAAGAAGAATCTGTTGACCATAGAGAAGACCAAAAAGGACTGGCAAAAGAGAAGAACCAAGTAAGGGGTGCCAATAAAAACCAAAGGCAAAGAGAGTTTTAAGAAAAAGGAAGTGGTGGGATGCCTGGGTGGCTCAGTTGGTTAAGTGTTTGACTCTTGACTTTGGCTCAGGTCATGATGTCACAGTTCATGAGTTCAAGCCCCACGTCAGGCTACGCACTGGCAGTGTGGAGCCTGCTTGGGATTCTCTCTCCTTCTCCCTCTCTGCCCCTCCTGTGGTCTCTCTCTCTCTCTCAAGAATGAATGAATGAATGAATGAATGAATGAATGAATGAATAAACTTTAAAAATAAAAAAAGGAGGGGCGCCTGGGTGGCTCAGTCAGTTGGGCGTCCGACTTCAGTTCAGGGCATGATCTCACAGTCCGTGAGTTCGAGCCCCGCGTCGGGCTCTCTGCTGACAGCTCAGAGCCTGGAGCCTGCTTTGGATTCTGTGTCTCCCTCTCTCCCTGCCCCTTCCCTGCTCATGCTCTGTCTCTCTCTGTCTCAAAAATAAATTTAAAAAAACATTAAAAAAAAATAAAATTAAATTAAAAAGGAAAAGAAAAGGAAGTGATGACCAATTTCATCAGAGAGCAACATACTGCCAAAAGAGCTGTATTTAAACGTGAGAGACTCTTGAGCATGAGTATAGTCCTCTAAGGATAAAGACAATCAAAAAGGAGAGATTGAAAATACAAAAGAGGAAAAGAACTAATGAAGCATTATCCTGGAGGAGATGGGGGAGTGAGAATCAAAAATATCTGCCTTTTACAATCAAAGATTTTTAAAAAATGTTTCTATTAAACAACAGCAGGCAGAATAAGGAAACAGTGCAAAAAAAACAAGAATACATATAAGTTTGCCAGTGCTTCCATAACAAAGTACCACAGACTGGGTGGTTTCAACAACAGAGATTTAGGGTCTCACAGTTCCCGAGGCTGGAAGTTCAAAATCAGTGTCGATAGGGTTGGGTTGCTCTAAGGGCTGTGAGTAAAAGGTCTGTCCCAGGCCTTTCTCCTCAGCTTGTAGAAGGCTGTCCTCTCCCTTTGTCTTCACGTCACCTTCCCACTATACATGTCTTGTGTCCAAATTACCCCTTTTTATAAGGGCACTGGTCATACTAGGTTAGGGCCCACTCTAATGACTTCATATTAACTTGATCACCTCTGTAAAGATCCTATCTCCAAATAAGGTCACATTCGGAGGTTGAGTTAGGACTTTGACATATGAATTTGGGGTGGGGGACAAAATTCAATACATAACACTACATCATAGCCTATATAAAATATGTGTTGGAGACAACTTTTAAAATTCTATTAAGTAGACATAAAAATTTATTCACTCCCTCAAAACCAGTTTCTAAAAATCAAAAAAAGGATAATATACTACAATTGAGATCTTCACAATTCTACAATACAGTAATAACTGTTGACATTCTTGGTAACATTTGAGGGAGAAAAATACTCTGAAAAGTCTTCTGTATCAAAGACAACAGTAAGTTCAGTAACATGTTGGTATTAAATGCATTTGCCATACACTAATCCTTTAAAAATTGGAAACCCATAGTAGTCACCTGTACTATTCAGTCTTCAAATGATAGAAAATCCAAAATATGTGCTTAAACAAAAGATTTTTCCTCAGATAAAAGCCTGGCCAGACACCTAAGCTTTGGTGCCAAGATATCAGGGACCCCCATACACTTCTATCTTACTGCTCCAATGCCCTCAATATATAGTATCTACTTTATAGTTCAAGATAGCTGGTTGAGTAAATGAACACTTATACTGGTGCTGATGGGAACCAGGATTTTTAGAGTGGGAGAAAAAGATACAGACTTATCATCAATAAAATTAAGCAAAAACCCTGAAGTCCCAACTACGAATTGGAAGTATAAGACTTTCATCTAAAAAAGAAAAAAGACAAAAAAACTGTTTTCTGTCTCTGTCCACTAAACCTAATAATTAAAATGTGACTTAAAAAACCCATAAATACAAAAACGCTGATTTGAAGGGGCACACGCACCCCAATGTTTATAGCAGGATTATCAACAATAGCCAAAGCATGGAAAAGAGCCCAAATGTCCATCGACAGATGAACAGATAAAGAAGATTTATTATATATATACAATGGAATATTACTGGTGATCAAAAAGAATGAAATCTTGCCATTTGCAACAATATGGATGGAACTAGAGTGTACCATGCTGAGGGAAATAAGTCAGAAAAGACAAATATATGATTTCACTCATATGTGGAATTTAAGAAACAAAACAGATGAACATACGGGAAGGAAAGCAAAAACAATATAAAAACAGAGGAAGACAAACTGTAAGAGACTCTTAAATACAGAGAACAAACGGTTGCTGGCAGGGTGTTGGGTGGGGGGATGGGCTAAATGGGTGATGGACATTAAGAAGGACACTTGTTGGGATGAGCACTGGGTGTTGTATGTGAGTGATGAATCACTAAATTCTACTCCTGAAATCATTATTATACTATATATTAACTAACTTGGATTTAAATTAAAAACAATTTTTTTCTTAAGCCACAGACAACCAGGGCCTCTTGAAGAAATAGCTGATTCCAGGTCTGTGGAAGGAAATGTACAAGACGAGCCTAGAACATACTGCCATTCCAGAGACCTAGTAATCTATCAATGAAGATTATAATCATTAGTCATCAACCTAAAAAGGTTCCCAACCGACCAAAAATGAGAATTATAAGCGTGGATAAGAATATTAACTGCAATGAACCTAAATATATTAAATATGTATAATACACACATGTATAGGCTTATCTTCTTTTATTGTTCTTTGCTTTATTATACTTCACAGATAATTGTTTTTTTACAAATTGAAGGTGTGTGCCAACCCTGAGTGAAGCAATTCTATTGGTGCCATTTTTCTGACAGCAACTTACTTACAATACATCCCATCCACCTATATAATCCCTATTCCTGTCATCTCTTCCTGGATAGGGAAAAATATTTATTTTATTATTAAACTTTCCATGCCTCAGTCTCCCTACCTAGGGAACTAATAATAAGCTCTACCTTACAGAGTTATTGTGAAGTTTAAAGGTAATTTTAAAAAAGCATCTAGCTAAATGCCTAGTATGCTGCTTTACTTCTCAAAAACGAACCTTCAGTTCAGACTGCAGTAAAGGTGTCTTTATATGCAGAAACATGTGATGGCTGCTATTATTATCATAATTATCATGATTATTATCATAGGCCAAGAATCAAGTAATGGCTGGGTACGAGAGGTACAGCTTGACTCAACACCTCTTCCTCTCTTCCTCTTTTCCTTTCGGGGTAAAGCTGTAACCCTAGACTTCTCCTCTTTTTCTTCATACTGTCCTGTTCTTGCCTTATGGTTTCCATGCCTTCGTCTCCTTGAATATTACAAATTTAACTATTTTCCCATGATGTTCTATTCAGTTTGGTGGTTTACATCTCCCATTTCCTGCATCTGCCAAGTCTCCTTCTTTGGGGCTTATTTCCTTATATAATTTGTAAACTTTGTGAGCTCATCTTTAAAGAGATTGCTATTTATAGGAGTCTAGTATTCCCTGAGCTATGAGAACTTTGCTATACAGAGTTTTCCATTAGTCTCTGTCTCGCCCTGGGTTTTGGAGGTGCCAGACCAGTTAATATGTCAATTTCCTGGACTGTGGTCTCTGAAGCATGTGGTAATGTGACACCAGACACCAGACTTGAGCTGTGTGGGTATGAAGCTGTGCAGAGTCTATGTGCAGGGTTTAACAGTGAACTCTTTTTCTGCCATAGTTCAAATGGATGGCAAGCTTCCTTGTAACCTCCTCAGGCCAATGAGGGGGCATTTTTGTAGTTATCATCTCAGTGTCTGTACCAGGTTGAATTTTTCAAAGAAGGATGCACTAAAACATGTCTATTCCTACATGTTCTTCCTTCAATGTGATAGTGACATTCCTCCTTCAAGAGGTGAGGTCTGTGTTCCCCCTCCCTGAAACTAACTTTGTGAGTCAATAAAGTATAGTAGAAGTGACTCTGCATGATGTCCAAGGCTAGGGCATAAAAGGTCATAGAACTTTCGCTGGCTCTCTCTTGGGATATTCACCTTTGAAATCCAGCCACCATTTTGTGAGGAAGCCAGGTGACAAGAAGAAGCCACCATATAAGGTTGCAGCTGACATGCACAGCTAAGGTCTCAGTCCACAGCCAGCATCAACCATCAGACATGGGAATGAATGAGCCTGCAGGTGATTCTAGCCCCAAGCTTTCAATTCTTCCATCTGAGGCCCCAGACATCATGAAGCAGAGCCAAGCTGTCCCTGCTGTGCACTGTCCGAATTCCTGACCCACAGAATCCCTGAGCACAATAAATGGTTGTTTTCCACGACTAAGTTTTGGAGAAATTTGTGATGCAGTCATAGTAACTGGAACAGTACTCCTTTGTGACTTCCAGCTTTCGGCAGATGCTCAACAGTGGCTTCCTATGTGAGCATTCCTTCATTTGTGGCACCTGGGGATTTCCTTCCCATGGTCTCTAGCTCAGCTACATTTCCATAAATTATCTTATTATATTTTACCCAGCATTGGAAATATACTGAAATACAATGGAGTCCCTTCCCTGTCAGCTCATTCTGCCACACTGCTCAGAAGTTCCCATAACTTTTCAAATGAGGACATAAAAACACTGATGAATTTGATTTCTTTTATATATAAAGATACTTAAAAATAAAAAAGGGGTGTCTGGGTGGCTCAGTTGGTTAAGCGTCCAACTTTGGCAGGGTTTAACAGCGAACTCTTTTCCTGCCATAGTTCAAGTGGATGGCACCAATTGGAACCAACCGGCTCAGGTCATGATCTTGCAGTTTGTGAGTTTGAGCCCCGCGTCGGGCTCTGTGCTGACAGCTTGCAGCCTGGAGCCTGCTGCAGATTCTGTGTCTCTGTCTCTTTACCCCTCCCCTACTCAGGCACCATCTCTCTCTCCCTCTGTCTCTTAAATAAAAACCAAATATTTTTTCAATTTAAAAAAAAAGAAGAAAGAGAAAAAGAAAATGACCCTATAGAAAATGTATTTACTAAAGAACAGATAGTTCATTTCAGAAAAAAAAAAAAATACAAATGGTCAATAAAAGTTCACTAGTTCTCAAATAAAAGCAAAATAATATAATGAGCTACGGCTTCTGCCAATCAAAATGGCAAGGAGTTTTCTCTAATAGTAGACAATGTAAGATGGGGCTCAAGGAAAACAGGTGGTCTCATAAAGTTTCAGTGTATGTATGGGTATAATACTTCCAGAAAGCAATCTAGCAACATATATGTCCTTATAATCTTACATACTTTTGGCCCAGCTACTCCACTTCCAAGTATTTATCCTAAAGGAAGCATCATTGATATATACAACTATTTATCTTCAAGGATGTCAAATCCTGCATTTTTTATAATAGAAAAGAAAAAAGGCTGAAAACAACCCAAGCATCAAAGGGCAGATGGTAAGACTATCTTTATTTTTAGCTTTGTTTAAAGCAAAATATTTATCAAGTGAACATTAAGACAAGTTGTGGATTCAGTGAGAAAGCTAGTTATTTATTTATCCACAACGCCAGTCATTGTTCTAGGAGCTAAAATACGAAAATGATGAAGACGCAAAAGCGTATAGCATGTTGGGGGGAACAAAGTAAACAAGCAGCTATAGTTCATTACGATAAACATTTCTTTTTAAGTTTATTTATTTATCTTGAGAGAGAAAGAGAGTGTGTGGGAGGGGCAGAGAGAGAGAGAGAAAGAGGGAGAGAGAGAATCCCAAGCAGGCTCTGTTCTGTCAGCACCGAGCCCCACGCAGGGCTTGAAATCCCTGAGCTGAGATCAAGAGTCAGACACTCAACCGACTGAGCTACCCAGGTGCCCCCATGATGATAAATCCTGATGATAAAGCTGTTTCATTTCTGTGGTACAACAGAGAGCATTTGCTAACCTAACCAGATTGGGAAAGTGGGAGCCTTGCTTTTGTTTTGAGCGAGGGATGGTCAAGCGCAGTCCCACGGGTTTTCCTAAGTAGAAATTGTGACACAGAAGGTGGAATGTCTACTAAAACTCTTGCTCCTCCAGAGAATAGAGTTGTTTCTGAGAAATGGCTACCTCCCTGTGATCAGAACTTGAGTGAGTGTAATGTGTTAATACTCTCTGCAAGAAGCTTTTAAGAAGCAGGTCCGCTTTCTCCGTACTTTCTCCCTTCCCTCCTGCTGACTGCAGTGACATAATAGGGAAGTATTAATAAATGGTAGAGTCTGGGTCCTGCAACCAATTGGAAGAAAGCTGCCTGCTGACCAGGAATACCTGCCTTGGAATTGCTAGGTGAGCAAGAATAAACTTTTGCATGTTAAGTCACTAAAACGTTGAGGTCTGTTTGTCATCATATCTAGCAACAGAGTAATACCTGCCCAAGTGTGACGATATTAGTTCACTTATTCAAATATACTAAGCATGTACTATGTGCGAATCAATATGCCATGTGCATGACAAATACGAAGATGAACTAAATAGAGATTCTGCCTTCACAGAAGTTCCAATCCAAAAGGAAAAACAGTAGCCACTCATACAACTGTAAGAGAAGGCAAAGTGTGACATTACAGCCTGAGGGGAGATAGCTATCTCACATCAGGAGGGTTAAAAGAAGGCAGATATTATTTTCACATAGAAGTTCCAAAAAGACTTGGAAAAGCTAGAAAATGACATTCAGATAGAATTTAGACAGGCAGAAATGTTGGTATGGGCATTCCAGGAAAAGATATAGATGTGAAAGATGCCCTGGAGAACAGAGGGGGTTCAGATAGGGGTGCTGTGAGAGATAAAGAAATGGCAGATTGGGGAGATCACAGACGAATCTGAATGCCAGCCAATGTGGTTTGCACTTCCTTCTTTGAGCAACAGGAAGGCACTGGTGGGGTTTTGAACAGAGGTGCGGCAAATTCACAGCTAAGCTTTAGGAAGATTGATCTGGCAGAGACTGGATCTAAGTTAAGAGGTTACTATACTAAAAAGAGGCCAGAGGGCTCACATTAGAGTAGCAACAGTGAGAACACAAATTGATTGAGTTTAGGAGGTTCAGCAAAGACAAAAGAGTCAAAGATGACTGAGACTGTGAACTTGGGTGACTAAGAGAATTATGAATTACATGCAAAGAGAAATTGCTAGTCTGGGGGTGGAGAGCAACAGAGAGCTCAGTTTTAGATAAAAGGAGTGCGGGACATCCAGGTTGAGCTATGGAAACTGGATCTAAATTGTAGGAATTGAGGACTGTAGCTTTGGTTGGGAGAAGAAATTTTAAGAGTGATCTGTTCACCTAGTAAGAATTAAGGCCAGAGACTGGATTAAAGTTGCCAAAGAAGACTTGAGAGGGAGAAGAAAGCCAGATTTCCTTAAAATGTACACAAACGAGGAAGATAAAGAAAAGGCTGAGAGGTGATTGGAGAGGCAGACAATACAGAGAAACGAGAATCATCGAAAGCACTGCACCGTGTCCAATTCTATAGGAGTTGGGAGCGGAAAGAGCTGCTAATAACACTGTAGCACCAAAAGCACGATCTCATTTAATCTTCAAATAACCCGATGAAACACAATTCTCCGGTCAATTACTGACCAGGAATTCATACCCAACAAAGAACACATTTTATTTAATTGGAGTAAAATGAGTCTGGATGCTAATCTTGATTCTGCCCTTCAATGGCTGCATAACTATAGGGTCATGAAGAAAATAACAGTGCCTCAGATTCTCATAGGGTTAGTGAGAATTAAATTTCAAAATGCATGTAAAGTTTTCAGCACAGTGCTGGACATGTGATAAACATTCAACAAGTGGAAACTATGTTTTTAATTTTTTTTTAAATAATAATGAACACAGATTTTTCTCAACACGGTCTGTTGATGGAAATATAAATTAGTAAAGAGTTTTTGTAAGGCAAGATGCTACCAAAAATTTTTTACATACACACATCTGACCCAGCAATTCTGCTTCAAGGAATTCATTTTATAGAACTGTTCCCATGTATGGGAATGTTCACCGTTGCATTATTTGTAACAAGGAAAGATTGGAACCAATCTTAATGAGGAATGGTTACGTAAATTACAATACAATAAATTACATACGGATCACCTCTACCACATCAATGCAGACCTAAATAAACTGAGAGGAAAGGTATCTGCCACATGTTAAGTGAAAAGGACAACTTCTCAAAAGATATGATTCCAATGATGATAGAAAAAACAGATGCAAAAAGAGTAGAAAGATAAACACTAAAATAATTCTAAGAAGTCTTAGAAAGAAAGAAGGAAAAGGTAAAGAGGGCTTTCATCTCTAAGGCTATGTACTTCTGTTTGAATGACAACTAATGTATTATAATGTAATTTCAAAAATGTAAGAACTTAAAAAAAGAAATGTCAGGAGTATGTTTGAAGAAATGCCGCCGGAAAGGGCCATTTAAATTCACCATTAGCAATGCAGATAAAAAGTCAAAGCAGGGCAGGAATTCTTGTGCTTCGCAGAGGACAATACCCTGAAAATGGTGGCCAAATTGCATTTCTTTGGACAGAGGCTTCCGTTTTCATGTTTAATGACCCCAAAAATGTTGTAGGGTAGAATGACCCATACAATAGAACAGACTCTCTACACTGCACAATTTTTTCCTAGTATTTTTAACCCACGAAAAAAGTAACCAACAACAAACTCCAGGTAAATCAGAAATGGCACAAAGCAAAATCGGCGGTGAAAACGGGGCCAGAGCTAAGACGCTGACCATCCCAAGCTCTGCTCCACAGGGCGGGGTGCAAGAGGGAAAGTGAGGGAAGTACGGTGGCAGTCAAGGGCAGAGGGTAAACACATTCTCCCTCGCCCCGCTTCAGTTTAAATCCTGGGCGGGCTGGAGGGCCACCCTGTAAGGGCGTGTCCACTTGACGCACGGATGTCCACGCTACAGCCTGTGCGGAGCTTGAGGAGTGTGGACACGTACAGATCTGGCAGGCCTGTCCTCGGTGCCCGGGTTTCGTCCCGTCTCTCCGCTTCACCCGACCCCGCCCAGCAGCCTTGGTCCGGTCCTTCAGCCCCCGCATACCCGCCAGCTCCCCTCCAAGTGCGTCAAGAGAATCCCTGGAGTGACCCACGAGCCTCGCTGGGCTAGTTTCCCCTGCCCAGGAAGGGGCCTGACCAGCTGACCTCTTGGGCCCCCGCCTCCCCTTCAGCCCTGCCCCTGCAAGGTCCTCTGGCCCCCCGGAGCCCCTCGGCCGGGGCTCCCCCGGAGATCTCCCGCACTCACTGTCCCCGTAGATCCACCGCGGAGGGGCGGGGCTTCTTCGCGTGCCTGGACCTCGGCGGTGGTGCCCAGGTCTGAGGCTCCCGCGGCGGGGCCAAAGGGGGCAGCGGACAGCGCGGGAGCCAGCGACGGCCCCCAGCCGACCCGAGCCCCTGGCTCAACCCGGCCTGGGCGCGGAGCTGGCCGTGGCGGCGGGGCGGGGCGGGCGGCCCGTCGCTCTCAGGGGCGCGGCTCTCGGGGCGAACATGCTCGGCGGCCGGCAGCCCGGCGACGCTCGGGAGCGCGGCACGCCCGCCGCTCAGCCCCGCCCGGCCCGGCCTGCGGCTCCGGTGGCTGCAGCCCCGCCCGCCCGATGCGTGCCGGTTGCCAGGCGCCAGGGGCTTCCGGCTGCCTCCCGCGCGAGGTCACCGGCCGCGGCCCCAGTAGCAGGGACCAACAGTTGGGGTGCCGCGCCAGGAAAGCACTTGGGCGGCTAGGAGGCCGCTAGGACTCACTCGACAACTACTATCGTTGCCACGGCCTTTACAGTCACACCTGCAGGGGTGGGAGGGAGGGTGCTGAAACAAGGCCGGGTGTATAGGAGTCAGTGGTGGCACAAGGTCAGTGGGGCACGAAAAGTTGTGCCATGCATCGACAGGGTGGGTAGTGGGCGGCTGGACCACGTTGGTGATACGCAGTTCCCTGGGTTGCATTTTTAAGATTCAAACTAACCAGGCTCTCCGGTGTATTGATGAGTCTGGAACTTTCAAACAGCCCAGCAATACTTGCCCAGCCCAATCTTAGGTTAAGTGACAGTCATCCCCGCCCCACCCCCCACCCCCAGTCCCCTCACCATGGCAACCCGCATTCCATGTTCTAGGTGTCCTTTGTCTAAGTTCTTTGGTGAAAGGTTAGGTGTCCTCTCCCCAGTTAAGCCTAGCACCTTGACTTGCGCGGTAGGATTTTAGCATCAATACTTTTGCCAAATTATATTCTAAACCCTCTGCCTCCATTTCTTGACCCCAAATAGGGCTGCAAGTTTAGCCCTAGTAAAATACACGGTTTCAGGTTCGACAAAACTGAAGGTGTTCCCAAACACACTTTTCTGTTTTCATCAAGCTCCCTACTCACCTTCCTTGGCTCCTCTGGTTAAGAAAACTCAAATTAGACCTGGAACCTAATACTAGCCACACCACTTATTTGGGTGATCCTGGCGGAGGGAAAGTTAACCCCTCATCTTAAAAATGGGGACAGTGGTATACTTACCTAATGGAATAGGCTGCACATTAAAACTCACGTGGAGAATTTAAAGGGCAAGGCCTGGGACCCATCCCCCAATTAATCGGTTTTGTGATTGCAAAATGGAGACAATTGAGGGAGGATTATGTGGATTAAGTGTATACTAGCAGTCAATACATGATCAACTGTTATTAAATGGTCTGCTCTTGAGTTTTGCTATCACATCTGCCACTGCATTGTCTCCCAACTGTTGGCTCCTGCCTGCTCTTCTATCACCAGGTGTCCAAATTCTACCTCCTTTGTGAAATTTCCCAATCTGCACAGCATGAACCATCTCCTATATTCCCCTAACATGCTGTTCTATTTTCACAAACTATTATCCCTACACAATAACTCACTTTTTGAGTCCTTTACAGTAATACATATACCCATGAACCCACAATGCAGGCACCACTCCTCTCAGCATTCATCAAGAATAACATGCCAGCAACTGGAAAATCCAATTTTAAATTGCTATTACTTTTTGGTTTATTCATTTACTTTTAGTGTTTACTTATTTTTGAGAGAGAGAGTGCAAGCTGGGGAAGGGCAGAGAGTGAGAGAGGAGAGAGAGGAGAGAGAGGAGAGAGAGGAGAGAGAGGAGAGAGAGAGAGAGAGAGAGAGAGAGAGAGAGAGAGAAACACAGAATGGAAAGCAGGCTCCAGGCTCTGAGGTGTCAGCAGAGCTGATGCAGGGCTTGAACTCACGAACCGCGAGATCATGACCTAAGCTGAAGTCTGACACTTAATGGACTGAGCCACCCAAGCGCCCCAAAATTGCTATTACTCTTAAGAGGCTTGAGTCACTCAATCAAAAAAAGCAAAAGGCCTGCAATACAACAGGCCTATTCTAAGTGCTAGAACAGACGGCAAACGTTCAAACCTTACAGTGGTTTTGGTACATATTCTCAAAACTTTGAGTGGCTGTGAAAAGCAACAAGAATAAATGGAAAAAGTATTGCAGGTAATAAAAAGTACTATGAAAAATACAGGGTTATATGGAGATGTGTCAGAGAAAAAACCCTTTTCCAGAACGAAAAAGAAGCAATGTACAAAGACCTGAGGGCTGAGTGTTCCAGACAGAAGATTACAAGAGCCAACACCCTACATTAGAAGCTTGTCATTTTTGAGGAACAAGAAAAAATATAGCTACCTGCTATAAAGATCACATAGCCCTCCCAAAACACTTCCCTGCCAGGATTTCTGGAACCTGCGAACACGCTGCTTAATGTAGAGACTTTGCCGATGTACTTAAATTAAGGAATTTGAGATGGAGAGATTATCCTGGATTATCTGGGTGGCACAATTTGATCACAAGGGTTCTTATAAGAGGGAGGAGGCAGAGGATCAGAGCCAGTGATGATGGAAGAATGGAAGGAGAGATTGATTACACTTTGAAGACTGAAGCATGGCCTGCCTATAAGCCAAGAAATGCCAAGTGGTTGCTAGAAAATGGAATAAAGAAAATGATTCTCTCCTAGCCTTCAGAGCTATGGTAGGCAGGCCTAGTGACACCCTGATTTAGCCCAGTGAAACCAAATCTAGATTTCTTACCCCTGAAATTGTTAAAGACAATAAATCTGAGTTTTAAGTCAAAGTTTGTGATTTGTTACAGCACCAACAGTAAACAAAAACTTAGTACCTACTCTGTCAGGTACTGGTTAGGAGGGACAAAAAGGCTGGCCTTACATGTTTTATTACCCTAGAGAAGGGAGGCACCTGTATGAAAGCAATGTTTTGGCTGGTTTGATACCAAATCTGTAATGGAAACAGTGGGGGTAGAATGTTGTCAATTTCCCCCGCAGGTTGTCCCAACACCCCAAAAAGCAGATACATCTAGACATCCCTATAGCACTTATCTCACATTACTTGCGTTGTCTACCTTGCCCATTAGACTGACACACAGGAAAGTAGAGGCCATCTCCATTTGTATGCCCCTGCGAGGTGCTCATGTTGCATAGTATTTACTTAGTACTTTTAGCCAGGAACTGCTGTAAGCATTTTACATGAACTGACATCATTAAAATCCTATGGTATTATGCACAATTTCCCCTATTTTGCTAAGAAACAGATTTATTGGCCCAAATGATTAAGTGAAGGCTGGGTATTAACCAGTTTGGCTTCAGAGCCAGCACTCAATCCAGCCAACCACAAAGGAACTTTCAAAGGTAAGTAACTTGAGGGAACACTTGCTAAAAAACCAGTGAGCACAACTAAACTCTGTGACTTGAAGAGACTGGGGTAATTAGCAGAAGATTTTATGAAGCTGGAATGTTAAAGGGTAGAAATGCAAATTTACATTTGTGGGGTGAATTTCTATAGGACAACCTGCTGGGCAGGACCCAGACTTTCAAAGTTTGGTTAGCCTTCTAGTGGACAGTCCCTTTTAGGTGACATTTTAGGAGGTAGCTTTTCTAAGTTAGCTTTTCCAGCTGCATTTCAAGAAGGTTTAACAGTTCACAAAATATTTTCATACCCCTTTTCTGAAGCAAGTGTTTGAGAGTTTTCTATGGTGGTATTAGACGTCTGCCAACTCCTCCCTACTCAGCCTCTGGCCCCACTTTGAAAGTAATTTATATGGAGAACTGGATTTCCCAGACGGAAAACAGAAAAGTGCCTGCAGAGAACACACATACAGCTAATGTACTTTGTCAGTTTTTTTATCCTACATGTTCCTATTCCTCACCAGCTTCAAAAGCTTCGCTACTTTGCGTGATGTGTCCACCATTCGTGGGCTATTAACAAATGTACCAGACTATTCATAGTGTTTACCAAGATACCTTATTTCTTGCAAAACCCTGCCACACTCAAACATGTAACACTGATTTTATAAACTAAAGAATCTTCTCAATTTTTCTGAATTCACTGACCATAAACTCACTAATTCAGAGAGACTGCTTCCAAGTCTAGAGAATTTGAATTACTAAATATAAATACTAATAAGTAATGATCCTAGTGCAAGTGTCAAAGGAATGAACAGGGCACCTGTTCATCACACCACTGGCACAATGAAGACTGCAAAAACTTCTTTTATTAGATGTACTTACTTCACATGTTCTATACCGAAAACCTGCAGTTCACTAATCTGAGATATATACAATATATAAAAATGTTACTTATAAAATACCTAATCTTTTCTATTTCAAGCTTTTGCTCACTAGTTTCATTAGGCGTTCTGAGGGTGCTCCAAAATAAGTGGCATCCATGGGCAGCAATTTCATTTTTCCTTTTCTAACATATATAATGGTATTCTCAGAAACTCACCTGGATAGGTGAAGATACACAGCAAAAAACAAAAAAGGAATGCAAAAGGAAAACATGTTCACACAGTACTTTATAGAAAAACTAAGTCTCAGCAGATGGAATTTCATCAACAGTATAATTCAATTTTTATTACCTTATCTATAAATCATGCACATAAGTCTATGAAACAGGCTTTCTCAGAACAGACCCATCTTAGCTAACTCAGTGGCACAATTGAAAAGTGAAAAATTAAAAAAAAAAAAAAAAAGTGAAAAGATTTTTTTTTTCCACAAGAGTTTTTAATAAACCCAAGGAATGTTTTCCACCAAAATACAAACCAGACCCCAGTTTTGTACACAAAGGCAAAACTTGGCACAGTTCATTCGATCCCTGGAGCCTGCTTGGGATTCTCTCTCAAAATAAATAAAAATTTTAAAAGTTTAAGAAAAAGATGGCTTACTCTTATCACACATCAAGATTTGTCCCAATAGTTAGAGGACAGCAGAGTCTAGCAAAAAGTCACAACAACACATTTTAATTTGAAAGTAGTCGTTTATTAACTGACCAGATTACAAAAATAATCATGGTGGATACCTGAAAGGGAGGGGAAAAAAACTCATTAAAGAAACCACCTTGATAGATTAGAATTAACATAAATGAGGAAATTATAAGTACTTCAATTTCCATTAAGTAGGATAAAACCCTGGGCCTTTTCTTTCCTCCATAAATGCCCTCAAAAGGAAGGAACAATCAAACCAACCGTACAGATAACATGGTTGGCTTTTCCCCCTTAAACAATATTGCTTAGAACCCAACCAAACCCTTATCAATATTTAACAGAAAAAGTAGGAGACTAACACCACTTTTACCCTCATTACTAAGTAAACTTCTATCGAGATGAAGCTACTCACCTTAGTTCATTCTTCTAATAAGCCTATTGATCTGGTCTTCCCTGTTGCCAGCATCTCCACCTTCTACAAAATGGGTGGTCTTCTTCTTCATTCCCCCTCGTGGAGAAGATAACTTGAAGGGCCATAAAAAGTTGTTTGCTTCTTTGAAACGTTTTCCAACAGTGTAGATCTCATGAATCAGATCCTCCATGCAGATGATGCCATATTTACCTGAACATTAAGATCATTAAAAATTGTTAGCTGTTTTTACAGATTAAGATATCCAGCAAGGACAATCAGAGGCTATGATAGTTTAAAGTAAATTAGGAATAAAGCAACAAAGAAGGAAATACACGGCTATATTTACAAATACTCAAGCCAACGAAATCTTAACTTACATCTTCCGTAAACTTCTGCATTGTAGAGAACATGGGAAGATTTGTTGATAGAAAAATCAACTTTGTCTAATTATCAAACCTTTCCCCAAATAGGTAGAACCTACCAAGAGATCGAGCGATCAATGTGTTATCTGTCAGGGCAATTCGCTTCTTGTTGATTTTGCCATAACCACGCTTGTAGATCAATTCATTCACTGACTTCAGGTTTGGGTACCTAATATATGAAAAACAGACACAAATGACCAAATATAATAAGGTTATCACCATCAGAACACCTCAAATGCACCTCGTCAACAGAGCCAATTTGCCAAAAAGAACTCAAAGGAAAAGACTTACCCCCATGCGATATATGGTTCCACAATCCTTAGCATGTTAACTGAAGCCTTGTTGAGCTTAACAAAGGTGCCGTTGAAGATCTGGCGAAGGCGAAGAAGCTGCAACACCTTTCGAACCTTTGGGCTCACACCATTGATACTGCAGTGGAAAAAAAAGGACAAAATGCACTGAGCTTTAACCCAATTATTAATAGAGGATAAGAAAGTAACCATTATGATTCGGCACAACTCAAGTCCCACCTAAATAAACAGGAATTGTTACGAAGACCACTGGCATTTCTTAGCTTATTCTAGCCCGTGTCCCAACCTGCCTCTTTCACAAATAAGTGATCTTTGATACATACCTTTGACACTTCAAACTTCCCCAGGCCCTTTTACCCCATCCTACCTTTGTATTTGTCTTTGTTAGCTTTTTTTGAAAATAATATCCAGGACACTGAACAACTAAAACTCACATGCTCAGAGAGCTTTGGACACAGCACTTGCAACTAAACCATTAAAATACTACCCACCCACCACCCCCCCACCACCCGTTCTAGCTATGACCAAAATATCTCTATTCCAATGTTCCAGAACCAACGCCCCCAAGAAGTTAACGGGAAGTTTTGCTGACTGTGTAACTTTCCCTTCAAAACCAGAATGCGGTTAAAACTGAACTTACCCTCGGATCCTGATGACAAATGCCAATTTGGGTTCTGCAGGTACGTAGAAGTTGCCAGCTTTTCTTGCCATTCTAGCCATTCGAATCTCAGTTCTGTACATCTGCCTGTATTCCTTGTGGTAATGCTTAGCTTTTTCATAAATAAGCTTCCTCCTTGCCTTTCGAAGCTGAAAACCAATACCAGTTATTCATCTGATTCTTAGCTCCCAAATACAGTCACCACCACCCGTTCTTCAAAAGAAAGAGTAATTTCCCCTTGAAACTTTTTCCTTGTCAGAGCATGCGTTAACATTTCAACATGCAGACACTACCTCCAATTAAAAACACTTTTAAAAAGCCGATGATCCAGCTCACTGGTACAGTAGGTGAAGTCCACAAGCCTTGCTGAGAAAGAACACTCACCCATTTTCAACCCAAACACAAGGCCTCTCTTTACAGGTTAAGTGCCTTAAAAAAGTTTACCTACCATTTTTTGGGCAAATTTCTTTCTCAGACGCTTGATCTTCAACTCTGCGAAATTCCTTCGCTTTTTCTTGAGAGTTTCTGGCACAGCAGGAACCTTCTTTTTCTTCTCTCTGGCGTTAGCAAACAGAACTTTATTAATAGTTCAAACAGCACACAATACCACATTACTCTTGTATTGCACAGACTTTGCCATTTAGCAGCACTACCGTCACTGGCTCTAAACATTTCTATCTTCAGCTGCTCTCTAGCAGGTTATGGTGAAAAATAGAGTTTAGAGAGTTTTTATACCGATAATCTTCGCCTTTAACACAGACCACTTCACTTAAATACACAGAATTCACAGAAAATACAATAAATTCACATCTGTCCTGACCTCCGACAACTAAAATATCCACAACAAAGTTAACACAGACTGAGAAACTACTGCAAGAAGGGGGTTCCTGGAGTTCTCAAGAAAATTAACAAACAAGCAAACAAAAACCTCCCAGCTACCACCTTGGTTCAGGTCTGAAGTTCCACATGCTAAAAGCAAAGGCCTCACGACGGGGACGACTGGGCCAAATACGAGCTAAGATGACCGCAATTCAAAGGTTCTGCACCTCCCTTGAAAGGGAATTGGAAAACTCGCCGGTCCCGTACATAGTTAGGTTTTCACACCGCGTTCCCAGTATCTCCAAAACCTCTGACCCAAGGCCATCTGCATCCTATCTTTGCCCGGCGCCTCCACCAGCGTCACAGGGCGTCACAAACACACAGACAAATGGGCAAAGGTACAGGCTACAGCCAGACCGAGGGAAAACGAGACAAAAAGACGCTGGATTCGTGGATGGAGAAGGATTCTCGAGTGGACGAGGAGCTACTTACTCTGCACCCTCCATGGTTCCAGCCGGAAAAAGAGGAAGTTAGCGCATGCGCGCTGTCCACTTAAAGACGACAAGAGCGAAGCCCCACAACTCAGAGGTGTCCCAGGATAAGCCAGAAAAGAACTCGGAACTGAGAACTCGTCTTGCAGACGCAAAATTGAGAACTGCCTGATTCAGCCCCTTACGATCGACTTTCGGGTAAAATTTGTATGGGAAATACATGCACCCACTAGACTCTTTAATCAATATGACAAGAGCACAGAGTGCTGACACCTTTACTACTCGGGGTCCTAGTCTCTAGGCTGCGTTGACAGGGTACCTTCTCGTATTCCACCCAGTAATGTACGCAAATGACACGCCACACAGGCGCGAACTACACATCCCGGCATGCCCCATTTTCACTGCGTGGGGAGGGCAAGGCTTGACTGGGACTGTAGGCAACCACTGCAGTGGTGATTACAGCCTGGGAAAACGAGAGCCTTTTGGCCCACGTTCCGGATGGTGAGGTGCGATTCTAAGTCGCTTCCGAGACCCGGCTTTTGACGGGCTTCTCGGCTCTGCCAGCCCCAGCCATAAACCGGCACTCTACTGCCGCGCTGCCGAGGTCCTTCTATTCGTTCCGCCAGCCTGCAGGGCTGTCTTCCGCGGCGCCTGATCGCAGGGGTGACCGTCCGAGTCCCACGCTTAACCAAAGTGGCGAAATAGGGACAAGCGAGGACCCGACGGCAGGAGGAGGATGGCCCGGGCACTGCAGACCGTCAGGCCTGGCCGGCGGAGGCCGGGACACCCCAAGGCAGGGGGCGTGAGCTGTGTAGGTAGGTGCGACAAGGGCTGGAGGCTGCAGCCACGGCCATGTGAGAGGGGCTGCCCCGCCGCCGTTCGGCGGACGGCTGCGAGCTGGTGGGGGGCTGGGCCGGGGGCGGGGTGCGCCCGGGGGCGGGGAGGGCCGAGCGGAGGGAGGGCCGATGCCGCCGCCGGCTCTTCCCGGTCGAGGGTTATATAGCTCGGAGCGTGGAGCCCGCTCAGAGGCGGCCGGGAGCGTTCCGACTTGCAAGTGGCGCTGCGCTGCGGAGCCCAGTGCCCAAGTGACAGCCGTGGGGAGTGCAGGGCAGGGGACACGAGACCGCGGGGGCAGCTGCAAGCCGTTGGGCAGCGGTCGACTGCGCCGAGCGAGTCGCCCCTTCCCGGCGCTCCCGCTGCCCCGCACCCCACTCTCCCACCCTCTCGCAACTTGGGTCAAGTTGACAACTCCCGAGGCGGCCGGCGGGCCCGTGCGGTCTCCGCTGCGCGCCCCTCCCCCGGGGTGAGAGGGAGCCGCCGCGCCGGCTCCGGGGACGCTCGGGCGGCTGCGGCTTGGCCATGAGGGCAGCGCGCGCCGACTAACTCGCGGCTGTCACCGCCGCTGCAGCGGGACCGGCCGGGCGGGCGCTGCGGGACGGACGGGCGGGCGGGCGGCCGCCGGCAGGAGGCGCCGAGCCGGGCGGCTGCCGCGGCGGGCACAACCCCGGGGCCACCGCGCCGAGCCCGGGCGGGAGTGGCCCCGCGCAAGCAGGGAGCGGCGCCGCGCACTCCAGCCCGGAGGGCACCTCGAGAGAGGGCGCGGGGCGCAGCCTTCTGGTCTGGGCGGCTCTGACAAACGCCCCGGGGCCGGGAGCCGGGCTGCCCTGCGCGGGGTGAGCGCGGACGCGGACGCTGGACTCGTGCGGGGTTCCGGGCGTCGCGATGAACATCGTGGTGGAGTTCTTCGTGGTCACTTTCAAAGTGCTCTGGGCGTTCGTGCTGGCCGCGGCGCGCTGGCTGGTGCGGCCCAAGGAGAAGAGCGTGGCCGGCCAGGTGTGCCTCATCACGGGCGCCGGCAGCGGCCTGGGCCGCCTCTTCGCGCTCGAGTTCGCCCGGCGCCGGGCGCTGCTGGTGCTCTGGGACATCAACACTCAGAGCAACGAGGAGACGGCGGGCATGGTGCGCCACATCTACCGAGACCTGGAGGCGGCCGACGCCGCGGCGCTGCAAGGTAACTCGGACCTGCGCCGGATCAAGCCTCGCCCCACCCCCGAGCCCTCCCCGGGAGGGCCCCAAACCCCATTGCCCTGGTCAGCCCGGCTCGTCTTCGGCGAGTGGAGTTGGCCCCCTGGGAAAGGAGCACGGTCACCTCTGTTCTAGAAGGGGGAAGGTGTGCCGAACCCTTGTCTTTACGGGGGTCCTCTTTGGGGGCGAATGTCGGGTTTCCTAAACCCTCTGGGGATATCGGGAAGGCAGAGCTTGTTAGCACAGGTGTGAATCCTTAAGAAATGGCTCACTCGCTTTTGCGATGGGAGACTAAGGAGTCTGGGAAGTTGTTCTCAGACTCGACTGATGCATGTCTGTGTGTTACTGTGGTCTGAACCGCTGGGGCTAGGGCGGCATTGATGATTTCACTATAACTTTAGCCGCCAGAAAATAATTACATTGTTGCACCACAGACAGGTAAGTGCTTTAGTTACAGTCTCAGCCTGATTGAAAGGTGTGCTGCCTCTTGGAAAGCGCTTGGAGGATTTAAGCCTCATTGTAAATTTATTCCGTGTTTTTGATAACCTCAGGAAATCTGCCTCACTGTATACTTATTAACTAACCTGAATCTGAGGGGTTTTGTTTTTTATTTCTTGTTTTTTAAGCCAAAGCGGAGACCATAACCAACCGTAAATATTGGTCAAGGAAATTTGATAATGGCTCTTGCTCTTTGACAAAATTTTTCATTTCCGGAAAATACATAGAACTATACGGAGGAGATTAACTTGGACCCCACCCCTCCCCCCATATCGATCGATTTTCACCATAAGTATTGGCACCTGCCTTTTAGGCCAGAAAAGCAAAGGTCAAAACTGTTACATTTTCAAAAGTGGTATGGAAGGGTAGCAAATACAGATTTTTGTGTTCCCTGCTGAAACCTAAAAGATAAAGGTATTCAAAAACCAGGAAAGAGATTTGGGCTTTCAAAATTGAGATCTTCTGTGGTAAAATTGCATATTTACCTGTAAACTTGATTTATGCGAGGTGCTTCTGAGGAGAACTCAGAGATTCCAGTGAAAACAAACCAGTGACCTCCATTCTTTCATGAGAAGCTTTAGGTTCATTTCTTGGGTTTGGATGACTTCAGATTGTTAGCTACAGTTTTGATTTGTGAGCCTTAAGGAGGGTTCCCATTTTGAAGGTGCTCTTACTAAAAGAAAAAGAGCCGATTCTGGCCCCTGGTCCTCAAAAAAAGAGGAGTGTGTAGTATTTGTGTTTGGGAGGAGGGGGGTGTTATTCTCTGGGCTGAGATCAGTTCTTTCCAGGTGTCTTTAGCTCCAGGAAGCTGATCCCATGAGGTCTGACTTGTATTGGGCTTGTCACAATTACATGATTTTCCCCTAAGCAAAGTTATCCAGTAAATTGCTATAATTCCCAAAGACTCTTGGGGGAGGAAGGCAGCTGTAAGTTCAGTCATTGGCAAGCCTTATGGTGTTAGAAATCTGAAGCTCACTGTAGTATTTTTGTTTTGTGTGATCTTTGTCCTACTGATTGCCACGTGACTCACATTTTGCACCCCCCACCCTTTCTCTGTTCCATTTTTTCCCCCTTCATCTGGACTTCCGAGGACAGCTGGAAATGGTGAGGAAGAAATTCTGCCCCACTGTAACTTGCAGGTTTTTACCTACACCTGTGATGTGGGAAAGAGGGAGAATGTCTACCTGACTGCAGAAAGGGTCCGCAAGGAGGTTGGCGAGGTCTCAGTCCTGGTCAATAATGCCGGCGTGGTCTCTGGGCATCACCTTCTGGAATGTCCTGATGAGCTCATTGAGAGAACCATGATGGTCAATTGCCACGCACACTTCTGGGTAAATATAAACATCCTTGTTTTTATTACTAGGCCTTCCTCAATGAGAAGGTTGGGAAGGAGCCAGACTTCAATACCATCCTGGAAGACACCTATACTGTTTCACCACAAAGCTTCCTTCTAATTTGCTATTTCCCCATGGTGAATTACACTGTATGCCAGTTACTATCAAATAATTATTTTCTCCCCCCTCCCATGCAGTCTTTCTTGAGAGAGTAAAGGACTGAACATTTTGAGCTAGTTTGAAAGATTGCCATAAAAATAACTAGAGGGAGCATAAAACCCTGGGTTTGTTTATTTTACTTTCTGTTGAGTTTGTAAAACATTGGTTGTTCTTATGAATTCCTGAAGTCAGAGTTTAGGCTTCCAAATTACTGCTCAGCCACATTTTAGAAAGTGCCAGAGATTCTGAGATCAGCATTTGTGGTCCATTGGGAGTGGTCAGGCCACCCTGGCAGTCACTTAACATCCATTGACCAGCCACAGGGTCTGTGGCATTGTCCTGATGGAGTACGTCTCAGAACTGTCTCAGTTTACAAGATGCCTCTCTCAGGAGAACTGAAGTCACCCTGATAGGACCACAGAGTCGCTATATAAGGGGCAGGAGGACGGTGAGACTTGAGGAAGGAGAGACTTGAACCATATCTGCTTCTAACTGTCAGAACGACAGCATCTAAGGATGAGAGGGAAGGAGGGCCTTCTGTTGCTCTGGGGACAAAATGAATCCCAATTTTCCAGCTAAACTTCAGTAATGTTGGGTGTGAAGCTCTCCCCCATAACTGTACACTGTTGACCCACTTTATTCTCTTCCTCCTCTGAAGTAATTCCCCTTGATTTTCGTAGATAGGTAAGAGCCAATAAGGAAAGGGTAAGGAGGTAGGATGTTGCGTTGTTGTTGTTTTGTTTTGTTTTGTTTTGTTTTTTGTATTTCCCATAGGCGGATTAGCCTTCTAATGAAACACAACAAAGAACTGTTTCTTTTAAATAGGTCACATTAAACCTCATTAATTTTTTAGCAACTGCTTAAAAACTTAATCTGGCTTTAGAAGTGCTTATTCAAATGTTGTTCCTTGAATATCAAACCATTTCTCTGATCCTGAAAGAAGCTTCCTTTAACGTTTTATTTTCAAACATGAGCTCTATTTAACCCATTTTCAAACCTCAAGAAATGAACACATAAATGACTTAACTAACTCATATTGATCTTTTAAATGAGTAAGGAGATTACCAAATACAGTTTGGGGGAACTTAAGTGTGTTTTGGGGGGGGGGGCGCATGTGCATAGGTGTGTGTGTGTCTGTCTGTCTTGTGTGCAGTGGGGGGTGGGCAACTGAATAAAAGTCCCTGCTGCCATGGGGTCCACAAGAACAAGTGGCAAGGGGGTGCATCAGGTGAGTAAAGGGCAGTACAGATGAATAAACTTGGCAATACGGTTTATCAAGAATCCTATGTATTGACAATTCCGAGTAAAACAAGCAGCCACCATTTGAAATAACACATGTGAATTGCAGGTGGCCTTGTAGTTTTTGTATTTGAACAAGGATGGAAGTGCCTTAGAAATTCCAGTTGATTTTAGTCAGCTCGTCATCCTTAAACAGATATACAGCCATTGGTGGGCTAGTTGTGAACCAACACCAGGATTTTTTTTTTCTCCATAGCCTTTGACTGAGATGATCCTCAGTTTCTGAACCATAAACTTTGACCTACCCGGTGCTCTAAAATTTAGCTATCTTGCCTACTTTCTCTGTATGATTACTTTCCTGAATTGTAAAATTGCAAATGAAACCACACTTTTAAAGAAACCCCATACAATCTGCAGTTAAATACTTTGAAGAGGAAAGCAGCCTTTTCTCGCTAGACATCCTATAAAATGGGAGCTAATTTAGAGTGTGTTAAGCACAGAAAATCCATAGCTTTAGCTTTGAAAATGCACATCATTTGATATACTGTACTCTAATATTGGACTACTTTCTAACCTAAGGAGAAAATTGAATCAGGTCTCTGACAGAAAAATTATTGTGGAATTGAATCTGTATACTAAGGAGGAATATACCACCTTCCCAGAGTCCTTACTTTGCTTTGAGATGTTGCTTAACTACACAATTTAGGGAGTTCTTGGAAGCCTTGACCATAATGACGTCACTTCATATTAAAATATGGGAGGCTCCTGAATTCTCCAGCTGTTTTTCCCCTAAGCATCTAAACTTAAGAATTTATTTTCAATATTGAGTCAGAAAATTCATTTTAGAGTTGGAATTTCTGACTTCTTGCCGAGACTTACAAACCTTTTAAGAAGTTGAGAACTAGCAACTAAAATTTAAAGGAAGACTTACTATAATTTTTACAGGGACTGGCGGTGGGGGTGGGTGGGTGGGTGCACATATGCAGTGATGTAAGAGCTACCTGAATTCAGCTTCCTTTCCAGTAGTCCTCTTTAACAAAAATGTGTGTGACAACTGTCTAAAGATGTATTGGTTTGTGCTGTTTTCCTTCCAGAGAAAATAACCAGTGTGTCTTTTTACTATATTTGGCTGGGGTAAAGAAGTTGCCCCGTTCACTTTAAAAAGTAGATCAGCTGAGCAAACAGTTGTGTAGTCATTTGAACAGATTGTCTGGAGCCAGACTTCTAAGTAGCAGTCGATGTCTGTTTTCATAAAACACTAAATGGTATGTTGATCGCGACCCAGAGTTAAAGTCCCATGTAGTGAATTGGAAAGCCGTGTGGACTTCCACTGAAAAGCTGTGGGTGCTCCTACTTCCAAACCCTTCTACTACTGGCCTTGCCTGGAGACCCTCTTCCTCCACTCTTCAACCTTTTAAGGCCTAGCTCAAGTTCTTACTATAATCTTCCCTCCCCACTCCAGCCCTTTTCTGGCATTTTTGCATATTAGAGCTGCAAGGATCCTTAGAGATCATCTTATTTTCCAATCCCTTATTTTCTGATGAAGCTGCAGTTAAATGACTTGTCTAAAGCTTTTTCTCTTCTTGCCATTATTTAAAAAAAAATTTTTTTTGTTCACGTTTATTTATTATTGAGAGACAGACACAGAGCATGAGCAGGGGAGGGGCCGAGAGATGGAGAGACAGAATCCAAAGCAGGCTCCAGGCTCTGAGCTGCCAGCACAGAGCTCCATGTGGGGCTCGAACTCACAAACCGCGAGATCACGACCTGAGCCGAAGTCAGTCACCAGAGCCACCCAGGTGCCCCTCTCTTCTTGCCATTATTAATCTCTTACAACGTCTCTTAATTCTCCTCCTTTGTGGCACAGTACATGCTCTTTTGTGTAATTTTTTATGCATTGTGCCCTGAAATTCTGAAATAGATGGCAAGCTTTCTGAAGGCAGTTTGTTATATGCTTCTATTTGTTTTCCCCTGCCTGCAATAGAACTGTACTCCTAAGACTAAATAAACACTCAATAAATGTTTGATAGTATAGGCTAGACTTTTGCTTAAATATTTAGAAGGTAGCCTACTCAGAGGATACTCACAGGGACCTGTCTTCTGAAATTTCAAAAGGTAGTAGGCATTATGTTGGACTAATTCAAGCTGCATAAGATTGAGGAAATTTCAAAATGGGGCTGGCTCACATTCATAATTGTTTGTATCTCCTTTTGTTTTCCTATACAACTTATCCATTCTCCCAGCCTCGCCTGTGTGCTCGTATTTACTGTAGTATATTAACTCTGCTCATTGGTGCAAGGCTAGCGACTGTGAGAAGGCCGGTGTTGATAAACCAATTTGAATCAAGCTCCAATTGAATTTACGGCAACCATTCATATTTCCTAATGGCTGGGCCTCAAGGAGAGGATTTTTCCTGTGTTCCTTCCTTGATTCTTAACCTCGTAGTCTCTACTTCTAAGCAATTAGAAGTTTTCACAGTACTTGCCGTTGTTCTGCACAGCCCTCCAGTGTCCTGTGATCCTTCATCGTCCAGTATTCTTCCATCACCAGCAGTTCTCCTAGGAACCTTCTCTTGGTCACCAGTTAAGAAGTGATAGATTTGTGATGGATTCTAGTCAGTATAATCTGTTGTGCGACATCCATGGTTAGGACAAGACCAAGGAGAATGTATGCAATACGATGCACATTAATTGGGGCATAATCACAGAAAACATTCACTTAGGCTCCCTCTGTATCTCTGTGTGCTACAAAAACTTGAAAATACCTCTCTAGACTCCTTTGAAATATGGCAGGTTGGCCTCCATACAGGAATTACAAACCCATGTTTCCCCCCAAAACGTTAATGTTGCTTCACTTGTTATTTTTTTAAGAGGAGTCCAATCTTAGCTTGCTGTTTTTGCGAGACATAGTTTATCTGTAGATCCTTTTTGACCAGAGAGCTGCATTTGGCCTTTATACGTGAGCAGCAAATTGATCCCTGATTAACCAAAAGGGGGTAGCAAAAGCATTTAACTCCAGGCCTTTTATGTTCTGCAGAAATTTTGCATGGTTAAGGGCTAAATCTGTCAAATAGCTAGTCGGTAATTTACTTCTATTGATACGGTAGTCAGACAAGATAATTGGTAGTTAATTAATAGACCACTTAACTTAAAAGGTTTCACAGTTTTAAAATACTAATTACTGAATTAGGCATTTATCTATATCCAAATGTCTAAAGTCTATTTAGTTAAAATCCATCCAGGAAAAGTAAAAGCCCACCACCTAGATCTGAGTAATGTAGCACTTAAAGACATTAGTGCTATGGTAGTACCTAATATCTCATGAATGGTCCCTAATCATTAGTGTTTAAGTTCCTATGTGATTTACTGGTTTTTAATCTCAAATACTGTATTGTTCTCTGGTTAGAGAAACCTAGTTTTGTTCAAGTCCTCTTAGGTTTAGAATTAAAAAATCGTTTCTAAAGTGTTCATATAAAACTGCTAGGCCAGTACTTCCTCCTTCAAACCATAATATTAAGAATTGTTATACCAAATGTTTTATAAAATATTATTTTCCTATCTTACAATAGCTACTAAAAGGTTAGAATTCATGGCCAATTTTTAAGTCTCTGATAGAACGGGTCTGTTAAATAAATAACATGCATAAGTATCATGTTTGAGCTTTAGAAATAAAGATTTTTTAGGTCTTGAACTGAACTGCAAATTGACCTGGGGTGTGAATACTCTATCTTATTAATTCTTGTGAGCCCACTTCAGAATATCTCTTAGGTAGCAACCACTCAGGTACTTGGGACTGTGTCCCTAAGAGGGTCATTTCATAGCCTTGTTTCTAACATAGAATAAGATCACATGCCCATCGAACATCGAGTTTCTGTGTTCGGTATGTTACGTGCTAGGCCCAAATCTATTGCTACTAGAAATCAGTATCTATGACCTGATAAAACATCACTTTACATAAGTGGTATGAGCAGAGAACCATCCTCTAAAAATCTTTCCAACATTTTAGATACATGTTTTAATCTGTGTCTGGTTACCTCAGTTGTTCAGAAAAATATTGCTGAGTAACCAATGTCATATGAAGAAGTAATAGTGCTCCCGTAATTGCCAAATCCAGTGTGCAGCTTGATCATTCTACAGAATGTGATCCTGTTAACCATCTCTGAAACTCATCTTTAGTTTCCACAAAAAGCCCACTTTTTCCTGCTTCTCTTGTCTTCCCAGTCCTCCTGGCCTCCCTGCTTCTGAGATGTAATGATTAGGATTGCATACTCAGACCTCTTCTCACTGTGTACCTCTAGCTGGGTAATCTGTTTATTTCAATGGCTTCATCTGATTTCTGACACAGTTCCCAAGTTCACACACCTGTCTTGGCTGTTCCACTCATTCCCTAAAATCAACAAATCTCAAAACTGAACTCACTTCTTTTTGCCCCTTCTTGAATTCCCTGGTGTGGCCAGTGCCAAACTTGGGAACATCAGCAGTATCTTTAATTCTCCATCCTGCCCGCATTCATGAGTCCTGACTGTTCTGTTGCTACCATGTACTTTGATCCTCTCCTTCCCAGTCCTGCCTTATCCCATGTGCTTCCATCACCTCTTGCCTGGACTTTGGGAGGAGTCTCTGAACTTCTTGCCCTGTTCCCAGCCTTTGCTCTTCAACGTAGGGTTATCTTAGCAGACTCGAATTTGTTATGTGCCTGCTTAAAGATTATGCTACCCCAAACCCTTGGGTGACCATATTGTTCACAGCATGAAGTCCAGGCTTATTAGCATGGCAGCTTAGATCTTCTAAAGCTGATTTCCACCTGCCTTCCAAACTCATCATCTATCATATCTCCTGGTCAACCCAAAACTCCCACAGGGCTGGATGCCTCACTGTGCCTTGATGGAGCCCTGAGCACTCCACTGTCTGCCATTTGAGTCCTGGGAGACAAAAGAAGTTGAATAGTTTAGACAAAATGTATCACTACTCCTGAGAGAGGAAAAAAATATTCATAATATTTTCGTGTTAACTTAATAGTCTCTTTGTATATTAGGGTGTAGTCCTTGTAGAATAGTTTAAAGTTCCATCCAGGGAATGGCCCACTCTTGTTTGATTATGTCCTGTTATCTCGATTCCTGGAAGCGGAGTTGATGTTTGTTCTTTTCTCCCTCATTATTTCTTCATCTAGGGCTTTATCCATTATCTGCCCAAGTAGAAATTAATCTACAGGACATGTCAAAGTGAAAGCATTCTGTAACCTGTGCTAATGTTAACACTGATTGAATAGCTTGTTCAAAAAGCTTGAATGGAGTGTGCCTGGGTGGTGTCCTTTGCTGTTCATTGCAGGATTGGGTCACTGGGGCCTAGGGAAGAGCTACAAACCCTGTGGCCAAATACTTAACTGCTCGTATTCTCCTCATTTATTCTCTCCCTTTAAATTTGTTTTTACCCTAACCATTTTTCAGACTTTTAAGATCTTTGGCAAATTCTAGTGAATTGACTTTAGTTAACTTGAATACAATTCCTTTCAAGAAGTTTAATAACCTCACTTGGGACTTAGAATAATTTTTTAAAGTAGGGAACCCCTTTTTATTTGTTTTTTCCTTGAATTAAAGAATATTAACAGACTCATCTAAAATTTCTGCTCTGTTTCTTTCAGAAACCAAAATTAAGCTTTGTTCAATTATAAGTAGCCAGTATGCCTCTGTTTAATTCAGATACCTGTCTACGTGGATAGATGTATAGATGACATGTTTGTTTTCTTGATTTGGAATGCTTGATGAATAATAAGGCTCATGACTATGGTGTATTTATAGCCAGCAGACTGGAAAAAGTTCATTTGAGCCACTGTGTTAAGTCCTAAATACCCAGGATGTTTTTGGAACCCCAAATTGTATGTACTATGCTGAATTTCCACTAGGGGGTGTCCTGGCAGGGTGGATTTGTATCTTCTTTCCTTGTGCACATACAAGCGGTAATTTTCCCAAGATAAAGGGCCTTTTGTAGCTAATCTTTGTAGTATGACAAACTTTGATAGTCCTTAAGAAATCGGGAACTACTCCCTGTATCAACTGAATGAGTTAAATCCAATGTTTTGAGCCTGGAACTCTAGGGATCAGATTAAAATGTGTTAATCTCTCTTGGTTTAATTACTGATTTTTTTTTTTTTTTTTTAAATCTCAGAAGTTACTATAGGAGTTAGCTATTCAAAGAACTAACCCTTTATAGTTTCTATTATCATCTGACCTAAAGATTCCTTTTAGGCTGAGACTTCTTGTAAGCATAATGGGAAAATAACTCAGAGGGTGGTATCTTGTAATTCTTTATTGAAAATCTGTAGTGGACAGGTAGAGTGTACAGGCAGTCTTTGGAGTGGGCCAGCCTTAGAGAACTTCGCTATATTGTGGCCTCACACTTAAGATACCACTGTTTGGAGTACAGGTTGTCAGATCAGGGCTGTAGGATTTAATCCCAGTCACCTTGACACATTTGGCCAGCCATTGGGGTCCCGGTCGGCCTGGGTTTGCAGGCTTATGCCATCCCAGCCCTGGAGGGTGTGCCTTTCAACACAGGGAACACTTATATCTTTCACTTGATCTTACCCAGCATGGCCCATTCTTAGATTCCTTTTTCATTTTACTTTATTTGTCAATTCTCTTAGAAATCAAGTTCACACCTGTCAGGGACCATTTTCCTAAACGCTCTGAGACTAAAATTAAGTGAACCACAGGGAAAAAACTGAATATCCTCTCCTAATGATCATAAAACTTTCAACACTGCAGCAAATGCTGCTAGAATATTTAACAAGTCAGGGCAATTACTGCCGCAGCCTTGAGTGCTGTCAAATTAGCCCAACTGACAAGCCACTTACGATGAATTCACATTTGGAAACAAAACATTACTTGGTCTGTGAAACTTTCAAAGATCACACAAAGTGATGCATGAAAGATGGCCATGGTGTTAATATTGTGAAGGTTGTTTTTTGTGGGGGTTTTGTTGTTGTCTTGCTTTTTTTGTTTTGCTTGGTTTGGTTTGGGGAAACCGTGCTGTTTCTCTCTCATTTGCTGCTTGCATAAAAACGTGAATTTTTCTTGCCTTTCTTTCAAATAGCTTAGTACTGGAATTTTTAAATATTAACAAGGTTCAGCTTCTTAGTGTTATTCTAAACAATGGGGCTCAAAAGAACACTTCCCAAATCAGTGTAACTGGGAAAATATTTGTGGTATAACTTATGTAAGCACATGGGTATTTTGAGGACAACTGAAACTTAAAATTCAAAGCCTGAATTTTCCCACCTGCAAATTGCACTTAACATACTGCCCCCTACTGATTTCTCAAGGGTTTTTAAAGACGAGATAGTTCTATTATCTCTTGGGAAAAAGACACATCAGGTATAATAAGTTATCTTAAAATAGTTCTGTACTAACTTTTAATATTTTTATGTTTGCTAGACTCTTCTCTGTCAGGTGTCGTAATTTATATTTTCAGCGGTTGTTTCTGCTCCTAGTAAAAGAGGACTGGAGGAGAGAGGGTTAGAGGAGAGGTGTTACTGGAAAGCGTTGTTGTTTCCCAGCAGCATCTAGGGTTCTGAACGGAAGGAGGTGGGCAACTGAAACAGCTCCTTAGCAATATGGTTTTGAGGCTGCTTCTGGTGGTCAGCTACTGGCATTTTGCTGGAAGCGTGGTCTGGTGCTGTGTGGAGGGCAGGGAGGCCTGGGAGCCATACATAGTAAGAACCAGGAACTGCAGGAACTTGAAGAAACAACATCACCAAAAATAGATGGCACTTGTAACCAAAATAGCCTGTAAATATATGCTTAATGAGTCTTGAGTGCATTTACTATACTTTTATATAGCACTTAAATTTTACAGACCCTTTCATAAACACTCTCCTCTCATTTGAGCCTCAAAGCAACCCTGAATTAAAGAGAGCCATTATCCCCATTTTTATGGATGAGGAAACAAACTGAGAGAGATTATAGGACTAGCCTAAGGTCACCCCTGGGGAAAGAAGAACCTAGGACCCAGACCCTCATCCCAAGACTTTAGTTTAGAACTTCTACAAATACTTAGCTGGGCCACCGGTTCAAAGCTCCTTGTCAATTTTCTTCTGTGAGTCACTTATGAAAGAATCCCCCTTCAAATGCTGATTGTTTTTTTTTTTTTTTACTAGCTTAGTTCGTTTAGCAATGACTAATGAACCCTAGCTTAATATCTCCAGAAAGTTTGCTCCATAAATTAGACAAGAATGTAAAATTCTAGACTAAAGAACCAGCACCTCATCAGAATTTTATTACTAAAGCCCAGTTCATGTGTTTTTTCCCTGCCTTTTCTGTAATTTTCCATGGTTTGCATCTGAGATGGTTACCTCATTGAGAAGACTGTAGGATATTCTCAGTCACTTGGCTTCCTTGCTTTTTCTGGTTCACATGTCGACATTGACAAGCTGGACACAAAAGGTAGCAAATAAACAGGGCACTTCTATGAGGACTGGCTACACAAAGTTCTAGAAATACTTGGTACCATAAAGTGTCAGTAACAGGATGATTTGAGTTTTGTTTTTTGTTGGTGTTGTTTTAAAGCTTATCTCCTGGAAAATGTAAAACTTTTATTCTGTTACATAATAATCTTACGGGATTAGAATTCCAGATAACTCTATAAGCTTTGCCTTTGGAAATGCTAATCATGGATTTTCAAAATTATGCAGTTTTGCCCAGCTGCTGTTGTCCAAACTTCTGGCCCAAGCATCTGATTTGTAAAGGGCTGTTTTCCTAGGTGGGGTTTTTTCATAGGCTTACCAAAGCATGAAAGCTTCAGAAAGGTAAATGTGAAAAATGGAAAAGGTAAAAGCTGAGGTGGAATGGCCCTAAATTCCTGGTCTTGAAAGCTGAGCCTTCAAAGCCTCTGTGGATGCAGGGAGAGGACTTTGAAGCCTCCTAGGTCTCTGTTTGTGAGCCTGTTCTAATGGCTAAGGGGTTGTCCTAGTCCATTTGCACTGCTGTAACAATGCCATACACTGCATGGGCTATAGACAACAGAAATTTCTGTCTCACAATTCTGGAAGCTACAAGTCTAAGAAGATCAGGGTGCCAACAGATTTGGCATCTGGTGAGGGCCCACTTCTTAGTTCATAGACAGCTGTCTGCTGAAACCTCACATGGCGGAAGGGGTGAGGGGTTTCTCTGGGGTCTTCATTAGAAGGGCACTGATCCCATTCCTGAGGGCTCCCTAAGGCCCCACCTTCTCACTCCATCACTTTGAGTATCAGATTTTAACATGCATTAACATTCAAAACGACAACAGAGGGGCTTGCCACTGCTAAAAATGGATCCAAGGCAAATATACAGAGAATCAGTCCAGAAACTCTCATAGTTGTCTGTAGAAGGCACTGGGAGCCCTTGACATTGGTTTGAACCAGGCTTTATCTTATAAACATAAGAATGGAATGGTATGGAGAGTGGGGCTTCCCAACCCCTAATATCCCGGTTCAGAGAGTGAGGGTTGGATAGAGGGCAGCAAACTTAATCTTCCAATTCTGCTGAGTTTGTAGGAGAAATTGATCTGAAGCCCCTTGAGGTTTAGAGTAGACAGATTCCCTAGCTCTCGCTAGAACCCTGTGCTCAGCCTGTGTTCCAGAGCAGTGGCAGTAATGGCATCATCTGGCAGATTGTATGTTAGAAAAGCGGACTCTCAGACCCCCTCCCAGACCTCCTGGGCCAGAATCTGTATTGGACTCGGATACTGGGTGATTCTTTGGCACATCAAAGTTTGAGGAGGAACCGGTCTTGAATACGCATTTTCCTTCTCACTTTCTCAATATTCTCCTTACCCTGCCTTTTTGTTTTTCTTTCCTGAGCTAATCAGCCCTTTAGAAATCTCCCAGACAAGAAAAATGCCAGACCACACACTCTGTGTTCCAATCTTACTCTAGGTTTATTATTATTATTATTTTTTTTTTTTTTTTTAATTCCGGTCCAGTATCTAAAAGGAAGAGTGCAGGTGCACTTTTGCTCCCTATTCCCCTTGGTCACCGTGCCCAGGATGGAGTTTCCAAAGCCCTAAGAGTCACGAAACAAAATGAAGACCATGCATTAAAGAGCTACATTCTTCCTGCCCAGGATAAGTTACAACCTTGCCTATTATGCATGCCCCTTTCCTCTGCTCCTGGCCCCTGGCGTATCACTGGCATCCAGTATCAGATAATGGAGGGTATGATTTCTCAGACACCTGCTGTACCTAAGAGGAGGTCTTCTTTTTTAGTTTTCACAATTTAGGAACAGTTTAGGTGGTTTTGCCAGAGTTGTGATTGATAAGTGATTAGTGCCGTCTTCTGTGATGAAGCTGGAATATACCAGACCAGTTACTGGATTAGCAATCATTGTCCTTGAAGATATCTCTTAATTTAGTAGTGGAGTGGTAGTTTGAAGGTACTGACATATAAGCTACAACTGATGGGCTTTTGAGCCCAAATTTAAGTTGTGATTTTTTAAGTCCAAAATGCCTTCTGAATCCAGAAAAATGTCATATACTACAAGAACTAAAGCTTAGAAACAGTTATCAGCATGGAACCTGATTTGCTAACGTGCATGTTCCCTCAGATGTTGACGAAAGTTTTCTCTTTAACTGTGCCTCACACAGCATAGAGACCTCATAGACCCTCATCTGTAATGAGTAAATTCTATGTTGTTACAGTGCACACTTCAGAATAAGTTTTCAGGAGTAACTTCTTGATTATATTTTTTACTTACGTAACGATTTTATTATTTTTGAAGATTCCACCGTAAGCAAACTAGGAAGCAAGGGAGGATGTAAACTGTTTACACATACGAAATACAGAGGATGATGAAAGGTGATCACGGGGACGTTGCTGGGCCATGCTGTTGGAATGGGGGCAGAGGGACAAAGGAGTCCGGCCCCTACAGAGGGCCTGAGCAGTGGCTGAGCTTGTGTGTGCAGTGTTTATGCCTCCTGGAAGTGGTTAGTAGTCACTAGAGCAGAAGCGGGGCCTCTGCCCTTTGGAAGATCTGTCGTTATTACAAGTTCTGAGATGCGATCTGAGTTTGGGGCAAAGCAAAGGGATTAATGACAACATGTTGTTTAGCAGACTATTTGGCTGCAATTTTGTGGGTTATTTTCATCATTCTGTAAAGCGTTATTAAATAGGGAAAGGGGCCTGAGCTTGAAGGAGATCATGGAACACTCCTTTGATCATCTGGGACTCGGCCAGGGGGAGGGTCAGGGAAGACAGCGCTTCAGGAACAGTGTTCAGCGTTCAGTTTCTTTTAACATACCGAGCTTCGCTGAGTTTAACCGAGACACAGAAAAACAATGTTTTGCAGATAATGTGTTATTTTGTTAATATGTAAGAGGTTTGAACTCAAGTTCCATTATTTTAAAAGGCACAGTCATGACATCATATAAATGTTTAATGAATAGATTTTTACTGCTTACCAGATGCTGGCATCTACACTAATGGAACTGATACCGTATTGAGTCATTTACGAGAGTCTTATGCAAGTTATACCTCAGTGTTACAACTTGTATTTCGAATGTGTGCTAGGAATCGAAGAAAGCATTATTGGATATAAGTCGCTGTAACATTTTTGAACAAAGAAACCTTGGAGAACCTTCTCTTTTTGTCTCACAAATGAGTTAAAATCAAGATTCAAAGAGGTCAAGTAATAAGGATGGTTAGCTGATTGGCAGTTGGGACCATGTGGACTCCAAAGACCAGTGTACTTTACAGACAGATTGAGTTTTAAGTTACCTCCTTTCCAGCATTTCTGCATAGCAAACCCTAAAATGCAAGGGAATGTTGATGTGTGAGTTGCTGCCTTGGGGTAGATTCATCCCATGCTTTAACAGTGGGAAGGCAAGTTAATGAAGCATTTATTTTTGCTGAATAACTCATGGTGTCATCATCTAGGTGTTCATTTGAAAAGCCCAGCTCTTTTATTAGCTTCTTGGTTGCAGGGCAACTGTAGGAATGTACTAGTGCATGTGTGTTAAGCATTAACTGCTGATGCCTTCAAACGTTAAACTAATCCCCATAGCCTCAAAATAATAACAAAAAGGACAGTAGATGTAACACTGGTATGCATTCAACAGTTATGACATATTCTTTAGCCTCTCTTCTATAGCTAAAGACGGAATGTTTTGTGTCAATCTGATAAGAGATTTTGATGAACGTTTTGTTAAGTCCGAGATTAGTTCCAGGCTTCAGTATCGTGGGGCTCTGTTGCACAATTTGTCTGGAGACTTTCCTGTCTCTACAAACACACCAAATAAGAACAACAAAAAAAAAGCTGTCATTCAATTATAATGGTTTCAGAATTTGTGCTGTTAAGTGAAACTAAAAGATTTAGAGTCAATCAATATATTGCTAGCAAGTACAGATTTAGTTTTTACTTCCTAGTTAAAGATGATTTTGTGGGGCCCCCTGGCTGGCTCAGTCAGAAGAGCATGCAACTCTTGATCTCAGGGTCGTGAGTTCGAGCCCTCATGTTGGATGTAGAGATTACATAAATAAATAAAATTTTTTAAAAGATAATTTTGTAATGAAAACTTTCAACTATCACATTCTGTGGTCAAAGTGAAATTTCTTAAGTTTGGTGGTCAGTATATTTACCAAGCAGATACCTGTAAATCTACAGAATTAAGAGTATTTAGCCATATGTTCCTTTCCCAGGTTAGCTTGGGGGTATGTCACCGTTTTTCAATCTTTAAACACGCTGATGATTTATCCTATTAGCCTTTTTAACTGCGCTCACTATATTTTCACAGCGCCTTCAGTAGTTTGTATGTACTACTGAATCATAGTTTTCCAGGAGCAGTGACTGAGTTTTCAGAGAAGAGTGCCACCAGATGTCATTTTAGCCTTGTAAATAAGCAGTATGTTCCTTTGTGATTCTGATAAAGATAAGTTACTCCAGGAGGCGACAAAGGCAGAAGGAGCAGAACAGCAAGTAGAGTTCTTGCACCAGGTGGAGGGGCCGTGAGGGTGTCCAGTCAGGTGTTCTTTGTGCAGTGGAGTCTTAACTGTACTTTTTTTTTTTTTTTCAAGTTGTGTATATACTGCTGTTAATTTGGGGATTCTGAAAAGCCTTACTATTTTATATGTGCTGATGATGTTAATCCTTTTCCCATCAAAATATGATTCATGACCTTCTTTACAAATGAAAGTCTTCTGTTTTTTGGTGTTCACATGAGAGATACACACTTTAAAATGATTATTTTTCAAAGATGCTTTTTCTGGACTTGACCGTAAGACAGTTATACAAACACACAAAAATATGGCATGAGGCCTTTTTCCTACTGTGAGAAATTAACTTTGCTTTTCCCTTAGTGTCCATTAACCTGGCATGGCTTGCAAATATGGAAAACACATTCTAGGTGTTTTACCTACACCTTTAAAATGTCATCAGTCTCGAAATTTCAAAAGCTAGGCTTTGCCAGACACCACATTTCTTCACATTCCCTTTTGTCGAACTTTAGGCTAATTTGTCCTGACAGTGCAGCCACAGGCTGTGTGTTGCTGTGTGTCATTAAGAGCACCAGGAATGATCTGGAGGGTTACAACTGTTGGAAGTTAATTTGGCGTAAATCTAACTTTCAAAGATTTCTCGAGATATGACATGTCATGTCTGTGTCCAGTCACACTTCTGTTTAAGGAATTCTTGTTTATATTATAAATATGACCTTTACAGTTATCTTTCAAAGTGCCCAGTGCTCTGAAGAACCCCGAGGAGCTGTAGCAATATTAGATTTAAGTATGTTTCATAAGAATGTCAGTGTCCATTTGAATGTCCCCCTCCCTCCTTTGTTTTTTCTTTTTAGTCAGCAGTAACAACCCCATCAGCTCGTGGCCAATTATGGTATTGGAGTCATGTGATAAAATTACTCATGAGTATTCAAAGGTCTGTCTCCACACTTTTTAGACAGACGCAGAAGGAGACAGAGATAAGAGTTATCTCTTGCTGCAGATAAAATACTCCCTAGATCTGTTCCAACTTTAAATTCTCCCACCGACAATGCCAATGAATGTATATTGGTTACTGACTCTGAGACCCCCTAGATCGAGAGTCAGCCATTTTTCCTGATGGAGAACTACATGTCCTCTGTTTCGCAGACATTTGAACAGAAGGACGTAGCGACGGAGCGCAGTTCTCCGACTCGGGTTAAGCGTCTAGCTAACTTTGCCAGCCACCACTGACACCAGCTAATAACTCTGCACTTTCTTTAGAGCCCCCTGTATTGGGTGGTAACTTCTGATCTAGGTAATCCGTCCTGAGAGTGGAGATCACACAGCAGTCCAGGTGTTCAGTGAGTTATCTGAGTTGCCCCTCTCAGATCCACCGATGGTGGCAGACGCATGAATTTATACTTAAGCCGTTTGGATGTGCTTTTAGATTTGCCCTTTATGTTCTTTTAATGACTCTTTGAGACAAAGTTAAAGATCACGAACCTTAGCTTGAACTGACTGGTGTCATGGCAACTAGCACTTCACCTTTTGCTGGTCCCCATCTCATACATGCTACAATATTTGTGCACATTAATAATTCATTGCCAAGTGCCAGATTTCTTTGTGCTGTCAGACTGTGTCAAGGACGGAATATGCTGTGCTATCTCAGATGTCATCTACCAGACTGTTGAGGGCAAGAGTAATTAGAAAAGAAAACTAGTCAGGTTACTTGGGAAAATTCCTGAAAATATGATGCTTTCTAGCCACCCATTTATAGCATTTTTCTTGTAAAGTAAGGGATAGAATTAGTGTTGATCAAAGTTTATTTGGTAATGTGCCCCAGACACAAGGCAGGACTTGGGTTGTGGAAATAAGGCACAAGCAGTAATTGCTTGCCTCCATTCAGGCAGCAAAGGAAATGATTAACAGCCTGAGTGCTCAGTCACGTGGATCAGGCTCCAGTGCGAACCCTGAAAACTCAGGTTTAAAAAGAAACCTCAGTGGTCCTGATGTGAACGCTCTTACCTCAGGCTTGCCTTTGCCTGGCACACACTAGGAGCTGAGTGTTTGACCCCAGTTTTGGGAAACCGTGAGTTTGGGTTTTGAGGCTGACCCCGGCCTTGGATGCCTTTTCTCACCTCCCAGTTTCCTCAACCTTGTTTGTTCTCAGCCTTGATAGCAGTGTCATTGTATTAGGCCTATAATTGGTGAGCTTCCTAAAGAATATAGGCCTTTGTCTGAGGATGTAGAAAATGCAATGAAACGACACATTGGATTTCACTTATACAGAAGGTCGTGTTTGTCCCTGATTGAGCAAAGAAATCACATATTTTAAACCAGACATTGACCTGCCACTACGTTTTTTTTTTTTTTCTTTTTTGACTCTCCCTCCCTAAAGGAAGCTTTAAAACAAACCTGTGTCACACTTTACTAGCTACTCAAAGTGAAGCATATTTCTCTGAAAAATGTTTACAACCCACAATTGGAAAAGATTTTAGTCAGCCGTATTTGGATTCTTTTCTTCCTCTTTCTCTTTTTTTCCTCCTTCCTTTAAATACAAAACGAGTAGCTTAAATGTCCCTGCAGACTACTTGGTGGGAGGGTGGGTGGGGAAAGCAGGCCCAAGTCACAGTTTTTAGAATACACAGGCATAATACCCTGTGGATACACTAGAACTGTTCTAGTGCTTTAACAATTAAGTGCCGGTAAGTGTAAATTCTGCTTAGAGACAGGCACAGAACCAGCTCCCGTTTTAGCCATCATCATTTGGCCAGATCATAAAACAGTACCTGCCTGTGATAGATAGATGTTCAAGAAACACTTGTTGAATAAGTTAATACCACCAGACTAATTTCAGGAAAAGGGGAAGGGGTCATTAATCAGTTTTAGAACATGCAACAAATTAAACTTAAAAAAAAAAGTTAGGAACTTGTTAATCTGGTATCACCTACATTTATATGGTGCAGGGGATCTGGATTGGTCATTTAACACCTGCAGGCAACAACGAACGTCGCACACGAGCACAGGGAGGTCATTAGAGCCAAACTGCTCTGTGTCCATGTGTTTCTAGTCAGGGCCAGCTGCCAGCTGGAGTGAGTGGTCACTGGTGATGTGAACAAGCAGGGTCAGCAATTCAGATTCATCAGGTGATTAAGCAGCAAGTTCTTGCCAGTATTCTATGCTGTGTGTCGTTTCTTGGGATTTAATATTGAGACTTTCTATGTACTTAAGAACTTAAAAGTAAGATCCTCTGAACTAAACCTATCCCTGTCTTCTAAGACTAGGCAAACTTTTAATACTTAAAACTGGTCTCCGAATAACGTCAAGAATAAATTTTATACTTTTTAGTTAATCTGGGAACAGTTCATCATAACCAGATACTTAAAAGAAGGCTTACAGACTTGCTTACTTAAGGATACATTTTCTTATTTAGATTTAATGATGTTACTTTATTGTAATTCTTAATATAATGGCCATATATAAGCTGTTGAGTCTAAAATTGAACCTATAATGACCTGAAGTACCAGGTCTTGCCTTTTTTGCTATCAAGCAGACCAAAATAATAATTATCGTAATTGCCCTAGCCATTCCCACTAACTACTGCAAAGAAGTAAAAATCCAGCTGAAATGTGTCTCTCTTCCATCCAGTAGTATGCCAGGTCTCTGAAGTACGTAAGGCACATGGTTCACATTCTCTCCTCCACAGGGTATCACAGGGGAGTAATTCTCCCATAATCTTTGAATCTTCATCTCCCAGCTTCATCTGAGGCAGCCAGACAAATAAATACAAAACAATCAAAATCAAAATCCCATAGAACATGTAATTATATGTTACGGTGAATGGTACTGACCATATGTCTTAAAGAAATATGAACAAAATTAAGGTGGTATAGAATTATATAAAGGCTCAACACCTCCAGTAGAGAATTATTTGGAAACTCCTGTGACATAAGCATGTTGAAAAGCATAAGAGGTTTTGTAAACACGTGACTAATATTATACTTTGAATGATGTAGGAGGGCATTGGCAGTAGATTGTCAGATTAGAGAAGAATTCATGGGTAAAACCTCACAGGTGAGAAGGGTGCCCTGGGCAGCAGCAGTGAGGTGGCTCAGAAAAATGGGGTAGGAGTTGGGGCGGGGGAGTTGCCTGCTAATCAGGAGGCAGACTGGGGACCACCTTGGGACACTTGACAGACATTCGTCTGGCAACTGTGTGCACCATGGATTGGAACACAGAAAAGCTTCAAAATAAATGGAATGACCGTTTTTGATCTTGTACATGCAAAAATTATTGTAACAAATTAGATATTTATGCAAAAATTCAGTGATCCCTTAGCCAGGAAATCCTCAGAGAGGGGCATGCAACTCTTCTTTAAGTCCAGTGTGTATTGTTTGGGTTTTTTTAACTTCATAAATCATGGGGAGGCTGTGTTGGCAATGGGATATAACTCAACAGTAGACAGATTGCTCTTTGCTGCTTTCTTTTAAGAAGCAGGTTATAAAACTGTTGGGAGCCTGGTGAAGTAGTTAATAGATCATCTTAAGCAATTTGAAGTAATTTTTTTTTTTTTTTTTTTTTAAATACAGCCTTGTTGTGTCTTGAAGGCAAAAGATCCAGAGGGAAAAAGAGTTTAGCGAATAAGAAATCAATGCCGTCCCTGGGTCTGTTGCCCTGGAACTTCTGCTACTTGCTTGGCTACACTGGCCAGTCACCTGCTTCTGTGGGAAAGTCACTGCCCTGTAAACCTCCACAGAGGGGTGTGTTCATTCAGAATGCTGTAAGCTCTTGGCAGTGCAGTCAGCATAGGACACAGTTTTCATTAAAATGATCCTGTACTTTCATCCCGCGTTTTTACATCCTGAAGTACTTTACCTCCTGTAGATACAGGGTAAGCTGGAGGTCCTCTCACAGACCAGGAGATAGCTGTGTTAAAGTGTCATGAGCATAAAAAGATCTCTGACCTGGGAGTAGTTTAGATTAGCAGATAACTATCACTTGAAAGGTGATAAAGAGTCTTCGACTAACGGCTTTCTTTTCATCTCTGGAGATTGTCCCCAAAAGCTCTTGTGTTACAGTCCTTTTGGTCACGGCTTTATAATAGGCCTGCCATACCAATGATATGGTGTTATGTTAACCAGACACTTCAAGGATCTTCTCTTTTCATGAATGTGTAAGATTTTTAAATGAATTGGGAGACGTTTATTATGTGGGTAAAACATTAGGTAGGATTGGCTTTTAGATGAAACTCACAATGTCAGTTCTAAAGCTTCAATCTTCCTTCTCTTTCAGACCACTAAGGCTTTTCTTCCTACAATGCTGGAGATTAATCATGGTCATATTGTGACAGTTGCAAGTTCCCTGGGATTGTTCAGTACTGCTGGAGTTGAGGTTTGTCTGTCTAATATAAAGCATTTCCTTCCTTCAGTCGCTTTATCCCGAATATCCCCAAATCCTGTAAAGAGTACCTGTTGCCCATACATTTATGAAAGCACTCTACCTGTGTGCTATTTGTGGAATGTTCTGCGATACCCCAGGGCCAGCTGGTGAGGTGCAACTCTAGTATCTTGTGCCATAAAATCACTTCTGCTAGTTTGACAAAGCAGCAGCAGCAGCAGCACTGGGTGGACCAGTCCTCAGTGTGCCCCATTTTCATTAGCAGTTCTGCATGATGGTGGTGGGGAGGTGCAGGGTCAAGAACGAAACCATGGAGGGCAGTGGCAGTGCCACGGGAAACAGATGAATGAGGCCAAAGGTTGACGTTCTGTTTTGGTCAACTTGCCAGAAGTGAGCCATCCTGTATCAGGTCATCAGAGAAGATGGCTACGGCAGATGTGAGGTGTCTCGCAATGTTAGATCTGTAGAACTGGGCTTAATCAAGCCCTGTTCTTCACCACAAATTGTAAAGTGCATGTGTGTGTATCAGGCTGTGCTGTCTGTCCTGTGGGAGCCTATAGCATAGAGTTAAAAACTGCATGCAAATATGCAAAAGAACACCAAATAACAGATGGCTTCCATGTTCTACATTTCCACTCCTACATTGCAAATGGGACAAAGGAGAACTTTCTATACCGTGTGTTCTTAGGTAAAGGTCTGGCTTAAGTTTGCAAGGTGTAGTTATCATTTTCTTCACTTTACACTAAAAAGACAAGTGGATCATAACAACTTATAACCTAAGCTAGACTCACCTTTGCTCTCGTAGAATTAAACAAACTGGATTTTTATTCTCCTTTACTGAACAAGAGGCCATTTGTAAATTTCCAGAAACTTCAAAGTGAACCTTTCTCCATTTTTAGCTTCAGTGTGTTAGCCTTTATAGAATCCTTTGTGGTAACTTCCCCAAAGTAATATGATACTTGGTCGATGTGGCAAAAAGTGTTCGTCTGCTGTTGCTTTGAAAATATTATTTCTGCACCAAACCACATCAGATAGCTGTCTTTTAAAATGCTTTCCTTTTCTTTGCTTAGTCACCTGTAACCTTCTGTTTCAAACACATAACCAAAGTAATAGGATCACGGAAGCTTGAGTTCGGTGGGTTTGGTGGGGGATCTGTGCACATACTTAGTGTTTCTGTTCTCTCCCCCTCTAACTCAGGATTATTGTGCCAGTAAATTTGGAGTGGTGGGTTTTCATGAATCCCTGAGCCATGAGTTAAAGGCTGCTGAAAAGGATGGAATTAAAACAACGTTGGTTTGCCCTTACCTTGTAGACACGGGCATGTTCAGAGGCTGCCGAATCAGGTCAGTGAGAACCTATCTTATTGATAAAAAAGCTGGTTTAGAAATCATCTTTCCATATTGGGAGAATATGTAGAATCAGATCTTACCCTATAACTATCATTTCACAGTTCAACCTGTCACTTCATTGGTCAAGGTTTGTAAAGTTCCAATGAAAAAGCTTAACAGGTAAGGGTCGGGTACCACACAGATACTAACATGAGGAAGTCAGTCTAGAAGCATCAGAAAGGAATTGGCCTCTCTGCACCTTCAAGAAGAAAACATAAATATCCAGGATTTTCCTTAGAAGGCTACTTCCTTAGGAGTTTTGTTTTTTTTTTTTCTTTAGTATTGGTAAATGAATGTGACTTTGATTTGGATCTGAAACAATGTCACTGCCACAAAAGAGTAAGCTTTTCTTTTAAAAAGACCTTTGAATATTGCTCTCCAGATTTGGGAGCTTCCTTTTTGTGGAGAGTATATATAGGTAGATTCATTGTGACAGAATGAGAAGAACTATTTAGATTTACTAAAGACAAAGTAAAATTCCCACCCACTTTGAAAGGAGGCATATGGGAATATAAATGCCAGGTCACGTCGGACTTGAACTAAGCCGGTAAACAAGCTCACAAATCTTAATAGGATACCTGTGAAGACATGCTTACTTTGAGATCTTTCTGGGAAGAATTTGAAAGGCAAAGGAAGATAACTGAACCAGTTCCCTGTTGGTGAGGGCCATTCTTAACACATCCTGAGCCTGGCCAAGCTGGGAAGCAGGTGGAGCTTGATTTGAGTCATTCCAGTCTCAGGCTGACTCCCAGTCTGGACAGGGACCAGACTCAAGCTCTGCCTCTTTTCCCGTGTGTGTGTGTGTGTGTGTGTGTGTGTGTGTGTGTGTGTTTCTTCGTCTTATATACTTAGAAGCCAATTGCTGAGAGTGTAAGGAGTCCTGTTTCCTATTTAGCATCATGGCAGGTGTCCAAAACTGTGGTGAGACAATGAAAAGTGAAAGGAGTACGTTATACTATTAGGTTATTTTAATGTGTAATGTAATGGATTCAGCTGAAGGTAGGATGTCTATATGTACTTTGTTTCAGAGACCCCCGAGAAAAAATAACCTTGGAATGTGTGTAACTGACTTCCTTCACTCAGGAAGGTTATGCCAGTATACACGCCATCATTTCAACAACACTTCGCACTGAAAGTTTGGCGTTGGGGTGCCTGGGTGGCTCAGTCAGTTAAGTGTCCAGTGTTGGCTCAAGCTCAGGTCATGACCTCACGGTTCATGAGTTCTAGCCCCACGCTGGGCTCTGTGCTGACAGCTCAGAGCTGGAGCCTGTTTTGGATTCTGTGTCTCCCTCTCTCTTTGCCCCTCCCCCACTTGTGCTCGGTCTCTGTCAAAAATGTTAAAAAATATATATATTAGAAATAAATAAAAAGTATGGCATAATGTTTGGTTGAGTGTTATGCCAAACACTGTCTCCTTTTTCTATTGAAAAAAAAATAGAAAAATAATATGAAATACATTTTAAGGCATTTTAAAAACATGATTTTCTCATTTTATAGAAAAGCAGACTGATTTTGCTTTTTTTTTTTTAGCTCGTTTTCCAGACTATGCAAATAAAATGTATTCATAGTAAGAAATTGTGGAAAATACAGAAAAGCACAATGAAGGAAACAAAATGAACCTACGTTAGATAACACCGTTATTAATGTTTGGATGTGTATTTCCAATCTTCCCTAGTTTGCGTTAATTAATTTCATTTTTCTAATGTATAACTTCCAGGAAAGAAATTGAGCCTTTTCTGCCCCCTCTGAAGCCGGATTACTGTGTGAAGCAGGCCATGAAGGCCATCCTCACCGACCAGCCCATGATCTGCACCCCCCGCCTCATGTACATCGTGACGTTCATGAAGAGGTAACTCGGGTGGGGTTCCCTGGTGCACTGCGTCTGTCTCATGCCCGCCCCACCCCTATAACTTCACATGAGACATCACACGTTTGCTAATAGCCCCCTTTCCCTTTTCAGCATCCTCCCTTTTGAAGCAGTCGTGTGCATGTATCGGTTCCTAGGAGCAGACAAGTGTATGTACCCATTTATCGCTCAAAGAAAACAAGCCACAAACAATAATGAAGCAAAAAATGGAATCTGAGAATCGATCTTTTTTGTATGGAATATCATTTCTATCAGAAGACGATCAAGGTATTTCAGTCCTATCTACATCAGCATTATTGACATTCTCTGGATTCCAAATCCATGTTGACTTTTTTTTAAATCAACTTTTTAAAAAATAAATAAAGTGTAAATTAACCGACTAGAATACTTGGAAAATGTGATCAGCAAAAGTGAGCTTACCTTGTTGCCAGCAGGCTCCTTTTCGGCCGAACCCTAAAACCTGTCAAATCTTTTAGACAAGCACTGTGTGACATCTCCAGGCTACCATTATTTTTTTTAATGAGCAGAAAGTCTAGAGATGATAACAACAGTGTGTTTCAGCCGTGTGGGTTTTTTTTTTTTTAATCTCCATGGAGTTTATTAATTCTTGTAATTAAACTCTAGCCAATTGACACCCTTGCAACTTCAAGGACTGATAGTGCTCTATTTTCTCATGTTTTATAAGTTTCAGTTTTGCAAAGCCTGTGTGGCTTTTCGTGGTGTTTGTGTGTACAGCTCTTTTGAAAAGGAATTTTGAAATCTCCACCAATTTGAAGTAAATGATGTTTGATTATTACATTAAAGGTGATCAGGTCTCTTAAAGTCATAATGACTGAAGTGTTAGCCGGATTTTTAATTTTATCTCTGAAATCTTCCCTTAAGGATCTATTACTCTGGAGACCTAGTTATCCACAAAGGTCATACATTTTCTACCTGTGAATTTTGCTGCATACAGAAAGTGCCCTTTCCTCAGGAAGTTGCTGTGTTTCATTTCTCTGAGTGGACTTTTATCTAGAATACATACAGCTCTGCAAAGAAACAGTTTCTAAAATTGGGAACTTCCACATTAAAAAAAAGTCCCCATTTTTGTGCCAACTATGATTACTGAGGGGGAAAAACCATATTCTATGGAGTACGTATGGAAGGGTGTAAAGATTCTTAAAGTTTTATTCACATTGTAGAACAGCAATTGACATTTTTACAGTATTTTTTTGTAAAGCAAACTATTTTGTGCCTTGAATTTGGTAAATGTGTATTAGTGAAATGTTGTTAAAGTGGACCTCTACCTCTGTATCTAAATGTATACCATCCACTTGTAAATTACTATAAACTATTATGTGATTGCCTTTTTTTTTTTTTTAGAATGTCTTGTTTAAATAGCGACCAATGTTTAAGGCTATTAAAATAAGCCATCTTTTACTAATTAATTGGGACGTTTTATAAAGGACTGATTAAATTTAAAGAATTAACCTACATGTGCAATGGACTGTGATTATTAGTTATCAACAATATTGTAGAGAAAATCATTGCATCCCCTTTTTTACTCATGCCAGATCACACTTAAAAGAAGAAACGTGTGAATGGGGTAATGTTCACGAACCGCCATTAACAACTCAGGGTGCCGAGCACTCAAGTTTCTATTGTTACCGTCTCCTTAGATGAGATACTTCATCAGGGGCTTGTTCGCACTGAAAGAGGGAAGGCAGCATCCCATTTGCCATGAGTTTGCTCCGTGGATCAGGTCAGCACTGTAATCACATACAGGAAAGTCCAGCTCACTGCGGGCATTCCCAGCGCTGGTCTTAAGGAATAGCTTCATTTGTGTTGGAAATTCTCTAAAAAAGGAAACGACACCGACGTCTGAGACCATTATAACATTTGAGGCATTTGGAGTGGAAGCAATGCTTCCTAACACTGTGGGGGGTAGAGACAGATATTCTCAGTTTGTCCAGGTCCTCCCAGCCAGCCCAGGGCACTCTCAAACCAGCCTAGAGAAATCCATGCTACTGTCATGACCCATTTATTGGTTTCAAGACTAAGGAAAGTCTTACTTACATTTAATTTTATTCTCATGTGTTATAATTTAAACCCATTTCTATTTTTGTTTGGTACTGGCCTTCTAAGCTTGTCCATCTCTAAGTTTAATAAACCTAATTCATTGAACTTTTTTGTAGAAATCTTCAATTCCCTAGTCCAGGCCCAGTTAAATTAGTTCTGTGGCTCTTCCGTGAATGCTGTCCAAATTCTCTTTCCTGTCTTTAGCTGTGGAGTTTGGAAGGGGATAGAGGTTAATGCAAGTCTAGGACGATAAGATTGCTACATGTTGTACTTCTTCACCCCAGTATCACATTCTTATATAATGCCACGTTGACCATGACTGTTGTTCTCCCTGAATGAGAACCCTCCCCTAGTCAGACCTACATACTAGCGTTGATCACGTCAGTAATCGCCTAAGTTACTTTTCCTGCCGATTATCAATCTATGCCACCTGCCTCGACATTCAGGCTGACCTTGTGGTCTCTTTTCTGTCATCTGGCCCATTCAGGCCAACGTTCAGGGCCCCTGGGCTCAAGCCTGACACCCAGGGTACCACTTCTTTCCCTTAGCTATAACTGCTTTGTGCCCTCCTCCCCACCGCCACCCCCCTGCCAACCTTTCAACCAGTCTAATGATAATCATATTGAGTGGAACCTAGGAATCAAAAGTTTTAAAGCCGGCAAAGATAAATCCCAACTATTGTTTCCCGCCTTGGTCTAACGGGTCTGCTGCTCTGTCACAAAAGATTAGATTAGCTTGACAGGATTGAACTGCATAAAGCTAGGCTGGGGTGTGTGTGTGTGTGTGTGTGTGTATGTGGCGTAAGTATCCTGTTTCCTTGAAAGGCTATAGCTTTCATATTTTTCCCAAGTAAAAAAAAAAAAAAAAAAAACCAAATGTCATTTTCAAAGTTTTCTTTTCCAACTGGCAGAAATAATTCTAAATTGGTGTTGATCTGAATCTTGGAAATTCGCTTTTGCCTCCAATAAGATTTAAAGTCAGTGGGGTTTGGGGGAGGAGGGTAGTTCTTTCCACGCCAAATTTATTGCCTGTGTCTGATTAAAAAGAGGAGGGAAAGCAAGGCTGGGATGGGTCAGAGAGGCCGGGACGCAGGGCCAGTGGGGGTGGGGCAGGACTGGGCGTCTGCCCACAGTTTAGCAAGTACGCCAGGCATCTACTAAGCCTAAGGACCAATCCCGGGGACACAAGGAGCTTGTAGTTGACTCACAAGTTCAGAAAACCAGTAACTATGTGAGTATGACACAAATGAAGCCTCCAAGTGTGACAAGTCCTCAGCAAGGTGGCAATTGAGAGAAGCCTGGAAGACTGGGGACTCAGCAGATGGAGATGAGACTGGGAGCTTGGATTTTCCAAGAAAATGTCAGGAACGGCCCAGAGGTTGAAAAGGAAAAATTATATTCATCGCGCCTGAAACGGGACCCATGAGGAGAATGCCACACGTCCCCTAAGTAGGTCCCATCCTGAGAATAGCCTCTTTTCCAGGATGAGGGTGGAGAAGAAGGAAGCCCTAGGAATTTTTTCTTTTTTAAATGTTTATTTTTGAGAGAGAGGGAAAGTGGGGAAGAGGCAGAGACAGAGTGAAAGAGAGACTCTCAAGTAGGCTCCATGCTGTTAGTGCAGAGCCTGACGCAGGGCATGACCCCATGAACCGTGAGATCATGACCTGAGCCGAAATCAAGAGTCCAAAGCTTAACCGACTGGAGCCACCCAGGTGCCCCCAAGAAGTTTTGTTTCGTTTTGTTTTGTATTTTAAGCAGGAAAGGGCATGAGCAGAGTAATTCAGGTGCAATAAAGACTTTTGGAATACAGGAAGCTGGGGGACCAATTAGGAGGGAGGCTACTGTAAAAGGCTGAGAAGCACTGAGCATGTAAAGGAAGAGGGGCCTCAAGAGTCTGTGGAGAGTTGGAAGGCTTAACAGCTGACGGCACAAGAGATTCCACTTTAAGCTCAATGACTGAAGAATGGCTCTGCATGAACCGGGTTGGATTTAAGTGGGAGCCACAGAACAGACAGTGAATCTGATCTTAAAAGTGCTACATTTGAGGTGCTGGGTGACAGTCCCTGACAGACAGGTGGACATCAGAAAGAGATCGGTGCTACGATTCTGGAGTCCTCTGCAAAGAAGCTGTGCAGTGAAGTGGGGTGGGGGTGGGGAGAGCACAGAATGAGAAGGGCCAGGGACTAAAGCTTGGGGAACGTGAGGGGGCAGCTGAGGGAAAAGTCTTAAAAGGTGACATTGGAGAAAAGTTAGAAGAAACCAGACTAGAAACAATTATCTCCTCTGCCTGGACCTAATCTCCAGCCTGAGTCACACTTAAGAAACCTCAGTCTGGCCCAAGAAAAAGCATCTGTGTGGCCAGCCCTGGGGCAGAGGCCCAAAAGGTGAAGGCCAGCGTTAACAGATAGCACATGGGGTCTTTAAACGTGCACTCGGGTTTCTAGTAACTGAATCCATTGTTTAAATGACCAAAGGAAAATTTCTTCCTAAGTGAAACCTGGAAACCGTTGTTTGGCAGTTTTGTTTGCTTGGCCTCAGAAGCATGACTTACTTCAATGTGCAGTGTTTCATGAGAGCCCAGAGAAAAACAAAGTGCATTTCAAGTATCACCGAGTGGATACATGTTAGCTCAAATGAACTCTCTTTACTTGCCAAAAAGATGGGACAGGACTAACTTCTATCAGTCTGCTCAACCAGACGGTCTCCTATCTGGTTCTCTCAAGTACTGAACTCAGCCCAAGCCAAGAGCTGCTCTGGTCACGTCCCTAGGTCAAGATGGACATCATCTGCGCTTGCCAGCACTCCCCGGAGACGTCAGGCAGAGTGATGTGTGCGACCACAGTCCTAGATGTCCCTGAGACATCCTGGCAGAGTGGTGTGTGTGACCACAGTCCTAGGTGTTATTTATTAGGACTCTTGGACCTCGCAGTTCCTACAGGACATTCCGCTATTTGAAAGCACGCACCACATTCATGACTAGCTATCTTTTCGGGAAAGTGTTGAAAATGTGCAGTCACATCATCCAGAATCCTACTCGGTAATTATTTCTCATCAAACTTGCTTCATTCCTGTAGAGCATTTACATGGTGTCTTCCAGGAGCTTCTAACAAGCTTTTTAGCTATAATCGTTGAAACCTTTCTAACCACCAGCCAAAAGCAAGAGAATTGATTAGCAAGAAAAACAAAGCATCTTCAGCCCAGATTCCAAGTTTGAGGTTTTCCTGTCAAGGTGATTTAAACCATGCTGCAGGGAGATATGTGTTCGCAGCGGCCACAAAAAATGCCCCCTTGCCTTGCGCACACATCGTGGGTGGTCCACCTGGACGCCACCCGGCAGGCCTCTCCTCCCCCCAACAATGGAGGTGCCTGGGTCTGTGCAGGGCCTATGTAGGCCAACAGGCAGGCGGGAGTCCTGGCCCCGACACAGGCACATAGCATCCATCCCGCAACTGTAGAGTTCCCATTTAAGAGCTCAGTGCTACAGATGGAAACATATCCTCCTCAAAGAGAGAACATTGATGTCCTATCCCCCCACTTCCTGTAAATGTGACCATACTTGGAAATAGGGTCTTTGCAGTGTAATCCTGAGGAGGTCATTTTGAATGAGGATAGGCCCTAAGGCCAACCACTGGCATCCTCCTAAGAGAGACAGAAACACACAGGGAGAACACCATGGAAAGAGAGAGAGGCGGAGATTGGAGAGGTGCAGCTATAAGCCAGGGGGCACCACAGGGGTGCCTTCAAGGAAGAAGCAAGGAGCAGATTCTCTCTCAGAGCCCCCAAAAAGGAATCAATCCTGTCGACTCCTTGATTCCAGATTTCCAGCCTCTGGAATGGTGAGAAAGTAAGCTTCTATACTTTTAGCCACCCGGTTTGCGATACTTGGCTAAGACAGCCCTAGGCTGCACATCCTCAGGGCCTTCAGCCACACCTCCGGAAGTCTCCATGTGCGTAAATTGGCCATGATAGGAGGACCCATGTATAGAGTATTCTGAGGGGTATATGAGAGGACGCACGTAAAGCACCGAGTCCTGTGTCTCCCACAAATTGTGAATGTTAGAGATTGCATTGGTTGATTTGCTGCTTTCAATTATCTTTGACCTACAACAAACACCTTAACAGTTCAGCCTACCGGTCTAAGTGGTGGTGGTGGTGGGCACTACTGATCTGAGAGTCCTGGCTTATGATACTGTTTGGTTTTTCCAATAATTCTCAATTCTTGGACACCAACTGGGTGTCCTACAATTCAATTCTTTCAAGTATGTTTGTTTGTTTACTTATTTATAGGGAGAGAGCGCAAGCAGGGGAGGGACAGAGATAGAGAGGGAAAGAATCCCAAGCAGGCACCCCACTGTCAGCACAGAGCCCAATGTGGGGCTCAAACTCACGAAAAGTGAGATCACGACCTGAGCCGGAATCGAGAGTTGGACGCTTAACCGACTGAGCCACCCAGGCGCCGACACTTGTCAGAGTCGGCACAAACCCCACGGTTAAGGGCTCAGTCCCGTGAGACTGCCCCCACTTCAGACACCATTTGCAGATGGGGGCCCCAAGCTACCCACACATCTGCCCAGCTGACTATAAATTGGGGGGATTCCACAACCTCTGCCTCAGGTTTGATAATTTGCTAGAACAACTCAGAACTCAGGTGAACACTGTACTCATGGTTACAGTTTGTTATAAAAGATACAAAGGACCAGCCAGATGAAGAGGTACATAGGGGAGTAGGGGACGTGGCACACAGCTTCCATACCCTCCCCAATCACCTACCCTCCCGGCACCTCAGTGTGTTCACCTACCCACAAGCTCTCCAAACCTCATAGGTCAAGAGTTTTTTATAGGGGTTTTATTACCTAGACTTGGTTGATTAAACCACTGGCCACTGGTGAATGAACTCAATCTCCATCCCTTCTCCCCACCTTGGAGGTTGGGAGGAGGGGTGGTAGCAAATTCCAACCCTCTAAGTGTGGCCAGCCCCTCCCTTGAAACTAGCCGCATGCCCACCCCGTGTCACCTCCTTAGCAGGATCTCAGGTATGGTGGAAAAAGGCTTTTATGAATACCAAAAGACACTCATTACTCAGGAGATTCCGAGGGTTTTAGGAGCTCTGTGCCAGGAATTGGGGCAAATTTTATATATGTGTGTGTGTGTATATATATATACACACACACACACACACACACACACACATATATATATATATATACACATGCATATGTATATATATATGTAAATAAAATAGTGTAAACACGGTGTGTTGCAATGACTTATTTGTACATCTAACAAGTGTCCTGTTTCATTCTTCCCATGTGGTTCCATATGGTTCTAGTCCTACCCCTCATATAATGCTAAGTGCACACAGTAGATGCTCAATACATGTTGATCTGCATCTCCAAAAAAGACATCCAGATGGCCAACAGACATGAGAAGATGCTCAATGTCACTCATCATCGGGAAATACAAATCAAAACCACCATGAGATACCACCTTACACCTGTCAGAATGGCTAACATGAACAACTCAGGCAACCACGGATGTTGGTGAGGATGCGGAGAAAGAGGATCTCTTTTGCATTGTTGGTGGGAATGCAAGCTGGTGCAGCCACTCTGGAAAAGAGTATGGAAGTTCCTCAAAGAACTAAAAATAGAACTACCCTACGACCCAGCAATTGCACTACTAGGCATTTATCCACGGGATATAGGGGTGTTGTTTTGAAGGGACACATGCACCCCCATGTTTATAGCAGCACTATCAACAATAGCCAAAGAATGGAAAGAGCCCAAATGTCCACCGACAGATGAATGGATAAAGAAGATGTGGTATATATGAACAATGGCGTATTACTTGGCAATCAAAAAGAACAAAATCTTGCCATTTGCAACTACGTGGATGGGACTGGAGGGTATTATGCTAAGCGAAATTAGAGAAAAACAAGTACCATATGACTTCACTCATTTGGAATTTAAGATACAAAAACAGATGAACATAAGGGAAGGGAAGCAAAAATAATATAAAAACGGGGAGGGGGACAAAACATAAGAGATTTCAGCTACAGAGAACAAACAGGGTTGCTGGAGGGGTTTGGTGTGAGAGGATGAGCTAAATGGGCAAGGGCCATTAAGGAGGACACTTGCTGGGATGAGCACTGGGTGTTATATGTAAGGAATGAATCACTGGATTCTACTCCTGAAATCATTATTGCACATTATATGCTAACTAACTTGATTGTAACTTAAAAAGTAAATTTTTAAAAAAAGTTGACCTGCGTGACCTTTGTGCTCGTCACATAACACCTGGTGATCTCATCTGTGAAATAGAAAGGGACTTTTCCAAGTCTTTTCTGCACTAAAGGATATTCCCCCTGTTCTGTTGCTTCTGAAAGAACTATTGAGGACAAAGGAAATTTCTATTCATGCGTCCTTGGAGTCTTTTCTCTCACAACGTCACCTGTATGCAGAGGTTACTGAAGACCAGAAAAGTTTGTAACGTACCCTCCCCACCCCGCCCCGCCCCGGTACCGGTTCTCCAGCCCCTCAGAATATCTGGTCATCTTGGGGAGAGAGAGAGACAACAAAAGTTAGTCTGGTCCTAGAAACAATGCGCAGTGAGGCAGACACAGAGAACTTTAATCTGACCCCTATAGCATCATTTTCTTCCGGCTGGAATTGACCATGGAAAGCTTATCTTTTGGGAAAAAGAAAATAAGTAGAGATAGGTGATAGACAGATAGAGAAAGAAAGAAAGAAAGAAAGAAAGAAAGAAAGAAAGAAAGAAAGAAAGAAAGAAAGAAAGAAAGGTGGGAGTTTCTATTGTGCAGAAGTTCCCTTCTAATTTCTACCCCCTTGCTCTGACTTTGGCAATGGCAGTGTCAGATTCAGGGGGATTTATTGCAGGATGGATGCTAAAGAGTCTTGGCCATACCCCTGGAATTGTATGTAAGAGGTCTTTCTCAGGACGGCCTCTGGAGCCCACCGCTCTGCCCTCCGCATTCCTGAAGCAGAGGGAGGCCCTTGTGGACTGAGAGCTGGGAAACACAGAACCTGGCCAGGGAGTGAAGAAATGAATACGACTGTCACGGAAGGAACTAGATGCAGCAAAAGCTGCAGCCCTGGGGGGAGATTCCCTAACCACTGTTCCTCCAGCTGCTCAGACTTCCTGCTCCACGGCCTGGAGTCTGTCCCTGAAGACATTCCAGCAGCCAGCGGAAAGCCCGAGAACCATTTCTCCTTACCTGCTACAGATGCAGGAAAGTGTGTTCTGGAGAAGAGGGATTGGCCAGACTTCTCTCTCTGGGACTCAGCTTTTGGGAACAAGTTTCACTCACGTCTCTAGGTTTTAGTTCAGTGAGCCACACAAGAAGTTTATGCAATTTGGGCACTTTGGGTGTATTTTCAATGAAGAAATATCAATTCGAAATGATTTTTTTTTAATTTTTAAATGTTTGTTTATTTTTGAGAGAGAGAGCAGGGGAGGGGGAGAGAGAGAGGGAGACACAGAATCCGAAGCAGGCTCCAGGATCTGAGCTGTCAGCACAGAGCCCGATGCGAGGCTCCAACTCACAAACTTTGAGATCATGACCCGAGCCAAAGTTGGATGCTTAACCAACTGAGCCACCCAGGCCCCCCCAAAATGATTTACCTTAGAAGGGAAGAAGTATTTTAGGTATGGGGGGGGGAAATCAAGTAATTTAAAAAAGGAAAGCTTTTGAGCTTTAAAAAAGCTCGAGGAAAGGATGCGTTATGGAGGACTAGAGAAACATACACATAATTGCAGAACTCACCAGACTCTCCCTGGCAGTGGAGACGTGTGGGGTGAGGTAGATTTCTTAACTAACCCCTAGAGTTTCTAGTGTTTTCTTATTGTATCAGATCCCTAAAATCCGATTCATTTGAAATCAAACCAGTTACACACTGGAAAATTTGGGAGGCAGAAGATAAAAAAGAAAAGAAAAAGAAAAAGGTTTTAGATTTCCAACTCCAAGTGAGATCTGTTCAGAGAACACACTCCAGTCTTAAAGAACAGCTATTTATAAGACCAGAACCTCTGTGTACTGTTGGTGGGAATATACAACAGTGCAGCCACTATGGGAAACAGAATGGCAGTCTCCCAAAGAATTAATCATTGAATTACCATATGATCCAACAATTCCACTTCTGGGTATATACCCAAAAGAATTGAAAGCATCGGTCTTGAGGTGTTTGTATACCCTTGTTTATAGCAGCATTATTTACAAGAGTCAAAAGTGGAAGCCACCCAAATGTCCATTGACGGATGGATGAAGTGTGGTGTGTATACACATGGAATATTATCCAGCCTTAAACACACAAAAATCCTAGAATGGTCTGGACTTTGGGACCACTATTGAGAAGGTGGTGGTCCATCCTTAATTAGCCATAGCAGACGGTCTCCTTACCTAATGTCATCCTTGCCTGTGGCAAGAGGGGAAGAAATCATAAGACAAATACTAGGAGTTGATGCCACATGCAGGGCACTGAGGATGCGGAGGTGACCAGGACTGAAGGTCAGCTGCTCCCAGGGAACGATTTCTCTGTGAATGCTGTACAGTTCAATGCCACATGCACCTTCCAAGTGACTAGCAGTGCCTGCCCTGACTTACCACGGCTTCTCCAGCTTGCAGGCTGCACCCCATACGTAATGCCGAGTATGGACATAAGGAAATATAGCACCCAGGTATGTCCCTTAGAACTCTAGTCTCATGAGATGTTACTTGAAAAGGGCTCCCTGGGGGCGCCTGGGTGGCTCAGTTGGTTAAGCGTCCGACTTCGGCTCAGGTCACGATCTCGCGGTCCATGAGTTCGAGCTCCGCGTCGGGCTCTGTGCTGACTGCTCAGAGCCTGGAGCCTGCTTAGGATTCTGTGTCTCCCTCTCTCTCTGACCCTCCCCCGTTCATGCTCTGTCTCTCTCTGTCTCAAAAATAAATAAACGTTAAAAAAAAAAAATTAAAAAAAAAGAAAAAAGAAAAAAAAGAAAAGGGCTCCCTGGCTGTAGACTGTTCCCAGTTCAACACTCCTCAGTCCCGAGGGGCACTCGGTTCTGAGCAACCCTGGGAGCAGAGCTGCTGTTTATGCCTCATGGTGTATTTGATCCTGGCTGGACCAGACGCTTTCCTTGAATCAGGGATGCATCTTGGTTTTCTTCCCCCTGGAGTGCTTGGCACCCAGTAGGCACTCAGGGCACGTTAGTTAATGCACTGGACTCTTGTCTTCCTACCAAAGCTAAGGAAGGAGTTCATCCCACGGGGAGCCAGCTCTCTAACTGGCCTGGGGTGGAAAGTAATGGAGGCCAGAATGATTGTTTCCAAGAGTCTTCTGATCCTTCACTTCAGTTGTAAATGACCCGAGAAGAAACCATGAGGCTGAGGCCTTGGGTGGGGGCAACTGACGGCCCACAGGGCAGTCCACAGAGCTGGCTGTGGGCTCAGGGAAACTGAATGGAGACCCCAAAGGCAGGGGGCAAGTTACTGGTAGTCCCAGACTCTGCACACCAGCCCTGGTGCCAACACAGATGTCACCTAGTAAGAAACAGGACACCTCCAGGCTCCAAGGTCTTCAGGCTGCCTTTTCTCAGCCAATCACATACCTGAGTAACAGCCGCCTAGAAAAAATTGGTACTAGCCCCCTGTTGCTGCATCTGGGGACAATTCTAGCCAGACCACTACTGCGGATCCATGCAGTTAGAATCCCTGGGTGAAACTTCCCATTCTTCCTCTTCTTCTTCCCCCTTCTCCTCTTACTTGACCTGGTCAGTTTCTAATTGTGTGTCATCTCATTCATGTATTTTCTTCTCACTCACATGCCTTCCTCACCTCCATTCCCAGAATTCTCCTGGATTTACTATCTCCCTGGAGATTTTTTAATTCTGGCCAGGACATTCCTACTGTTTTCCCACCTCTAACATCGGCCCCTGAGCTCACTCGACTCCCTTTTTCCTGGCTCTGCCTCAAGTCTTACTCCCTTCAGGGACCCCAGAATTGCCCCTCCAGAAGTGCAGTCTCCTCCCCTCTGCTGAACTGTCAAAGGCCCGAGTCCTTGCAGGGGGCAGTCACCATTCACATCCCTCCTGAGAGCAACTAGAAGGTGGGGATCTTACCTAATCCATCTTTGTATTTCTCCTCCCAAATGCCATTATTTCATACCTGATGCATGCTCAGAAAATGTTTATTGAAAGAATGCATGCAATTCAATAACAAAAAGCCAAACGGTCCAATTAAAAAATGAGCAATATTCCATTGTATGCATACACCCCATCTTCTTTATCCATTCATTAATTGGTGGACATTTGGGCTCTTTCCATAATTTGGCTATTGTTGATAATGCTGCTATAAACATTGGGGTACATGTGTTCCTTTGAATTCATATTTTTGTATTCTCTGGGTAAATACCTAGTAGTGCAACTGCTGGATTGTAGGGTAAAGAAGATGTGAAACACACACACACACACACACACACACACACACACACACAACGGAATATTATTCAACCATAAAAAAAAGAAATCTTGCCATTAGCTATACTGTGAATGGAGCTAGATAGTATTATGCTAAGCTAAGCATATATTAAGCTAAGTATATAAGTCAAAGACAAATATCATATGATTTCACTCATATGTGGTATTTAATAAACAAAACAAACAATCATAGGGGAAAAAAGAGAGAGGAAAACCAAGAAAACAGACTCTTAACTATAGAGAACAAACTGATGGTTACCAGAAGGGAGGTGGGCAGGGGGATGGGTAAATAGGTGATGGTGATTAAGGAGGGCACTTGTGATGAGCACCAGGTGTTGTGTGTAAGTGTTGAATCACTAAATTGTATACTTGAAACAAATGTTACACTGTATGTTAACTGGAATTTAAATAAAAACTAAAAAATTAAAATTAAAAATGATCAAAGAACTTGAATAGACATTTTCCCAAAGATCTAAAAATGGCCAACAAGCCTATGAAAAGATATTCAACATTAGTTATTGGAGACATGCAAATCAAAACCATAGTAAGATGCCTCTTCAAGCAGCGCCTTGGTGGCTCAGTTGGGTAAGCATCCCACTCTTGATTTTGGCTTAGGTCATGATCTCACAGTTCATGGGATTGAGGCTCGTGTCAGGCTCTGTGCTAGCAGCATGGAGCCTGCTTGGGATTCTCTCCCTCTTTCTCTGCCCCTTCCCTGCTTGTGCACATTTTCTCTCTCTCTCTCTCTCTCTCTCTCTCTCTCTCTGTCTGTCTGTCTCGCTCTCTCAAAATAGATAAACATTAAAAAAAAAGATACTATTTCACATCCACTAGAATAGCTATAATATTTTTTTAAACAAAATAAATGTTGGTGAGGGTGTAAAGAAATCAGCACACTTGTACATTGCCAGTGGGAATATAAAATGGTACAGCTCCTGCGGGAAACTGGAGGTTCACTCAAAAAGTTAAACATAGAACTACCATATGACCCAGCATATAGACCTTCTAGGTATATACCCCAAAGAATTAGAAAAGGGTATTCAAACCAAAACTTATACATGAATGTCCATAACACTACTAGTCACAATAGTCAAAAGTGGAAACAACACAGACCTCCCTCAACAGACAAATATTTTGTACAAGATACGAGTGGGCCTTGAAAACACAGTGCTATGTGAAAGAAGTCAGTCACAAAAGACAACATATTAGATAATTTCATTTCTATGAAATGTCCAGAATAGGCAAATCTGTAAAGATGGAAAGTTGATCTGTAAAGATGGAAAGCTTAAGGGGCACCTGGGTGGCTCAGTCGGTTAGGCATCCGACTTTGGCTCAGGTCATGATCTCACAGTCTGTGAGTTCGAGCCCCACGTCAGGCTCTGTGCTGACAGCTCAGAGCCTGGAGCCTGTTTCGGATTCTGTGTCTCCCTCTCTCTCTGCCCCTCCCCTGCTCATGCTCTGTCTCTCTCTGTCTCAAAAATAAATAAAAACATTAAAAAATTAAAAAAAAAAGATGGAAAGTTTAAGATTGGGAGTGAGGATGGGGAGTAGGGGTGTGACAGCTAAAGCGTACAGGGTTTCTTTTTGGGATGATGAAAATGTTCTAAAATTGGCTGTAGTCATGGATACACAACTGTGAATACACTAAAAACCATTGAATTATATACTTTAAATGGGTACATTGTATGGTATATAAATTGTATTTCAATAAAGCTGTTTTTAAAAATGAATAAATGAGGGGCACCTGGGTGGCTCAGTTGGTTTGAGTGTCTGACCCTTGATTTCAGCTCAGGTCATGATCTCATGGTTCGTGAGCTCAAGCCCCAGTTTGAGCTCCATTCTGTCAGTGTGCTATCTGCTTGGAATTCTCTCCCTCCCTCCCTCGGCCCCTCCCTTGCTCACACATGCTTTCTCTCTCTGTCTCTCTCTCAAAATAAATAAATGAACATTAAAAATTTAAAAAAAAAATAGATGACCGTGTTTAATAAACTTTTAACATCTAAAATTTCCATTCATGTCTGCAAAATACATGCAATATCCAAAAGTCCCATGATATACCAGCATTTAAAATTTTCTGGGGCCCAAATTCAATTCTGCAAGCCAAGAAGCTGGCTGATACACCTGATGGGAGTCCTTGGGCCTAGAGGGAAGACCAGAGGCCAGCCAGATTCCTTCACTCATGTGGCATTAATGTTCTTTATATATTATGATAAAAGAGAAATAGAAATTCTAACACCATTTTGTTTCTTTGTGAATAAAATCATCCTGATCAGGGGTGAGGGGATCCATAAAGTCAGTAGGTATAAAAATGTGATGGTATTTACTAATTAGAGTTACATGCAAGTCTTTGAGTATCCTCAGGGAATATTGAGAGTCTGGTGTATTTAGAATCCTGGCCTTTAGAGGGGAGGAAGTCCCCACAGGTCTAGAGGCAGAGTGTCCAGATTTGCAGTGTTCATGCCACAAAGGTGGCTCCAGCCTGGTACTGGTATCCAAACAAAACACACGGGCTGGACATAAAAGGACTTTGCACACAAGTACCAAGCCCTCCAGGCCGAGGATAGTCCAGATGAGTGAACTTCATCTAAGATTCCCGGGTTGGTTATGGAGAATCAGGAGAATGAAGCTTTGCTGGGGACAGTGCAGGGTTGACAAACTGGGGATACTCAGGAGAGGCAATGTGGTGGCAGTGGTGACTCGATCCTCCTCCAACCACAGGGGAAGGGGGCCGCAGACTAGAATACTATGCAGGAAAAGTTCTAAACAAATGCTCATTCTCACTGGTAATAAGGGAAAAATCATTTAAACCACAAAGAGATACCATTGCACGTCTACCAGACTGGCAAAAAGGAAACACATCTAACACTACAAATGGTTATCCAGGGGGTGAAGCAACAGGAACTCTTATAATGGTTGGCGGGAGGGTACAACCTCTTGATACTCCCAGCAAAACCGAAGCCATACACGCCTCATTACCCCCCATCCCCACCATAGATAGGAAGCCTCGGGAAATTCTCACACGTGCTCACAAGAACATCCGAACAAGAATGCCCATTGTAGTACATTTGCATGACCAAATTAGAAGCAACCAAAATGTCCATCAAGAGGAGAATGGACATCCTGTGATACGATCATTAAGTGGGTTATTAAAAGGAAGTGGAAAAAAAAGAATGAGCTACTGCTATCCGCATCCACTAGGATAAATCTCAGAGTGTACCGTTGAATACAAAAGGTAAATTGCAGATACGTTATATGATGTCATCTATTTGCCGTTCAAAAACACACATAAGTATTTTATGTTTATTGAAGGATGCACATATTAAATAAAGGTATAGAAACACACACGAAATGTTAAGCACCAAATTCCAGGTAGTGCTCATCTCAGGGAAGGAAAAAGAATTGGATCTGACTACAGGGGCTTCAACTGTATCATGTTTTTCTTTCTTTCTAAGTCTATGTATTCAAATAAGTACAGAAGAGTGCTAAGCTCTACCACACTGGGTGGTGGACCACTGGATGTTCTCTAGACTGCCTTTTATTCTTTCTTGCATGCTTGAAATGCTTCAGGTTTCTAAATGTCGAAGATGAATAAAAAAGAAAAGAAATGCATGGATCTCTTTTTGTGTTTACCTTCTAAAACCCTACAAACCCTAAAAAATTCCTTAGAAGAACAGAGAGGCCCAGACAAAGACTTTGGGATCAGAAGGTTTAGAGGGGAAAGTGATCCCACCTACTCTTACACCATGAAGATAACTACGTGCCCCAGGGCTGGGAGGGCCCAGAGGAGAAAGATGGATGAGAAGACATGACAGGGAATATAGATTCTGTGCTCCCTGGACAAGGAGTCCCTCCTCCTCCATGCAGAGCCCTGGGGAAGTAGCAACAGGTAAGACAGTGTTTTAGGATTTGAGTGTAGAAGAGGCCTGTGTCCCTCTCCCAGGGACATTGTACAGCTACGTCTGTCCTACTGGCGGCCATAAGTAGGGACAGGGCTCCAGTCTCCACCGTGACTGTTGTGGGCCACATGTGGAGCTAGCCAATGCCATGGGAGAAGTACAGAATCCAACTAGGTGTCATTACATAGCTCTAAAAGTTGTGGTCCTACTAGACAAGGATAACATGTGGGGCTGGGGGATTCTGAGCAGAATCAGGCAATAAATAAATAAGGTGGAGCGACCCGGGCAGAGGGCGCTGCAGACTCGGACCAGATGGGAGACTGGGGCAATGGTTTACCTTGAACTCTGCAGATCCCAACCCCTCTAAAAGCACGAAGTCCCTGCTAGCAGCTCAACTCGTAGGTGCGTGTCATGAGGGAAACGGGATCCTATGTCCACGGAAAAATCTGTCTTGGCCCTATCATCTCAGGCTACTGAAATGGAAACTACAACTTGCTTAGTTCAACTTTACTGCTTCCTTTGACCTTGTCTTTTGACCTTGGGAAGGGTTCAAATTAAGAATACGTTTCTATTAGGTTTTGCAACAATTTGTGTATACTGGGCATTTTTAGTGTTTGTAATACTTAAGAGGAGCTGGCATTAAAGACTAATATATCAGCATCATGATTCCAACTTAAAATGTGTAACAGAGTAATTGTTTAGATTTGTGATTTTACAAGATTTGTAAACAATATTGGAATGTTTATGAGAACTTGAGATGCATTATATTTTTAAGTTTAATTTATTATACTTATTAGAATTGTTTTAGCATTTGGCAATGTTCTGATTGTTAGGTATTTGAAGTGCTTATAAATAAAACCAAATATATTAAATTTATAAATCCAATTAAAAGTATGTAAGGGGATTTAATTAATGAAATGAAAAAAGCCCCTTTAAAGGTGATTATTAAAATTTACTAGATTTATAAATAAAATAATGAGAGTTGTCAGCTGAACTCAAAAACTTAAGGAAAATTAGGGGATTTTTCAATGTATTGCTTAAATAAATTAAATATAATTATTATTATTTTTTTTAATGTTTATTTATTTTTGAGATAGGGAGAGACAGAGTGCAAGCAGGGGAGAGGAAAAGAGAGGGGGAGACACAGAATTTGAAGCAGGCTCCGGGCTCTGGGCTGTCAGCACAGAGCCCAGTGGAGGGCTCGAACTCACAGACCACAAGATTATGACTTGAGCCAAAGTCGGACGCTTAACCAACAGAGCCACCCAAGCAGCCCAAGTATAGTTTTTAAACGTATCTACAAATAGTGTCTCTTCTCCACACAAAGCTCCCTCCCCTCAAGGACATTGCAAAGATCAACTCACACTGACCATAGTACTTTACAGAAGTCACAAAGGGGCTGCCCAGGGCCATGTGGTAAGAGGGACAACATGTAGAGACACCACAACGTGTGGCGTCTGGTGTTCCTCTTCCTAACCCCTGCCTAACCCCTAAGACAGAAGTTCCAAAGAATCTTTTTCCTACCTTTTTATGAAAATTTTCAAATATACATAAAGTTGAAAAACATATAGTACAACGAATACCTGTATACCTAGTTGCAACAGTTGTGATCTTTTTTCATACTGGTTTTATTTACATCTATCTATCCATCCATCCACCCACCCACCTATCCATTCATCCACCTATCCATCTATCTTACAGAATCACTTCAAAGTAACTTGACAATATCATGACACTTTATCTCAAGATGCCGTTGGCCCCTAACTTTGACCTTTCAACCTCCAAATCTGTGCCTACCTCCTCTGCTCCCTTGCTCTTCTTCTTCCTTTCCTCTCTGATCATCATGTGAGAGAATCACAGTCTGTGATTGGACCTCAGGCACCCTTTGTTTGGCAAGAGGGACACACAAATGCACCTGCAGGAGTTTGAGAGGAGACCCATACATGGACTATTAAGGAAGCAAAGGAATAGGTTTCTGAATCTACATATCTGTCCAATGAATAGCTGTGATGGGATACCTCTGTTGGAGAGGCTCAGGGTTGGGGGCTAGAAGGACTACTCATTATTCCTCAAACATGCCTACCATACATCTGCCTCAGGACCTTTGCACCGTTTCCTTTGCTTAGAACTCTCTACCTCTAAGATTTCAACATGGCTCACCCTCTCACCTTCTGCAAATCTTTGCTGAAAAGTCACCTTCTCAGTTGGACCCACCCCATTCCCCTGATTCTGCTTTATTTTCCTCCATATCATGTATGTTTACATGTTGCGTTTACTGCCCATCTCACTGCACTACAATGTAAGCTCCCTGAGGACTTTTGTCACTGAAGTTTCCCCAGTGCCTGGGATAGTGCCTGAACGTCTCCTAGTAAGCTTTCACTAATTATTTGCTGAATGAACTAATAAGTGAATGAATGACTTATAAGGGACCTTTTAGCTCTAAGAAGCTAGGAATTTGGATAGTGGAGGGAAAGAAGACTGGATTTGGAATCAGAGGGTCTGGGTCTGAGTCCCAGTTTTGTCAGTCATAAGCTAGGTTACCTGAGAATGTTAGCTGCAAATGTAAGGGTCTTAGTGTCCTCATCTGTAAAAGGGGGTTAATGATACACAATATTTTGTGTTTGCTGTGTTCCAGGCAGTCACCGAGCACACTGCCACCTTAACCGTTGTAATGGCACCACCTGACGTTTCATGTCTTCTAATGTGATAAACGTATTCAGTAGACAGCGTCACCTATGAAGCATCCTTATCCAAAATATTTAACCTGAACTTAAATGAGCCTCTTGGCCTAATTTTTTTTTTTATAAGAAAACAAGAGTTAAAGAAACAGAACAAAACAAGTCATGAAGAAAAAATAGACAAATTCAGAATTTGGGACATTTTTCAAGACAACTGGCCTAGCCATCGGAAGCATATTGGCTTTAAGAAAGTCTTGATAAAAGTGAAGGGCTGTTCTTGATTAAAATCATATAAAAAGGGGCTCCTGGATGGCTCAGCTGGTTAAGCACTGACTCTTGGTTTTGGTTCAGGTCATGATCTCACAGTTCGTGAGTTCGAGCCCCGCGTTGGGCTCTGTGCTGACATCGTGGAGCCTGCTTGGGATCCTCTCTCTACCCCCACCCCCTCCCCTGCTTGCTCTCTCTCTCTCTCTCTCTCTCACTCACATAAATAAACTTAAAAATAAAATAAAATACTATAAAGAGATATGTAATGCATGATTCTTGTTTGGAATATGTTTCAAGAAAGTATCATTTAGATAAGCAAAAACTAGAAGCAAAAATAATACGTATACCCAGTTGAATGGATAAATTAGTGTACCTATAAAAATATAAAATGGAATATTCTACAGCCATACAATATTCTGTCCTGAAGCCCCACCCTGGGTGATGGTGCCCACCTGCCCCACCTCTGCCTGCAACCTCTCACTGGTGATTTTTGTAGACAACATGAGAAGAGCAGTGACTAGCAGGCTGAACAGTCCACCGGTTTGAACCAGTAAGGTGGAGGTGAGGTCTAGTAGAAGAACTTGAATTTGCAGCTGTGGGAAACTTGGGTTTCCAGTCTTTGCAAACCCCACCCTTGATTTACCAAACTGGAGATGCATAGACACTGCTGAGCATCCCGGGAAGAAGTTCTGGAACTTCTCAGAGAGTAGAGTAGGGGGTACCATGCAAATCTTGGGCCTGGCCTGGAAGGGCCAGGCATCTTCCTACCTTGGGCTCGGGTTCTCCAGGCTGGATTTTCATACCTCCTCACTGAATTAGGAACGTGGGCTGGACTCTCTTGGGTCATTCGTTGGGACGGTCTGCTTAAAGATCTCGTGCAGCCAGTCAAAGCCTGTGTGGCTGCATGCTGATCACAGAACGAGTTCATTCATCCGCTGCGCAAAGGAAAACAGAGCTACAATTAATGCAGCCAGGATTGGGACCTGGGCCCTTGCTCTCAGGGCCTGGCCCAAGTTCCTGCAGTTGGATGAGAGGCCCTAGGTGGTGAAGCTGTCCTACCGTGAGCATGAATGGTGCCTACTGAGGGCTGAGGTGCCCTCTTTAGCCTGGACGGGTGACACTCCCTCTGCCTCCTTCCTCACACTGCACTCAAGTCCCGCTTCCTTTCCCGACGAGAGTGTTTTCCACCATCTTTAAAACAGCTTTTCCTCATTGGGGCTGGAAGAAAGGCTTTAAAATGGATAAAGTAGGAGCACCTGGGTGGCTCAGTTGGTTAAGCCTCCTACCTCGGCCCAGGTGATGCTCTCACGGTCTGTGAGTTCCAGCCCCGAGTCAGGCTCTGTGCTGACAGCTCAGAGCCCGGAGCCCGGAGCCCGCTTCGGATTCAGTGTCTCCCTCTCTTTCTCTCAAAAATAAATAAACATTAAAAAAATGGATGAAGTAATTCCGGGTGACTTTCTTCTCACCCCCACAGTAAGGTTCCTGCCAGGATTTCACAATTTTTCACACTTGAAGTGAGAGCATGAGAAAATCAAGGGAGCTGAAGGAATCACAGAGAAAGTGGAGGAAGCCATTCTTAGGAAAGGTTTGAGGGGGATTTCCCTAGAAGGATTTTCTGGAGTGTTGGGGTTACGTTGGCCAAGTCTTGCGCCGAAAGGACTGAGGTCCCCTGGGGGACAGGACAGGATTCAGAGGTGTGGAGCGGAAGGAGAGGCAGGACTTCCTTTTCTGCCCGCAGTGCCCAGGCAGCTGTGGTCTGGGGGACTAAACTGTTTTTTCAAATTCTACTCCTTCCATTCTTGGCCCCGAGTCTGATGATCGGAGGTGCACAGATTTTAGTTTCATCAAAGCGTTGCATGGATACAAGGGGACCTATTAACCGAGACCATGATCCTTTTGCTTTGAAAGTTGAAGCAGACAAATAACAGACAGAAGTTCTTGTGTAGTTCACGTGGAAGACGGTCCGTAAAGAACTCGGAGGAGGCCAGTGAGCAGAGCAGAAGAACAAACAGGAGCTTGATAGCCTGTGTCCCCCTGAAGCCGGAATACAGAATGCCGAGGATAACAGCAGACACTCACTGAGCGCTGGCTTTCATTTATTAACTCATCCAATCTTCACAACAACCCTGTGAGGCAGTCACTATTAATAAACTCAGACAAGAAACGAAGGCACAGAGACATTGACTCGTTAAGCCCAAGGTCACACACACCGTGCTGGAACACCTGCAATCCAGTTTCAGAGTCTACCCTGTTAGCCACTCCCCTTCTCACTCGCTCTCACTCTGAGTCAGGGACTGCTGTCTGTGTTGAACAGAGGAAGGTAGGCTCCAGTCCCACTGCCACACATGGATGTAAAACAGGACGCAGGAAGCCAACCGCACACCCCAGACATGACGGGCGTCCCAAGGGGAGGAACCACATTCTCTAGATGCATCTTCCGGTGAAGGACAACCCCAGACGGGGCAATCAAACCAAGCCCTGCCCCTGGTTCAATAGCATGCAGTGAAGGAAAAGATGCTCCATGTCATGAGTCATGAGGAAAATGCAAATCAAAACCACAAAGAGATAGCACTTCACACCCTCTAGGATGGCTACAAGCAGAAAGACGGAAAATAAGTGTCGGCGAGGATGTGCAGAAATTAGACCCCTCACACGGTGAGGGCGAGAACGGAAAAGGGCGCAGCTGCCTTGAAAAACAGTCTGGCCATCCCTCAAAAAGTTAACCATAGAGTTACCGTATGACTCAGCAACTCCACTCCTAGGTATGCACCCCGAAGAATCGAAAACAGGGATTCATTTGGACACAAATGTTCACAGAAGCTCTGTTTACCATAGCCGAAAAGGTGGAAACAATCCAAATGTCCATCCACAGATGAAGAAACAAAATGTGCATATTCTTACAATGGAATATTATTCAGCTATAAAGAGAAATAAACTATTGATATATGGTACAATGTGGGCGAACCTTGAAAACACTAAACCAAAGAGGCTAAAATGCAAAAGGTCATCTCTTCTCTGATTCCGTTTACGTGCTATCTCCAGAATAGGAAAAACTATAGAAACAGAAGAGAGATTAGTGGTTTCTAGGTACTGGGGGCAGAGGGCACTGGGGACTGATTACTTAATGGATACAGGGGTTTCTTTTGAGGTGACGGAAATTCTTTGAAACTATAGAGAGGTGATGCTTGCACAACTTTGTGAATGTACTAAGACCCGCTGAGTTGTTCACTTTAAAAACGATTGCTGTTATCTGAATTGTACCTCGATTTTTTGAAAACGCAGAAACAAAACACGAAGTGTAAAAGAGGGGACGGATGTGAGTTGGTAGCTGTTCTTTCAAAAACCTGAGTGCTTTTGTGGAATCTGGCTAAGTGTGAGCCACAGCTGCTGTCATCGTGATGACTGCCACATGGTGGGCTTCCTCCAGGTTGACCCATTTGCTCCTCACAGCACCGTGAATGCGGGGTCTGGGGGCTGTGCACTAATGAAAGGGCAGGGCTGGGCTTCGAACCCAAGCACTCCGTCGTTCAGGCCCTAACCCAAATAACTGCTTTCCCGCGGTAGTAACGACAATGTCGAGAATCACGAGAGCTAACATTTCATGGGTCCCAAGTGCGTCTGGCAGGTGCTAAGAAACTTGTTCACTCACTCTCTTGTTCACGAATATTTGTTGAGGACCTACTCTGTGCTGGTTGCCGTTGTAGGCAATGGGTCACACCGGTGAAAGAGACGGGTGAGGTCCCTGTGCTCGTGAAGCTTCCATTCCAGGAGGGAGAGACAACACACAGGTGAATGTGAACGTTACCTCAGGTCAGGGCTAATCAAGAAAACAAAGTAAGGAATAGGGCTGGAGAGAAGCTGGTGTCGCAGGGAGATCTGGGGAGACTGCCCAGAGGAGGTGACATCGAGCAGACCTGAATGAAACGGGGGAGAAAGACTGACAAAGTTCCAAGGAGAGAACGGCTCTGCCCGTGGGGCCAGCAAGGCACAGGCCCCGAGATGAGAGCAAGGCTAGGGAGTACTGTGTGGTTGTGATGGGGGTGAGTGCGGCAGAGGGAGCGGCGATCAGAGTTGTGCACAGAAGTCAGAGCACATGGGGCTCACAGGCCATGAGGAGAAATCGGAGTTCCTGTGTCTGACGAGGAGCCATATACTATGTCACTCAACTCACAAACACCCCGATGAGAGCCACACGTGCTGTTATTACTATTATCGTCCCTGTTTTATAGAACAATGTGAAGCACAGAGTGGTTAGGCAACAAATTCAAGATGCCACAGCTAGCAAGTCTGGAATTAGTAAGCCTGACTCAGGTCCTGTGACCCCAGAGCCCAAAACCTTAAACAAACAAACAAAATCTCTGCTACAGATCGCCTACCGCTGGCATCTCCGCCTCGGGCTGCACGGGTTCAAGCTCCCACGAGATGTGGGCACACTGTTTACACTCTGCATCTCAGGCAGGGCCTTGAGAAGCCAGGAGAGGCCAGAGAAAGAGGAGGACAGTGACGTTGGCCTTGGCACACAGAATCTCAGCATCATCCTCAGCCTTCGAGCTCAGGTGGATTCATAGCCCCATTTCACCAGCGAGGAAAACTGAGCCACTGTTCTGTAAGTTGCCACGGGGCCCTAAGGGGGTCAACTAGCATTGGGACCAGTCTCAGAGCAGAGCCAAGGTTATTTTCATCACAGGCCCCACAGCGTTATATTCTGTGAATTTAGAATGCCATCACCTCCCCGCACTCCCTGCCCCACCCCCATTCCTGTGGGAAGGGAGAGAACAGCCCCCCCCCCCCCACCAGCCCGCTTCTCCTCCTCACCCAGCATCTCTGCCCAGCCAGGCTGAATCCTCAGAGATTTTTTTTTCCCTGCCTGCCCTCAGCCCTTTACCTGCTGCCAAATCCTGCCTGGCTGCCTCGAAGCTCTTCCTGCCCCCTTCCCCACGCCCAGTGCCCCATTGACTCTCATTCTCCCACTCACAAACTGGGAATGCAAAGACAATCAGACACGGCCCCACCCTCAAGGAGCTCTCTGTCCAGCAGAAACCAGTGAGTAGACAATTTGTATACCATGAATAAGTCCATGGGAAAGGAGAGCACAGGGTCACACCTGTAAGTGGGAGTTGGTGAGGGTGGACATCGAGCTGACTAGAGGAAGTCAGGGAAGGCTTCCTGGAGGAGGTGATGCCTGGACTGAGACCTGCAGGATGGTAGGGACAATAGTTGCTAGCCATCTCATTCACAGCTCTCTGCTGTTTGGCCCTGTGGACCAATCATACCTCCCCAGCCCCAAGCCCCCAACAATCCTGTGCTCTTCCTACTGTCTACCCTACAGCTTGTTGTCAAACGGTAATTGGAAGGCGAGAAGCCACTGCCGATAGACGTAGGTTCAAATCCCCCTTCTGACACAACCCAGCAGCCTTGGGCTGGATGTTCAACCTCGCTAAGCCCTCCTTTCCTCAGCTGTGAAGTTGTTGGACGAATTAGCAGTAACTACGTCCACCTGGCACATGCTATTTAGTAGGTGGTTGCTCTTGATATACTGTTTGTTCTGCCCAAAACCCCTTTCCTTCTCAGACCTCAATTTCTCTAAGAAATCATCTGAGATCCAAGAGTTGAAAATAATATACCTTCTCCTCCAGACCCCTTTCACTTCTAGTAGTGCACATCTCCGACGACTTGCATTCGTGACTTACGGTATGCCTGAGTCTACTACTGGATAGATGCTCAGCTCTAGAGAAAAGTAATTGCGTTTTATTTATTTGTAACCCCCCAGTGCTCAGCCCAGTCCCTGGCTCATCGCCTGTGTTTATAAGATGGAAATATGGACCAAATCCTGTCCTGAGGAATGTCTGGGGCAATTGGCAGTGGGAATGTCATGCTGGCCACAGGCCACAGCAGGGAGAGGCCAGGGGACCAGAATCCTATGGTTGAATGTGCAACGGTGGGGGGAGAGCAGGGGGGAACATAGGTCAGATCCAGAAAAGGCGGAAAAGACAGAAAAGAGGAGATAGAAAGTAATAAAACAAACATGCTTCAGATTGTTTGAACTCGTGAATTGGAGTTATTTTGCTTCGTGTTAAAAGAAATCTCCCATGAATTGGCAATCTTAAGAGAAGAAATTTAAAGAGACATTAAATATATTTTTGAAAAACGGCCAAAATGAGGCGTGCCTGGGTGGTTCGGTTGGTTGGGCGTCTGACTTCGGCTCATGGGAGCAGAAGAGGGAGTCTCTCCTCAGATGAACAGGTTTGTGAGAGCAGAGGTGGCATTGTCCCACAGATGTGCTCTAGAATCAGGGATCACACACTCAAATGAGCAGGTGGGGCAGCCCATGGTCCTACACCACAAAGCAAGGGTGGGCCATGGGGGAGAATGGAATGTAAGACCCCTTCCCCTAGGAGGTCACCATGTCAAGACCTATTGGTCATGACCAGTCATTACAATGTCAGGTTTCCCCCAGCTCAGAGAAGAGAAATCTGATATCAGCTTTGGTATCAACTGATCACCAGGCAGTGTTAGAATTCCGCCCCCACCCCGCCCCAGGCACCTCTGAGCAAGGAGGTCCCTAGGAAGCTGTCTCCGGGTACTAGCATGTATTGGAAGTAAATCCTTGGGTTTGAACTTGCTCTGGGCTGCAGGAACACGGGGGTTTCTCTGGATGAACAGAGAAGCAAAAAGGGTGGAGTTTAGAGGAAAAGGCAGGACTCTCCTAGGGATAGGTCCCACTTCCTCTAAGAGTCTCCCAGAACGTCTTCTTCTATTATTCATCGACCGTTAACACCTCCTGCTTGGCATTGTTGTCTTTTCATGTCTGCTCAGGCATTTCGGAGTTTACTTCCCTTCTGACACTGACCGTGTGCCCCGGTGGAAGGTCCGCTTTCATCGATCTCCTTATCTCACTCCGTCAGGACCGTCCGGACCTCGAGTGATGCCTTGTGCAATGCAGTCATTCATTCGACACACAGCTACTGAGAACCTGCTGTGGGCCAAGCATGCTCATAAGTACGGGAGAGTCGGCTGTGAACAGGGCGGCCAGGCTTCCTAACTCTCTGAATATACATTCTAGTAGAGGAATACCAGACAGTACACAATAAATAAACATGAGAATAGGACACGAGATACTCATTTCATGTGCACAATGTCAACTACATTTTCTCAGCAATTCTCAGCAAGAGAAAGATCATAACTCCCCGTGCCCAGCAATGGCACCTGCCATTCCCCTCAACGATCCTGAGGTGAGAGAGGGGGGTCTGCCCCTTCCTCCCGAGCGTCTCCCCACGCTGCATGGATTCTGATGCTGATGCAGTTTTTCATAAAGTGTCACTCTTAAATGAAACCAACTGCTTCATCTGGTGTCTGACCAAAGGAAACAGTGATCTGTTCCAACTTGGAGGAAAAACGGTTCTGTCAGACTTACGAGAGATGGTATGTGGTTTTTGAACGTGGTGTGTCCCTGGGGAGGTTTCAAGGGTTATATTGATTACATGAGATTTCCGTGGTACATGTGGACTTTAGACCTAGTCCCTGATAAAGTTGGACTCCCCTGCATGCATGTTGTCTGCTAACTGTCCACTACCTCGATACCATTTTTTTTAATGTTTATTTTCATTTTTGAGATAGAGAAAGAGAGCGAGCATGAGCGGGGGAGGGGCAGAGAGAGGGGGGACAAAGGATCCAAAGCGGGCTGCGTGCTGACAGCAGTGAGCCCTATATGGGGCTCAAACTCGAGAACATGAGATCAGGGCCTGAGCCGAAGTGGGTCGCTCAACCTACTGAGCCACCCAGACGTCCCCTCAATACCAATTTTTTTAAAAATGTTTGTTTATTTTTGAGAGAGAGAGTGAGACAGAGCGTGAGCGGGGGCGGGCCAGAGAGAGGGAGACACAGAATCTGAAGCAGGCTCCAGGATCTGAGCTGTCAGCACAGAGCCTGATGCGGGGCTCAAACTCATGAACCATGAGATCATGACCCGAGCCGAAGTCGGACGCTCAAACGACTGAGCCACCCAGGTGCTCCTATAAATTTTTCTTTTTAACCTGAGCTAGTTTAAGGTGGCTTTTGGTCACTTGCAACCAGTGTCTAAAATTCTCTTTTGTAGGTATCTTATCATTTGTTCCTCACCCCGAGGAAGTTGCTCGGTGAGGTTAAGTGAGCTGTGCAACATCTCACTGCTATAGAGAGAGCAGCAAGAATTTAAACACTGCTTCACACCCTGCTTCACATCTTTGACCCTCAAAAGAGGTTTCCCTGCGTGTGATCTCATCCCCTCTCGCATGCGTTTTGTACGCTCTGGTCGATGTCTCTTTCACGACACCAAGCCAACACTCGTCACATCCATGATCCAGTCCTGCAGTGACACACAGCCACAGCACTCTTCCGCAGGGCTCCTACCCACCTTTCCGGCACCCTCCTCCCTCCCTCTGGCTGCCGTGTGCTTGCCTGCAAATCCCCGCGTGAGTCATGCTCTCTCCAGCTCCGTGAACACGTGGCTCCCTTCGCCTGCCGCCTGCCTGCCCACCTTGGAGACCCGGCATGTCCCTCCAGTCCCCACGCAACTGGGAAGACTTGCTACCACCCACCAGCCTGGGCAGAGCCACACCTTGTTCTTTGCTTCTTCCTCAAATCTGCTTCGGATAAAGGTAAATAAGGCACCCGTCTTGTGTCTGATTCTCATCCTCTGCCTCCCAAAATAGAGGTTCATGGGGACCGGGACAGCAACGTCCTCTATCTAGCTCTAGCCCCTGGCACAGTGTCTGGAGTGTGGTAGGCACTCAGTAAATGTTTACTGAGGGGACAGAGTAGAGGAGCAGGGAGATGGGGGCTGATGCAAACATCGAGCATTCAGACTTTGTTAACAATCAGCTTCAGTTTGGGGGTCGACTGATGGATGCACGAAGCCAGTGAGAGCTGAATGCGCAGATCGGAAATACCTTTGCAGAGATTCATCTTCACTCCTTGTACCCAATTAACGCTGAGCCATTAGTCCTTTTTGAAGCTGCCAGGATCTATTAAGCCATTTAACTTCTTCTCCGGCACTTCAGGATCAGTCCCAAGGGCATTTTTTTCAGGCCTGGGCAGCCAAAGTTTAAATGACTTAAGTGGTGAGCTTTCTATCACTCCACTGGGGACTCCTCCACCGAAGCAAAGCTTTAATACGTCTAAAGCTCTGTGAATGGCCAAAAACTCCTAAAACTCAGACTGTAATCAGCCTCAACCCTTAAGGAAATCAGAGTTTGGTGCCCTTCCTAAGGGCTGACCTTCTGAGTAACTGGAACAGGAAACCACCCTCTGTGGGGGTGATTGGAATGGTCCTAGGAAAGTCCCCAGGCCCAACAGATGCGCCTCAGCAGTTCACTACAACGCCTGAAATTCCCTCCATTAATCACTGATATGTTTTATTGAGCACCTACTGGTGCCAGGCTTTTGGAGATTCTGACTCGAATCATCGCAGGTTTGTTATGTCGAGCTAAGTTAGGCTCTCGGCTGAGCTCAAAAGCAAATGCCCCTTTGAGGGTAATCCACCATGCATTAGCAGTCATTAATATCATTCTTCCAAGGAGACCGCTGAGGCAGAGGACAGCTATGTGGGAGGGGGTTTTAGGACAGACAGGATGCAAGCTGCTGGGGAAGACGGCTGTAGAATAGAGGCTAACCCGGTCAGTGTGCAGGCACCTCGGGTGAGGGGACAATTTCTACTCCCCTGGCCTGCAGCCCTATGGAGTTGCAAGATCGGAGACACGAGCACAGTAGGCACGTCAAACATTCCTTGTTGATGGGATCCGCCTGTATTCCGCGGCCTTGTCCCCCTTTTAATTCTAGCCAGAAATGCCCTGGATTTGCACTGGGAATGTGGAAGCAGGTCTAAGCTTCCTGGTTTGGGCATTTCGTTTAACCCGGGGAAGCAAAACTCATTTATAGTCAGGGCCAGCTGCAAACTGCAGCCACGATAATAACGATGTGACAGCTACAGCCTTCATTCGTCAGGTGCCTAGTAGGTGCCGGGCACTGTCCCTGATATTACATAGAATCAGTTTTTCACAGTAAGGTCAAGAGCAGTATTTCTAAGCAACTGAGGCTTGGAGAAGCTATTTGCTCGAGGTTATCCAATTGTTCCGGAGCTGAGAGAGGGTTGCAGCGCAGTCCCTGTGCAACTCCACAGCCCATATTCGTTACTACTAGGCTACACGATCATGGGCTGGCTAAAGTGAGTTTTTAGTACCATCCTTGTGGAGACTCTGAAGGGGCAACATGAGTGATCCCATCAGAACCTGGGAAGGAGAAATTGGTTTGCCCTCTGAAAGGTTTATAAAATAAAATAACACCGAACAGTTACTCTAAAGGGATGGGATGGTTCAACCACACCTGAATCAGGGAACGGAGGAAGGAAGAGGGTCAAATGGTCAGTCGGGGATTCCTACAACAGGTGAACTCAGGGCGCACTTGTCTGCATTTCTGGCCCTGTCCTGCTAATACGAAAAACAAAGTCCTGTGCAGCGATGGGATGGTTTTCCTTCTGGTGGAGACAGGTGTATCGGGAAGCATCATGCCTGGTGAAAACAGCCACGACCACCTTCCAAACCCTTTTCCTCCCACTGGGTGTGGGTTCCCCATGATGAGCTGCTCAGTTGCCACGGATATCTGGTCCTTGATGCTTACAGCTCGTAGTAAACGAACAAACTTTCATCGTGATTATTCATCCCCTCTCATGAACTTGGGGGCTGGTTCCTCCAGATATACCAACAATAGGCCAGAGCCTGGACTGTGGGGCCCACCTGTGAGGTCCATCTGGACGCGGAGCCGGCCAGCCCCAGGCAGACCAGCTGGAGATTCCGACTCAAATCATTGCAGGTTTGTTATTTTGAGCTAAGTTAGGCTTTATGCTGAGCTCAAAACTCAATGTCCCTTTGAGGGTAATCCACCACATATTATCAGTCATTAATACCATTCTTCCAAGGAGACCGCTGAGGCAGAGGACAGCTACGTGGGAGGGGGTTTTAGGACAGACAGGGATGCAAGCTGCTGGAGAAAAACTGCTGTTAGTCTCTAGGCCTTCTTCAGATGGTTACAGGCCTTGCCAACAGCCCGCCCCCCCCCCCCCAACTTCAGGAATCCAGTGCCTTTGAGGTGGCCCTGGCTTGCCTGTGCTCCTCACAGGAAACCCAGGACGACCTGTTACCCACAGGAGTGGGGGTACATGTTGTCGAATTTCTTTCCATTCCCTTTGGACTCTGCCTTTGGAAGTTTTGCATACTTTCACCTGATAAACCAATTGTGTGTTACCTTCCCTAGGCATTAAAAGTAAAAACAGCTTCTGAGGCATTAAAAGTCATTATAATTTGGGGGGCTCCTGGGTGGCTAAGCCGGTTAAGCAGCCGACTTCGGCTCAGGTCGTGATCTCACGGTCTGTGAGTTCAAGCCCCACATCGGGCTCTGCGCTGACAGCTCAGAGCCTGGAGCCCGCTTCCAATTCTGTGTCTCCTTCTCTCTCTGCTCCTCCCCCACTCACGCTGTGTCTCTCGCTCTGCCTCTCAAAAACTGAATAAATGTTAAAAAAGAAAATAAGTCATTATAATTTTTTATTATATAATAATATACATTTATATTATTAAATATAATATAGTATGCTGTTTATAAATGTTACAAATGAATCTTATGTAATTATAATTAAATTCTAGAACTTTTCAACATATAAAAAAGAGAGAGAGGAATATGATGAACCCCCAAATGCTCATTGCCTAGTTACAACAATAATCAACATTTTGTCCTCCGGTTTCATCTATCCCTCACACTTTTTTACTCAGCACTTTCAGAGCAAATACCACAAGACATATGATTTCACCCACACAAACTTGGATATGCGTCCCTCACAGATAAGCACATTTTAAAAGACATAACAACAGTGCCATTATTAACAGAGGTAACAAATGATCTGGTAGAATTTCCCCACATTCTGGATTTGGCTGATTTCTCTTGGTGTTATTAGGTAGTTCCATTATTGCCAGTGTTTTCTGTAAACTGCTAAGTAAGATTTAGAGCAATGTGACGACCAATGGAAATAAAATGCCAGCCACATGTGTAATTTCATATGTTCTAACAGGCACATTGAAAAAATTTTTTTAAAAGGGGTACCTGGGTGGCTCAGTCAGTTGAGCATCTGAATCTTGATTTCGGCTCAGGTCACGATCCCAGGGTCACGGGATGGAGCCCCACTTCAGGTTCCGTGCTGAGCATGCAGCTGCTTGGGGTTCTCTTTCTGTCTCCCTCTGCCCCTCTCCCCAACTCATGCTCTCTCTCTTTCTCTTTCTAAAAAAAAAAAAAAAGTACAAAAAAAATAAGTGAAGGAGATTAAGACTACACTTGACGAGCACTGAGTAATATATGGAAGTGTTGAAACAATATTTTGTACACCTGTAACTAATATAACACTGTATGTTGACTACACTGGAATAAAAAAAATTAAAAGAAATACGTGAAATTTAAAAAAATAATTTATTTAATTTAATGTGAAATAGCCAAGATATTGTCATTTCAAAATGTGGTGAATAGAACAAAACTATAAATGAGATGTCTTATATTCTTTTTTTATACAGCATTTCCAAAATTGGATGTGGGTTATACACTTACAGCACATCTTAAGTCTGAGTAGCTACAATTCAAGTGTTCAAGGGCCTCATGTGGCTACCATATCGGATGGAGCAGATGTAAAGGCTTTTTTAAGATTCAATCTTAGATTTTTTTATGTGAGAAGAATACTATGTAGGTGTTGCTGTAGATTTCCCATTTGGAAATTCCCCATCAACCTTTCACAAGATAGGTCAGTATTCACTGATTGGTCATTTCTTAATCCATTATTTTCCTAGAGGTTTCAAAAGCCATGTATTTGTTTGTTTGTTTGTTTGTTTGGAGAGAGAGAGCGCATGTGAGCGGGGGAGGGGCAGAGGGAGAGAGAGACAGAGACAGAGACAGAGACAGAGACAGAGAATCCCAAGCAGGCTCCATGCTCAGCTCAGAGTCCGACACGGGACTCAATCCCACGACCCTAGGATCATGACCTGAGTCGAAATGAAGTCAGACACTCAAGCAGCTGAGCCACCCAGGTTCTCCAAAAGTCATGATTTTCTAATTCTGTTATTCCTTCTGCATATACTGGGAAGAATTCTTACTTAAAGATGAACTTTCCCTTATCAGCTCTTTGGTCACTTGGAAATGTAGTTCACACAGGAAAGGTGGGTTGTGTGCTTATTCTTCTTTTTATCAGTTTTCAGAGAAGTAAATTGGTACCCAAACAACCCTGAAAAGGAGACCAGTAAGGGTTCTCTTTTTATCATTATGTACTCACAATTTTCTGCATTTTTACCTTTCAATATATGGCAGTCATTATTCTTTTTGATGCTAAAAATTTCCCACCTTAAGCCAGTAAGACTCTCCAGCTGACTCCTGGGCCACTTTTTGATTGTGTTTTCTGGCACAATCACGTAGGCTCATCTCGGACATTTCCGCCCTCATTAGTAATCAGCCATTCCTCCAAGGAGCCCTGGTTCCTTCCGGTGTTCCAGGCATCTTTAAAGGATTCCCCTCGGGATGATAACATAACCTAGAAGAATTGAATACAGTCTGAATTGGAAGCACCGAGATGCGAAATAGGACAAAGGTTTTCTTCTCTTTGGATGAAGAAGGGTAGGATGAGAGGAGAAAGAAGACTTCAGAGGTGCTGACACAGCTCTACCTGCCCTGCTCATCCCTTTCTCTGAATCTCTCCTCTCCGTACCCCCTACTCTTAGGACTAGAACTTTCTATGGCTGCTCCGTGCAGGTGAACGCTCAGCCAACTCAGAACCCCGGGGCCCCACCTGACCTTCCTTTGTGAAGAGCCCAGAGCCTTTGTCCAAAGTTGCATCACTTCCCACCCAGCCCTTCCTGAGCCAACTCCCTGATGTCTCCCGGAGAACACAGTCGGCAGCGTCCCAATGACATCAGGGAAACTCCTATTTCCAGCAGTTTCTCCTTCAGCTGCAAAAATGTGCCGTGGTAGACAGGGTGTGGGCTTTTGAAGTCTCTGCAGGAAGCAGCGCTGTTTTGTCAGCACCACATCTGAGCGCATCTTCTGTGAGAGCTGTACTTGCTCAGCTGGTGTGCAGCCCTCCCATCCCCTCACCCTGTCCATCGCCACACCCGACAGGGCCAGGGAGGGCAGACCCCACACCACGTGCTGGGGGTTAAGGAAGACAGAGGACCAGCATGCAGCAGCACAAAATAATAACGGCCAGTGAGGGGGGTGTCTGGTATCTCTCCTGGTTTTCCAGAGTGCTCTTTGTTTCTCCCATCCCTTGCCCAAAAAGGCAATAAATACTACCACACTTAAACTTCTTTCAGTGGAAGAGAGCCCCTCAATGCCTGCCGTACTCCCTCAGTATGTTCATGAATCTGGAATGGCCATTCCATATCATTTCCATAGCTTCCTGGAATTACCAGACAGAATTTTTTTATTATTATTCACAGATACTTTTTTGTACCTAGGCCTGATTCCAAAACTCATGAGTTTTCCAACTGGCTGCACTACCTTTCAAAAGTAGGTAATTTCTCCATCCTTCCCAACCTCCAATTTCTGAATCTATGGCCCATTATAATGCACAAAAATGCAAAGGCATAGGGTAATGCTTCCACGTCTCAACAGTATTCTGTTAGCCTTAGAAGACACCCCAGCAGGAGGCTAGAATCTGGTATCCAATCAAGCCCAACATTTATTAAAATGTGCTGCTGTTCTGTACTTCAGAATATTGTGGGCAATACCCAATATTTTTTGAATGTTAATATGCTTTAAAAAAATACAACCATGTCCCATGTGAAACATAGAACTGAGTGACCCAAGCTAGTGGCCGTAGACCCTATGGACAGTCCCAGGTGAACTGCTTCGGCCGCAAGAGGATGGGCTTTGTGATGGGCTGAGCAGTGGGCATGGCAGCCGGGCGCTCTTCGGAACCTTTCCCTGTCTCAGGATTGGAATGCGGGTTTGGGAGCTGATGGGCCGATCTGGAAAACCATGATGCAGAAAGGCGCCCCTTTGGCACAGTCATGGCCTTTGGGATGGGCATCTGATGCTAATCAGGGCAGTGGTTGCCCATCACAGCTACCCTTTCCATCAGTTCCAGCTCATATACTATAATAAAGCAGAAGTCTTTGAAGAAAGAAAAAGAAAGAAAGAGAAGAAAAAAGAAAAAAATATAACCAGCACACCAAACCTATTATCTGAGATATTAATTAGAATGAAGCTGTGTTTTAAAAAGTCATTAGAAATAATAAGGAACTAATGGTTCACGGAGGTGGCAAAAGTCAAGACTGCAAATGACAAGTATGACAAACTTGGGTACTCCAGGGTGTAACGATCAAACAGCTCTATCCTCTTCATATCCCAGCCAGGACTCTGACTGTTTAGTGAGTTAAAGATAATGATTATAAAACTGTACTGAGCTCTCACAGCCAGAACTGGCTCTTGCTTGCTTTTATCACTATCTAAAAATGGGACTATAGTTTCCTTTTCTCTGATGCATTAGAAATAAAACAGAAAACATAAAGTAAAGAACATCTTTTCCCCTTCATGTAGACATTTCATGAGATTTACTGAAAAACCACCTTTAGCGCTAGGAGAGTTTATGGGAAACAATAATCCGCCCCAAGAATAAACAGTAAATGGAATGATGATTTTCTAGGAAGTGCTGTGTCTGGCTGCGGTAGCAGCAGCAATGAGCTGAGAGAGGTTTTGGCAGCCCCGGAGGGCCCCAGAGAATCATGAGCTGTGATTAAGAAAGCATTCATGAGTTTATCTCCGTGGGAGTGGGGGAGCGTCTCCTGTGAAGCATGAGGGTGTCCGTCTTATCTGGGGATTTCCTTTGGCATTACAGAAAATGATGCAGAGGTGCCTCCGTTCCCCGGAACAGGAGGTGAGAGGCCAGCCAGGCTGGTGACTCTGTGGGGTCTGGATTCTCACGCACGGTCATTCTCACTGACGTTGGCTCAGAACCCGTGGGGCACCGGCTTGCAGGGCAGCTCGAAACTGGGCGTGGAGAGCTGAGTCCCCCAGCCCAGGAGAAACGCACTCCTGTTTAGTACCTTCCTAAGAAAAAGCCATGGTGAGGAAGCACAGTGATCGGTGGATTCAAGACAAGACTGCTCGGGTGTGCAGAAATGTGCACTGCAGCACCGGCAACAGCCAAAAGCTGGAGACAGCTATACTGCTCATGAGTGGGAGACTGGCTTGGTGCACTGTGGTATGTCTGCTATGTCCTATGACGAAATACAGTGAAACTATTTTCAACAGATTACAGCAGACCTATGTGAATTGACAGTGAAAGGCGCCCCGTATGTTTAAAGGGAGAAGATAAGCCACGAACCTCTAGGTAGAGTGTGATCCAATTTTCCAATGTGTTATACATACCTATGCATAGAGAAGTGTCGGGGAGAAAATCTGCCTGCTCGAGGGGGTGGGGCAGGGCTGCTAGATGAACTTGGGGTGGGAGGCGAGAGATGGCTCCAATGTTGCTGCTTCTCCTTTCAGGATTGGCTGTTTTGTGGGAGGAAAAGAGACATTTGAGCTAATAGGGCCATACTAGTAGGTAGTCCGTTTGAGTGATTGAATTTGCCCAAGGTCGTCCAGTGGCCAGGCTGTAGAAACAAGATTTGAACCCAGCTCCCCTACCCCTGAGTGGATTGTTTCCAGGACCCTCTTGGGGAAACCTGACCTTGCGGCCCTTTTCCAGGACTGGGAAGAATCAGTGCTTAGACACTGCCAGGGGGTCTCTCCCATTGTCTGTGGAGGTGGTCAGACCTGTGCCCTGAGGATCAGCCGGACTGGGGCAAGACTGAAGAGGGTGGGGCCTATTCCACCCTCTACTTTCTTCCACAGTGGTGGTCAAGGTCCCCTATCGCGCACCTGAATTCCCCGGGGCCCACGCCGGGCATGTCCCTAAACTCAAGAGCCTCCCCTCCCTTTACTCTTTAGTCCTATCAAGTCATTCCTCAAAACCCTCCTCTCTGGGAGGGAAGCAATAAACAAATTCCAGACATCTCTGCCAGGCAGCACATTTGCATTTTAACCGGGGTTTTCTGGGAAAAACTTCTTACCCGGAACAAATCCATCCCTTCTTTCAACAGGCAGTTTGCGAGCACCTACTCCAGGCCAGGTGCTGGAAAGCAATAGTGAGCCCTGCCTAGTGGAGGAGGCCCCGTAGGGTCAGAGCCTGGTGGAGGCAGGGCTGGGAGGGGGATTTCAAACAAGAGGGCAGAGGTGCGAAAGACGCTTTGGGAGACGTGAGCTTCGTCAGTCTGATCAAGGCAGACCAGGGAGGCACCGTCCCGGCATCCGTGGGAAAAGCATGTTCTGAGGAACAACCAACGTAGGGATTGAAGAGTTATGTTCAAATCTTACTCCGCCACCTACCCACCGAGCGACCTTGGGCAAATCCAGTCACTTGAACCTGCGATTTCCTCATGAGTAAAATAGGGATTAAAAAGAGTGCGTAGGACCCAACCCGTGGGATTCTAGTCACACTGAGTGAGATGTGTTGTAATTCACTCTCCACATCACAGTGTCCTGGAGGAACGTGGTTAACATGTCTACTGGCTCTTCCAGGAAGCGTAGTGTGGCCTTGTGGCTGCTGCCCTCACTCCTCTAGGTGCTGGCCCCGTGACACAGTAGGTTGACACAGTGGTCTGGTGTCAACAACTAGTGCCCGTTGTGGTCAGGTGCACAGACTCTGAGGCCAGGCATCCAGATCCTACTGTGTGACCTTGGGCAGGTGACTTAACCTCTCTGGACCCCAGTTTTCTCATTTTAAAATGGAGACAATAATATAACGCATTATATAGGTGTGTTGAGAGGACCAGATCCATGTAAAAGCAACATAGATGATAAGCTCCTTGACATCAGTCTTGGTGATGGTTGTTTGCATTTGACACAAAAAGCAAAAGCAACAAAAGCAAAAGTAAACAAGTTAGACGACATCAAACAAAAAGCCTCTGCACAGCAAAGGAAACCATCAACAAAATGAAAAGCCAGCCCACTGAATGAGGGGAAATATTTGCAAATCAAATATCTGACAAAGGGTTACCAGATATTTGATAAAATATATAAGAAATTGATACAACTCGATAGCAAATAAATAAATACATAAATAATTCAAATAAAGGCGGCAGAGGATCCGAAAAGGCATTTTTCCAAAGAAGAAATATAGATGGCCAATAGGTGCATGGAAAAGTGTTCAACATCACTAATCATCAGGGAAAGGCAAATCATAACCACAATGAGATATCACTTCACACCTGTCAGAATGGCTATCACCAAAAAGATAAGAAATCAGGAGTGTTGGCAAGGATGTAGAGACAAAGGAACCGTTGCGCACAGTTGGTGGGAATGCAAAATGGTGCAGCGACAATGGAAAACAGTATGGAGGCTCTTATTCTACTTCTGGGTATTTATCTAAAGGAAATAAAACCACTAACTCAAAAATATATCTGTAACCCCATGTTCATTGCAGCATTATTTACAGCACCCAAGACATGGAAAAAAACCTAACTATCCATTGACGGATAAATGAATAAAGAAAATGTTATATGTGTGTGTATGTGTGCACATACTTACACACACACGTATATATATACATACACACATATATACACACACATATATATCTCCATATATCAAATACATATGCAATGGCATATATTATACATACATTTAATGGAATATTACTCAGCCATAAAAAGAAGGAAATTTAATGTTTTTTTAATGTTTAATTTTTTTTGTTTGTTTAATGTTTTGAGAGAAAGAGAGACAGAGGGCGAGCAGGGAAGGGACAGAGACAGAGGGAGACACAGAATCCGAAGCAGACTCCAGGCTCCGAGCTGTCAGCACAGAGCCCGAGGCGGGGCTTGAATTCATGAACTACGAGATCATGACCTGAGCCAAAGTCGGACACTTAACTGACTGAGCCACCCAGGCGCCCCTAAAGAAGGAAATTTTCTCATGTCTGACAACGTGGATGAACCTTGAGGGCATTACACTAAGTGAAATAAATCAGAAAGTGGAAGACTAACACCATATGATTACACCAATATGTGGAATCTAAAAGCAAGAGAACAAAACCCCCTGAACTCACAGCTACAGAGAACAGATTGATGGTTGCCGATCTGTGGGAGGTAAAGGATGGACAAAATGGATGAAAGTGGTCAAAAGGTACAAACTTCCACGTATAAAACAAAGAAATCCTGAGGATACAATATACAGCATCGTGACTATAGTTAATAACACTGTATCATATATTTGAAAGTTGCTAAGAAAGTAAACCTTAAAAGGTTTCACCGTAAGAAAAAAATTTTTGTAGCTGTGGGTGTTGGTGGATGTTAACTGGACTTACTGTAGTGACCACATTGCTGTCTCTACATATATTGAATAATCATGTTGCACCCCTGAAACTAATATAATGTTACATGTCAGTTGTACCTCAATTATTAAAAAATCTATGTAAGAGCCAGTGAACAGTGCCTGACTTGGGTTGATCCAGTGTGAGCTACCAGCAGGGACCACTGAAGAAGGGTCATGCACTCGATGATGACTAAGGCTGGATGGGCAGTGTGGTGAGAACCCTGGTTGTTAGAGAATTCTGCTTCATTTCCTAGCAGAAGCGAGCCATCCGTGTACGAGCAATGCATGACTGATAGTCTCTATCACACTGGTTCTCTGACTATAGCATTAGTCATCCATTAAAACGTGTCAAAGCCCAGGATGTGAGGCTTTACTTTTTTTTTTTTTGAAACAAAAATGAGGTCTAAATAATAAAACTAACAGTAGGCTACCTCAGAAGGCAAAGCTAAGGATTTCTACAACTGGTTTTGAGGATAAATAAAAATCAATGGAAGACAATCATTATAAAATGAATTAAATTTACACCTAAATGTAAGATCTGAAACCATAAAAATCCTAGAAGATAGTACGGGCAGTAGTTTCTTTGACATGGGTCATAGCAACAAAAATGAACTATTGGCACCACATTAAAATAAAAAATTTCTTTACAGCTAAGGAAACAATCAATGAAACAAAAAGACAACCTACTGAGTAGGTGAAGATATTTGCAAATGATATATCTGATAAGGGGCTAGTGTCCAAAACATATAAAGAATTTATACAACTCAACAGCACCCAAACAAATAATCCAGTTAAAAATGGGCAGGAGAGGGGCGCCTGGGTGGCGCAGTCGGTTAAGTGTCCGACTTCAGCCAGGTCACGATCTCGCGGTCCGTGAGTTCGAGCCCCGCGTCAGGCTCTGGGCTGATGGCTCGGAGCCTGGAGCCTGTTTCCGATTCTGTGTCTCCCTCTCTCTCTGACCCTCCCCCGTTCATGCTCTGTCTCTCTCTGTCCCAAAAATAAATAAAAAACGTTGAAAAAAAAATTAAAAAAAAAAATGGGCAGGAGACATGAACAGACATTTCTTCAAAGAAGATATACCGATGGCCAACAGACACATGAAAAGAAGTTCGGCATGACTCATCATCAGGGAAATACAAATCAAGACCACAATGAGATGTAACCTCATGCCTGTCAGAATGGTTAAAGAGCAAAAATGCAAGAAACAACAAGTATTGGTGAGCATGTGGAATCCTGAGGATACAATATACAGCATCGTGACTATAGTTAATAATACTGTATTATATATTTGAAAGTTGCTAAGAAAGTAAACCTTAAAAAGTTTCACCGTAAGAAAAAAATTTTTGTAGTGTGGGTGTTGATGGAACCTTTGTTCACTGTTAGTGGGAATGCAAACCAGTGCAGCCATTGTGGAAAACATTATGGGGGTTCCCCCCAAAATTAAAAGTAGGATTGCCATATGATCCAGGAATTCCATCACTGGGTTTTTATCCAAAGAATATAAAAACACTAATTCTAAAAGACATACACATTCCTATGTTTATTGCAGTTATTATTTGGAAGTAACCCAAGTGTCCATCGAAGATTGAATGGATAAAGAAGATGTGAGATACACACACACACACACACACACACACACACTGGAATATTTACTCAGCCATAAAAAGGAATGAAATCTTGCCATTTGCAATGGCATGGATAGATCTAGTGGGTATAATGCTAAGTGAAATAAGTCAATCAGAGAAAGACAAATACCATGTGATTTCACTTTAAATACAGAGAACAAGATGGTGGTTACCAGAGTGGAGGTGGGGGCGAGGGGTGAAATAGGTGAAGGGGATTATGAGCACACTTATCGTGATGAGCACTGAGTAATGTATAGCACTGCTGAATCACTATATTGTACACCTGAAACTAATATAACACTGTAGGTTCATTTTACTGCAATGAAAAACTAACCTAATTAATTACAAATAAATAAAATTTAAAAAAATAAATTAAATTTATGAAGCTGTTGAATTCTGAGTAACTGTCTTCCTGCTGATCTGATGGTGGGGGGTTCCAGGAATACCAGGGGCTACCGGTGTCATTCAAGCAGCATTGACCTGATATCTGGTCCTGGATGCAGATGAGAGATACAGGAAGGCAAGACACTGCACCATTTGTCTGCCAGCATCAGCAATGGGGTGTGTGCCAAGTGCTGGTAAGTAGTATAGCAATAAAGCCTTTGGGATTTCAGAGGAAGGCTTGAATTTTGATGTCTGGGATGAGTGGGGAAAGATTCAAGAAGGGGATGAGCTCGGGGTCAGATAGGATGACGAAGAAGGAGGAGTCCTTCCAGGGAAGATCTTTGGTATCAAAAAAGAATCCATTTTAAGCCTCTTTAAATTTGGTATGAGAAGGACTAGAAAGAAAAGAAAAGGAGAATTTTAGGAATTAGTGTGGCAGAGCAGGGGTCTTGTGGGCAGAGTAAAACCAGAATCTATCCACTGGCATCAGCTTCCTGGAAAGCTGGAGCCCTCAAGCCTTAGACCAACAGGTCCTCAGTGAACTCAGACAAAGGGATACAGGTTTAAATGCATGCTCCAGACCAGATCTCAGTTTATTTTCCAAAAATAATTTATCAGATGTTCCAACCTCATAATATGTCCTATAAACTTGGGGCCAGTTCAAAATATTGAACTAAACTCCCTTGTGGGTGTTTGTGTGAACCATAGGAGAGCATTATATATAGACTTGTGACATAGCCTCATGGGGTTTGAGCTTTGCTACTTTTTTTTTTCTAGTCAGAAACTAAGTGAGGATGTGCTTTTCCAGCCTCCTAAACAGAAATTTTATCTAATAGTGAAATGTAGAGACATTTGCAGTTGTGGGATTTGGCTCTGACTCTGGCCAGCTCCAACAAGGGTACCACCAGTAGCTTCCTATTCAAGACAGGTCTGAAGTTTCACCAGCAAGTGACAATCCTTTTTAAATTTTTTTTTTGAATTTTGTTAAAAAAAACTTTTTGAGAGAGAGAGAGTGAGCATGAGCAGGGGAGGGGCAGAAGGAGAGAGAGGGAGAGAGAGAGAGAGAAAGAGAGAGAGAAAGAGAGAGAGAGAGAATCCCAAGAACATTCCATGCCCCTGGCAGAGCCGGATGTGGGGCTTGATCCCAAGACCATGAGATCATGCCTGAGCAGAGACCAAGAGTTGGATGCTCAACCAGTTGAGCCACCCAGGCACCCCAGCAAGTGACTCTTCTGTCTGCTCTCACCGATGGGCTCAAAAGCACCAACTTGAGAAGCACAGCTTCCAGAGTCAGTCATTCACCATGAAGCCTGTGGCTTGAATAGCCACCCCCCAAAACATATGTCTGCCTGGAACCTCGGAACGTAACCTTATTTGGAAAAAGAGTCTTTGCCAAAGACCGTCCTGGATTAGGATGGGCCCTAAATCCAATGACAAGATTATAATACAGGAGAAGGCTACATGAAGATGGTGATTGAGATTTCAGTGATGCATCTACAAGCCAGGAACACCAAGGATCATAAGTGGCCCCTATAAGCTGCAAAGAAGCATTCTTGCCTGTAGCTTTCATGGGGTGCAGCCTGCTGATACATTGATTTGGGACTTCTGGCCTCCGGAACTGAGAAAGAATACATTTCTATTATTTTAAACCACCCAATTTGTGGGAATGTGTTACCAGCAGCTTCAGGAAACGAATGCAAAGACCTTGAATTTTATATGACATCTACCAGAAGATGTTCATTCAGAAGTTCTTTTGTTTTTGAAGGAATCCTTCCCCCCAACCAATTAATATTGGCAAGTAGTATTGTCCAGATCAGAAAGCACTGGATGAGGAAGGGGGCAGAGCAGTAAAAGGCTGGCATTGGAGTCCAAGCCCCAGAACTGACACCTGGGCTCTGTCCCTGGTGGAGTCACGTCACCTCTCTCCATCATCTGTCAAATGGAAACATCATGGAGGAGAGCAAACTAGAGAAATCAAGAGGATACACCATGTTGACATAAAGGGTTGACTGCTCCTTCTACCATTTGTCTCACGCTTGGGGGCCCCTGTTAGAAAGAGCCCCCTTGCTGAAGCTGCACATCCAATGGCTCTTTGCCTGTAGATTCAGTGGAGAGAACACAGATTGTGACGTTGGTCAAGTTCCTTCCATAAACCTCAGCTCCTTATCCCTACAGCAAAGATAAACATAAAATAGTGAGCCAATAGCATTGATCATAGGTTGCATGTTAGGATCGAGGAACTTAAAACATGGAAGGTATTTGATTAGTGTAATGCTTGGCTCATAGTAAGATCTCAAAAAAGTCGCCTGTCCTCATCAGTACCGTTATACAGCTTTGATCAAGAAGGCTCCAAGCACGCGGCCCCGGTGCTATGACGCCACTCCACTCACATCGACCTCCAGCCTCCTGGGTCCCCTTGCTTTCCCTTCACCTCACTCACCGCACCTTGCCTGAAATGTCAGCACCTTAATGAGGTAAAAGTAATAATCAGCCAGCAACAATTGGGATTTAGAGGGGAGCAGCCGCAGAGGAAGCACACACTTCACCGCCACTCATCACAGCGTTGCCCTTGCTGCAGCCAAAGGAACCTGATCAGCAGGTCATTAGGAGCCCACCATCTTTATCATTTTCACTAACGGTGAGGAATTTTTTCAGAGTTAATAATTTTTGTTGTAAGAAATCACTTATCTGAAATTTGGTAATAACTTCAATTAATTTCTGTTAAATGCAAGAAAAATTGAGTTTTTAACTTCAAAACTCAATGTATTGAATAATCTCACTTTTATTTTATTTTATGTTATTATTATTATTATTATTATTTTTTAGTTTATTTATTTATTTTGAGAGCATGAGAGCACGAGCAGGGAAGGGGCAGAGAGAGAGGAAGAGAGAGAATCCCAAGCAGGCTCTGCACTGATAGTGCAGAACCCAATGTGGGGCTCAAACTCATGAACTGTGTGAGATCATGACCTGAGCCAAAACCTGGAGTGGGACCCTTAACTGACTGAGCCACCCAGGAACCCCCGAATAATCTCATTTTTATAAAGTTTATCTGTGCATTTTTCTTCTTTTGGTTCTGTAAGTCTGTATGCACACAAAGGTGTCGGGAATGATGTTGAGCAAATGTTGACAATGGCATGTCATGATGTAATTTTCCTTTGCCTTTTTTTTTTTTAATTTAGAGAGAGAGAGAGAGAGAGACCGCCTGCCTGTAAGCAGGGAAGAGAAGTGGGGGTGGGGGGAAGAAAGAATCTTAAGCAGGTTTCAAGCTCAGCATGGAGCCCTACTCAGGGCTCGATCCCATGACCCTGGGATCATGACTTGAGCCGAAATCAAGAGTGAGATGTTCAACCACCTGAGCCACCCAGGCGCCCCTCCTTTGCTTTTTTGCCTTTGTACTTTCCTGTGTTCCTCGAGCATGTATTTAAAAAACATGTATCATTTTCACAAAAACAGCAGTTATTTTAAAAAACTTATGTGTTGATACCCAGAATAGGCAAATTCATAGTCATAAAGTAGACTAGAGTTTACCAGGGGTTGGGGTAGGGAAGGGAATGGATAGTTATTGTTTAATGGGTACAGAGTTTTTGTTTGGGGTCATGAAAAGTTGTGGAAATGGGTAGTGGTGATGGTGTATAACACAGTGAATGTACTTAACACCACTGAATTGTACACTTAAAAATGGTTAAATTGGTAAATTTTGGAAAATCTATATTTTACCACAATAATTTTTTAAAAAAGTAGCTTATCTCTTGTGTTTCCCAGCCCTTGGACACCATGACAATAAATGCCTACGTAGACATTATGGCCAAGCAGCCTGGCCAATGGGCTCCATCCTCCCGTTCAGTATTTGCATAAATGAGGCCTTAATGATTTAATCCCAGGAAGAGACTAAAGTGGGGATGTCAGGATCTTAGGCAGGGGCCAAGGAAGAAAAACTGCTAAATAATTCGAGGGGAAGACAGGGGTGGGGGTGAAGAGAATCTTTCTTGTTGCCCTTGAAAGCCCAGGAGTAGATTCGGGCTTTCTTTTTCTTTCCAACACTGCCCAAGAAGTTCTGAGCCTTGGAGCTGCTCTTGGATCCCTTTGCTCTGTATCTTCCCCTCCAGCTACATTTCCCATGTTTGGCCCAGTAATCCAATAAGCAATTCCAAATTTACGTCTGTTAGTCTGGCCTGGTGCCTGTCATCTTCCAAGGAAGCACAATCCTGTACTATGTGCTCTCTCTCTCTGAGGAAGACAGATGGATCAGCAAATCGTGGACTGGAGACAGGAACTCAGGCCCCACCTCTGGCTTGTCAATTCCGAGCCCCTCAGAACCTCTGTTGAACATTGCTGCCATGGCAACTGTTGGGGGAAAACACCTGGCCGAGAGGGAGCCTGCCAAAGCCCACTGTAGCAACAGCAAGGGATGAAGAGGGTATTTCCGGGACAGTTGAAGGGCCCAGATCTGAGCCAGCCTGAACAGTCTGGAAGTGTTTGACCCAGATTGTTTAAACCAGAGAGGCTGAAAACATAATTTTAAAAAATCAGTATAATTGCTTTAGTAAGTGCTAAAGCGAAGGACTCTGTAAGTTCCTGTCTCATTCTTGATTCTGGGGCACGATGACCAATAAGAACGTTGGCCTCCATTCCTGGCCCTTCGTGGGGTTTATAATTACAGCCGATCCACAGAGAGCTCCCAAACACCCTGGCCCGGCCAGGCGGAGACCAGCTGTTTGCACACAGACCTCGAAGGGAGTGATGCCTGCAGACAGTAAAGCATGTTCTCATATTAGCGTCTTGCTCATGAGCATTGCCCCACTACACTGTTAACATAAGTCATGGGAGGCAAAGACGCTTCCCTGTGTGTGTTTCTCCTCTCTCCACTCCCCCTCTCCCCCACCTTTTTTTTTTTTTTTTAAGCATGGAGTTTTAAATTTCACGTTCTGTGATCTAACTTCCCATTTCCCACTCACAAACAAATGACATCTGGCCACTCTCAACAATAAACTTGGAAAGATGAGACATTTCCTGTTAGTTCTCTATGTAACCCCTGCTTAAACTTTCAAATTCCTGAAAGAATTGCCTGAAAAATAAATGGATCATTAAAGGCGGTGGGGGGACGGCATTGGGGAACCTGCTACAAGAGCCCTTCGACAGTTAATGCCGATAAGTTTTACCAGTGTTTCGGCTTTTTTTTTTTTTTTTTTTTTTTAGCCATGTTTTAACACTGAAGGATCAAAACCGGTTTGTGATTCTGCACAACCACCTTATGGAAATAGCAACTGAGAAAGACTTCCACCGGGCTGCTGGCTCCAACCAACATCATGGCTAATTGCCCAATTCCTTCTAAGTGGAGGTAGAAAATATTATTTTAAAGTACTCAGCTGTTTTTAGCACCCCGCTTATCTATCCACTTGATTCCTAAGAAATTGCATCTATGGCCTCACAACCTCAATCGTTACACAACACTTTTCACTTCTTTCAAATCTCCATTTCCAAAACTGAACTTTCTTCCTCATCTTTAACGGCTGGCAGGGCATTTCTTCTTGGAGGCCCTGCCCTTATCTCATACTCAGCATGACTAAGACTGCTTACTCCCCACCAACCTCCCCAAACCAGCTCCTTTTACCACACTTCCTCTTTCTCTCCAGGATTCCAGCTTTCTCCCAGACCCAGTGTGAGCCAGGACATCACCACAGAGGGCCTGGGTTGTCCCCATACTTGGCCCCTAGAGACAGTGACCTCTGCTAATACATTACACATGTCCCTCCATCCCATTCCTACAACCACCGACCTTCTCTGTGGGCTTATTACCACATGTGTGACAAGTCCCATGATTTTCTGATAGGTACCCTTCTGCCACTTCCTGTCCCCACCACCTAGGAGGTACACCTAGTCTTTCTAATATGCCACTCCGATGTAGTGTTTTCCCGTCAAAATTGTGCAATGCATAGTCAATGCTCACACACAGTATGGGGTTGGTGGGTGTACCGGTTGGCCAGTCGCCCTGGGCCCTGTGCTTGGGAGGCCCTGCACGTGGTTGAATGTTCTGCCGTCCTGTGTTGAAACTCCTAATGTTGGAACCAGGAACCCTGGATTTTCATTTTGCTTTGGGCCCTGCAACATAGGTAATGGGTCCCGCTTCCTTGCCAAGTCGAGACTCCTTAGCTCAGCACTGAGAAGTGTCTCAGTTTGTCTGGCCCCTCTCTCTGGTCTCACGAGTAGATCTTGACATCAACTCTCTGCTCCAGCGTTTCTGATCGATAGTCTGTTGTAACTGGAACACACATGCTCATTCCTGCTTCAACTACTTCGCTCATTTAATTCCCCTCTCCTCCTATACCTTCCCTACTCCCCCTGCCCCTCTCATGTCAGTCCTGCTTATATTTCAATATCCTCCCTCCTGCCCAATCTCTCCTACACTCTACTCTTCTGGCAATGACAGTCAGCCTCATCTGGCTCTTATACGTTTATTTTTCTAACTTATTTTCTCCTTTTACTCCCTGAGCCTTGTTCTCCCAGCCAGTACATAGTTGGGGTCAGGGAGCCCGTCTTACATGTCAGCACCATCGTTACAAAGCCTTGCAGGGTACGTGGGTGCTGTTTTCCTCTGTTTCTAGTGAGGGTGTTAGAATATCTGTTTCATGAATGAGTAACAGACACAGAGTGGGTTAAAATTTACTCAAGCAAAGAGTAGAAAGCTAGAAATATTCACTGAGTACCTCTATATGTTAATTCAAAAGTTATCAAATGCCTGCTTTGTGCTGAGTGCTGCTCTATTCTAAGCAATAGGCAGACTGGTGGAGGGTTGCTAGCTGTATGGGTACCACATACAGCCCTTGGCATTTTTTTTTAAATTTTTTAATGTTTATCATTTATTTTTGAGAGAGAGAGACAGAGTGAAAGCAGAGGAGGGGCAGAGAAAGAGGGAGACACAGAATCTGAAGCAGGCTCTAGGCTCTGAGCTGTGAGCACAGAGCCCAACGCAGGGCTCGAACTCAACGAACCACGAGATCAAGACCTGAGCTGAAGTCAGACACTCAACCGACTGAGCCACCCAGGTGCCCCAGCCCTAGGGATGTTCTGCTGCTGGGTCCTCAGAGTCAGGCTGTCCACTGTTCCATATTGCCCTTAGGTTCATGGGGAATGTTCTTCAACAACTGGGTGAGGCCATCACAGCCATGTCCTTGTCCTCACCTCCCAGTCTCACCTCCCAATCTCACCTCTCAGGTTCCTCAAACATACCTGGAGTTTCAGCCGCCAGCTCTCTGCCTGGGATGTGGCTTCTAGGAACGATTGGAGAGTGTTTCTTTACTTATTCTCCACTAACTCAGGAAATCGAATTCATAAGGAATTTGCCCATATTAGTGGTTTCTGCTTTGAGTGACCTCGAAAACCCTGTCTTTCTGATCATTCACCCCAAAGTAGTGAATGCCTCCCTGAGGCTGCCTCCTTGGGATGAAGCAAGGATTATGGAGTAGAGGAGATATGGGGGGGGGGGGTACATAGGTTAGTATTTTAAATTATGTAACACCTCACACTCCTCCATTTAATAAATATTAACAGAGCACTGCTTCCAAATGACAGGCACGGTCCTGGGCGCTGGACCAACCCCATAAACTAAAACCCACGGCAGGCCTTGCACCGTGGGATATACAGCATAATGCAGACCTTCAGTCTAGAGGGAAGGGATTACAGGTCTCCCCTGCTCTAAGGAAGTTCTTAGCGCCTCTGAAAACTGCTGTCTCAAGGGAAATGACTTCTTAGACGCAGAGCAAGAGGAACTATTAGATTTTTCCTACAAATACAGATAAAAAAGACAGCTCCTGGTGGGAACCAAAGCACCGTGGACCACACATTTACACACACACACACACAGACACACACACACACACACATACACGTATGTGTTTGGTAGAATACTATGACTTCTTTGAGCTGTGATGTTCTTCTTCCTTAAAATCTCCATTAGAGTTCATTACACTTCAAGTTTGGAAAAGAATGTGAGCACGTTTACTTCCCTTATGCCCTTTGTGGAAGTGAAGGGGTGGAGAATGGGGGTTCCTAGTGGCAGTTGTGTTCGGGGCCCCCTTGGTTTCCAGACCTTGGGAGCCAGGACTGGGTGTCCACTCCGAGGGGAAGAAAATGTTGGTCCAGAGTGAAGAGCGGGAACCACGCTATGCAGTGACTGGGGTCCAGCCACGGGGGGGTTAGGCCAGGGGCGGTTCGTGTGGTCAGTGCAAACTGCCTAATTTTTCCTCAGATGGTGCTGAAGAAAACACTGCCCAGAAAGATCCTCAAGGGGAGGTGGAGGGGACGCGTCAACACAGGAGGCCAGCCACATTCTGAGAAGAGCGGAAACGAGCATTGTAGAACTCCCTAATGGCCCACTACAGAAAAAAGGGATTTGCTTTTCCAATGCCACAGAATCGCATCCGGAAAACACTAATTTTTTAATTCGGATTTATTTATGATCGCAAAGGAAAGGCATGTTGATTTCTCGTTCTCTGGTGAAATGTTTCTGATGGTGGGCTTTTTTTTTTTTTTTTTTTTTTTTTTAAAGATACTACATCATTTATTAAACTTCTCACAGAAAAATGAATACTTTTTTTTTTTCATGTTTATTTGAAAAAGGCTGTTTTTCTCAAGAGGTTCTTACCAAACCCAAATCCAAATCCAGCCACAGGGGAAAACAAAGGCATTTTGACATTCATCACTACGTGTTGAATACCCACAAGGTCCTGGGCATTGCTGGCGCTGAGGACAAAGGCAGGTAAGAGGAAGAGCCTGGATTCTCAAGGGATCCAGTGCACAGGGGGAGAGAGATAAGTGCTCAGATGGAGTGTGAGGAAGGAGGAAGAGATGGCTAGAATTCCTGGAATAGCTTGCATAATTTGACCTGCTGACACTCTCCAACAGGCTCCCATTTTGTTCTCAGCAGAAAGCCAAGTCTCTCGATGGCCTCCAAGGCCCTACTCCATCTGTTCTGGCCCCTTTCCTCTGCATCCCTCTTATCCTCTCTCATTGCTCCCCACCCCCGCCACACCAACCACACTGGACTTCTCACCAGTCACGCCAGCCTGGGGCTTTCTCTCTGCCTGGAACGTTCCTCCCAGAGATATGCTTCCTCTTTCAGGCCTACACTCAGCTGTCACCTTCTCCATAAGGCTCTCCTCCCACCCTCAACACACTTTGTGATTCTTCCCTGCATCACAGAAGTCCCAAAAGCACACGGGGGGCCTTCAGGGGTCCACAGGCCCCAGTTTGAGGACTCCTGCGTCAGAATTCCCTGGGATACTCATTAATATCCAGCTCCCCAGCCTGTCCTCCAGAGATGCTATTTTAGTGTCTTGGGAGAGGAGCCTTCAACTCTGTATTCTAACAAGTAGCTCAAGTGATTTTAAGGATAGGGTCCAAGACCACTGTTTGCAAGTTAAATAAAAAAAAAAAAAAAAAAAAAAAAAGGAAAACTATTGAAAAGTTTTAAATGGAGAATGACTGGATTAGATCTGGCCCACAGGGAGGCTTGGGGACTACATTCCTAATCTCTAAGAGATCATGGTGGTCTAAATTAGGGGTCAGCTAACAACCTCCTCTGAGTGCAATCCGGCCCTCCACCTGTTTTTGTAAATAAAGTTTTATTAGAACAGAGTCATACCCATTCTTTTACATAATTGTCTATGGCTGCTCTTGTGCTAGGATTGAGGTTTGAGTAGTTGTAACAGAGATTGTATGGGTTGGCACAGCAAAAAATATCTACTATCTCACACTCTTCAGGAAAAGTTTGCCAACCCTCAGTCTAAACGAAGGGCTGGAAAGCAGAGAGAAAAAAATGATCAATATTTAGAGACAAGATCAGATGAGAGGATGGGACAGGGGGCAGGGGGAAGAGGACCTGATGAGCTCTGGAGGATGAGCCTTGATCTCAATTTCAGACCCCTGAGTGAAGGTGGTACCAGTAAATCAGTTACCTGTTACTGAAAGAAGCAGGAGTTTTTGTGAGGATGGTAACTGTGCTTTGGAAAATGCATTCTATATATTCTCCACGCTTAACACACAGTTTCATTGAGATTTTCTGTAGCTTTTCCTACCGGATCGGTATTTTCTTCTCAGAAATAAGACTAACAGCTTTATGAGAGGAACCCCAGGTACTAAGCTAAAATGCATTACCTTATTTATCTTCATCACCCAATGAAAAGGTACAATTATTATCATTTTACAGATTAGAAAAATGAGACTTACAGGCGAAACAACGTGCCCAAGAGCCAGTCTGAGTCCAGAGTTCCTAACGTGGCCCTTGGCAAACCTGAAGATTTATTAGATACTTGGTATGGTTTGCAAAATGGTTTTAAAAAGACCACTCCCAATGACAGGTAACAGAGGATTCCGTTGTTTGTGCGTTTCCACCCAGAGCTTGTCTTACCCTTTGCTTCCTGTTTCCAAATCAGTTTCCGATCCATAACAAAACATTACAGTTAATCCCATCTACAGTAACTGAATATTTTTATTACCAGTTGTTGTGGAGCCTGGCCAAGGCTTTTGATAAGCTAAATAAAATAAGTCGCATCCACTGGTAATTGGTTCACACGGATTGATAGTTTCAGTACTGAAATAGGAGATCCAGAGTGAAACCCACTGTGATTCCCTGTGGCCTGAAGGAGGAGATGGTATGCCCCAAGCTAATGATGGCCTCCTGACTATTAGCAGACTTCACCTCTGTCACATTAAAGCCTGAGTTTACTTCCTGGCCAAAAGGAAGGAAAATGAAATCTCTGTTCACTCTATTTCTTTCCCCTCTCAGCTAAAGAACACGGTAAAGCTGCTCCCTGGCAGTCAAAAACAAAGAGAAATGGGGCTTATTTACCAGTTGACTTCAAAGAAGACAAGACAATAATCTCTTGCTAACCTGGGATTACTCTCCTGCCAAAGCTTGAGGTTAAAACGGAAGGAGAGGGTAGCAGCAGGAAAAACAGTAAAATGATGTTTACAATTTTTTTTTAAAACACACAGTGACAGTTCTAGAAGAGACCCACTTCCAAATTTGTTACTGCTAAGAACCCATTGCAGTAAAACACATAGTTCTTCCTTCACCTCACCCTTCACTGGCTTCTCACGGTGAGTATGGTAACCCGAACTCCAGACCATGGCCCACAGCCCCCTGATGATCTGGCCCGCACGGCCATGCTGGCTTCCTTGGGATCCTCAAGGCCATGACCCTATCCACCTCCCGGCCTTTGAGCCTTGGGCTCCCGGCCCTGATCCTCGTCTTTCAACTCTTGGCTTCAGTTGGACTCAAAGAGGCTGTCCAGGGGCACCCAGTCATGCTCTCAGCATCCTTGGTTTACTTCCCTAATGGCACTACGATGCTCAGCAGTGCTCTTGATGTGCAGGTGACCCTTGAACAGCATAGGTTTGAACTACACGGGTCCACTTATAGGCAGATCTTCTCTCCTGATAAATACAGTCCAGTACTGTACATGTACTTTCTCTTTCTTATGGTTTTCTTGGCAACATGTTCTTTTCTCTAGCTTATTTTATTGTAAGAACACTATATATGATACATATAACACCAAATACGTGTTAACTGTTTATGTTGTCAGTAAGCCTTCTGATCAGTGGTAGGCTATTAGTAATTCTTAACTTTTAGGGGAGTCAAAAGTTGTACTGAGGTTTTCAATTGCACAGGGGTCAGTACCCCTAACTCCTGCATGTTCAAGGGTCAACTGTAGTTGTTTCGTTGTCTTTTATTTTTTTTTCCAAGTAAGTATACTTTTTGTTTTATTGCACCACTGTTCACACTAAAATCCCTGCGAGACTTTGGACAAGTTACTTGCCTCAGTTTCCTCTTCTGTGACACGGAGGTAATAATAATAGTGTCTCCTTCATAGGATTGTTCTGAGGACAAATGAACTAATGTATGCAAAGTACTGAGAGTAATTCCTGCATGTAAATACTGTCAACGTGTTTATGGTGCGCCTGGGTGGCTCAGTCAGCTAAGCATCTGACTCTTGATTTGAGCTAAGGTCATCATCTCACGGTTCATGGGATAGAACCTCGTGTGGAGCTCTGTGCTGGAGCACAGAGCCTGCTTGGGATTCTCTCTCTCCCTCATTCTCTCTCTGCCCTTCCCCTGCTTGTGCATGCATGAGCACTCTCTCAAAATAACTAAATAAACATTTTTTAAACAGTGTTTACTACCACAGCCTCCCCTGTGATCCTTGTTTTTCATGTTCTTGTTAAGCTTTTTATTCCAGATCATTGATCACACAGGAAATTCTGCAGAAGGAACAGACAAAACTTGTAGTTATGTGGAAAAAAGATTATTAAACAGGTAAATATGTATTCTTTGTAAGATTTCATCTAAATATTTTACGACTTTTTTCCATGAAGTTGGGTATTCCAGTGGAAATAATTTGATTTAAAAACAAAAACGAAAACAAAACAATACCCAGGGAGAGTGCTATTGTGTCTGGTGGTTGTCTGTCCTGTGATATTATCATAGTGTTACCAGTACCATGTGTCTTTGTCTGTCTTCTGTCTCACAAACCTAGCTGATGCCTCGATACCCAAGTGTTAGATGGATTATGAAAGCTAGGCAAAGAGTGTAGGTATTTGAGGGAAAATGTTCACCTCGGTTGTCTGTCTTTTGTCTGCCTTACTAGAATGCAAAGGCCATAAATTAGAAGCTGTATTGCTTTTTTCAGTGATTTGTCTTAAATGCATAGAATAATTCTGGGCATAGAGTAAACACTCCAAACTTACTCACTGTATGAATGACTGGGCTTCTATTATCCACTTAAAAAAATGTTATGTTGCCTTGCAGCCCTTTCTAGATTGAAATTTTACATCTATACACATATATTTTACCTTGTCCCATTTTCAGAAGACTTTGGAAATGGCTATGTGATGTTCCCCAAATTAATATGTAAATTTAAAGTAATTTTAATCAAAATCCCAACACGGTTTTCCATAATTCCAGATGGATTTAAGACGTAAATGTAAAGCACAGAACTTTAAAATTACAAGAAGAAAAGATAGAAATTAACATTATGACCTTAGGTGAGGGGTGACCTCAGATGAGTTACTTACTGCTAGGTGATAAAAACAATTTTCAGACTCCCCAAAATACAAAGTACCTGAGGAAAAAATGATACATTTCTCTACCTCAAAATAAAGAATTCTCTACAACAAAAGACACCAGAAGCAAGGTTAAAGTGTTACCAACTCAGAGGGAAAATACTTTGCAGCATATGTAACAAACAAAGGATTAGTAAAAAGAATACAAAGAATGCTTGTAAATCAACAAGAAAGAGACAAATAAGCCAGCTTTAAAATAGTTAAAGAATATAGGGGCGCCTGAGTGTCTCAGTCGGTTAAACGTCTGACTCTTAATTTGGCTCAGGTCTTGATCTCACGGTTTGTGAGTTCAAGCTCTGTGTCCAGCTCTGTGCTGACAGCTCAGAGAGCTTGCTTGGAATTCTCTGTCTCCCTCTCTCTCTGCCCCTCCCCCACTGGTGCACACACACACACACACACACACACACACACACACACACACACACTCTCTCTCTCTCTCTCTCTCTCTCTCTCTCTCTTTCTCTTTCTCTCTCAATGAATAAATAAACAAACTCTGGGGGACGCGAGGGTGGCTCATTCATTTGAGCGTCTGACTTCAGCTCAGGTCATGATCTCATGGTCAATGACTTCGAGCCCCACGTCGGGCTCTGGGCTGACAGCTCAGAGCATGGAATCTGCTTCAGATTCTGTGTCTCCCTCTCTCTCTGCTCCTCCCTTGCTCACATTCTCTCTCTCTCAAAAATATATAAGCATTAAAAAAATAAATAAATAAGTAAATCAACTTTAAAAAATGGTGAAAGAATATAAACCACAGTTTTTTAAAAGAGGAAATATAAATGGCCAACAAACATAAGAAATTACTCAGTCTCATTAGTACACAGGGAAATGTAAATTAAACCAGTGAGGACCTATACCATAAGAGCGTTGTGTGGTGATAGATGGTACCCACACTTGTGGTGAGGATAGCGTAACATTTAGACTGGTGCAATCACTGCTGTACGGGTGACACTCTTGTAACATTGTGTATCAACTATACTTCAATAAAAACAAACAAATACCAGTGAGGACCTAGGTCATACCTATGCCTTTGGCAATATTCAAGTGTGATTGTATCTAGTGCGTTAAAGATGTGGGGAAAGGGAAATCTCAGAGCCATGCAAATGCAGATTGCCTTGAGGAGCAGCAACTTAACTGAATCTCCTTTAATTCGGAGTTCCTACTCCCTGACCAGCAATGGCACTTGTAGGTATCTTCTCTACAGAAACACCTGTCCCTCAGCACAAGGAGGCGTGTGCAAGACTGCCAATGCAGCATTGCTTGAAAACGTGACAGTTATATCTGTATAAGCCAAGGGGAAATGCCTAAGTGAAACAATGCACAGTATATGCAGAGAAATGAATCACATCTCTATGGACCAAAGGAGATAATCCCCAAAACATACTGCTTGCTAATAAGAACAACTTTCAGGTGAGATGTGCAGTGTGGTAATCATTTATATAAAAACACTTCCATGAAACAATACTATGCCTTTTCCAGGGGTGCATATAAGTGTATGTGAAGTGTTAAAAGTTGTCTGGATGTACGCCCACTGACTCATAACTGGGGTTTCTTCTAGAGAGAGCAGGATGGTGAGATTGTGGCAAGGTGGTTGAGGAGGGTATTAGCTACCTAATTCCAATTCTGCACCCGATTCCGATCTGTGGGGTTTGCCCCCCACCATCAAGCAATTAACTCAATTCTGTTCTGACGCTGTCTACAGAGAGATAGTGTGAAATCCCACAGGTTAAAGGCTCAGTCCTACAAGGTTGACTACCTGCAACTTCAGACGCCCACAGCAAGTGCAGGGTGAACCCTGTGCTTCTGACCATCAGGCTATAGACCCGAGATTCCAACAACTCCCCTCCTTGGGTTTGCTTAATTTGCAGGAACAGCTCACAGAACACAGGAAAACATTTATTTACTAGATTACCAGTTCATTGTTTTATTATAAAAGCACAGAACTAAGGAACAACCAGATGGAGGAGGTGCACATGGGCAAGGCAGAGAGCTTTCACGCTCTCTGGATGTGCCACTCTTCCCAAATCTCCACACGTTCACAAAACCTAGAAACTCTCGGAACTCGACCCCTGTGAGTTTTTATGGAGGCGTCATTACAGAGGCACAACTGATTAAATCATTGCCTGTTGGTGACTGAATAGTCTCTAGCCCCTTCCCTCTCCCCAGGAGTCAGGAGGTGGGGCTGAAAGTTCCAACCCTCTAATCACATGCTCCCATCCTTAGGTTACCTAGCGGCTTTGCAAAAGTCACCTTATCAGCATAATGGACACCTTTATCCTCTCAACTCTTAGGAAATTCCAAGCACTTTAGGAGCTCTGTGACAGAACTGAAGACAAGGACCAAATATATATTTCTTATAAATCATGCTATCACAGGAGTTTCCTGAGTTTTTGGTATTTATCATCTACCTCTTGTGTGGTTGAAATGATTTAAATTTTTTTTTATCTAAGAAAATAAACTGGTTCTCAATAAGTTAGGTATCAAAATTGAGAGTAAACCATTAGAAAATTTTATAGTTGGGCGCCTGGGTGGCTCAGTTGGTTAAGCGTCCGACTCTGATTTCAGCTCAGGTCACATTTCCTGGGGTTGAGCCCCATGTTGGGCTCTGTGCTGACAGCACAGAGCCTACTTAGGATTCTCTCTCCCTCTCTCTGTCCCTCCCCTACCTGCTCTCTCTTCCTCTCTCAAAATAAGTAAATAAACTTAAAAGAAAAAGGGACGAGAAAATTGTATAGCAATTCAACATTGCCCCAGCATCCAAGGTCATGATCAGTGGGCTCATCTCAATAAAGAGGGAATAGGGCAGTTGTTGAACTCAGTGAGACTTTTCTCCAGCTGGTGGCAAAAGAGGAAGGCAGAGGGATTCCAAATGAGGGAAAGATTCAGGGCACTTGGGTAGCTCAGTCCTTTAAGCATCTTGACTTCAACTCAGTTCATGATCTCGAGCTTTGTGAGTTTGAGCCCCACGTCAGGCTCTGTGCTGACAGCTCAGAGCCTGGAGCCTGCTTCGGATTCTGTGTCTCCCTCTCTCTGCCCCTTCCCTGCTCATGCTCGGCCTCTCTCTCTCTCTCTCTCTCTCTTTCAAAAATAAATAAACATTAGAAAAAACCCACAAAAAACAAATGAGGGAAAGATTCAAAATGTTGCTGATGTGAAGACTGAGGGGCCACCTGAGAAGGAATGTGAATGGCTTTTAGAACCTGCATCTTGGCCAACCTTCAGCAAGAAAATGGGAAATTCAGTCCTACAACCAACAAGGAGCTGAATTCTGTGAACAAGCTGAATGAGCCTGGCAGCAGTTCCCTTCCAGGGCTTTGAGATAAGTCCAGCTGACATCTGGATTTCAGCCTGGAGATACACTGAACATAGACACCACTGGAGCCCATCTGGCTTTCTAACCTGCAGAAGCATGTGCTGACACGTGGGTATTATTGGACAACAGCAACAACAACAACAACAACAAAGCCAGGGTCAAAGATAGGTTTTCCCGAGATGGGTCTTCCATCTGTATATCGGGAAGGTGGTACCTTAAGATCTCCTCCTTCTGTTCTGTTTTTCTCTTGTTCAAGGCTGTGGTTCTTAAACAAGAAAGAATGAGTGGAGAGGGGAAAAGTGCTACCTTTCCAGGAGACAACTTAAACTGTTTTCAGAGGGGAAATGTCTACAGGTATTGAGATTGTCAAAAAGACTAGGGATCTCTCTTGCCACTTACTGTGAGCATTGAAGAAGCTAAAAACTGGACAGCAGGTGCCATATTGCCTCATGAACCATCCTGCCAGTTGAGAGTCATTGTCCTTATGCGGACCACACTGAACCTCACATAGGTGTAAAGGTCTAAGATTTTTTTTTTAATTTACAAACTTAAAATTAGTTGTTGAGGGGTTATTCCACATCCCCATGTGTGCTACTCTTCTGTGCAGATAGGATGTCAGCACCATCTAATAAGACTCACTAGTGGTTGAGCCAAGCTTCCATATTGCTCAAAATCAGTGGGTAGGAGAAAGGGTTAGTGCCATTGGTGGCCAATATCACACCCTGATTACAGTCTTGTTGACTTGTGGGTTGGTGCAAATTTATGATGAAGGCCACAGGCAGGGCGTAAAAAAATGAGCTGTGCTTCTGGTGTAAAACATTTGCTACTGAATACATGTTACTGGAAATAGACACTGGGGTCTGGAGAAGGCACCATGATATCCTGGGGTGCAGGGCAGTGTGTGTTGGCAGCCTAAACTCGGCCCCACAATAACTCAGTCCTCATAGGCAGTCGGGCCAGAGAGATTTATGGACCCCAAGGAACGCGTGCGACCAAGGCTGCTCAAAGGAGGTAATACATTGTGAGATTCTGACTGTCAAATAACATGTTGGGGTTTCTTCAGTGGTCCCAAGACTTAGAGATTACATCTTTAACACATCAATAACTTAGCCTCTGGTTAGCAAGGTTCACTGGGGCATGACTAATCAGAGGATGAAAGTGTCTTTGTGGGGATTAACTTTAATGAAAAGAAAAGGGATAGTTATTTGGGGAGTTTGAAATCTTCCATAAATCAAAGCGAACACTGACAAAGCAGGTTCATAAGGTAAGAATGAAGCCATTGTAGGGAAAATTAAGGACCAGCTACTTTTTATATAAATCACAGGTCAGGGCTACATTGGTTGAGGATTCCATGGGAACAGGACCATTTAACTTCTTCAGGTGTAAAGGAGTAATATTTTGGAGAAGCTCAACCCTCCTTAAGGAAAACCAGATGGTCCATGTCCTTATTAACCCTTTCCCACCGACTTATAAATATCTAGCAATGGGCTCATTGATTCCTTGAGGGAGTGATCTCCACTTAATCCAAATCCAGCTTTCAAGGTACCTCCTGAACCTATCCCTTACCAAAGGGCCCTATGACTCAAAGCCTATCCAGGAAACCATGGGAATGACTCCATGTAGCCTACCAATCACCTAAGAAAGATGATGCTCTGTCCCACTGAGAGTTAAGAAATTAGACTCATAAGAATGAGCCAGAGATGAACTCCACTGAAATCAAGTGATTAAAGTTTACTCCACGGGTGATGGGGAAAACTGACATCACATCCCTTCTGATGTGATGCACTGTGAAGGACACAACATCACCAATGTTGTATTGCTGCAAAATTGTGTAACTTGAGTCTAATCATGGAGAGACTACGAGATAAACCCAAGTTGAGAGAAATTGTACTAAACAACTGACTTATTCTCTTAAAAAAAAATTTTTTTTTTAAAGAAAAACTCTGAGGCACCTAGATGGCTCAGTTGGTTGAGCATCTGACTCTTGATTTCGGCTCAGGTCATGATCCCAGGGTCGTGGGATCAAGCCTGGCATCAGGCTCTGTGCTGACAGTGCAGAGCCTGCTTGAGATTTTCTCTCTCCTTCTCTCTCTCTCTCTCTCTTTCCCTCTCCCTCTCCCCCTCTTTCTCTGCCCCTTCCCCACTCATGCACACTTGCTCCCTCTCTCTCACTCTCTCTCTCAAAAAATAAAATAAGATAAAACATTAAAAAAAAGACAAAGAAATTCTGAAGAACCATTCCAGATTAAAGGAGACTAGAGAGATAGATGTGTCGTCCTGGACTGGATTCTTGTCAAGACAGAAGTATTGCTATATACAGTATTGAGACAATTAGTGAAATGTGTATATGACTCATGTTTTAGTAACAGTACTGTATCAATGTTAAATTTTCTGAATTTCTTAATTATATGGTAGTTATGTAAGAGACTACCCTAGTTTCTAAGAGAGAGAAATATTTTCAGTTTAAAGTTCATGATATTTGCAACGTATTCACAAGGAGTTGAGAAAAAATTACATATGATATTTATGTGTGTGTGGATATTAGATAGAGAGAGAGAGACAGAAATGTAGCAAAATGTTAACTAGCAGTTGGTGAATCTAAACGAAAAGCATGCAGGATATTCATTATACTATTTTTACAATTTCTGTATAGATTTGAAATTTTTTCAAAATAAAGAGTAAAAAATAAAATAAATCAGATATACTTTAATAATAGTAAATATATGGGGAGGTACACACACTCCTTAAAAAAGAAAGTTGTCTAGCCGAGCTCTAGTTGCTGCAGTCAGTCTTAGTCTATCAGAGAAAGTGTGCCGTATGAAAGAAACGGTTCATAGTACCAGTTAGGAATGCTTTTGACTTCAAGGATCATAAACCCGACTTGTACAAATATGGACCCACATTTGTCATGTCAGCCCTTCTGGAACTGGTGAGGAGATTCCCAGGCTCCTATCTTTTCATTGTGCATTTTTAGTGGATGGGCTTTTTACCTCATGGATACAAGAGGGCTGCAGCATTTCCAGGCATCCCGTCTTCTTTCCGGGAAAGAAAGTCACTTGACCCCTTTTGGTCTCAATTTCTTCTCTTTTTTTAATTAAAAAAAAATTATTTTAAATGTTTATGTTTGAGAGAGAGAGAGAGAGAGACAGAATCTGAAGCAGGCTCCAGGCTGAGATGTCAGCACAGAGCCTGATGTGGGGCTCAAACTCGTGAACCACGAGATCATGACCTGAGCCAAACAAAGTCTGACGCCCAACTGACTGAGCCACCCAAACGCCCCTCAATTTCCTCATTTTAAAAATGAGAGCTTTTGGGGCACCTGGGTGGCTCAGTCCGACTTCAGCTCAGGTCATGATCTCGCGGTCCGTGAGTTCGAGCCCCGTGTCGGGCTCTGGGCTGATGGCTCAGAGCCTGGAGCCTGCTTCCAATTCTGTGTCTCCCTCTCTCTCTGCCCCTCCCCCGTTCATGCTCTGTCTCTCTCTGTCTCAAAAATAAATAAACGTTAAAAAAAAAAATTTATAAAAATGAGAGCTTTAAACTAAATTATCTCAAGTTCCCTTCCAGCTATAACAATCTATGCTCGTATTTTCTATCGTTTAAGGTGTTTTTGTCTGAAGTACACACAACTTTGACTTAAACTGGCTTAAACAATTAAGAAATTCATTAACTCACAAAAGAAGGTGGCCAGGCAGACCCGAAACCACCATCAACATTTCAGTCTCTTCCCATTTCTCTGCACTGGCCCAGCTGGACTGGCTTCATCTTCGTCCTTTTGATGAAGCTATTCCAGAAGGTGTATCCAGACAAGACAACGTGCATACAAAGAAGAATTAGCATCTAGTACCATGGCCAGTCTCCTTTCTCACAGAAGAGGTGTAACCTTCCCAGCAGTTGCCTATAAACGCCCTATCATGTTTCACTAGACAGAACTGGCTTGTGTGTGGGTCTTGAACCGTCACTGAAAGAAGGATGGAATTAACTAGTTGGCTTAGACTAACTGGCCTAGCCTACTGATCTGAGGTCGAACGAATTTTGGGGAGTCAACCATTATGTATTTGTAGTCAGGATTCTCCACAGAAACAGAATCAATGGGGAGATTTATTATAGGAACTGGCTCATGTGCTTATGGAGGCTGAGAAGTCTCACAGTCTGCTGCCTGTAGGCTAGAGGACTAGTTAAAGTCAATGGTATAATTCAGTCTAAGTCCAAAGGTCTGAGAACCATGAGCTCCCATGTCCAAGGGCAGGGAATTTGCCCTTCTTTAGCCTTTTTGTGGATTTGATGATGCCTGCACATATTGGTGAGGGCAATCTTTTTACACAGCCTATTAAATCAAATGTGGAATCTCTTCTAGAAACACCCTCACAGACACACCCAGAAATGTACCAGCTATCTGTGCCTCCCTTAGCCCAGTCAAGTTGACACATAATATTAACCATCATAGTGTTCTTTACCTACAATGGGGAATTATTTTGGAATCTATTTTTTTTCCAGATACCACAGGAAGGTTCATTACTATCAAAGGCTCACATATATTTGCTCATCCCTCAAATCAGCAATTGCCACTTCCACTTTAAGCAATGAAATATCTCCTTTATTGACTGGTCTAAGAAATAGTCCAAAAGGAAATATCCAAACAGCCCTAAAGGGGAGTGGATGTCTCTAGAGTTTGTTTACATTAAGTATACATATACATATATATATATATATATATATATATATATATATATATATATACACACACACATATATATACACATATATATACATGTGTGTGTGTATATATATATATATATATAGAGAGAGAGAGAGCGCATCTAGAGAGAGAGAGAGAGAGAGAGAGAGAGCGCATCTAACTATATTCCAGGTACAGGAATGATAATGAAAAGCTGTAGTCTCTGCTCTTAAAGAACTTATACTTTGGTGGTAAAACAGACATCTTCACAAATATAAAATGTCATTAATGGTAAGAGTCAGAAGGAAAGACTACTAAAGAAGGGTAACATCATAAAGGAAATTGCAATTATCTCAAATGCTTGGGATTCTCATGATATTAATCATGCTATAAAATATAAGCAAGGTGTGTGTGTGTGTGTGTGTGTGTGTGTGTGTGTGTGTGTGTGTGTTTGGGAATCTCATCCTTTTGTTTCTTTTATGAGATTAAAAAAATTCTTATATGTAATTACATTTCACTGGAGACTATTTCTTTTAAGTAAGAAGTTAAGTGTTGGTTTCAGCCCTGACACTTTATTCTGTAAGAAGTCTTATAACACAGAAATTCATTTTAACCTATACCTGTAGATTTTCTCCATCCAATTCCACTGGCTACTCTTAATAATTAAAGGGGAGACACTCTTTAGGCTTGGTTATTGATGAGCTAACATATAAGACTTACTATATGCCAGACACTAAGTGCTTTACATATATCACTCATTTATTCCTTGAAGCAACTTAACGATATACAGTGAGGAAACTGGGCTACGAAGGATTAAATAACTTACTCAAGGTCACAGAACCAGTAAGTGATAAAGATGGGATTCAAAAAGAGTTGGCCTGGCCTCAGACTCTGCTCATAACCACTAGGCTATAGTGATACATAGCCGGAGAAGTTGGATCTCAAGACAGAACAGGTGTCAGTCCCATACTCTTTGCTCACTTAATTCATTTGTGCAACATCTTGTGTCAAGTACGTGTGAAGGCAAAATCCAGGTTATTCGTAAAACATGATTAGTCCAAAAAAGAGATCACAGGGAAATAAAAATTAGAAAATATCTTGAGCCGAACCAACCTGGAAAAACACACCATATCAAAATTCTGGTTGCAACTAAAGCATGCTGAGAGGGTAATTTATAGATTTTAACACATATATTGAAAAGGAAGAAAACCTAAAATCAGTAATTTAATCTTACATCTTAAACAGTTAGAAAAAAAATTTCAAACCCGAAGTAAGTACAAGGTGTGAAAAAATATAGCTCAGGGTAGAAATGGACAAATAGAAAAGAGAAAAATAATAGAGGAAATCAAGGTAATCAAAGTGGTTTTTCAAAAATACCCAGAAATTTGAGAAACCTTTAACTAAAATGACCAAGGAATAAAAAAGGAGAGAAGGCACAAAATACCAAAATTAAACATGAAAGTAGTATCATACCTAGAGATTCTACAGAAATTAAGTCTTTTAAGGGAACATTATGAACAACATTATGCAAACAAAGTAGATGATTTAAATGAAGTAATCAGATTCCTATAATGATACAACTTATTAAAGCAGATTCAAGAAGAAATTTCTTAAAACCTTAATAGATTTATAAAAAGTAAAGAAATTAAATTAGCAACTAAAAATCGTTCCCCCCTCATGGCAAAATGGCTTTATTAGTAAACTTTATCAAACATTATTTAAAAATACAAATCATACACAAAATCCTTCAGAAAACATAGAAAGAGAAAACAACTACTAATTCACTGAGGACAGTATTAACCAGATACCAAAGCCAGATAAATACATCACAAGAAACAAAGAACCAAACAAACCAATATCCCTTATGAATAGATGTAAACATATTTAACATAATATCAGCTAACTGATTCCAGAAACATATTAAAAGAGTTATGCCCCAAGAACAAGTGGGATTTATCCCAGGAATACAAGATGGGTTTAACATCCTAAAATCAAATAATCAATTCATGTGAAGTATAAGTAGAAAAACAGGACAAAAGACTACGTGAACATCACAACAGACTGAGCATTTGACTAAATCCAATGCCCATTTATGACGAAAACTCTCAAGAAACTAAGTATGGAGGGGTGCCTGCGTGGCTCAGTCAGTTAAGCGTCCGACTTCCGCTCAGGTCATGATCTCATGGTTTGTGGGTTTCAGCCCCGCGTTGGGCTCTGTGCTGACAACTCAGAGCCTGGAGCCTGCTTCGGATTCTGTGTCTCCCTCTCTCTCTGCCCCTCCTCTGCTCATGCTCTCTCTCTCAAAAATAAATAAACATTAAAAAAAGAAAAAGAAAAAAAGAAACTAGGTACAGAAAGAATTTCCTCAATCTGATCAAGGGCACCACCAAAAACTAACAGCTGACTTTATAGTTAGTGCCAAAAAACCGAATGTTTTCCCCCTAAGATTAGGAATAATGCTAAGCGAAATAAGCCAGTTAGAAAAAGACAAATACCACATGATTTCACTCATATGTGGAATTTAAGAAACAAAACAAACACAGAAAAGAGAGAAAAACCTAAAAGTATCCTTAAGTATAGAGAACAAACTGATGGTCACCAGAGGAGAGGTGGGTGGCAGGATGGGCACAAGAGGTGAGGGGATTAAGAGCACGCTTACCGTGATGAGCCCTGAGTAATGTATAGAATTGTTGAATCACTAGATTGTGCACCTGAAGCTAATATAACACTGTATGCTTACCTATACTGGAATTTTAAAAAATAATTTAAAAAAGATACTTGTAAGGGAAGAAAAAATACAAAATAGTCAATTTAAATTAAAAAAAAAAAGTTGGGAATAATGCAAGAATGTGTGCTGTCACCACTTCTACTCAAATAAAGGTTTTTAGCCAGTGCAGGAAGCAAGACAAATAAAAGAATGCAGACTGGGAAGGAAGACATAAAACTCTCTTTGTTCACATTCATATAGAAATGCAAAGGTCCTAAAATAAGACAAAGTAAATTTGAAAGTGTCAAAGCTTAGTATATAAAGTTTAATTTTAAAAATTATTATATGAAAGCCATAGCAGCCAAGAATAAATGGTATTGGCATAATAATAGACATAGAGATCAATGGAACAGAAAAGAAAGTCCGCAAACAAACCCTTACATTTATGGTCAATTGATTTTCAAAAGGTGTCAAAGCAGTTCAGTGGGGGAAAGCTTAGGCTTTTCAAGAATTGCTACTGGGACGACTGGATATCCAAATGCAAAAACATGGATTTAGACCTTTATACAATATGCAAAAATTAACTCAAAGTAGATGACAGACCAATATGTAAGAGCTAAATCTATAAAACTTCCAGAAGAAAACATATAAGAAAATCTTTTTGACTCTGGATTTGGAAAGGATTTCATAAATGTGACATCAAATACATGATCTAGCTATTATACAGAATAATAATAATAAATAAATAAATAACAGGAACCATAAAAAGGAAAACATTGGTAAACTGGGCTTCATCCAGGATACATAAAGAACTCTGAAACCCAACAAGATGAAGCAATTTCAGTGTCTATCAGAAGAAAGGATAAAGAACATGCGGTATGAATCATATAAAGTGGAATATTATTAGCCTTAAAAAGGAAAGAAATTCTGACACACGCCACAACATGGATAGCCTCGAAGACACCATGTTAAGTGAGATCAGCCACTCACAAAACGATAAAAATTGTATGACTTCACTCCTATGAGATTCCTAGAGTAGCCAAGTTCATAGAGATGGAAAGTAGAATGGTGGCCGCCAGGGGCTGGGCAGAGGGACGAACGAGAAGTTAGTGTTTAATGGGTACAGAGCTTCAGGTGGGAGTACAGACAAGCTCTGGAGACAGGTGGCGGCGAGGGGTGTGCAGTAATGTAAGTAGATACTTAACGACAGAACTGTGTGGTTAAAATGGGAAATTTTTTTGTCATCTATATTTTATAATATTTAAAAAGTGAAAAAAACTCAGTAGTAAGAGGGCAAGCCACCCAATTTAAAAATGGTCACAACGTTTACATAGATAATCATCAAAGAGATCTACAAATGACTAACAAGCCCAGGAAAAGCTGATGAATTTGATTAGCCATTATGGAAATGCAAATTAAAACCACAACAAGATACCAGTACGCACCTACTGTCATGGCTATAATTCCAAAGATTAACAATACCAGGTGTCGGTAAGTATGTGTAGAAACTGGCATTTTCATACTTTGCTGATGGAAATATAGAACTCTACAGCCAAACTTTGGAAAACGGTTTAAGTTTTTTTTTTAAAAATTCGAACATATACTTACTATGTAACCCAGAGATCTCAATACTAGGTATTTACCCAAGAAAACAGGCTCCCGTAGACTTGTATAGACAGCATCCTTCATCATAGCCCCCCAGACAGAAACAACCCAAATGTTCATCAACAGAGTGGATGAATAATGTGTGGTGTGCATCCATATAATAACAGAATAATGGTCAGAAATAAAAATAAATGCACTGTTGCTACATGCAATATCAAGCAGGAACCCAGCCGCCAATCCTGAGTGGGGATTCCCACTCTTTGAGGGATAGCCCTCTCTCTCCACCAAGCATTTCATTTCTTAGAAACCATAGGGTTAAGTGTGCACAGCTCCTGACTCCTGCAATTACTCTGTGGGTTTGAAACTGAGTGTATTTTACCAGGCCAACAGCCCGTCTCTGGCACCTCTGATGGCTCTTTCTCACTATTCACTTCACTCAGTTGTTATTTTTTCTTTTCTGTATTCTGTGGCTTTATAACGTTCCAAAATTTTCCATGAAGACGATTTCCAGAAGAATGAGCTACTAGGTTTGGATAGCAAGCTCACTGGCTCACTTACTGCCCCTGCAAGGACTCACCTGGCTGACCTTGCCCCTTAGGAGACATGACCAGGCCTTGGGATCCCACCAACCACACTTCTCAAAGTCTCTGTAAGGAGGAGAAGCCAGAAAAACCACCTCCATGTCCACCCCCCCCAGCTGGGTCTCAGCCCTCATCACTTCCAGCTTAGAGAAAACATACAGCAGGGTATTTTGGGCTCTGGGAACAATGCCTGCAAAAGGACAAGGTGTAGGTACTAAGTGGAGGCCTGGCTCAGGCCAAAGTCCTGGGCTGAACCTTACTCCTAAGTGGGACCCTAGTCCCACGCCAAAGCTCAGTCCCACAGCTACATTTTAAAATAAAGTTTTATGGGCGCACAGTCATGTCCATTCATTTACACATTGTCTATGGCCGCAGTCACACCAAAGTGGCATTTGAGTAGTTTTGACAGAGACAGTGTGGCCCACGGAGCTATTTACTTTCTGGCCCTTTACAGAATAAATTTGCTCACCCTCTACCCCATTCCTCAGAGCCCAGGACTCTGTGTCTATCTTCTCGGAGGAGTCCTGGTATCAGACCTGTCAGCCGGTGAGAGGCAGCATGGTGGGGAGAAGTCACTGGAAACAGCCACTGCTGTTCTACCTTCAGAAGATGGGGTTTGGGTAGTCTGCCACTGACTGGCAAATCCCTGAATTTCTTACAAGTTTCTCTGTTGTGCCGTTGCTGCTGGCCCAGGGCACACTTTGGGAACCTCTGTCCCAGATCAGTGGGTGGTTCTCTACCATAGACATGGCATATTTGAGTCACCAGGGAGTTTTAAAAATCGAAATGCCTAGGGGCGCCTGGGTGGCTCAGTCCGTTGAACAACGACTTTGGCTCAGATCATGATCTCATGGTTCGTGGGTTCGAGCCCCTGTCAGGCTTTGTGCTGACAGCTCAGAGCCTACTTTGGATTTTAGATTCTTGGTCTCCTTCTTTCTCTGCCCTCCCCTGCTCATGCGTGCTCTCTCTCTCTCTCCTCTGTCTCTGTCAAAAATAAGCATAAAAAAAAAATCCAAATGCCTAGGTCACAATCCACAACAACTAAGCCAGAATCTCTGGGAGGGGGACCCAGACATCAGCATTTTTAAAAGCTTCCCAAGTGATTCCAATGTGCAGCCAAGGTTGGGAATCATTGAAGAGAACATTATCCAAGGTTGTTGGAGGAATATGTGGGTCTTTTCTTGTTCGTTTGTTCACTGATGTTATGTCATTTACACCTTTTAAAAGCCAGACCCAAAACAGATACATTATGGACTCGAGTGTAAAATCAACATGGCTTTTCAGACATTTTCTGTTTGTAGTGAACTGCTTACTGCTTTAGGTGGCATCCTGCTATCAAGGGAAGCTGTGATTCATGTGAAAGCACCTTACAGTTTATGGAGCTTCATGAGCCTAGGCAAGCTTTGTCTAAATCTCTCCACGAATTTGCATCTGATGCAGCTATTGATAGGATTTCCAGGGCCTCTTCCTCCCGAAACCAGCTATGCATTAACTTCCTCTGAAGTGTACCTGGATCTACTTCTTTCCTTTCTGGAGCCACTGCCGCGTCTCCCCCCCCCCCCCCCGCCCCCCTCCTGCAGTGGCCTCCTGATGAGACTGCGGGCTGCATTCCTTACCAATAACAAGATGGGCTTTATCGAATGAAATCTGTGTCTCTTTCTTGCCTTAGATTTTTTGATGGCTTCCCACTGCACCCGGAAGGAAACTTAAACTCTTTACTTGGTTTGCAAGTCCTGCCCACCTGTCCAACCTTATCTTGCTCCTTTCATACCTGGCTTCCCTCAGCTCCTGAAAGACCCAAGCACCTCCCCACTGAAGGTCTTTCATCCCCCTTAACGATCTTCCCCACATTGCCTCATTCTTCAGGACTTAGCTGACAAATGTCCCCCCAGATGGGCCTTCTCCACCACCCCACCTGAGGCAGGCACTCCTTACCCCAAGTTACTCTCTACAGAGTCTCCTCTTTCATTTTGTCCCTTTGTGGCAATTATCACCATTTGTAATTTTTTGTTTTCCTTACTTCCTCCTCCTCCTCCTCCTCCTCCTCCTCCTCCTCCTCTTCCTCCTCCTCTTCCTCCTCCTCCTCCTCCTCCTCCTCCTCCTCCTCCTCCCCCTCTTCCTCCTCCTCCTCTTCCTTCTTCTTCTTCTTCTTCCTCTTCTTCTTGGTTCATCTACTCCTCTAGAATCTAAGTTCCTTTAGAAAAGGGTCTGAGTCATTTGATTTTCCATTGTGTCCCCAGAACCAAACATCCTTGGTAGGTGCCCAGGAAATATTTATTGCATTAAGGTTAGTTTAGTGTTATGATCAGCCAACCTTGACTTCTCTGTCGTCTACACAAACGGCATGACCTACGGGAGTTGAGATGCCCACACCCACAGGGTGAGCAGAGGGTTAGAAGTGAATGGGAGCCAGCCTCTGAGGGGGAGGCTGCCACTCATTCCTGCCATCATCCTGTAGGCCCGTGGTTGCTGGCTCTTCCAATATTTCAAGAGATGCAGACAATCTAGATCTTATGTGATTTTAAGATCTTGGCAGCTAAACTAAACTTAAAAAACAAAAACCAAAAAACAAAACAAAAAAACACACCGAGCCTCTGGGAGGCCAAGCAAAACACATAACACATCTGTGGGCTGGATCCAGCCCGAGAGCTGCCAGTTTGCAACCTCTGCTGAAATCCAGATGGGCTAAATCTATGGCTCTCCTCTGATCTACCAGCTCAGTTACCCTCTCAAAGGGAGGAATGAGGATAGATGTGGTTTGGATTATCAGTGTTTCCTAGGAAAAGATAGTCCTTTGAAGCATGAATTCGACTCTGGACTTCAAGGGCTGTGGGCCCAGCAACGGAGTGAGCTCAGCCAGCCTGCCATTCACTACACATTCCTTCGTACCTGGTAGGGCCAAGGACCGTGCAGCCGTTTGGCCAGAGGCTGCAGATCAAAGCCTGAGGCCACCTGCTCCCAGCCAGCCCGACGGGGGCCCTTCCTCACTCTCCCCTCCCTGTACAGCCCCCCGGGAGCTCCAGCTGCACTCCGGCCACCTCACCACCCTCCTCCGGGTCCCCAGAAACCTGTTCACCCCAGAGGACACCACCTCCCCCCCTTCTAGCCCTCCCAGAGTTGCTGTTTATCCTTCTGGCCTGCCCTCCCCGGCAGCGGCCGCACTAAGGGTGAGTGTGGCGGATTGGGTGGCAGCCAGCGTTGGCTGTTTTCTTTTGTTCTGCTTGATTTTACTCCATTTGTTTCATCGCCTCTGTCCATCCCCCTCCCCGTCCATCAGTACACTTTCCTGTCTGATTCATTTCAAAGTGAATTGCAGACATCCCTGCGCTCCCCCCCCCTTCAACGTGCACATTGTTAATATCCAATATCTGTTAATGTTCTCATTTTGAGATAAAAATTTACCTTCAGTGACATACATAACCCTTAAGTACATGGTTTTGGGGTTTGAAAAATGCATACGTCTGGGCAACCTAAGCCCTAATGAAGACACAAAACACTACCTTCACCCCAGAGCGTCTTTCTCAGTCAATTCCACACCCCCATTCTCCGGAAACCAGCGCTGTTCTTTTTTTTTTTTTTTAAGTTTATTTACTTATTTACTTATTTTCGGGGGGAGAGAGAGAGAGAGAGCGGAAGTGCACACACACGAGCCGGGGAAGGGCAGAGAGAGAGAGAGAGAGCAAGAGAGAGAATCCCAAGCCAGCTCCATGCTGTCAGCGGGGACCCTGATGTGTGGGTCATGACCTGAGTGGAAACTAAGAGTAGGATGCTTAACTGACTGAGCCATGCCAGTGCCCCAAACACCGTTCTGATAATTTTCACCATAGATGAGTTTACCTGTTCCAAAACTTCATGTAAATGAAATCATGCAGCATGGACTATTTTGTGCAAAACTTCACTCAGTTTAATGCATTTGAGATTCATCCAAATGATGAATTTTTATGATCCGTTGTACATTTATCTAATTTCCTATTAATGTGCATGTGGGCTGTTTACAGTTTTTGGTGATTACAAATAAAGCTGCTGTGAGCATTGTTGGACAGGCACTTTGGTGTTCGTTTATTTCTCTTGGGTAAATACTAAGGGTTGGAATGGCTGGGTCACAGAGATGTATGTGTCACTTGGCTTTAATCGGGGTTTCATTTTGATCAAATGATATCAGCAATCATAACTAAATTTCTCCTAAGGGCCACACCTGGCTGGAGATGTCTAGAAAATGAAAGGCAAACCTTGCCTTCAAAGAGCTTGGAGTCAGATGATGGTGACAGACATGCACCTGCCACCACTTCAATGACACATGTGAGACAGGGCTATCCCTGTCTGCTCAGGAGAGAATGAATGAAGCAGCCCAGCGGTACCATGTATTTGGACAGGCAGAGGCTGAGGCATCCAAAAGGGCTTTGAGCAGGAAGCGGGATGGGAGCTGCACCTGGACAGCAGGGTGAACAGGAAGTGGGGACAGTGGACATGTTAGACAAGAGGAGATGAGGAAAACACGGGGGCAGTTTGAGAAGAGGAAGAGAGGACAAGCGGGCCTGGCCTGGAAGGGCCTGGAGAGAAAAGAAGCATCCAATCAGGCTGCAGGATATTTGGGGCTCAGGTCATTGCCTATCAGGCTACAGAGTTTCAGGTTTTGAAAGGTTCTCCCCCTTTCCCTTCTGGGGCTCAGTGAGCTGGGTTATCAATAATTTTAGCCCCAAACAATACTCCAAAACTCCAGACACAACCGTGGAATTTTGAAGTTCCTGGGAATTTCCAGCTGCAGAAAATTGAGTATGTGATTCCAACACCGCTCTGGTGATGTTGCAGTTTTACTTTTCAGTTTTTCAGTTAGGGGGGTATGCTTCCTAAGAGCCGCACAGAGCAGGAACCCTCTGGTCCTAGGACCAAGTGGTCACTGCTATTGCTGCGTAAGTGCCCCATCTGTGACTTTGGATGAACTGCCCTCTGCCCCACGCTGCCTACAGTTCTGAAGGCGGGAAAAGCAGGGTTTTGGCCAAGGTAGTTAAGAGAGAACACCTTCGATGTTCTCCCCTCAGCAGCTTGGCCCATGAAACAACATGCTCCAAATGGATTGGCAGCAGTTCGAGGCTCCCAAGTGACAAGAAGGAGCCTGTCTGTGCATTCTTTTTCCGGTAAGACAAACTATCTCCTGACAGGAACAAATGTCTCCGCTCCTTATAATCTGCGTATCTTTTCCAAACTTTGCAAGGGCACTACCCTGGACGACGCTTCAGTCTCTGACTCAGAGCCTATAAAGACACTTGGATGGCCTCAGGCAAGAGAAAAATCTGCTGACCAGTTCTCGTGGATCTTACAACATACTTGGGTTGCCAAGGCTCCAAACAGGCCTCTGTGTGGGACTCAAAGTCCCATTAAAAACATGGGCAGAAGACATGAACAGACATGACTCCAAAGAAGACATACACATGGCCAACAGACATATGAAAAGATGCTCAGCATCACTCATCATCAGGGAAATACAAATCAAGACCACAATGAGATACCACCTCATACCTGTTAGAATAGCTAAAATAAAAACCACAAGAAACAACAAATGCTGGAGAGGATAAAGAAAAAGGCACCCTTATGCACTGTTGGTGTGAACAAAATGTAGTGCAGCCACTCTGGAAAACGGTATGGAGGTTCCTCAAAAAACTGAAAAGAGAACTACTCTATGATCCAGTAATTGCACTACTGGTTATTTACCCCAGAAGTACAAAAACACTAATTCAAAGGGAGACACGCACCTTTATATTTACTGCAACGCTATTTACAATAGTCAAATTATGGAAGCAGCCCAAGTGTCTACTGACAGGTGAAGAGTTAAAGAAGATGCGGTGTATATACACAATGGAATGTTATTCAGCCACGAAAAAGAATGAAATCTTGCCATTTGCAATGGCGTGGATGGAACCAGAGAGTATTATGCTGAGTGAAAGAAGTCGACCAGAGAAAGACAAATACCATATAATTGCACTCATTTGTGGAATTTAAAAAACAAAACCAAAAAAGCAAAGGCAAAATGAGAAAGAGAGCAAGAGTGAGAGAGAAGCTAAGAAACAGACTCCTAACTAGAGAGAACAAACTGATGGTTGCCAGAGGGGAGGTGGGGGGGGGGGCGGGGATGGGTGAAATAGGGGAAGGGGATTAAGAGTATACTTATCATGATGAGCACTGAGTAACGTATAGAATTGTTGAATCACTATATTGTACACCTGAAAAGAATATAATACTGTATGTTAACTAATTAACTAACCACGGTGGGAACGACCTCAGCTCCGTGGACCACTGGACAGCATTTCCTCTCCTTTGGCATTAGGAGACGTGGCTTGCTGAAAGAGCTCAAATAGCTCCCAGAGGCACAAATCTCAGATTTAGGCATGGTGGAGAGAACACTTGCCTAAAGAGCCCAGGTGGCCGGGCAGCCCACAGCTGGGGGGCAGCTTGTATGGAAAGTGGGAAACTTCGAGATTCCCTCCACCCTGGTCCCGTGGCATGAGTGTTGGCAGGGCAGAGGACCAATGTCCCGGTTCGCTTAGCATTCTAAGTTTTAGCACTGGAAGTCCCATGTCCCAGGAACCTCCTGTGCCGGGCAAACCAAGAAGGTTGGTCACCCTGTAAATAGCAGTGGTCCTATGGAGCACTTTTCTCTGAATCAAGTTCGGGTTTCTACAGCGCTGCTTATCAGAATTCTCCAGAGCCATCTCCCTGCCCAACAAGGGTAGATGAGTGGAGCACAGCACCCGCTCCTCTTTCATCCAGGCTGTTAGTGAGGCTGGAGACATCAGCCCCGCCACTCCCCGAAATGTGGCTGCTGGTCATGGAGGATGACTCAGGGCCACCGGGTTCGGCTACAAAGACGGTTTCTGGATCAGCTGCCACGGTATTTGATGGGGCAATGGATCGTCCATGGCTGTTTTATTTGCAAATTTCAGGGGGATTTGCGAGTGAACCTGACTCTCTGACCAGGGGGTTAGAAGTCACATCACTGTCATCCTTCAGAGGGCTTGGTTCTGGGTGAGGTTAGTAGAATTTGTCCCCTTCTCCCACCTAGAAGAAAGAGGATGTAGCTTTGGAGGGTGATTTGTTGCACCCTGCAGAGTCAAAAGGAGACACCTTGGTTATGCAGTTTTTATTTCTAGAAGTTCATTCTCTTGTCTGTCTGTTCCTCTCTACTGGATTTGAAGGATCTCAGATTCTTACTATTTTTGTCCTTCAAATATGTGAAGGCTGCTCCTTCAAAAGAGATCACAGATGCCACTACTCTGTGGTTGGGCCCCTGTACTCCTGGCCTTTTGAGTCACTGTCTTTCTGAGATGCCACAGAAGTTTGGGATGTCCTATTGTTCTATGGGTGCTGGGCCAAATTGTCTGAATCAGATTTCATAATGTAACCACATGCATGTCAGACTCAGCGTTCTAGGGAATCCCTCCTACCTCTGTCCCACCCCCTTGCCCTGATATTACAACAATGCACCATTGACAATATCATCAATTGTCCTTCAGGGATGTGTGGCTGAGCTCAGTGCTGATGGCTCTTAGACAACTGTGGGTGTCTGTCCTCTACCCCCCAGGCTAGCCAAGACATACAATGTGTTCTTCGTTACAGACTACACAGGGGGTCTGAATTACAAGGAAATAATTCAATCTATCAGGCTAGGGTGAAACTGCCAACCAAAAGAACAATTTATGAGATCATCCAAACCTGGATGTGAAATTAATTCCATACACGATAACTCACCACAGACCACCTTGTTTAATTTTATTTTTTTTTCTAGTAATAAGATCTTCCTGCTATCATTTATGTTCTTGACAATATGAAAACAATATAACCATCATGCTGGAAATTACTCTAAATCTGAAATACAGAGACTTACAACACTAGTATGAGCTTTAAGAAAATTTTGTCTGTTATAAATGAATTCATTTGAGTTGAAGAGTCTAAGCATGCTTATTAAGAATTATCACAACCCCGGGGGTGCCTGGGTGGCTCAGTCGGTTGAGCGTCTGACTTTGGCTTAGGTCATGATCTCACAGTCCATGGGTTTGAGCCCCACGTGGGGCTCTGTGCTGACAGCTCAGAGCCTGGAGCCTGCTTTGGATTCTGTGTCTCCCTCTCTCTCTGCCCCTCCCCCCTCATATGTGCTCTCTCTCTCTCTCTCTCTCTCTCTCTCAAAAATAAACATTAAAAAAGCAAAGAATTATCACAACCCAGTAAGAAAAGTGAAATTTTGGCCATGGTAGTTGACTCAGAACTTTCTGAGCCATTCTTGTTTCAAGCTCAAAGGTCTGGTCCACAGAGCCACACTCTCCCGGCAAACTGGCATTGACTGGGCTCCCAGGAGACAAAAGGGAATATACCTTAGGTTTTTGCCATACTTTCCTGATCTGTCTATCAGGGTACAGAATCCAAACCAAGTCATGGTCCCTGTCCCTGAGAAGCTTGTGACTGAGATTTTGGGGAAAAGCTAATACAGGTGAAGTAATAGTCAAGGCCATGAGATAGTGTGTCATGGCACCCTTGAGCTCAGGCTTGATGTCAGCCAGAGGGTTTAGAGTAGGCTGCAGGGAGAAGCAGGGCTCGCAGTGGAGCAGAAGCCTGGGAGACTTGAATCTGCGGTACTGAATGAAGCCACAAACACACAGTTATTGGGATCAAGTGTCATATCATGGAACTAAAATTAGCCGTCAGTGCAAGAAAGAATGGGAGCTTAGCAATTTGGGCCCACCTAGTGTTGGCATCTGGCCCTCTCTTGTGGAGACAAACTAGAAAAAAAAAAAAATGGTGTGTTCAACTGCCTGTGTAAAAATGGCCCCAATACCAAGTGACTCTACTCACTCATTTGGAGAAGACCCCTTCTTCTCCAGTTGGATTTTCTCAGGCCCTCTGTGCCCCTGCCCCATGCCTGAGACTTTCAGTCCATTGTGTGCATCTACCACAAGGAGATAGAAAGAGGCAAAAGGGAGCTCCAGTTCTGTTTTGCTACTTGTAAGGGATGGTGAAAAGGATTTTGTATAGCAGAGATAGAGGATAATGGCTAATTTAGGGTTTGCTTTTGCTAGTTTACCCAGCAATTGGCTTCAAGTCCATGGAAACTATAAACGAAAACTGTTCCCAGTTATCTACTGCTGCATAACAAACCATCCCAAACTTAGTGACCAAAAGCAACTCTTGCATCATTTCTCATGATGCTGTTGATGGGTTGAATGGGCATAGCTGGGACAACTTCTGTTTCACATGGTGGTGGCTGGGGTAGTGGTCATCTGAAGCTTTATTGGGCTGGAACATCCAAGATGGCCTGTTCACACAGCTGGTAGTTGATGTTGGCTGTCGGTTCAGAGCTCAGCTAGGGCTTGACCAAATGTGGTCTTTCTGTGTGGCTTGGGATTCTCACAGCATGGTGGCTGGGTTCCAAGAGTGAGAGTCAGAAGAGAGAGTGGCCCAAGAGGGAGGAAGCAGGAGCCTGATCCAGAAGGCTAGGCCTGGAACTGGCCCAGTGTCACTTCCACCAGATTCTATTGATTTAGCAATTACAGGGCCAGCCCAGATCCAAGAAGAGGGGAAATAAACTCTACTTCTCACTAGTGAGAAAGACATTTTATAGCCATCTTTAATTCACCACTAACACCTAATTATAGCCTTTCCACATAAGACAACATATCCCAGACTGTGCCCACCCACCTCCATCTTCACAACCTTGGTCCCCTATACAGCTCTTACCAAGGAACCCCACACAAGGCCAACTACCAATGAAGATCAAACCAATACCCTCTGCTTCCTGGCTCTTCCTTTGAAGCAGAAGCCCTACCCTCAGAAGGCAAACAAAAGCAGGCAGAGCGAAGACCACGAGCCTACCAGAACAACAGACAACTTACTGCCAAGGTGGGGAGGAGCTTCCGACAGGGAGCACCTCTGTGGGGCAGCATCTACAGGCTGGGCACCCAATGCCCAGTGGCAGTTGCTCTATCTTCAGAGGTAGCCAGCACACTCCCTAGTGACAGGTCACTGGAGATCACACTGATCTGAATGAGACCTACTAGTTTGCAAGCTCCCATTGGTACTGCCTCCTTTTACTGCACTGACAATGCCCAAGCAGACACCATCTCTGCATGGCGAGTGGGCGGAGATTGCTGACAACAGCCTTCTTTCTTCACTAAGTATTGGATACACATTGCCAAATTGTTCTCTAGAAAAGATGTACCAATTTACTGTCCTTGTATCTAGTGTAATAGTATGGGAAGTATTCAGAAGACAATGGACTCAGGCTTTTGCTTGAGAAGCTGTCTAGCCCTTCAAAAGGAAAATGAGGCTGCCCTTCCTGCGTCCTCCTTCTCTTCCTCCCTGACCAAGTCTGTCCAAGATCACCCGTGACCTCCTGATGTCAGATCTTAAGGGCGTTTTGCTGTCTGTTCCTGCTCCCTCACTTCCTTGCTGTGGCAACCGATACTTTTGCCCATCCCATTCTCCCCTGGCCATCCTTTTCTTGTGACTTCCATTCTTTCTCAGACTTCTGGATGAGCTTTTCTGTCTCAGCCTACTTCTACTTCCCAAGGCTTTGCCTTGACCTTTGCTCTTATTCTACAGGCTCTCTCTGGAGGATCTTGTTAATTTACATACCACTAATTACCACCCATATGCTTATTCTTCAGAAACATCTCTTCCACTTAAATGTCTCTCCTGATGTTTGGTACATTTTCAGTTACCAGTTGAAGATCTTTCTCTGGGTGTCCTGCAGGCATATGAGACTCAACAAGTCTAGGACTGACTTCATTAACAACTTGCTCTTTTCCTGTATTCCAGTAATGTTTTAGTGAACATTACTGACATTTACCCAGTTTCTTAGGCCAGGGCCCTGGAGTCAGCCTGGGTGAAACTCCTCCCCTTTCCCCTTCCATCCATTTGGTGATTAAAGCCTATTGAATCTACCTTCTTTATGCTTCCTGTTCTCCCTCCCTACTGCTACTGCCCTCATTCAGACCCTTATTACCTCAACTCCATTGTAAATAACCTTTATTATCCACCATATGAGACTTCCTGTGCCTCTTCTCTTTCTCGGGTGATATACGAAGAAAAGATATAAAAGGACCATGGTAGTGCTGGTATACTTATAACCAGATAGAACAGAAGGAATAAGCTGCTTTTCCCATACTGGCCAGGAGGGACAGGGTTATTTACAGTTTTTTTCTCCTTACCTTCCAGAAACGTAAACCAACAGAAGCCAAGCCCAGGTTTGGTCTAACATTTCAAAGTCAACTTACCAGCCTTGGTTTCCCTGACTTCTGGGGCTGTGTGTACCTTTCTAGGTCACTGGTAGACTTCTTCTGCCATCTTCTCCTGGTTCCCTGAGGAGTCTAGAGAAAGAGGTGCATCATGAGGTGTGTGGGGAATGTGTAATCCCTTTGTCAGAAATCATTCTCTGACCTGTGGGTCATTCTCACCAACAAGTCCCAAGAGGCGTTAGGAGACACAGATATTTGACTTTGTAGAGAAGACATCTCAAAGGTGATCCTATTGTCTGAGTAGTCCATAGGGGCGTCCTGTAGATGCTCCTAGCCCCAGGTCTCTGAGGCTATTCAGTCTAGGGTAACATTTCTTTGTGTGCATGTTTTACAGCTGTCTTTAAGAAACCAAAATCTCATGATGCAAAACAGGGCTATGCCTTGTTCATCTTGGCCTCTTTCTCTTCTCAGCACTCATAGTGTCTGGCATGCAGGAGTTGATCAATAATTACTGATTCATTCACTGATTGGCTCTTGGTCAATAATAACTCATGTTTATTGAGTACTTTTTCTGTGCCACATATAGCTCAAAACACTTTACATGTATTGACTCATGAAATTAATCTATTTGGTCCACGTAACAACACTGTCATCCTTTACAGCTGAAGAAGGTGAGGCTTGGAAAAGTTAAGGTAACTTACCTAAATATATATAAGGAGTTAGTGGAAAAGCCAAGAGTTGAGTGTAGGCAGTCTGATCCCCGAATCCTGATTCTTAATCAAACCCAGCACTCCTTTCTTGGTAAAATGTGGCTCAAGATTATAAATCAGTAGTTAGGAAGGGTGTTGGTGGTGAAGGTAGTGGTTGTAGAGGGGATGATAGCTCATAAAGCCTCATCTATCTCAGGGACTCACCACAGAAAAAGGAAACATACAAAATGGATTCCCACATCACCTTAGTTATAGGTTGGCCAGCCCAGATCACCAGACCAAAGGGAGCAGGAATCCAAGGTAGACATTCTTTATAATACTGAAATCTGGGTTGTTAGCCTGAATTTCCTCACGATGCTTCCTATAAGCATTGTGGGAGCAGCAGCAGCTGAAATCAGTTCCTAATGAAGTGTGTCTGTATCTGTTTTCTTGCATTTTTCTCTCAGTATCTTGTTGCCATCTCATCTTCCCAATTGGACTGGAAGCTCTTTGAAGGTAGAGAACTTTTAAGCTTCAGTTGGTTCCCCACAAGACTAACTCCATATCTGCTAATTGATTAATAGGTTGGAATTTGGTTAAGGTTAGAAACTAGAAGGCAAGATACGTTTAGTCAGACCTGTTCAGGCTAGTGGTCTCTTCTAAGACAGAGGCAGTGGCTGTCATGTACCTGAGCCCTCAAACAACTGTTGCACATTATGTTGTGATGACTGTGGAAGTGACTCTGGTTCCAAGCAAAAACAGAGGTTCTGACCTTTTCTAATACCAGGGATAACCAATGAGCCAAATTCTCCTTGGAGTTCATAGGCCTGGGCTTTTCCTGTAGCTCAGTAATCATCTTGAGTTGGTGAGAGATCTAGTTCCTTCCTCTTCATTCAGAGGATGAGGAAGGACCAGTGACTAAACACCTTTCTGGAAAATTACTACTCATGTAGAAGATTTAGGGGCAGGTTCAAGGGGAAACAGGAGATTTTGACTGCTCATTCCTCAGGCAAAGGGGCAGGCATTTAAAGACTTACCTGCAGGGAAAATAGTCTGTTTTGGTCACAAATGTCTTCTCCAGAACTTCCCATTTCCTTATTCTTTTCCAATGCAGCGTGGCTTTCTCACCTACTTCACTCTTGAATTCAAATTTCTGACCCTATTTTCTGCCTCCTTCCACTCACTTAACTAACCAAATCTCTCTTCTTTGGGCTCCCTTGAAAATTTATGAGTAAAGTTTGAAAGAAAATCAGACCAAGATTGTTTCCATCTCTACCCACCTCCGTTGTAAAAATCAGAAATTCCTTTACAGTTAAAATCCTCTCAGGATAACAAAAACTGGGAAATGGCCTCTGGTCTTCTGGTTTTATAGAAATCCCTGAGGACGGTTGACCAATCTACTGCCGAAATTTCTTGTTATGCGTGCTGAAGGAAAAGAGGCTTTTAAAAATATACTAATTGGGATCCCTGGAAACTTTTTACTTTTTCTCCTAGGTAGTTTTATGACTCATTCAGGACAGCTTTGTGGTTCATCAGACCCTTGAAACTGAAGACACGAAAGGATTAAACAAAACCAAACAAAACAGCACAACCTTCACAAACCTGAGACCAATCTATGACATTTGGGAGACTGTTAGTTACTTAAGCTTCATTGTTTACATTGAAAGTCAGAACTAGCACATGATTATAACGAGCCTTGCCCCCTGGGAAGTAGTCAAGGCAGATATCTTAGTTTGTCTCACTAAACAGTGATTCTTCTCCGATGACCACCTTACCCTGCTCCATAAGGGTAAAGAAGGGCAGCCATATTTGTACATTGTGGGCCAGAGGTGAACACCTGGTTCAAGGTGGTGCAGTCATGGGTTCCTTCCTATGATTTGAGGAATGAAATCAAAAGAGAGATTCATTGTTTCGTCAGATGGCTGTAAACTCGGGTTCTATTGATAGCCATGTTCTCTGATATGTGTACTTGAGAAGCAGGAGCTAATGTGAGGAGAGATGATTCAGACATTCAGAGAGAGGAGGGGAATTGAGAGACAGGGACAAAGAGCACTTCCTGGTTTCCCCACAGTTTCTACTTCCTGGCTCCAGTTTGTGTCTGCATTCCTGCCCTTAGGTTCTGTGAAACACCCCTGTACCTTTAAAACAAGTTTCCCATTGCTGGTTTGAGTAGGTTTCTATAATGTACAAGCAACAGATTGATTCAACTCATTCAAATTGATTGAGTGGTATTGTGCTTACAGACGTTTGATAAAAAATCCACACATTAGATACCAAATTTGAATATAAGCATACCACTAGTAATAGAGGTATGAATAGTAATATAAATTTAGAGCTGTAATGTCTTAGGGGACATCATTTTATAGATGTGGAAACTGAGGCTCAGGAAGTCTAAATCCCTTGCCAGGGTCATATCTGTGGCTGAACCAGGTCTCTAGATGCTTGACTCCTAGGCCACAGCTCTTTCTGTAATACCCACTGACTCTGATTGAAAGATTGTATTTACTTTCACAACTTGTGCACTTTAAAAAATTGTCCAGAGGCACCCGTGTGGCTCAGTTGGTTAAGCATCCGACCCTTCGATTCGGCTCTGGTCATGATCTTGCAGCTTTCTGGGTTTGAGCCCCACATCGGACTCTGCACTGGCAGTGTGCAGACTGCTTGGGATTCTCTCTCTCACCCTCTCTCTCACCCTCCCCCTCCCCCACTTGCGCTGTCTCTGTCTCTCACAAAATAAAGAAATAAACTTAAAAAAAATAGGCCACAGACTCTTGCATATTCTCACCCCTATTGGTTTGGATGAAAAGCTGAAACTTGGAGACGTTAAATGACTTCAACGAGGCCACACATTAACAGAAGTGGAACTAGAAGTTTCCTCTCAGGCAGGAGAGTCCATCTAATAGGCCAGACTTCTCTGTCCATGCATCCAGGGTACTGCTGATCCAGTTAGACTGGCAAATCCATCATGGCAGGGTTTTTAGGGTCATTCCTCTATTCAATAAATATTTACATTTTAAAGTGGGCAGTCCTCCCAGGCCAGGAGACACGATGAGGAGTCAATTCAGGTGGTCTGCCTCCTAAGTACAGGGGGACTTAAAAAGCTTCTTCATCTGTGTATGCATATTTGAGGCTGGGGGTGGGGCTGAGGGTGGGGCTGTCAGTGGCCGTGGGAGGTGGAGGTGAGATAAGGTACGCTACTAGAGTGAAAGCAGACGATAGCTTTTTGACAGTGTCACCTGAATACAGCACGCTGCCCGAAGCATGTGAGATGAGCACGGGAAGGAGTGAGTGACCGTCGGGGACAAGCAGGTGAGCAACTAGCTCCAGTGTGATGGTTGTGGGAACAAAATGCTCCACGCTCTGTGCTCATTTCCTTGTCAGTCTTTCCCTCCAGCTAGAATGTGGGTCCTTTAGGGGGAAGGAGTTTCATTTGTTTATTTATTTTCTGCATTCCCAGCATACATCAGAGCGCGCTGGGACTCCAAAGGAGCTTTCAGTTATGTTAAGAGGTTAGAGCACAGAGGAGAGCTTCCCCGGCCGAGATAATTTTTACATGAGTCTTGGCAAGGTGAGATTGAACTCAGGTGCTGTCTGCCAGAAACAGACAGTGGGTTTGACAGAATCTAGGAAAGTCTTTGCTTTGAACCATATATTACAAGGTCCCTCCTCATAAGACACGTATCTGTGATTATGGAAATGCAGGAATGTATCTGGGAGTGGGGATTGGAATTAAATCTGCTAGCTTAGGGAAGGGGTATTAATGCAGAAATGGGAAGATGGGGGGCAGGATAGTGGGTCTCCATGGGTCCAAAGTCCTCTGAAATGAGGGGTTTTGTGGACTCACCACGCTTTGGATTAAGAAATGCCACAGTCAGGGCACCTGGGTGGCTCAGTCTGTTAAGCATCAGAATCTTGATTTTGGCTCAGGTCACGATCTCGTGGTTCATCAGATGGAGCCCCGCATCAGTCTCTGCACTGGCGGCATGGGGCCTACTTGGGATTCTCTCTCTCCCTCTCTCTCTCTGCTCCTCCCTGGCTCGTGCTCTCTCTCTCTCAAAATAAATAAACATTAAAAAAATAAAAATATTAAAAAAGGGAAAGAAATGCCACAGTCCCTCTGGGGCTGAAGGTACTATAATATTATCAATGGGAATGCCATATATTATCACAAGTGACTAGCTCTGTGTCATGTTAAGCAGTGAGATTTAAAATTTCTTTCTTTAACAGGCTTATCTATCCCTTTGGTACCTTATTCATTTATCCATTTTTGCATGTATTCAATGTATCATTTATACATTTATACATTTATCGTACCTGTATCACAGTGGGGTAAGTTAGGGGAAACTCGAAGACAAATTCATATATGATTTTGCCACTAATGACTTCTTAGCTCTGTGTGCAAAACTGTTAGGTTTTCCTCCTTTCTCTTTCTTTCTTTCTTTCTTTCTTTCTTTCTTTCTTTCTTTCTTTCTTTCTTTCTTTCTTAAATTTTTTAAATGTTTATTCTTTTTTGAGAGAGAGAGAGAGAAAGAGAGCATGCACAAGTGGGGGAGGGACAGAGAGAGGGGAACAGAATATCCGAAGCAGGTTCCACACTGACACCAGAGAGCCCGACTTGGGCACGAACCCATCAACTGTGGGATCATGACCTGATCCAAAGTCGAGTCACCCAGACGCCCAAAACTGGTAGGTTTTCTATCATCCTTGGCCACAATGATGACAAGTAGCCTTTGGACATGAAAAGGTACAGAACACACCAAGTAGCTGCAGTGATAACTCACCTGCAGTGGGAATAAACACCAACCAATCGGTCTGGACCACATCTGCAAGGTCACTAGGAGTTCTGAAAACTCTGTGTAATACATTAAGGTTTTCATTCATCTATTTTTATTTTGTGGTGCAGGAATTTGGTTGAAGCTATCAACAGCAACAACAGAACTCACTACAGAGAATGTCTGCTGGGGAGAAGAATGCCAGAAGAACCCAGATACATCACCCCAGGAAGGGGAGGAATAATACCCTTGTCACAGCCTGATTGGTGGTGTCTCACCATCAACCTTTGGCAAGTTGTGCTGGAAAGGGATGGTCAGAGTTCCAAAGTGCAATATTATATTTCCAATTAAAATGTAAAAACAAACCTTTTTCATAAAGCACATTGGCCTCCGCGCTGGGAAGTGACTACAAAGCCCATCGCTGATTGAGAAAAGCTGAAAGCAGACACTGTAATTGATAAAGGAGATAAGTCAATCTGTGTCCTTTAAAGAATAATGAGTTCCATTTTTCATCAAAAAGATCTCCTTGTGCCGAAGAAACATTCTTTCAATAAATCTACTTAATGGCTTCCCCTCCAATGATCTATAACACTGCGCTTTGGAAGGAGCTTGGAGCATCCTAGCGGGTTCCTGCAGGCTGCCGGCCACCCAACATTTGCATTGCTAATCTAACCCAAAGAAAACCCAAAGGGTTCCCCCCAGGCAGGGCTGCGGTTCTGGGCCAAACATCTGGAGGCTTTCCTGGGCTCTTCAGGCAGGTAGGTGGGATGGAATTTTGAAATAAATATCCCCCCACTAAACTTGAGGTCCTCTGCGAACGTACCTCTCCCGCGCCCACCACCACGGCTCTGCTGTGTCAGGGATACCTCAGCCATGAGGATGGCTCACGTCAGAGAGCTCAAGAGTTAAATGTTTCAGATATTTGGGTTGTGAGAACTGATTAGCTCGTTTGTTCCCTGGGCTCATCACTCCCCTACAGCCCTGACGGCCTTGGTGTTGTTCTGACCGTGGGCTGCAGGAGGTAGCCCGTGTTTATTGTGTTTGGTAAACTGAAGATCCACTTTAAAGCCCCTGCCCGAAGTGGTGCTGCGTACGGGCCTGTTCCCCACCCGGCTGAGGGCCTAAGCCTCAGGTGGTAAAAGGCAGAGCAGAAGAAACAGCCTGTCCCCTTCGAAGGCAATGATTCAGGGCTCTCCGCACCCTGGCGCGAGGCAGCAGGACGTATCGTTCAGCTTGGCTTACCTTGTGAACCCCAACTTTACAAATGCGCTGATCTCCACCAGGACCCAGCTTTATGTAACGAAACCTATTTCCTCCGAGGGCACCGGCCCTCCCAACACTGGCGGACTTCCCCACATGGGAATCATTAAAAACAACCTTCGAGTTATTTCCTTATGTTGCTGTTTGTTTATCCTCCAGTCGCGTGTGAGTCAGCCAGATCATGATTTGTGGTGGTTTTGCTTATGAAATCTTACATAATCATATTCCTATTGTCACGTTGGGTCGAGCAGTTAGGCCATATAGTGTTTTCTCATTGCACAACGTCTGTGAATCAATAAGGAGAAAGGCTGAACAATGAGATGACGTTGGCTGGTCAGGAACCCAGCTCCTCGTCACCCAGGAGGCCGCTCTGCAGTTTCACAGATACAGCTGGTGGCGCAGGAGCCGGGACACCCTCTAAAGCCACCGTGGCGCAGGATGACTGGGCTGGGTGGCGGCCTTTGGGATGGGTCTCACCGAGGTGATGTTTAAGAGATGAGAGCCAGGGAATGAAAGAACAACAATGACAACACTTCACACAGAAACCGACCAATTTTTTTACTGCATTCGGTACACGCTGGATTCCAACATGCTGGTCCAGAGCGTGGCTGGCTACAAGCTGGCAAGACTCTTACGGCTCCTCCGACAGGCTTTCCCTTCCCCGCCATGTACATTATTTATTTTGATCCTACTCACTGTCCCAAGTCCAGAGGCAGTTATTAAAAACGCTCTCGAGGCAAACAGTGAGTGGCTATGACACACGGATGAGGGTGGGTGCGACTTCCACAACAGAACGTGGAATCTGGAGAAATGGTCAGTGGAGGCAAGACGCCTCCTTAGTGGCTAATAGTATTATGGAGCTCAAAACCCACAACTGTTTTTTTTCTTGTTTTTGTTTTTTAATTCCTGGAGTATATTGAAACTAGTTGTTCCTAACACGATTTCATATGGTAAATAAAATATCTGACCTGATTTAAACCTTGTTTGTTTGCATACATCTTTGAGGCGTGCACCTCAAAGTCATTCGTATTGATACAGGATGAAGATTATAAATATCCGCATAAAAAGAGAAACGGTGTGACTCTATATGAAGACAACGACCATCACATTCCACAGCACATCATTGGTTAATCTTTGAATCGTCAAGCATTATTTAAAACAAGAGAGAGAGAGAGAGAGAGAGAGAGAGAGAGAGAGAATATAACTGAACACAAGCTCCACGACAAAACAATCATAACAACGGAACCAAACCCAATTTCTCTATTAATCATTTAAAATTTTTACCTCTGTTTCTAACACTTTTCATTAATTGTTATTTCAAGCTCCAGTAGCAGGATCAGATTTCTCCTGCCTCCGGGCAAGTGAGTTATGATCTGATCTCAAGTTCCGAGGGAAATGCTCAAAGTTTTATTTTTCCCCAGTTGAATAAACAGTACTATGTATATTATCTCTTGTGTTAGAATAGTGTTGTCTTCACATAAGACTCAAATAATGGTATTAGTCATTCATTTCCTTGAACACAGACACCCTCATGCGTGCTGACAGGTTTATAAGGATGTGGTGGCAGCCGTGGTTCTGGGAGCTGCTAGATGACCGACTTTGATTTCTTGCAGTCCTGAGCGATGGAGCCCGGGTGTGTCTGGTTATTGTCCGCTTTCTCTCCCAGATGCTGGGCTTGTCTGGAAGATTAATACATTAACAAGAGCTGAAGGTCCAGGGTTGCACGTCTTCAGACATGTTTATTAGCAGATGGCACACAGGATTCAAAGGTCACCACAAAAGTGACATTTTAAAGTGAAACAACAATATTTATGTTCAGATAGTCTACTGATGAGATCATGTGGAAATGGTTTTGATTAAATTAGCTTATAAATGGTTGCCAATCTATAGACAACAGAAAATACCGCGTCTGTTTACCAAATGCTTTCTTCTCACGCTCTCACCTCTTACATATTAATGACCAAATGCTGTTTTGGGGCTATGCTTATTTAACCGGAGGATCAATGTATCTGTTTTTCACTTCCTGGGTTATCGGTTTGTTTTCATTCTAAAAAAACGTTATCTCCTATGGGCGTTTTGAAATCTCACCTGCGATTTTTAGGGCTTGGAAAGAATTCGGATTCCTCTATGTAAATGCAATTGCTTTCAATTTCTTTAGTATAAATTGGGCCTCTGGAGAGACCTAAAATTCAGTCGCTCAGGTGAGACCTGACATTCGATATCATAAAAAAGAACTATGCACTCGATTTCAGAAATTCTTGCTACAGCTACGTTCTTGCCTTTGCAGTCCTTGGGAGCCACACTTTTGTGGCAACAGGTGCTTGTGTTTCTAGAACAACGTGGAAAACAAAATGCGGTCAAGGGGAGGGGATACCTCTTCTGGACTTCTTTTTCTTTTCTCTCTCTTGCGCCCACAACTTAGCAGGAGTGTGAGCGCAAGTTTGTATGTCAGAAAAGGTTTAGACAGAAGAAACCTCAACAGTATGAAGTAAAAACAGTATTTTAAAAGTTGTGCAAGTCTCTATAGTCAATAAAACTCACATAAATATTTACAACAAAGGCATTGAAATGGAGAAAAAAATGATCAATTAGTAGATTAAAACTTTCACATATGTACTAGAGGAAATGAAAATGACCATATATATATCGTTTCTCATTTATTTACATTTAACTGTAACATGAATAATTTTATAAGATATAGATATTATTGTCTTGAGGGTTTTTTTTTTTACCTTATTGTTATCTATATCTTATTTTTTTTGTACAATTGCAAAATTAGAAATGTAAGAATATAGCAGGAGATTTACTCACTTTTCAAGAGAACCTTTTTCAATATTCATTGCCCCTTCCATTGGGTCCAGTCCTTGTTCAGAAAATTGTTTCAAGGCACTTAAAGCTGCCTAAAAATGAAAACAAACACACAAACAAGGAGATCCATTCATTGACTTTAATATTAATAAACAGGTAATTGTAAAAGAAAGCTGAGATGTATAGTAAAGACTATCATTTTCACTGGTCTAAATAAATGCTTTTTTTGCATCATTTAGCAAAATTACATTTGAAAGGCTGTATTATCACGAAGCAATTGTATGCTACGAGGGCCTTATTTCTGTGGCGAAGTGGGAGGAGGTGGGGAGGAGAATCTCCAAAGTTTCATGCCTTAGCCCCCATCCATAATTTTGTAAAATCACAAAGTTTTTATCTGCAAATGTAGAAGCACCTAGTATAAGCCTATTATAGTTTGACATATAAATATATATATACACATATATATAAATACATATATAAATATAATGTATTATATTTTGACTATAATAACATTTTCTCCTCACATTACTGAAACTACACATTCCCTTCCTTCAGACAATGCAACATCAGATTTTCCCAAGTTAGGTACTCTTTCCAAAGTTAGCATAAAGGTATTGTTCCATTTTATAGCTATCCCCAACCAAATCACAGGATGTGAGCAGAGAAATCGGCCCAAGACACTCATGCATACAAAGGGGATGGTACGATGGTATTCTGTGAGGAGAGAGAAAACGTGCACTCTTTGGGGCCCCGGGGAGGCAGGCCTGGCCATAGCAGAGCCTCCCGAGGTGTTGATATGCCCGTCTTGCGTGGGATGCTGAAGGGTGTTGACAGGCTGGCTGAGCCTCGCTGGATAGCTGGGAGGCACCAAAAATGCGATGCTGATAAGATCTACATAACTTGTTGACACTCTTGTGCACGTTCCAAATTGTTATTTCTTTGAATAAGAATTTGGTTCTCCTTCCCCTCCCCCATCCCCCACCCCCTTAAAGCTCCATTAGAAGGGCTTTGTTGAGTCTGAGATAGGTGTGAGCGGCCAGCCAGCGTTGTTTGAATCCTGGAGATCCCACTGGGTCACACTTTGGTCATCTGTATCCTCTCAACTACCTTTGAAAAAGGGCTAACTCTTGCAGTTTCCCAAACTTTTATCTGCCAAAGGCCCCTTTTGGGTAGCTGACTGTGTGATCCCTTGCAAATTTCATTATTTGTAACATATTTTTTGGTGTTCCTTTTTAAATTAATAGACTTAATTTTTTTAAGAGTAGTTTTAGGTTTCCAGGAAAATTGAGCAGGGATGTCGGTGTCCCCCCCCCCCCCCCAAACTCCTGGTCTTGGCCCACGCTCGTACTATGTGTATAGCAGCTGGCACAGGCTGACATGGCAGGTAAGCAGTACTTTCAGTTGGGTAGAAGCAGTGTGGCTATTTCATTGCGGTACTATTGCTGGTTGAATTGTGTCCCCCCCACTACTCCCCAAATCTATATGTTGAAGTCCTAACCCCCAATACCTCAGATGTGGCTGTATTTGAAAACAGGGACATTGCAGATCTAAGTAAGATGAAGTCCTACTGGAATAGAATGGGCCCAGAGCCAATATGTCTAATGTCCTTATAATAAGGGGAACTTAGGATGTAGACACACACACACACACACACACACACACACACACACACGGGGAGAACAGCCTGTGGAGAGGAAGGCAGAGATTGAAGTGATAGAACAGAAGCCAAGGGACGTCACCAATTGCCAGCAAACTGCCAGATGCTATGGAGAGGCCTTGGAACATATTCTCCCTCACACCCTCAGAGGGAACCAAAACTGCCAGCACCTTGACTCTGGACTCCCAGCCTCCAGAACTGTGACAAGATATATTTCTGTTTATTAAACCACTCAGTTTGTGGCATTTTGCTATGAGAACTCTAACAAACTAAAATAGGTCCATCATAATGCCTCCTTAAGGACAGTAGAACCTCCTTTTCCTTTCTGTGATGTTTCTTTTTATTATATTTTTATTATAAAAATAATTTTCATTATAGGAAAATCATAAGAGGTACAAGCAAAAACAGTGTGAAAATATTCACAGGCCCATCCACCATTTACTACTTGGTCTAATGTCTTTCCCTTTACTTTTCTATCCCTTCCCCATATGTACAAATTTTCACCTGGATCATATCTTCACACCATTTTATAACCTGCTCTTTTCATTGAATGTGAGCAGTTTTCCATATCAATAAAAACACTTCAGTAGCATTATTTTGCGTGACTGCTCAGTATATTGACTTTAGAGGTCCTTCTATATTCAGCCAATCCCTACTGTTGGACATTTAGGACACTCCCAAATTTAAGTGATTATTAACACTGCATCCAGATTTCAAATAGTTAAATTTTTGCATACCATCTCAATAACTTCCTTATGATAGATTCCTAGAAATTGAATTTCTGGGCCAAAAAGCATGAATATTTTTAGATCTGACATGAGCTTTTTCACCTCCCTCAGAGAGGTTGTGACCACAGTAGTAATCTGAGGAGCTGATGTTTCTTTAGGTGCTTTTGGAATTAATCTCTCAGAACCACTTTGTGGGTCATTAGAGCCAACCAGTTTTGTCATTTTATGGCCCCACCTTAGTTTTCATTTGTCCATCCTGACCATTTACCTTATTCACTAGATCTGGCTTTGAGTGAAGTTTGGTTGCTTTCAAAAATTAAATTGAGCCTCAAAAGACCCAGATTTGGACAATTCCCCTCCCCCAAAAGAAACCTGCAGAGGGATTTGGCTCTCATTTAAAATCACTTGGGTAATCTCTGAGGTCCTTCTAAGTCCTGCAATGCTGGGCTGTGCTGGACAGCCTTCCCAGGTGACTACCCTGGGAAAAGTCCTGTGGGTGTGCACATTCTCATGGGCTTGTTACATGAACCTGAGCTCTGGAGTCCTGCCTTACATATGCATGTACTGGGTGAGGCATGAGGCCCACTCACTGCAAAGCTCTAAAGAGCAGTCCATGCCTGATCTTTCCAGATAGCCCGACTACATTGGTGGGGCGGAGTGGGGGGGAGCACTAACGAACTTACAGGTCTTTGTATATTCAACAATTTTGAACAAATGAACACCTATTCTTTTTTTTAAATGTCTGTTTTTGAGAGAGGGAGAGAGAGGGTGCATGGGCATACGAGCAGGGAGGGGCAGAGGGAGAGGGTGAGAGAAAATCTGAAGGGGCTTCCGCACTGTCAGTGCAGAGCCCAATGCGGGGCTCAATCTCATAAACTGCAAGATCATGACCTGAGCCAAAATCAAGAGCCAGGCGCTTAAGTGACTGAGCCCCTCAGGAGCACCTTTTTTAAAATAAAAAAAAAAGTTAAATAACTATTCTTTTTTTCTGATCCATTAGTATGTGGATTATTGTCAGGAATGCCAATTTTTATCAATTGCTTCCCACATGAACTATTGTGGAAAGCTCTTTAGTGCCTGTAAATTTAAATCAGCAATGTCATATTGCTGAATGAGACACAAGAGAACCCCAGGGCTCCCTGGTCCCAAAATGACAACCAAAAATGACTTTTAAAAATTTAAAAAACAACTTTAAAAAGTCATTTATAGGCTAATTGCAGCCCATTTTACTAGTTGTCATTGGAATACTTGTTGCCTGAATACCAAGAACCAAATGTCTTGCTACACCAAGTCCAGGACCCCGTGACACCTGCTCTCTTCTATCCAACATATGAGATGCAGGCCAGGTCTCAGAGAGCAGGTTCAGTGTTTTGGCTCTTGCAAAATCTCCTGGATGATTTTATCAACATGTCGGGCAGGTCTCTGTGCACTTTCAAAATGCCTGTCGTCACACAAAGAATGTCCTGCAGGCTGGAAGGGCGGCGTGCTCTTTCACTCAATGCCATGAACGGATTTTCAGAATTCTTGTGTGGCTGCTTCCCTCCAAAGGTATGCTTAAAGGCTTCCAAACAATATTCCCTTATTTATCTGATGAGATAATTTCAACCCACATCTTATTGATAATCCTGAATACAATTGCTTATAAATAGGAGAGGACTTCTTGCTAATTTATAAAAGACAATGAAGATGATTTATCTTCTCTGTAAACAGTAATAGCTACCATTTGATGAGCATCACCCTGCCATAGTCATGAAACCAGGCCATTTACCTGAGTGGCCTCAGGTGTTCCCACAGCCCTGCAGGTAGGTCCTACCCATGAGGAATTCAGTAACCTATTCAAAGGTCACACAGCTAGTAAGTGGCAGAGCATGGATTTGAACCCAGTGCACATTCTTGACCAGATCACTTTATTTCCTTCACACCTAAGCCAATTTCAGCATGACTTTTTTCAATATTATCATTTCCAGATCACTCTTATTCCCTCCTCCATCCTCATTCTATTAATTATTCCCCCACAATAATTACTGGAGGTAAGCTCATACAATTATCTCCATTTTCTAGACAAGGGATTTATTATCTTGTGGGTTGACTTCTGAGGCTCTGTTCAGTGCTTCTGTAACAAGTGTAGATTGGGCTAAAATTGAATTGCTACGGTACTTATTTTGTCACTTGAATTACCCAACGGCTCCCAAACAAGGTGATTCAATTCTCCATTTCTCAACATTCTAAGGGTACCAAGTCTTGATCATTTATTCATCTCCCCTCTGTTGTTCTGAGAAGAGTTCATTCCTCGCCCGCCAGGGGTTGCTGGCCAGAGGGAAAATCAAGCTGCACGGTTTGCCTGGGACTGTGGCATGCAGGATGCTGCAGCAAGGGGAGGGGCTGGGATGCTGGGATTGGGAAGATGAACGGACAGGGAAAGGACGGAGGGCTTGGCTGTGATTTATAGAGAGTGATAAGCTAAGTACTTTTAGGAAAGCAGAGATGGGCAGGGGCTGCCCACCAGGTGCATCCGCCCACAGGTATGAATGGAACACCGGCCCTGGCTGCCTCATCTCTCACTTGTCATGAGCTCAGCTGGGGAGCTGCCACCCTACCCCCAGTTCATCAACCACCACTTTCCCAGAAAGGATACTTTGCAGATTAAAAAATTCCATCTGTGAGATGGGTGTGCTTCACTTTCCACAGCAAAGTGGCTACAAAAATAGGATAATGCAGCAATGTCCAAAATAGCCACATTACATTTAGCAAGACTCAATCATCAGTCATTTCAAAGAACAATGTATAATGGAATGGCTTTGCCAACAAATGCTAACATTTAATGGTCCACCAAGACATGTTACTTTGCACATCCAAATCTGTCCAGAAGATGGTAAAATCAACAAAATCTCCATGTTTCAACCATTCCAACTGAATAAATTGTACTTGCTAGAGGCCAGTTATTTAAAACAATTAAGACTATATTATAAAAATGCTACCTGATATTAAAGGACACTGGAGTGAGGGAAAAGTCGAATAACTCATTTGGAGAGACGTTTGCAGCCTGCTCAAGGCACAAGTTCTACATTGTCTACTACTGAGAGGGTAAATAGATAACGAGAGGCTCAGCTCCTACTGTCTGCAGTTCACCCCCTCAGCCTGGACAGTTTGCTGTGTGATAAATGTAAACTAATGTTGGGGAGTCGTGGGAAGGAGGTAAATCTGGGTTCCTTAATGAGGAACATCCTGAACGATGATTAAACCCAAGTTGTATAACTTCCCATACACTGTGGATTTGAGAATTTCAAAGTACCCAGAACACAAGTACCCAGAACCCTCCATACAGCTTCACCATAAACAAACAGACAACTGAACAATTTCATTTCCAAGGTCAGAAAATGTTTCCTACCAAATAAAAACAAACTCACTCAGCATTCAAGTGTGTGTTACTACGTTCTGACCAAGGGGAATCTTAAACTTTAGCTTTATGACAATTTACATGTTTTGAGATTCTAAGAGGAAAGAAAAGAAAAAGAAAAAAGAAAAAAATTGGTACCTTCGAGGCAATTCACGTAGCTTGGTTTGAAAGGAGAAAAATTAAAGAAGCATTTTAAGACATGGATGACATTTCTTTTTCTTATTCTTGTCTTTTCAGCTCAACACTTGTTCGTGTGTGTGTGTGTGTGCGTGTGTGTGTGTGTTTCCCTTAAAAGAAAGCATCTACACAGATACGTAGAAATATTTTTGTCCCCAAAAGATTTTACAACTGTTTTGTGAGGAAAGCCCCACAGGTTCTTGAACAGATGTCGCTACCATTTCATGTATCACTTGTTTTGTGCGTAGTTATAGCAATACCAGAAACAAGATGCCAGTAAGATACTTTCCATGCCTGTTTGTTGGTCTTGGTTTGCACGCATGCATGCGCTTTTGTGTGTGTGTGTGTGTGTGTGTGTGTGTGTGTCTGCAGAATGGAGGTGAGTCTTCCCAGCCATTTCTGCAATTTCTAACTTTCCTCTTGTCAATCAGAAATTAGCAAATTGTGTTGAAACCAGTGCCTATTCCTCCTGCTTCCTTTTTCAGGAATCAAACGCAACAGTATTAAAGAATTTTTTGAGACACAACAATGGTCTTCACTGGCAAAATGTGAATTTTAACTCATCCCTTTATGACACACAGTTCTTCTCATCTTTAAACACAATGCCCAATGGATACTTTTATTTCTTTTTTTCCCCATTTCACACTTTTCCCACCGGTTTTATGTTCTGAATCCCAGAAACAGACAGGATGTTCCCATTAAAATCAATGGCAACCACACATGCCCGAATGTGGCCTTCATTTTTAAGCAAGTGCCCAAGGTTTGTTTTGTTTGCCTTTTCCCCCTGAGGCGCTTGTTCATGTGGAACTCTTCCTGGGAGCCACTCTCACTGCTAGATTCATTTCAGAATGCACACTGTGATCATATGTGCAGCTCACTAAATCAGGCTTCTTAAATGAGAAAACGATAGGCTTCAACAGCAACCGCCCTCACTTGTAGTTGAGGACTCTCCTAACTTCTTGTCTCAACAATCTTTGAGACTGGCTCCCTATTAAATCATTTCAGTGACTGCAAACCAGCAGGTTCTTCAGTAAGCTTAGGGCTTATTGCCCAAAGAACGTGAATTTTAATGTTCCTGAGTTATCATTTTCTTGCTTTGAAAGGTCTATAACAAAATGCCAACTCTTTCTATAAAATAAAAGAAACCCAAAAGAGAAAATTGTATTTCTAAATTTTGTCACATTACGATAAGATCCTCAGTCTATCACATTTCAGATGAATCAGTGATAGGACTTTAAAAATAAAATGATAAAGGATTATATTGAGCTTTAACTAAACCATTTGCTGCCCCGATTCTAACAATTTCATATAGCCTGCACTTTCCATTTATGCTCACATAAACCTATTGGTTCATATAATTTCCGTAAAACTCATACTTTATAAATGGCTTACTGTTGGAACAAAGGGATGTCAGCCTGCTAAGGTAATGGCTACTCATCATCAAAAAATAAAATAAAATATAAAATAAAATAAAATAAAATAAAATAAAATAAAATAAAAAGAAGTCCGGCAGTGGTCTGAAGGCATGCATATTTTAGACAGACTACTAAAGCAGAGAATAGGAATTTGACTCTAGAATTTGGGGAATTAGTACAAACTTTGGCACTGAAACTACAGACTTAGGCATCATCTATATTCTGTGGTCAGGCTCCTACATCGGGTAATCCATGTAGCTGCTCATCTTGACAATGACAGAGTCAAATTTAAGTGGGATTAACGATGCAGAGGAATGTTTGGAGTGTGTTTAGAACAAATTTTAGCAGTGGCATCCATGCTGCCAGCTCTTACTCCAACCATACTGTTTCTGTTCTACCAACACCATTCCTTTAAAAATTCCTGTGTTGTCCTTTATTTCATTACTGTTGATTCAACAAAAAATCCCCTTTGTAATGGTGTGCTACCCAAACATGCTGTTGGGCACAAAACCAAGTGTCCAAGAATGGCAGCAGCATCACTCTGTGCTTGGCAGGATAATGCGCCCCCCCCCCCCACCAAAGTGTCTATGTCCTGATCTCCAGGATGTGCATATGTTACCTCATAAGGCAAAAGTGATTTTGCAGATAAGACTGAGGTATAAACATTGAGATGTGGAGATTATCTTGGATTATCCAAGTGGGTCCAATCTAATCACATGAGTCCTTAATATCAGAGAATCTTTCCCGAATTTGGTGAGAGAGAAAGACAGGGTTGGGGAAAATGGTCAGAGTAATGTTGTTAGTTTTGAAGACAGAGAAAGGAAGACACAAGCCAAGAAATGGAGGTGGGCTCCAGAAGCTGGAAAAGCCAAGAAGACCAATTTGCACCTCAAGCCAAAAAAAAAAAAAAGAAAAGAAAAGAAAAAAAAGAACTGCTGATACCTGGATTTTAGCCCAGGGGTTCTCTATAGAGAATCTACAGAACTCTAAGATAATCATTTGTTTTATTACTTATATATTAAAATTTTTTCTTTTTTTAAAGTTATTTATTTATTTATTTTGAGAGAGACAGGTACAGTGTGAGTGGGGAAGGGGTAGAGAGAGAGAGAGAGGGAGAGAGAAAATCCCAAGCAGGCTCCACACTGCCTGCACAGAGCCTGATATGGGGCTTGAACTCATGAAACCGTGAAATCATGACTGAGCCGAAATCAAGAGTTGGTTACTTAACCAACTGAGCCACCCAGGTGCCCCAAGTTTATTTATTTTTTGAGAAAGATGAGAGAAAGAGAAAGAGAGAGAGAGAGAGCATGAGCAGGGGAGGGGCACAGAGAGAAGGGGACAGAGGATCCAAAGCAGGCTTCCTTGCTGATGACAGAGAGCCCAATGTGGGGCTTGAACTCATGAACCATGAGATCATGACTTGAGCCGAAGTTGGATGCTTGACCAACTGAGCCACCCAGGTGCCCCTTAAGATAGTGCATTTGTGTGGTTAAGCCACTAAGTCTAGTAATTTGTCATTGCAGCAAGAGACAGCTAATACACTCTACCTGTCATCTGCACAAGGAAGGGAGGAGAGCATGGCATTTGGAGCCCGTCAGCCCTAGACTAAAATTCCAGCCCTACTGTAGACAAGTTGTGTCTATGCAAGTTACTTTATCTCTCTGAGCTTCTTTTTCATCATCTGTAAATTGGAGACTACAACACTTACAGCATTGGATTGTTTGAGAGGTTAACGTCTGGACCATGAATGAAAGCTTTTATTACACAATTTTCTCTGCTGAGACTGACATCCAGTCATAAAATTCTTTATACTTTATTCTTTATAAAATGCTTTATACTTTATACTTTATACATAAAATACTTTATACTTTATATCTCCATGTTATTTATGTCCAGTTTTTTACACATTTCTATCTTTTTTCTAGCACATTGCTTACCCATCTTTCTTCCTAAGAGAACCCTATCATTATGCCTTCCCCTTAATCAAAAGCCACTACTAACTTCCAGCCACCAAATAACATTCTGTATCCTTGGCCTGGCATTCAAGGCCATGCATCAGCTGGCCCCATTCTACTCTATAACCTCATTTACTGCAATTTCATTACAGTGTGTTTCCCAGAGTGTGATGTCTGAGCCAACAGACTGGTCACCAGCCTCAGGAACACCTGGCGGGTGTCAGTGTTATCAAGAGCTCCCCAGCCAGTTGGCCTGAGAGACACCAACATTGCAGAAGCCCTGCCCACATGGATCTTCCACCCTGGTCTGTCTGGTCTGCCTCCTGTCTGATGGAGACATCTGAGTTTTTTTTTTTACCTCTACACCTTTGCTCCTGCAGTCTTTCATTTTCCTAGGGTGGACTTCTCTGACTCCCAGCCTGTCTCCTACCCATGAACTTCTGACAGCCCTTGCCATTTGCTTCCCTGAACTGTGGGCTGTCTTCAACGTGTTTATGTCCTGTCTCTCACGTAGTCGGTCAGCCCTTGGTTGGAAGAGCCATTTTCCTGTTTGAAACTAGCACAATGTATTTACAGAAGATCCTCAAGGAATATTGCTTGGTTGGTTATCCACCAGCTTCCATCTGGAGCCCCCTAAGACAGATAAGTACTCACAGACACATTTGTGCTTTGTCTTCTCTCTATTCTGTAAGTGAGCATCTTGTTCTAGCTGGCTTTTCCTTACTTCAGGGCATCTTCCAAAGCTTCTCTCCTATGAGGCTCTCTCTCCTTCTTTCACACACCCCTCCCATCCTCACCCTCATGCGGGCTCTGCAGCCAATATGCTTTAGGATAAATGGTCCCGGGAAAGTAGAGCTGGGTCATCTCTATCCATGTAAGAGAAGGTTCTGTCCACAATCTACCTCCAAGGAATACAGATGATAGTTACTGACTTTTTGAAATGTCAACCATTTGGGTTTGGCTTCTGTCATCTTTGATGTCTGTAACCAGTGCTTCCCCCTTCCCTGGGCTAATGTGAGGGCTACAAAGAAAGTGCCTGGGAAACCCTACCTGGGAGGACCCAACAATGGGGTGGCACATCCTGAAACAGGAACAGAGGTGAGCCTCTCCCACCCAAGGCAAGCCTGATTCTGCAGGGCAATGGTGCCTGAATTCTGCCTTGGCAGCCCTTCTCCCTACTGTCCTAAAGGTCTCTTTGGGATTTCTTGGTTCTTTGACATCCTACTACGAAGAGAAGGAGAAGCATTGTTACTGAATATGGACACACACTGCTCTGCCTATTCAGAAATTCCAGTTAGGTTTGAGCATATGATTGAAAAAAAATGTATAGTTATTTCATAGTTTTTATTGCATTTAATGGGTTCTTAGATTGCATGGCTGTAGGGGGTAGCTGGGAACAACAGGGAATGATGGTCAAACAATATAACCTATAAAGTTTTGTTTAGTTTTGAACTTTTGGTTGTACTGAAATAGAGTCCAAGTTCGCAGGCCTTGCTGATTCCCTCAATGAGTGAGGCATGCAGAAGCCTGATTTCTTTTCTTGGGGCATTTGGTGGCCATCCTAGTGGTCAAATTGCAGCAGAGAGGGGGCCAGAATAGATCTTTACCTCCATCCCAAATGGATCTCCTTAGCCTCTTACTGATATCTGATCATACATATATATATATACTTTTAAAAATAAAAGTATATATATTTACTTTTTAATATATATATTTTATATTTTTATATATATTTTTATATATTTTATTTATATAATATATAAATATTAATATATATATAATATAATATATAATATATATTTAAAATAAAAGTATATATATTTACTTTTTAAAATAAAAGTTCCAAACATCCAAAAAAGTACAAAGGATAGTGTATACTGAACGCCCCTGCCCCCCCCGCCCCACCACCTATCACTCAGATCAAGAATTATTAGTATTTTGGGGCACCAGCATGGCTCAGTCAGTTAAGTGTCTGACTTTGGCTCAGGTCATCATCTCACGGTTCACAAGTTCGAGGCCCACGTCAAGCTCTGTGCTGACAGCTCAGAGCTTGGAGGTTGCTTGCAATTGTGTCCCTCTCTCTACCCCTCCCCTTGTGTTCTGTCTCTCTCTTTCTCTCTCAAAAACAAACATTAAAAAAATTAAAAAAAAAAAAGAATTATCAGTACTTTTCCAATCTTGTTTCATGTATCTTCATGTCTTCCTGTAGGATTCCAAATCAGGTATCAGATAAAGACACATGCCACGATCACACCTAACAAAACTAAGAACAAATCCTTTTTATCATCTAAATACCTGGGTCATGTTAAACTTTTCCTGATGGCCTCAAAGATGTCTTTTAATGTTGGTTTTTGAATCTACATCCCAACAGTCCACACGTTGTATCTGACTGTTCTTTTAAGAGCTAGGAGTCCTGTGGAAGGCAGAATAATGGCAAAGATGTCCAGGATCCAATTCCCGACGGGACCTGCGGAGGGGGGATTCACGGCCAATCCAAACGCAAGTCTTTAACCTCAGGGGTCCTCTCCCAGCTCTGGTCAGAGACGGTCACATGACGGTGCCAGAAGCCTCAGAGGGATGTGCCTTACTAGCTTTGAATGCCAATGATGGGACCACGAAGCAAAGAATGTAGGAAGCTTACAGAAGCTAGAAAAGGCAAGGGCACGGATTCCCCCCAGAGTCTCCAGAAAGGAACACAGCACCACTGACACCTTGATTTGAGCCCGGTGAGATGGTGTCTGACTTCCGACTACAGCCTGTGAGATGATACGTAGGTGCTGTTTTAAGCCACCATTCCTTTAGCGGGGCACTGCGAGTCACACGGGGGTGTGAAGGTCTGATACCGTACTCTCCTGAGACCAGCTGGTGTTGGGCCTGAGAAGGAGAATGTCCGGGAAAGAGAAGGCTGGGGCTTGGGAAGAAGTGGGGCCAGCTGTGCCGGGTGTCTTGTTGATGCCGCTGGCCGTCTGCTGGCCACGTCAGGCAGGACTGAAGGAGCTCTCGCCCCACTCCAAGCAAGCGGCACACCAGTGTCAAGCCAGTCATCACCTAAACCCTGTGAGGACCGGCCCCCACCCTTAGGGACCCATGCATCACTCTCCTTTTCACCCCGAATGCTCTGTCCTAACCTCCTTTTTGTTCCTCAACAGGGATAAGCTCTTTCCCACCTCGCGGATTCAGGCTGGCAGGTCCTTCTGGCCACCCCTTCTCATGACTGGCCGCTTGTCAGCCTTCAGGTCTCAGCTCCGGTTGAGTTGGGGCAGAGGGAGTGAACACCCCGTCTAGGGTGTCCCCCCCACCCCCAGCAAATCACATAACCTTGTTCATTTTCCTCATAACACTTGTCACAGTCTGTGATCTACTAGAGGAAGGGGCCTGGCCTATCTGATTCACAACTGGGTACCATCATTCACTCAACAAATATTTATGGAGAACCAGGCTCCACACAAGGTACCAGGAAAACCAAGAGCAACATGCACAGTCCCTGCCTTCTGCGCTGGGTCTTGCAGCAGGGAGAAAGGCATGAGGCCAACACCAATCTACCAAGATAATCGCTGTAAGAAAGAATGTACAGCTGAAGTCAAACTGAGAAAGGGCACTCAGGTTCTCCCCAGGGAACACCGGAAGTCACACAGAGGCAACACTTGGGGTGAGATGTAGGGTGAGGAGGACTTTTTCAGTGGGGCAAACTGTGAGAGGAGGGTGTTGTCAGCGGAGGCGGGGGGGCGGGGCTCCTCGTGCAAGGCAGTTCAGAATGGCTGGACTGGGAGGTGGGTGGGAATCGATGGGCACAGTGTCCTGGACAATTTGAAAGGTGTTGTGTAGAAGACGGAAGCACCTTGCTCTGGGGAAAGCTGGGTCAAGCCCAAAAGATGGAAGCCACGGGCAAAGGGATTTGGCCTCCAAACAGGAAGGGGACTGTGCCCCCTGGGAGTGCGGCTGGCTGCTGAGGTGGGGCCGGTGATGTGCACTGCGTGGTTCCACTGGCTGGGTCGTCTGTCAGGTGGGAGGCAATGCTGGCCGCGGGGGGCCGGAAAGGGCTGCTCACCTCTGGGGCTCTCTGATACTCACATCAGGCCTGCTTACACAGACAAGGCCACACAGGTAAAGGACACCAGCACACATACAGGAAGACAAGGGTTATCAGGGAGGTGATGGATGGAGCTGTGTAATGTGTTGAGTATGGTTTGTAGGTGAAAGTTGAGTTCTCCATGTGAAAGGTAAAACTTGGACCTGAGCTTCACCACTGGTTATGTGAGAAAGTATCTATTCTCAACGTCTCCATTTAGAAGACCGAATCATTAAAACCATCCTATCAAAGGCATCAAGCGACGGATGCATCTGAGGGAGGTGTCCTGGGGGTGTCTGCAGTAAACAGTACTGTGTGGAACATGTTTAGCAGTTGACCCTCCGGGGAAAAGATCCTAACTGGTATTCTCTCTGGCTCCCTGCTTACTGCTCACAGGCAAGGCAGCAAAGTGGCTAAAAATCCACAATTTGCAGCCCAGCAAAACTGGGCTCTATAACTGGCTCCACCTCAACTAGGCACATGACCTTGGGCAAATAAAAATCTCAACTATTAGATGATATGGCATCTTGTGCTGTTGACATTCACTTTCGTCTAAAGGCGTCACATTCCTAACTCAGTCTTCACAGTCACCACAACAGGTAGGTTTGCTCCTCATCCCCGGTTAACGGTGAGGATACGGAGACAGAGAGGAAGTAATTTCTGTGAGGCCAACGTGACTTGCTTTTGGTAGATTTGGAATTTGGATCCAGATGGCCTGGCTCTGGAGCCGAATTCTTATAATTTTTTAAAAATTTTTGTTAATGTTTATTTTTCAGAGAGAGACAGAGCATAAGCAGGTAAGAAGCAGAGAGAGTGGGAGACACAGAATCCGAAGCGGGCACCAGGCTCTGAGCTGTCAGCACAGAGCCAGACGTGGGACTCAAACCCACAAACCACGAGATCATGACCTGAGCCAAAGTCGGACGCTTAACTGACTGAGACACCCAGGTGCCCCTAAGTCCATCCTTGGGACTCTTATCTTCTCTGTCATTATTCTCTCCCTAGACGATTTCATTGAGGCTTATGACAAATCCTTTATAAATATTCGTGGCCCCCAATACCTATCTTCAGCCTAGCCTTCTGCCCTAGGGTTCACACATACAATTGCCTGGTGGATTTCTCCCCTTAGGTGCGTGAAAGGCATTTCAATCAGCCCAGACTCAAACTTGAGATTACCATTCTCCAAACCATTCCTCTCCCAGAACACGGAACCCTCATTCAAACAGCAGCTCTGACAAAAGACCCTGGGAATCAACCTTGCTCACCTCCCACACAAAACTCGATAACGAATTCCTCTTTAAAATGCATCTAGAATCCAACCGTGTCTCACCTCCTGCTCTCCTGCCATCCCAGCCCAGGTCACTGTCATCTCTCAGCAAGACTCATGCCATAGCTTCCTAACTGTATCTCCCTGACCTAAAGTCATTCTTTCAAATAAATCCAGAGTGGTAGGTGTGAAATGTAGATGAGAACAGGTCAAGATCCTGCTCAAGACCCTCCAGGAGCTCCTGGTCACTCTTAGAACAAAACCCCAACTTCTGACTTGAGCTAAAGCCCTAGCAGACACTAACCCAGCTATATCTTCCCTACCGAGCTCCCCCTTAGCCACGGAGCCCCAGCCACACCAGCCTCTCTCCTCTTTGTAGAACACCCTGAGTTCATTCCTGTCTCAAGGGTTTCCATAAGCTTTTCCCTCGACTTGGGGCTCTTCTCCCAGATCTTCACATGGCTCTCTTCCTCACTCCATCTGGTCCTCTACTCAGTCATCACCCGTTGTGATCTCTCGACCTAAAGGAGCTACACACACACACACACGCCACCCCCCCGCCCCGCCCAGCCTGGGATTCTCTCATCTCCTCACACTGCCTCATGTGTAGTGCTTATTGCTCCTGAAGTTTTATTATATATTTAACGAATTCCTTGCTTATTTTCTATGTTCCCCATTAGAACATAAGCCCCATGAAGGCAAAGATTTGTCTCTTTTGTTCATTGCTAAATACTCAGGATCTAGAAGGGTATATGGATAATAAATACTTATTAGTTTAATGACTTAAAAGAATGAATGATTAAAAACAATGGTCATGTTCAAGAATATCTAGTCACCTTATATATTTTTATTAATTCTTATTAATTCTTACTAATATATTTTAATTAATTCAGTTTTATTAATTCTCAGAAATTCCCTAAGGAAATTAAGGGGTAGATCATTTTCCCCATTTATTGAAACCTAGAAGCAACCATTAATTTGATGTTTAAAGACTGATTATTCAGGTGGAATATTATGTGCTAAATGTTAGTCTTTTAAGTGAAGAAAGTGAAGTATAATGATAAGTCTCCAATGTGAGTGCTCTCATATGTTGTAAACTTATTGGATGCCAATTACATTATCACAACTGTGGAATAAATTTTATTGGAATTAATTTTAATATTTTTTTTCTAGAAAGCCTTCATTTTTTTAAACTAAGAGAAAGGCAGAGTCACTATAAAGTTCAAGTACATTATATCTTCTTTTTCTGGTACCATGGAAAGAAAAGCACATCACCAACAATATCACACTTGGTTTGGTAATTTTTAAAGTCTATGGTTAAATAATCATCTCAAAGGAAGAACTAATATCTTGATTTCCTAAAAACATCTTAATTAAGACAATATAATCAAGTAAAGAGATTTACTTTATGTTTAAATAATCATGATCATGAATGGCCCTCTTCCCCTACCTTCACTCTCAAATGAAACGAAATTTAGTACATGTTTGGGGATATGGTTTAGGTCTGCCGAACACTTAAGTAAAAAATTCTCTTAAGTTGTTTCAAGAAACTGCTGATACTCTAACAGACTCCACACATTCTAATATATCCAAATGCAGTCTTTTTCTTTTCTAATTGCTTGGCTGCAGACGAAGATGTAAGGTTATAAGTATAAGAATTTATGTGATGATCAGTGATGGAATCCTAATCCATCTTAAGCTGTGAGCATGACAACTGGCAGTTCCCAACATGTATTAAGAGACAGAATTTTTTTTTCTTTTGCCTGAGGGTACATTCCCTTTCAAAAGCAAAATATTTTTGTTCATTTGCTTTCTAAAGATATCACATTAAACTCTACTCTTAACGGTTAATCTTTTAAGGAGGCAAGATAGATTGGAAAGAGAATCTGTGATAGATTTATAAATTGGGGGAAAGCGTAACACAAGGCATTCCAATATGCAATTTAAAATCAAAACCTTAACTTGGGCAAGGGACATTATATCAGCCAACAGCATTCTTTAGAAATGCCTGACATTCAGTTGGATAGAATTATATATTGAAATAGATTGTAGGCATATTGTGAATGTTTTTGTTCTAGCATCTGGTAGCATCAAAGCCCAGGAGGAAGAGTGGGTGACCATGCCAGAATTTAAAAGCTGCCTTTTGGATAAATATGTGGAAAGGATATAAATTAAGTTATCAAAAGGCTGGAAGAATTTGCTGAAAGGGGGGAGGGTGCTAAAAGCAATAAGCCATTTGGAATTTGATAGCGTGCAACTTTCATGCTTTGTATAGCTAGTTTTGTTAGCCAAGTAAGGATAAAATGGTATTTCAAAAGAGAAAAATTAATGAATGAGGACAAGCATAAAAAGCAACAATGCAATTCCTGATCTGTAAATGTAAGTAGTATCTGAGAGGCAATGTGGGATGAGCCCCAAGGGAAATCAGGCACCTCCTCTATGAAGCCTTTCTATGTTTGGAAGAGAGTAGTAACTTGTGATTTCTGTGCTCTGTGTATTAGTCAAGATAACTGCTGCCCAAACACCCCCAGAATCTCAATGCTCATGAAAAGACCAATTGAATGTTCCTGGGCTGTGGATCCTGGTCAAACAAGGTACCAGATCCCTTCCATTTTATGACTCTTTCCTCTTCGAGGCTAGCATTATGGTCCTCTCCACTCAGCAAGTGGAAGGGAAAATAAAACAGAAGATAGTATGTAGGAGAATTTTGTGAAAGAGGACAGAAAGCCCTCATACTCCATTGACCAGAACCCAGTGACATGACTATACCTAACTCCACGACCACACCCATCTCTAGGTTGGGTGCTAAGTCTGGCTGTGAGCTGAGGAGAAGAGGAAGCATGTGTGGTGAGTAATTAGGCTCTACCACAAGTATTGTCATGTCATTGCACTCATTTGCTGAGGCATCTACAGGTCTATCTTCTTAGGGTAAATGATAAGTCTCCAGAATAAAGTAGAATTGGGTCTTATTTGTTTTGGTAGCTGTAGCACCAAATCTGGCATGGAGTTAATGTTTAATTTATAGCAGGGGATGTGGGATGCCAGGCTCACAGAGTGAACCTGGAGACGTTAAGACTAGTTATCTACTAATATTGCCAAGAAATGCCTAGATTTTTATCCCTTCCTGAAGATGGCCTCCCTCTGTAGATATTTCTAGAGGACACAGGGACCACATGCCAACAATGGGCGTGGGGCACCTACTTTGTTAATTCTCATTGTGTCTTCATGCAAGAAGCCTTCACAGGAGAAAGTCCTCATACCCTTCACCTCTCACAAGGCACTTCAGTGGGAGAGAGAGAGGTTGGGTTCCTGAAAGACAAAGGATGGGGTGGAGGGTTTCCAGTGAACCCCAATCTCAAGAATAAAAAGGGAACCAAAATATTTCTCAAGGATAAACCAGGCCTCCTCATCAACTGAGAAAGAAGTCAGAAGTTATAGGTGAATAAGCAGGACTATAGAACATTATAAAAATCTAGAACCTTATTCTTTCTGTCTCCATTTGGTTCCATGCAAAGCTCTTGCTACTCTTGTAGCCCCTGGGTGACTGCTAAAGGACTAGTATCTAGAATATATAAAGAACTTTCAGACTCAACAGTAAAAAACAAACAATCCAATTAAAAGATGGGCAAACAACTTGAAGAGAAGGTTCACCAAGGAGGATTTACAGATGGCGATTAAACATGTGAAAAGATGCTCCGCATCACTAGCCATTAAGACCACAAGGTTATTACAAACTTATTAAAACTGCCAAAATAAACAGTAGTGAATACACTAAATGCTGGAGAGGATTCCGAGAAACTGGATCTCTCATACATTTTTGACGGGCACGTAAAATGTGTTGGCCACTCTGGAAAATAACCCAGTCATCACACTCTATATCACACACACTTTCATCTATCCCAGAGAAATGAAAATTTATGTCCACACCAAAACCTGTACACAAATGTTCATAGCAGTTTTATCTGTGATAGTCCAACAACTGGAAACAACCCAATATCCCACAATAGAGAAACTAAAAAGTAAACTGGTACATTCACACCATGGGATACTACTCATCATTACCTACTATACAATAAACAGGAACAACTACTGGTACACATAACTTGTATGGATCTTAAAGACATCAGGCTGAGTGAAGGTCACTTACTATATGACTCTATTTATATAACACCCTCGAAATGACAAAAGTATAGAGATGGAGAAGTCATTAGTGGTTGCCAAGGGTTAGTGATAGGGTGGAAGGAGGAGCACCAGGGAGATCTCTGTAGAAATGGAGGAGTTTTCCATCTTGATTGGGGTGGTGGTTACATGGGGTAAACTGGCATAGACCTACCATCCACATATGGTACTGCTGTCATCATCTTGGCTTGGATATTGTGTTATAGGTAAATAAAACGGAACCATTGGAGTACAAAGTACACACAACCATTCTGTACTACTCTTGCAACTTTCTGTGAATCTATAATTGTTTGAAAATAAAAATTAAAAACACAACAAAATTAGAAATGTACTTCTTGAAAATTAGTATTTTAATTTTTTTGAGAGGGGGAGAATGAGCAGGGGAGGGGAAGAGGGAGAGAAAGAATCTTAAGCAGGCTCCAGGCCCAGTGTAGAGCCTGATGAGGGGCTCAATCTCACGACCATGAGATCATGACCTGAGCTGAAATCAAGAGTCAGACACGTAACCAACTGAGCCACCCAGGTGCCCCGGTATTATTAATTTTAAAATGAATACTTCTAGGGAAACTGGATGGCTCAGTTGGTTAAGTGTCCAACTCCTGCTCAGGTCATGATCTCATAGTTCATGAGTTTGAGCCCCACATGGGCTCACTGCTATCAGCGCAGAGCCTGCTTTGGATCTTCTGTCCCCCATTCTTTCTGCACCTTCCCTGCTTGCACTCTCTTTCTCAAAAATAAATAAAACATTAAAAAAGAGAGAGAGAGAGAGAGAACAGGAAGGCAGGCAGGTCACCAGGGCCTGGAAGCAGGGAGAATCTGTTTCAGGAGCTGTCTCTGGCAAGGGAGGTGGGCCTCCTCAAGAAACAGCTCTGCCACCCGCCTCTAATGTGGGGAAGCTGTACTTACTGGAAGTTAGCACCGTTTTCCTGTTTCCTTCTACTTCTGGGTGGCTAGATTATACTTCATCCCAGTGTAGAAATGAAGTGAGAGGGTATATCTCACCACCCTCTGCGGAACATGAACATAATTGGTCTCCCCTCTCAAGACATGCTGTTATAGGGGCGCCTGGGTGGCTCAGTCGGCTAAGTGTCCGACTTCAGCTCAGGTCACGATCTCGCAGTTTGTGGGTTCGAGCCCCGTGTCAGGCTCTGTGCTGACAGCTCAGAGCCTGGAGCCTGTTTCAGATTCTGTGTCTCCCTCTCTCTCTGACCCTCCCCCGTTCATGCTCTATCTCTCTCTGTCTCAAAAATAAATAAAAACGTTAAAAAAAATTAAAAAAAAAAAAAAGACATGCTGTTATATTCCCACAGTCTTCAACACGGCACTTGGGGCATCTCGTGGTGGGATTTTCAGCCAATACCTTCCAACTTCTTTTTGTCAAAATAAATATTAAAAATTCAATTCCCTCTTTAATTTTTTTATGTTTATTTTTGAGAGAGAGAGAGAGAAAGAGAGAGAGAGAGAGCACGCACATGAATGGGGGAGGGGCAGAGAGAGAGGGAGACACCGAATCAGAGCAGCCTCCAGGCTCTGAGTTGTCCACACAAAGCCCGAGACGGGGCTCAAACTCACGGACCAGGTGACATGACCTGAGCCGAAGTCAGACACTTAACCAACTGAGCCACCCAGGTGCCCCTCAATTCCCTCTTAAAAATCCTTGGGAATCTCAGATAACTTTCCAGTTAATACTGGGATTTAAAGGAATATATTTAAGGAATTCATTTATGGTGTTAAAATCTACCCTTCAACAAAAACAACACTCATGCAATACTATGATCATCATAAAAATCAGTAAAAACTTCATTCTTCCATTATTACTATAAGTAAATACCCAGTCTTATCATCCAGTCTCTCTAATATGAGCCTCTCCTGGCTCTTCATTCATCGTAGGTGGAACAGAGTTGTGCATGGCAATATGGCTCCCAGTGACTTCATGATAATGTGTCTCTCCAAGTTTTAGTTTCTGCTATTCCCCTTCTCCCCTTTATTTCAGGTTTTTGTACCTTCAACTTGCTTGTAGTTGCCCCATATACATAATGTTCTTTCTTACTCCTTTCTTACCCCTGTGCCTTTCTCCTGCTGATGTCTCTGCTTGGAACCAAATGGTTCCCACCTGTATTGATCTAGATGACTTTTCTTTCAGATCCAGCTTAGACAGCTTTCCTCCAGGAAACTGGCTACAGCCTTCTACTTGGACCAAAATGTCTGTTCTCTGCAGACACCTAGCACTTTCTACATAATACTAAAATGACCTATTGGTCTATCTACTCTGGTAGGTTATGAGATCTTCAAACCATAGACCATGTCTTCTTCCTCAAGTTTTCACATGCAGTACCTAGCAGAGCAGGAGCTCAACATGTCTGTGCAGCTTCACTGAATTATTGCCAAAATGCACATGAGTTTGACTTGAGTTTGAGTAACTAAGGATTCCTCCGGACATGCTCCTTCTCTCTCCTCTCAATCTGTTTTTGTGTGAACATGAGCAGGGGCTGACTTTTGGCTGTGGGCAGTAGATCCAGAAATCTGGATTCCTTGATCAGATCTAGCTCTGTCCCTCTTGTATTTTTTTGGTAAAATAAGTAGTGTTCAAGGTAAGTGGTTTGCTTAAAATAATACAGGAGCATCTTCTTGGCATTATTGAAGAGTAAGGATCAGGAAGCCTAGTAGTCTGATTCCTTCTCAAAAGCCCTTGAGGTCTAGGGCTCCATCATCCTGAATCACCCACTTCCTTGGGGGATATAGTCACCTGACCCAGGGGTGGTAGGTTCTGGCAATGGGACCTAAGTGCCAGAGCTGCCTTGATCTGAACCTGTTGGAGCACCGGAGGCTAGGTGGGGTTCCCTGTGTTTACAAGGATGGGCTACATAAACATTTTTGCATCTCTTTATTTTTAAAAAGTTCTGTGTTTGGCAGAATTTGGCCTAATTAATTGCTACGGGGTGGCACAGTTAAACAAGAGAGGGCAAGTATAGCTTCTTTCGTCCCTTATTGTCAGAAGGGAGCAATACTAACCAAACGATCGGCTGGCTGACAGCAGTCCCTCCAAGAACCGTTGCCTTCCTCTTTCTCCCAGCACAGACCCATTCCCAACCCCATTCCAGTCTGACTTTACACCGGACTAGCTCCAGTGCAAAGTGACCGGACGGTCCCGCAGAGGACCCTGGGCAAAACTCTGAAAACGGCCTGCTTCGAACCTCATCCTAGCTAGCTCCATCCTCCCTAGCTCCAGCATCAGTAAGTTTTAAACTAGAGAGAGTAAAGGTTGGCAAAATCATCCCAGTTTACAGGCACTCATGGATCAAGAATCATTTTGGGAAAAATCATATATACATATATGATTTTTATATATATACATATATACACGTATATACATGTGTATATGTGTGTGTGTGTGTATTTAACCTTTTTAAAAAACCATTTGCTAAAAGAAGACCCGGGTCTTCTAAGGCTTGAGAAACACTGCCCTGGCCCTGCGCCCACAGTTCCCTCAGGAGCTTGCATCTCAGAGAGGTCATGAGACTCTTCTAAGGTCTGGAGCTGGTAAATGGCCTGCCCTGGCCCTGAACCCAGAATATCTGTAGTGTGAGGACACTCTGGCTGGAAGATGCTACATGTACTTGTTTAGCCGATACATCCGGCGTGCGGGAGTGCCGTGCCAGGCTGTGGCCAAAGGTGAAGCAAAGACAGCCCTCCCCTGAGGTGCCCGGTGGGTGGGGAGCACAGAAAACGCGCTGCAGGCCATCGGGGCGCTCCGGGAGGGACCCACAGCCCGGTGGGGGCGGGAAAGTCTTCCTGGGCGCCGTGCAGCCCGAGCGTTTGCAGAGGAAGAGCAGGCGCGGGAGAAAGGCATCCAGGACAGGGCCCAGCATGACAGAGGCACCGGGGCGAGAAGCAGCGTGCCTCGCGTGTGCGGCCAACTAGGCGGCAGCAGTGTTCCCGGAGGGGCCGGTGGGGGGCGTGGGGGAGCGAGGTCTGTCCTCCCAGGAAGCCTTAGTTAGGCTGGGCGGGCCCTGCGGGTTTGCTGAAACAAAACACTGCAGATCGGGTGGTTGGGTGGTTTACGCAACGGACATTGATCTTCCCACAGTTCAGGCGGCTGGAAGTCCGAGACCAAGGCGGCAGCAGGGCTGCTTTCTCCCGGGGCCTCGCTCCTTGGCTTGCTGCCAGCTGCTGCTTTCTCCGTGTCTTCACGTGGTCTTTTCTCTGAGTGCCTGCATCCCTGGTGTCCTCATTTCCTCTTCTTATAGGGACACCGGTCAGTTTGCCCACTCTAAGTTGCCTCTTTAAAGGCCAATTGTCTCTTTAAAGTCCCATTCTGGGGATAGGGCTTCAACGCTTGAATTTTAAGAGGGACACAACTGGGCCCATAAGGGCCTCTGTGTCATTGCAAACTTTAACCAGGGCAGTGACATGCTTAGATTTGTTTTCATGTTTGTTTATTTTTTATTTTTTTTAATGTTTATTTATTTTTGAGAGGGAGAGACAGAGCACAATCGGGGGAGGGGCAGAGAGAGAGGGAGACACAGAATCCAAAGCAGGCTCCAGGCTCCTAGGTGTCAGCACAGAGCCTGACATGGGGTTTGAACTCACCAGCTACGAGATCATGACCTGAGCAGAAGTCAGCCGCTTAAGGGACTGAGCCACCCAGTGGCCCCTAGATTTGTGTTTTCAAAGGAGCCACCTGCTCGCAGCTGGATGGTGCAGAGGCAGGGAGACCAGCCGGGAGGCAATCAGAACGGCCTAAGCCTTTTCTCTTCCTAACTGACTTGATGCTTCTTCACATCTTACACCACTGACACCCCTTGCAGTTATGCTGCTTTCTCTGGGCAGAGGCCTTCTCTCTCATTGTGCCCAGGGGGGCTAACTGACTCCAGTGTGGACAGGCCTTTCTCCGGAGTCCCCCCACTGCCCACTGTGTAAAGAAGTGCCCTGCCAGGTCCCTGCTCTGACCTGATCTGCCAGCACCTTCCACAAACACTGAAGGAAGCAACACCTTCCCTCTGGGGCTGCAGGGAAGCCAAACACCTTCCAAGTCGCTCAGCTTAGGACAAGGGCCAAGGGGTAGGCTGAGGCTCCTGGAGGAAAGGGCCTGATTGAGAAATAGACCCACGGTCCATGGATGCTAGTTAGATGGTGTCCTCACCAAACCAGGGGTTTTAAGTTGGGGTCCACGGTACAGACAGAACATTACATTTTTTGATGTGTATTAACATCCAACTGAAACTTAGCACTTCCTTAGGCAAAATATTAAAAATATTGGAAGTACATTAGAAGTAGAGTTATTAGACCAATTGCTAGATCTCATTAGTCTATGTGCTAATAAACCCATTTATTACCACAGTACAAATTTATTCTTAGTTACTCTCAAACATTCTTCAATAGCATACATATTCTCAAAATATTTTGATCATTGATGTCAATAGAATTTTTTGAAATCTTATGTATTTTTATTTGTTTAAAAATACTCTTTCTTTTGTTTCTTTCTTTATTTTTGAGAGAGTGCAAGCAGGGGAGGAGCAGAGAGAGGGGGACAGAGGATCCGAAGCAGGCTCTGTGCTGACAGCAGTGAGCCCGATGTGGGGCTTGAACTCAGGAGCTGCGAGACCATCACCTGAGCTGGAAGTGGGACATTCAACCAACTGAGCCACCCAGGTACCCTTAAAAATTTTCTTCTATGAAGAGGTCCGTAGGTTTCACCAGAGTGACCAAAGGGTCCATGGCTCAAATGAGAGATGAGATGAAGGGGAGTCCAAGAGAGGAAACTAAATACCCATTTTACTCTCTGTTAAGAAAACATTTGGGCAGTTAAGACTTCAGGGAATTTAAGCTGCTCTTGAGCTAGAAAGTTTAGGGCCTCAAAATGTAACACAATCAAAGAGAGATATCTGTATTTCTCTGATGACAACTGTTCTTTGGCTTTTAATATCTTTTTGACCCAAGCCCAAGTCTGAAAACGTAGACCGTTTGTATTATGCTGATCATCACACAGACGGACCTCTGCCTTCAGTCTCGGACGTACTTATTTAAGACCTACCAGGGCACACTCACAGAAGAAGGTTATGGAGTCAGAGACTTTGCAAAAATCACACAAGTGTGTGTGCCATCTTTTCTCCAAGCTCGCCAGATGCTGCTATTGTTATGTATCAAGATACCACAGGGTGAGGTCGCCCCTGGGACTCTGTCACCACCCCTTGTGGGGATGGTGAGGCAAGAAGGTGATGGCATTTGCAGTTACCATCCACCCTCTCTCGCTACCCTAAAATGTTTGTGTATCACACATCCAAACGCCGGCACACGAGAATGTGGATGTGGAGACCAGGCATCGCAGGTGCCGTTCGCGAAAACACCAAAAGGCCCGGTTGTCCGTGTGTCGATCCCACACGCTGCTGGGCAAAGCTTGCAGTTGGCAGGTATCTTATCACATTTCTCTCCCAAAGTAACTGAATAAACGTGATCCTCGAACGGGACCATCTCATTCCCAGCGGCTCTTTCATTACTTCGTGCTTTCGCCTTTTGAGATGTTGTCTTTGCTCGTCCCACTTGAACCTACAGCCGTCAGCCCCTTTAATAGGGGTGTCTATAAAGAGCTGCCCTGAAATATGCTTTTCCAGTGCACTTAATGTCTTTCCAATTAAATCCAGATGTGAAAAGCCGAAGGAGCAGTTCTCAGGACTGAACGAGATGACATAAATCTTGCAGCTGACAGAGATCCCGCTGAGCTCGGTTGGGGAAACTCACAGAGAACTTGTTTGGGCCCAGAGAGGCGGCTGGGCATAAAGACAGATGTGTGCGCTCTGATTCCAGAAAATATGCTGAGAGACAAAACGCTCTTCCAACACAGTGCCTACAAATAGGGCCGGAGGCATGAAGCAGGTTGGTTTCGCTCCCCCTCCCACACTCACAGCTAGATCAAAGGAGGTGATTGAAAAGGCTTTGCTAGAAAACAGACCAACTCAGCGATGCTTCCTGGTCTCCTTAATTGCTCTTCTCAGGGAGAGGAAGGTGGGCACTCCTGACAGACCTTTGCTGGAAGAGAACAAGGGCTGTTTGTGCAGCTGAGGGTTTGGTTTTTATTTTTTTAATTATCAGGTTTTGTACACTTTCCAGAAAGTTCCTTTTAAAAATAGTATACTCTTCCTTCTCTTCTCCAGATGCTAGGAAGTGCAGGTTCAACCCAAACCGTGTCTATTTCAAAGGGACACAAAAATCCAGGGCTGGAGTTCAAGGAGTTTGGTGGCATGCTGCCCAAGGACTGAAGGGCTTGGGTTTTCTCTTACCCTCCCAGTAATTTTGTTTTTAAAGCTTGGAAAACAAATTCCACTGACGGATCAGCTTCTGCAGGATGCACTTGGAGAAGGGCAGGCGGGCAGTGGAAGCCAAGGAGCTGGGTGTGGGGAATGACCCCAGACTGGAGCCAACGTGGTCCCTCTGACAGACAGGTGCACAGTGGACAGATAGCTCCCTGATGCATCCAGAAGGCTCGCTTTCTAGAGTTTCAGGTTCACAGGCGAGCAGGGTGGTTTCATTCCCCCTCAAGAGTCTCCCCAGTTATCCACTGCTTGCTCTCTCACCCCTCTCCTACCCCATCAGGACAGCAGCTCTGTGACAGAGGACAGAGAGGCTTGACACCTGCTGTGGGTGGCTCGCAGGGGCCTGGTCAGGGCCACTCTTGTGAGCCTCATCTGGGTCTGGCCAAACCAGCCCTGGGAGCAGCCTTGTCCCCTCTCAACTGAGACTTTTGGCTTTTTCTGGCCATGCATCCCACATCAAGCCCCGATTAGAGTGCATTTCATTGACAATTTTGTGACCCTGACCATTTCCCCCTGTAACCGTATCTTTAAAATGGCTCCTTGTCTTCAGGTGGGTGAGAGCAGGGCTGTGTTCTTCCCTCTGTTTCCTGCTGCTAAAATGTCTCTGCCTGAAACAATGGCACTAAAGTATCAGAAAGTGAGTTCTGGATCACAGAACTGCACACATAACCTTGACCACTTTTATTTTCCATCTTGAGATAAAAGCCAAAACATGTTTTTTAAATTTATGTTTTACATCTTTAGTTGGGTATTACTTTACGGAGTGGATTCTGAGTATTGTAAAGATGTCTTCAAAGATAGACAGCTTCAACTGGAAAGGAGTTAATGCAAATTACAGCATATCCCAGTGACATGCTAATTTATAGCACCGTAAAGGTACAGTTCAAAGCCCGAATGAGCCAGGAAGAAGTTGGTGGATTGATGGTTTGCAGTAAGAAAGGTTTAGAAACAATAAAATGTAACCAGGGTTTTAGTTTGGAAATGAACTAAAAGGTCCATTTGTTCCAAGTTACTGAGTTTTTAATTTAGATCTGCTGTTAAAACCTAATGCATTTTGTATTTGTGATTAGTAAATGACTGTAACTCAGTGTCTTTAAGATGAAATTGCAAAAGAGCAGGCATAATTTTCAAAGATAAGACTCACAGCTGCAGGTTTCTTAGCAAAAATGTAATCTCTATATCTCACCTTTAAAATGAGGAAAAAGCAGAAGTGTAAAAAAAAAATCCACCTGTGACTTTATATTTTTTGAGGTTAGAAATTATTGTAAAAGGGAAAACATATTTCCATGGAGATGAAATTCACCTGTGAGAGCATATAAAAAATACACTATATTCATAAGCTATTGTTGGCAATTATTTACTCCAAACATTTGAATTTCAGCCAGAACGTAAAAGCTATCATTTTATATTTTTTCATGAGTACATAAGCATGTATTTCCATTTCTTTGCTCAGTATTCTAGACCTAAAGTGCAAATATATTCAGAAAACATACTCTCTAGGCTCTGAGCGCTGTCTGGAAAACATTGAGAGGCACTTGGCTACCCAAACCAAGCTGATGAAAACTGGCACAGGGGTCTGTCATAGCCTGGGTGCTTTGAGGCCTGAGTAGATAAACCAGTTTGAAAATGGATAGCTCTTTTTAGAAATCAGAAGAACTTTTTTTTTTCTTTTAAGAGGCAATGACTTCTTAGGGTAGGTAGATTTTTTTCATTTTGTTTTTTAATTAAAAAAAAATTTTTTTTAAGTTTATTTCTTTTGAGAGAGATAGAGAGAGGGCAAGTCGGGGAAGAGAAGAGAGAGGGAGAGAATCCCAAGCAGGCTCTGCTCAGTCAGAATAGAGCCTGACGCAGGGCTCAATCCCACAAACTGTGAGATCATGACCTGAGCCGAAATCAAGATTTGGGTGCTTAATTGACTGAACCACCCAGGTGCCCCTTCATTTTATACCAATAAATATAAATTCTGGCTTGGTAAGACGAATAATATCATGTCTTTCTAAAAGACACAGCTACTGATTAGACATATGGTTGTTTTTGTGTTTGTTTGTTTGTTTGTTTGTTTGTTTGGTTTTGGCAGGTAATTGTCCTAGGTGTGGCTCACACCACAGCCAGGTTACTCTCTCCCCACTGGGTGTATGTCCTCTGAGCAGAAGACATGCCCTAGCATCCACTCTGTTCTGGAGGGCAGAGCTGTGTGCCTTCACTCAGGATACATGTCTGCATAGCCAGAAACAAATGGGCACTTCCACTAAAATCTGTTTTCCTTTTACTTGAGACCATCTGATTCTAAGTACATCTGATTCTAAATACATTTCTTAGAAAAAAAAACAGAATATTAGACTATTTAAAAATTAGTAATCCTTGGGGCGCCTGGGTGGCTCAGTCGCTTACGCATTTGACTTTGGCTTGGGTCATCATTTCACGATCCATGGGTTTGAGCCCTGTGTCAGGCACTGTGCTGACAGCTCAGAGCCTGGAGCCTGCTTCAGCTTCTGTGTCTCCCTCCTCTCTGCCCCTACCCAGCTTGTGCTCTGTCTCTCTCTGTCTCCCAAAAATAAATGTTAAATTTTTTAAAAAAATTAGTAATCCTTAATAAATAAATAAGTTATCCATAAAAGAGAGGTTATTAAATTTGTTTCTCCATAGAGCAAGCTATAAAATAGGAATTCTGCCCACCAGTCCAAATTAGCAGCTACAGATTGAGCACTTAAGGCTGCAGGTTAGTTTTAAAAATGCCACACATTCATAAAGTTGCATTTTACTACACATGCCAAAGCATTAAACAGTAACTGTGATATAACACCCATTGGACAAATGTAAAATTTGCAGAACCCTAAAGAATAATATTTCATCTTGGATTATCTGGTTGCCTATTTCATTTGCAGACATGACCTAGTTAAAAAAATGTTCAGTAGATATACCTTCAACTCACATATTAATTTATGCTGCTGCTTTTTTTAACCCCCTTTAATTGCCCCCATCCCTTCACTCCTCTCCCACTTTCCTCTGGCAACCACTAATCTGTTCTCTGTATCAATGAGTTAGTTCTTTTTTTTTTTTTTAAGATACCTCATATATGTGAGGTCATACAGTATTTGTCTTTATCTGTCTGATTTCTTTCACTTAGCATAATGCCTGCAAGTTCCATCCATGTTGTTCCAAATAGTAGAATTTCCTTTTTTTGTTGTTGAGAAAGAGAAAGCACACAAAGAGAATGATGGCAGAGACAGAGGGAGAGAGAATCTCAAGCAGACCCCATGCCCAGTGCAGAGCCCAACATGGGGCTCCATCTCACAACCATGAGACCATGACCTGAGCTGAAATCAAGAGTCAGGTGCTTAACTGACTGAGCCACCTAGGCTCCCCTCCTTCTTCTTCTTTTTTTTTTTTTTTATGGCTGATAATATTCTATTGTGTGTGTGTGTGTGTGTGTGTGTGTGTGTGTGTGTGTACTACATTTCCTTTATCTGTTCATCCACTGTTGGACACTTAGGTTGTTTCCATGTCTTGGCTACTGTAAATAATGCTGCAATGAACATGGGGGTACAGATATCTTTTCGAGCTAGTGATGGTGTTTCCTTTGGATAAATACCCAGAAGTAGAATTGCTGGACCATATGGGAGTTCTGTTTTTAATTTTTTGAGGAACCTCCACTCTCTTCTCCACAGTGGCTGCACCCATTTACATTCTCACCAACCGTGCACAAAGGACTCTCTTTTCTCCTTATGCTCCCTATGCTTTCCACTTACTCTTCATGATAGTATCATCATAAAATGGGTCTAAAAGACTTCTTTCTGTGATTTTTGTTTGTACCTGTATTGAGGCATATTTGTCTAAATGCTAACTCAGTGGCAGCAACCGAGAAAGTGAAGACTAGGGTCCACGGAAATGGGGTCCTGGGTCACTTTGTGCCAATACTATCTGCTGATCGTTTACCCAGCTGCTCTCTTCTTCAATATGACAGATGCAATAACAGTCCAGGAGGACGTCTGACATTTGAATGGCATTTAATATTTTATTATTTTTAAAGAGAGAAGACAAAGAATTTGAGACAAGGAAAGGACTAATGGGGAGATCTTTCAAAGGCAGTTCAATATCATCTCAGCTTACTGAGCTGTAGGAGTTCTAGATGTACAGCCTACAGCTGTATATTAACACACAGACACCGCTTCAGAGACTACAGCAAAGCCAACAGTGAGACTGTGTCTCCCAGGGGACAATGACACTGCACGAGAGCTGCAAACTGCACAGGTCTGGGATTGTTAGCACTGATAGATGGGCGCTTTTGTCAGGGGGACTGAGTCCTCCCCAGGCTAGAAGAGGAGTGGTTTTGGCAGTTCTTCCAAGCCAGCTCATGCTTAAACATAGGATTCAGGCTCCACTGGAGATGGAAATATTTAGCCAGGTCATCCTACTCCGTGTTTGCAGCACAACACTGGAATTCGCCCATGTGCGAGCACACCAAGCACATGCCTTGCTGCAGGCAGAAGGGCCATCTGGATCCCATCCCCTTGTACAGAGGTGCAGGTCATGAAGCCTACTGCCTGCTCTGCTGGGCTGGGTTTGGGACTCGCTGCTATCTAATGGTGGGGAATTTTCCTTATGTAAAGGTTCAGAAAGTAGAGGCAGAATTGATTTGGAGAACCTCACAGCTTTGGTCTCTGATCAAACCACCACTCTCTCAGGGGCCGTGTGACTAGGGTAGAGGGCCTAGGAGTCAGGACCACAGGTCAGAAGTCAAAGATCAATATGCCCACAAGCCTTGCTCCAGCCACCGTAGACACTGAAGTCTCTTACCAGATCTTCCTTGATCTGGAAATATTCCCAGTGGTCCTGGGGCAGCCACAGTTCAGGGCAGGAAGGATAGCCCAAACCAGGCACGGAGACAGTCATGCTCACTTGGGTAGCACATATACTAAAATAGGAATGGGAGACAGTCCTCACAGCCTCCAGAGACAGGCCCAGGAGGTGCTCTGTGCCTTTGCTTAGTCTATTCCCTCTGCTTAGAGGGCCCTTCCCACCTGTCTGCACCTGAAAAACCACTACGTATTATTTAGGATTCAGCTAAGCTGTCATTTCCTCCCTAAATGCTCCCCTAATCCCTGAGAATAAATTGTTCTGCCTTGTGTACATCCAAATGCTTTGCCCATATCTCCACTATGGATTTGTATCATATTGATAATATGTGAGACTGAATGCCTCTGTACCCCACCAGGCCACAAGCTATTCAAGGTCAGGGGGTATGTTGTATTTATCTCTTTAGTTCTAACACAAATCCAAAATGTATAGGGTATTCAATAAATATTGGATGGACAGATGGATGGATGAGAAGCTAAGGCTTGGTGCCTGAAGGTATCAGCTAAATCAAAGCTCTTGGCTATTTTTAGTCTAAGAGGATGGGTTCAATGTCTAGGTGTAAGCCAGAAAGGAATCCACAATTGGCACAGATCAATTACAAAGATGCCTCTCTCCAGTGGGCAGGATCAGGCTCAGCAGTAAAACAAATACTCTTACAATATTCAGTTCTGTGAGTAGCATGTATTTCAGTCTTGTTGCCATGGAGCATTGTTGAATTAAAAGTTAAGTAGGACATAATTACTGCATGAGATTAGGCACAAAAGGGCAATCTAAAATATACAGTGTGGTCTATTTAATGTTTTTATTTATTTTTGAGACAGAGAGAGACAGAGCATGAGCAGGGGAGGGGCAGAGAGAGAGGCAGACACAGAATCTGAAGCAGGCTCCAGGCTCTGAGCTGTCAGCACAGAGCCTGACACAGGGCTCAAACTCACAGACTGTGAGATCATGACCTGAGCTGAAGTCAGACGCTTAACCGACTGAGCCACCCAGGCATCCCTACAGTGTGGTCTATTTAAAACAGATCTCCGTTGGTGGTATAGATGACTTTAAACAGGGCCTATTTAAAATGAGTGAGCCCGAATTAATCCACAGTAAGAAATGGAACCTCTCATCTTGCATTACACAGAGAAAGAATAACGGAAATCTGCCCAGAGTTATCAATCATTCATTCAGTCAGGCGTCTTTTGAATGCATCCTATATGCACAACATTATCTCTGCTTCATGGAGGGCATAAAGAAATAGGAAATGTGCACACAAAAGAGGAAGAATTTGTCAGGTGTGAGTGAGAGGGAGCAGGAGGGGATGCGGCCAAACAGCCTAGCTGTGAAGCAGGAATGAGCATAGTGCCTGCAGCTGGAGGTCTTGGGGGTGTCCGTTCCATTGGATCTCACCAGACAGTCATTCTCTTCCTGCTACTCATATGTGGGTTGCCTGGGCTGACACAATTCTATACTTTTAAAGCCACTGACATTTTCTCTATGACAACAGTTACATTTTTCAAATATGCATAATTTAGGCACAAACACATTTGGACATGTGTTCAAAAATGGAAACAGTACAGGGGCTGCTAAATTCAAATTTGAGGAGTATTACAGAACAATTTTATCTAGTAGTGAATCACATACAGTGCATTGAAAAGCACATTTATCAAATGAAACCAAGATCCTTTTCTGTTTGTTCCAAAATCTTTGATTCTCTGATTTAATAAATACATTGATATTTGAACTTGTTAATGACATTTTTTTAAGCCCTGACATCTTTCTTTTTTTTTTTCTAGTTTATTTATTTATTTGTTGGGGGGGGAGGGGCAGAGAGAGAGGGAGAGAGACAATCCCAAACAGGCTCCATGCTGTCAGAGTAGAGCCTGATGCCGGGCTCAATCTCACAAACCGTGAGATCATGACATGAGCTGACACCAAGAGCTGGATGCTTAACCGACTGAACCACCCAGGCACCCCCAGCCCTGACATCTTTAATTTGCATTGGGCACTCTTTAAAATGCTGTAGTTTTTCCTCATGGGCACATTTTATCTATGAAGTAAGATTTTCTTCATAATTCTCTCTGGCTTTTTTCGCTAATCAAGGGCACTGAGAGGTACAAAAATGACTGATCTGCAGTCAGATATCTGTTTTCCAGTGGAAAAAACCAAGAATATTAGAGACCCAAATCAAACTTAAAAATACACAGAAAGAAATCTTAACAGCCAATGAAGCACTTCCCTTTTGATATTAGCATCTGAATGCCAATCAATAATTAAATAGAATGTAGGTTGGTGTCCAAGCACAGGCCCTTAGGGGCTGCAGGGCCCTCCCAGGGAACCAATTCTGAGAAGGGCCGAGAAGCCTGCACCAGGTGCCTTGTGGACCCCAGGCAGCTCCCGCAGCCTCAGCAAATACACAGGCAGTTGGGTCTTCATCTCAAATGAACCATTCACGCTTAGGCACCCTCTCATATTTCCATTTGTAATGTTGTCATAGAGGAATTTCATTTTATGCTTTCCAGACTAATGATTTGGTACAAAAAAGATATGCTGCTAAAATAAGAGGATGGGGGAGGAAAAGAATTCTTGCAGACATGTGTGAATCAGCAAAGCAATAGGCCGAGAAAAACTATGCACTGGCTTTGATCTCCCACGTCCCCGTGACTCTGAGGCTTTGCTCACAATTTATTCAATCTGAGCTTTGAATACCACTCTTAGTTTTCTCTTTGGTGTAACATTTGTCTGACTTTCCTTTCTACTGCAATATCCTTATTTTAGCGGCTTTAATTTGTAGGATTTCCACTAGGCTAGGCATGATATGCAAAGTACTGAACAACAGGTTAACACGGTTAACAGGTTAATACAGGCACTGACCAAGCAGACTGCCACTCTGGGCTGGGGCAGTGTCTGAGACACGGGTGTCACTCCTTTAGCAGCTGCGTCTTGGGGAGGTGAGAAGAAGGGGGGCTTTCAGAGAGGGGCCTAGGCAGCCACGGGGTTGGCAGAGAGCACTGAGAGCTCTAGGCCATGGCTCTTTACCAACGGGTATGGAAGTATTTCAATATTTTAACAACCAATATAGGCAAACTACAGCATACTAACACCAATCTGATGAACATCATCCCCATTAAGATCCATCCTTAAATTTCCTTCCCAGGAAATTTCTTCTCGCAGGAAAATTCTTCCTCACAGGAAGAGCTACGATTTAATTAAGATTCTCAGCTTTACTTCCATAAAATAAAATTGGCTCTAGCACTGACTTGGAATTTTGGTTTTAACAGTTATAGTTTTCCTCATTAGACAATTCAGCTTCAGGGTAATATATCTGAATCCCATGGTTTCTACTCTGATTCCAATTCAATATTCTAAGATATTCAGGAATATGTGCTTTTATTCCTGCTTTCATTTTAATGTACAAATATCTTCTTACTTTATCACTCTTTGGACTTAAGCCTGTCTAGTAAGTTTATAGAAGCAAGAAAGAGAGAAAAAGAGCCTACGGTTTCATTAACAGTTGCCAGACATTCTCTCCCAATACTTGTCAAGCAAAACTCAAGGGAGAATGTTAAACAATTGAGAACAAAATTATACCCCCTGAAAAGTAGCTATAGAATGTTCTTTTTTTTTAAATCTTTGCTAACTTGAATATTATCTCTAACTGTAAAAATGTTGGTTCATTCTGAGCACCTTTAACAAAGATATAAGAAAGTTAGCTCTTGTTACATGAACCTGATTTTCAACATGTGTGTTCTCAAAAAGAGAGACCAGAATTTTATCCTGACACATTCAGAACTGAACTGCTGTAAACCAAGCTCCGAATACAGAAAGAACAGGAGGAAGTTGATGCTGGTCAGTGGGTGGATGGCATTGGAGAAGGGCAATAACACTTGACATTAATTATACATCGTCCCACCCGGTCCTAGTCAGGGTATTTGCCAAGAAGTTCTTACATTCCTGTGGCTGGGGAACAGGGCCACACTAGAGTTTCATGGAAAACAACAGTGCCTTATAAAACATTTTAATCACTCCAGCTCCCTGCAATGACTAAAAAATCTAACAAAAAATTTCATTGAATGGAAGCCTACTTCTGTCAAAGTAATCAAATTTTGACTTTAAAGTTTTTTTATTTTAAAGAAGTTTCCTATGTTCATTGTTCTCTCATGACTAACAACTACTGATTTAATATTAACTTGCCAAGGTTTTTATACTGCAAAGATAGATGCAAGATAAAGTTTGCACACACACACACACACACACACACACACACACACACACACACAACCATACAGAGGATGCTCTTGTTTGACAGTGTATAGTCACGAAAGAGAAGCAGAGTTTCTTGTCACCTAGCATGAAAAAACTTAACTCCTGACAAATACAGAGAATATGAGCCATGTCAGCTCAGCTTTATTATTAGATTTATATGAAAGAGTCATAACTTTCCACTCTATAGAAATAGCTTTACAGAATACATTTTCCATACAGAAATCAGAAATCCCTAAATTCATCCTGAGAGCCATCTGAATGGTCCAGGCTTTTTTAAGGGGGTGACTTTAAATAGTTGAGAGGCACTCTGGTTTCTGGAGCTGCATTGTTACCCTCTCCCTGTCAGGAAGTGGGCCTCCTACATGAAGTCTGCTCTCATTAAGATGATGCCCCCTCCCTGTCACCCAGAGACTTCAAACCGTGGCCCTAGCATGTGCAGAGCTCCCAGTGAGATAAAAGCCAATCCTCAGACTCGAGCAGCTCTGCCCCCAGATATTGCCACGACCCACATAGGCTGCTGTCATTACACCCACGCTGTTGTCACAACACCCAACGGGCTGTTACTAAGGGCCCTGGTATGCTGCCGAATATATGCATTAAACAGGAATTTCAAACACATATTTCAGGAATACTTGTCCTTGGCTCCATATCTTCATTTGCTCAATGTGGCCACTGTCTCTGGAGGAGCGGCTGCTCTCAGGCATGGCTGGCTGGGACTCTCAAGGCCTCCCCGGGGCCCCAGCCCCAGCGGTGAACGCACAATGGAAATCAGAGGAATGCTGCAGAGGAATCTAGGGCAGAGCTGAATTGGATTTTTCTCCTTCTATTAGACCATTCGTATAGGTCAACACACCTCACTTCACCCTCAGCCTGTACTCAGCCGTGGCCAACCCAAGCTCCAACTCCATTCCAGTTCTATATCCTTATCTTCTTACGAACCTCAGTCTCCTAGCCTGAGGTACCTGACGAGTTGTGGGTCTGGCAGACATTCCCCTTACCCTGCCTCGATGCTGTGGAGGAACTGTTGTCTCCATATTGAACCAAGCAAGAACTCGAAGGAAAAAGGCAGTGGTATTGTTATTGTATTGTATTGTTATTGTTTTGATTGAGGTGGTTTGGGAAAGTTCATCTGTTCCAAGTTAGAAAAGGGACAGGATTTGAGAGACAGCAAAAATGACTGAATCAATATTTAAGGGCTTTAATTCTTGTTAAACACGTATGCTAAATGACTATAGAGGATGAGAGAAGTTTTGAACAAGTTTAAACACATTTGATGATATTTAGCTTAAGAGCTCCATTTTGCCTTTCCTAAAAATTGATGTGAGTAAATAGGCAGTGGTAAAGGATGGCTAAATAGGAATTACAAAGGGCTTTTGAGGAACACACTTGAGGGACAGTGGTGATCTCTGTCCTCTGCTAAGGCTTTGAGTACTCTTAGATCCATGGTCTTCTGGCCTTGAAGTATCCTGTGGTATTCCCTAGTTGTTTGCCGGGGGCGGGGGGGGGGGGGGTGTCAGCTCTGGTGAGGACAAAAGCATCAGCTGCTTCCAGGATACGAGCCCTGATTATTTAGTGCCCTACTCCATCCATAGCTTTGTTTTCATCTTCTTCACACTGATGTCATAAGGAGCTCCAACGTGCTTAGGCTATGTTGGTCACATTCCACAGATTTCCAATATGCTTCTGACAGGGATTCATTCCAAATGGTTTAGCTGCTAATGCTAGAACTGGCTTTGGACTGGGAGGCTGGAACCACAGCTCTGAGCTTTACCTTTTGGGGTGCACCTGCTCCTTTATCCCCACTTTTCTTCTTTCTGTTTAAGGAATCATTGAATAACTGTGCTCTAGGTTCTTTGATATGTGGTACGTGATTATATGGGCTAAGGAGTCAGAGTGACCTGGTCTGGAATCTGGCTAAGAGACTTTGGGGAAATGGCATCACTTCTCTGAGTCTCTGGGTCCTCCCTGGGTTTCCTCAGATGAGATAATGCACACAAAGGATTTACCACAGTGCCTGGCACATAGGGGATGTATGCACATACAGCAGCTCTCACCCTTACACAGATGTATACGACAGACCACGAACAGCTGATGGCCCAGTGGGAAAGGAAAACATTAAGCAGAGATTTCAATACTTCTGATAAGCACTAGTTTTAAAGGACTAATATTCATCCCAGCCTTAGTAAGTAATTAGGAGGAAGGTGAGGCTGAGAGGAGGAATACAGGAATTGATGCCTGAGCTGTATCTTATTGGGTAAGAAGAGGAAGATATCATCTCACTGGTTTGGGAGACAATCAGAAACCTTGTGGAATCATAACTAAATTTGGCAAGCATGGGGTACCTAAACCATGATTTCTTCTGTGTATTTGCAGATGCATCCGTATGCTAGGGGAAGGATACCACTTACATCATGTCATACTGGTGGCAGTCAGGGAGGTCAACAGATAGTGCAAGCATGGTAGCAAGTGGGAGGAGGATGGAGACTGTGTAGGAGGGGGGGGGAATGAGGTGGGGAGAAGCAGAAGTCAATGGGAAGCCAGCTGCAGGCTTTCACCCATATGTGGAATGCAGGGAAACTCTTAAACTTGGAGTCTGCAGGGAAGTGGACCAGTCCCCTGGAACTGCACACTCTGGTCTCCACCTAGCCACAGTGTCACCCCGAGAGCTCAGCGCTGTAGCTCCCAGCAGCTCTGCTCCCACCCTTCCCCTTGGTCAGCCCAATTACCCTGCTTCTTTGTCTGGTCTGATGACCTAACCTCACCTAACCTAACCCAACCTAACTCCCATCACCTCAACCTTTTCAACCACTACAGCCACCCTCCATTTGTCATGGGGTTTTTTTGGTCCACATCTGCTAATAAATAACAACAAAATATAAACCTAAAAATATGTAAGATATTTTCCTTATTCCTCTGGCATCTATGACTTCAAGTGTCACCTACATTGTGATGTGCCAAAATGTAAGTGTTCTTAGTCAACTTAATGTCTTTATGATACCTCTATGATAATGTCTTTATGACAAATAAGTGCAATTTATTGGAATGCCTTTGGGATGTACACAGTCGATCGTGTAATAAAGACTATGGCATTCCAGAGTGCATAGCCAGTGATGGTGAAGGAACTTCTCTGAAGATTGTTTGCACAATAGATAATTAACTTGAAGGCAGTCATATTAGGAGGCAATGAAAAGATTCATTTTTTTCCTGCTAGTCTGCCTCTGTGCCTGCTTTTCTGCCTACCTACCGACATTTGCTGAGTCCAAATGGAGAAGTGGGTCTAATAGACATAGGTTTGGCTCCTCACTATGTGATTATGGATAAGTTAATTAGATATTATAACACTTGCTAGAGAGTGATAAGATTAATACTGTCTAGTTTTACCTATTCTATACCTTATCAAAGCAATATGCTGGCTTTTGAAAATGAAAATGGCACATAGATCTTCACTTGTGGCCATGTACATGTGCTAGGCTTTTACTGGTTCATTTGTACTATTCCCTGGCATGCTTTGTTTTAAAATTTTTTTTTTAACGTTTATTTATTTTTGAGACAGAGAGAGACAGAGCATGAATGGGGGAGGGTCAGAGAGAGGGAGACACAGAATCTGAAACAGGCTCCAGGCTCTGAGCTGTCAGCACAGAGCCCGACGCGGGGCTTGAACTCACGGACTGCGAGATCATGACCTGAGCCGAAGTCGGCTGCTTAACCGACTGAGCCACCCAGGCGCCCCTCCCTGGCTGCTTTGAATAAGCAAGGTACAAATAAAAAATGGCTTTTATAACAATATTGTCCAGAAAAATTGTATTCCTCATAATCTATTTCACTTCATATCTGCCAGTTCCAAGGAATAAATATACTTTATGCATGAATTTCTGAGTACTTGATCATAAAGGATATTGCTTCATAAGAAAGACTGTAGAAAAATAAATCACCATAATTATTATTCAAGCTGATGACACAAAACACTCACAGTTCAGGCTTCTAAGTCTTTCTAAGTGGTCAAGGCCTTAGTCTGATACTCTTCCCACGACTTTGTTATAAGTTTATTTATCGATGTGCAATCCAAGATTCAGAGCCCCTACTTTTATGGGAAGCATGTTCAGGAAAAGGAGTCGAGGTACCTACTCCATTTGTGAAGGAGACTTCCAAGAAGGTAATTTCCTTTGGTTCTGATTTATCCCATATCTGGGGTGAATAAAAGTTTGACTTTTGCAAAATGATTTCTGATCGGTGAGCAGCTGCAGGGAATATTTGTGAGCTCTAGGATGCAGAGCAAGATAAGGAAAGTACCTCATGTCTTATGGAATTGACTGTGAATATTTTTCATTTTAACCTTCAAAGCAGGTTTGCTAATCTTGTATGTGCACTGGAGAGGAAGTGGGGGGGGGGGTTGGTGGCTATGAAATCAAGACTTGAAAATGGTGTATCAAGAGCCTTCCCACCAGAGGCCAGATCTGTTGTGAAACCTCTTTATTCCACCAGTCTTTTTCTTTTTAATAGGCAGGAGTTTTGGGCAACACTTTCCAAGTTGCCCGAAAACTTGTGCGATTTCTAGCTTTTGAATGGAACTTTTCTGGGATACTGCCTGAAGCAGAAAGCCTTGGTTTGGTTTTGTTTTGTTTTGCTTTCACACAAGAAACATGCTGGCAGACAGATCAGGCAGAACCCTGTTTCAAGAGGCTACTCAATCTTCTAAGCTCACACGGAGCTATAAAGCTGGTTCTCAGACGTCTCCATTTTCTCTCTGAATCCTTTCTGAATGAAGGTTCTTGCGGCTGCTTACTATTCTTTTAGAGGGTGACACCTATTCTCTATTCTCCTTCACTTTGAATATCATTTTTCAAGCTTTCTGGGAAGCGCCGTTACACTTCTATGAAGAGACTCCAACTGCCAATCTCAAAATATTCTTTGAAACCAGTAACACCAGGTGCTCTGTTCAAGAAGGAGAGGAGGCAGCTCCGTATAATATACAATACAACGTTTGTTCGCAGGCAGCATTGGATTTAAACACACACACACACACACACACACACACACACACACACAACTGCAGCCTAAATAGCTCAGTGTTTCTCTTGAAACACTCTGACGGTTCAGGAAATGCAAGAAAACTCTCAAAAACAAAGCATTTTAAAAAACTGAAACAGAAGAATCAAAGGAAACATTAAAAAAAGAATCCAAGTTGAACATGGCTTGTAATAACATGCTTAACAGAACGGAAGTTGGGAAGTTAGATGAAGTTATATCATCAACCTGCAAGTAAGAATGAACTCTTTCAGAATGATAAAAGATCTACTCTTTGTAAGCAATTTTAGAGGGGGGGTGGATTTGTTTTTCGGATATCATTTTAGGAAGATACAGCTAAAATGAGGTCATTGCCCATTGGAGGATGCCACTATTTTCTCAGCATAATTTATGTATGGAACCAAAGTAAATGGAAGAATAAACATCAACATGATGGTTTCTACTCTTGCCAAGAAACTATTTATTGCCTTTTTGAGTTTGTATATAGCCTTGCTCTTCGAAGAGCAGAGATCTGCAAAGAAGGAAATTCAGGTGGCAGAGATGACTCCTAGCACCAGCCCATGCTGACTGACAGCTTGGGTCCGACCCTACTAGTTCCCAGCCCCTTGAGCAGTGTGGCCAAACAGTCCTGTGCTTTCCTATCCAATGCTCAACAGTTTAAAACATGAGAAACATTTCAAATCTCTTTGGATGCATATTGACGTTTTCCAGCATGTATGATAATATTTTGTTAAATATTTAAATGGATTTTTTATTTTATTTTTTAACGTTTATTTATTTTTGAGACAGAGAGAGACAGAGCATGAACGGGGGAGGGTCAGAGAGAGGGAGACACAGAATCCGAAATAGGCTCTGGACTCTGAGCTGTCAGCACAGAGCCCGACGCGGGGCTTGAACTCACGGACCGCGAGATCATGACCTGAGCCGAAGTCGGCTGCTTAACCGACTGAGCCACCCAGGCGCCCCTAAATGGATTTTTTTAAAACTACAGTTTCTTTATGCGATCCTAGAATATAGCCCATCCTCCTTATTTAGTTTCTGTATTTAGTAGAAATGTATTTGACCAGAAAACGTGCTAGAGCCGTCTTCTTTGTTAGTGAAGGTATTAGGGTGTCCCACTTATTATTTGATTTCTTAATTATTTCTTCAAACTAATGATCTCTTTTAAACCAAGTGTGGGTAGCTACATGTATTTTTTGAGGCAGGAGACGAACTTCCCTTCCTGCTTTCAGAGGACACTGTTTTAAAACTCCCCGTCTCCTGATCTTTTGAAAGTATGATTGCTTTGGATTTGTTGCAATGGATACTGGACACCAATAGTCCCGCGTGTTCATCATAGCCTTGCCTTGTTGTAATCCTTTATGTGTGTGCACAGGTATATATATATGTATGTACATGTATTGCTTAATTATGCCACGGTAGGATTTAACATTCTCCCTTTGTTTGTATCTTTATTGCTATTTTCTCTCCCCTGTCCTTAAAGGCAGTATGTGCTGGTGTAGGGTTAGGCCCAAATGCTCTCCCGTCAATCTCTTAACTAATTCTTACATTTTAGACCCACATACCTGTAGATCTCTCAAACCTGAATGGTAATCCATAAATTACATTACTTTAAACCAAAACACCATGATATATCCTCATAACTGTTTTTCTGGGTTTCAGGTTCATGAAGTTACCCAATCAGCTTTACTATTTGTATGTTCTGTTCATTTCAATGTTGCTTAAGACCTCTGGGTCCTTCCTTCTTTACCCCGGAGCTCTGGATCTTTAAAGATGTAAGTTTGCCAGGTACTCTATCCCAAGTCTTTGCAATAAGATTCCTCCAGAGGAGAGGTGAAAGGGCTCAAGCAACGCCTTTCTACCCTCCGGCTTATTAGAGAGGAGGAAGGGCTTCTACACAGGATGAAAGAAATAATCCAGGAAGGAAGCTAGGAAGAAGAGGGGGTGGAGGGAAACTTAAGCCAGTGTCAAGAGGTTGGCAAATGGAAGAATGTGACACAGAAGAGAAGAAGAGAAGCCACGCTGATAAACCTCATCCATCCATGAAGGCCTATTTCACAGGCTTCTTCTCCATGGAGACACCCTTGCCTTTCCCACCCCGTCCCCCACTCTCATACAACATCTTATCTGTATCTCCCTTATAGTCCTCACCAATTTCTACTTGTGTTGTAAGTATTTGTGTGATCTCCCATAAGCCCTCCATTCATTCAACATGTAATGAACAATTATTAAGCACCTTCCTTGATGCCAGGTACTTTGCTAGATGATGGATACAAAGATGATTAAGATGTGATCCTTGCCCTCCCTCATGAGGCTCACAGTCCTGGCCCAGCCCTTGCCTATAGCACCAGGTGCATCCTCTCTGCCATCCCTGCCATTTGGTTCTGGGTCATTTCTCTGTCAATGCAGTCTCCCTTGCTTGAAATGTTCTTTCTCTCCTTTCCCTTGTTTGTCTTTTGAGGCTTAGACACAAACTCTACATGGAGGTTCTCCTGAACTGCCAGCCTGAGTTCCCACAGCTTATGCACATTTTTATTTTAGTGCTTCTCATAAATTGAAACTTTCTCTTTATAAGTCTATCTCTACCACTGCAATCAGGGCAGGAACCTTGCCTTATAATCGTTGTTTCTCCAGGTTCAGGCACTATGCCTGTTCCATAGTAGATACCCATTAAGTAAAGTAAGTTTACTTAAGTAAACTTTACTTAACTTTACTTTTACTTAAGTAAAATTTACTTAAGTAAACCATTTACTTAAGTAAATGATTAGCCCTCCTCATAATATCCCTCTCAGGTAAGGTGAGAAAGATAGCATTTATCCCTTTTTACAGGTAGGAAAACAAAGGGACAGTGCAATAGATGGAATGCTTGTGTTCCCACCATCCTAAAATTTAAAAGTCGAAGCCTAATCCCTAGTGTGATGATATTTGGATGTGAGCCCTTTGGGAGGCGATTAGATAATGATGGTGGAGCCCTCATGAATGGGATTAGTGCCCTTCCAAGAAATAACACAAAAAGAGATGCTCTCTTTCTCTGCCAAGTGAGGACATAGCAAGAAATTGACCATTTGCAAACCAGAAAGAGGGCCCTCCCCAGCCACAGACCATGCTGGCACCTTATCTCAGACTTCTCAGCTTCTAGAACTGTGATAAATTTCTGTTATTTAAGCCATCAGCCTACTTTGTGAAAGCAGCCCAAACTAAAACAAATGGAGAGGATAAATGACCCGACCCCAAATTTAAATGAAGGTAGTGTGGGGCAAGAAGCCACATCTTCTGTTCTACCTACCAGACTGAGTAAATTTGCTATTAGAAAAAGATATACCTCTTCCCCCTGTATCACCTTAGGAGGAGTGTTTGGATGGGAGATACAAAGATAAGGGGACAGACATGGCAGGAGACCTATTAGCAAAATGGGGAAATGAGTGAAACACACCCATTTTCTGTGGTCCCGGGAGAAGACAGGTTGAGGATTAGTGCCGTTGCATGGATTCTATCCCTGGTCAATTCAAGAAAGGAAAAGAATGTGGGTCAAAGGAAACAGTAAAAAGCAGATCAGCAAGTGAGTACGCCTTCTGGGCAAGAACACACACACACAAATATCCAGACAGAGGGCATCCAGGGAGGATCAGACTAAAGTTGGAATTAAATCAAGTTGCTTGGAGAATAAAGCTGCAACCGTGGAAAAATGGGAAACAACTCAACAGATTTATGAGTGAAGTTCTAATTGATGTGACTTTTAAATGTGTAGATACATCTTACTTTTATACAAGGGTGACCAACAGGCAGCACAAAGCAGTGGGAGGGAAGCCCTGGTGTTAGGTCTCTGTCTTACAATTTATAGGCTCTGTTACTTTGGGTAAGTTGCTTAGCTTCTCTGAACCTTAGTTTCCTCTTCAGATGATATAATGCTATATTTTTATAGGGTTGCTGTCAGAATTGACTCTCCTTTTCATAAGAAGTTCAGATTTGTTTTTCAAATGATCACATTCAGAATTGTATTAGGTTTTCAGCCAGTTTCCCCAAAAGCTTGTAAGGCAGATATCCCTTTATGTTTGAAGAGTGAGGTTTCGGCAATATGGCTACCCTCTGCTGCAAGGGAGTCTGGAAAATGACTACCAGTTTGGCTTTGGTGGTTGTTTTTTTTCTCCCCCTCTATAAAAAGAAAAATTTAAGGTAGAAGGGAGTTAGGAAAAGCCTTTGGAATAGTCAATTTGTGTCACAACACCCAATACCCAGTAGCAAGAGCACATGCATAAATGGGCAGAAGAAGGGGTCATGGGATTGACAAAGCTTGGGGTAAGGAATGTAATTCAATAGTAAATTAAGTGTAATAAAGACAGTGGCATGGAATAGCCCATTAAGAGAAACTGCTGAAGCAGTACCACCACTAGTTTCCAGGAATAACACCTAGGCATATTTCCAACAAAACTGAGTAGGAGATGGAGTTGCTTTTTTAAGGGTCTCCCTTTTTCATTATCTGATGTCACCATTTGCTTTCACTTTTCACTTTTTCTCCCCTTTGCCCCCAACCCTAATTATTTTTAATGCCCCTAAATCAGCATTCTCTAATGCCATTTTAGGGTGAGCTCCATTTCCCAGGGTTTTCTATTTCTCTTGCTTTTCCCCAATATCAATTATCTTATGTTTAATTTTCTCAGATTCCAATGATTTATTATTGCCTCTGTAGTGAAAGAAAGAAAAAGAGAGAGAGAGGGAGGGAGCAAGGAAGGAAGGAAGACAGGAAGAAACAAATTCGAGCTAAGACGTAGGTGGGTTAGCCCTCTCATGATATTTACATTTTAATAGCAGCCCTTAATGCCTAAATACAAAGTAGAGCAACAGGTAATATAGGTATGATTTGGGCATTATAGGACAGGACCAGTGGAAGACAGATTTCTAGACTAGGGGACCTTGCTTTAAGTTTGTGTATTGTTACATCCCTACGTTGGCTAAGCTAAAGGCTAACTCTGCTGACAAAATCCCGGAGTAGAGGTGTAGGAAGGGAATGCAAAAGGGATTTGCCTTTAATCAGTGCGTGGTGTGATGGGACAGGGTGGTGGTGTACCAGGATCAGGTGGGGAGGGACAGATCTGTCAAAATGAGAAGAAAAACTGATGTGCTAAGAAGAGATGACATTGGGTTTAAAATAAAGCTCCATAAAAAGCTACACAGTTAGGTAACACCCAACCAAAACAGTGCCGCTAATGGACTAATTATTAACACAGAGATATAACTGTGAATTACACACGGTTACTGAGGGGAATAGGGTGGGCATAGGGAGAATAGGATTGAGGGAGGGTATAGTGAAGGCAAATAAAAGTGAATCTTACATTGAAGCCTACACCAGGCACAATTAAGGAAAATGTCTCTGTATATTCTTCAGTAAAATGTCTCCTTTTTTGTTGTTGTTGTTCTATGTGTTTAGCTACAAGTGTGTGCTATCAGAAAGCCATCAGTAAAAAAAAATACAGATAGATAATTAGGGAACAATTACTCACAATATAAAATAATTAGACTTTATAAAAATAATTCTCCTTGAGCTTTTTTAAAGTGTCATTTAAAATACTATTCAGATTATCAAAGATCTTTTTTTTTAATGTACAGTACAAGCTATTAAGAATTCTACTTCATAAGGTAAGGCCAGCCCATGTAATAGATAAAGCTTTCAGTCAATTTAGTTCAGTGAAAAAAAAACAAGAAACGTACACTGCTAATAGAAATGAGAAATAAATGAGATAGAAAAATGCACCCCACCTTCAGCTGTAATAAGGGGTCATTTTCTATGCTGTCCCAGTAAGGTCCTGTTTCACCAGGAAGAATTTATTAAGTAGGGCGAAAGTCAGTAAGAAATGAGTTTTATTAAAAAGAACTGATGTAATTAAAGGTATTGGTGAAAACTAGCCCAGTTATGAAGGGGAAATGACTCAGCAGCATGTCTAAGAAATGAAACAATATACCATAGAATTTTCTCCCAATTTAACTTATTTCAGAAAAAAAAAATATGATACTCTCTGTAATTTGTAACAGCCAAGGTGAATACTAGCGTGATGGAGGAAGAAGTACTCAGATAAAACTGTCGTTTTTCAAATGACAGTGAACTACAGTATTGACAACGTTCACAGCCCAAGAAATCTGGTCGTGAGGAGTAAGCAAGCCCCCACAGGGCTCAGACCAACGTGGCTTAAGGGTGGAGGCAATTTTCAGTAATACTGTTCTGTAAGCTAAAATCGAAATGAGAATATTTGCTCTCTGGAATATTTAAAGCTGCATACTAGGGAGAGCAGATTTAAGACTCTCTCAGAATCCCGGATCAAATGATATTTCTGAGTGAAGAAAAAAAGGAAGGGGAAGCTAGTCAAATGATAGAATGTCCACACATCAAAGGGCAGCAGAGTGGCTGTGCAATATGGTTTTTAAAAAGAATCATCTTATCCAAGTTTTTGTGGTCTTGGTCACATGGTTTGAATATGGAACAAAAATCCACATGCCTCAAGACCAAGTAATGTGCATGCTGGGCATTTTTGCAGACCTCAGATGTATGGATATGCATGGAAGCCAGAGGAACTGTGTGAGTAACTAGCACCTTCTCCCCCCAGGGAGCCCCCAGCTTAGTGCTGTGATCTGAACACGGCCCTGGAAGACAGAGAAACAGCTGGAGGCCTGGATTTGCCAGTGATGCCATATGACAAGCCACTGCCTAGTCCAACACCTTCTACTATAACACCATCAAAAGGATTAAGTGCTTACTGGCTAAAAAATAAAATTAAAAGAGGGATCAGAAGATGCTCCAAGCAATGGAAAGCTTAGTGCAGCATTCTCCTAGCTGCCTCGCCCTCACGCCAAGGGGGAAAATAAAGAGCAGTATTGTGAGAAGAAGGGGATGGAAGAAGTTTGGAAATTTCCAGTTACAAAAATAATAAACAGTCATAATAAGATCAGTTACAAATGGATGGCACTTTCCAAATTAAGCTAGAACATTTTCACACACAGCCTTTCTTGTCTACCCCTAGAGGGTTACTAAGACAATAAAATGAAATATTGCCTGAGAGGATGAATTGTGAACTACAAATCCTTTAATAATTTATTGTGGCATGGGGTCTAAGTGGTTAAAAAGAACAAAACAAAACACTTCAGGAAACTTGAAGAAGAAGATCTGAAATGGTTAGGCCTTTATCCCGTCCCTGGAGTCTGCAGGCATTTTCTTCTTGAAATGTCTGCCTACGCACATCAGAACTGCATAGTTGAGGGCATTAAAAGGGAGACTGTCTAATACAAGTATAAATAAAAGCTGGGTGACCAAGTTTGTGGGTGGTTTTGTGATCTAATTACTGTCAACTTTTCGTGATATGCAAGGAGAAAACATTAGAGAAGTTTTGGTGAATCTGAAACTTTAAGTTTACCTTATTTAAAGCTCTTTCTACCCACAAACTGCTGCTGTATTAATGAATGAAAGCAAAAGCAAAAAAACCACTGCTTCCTATCCCTGGGTGTTGCTTAGGATCAGTGTTTCCCAACTCTGTTCAACTTGTCCCTCTTCATGCAGAGGAGACATGTTCTGTTCATCTCCTATCTTAACGGGTATGTCTTGGGGAGAGAAGAGAAAAAAGTAGGCTGGTTTGAACTAAAATTAATCATGCCTTTTGATACTTAGAAAGATAATTTCTACCCAATCTTCCAATAATGGGTAGTCTATATGCCAAAGTATCACAAAAGGCTACATTTAAAAATGGATCAGTCTCCTCTATAGAAATGGGTCCATGTGTTCACCAAAAGACATAAAATAAGGTATATAATGACAATATTCATAATAGCCCAAACTGGAAAGGATAAATTAGGGGGGTGGTCTAGCTATGGAGTATTTTACAGCAATGACAATTGCAACTACACTCAACACTATATATAAATATAAAATTGAGTGAAAGAAGTCACAAAAGAGTACTTAGAGTAATGTTTCATTTATGCAAGGTCCAAAACCAAGCACAATTAAATTATGTTGTTGGGAGCTAAGAGAGTGGTGACCTTTGGGGAAGGGAGTGACTGAGAGGGAGCACAATGGGGGCTTCTGGGATGCTGGTGTGTTTCTTGATTGGGCTACTGGTTACATGGATGTGTTCAATTTTTGAAAAGACAGCAAATGTACACTTATGTACGTTTTTCTGTTGTAAATTTTCCTTCAGTAAGAAGTTTTTCTAAAAGTGGAGCAGCCTCTAAGTTGACAGGATCCAACTAGATTTGCTCTGATTGGTACTCACATCTGTTCTCAAACTTCCTAATTCCCACAGATCAGGAAGCAACTGATCAACAGAAATTTGACTGACTTCTGAGGCTTAAAGCTCAATCACAGAATATATAAATAAGCATTTTTCCTCTTCCTGTAAATCATGGATTCAGTAAGTGGGTTTGTAAATTTGATGGATCATGCACTTATAGAAACATGGATACTCTGAAGTCAATGAATGGTAGTTTGGTTATTTGGATTTTGTTCCATTTTTGAAATGTTTTCCAAACCTCGGAGATTCTACATCCCCTATATGAAAGAAATCTAGAGAAATGAGACAAAACCATCTGTTAAATTTATTTAAATTGACAAAGGGTTTTCCCATTGATATATGATAAGGTCTCGTTTAATGCTAATTTAGAATCACAGAAAATCCTTTTGAAAATGGTCATGCTATGATTTTAACCTCCCCCTTTTTATAGATGAAGAGCCTGAGATGCAAACAGGTGAAATGATATGCCTATGGTCATACTGATATTCAAAAACAGAATATGGACTAGAATTAAGTTTTCCTGACTACTAAACCAATTCACTTCTATTTGAGCTTTCTCACTTCCACTTTATTGTTGATTCACAGAATTACAAATGTCTAAAAAGAGATGATATGAAATGAACAGTTACAATGTGACATTAAAATTTTAATTTATTGTGATATGCACGCATTCTAAAGAACAGAGCCAAGAAATTATGTGTTCCTAAGTGGTTATTGACTTTTAGAAACTGGTTGATATCAGTTTAGGAACTCATATGTTAACAGTGTCCTTTTAAAAAAAGTACTAATAATCATTTTGGAAATTGTGTTTATTGTTACCAATGGGAGCTGTGTGGGCTATTTTATTTTCTTATTCAAGAACATATACGGTCAGAAGAGCACTAAATGTCCTCAGGTCAGCCAGAATAGAATTTATCAGACCCTTCTATGTCCATCTGAGATAGATTTGATATTGTTAGAAAACTTCTCAGCCTGAGAAAATGTGGGCTGTTTTTATCTTACAATGGTTTTCGAGGACTATTAAAAAGGCTGTGAGTCATTACTATTTGTAAATAGTAATAATTACCTAAAGTTGAAACTATTTACCATGTTCATTCTGTTTCCCAGGCTATAAAGGGCTCAGACTCACTGACTGTAAAGCAAAGTAGAGTCATTATTTTTCAACCAATTTACCTTCTGGCTTTATATTATGGGTAATGTACTGTGACTTGGTATTGTGACCCTTATTCAGATTAAAATTGTAAGTTTCCTTGATCATGGTTGCATAACATTTATAGTCTGATTCAGTGTACTTCTAATAATAGGAATTGCTAGATTAAACTAGGCTTCAAAAGCAACCATCAAAGAAAATGAATTAACAACATAAAATACTGAGGCAGTTGTTAGCATCTTATGGCATTCTCCTCCTAAGACTCTCAGGTGACAGGAGGCAGACTGCACTTTCCTCTCAAGCCTGAAGAAATCATTACATCCCTCATGGCACTTGTACCCACAGATGACCCACTGGCCATCAGTGCAGAAAACATATGGAGACAAATGCTCACAAGTAGATTCTAAGTACTGTAGAGATTCTAACATAGAGATAATATTAAATACATACCATTCCAGTCCCAAACAACAACCGCAGGGGCATGATGTGAAATCAATTCATCCAACAAATACTTAGTGAGCACCTATTCTCAAAACTGGAGCTTAAAAAAAATCCAGGTGAGGGGTTTAGCACAGTGACTGGTACATGATAAACACTTTATAAATACAATCAGGGTAACAACTCCTGAAGGAAGTGACATTGACGCCGACATGGGAAGGACTAGCAGAATTAATGAGGCAGGTGGGGGTGGAGAAGGGGAAGGGTAGTCAAAGGCAAAGGAGGGCAGCATCACTCTGGGACTATCTGGGTCCAGGAAAGCTGGGACATCAAATGACAGGGGCCAAGGGTTGGGGCTACAGAGATGAGCAGATGGCAGAATACAAAGAGCCCCGTCATTCTTGTTACAGAGGTCGGTTTTTATCCTTTGGAAGGTAAGAATCCAAAAAAGCAGTGCTTTTCACACCATAGGAGCTCATCTATTAGTTAGCTCTGAAATCATTTTCATAGGTTTCAACCAGCTTTACTTGTTCAACAAAAGAGATCAAAATAGGATAGAACAGAAAACACAAAATGTGAGTGTGTGTGTGTGTGTGTGTGTGTGTGTGTGTGTGTGTGTGTATTTGGTCATGACTTTAAATTTATTTCTCACTGTGAGCCATAGGCCAAAAGGTTTGAAGTCTACTTCTCTGAAGTGTTTTAAGTAGGAAGATGATACAACAGCCTTGCACTTCGGAAAATCAATTTGGCTGTGGTATAGAAAGGACTGGAGTACAGGAAGAATAGTTGCAGTAGTCAGGCTATAGATGACTGCGTTCAACTGAGGGCGAGGATGGTATGGATGGACAGAAGTTCTGTGGATAGATACCAGGATACTGAGCAGGCCAGATTTAGGTGTGGAGGGGTCAGAAATGTAACCTGAGTTTTCGAAGGTTCTATCTTGGGCAACTGGTTGGGTTTTGTTGCAAGGAGCACCTGAGCAAATGTGGTTTTGGAAGCAAATGTGGTTTTGGGAGCAAATGTGGTTTTAAGCTCAGAAGCTTCACATGGTTTTGGTTTAGGTCAGGACATGTTGAGATACAAGGTTGAAAATATGGAGAATTAGATTAGCACAATTTGGGATAAATTTCTCTATAGAAAATTTTCATGTACAACCAATCATTATCAAGTAACTATTGTCTGGTTCCAAAAAAGTAGCACTAAAATTTGATACTAATGTTAGAAATACACATATGGGCTCCTGGGTGGCTCAGTCGGTTGAGCGTCCGACTTCGGCTCAGGTCATGATCTAGCAGTTCGTGAGTTCAAGCCCCGTGTCGGGCTCTGTGCTGACAGCTCAGAGCCTGGGGCCTGCTTCGGATTCTGTGTCTCCCTCTTTCTGCCCCTTCCACGCTCGTATTCCATCTCTCTGTGTCTCTCAAAGATGAATAAACATTAAAAAAATTTAAAAAAACCTTATTGGTTGTGTGAATATGAATACTTGATATGAAAATGAAAATTGTAATACAGCAGAGAAACAGGCTAAACAAGCTCTTAAGAAAACTAGTCTTAAGAAGGATCAAATTTGTAATTAATGACAGCTATCAAAACTTTGAGCAGATATATTTAAATACTACACACACACATATCAATATATACATATGTATATACATATATAGGCATGTGTGTGTAGGCCTAAAAAGTACGCTTCGTTGTGCATATTTGAAGTAAAATGTCACAATGTCATAAATGAAAAAAAACTAAAGTTTCCGAAAAATTTTACATCCACTACCTGTCTCTCAAAATGTCTTTAGGAATGTAGACGTATTACAGTAAGTGGCTTCGGGGGGGGGGGGGAAGGAAGCACCCACACGGAGTCAGTGTGTCTTTCCTTCTACTGCTCTAGTCAGCCTCTTACTGGCTCCCCTGACCCACTCTCTTCTCCATTTCATCTAACACACGGATGCTGACAAGAGTCCATTTTCTAAAGCACAGCTCCAGCCTGTCATGGTTTACTTAAAAATCAGCGGTTGCTAACCAGTGTCGACAGAATCAAGTTCAGATTTCTCAAAGTGGCAGTCAAGGATCATTACAATCTACCCACAGCCCATCCTTCCAGCCTCGCGTCTCACCACTCTTTCCCACCGCAGGTCCCCCAGGGCTCTGGCTACATTGGAACATTTCTACTCCCCGAGTATGTCTTCTTCAGGCCTCTGCAGTTTGGTTCAGGTTGTTCCCTCTGCCCCAAATAAAATATTTCTTATTTGGCCATATGATAAATGTGATCTTGCAATAAAGAGATAAAGATAAGGAATAAGGCCTGATCTTTGCTCTCAAGGAGCTCACCACCTAATGGAAAACAGAGATAAACAAATTTCCATAGAAGCGTTAGGTACAGATATATTAACATGTACTGGATTTGGTGGTGACACAAAGGAGGGAACACTTAATTTTGTTATGGATATGAAACATTCAGAAATACGGCATGCACAAAACACATGGAGAAAGGAGGGTCTAATCTATGATTTAAGAACTCCCAAAATAAATATGTAGAATTAATATGTAGTTGTAGGATGTCTATATTTAAGAGCTCAATCTAAAAACATTCACAGTTTGGGGCACCTGGGTGGCTCAGTGGGTTAAGCATCTGACTTTGGCTCAGGTCATGATATCACAGTTCATGGGTTCGAGCCCACATTGGGCTCTCTGCTGTCAGTGTGGAGGCTGCTTGGGATCCTCTGACTCCCTCTCTCTCTGCCCCTACCCCACTCATGCACGTGCTCTCTCTCTCTCAAAAATAAACAAACATTGAAAAAAAATCATTCACAGTTTATTACAAGTAATGTTTTTGATCAATTATAATCACAAACTCAAATATAACTGATTTACCTAAAGAAGTCTTTGGTACCAAATAAACACAAAATCCGTGGGAGCCAAAGTGGAAGTGTGGGATGGCAAAGAAAGGCCAAGCATTCTGATTTACATACCAAGAGACTGAAGCAATTACTTCCAACAAAAGTAATTTTGTTGCTTTTTTATGAAGCATACTAAAATACAAACTCATGAAAGGAAGAAGTTCAATGCAACACTGAAAAGTGGAGCTATTATATATTTAAGAGTTAGGGGGCACCTGGGTGGCTCAGTCGGTTAAGCGTCTGACTTCGGCTCAGGTCATGATCTGGCGGTTTGTGAGTTCAAGCCCTGTGTCAGGCTCTGTGCTGACAGCTCAGAGCCTGGAGCCTGCCTCAGATTCTGTGTCTCTGCTTCTCTCTGCCCCTCCCATGCTCGTGCTCTGGCTCTGTTTCTTAATAATAAATAAACGTTAAAAAGAAATTAAAGAGTAGGACACACTTGGGGTACCTTGGTGGCTCAGTCAGTTAAGTGTTTTGACTCTTGATCTTGGCTCAGGTCATGATCTCACAGTTCATGAATTCGAGCCCCATGTCCGTGCTGTCAGCGTGGAGCATGCTTGAGATTCTCTCTCTCCCTCTCTCTCTCTTCCCCTTCCCCATTCACATGTACATGCACACTCTCTCTCTCTCAAAATAAATTTAAAAAAGAGTATGACATACTTGCTGCTACATTTATGCTGATGTCGATTAAATAATTAAAATAGTTTAAAAATTCTTTTTATGAAAGTATAATATGAAGAATGCATATATACAATTTTATTTGAAAAAGAACAAACACAACAAATGTCCATGTACCCACCTCCCAGGTTCAGAAACAGAACATGACTAGTATCTTGAAAACTACAGAATCCTGCTTCCCAACTGTTTCTCACTCCTTTCCTATGAGTGGTGACCACTACCTTGTTTTTGTGATAATCATTCCTTTGTTTTTCTTTATAGCTCTACCATCTACATTCTACCGTTGAGACAACACTTGGGTTTGGGTTGGGGAGACTGCATAGCAAGCACAAACCGACCAATCTAAGGAAAGCTAGGGGAAGAAAGATGCCACAAGGGCCTAGTCTGGCTTCAGGTTCTTTGAGGATTTACAAGAGCCTCTACTGGAGAAGTCAGAGGGCAGCTGAGAGAGTCCTGAGAAACAGAGGTCTTGCCGCCTCTGGGCTATTGTCACAGCTGTAATGCCAACCAAGAACCAGACATCTGGCAGGACTGTGATTGGGTGTGGGTTACTCTCTATCTTCTGGTTTTTGTTTTTTATTGTGGCAAAATATACATAAAATTTGCCATGTACAGACAGCCCTGTGGCACTAAGTACATCGACACTGTTGTACAGCCATCATTACCATCCATCTCCAGAATTTTCATCTTCCCCAGTGAAACTCTGTACCCCCTGCCCCTGGTGGCTACCACATTGTTTTCTGTCTTTGTGAAGACAGGTACCTCAGATAAGTGGAATCATACAGTATTTGTCTTTTTGTGACTGGCTTATTTCACTTAGCATAATGTCCTCAAGGCTCATCCATGTTGTGCGTGTCAGAATTTCCTTCCTTTTTAAGGCTGGATCAGGTCCCATCCTATGTATATACCACAGTGTGTTTATCCATTCATCTGTTGGTGTATACTTGGCGAATGATACTACTATGAATACGAGTGCACAAATAACTCTTTGAGATACTGCTTTGAATTCTTTTGGGTATACACCTAGAAGCGTAATCATTGGATCGTATGGCAATTCTATGTTGGACTTTCTGAGGAACTGCTATACTGTTTTCAACAGCAGCCACACCATTTTATATTCCCACCAGCACTACACGGGGTTCTGATTTCTCCACAGCCTTGCTAACACTTACTATTTTCTGTGTTTTTGATAATAGCCCTCTTAATGAGTATGAAGTGGTATCTCATTATAGTTTTTATTTGCATTTTCCTAATGATTAGTGATGCTGAATATCTTTTTATGTGCTTCCTGGCCACTGGTATACCTTCTCTGAAGAAATGTCTGCTGAAGTCCTTGGCCCATTACTGAATTAGGCTGTTTGTTTTTGTTGTTGTTGTACCTTCTGTTTTTAAGCTCTCTGTGTCACACCTCCAGCTCACAGAAGAACATATTGGTGGAGGTGGAAATGAGCATCCTCAGATGACCAGACAGCAGGACATGGAGAGGAAAGTAGGAACTTCATTCATACATGATCAAAGAAAAAAAAATACAGAAAAGAATCTGGGCTAGGCTCACCTGCCATAACATCTTCAGGTTAAAAAGACAGTACACTCCCAGTACAGATCCTGGTGATCGCAGCACTCAGTGTGTCTAGCCTTTGAATCAGGCTTCTCTGCTCCCATGTTGTACACAATGGATCCTGGGCTCATCCTTCATCTTCCTCATGGGGGTTGCCTCTGCCCCATCTGTGCACCAGATCTCCTGTCTCCCATCTTGTTTTTCCTCTCATGTCGAGGGGGCATGTTTTCAAGTAGCTTTTTGACAGAGGGGGCATAGGAGGCAACATTTTGAAACTTTGCATGTCTGAAAATATTCTTATTTTATTCATTCATTGCTGATAGTTTGGGTTGGTATAGAATTCTAATTGGTGACTATTTTTCTTCAGAATTCTGAAGGCATTGTTCCACTACCATTCCCACATTGCTTTTGAGAAACCCAAAGCCATTATAGTTTCTGATCCTTTACATGTGATCTCTAGCTACGTGTACTATGTTCTCTTTGTCCTCAATGTTGTCAACTTTCACAACATGCTTGGGGCAGTGGGGGGGGGGTTATTTTCATTCATTTCATGGCACCCTCTGGGTTTTTTCAATGTGAAAAATTAAGTCCTTTGTTCTCTGTACTCTGTTTCTGGGACTCACAATACTTGGATGTTGGACCTCTTTTTTGTTTTCCTATTTCTATTTTCCATTTCTTTGTCCTTTTGTTCTGCTTTTTTGGCAATGTTCCTCAACTTTATTTTCTAATCCTTTTCTTAGCAAATGAAAGCATATTTCTGGGAAATAGCATCATCATTTTTGTATGCTCCACTACAAAAAGAAAAGGGCACACCTTCTGAGCAAAAGTTTCAGGTCAAGTATAAAAGGAAAATGGGGCCAAATGTTACAAAGAGCAGTGGTAGCTGTAAGACCAGGTGAAGTTATTATATGTGCAGTGTGTGGCAAGGGCTATTGTGTTCTTTTGGTTTACTGAATAGCCAGCTTTACTCAGTTGTTTTCTGCTCAAGGGAGTTGTTATAAAATTTCTTCCCTGATGACCCTGTGTTCCAACTTCAGAAAAGAATTTCTCAGTAGTAACATCTGGGAATGTCTTTGTCTCTCAAAGAATTTGTCCATTTCATATAAATTGTTGAATTTATTTGCATAAGCTGTTTAGAATATTCCCTTACTATCCTCTTAATGTTTATAGAATCTGCAGTGATGTTACCTCTCATCTCTGATACTGGAATTCTGCATTTTTTCTCTTTTCGTCCTGATCTCTAGTCTGGGTAGAGGTTTATCAATTTTATTAGTCTTTAAAAAATCAGGTTTTGGTTTTGCTGATTTTCTTTTTCTTTCTGTTATTTCACTGATTTCTGCTTTGATCTTCATTATTTCCATTCTTGTACATATTCTGGGTTTATCTCCTCTTCTTAGTTTTTTTGAGGTGGAAGCTGACACCATCGATCTGAGACCTTTCTTCTTTTTCTAATATTGTCATTTATTTAGTGCTATAATTTTCCCTAATAATATTGCAGTAGCTATGCTTACAAATTGTAACAAGCTGTAGTTTCATTTCCCAACTGAAAATATGATCTAATTTTCCTTGTGATCTCTTCTTTGACCCTTCCCTTATTTAGAAGTCGTTTAGCTTCCAAGTATTGGAGATTTTCTGTACATCATTGTTACTGATTTTTAATATAATCCCATCGTGGTAGAGAACATAGTTTGTATGACTTAAATTCCTTTACATTTATTAAAGCTTGTGTTTTGGCCCAGAATATGATCCGCACAGGTGAATGTTCCATGTGTACTTGAGAAGGATATGTACAATGTTCCATGGAGTGTTCTATACATGTCAATTGGGTCAAGTTGGTTGACAGGGTTCAAGTTTTCTATATCCTTACTGATTTTCTCTCTACTTCTGTCAAATATTGAGCAAGGGGTGTTGAAATATCTGACTATAATTGTAGATTTGTCTATTTCTCCTTGCAGTTCTATCAGGTTTTGCTTCATATATTTTGAAGCTTTGTTAACACATGCATCAACTTTTAGGATTGTGTCCTCTTGATGAATCAGTCTCTTTACTATTATGAAATGGTCTTTATCCTTGTCAATATTCTTTGATCTAGGATCTACTCTGTCTCATATTAATATAGCCACTTTGGCTTTTGATTTTCTTTGAGAATCTTTGAATGCAAAGAAGACACAGCCATGTATATAGAACAATCATCTCTATAAAATGTCTGACAAGAACTGTAACATTAATACACTAACAAGTTGCGAGTGGTTAAAGAGATGAGCCCTGGAGCAGGGCAGTGTAATTCGTCAGACTGACAGCATTAGCATCAGTTGGGAACTTGAGAGAAATCCAAATTCTCAAGATCCATTCCAGACCCACTGAATCAGACTTTTGGGGATGGGTACCAGAAAGCCATTTTCTAACAACTACACCTGGGAATTTTGAGGCATATCAAAATTGAGAGCCACTTCTAGCTTCTGATTCTAGGAATAAGTATTTGGATGAAAATAAGCCAAAAAATACTTTTTTGGGAGGTGGACCAAATTAAAGCTTTCTCTAGCAAGAAGGGTATTTCTGCAGCTCTATATTTATATGATGTTGCCCCAACCAAAGGCCCACTTTTGTATAAGTTAGGTACACAATAATACTCCTGATTAAGTGTAGTAGCAGATTAAGTATACAAAAAACTAAAATTCATTTTAAATATTTCAGGAATATGGGGAAGCATTCACTGCTTTGAATTTTTAGGTGTGATTTTGAAATGTAAGAAATACTGCTTGTGGAAAGATTATAATGAATTTTCATTGCATGTGACTACTGATGGGGATGAATCAAAGTTGGGTAAATGCTCTCCTCTTAAAACAGCTTTTGTTTTCCTTTAAGTGTAGTACAATAGGTGGGCCATTTTCTCAGTGAAGTTCAGATAGTGTATATAATAATCTTTTGAATGCTATTCGACACTGGTAGATTCATCTTTTCCTTTTATTTAAACATACTTTTAGATGGTGCCTGGGTGGCTTGGTCAGTTGAGCGTCTGACTCTTGATTTTGGCTCAGGTCATGATCTCATGATTCGTGGGATCAAGACCCATTATCAGGCTCTGTGCTGACAGCATGCAGCCCTTTCTCCCTCTCTCTCAAAATAAATAAATAAACATTTAGAAATAAATACATACATACATAAATAAATTTTTATACCTGAAAAGACTTTATTTTGCTATTGTTGTAGATAATCTGTGCCATTTTTTAATATTCTTTTAATGTTTATTCATTTTTGAGAGACAAAGAGAACACAGCATGAGCGGGGTAGGGGCAGAGAGAGAGGGAGACAGAATACGAAGCAGGCTCCAGGCTCTGAGTTGTCAGCACAGAGACCGACGCAGGTCTTGAACTCACTGACCACGAGATCATGACCTGAGCCCAAGTCGGAGGCCCAACTAACTGAGCCACCCAGGTGTCCCATAATCTGTACCATTTTAAAAGCTCCTCTCAGGTGTGGAGCCACACTCAATTCTTCATACATATTATCTCATCTGTTCCCCACTCTAGCCCTGCCATCAGGTATTACATTACTCATTACAGAGAAGTAGAGAAACTGGCCTGTGGTCAAACTGCTGGGGAGTCTGTGTGTGAACTCGCAGATTACTCCTGACTCCAAATCCTGGAGAATTCTCACTGGAGCCACCATAGCTACTAGTTATAACTAATTACGAAACATAAAGAATACAGAAAAGAAAAACATTCATGATTTAAAAAAAGCTCTTTCTTTTTAGTTCAAAACTTAACAGACATTTAAGCAGCAAGCAAGTTGGTTTATTTCAGCTTACACGACATATTTCTTGGTGTGAAGGGAATCCAAAGGAAGGAAAAGTCCTCCTTACCCTGGCACTTTGTAAATCGACTATATGCAAATACACACCCTCACACAAACACCCTCAGGCAAAGAAGCTCTTTTAGTTAAAGAGTAGCAGAAGTCATTTCAGGAGATTGCCTTTCATTTAATATGAACTGGACTGTATATTTGTATTAAATAAAACTTAAGTTTTATTTTTACCGTAAATCTTTTATTTGAGCTACAAGCTACATATACTACTTAAAATTTTTTTCAGTCAGAAAGAACAAAAATCACTAATTGTCATATAGAAATTTTATCATACAGCAGTAATTGGGTAATATAATATTTTATGTATAGTTTGTTAATTAATTTGAACCACTCACTAAATAAAACTTTAGAACTTCGTTTTCAGAATCACAGGAAGAAATTAGGTTCAGTTAAAGTATAGATGCTATTTACCCAATTGGAATGACATAATTGGTGGTTTTCTCTACAAACAATGGTAAACAGAGCTCCCATACCTCCTTTAATTTCCTTGTATCAGAACCAAAAATAATATTTAATATTTGCTTTGTACCTTACACAAGAAGTTAAAACACACACACACACACACACACACACACACACACACACACACACACACAAACAACCCATGCACAGAGTAGTCAGTGGTCAACAAAAGAAACTGAAAGCCTAAAACAAGAGACGCTTTGGAGAATAGAGTGGTTGGTCTTTCCTCTTTGGTCTCTATTTCTAATACCACAAAAATGGAGGTACAGAAAAAGTGTTTTCAACATGCTGATAAAAGAATCACTTGGCTTGAAGGAATTCTAACAACGTAACATTAAGGAGAGCAGAGGCTGTAAAATAAAACCTAAAAGCATATCCACAAGAACTTGAGGAAATCAGGAAAAAAAATCCCAAAAAACCCCCCAGAAAAATGCTCACAAACTGTCTGAATAATCATGAACAATCATTGACTCTGTTTGTTATAATTCCGAATGAACTCATTAAATATGTGATTTATATGTGACCATTTACACAGCTCATCTATGATTTCAAAGGTGATCAGTTCAAAGCTTAATGAATTTTCTTGATATTGAATTTTAAACCTTTGAAATCTTATATTTCAGTAATGTACTATTAACTTAACATTTAAGCAAAGCTGTATGATCTAGAGAAAATTCAATCTCTTCTGATGATTAAATTTCAGTAATTGAACATAAAAACATTTGGAACAAAAAGGGCTGTATAAATGAACTGTCAGCATATATTACAACATTACAATGTTGCTTAGGTAAGAAAATGCTCCTTGAAGAAGTTGGCACAATGATCAGCCAATTGGAAAAAAACAGAGGAAGTAAGCTATCACTGAAATAGCGAGGAGGAATCCCATTAAGGCTCCAGGCCAGGTATGTGAAGGAGGTGTGATTGATATGCAGGACTTTGAGATTAACTGTGTGGGACATTCTGAGGCCATGCCTACATGCATCTAACATAATGCTATATTTGGTATCAGAGTCTGACTGAAGTGGTGTTTACAGAGTCATTTCTCTTGCTGGCTCTTTTCTTTTAAATGCTGAGGATTTTGTTTCAGCCATGGCGTCAGCAAGGGAGCATTTTCACGAGGAAAAGAAAAATACAGTCATGGCCAGAGTTAGTCTCATATTAAGATGTGATTAGTGTTCACTTTTAGTGTCAACAACAATTTAAAATGCTACATTTCATACAAACAGAGGGATGACAATGGCCATGAGCTCATCAAGTCCCTATGTTCCTATCAGTAGGTCCCTTTGGGTATTGCTAATAAACGGTAAGATTTTAGAAGCCAGCATAATGACATGATATAAAAACAATTTTAAAAATTTGATATTTATGAGCATGGGAATATGGAAGAAGTCATTGTTTTGAAGCTGCTTCTAGAATTGCTACAGAGCATTGGAATCTAGCTCAAGTTAGCAGAACATCCTTGAAATATTAAAAGACAAGGATTAGTTTTGAGTATGTATTTCTAGTGCAAGGGACTATATGATGGAATAGAGGTGAACTGGGTGGATCTGAACATTCTCAGTCTTTAAAATCTTCTTTCTGGAATAGAAGTGAAGTATTGGAAACCTAGCACAGTAGACCCTTGTTAATGGATGGCTTTTTATCACATAAATTCCGATAGAGTGAAGGTTAAGTGAAGCTTTACCTAACCCACCTAGTACTTGCCACAAAAGCGTGTGTAATATCTTAGTCTGTAAAGTGGATGAAACTCCTGTTTACCAACACCCAAGTAATAGAACATTAGCAGAAATGACCAACCTGTGATCCCTAGTTCTGTTACCTGCTCCCTGTATAAGTCCCTGGTAAGTGACTCAAATCTCTGGGGCAATTCAACATTCAGAAACTAGGCACGCTGGAGGTTAGTTTGAATTACTTGCAGTTTTCTCTAATAAAATAAGGATTGCCAATGGACCCTGACAAAGTAAAAGAAATAACCTAAAGATGTTTATTTTTTCCATACCTTATTCATTATTTAGTAATTTTGCATCATAATTACACTTCATCCTTCTTCAAAGATCAAACTTAGGTAGACAGGTTCTAATCTCATAGGCAAAAGGAAGGAAGATGTCCGCCAGCACTGTCAGAACAGTCCCTGTTATCTGAATTCATGATCCCATCCTTCACGACAGCAACTGGGATTATAGACAATTTTTTAAATGTCATTTTGTTTTGCTTATCCTTGTAGAGAACTACATCCCTACACATTTAAAATAATAATTTGTTCTAAAGTTATCAATCAATTTAATGTGAAATATAGGCACTGACTGTCCTACTATCCTAAGTACACAATTCCATGTACTTAAAAGACGATGCTCCACCCTCAAAGAGTTTATAAATCCAATTATATCCAGGGCTCTGGGAGAGAAGTGCAAAGTACATGGAGGTCCAGAGAAGGGAAAGATCTGAAAGAGCCTAGAGAATTAAAAAACATGTTTCTGGATAAAGGTGACCTCTGCAATGAGGTTCAAGAAACAATATAACCATGAACTCAGGCAACAACGGATGTTGGCGAGGATGTGGAGAAAGAGGATCTCTTTTGCACTGTTGGTGGCAATGCAAGCTGGTGCAGCCACTCTGGAAAACAGTATGGAGGTTCTTCAAAAAACTAAAAATAGAACTACGCTACGACCCAGCAATTGCACTACTAGGCATTTATCCAAGGAACACAGGGGTGCTGTTTTGAAGGGACACATGCACCCCCAGGTTTATAGCAGCACTATCAACAATAGCCAAAGTATGGAAAGAGCTCAAATGTCCATAGATGGATGAGTGGATAAAGAAGATGTGGTATATATATACAATGGAGTATTACTCGGCAATCAAAAAGAATGAAATCTTGCCATTTGCAACAATGTGGATGGAACTGGAGGGTATTATGCTAAGTGAAATGAGTCAGTCAGAGAAAGACAAAAATCATATGACTTCACTCATATGAGGACTTAAGAGACAAAACAGATGAACATAAGGGAAGGGCAACAAAAATAATATAAAAACAGGGAGGGGGACAAAACAGAAGAGACTCATAAATATGGAGAACAAAGTGAGGGTTACTGGAGGGGTTGTGGGGGGGGGGATGGGCTACATGGGTAAGGGGCATTAAAGAATCTACTCCTGAAATCATTGTTGCACTATATGCTAATTTGGATATAAATTTTAAGAAATAAAAAATAAAATTTAAAAATTAAAAAAAAAATTACTGAAAAAAAAAAAAGAAGCAATACAACCATGAAAGAAAAAGATAGGGAGAAGGCTGTCCAAAATTAAGAAAAGGCAAGAACAAAATTCAAAAGTCAGGAAAGCCCATGGAAAATTAGGTGTCTTGCCCGAAGCCAAAGCTGTGTGTGGGACGGTGGAAGACGAGGCTGACAAGGAGATTAGAGAATACCATTTAGGATCTTGGATTCTTAAGAAGGCCATGCAGAGGGAAAAAATGGAGGCCAGGCCTCTTTCTACAGACAACTAACCTGAAACTGTCAATTAAGTATAGGATACATTGTCTTATTAGTTGTGGGAACTGTGAGCGTAGGAATCACGAGTTCTGCCTTCTGAATCTCCAGGGCCTGTCATTTTTAAATGCCCAAATTCTTATTCAATATGTAAGTAAATGAACCAATAACCAAAATGATTAATTAAAGGTACATGTGAAAAACTTAATTTTACTATTGGTATATCTTTTCACACTAGTAAGTTCCTATGTGGTTTATTTCAAATGAATGAACACTTGAATAATTCAAGGGTGTTTTCTTTTCTCCACATGAATTCCTTTCTGGGTTGTTCAGAAGATCATATAAATAGAGAAATATTAACAAATATTACATGCAGTGAGTTGATATCACAAACTTGTACTACAGCCTGGTTTTGTATATTATCAACTAGATCTTTGTATGAAAAGCAAAACAGTTCTGTTGTCGTTTGACAAAATGACATGTAATAATAGAAAATCCTTTTCCTCTCAGGTTTTCCTTAAAAAATATCTATTCTTCATATCTGCTTTTAAAAGGGTTGTTTTACATTAGAAATGCAACAAAATCTCTTACAATGGTCACAGAAAACCATGTCTAATGTTCCAGAATTTTCCCTTTTCATTGGCCATTGAACTCTTGGAATTGGTGGGGGTGATACATGCAATAAACTCTTTACCACCTACCTATGGGGTTATTCAAGAAAGGAAGTATTTCAGCGAAGCCGTGGTTGAAGAACACTCTTGTTCACCAGGCTGTCAAGGCTATCTGTGGGTCAGTCAGGGGAATGATGCAAAGAACTTCCTTTGGAAAAGAATCGCCAGAAATTACTTCTGGGAAGGAGCTTGGGACTCAGTGCCCTGTATTAACTCTGGTGAGTGGTAGGGGTGGAGAGGTTGGTAAATGTGTCTTGACATATGGAAGAGAGGAAATCTGGTGTTTCCTCCCCAAACTGAAAGTCTCTAATCATCACTGGAATTTAATAAAAAGGTGGAGAAATGGTTTGTGAATTTTCTGTAATGTTAGAGGAAACTTCCAAACACAGCAGTGGTTATAGATGAAGAATTTCCCTTTCTCCCCTTTCACATAAACACACAGAAGTGCCCTTCTATTTGATAAAGAAGGTGATAGGAGATATTCTGATTTGTTTGTTTAGTTAGTGTCCAACTCTTGCCTTATCCTGCTATACTCTGCAACTCGAAAAAGAATACTTTTCATGCAAACTGCCCACATAGGGCATGTTGGCACATCTTGAGAGCTTTAAATATATCTGTACAAGGCAGTATTGTGGCAGTATTATCAATGTTGAATGGTGGTTTAAATAATCCCAGATCAAATTAACTTAATTCAGATCCACAGTTGATACTGGAAAAGAAGATCAAAATGTGGGATCCAAGAAAGGAGAGGTTGAACTTCATTTAAAAACAAGAACATAAATTTTCATTAGGTACAACCTATATATAGCATAAAAATTAGTTTGTGTTTTATAATGAATCATAACCTACATTAACTGACTGTGATGAAATATTTGGGAGAATCAGTGATTCTAAAATATAAATTTTCTTACCTAATTTGTTTCCTTAAAAAGTCAGTTTATTATAAACAAAAAACATTTTGAATGGTTCAAATATTCAATCCAGGCAAAACAGTTTCAGTTTTGTGGCATACAGTTTGTACTCAGCAAATGTTAAGAAATATTTGTGTGAATGAATGAAAATTTTACAATAATTACTTTTTGCCCCTCAAAAACGCAACAGGGCAACATAAGTGTACTCTTCCATAGAGGATAAACTTTTAAATTACTTTTATTTGTGAATATGATTTCAAATTCCAAATAAAATGATGGAAATAAAATCAGGAAACTATGTATGTATACTTTGGAATGTATATATTTTAATATATATTGTATTTTTATAGTGCTTTTGATATCATCGGTCATAAATATTTAAAGGTGAAAAATGTTCACATTTCCTATTTAGAAGACCAAATTTACCATGAAATAGCTCTTACTTGCAAAGAACACAGCATTTGTGTCTCTGCTAGTCCAAGGAAATAAAGCTAAATAAAGGAAATAAAGCTGTAGTAAACTGCTCCAAAGCAAAGGTAAAATGACTGCCATAACTTTAAAAATCACCTTGAGGTTAAATTGGGAAGAAATATGAGGAAGAGGGCAATTAAAGATTAGTCTTTTAATTTGGGGGTCTCCTCAATGACAATGAAAGGTTCAGTTATTTCAACTGTTTTTCGCTATTTCATTTACAAGTTGCTTTTAACAGTATTTCATCCCTCACCAGAGGAAATAAGGAATGCTCTTTTAAAAAAAGCTATACCAGGCTATCGAAATCTTTGCTAAGAAAAATAAACTAATCAAGATTGATTGCCTCGGTTTCTCAGAAGTTCACCAATTCCAAACATTCACATAAGTTTCCAAAGGGAAGAAAACAATAAAGCTTCTCTGTAATAAACTGCTTAATAACCTGTTTAGGGGGCACTGGAGCTAATAATAGTCATATTTTGTAAAATGCATTTAACTATAATTAAAAGAAGTATGCACCTATTTTCTTTTCCTGAAAAGCTAAGCTTCTATTCTCCAGTACCGAGAAGTATGGGTCAATTTTGTCTACCAATTCTTAAGGGATTTTCTAGAATATTTTTCAAGAAAAGGTTGAATGTGATCTGGCAATACTTTGGCAGAGGGGATTGTTTTTGTTTTTTTTTTCAGATGTTGTATTTTTAAAAACCTAACAGCGGTGTAACTACTAAATATGTCTCCAAAGCAAATGCAAAGGAGACTTCCTTTACATTTAAGCACACTGGCAAGTTATTTCTTTTTCAAGAGGTCTTTAATATTAGTTAATGGTAGAGCCAGTGAAAATGATAAAAAAAATATTAATCACATTACTGAAAAAAGATTGGTTATTTCCCTTTGTTTTTAATTTCTCTTCCTGCTTCTTTTAAAGTCCACCAAAAAGACGCAGTTTGCTATAAATGTCGCAGAAATGGAATAGATAAATAGTTAAGTATGACCAAAGGAGGCCTTAATCTAATGTACTGCTGTCTGTCAGCTAATCTCTCCTGGTTTAACAATCTGAGTTTAACTACTTCATGATGAATGAAGGGTGCAAATGACCTGAGTGTTTCAGCCCATAAAACAGGCTTAGGGAAATAAAAGTTGCAAATTTGATCGCCAGCCTTAGATTGGCCATCACTGGCAAAACAGTGAGGGCTTTAACAGAGACTAAGAGTTTTAAAGGAATTGTCTAAGTGTAATATTAGGTAATGAAATGCCAATAATTTACATTTAAAGTACCATTTACTCCTAAGGCAGCCTACCATATGAAAGATTTGCCGTTACATAACTGAAATTCGGCTAGAAATCAATTCTAGCTTTGAATTGAAAGGTGGCAAGCTAATTGTCTGAGGACCCACTGAGGCTAAGAGTTTTATAGACTCAGTTTTACAGAAAGTTTCTTGGGAGCATTAACATGTAGCACCATTAAGCAAAAAATACTCAGTTCTTAACAGCAGTAGGTCTATTGTTCAAGAAGAAATACATTTCATGAGATTCATTATGGGAGGAGGGGGCTCCATTTTGCTATTCTGCATATAAAATCTTCTCAAAAAGACATCTGCAGTTTAAAAAAATTCCACCTACTTTTACTACTACAACCTTTGTTAATTTTCTACAGTTCTCTGCTCTGACTTAAAAGTCATTTCCTTAAGAAAACAGATGACAGACAAGTTGAGTGACTGATTATATTGTGCCATCACTTTGTTTTTCTCAGAGGCCTCAGTTTAAGAGGATGGATGTTAGTGTAAATGACAGAGAGGGGAGCTTCGCATAAGATTTCACTTCTGTTCAAAGACAAGCTAATGTAACCTCACTGCGGTGCAATCAACTTGACAAATGGACACCGTGCAACCCTCTGCCTCCCACTGCAACCCGAGAGGCTGATTTATACAATATTCTCCCTGTAGACGGAAAAAGACTTCATGCTGCTAGGCTGTATAATGGGTTGATCTGATAATTTTTTGCATGTAATGAAATTTGATAATATGGAGGTGAAATGCATTTCAAAGAATGAGGCAAGTTAACGAACTTATAAAACTACACTCAAGTCTTTTAAAACCTGAACAGAAAAAGGGGCTCAGCTCAAACTATGTTGAGAAAACGTAACAGTTCTCATGCTTAACTCTGCAATCAATTAAAGATCTATGACTTTTACTTCCAATGAATAAAAGATCCTAGCTCTAAGGAGTACTGAGCTATTTAAACAATTCAATATAATCTGTAGACTTTGGTGTGCTTTATCTTTACCATCAGATTTTGCCAGCCTCAGGTCTCCATCTCAAGATTTTTACATTACTTTATCCTGTTGAATTATTTCCCTGGAAGCTTAATATTTTTCCTTTTAAAGTGGGAAATATCTTAAAGAATTTGTAAATACTGTCATGGAAAATTGACAAATGTGGAGATTTAAACATGTCTTAAACTGGCTATGGACACAAAAATTACAAAAATCAGGGCTTCATAAGGAATATAAACTTCTGCTTTAAAGTCATAGTATGAATGATTATTCAAAGTATAAATGTTTAGGTAAATTATTTAGAAAATAAATACATGGTATAGTATATTTTGCAGGCAGGGCTGATTTTTAAGTCCTCCGTAGCAAAGCCGTCTATTGGTATTAAATGCTTGCAAATAAATACCATGAATGTAAACTGCAATCAGAAGCAGTTTTAACACATGTAAATGTTGAATGAGGTAGAATTTTAGTCTTATGTTTATTTTGCTGTTGTCACAAATAAAAAAAGCACTTATGAAAACATTTCATGCTGAAGTGAATGGATTTCAACAGCTGCTGATTTGGTGACATGGAGAACCCCAGTGGAGACATCCTGCTGAATTAACGTTTTGGAAATGTTAAAAAGAAACTTCAAACAGACCTGGTTTAGCAGGCGGTCAAAGATTGTGCTCAGTGGGGATCATGTGAAGGCTAGCGGAGCAGTCACTCAGCCATGAATCAGGCTTGTCAATAGTTGCCTATTTTCTCAACAGGTGACTCAGAAAAGGCACACAGTCTGTTTCCCCTAACATTTCTGTGTGTACTCGCACGGAAAAAAATCATCCCAGACTTCTCCTCCGGCATTGTATGGGAGGCACAGCACGCTCGGGTGGGGAAATTGTGGTTGAAGGGGTTTAAATGTATTTTTTGGAAGTTATACTTTCCTTCTTTTCTAACTAATAAAAACTGAGCTAAGCTGTATTTAAAATCTACTGATTTTCAAGCACATTTTTATCCTAAGTTAGAAATCTGGAACAGATGCAATCAAAGAATTATAGAACAGGAAGAAATTTTGGAGATACCCCAAATCAAACTCTCATTTCACAGTTGAGGAAACGGAGGCCTACAAAGATCTAGCAGAGATGCAAGTAATTTGCCAAAGATCATATATGTATTGATTAATGTGTTAGGACAAGAACGTCCATCTTCTGACTCCCCACTTTAATATGCATTATACTTGTCTGTAAGAAATAAATCAGAATTAGGCTTCATTTAGCAATGTAAAAGTACTAAAGGAAAGAAACCATGAAACCGGGCCAGATCGCATGGTTCAGTGTTTTTCTGATTTGGCATGTTTTAATTTTTTTTCTTTAAACTTGCCACAGAGAGAGTTAACGGAAAATTCCTTCCCCACATCACCAGGAAGTGGGGGTGGAGCAGGGGGTGAAAAGAGGTCCAGTACCAAGCTTTGTTTTCAACTCTCAACATGTAAGAGTTTACTACAAATATAGAGGACAAAAATAATACAGCATTTCATTGTTACTGATTCAGATTGGCATTGTAAACTGTGCAATACAAGCTACTATTATGTCAGAAAATTACCAGGTATCCATTAAATGAGCCCAGACTACTTTCTATTGTTCAAGGATTTTTTAGTTGTTTTTGAGAGCCTAAGTACAGAGTTCAGTGAGAGTTCTCAGAGGTGACTCCACAATCATAGCCGAGCTCATTAGCTTAGTCAACCTCACCTACTGTTCCCTTCAACACACAGTCATTACCAGCCAATGCGAAAATGGAATCTGAGGCTTAGTAAATCACCTCATATTGGCAAGATGTTTCCCAGAAAACTACCCTGTTGAAAATACATTCTACATAATCCAGAGAAAAAACTGGTAAGAAACTTAAGTAAATGCCAATCCCATAAAATATACACACAACCATCTACAACACAAAACTCTTAGCGCCCAAGCTCACTACTTCCTGTTATTGAAATTTACCTTTTAGATGTTTAACTCCTCATATGGTAAGAGAAAATAGGTACGTTAATGCAAAGGCTGACGGGAGTGCAAAAACCAGACTGGGTTTTTACATCAAGATGAAAAATGCCTTCAGCCTTTGACCCAGAATTCCCACATATAGAAATTAACCCCCAAGAGATAATTCAATAAGTAAAGAAAGATATGTGTGCAAGGATTTTCATGGCAGTACTTTTTATGGTAGCACAAAGTTGGAAATTAAATTTAATTAAACTTGAATTAAGTTTGCAAGAAAATAAAGCTATGTGTGTATACACACACACACTGGCATATAAGCAGCTGTTAAAAATGGTCATTACTTAATATAAAGCTACAGTAATATTAGCATGAGGATTGACAAATAGATTAGTAGAACAGAATAGAGAGCTGAGAAATAGACCCACACTTATTTGGTCATTTGATTTTCGACAAAACACCAAAATCATCTAACTGTGTTAGGAGTCCTAACTGAACGCCATGTGTGAAAATAAACTAAACACCACAACTCCTTGTTCTCACCACACACAAAAAATTAACTTTAGGTCTATCTTAAACCTAAATATAAAAGCTAAAACTACAAAATTTTTTGATGAAAACAAAGGAGAATATCTTCACAGGTTGGGAATAGGCAAAGGTTTCTTTTTTTTTTTTAATTTAAAAAAAATGTTTATTCATTTTTGAGAGACGGAGCATGAGTGGGGGAGAGGCAAAGAGAGAGGGAGACACACAATCTGAAGCAGGCTCCAGGCTCCAAGATGTCAGCACAGAGACTGATGTGGGACTCGAATTCACGAACTGTGAGATCATGACCCTAGCTGAAGTCGGGCACCCAACCGACTGAGCCACCCTGGCACCCCAAGAAATAGGCAAAGGTTTCTTAAAAGATAAGTTACAAGTTACTTTATAAAATAAAAAAACCATAAATTTGACTTCCTCAAAATTGAAAACGTCTCATGAAAACCCACTGATAAGATGACTAAGGAAGCCACAGGCTAAGAAAATGATTTTCAAAGTATAGATAACAAAGGATTGGTATCTAGGATGTATAAAGAACTCCTCTAACTTAATAATGAAAAGACAACCTATTCAAAAATGAGCAAAAGTTTGAACAGACTCCTCACAAAGTAAGATATATGAATGACCAATAAACACATAACAAAGTACACAACATCATTTGTCATCAAGGAACAACAAATTAAAACCATAGTGAGTATCCTTACCTACCAGAAGGACTGAAATTAAGATGATAGCACCAAATGTTGGCAAGGATGTGCAGCAACTGGAAATCTCATATATCATTGGTGGGACTGTCAAATGGTGTGTTACATAAAACATACACCTGCCCTATGACCCAGCAATTCCACTCTTAGAGATTGATCCAAAAGAAATGAAAACATATCCACAAAAGATTGTACAAGAATGTTCACAGCAGTTGTATTCATTATAGTTAAAAACTGAAAACAATTCAGGTGTCTATCAAAAGGAGAATGAATAAACAAACTGTGGCATATTCACAGGAGACACCATTCAGCGATTAAAAGAAACACACTACAGATATACGCAACAACATGGATGAATCTCAAAAACATTTTGCTGAGTAAAAGAAGCATTACACAATAGTGTGCACTATGAGCTCATTTAAAGTTCTAGAACAAGCAGAAATAATATATCATGGAAAAATATCAACATAATTGTTGCCTTTGAGGGTGGTGAATGCTGGGATTTGCTGAAAAGGTAGATGAGGGACATTGTTGTGGTGATGGGAAAGTTTTCTATCTTGACAGGGGTTTGAGTTATACAGGCATCTAGTCAGAACTTGTCAACTGATACACTTAAGATCTGTGCATTTTACTGTATGTAAATTTTACCTCAAAAAGGAACAGAGGAACTATAAACAAAAATGAGGTTAATGACATGAATGTCAAATTACTGGGGTAGAGATGGATGTCCACTTCTTTCTTTGAAATGCACCCCCCCAAAAAAAAGACAGATTAACAGAGATGCTGAAATAGAGAGATAAATGATGAAACAACTAAATGACGAAACTACTATACGTAGTCACGAACGCATATATAATTTTTCAATATAACATCATCCTGAACGTTTACCTGAATTTACCTCTATTCATAGATACTTCTCTCATCTTTGTATACAACGAAATCTAACTTCTCCTAAATGATGGAACGACTGAATGATGTTCAAGTCCATCTATAGCAAATGTCAAGAGAAGACAGAAAATAAAACTAGCTCGGTTTGGTCAGTTGATTTCAATATCAAACTCCGTCATGTTTTTGAACAATATGAAATGTAGCAATAGTTGTACCACCTTCTATTAAAAACCTGTGACTTGGCTCAGAGCAAAGATTCTTTTAAAAATGATCTATAATAACAATAAACTGTAAGCCACTTCTACTTTAATTAGAAATATAAAGATTATTAAGAAATAATGTTATCTTGAATTTTAATGGAAAGCTTTGTCAACAAATAACATTTTGAATTTTGCAGATTGCTGATTCATATGCAAACAGAAGGAAAAACAAGATATTTCCAATTGTGTTGTACCAAATAATGGAAATGAACAAATCACAAGATACTGTAGAACCCCCTCCAGGGTCATGTATAATAAGAACATTTTATTATAATCTCAGAGTACCTTTATCATATATTAAGATTAAAACTGTGCCCCTAAATTAACATATTTTATTGATAAAAAGAAGAGTTTATACCTTTATTTATTAGGTATGATTTTTTACTGGCAATAAATCTACTTTGTATCATATTCTGGGACGGTTGGGTATAACCCAAAATACCATGCAAGGAAACTGATCTATTAGAAGTGTACTGGTCTCTTTAGATATTTTAAGCACCAAATAGATTACTATATATAAAATTTGATGACATGTAGCAGAATATGCTTATGGCATTAATAATTTATAGATATTAACTACGCTACTTAATTTAAAAAACACGTAACAGACCTCAGAAGGATTTCTTCCTTTTGCTGCATGGAACAATGTGCCTTTCCCTCTCGGTTACAGAAATACTTAGCATCATAGATCAATAAAGTAAAAGTATTCTGTCATTTAATTGGAACTGAGAATTTTTTAATGGTTAATAAGTATAAAAGATGGTCAAAATGTTAAAAGAATTTTATCTTAAGCATTTACATTTTTCTTCAAATGAACTATTTTATTTTTTATTTCCCCCCGACAAGTTATTTCAAAAAACACATATCAGTTACTTTACCAAGTGATTTTGTCCCTTATTTAATGTCTTTTCTATTTAATGTAATATTATAGTCTTTCAGTTGTCATATAAAATGTCAATAAAAATTCATATTCTTTTCATTACTTATTTTACCCACGTTTAAAGACAGGGTGTCTTAAAGTAAATCATAAACTACTAGGAGGAATAATTCTCAAAGTTCAATATATATGTGTATAGTTAATATTAATTCTTGGGTTTATCTAATGAAAAATGTGACTATAAAAGAACGATGATTAAAATATCTCAGAGATTATGTATACAAATGAGTACTGTTTTATTCATATTCATCTGGGAAAGTGACAATATAATTGTGGAATTCTATTTTGGAACAGTCTTTCACAAGATAGTGTACCTCAAATGATGTGTATGTCCTCTCACTCTCTCTCTCTCTTACACACACGAAGTTGCCTTCTTTCGTGATCACAATTTCAGACACAATATTACTTAGCTGACATCTCCAAATGACTTGTAGTTATTTCTAAAAATCAAAGCCACTCATAAAGTTATTAAGTTGTTATCAAAAGAATGTTTGGAAAATTCTGAAGACATTTCTGAAAGTGGAAACTTAAAAAAAGCAAAAATACATTGCCTCCCAAGATGGGAGGTAAGACGGTCACTTTGGAGGAACCAATACTCAGATGTATGTGCTCCAGAATGTGTGTGTGTGACTGTTTTAACTGTCACTTTGGAAGGAAGTGTGCTAGAATGGAAAGAACTGTGTCAGGTATCAGAAAGCCAGGGTTTGTGTTTCAGCTCTGCCATTTATAAGCTGTGCAAGTTTGGGGAAGTCCTTTCACTTTTCTGGGTTTCAATTTCCTCATCTTTAAAATAAGAATTTATCTAAATCAGCACAGTCCAATAGAAACATAATGTGGGCTACGTATGTAATTTTTATAGCCATATTTAAAAAGTAAAAAGAGGGGTGCCTGGGTGGCTCAGTCGGTTGAACGTCTGACTTTGGCTCCAGTCATGATCTTGCGGTTCACGAGTTCAGGCCCTGCTTTGGGCTCTGTGCTGACAGCTCAGAGCCTGGAGCCTGCTTCAGATTCTGTGTCCCCCTCTCTCTCTGCCCTTCCTGCTCACGTTCTATCTCTCTCTCTCTCTCTCTGTCTCTCAAAAATAAATAATAAAACATTTTTAAAAAATAAGTAAAAAGAAACAGATAAAATTTTTATAGTGTTTTTATTTAACTCAGTATATGCCAAATATCATCATTTCAATATTTAATCAATTAAAACATCATTAATTAGATCTTACACTTTTTGTTTTTGTTTTTGTTTTGGTTTTGGTGTTAAGTCTTTGAAATCCATGTGTATTTTGTACCTACAGCACATACTCAATTTCAAATGCTCAAGAGCTACATGTGGCTAATTGGTTAACATACTGGACAGCAAGGATCTAGTCAGTTGCTAACAGTTCTTTCAGTTTTCAAAACCCTATTATTACTCTGTTGTCAAAATTAATATGTTAATAGAGTTCATGTAAAATTCAGCCAAGCATATGAAAATTATAGATTAACTGCTTCCACAAGATGTCTACTTTCTTTTTTCTTTAATGTTTGTTTATTTTTCAGAGAGAGAGAGAGAGACAGAGTGTGAGTGGGGAAGGGGCAAGGAGAGACGGAGACAAAGAATCCGAAGCAGGCTCCAGGCTCTGAGCTGTCAACACAGAGCCCGATGTGGGGCTCGAACTCACAAGCTGAGAGATCATGACCTGAGCCGAAGCTGGGGACTTACCCCACTGAGCCACCCAGGCGCCCTGGGAGGTCTACTTTTATCAGGAAAGATTCTTTAATTTCCTATTTTATTTGGCATTTTTAAACTATAGATGATTTTCCTAACATTGAACAATCATTAAGAAGTAAAGAACTGGCGATTATCTTCTGAATTCAACCCTGGAGAGTGGATTCATTAATCTATTAAACTGGTTTATGTCTATTAAAGAATTGCCAAGTCCCCATTTCATATTATATGATGTAGATTTGGACTTCATCTGAAACTTAGGTCTTTATGTAATCCTAAGAATCATAAGACTGTTTTCAAATGAATAAACATTCAAAATCACTCCTACAGTGACAAAACCTATTTGATTTCTTCTTTGTTTCATTCAGTCTAAATGATTTAGGCTATGAAATAGTTTTTCATATTAGTGAACCATATCCCAAGCAAATTTATGTTCAATAATAGATATCATTATCAATTCTTGGCAGCTTATTACTGGATGGTGATAGTCAGATTCTAATAGATAAACCTTTAGCTATGTTGTACACCTTAGTAATTTAAAGACTGGAGGAGGACCTATTTGCATCACAGGACAACTTCTCAATTATCAGTTATACTTGCAACAGACCCCTGCATGTTTTTTATCTCCAGGTACAATTGTACATCATTTCAATTAACTCATAAATTTGTTATACCAAACTTGACAAAAATTATATAAAGGTACTCTCTGACAACCTTCTCTTTCCTCTCAAATTTATAAGAGTAATAGCACACTCAAGTGTTTTTGTATCATTATAAACCACTGTATAACAGAAAGCTTAAAGGGAAGTTAAAAAAACATCCCACATGCTTTATCAAAATACAAAAGGTGTTTCTGAAAATCTCTAAAATGTACTTCAGCACTATATATAGTGAAAGCTGACATAAATTCATCTTTATAGGGGGCAACATAACATATTTGATCTTTTAATAAATAGCATAAGATATGTTGTGTTTGTAAATTTGCCTTTAAGATAAAATCATGACATTTGAAGTCAACTTTCTACATGATTTATATTATTTAAGGAGCATTCAGCAGAGCCAGCATGACACATGATATTGTCTCATTTCTGAAGAAAAAAGGTAAATATTTATTACAGAAGCCAATGAAGAGAGTAATAAAGGCAAAGTCAGGGAAACTCTTTATGTTAGGTGGCCCATGCCTAGTGTGCTGCCGGGCACTTTGTTCAATGGTTGTTGCATGAATGGCCATAGAAAATATACACCATACAGGGTGGATGTGTATAAAGACTGTGGCCTGCATTCATTCTATACATAAATAAATAAATACATACACACAATACATATACTATGTATGTATATGTCCTTTTTTTAAAGTGTTTTTTTTTTTAACATTTATTTATTTTTGAGAGACAGAGAGACAGAGCACGAGTAGGGGAGGGGCAGAGAGAGAGTGGGAGACACAGAATCTGAAGCAGGCTCCAGGCTCCGAGCTGTCAGCACAGAGCCTGACCTGGGGGGTTTGAACTCATGAACCATGAGATCTTGGCCTGAGCCAAAATCAAGAGTCTGCCACTTAACCAACTAAGCCACTCCACTAAGAACTTTTCATGTGATTCTGGCATCTCAGTAAGAACTTGTAACATGATTCTGAAGTTTCGATCTTAGTTCTCCATTTTGGTGACATCAAAATTCAAATCTTGCGGTGCCTGGCTGGCTCTGTCGGCTGGCTCTGCAGCTCCTGGTCTTAGTGTTATGGATGTGAGCCCCACATTGGGTATAGAGATTACTAAAAAATAAAATCTTTTTTAAAACTTTCAAATCATTTTCCTGATTTCATTCACTATGCGCTGCATTCATTCATCAAGTATTTATGTAACCACCACTATGATAGGCATGGGGCTGATATAAAAAGAATAAACGTATCATGAAAACAAACAGACCAATAATTATGTAAAGACAGGCAATGTTATTTGAGGAGATTAAGAAACTTGCCCAAGGTAACCCAGGCTGTTGAGTACAAGAACCAGGTGTCAAATCCTAACCTATATGTCCTCCAACTACCCCAGGAAACATAAGCTTCGAGCTGGTTAGTGGTTGTGACGTTTAACTTTATGTGTCAACTTGGCTAGACTGTGGTGTCCAATATGCTTGGTCAAATACAAGCTCAGATGTTGCTGTGAAGGTATTTTGTAGATGTAATTAACATTTATAATTGACTGACTTTAAGTGAAGGAGCATATCCTCTATAATGTGGGTGGGCCTCATCCAATCAGTTGAAGACCTTAAGAGCAAAATCAAGTTTCGCAGAGAAGGAATTCTGCTTCAAGACCATGACATAAAAATCCTGCTTGAATTTCCATACTACCAGTTGCCCTATAGATTTCAGTAAAGGTTGCAACATCAACTCTGCTTATGTTTCCAGCCTGCTGACCTGAGCTACAGATTTTGGATATCTCAGCTCTTACAACTGTGTGAGCAATTATGTAAAATCTCTCTATACATACATACATACATACATACATACATACATACATATCCTATTGGTTTTGTTTCTCTGGAGAACTGTTATGATACAGGAAATCATAGCTAAATACAGAGATTGGGAAGGTATCAAAATATGAACAATAATACAATTCATGGAAGTGGATAGGACACAAAAGGAACCAAGGTACCAAGGATAAAACTTAGGTACAATAGCATTTAAGGGGCTAGCAGAAGACAAGAAGTCAAAGGAAAAGATTAAACCAGGGCACAGAGGGTTTCACAAAGAAGGGAAGCAATATTGCAGAAAGGTCAACTAGGATGAGGGAAGAGTTTAGGCCTGGTATTTGGCAATTAGTAGGACAATGGTGACCATGGCTAGGGCAACTGTAATGGTGACTGGGATAAAAATCATTCTGTATTCCTTTGCATTATCTACTATAAATAAGAGGTGAATAAGTGGAACATTTTTGGCAATTGAGGAAAGGAAGAAAATAATAGTTCAAAAAGGAAGGTATAATGGAGGAGGAAGACTTTAGAATGAGAGGGATATTTGTAAGGTCAGAGAGAGAAGTCATTGGAGAAGATAAAGGCAGATGGCAACTGTTGGGAAACCAAATCTCAGAAGGAGTATCTCAGAAGATGGGGTCTAGACCACAGGAGTAGGGGTAACTCTAATCAGAAGCGAAATACCTCTTAGTCAAGACAAGCAGTGTATAAATAAGGGACTGGTGGTCTTATGGATTGCTCTGAAGCTGGGGCTCCATGCCTTATTTTATTTATCCTTTATTTCTCAGGGAATTTAGAGGTGAGGTTATGATTAAGAGTCATTATTGAATAATATATTCAATGTATCTAGTACTATAAGGGATTGCAAAAAGCATGAGACCCATTCTCTGCCAGTCTACCTGTCCTGCTAATATAGCCTAGTATACATTTAGTCACTAAGGAAACAAACAAAATGTCTTAACCATTTCTAGCATTGGGTTACAGAGTATATCGTGGGAAACCTTTAGCCAAATATACTCATTTCTGCCAGTGATCAGTAAAAAATACTGGTCCTCTGGCTTTCATCACTTGTACAAGTTTTTTTAATAGAAGCTTGAAAACAAGATTTCCAATATGTGGTTTAGTTATAAAAATAGCTACGATCTTAGTGGTCAAAGAAGAAACCACTACTATAAGAACATGATAAAATAGCACATAATCTTATGCTCAAATGTTAAAAGACTTAAGCTTGATGTGATCAATAAGTCTATTATTTTATTAGCTGTGAATATAAAGTGATTGTACAAATAATCTGTAACTTTTTTTTCCTTAAAATACAAGGAAATGCACACAATTTTCTCAGATTCTACTAAACAAGGAGATGGTGGTTGGAAACTAAAATCTTTAGGTTCTCCGGTGATGCGTTAACTAAGCCAAAAGGACAACTTTACTCATTTCAAAATGTTTTATTATAACAGCAATCTCCGAAGACAAACACAAAAGATTCTACTATGCTTAGATTTTAAAACATAAATAACCAATTTAATGCATCACTAATGATGTACAATAGATGTCTTCTTGTAGTACCAATTCGAACAAGAGACTGATGTAATCTGCCAGATACTTCAAAGTAACTAATTTGGTAATAAGAAAACACTCCTTTTGTGCAAACTTTCCTACTAAAAAAAAAAACAAAAAAACAAAAAAAAAAAAAACAACTGTGGAAACCTTCCCAGTTGGATATTTACTAAATAAAAGTGTTGAACACTCATTAAAATGTTATTTAATAAAAAGAGAACTAAGTACTTCAGGTCTTAAAAAATTTATCTTGAATAACATTAGGCTTTTAAGTAGAAATATAACCTATACACAGAAAATAGATATTAATGGCAAAGTATGACCTATTTTAGAATTGTGTATTTATATTCAATGTATTTATATTCAATGCCTTAAAACTTTTAAATATCAATTACATTTGTTGCTATTATGTTACACACTTCATTTACACACTCTCCAGATGCCTTATCTAGGAGAGAAGTACACTAGTATGTTTCATTTCTCTATAAATCTTCCTCAGCAAGTATAAGTAAAACATTTCCCAGACTCTAAACTTCTAAAGGTAAAGGCTTAGGTCAGTTTCCTGAACAAATTCTATTATAATGTTTAACATATTTTTCTAGGGAAAGAACTTTAGACTTCTTTCTGCTTTTTTTCTGCCTCTTTTACCTATCATGGAATCCACAATCCCAACCTTAATGGAGGAAATATATATATATATATATATATATATATATATATATATATATATATGAAACGGAACAAGCATTTCCAACAGCATGTTTATTAACATTCTTTTTCTCTGACCAAGGCCATTTGCAATTTGTCTTTTGGCCCACAGATGTCAACCAAAACATAAATGTAAATAAAACGTTTTCAATTATCTGTTGTTTCTTCTCCAGGAGCAGTTAATCCTGGGAAAGTACCAATTATTCCACAAAGGAACAAGAAAGAAGGGGTTTCCATTTCTGTAGCCACTGTGGGATGGGGTGTCCAGAAGTAGCACACAGGAGATGATTAGGGTTCCCTCCAATGGTATTTAAAAGACCTAATTACCTAATTTGTGAAAAACATCCTTAAAATTGGAATTTTTTTTTATGGCTAATCATTCAGGGACAGAACTAATACTCATAATGTTACAGTAGGATTTTCCTTCATTGCATATTTTAAGATCTATGTTCCCAAAGTAATAAACTAAATGATCTGAGCCAGGTAATTAATAAATTACATTATCAACAGAGCAGTGTGTTGTTTACGCCATAGAATTTTAGAACTTAAAAAAACATTATTTCTCAAATTAATTTGTTAAATTGTTTCTCACCTAATGTAATTGTTGTGTATGCCCTATGTCAGTACATTAATCATATAACCGCTTTGTATGTGTGCAAATTTTCATGGTTCCTCATGACCCACCACTGGATGGAATCCAAAGTCTTTGTCCTGTCTTCTAAGACACTTCACAGTCTGATCTCTGTGTCTCATTCTAGCCCTTGTTCCCACTGATATCTAAGAGTAGTGCACACTTCACCCAGAGTTCTGTCCACTGAATAAGGCTCCCTCCTCCCTCCTCAGTGCCTGAGCTCTTGCTAGCCCCACTGCCAGACCAAATACTTTTTATTAAATGCCTTTTTCTCTATTGCCTAGAGGGAAATCTGCTTCGTCCTGTACCTTCTATAGAGAAGGCCACCTTCTGCATAAGATTTTCTTAGCCCAAAATATCCCCGCCCTGTCCTCAAAATTCCTTAAACATCTTGCTTATATTTCTCATCAGCCAGTGATCTTTCATTTGCATTACAGATTTTCTTCTAACCACGATGATCACTCCTTAGGGGCAGCATCCATTTTTTATACACATCTTTAGATCCATTTACCCATACATTGTCACTGCCTTGTATGCAGCATCCAATAAAGGTTTATTGAATGAATTAACTTTTATGTAATCATAATCTTTTATTCTGGATTTATTCGTACTCGAGCATTCACTGCAGAAGCCAGTGGCAAAAACTGTTACTGCCTGTAATCTCCTCTCAAAGCAAACAATAGAAATGATTAATATCTCCATTATAAATTCAATTGGAGGTGAGACTAGAGATCAGCCTCATTCATAAAATGAGACAGTAGAAGCCCATAACAATACCGACGCCAGGGACTAAGGCCCTGAACCATAGGTTTCCTTGTAACTGTGAAAAAGATATACTGCATATGAAAGTGTACATGGAAGACATCATTTGGCATAAAACAAAAATGAATACGTGGTACACTGAAGTGCTTTATAATGAAGTTTTGCTTAATATATTCTTTACTACCCTATTTAAGTGGTCAAATTTTAAAACCTCCAAATCAATGAGGCTTAAAGTAATGGCGAGGCTCATTTCCTGAGATGATACATGATTCTCTGTTCAGAGTTCTATCATCTACATAAATTGAAAAGACTGTAATGGAAGAATTAATAAAACAGGGTTTCCTTTCACGGAACTGACCTAAACGGTGAATCACAATTTGAAAGTTACTCATCTAAAACAACAACAAAGCATTCAAGCACCTTGCCTCTAGTTTAAAAAGCAGCACTTTTTTTTTTTTTTTTTTTTTGGCCCATAGAGAAACTGAATAAATATTTGCTGAATGGATGAAAAACGACTGACTGCTCTTTTATTAGAATATTAAAAAAGAATACTTTGACAAGTGATGTAAATGTGAGTGTCTGAGCATGTACTTGAGGGGAAGAAACTAAAAATGTGCCTCTTGGCTGAGATTTGAGCACTGTGCCTCTAACTTTGTACAGATTCTGGTCCTGAAGGACAAGAGCTGCAGGGAAACTCCATTTCTGTCTGGTGGTCCTGGCCTGGGCTTACAAACCTTAGGGAGTGAGTCTGTTTCTTTTAGAATTAAAGCGGTAGTCTGCTACTTTTTCAAAGCTATCTGGAGACAAAAGGACAAAGTAAGACCCATATAAAAAGAGAGGAAAATACTACTAAGAGAAGAGAAAACGCTACTAATGTTAATATAAAAAACAAAAGTGAACTATTATTTGGTGACCCTAATAAAGAAAATCTTTAGCACACTTTGAACATGTTATTGTGTCTCAGGCTATTTTAAAATATATTCCAAGGCCCAAGTAGTTAGGGAGACCTCCAGAAACCTTTTATATTGATGCAAGCCAGAGAGCGAGCAACCTGCAGTGACCGGTATGAGTTTATAGATCTATATATTTTAAATATATGAAATTTATTGTCAAATTGGTTTCCATACAACACTCAGTGCTCATGCCAACAGGTGCCCTCCTCAATACCCATCACCCACCGTCCCCTCCCTCCCACCCCCCCATCAGCCCTCAGTTTCAGTTTTTAAGAGTCTCTTATGCTTTGGCTCTCTCCCGACCAGTATGAGTTTAAAGAAGACTTCGGAGAGCGTCCTCTCAGCTACCACCAGATATGGTAGCTTACTTAAAACAGGGTTGGTAAAATTTAGCTCAGGTTGTTCAGTAGTTAGTATTTCCCAAGAAATTTTGGGATAAAACTGTGAATAACCACAGTAATTTTCTCTTCAGTATTTATGTTGTGTCCCAAACATAAATGTTTGCTACCAAAAACCAATACAAAGTGTATCTTCACCCTTCCTCTCTCTATTTTAGAGGAAAGTTTAAGTATTACACAGACTATATACTTCAAATGTATATAGTGAACTTTTCAAAATAGCAATTTTAAGGTCCCATCACTTAGGAAGAAGTGACAAAGGAGGGTATAAACGTCCTGCTGTTTTCTCTCACTGGCAGCTTACTTTTGCCACCTAGTGGGGGAGGCAGTTTCATAGTCAGGTTTGTGTTTTGTAGAAGACCCAAGAGCAGAGGTCAGCTTCTTATTAGAAAATGATCAAACATTTCTTTCGTATCAGGGATTTTAGATGAATTTTTTTAAATAACCTTAAGTAATCTCTACAAAACTGGCCTGTTCCAAGTCTATCGGTTTTCTTTCAAGCAGTTAGTTTCCACTACAGTGATCAACCTAGATGATTGAAGGGAAGATAAAACCTTTTTGTATACATGTTTGATTTGTAACTCTGGGGAAGGAAACTTTTCCTGGTTTCCAATGGTTCTGCATCCCCTTACTTTGTAGAATTTCGCAAGGTATCTGTTTTGGTTCCTTCCTCTATTTTGTGCTTATATGGGGACCTAACCTGTATCTTCATCCCTAATTTCTCATTGTGACTCTGACCTCAAATCTTTTGTTGTTTACTGAGTATCGTCTCTGGAATGGACATTTAATACGTCAAAAACCTAAGTCATGATCCTCCAAAAGAATCCAAGAATCAGCTTTCCTTTTGAGCCATGTGGCGGGCCTAATCAGGACTAGAGTGCAGCCTAGGGTTAACAATGGCAGAGCGATTTTTTTAAAGTATGTAAAAATTAATGAAACAAGTTAAGTAAAGGAAACAATCAGAAGTCAGGATCAGTTTACTGGGCTGGGCAGGAGGGAACATGATGATCAGGAGTTAGGGTGGGGCAATAATAATTAACAGGAATTGAGGTCAAGAATACAGGAAATTTGAGGCAGGTCACAAAGCTGAAGCTAAGAAAATTGGAAATAAGAGGCAAGAAATGTTGGAGAAAGTATCACAGCTCAAGTCCCCAGGCTTGAGGTACATGCAGGGATGAAGAGAGTGGAGGACCAGCAGAGATGTGCAATTCCTGGGCCTGGAAATGCATGGTGATTTCTGGTTTTCTGCTCTATTTCTGCTGAAATAGTGAGGTGGTGGGGGGGAGGGAGTGGAGAATAATCCTCACGGAGTTTGCTGGAGAATTTCTTGAGGTTCTGGGCCCAAATAAATGATTGCTTACCAACATTTCCATGATCACAAATGGCCTTATAATCCTCTTGGTCTCTGAGGCTTTGAAGCTTATAAAGTTTTTTTTTTAAACATCTTTATTGAGGTATAATTTATATACCATAAAGTTCATCTATTGTTCAACTTTTAACAAATTTACAAAGTTCTACAAACATCATCACAATCTAGTCTTAGAGCATTTCTCTTACTGCAAAAGTTTCACTGTGCCCATTTGCAATCATTCCCCACTCCCATTCCCAGCCCAAGGCAACCATTGATCTGCTTTCTCTCTCTATAGATTATTTGCCTTCTCCGGAAATTTCACATAAATGGAATCCTACATGTGGTCTGTTGTGACCGGTGTCTTTCATATGGCATGTTTCTGAGGTTCTTTGTTATAGAGTATATCAGTTCATTCTTTTTCATTGATTAGTATTCCATTATATGGATATATCGCTCTTTATTCATTCACTAGTTAGGAGGTATTCAGATTGTTTCCAGGTTTTGGCTAGTATGAATAATGCTGTCATGAATATTCACATACAAGTCTTCATGTAAACATGTTAATTTTCCTTAGCAGATATAAAAGTGGAATTGCTACATCACGTCGTAAAATTTGTTTAACTTAAGAAACTGCCAAATAATTTTCCAAAGTGGCTGTACAATTCTACATTCCCACCAGCAATCCATGAAGGTTTCAGTTTTTCCACATTCTTGTCAACATTTGTTATTGTCTGCCTTTTCTTGTATGACCATCTTACTGGGTAGGAAGTGGTATCCCATTGTGGTTTTACTTTGCCTTTCCCTATGGCTAATTATGTTGAGCATCTTCTTAGGTGTTTATTAGCCAATTGTACATTTTCTTTGATGAACTGTCTATTCATATCATTTATCCATTTTGCATTGCCTTCTTATTATTGTCATAAGAGCTCTTTGTTATATTCATAGGTATGAGTAATTTGTAAGATATATGATTTGCAAATAGTTTCTTCTAGTTGGTGCCTTGTCTTTTGTTTTTCTCAATGGTATCTTTTAAAGCACAAAAGTTTTAAGTTTTGATAAAGTCCAATTACACAATTTCTTCTTTTATGGATTATGTTTTAGTGTTGAATCTAAAAATTCTTGGCCTAACCCAAGGTCATGAAAATTTCTATGATTTTTCCAGAAGTTTTACTTTTTTAGATTTACACTTACATTTATTATCATTTTAAGTTAATTTTTGTATATGGTTGAGGTAAGGGTCTAAATTTATCTTTTGCATATGGATATTTAATTTTCCTAGTACCATCTCTTAAAAAAACAATCCTTTCTCAATTTCCTTGGCACTTCTTTGGAAAATAGATTGAACTTAAATATAAAGGTTCATTTCTGGACTGTTCCATTTGATTCTGTTCCATTGATCTATATGTGTATCCTCATGCCGCTAACTTAGAATAATGTAGTTTTATAGTAAAATTTGGGTAGTGTAAGTCTTTCAATTTTGTTCTTCCTTTTCAAAATTGTTTTAACTGTTCTGGGCTCTTTGCATTTCCATATAAATGTTGGGATCAGCTTGTCAATTTCTAAAAAAAAAAAAAAACAAGAACAAAAACAAAAACAAAAACAAAAACAAAAACAAAAACCAAAACCTACTGGGATTCTGATAGAGATTGCCCTGACTGTATAGATCAATTTGGGGAAAAGTGGCAACTTAACATTAATGGGTCTTCTAATCCATGAATGTTGAATTCTCTCATATATTTAGATTTTTAACTTCTCTCAGCAATGTTTTGTAGTTTTCAGTGTAAAGTCTTAATACTTCTTTGGTTAAATTGATTCCTAAGTATCTTATTATTTTTGGTGGTATTGTCAATGAAATTGTCTTCTTAAATTTATTTTTGGATGCTTGTTTCTAGTACATTTGTATCTAGTATACAATTGATTTTTGTATATTAATTTGTATCCTATAACTTTATGAACTTATTTTTAAGTCCTAATAGGTGTGTGTGTGTGTATTTCTTAGGATTTTCTAAATACATAATCATGTCATCTACAAATAAAGTTTTGTTTCTTCCTTTCCAAGTTGCATGACTTTTTGTTTCTCTTTCCTCCGTCTCACTCCCTTTTGCAGTGGCTACAAACTCTGGTGTAATGTTGAGCAAAAAATGTTTAGTGTAAGCATTCTTGTTTTGTCCCCAAACTTATGGGGGGGGGGGGGAAGACTGCAGTCTTTCATCATTAAGATGACATTAGTTGTAGAGTTTTCATAGATGTTCTTTATTAAGTTAAGAAAGTTCCTAAATGCTCTATTCCTAAATTGTTCAGAGCTTTTAATCAGGAATGCATGTTGGATTTTGTCAAGTGCTTTTTCTGTGTTTACTGAGATTATTGTGTTTTTTCCCCTTTATTAATATGATGAATATAGTATGTGATTTTCAGATGTTAAATCAACCTTGATAATGGTGTTTAATGCTTTTTATATGTTGCTTGATGTTGTCCCACAGTTTCTGAGGCTCTGTCCATTTTTAAACTCTTTTTTCCCTGTTTTTCAGGCTGGATAATTTCTTTTGATACATCTTGAAGTTCCTGGGTTCTTTCTTCTGCCATCTCAAATCTGTTGTTGAATCACTCTAGTGAATTTTTCATTTCAGTAATTCTCTATTTGTTGAATTATTATCATGTTTTTCTTTAATTCTTCAAACATGGTTTCCTTTTATTAGTTGAACATATTTAATATAGCTGCTTTGAAGTCTTTCTCCGCAAGTCCAAAGCTCTGGGCCCACAGCTTCTTTCCACTGAGTATTGGTAAACCTTTCCTTTCTTTTCATATCTTGTAATTTTTTGTTAAAAACTGGATACACACGCGCACGCGCACACACACACACACATATATAGCATATATATATTGTAGTAACTCTGGATTTTGATGTTCCTCTCTCAGGGCTGTTGTTGTTCCTGTTGTTTTTCCACTATTAATTTGCTTGATTAAATATATGCAATCCATCTCCCCAGGGCATGTGTTCCTTGTGTCTCTCTCTACTCAGTTTTTTAAAATTTCCTTTTGTTTTTATTTTTAAATCTGACTTTCTAGGAATGACCCTTGTGTCTGCATAGCTTAGTCAATTACTGATCATTAATTGTGCTCCAACACCTTAAGCCAATGTAGCTTCTACTCTCTGCCAACGGAGCTGTGTTTGGGTTGGGAAGCTCATTCAAATTTCTGGCAGTTCTCAGGTCTGCCTGGGCATTTACTTTCTACCAGACCCTCTTGCATCTCCTCTGCATACGTGCAGAATTTCACGTGCAGCAGGGATGATGTATAGATAGCTTGGGCCCTCTTTGGTCTCTCCTGCAGGTGTGTGAAGTCTGTTGGTCAGCCAGGAATATGTGTGGTTTACCAAGGCCCCTATCACTGTATCATTCCCTGAATCTCCCTGATAAATTTCTGGCTAGTCTGTTTGTCTATTGTTGACTCCAACCAAGACTGTAACGTCAGGTTCACAGAGTCATTAGCCAGCCTTTCCTATCTGTTTGCCATCAAGATATCCAGTGTTATTCACAATGCCTATGGGCATAGGGTTTCTCACATTCTACTTTAAATCAAGGGAGGCCATTCCTCCAGTGAAACTGCTGGTTTTCATGGTTTTCCTCACCCTTGCAGAACTCCTATGCTGACTGAGCCTCAAAGTGGGGCATGGGAGCAGCTCCAGACAGAAACACCACAGGACCCTACTTTTCTTACCTGAAGTCCAGTCATTTTTCCGTGAATAAATGCTGTTCAATTTGTTGAGTGTCTTTGGTCAATTTCCAGAGTCCTAAAATTGCTGTTCTTGATAATTTTGTCCAGTTTGCTTTTTGAAAATAATTGTCCAGCTCTCACTCTGCCATATTATATTGGTAGTGTGCCTTTAAAGCTATTTTTAATTGCTCTGCTTCTTTCTGTCATACTCAGCTGGTCACCAAGGTCTGCTGATTCTTTTTATGCAATGTCGCTCTGGGAGAGATGCTGTTTTTCTTGCCATTTGTAGAGACACACCCATCAAGATAACCAGCACTATTGTGGAAGCTTTCTTCCCCACCACAGTCAATCCTGCATCTGGCTACTAGATTGATCTTAGAGACACCAGCATAATCATATTCCCTGCTCCTGACTGAAGAATGGTTCTTTGCTGCAAAAACATAAAATGTGTACTACTTAACCTAGCTGTCAAAATGTACTCAACTGCCTTGATCTTATGCAACATTATGTATTCCTGGAGCTCCCACCAAGTTAAGTTTTTCTTTCCCCACATAGTCCTTGCCAATTTCCATGTTTCTAATCTTTCTCATGTTGTTTTCCCTATGTGGGAAGCCCTTGTAATTTGTCTTTCAATTTTTGGTCCACCAACTCCTAAAAGAAGCTTAATCAGGTGAACTCTTCTGTTCTTGATCATTCCTGTATTCCACAGCTTTTCAATATTCACATATACATATATAGATTTTGTACACGTTTCTGACACTAAACATGTCACTTTGCAATCAGTCAATTGTTTATGTGTTTTGTCGTTTCACCAATATTTATTTCCTTTTAAATGGGTTTTATTTTTTAAAGCATTTTCGAGTCACAGTAAAATTGAACAGAGAGTACAGAAAGTTCCCATATATCCCATCTCCAACTTTGTATTACACTCAGTTTGAGGGCTTTCACAATTTACACAATTGGAAATACTCCTTAGCATATAGTACAGTGATGGGCATGAAACTAGGGCTTAGTATGACTGCTGAATGAATAAAATGCTTCTTGATTTCCAATGGAAATTTTCAAAAATCATTTCAGAAAAATGGTCGCTTTAGGACGTCTCTACCCTCCTCCCCTTGAAGAACTTAACTCTTCCATATACCTCTGAAAGCAGAAGTGATATTTAACATTTGTAATAATTTGTGGTATGAACACAAACCAATGAATTCAGACAACAAAATGGTCCTGAAAACTCCTGTTGGCCCAAGAAATGATCCATCAGTTGCTAGATGATGGAGAGGTCCCAGAGGTCCTGGACATGAGGCCACAATGGTAGGGGGTGAAATATGTGGCAGCAGCTACTTGCCAAGTATTATGAAAGCATTTAAACATTTTAACACTTGGTACAACCATATCAGAGGGCACAGACTGAATATCAGTTCCATAAACAAGTAAAATGGTATTCTCTGCATTTTATAATGACTGCAGAATAGAATATCTATAAAATGTACTTCTGTCAATCATAGGCAGTTTTGGATTTGAAGAGCAATGAGAACAATGAGTCTCTGTAATGCAAGGTGTGGACAAGGACAGAAAACAGTCAGAAGCCAATGTCAAGGGGTCAGTTAGGCAGTACAAGATCAAAGAGAACCAAAGTACTGGTAGGCCAAGACAAACCAACAGAGCAGACAGGTGGTAAGTAACCAGCAGTCAGAGTACAAGGGTCAGCCAAGCAGACAGTAAGGATGTGCTAGGTAAGGAGACCAGCAAACAGGAGCCTAGGAAGCAGAAATGTAGCAGCAACGAGGCTCTGGCAGCCAAGCGAGTTTGTTCCTGAGCTGAAAAATTTCTTATTATGTTTCCTTCTATGGCAAGAACTGATATGAGGCCATGACTTTTCTGGATATGAGGTTTAGTGAGCCAGGTAGGAAGCCTACTGCATATTAGTCCTCTGGAGTGAGAAATTTAAGTGTGGGTCTTGGTATAATGGTGACACTTCTCACCAAAGGTACCAGAGGACAGTAGCACACCAATGGACTGCCTACGAAGGGTCACAGAGACGTTTTTTATCACTATGTTGACCATTACTAATTTCACATATGTTAAATATTTGGGGGCTTAAAACTGTCTTCAAATTCCTTCATCAGAGGATGCAAAGAGAAGCAAATTAACTAAAGGGTATTTTTAAAATATGTGATCTGAAAAGGCATTAGCTGCCAACTTAGAAACAAAGAGAGCAGGCCAAATAACTATTAGCAATGAAAGAAGAAAATTGGATTTCTGAAAAATAACTAGTTTGTCTAAAAAAGAATTTTGGAAATGGGGAGAGACATGACTTAATTGAAGGTGTATTACTAAGAGCAGGTTTCTGTTTTTCGGTTTTAAATAGTATAATAAATCATACACAACACCATAATTTGAGTTTACAAGGAAGGTAATACTCTTTAGGCTGTAAAAGTGACCTCCAGTGGGTAATAACGCTCTCAAATCTGTGGCCTGGGGGACTATATGCCATTGATCGTCACTTTAAAAAGTCTATATAGGCAACAGTTTTCCACTATAACTTTCACATCCATTTAGCCAATTATATACATATGGTATTTATTGGTTTAATAATATATCTGGTTATGATTCATTAGTATGAACTGTTAACAGAAAGGTTTGTAGAATATTTCCCTAATGATCTTCAAATCAACTTCAAATATATGGATCTATAGAACAGTAGAAATATTAAATTCCTACTTAAATAATGTAAAATTGGAATACTGAATTAAAAATCAAGGAACTAATGGGGTGCCTGGGTGGCTCAGTCAGTCAAGCGTTTGACTTCGGCTCAGATTGTGATCTCACAGTTTGTGAGTTCAAACTCTGTCTCAGGCTCTGTGCTGACAGTGCAGAGCCTGGAGCTTGCTTTGAGTTCTGTCTCTCCTTCGTTCTCTGCCCCTCCCCCACCCCCACTCACACTCTCTCTCTCTCTCTCTCTCAAAAATATATAAACATTAAAAAAGAAAAGTTTAAAGATCAAGTAACTACTGACATGGAGTTTGTATGCAGGTCCCAAGTTGACCAAAACTTATTAGGGAGAAAAATCTAGAAAATATTTTTGGTTCTATAATTTGTTGAGATCATGAACATGAAATTATCTTCAAAGAGATAATCTGTTGTGAAACACTGAGCTATAGGTAACTGGGGTACAGGTCAAATAACCACCCTAAAAATCATTTTTAGTGTAGTTGAGAAAAGTCAGGTTTTTAGAAACCTAAAATTTCACACTTTCTGTTGATTAAAATAGCTGTTAATCATCACTTCAGGAAAAAGTGGGAGAAAGAAAGCAATAAATTAAATTTGTGGGTTTTGACTGTAGTCCAAAATTAATTTTTGGGTAAAATTAATAAGTCACTTGTGGGCACAATATCACTGGATATGTGCACCCTCCTAGAAATGTGGTCATGCTATACTAGGCATAAATGGAATCATGAATCAGTTATAAAATATATAATATTTAGTCTTCTCACTGCCTTCTCCTATAACTCAGTGTTGGTTCTGGAAACTGCTTATACAGCTGAAATAAAAGAAGTGAAAGATCACCATGGAAACAAGAGAATATTCCCTACTACTTAAAAAAAAAAAAAGTCCAGCTATGAAATGTTTCTAAATGGGATTTCAAAAGGAGACAAAAGTAACCTCCTTTGGTACAAACTTTCTTTCAATGCTCTGATGAATACTGATAAAGAAAGACTTATTATTCCCTTAGAGAATAAAATTGATTTCCACTGTAGAGTAAATAAATACAAAATTCACAATCAAGTCTAACTGTGCTGTAATAGGGGAACTATTTCCAGAAAACTGGCTCCTTTCTGAAAGAGAATGAACTCTGAATGCCCATGTTTAAAATAACCATTTGATACAAATTTCAAAAGGTGAATGCCTAATGTTTCTTCCTTCTAGTCCAGGAATTAGACCAGCAATTTTTGTCCTGTAAAGTGGCAGATACTAAGTATCTCAGGCTCTGCAGGCGACAAGGTCTCTGTCATAACCACTCATCTCTGCTGTTGTGGAGTAAAAGTGGCTATAGACAATACCCAAGTGAATAAGCATGACTGTTTTCCGATGAAACTTATTTATGGGCACTAAAATTTGAATTCCATATAATTCTCATATGTCATGAAATATTACTCTTCTTTTGATCTTTTTTCCAATCATTTCAAAATCTAAAAACCATTCTTAATTCAAGCGGTAGCATGGATTTGGCCTGCAGGTCACAGTTTGCTGACTCCTGTTCTAGACCATCCATGAGTGATAAACTATCCAGTGGTGAGAAGTTGTTCCTACTGACTTCCTGCTGATTTTTTTTGAAGATATGATTGAATTTGTAACTGTGTGTGGTGACAGATGTTAACTAAATTTATTATGACAATCATTTCACATAATATGTTGTATACTTAAAACTAATACCATGTCATATATATCAATTATATCTCAATTAAAGAAAATCTAAAAACAAAAACAAAACACTATGTGAACTACTGGGTCAATTACTGAAATATAAAATGTAAAGGAAAAAAAAGATATGATTAAATTCCTTAACCACAATATATACTTGTGTAAAATGGGAATTTCATATAATAAAGTTAAAAGTCAGCAGAAGAAATTTTTGTCCTATAATCATGGGATATGTTTCAAGTAGAGGAAATATTCTGAAATATTTCAATATAAAAAAAATCAGTATATATGAAAACAATTTCTTGAAGCAAACATTAAAATTGATGTGCCTTTCTAATATCTCTCTTGGCACCCTATTTCATAAAAAGTAAATGAAAATCAGGTTACATTTTGAATTTTGGCAGCTCCAGGACCTCGTGGAAGCCGCCAATGGCAGTGATCATTCCCTCTCTGTCAACACCCCATGGCACTCAGCACTCTGGCTTGACGTGTGGAACAAGAAAAACAGCTGAAGTTCAAAACCCACACTGAATCTATGTAACACAAAGAATTCCTGAACCCTATTACAGATACCTCTAGGATGATGACATGGGGTCTGTTATTATACAATGTCACTTAAGTGTGTCCTTTATGTTAATTAAAAAAAAAAAAAAACAACACTTTGTCTTAGGTAATTGTTGCTCCAAACTATGAAGTTCGTGTCTCTTTATATTCTGAGGACTGCAGTCCCCAGTGACATCATTCAGTGGATACCGACTTATGTACTACAATACGGAATGCTAGAATCAGGAGGCAGGCTCTGGAACTTGAAGAAAGCAATTCAGGACACTGAGAAGGACGGAGGCTTATGCATAATAGGTTACAAAAATTAAAGATTACAAACAGATCAGTGGAAGAATTACTGACAGATTCCAAATGCTACATATACTCAGTTACATATACTCAGAGTACGTAAACACTCACATGTCAACATACGAAAGTACCAGAATGCTTTCACAAATAATGTCCTTATAAGGCACCATGAGAGAAAGCATACTAGGACAAACATTGTACTTCTCTCACTAGTTCTACCAAATGAATTCTACCAAATCCAAGTTATTCTAATTTTCTTAGAAATCCAATTCAATTCCATCCTATAAACATGAATTGAGTGCCTCCTACATGCCAGAGCATAGACAAGGAGAATTCAAAGGTGAATAAGACATTGCCCTGCACCTCCAAGAGGTTACTGCCCAGCAGGGTCCACCAATATGAAAAACAATGGGAAGATAGTTTGATAGGTTTAACAATGGAATAACACAGAAAGTAGATTTGGGGAAGGCCTATTGACTGCCACTGACAGCTTGGTTGGATCTGACGGATACAACAATTAAAGTTCCTATTAAGAGCAAGGAGAGAATGGCCCAGGCAGAGGGAACAGTGTAGACAAAGACACAGATGCAAAAGAGCATGAGATATGGGAACTCAATACTGCCAGAACATAAAGTGTGGGTTTTAGTTAGGTACAGGGTGAATGGTGAAGGATGAGATGGGAGACAAGGGCAGGGACCAAATCATAATGCCCAGAGACCTGTGCTGTGCAACACATACGTGGTACTGAGCACTTGAAGTGTGGCTAGTCCAAAATGAGACATATGAGAAATGGTTAAATACCTCAATAATGTAAAAAGCTGATTGTATGTGGAAGTGATACTTTGGATATATTGGGTTAATTAACGTATATTATTAAGATCAAGTTCACCTGTTGTTTTTTTTAATGAGTCTGAGAGAACATTTCGAATTATATAATGTGGCATTTAATTCCTCATGTAGTAGTCTCTGTAGTTGATTCTTCAACAATCATTTCACCCTAAGCATTTAGACTCATGGTGATCTCAGGGCACCTGACTGGCTCAGTCAGTAAAGCATGTGACTCCTGATCTTGCGGTCATGAGTTCAAGCCCTATGTTGGGTGTAGAGATTGCTTAAAACATAAAAATCTTAAAAAAGAAAAAAAGTCTCATAGTGATCTCATTGTCTCTTGCCAGCGACTGTTAGGAGATGGGCTTGTGAATGACTCAATCCAGGCATGCACCATGAAGGAAAGATGGCTGGAGGAGTTCCTGATACAAGATGTCTTTGCTCCTAAAAGGAGATACAGTAAGATCTGATCTCTCATCTTCTTTTAAATGTGGATACACTGCCAGTGACACAGAGAACTACTGTGGCCATCTTTCCATGAATCAGAGGATGAAGCAGAGCTAAGAAATGGAATAACCTGAGTCCTTGTTGTCATTGCTAAGCTACTTTATCAACCAACCCTGGGATTCACCCTTCCTCTGAACTTCCTGTTATGGGAGATAACAAGGTTCCTTATTGTTTAAGCCAGTATGAGTCAGGTTTTCTGTTACTTGTAGCCAAAAGCATCCTAACTGATCCACTCCATCAGACTAACGTTTACCTCAAGGGAAAGGGACTATACATGTACTATCATTTAAGACCATCTAGCACTATAAAAGTTCTGTGTATAGTCTATAATCAATCCACGCATTATTGTTGTGATAGTATATACTATCACATATGTGCCATATCACATTAATTAATCAGGAAAGAAAAACCTATGAGCAGACTTTAACTAAACAAAAGTAGAAGAGAATACCCTTTAGATTTGGATTTGTAACTTGTTCCATGTACTTCATGGTTGTCCTTTCACTGAGAGGTTGGCCTTGAATTCCAGTCAAAGCACCCACACTGGCAACACCTCAGCTTGGTATGCAAAGATGGACATAAATTTTTACAGGTGATGTAGCAAATGAAGCAAATATACGAACACTATATACCTCATAGAATTATTATGAGAATCAATCAAAATAATGGATGTAGAGCCTAGCACAATATCTGGTACAGAGTTAACACATTTATATAAATTTAGTTCCTGTTTCATTTATCTTGTAGAATTGCTCATTTCATAAATTTTAAGAATTTATGAAAGCTAATTATGCTTTGTCTTTTATATATATGTATATAAATGTGCTAATTATGCTTTGTATGTATATGTATGTATATGTACATAAATATACTAATTATGCTTTGTCCTTTATATCATAATCTCATCTTATGTTGACGAGAAGTCAAATTAGAGCAAATAGTAATTTACATGTTATATACTACATGGGTGAGTTAGTGCTTGGTTAGGTGGTTGATTTATTCCTTTTTTATATGAAGCAAGTGAGTTCCAAAGCTAACCTGAACACAATAAGGTAGGCAGTGATAAACCACATAACTAGAAACTAAGCTACAGTATTTTAACTAATCTACATCTGCCTACCCAGTGCTGGTGAGATTGGTGAGATTAATAATGCAGTCTAAATGAAGGTGAATAAAATAAAATATAAAGACAGGGAAGGAAGTTTATGATTTTGAGGCTGTACCTGGAAGGTGACCGATTTAAGCAAAAGAGAAAGAGTAAACAGGACTCAGTAACATCCAAGCACGATGAAGAAAGATGTAGAAAGTGTCAGGCCACAAGGAGAGAGGAAAGAATATTTGGTGAATTATAACCAAGCTAGAAGATTCCAAAAACCTTTCCGCATTATTATAAATGATTCTGCTTTTAATAATATATACCAACCAATATAAATTTAATTTCCAAATAGGATATATTGGAAAACATTGAGCAAAACCCTCACTAGCTTAATCTTACCGAATAAATGTGCTCTTTACCCAACTTATGAATAAGGATGACTGCTCTTCATTGAAACCGCCATATGCTCTGCAGATTTTAAATTTCACAGGATGATGAACTCACTGAAGCCTACATTAAGTTAGTTACCTAGCCTATTACGAAGACTAGAAGTTAGTTATCTTTGGATGCTCTACTATCTAGTGCAATATTCCCAGAGAGTTGTTCAGTTGACAAATTTTTGCTATATTTGTTAAAATACTTAAAATATTTTGCTAAAAAACATTTAAAAAGAAAATCACCATCTAGAAATTTAAACTGTTTTTATACTAGACAATTAAACATTCAAAACTAATGTAAATTAATAGTATCACATTTGCTACGATGAATAAAAGCAAACGTGTAGAACATTTTCACCCAGATCTCACCAGGACGCCCAGGCAGCAACCAGCCTGAATGACTGCCTACTCTCTGGATGAGAATTCAAAGTCCCCAAATGGGAAATGCTGGCCTACAGATCCTTTCTCTGAAGTCAGACAGGGGCAGGCTTAGACCACTTTTGGAGACTAATAATTATTCTAGGAAGTCTGAAGCGGGCCTTAACTAACCACTGGTATTTGGAGAAGCTCTAAACTAGGCTCTAAGTTAAATTTAGTGCATTCTAAGGTGGATCCAACATATTCAGAGCATACAGGAAAGGAAAGGGGATGTCATGTCTCCACATTTCCCTGGGGTCAATACCATACATGGGTCAATGATAAAGGAATGAAACTGGCTTTTTTAAGTTAGGTTTATTGAGGTATAACCTAAATACAGTAAAATTTACCCTTTTTACTAAAAGCATACAGTTCTATAAGTTTAATAAGTGTATAGTCATGTTCTACCACCACAATCAAGATACAGCACATTTCCATTGCCCTTCAAAATTCTCATGACAACTTATGGTCAATCCTTCCTCAGCCCCTGGCAACCAATGATCTGTTTTCTGTCTCTCAAGTTCTGCCTTCTCCAGAATGTCATACACATCAAGTCTACAGTATGTTGCCTTTTGATTTCTGGTTTCTTTCATCTGTCATGATATAACTGGCAACAAAGCGAAAGAGACCTGGACACTGAGTGAAACGGAGAGTGGTAGGAATTGAAACTGGAGAGGTGGAAAGGGCCAAATCACATAGGGACTTAAATGCCATAACAAAAGTTTTGGATTTGTACTAGGTGTGATGGGAAAAGCCACTGGAAGGTTCTGAACAGCTGAAAATCTGATCGGATTAACTTAATTCTGGCTACTGCATGGAAGATAGACCACAATGGAACAGAAGCAGAAAAAAAGGAATCTAGTGTAAAGACTACTGCAGTTGCCTGGATTCAACAGGATAGGGGCATCTGGCTGGCTCAGTCAGTGGAGCATGCAACTGTTGATCTTGGGGTTGTTAAGTTCGAGGCCCACACTGAGTGGAGAGATTACTTAAAAATAAAATTTTTAAGGGCGCCTGGGTGGCTCAGTCAGTTGACTGTTCAACTCTTGATTTCAGTTCAGGTCTTGATCTCATGGCTCATGAGATGGGACCCTGTGTTAGGCTCTGCACTGCCAGCATGGTGCCTGCTTGGGATTCTCTCTTTTGCTCTCTCTTTATTGCTCCTTCTCTCTCCCCCTCACTCTCAAAATAAATAAATAAATATAAAATAAAATAAAATAAAATAAAATAAAATAAAATAAAATCTTTTAAAAAACCCAAAAACCATGATAGTGACTATAAGGGCAACAATGGAGGTAGTGAAAAGTAGTCAGATGATAGATGTAATTCAAAGGGATACTGGGACTGGACGTAGCATGTGAGGAGGAGAGAAGAGGCAAAGATGCTCCAAGGAGCTTGGCTTGAGCAACAAGGTAGGTGATGGTGTTGTTTACCAGGATGGGTAAAAAGAAAGGACAGGGGTGAAGGGAGAGGCAGGTTTGTTGGTGGGAGAATTAAAAGCTGCATACATTTGGACGTTGTCAGCATACAGATGATACTCTATCTCCCTCCTGACCATTCTGCAGATCTGTATGGACCTTTGATAGAGATACTTCACAGTCCTTGTCCTCTCACTCCTTAATACAGTGAGTGGATACACTGAACAATACATTTAGTCTCCATTTTGCTGAGTTCCTAGGGTTAAATCTAAAAAACTAAGGTAGCCTGTAAATGTTCAAGGCTAGAGAGCTCTTCCATTTGTCACCTTCATTTTCCACGTAGATAAGAACAACAGGAGTTTGTTTTAAGAGGGGTCGCCTCTAAATTTTACATGTTTTTTCTCAGAATACTTACTCTGTTCATTAAATTACGTTGGCTCAAATGAACTAAGGATAGAACACGTTCTGTAAGTGATTGTAGTTTTTCTTGCTTTAAAATGTTTTCCAGTATTTACTGGTTAACAGATGAAAAAGCCATTTAGTGGTACATCCTTTCCAACTTAATGAAATCAAGTTTATGCTTTCAGTATGGTGAAGAAGTACTTTTTGCGTAGATAGACCCTGAGTATGAGGAAAGCGTAAGGGCAACATAATGCGGAAAAGCAGAGGATGTGCAGTAGAGATTTACTGTGCCTCCTTTCCTCAGGGAGCCCGAGAATCCAAGCACAAGGGAGGAGTACTGATCACACTGTACTTCATTCGCACCTCTGAGGCCACCGAAGTAGAGTGTTTAATGTACAGAATGACCAATCCAGTCACAGCTCCATTCATTCATCCATCTATCCATCCAGCTTCCATCCATCCACCTGACCATTATCAACAAATTTCCTGAAAGTCTTTTTTTCTCTTAAAATTTCACGCAAATTCATCAACTCTAATGCAACTGTATTTGCTTTAACATAGAAATGCCTTTATTTACTTACCATTGCGTAAAACTGACATTCCAGTAGATGTAGTGTAAGACCTCTACGTATACGTGTGCAGGCTGTGTGCTGAACACCTTGTGGGGTAGGGGGTGGGAAGACCATTCATGCTGTAGTTCTTGTGGATTTGGACAGCAGTAAATTGCCTTGAGGAAGAAGCATCTTTTTTTCTAACCTGTAAAGGTGCCATATGGGCTAACACCAGCCCAGAACTTTACCACATGGACTTGGCACAAGCCTGAACCAGCCCCATTATTTTATTCATGGAGAAGCCAAGCTCCAAGAGGCAGAGAGACAAGTTCCCACAGCTACTCCATGGCAAATCTAGGTTTGATCTCGGTCTCTATTCCCATTCCAGTGCTCTTGTACAGCAGCATGCTGCCTCTGCTAACAATGGGTTGCTCTTCTCAGGTGTGTGGCTTTCTGAAACACTCTCTCATGTCTTTGCTCAGCCTAACAGGCGGCCTTTGCAGGATGGTTATCTCATGCTGCCCTTGCATGTGTTTCTGCCATGAATGGATACAGAGATACAGCAGCAGCTAGACTTGTTGGCAAATACTCAAAGTCGTAAAGTTGCTAGTTTGCAAGCTCCACGAGAGCAGGAACCATGTCTAACATCCTTATCACTTATCCTTAGCACCTAGCATATAGCTAAGTCATAGTTTTACACAGGGAAACACAATACTTTCTATCAATTAGCTTAGGTCATGTCCTTCTAATTCCTGCTGCACTCTCTTCTGCAGCTAGAGCAGAGGTCAGTGCCAAACTCTGAGAAGCACTGGAGTAATCTCCAAGCTGCTTTCGAAGTCAATATGCTATTAACTGTTTATTATTAGTGGGGCTTATTCAGCCAGGAGCAGGAAGATCAGTCACAGAACCAGAAAATGGCAGCACTGGAATGGATCTTGCAAGCCATCTAACCAACTCCTTCATTTAACAATCCAGAAAACATTCCTCTCCCAAAGAGAGGGCAGAATCCACTCAGGTAGCTGCAGCTAACTCACGCTGTGGTTAGTTCCTAAAACGCATTTTTTCTGCCTAATTTAGTTGCTTTTTCCTCAACACCAATCAACAAATGATGATCGGAAGGAAACCCCACAATGACAGAGACATTATGAACTAGGGAAGTGCGCCATTAAGGATGTCTTTTTTGAGCTGGGTGATAAATCATGTGTTTGAGAAGATAAACTACTATGTTCTTTTATTCTTTCCATGCAAGGGTACTACTCAGAGAGAAGGAAAAAAGGACTAGTCAGGCAAGACTATTAGAAGTCTTCAAATTTACTGAGAAATGGATATAAAAGTGAGTTACCACTGTTCTGCATATGAATAGTTAATTTAGAAAGCATAGCTGGTTAGTCAAACTGTAAATCGTGTATGTGTATTTATTTTTACTCCAAACTAGAAATTCTATGACCTAGATCATTAGTCTAATCCGATGATTATTTTAATTGAAAATATGTATTATGTTATAAACAGGATATTTTTTTGCAAGCTGCTATCTAAACAAGGGAATTTGTCATTAAGAAATAATATACTTTTCAGATTTTAAGCTGTAATTCAGAAATAAAACCTTAAAAGTAGAAACAACACTGCAGTGTCATTTAAATAAGATCTCAAATTATGGGAGTAAGGTGATGATTCTGAAAGTTCAGTTATTTTATACACATTCTAGAATATTGAGCTCTCTTCAACAGAACTGAATGAGTATATTACAGTGAGACCCTAGTGTTATCTATGTTGTTTATCTAACCCTGCTTCCTATATGTAATTTTTAAACACGAAAATAACTTGTAGGGCAAATATAAGAGAATTTTGTATTTTAATTAATAATGAACTACCCACTAGAAGTCTAAAATAATTTAAATCTCCCAAGATCTTGGTTTCCCAACCCCCAAATTTTGGATTTTTAAAAATTCTAGCAGATGGTGCTAGTGGGTAATGTATTAGGGAAAGCAAAGCTGTAGGTGTGCACATAACTTCCATTTTGATGGTCTCTGATTTCTCAGCTGGGCCATAATGCAGCAAAATGGCAGTGGCAAATTATACCTGATCATGGCTGGCTTCAATGGAGCTTCCAATAGCATGGAAAGTCATCTGCACAGGGGCTAATGTCAGACAGGTCACACACTCTTTGCCACTTTGTCTATCACAGTAGTGAACCTATAACAGAACACATGCAATCTGCTGAACGCCACTTGTAAGAGGGAGCCAGATGCAATAGGTCCTTTCCAATAGGTCTAGATTTCCAGAAAAATTCAAATAATTTATGCAGAATATACTTCAGATATTTAAAAAGCTATCAAGGACCTTCCGATATCCAGGGAAAATCTATTAATTCCATTTTAAGTACTTTTGAGGTTTTAAAAGAGTTTCGGATATGCTTTATAAAATGCTTTACAGTGTTATAGCTAGTAGAAAAATTCACAATTAAATACCATACCTATCTTTATAGTCCAGCTTTTCATAATGCATCATGCATAAAAGACTCAAGGGTAAGCATAAGTCAAAGTTCACTTGATTCCAATGGAATTTTGTCAACCTGAATTTTTGTCCATCTTTGACTCTACATGTGTGTGATTGCCAGTTAACTGCCAGTGATGTTCTTCTATTTCTACATTACAGTATACCCTATAAAACCACTGCTAAATATATATAGATATCACTACCTCATGTTCTGCTTGAAATTGACATTGTAATCAAATTGAATTAAAGTGAAATGATTTTTAATGTACAAACCAAAATAAAGTTACTATATTATTGTTTTTCTTTTAGTTAAACACAACCAACCATTATTAAAACCACATGTAAGACATTCCATATCAGAGGCAGGGTAAATGGGGGTAGAGGGAAGTGTGAGTCCATCTTCCCAGTGGGAAAATTTCCATCCTCTCATTTACCTACTTTCAGAAAAGTTCTTTCTAGCAGTTTTTATTTTCATTCTAAGCTAACAAAGTAAAAATAGCATTGCTTTTGTGATTAATGAAACGTGCCTATAGAATGGGATTCTTACTGATTGTTTTATAGGGAAAATTGGTTTTATTAGTTATAACTTGCTCAAACTGTTAAATTTACATAGATCTAGGCTAAAAGCTTAGGTGAAAATCTTGAATTTGTGAGGAAGAAAATTAAAATACACATATCAGTTCCCTGTGGCTTTTTTCTAACTGCTGCATAATATCCATAATATACCTTTGTTATAGATTATGGTCCACGTATATTTTGTTATGGATAATATATATCTGACTGAAAATGACAACAATATGGATCTTGGTCTAATAGGTTAATAATTGAACATTTTTAAAGCAGTAGGGTCGTTAAGATTCACCATCAGTTTCCCTGAAGGTAGGGAAACATCCTGGAATCTATAAAAAGTAGTTTAGAGTTTAAATCAAGGCAATATACAAAGCTTGTTTCCAAAGTACTTTAAAGATTTTATGATAAAAATATTTTTTTCCAAGTTAACTTTGGGGAAAAAGATTTGACAGCAGTTCTAAATCACTGCACTATGCCTCCTAAGCAAGTTGAAAGGTCACTCAGTATATATGAGTTCAAGAATGTGGAAGTGTTGTTTACTATGCATCAGCTAAATATGATGGGGGGAATGAAACTTATCACATAACAGCTTTATGCAAAAGCCAATAAATGGTGACACTAAAATAGCTACAGTTCACAGCTATTTATGGTACCATTAAAGTATTATGTCTGATATAGTGCTATTATAAAACATGCTTTTTAAAATAAAATATAACCGCCCTTTGACATCAATTGAAAATCTGTATGAAAGACATGACACTTCCCTAAATACTCAAATTGATACTGAATACACTTATATGTCAGCCAATTTACTGCAGTTCTAGTCTTCTTCTAGAGAAATGAAGATTATAAAGGACAGAAATACCACAAGACAATCCTAGTAGAAAATATAAACTCCCAACTGCATTTCCATCCATGGCTTAGACACTATTACTGAAAGATTTAACTTTCTCCTAACTGTATACAATTCACTGTAAGCCTGCAATACCCTATGAAATATTATGCATCCTGCAGACATTCAATATTGGTGAACATGTATAACCTGTATATAACATAAATGTAGAGGTGTGAGTTTGCACATAGCTTCAAAGCAGACGTCAGAGCATCCAGTGAATGTGACAGAGATTGCTAATTATCCTCCAATATTCTTCCTCAGTAATTCCCAGCTGGCTACTTAAATGCTCAGAATAAAGTTCATATTTCTCAGCCTCCCTTGCATGTGATTGAGTAGAACGTAAATGTAACAGCTTCCTGGAAACTTTAAAAAGACATTTCAAGCGTGTGCCTTTTGCTCTTATTCTTGACTCGCTTTGTCAACCTGCTTGAAATGCGGGTGGATGTTAGCATCTTTTCACCATAGGACAAAGGCAGAAACCTAGAGATGGTAGGATGGTGAGTAGGCAGGATCCTGGGTCCCTGAAGACTTGATGGAACAGAACCATCACACTAGCTCTGGACTGCAAACTTACAGACCTTTATATGACAAAAGAATAAACATCTATTTTATTTAAGTCACTGGGCTTTTTATCACTTACAAAAGAACCTAATCCCAGGGGGACTTTTCCTGCTGCCCCAGAACTGACACCAGGACCCATAGCCAACAACAAAAGGATCTCTAAGGAGCTGCCAACATTTAGGGCAGGGACAGAGGGAACTGGAAGAAACCAAATGCTGCCTCAAGAAAATCATGAATATCATCTACATGGAAGCCAGTAGGGAATGAAGCCAGGCTAGGGTGGCATCTTCCCCTACCCTGGCCCCCTCCTGGCTTCCCAACATCAGAGTAGTAAGGCCATGAAATGAAGCAGGCGGATGGGGTGCCTAGGTGGCTCAGTCGGTTAAGTGTCTGATCTCAGCTCAGGTCATGATCTCACAGTTCGTTTCAAGCCCTGCATTGGGCTCTGTGCTGGCAGCTCAGAGCCTGGAGGCTGCTTCTGATTCTGTCTCCCTCTCTCTCTGCCCCTCCCCTGCTCACACTTTGTCTCTGTCTCTCAAAAATAAATAAATGTAAAAAAAAAAAGAAAAAAGAAAAAAAAATGAAACAGGTGGAGTATGGCAGAAGAGGTCCCAAAAGTCCCCCCCCCCCCCACCGACCACAAAGACCACAAATATTCAAAGGCACCGAAGTGAGAGGAAGAGAAAAAGAAATCATTGCCCACCCTCCCTCCTCCAAGTGTCTTGAGCCAATCAACTGGCTTGCAATGCTGGGGATCGGAGTTTGGCATTTTACAGTGAACCAGACTCAATTTTTAAAATTAAAGGTAACCAGATATAAAGGAACATGAATGGGAGATCTGACAGAGCATGGAGGAAAGTGGTGACTGGAGAAATATAAAATCCCTCCACGTTTGTACCTTCACTGCACTGAGACTGCCCAATAAACCAGATAAAAACTATGCGAAAAATACAAGAAACTAGTGATTGAGGACACAGTTCCAAATTAAACAAAAAGTAATAATATACAGAAAAGAGGCCTTAAGAAAGAGTCACATGTTACACACCACTCCACATCAGCCAATCATAAAAATAAGTTTGATATGGCTCTTTTTAGTGATATATTTTCTTCTTGGATATAACAACATTAAAGTTCATAAAATTGTGAATGTCAAAAAAAATGTGTGAATGACATTTTGAAATTCATCCTCTGGCACAGAAAAATGCTTCTTATGATTCAAAGCATCAACAGAAGCCAGAATTCTGAGGACCACTAGCCTGAAATAATTAGGGTAATAAAATCATACTACATTCTGTAAGGCACAAATCTTTAGAACCGACACAGCAAAATCTATTGTAACAGAGCAGTGTGTTCCTACAAATGTGGCTCTAAAAATTCCACTATTGTCACAGGACCTTGATTTTGATTAAAGAAAAAGTTATATAAAGATAATTTTAGAAGACTACAAAAGTCATCTCCTATTGTACTTTAAGATTTACTATTTACAAATCATATCATTTTGCTATCTTTGGTACTTTAAAATGTAAGCAATCGATCTTGGTGTTTATAATGTTATAGTTCTTGTTCTCAATTTATAACACTATCAACTAACACTGTTTCTTTCTCATGGATTTAAAAAAATTATTCCATGAAAAGATGGGCCAAAAATTTCAATATATGTAAATTAAACATGTGCCTTCCTTTGAAATTTGCTAATCTATGATAATTTTTATTTTAAAATAAGTTTCCTAGTTTGACTTGTAATCACATAAACCCAGATGAGATGCTGTAGTTGTGCATTCTGATACTAACTTTGCCAGTCCAGAGATTTCTCTTTCCTGAAGGGAAGACAAGCTACTCCAACTATTCATATAATTTAAAAAATAAAGAAAACTACTATAAAACCTTGGAGTAAGTTACACTAAAAGCTACATATGTACATTTTTTCATGCCCACTTGAAACTACGAGGGGGCATCCAAATGAAAATGTAAATTCCCTACCTCCTACCTCCAAAAAAAAAAGAGTTGAATCAAACTGTTTCCTGCAGGGCTGAAACTCCTTGATGTTGCAGGACTACTAAATATTTTACTAATCTCAGCAGGAAACTGGTTAACTGCTTGTTTGTCAGATGTTTTTAATGGTCACCCACTGTGGGACAAAAATGAGGAGGGTATGAAAAAGACCCATGTTTAAAGACCATTGCTCTTTGGATCACTAAGGAAAGATAAAGGCCTGTATGTTCATATGTGATACCTAACAGAATCACTGTATCAAGAAAACGTGTGTGATTAGCACACCTCGAGTTCATGAACTGTGGGGCAGAGATCCCATTCCAGCCACTGCACAGATGCTCTGCATGAGCAATAAAGGCTAAGGAGCCAAAGAGTGACCGTCTCAACACTGGAACTTAGGATAAGGATGTCAAAACACGCTGGACTTTTGCAGTGTCTGCACAGTGGCCTTACAAAAGACCTGTATCTTTATTAACACAAAAAAACAGCATTTTCTTGGCAAAGTGTGAAACAGTATTACTTGATAAATATTGCCCTAATAAATAGTGTCAGTTGGTATTAAACGTTCTTAGCTGCTTTTTTAGATCACTTGATGACATGTAAATCATCTTATTTGGGTCAACTAGGGTCGACAGTAAAAAGCTACATTATGTTAGTTATTTAACTAATGAATTAATTTATATGTAATAGATAAAATGAGTTTCTCCATGAAAATCACTTAGAGCAATGCCTAGATCACGGTTAGCATTAAAATAAATATATTAGATATTCTTCTTACTACAATTATAATACATCCCATAATAATGTACTAAAAGACATGACATGATATATAATCATTAAGAATAATATTATATTAGTATAATGCCTGTCACTGACGTTCTCTAAAATTTTTCCCAATCCTTTTCATAACTAAAATCAACTCCTTTGTAACTAAAATGTAAATATATATTTAACATGCTCAGTCATTTACCTGTGTTTTAGCTGTTTGAATAACCTGTTTTACTCTGCATGCAATATGCTTGTCACATTAACATCTCTAAAGGGATAAGTGAATGAACGAAATCACACTATAAAGACTGAGACTCAACTTGTAATTATCTTTTCTCTCTTTAAGAAACTCTATGCTTGGGATAAGCTTTGAGAGTTACAAGGCTATATTTGGCATACAAAATCTAATAGGGATGTATAGATTTATTTCTAGTGTAAGTCACAGATAAAAATTGCCTAGCAAATTCAACAACAGATGTGTTATCTGTATTGTCAAGGGAGATAAATGCATTCTTACTTTAAGGGATGAGCGTGTACATGACAAAAATCCTAACTGTTTTTTCTTTGGTTTTTAGTTTCCACTTACTATGCCAGTGGAAGTTTAAGGAGGAAGCCAATTACTTAGAAAGTAAATTATACACACACACAGTTGTTTTAGTTTGACACTTCCATCAAAAAAAACCCAAAACAAAACAAAAAAGCACTAGGTGATTTTTAACAATTTCATAGCTACCAGAAAAGAAGCTTCTGTCTCTTGTAGTGCGTACTCATGTTTTGACATACCCACATATAACCATTTACATATTTATAAGAAGAGACACTAAAATCTACAGGGCTTTGAAAGAAAATTTTTTTTTTAAGTTTTTATTTATTTCTAGAGAAGGAGAGAGCATGTGCACACGCACGTGAGTGGGGGAGAGGCAGAGAGAGGGGAGGAGAGAATCCCAAGCAGGCTCCATACTGTCAGTGCAGAGCTGGATGGGGGGCTCGAACTCATGAACCCTGAGGTCATGACCCAAACCAAAATTAAGAATCGGACGTTTAACCGACTGAGGCACCCAGGCACCCCTAAAGAAATAATTTTTTAACAAGAAAAACTTCTCCTAAGGTCAAAGGGCAGTTACAGTTATTTAGGCAATTAGTACACTACCAAAGTTAAACTAACACAATCTTCTCCCAATAGAGCCAACCAACTCTAATTTTCATGTATTAGAATTCTATCATATTGAATAGCACTTCAAACAATGGAATCAAAGACAAGACCTTACAAATCTTCATTATATACCAGTTTACTGTATAATCGCATTTAATTATTTTTTTTATAAAAATATCAGAATGTTTTGCTTTATACTCAGGAATTACAGATTTTAGAAACATACTGTATTTGTTTTTAAAATACAATTACTTTCATGATGCGAAGACCATTATGATGACTTTTACTTCCAGACAAGATGAAATAGATTTACTTTTCCCTATTCTTCCTGCTAAGTATAAGTAAAAGCTCCTGATATTATACATATAACAAACATAAGAGGATTCAGGAAGGGGGGAAAGAAGAAGGAAGATCTAAGCTAAGGATTTCAAGACCCAAGAAACAACAGAGTGGTGAACTCCTAAGTTTTCTCTTTGCCTTATACATCCTAGGCTGGGTGCTAAAGAAGCTGGCAACCTGAAAATGTCAATGGATATACAAAATAATAATAAAAATAATACTAATAATGCCAGAAGAAAATCTGCTTTCTCTGTTCAAAAGGCCAGAAAAGGAATAAATTATCAAGACAGAAAACATTTAGACAATAACTGCCCTATTCCAGCCAAACACCATGGAAAAATTGGCAGACCCATCCTCACTCCCATCAGCAAAGGTCAACTGGGGATCCTAGACTTCTATCCTTGCCAAATGAATGAGTTAACTCAATTCCCCAACTGGGGTGGTGACAGAGAAGTCTGAAGGGGGAGTCAGAGCTTTTATCCCTGCTGGATCCCTAGGCTTTGTCTCTACCTGGTGATAATGAGGCACACTATACCTTCTCACTGGGGTAGTTTCAGAACTGGCATAGTGGAGGGTCAGGACCTTCACCACTATTCAGCTATAGTAAGTCCCCCTTCTCCGACAACAATGTCAACAGAACTCAGTGGAAAAAGTAAACTTCTACCCATAACAAGTAACAAGGTGGAACTCCTATACTCCTAGTTGGTGCAGTGTTAGGGTTACTAAAACAGAAGACAAGTAAGACAGAGAGATTTATCATACCTGAAATGTCCAGGATTCAACAGAAATCATTCATTATACCAAGAACCAGGATCTCAACTTGAATGACAAAAGACAATCATGAGATGCCAACACCAGGATGACACAGGTGTTAGATTCACCTGACAAATGTTTTAAAGGAGCCATTATAAAAATGCTTTACAAGGCAATGACACACACATTTAAAAAATGAAAAAATGTAGTCTCCCCAAAGAAATTGAAGATATAAGAGGAGTGAAATAGACATTTTATAATGAAATAGAACAATAAAATAACCAAAATTAAAAACTCAGTGGAGAGGAGAGAAAAGATTTAGTACACTTATAGATAGAAAAATAGAAATTCCCCAATCTGGACAACAGAGAGAAAATAGACTGAGAAAAAACGAACAGAGCCACAGAAATTTCTGGGACATAACAAAGATCTAATATTTGTGTCATCAGAATCCCGGAAGGAGGAGAGACAGTGATTGGGGCTAAAAATAATTTGAAGAAATAATGGCTAAAAATGTACACAATTTTGGTAAAAGATATAAGCCTATAGCTTCGAGAAGCTGGGCAAATCCTAAACAGAATAAACACAAAGACACAACATAACCAACCTTCTGAAAATTAAAGACAGAGAATAATCTTGGAAGCAGTGAGAGAGAAACAACTCCTGACCTACAGAGGTGAAACAATGGGACAGCAGTGTCTTGGCAGAAACCATGGAGATCATAAGGAACTGGCACAACATTTTTAAAGTGCTGAAAGAACTGTCAACCCAGAATTTTATATTGAGCAAAAATACCCTTAAGGAATGAGGGGAGTCCAAAACTTTCTCAAATGAGTGGAAATTTGAGTATAGGTTGCCAGTAGACCTACTCTAACAGAATGGCTAAAGTAAGTTTTTGAAACAGAAAGGAAATGATAAAAGCAGGGATCTTGGAACTCCATTGGGAAAGGAAGAAAAAACAGAAAGGAATAAAAGTGTTGGTAAATAAAATAGACTTTCCTTCTCCTCTTGAATTTTCTAAACTATGTTTGACATTGGAAACAAAAATTTTAACAGTGTCTGATATGGTTCTTACTCTTTGTGAAGGAAATATTTAAGAAAATTATATTATAAACAAAGCAGCATATGGGGGACTGAGAATGGTACAGCATCAATTCTGTGAGATTCTTACCAAAAATATGCTCAACCTCAACCAATCATGAGAAAATTTTAGAAAAACCCAATTCAAGAACATCCTACAAAATAAGTCATCACATTATTCAAAACTGTTAAGATCATAGGGGGTGCCTAGGTGGCTCAGTTGGTTAAACGACTCTTGATTTCAGCTCAGGTCATAATCTCACGGTTCTTGAGTTCGAGCCCTGGATCGGGGTCTGCATTCTCAGCGCAGAGCCTGTTTCAGATCCTCTGTCTCCTCCTCTTTCTGCCCCTCCCTCATTCACGTTCTGTTTCTCTCTCTCTCAAAAATAAATAATAAGACATTAAAAAAAGGTATTAAGATCACGAAAGACTAAAGAACTGTTACTTGATTGGAAAAGATTTAAGAGACATTGCAACTAAATACCCTGTGGAATACTAGACTGGAGCCTGGACCAGAAAGAGGACACTTGTAGGAAAACCAGAAAATTTGAATAAGATTATATCATCATTAATTTCCCAGTACTGACAATTATACTATGGTTATATCACTGCTAACATTAAGTTCTGTACTATATTTCTACCTAAGTTTAAAATATTTTTATTATTATTATTTTAAATGTTTATTTGTTTTTGAGAGAGACAGAGAGAGAGTGTGAGCAGGGAGAGGCAGAGAGGAGGAGACAGTGAATTGTAAGCAGGCTCTGCATGGTCCCTGCAGAGCCCAATGTGAGGCTCAAATTCACAATCCATGAGATTGTGACCCGAGCTGAAGTCAGACACTTAACCGACTGAGCCACCCAGATGCCCCTAAAATTATTTTTTAAAGGTCACTAATAAAAGAAAACCTTTAGTGCTTCAGAATAAAGGAGATGAGAGGCCCAGCACCCATTAGAGTAGGTATCAGATAAACAAGTTTTTCTATGCATATCAGAGTTTTATATTAAAAGAATCTTTAAACACAAGAGAAGGTAATCAGTGGAGATTTTCTTTGCATTAGAAAAATAAAGTCACTGGGCAATGTGGTAGTTTCTACCTATGATATCAAAAGGAAAAAGGATGCAGGAAAAAAAAGTTTCTGGCAAAAAGCCTGGAAAATTACAGTATCCAAAGCATCATGACAAAGAAGCTAAAGTTTCTTCATTAAGTTAGAGATTTAGAGAGAAAAAAAATTGTTGGCAGATGCCTAATCATGGGAAGCCTAGCAATGGGGACCAAGAAACTTGAACAAAGAAATATCAATAAATGCTACTTGATTTCCAAAAGCTAAGAAGTTGCTGCTTATGTTGCAAATGCAAAGTGGTAGCAAATACTACCTATGACAATTTTTTTTAGCTATTTTTATTTTTACTCTAAGACAATATGACTATCACTATCTGAACTTTCTCCTCTATCATGAATGTCATTACAAAAACTTTCTGCTGAAATCACTTATTTTTTTTTTATTTTTTTTTTCAACGTTTTTTATTTATTTTTGGGACAGAGAGAGACAGAGCATGAACGGGGGAGGGGCAGAAAGAGAGGGAGACACAGAATCGGAAACAGGCTCCAGGCTCCGAGCCATCAGCCCAGAGCCCGACGCGGGGCTCGAACTCACGGACCGCGAGATCGTGACCTGGCTGAAGTCGGACGCCCAACCGACTGCGCCACCCAGGCGCCCCTGAAATCACTTTTAATAGGGAGCAGGAACCAACAAATTCTATCAGGTTCTTTTTAGCAGTTGACAAGAAGTTGATGGAGAACCAGAAGAGACTACTATTGCAGAAGCCAAGAGAATAGAAAGTTTAAGATGAGATACAAGGTTCAGAGTTTGAGTCCAGCCAGGTTAACTGCTTCAGAAAATAAAACCCAACACTATACAGAATAATGTAACAGAATCCAGAGTCTCTATAATGTATCATCGACAATTGTCAGGATTCAATCCAAAATTACTTGACCTGTAATGAACAGGAAAAGGTGACTCATACTTAAGGGAAAAGGCAATCAATAGAGACCAAATCCAATATATCTGATGTTGAAATGAGCAGAAAAGGTGTTTAAAGCCAAGCACCTATTTTTCTTAAGGATGTAAAGGAAAACACAAGCATAATGCATGAATGGACAGGAAATCTCAGCAGAAAAACCAAAACTTTGGAAAGAACCATATGGAAATTCTAGAAATGAAAACACAATATCCAAAGTTTAAAGAAAAATTCACTGGATGAAGGAGATACACAAAAGAGTCAGTAACTTATAGATCAATGAAATAATACAATTTAAAGTTCAGAGAAGGGGTGCCTGGTTGGCTCAGTTGGTTAAATGTCTGACTTTGGCTCAGGTCATGATCTCACAGTATGTGGGTTTGAGCCCCGCGTCAGGCTCTGTGCTGACAGCTCGAAGCCTGAAGCCTGCTTCAGATTCTGTGTCTCCCTCTCTCTGCCCCTCCCCGCTCACACTCTCTCTCAAAAATAAACATTAAAAAATGTTTAAAAAGTAAAATAAAGTTCAGAGAAAACAATTTTTTTTTTATGAATAAAGGCTCAGGAATCTGGGATAATATTTTAAAAAATGCACGTAAATGGAGTCCCAGAAGAAAAGAGAGAAAGGGGGCAAACAATTTACTCAAAGAAAATATGGCCCCATATTTCTCAAATTTGATGAAAGCAATAAATATACAGTGAGTTCAACAATGGCTCTCAGAAGATATGTCCAAGTCCTAACCTCTATACTTTTGAATGTGAACTTATTTGGAAATAGGCTCTTTGCAGATGAAATTGAGTATGTCAAGATCATCCTGGTAGAGAGATAATATTTGCAACACAAAGGACTTATACCCAGAATAGAAAAAGGACTCTCATAACTCCATAATAAGAACAACAACAAAAAAAACCCAATTAGAAACTGGGCAAAGATGTGAACATTTCACAAAGATATATAATTGGCCAATAAGCACATGAAAAGAAGTTCATCATATGGGTCATCAGTGAAATACAAATTAAAATATAAATGAGATACTGCTATAGTCTTAGTAGAATAAGACTGATCATGTCAATACATGAAACCCTCATACATTGCTAGTAGGAATGTTATATGTTACAGTATATTGAAAAAAAAATCTGATGGTTTGTTATAAATTTGTATGAACACTTACCATGGGACCCAACAATTTTACTCCAAGAAATTTTTCCAAGAGAATTAGAAAGATGCCTGCATAAATCTTGTACATGTGGGCACCTGGGTGGCTCAGTCAGTTAAGCAGCCAACTCTTGATTTCGGCTCAGGTCATGATCTCATGGTTCTTGAGTCTGAGCCCCATGTCAGGCTCTTCACTGACAGCGTGAAGGATCCACTGACTGTGTGGGATTCTCTTTCTCCCTCTCTTTCTGCCTCTCTGCATCTCTCTCTCCCAAATAAATAAATGTTAAAAAAAATCTTTTAAGAATCTTGTACAAGAATAATCATAAACAGCTTTATTCATAATAGCACCAAACTGAAAACAACTCAAATGTCCATCAACAGGTAAACTGAGAAACAATTTGTGGCATACATCCATATAGTGGACAAGTAGTTAAAAAAAAAGAAACTACTGATATATGCAACATGGATGAATCTCAAAAACATTACAAGTGAATGATGGGGTGCCTGGGTGGCTCAGTCGGTTAAGCGGCCGACTTCAGATCTCTCGGTCCGTGATTTCGAGCCCCACGTCGGGCTCTGTGCTGACAGCTCAGAGCCTGGAGCCTGTTTCAGATTCTGAGTCTCCCCCTCTCTGACCCTCCCCTGTTCATGCTCTGTCTCTCCCTGTCTCAAAAATAAATAAAACGCTAAAAAAAAAAATTAAAAAAAAAAACATTACAAGTGAATGAAAAAAGCCAGATGCAAAACTGCATGCTGTATGGCTCCATTTTTATAAAATTCCTGAAAAGGCAAAACTACTCTTTAGTTACAAAAGGACAGCTTGGTTATCTGTAGCCATGGGGCGGCGGGGGTGGTAGTGAGGAAAACAGGCTACAAAGAGGCACCAGGAAAACTTTTATAGTAATAGAAATATCCTCATCTTGACTGCGGTGGCAGTCACATGGTTGCACACATTTTTCAAAACTGCATGATAAAATGGGTGTGTTTATACAGCCAATACGGTTTATTCAAACATTTAAAAAGCACAGCTATCTTTGACACAACAGTTGGAGACACTAAGTCATTGCATGTACTTCTAAATAATCATAATTAATCTCACAATTAGTTTCCTAACAACTGTTACCTTAGGATGTTAATATCATTTGAGTTTATCATGTGTTCAGATATGATTATCTGTTCTTCCACCTGTCCCCTGCCCCTCATCCACATCCCAACTCCTCCACATCCGTTTTACGGTAGCTCCATGAGGTCACAAACCCTGACTGTCACTTATACTATATCCTCAGGGCTAAGAAGTATACTTGGCCTGTAGGCGGTGCTCAATATATTGCAGTTGAATTAATGGCTAAATGAACCCTTTACATTGTTAGCATTCATCTGGAATTTCTCCTACAGTATTACCCATTTCCCCTAATCAAACTTACCTACTTCTATGGTTTCAATTACATCTAAATAAAGAGGACCCTCCAATCTGTGTGTCCTATCCTTTCTTGCTGATCCCCAGATGCATTTACAACTGTACTGGACAACTTTATTTCAGGCAACTTAAATTCCACATGTTTAGCCATTAAACATTAATTTCTTCTAAGTTTATTCATCTCATCCACACTAAACATAAAACCTTGCCCAAGTCACATCACGTTCATACTATCCTACTTTATTTCACTCCTGGAAATTCCTGAAAAAATAGTCTACGTATCCTCAAATAGTCCCTACTTACTCTTTAACATACATGCATCTTGCTGCCACCTTGACCCGGCTAGTGAAAGCGTCCTCACAGAAATCAGCACATGATTTAATTCTCTCAGTTGTACCTTAGACAACTGTACCTCAGCCCCACTCCTCTATGCCCACCAGCTCTGCCCTAATTCAGTCTTTGTTATTTCTCTCCTGGATTCACACAAAACCACTTTGGTTGATCTTTTTGCTACCAATCATGTCTCTTTTTTGTCTGGTTCATCCTTCGTATCACTGGTAGACCTGTCTTTCTAAAATACAAAACCAATGTCACTACCCTTTTAAAAGTTAAGTTCCTGGTCTCTGCCTAACAGCAGCAACTCCCAGCAACACACAGCTTTTCAGTCTCCCTGCCAGCCACTTCCACTTTGACTCTAAGCATTTTCTGAAATGCTGTGTCCTTTCATTTCTTCAGTGCTTGGCTTCTGCCTGCTATTCTTATTCACCTGAAAATTCTATGTGCTCTTTAAAAGTTATTTCAAATGTCTCATCTGCTGTTCTTCCCTAATTCCTTCGGTCAGAGCTGTTCGTTCTTATTTGTGATTCTTGACATGGCTAACTACACCTAAAGTGAACACTTATCAGGTGACCCTTAAGCCTCTTACTATGGGGGTAGACATTACATACATTATTTCACGCAGATGCTACAAATCTTTAATTATTTTTATCAAACTGTTGTGTAATGTTCAAACAATGATCCCTGGATTATAGGACTAATTTATGGTAGTGGCCAACCTTTGGCATATTGGTTTTATTTACCTGTCTGTGCTCAACTTGACCATAATTCCTGTGTCCAGTGCTTGACATGTTACCTATCATGTGTAGGTACTTATTAAGTGTTTGCCCAGAATGAATAAGCAGATGTCCCATTTCCTGTTCTTCAGCTAAATCAATTCCAGTATTCAATGGGCTGACAAACTCTGTAGCCAGATTTAACTTCATATCCATCTAGTTCTTTCACATACTGAGATTACTGAAAACTAATGCATTAGCTACTATTTTTCTCTTAATAAGGTTTATTCAAGCTGTCACTGTATCATCTTCAAACTGCGGTCTTTGTTTCCTCAAATGTTCCAATTTAGGACTTGATTCTGGGCTTTTCTTAAACTTAAAAAAATGACAGTAATACAGACAAAAACATGTTGAAAGTTTTTCAAATATCCCTTATCTCTGACAAGTAAGTCTGCCTTTTGATGTGACCCTGTTAAGATGGCAGAACTTTCCAGAACCTAAACTCTGTCAGGGTTTAAAATTAACTAATAATTCCACATGGGGAAATGAGTAAACTACATTGCTAATAGAATGCTTTTACTTGTGTAGTCCCTCAAATGTGTATTTACATAATAAAATTTTATGTCAGAATAAAATTCAAACTTCCTTCCAGCTCAAAAGAGTTAGAACTCTTAAATAACTCAGACTCAGTTATGTATCTAATAGAGGGCATAAATGGATTAATAAAATCAATAACTAAACCACTATCTAGAAGACCATGGACCTCCACCACAAACTTAGTCCTACTTACAGGGATCAATCTTCAAACACTATACAACAGTTTGATTTAAAATAATACAAAGATCTGGGTGCCTTGGTGGCTCAGTTGGTTAAGCATCTGATTCTTGATCTTAGCTCAGGGTTGTAAGTTCAAGCTCTGCACTGGGCTCCACGCTGGTCGTAAAGCCTACTTAAATCAGTAAATGTCAGTTTCATTTCCTTATTTACCCATATATTTCCAAAATGAAGCATGCGCCTGCTATCTTAGTTGTTTTTTTTTTTTTTCAGTGTGCAGAAAATCTTTTACGTGCAATAATTCCACATATTGCTCTCTTTTTCAAGATTTATCCTGGGTGAGAAGAGAACAATACATATGAAATTTTAACCACAGTCACTAATGAAAAAAATCTTAGACACAGCTGATTGCTGGAGAGAGAAAAATAGATCATTTCAACATGACTCAGAATGAGCACGGGTATATTGCTATTTGCCCAACATGAAGAGACTCGATGGGTAGAACAGTTAATCTCATGTCCCTAAGTAAAAATCCTATTATTGCCGACTTTTTCTAGCAAAAGGAAATTTAATTCACCTTTAGATGAAAAATAATTTCTTCAAAGATTTGATTTTCAAATGATTCCAAGTAGAATTCTCATGCTGAGCTGAAGTTTGATACAAACAGAGAAAGCTACGTATTTCTACTTGGGGAAGACACATTAATGACAGCCTTTGTTTTTTTCTGTACCACATCAAAGTCACTGTGGTAGGAAAGGCTCTTTCCATGTTTGTATAGTACTTTTTCTTTGAAATACCTTATATGTCTTACTATGTACGTGCTGGTACATCAAGGCTCCCAGATGAATGTCTTTGTCCTTTTGAGTTCCATGGTTGTACTCTGTAGTGACTTAGGGTGAAGTGAGTCCAGAATAAATGCATGTAGTAATAAGGGACTATTTTACTCAAGGCTTGCCTGATTCTTACCTATATTATTGTTACTGATCTTGGTTTATATGCATCAGGATTTCTTTCTTTCAACCAGAAGTTTTTTTCTATAGAGTTAGAAATTTTAGCAAAATGAGTTGATAGATAATTCCATTGGTTTTTACAGAAGTACAGTTTTGTAATATGTAGTCTGCATACTTTTGGGAGTTTGGCAAAATATGTCAAGGTATAATGATACCAGAGACAATAAGTCAGTCTGCACAAACTTGGGTTGCCCATTTGAAGAACAAACCTGAATTTTAGGGCCACTATAGAAACACCAAGCCTTTGGGAGAGTTCAAATACTAAACCAAGTCTCCAATGTCTTTGGAAAGTAGTAAAGGCCAAATCCAAAAGGGATTTTTAAAGAATGACTGCAGGGGTGCCTGGGTGGCTCAGTCGGTTGAGCGTCTGACTCTTGATTTCAGTTCAGATCATGATCCCTAGGTGCTGGGATCAAGCCCTGCATAGGGCTCTGTGCTAAGCAGCAGAGCGTGCTTAGGATTCTCTCTCTCTCTCTCTCTCTCTCTCTCTCTCTCTCTCCCTCTGCCCCAAGTGTGTTCTCTAAAACTAACTAAATAACTAAATAACTAAATAAATAAAATTTTTAAAAAAGCAACTGCAAATCAGACCAGAATCTGTTGACCCCATGCCAAACTCACAAATGTATTTTACTCATTGCACTCTGAGTAACTTCTCCCCATTTTATACAGCCATTTCTGTAGTGGCATAGATAAAAATTTGGGCTGAGAAATAATGTAGTAAGTTATGTTTCAAGGATAAATTTAAAATTGGGGAAAAACATATTTCTAAGTGGGGGGGTATATGTATATGCATGATTTCTTTCTCCATATTCTACGAAAAAAACCTACAAAGTTTAATTTATATTGCTCTTTGAAAAAAATAGATCCCTCATTCTTAAAAAAAAAAAAAAGCTGCAAATAGCCTCTTTGATGATAAATACTTGGATTATAAAAAATGAGGTACAGGGAAGAATGAAAAAGGAAAGACAAAAGGCTGATTCTCAGATTGGTCAGCTACCTTCCATACTAATTCTTAATGGAATCTGCATTACGGCCATATTCTTAAAATGTTATATGCCATAGGGGCGCCTGGGTGGCTTAGTCAGTTGAACGTCCGTCTTTGGCTCAGGTCATGATATCATGGCTTGTGGGTTCAAGCCCCACGTCAGGCTCTGTACCGACAGCTCAGAGCCTGGAACCTGCTTCGGATTCTGTGTCTCCCTCTCTCTCTGCCCCCTCCCCTGCTTGCATTGACTCTCTCTCTCAAAATAAATAAATGGTAAAAAAATGTTTTTAATGTTATATGCCATATATGTTAAAATAAATATTTAAAGGAAGCCTGTAACTGTAAAATAAGGCTGCTATAATCATATTAAACTTCATAAAAGGAGATAAAACCAGTTGAAATGTATTAAGTTTGAATTGTATTTGAAAGAAAGATTTTAAGTAGGTATTTTAAAGCTTTCTACTGACATTTTCATCTTGCTAGAAACAGTACTAACGTCTAAAACTCAAAATAATAAAAAAAAAACCCTCTATAAAACCCTCCTTGATTTTGTAAAAATAATTATGGTTTAACTAAGACGATAACTATTTCTTTGTTTATATTCTTAATGTGAAAAAAGCAAACCTGGCTTATAGTTTATCCAGAAGGTTTCAAAATCAACACTATTCAATGGATGATGATCACAAAAAGGGGACAGAGAATAGCAAACTGAAATTAAATTCATCTAGAAAGGATAACTTGCTAAAAGAATTCATTTTCATTTCCAATCAAATCACTTTTCTAATGACTCATTTAAATAGAGCATGATACTATGATTTATGAGAAATATACATTTGGTCTTCACCCCTTTTTCCTGATACTAGCTCCCCATACCCTTGGTATTTCCTAAGTATTGAAAGCGATAGAGTCGTTTGCTAAGGATGGGAGCTGATCGCCAATGGAGCCAAACAATGATTAGAGGGTTAGAGCTTTCAGTCCCATCCCCCTGACCTTGGGGGATGGGAGAGGGGCTGGAGGTTGAATCAATCGCCAATGGTCAATGATTTAACCAATCGTGGTTTCATAATGAAGCCCCCGTAAAAGTCCAAAAGGACAGGATTCTGAGAGCTTCTGGGTTGGTGAGCACATGGAGGTGCTGGGAAGGTGGTGCGCCAGGAGAAGGCGTGGAAGCTCTGTGCCCTTCCCTCTGGCTGCTCTGACTTATATCCTTTCACAATAAACGGGTGATCTAGGAAGTAAAATTCTCGGAGTCCTGGGAGTTGCTCTAGCAAATTACTGAACCTGAGGAGGAGGTTGTGGGAACCTCTGATTGATGGCTGGTCAGTCAAAAGTACAGGCAGCAACCTGGGCTTGCTACTGGCATCTAATAGTTGGTGGGGAGGGCTGAGGGTGTCTTGCAGGACTGAACCCTTGACCTGGGGCATCTGATGCTGTCTCCATGGAAACAGTACCGGAATTGAGTTGAATTCGGACACCTTGCTGGTGTCCTGAGAATTACTTGGTGCTGTGTGGGAACCACCCTACCCATACACATACACTGGAATTAGTACAAGAACCAAAAGACAAAGAAACAGTTTATATCTAATTATACAAATCTAGATTTCTAATAAAATTAGTATGGCCAAGCATATTAATGTTATAACTTAGAATAACGTAAATTATAACACAACAAAACAAAATCTACTTCAGTTCAAATGCACAGCATTTCAAGAATGTCTCCGCCATAATAACTGTCTTTAAAAAGCTGAATAGTTACAGGGCACCAGGGTGGCTCAGTTGGTTAAGCGTTTGACTTCAGTGCAGGTCTCCCAGTTCATGAGTTCAAGCCCCGCATCGGGATCTGTGCTGACAGCTCAGAGCCTGGAACCTGCTTCAGATTCTGTCTCTCCCTCTCTCTCTGCCCCTCCACTACTCACGCTCTGTCTCCATCTCTCTCTCTCTCAAAAATAAATAAACATTAAAAATTTAAAGAGCTAAATAGTTTTGGGGTGCCAGGATCAGTCAGTTTAGCATCTGACTCTTTTGGCTCAAGTCATGAGCTCACAGTTCGTGAGTTTGGGCCCCACGTAGGGCTCTGAGCTGGCAGCGCACAGCCTGCTTGGGATTCCCTCTCTCTCTCTCTCTCTCTCTCTCTCTCTGCCCCTCCCCGCTCACATCGTCTCTGTCTCTCTCAAAAATAAAAACTTAAAAAAACTTTTCTTTCTAGAAAATAATAAGACAATCAATAAGAACATTCATATTTTAAAAGAGGATAGTTAAAATGCACTCAATAAAACTTCAAAGAAACACTCATTTATGACAGGGATCCAAACGCTTGCATCTAAAATATGATAAAACTTAAGGTGAGCCCAAACAGTGATAAAAGTACCAAGAATGTGCAGGTGTTCAGTCACATTCTGCTCTGTGAAGTCAGCTTTATTAATAATAACTTTAATTGCATAATAATTTTAATTATTTTGTAGATTTAAGCAAAAAATGTGAGCTTAATACCTACATTCTAGTAAGCAAATAGGCTTTCTGTAATTTATAAATTTCAATTAAAGATTGAGTAATGAAAAAAATTTAAAGCTAAAACAACTTAGTTTTCAGTACACTAATATATTTTTACTTTGTAATACAATATAGCTGTCACATACAAAGGCTCTGATAGGCTTAAATCAAATTTCAAATGGTCAAGGAAGGCCAAAGAAGGGTTTATACAATATTCAATAAGCAGTAATATCTATTCAATGTACAATAACAAAATAAAAAAGTACTAACCTAGAAACACAGAAAAAGAATTTATTGTTTTAAATTCCAGAAAGAAAAATAACAGAATAGCATGAAATCCATAACAAGCTGACCCTATAATTTCTAAACTACAGTCCAGTTGAAACATTTAAGAAAGAGAAACAGTCTACATGTTTTTCTACCATGTAAAGATACCTGATAAAGTTAGTAACCTACAAACTCTCAACTATGAAGAACGTTTTACTGTGACATCATGAAGATATGCCATGTGCCTGAGAAGACACTAAGCCATTTCCCACAAAGATTCTGTTCACTGCTCAGATGCAGGCTGTGATCTCTCCGTGACACAGGATTTTACATCAATACCAAGCTCATTTGACCAAAGAAGCACAGTAATGTTTTCAAACCATCTGTTTATGTTCATTAGTATGTAAAAATCACAGTACACAAATTTGGAAATGTTTAACTTGTCATAAATAAGAGTATATCATCTTAGCATAAGCTTTATAAAGAGGTCTGAGCAGTCAGCCCAATAATGAGGGAAACAGACTCTCCATTTTGACTAAAGTAATTATAAAATTATAATTGTTATCATTACCAAGAATTAACAAATAAATACAAATAAAAAAATTTAAGTAGTTTTTCTGGCAGCAAAATTGTATCTACCATAATAACATCTCCAAGCAAAAAAATCAATTCAGAGCTTGAATGTATTTTGTGCTTTGTTTCTATAAAAATGCAGTGTTATTCTCAGACATTTCTAAATGACTAGGTCTGTAAATAAGCAGTGAATTTCTTTTCATCACAGTTTATTTCTAGTTCATTGTGTGCAGATTATAGATAGAACTAAGAATTATTAGCTTTTCTCCAGTACTTTAACTATATGAATCAAGGTCTTTTTATTTTAAACAGTGATTTATTGTCATTCTTAAGGTAAACAACAAAAACAAATTCTAAAATTTTTTAACTTTAAATCAAGTGTTTAAAATTTCAGACGACAGAGCCAATAAGTGATAACAGCTTCTTCAATTCATATTAATAGTCTGATTAAAAACACTAACGATTACCTGGCAATAGATTTGAAAGAATCGGGTTTCTGTGAAGGCAAACAAACAAACAAACAAACAAACAACAACAAAAAAAAAACCATGCAAAATACCTGCCAAAACACATGATCTTCTTTCTGATTTCATATCTAAACTGGTAAAATTTTTATAAATACATGATCATTCTACACAATACAGATCTTCTAGAGCATTTCTAAAGGAAATTACAGTTTTTGGTCTTAGGGAATAAGACTAAGATGGAAAAGGGGATGAGAACAGTGAGATCTGAGGGTGCAGTACACTCTTTCTACGCACAAGCACACGGCTGTTCATCCAGTCAAGTCAGCAGTTACAGTTCAGTACATGATTTTCAGGCAACTAAGAAATCAGAACATAGGCATTTCCTCTTCCTAGAGTTAACAATTCTTTTAAAAGCTCTATCCACAAAGGACTGCTGGGTTTTTTTCCTAAGGGAACAAAGAATAGGGGAAAAAATTCCCATTCCCAAATTCATATACACAAGTTCAGTGAGCTGTGAGCTAGAGTTAGACTAACCAGTAAAACAGAATTATTAGTACCGAGGCAAGTCCTACCCTACACGGTTCAAAACGTGATCCACTAAAACAAATACATGTTTTTATGCTTCAAACAACTAGAAAGCATGTCCTTATTGTTCTAATACCATGTTTAACTGACTCCTAAGATAACAGAGTTCTAGGATGTTGTACCTTAACGGTATACCTGAATCATTACTAGCAATAGAATGCCGACTTCAAAACTGCTATGGAAATAAAATCATCATTAGAAAATCTCAGCCTTATTGTAAATGAGGGAGAACTTAGTGCTAAATACTAACACCAAATGTATGAAAGGCAGAATTTTTGTTTGTGGAAGACAGAGTGAGAAGATAGATGCACCCAATCAAGACCAACTGGAAGACAGAACAGAGAATTAAAAATGGTCAAAAAAAACATAATAGGAAGAAGAAGAAAAACAGAGGAGAGCCAGGAAGCAAAAGATGAATGGATAGAATGAAAAAAAAAAAAAAAAATGAGGCACGTGCATATGGCTCTCTTTTTTCTGACCTCTGTGTTCCTGATACTTTACAATGTAAGTGGCATATAGATCACACTAGCAGGCAAGAATGAGCTTTCTGATGGATAGAGATGAAGGATTTGGGGCTAATGAATTTTTTTTCTTGTTTTTGTTTTTTCTTGTAATTCATACCTGAAAGCCTTGAATCCTTGCTAAATATTCCAGTTGTTTTGAAGGTTGTACTGGAGAACAAGGGGGAGTAGGAGAACTTCCTTTTAAACCTATGGCTTCAGCTGTAGGAGACGTTCCATTCATTAGGAGTTCCCTGGCAATGGTAGCTGAACTATTCGATGTGGGAGATATACTGAAGAAAGAGCTTGAGGGTTGGTTCATATCTTTGGGTGACAAATAGCCTAGAGTAGTGCCAGAGATTACTTTGTGGCGGCTGGCTTCCATCTCTTGATAAACATCAGGAGACAAATGAAGAATTCCTTTTGGAGCTATAAATAAAATGAAGGAACAGTGTTACTACACTTAAAATAATTAAAATAAAAATAAAATAGTTAACTTAATGCTTTTACTTGGTTTAGTAACCAAGTAGTAAGAAACACTGTCAATCAAGCATCTTCCTCGCACCTGCAGAGGCAGAGGCAGAGGCAGCCTCAGTTTAGAGATGAATAATGTATAGTTCAATATTCCTAAAATCAGAAGTTTAAAAAGATTAGGAATGTGCTCGGTCTTCAACGTGCAATTTAATTTTTTATGATCTCATAGAGACATGAACCTCTAACATACACAGCAACTGAGAGACAGTAGGTAAAATGAGGGCTGGGATCAGTCCAAATCATCAGAGGTACAAACTCATAGACCTGATGGCCTCCAGGTGCGGTTCCTCTTCACAAGGGTGTCCCACAGACAACTCTCACTCATGAACATTTCAAAGAGTGACAGAGTGTCTTCTTCCCAACACTGGCACACTGTCCTATCTTGCAAATCTCATTATGATACCACCATCTATCTGCTCGGTTGTCCAACTTAGACTCCTGGCTTTGCCTCACCCAGTAACAAGTAGTCACCATATTCAGTCTAGAATCTGTCCCTTCATCAAGTGCATTAGTTCATGCCAGAGGGTGGACAGGTTCTGATATCAAAAGGAGTGAGCCTGGGGCTATGTTATCAGTTGGTGGGGTTGTAAACATATAAATAGAAGCACTTTCCTCTGACCACCATTTATCTCAGAGATGTTTCAAACTGCATTTCACACTGCTTGTTCTAATGTCTTTGGATCAGATATTAGCAAATCACAAATCATGCTATCTTATAAAATTACTGAGAAATCACCACTTCTGGAGAATGTGTTCTGACAGATAAAACCTAATTACCATGCTCTTGCCTGCCTCTCTCTCCTCTCTCTCTCTCTCTCTCTCCAACCATTAACCTTCTGATTCAAGCCTTCAATGTTTCTCACCTGAACTACTGTAACAATCACTAAAAGGTTTCACTGACACTAGTGTTTATTTCCCCAAATGTCTATAACATAGTCCCAAATAGAAGTGTTCTATGATAAATAAATCTGGGAAATACTGTAAATTATATCACACACACACATACCTACCTTTTGGAGGATTAAAAATGCATATTAGCATAGTAAAGACTGAGAAGTCCAAAAGAATAAAAATCTATTCAACTTGGTTTTACCCAGGACTTCCCAAATTTATTTTATATCTAAGTTTTTTTTAATTTAGATTTTAATTCCAGTATAGTTAACATACAGTGTTATATTAATTTCAAGAGTCCAATATAGTGGTTCAAAAATTCCAAATCCCAGTTTTTTACATAACATTGATAACAACTAACACTTTGAAAAATGCTAAGGCTAGTGATTTTCTTACGTAAACATCTTTTCTGGCTTCCCATCACTATGCTATAAAATTCAAATTCCTTGCGATGCCATATCAAGCCCTTAATTATCTGGCTCCTCCTTACATTTCTATCCTCATCTAAATGCTTCATAAAGATCTCATGCTCCAGTCATGCAGATATATTCACACTTCTTCCAACACTCCATGCTATTTGATCCCATCACATCTTTATTTCTACTGTTCAGTTATACACGTGCGTGTACACACACATAGTTAAGCTTCTATTGCTAGGTTCTAGGTGCTGTGCTAACCAATACTGTCCTGACCTCCAGTGAGGCTCGTTCTGTTGGGAGAGGAAAATGAAAAGGGCTAATATGTGGCAGGTGGCTCAGAAGAAACGAATCTAGAGAGCAGTGGGATGAGAAAGGTTAAGCACTGGGAGCTCAGGAAAGGCTTCTCGAACATGCCTGAACATGCTGAAATCTGACAGCAGATTTCAAGGGATAAGGAGAATAAAGCTGAGGAGGAAGAAAACTAAAGGCAGACAGACAAAGGCAGGGACCGGCAGAATGCGTGTGCCAGGAAACCTCAGGCATTTCCTTACCACTAGGGCATGAAGAGGGAGGTGGGAACTGCAAAAGGTAAAAAGTGGAGGTAGGGAGGGCCAAACTCCAAGGACTTTATCCTGATAACATCAAAACAAAGAAGTTATTTTATAAAATAATTTATAGCTCAAATTCGTATATCAGTCCAATTTTATGGATTGATTTTATGCTTTTGTGTTAGTTTTATAATCAGGAAAAAAATTTCAAATAAAATTTTTTAAAGAAAATATGCATCAAGGCACTTGGGTGGCTCAGTCAGTAAAGCATCTGACTCTTGATTTCAGCTCAGGTCATGATCTCACGGTCTGTGAATTTGAGCCCCATGTCAGGCTCTGTGCTGACTGCATGGAGCCTACTTGGGATTCTCTCTCCCTCTCTCTCTGCTCCTTCTTCACTTGTGCGGAGATGTGCTCTCTCTCTCTCTCTCTCTCTCTCAAAATAAATAAATAAACTTAAAAAATATATGCACTGGAAAAAATACAGATAAATCTCACTAAACAGAGGAAACTATTTTTAACATTTTGCTTTAAAGATACAGTTTTAGTATTTTTTATATGAACTCTTTTTTGTTGTTGAGGTGAAAAAATGTGCTAAAACACAGGAATACCATATGATCCTGTTGTTTATAAAACAATAGACTTTTACTACTAATATTAAAGCATAATATTTAATTATACAAACTATTACCTTAAACAAGCCCATATTGTTGGACATCTAACTTGTTTCCAAATTTTTGTAACTGTAAACAACATAGTGATAAACATTTTTGTTTTTAAATCCTTGTTTATAAGAAAATTTATTTCTTTAAGTTAGAAACAGAATTGCTAGTTTGAACAACTTGCATTTTAGGTATTTTTTGACGCTAACAATTTGCTCCAAATTGGCACAGCTCCACAAAAGTTGTAACAATTTCACATTCCCATATTCATATATGAAAGTACCTTTTTCCCCCTATTTTGGTATTGGATATTATTATTATTAAAACATCTTTGCGCCTCTGCTTTCTGTTAGTGTAGATAAGGGAGAAGATCTTTAAATAATATCCAATACCAAAATAAGAACCTCACTTCTGGGGAGATGAGAGGAGCTAAAGATTTGAGTTCAAGAACCAATGGTCAATGATTTAATCAATCATGTCTATGTAATGGAACCTCCATAAAAAGCCCCTAAATGATGAAGCTCGGAGACCTCCTGAGTTTCAAACATATTGACATGCTGGGAGGTTTGGTGCATCCCGATGCCAACTGCTGTGGTCCAGACCCTTCTAACTGTTCATGTTATACCCTTTATAATAAACCAGTGATAGTAAATAAAATATCTTCCCGAGTTCTGTAAGCCATTCTAGCACATGATCAAACTTGAGGAGGGGGTCGGGGGAACCCCCTAAATTTATAGCCTGTTGGCCAGAAGTACAGGTGGCAGCAAAGGACTTGTGCCTGGCATCTGAAGTGGGGCAGTCTTGTGCGACAGTGTCCTTATCTGTGGGGGTCTACTTTCCATTCTGGGTAGTGTCAGAATTGAGTGGAACCGTCGGACACCCAACTGGTTTCTGGAAAATTGGAGAATTGGTTGGTATGGGGAAAAAGATCCCCATATATTTGGTGTCAGAAGTACTGTAAGTAAAAACAGGTCATATGTCAAAAGCGATCAAACTGAATACCTTATGTGCAGCTTATTATACTTCAATTATACCTCAATAAAGTTGTAAAAATATTTACCAATTTGATAAATGAAATGTCTTATTGGTTTTTGTTTTTTCACTAGCTGCATAAATACCACATGTAACTCTTATCTGAAGAATAATTTAAATGTTATGACTAAATTCGACACTCAATTTAAGAAATCAAGAAAGTAACAGCATTACTTCAGTATTGTTATTATACAGCAGTAACGGGCTTGCCAATAACAATATTATAAAGCAACAAAAATGCTCTCTCAACACTCAAGAGAGGCATTACCTCACAGTATAAGAACTCACGCAGGGTTCAGACTCCCTTATTCTACAGTAAAGCCTGCGTTGACTTTTCTTCACGAATAAAGAAGATTCCTTTCTACAGAGCTCAACTAGTAGAATAGTTGTTGAAAGAGTATAAAGACACATGTGGATTTCTGCAGTCAACCACTGAATGATTTTCAACTTGAATATTAGTAACGGAGTAAATGCACGGGTCACAATTCGTTTAGGTTCTTCCTGTTGTAAATTTAAGTAGCTTTTCAGAAGGGTAAAGATTTTGAAAGTAGAATCAAAGTGTAATTTAGGTTATAAATACTTAAGGACTCTTATTTTGCCAATTAGGCCTCCCGGAAACCTATAACAATTTATACTTCCAAATATTTTTTTTAATGTTTATTTATTTTGGGGGGAGGGAGAGGAGGGGCAGAGAGAGAGAGACATACACAGAATCGGAAGCAGGCTCCAGGCTCCCAGCTGTTAGCACAGAACGCTGCGTGGGCGCGGCTTGAACCTACAAGCTGTGAGATCATGACCCGAGCAGAAGTCGACTGAGCCACCCAGGTGCCCCAACAATCAATACTTCTATTAGCATTGTGTAACTAAACCTGTTTTCTCATCCTTCTGTTGAAACAGGCTTTAGTTATTCTAAATAATTATTGACACTATAATATTTCACTGTTATATTAATTTACATTTGATTACTATGCAGGATAAACTTCTTCTCATGTAACCACCTAGGCTTGTGCCTTATTTCCTGTTAGTTTGGACCTCAGTTTTGCTCATGGACTTCAAATGTATTTCCCTTGCTCAAGCCTGCTATATCCTATTATATTCATGCTCTTAGGATGTCCTGAACCCATTCTCCCATCATCTGGCTTTTGTCCTAGATTTTGCCTCCCATCTTCATACTATCAGTTTGTAACCATTGCACACAGCTACCTTGCAGATACAACACTGGTATTATGCTAGCACTTTACATTAATTATCTCATTTAGCTCCCCATAATAACCATATGAAATGGGCATTTTTATTACTCTAGCTCCATCCAAGTGGTTGCAAATGGCAAGATTTCATTCTTTTTGATGGCTCAGTAATATTCCATTGTGTGTGTGCACGCGCGCACGCATGCACGCACACACACACACACCACATCTTCTTTATCCATTCATCAGTTGATGGACACGTGGGCTCTTTCCATAGTTTGGCTATTGTTGATAGTGCTGCTATAAACATGGAGGTGCATGTGCCCCTTCGAATCTGTATTTTTTTACCATTGGATAAATACCCAGTAATACAATTGCTGGGTCATAAGGTAGTTCTACTTTTAACTTTTTGAGGAACCTTCACACTGTTTTCCAAAGTAGCTGTACCGGTATACATTCCCACCAACAGTGTAAGAGGGCTCCCCTTTTTCCACATCCTCACCAACATCTGTAGCTTCCTGTGTTGGTAATTTTAGGCATTCTGACAGGTGTGAGGTGGTATCTCATTGTGGTGTTGACTTGTATTTCCCTGATGATGAGTGATACTAAGCTTCTTTTCCTGTGCCTGTTAGCCATCTGGATGTCTTTTTTGGAAAATGTTTATTCCTGTCTTCTGCCCATTTCTTAACTGGATTATTTGGTTTTGGGTGTTGAGTTTGAGAAGTTCTTTATAGATTTTGGATACTAATGCTTTATCAGATATGTCACTTGTAAGTATCTTCTCCCATTCTGGAGGCTGCCTTTTAGTTTTGTTGACTGTTTCCTTAACTGTGTAGATGAAACAGTTTTATCTTGATTGAGTCCTAATAGTTCATGTTTACTTTTGTTTCCTGTGTCAAACAGGATTTTAAAAGCCCAAACTTGCCAGGGACTGTGACATCTTACAAAATGAGGAATGCCAGACCATCATGAACATTTTACATGTTTTTCCCCTTGGGTTTGTGCTTCTTTCAAATGTGTATGTGAACCCTCTGGTTCGTGCAAAACCTCCTGGAGCATCTTTATGGAGCTTCAGTCTTTACCGGAAGAGTTATAGAGGACATTTTGAATCAAGACCTCTTAAAAGATTTTATCATATGTGCAGATAAGCAAACTAAGGAGAACCTTGCCTTTCAATGTTCAGTAATGTCCTGACTCTTTGAGAGAGGCTGAAGAACATAAATGTCACTGAGTAGTAGTTGGTATCAGGGCATCAGAACAACAGGGCAAGTCAATGCAGTAAGAAGGATAATGTCACTAGACTGATGCAAATGGTTAATGCCAGTCTATACGGAAGGATTTCTCTGCAAGTCCATGGAATGAGTGCACAGCTGCCTCTTAGTAAAATAAATTTGTCACTTTTTATACCAAAGCTTTTAATTTTTTTAATTTTTGTCACAAAACTGTTGGAGTAAATATTTCTTTTTAACATTATATTTTTTGAGAGACAGAAACAGAGCACAAGCAAGGTAGGGGCAGAGAGAGAGGGAGACAAAGAATCCAAAGCCAAGCTCCAGGCTCTGAGCTGTCAGCACAGAGCCCAATGTGGGGCTTGAACCCATGTACACGAGATCATGACCTGAGCTGAAGCTGGACGCTTGACCTGAGCCACCCAGGGGCCCCTAAATGTTTTTTAGTAAATACTAAAAAAATACCTAATAATACTCAGGTCTCCTTCTGCCACAGTAAGTTTTGCATAACAAAAAAAATTAATAATTCACATAGGGATAAAAATACTTTTTTGTAAGTGAGAGAAGGACCAGAATGGTGGGGTGGCAATTTCCTCTGATTGAAATATAGTGCATGTGGGTAGACTCCGCTTCTACTTAGTTACTATCATGGACAATTCACCAAATTTTAATAAGAAAATAAATTATTTGTGCATATTTTGAAAGCTGATGCCTCAAATTTTTATTTCTTCTCTGATGAGAAAGAATATTTTGTTGATTGCTATCTCAGAAAACAGGCATGCTTCCTGATTAGCATCAATTATCTTAAAACAGCCCTCAACTTTTTGAATTGGTTATCTGAAAAGTTACTTGGTTGCTACTGGCAAAATTGACGCCTAATGAGTTTTTCTTTTTTTTAAATCTTTTGTCCAAAGATTCAAGTGGCAGCCAAAGATTCAATTGGCAGAGTCAAGTGTATGGCTGATTTTCCTGCTGATAAACATAAAGTCTGCCTTTGTAGCATTTGCTACTCACTAACTTTCCCTTGTGTGTCTTAATGATGGTAATATCTCTTAACATCATTCTGATCCACTCAATACACTTTATCTTTAAAGTTTCAGAAACAAATTGTTATTTTAAAAAAATCTTAAAAACTAGGAAACGGACTACTGTTTCAAAACAGGAAATGTGAGAAAAGCATGAGCAACATGATTTATCAGGCTTACAGTGATTTTTAAAAAACCACCTCTATGAAAATTCATGAAATCTAAGGAAGGTCTATAGTCTAGTTCATTGTATTGTACCCATGTCAATTTCCTGGTTTTGTGAATGTCCTGTAATTATATAAAATGTCACTATTGGGAGAAACTGAGTGATGGGTACATGCAAACCCTCTGCACTACTTTTACAACTTGTTAAATTACAATTACATGAAAGCACTGCTATGTTTCTCTGGGCCTCTCCCTCAGTACAGAGGCCCCAGAAGAAGGTGCCGCTGAGGCAAGAAGGACAGTGGCACTAGCACTGAATATGGCCCCAAGAGTAAGCAGGGCTGGCACTGGCAGTGCCTGTGCCTTGGGGTTTGCAGCTTTGACCCCTGCCTCTGCCTGATGCACCGTCCCTGGTTTCCTAGGCTCTGGCTTAGGGCTAGTACTCTTTCTTTCCCAGGTAAGCTCAGGGCTATTTATTAGATGAGTGCACATGTAGCCCAAGAAGGAACCAATGGAACCACCATGGCCATCTTCCTGGAGTGCAGATATGAATAGCCAATCCATCTTCTCATGATCTTTGGCAACGAGCCTGACTGGATCTTAGAAATCTCCCACTTGCTGCTGCCCTGTCATTGAGATGCAATGGAATAGGATGGTATTTTTAGGGGACCCCACCTCTCCCTTTCCAAACAGCTCAATATCAACCTGTCTTCCAGCTGAGGCTCAATCAAGGTCCCTAGTTCTAACTTTTAAGTCAAATATAAACTATTTAGATAGAGACAAGAATCAATTAATACAAAATTAGAAAAAAATTCTCCTGAAAATCAAACTAAAAAGGGAAAATGTTGGCTAAAAGAAATACAATGAAAAAAATCAAATAAACAAGTAAAGAATTTGTTACAAGTTTCTTTTTTTTTTAAACTTTTTTTTTTATATTTATTTTTGAGAGAGAGAGAGGGACACAGCATGAGTGGGAGAGGAGCAGACAGAGGAGACACAGAATTCAAAGCAGGCTCCAGGCTCTGAGCTGTCAGCACAGAGCTTGACATGGGGCTCGAACCCACAAACAGTGAGATCATGACCTTAGCTGAAGTCTGACGCTTAACCGACTGAGCCACCCAGGCGCCCCTAGAAGTTTCTTTTTTAAGGTCAGTTTAAGAATCATTTTGGAAGGTAAAGCTCCTAATTAGCAAAAATTTGATCACACTTCACATTGCAGATGAGACTAAAGCTGTTCTGGATTAAAGAAACAGCTACACTGAAAAAGGAGTCATTATTGAACAAATGAACAAAATGATGTATTTTAATGTGCTCAAAAAGTATACCTTAAATCAGTGGTTAAAAACTAACCCTGTTCTTGCCCTTAAAGTTGGACAGCACTGATTTTTTAATTTGTGCATTTTATTGGTATTTTTTCTTCTTTTGGCGGGGGAGGGGGGGGAGGAGCTACATTTAACATGATATATGTGAAATTATTAGTTTGGTGAATGTTTATGAATTAACTTACCAACAGAACTTTTTGGCATGATATGAAAGTCTTCTGGAGAGCACAGTACCCAGAGGGAAAAGTGCCAGCCCTGATCCACAACAGGTGCAACCCCAGGGCAGAGGCCTGACCGGAAGGGTCATGACACAGCACCCTGCGCACCTAAAAGAGACTGTGCGACGGGGAGGAGGGGAACCGCAAAATGGTAAATGATCAATTTTCTTTAAAAAGCTAAAGTAATAATAGCAACAAAAGGAGTTTTTTGAAATTTTTGTTGAAACAAAAAAATTTTTATTTTTTGAAACAAAAACATTGTTTGAAAAAATTTCAAATGAACTGGGAAATGCCTTTGGAAAGTTTGTTCCACTGTACATATGTACACTATCTTAGCCAAGAAAAGGGGTTAGTCAAGAGTTTTCAAAACCAAGGGCTGAACAGTTGTTTTTTCTTTAAAAAAGAAAACTTGAAAGTATATAATGACAAAGGATAAGGACGTGAGTATCGTGAATAAATTCACGATTCACCTTAGTAATAAACAAACTCTCAGCTGGCTTATATAGAACAAATCTGTTCTGTTCAAAAAAGACAGAACCATGAACATTTCTACCAAGTGAGACAAAACTGGTACAGTAAAAATGAAGTTTGAGAGCAGCTTGTGAACATAACGAGCCATGTTCAATTATTCATTTATTTAAATGGGGTTAAAATGTTTCTGACAAAATAAAGACCGTTAGTTTTTTTTCTTCACAGAAAAAAATCCATTAATGACTACTTACCAAAAACTGTAAAAAACAAAACAAAAAACAAAAAAACCCTGAAAAATGCACTATGTAAGCCTGCCATATGACACAAATGACCAGTCTCTCAGGAGGAAGAAACACACACTGAAATGTCTGCTGCAGCAGCCCCTAACATTGCACTCACTATTCCCCTGCCAGCATCCCAAGCATCTGTTCCAGAGAGCTCATAAAACAAGAATAAGCATAGGTAACATTCATACAGACCTTACTAGACAGCAGGCTTTGCATAGATTAGCTCAGTAATCCTCACAATAACCCTCTGTCACAGGAATTATGATTTTGTCCATTTTCCAGTTGAAGGCCCTGAGGCTCAGAGAGGTCATGGTGACCTCTCAAAGTTACAGATGGTAAGCAGCAAGGCTTGGGACTGCAACTCGGCATCTGGCTTTTGGGGTTAGCACATGTAACTACCCTTCAATCGGTAAAATAAACAAATATGAAAACAAAAACTCTTATTCTTTGCATCTGTACGTTTAAGTTCTATGGAAATGAGTCTTGAAATATTCTAACACCAGCACAGAGAAAAGAAAGTGTCAAGATATTGAACTTAATATGAGGTGTCTCCCGGTTTTCATTTCAAACCTATTTTCTAGGCTCAATGAACCAGTCTCTCTCAAGTAGCATGATAGAAAAGCTAGAAATAGGAGTCAGGCAGAAATCACTTTTAAAAAAAGAAAAAGATTTGCATTGTGAAACCACCCTTTGGGAAGACGTGTAAAAATAACGTGCTCAGTCAGCATCATAATTTTATTTGTTGTGAGAAAGTAACTTCAAGTATTAGTTTAACATAACAGAAAAAGTGTAGCTTTAGGATGAAAGAACTTAATCCACATAACTCTTTTAATTCTCCTTATATGATATAAATTCTGATTTAATAATCTATTCCAAATTAGTCTATGTATTACTCAGAAAATTATGACTAATTCCACAATACTATAAATAAAAATGAACTGATTAGAACAATATAAATATTTTTTAAAAATTTTAATGTTTATTCATTTTTGAGAGACAGAGAGAGACAGAGCATGAGTGGGGTAGGGGCAGAGAGAGGGAGACACAGAATCTGAAACAGGCTCCAGGCTCTGAGCTGTCAGCACAGAGCCCGACACGGGGCTCGAACTCACAAACGGCAAGATCCTGACCTGAGCTGAAGTCAGATGCTCAACCGACTGAGCCACCCAGGCACCCCAGAACAATATAAATATTAAGTAATGTATCTAATGTTAAAAATATCCTTGCAAAAATAACAAACTCATTTTTTAGGACCAGGAAAGAAACGGTCTAGTAAGACAGAAAACTCACACAAAAACTACTTACTTCAGCCAAGCACACACACAAAAAAACTGTTGTCCTATTCTCACCTATAACACCAAAGGCCAAGTTGGGAGCTCATGCTTTTAACCGCCATCAAGCTATATAATAAGACTCTCCATCACCTCCACTGTGATGGTACTGGAGAAGGCCTAGTAGGAATCTGGGACTTTGACCTCACCCTATAGTATCAATGGAGATCACAGAAAGCCTGGACATCTACCCTACCCCTACCCAGCAGTAATGAGAAGCCCTTTCCCCTCCCTGTTAGAGTGTTGCCTGGAGAGGAACATTGGAGAGTCAGGATTTTAATCATCACCTAGCAGTGAAAAGGTTATCTCCATTGTGGTATCAATGAAGACTATGTGCAGCCAGAATTCCCATTCTATCCAGTAATAATGAAGAGTCCTCCACCCTGGGTATCATTGGAGGTAGAACAGAGAAACTGGACTTGTATTAGCAACTAACAGTAACAAGGTGGCACCCCTACTCCACAGGCCAAGTGGTATCACTGAAAAAACAAAACAAACACCAAAAAAAAAAAAAAAAAAAGAAAAAACCCACAATGGAAACAGAAGGTGTACAAAATACCCAGTCTCATAGTATACTAAGAAAATATACAGTTTTCAATAAAAAATTTCAAATCATATTAAGAAACATGAACGAAAAAACATCAAAAGATGCCACTACTGAGAGGACAGAGATTTTTAAAAAATCAACAACAATGTTAAAGCAGCTATAATAAAAATGCTTCAATTAAGCAAGCAAAAACATGCTTGAAACAACTGCAAAATAGAAAGCTTTAGCAAATAGAAAGTCTCAGCAAATAAATGGAAGGTAAAAAGAAAAACCAAATGGTAATTTTGGAACTAAAATACACATTAAATGAAATAAAAATCTCAGTGGATGGTTTCAACAGCAGAATGAACAGAGGAAAGAATTAGTGAAGTGGAAGTTGAAAAAAAGATATAAATTACCTCATATGAACAAGAGAGGGGAAAAAAAGACTAGAAATAAAATGAAGAACACCTCAGGGATCAGTGAGACTACAACAAAAGAACTAAAATTTGTGCTGCTGGTGTTCCAGAAGGAAAGGAGAAAGAAGGTGGGTCTAAAAAAGTACTGAAGTATAAATAATGGCTGAAAATGCCCCAAATGGCAAAAGACATAAACTATACACATTCAAAATGTTGTGTGAACCCAGAGCAGGATAAATATAAAGAAATCCACAACAAAACACATCATAATTAAACTTCCAAAAACTGAAGAAAAAGAAAAAGAATCTTGAAAGTTAGAGAAAAAGCAAAACTTAACCTCAGGGGAAAAACAATTCAAATGACAGTGGATTCTCATCCCAAACCATGGGTGTCAAAAGGAAATAGCACAATATTTATCAAGTGCTAGGGGGAAGATGGGTGGAAGTATTGTCAACCCAGAATCCTATACCCAGCAAAAATATACTTTAGGAATAGTGAAGCATTCTCAGATATAGGAAAACTAAGATGATTTTTACCAGTAAACCCATGCTACAAGAATGGATACACCGAGACCTTTAGCAGAAAGGAAGCAAAAAAGAAATAACTACAGAACAGAAAGAAGGAAAAAAAACATGGTAAATAAATAATATGGGTAAAAATACTAGAATTTGTTTCTTCGCTGAGGTTTTTTAAAATTATTTTTTCCAGACAAAGCAAAAATTATACTAAATGTATAAATTAGTCTAAATGTATATAGAGGAGGGGCCCCTGACTGGCTCAGTCACTAGAGCATGCACCTCTCAATCTCAGGGTCATGGGTTCAATCTCCACCCTGGGCACTAAGTTTACTAAATAAATACATACACACATACATACATACATACATACTTACATAAATACATAGAGAGGAAATTCTTAAGACAACTATGAATAAGAAAGGTAAAGGGATAAAAAGAGAGGTAAGATTTCTATACTTCACTCCAAAGTGTAAAATGACAGTATCCATAAAGTGACACATTATGAGAGCAAGCACTAAGACAAGCACTAAAATGGCTATATAATGAGATAAACTCAAAGAAAGTCTAGATAATCAAAGTAGAATTCTAAAGAGTGACCCAGTAACCCACAGGAGGCAAGAAAAAAAAAAAAACAACAACAATAGAAAAAAGAAATAAAATGGCAGACATAAACCATACCATACCAATGATTACATTAAATGTAAATGACCTAAATACATGAGTTAAAAGGAGACTGGAAGAGCAGATTAAAAATTAAGACCCAGCTACATGCTGTCTAAATGAAACTCACTTCAAATATTATGATATAGGCAAGTTAAAACTAAAAGGATAGGGAAAATAAGGCATATCTTATAAATATTAATAAAAAAAAAACAAGACATTCTATTTCAAATGACATAGGAGATCTATTAACCCACCCACATCAAACAACCATAACTGAAGAGTATTAATGAAAAAAAATTTTTTAAGTCTCTAGAAATTGTTCCAAGTACATACAGCAAATAAGACATTTTCCCATTTGGCTGGACTCTGTCCCCAGTTCTTGGGAGGTAGTCTCTAAATCCTTGGAATTTCCTGAGTGACAGGAGTGTCTTTATTATTCATGGGGGACCCTTTGGACCACATCAGAGTTTATGCTAACAAGATGATTCAAGATGGGTGATGGCCATGTCAGAAAAACCAATGATGTGATTAGATAGTTGGAGCTTTGAATCAAATGATATCAGTCAAATTTCTGAGAAAGAGAGAGAGTTGGAGACTGGTATCAACCTCATGGCCAATGAATGATTCAATTATGCCTATAAAATGAAAGCTCATAAAAATTCTGGACAACTTTGGAAACTTGAGTGAGTCCCCTCTGGTTGGCAATATTACACATCGTGTGTGTGTGTGTGGGGGGGGTGATGATCCATCCTGACTCATGGGAAAGGGACACTGGAAGCTTTGTGTTTGGGAGCCTCGCAGATCTCACCCTATATGTCTCTTCTTTTGGCTGGTTCTGATTTGTCCTTTTTGCTATAACAATTCCATAATCTTGTATAGGACTTTCCTGGATTCTGTGAGTGATTCTAGTGAATTATTAAATCTAAAGGGTCATGAGAAAATTTGAATTTATAAACAGTTGGTCAGAAGTGAGAGTAGCCTATAAATCCCCTCCTAGCAGCTGGTATCAGAAGTGAGGGCAGTCTTGTAGAGAACCATGCCTTTAAACTGTGACATTTAGCCTAACTCCAGGTTTTGCATCAGAAGTTATTATACATTTAATCAAGAAAATGTAACAAATCTCAGTAAGAACAAGAGTCTGTGGCACTGAGCCATGACCCACTTCCTCCCCCCATATGCAGCTAAGAAGATGGGGTGGGGAAGCTCTCTCTCCTCAATCTCCTGTCAAGGAATATGGCATGTCACCAGGAAGGGCAGGCTACCAGAATATCTCATTTCCCCCAGCTCCAAGTTGAAAAATCTAAATTCCTCATATATATGGCCATGAAATCGGGCAATCCTTCTTCCATGCAGCCACCACTCATACAATGAAGGCTCTACACAAGCACAGCAGGTTGACAATACTTGGGAACTGATATGCCTCTCCTCAGCTTGATCATACGAGGGAGGTTCATGTCAGGAAAGGCAAGCCAAGAACAACAGAGAGTACCTTCCCTGCCCAACACTCTGGTCATTTATGAAGCACTCTCAGGGAAGTGACCACTGTCCCCATTCTCACTGGAAAGCAGTGACTCAGAAATTCTGCTCAGGGGGTGAGGTAGTCCATAAGAACAGAGCTTTAAAGCTCCCCCAAAGGAAATTAGTTTATTTGAAATGGATTGTGGGTAAGTTTAAGCCTAAGGGCACTCATGAAACATTGGAGGTTTTAGAGGTTAGCAATTCACAAGAGTCTGCTAATTTCATGAAAACAGCAGGAAGCTACACTATAAACCTAACATAGTTTCCCAGATAGAACCAGGAAAAGAGACAGCCAAGAAGAGTGCCGTTGGGGTCAAAACCTGAGATACTGGCCTCAGAAACTATTCTGAAAAGGGATCCAAAGTTAATTGGTTCAGACTGGGTATAATTTATGTCCCAAGAAAACCATAGGGCTATATGACAGCAATTAGTGGAAACCAGAAGCTAAGTGTTAAATCAACAGATGCAGAAAACAGAGATTAGAAAGAGGGCAAAATAGAGCCCTACTAAATCCACTATCATCCCATGTGACCATGCACATGCTAAAGACTGCTCTCTCTGAAAGGTGACATCAGGAACTTAATACTGCAAGAGAAACAGACTTCACAAAAATAGTCTAGCTTTTCATCTAATAGGCACGGATGTTTTTGACACCTCTATTCAGTACTAATAAGTGCTAGAAGTTCTAACCAGAGCAATTAGGCAAGAAAAAGAAATAGAAAGCATTCAAATTATAAAGAAGTAAAATTATCTCTGTACATAGATTGTATGATCTTACATGCAGAAAACATGAGAGATTCTACAAACCAACTGTTATATCTAATATGTAAACACAGCAATTAACAGGACATAAAGTCAACACACAAAACTCAGTTGGATTTTTTTTTTAATTTTATTTTTTATTTTTTAAAATTTACATCCAAATTAGTTAGCATATAGTGCAACAATGATTTCAGGAGTAGATTCCTTAATGCCCTTACCCATTTAGTCCATCCCCCCTCCCACAACCCCTCCAGCAACCCTCAGTTTGTTCTCCATATTTATGAGTCTCTTCTGTTTTGTCTCCCTCCCTGGTTTTATATTATTTTTGTTTCCCTTCCCTTATGTTCATCTGTTTTGTCTCTTAAAGTCCTCATATGAGTGAAGTCATATGATTTTTGTCTTTCTCTGACTGACTCATTTCACTTAGCATAATACCCTCCAGTTCCATGTTGCAAATGGCAAGACTTCATTCTTTTTGATTGCTGAGTAATACTCTATTGTGTGTGTATGTATGTATGTATGTGTGTGTGTGTATACATGTGTGTACACACATGTGTGTATATACATGTATGTATATATACACACACATATATATGTATGTATGTATATTTACATATATATACATATATATGTATGTATGCATGTATATATACACCACATCTTCTTTATCCATTCATCCATCGATGGACATTTGGGCTCTTTCCATACTTTGGCTATTGTTGGTAGTGCTGCTATAAACCTGGGGGTGCATGTGTCCCTTCAAAACAGCACCCCTGTGTTCCTTGGATAAATGCCTAGTAGTGCAATTGCTGGGTCGTAGGATAGTTCTATTTTTAGTTTTTTGAGGAACCTCCATACTGTTTTCCAGAGTGGCTGCACCAGCTTGCATTCCCACCAACAATACAAAAGAGATCCTCTTTCTCCACATCCTCGCCAACATCTATTGTTGCCTGAGTTGTTAATGTTAGCCATTCTGACAGGTGTAAGGTGGTATCTCATTGTGGTTTTGATTTGTATTCCCCTGATGATGAGTGATGTTGTGCATTTTTTCTTTTTTTTTTTTTTCAATATATGAAGTTTATTGTCAAATTGGTTTCCATACAACACCCAGTGCTCATCCCGGTGCCCTCCTCAATACCCATCACCCACCCTCCCCTCCCTCCCACCCCCCATCAACCCTCAGTTTGTTCTCACTTTTTAACAGTCTCTTATGCTTTGGCTCTCTCCCACTCTAACCTCTTTTTTTTTTTTCCTTCCCTTCCCCCATGGGTTTCTGTTAAGTTTCTCAGGATCCACCTAAGAGTGAAACCATATGGTATCTGTCTTTCTCTGTATGGCTTATTTCACTTAGCATCACACTCCCCAGTTCCATCCACGTTGCTACAAAAGGCCATATTTCATTCTTTGTCATTGCCACGTAGTATTCCATTGTGTATATAAACCACAATTTCTTTATCCATTCGTCAGTTGATGGACATTTAGGCTCTTTCCATAATTTGGCTATTGTTGAGAGTGCTGCTATAAACATTGGGGTACAAGTGCCCCTGTGCATCAGTACTCCTGTATCCCTTGGGTAAATTCCTAGCAGTGCTATTGCTGGGTCATAGGGTAGGTCTATTTTTAATTTTCTGAGGAAACTCCACACTGCTTTCCAGAGCGGCTGCACCAATTTACATTCCCACCAACAGTGCAAGAGGGTTCCCGTTTCTCCACATCCTCTCCAGCATCTATAGTCTCCTGATTTCTTCATTTTGGCCACTCTGACTGGCGTGAGGTGATATCTGAGTGTGGTTTTGATTTGTATTTCCCTGATAAGGAGTGACATTGAACATCTTTTCATGTGCCTGTTGGCCATCCGGATGTCTTCTTTAGAGAAGTGTCTATTCATGCTTTCTGCCCATTTCTTCACTGGGTTATTTGTTTTTTAGGTGTGGAGTTTGGTGAGCTCTTTATAGATTTTGGATACTAGCCCTCTGTCCGATATGTCATTTGCAAATATCTTTTCCCATTCCGTTGGTTGCCTTTTAGTTTTGTTGGTTGTTTCCTTTGCTGTGCAGAAGCTTTTTATCTTCATAAGGTCCCAGTAATTCATTTTTGCTTTTAATTCCCTTGTTGTGCATTTTTTCATGTGTCGGTTGGCCATCTGGATGTCTTCCTTAGAGAAGTGTCTATTCATGTCTTTCGCCCATTTCTTTACTGGATTATTTGTTTTTTTTGGTGTTGAGTTTGATAAGTTCTTTATAGATTTTGGATACTAACTCTTTATCTGATATGTCATTTGCAAATATCTTCTCCCATTCTGTCGGTTGCCTTTTAGTTTTGCTGATTGTTTCCTTGGCTGTGCAGAAGCTTTTTATTTTGATGAGGTCCCAGTAGTTCATTTTTGCTTTTGTTTCCCTCGCCTCTGGAGATGTGTTGAGTAAGAAGTTGCTGCGGCCAAGATCAAAGAGGTTTTTGCCTGCTTTCTCCTCGAGGATTTTGACGTCTTCCTGTGTTACACTGAGGTCTTTCATCTATTTTATTTTTGTGTATGGTGTAAGAAAGTGGCCCAGCTTCATTCTTCTGCATGTCGCTGTCCACTTTTCCCAGCACCACTTGCTGAAGAGACTGTCTTTATTTCCTGCTTTGTCAAAGATTAGTTGGCCATATGTTGGTGGGTCCATTTCTGGGTTCTCTATTCTGTTCCATTGATCTGAGTGTCTGTTCTTGTGCCAGTACCACACTGTCTTGATGATTACAGCTTTGTAGTATAGCTTGACGTCTGGGATTGTGATGCTTCCTGCTTTGGTTTTCTTTTTCAAGATTGCTTTGGCTCTTCGGGGTCTTTTCTGGTTCCATACAAATTTTAGGATTATTTGTTCTAGCTCTGTGAAGAATGCTGGTATTACTTTGATAGAGATTGCATTGAATATGTAGATTGCTTTGGGTAGTATTGACATTTTAACAATATTTGTTCTTCCTATCCAGGAGCATGGAATCTTTTTCCATATTTTTGTGTCTTCTTCAATTTCTTTCATAAGCTTTCTATTATTTTTTAACTCTTTGGTTAGATTTATTCCTAGGTATTTTATGGTTTTTTTGTGCAACTGTAAATGGGATAGATTCCTTGATTTCTCTTTCTGTTGCTTCATTGTTGGTATATAGGAATGCAACTAATATATGTGCATTGATTTTATATCCTGCAACTTTGCTGAATTCATGAATCAGTTCTAGAAGTTTTTTGGTGGAATCTTTTGGGTTCTCCATGTAGAGTATCATGTCATCTGCGAAGAGTGAAAGTTTGACCTCCTCCTGGCGGATTTGGATGCCTTTTATTTCTTTGTGTTGTCTGCTTGCAGAGGCGAAGACTTCCAATACTATATTGAATAACAGTGGCGAGAGTGGACATCCCTGTCTTGTTCCTGACCTTAGGGGGAAAGCTCTCAGTTTTTACCCCACTGTAACTCAGTAGGATTTCTATACACTAACAATAAGATATCTGAAAAGGACTAAGAAAACAATCCATTTACAATAGCATCAAAAAGAATAAAACATTTAGAATTCTCTTAACCAAGGAGGTGAAAATTTGTATACTGGAAATTATAAAACACTGCTCAAAGGATTAAAGATGGAACAAATAAATGAAGAGAAATCCCATGCTCATGGATTGTGAAATTTAATATTATTACAGTGTCCATACAACCCAAACAATCTAAAGATTTGATGTAATCCTCATCTAAATACCACTGGCATTTTTTAAAGAAAAAAAAAATCCTAAAATTCACATGGAACTACAAAAGACCTAAGAGAGACAAGTCAGTCTTGAGAAAGAAGAAATAATCTTAAGGTACCATGCTGACTCATTTTGAAACATTACAAAGCTATAGTAATCAAAACACTGAGGTACTGGAATAAAGATAGACATATTGACCAAAGGAACAGAATAGAAAGCCCAGAAATAAATTCACACACATATGGTCACGTGATCTTTGACAATGGTGTCAAGACTACAATGGGGACATGACAGCCTCTTCATCAAATGGTGTTGGGCAAACTGGATCTCTGTAAGCAAAGGAATGAAATCGGACCCTTATTTTATACCATATACAAAAAAGTCAACTTAAAATGGGTTAAGGATTTAAACATAAGACCCCAAACAACAAAACTCCTAGAGGAAAATGTAGGGGACTTTCATAACATTGGTCTAGGCAATGATTTCTCAGATATGATACCAAAAACATAGGCAAAAATAGACCAAACGGGATTATATCAAATGAAAAAGCTTCTGTACAGAAAAGGAAACAATCAATAGAGTGAAAAGGCAACTTATGGAATGGGAGAAAATATCTGCAAACCATTTATCTTATAAGGGAGCAAAACTCAAAATATATAAAAGATTCCTACAACTCAACAGCAAAAAGATTAATAATCTGATTTAAAAATGTGCAAAGAAAGGACTTGAACAGACATTTCTCCAAAGAAGGCATACAAATGGTCAACAGGTATATGAAAAGATGCTCGACATAACTAATTATCATGGAAATGCAAAACAAAACCTTAATAAAGCAACACCTCACACCCGGTAGGATGACCATTAAAAAAAAAAAAAAAAAAAAGGAAGGAAGTTTTGATAAGGATGTAGAGAAATTTGAACCCCTGTACACTGTTAGTGCGAATGTAAAATAGTGAAGCCACTATGGAAAAACAGTATGGATATCTCAAAAATTATAAAAAGAACTGTCACATGAGAAACGGCAATCACACTCCTGGGTGTTTATGCAAAAGAACTGAAAACGAGATCTTAAAGAGATATTTGTACTTTGTGTTCACTGCAGCTTTATTCACAATAGCAAAGAAGGAGAAATAATCTAATGTCTGTCAGTGGGTGAATGGATAAAGAAGAGTGGTGTATACATATGATAGAATATTACTCAGCTATAAAAAGAAAGAAATCCTGTCATATGTAATAACATGGATAAACATTGAGAACATTATGCTAAGTGATATAAACCAGTCACAGAAAGACAAATACTACATGATTCCACATATATGAGTTATCTAAAGTAGTCAAACTCACAGAAAACAGAAAGTAGAATGGTGGCTGCCAAGGACTGGGAAGAAGGGAAAATGGGGAGTTGCTGCTCAATAAGTACAGAGCTTCAGTCATGCATGATGAAAAAATTCTAGGGATTTGTTGTACAACATTGTGTCTACAGTTAACAATACTACACTATGCATTTAAAAATTTGTTGAAAGGGCAGGTCTCATGTATGTTTTTAACCACAATAAAAAATAAAATTTAATTTAAAAATACTTAATGTCCTATGTACCAATAATGAACAAGTGGAACTTGAAGCTAAAAACACAATACCATTTACATTAGCACCCAAAAATGAGATACCTAGGTATAAATCTAACAAAATATGTAAAACATCTATATGAAGAAAAGTACAAAACCCTGGTGAACAAAATCAAAGAACTAAATAAATGGAGAGATATCCCATGTTCACAGATAGGAAGACTCAATATTGTCAAGAGGTCAGTTCTTCCCAACTTGACCTATAGATTCCATGCTATCACAATTAAAATCCTAGCAAGTTATTTTATAAGTACTGACAAACTGATTCTAAAGTTTACATGGAGAGGCAAAAGTCCCCAGAATAGCCAACAACACAATATTGAAGGTGAAGAACAAAGTTGGAGGACTGATGCTACCCAACTTCAAGACATTATAAAGCTACAGTAATCATAATGTGGTATTAGTGAAAGAACAAACAGATCAAAGGAACAAAAGAGGGAACCCAGAAATACACACCCATATAGTCACTGACCTTTGGCAAAGCAACAAAGGCAATACAATTGGGCAAAGACAGTCTCTTCAACAAATGATACTGAAATGACTGGACATCCATGAACACAAAAATTAACCTAGACACAGATCTTACGCCTTTCATAAAGCCAGTAGACCCAAATGTAAAATCCAAAACTATAAAACTTCAAGAAGAGATTACGGGAGAAAATCTAGATGACCTTGGGTATGGTAATGCCTTTGTAGATGTAACATTAAAACAAGATCCATGAAAAAACAATTGATAAGCTAGACTTCATTTACAATTAAAATTTCTATTCTAAAAAAAAGACAATAATATGAGAATTACAAAGGAAGTCACAGACTGGGAGAAAGTATTTGCAAAAGATACATTTGATAAAAGACTATTGTCCAAAATACACAAAGAACTCTAAAAACTCAACAATAAGATAACAAACACCACAATTAAAAAGGACCTTAACAGACACCTCACCAAAGAAGATATACAGATGGGGGGTGGAGGGGGAGATACACATATAGCAAATAACCATATGAAAAGATGCTCTGCATCGTATGTCCCAAAGGAAATGCAAATAAAAATGAGATACTACTACACACCTATTAAAAGAACCAAAATCCAGCATACTGACACCATTGCCAAATGCTGACAAGGACACAGAGTTATAGGAACTCCTATTCCTTGCTGGTGCCAACGCAAAAATGGTACAGCCACTCTGGAAGACAGTACTCTTAACCACACAGTCCAGCAATTGTGCTTCTTGATATTTCTTCAAAGGAGTCAGAAACTATGTCTACACAAAAACTTGCACATAAATGTTCATAGCAGCTTTATTTATAATTGCCTAAACTTGGAAGCAACCAAGATGTCCCTCGGTAGGTGAGTGGATAAACTATGATCCATCCAGACAATGGAATACTATTGAGTACTAAAAAGAAATGGGCTATCAAGCCTTGAAAAGACATGAAAGAATCCTAAATGCTTGTTACTATGCGAAAGAAGCCAATCTTAAAAGAGTATGTATCTATGATTCCAACTGCATGATACCCTGGAAAAGGAAAAACTACAAAAACAATAAAAATACCAATGGTTGTCAAGATTGGGGGAGAGAGGAAGAGATGAATAGGCAGAGCACAGGATTTCTAGGGCTGTGAAAATATTCTATATGATATTATAATGATGGATATATATATACCATCAGACATTTGTCCAAACCTATAAAATGTGCAACACCAAGAATGAACTGTAAGGTAAACTACAGACTTGAGCGATTATGATATGTCAACGCAGATTCATCCTTTGTCAAAACACACACACACACACACACACACACACACACACACACACACACACACACACTAAACCATTCTGGTGAGTGACGTTGATCATGCAGGAAGCTATGCCTGTGCAGGGATGGGGAATATATGAGAAATCTCTGTACCATCCTCTCAATTTTGTTGTAAATCTAAAACTGCTTTAAAAAAATATTTTAAAAAAATAGCAAATAAAAAAGTCTGACATTTTGTAGTAGCACGAAGTGGAACAAAGAAAAGATAATAGTATAGTCGTAAATGTAAATGTACTAGACTGAAGCCTCCCTATCTGAGTTTGAGTTGTAGCAGCAGATAGCCTTTTTACCTTGCTTTCTTGATCTGTAAAATGAATCAGACTAGAGGAACTTGAAAATCTCTTTCAGCTCTAAAAGCCTATGAATCATCTTAACACAAACCAGAAAGCTTGGAATAAAACAATACACTTGAATAACATCACCCAAAAAGCCTGTTGAGTGTTTTCAAAAATGGACTATTACTAAAGTTTTTTAAGTCTTAAGAAAAATCATGTAATGCAGATGGCTGTTCCATTGTTAAAACAAACATTTCACATGCTTTCTCAGCCATTTTAGTGTTTTTACATGATCCACCCAAATATCAAACTGGTATCTGAAACAATAGTTTGGACATTTTCCATGTTATGAAACATCCTAAATGTTTTTTAAAAAAGATTCTGGTAAATGATATACAAAACATTCTTTCAAGAAAATGTATACTTAATTTTAGTGGAATTTCTTAGAAAAAATATTTATTTTTTTCTTAATTATCAGCAAGTGATATGTATGGAAATAAATGTGTAGTGGCAAACGCCAGACCTTAGAATCAAAAGACACAAGTTCAAGTCTTCACCACCTCTAACTTACTGTCCCTCAGGCAAATTAAAAAAATCACCCGAGCTTCAATTATCCTATTTGTAAAATCAGAGGTTGGACATTCTCCAACCTTTTCACACTTAGGACCGCTTGCATTGTTTTTCTTCTATACATACCATATCTCCTGCATTTATTTAGTAATAATAAATCATCTTCCTGTTTCTTCTACCAAAGACTGCCAATCTGAGATTCAGAACAACTTGTGATATGAATTCAGAGATATATTTCTAACTCAAAGCAATAAATCCACCAAGAATGAATGCAATATTTCTATTAGGTTGTTGAATACCAATAATGACACCTATTATAAATTGAGTCTAGCAACACCAAGCTGAAAACCACAGGTCTAAAAGATACCTAAGACAATCAACACAGTGGGGAAAAAAGTAAAAACACTGCATTTTTTTCATTTGTTCAAATGAAACCAACAATGTCAGGTACTGTGCTCTCATGCTTTACTTTTTAAATCAAAATAATTGATTCCCTCCCCGCCCCCCAGATTACACTTATTTTTTGTTTTCCCTCCTTTTCTTATTGGGCAGGGTGGTGGTGGTTAACCATGTTTATCTTTCAGATTGATTGGCTTTCGAAGAAGCAGTTTCAACTTTAAAAATTTTTATTGCAATCATGGATAATATCAAACATAGTACAATGCAGTTAATAAGTATTTTCTGAATAAATGAAAGAGTAAATGCTACATCCATTATATGCGGAAGTTTTATGGAGACTGTCTTCACTGCCTCACTGAATCTTAAACCTAACAGCCCTCAACCATACAGTTGCCTGTTGTTTCTTTTAAAAAAGGGCTTTTAGTCAATGTTTTGACTATCCATACTCCTCTCACTTCTCATGCCAAGATTTTTATCTTCTCAATTACTTGTACTCCATGTAGTAGGTATAGAAAGATCATGGACTGAGCACTTCTTCATTCACATTTGTTTTGAACAGAGCTTTCAATTTATTCATGTTAAAACACAATAAAGACTCAATGATTAAAACTGGTGCATGAATAAACAGACAGATGAACAGAAGAGAATAGAAAGCCCAGAATAAAACTAAATACACAATCCTGGGATGCCTGGGTGGCTCAGTCGGTTAAGCATCTGACTTTGGCTCAGTTCATGATCTCATGGTTCATGGGTTCAAGCCCCGTGTCAGGCTCTGTTCTGACAGCTCAAAGCCTGGAGCCTGCTTCTGTGTCTCCCTCTCTCTCAAAAATAAATAAACATAAAAATTTAAAAACAGAATCTTAGTATATAATAACAGTAAATTTTCAATTCAGTGGGGATCAAAGTTGAAGTCATACTTGAGGTATAAATCCCAGATGGGTCAAAGATTGAAAGACAAAAAAAAATAAAACTATGGAAGTTCCAGAAGATAACGTGAGAGTATTTTTTATAATCATACAGTGGCAAAGGCATTATTAACTCTGTTAAGATTACAAGTGCTATATAAGACTATAAAAGATAGACCATTCAAATATACTAAAAATAAAACCAAACTTTAAAAGAAAATTTCACCATAAACAAAGAGAACTTGAAAAATATTGGCAAGTCATATTATAAAGGCACATACACATATACTCTCTTATCAAATAAGAAAGAATAAAAGACCAGCAATCTAACTTTAAAATGAGCGACAGGCCTATGTCAGTGACATAAAGAGTACAGAAATGGCTCAGCAATATACAAAGATACAGTTGATCTCATTCACAATAGAAGTGTAAAATAAAACTACACTGAATACCATATTTCAACGATCAGATTGGCACAGATCCAGAAGTTTGACAGCACCTTGTGTTCCTAAAGCTGTGGGGAAACAGGAAATCTCATATACTGCTGGTAGGAATGTAAACTGTTAAATCTCTACTGAGCATAATCTGGCTACACCTATCAAAATTATATGTGTACATATTCTTTGACTCAGTAATTCCACTTGTAGCAATCTACCCAACAAATATACTAGCACACACGTAAAATGATATGTGTATGAGGCTTTACCCAGCAGGATAATTTATAATAGAAATATAATATAAATAATCTAAATGCCCATAGGTTAGAAACCAGTCAAATAATAATAAAGGCCTATACATATCAATACGGAAGGCTCTTCAGGACATATGAAGTGAAAAGAGAAAATTGTAGAATAGTGTGTCTGGAATGCTAGGGGATAAAATAATATGTACTTGAATTTGCTTTTATATGTATAAAAAGATTCTGAACAATACAAAAGAAACCAGCCAAACATAAGTTAACTTCTTTGGGGAACAGGGTAAAAACTGTGCTAATTAGGACAAAAGTAGGGGAAGACTTCACTTTTCATACATTATTTATTTTTAGTAAAAAGAAAAAAGAAAAATTAGATTAAGGATTTAATTGAATTTGAACTAAACTCCAACTAAGTTCATAGGTAAAAGGAAAATAAAAGGTAAAAGATTTTTTAAATGTCTATTTGAAGCAGTGGGTAGGACTAGATACTTTGAGGGGCTCTCAGGCTATCCCATTACAGAACACTAGTATTTCTGTAAATCTGAACTTACCCGTACCCTACAATACACAAATTTCACTCCCAGGTGTGTTCCTTGAAACTTACCCATGTGCACCAGAAGACAGGTTCAAAAATGTTCATAGGAATACTGTTTATAGCAATAAAATCCTGAAAATATCTCAGTGTAGCTCAATACATATACAATGGCTTAAATACTATGATGCAACAAATTCATCTTATATTACAAGTGGGAGAAAAAAAGCTTTAGAAAATACACAGTAATATTCTTTCTAAATCTTTGGATTAAACAATTAAATCTTTCGGATTTAAACAATTACTGTTAAGGATTCATACTTATTTGGTAAAACTATGAAATACAGGGTGAGGGTACTACATATAAAATCCAGAGAGTGTCACCCCTGTTGTGGAGACGCATGGGAGGCCAAGGGATATGAAAGAGGAGAATGTAACCATAATGATATTGGTAATGTTCTGATTCTTAAATTGAGTGGTGGGTTCACGAGTGTTTATTTTATTATCATCTTCATAAATGTGTTAAATACTCTATGGATCAAGTTGTATTTTTTCACTAAAGATGGTAACACAAGTTTAACATTTCTTAACAACTGTAATTCTGTACTGAATTCAGAAAACTCCATCTTTCTACGCAAGCTGATGAATAAGTAATTTTGAGGATTAACCTTATTTTCTCCTTCTGCTTATTGTAGAGTTCCTTTGATAACAGAGAAAATCAATTAAGTAGTTATTAATACTTCAATTTTTAACCTCTAGGTATTTTCATCTGTATGTCATTACTATCCTCTCTTCCAGGTATGAAAATGCTAGATTTAGAAACCTTTCAATCCCCATAGATCTCTGAGAATAAACAGCATATATTTCAGATTTCTAGAACAAATTTCCAAAATGAAATTTCAATCAGACTTTAAAAAACTATATCTCTTCTTTCAAAAAAAGGTCATAAAAGGTTCTCCAAGGGACTTCGGTATGTAGATAACTGCTACCCTAGCTGTTTACTATACACTACGTGTTTAAATTCAGTCAGTTTGTACAACTCAGGCCAAAGTTTGTGAGTGTTTTAACCATATATATTTTTTTTCTGGTTATAAAACCAGTATATGTTTATTATGGAAAAAAAAATCTCTGCTTTTCAATGTCTTTTAGTTAAGCGTTAGAAAGAAATGTGCCTAATCTTTGTATTCTTCTGGTTTCAGAAAGTCTGTGCTAATTCACAATCCTACCAGCAGTATCTGAGCACCTGTTTCCTCAACATTTAGATTTATCATTCTTAAATCCTTGCCAATTTTTTTTGTTTATTTATTTATTTTGAGAGAGAGAGAAAGACCACGAGCAGGGAAGGGGCAGAGAGAGGGAGATAGAATCCCAAGCAGGCTCCACACGGTCAACACAGAGCCTGATGTGGGGCTCAAACTCACAAACCATGAGATTATGACCCAAGCCAAAACCAAGAGTCGGATGCAAAATCAACTGAGCCACCCAGGCGCCCCCTCCTTGCCAATTTTTATGGATCAGAAATTACATGACATTTATTTTAATCTGCACTTTCCTGATTATGCAATTTTTCATGATTTAATATCTGTTCTTTTCAAATGTCTCCTTAAGTCTTTTGGCCATTTTTCTATTAGGATATTTACCTCTTACTTTATTATTATTAATCTCTATGTGCCCTTTGTGTATATTTATCCTATTGCTGTATATGCTGATATTTATGCTGTTTATCATTTGCCTTTCATTTTCCTATGCTGCTTCACGAATTCATTTTTAGTTTTTATGTACCTAACTCTTTTTTCTTTATGCTTTCATCCTTTACTCTTAAAAAATACTCTCATACTACAATCAATAAATGCATCTTTAAATTGCTCATTTGGTTTCCTTTTTAAAAAACCATGTATTTGAATTTTTTGTGTGTAAAAATGAGTCAAACAAGTTTTTAAATTCGTGGAAATTTAAATTCATTCAATCTTTCCTGAGAATATTTCAGAAAAATATACTATCTTTTTCACCTGATTAAAGAAACAGAAGCAAGCTTAATACTGCCTCTCTCCTCCTGAGATTCAATGGGCAAGACAAGAGAATCCCAATCCTAGTAATAAAAAGGGCTATAGCTTCTCACCACTCAGGCAAGTCCAACATAGCCACCAATGTAAAAGGAGGGGAGTATCTTTCTGGAACATTTGGATCTTCCTTCCTTGATTCAAGGGAGGAATAGCATTTCCACCTGCCGTTTCAACAGGTGCAACAGCAATGGCAATGAGGATGTGTCTGTCTTGTTGCCCCCAACTGCTCCAGTTAAATAGCCCTCTATTTATGGGATAGGACTTTGCTCAAAGATAATCATCCAGGGCACAAATAGCCCAACAATCTTTTAAAAGTAGATAGCTGCAAGTCAGCTACACTCTTGGATTTCCAACATAGTATTTATGTCCAAATAAATAAGTAACCTGATCGCTTAGTTTAATATTTAAATCCAACCAGCTCCAACTAATTTAGTTGTCTCATTACAAAGTGGTTTGTTAAGGGAGGCACAAAAGCAGATTGTTCAGGGTACTCTGCCAAAACACTTAAAGAATCTATTAATCTGTTATCTTAAAAGTACAGCCCTCACCCATACCCACACAAAAAAGCAGAGGTTGTAAATACAGTATACAGCATATGGGAAACAAGCCTACAATCTATCTTAAGCCATATCACTGGGATGATGTAGCCTCCTGGTTTCAGGATGTAGATACAGAGTTTAATAATAAATGGATGGGACACAAAAGTGACCAAAAAATGGCAAGCCAACTACAATACTGTAAAGGTCAATAAGAATTCTATCCCATCCCAAAAGTATTTGTCCTGGGTCATCTCTAATGAACCTAGAAGAGCCAGCATATTTCACAGGGGCTAAATAAAACTTTTTAAAAGGTTAACGGAAAAATATTTATGTGAAAAATGCCTCCAAATAATCTTTTAGTGGGTGGATTCAGCACATACCAGTGAATACCTTTGAGCTTAGTCCAATTTTGAATTAAGCTAGAGTTCACCTTTAAGAAACAATGAACCTGTTTTTAAGTAAAACCCTGTATTAATAAGAAACATGGAATGTGAATACAAAATAAAAGATATTATCAACTGAACTGTATCTAAATATTTTACAAAGTTTTCCATGAGCTGTCAGTAGATCTTTAAATTCCATGATCTTTTTAAAAACCTGTTAGTCATTCATCTGTAAAAATCTATCTTTTTATGTGTATGCCAAGCATAAAATTGCCCCATGCTACATTTAACACAAACCTCACATTACAAAGTTATGTGTTCTTGCACTTCAACATGACTATGACAGTGATTCAAAGGGTAAAAACACACTAAGAACAGTCTACCTTTTGCTGCAATTCAATACAATGAAGAAAGCCTGAGAAGTATGCAAAAATTAGGTCCATATTTTAAATCTGCAGGCAATCAAGCCAGGAGCCAGGCTATGCAATCACGATCACTTGCAAAACCATTTAAACTATTTTTTGTTGTAATTGTTAGCAGTTTCTTATGACTGTAATCTTAAAAAAACTTATCTTCCACTTCAAAAATTAAATGCACATGTACATGAACTTTTTTTGTCTACTTATAGTTAGGTGTTAGCTGTGCCAGGTTAAAATTATCTTCTTTCTCCTTTCCAATTCTGCATTCCCTGCCTTTAATTTTTGTACACTATGGTTCCAAGTTAATTTCATAATATTTATCAAAATAATGCTTCGCTAAGTACAATTTGTAAAGTAATATAAAGTTTAATAAAGAAAACACTGTAAAGAGTCACTTTATGATACCATTCTGTTTAATATGTTACCTTTTCAGATGTTATTCAAGAATAGTTACTCGTTTTACAAATGTTAGATCATTAAAGATACTCAGCATGATAAACTGGCATGTGCATTGAATTAGAAGATGTGAAATGAGTTGTTCAAAGTCTGAAAATATGCCAGAGGGGCAGACAGCACTGACAACCTCAAATTCCTCTCTTCCCCCACATGTGCCATCCTAAGAGATGCCTGCTCTGACCTTTGCCTGCAAAACTCTTAACACGGACATTCTTCAAGGGACAGAAACCACTCAGGGCAGAATTTCAAACTTAGGGAATTACGCAGGAAAGAATCTAACATGAATGTTACCGTCATATACAAATTTAAATTAATTTTCAGGTAACAGATTCATCACCTGAATGATCAATTGCTAAGAAACTAACTTTTTCCTAACGTATTTCAGAGGACATGGGGCACTGCTGGAGAGCTCCCGCTATCAGGGAGTAAAACAGTTACATTTCAGAGTGGAGCTGCCCTCATCCTCAGTGGTAACCTGAGGCAGGGACCTGATCAGAGGGAAGGACCCTGATATTGGCTTTCTCACCTCTCGGAGTTTGGAAGAGCTGAGGGATCATATCCTTCTTTCACATACTCAATTCGAACTACTGGAGACCGAAGAAAGTTCTAAAGTGTGAACGGTTTGGTTAAGTTTTACACTGACTCCAAACAGCTTTATCACTTCTAACATTATGTCTAAAGCAAATCTTGTAGCATTCTTACACATTTCTGATCACTGAAACTCACTGGCCTCTTTGTGCCATCTCTTCCCCTACTTGCAAGTAAGTCCAAAACCCCTTAGCACGTTTAAAAAAAATCAACAAACACATAAAATTAAGAGCCAAAATGTCACTGTTAAATGATGGAGTTTGCAGGTTATCTATAATGTGATTTCATGTTAAAACTATCAAGGTAATAACCATCCAACTTCCATATTCAAACGTATAGTGTTTATATTCTTTGAAAAAGTATCTAGTGCCAAAAGTAACTATTCCAATACAAACTACAGATACACTGTTCATGAAAAACGTCTGACAGATAAAAAGCGTAAGCATGGAATTTTTGTTAAGCCTACATAGAATTATGTAATTTTTATTTAAAAAGGGAGGGAGAAGGCATAGAAGAAAATCAACAATCACTATGTGCTTACTAGGAAACAGACACCATGCTAAGTACTTTATATATAACCAAGATCAATTTAATGCTTACAATCCCGTACCAAATAATCATACACCTGTATATTCAAACATCAAAGGAATTAAACACAAACTTTCTGAGAGTCCTGAACTGATCTCCATTTTTTTTTCCCTTGGGCTATGTGCTAAGCCTATCACATTCATCATTCTTATATAGAGAGACCAAAGGCTCAGAGTCATATTAAATTATTTAAGTTATTCCCAGAAAGTAACTCATGAATACAATTACCTCACTGAAATATTCTTTTCAAGAGGCTCGTTTTGATGACCCAAGAATTCAATTCTCAGAAGTGTGCTTTGATAAAAGTTTGTTACTAATTTCATTATACATCAAGAGATAAGCTGTGAATATCAAAGAATACTGTTCATTATGACAATTTACATATTTAGGCTTAGTCAGCTTCCAGAAGTTGTAAGGAAGAGAAACAGTCAGAAAGGATATAAATTTGGCTTCACTGAGGACTTCATTTCATAGGGTCTTCACAGGCTGGCTATTTTGTTTTACCGATTTACAGTAAAATGGTCACATTAGGGAAAATAGATACTTTTTGGGAGAGATGGGAAGAAGTTAAAGAAAGACAAATGAGCTTCCACAGCTTGATCATGTACCTTTGAAAAAAGAAATAAACTGGAGATTTTTACATGTTGACGACACTATAATTGGAACGAAATTGCTCACAATTTTATGTAAATTTAATAAAACATTAAAAATTCTAACAACTCGGTACAATGTGAAAAATGTTTATTACTATGTTAAATGAAAACACAGTACAAACTTCCATGTATATTATAATTATGTAAAAACGTGTGTGTACCTAAAAAGAACTGAAACATGAAACAGTTGATTTGGCGTATAACGGACTTAGAGATAATTGCTTTACTTTTTTGATTCTTTTATATTATAACAATGTTGCAATAAAAACAACTTAAAAATTAGATCATTACCATGTGGAGTAAAGGGTACTATCTCTGCGGTGACTAAACCATGCTAAGAACTTCAGTGCTTATGTCTTCTGTCAGTTCCAGGAAAGCAAACACCACAACTTCCTTGTCTTCCATGTGACATCTCCGGCCCAAACAGATCCAATAAATACCCGGCGCCAGACTAATTACTGGACCAATGACGAACATCAAGTGTAGTTAACATGAAAGTGAAAACTTACTGTTATTTGTTGGTTCAGGAAACCCAGCCTTTGGACCACTCCATCCTTTGTTCTCCCCTGTCTGAAAGATTAAATCAATTGTTTAAATCCAGAGAAATAGATTTATTCAAAAAGAAAAAAGTTAACTAATCAACTAAAGCAAGGACAAAAGTCTCTCAAATAATTATTCTGCTTATTCTATCTCTGATGCGAGGACCATGGACACAAAAGTAACTAGTATGACCAGTAGCATTTCTTCCTTTTCTACAGGAGAATCTATTCTTATGTCTCCTGCTTTTTATCTGTTCATCTAAATTTACAACTTAAGTAATCAAGAAAGCCCCGTATTCAGTACATGCATCATATACAACATGGGCTCTATCTAGATGGTTAAAAAGTAAACAATTCTTATTCAAACAGTAAACAATAATAATCGTCACAAATACTGAAGTGACTAAAAGAGCTGCTTTATTGCTCCTGAGGTCAAATTAACAATAGAAATATTACTGTGTCTGTTCTGTAAAAGTTCTATGACAAGGGTCATGCAACATTGCTAATGACATACACAGAAAATTGAAAACTAAGTCCAAACTTTAAGTAAAACCTGTAATATCCTAACTCTGTCAAATGATTTGATCTCTGTTTCAGATAAAAATACATCCAGAGAAACTAAGATATTTTGAAGTAGTATTTTAGTCAAATTAATAAGTGTCTTTAACTGGCTATGTTCTCTTTGTGTGAAGCTGGTATTATTGATACAAAGTACTCGGGGGGAAGAGACATATTCTTATTATAATCAGCATATTTATATTTACATTTACATATTTATATTTACATTATATTTACATTATTTTATATTTACATTATCAGATGCCAACATTCAAATGGATTAACTCCACATATAAGCACAAAATACAATTCTAGCAAATAGATTACCATTGTGGAAGGACAGAGGAGGAGTAAATGTTCGTAAATGCAGATGGATGTTGATGGAAGATCTGGGGAGACCCCAGTTCCACGTTCTCTGTGCTACACAATACGAGATCACTGAGAGACTTCTAGTTTGAAGAAAGTGTAGTAAGGAATGAGTCACCCAAGGGAGGGGAAGAGCAGGCAGATTAAAAGAATGCAGATTCTCAGGCAGATGAGGGCTCAGCTGAAATTGGTAATAATAAATTTAGCATTTCATTCCTCCTTTTATTCTACTTATAACCAAGGTTAAGTATTAGATTATATTCCCTATGTCTAATTTTGTACCTTCAACTGAATCTCAAGCCTACTGTTCTTTGATTTGTACCCCAACACTCTAATAAAATTACTTTTGCAAGGTTTCTTCTTAAACATAACAGAATGAACAGAAGGAGTAATCTGTCTCTCCCCAAACATCTCTAAATTGATAACCCAATAGTCCATAAACTCTCTCTCCCTGTCTTCTGCCCACCTACCCCCCCAAACAGAATATGAAAGGAGTCAACAGCAGAAGAGAGAAGCCTACCAAAGTCTGGAAGCTGAAAAGCAGATACACAAGTTGTAACTGACCTAGCAGATGTGAATAGGCTAAAACTAGTCTGAAGAGTGAGAAGCCAACAAAGACCTTACAAAAAAGTAAACTGATTTGTGCCCCCAGGATCCCAGAAAGCGCCAGGAATTAGAAGCACACCTGGTATTTCTAAAGATGAATGTTGAAAGGACCTGAAAACAGAAAGACTGACTGGAGGTCTTTCAAAGTGCTATGAAATCTCCAGGTCACCTCTTTGACCCCAAAAAGACAGATTTCTTAAGAGGGGTCCTCTTAGAAAAGGCTAAAACAGAGACTCTGAACACCTGGCACAGTTGTAGGTGGGAGTGAAGGGCCACATTGCAAATGAGGAGATAGAGTCTATCTACACTTATCCTGGAAGAGAAGACCCCCAGTGCCCTTCTTCATTTTGGCCTCAGTAGAAAAAGCCAGGCTTCTGACCTACAAGGAATGGCAGAATTAACACAGGGAACAGAATAAAACTTCCAAAAAAAGGTTAACATTTTGCAAAGTTCCCAGAGCCATGAAAGAAATATTATAACAACTAAACAAGAATAGGAGGTTATAAAAAGGAATATTCTGAGGATGAAGAAGAGCTCTAGGAGGTCAAAAATACAATAGCCAAAGTAAGCAATTTCAAAGAAGGACTGGAAGACAGTTACAGAAATCTCCTAGAAAACAGAACAAAAGTAGGGAGAGATGGAAGGGAGGGGGGAAGGGAGGAAGGAAGGAAAGATCAGAAGATTATCCATACGACTAGCAGGCATCCCAGAAAGAAACAATAGCAACAATGGAAGGAAAGAAATTACCAAGGAAATAATATAATAAGAAAATTCCCACTTAAAGAATATTTATCTCTAGATTGAAATCCAAATGCAGTGGGATTCAGGCCTCACTTCCCCTCCAGCCCCCTCCCCTGGTCCCCTATCCCTGGGGTCATTGGTTAAAAAAAAACAATAATAAAAGGGTTAAAAGAAATCCAAATGCCCAACGTGATTTACTAAAGAATACACACATCAAGTCAATTATCCATGAATTTCAGAACCCCTGGGAAAAGAAAGTCAGAAAAGCCTAAAGAGGGGGAAAAAAACATAAAAGTTTCATATATAGGCTGAAGAATCAGAAGGCTATGGAGTTTCAAGAGTAGTCCTGGGAGGCAGAAAACACTGGTGCAATGCCTTCAGAAATCTGTGAAAAAATTATTTCCAATTTAGAATTATATCTCAGAAAAACTATGAATTAAGTGTGTGGGAAATAAGAGTTCAGACCTACAAGATCTCAAAAAATATTTACTTCTCATGTATCTTCTATAGGGAATCTACTAAAGTATGTGCCCATCAAAATAAGGAAGTAGATCAAGAACAAGAGAAACCATCCAGAAAACAGGCAACTCAACAAGGGAGAGAGGCAAAAAAATTTTTCAAAATAATGGTGAAGAGAAGAACCAAAATAGTAGATCTGTAGCGGACCTATCAATCATCCCAAATTAGAAGAGGATAAAGAGCTCCAAGAAAGATTAAAAAAAAAAAAAAAAAAACGAAAAAATTACATGATGTGTTTACTTGGCAGAGAGTCTTAAGAATAAGTTAGAAAGATGCAGAGAAGTATACATGTGGAATATGTGTATGAGAGTTAAGTCTTCATTTTTCATAGCAATCACTCAGATACTATCTACAAATGAAAAATTTAGAAATAGCAATATGAACAACCGACAACATAAAAATAATAGAACAAACAGCTGAAGCATGTGGTAAATGGTTGCTTCTGAAAAAGAGAAGCAGAAATGGCCAGTAGCAGGGCAGAACAGCATATTTCTGTTTATTATAAATCTTGAGCCCTTATACTATTAATCTCGAAAAAATCTTGACTTTTTATACATATATGAGTATTACTTCGACCAATATAATAATCAAATATAAAAAAGAGTGAAGGGGGCTCCCGGTGGCTCAGTCAGTTTAGCATCCTACTCTTGATTTCGCCTCAGGTCATGGGCTCTGTGCTGGGTGTGGAGCCTGCTTGAGATTCTCTTTCTCTCTCTCTTTCTCTTTCTCTTTCTCTCTCTCTCTCTCTCTCTCTCTCTCTCTCTCTTTCTCTTTCTCTCTCTCTCTCTCTCTCTCTCTCTCTCTCTCTCTCTCTCCCTTCCTCCCTTCCTCTCTTCCTCTGCCTGTCTCCCCCACTTGCACTCTCTAACAAAAACAACAAAAAAAATGAAGCATATGTTAGTTACATCTTGATGTAGAACAAACTCCAAGATATAAATGAAACCCCAATATATGAGTGAAAAAGAAAATCAAGATGTAAGAACAGTATACCTTGAAAAGGTATAAAGAATGTTCCACTTTTCCTTAGAATGTAGAAACGTTATCAATGAGGAAACGTAAAAAGTCATAACTTGTCTTGAACCATCAGAGATCTGAGATTGTAAAGCACGTAAGTGAAGTGAATGTGTGTGACAAATCCCTCTGGGGAGAGGCAAGACTCTCAAAGTGTTTCAACACTGGTGGAGCAAAGAAGGAAGAGATGAACGTTCTCAATGCAGGTGAGAAGAAAGTACATGAAATGCCAATAAATTCTAAAAGACTGAGTGTGGGCTAGCACAATAATTTAGAAAAACCAGGATCTTCTGGCAGAAGCTCTTTTCCATGGGCCTCTCCTGAACACTGAGGAAGACAATCAGAGGTACAACTGGAAACCAGAGAGAGCCTCACTCAGTGGAGCAGGTATGCAGCTGGTGAATGTCTGCCACTGAGAGGAAAGCATGGAACTTTACACACTTCTCTAGACTCTTCTTTTATACAAAGCAAAAAGCTCAAGCCACTAGAGAAAGGGGAAAAACAAATACCAACTGCCTCTGGGGTAGAGACAAGAAATTCTGTTGCCCCAGAGGCTTAGGCAAAGACTTGTTGCTTCTGGAAAAGGAGTAAAAGCAAAATCTACTTGCCCCTGGAAAAAAAGGAGTATAAAACCCTCCTGAAAGCAAGGCCCTGCCCCAATATAAAGCATAGGTCTGAAAATGCTGACAAGGGGACAGGACATTCTCTTGCACCCAAGAGCACCCACAGATCCAAAGTCAAGTTTGGCCACCATGGGGAAGGAAGCAGAAACACTGATAAAAACCCACCTCTGAGACCCAGGTACACAAAGTCTGACTGAGAATGAGGCTGGGCAAGAAAATCATGAACTATGTTCCCGTACCCACCGCATTCATAACCAAGTAATAAGCACCAACAGCTGACTGCAGAGTATACACAAAGCCCTCACCCCCTGGCACAGTGAAGAAGGACTGCTGAAATGTAAGGGCGGAGCAGAAACACTGAGGAAAAGCCCACCCCCAAACCTCACCCCACACAGAGTACAGATACCAGTACTGAAGGAATTTGAAGTCAGTAGTGATGACAGCAGCAACAAAACTCAAAATGGGCTCAACTATGACAAGATGGATGCCACCCTCCACACTAACAGTGCTTTACTCAAACTGAAGCACAGGGGGGAAAAAAAGAGTGAAAAATTAAAAGGAACAAAAAATACTGGAGCTATAAAACAATACCAACAGTCTAACAAGTGTGTAACTGGAAATTCCACAGAAGAGAAGAAACAAAGAATAAGAAACATTTGAAATGATAATAGCTGAGAATTTGACAAAATAACTGAATTATAACAAAACGCAGATACCATGTTCAGAGACCACTAAGGCAGGAAAAATACAAAAAGAATAAATGGATGAAGAAGAGGAAGAAAAGGAGGATGGAAGGAGGAAGGACAGGGGAGAAGATAGAAGGGTAAAGGAAAAAAGAAAAAAATCATATTTAGACACATCACAGTCAAACTGCTGAGAACTAATGAAAAAGGAAAATTCTGACAGCCTTCAAAGGGAAAAAAATATACGAGGAGGAAAGAGCAGGTAAGAATTACAGCAGAAATGACATCAAAAGCTACACACGTCAAAAGACAATGAAACAAGATCTTCATAAGTAAAGTTGTGCCCCTTATCCACAGGAGATGCATTCCAAGTTCCCCAGTGGATGCCTGATACCACGGATAGTAACAAACCCTATATATGTGATGTTATTTCCTATACATATGCACCTATGACAATGTTTAATTTATAAATTAGCCACAGTAAGAGATTAACAATAAAAATAATAATAAAATAGAACCATTATAACACTATAATAAGTTATGTGAATGTGGTCTTTCTCTCAAAATACGTTCTCGTACAATACTATTTGTGCAATGATGTGAAATGATAAAATGCCTACATGATGAGATGAAGTGAGGTGAATGACTTAGGCATTCTAATGTGCAGTTAGGCAACTATTAACCTTCTGATGAGTTTCCAGACCTGCAGGTGACTGCAGGTGACTGAAACCATGGAAAGTGAAACCATAAATATAAGGGAGACTCCTTTAAGGAAATAAAGAAAAAAATCCAGAATCCTATATCCAGCCAAAAAAAAAAACTTGCAAAAATGAAGATGAAATAAGGACTTCTTCATCCAACAAAGGCTGAGAGAAATCATTGCCAGTAGACTTATTAATACAAGTAGTTGTAGAGTAAGTTCTATAAGCAGGAGTATGATACCAGAAAGAAATCCACACAAATGAACATGTATTCATGAATATGGATCGATACAAATAAATGAAGCATACTGAAAATGGTAAAAATGAGGGTAAAAATACAACACTTTTTTCTCATTTTAACCACATAAAATGATGACTATATAAAGCATAATTAGTAATAATGAATAAACAACAAAAAATAGAGCTCAAAAAACTGTAAGCTTATACTATATACAGAAGTAAAATGTATGACCACAATAGGAGGTCTTTGAAACATACACAGTATAATCACAATAGGAGGTCATAGAGGCATACAGAAAAGTAAAATCTATGACCATATTAGTGGTCAAAAAGAAGAGTGTGAACAAAGAACAAATGGGTAAAGAGAAATAATTAGTAAGATTTAAATCCAACCATATCAGTAACTATAATAAATGCAAATGTTCTAATTACCCTCAACTAAAAGACTGTCAAAATAGATTTTAAAAAGCAAGACCCAATTATATGTTTTCTAAAAGAAAGCAATTTATTTTTTATATGAAATTTATTGTCATATAGGTTTCCATACAACACCCAATGCTCATTCCAAAAGGTGCCCTCCTCAATGCCCATCACCCACCCTCCCCTCCCTCCCACCCCCCATCAACCCTCAGTTTGTTCTCAGTTTTTAAGAGTCTCTTATGAAAAGAAAGCAATTTAAATGTAAAGACACAGGCCAAAACGATGGGAGAAAAATATTCCATGCAAACACTAATCAAAATAAAACTGGGATGGCTATTTAACATCAAGACAAAGCAGAATTCACAGGAAGGAATATTATCAGGACTAAAGAGAAAAATCACATAGTAATAAAGGGGCCAAGTCATCAAAAAGACATAACAATGCCAAATGTGTGTGTGTGTGTGTGTGTGTGTGTGTGTGTGTGTGTTAACAACAAAGTTTCAAAGTACACAAAACAAAATTGACAAAACTGAAAGAAATGGACAAATCCAAATTTGTAACTGGAGACACTAACAATAAAAGAAGATGACAAAAAATCAAAAGCGATATATGACTTGAAAGAAGTCAAAAGGAAAATTATAACATATCTTGAATTGAATGAAAATAAAAACTCATCTTGTCAAAATTTGTAGGACAGAACTAAATCAGTACATAAAGAGAAGTATACAGCATTAAATCTTATATGAGAAAAGAAGAAAGTTCTCAGACCCACAGTCTTAGCTTCTAATTTACAAAGCCAGAAAAAGAACAGAAAATCAAACCCAAAGCTAGTGAAGGAAGGATAAAATAAAGAGTAGAAATCAATAAAATTGAAAATTGAAAAATGGAGAAAATCAATGAAACAAAACCTGGTTGTTTGAAAAAGATAAAGAAGTGCCTGCATGGCTCAGTCAGTTAAGTGTCCAACTCCTGATTTCAGCTCAGGTCATGATCTCATGAACACAAGATCAAAATCCATATTGGGCTCCACACTGCACATGGAGTCTGCTTACGATTCTCTCTCCCTCTCCCTCTGCCCCTATCCTACTCGTACTTTATTTCTCTTATAAAAAAAAAAAAAGAAAAGAAGAGAAGAGAAGAGAGAAAAGAAAAGAATACAAATTAATAAGCTCCTAGCCATATTGATAAGGAGAAAAAGAAAACAAATTACCAACAGCAGGAATGAGAGAGGGAATATCACTACAGATGCTATAGCTATTAAAAGGATAACAAGGAAATGTTGTGAACAATTCTGTACCAATAAATTCAACAACTTAGATAAAACAGACAAATTGCTTGTAAGATTCAAACTGCCAAAGATCACTCAAGCAGAAGTAGATAGTCTGTATAGCCCTATGTCTATTTTTTAAAACTCAATTTATAGTTAAAATCTTCCCACAGAGAAAACCTTCCCCAGATGGAAGGTTACCCCACTGGTAAATTCTACCCAAAAATTAAGGAAGAAAGATTACCAAACTCTTCCAAACTTACTATATGAGAAGCATTACCCTGATACTGATGCTAAAACCAGACAAAGATATAACAACAAAAGAAAAATATAGATCATACATGCAGCCATAAAAATCTTTTAAAATATTAGCAAATCTATTCCACAAATATACAAAAACATAGGTAATACATCGTGATCAAATGGGGTTTATGTCCATCAGGCAAGCTTAGTTCAACATTCAAAAAGCAATCAATGCCCATCCATCAGGATGGCTATTGTTTAAAAAACAAGACAAAACAAAAACAAACATCTACACACACATGTATAAATGTTAGCAAGGACTTGGAGAAACTGGAACCCTGTACATCACTGGTGGGAATATAAAATGATACAGCCACTATTGAAAAGAATTTGGCTATTCCTCAAAATAGTAAATGTACAATTACCATTTGATCAAACAATTTCACTTCTAAGTATATACTCAAAACAATGAAAGTAGAGACTTAAAACAGATACTTATACACCAATGTTCATGGCAGCATTACTCACAATAGCCTTAAGTTGAAAATAACCCAAAATGTCCATCAAAAGATGAATGGATAAACAAAACGTGATATATCCATACAACATAATATTATTCAGGCTTTAAAAGGAATGAAATTTTGGGGCGCCTGGGTGGCTCAGTCGGTTAAGCGTCCAACTTCAGCTCAGGTCATGATCTCCCGGCTCGTGAGTTCAAGCCCCGCATCGGGCTCTGTGCTGACAGCTCAAAGCCTGAATCCTGCTTCAGATTCTGTGTCTCCCTCTCTCTGTGCCCCTCCCCCACCTCTCAAAAATAAATGAACAAAAATTTTTTTTAAAGGAATGAGATTCTGATAGATGCTACAACATGGATGAACCTTGAAAACATGCTAAATGAAATAAGCCTGACAAAAAGGGACAAATATAGTATGATTCCACTTACAGAAGGTTCCTAGAAAAGGTAAATTCATAGAGATAGAGAGTAGAACAGAGGTTACCAGGGGCTGAGTAGAGAGAAGAATGAGGAGTCAGTGTTTAATGGGGTACAGTTTCTCTTTGGGATGATGAAAATGTTCTGGAAGTAGATAGTGGTAATGGTTGCACAACATTGTGAATGTACTTAATGCCACCGAAATATTCACCTTAAAATGCTTAAAATGGTAATTTTTAAAATATTTTACATAAATTTTAGAAATCTGTCAGTAAAATTCACTGTTACAAACTAAACAGAAAAATTATATTACATATCAATAGATGCAGAGAAAGCACTGGGCAAAATTCAACATGCACTGATAATTAAAGAACAAAAAACAATCTTTCAATAAAGCAGGAATACAAGGAAATATCACTGATATAGAGTATCTATGAAGAAAACCTACAATCATCATGGTATTTATAATGGTGAAATCTGAATAATTTTCCTTTTAAAATGGGGAGCAAGGTAAGGATATCTGCTTTCTTATTCAACAAACAACTACTTCTATTCAACACTGTACCAGTTGTTCTATTCAGAGCAATAAAGCAAAACAAATAGATAAACATATACAGATTGGAAAGGAAGAAATAAAACCGTCTTTATTCATAGATGACACAATCATCAATGCAGAAAATCCCAATCTACAAAATAAACTATTACAATTTATAACTCAGTTTAGCTATGTTGTAGATTACAAGGTCAATATCTAAAACCCACTGTATTTCTATACACTAGAAAAGAAGAATTGGAAATTGAAATTAAAAACCAATACCATTAATAACGCATCCAAAAACATGAAGTACTTAGGGATAGACATAACAGCTGTGTAAGATATTTCTATGAAAAAGTACAAAACATTGCTGTGGGATATTTCTAAAAAACTAAAAAAATGGGAGAGCTGGATCGTGTTCATGGACTGGAAGACTCAATGTTAAGATACCAATTTGTGTGAAATTGATCTATATATTTAACGCAATTCCAAAGAAAACTTCCCCACTGGCTTTTTTTTTTTCTTGGTAGAAATTGATTCTAAAATTTCTATGAAAATGCAAAAGTTCTAGAGTAGCCAAAATATTTTTTAAAAAACAGAAGAAAGAGTTCATTATCTGATTTCAAACCTTACCTAAAAAGCTACAGTCCAAATACAGTTGTAATAGCTTCAGGATAGACATAGGGATTCATGGAACAGTACAGAGAATCTAGAAGCAGACCCACAAATATGTGCTTAACTGCTTTTCAGCAAAGGTCCTAAGGGAATTCTATGAAAACAGCATTAATCTTTAAAACAGTTGATGCTGGAACAATTGGATAACCTATGTGGAAAAGGAGGAAAGGACAGGACAGGAAAGAAGAGAAGGAGAAGGCAGGGGAGTTCTTTATCTGATACGGGATTTGTGTCCAAAATATGTAAAGAACTGTTACAACTCAGTAAGAAAGCAAACTATCCAATTTTTAAAGAGACAAAACTTTGAACAGCCATTTCAGGGAAGAGATATGAATGGAAAATAAATACATGATAGGATATTCAGCATTATCAGTTATTAGGGAAATGCAAATTAAATTCCAATGAGTAGCATTATATGCCTACTAGTATGATCAAAGCTATCAAAACCAACTATACCAAGAGCTGGAAAAGATGTGAAATAACTGGAGTCTCAAACACTCCGTTGGGAATACAAAATGGTAAAGCCTCTCTGGAAAACATCTTCACAGTTTCTTAACAAAGTTATAACATGTTCTTATTATACAAATATGTACATAAAGAATGCATTAGAGAAATACACACATATAAAGACTTATACATGAATGTTTATAACCACTTAATCTATCATAGCCTCAAATTGGAAAGAGCCCAAATGTTGAAGAATAAAACAGTAACAAAGAATAAAAAAGAACAAACTAATGATAAGTGCAACAACATGGATGAATCTCAGAATTATGAAGCTAGACACCAAAGCCTTCCTAATGTATGATCCAATTTGTATGACATTCAGGAAATGCAAAATTATAGGCAGAAATTAGATCAGTGCTTGCCAGGGCCTAAGGAGAGGGGAAGAGATTAACTACAAAAGGGAACTTTTATGGTGTAACAGAAATATTATAAATCTTAATTCTGGTGGTGGTTAAAGAATGTGTACACACATATAAAGACACATATGTCAAAATTCACTGAACTGCACCTCAATAAATCTGAAATTTTTTATGAAGTGGGGACATATTAGTATATATGCATAGAATATCTCTATAAGGATATTTATTTCTATTTATCAAATCCCTGTATAACATTCAATATATTTCAGACAGTATCCTAAATGCTGTACAAATATTAACTCATTGTGGGAGATGCTATTCAAAAGAGAGGTTAAGAGCCAAGGGTCTCAGGATAAAGTAAGGCTACTTATTCTTTCGTGTTATTTGAATTCTTTCAGCCATGTACATATCTTGTTTATTTAAAAAAAAAAACTTTTTAAAAACTCTTTTGCAGGTTTTTAAGTTGCTTCGCCACAATCACTGCAGATCTTTTATTGACAAATCAGTGTATTCAGTCCTTTCCTTTTTTGATCTCCCTGCAGCATATGACTGCTACCTATTTCTTAAAGTCATTCTCTTCCTTTTTACAGGTTTTCTTTCCTCCTCTGATTCCTGTATCCCCCATGCATATTATCTGCTACTGAAAGCATATCACTTACACTTCAGAAATACCTCTGGTATCTTTACCCTCTCTTTTCTACCACCACTGCCTGAGTCCAGACCCTCAGTATCTTTTACCTGAACAGTTCTGCTAGCCTCCTAACTGGCCCCTCTGCCTTCAATCTCATCCTGCTCAAATACACTCACTACGTTACTTACACGATTGTCTTTTGAAGACTGTAAACTGTATCGTGTCACTTTCATATTCAAATCTTAAGTTAATAATTCCTCAAGTTCTTTAACTCACATAAAAATAGTGGTCTCGGCTATTCCTGACTTTCCAGATTCATCTTCATGTTCTGTAGGTTCTAGAATACTATAATTTTTGTTATATGAGTAACGCTCCTTACTGTTAACACTTACAAGGTTAGTTTCTCGAGTGTAGGGACCAGGTTTCAGTCACCTTGTTATCTTTAGTTATAAGTGTTTGGCTTTTAGCTAGGTACAATGGGAAATTTTATGTGCCAACTTGTCTGAACTTTGGTGCTTAGACATTTGATCAAACATTATTCTGGGTGCTCTGTGAGAGGGTGTTTTTGGAAAAGGTTTACATTTAAATCACTGAACTTTGAGTAAAGTAGATTTCTCTCCATAATGTGGGTGGGCCTAATCAGTTGAAGAACTAACTAGAAGAAAAGGTTGACCTCCCCTGAAGCAAGAGGGTAATCTCCAGCAGAATGCCTTTGGATTCAAACTTAACTCCTGATTCGCTAGCCGGCTGACCTCTCCCTCAGACTGTGGACTAGCTAAGCCTCTATAATTCCATGGGCCAATTCCTTAAAACAAGTCTCTGTGAGTGATGTATGAATATGTATATATATACATACACACATACATTATATATACATACACATACATATACATCCTGTTGGTCTGTTTCTCTGGAGAACCCTGACCAATAATACAAAGGGTATATAAAAAATGTCTTTCAAATTAAAAAAATTAATGCTGACTTTTTGTTCTGTTTTATTTTCACTTAACATACAAATATATGCCTATGAGATTTATTTTGACGTATTTTTATAAATCACTCACTAGTTTTAAGTCAATATAAATGTGTTAAGTTAAAACAACATATACACAATATAAGAACTACAGAATCTTGAACACATGTTGGGTTTCATGTTACAAATACTTTTAAAAGAAGAAAAAGCATTGACTAGCCAGGTTATAAAAACAGAATTGAAATCTCTAGCGATACCACACAGACAAATAATTCTTAATCGCTGAAAATAATTGCCTAGGTATTCACAGCTGTCTTAAAAAGAAAAGTATATCTAAATGTTTTTTAATAGATGATTTTGTTTTTACTCTGAATTTCAGAAACGTATTCCTGTAGAAACTGAAAATATCTCTAAAAAATAGAATCCTTATATGAGAAAATGTCATGGAAAAAAGTATACTGTTTTTGATAGAAATAATTATTAAGCTGGTTTTATGACTTTTCATTTATTAAAATATTAATAAAAACAATTTCTACATGTACAAAGATACAATGACAATACAAAATGAAATTAAGCCAGTTCCTGCCAAATTATCTGCCAAGGCCTGAATTTGGGGTTCTCTGCTTCTCTTGCAACAGAGGTAGGTGTTAATGATGTCATTAACTGCTGCAGAAGAAATAGGGGACCATGAACATAAGTCTTGGCAGAAAATAAACACCCTCTGAGTTTACTTTTAAATTTAAAGTAAATAGAAAAATTAGTTTATAGAGCGCCTGTCCAGTACAGTTCCTGCCCTAAAGGGATAACTTAGGATCTTTATTTCTAGTGTTTGCAGCTGTATTCCAGAAATGAAGGCTAACAGTCTGTGTTCTTTAAAAAGCACAAATTAAAACTGTGGCTATCTGGCAAAAGCCACTAGTCAATAAGCTAAAAAATTATTCAACTGGTATTATATAAAATATTCAATGATACAAAAAATAAAAATATACACAATATTTAGTATATGCCAATTATAAGAATATAATATTTCATCTTAATATTAATATATAACACCCCATAAACAGATGTTACTTTCTACCTGAAGAATCTATCTTTAAAGATACAGAGTACTGACTTGAGGGAAAAAAAAAAACTTTTGACTTCTACCTTTAAACTAATTAACACATTACTTAAGAGTCAAAAAAACAATGGATTTGCTCATCGCTTTTGATATTATGACAGGACAGGTATATGCACACGTAAATTTAACTCTTACCTTATCAAGTTGATCTTGAAGACTAGTGGATGCTTTATAACCAAGCTGTAACAGCATTGCTTCTGCAGCATTTTTTTTGGCTATCTTTTTGTTAGGTCCTGTTCCAGTAGCAACTTCATTGCCTACTTTGACCTGATAGGATTAAAGTAAGAAATGGATGGTAATTGCTTTGGTAAACAAGAACTCCTTAATACCCAAAAGCAATGTGTTATGCTCTCTAGCATTCACAAATGTAAAGTTCAGTCCAAAATTAAAATAGCAATTAAGCTAGTCTCCCAATTACATAAAATTATATACACAAGTGAAAATACATGTGGCGAAAAATATGACAATATGGTCCTCAAAATGGCAATGGGGGTTTATCCCAGGGTGATAGAATCTTAAATGACTTTTACTTCCATACATAGTTCTATGTTACTTGATTTTTTAAACAAAAATACTTCTATAAGCAGAAAAATAAAATTCACATTACAACAGAGTTTATGTTGGTTATGACTACATTTAGCATTATTTAAGTTAATATACTAAAAGACTGAAATTCATGGTGGTGCAATTCAAAACAATGTTTACATTGTATCCCAAGTTTACAAAGGTTTATATTAAATAGTTCCTGAGAAAAATTAATATACAAAGGTTAATTCAATATTGTGGTTAAGAACAAAGATTTCCAGGTCAGAACTGGGTATGAAATTCAATTCTACTACCTCTTAACTGTATGAACTGATTCAAATTAGTCAACATCTCTAAGCCTCAGTTTTTTTCATCAATAAAAGAACGGTAATACATCTATGTCACTGTATTGTTCTGAAAATTAAATAAGAAAATGTATGTAAACTACACTGTAGAATAAATCATAACTGGTCAATAAACAGCTTTTTATTATTAGAACTATTCCACAATTACCTTTTGCAAACCATTGATGTATACACACACACACACACACACACACACACACGTATTTAAATATACATCAGCCATCTCATATCCACATATACATTTTCTGAATTGGGTAGAGCTTTTAATGATGCATGTGCCAAAAGCTAATGCAAATATAAAAATTATAGTGGAAAGCAAAAAGGAAAAAATAAATAATTTTTTAAAAGTAAAACAAGCAAGAAGTATATAGCATTACAAGGAGAAATAAAAAATACACAACTACAGTGGGATTTGTTTTTATACACTGGTCTCAACAAATGATCAAAGCAGCAAATAAGAAAGAAGATACGCACAACTTTGGAAATGAAACAATTAAGTCTGAATAATCTATGGGCAGAGAAAAAATCCCAATAAAAACTAGAAAATATTTTAAATAAATAATAATGGAAATACAATACATCAAAACCTGAAGCATGCAGCTAAAGGATCTAGAAAAAAATATATAGCCATAAAAGCTTAGAGAAAGGCAGGAAAGTAATGACCTAAACATCCAGCTCAAAAAGTTATTAGAGCAAAACAAATCCAAAGAAAATGGAATAAAGACAAGGAGGGAAATTAAGGATAAAGAAAAAATACAATAGAGAAATTCAAAAAAAGCAAAAGTTGGTTCCCTGAAAAGACTAATAAAATGACAAACCAAAGTTAAGACTGATCAAGAAAAGCAAGAGAAGACACAAATAAGAAGAAAATAGGAGATTACTATAGCTTCTGTAGAATTAAAAAATAATAAGGGATATTGAGTATTTTAGCTAAAAACTTTTGAATATTTAGAGAAAGTACAAAAATTCCTGAACAATACAAATTACCAAAACTGGCACAGAATAAACCCAGAACTGTATAGCTCTATAACTACTAAAAGAAAAAAATTAAAACAATAATTAAAAACGTGTTCATGAAGAAAATTCCTGAGAGCTTCTCCAGTAAGTTCTACCTAATATTTAAGAAAGAATAATGCTAACCTTACAAAACTTCACATAATAAAAGAAAAAGAGAAATCAGTCCCCAATTATTCAATGAGGTATCAGTTTGATTCTAAAACCCAACAGGAACAATTTAAGAAAGAAAATGTACAGACCAATTTCATTCCCAAGTATAACTGTTAAAGTTTAAACTGCATAATATAGTATATTGAACAAAGCAATATATAAAAAGAAAAATCATGATGAAGTTAGGTTTATTCCAGAAATGCAAGATTGGTCTAACATTTGAAATTCAAGTAAAATCAATCAGTGGAATCTGCTATATTAACAGATTGAGGAGACAAAACATATGGTCATCCTAACAAATTGAGCAAAAGCATGTGATAAAACTCACCATACATTCATAATAAAAACTCCTAGCAAACTAAGGAAAACAGGGAACTTACTTAATATGATATAGGGCATTCTGCAAAAAGTCTATAGCAAACTTCAACAAACATTATACTTACTGTTGAAATTCTGATATTAGAAACAAGACAAAGATGCCCTCTATTTTTACTAGTATTTAACATTTTACTACAAATCCTAGACAGAGCAATAAGACAAGAAAAAAACCATAGAATTAGAAGTATAAAAACAAATTGTCATCATTTGGATATATGATATTTATATAGGAAATCCAAGAATATCTACAGCTAAATTATAAGACTTTATGAGAGTGTAAAGTTTTCAATGTATATTACAGTATACAAAAGCCAACCACATTTTTCTAATATTTATTTATGTATTTATTTTTGAAAGAGTGAGAAAGCCTAAGTAGGAGGAGGGAAAAAGAGAGAGGGAGACACAGAATCTGAAGGAGGCTCCAGGCTCTGAGCTGTCAGCGCAAAGCCTGACATGGGGCTCAAACCCACGAACTGTGACATCATGACCTGAGCCGAAGTCAGAAGCCTAACCGACTGAAACACCCAGGAGCCCTAAGCCAACTGCATTGTTATATCCCATCAACAATCAAGTAGAAAATTATTAAAAGATACCATTTACATTGAATGAAAATCAAATACCTATGATGTTTAAGAACTTTATATAAAAAAATAATAAGCACCGAGAAAAATTAAGATAAACCTAATAGATACGCCATACTCATGTACTTAATACTCAATATGATATCAATTCTCTTCAAATTGACCTATAAATTCAATGAATTACCATCAAAATCCCACACATGATTTTTACAATACTTGACAAGCTGATTCCAAAATTTACATGGAAATGCAAAGTACTAAGAACATTCAAGATCCTATTGAAGAGAAACAAGGTGGGGGCATTATTCTTCTGGATGTCTACACTTATAAAGTCAACATGAGGGAAAAGACAGATAAATTTGTCTGCATTAAATTACTTCTGGGGGTGTCTGGGTGGCTCAGTTGGTTAAGCATACAACTCTTGATTATGGCTCAGTTCATGATTTCACAGTTGTGAGATTAAGCCCAACATCGGGTCTGTGCTGATAGCACGGAGCCTGCTTGGGATTCTTTCTCTCTGCCTCTCCCCACCCCCAAAATAGACAAATAAACTTTAAAAAAAAATTACTTCTGTTCCTCAAAAGAACATCACTAAAATTGGGGGGGGGGGGGGGGAAGGAAAGTCACAACACAAGAGGAGATACTTGAAAGGCCACATAACTGAAAAAGACTTACATTCCAGAATATATAGTAGATTCCGATAAATCATTTTTTTAAAAGAGTTATTTATTTATTCTTTAATATTTACTTATTTTTGAGAGAGAGGCGCACAAGTGGCGGGGGGGGGGGGGGCGGGGCGGGCAGAGAGAGGAGACAGAAGATCCAAAGCAGGCCCTGCACTGACAGCAGACAGACCTGTGTGAGACTCAAAGTCACGGACCGTGAGATCATGACCTCAGCAGAAGATAGATGCTTAACCAACTGAGCCAGCCACCCAGGCACACCCAAATCAATTTTTTTTAAAGCTAGTAGAAAAATGAGCAAGAAAGCTGAACAGGCAATCTATAAATGAAAATTTGATGTCACTATGCTTTGCTTTAAAAAAAAAAAATTAGCTTCAATAGTTTCATGCCACCTTAATAAAATTTCACAATTACAATATTCTGTGTACTAGTAATGGACTGGTATGTTGTACAACTAATCCAGCTTTGGGATATAAAGCATGACACTTCTACACAGTTAAAGCATAACTGGCTATTTCACTTGTCTCAGAACATACCAGTTTCCATCTGGTGTCCACACTTGTGTACTGCTTGCCATTTATTCTTACACCATTATTTCAGTTTGATTTGTGTTACCATTTCCATCACCACGTTAAGCTTCAGTGAACCAAGTACTTCTAACACAGTGGTTAAAGAACTTAAGTATAAACAATGTGCAAATATACGACAAAGAAAGTCAAGATGAACTAAATGACATAGTTGTTGTATATGAAACACTGAAAACACATTCTTTATAGAGTTTCTGTAACAACTATCTCAAATGTTACAGTTCAAATCTGTGCACTGTCTTTGAAACATTTCATTGCTCTTTCTTCTAAAACTAGAAACCAGTACATTATGACAAATCAGCAGTAGTCTATGGACTTCCCTCAGAAGCACTGATCTAATACTTAATACTGTCCACAGCAGATCCCTGGAGCTGGGTGAACACATACTATCTCCCATATCTGTGCTGGCCTGCACCTGACCTGAATATAGCAGGCCCTAGGTATAATGTGCTTGAGTCCCTGGCTAGAGCCAGGCCTCTGCTACCTGTTATTTTTTCCAGTGTTTGGTTAGTTCCCAGCTTCACCAGCCCCTGTGTTGTTGCTGGAATGCTTGCTAGCTAACAGAGTAGGCCAGCTACGTCAGAAGCTTCCTCTACTGCTCTGAGGGACAAAAGACTTGCCAAAGTAAATGGAAGCAGGATCAGTCAGCAGGGGAAAAAAAAAAAAAAAGTTTCAGCTGTTTTGACATGCTACATACACCTCACGAGCTCTCATTCAATTCTTTTGCTGCTTCATCTCTAAATCTCATTTATCTACCCAGGCCTGATGCTCTTTGACTCCAGTCTCCTGCTCTTGGGTAATGCTGTTCCCGACTCAGCATTCATGTTGGATCTGTATCTGCCAGCTTTCCATCTGACCTATTCTGACACCTTCAAGACTTACTTCTAGCACCGGTACTTCCAGATTCATTTTTCCCATTCTCCTACCCCTCACCTCACACAAGTTGACATGGTGGCATGGTTCAAAAGGTTGCAGGTAATTATCCCAGAGTTATTTGCTAGTATCGAAAAAGAGGACTGTGCTGAAGGACTCTGATTCCTTGCTAACAAACACAGTGAACATTCAAAAAAATAAGTCACATAATTATAAAAGCATGTAAATGTGTAAGTAAGCAAGTATGTAAGTAAACTTCATAAGCCATCTTCCTCAAAAATTCACAATATTTTTAAATTATTACAAATAATAGTTTTACATTAAAACGTTGTCTACAAAGAAGCTCAATTATTTTGCCATGCAATAACTTTAAGACTGCCAGGTTTTTATCTTTAAACAAATTATTTAAATAAGTCCTCAAAAAAAGTAAAAAAAAAATAGTTCTAAAGTAGCATTTACCAAAGACTTAATTGATTTACTTTCAATGAGTCACAAAAAAAATTGATGGGCGTGCCTGGGTGGCTCAGTCAGTTAAGCATCTGACTTCAGCTCAGGTTGTGATCTCATGGGTTCATGAGTTTGAACCCTGGTTCAGGGGAGATCCAGTCCCACTTGGGTAGAGCATGAGCTCTGCACTGGGTGAGCTCAAGCCCCACTTCAGGTAAAAATAACATGAGCCCCACTTCAGGTGAGCCCTGCTTCTCTCTCTCTCTCTCTCTGCTCCTCGCTCACTTGCGCCTTCTCTCTCTCTTAAAAAAAGAAAAAAAAATAGGAGCACAGGGTGGCTCAGTCAGTTAAGCATCCAATTCTTGGTTTCAGTTCAAGTCATGATCTCACCATTCATAGGATCAAGCCCTGCAATGGGCTCTGTGCTGACAGTGCAGAGCCTGCTTGGGATTGTTTCTCTCTCCCTCGCTCTCTGCCCCTCCCCTGCTCTCTCTCTCAAAATAAATAAACATTAAAGAAAAAAAAAAACAAATATAATAGATGAAACTTGCTTTATGCATTTTTTTAAAACCTGAAGACCTTAATCAGAGGTAGAAAAATTAACTCATGATATATAATAATAGAATGTGCTGATATACAATTTGGTGTAGTTGTCATTATTTTCTCATTGAAAACTTAAAATACCTCTTTCTAAAATAATAAAAAGCTTTAAGAAATACGCTCTAGAAATAAACACCCAGATAATGTCATCAGAGATTTTCCTTGTCTAATAATCAGTACAAGTAACTGCATCTACTTTATAACACACAAACTTACCTTTTTTTTTTTTTTTTTTTTTTTTTTTTTTGGTGATAGATAAATATGAGCATATTATCTCTGGATATTTTACTTCCACATTCAATTATAACAAATGATAACATTGCTTAAGTAGTTTATACAAAAGCCTTTACTTTGATAAACTTGCTGCAATACTATAATGAATCCACTGGGGCTTCCAGAAGGGGAAAAAACAATATGAATTCAGTGTGAAAACATTTAAAAGCACAGCCAAATGTTCCCATTTGACTAGAGTGTTTATGAATACCCATAAAATGGAAACTGGCCTAAGACATTCTAAATTCCTTTTTCAAAAGGGGTACTCAATATACTCCACAGAAAAAAAATTGTTTAATAAAGTCAAAGCCAGTTTTTATCCTAACACAGGTCTAAATTTTAGGTGATTTCCACCCCCCCTCAGGTTTTAGAGTTCTAAAAATATTTCCTAGAATTCTTTAAAGCTAAGCATGTAAAAAGAAAAATAGTGCCCATATTTTACAAAGTAAAATACTAGAATAAAACTGTTCTGGGTCCTAATGACATCTAGACAGTACTGTGCTTACTACCATAGAAGTATTCCCCCCTCTTCGGATATTGAGGTTCCCATCAGAAGTTTTCATCTCCAACAAAAGCCCAAGATGCTAGCTCTCAATCAAGCAGGAAGGCAGCAAATGTACACCAAAGGTTTTTTAAGGTACTACTATATACATATACTATATTAGGTACTCTGAGATAAAGAAACGTGGAGATTATAAATTGGGAAAGAAGGTAAAATTTAAATATGCATGAGAAGTTAATCAATGAGATACTATGTATTAGTGCCAAAATGTCTGCCACATGGTCAACACTTAACAAATATCTGTTGGTTTTAACTGGATTAATTAAAAATGAGATCTATGAGTCTAATTGGAGAAAGTTGCTTTGACAAGCCAATTATAACAAAAACAGTTTGGGTACAGTAAGCAGAATTTCAATATAGATTGAGTATTAGATGATTCTAATCAGTATGAATCATGCCTAATGTAAAAACACAAAAGAAAAACTTCCATATTTTTTAGGGATATACACTAAGTATGCAGGTTAAAATGATAGGTGGCTAGATATTACCTTTGAAATACTTCAAGAAAAGAAAGAGAGGGAAGGAGGAAAGAAAAATTGATAGCTGAAGTAAGTGTGGCAAAAATCTTAATTGTTGGGTTTGGATGCTGGGCATATTCCTCATATGCTATTCCTATTCCATTGTATTATTATTTGTAGTAAACTATTAAGAATATCCACCTTTGGGTATGTTTGAAAATTGCATAATAAGAATTAAAGGTTTCTTCACTACTGGGGCTTGAGTTGGCAAATGAAGATGAATGGGTAGAATTTTAAAAGGAGGGGGGCGCCTGGGTGGCTCAGTCAGTTAAGCAATCAATTCTTGATTTCACCTCAGGTCATACCTCACAGTTCATGAGTTCAAGCCCTGCTACAGGGCTCCACGTTCACAGCATGGAGCCTGCTTTGGATCCTCTGTCTTCCTCTCTCTGCCCCTCCCCCACTTGAGTTCAAGCACTTGTGCTCTCTCTCAAAAATAAGAATATTAAAAAAACTTTTTTAAGTAAATAAATAAAAGGAGGACATATTAGGCATTGTGCCTCAATCCGAAATCTCTAAATCTCTAAATGCCTAAATCTCTCAGCAATTCTGAGTCCCTCAGTCCTCACCAGCTAGCTTTCTTTTCCTAATTTTCCTGATAACCCAAAAGCTCATGCTCTTGGCCCTGTTCCATCTTCTACATCTATTTTCTAAATTATGTTTCTAATTCCATCCGTATCCTACCCCCAGTAGTTAACAGCCCCTGACTGCAAAGCGTAACCTAAGTTAGAGATAAGCATTCTGAATTATACACTCTGTGGTAAATAACCTGTGTGAACTCACAGTCCCTTCAAAAACCCAGATGGTCTACTCTAACATGTCCCTGACACTTGAATGTTTCAGCCAAGAAGCAGGTGGGCCTGGAAGGAATGAATGTTATTAGTTCCTAGTCTGCCTTGCCCCCACATCTTTATTCCAACCTGGGGGTTTCTAATTTTTTTCAGTAGTTACAAAATTGTTTTCTAACACAGAAGTTAGAAGTACCTGCATCACAAATTCCCGACGCCGAGGCATTCCTCTTTCTGAAAGCAAAACATAATCTGGCTCCTTCTCCTTTTTGGCCTGTTGAATTTGAGCCAGGCGGCTAATGGGGTTCATTCCTTGACCATACTCTGGTCCAGCCTAAAAAATAATTTGAGAAAATTTCAAAATATGCTTGCAAAACCTATTATCAGATCCTTTAAGAAACAGTGGTTCTCCCCTCATCTTCTGTACCCCAAAACCATGACTAGAGAAGATAATGCAACTGGAGAGTCATTTATGAAGATTTCTAAAGGTAAATCATACAATGGATCTGAAACTAAGACTTCTATGGGATTTAGGGCTCAAAGGCATTATTGACAACTTGGGCTAAGGCTGCTTTTAAACTCTTTAATATATTAGAGTTGCTTCACAACTTCTGTTCGTCAAAAAACACCAAAAAAAAAGTAAGAAGATAAGCCATGAGCTGGGAAGAGACATTTGCAATATATATAACTAAAAAAAAAGATGTATCCAGCATCCGAAATATATTTTTTAAAACTCCTAAAAAGTATTAAGACAATATAAAAGAAAAATGGGCAAAGAAGATGAATAGATATTTAACAGAAGAAAAACATATGAAAGGATAATCAACCTCATTATGACTCAGAAAGTGGGGGTGCCTGGGTGGTTCAGTTGGTGAAGTATCCAACTCTCGATCTCGGCTCAGGTCATGATCCCAGGGTCATGAGATTGAGCCATGTGTCAGGCTGTGTGGAGCCTGTTTTGAGATTCTCCCTTTCCCTTTGCCCCATTCCCATTCTGCACACACATGCGCTCTTGCCCTCGCTCTCTCTCAAAAAAAAAAAAAAAAAAAAAAGACTCAGAAAATGCATGTTAAAACCACAGTCAGATACTATTTCACATTCATCTATTTGGCAAAAATTAAGAAGTCTGACAGCCCTGATTGGTGAGGATAGGGAGTAACAAAAACTTATACACTGCTGGATTGCCTGGCTGGCTCAGTCAGAAGAGTCAATCCTGATCTCAGGGTTGTGAGTTCAAGCCTCACATTGGGTATAGAGATTACTGAAAAAGTAAATGAATAAACTTAAAAAAAAAAAAAAAAATCTTAGGGGCACCTGGGTGGCTCAGTTGGTTAAGCATCTGACTCTTGGTTTCAGCTCGGGTCATGATCTCACGGTTTGTGCATTTGTGCCCTGAATCAGGCTCTGCACTGATAGCATGAAACCTACTTGCAATTCTCTCTCTCTGTTCCTCCCCCACTCTGTCTCTCAAAATAAATAAACTTTTTAAAAATCCTTATACACTGCTGATAATATAAATTGGAAAAGAATCTGGCAATGTCTAGTAAAGCTAAAAACCAGTAGCCTCTTCATAGACATATAAATACCCTTAGAAAATGATTTCCCATATGTGCTAGCTCATATATACAGGAATATCCATAGCTGCATTATTTGAAATAGCAAAAAAAACTGGAAATAGCCTAAGCATTTATCAATAAAATAATAAATTATCTCATGTTAATACAGTGGAGTGGCATATAGCAATGAAAATGAATTAAGGACAGCTGCATGCCTCACAATGAATGAAATTCAGAAAAAAATTTTAAATAAGACAAGAAAAGCAAGCACAGAAGAATACAGTATGATATAATTCATGTAAAACCCACTAAAATGATAAAACACTGCTGAAATTATCCAGGATCTCAATAAATGAACAGACATATGTTCATGGATCAGAAGACTTAACATTCTTAACATGTCAAGTCTCTTCAAACTGATCTATCAATTCATTGCAATCCCAATCAAAATCCTACCATACTTCGTGTAATACTTAATAAACTAATGCTAAAATTCATGTGGAAACACAAAGGACAGATAACCAAAACAACTTTGAAAAAAAGAAGAAAGTTGGAGGATTCAGACTATCTGATTTCAAGATTTATTATAAAGCTATGGTGATCAAGACAGTATGTGTAGTATTGGCATAAAGAGACAGAGACCAGCAAACACAGCAGCATCCAGAAATAGACCCATACATATATATGGTTAACAGATTTTTGACAAAGGTAGAAAAGCAATTCAATGGGAAAGGGTAGTCTTTTCAACCACTGGTCCTGCAACAGCTGAATATTCATATGCAAAAAAAACACACACACAAAAAAACAAAAAAACCACAAACTTAAATCCGTACCTCATTATCATTAACTCAAATGGTTCACAAACTTAAATGTAATATCTAAACTATAAAATTTCCAGAAGAAACACAGGGGAAATTTTTGTGACTTGGTTAGGTGACAATTTCTTAGATACAACACTGAAATCATATCCCATAAAAAATAATAAATTAGACTTCTTCAAAATTAATAATTTCTGTTCTTTGAAAAGGTTAAGTCACAGGCTTTAGAGAAAATATCTGCAAACCATATATCTGATAAAGCACTTGTATGTGGAGGGGAGTGAAATAGGTGAAAGGAATTAAGAGGTAAAGACTTCCAGTTATAAAATAAGTAAGTCATAGGGACATAATGTACAGCACAGGGAATATAGTCAATGATATTGTAACAACTTTGTATGGTGACAGATGGTAGGTATCATTTCATAATGTCTAAAAATATTCAATCACTATGATGTACCCCTGAAACTAATGGGATACTGCATTTCATTTATGATTCAATAAAAACATAAAGAATTCTCACTGAAGAAAAAAAAAGAACTTGTATCTAGAATGTATGAAGACCTCTCAAAATTCAATAATAAACTTATTATTATTTACATTTTATTATTTTTATTGTTATTTAAGTTATTACTTAATGTTTGAAGTGGTCAAAAGATTTGAACAACACCTCATCCAACCTCATGTGCTACCAAACACATAAACAATGCTCAATATCATTAGCCACTGGAGTAATGTGAATTAAAACCACAATGAAGTATCAATACACATGCATTTGTACAACTGAAATTCAAGACTATACTATGTATTAGAAAGGATGTGCAGCAACTAAAATGATGGCTGCTAAGAATGTAAAATGGTATACTCATTTGAAAAAACAATTGACAGTCTCTTAAAAGGTTGAGTATATGCCTACTAAATGACCATGCCATTCACTCCCAAGCATTTACCCAAAAAAGAAAAGGAAGACTTATGGGGCACCTGGGTGGCTCAGTTGGTTGAGTGTCCGACTTCAGCTCAGGTCATGATCTCGCAGTTCATGAGTTCGAGCCCCATGTCAGGCTCTGTGCTGACAGCTTGCTCAGAGCCTGGAGCCTGCTTCAGATCCTGTGTCTCTCCCTCTCTCTGCCCCTCCCATGCTTACGTTCACTCACTCGTGCTCTCTCTCTCTCTCTCTCTCTCTCTCAATAATAAAAAAATGCTTAAAAAAAAATTTTTTTTTAAAGAAAAGGAAAACTTATGCCCATAAGACATACACACATGTTCACAACAGCTCTATTTATAGCCCAAAATGAGAAACATCCCAAATATCCACCACAGGGTGAATGAATAAACAAAGGGTGGTATAACCATACAACAGAATACTACTTAGCATTAAAACAGAATCAGAGGCGCCTGGGTGGCTCAGTTGGTTGAGCTTCCAACTTCAGGTCATGATCTCGTGGTTCATGGGTTCAAGCCCTGCACAGGGCTTTGCACTGACCGTGCAGGGCCTGCTTCAGATGCTGTCTCCCTATCTCTCTGCCCCTTCTTCGCATGCACACACACATTCTCTCTCTCTCTCTCAAAAATAAACATTTAAAAGAGCTTTTTTAATTAAAAAAAAACCAACAGAATCAGTAACTGTTAACATGCAACAACATGGACGAATCTCAAAATGATTATGCTAAGTAAAAGAAGCCATCCAAAAAGAAGGTAGTTGCTTGGGAATGGAGGGTGGAGGGATTACAAAGGGGCACAAGGAAACTTTGGGGAGCAATGGATAGATTATCTTGATTATGGTCATGGTTTCACAGGTGTACACATATATCAAAACATACCAAATAGCATGTTTTAAATATGTACAATTATACTTCAACAAAGCTGTTTTATTTTTTTTTTATTTTTTTTTAATTTTTTTTTTTTAACGTTTATTTATTTTTGAGACAGAGAGAGACAGAGCATGAATGGGGGAGGGGCAGAGAGAGAGGGAGACACAGAATCGGAAGCAGGCTCCAGGCTCTGAGCCATCACCCCAGAGCCCGACACGGGGCTCGAACTCACGGACCGTGAGATCGTGACCTGAGCTGAAGTCGGAGGCTTAACCGACTGAGCCACCCAGGTGCCCCGAACAACAAAGCTGTTTTAAAAGCTAGCTAACCAAATGCAATTTTTTTCAGAAAAAAACAAACATGCAATAAAATTATAAGGTCAGGAAACGTTAAATATAAAACTAATATTGTGATTAACTATGTGAGGTGGTATCTGGACGTAACAGAGGAGGGGCCTACACAGCTTCAATCTCATTGAGAAATGTTCTAGATGCAAGTTGGGCAGTAAGTTTTCATTTAACGTAATAGGCTTTTTAACTCACATACAAATACTGTATAAGCCATTTAGAAGGTATTCTATTTTTAACATTGTATGGGAAATGTTTATGAATAAAGCTTTTAAAAAAATTTTTTTAAACTTATATATAGCTGTTTTAGTGCCTTCTAAAAGGTTTAAAAACAAAAAAACAATCTTTGCAAATCAAATATTCTCTGTGCATATGAACTTTCTTCGGATATTACTCCTAGAAATGAAGCTGTGTATTTATCACACGGGCAGAACTCTGTTTCCACCTGCGAAAATTTACTCTAAAACAAGTATTAGAGGCAAGGGTAATCACTATGTTGCAGGCTGTGTGTGTCACACTAAACTTGTATATAGTCGGAGCTCTTCCTGGTTCTCCATCACACCTAGTTTGCTGCTGCAGGTCGGATCCTGCAGGGTCTTTTAGAGTATGTTTAGGATTTTGGACTTTATCCAAAGAGAAACGGGAAATTACTAAAAGATTTCAAGCAGAGGAATGACATGATCTGACTGGTGTCTCTGAAAGATAACACTTTTTAAAAGATCAGTTGACAGGATGTCAAAAGTACTTACAGGAAGGCCAATTAAAAACCTGCTATAGCAGTTCAGGCAAGAGATGATTTTGAGCCGAACCAAATAAAGATGGCAAAGAGATGGAAATAAATGAACCAACTTAAGAAATACTTAAGTGATAGATTCAATAGGATTTGATGATTGACTGGATATAATGGTTAAAAGTTAAAAATGACTCCCAGGTTTCTGTTTCAGCAGCAGTGGGATGGTGATGCCAGGCACTGTGACAAGGAATGCTGGAGGAGAAGGAGTTTATGATGAGTCTGATGTGCCTGTGAAATAAATAAGAAGTGAAGATGTCCAACAGGCAGCATATAGCACAAAAGAGTATCTGAAAATCATCTACACAGAGACTGAATTGAAACCCTAGAAGTATGAAGAGAAGCCTAGGTGCAGTAAGAGAAGAAAAAGACTGAGAACTTCAGTTACTGCAATAGTTAGATGGAAGAAGAGGAGAGAAAGGGAAGATTCTAGCTTTTGATAAAATTCTGGTTTCTACCCATATTTAATAGCAAAAATGAAAACTAATGAATTATAAACGAAGTAAAGGATTGATAAGAACAGACAAATACAGACAATAAGTTATAAGTCTAAGAGTGGGATATCAACAAAAAGGTAAAGGGAAGTTTTTGAGTCTAGCACTAGAAGTATGCCCAGTTCCTGAAGACACTCAAATAAATATGTACTTCCAATGGTATGCTGCCTTTACTTTTATTTAATTTGCCTCTTTTATAAAAATGTTTTTAAGTTCCAAAACACTGTTGATACGGATTCCAATGACAAAAAACCAGATGCATAAATCCAATTAGATAATAATGGAGTCTGAGAACATTAAGAATGGCTGGTTTCTTCCCTTGATTGAAATTAACTACTAGCACCTCGGACAATTAACTTATTCCTTGGATATCAAGTCTTATGTTCTCTTTCCACGAACTAGTATAGACAGTCTTGTAATAGTTGTATCCAGAAAATTTTACCTCCAACGTTGGAAACACTTCTCTAAATTCTCATCTTATAGAAGAGAACCGCATTAAAAAACAAAATATAGACCCAAAGACATAATTAAAACAATCTAACATTGTAACTGTTAGGTTACTGTGTAGCGTTACTCTTAAAATCCAAGAGTTCACAATCAACCGGTTTCAGATGGGCACTGGAAACAGACAGGACTGGACCTGGAACCGAACTGTTACATGATCTTGGGTACGTTTCTTAAACACCAAGGACCTCATCGGTAAAATGGGATAAAAGCTACACCACAGCATGATTATGAAAATTAAATAAAATGTGATGTTTTGTTACTTTAAATAAAATTAAAGTAAATCATCAACAGTTTATTCTCTACTTCTACTGCATAATAAGGAACTATAGAGTCTACATGTATAAGACATATGAGGAAGGGAGGAAAATGCTGAAAACCAATATACTATTCCAACCTGACCCATTTATTGGCCCACCATAAGGTGTGATTATACTTAAAATTATCTAGATTCCAACTCACTGTATGTATGCTGTTTTCTTAAAATAACCTTACATTCCAGAAGATGTCTATAGGCTTTATTTTAACGTAAGACAGACATGGTACAAGTAATTACAAGTGTGATGTATGTGAAGAAAAATGTAGGGGGCTAACCTACTCTGGGAAAGTTCTGGAATAATATACTTATACACTAGAAGTAGCAGCAAATAATTCTTAGAATTTAAAATGTTGCTCTCCACTCTGGGGAATAACATTTAAACAATAATCTTGCTTTTAATGGCTATCGTTAAAAACAATAGGGTTATATTTATATCCTATATAAAAATGTATAGATCTGGGGCGCCTGGCTGGCTCAGTCGGTTGAGTGTCCGACTTCGGCTCAGGTCATGATCTTGTGGTCTGTGAGTTTGAGCCCCGCATCGGGCTCTGTGCTGACAGCTCAGAGCCTGGAGCCTACTTCAGATTCTGTGTCTCCCTCTCTCTGCCCCTCCCCAGCTCACGCTGTCTCTCTCCCAAAAAATAAATAAACATTAAAAAAAAAAGTATAGATCTTTTCTAGCCTAATGGCTCATTATTCATAACTTATTAAGATTAGATTTAGTTTAATAAATTCGATGGAAATTATTGTGACCAGTTTTGTACTACCATTCTGATGTAGAGCACTGTTCTTCCATCGTGGAAGAGCTATAGATTTTATACATAAAAAGATTTAAGACAAAAAAATACAAACAGACTCACTAATACATAGTACAAACTGGTGGTTGGCCGGGGGGAGGGGGATGAGTGAAATAGGTGAATGGGATTAAGAGGTACAAACTTCTAATTACAAAATAAATAAGTCACAGGGATAAAAAGTACAGCATAGAGAATACCGCCAATAATATTGTAATAACAAATGGTGACAGATAGCAACTACACTTATCGTGGTGACCTCTCAGTAACGTGTAGAACTGCTGAGTCAACATATTGTACTCCAGACACAAGTATGTCACTGTACTTCTACTATACTTCAATAATAAAAATTCTTTTTAAAAATTTTTTTTTAACGTTTATTTATTTTTGAGACAGACAGAGACAGAATTCGAATGGATTAGGGGCAGAGAAAGACACACAGAATCCGAAGCAGGTTCCAGCCTCTGAACTGTCAGCACAGAGCCCGACATGGGGCTCGAACTCATGAGCTGTGAGATCATGACCTGAGCTGAAGTCAGACGCTCAACAGACTGAGCCACCCAGGCACCCCAATAATAAAAATGCTTAAAAAATATTTCAGAAAACAGACCACAGATATATTCACATACATCTAAAATGTGAATAGACAGGTATAGAATAACAATAGTTAACCTTTATTGAGCACTTTTTATTTGTATTGTTAATAAATACTTAATAATAATTACTAATACATTCTGTGTATTATCTCAGTTAACACATGACAATCCCATGAAACTAGTTCAATTATTATTCCTACTTTATAAAAAACAAAATGTAAGATTAGAAAAGTTAGGTTACTTGCTCAGGTCACAGGGATTCACACTCAAAACTTAATCCAAACGTTCTGTTCTTAAAACGATTATCCTAAATACTGCATGATCTCACTTATACGTGGAGTCTAAAAAAGCCAAACTCATAAAAACAGAGAGCAAAATGGTGGTTACAGGGTCTGGGAAGTAGGGGGATAGGAGAGATGTTGTTTAAGGGTGCAAATTTGCAACAAGTAGTAAATAAGTTCTGCAGACCTAATGTACAGTAGAGTGAAAAAGACAACAATGTTGGATTAGAATCATCAGACTTGCTAACAGACTAGATCTTAATTATTCCAACTCCTAAAAAGAAATGATAATTATGTGGTATGATATAGGTGCTTATTATACCTATATATAATTACACCTACATATTACAATGACAATTACAATATATAAATATATCAAATCAACAGGTTGCGCACGTTAAATTTACACAGTGTTACGGGGCGCCTGGGTGGCTCAGTCGGTTGAGCGCCGACTTCGGCTCAGGTCACGATCTTGCGGTCCGTGAGTTCGAGCCCCGCATCGGGCCCCTGTGCTGACAGCTCAGAGCCCGGAGCCTGTTTCAATTCTGTGTCTCCCTCTCTCTGACCCTCCCCATTCATGCTCTGTCTCTCTCTGTCTCAAAAATAAATAAACGTTAAAAAAAAAAAAAAAAAAAAAAATTTAAATTTACACAGTGTTACATGTCAAATGTATTTCAATTAAAAACCCACTTAAATGCTAAAAAAAAAAACCAAAAAAACCCACAAACAACCATTATCCTAAAGCCTAACCATGTGGTTAGAGCATATGAATGAAAACCAGCCCTCAGAACCACTAGAACTCATAAGTGTATCTATTTGCCATTTATTTTTAGTCTACTTTACATACCATGTAGAATGCTATTTCAAGGAATACATAACCTACACCTTGTCATAATGATAGTATTCATTAAGAACACGTTTATGTAGTTACTTATTTATGTGAATATGTATGCATGTATTTTTAAATAAAGCAAAGGTACAAAATGCAGAAAACCTATAAAAATACCAGTTGTACCATAGTACAATCTAAACAAAAGAGGTTCGTCACAGATAAAACGTACAGTTGACCCCTGAACAAGGTGTGTGTGTGGGGGGGGGGGGGGGCAACGCCCCACTCAGTCAAAAATCTGCGTATAACTTTGTTTTTTTGTTTGGATTCCTCCAAGACTTAACTGGTAATGGTTAATTACTTAACTACTAACTAGCCAACAACTGACCAGAAGCCTTACTAATAACAGAAACAGTGAATGAACACATATTTTGTATGTTTTATGTATTATATAGTGTATTCTTACACTAAAAAAGGAAATGTTATTAAGAAAATCATAAGAAAAAAAAGGAAAAGAAAATTATAAGGAAAAAATACATTTATAATACTGTATTTATAGAAAAATTTGCATACAAATGGACCCATGTGGTTCAAACCCGTGCTTTTGTAACCCTTGATTCGTAGAGCTAACCCAAAGTCTGCTAGAGAAGTGACACTGAGGGGGCAAGTGACATGCTGGCAACTGAAGGCTCTCTCTGTAAACAGAAGGCTAGCTCGTTCATCCCATACACAGTGCGCACTCATGGGCAGTGTCCTGTACTCAGTGTCGACTGAGCTCATTCCTTTTTGGGTTGTTGTTGTTAATGTAAACAGAAAAACCTGCTCCAGTAAAAGAAAGAGTCACAGCATCTTGCAAAAGTGTGTGCTCTGTTTTCTTCTTTGGCCAAGCTCTACATGCCTGAAAGAACAGAAATAAAATAGTACCGTCTACCTCACAGGGCTGCTGCGAGCATCAAATGTGATAAAGCACACGAAGTGCTGGGACAAAGCTGGCCGCACACGGTGCTTTATATCTACCGGCTGCTGCCACCGTCACCAGCATTAGTACGACTCATATGATTATTACTCTGTAACCCATCATCATTTCATGAGAGCCCAACAAGTTACTACATTACAGTGTTGTGTGCAGAAAGAACGTTGGGTTGGAAAACAGAGTCCTTCAAGTTGTTCCACACGTGAGGTGAATAAAAGCGAGCAAATTCTTTGAGCACGCATGTTTCATGAAACCTTACTGTAAAAGGAGGGGTAACGTCATCTACCTTACACAGTCCTGATGAGAATCACATGGTGACCATGAATGAGAAAGTATTTTTTAAACCATAAAAACTAGAAATATGGAAGGTACTGTTTTTTGATGAACAAACACAGGTATACAAGTGTCTAAAAGCAAAACAAGGGTGCTGGGGTGGCTCAGTCGTTAAGCATACGACTCTTGATTTTGGCTCAGGCTGTGATCTAACAGTTGGTGAGTTCAAGCCCCACATCAGGCTCGATGGTGATGGTGTGGAGCCTGCTTGGTATTCTCTCTCTCTCTCTCTCTCTGATCCCCCCCCCCACTCTGATCACACATGCACTCTATCGCACTCTCAAAATAAAAGAATGAACAGTAAAAAGAATTTTAAAACAAAATAGAGTGTTATTAATTTATAGTCCAGGACCACCGGTGACTCTGGGATTGTATATAATCCATACATTTAGGTGCCTGTCCTACGGAAAAATTTTTATCTATAGTTACCATAGTATTTATATAGTAAACCTGACTAATGTTCACAAGCACACACTTACCTTTACTATTGTTTTAGGGCGTTTTTTAAAAAATAATTTTGGCTTTTCAACCACAGGAAGAGGCGGGAGTTTCTTAAGCTCCTGTAGGACGGTGGTTGCAGCACGCTTCTTGGAGAGTTTTTTGCTATTTCCCTCTCCTTCCGCGGAGAACTCTCCTACTGACACCCTAGTAACAAAGCTTTTCATATGTGGTGGTCCACTTTCTTTAATAACCTATTAAATATAAGTAAACTATTGAATATAGACTCTTAAGTAGTGTTATCATCTCATGCATCTTTTAAACACTCGTATCATAATCAAAATTGAAATTACAAAAAATTATGCCAAAATTATAGATTTCTTTAATAAAGTTATATAGACATTATATAGGGGCCATTCATTTTTTGATACTTACGCTGCTTAATAAAATGAAGTTGAAAGAACAAAAATCTAAATAAATACATTCAATTCACACTCAAAATTTGTGTTTTACTAGCTTAAAATAGGCAATTCTAATTATGGTGACCCAGTTTCTTATGGAACAGAAAATTAAGAACATAAAACAAACCATATTGGATTAGCTACACAGACCATGCAGAATAATAGTTTGTATATAACTGTGTAAATATCTAATTTCTCCTCTGTAAGAATAAGTTACTGAAGTCCAAGGACTATTTCTTACTGGAGTTCTCTAGCCCATAAAGCATCCTACAAGTGGAAGCCTCTCAAAAATAACTTATGGGTGAAAATAACCTATTTTTGATGGAGACCTCAAAGGCTGTTTTATAGAAAGGAATGTTTACTCTCTGTGACATGATCTTAAAAAGGTAAGTAGACATACCATAAAAAATACCTATGTTTCTAGAGTAATGGATTATGAATCTGCCAGCTATGAATGAGCATCCTTAAACCCTGTATTAATGTGCTCTTTAAAATATTCCAGTTTTTGGAGGAAAGGTGCTCTCCAAAACCCAAATGCTAAAAACTTTAGTCTCCTTCAAAATTCGGACCTTTTATAAAAGAAACCCTATTCAGTTAAATAGTTTACCATGTAACTTTACATTAAAATTTTGTCTTCTAATAATACCAATTAGGAAAAGGAAAACAACACAGTATCTCAATAATCCAACATTACTGGGGCTAAGAAACTTATGATAAGCATACTTTCCATGTAATTTAAGCTTACTAGTTGAAACACTAAAACTGTTTATTTTAATAACTTTGATGGGCACCCTCCTCAATTAAAAAAAAAAGTACACATTTTACCGACTTAACAGAATACTAAATATTTGACCTTTTTATTGTTCACATTAGATCATTATGAACACCAAATATTCTATACTATAATGTATTGATGCTTTCAAGGAATTCTAAGACTTATAAAATTATTCCTATTCATTGTAGCCTTTAAAAGACCCATGCTCCAACAATTTTTGAGTATATGTAATTACTTTTGATAGTACATTTTCCCTATCATTTCTTGCTAGGACCAACAGGCCGTCAAGTACATTCTATTCCTGCCTTCTTCATTCTGCTTTTAATCTGCTAGAGGCTAAGAAATCAGATAACCCAACTTTAGGAGGATTGTGTCTAAAAAGACAGGTTCTCAGTTGAGGTCAGTTGATCTTGACAGTGAATAAAATGTGGGACCTTTCTAGTAGGTGAACTCCACCCACTTTGAAGGAGGAAACTCTACAACCGTTTTAGCTTATTTCCTGGGTTTTGTCTATTTTCTAGATATTTGAGTTACAAAATTAATGACCTCTTAATAAAGAAGGTATTACAATGATTTAAATTTTTTTCCCTTTTATATGTCACATGATTTTTATAAATATTTTGTGACATGTTTATCTGGCGGTAACGTAGAGAGCTGCTAATTACTTGTTTGTGACTTATTGGTAAAAGTTAAATTTAAACCTATTTTGGTTCCACAAATTTAGAGGAATTTAGATATCCATGTATACGTGTCACAAAACATTAACTTGAATACTTTCAATTTGATCCTACCAAAAACACTAAACCCTATAGCATACTACAAATCTACAAATTATATATATATATATATATATATATATATATATATACACAAAAATATAAATATATTTATATATATACATACAAAAAGTTTAATACAGCAAAGCCAAAGAGATCCGCAGGAATCCATGATATTCTAGTAAGTATATTATAGTAAGTATACAGTAAGTATAGAAAGTATATTCTACTTTCTCCAGGGCCTATATGAGTTCATGATAGACAGTGAGAGTGTAAGAAAGCACCTGAACTCTTTCAGGAGATTAGTATGCCAGTTAATTTATTTGTTCATTTATTTTAAAAAGTGAGGAGCAGGGGGAGAGAAATGGAAGATCTCTACTGAGCACTTACCTCAAAACTGACGGGCATATTTCGCTTCAGAGCAATTTCAAACACTAAGCTGATCTCAGATTTGTTTGCATCTTTGTCATCATCCATTTCTTTTCCGGATTCACCGTTCTAAATCACAAAATACAGGATGGCAATGAAAACCCGCTTTGTAGCAAACTGTTACATATATTCTACAATAAAGAGGGCCTATCTGAAATACAATAAGAAAAAAGAAACCAGAGACTGTATCCTGTGGATTCCTATGTAACAAGAGTAGTTGTAGGCTTTATTGTGAGGCTTTTTGTAATTTAATTTTTAGGGTTTTTCCCCCCGTGAAAGTGGAAGAATAAATGTTGAGTGTGGAAAAATTTTACTCAACCATATACAAATTTGAGTTTATACTATGTCCCCAGACTCACTTTTCTTTAGAGATCTGTATCCCCCACCCATTAGAATATCCCCAATATTCTAATGCTATTTAATTTTCGTAAACACTGAATTGTAGAAGGAGTACAGGATGTAAACCAGGATTTTGGAGCTCTTTGATTCTGGCACCAATTTAGTTATTCACTTCTTTACCACATACTTCTGGAGGGCTTCATATATGTTGAACACAGGGTAAGTCTCAGAGATAAAAAGATCAAGAAACAGTATCCCTGCTATCGAGAAACTTACGACGTGGTGTAAAAACAGATAAGCACAGAGGTTAGAGTCATAATGAAAGTGTACAAGGAGAAAAACACCTACGTCAGCCGTTAACTAAGATGAATCTCAAAGGGGAAGGACAAGAGGTTTGATAGCAGGGCATCTGCAGGGGTTGAACAGTACAGTTTGCAATAACTAAGTGGATAGCTCAATAAGAAGGTATCTTATAAGACATGTCTGGGCTGGAGATACTGTTTTGAAATCAACAGAGAGAGTCGCCAAAGCCATGGAATGGGTGAAATTACTCAGGATCAGCCTCAATATCCTGGTCTGTAAAATAAAGTGGGGCTGAAAAAAATCCACACAAATCTCTTCCACTTTAAATTCCTTGACTCTAGATTAACACAGTGTATTCTATACTCAGTAAACACAGCATTAAATCTAAGGTAAATGAATGCTATTTCCCATCCTTGTTCATATCCTTAAATCCTGTGTTGCCTCAGAAGTGAACTCTGTGGGTGAACCAAAGTTCTCCAAGGTAAGGTCATCCTAGCAGGAACACGTGAGCTTAGTGCAGGAGGCACGTAATCTGAGAGGCAGATCATAGCAGGCCACCATTCTAATATTCTTTCCTATCAGAGGAGATGATTTCTTTTACTTATAAAAATGCATTTGTTTGTCTTGTTAATAATCTCACCAGGGAACGATAAGGAAGAGACTGTCACATGTAGCAGTAACATACCTGAGGTGATTTTTCTGGAATAGGCTCATTCTGCAGTGCTTGAAGGGCTTTCATTGCAGCATTGTGTCTAGCAGCTTGTCGAGTCTTTCCTTCCCCAAAAAATTCATTGTTTCCTACAGTCAGCTGAACATAAAAGATCTTGGGCATTGGGCAATGATACCTAAAATAAGAAAATAAAAATACTAATGTTTGCTCAATAAAATCATTCTATAATCATCAATAAGATTTGTTTTCTTGAAATTGATACCAACCATATAATGTACTATATACCCTCTTATTAACCCCAGTAAAGTTTTAACCTCACAAATGTATTTATAAAAGATAAAATATGAGTCAATATATCTATAGGTATCTATCTCCATGAAAAACATATTAGAGAAAACAATGTGAAACATAAATTAATATAGTAAAATTTATTCAATTATATCACAGAAGACTTCTAGTAAGAAGTTTTCAGTCAGAGTTTTTTTTTTTAATGTTTATTTATTTTTTAGGGAGAGAGAGAGACAGACAGACAGAGCATGAGCAGGGTAGGGGAAGAGAGAGGGGAAACACAGAATCCAAAGCAGGCTCCAGGCCCTGAGCTGTCAGCACAGAGCCCGACGTGGGGCTCGAACTCATGGACCATGAGATCATGACCTGAGCTGAAGTCGGATGCCTAACTGAGCCACCCAGGCGCCCCAGTTTTCAGTCAGATTTTGACAGAAACAAGCCAAATGGTCTGGTGCTGAAGGAGGAGACTCACAACAGAGGCAGGAGACAAGCAAGCCCATTCAGGGGACAGGACGCAGATTTCTGTGACTTCAGCAGAAGAGTTATGACTAGACATGGGAGGGGCAGAGAGATAGAGCTACAACTCCATTCCAAAGGAGTGAGTACTTTGCCAAGTAATAAGATCAGATCGAACATAAGAAAGAATGGGGAGGTAAGCTAATTCTTAAGTAGATAAGCAGTATAATAATAAAACGTATTTAAAGAGAGAAATTTTAGCAGGTTCGCGTTTAACAAAACTGAAGTAAGGAGTTACAACTAGACAGTACTAGTGATGAAGATATGAAGCGATAAAAGGGCTGAATGAGGAAAGAACAAACCTAGAAGAAATTAAGAAGAAAAAATTAAGAGGATATGCAATAAAATACACTAATTCAACAATTATTTGTGGAGGACATTCTATGTGACAAGGGAGTATGACAATGAACAAAAACACATTGTACTGGGTAAGACAGATAGTAACTAAAGTAATATGCAGAGTATCTAGTATGTTAGAGATCTAAGTTAAACAGAAAAAGAAGGAAAGGTTCAGAAGTGTTCGGGAGGTAGGTTTTAGACAGGGTGGCCAAGGAGGGTCTCATTGAGAATATGACAATTGTGTAAAGATCTAAAATAACTGAGGGAGGCAACACCCAGATATCTGGAACAGTGCATCTGAGGCAGAGAAAACAGCAAGTGCAAAGGTCCTGGGGCAGCAGTGTGCCAAGTATGTTCAATTAATTCAGAAGATGCTTATCTGGCTACAGTTGAGGAAGTGAGAAAAGGAAAGCTAACAAAGGAAAAGAGGTAGCCAGATTCCTTAGTGCCTTACATAAAAGTTATTGTAAATATCCAACTTTTACCCTGAGTGAAATGGCCAGCCACTAGAAGGTTTGGAAGAGAAGTAACATACGTGACTTGCATTTTGGAGGGATCACCTAACGATTATGCTGAGAACAGTAGGGGATGATGATGGAAGCAAGGAGATCTATCAGGGGACTACTGCAGTAACACAAGGGAACAGCAACAGGGACCTACTAGGGTAGCAGCAGTCCAAGTAATGAGAAACAGTTCAATTCTGAACAAATTTCAAAAGCAGAGCTGGCCGGGTTTACCAAAGGATTAGTTATGGAATATGAAAGAAGAGTCAAGGATGACCCCAGGGCTTCTGAGCTGAACAAGTGGAAGACAGAGTACCTGTACACCGAGTCAGCGAAGACTGGAGAAGGAACAGGTTTGTTGGGGGTGGGTATCAGCCGCTCTGGTTGGGGGATATTAAATCACTCAGCCTGCTTAGACATCTTAAGTGGAGATGTCAAATGAACAGTCAAGTCTGGACTCTAAGTCTGGACTCTAGGAAAGAGGTCCAAGGTGAAGATAAAATTTGAAAGTCATCAATCAATATATGGATGGAATTTAAAGCCACAGGACAGTGAGAACTCTGTGGGAAGGAGTGACAGGAAAAAGAACGGCAAGCACAGGGTCCTTCCTGAAAGTTAAAAGGGAAAAAGTAGATCTAGGAGGAGGGAGGGGGCAATTGTGGCAAATTATACTCACAGACCAAATGAAATGATGACTGAGAACTAACACCACTGAATTGGGCAATTCAGTAAAAGTAAAAGGATTGATTTTGATGGGAGTGGTGGATTTACAACATGATGTCAAAAAAATTAAGTTAAAATCAGTCCGGTGCTGAAAAATGTCTGTTTCAAAGCAAAGAGAAGTCCAACTGAAGTCCTACTATGTTTGGGATGATTACTGGACATCTGAAGAGTGGGGTTCTATATTCAGCCTGAGATAAACTGCATAGAGCCTGTCATAGAAGAATTCGGCAGGCAGATGGCATTAATTAGCGAAGGCTTACAGAAGGTAAAGGACCAGAAAGGGACATCAGCCCTGAAGATGCAGTTCTGGGAGACAATAACTGAAACCATGTGAGTGGGTCAGCACCTGGAAAGGGTAAGTGTAAAGGAACCGAAAAGGAGAGCCTAAGGCTGGGATCTGATTGAGGCCCATGATCAAAAGGCAGGGGAAACAATAGACGGCAGTGAAGGAGACGAAAAGAGGGTCAGAGTTAGGAAAGAAATTACGACACAATGTCAGGGAAATCAATAGTGTCATCTGCAGTGGGGAAATCCAGAGTAGGAAAAAAAGAAATGGTCGCTGTTTTAAATTCTTAAAGTCAATTTTCTTGGCCACAGTTTTCTATTATTTTGTTTTAAGATAAAGTATTTTAAATGTGTTTTCATTATGTCATAGGTTCTCATTTTAAACAGGCAAATATAAAAAAAGTTAAAGGAAGAAAAAGATCACTGACAGTAAAATACTTTTAATATGCTAAGACGAAGCATCAAAAACCACAATCTGTTTTGCTCTTCGATTACAAGACCTAGTATCCTGAGGTACACAATCTCTCACTGCATTCCTGAAGTGTATTTTCCTATTGTTTTAGATACCCTTACTGCATAGATCTTAAAAGACTAACAAAATAAATGCAGGTTATCTTCATTGTGTACACCACAAAATTCAGTTTTCCACCTACACAGTATTTCATGGATATTTTTAACTGGTTCCACTATAAAACTTTAAAACAGACAACCTGAAATCAGAAATTGACTCCTGTACTGAGATCTTACATGGCAAGCTTTCACCATAGAGCAAATGTTTACAATTAATTATACACTTCTGAAAACAGAGGTCCACAACTGGAATGCTAACAGACCTTTAACTACAGTAGAGGGAGTGGGCGCCACTATAATCACTAAGGCCTGCTGACAATTACAAAACTCATTTCGGTTTGCCACAGAGACAAACAAAATTTCTGTTCATTATGACTTTACTGGAATATGATGTCATAACACATAACCATACTGAAACAATCTGCTGATTTTCTGACCAAAATATTAATTGCACACTAAAGAGCCCTTGGGGCCTCTTCCTTTGTGGCCATCAAATATGGCTCTATATATGTATATGTGTATGCATGTGGATACATATGTATATGGATATTATATTGTGTAACTATCAGAGGAGAAATCAGGTTTGCTGTATTTTAACATAAAAAGTAAACTATTCTAGCACTAACAGGAAATACCAAGAGTAAATGCCTGACTTGTTTTGTTCTAGTTTCATTCCATCCTCTTACTTAACAATGATTCTTAATATTCTACCCCGCATGGTTTGATTACCTTATATATCACATCTCCCCATATCATGGTGACAATTAAAATTAACCAGTATGCCCTCCATAATGGCACCCAGACTGAATCATGGCAGAAATGATGCAGAAAGTCTCCTTGTATGTTAGGTCCAGGTCTCTAAATACCTGTTTCCTTTACTAAAGGAACATTCAGAGTTTATTAACTTTGAAGCTTGATATGTTCTAAGTAGAATTTCTTTTTCTATTTATTTCAAACATTAAGTTCATTCTAGGTAAAGTGCTTTTAACAAGTGATGTACACATTTCTAAAAATTAGTAGATATTTATGAAATCTTACATTGCTATTCTTAAATGATTTTTCTCAATTAGAATTTTTATTCTAAATGTTTATATTTGCATAGTGATTTGCAATGTTTATATTCGCATAGTGACTGTTATTAAAAAATGAGCCATGAAAACTCACTCATCCAGGATATTAAAGTTCAGGGTCAAATGGCTTCTACCCACAGCCTCCAAAATACTTTGCAAAGTGTGATCCCACTCATCAGAATTACCCTCAGTGCCTATTAAAAATGTCCATTCCTGTGCTCCAATCCTGATCTGCTGAATCAGTCTCTGGGGATAGAACAAGAAGCTTCACTTTAACAAAGTTCCCTGGTAAATCTTTCATACTAAGAGTCTGAGAACCACTGCTCCATGATATCACCACAGCTCACAATACAGCATACGTGATTTGATTACTTCAAACGCCACACAAGCAAACGACCACACACATTCCTGTAGCATCATGGTTAGGTTTCCTATATATGTCTCTCACTTAACCTCACAGCGGCCAGGTGAGACAGATGCCCCCATGATCACCATGAGAGCTAACAAATATCCCCAACATGGTTGTGAGCAATCAAACTGAAGTCTATCTAACTTCAGAGCTCAAGACTCAAGAAACTCTTAAGTCATCTCCCAAAAATCTGCTTTATCCTCTTCTATTTTTGTGTTCACATTTGTTTACGAAATTTGTTATGTCCTTGGTAAGCTAAAGAACCTAATACAAGTTCCTTCTAAACCTAAGGTCCACTAGTAGACTTCAGAAGCAATTTACTAAATAGCCACTGAAACAAACAGAGCTCCATAATGAAATCCTAGGTTTTTATGGTATGTCAAGCCAAGCGGGATCAAAAAAGAGACACAATCAAGTAACCATCAAACTGAAAAGTCAGAATAATGAGCATCGAGTGTTACAGTCCTAATGGTCTAAGTTTTATAAAGGCTGCTTGTAAGGCCTTTTCCCCCATGCCTCTTTGCCCTCTGTCTGCTGGAAGTCTTATAAAAACTAAACAAATAAAATTTCAAATAAAATAAAATAAAAGCAAAAATAAATAAAATAAAATAAAACAAAATAAAATAAAATAAAAGCTTCCCTTTCTTTAAATCCCAAAAAAGTCTTTAGATTTGGCCTATCTTCAAGACATCACAAGTCATACGGCAGTAAAGACAGGATATATATTTGGTTCCTTTGAATTAACACTGTCTGACATTCCTTATAGAGTTTTGGTTTTGATTTTTGAGTTAAGGGAAGATTTTACATTCTTATGTAAGTATTCTTATAAGAATATACATAATTTTATTCATATACTTCTATTTGACTGTCAGTTATAAGAAGTTTCCATATCATATATCCTTGCCTTCCTGCCTAAAGTTACTTCATTAATGCTCTCTTTGTAGACTCCTCTTGTATGAGTCTAAACAACTAAAATCCATGTGTCCTCCCCTACCATTCAGTGACTGCTTTTTTTCTAACATGTCTACTCTCCTAAGTATCATTTTTACAAGGTGAGAAAGACATATTCCAAATAACATGAGAACTTTTAAAAATTGAGAAATAATTGCCTCATTTTATTTGATAGCATTATTCATAAATCTCAACCCAGCTTAAGTGTTCATATCTCCTCTACAGGTTTATGTCTTGAAATACATGAACATGTTATCTTCTCATCTAATAAGGAGAGGCTTTTGATTTCTGTGTTTATTTCTAACATTGACTGAAAGCAGAAATGTCACTTAATCTTTCTATCTCAGTTTACTTATCTGTAGAATATTTGCAGAATCTATGTTTAAAGACCTCTAACAGCCAAAACTTAGAATTCAAATGACATGTTGATTATTTTGACTCTTTGTATGCATTTTGGCACTGCTAAGCATTCTTTTACTTGCTATAGAAAAATAATAGGTTTTATCATAAAGCCATAAAATAGTCCTTGGCCCACTTTCAAGCTTGTATGTATATAAAATGTCTAGATAGGAGAGGGTTCTTTCTCTATTCACATCTATAAATTTTGAAAATATATCTCTTATGGGATCTAAATGTTAAGTCTTGAGGAATTTCAAAAATTAGGACCTATTAAAAAAGATTCACAGGGCAGCTGAAAATAAGCTTTAAAGGAGGGCAAGGATAGTCTATTCTATTTGTAGAATTATTATAATGATGTCTAAAATGCCTAGGGGAAAATACAGAAAGATATGTACTAAAAACTGGGACAGGATGCCTTGAAGTGATGGAATTACAAATGATATTCTCTTTCGTAATTTCAATTTTTTTTTAATAATACGGCTGTACTAGAGTATAAACCAAAAAAAAAAATGTTTAACTGAAATAAGTCTAGTTCCAATCCAAATAAAGGTAAATCTGTGTTCCAAATGTAAATTTGATAAATTAGCAGAGTGACTTGTGGAACACAGAATATAATCCACCAGAGTAAATAATGTGTACTGTGTTACTGATGCTAGTACCACAATAAGACCATGGAAAGCATAGCATGTTATCAAAGAGCCCCATTTTGTAAATACACAATCACCACTCTAAATCCTACACTTGGATCCAGCATAAACCTATTCTTCCCCTTCCCTACATGAATAGCGAGATAAATCATCATCACCATTATCATGATTACAACAAAAATATACAAAGCAGTCAATACGTGTCAGGCACTCTTCCAAGCACTATACATACTAATCTCAGTCACCATAACAACCCCAACTTCATTTTACACATAAGGAAATGAGGAAGAGATATTTCATTTGCCCAAGGCCACCCCCCCAGGCCCAAGTAATCTCACACCAGAGCCCATGATCTTAGCCTCTACACGATGCTGTCTCTGAATGAACTAGATAAAATGAACACCATACACTGCAGAGGTACTAACTATAAACTATGGAGAAGTCCTGCCAGACTTGGCACTTAAGGCAATTTAAGTCAAATTAGACCTCAGAGACTAATGGTCACATTGGTTACCAAAGAGAATTTGGGGGAGCACAGTAAGTCCAAGAAACCATGCTGGCTACAGTCTTACTACTCTCTCTCATTCTTTGTCTCTTCTCTTAACATTTTTGAAGCTCATGCTTAAAAGCTGATGTTCCATCAGGGAAATGCAAACCAAAACCACAATGACATAGTACTTCACACCCACTAGAATGGCTATAGTCAGGCAGCCACTGTGGAAAAGTTTGGCAGTTCCTTAAAAATTTAAACAGAATTGCCATTTGACCAAGCAATTTCATTCCTAGATACATATAAACTGAAATTTAGGGGCGCCTGGGTGGCTGAGTCGGTTAAGCATCCGACTTCAGCTCGGGTCATGATCTTGTGGTCCGTTAGTTCGAGCCCCACATCGGGCTCTGTGCTGACAGCTCAGAGTCTAGAGCCTGCTTCGGGTTCTGTCTCTCCCTTTGGAGACCTCTGCCCCTCCCCAGCTCATGCTCTGTTTCTGTCTCTTCAAAATAAGTCAACATTAAAATTTTTTTTAAAAAAAACTGAAATTTAAAACTGCATTGAAATAGGAACGCCTGGGTAGCTGAGTTGGTTAAGCATCTGACTTCAGCTCAGGTCATGATCTGGCAGTTCCTGAGTGTGAGCCCCACACTGGGTGAGCTCAAGCTCCACTTTGGATGAGCAAGAGCCCCACTTCGAGTGAGCATGAGCCCCGCTTTGGGTGAACCCCACTTCTCTCTCCCTCTCTCTGCCCCTCGCTCACTTGTGCCCTCTTTGAAAACAAAAACAAAAATGTATACACAAATGTTCACAGCATTATCCATAATAGCCAAAAGGTGGAAATAAACCAAAAGTCCATCAATCAATAGATCAATTAACTAAATGCAGTATATCCATACAATGGAGTACTATAGAGCCATACAAAGGAATAAGTACTGATACATGGATATAATGTAGATGGACTTTAAAAACATGCTAAATGAAAGCTAGACACAAAAGGCTACATATTGCATAACTCCATTTAGATGAAATGTCCAGAATAGGCAGATCCAGAGACCAAAGTAGATTAGTGGTTGCGGGGGCTGTGAAGAGAGAAAAGGGGGAGTAACTGTTAATGGGCATGAGTTTTCTTTTAAGGGTGATGAAATGTCCTGGAATTAGACAGTGGTAGTGGTTGTACAACAATGTGAATGTACTAATTCATAGCATACAGAATTGTATAATTGAAAATAGTAAAAATGATGTTTACATTATTGTGCATTTTACCTCAATAAAAAAAGTTTTTTAAAAAGTCTTGACTCTCCCTTGCATCCAATCTCCTCAAGAAAAGAGTCTTCCTAGGTGATTTCACCTACTCCTATTTACAGTCCTGGCAGACTCCCAGAAATGAGCCTATCCAATTGGGGGAGGGCACAAGCAGCATCCCTCCCTTTTGCACTCTTAGAAATTAATGACCTGGTCTTCTTCCTGCCCTTGCTTGACTGCCAGGGGCTATGTGAATTAAATTAATTTAAGAAATATTTATTAAGGGCCTAATTCATGCCAGGGACTGTTTTAATCCCTAGGGATGGTAGACTGCCCTCAGGAGACAATCAACAAATAAAACAGTAGCAACTGATAAGATGGGTTAGAAGAAAAGTAAAGTAAGAGAACAGAGTAGTAAGAGAGCCTTTAGGAAGTGACATTTGAATAAAGAGGTGAATGGAGGGAGAATTCCAGGCATATGAATGCCTGGAGGAAAAAAAATGTTCCAAGCAAATGAGATACCAAGTGCCAAGGCCCTGCAGAGGTAACATACAGCCATTTTTTAAAAACAGGAAGTGTTCTCGTACCTGGATAGCAATGAGTCAAGGGGTAAGTGGTAGGAAACTAGGTCTGAAAAGTAGCCAGGAAGGTAAGTCAGAATTCGATTCCACATGTGATTGAAGCCATCAGAGAGGGTTTTAAGCAGGGGAGTGACATGGTCTGACTTATTACTTAAATTAAGTCTCTAGCTGCTGTTTGTCCAGAGAGGCAGTTGGCAGGCCACTGCATAGTCTGGGTAACTCCTCTCTGAAAACAGGAGGCTGAACCACCTAGGAGAATACAGTAGGATTGCAGGCACTGCTAAAAGTCCACTGAAGGACTGTGGTCCCTATTTCAAGATGGGACCAGTCAGCACAGTTGTTTTTCTGTAGCTTCCTGGGTACAAGTGCAGAGTCAGAGGAAATGAACTTAACCAGTTAGTTTTGATAAGCAGTGTTCAAGCTGGGAGGTACTAGAGAACATGAGAATTAAGTAACAAGCGACTGGTGGGAATGAGTGAGAAACTCCAGGGAAACACAGCCCCACGAAATCTGCAGGTTAGTAGTGGCTGCAACCCCCCTGGAGGCTCTGCTCATGTCTTCCAGAAGCACAGGTAACAGTGGGCCATGCCCCCACCCCAATTCCTGCCATCCCACTGGATAGATAGCTTGTAGCAGAAGCAGCAAGGAGTGCCTCCTGTGAGTGGCTGACAAGCAGAGCGGTTTTGAAATTTTGAAAGTGCTTCCACTTTGTAACTGTACAGAAGAGTCCTTGGGGGAGCAACCTGGAGGGGAGGGGGCTCTCCTTCCACAGTATGCTGCCACTGTATTCCTCTGGGTACCGCAGCATACCATCTGAGACAGGTAAATAACTGGTACCACACACAGCGATGTGGAAGCTAACAGGAAGGTAGGAGTGATGGCACAGGAATGGGCATGGGTTCCTCAGGGTAGCATTTCTCAAAGTGTGGGTCCCCCACAAAGACCATCAGAGAAACTTAACAGAAGTCCATGGGGGAAGGGAAGAAAAAAAAAAAGAGGTTAGAGAGGGAGAGAGCCAAAGCATAAGAGGCTCTTAAAAACTGAGAACAAACTGAGGGTTGATGGGGGGTGGGAGGGAGGGGAGGGTGGGTGATGGGTATTGAGGAGGGCACCTTTTGGGATGAGCACTGGGTGTTGTATGGAAACCAATTTGACAATAAATTTCATATTAAAAAAACAAAAAACAAACAAACAAAAGACCATCAGAGTCCTCCTGGTGGGGTCTAGAACACTGTTAACATCCAGATTCAAGGCTGACTGAATCAGACTCTTTGGTGGAGTCTACATGATTACCAAATAGCCTCAGTGATTTCACGCATGCTGAAGATCCGTGGGTCGTCTCCCCTTCCCATTTGTGAATACGAAGGCTTTGATTCCTGGACACTAACTTGGCCACTCATCTCCCTTACTGAATCCTCTTGATGCTTCTAGTAGGTGTTTAGTTGATTCTCTCGCAATTTTACAAATAAACAATTATATTTTTTCTGCCAAGAAAAGTAATTTTTCCTATTTCTTTCCAAATTTTATTCTTTTTTTCCCCTGCATTGAGCCACACCCCTTAAAGAATACTAAATAGCAGTTGATAATGGATGCTCTTGTCTTGCTTCTCACTTTACTGGAAATGTGGCTAATATGCCCTTATTAAGCATAAGGCTGGCTACTGGGTTTGGTTGGGATAGGAGGGGAGTGTGTGTATGTGTACATGTATGTGTGTGTGCATCAACAGAGTATATAGTTTATCATGTTGAAGAAGTATTCAATATTCATAACATTGTTTTCAAAGTCAAGAATGAATTTTCAGATACCTTTTTCAGCCTCTGTGTAGTTAGCAATTTTTACTTTTCATCTCTTAATAAAGTGAATTTCATTACCATATTTCTAATAGTGAAATAATTTTGCATTCCTGGAATAATTCCCACGTGGTTGCAGTGGTTATTCTTTCAATAAATTGCCAAATTCTATTTGCCAATATTTCAATTAGGATTTTTCCACTGCTATTTTATAAAGAATATTGGTCTGAAGTTCTAGCCTTTCTTGTTGTGTTTTGTTTTGTCTTAGCTGGCACTGTTGAGCTAGACAGTTAGGCTAGTTTTGATTGCCCAAAATAATGTGTTTCCTATTTTTCAAAGGTTCAATAAAATTTCTCTGTGATACCATCTAGGCCAAGTGCTTTTCTTCAGGGTGGTAGGGGGAGGTAATGGTAATTGGCTATTTGACTACTTGTCCTTTCACTTCTATAGCAATGGATCTTTTTTGGCCGTTTATATTTTCCTACAAAATCACCCAGTTTATCCTCATTCTGAAATAGTCTTCCTTGAGTTGAACAAAACAGTCCTTTATGAGAACCGTCATTTCCTAGGCGTCAGGCTTCCCTCACCGTCCAACTACATTCTGCATATTTGTGCTCTGCATTCGCACTTGCTCACATTGATTAGATTACATATTGGTTCTTCCTAAGAACAAGATCTTGGATTCTGCATGTTTTCTTCTATTAGTCTTCTGTTTTTCTAATTAATCTACTGATGCGTTCATGTTCCTCCTTCAGACTTACTTTGTTATTCCTTTTCTAACTTCTTGTGTTGGAGACATGATTAATTTTCATGGTATCTATTAATATAGATACAAGATTAATGAATTTGTCTTCTCATAGGCTTTATGTTGCTTGTACTGCAATGCTTCAAGACAGAAATATACTATACAGTGTTTCCTAAATATTTTTGGTAACGTGAATTATCATGTGTATTCTATGAAACACACCTTGGGATATGCTGTTTTAGGTATTATGCCTTAGTTAAGAGTCTGTGTATTCTACAGGTTACTTTAATCTACTAGAAGTTTTTTATCTTGAATGTAATAAAAATTACTTAACATTTTTAAATATAATTAAAAATGTTTACCAAGTATTTTTATAAACTTGGAGTAAATAAACACTGAAAGATGGTGTGGATAGAGGAAGATATCTTTAGATTTACAGTTAGAGCAATTGGATTTAAGCTCCAAAAACTACCTATAAGCACTTTGGGAAAGAGGACTTAGTTTCTCTAAGATTCATCAGTGATATGAAAGATCTTGTCTGTATCAACTTTATCAACCTTATTCAAGTGGCAAACCGGAAGGAAATTATTGTGTTTTTCATGAAATATCCTATCTGTGTATTTTCAGTTAGATATATATGTGTGTGCATATGAAGTGCTCTGTGAACTACAAAAACATTAGTAAAATGTTTTAAAGAAATTTCAAGTTTTTAATATGTCTTCACTAAATACTACGTGCTAGTAGTCTAGTGGCAGAGTCTTAAATTTAAGGAAATTATGGGTGTAGGGGATCAAATGATTTAAGAAAAACTTTTTGGAGAAAATTACAGAAAATATGGCTTATTTTTTCTTTGACTTGTAAGAAGATTCTCATTATCTAATTCTATCAATAGATCATCCTTGGTTATGGGTTGTCTGAGAATGTTCTTTGAAAACTAGTGCAAAGAATCTGTCAAGTCTTTTCAACAACAAAATGGTTCCAGAAAATATTTTAAATCCTCTGTTTCCTCATTAACTTAAGCCCCAAAGAACATGCTTTTAAGAAGTTTAAATGAAAAAAAAAAAAAAAAAACAAACCCACAAATATATCAGATTATATTTTTAGGAGAAGTTTCACACCCTTTTTGAATAAATTGGTTTTTTTGTAATGTCTAGAATAAGAGATTCCAATGGATGATTGTGTAGAATCTTCCAAGAGCTTTAGAAATGGCTCGCTTTGTTACAATGTCCAGCCCAGACATCTATTCCAGTGCCTTTGCTGATCAGAATTCACTATCAACTTTGGATGCTTGCCCACTTCAAATACTCCCAAAAGTAAGGAGACATTACATCAGCGGTGCTGCAGAAAGATTAATGTGCTTTGTTTGGAGATGTAAATGGTAATTATACTTATTGCATACTTCTAGTACTTAGTCTTTTTTACCTGAATCTAAGTAAATCTAGTTGTACATTTGCATAAATAATGTGTAGTTAACAGATATTCATTGGAATATAAAAAACTTAACTTGGCATTTTCCCAGCTAATTGTTTTTACAGCTTGACTTCACTTATGCATTAGCTACATTCATAAAAAGGTTTACATAAAGCAAATATTTTCATACTAAATCCCATTTTCCCACTGTTGCCCAATATTAAATCTTGAGTTGTATTTCTGTAAGAAAATGTTGGCTCCGACACATCATAAAATTCATAATTAAACATCTAAGTGCCAAGGAATAGATACATTTAATTACTTATAAACTACATTTTATCCTCTCACCTGCAATTAAAATTAAACATATGGATTAAACAAATGGGTAATCATTTGTTTCATATTCACACAATCATTTTTTTAAAATGCAGAATTTTGGGTGACTTCCATAGAAGCTGAGAGTGCAAACATAATTTATTAGCTAGAATTGCCACATGGAAATATGCTGCCAGATTCAAGTGATACAAGTAGTCTCAAATTATTGATAATCATCTTTTAAGGATTTTAAAAATACCTTCTGCTATTGGTAATACACTTGACATTTTATTATAATCCATACCAGACGATTAATTGGAATTATACAGATCATTTGGAGCCAATACCATTGTCTGACTCAATACTACTTTTCAAAGAAATGGGGAAAAGGACCTGATCAACTACCTGGATCCTTTTGCAGTATAAAAAGTAACTTTTGCCAAAATAAAAGAGTACCTGGGACTTTTAGAAAACTCTTCTACTTTTTTAACTACAATTACTTTGAGGTAATGCTAAGTAATTTAAAGTAATTTAAAGTAATTTATTTTTTTTTCCTGCACAAATCCTCTGGGGAATACTATCTGGATTGCAATTATCTATGCTCTCCTTTTCCTGTATTGCTGCAGATAATCTAGGTATGCTTTTTATCAATAAGTCAGTGTGAACTATCTTACTCCAGGACGTACACTAAGCTAAGAACATCAAAACCTCTTTATCTTTGCCTGTGGCAAAATACCTGTACCTGAGGCAAAATCATGGCAACAAGACAATACTGGTAAAAACATGACACTGACAGGCAGTCTGACTACCATGCATGGAAATAGGTTGAGTAATACTTAGTATGACAGGCTAACAGTTCTGACCTCTGATTATGATTCCTCTTAACAATATAAATTAGAGAATGCATTTTACTCACACTGCAAATTCTTTCCAGTGAGCAAAATAGCTCTTAAGAATATTCTTAAATAAGTCTGTCATGATATCCTATTATTCCCAAAGAGCAGATGTTCACATGAGTTAGCACAGCACAGCAAAAAAAGCATAAGCCTGGAAAACATATAATCATGGGTTGGAGGGACAGCTCAGTCCTTCACTGGCCGTGTAAACCTGGACAAGTTATACACTGTGTCAGATCAGAGTAGGAAATCCTGATTGTTTGCCTTCCTTCTTCCTTGGCAACAAATCCATCATCCTTCTTAAACATCCCACAATGTTTCCATGATGCTTCAGCACCTCTCCTGCTTTTTATTATTCCCTGTAAAGAACCTAGGGGCTTTGTTACCAGCTCCTCAAACCTAGGGGCAATGCCACTAGCTCCACTACTATGTCTGCTTGGGAGAGGTCCAGGAAAGGGCCACAGTAACACTAGCAGATCCCTAGCCTTTCAACTGCCATGCTTGGTGGCATTTGTGGTCAGTGCTTATATCACCCCAGAGAGACTACTTCATGCTCCCTAGGAAAACTAACATTTGGCTCATCAATCATTCAAGAAGCCAACGCACTGCAAAAGATCAGGCAGTGTTCAGAAAATACCTTGATAAGTTCAGATATCAAGAAAACCAGTAAGGGGCCCCTGGGTGGCTCAGTCAGTTGAGTGTCGGACTCTTGATCTCAGCCCAGGTCATGATCTCCTGGTTCGTGAGTTCAAGCCACACATTAGGCTCTGCCTTGACAGTGGGGAGTTTGCTTGAGATTCTGTCTCTCCTCTCTGCCCTGTGCGCATGTGTGCACATGAGCTCTGCACCCCCCTCCCAAATAAATATTTTTAAAAAAGAAAACCAGTATAAACTAAATAAACCTTTAGATAAATTACATGTAAAATAATGAGTAATGTTAACTTTAACTTTTTAAATTCTCTTTATGTCTTCAAGGACATTTATTTCAGTTTCAGGTTACGTTCTATCTCTGTAGACTATTTTATGAACTGTCAGTCAACCACAGTGTAGGTGTCTAGTAACTCATTTATCTTTGAAGAAGTGCATCTTGACCGGAGAATGTGAGAATGTCAACAAATAATAAGGAAATAAAGAAAACAAGTGGGTCAAGGTTCTGCTAACTGAGGCCAAGAAAAAGCCTGGGAAATTAATGAATAATAAGCTCCCAGGAAACTCGAACTGCGAAAAGCAGTAAGCCATGATGCGAATAATACCTGAGATAATTACACAGTCCAAACATCACGGCCTAAGATTCTAAACCTGACCCAAAGGTAAAAGAGAATAGTGAAACAGTTGAAGTTGCTTATTTTTATCTCAATGAGAGAGAAGAGATGAGAAAAAGAGAGAGAAAAGATGTGCAAGCAAACAAGGGTGAAAAATACTTGATGATATTAAGATTGTTTTATTACATTACATTAGACTACTGAAACTCAACATAAAGAACTTACTTGGATTTAGGGAAGGTAAGAACACAAGATAGTTTTATTTTTGTTCTAAAATGAGATATGTAGACAACTAGTAAGTTCAGTACAGTAAAAAACCTCTTGCTGCCTTTATTGATTTGAAGAAAGCCTTCCATATATTCTTAAAGAAAGGATGTCAAGCAAAATCAAAAAGTCATTCAAACCTAGTGTGTATAAGGCTCCAGAAGTATTTGAGGAAGCAACATAGAGAATTCCGAAAATTTGAGACCCACATGGGAGTAAAGTAAGAATGCATCTTGAGCAAATTTTTATTATTCTTTTTGTTATTCTCCTTAAAAAGTCACTCAAGAGAACAAAAGAAAGCCTTGTAAATAAGACTCTACAACCTTATTTGCAGAGGATGACACTTCTTTGAGACAAGACGACAAATCTGCAATGTAACCTGACACTGCAAGACCCTGAGAATGCCGAAGCAGGAAGAGTGATCGAGACTGACAAGAGCATGACCATGGTGATCTCTCAGGAAGCAAAATCATTCCATACATGCATAAGAAATTCTGTCCAGAAACTGAACACTTCAGTGCTGGTGAACTTATGATGAAGTCAACTAAATGAAGAGCTAAACTTATAATCTTAGTTGTCATTTGGCTCTTGTTTTATCAAAATGTAATTCTAATAAAATCAAAATAAGGGTATTCTTTTACTTCCTGAGTCTAAGAAAGGCAGGACTCACTGCAAATGTCTGTGAATGTTGTATTAGACCATATACTTTCTTCAATAAAGCAAACAGTTTAGAGTAAATGATTCACATACTATTCTGGGAGCAGTGCTCTAGGAAGGCTGTGAAGGGACTGCTTTCTGCTCATGCACGGGGAAAAGGGAATCTTATTCACTGTAGCCCTCGTGTCTTGTATGTGGCATGATACCTAGCACTTAAAAGGAGTCCAACTCATGGCTGTGAACTGAGAGAGTAATAACAGCTCACACTGAGCTTGCTATATTCCGGTACTGCACAAACAGCAACTCATCGAATTCTCACAGTAGCCCTAAGTGGTAAATACTGCTATTATTCCCATTTTTATAGCTGAGGAAACTGAAGAACAGAGAGGTTACACAACTTGGTGTAGGTGGAGCCAGACTGCAAATGAAGGTAGACTGACTACCGGTACACTGCATTACGACGGCCCTCTCGATGCAAGAGTGAGATTAGGAGGGGGAAGACTGGACCGGCAAGGACCAGGCTCTTAGTTTGCAGGAGCAGGGGGAGTGCAAAATAAAAGGATGGGCAAGATGAAATTCTTTTTAACTCTGTCTCAGAGATAGCAATGTCTGTGAAAAGATTATCTGATATTTAATCATCTTTATGCAATTAAACAAATACGTAACTATTAAAGTATAAATTTTCATATTTGTTTTACATAAATGTCTAGAATTAATCCAGGTATGCATATTACTTTGGGGATATACTGCCGTAGATGTTAATCACATAGATGTGATTTCATGTTAAAAGGTTGGGGAAATGCTTCGTACACAAATAAACATGTTGTGTTAGTTTGTTAGAAAAAAAAAAAAGTAAACAGATGCATGTGGGATCTGCCTGGGGAAGGGCTAAGAGTGGATGCACCTAGTTACAGTTGGCTCCAGGTACTTTTCAACGTTTGGCATGACCAATGACCTTGAGGCAGCTGCACAATATACTGAGGACAGACTAAATCTGTAGTGTTCATCCTTGGCTACACAGTAAAATCAGCTGACTTACACAAATCTGTGAGAAAAAGACTGTTAAATCAATAGAAAAATAAGCAAAAATTATAACTTCACAACTCACAGAAAAAATGACTCATATATATAAGAGAAGATGATCAACTTGATTCATAAAGAAATACAAATTAAAATGCCAAAAAGGTATCATTTTTCACCTAATTATGTTGCCAAAAAGCCCCAAAAGATTCAAAATAGCTCCATCTCTAGTCTGGATTATCAAAATAACCTCCTAACTGTTCTCTTAGCACCAAAGTGAGCCTTTCAAAATGTAAGTCGGATCATGTCTCTGTTTTGCTCAAAACTGCAATGCTTCTACATCTCATCCAGAATAAAAGACAACATCCTTCCAACGGCCTAATACAGCTTTACACAGGTCTGGCTCCACACCGTACCAATGAGTTCAATCACACCATTCAACACTTATTCCACTCCAACCACACTGGCCTCCTTCCTGCTCCTCAAACTCACCAGACATGTTTCCACTTGGGGACTTCGCAGTGGCTAATCTCTTGCCTCTCCCACAGCATTCTCAAAACTCACTTGCTCTCCTTAGAGTCTTGCTCAAATCTCACCTTTTCAATAAAATCTCCCTATTTAAAACTGTAATCTTCATCCTTTTTCTTCTACTCTACTTTCCATTTGTCCACAGTACTTCTTACCTTTGAATCTACTACAAAACATTTATTATATTTATTTTTAATGTATATTTATTTTGAGAGAGAGAGAGAAGTGTGAGTGAGGGAAGGGCAGAGAGAAAGGGAGACAGAGAATCCCAAGCAGGCTCCGTGCTGTCAGCACAGAGCCCAATGCAGGGCTCAATCTCATGAACCGTGAGATCATGACCTGAGCTGAAATCAAGAGTCAGATGTTAAACTGACAGAGCTACCCAGGCACGCCTGTATTTATTTTTTATTATCCATCTCACCCAACTAGAATGTAAGTTTCATCAGAGTAAAAATGTCTATTTTATTTATTGATGTATCTGAAGTACCTATAAGAATATCTCACACATGGCTAAATGTATGTGCAAAGACTCCAATATTTATAACAGCACTATCAACAATAGCTAAATTATGGAAAGAGCCCAAACTGATGAATGGATAAAGAAGATGTGGTGTATACACACACACACACGCGCACGTGCGCGCGTGTGCTGGAATATTACTTGGCGATCAAAAAGAATGAAATCTTGCCATGTGCAACAAGGTGGATGGAACTAGAGTATATTTATGCAAAGTGAAATAAATCAATCAGAGAAAAAACAAATACCATATGACTTCACTCATATGGAGCATTTAAGACAAAACAGATGAACAGATGAACACTGGGGAACCGAAGGAAAAATAAGATAAAACAAGAGAGAGAGGCAAACCATAAAACTCTTAACTATAGAGAAACACTAAGGGTTGATGGGGTTGGGGGGAATGGGCTAAATAGGTGATGGGCATTAATGAGGGCACTTGTTGGGATGAGCACTAGGTGTTATATGTAAGTGATAAATCACTGAATTCTGCTCCTGAAACCAATTACTATACTATATGTTAACTAACTTGAATTTAAATAAAATCTTGGATAGATATGTGCAAAAGATATATACTGCAACATTGTTACAGAAAAACATTAGAAGCAACTAAATGTCCATGAATACAGAATTGGTTAAATAAATTATAGAATAAGTAGACAGGGAAATATTAAACAGTTCTTAAAGTAAGCAGCTATCCTGTTTTCAGGATGACTAAATTCTAATTAGACCAATCCTTATGGGACACTATAAATTCTCAGCAAAATACAAAAAAACAATCATCCGAAGGCACTGAAGAGTAAACAAAACAGGCAGATACTGGGGTGGGGGTGGGGGGGCAGTGGGAATAACACTGGAAAAAGGAACAGCACAGAATGAGTTTCTCTCTTTTTTTTTTTTTTTTTTTAACAGCTTAAACTTTAGGGAGGGTCCAGTCTATTCCATAAAGAGCAGCTAAAGTGCCAACAGAAAAGCCTTACTAGCCTGAAGGCCCAGAGATAAGGGTTCAAAGCAACCAAGGTCAGTAGGAAATGAAGGAGAAAATCTTAGAAATAACAGATCTAGAAAGGAAGAGCCCCAAATTCTGTGTATAAAACTCTGCCCAAATCTCTACCTGATGTTTGAACTACACAGGCATAGGACAGACTCTAAACAACACAGGTAAGAGATAAAAATTTGAGCAAATATATATATATATGTGTGTGTGTGTGTGTGTGTGTGTGTGTGTGTGTGTATGTGTGTGTGTGTGTATATATATATATTTTTTTACATATTTACATATACATACACACACACACACACACACACACACACACACACTTTGTTGGTAGGCTTCAGCCAAATTAACTGCCTGCTTAAAAAACTGTTCGCTATACTTCAGACGGACATCACAAAATCCAATTTCTAGCCAATTTACAATGTCAAGAATGCAATCCAAAATTACTAAATATATGAAGAAGTAGGAAGAAAATGATCCATTCTCATGATAAAAGACAATCAACAGAAGCAACCCTGAAATGACCCAGATGTTAGAATTAGCAAACAGCTACACTGTGCTCAAAAATATAAAAGAATATATGCCCTTAATGAATAAATGTACGGGAAATCTTATCAGAGAACAGAAACTACAAAATGAAAGGCTAAATGGAAATTCTAGCCATATATATGGCTAGAGACAACTAAATATATTCCAATTTTAAATTCACTAGCTAGGCATAATAACAGAAAGAGGATGACAAAGGAGTCAAGGTTAATCAGTAGAAATTATACAAACCAAAGAACAGAGAGGGAAAAAGATTGAAAAAAATGAATGGAGCCTTACGGACCTGTGAGATAATATTAAAAAGTCTAACAGATGGAGAGAAGTGAAAAAAAAGAAGGCAGAAAAATATTAAAAGACATAAAGGCTAAAAAAATCTTTTGGTTAAAGACATGCTTACAAAGTCAGTAAGTTCAGTGAGCTACGTTACTATAAAGGAAACCACAAAGGCACATTATACTTGAACTGCTAAAAGCCAAAATGACATTGCATGAAGGGAACAAAAATTCCAATAATGGTTGACTTCCCTTTTTTTGGTGAGTTAAGGTATTTATTTATATTTACTTATTTATTAAATGGCTGACCTCTCATGAGAAAAAAAAAAAAAAAAAAAAGAGGCCATAAGACCTAAGACATACTATGACACTGGAAAATCTTTAAAGTGCTGTAAGTAAAAAAACCTGAAAACTTAGAATTCTATATTCATTGAAAATATCCTTCAAAAATGAAGGCAAAATAAGATATTTTCAGTTAATGAAAATTAAAAGAATCCATTGCCAGCAGACTTGTACTACCAGAAATTCTAAAGGATGTTTGGGCTGAAGGGAAGTAAAGCTAGATGGAAACCTACCTCTTCAGATAGAAACAGATGTATGAGGTATGGTAAATTTGTGAATATTTATGAAAGACTATTTTTTCCTTTATTTTCTTTAAGACATATAGACTATTTAAGCCAAAATTATGACATTATGAGGTTCATAATGTATGTAAACAAATGACAACTACAGTATAACAGATGTGCTGAGGCATTAAATAGACCTATATTGTTATAGGTTCCTGAATTTTCATACTGAAGTTAGAAAAGATGATGTAGCTCTTTATATACTAATATGGAATGATCTATGGGGTACCTGGGTGGCTCAGTCGGTTAAGTGTCTGACTCTTGGTTTCAGCCCAGGTCATGTTCTCATGGTTCGTGCGTTCCAGCCACACATCTGGCTTTGTGCTGACAGTGGAGACTGCTTTGGATTCTGTCTCCCTCTCTCTACTCCTTCCTCACCTGCACTCTCTCTCTCTCAAAATTAAACATTAAAAAAAATTTTTTTAATACAGAATGATCTTTTAAGGCATATTTCAAATTTAAAAAAGAGATTGAGGGTGCCTGGGTAGCTCAGTCAGTTAAGTATCCAACTCTTGATTTCAGCTCAGGTCATGATCTCACAATTCGTGGGTTCAAGCTCCACAATGGGCTCCATGCTGGCAGTGGGGAGCCTGCTTGGGATTCCCTCTCTCCCTCTTCCCCCCCCCTCTGTGCCCCTCCCCTGCTTGCTCTCACTCTCTCTCTAAAATAAATAAAAACCTAAAAAAAAAAAAGAGATTGACCAGATTATTACAGAATGATACTTAAAGTACATACAGCTAGAGAATATCCTAAAAGGATACACATGAAACTAGCAAGGGCAGAATAGGTACTGGAATGCAGGGGTGGCATAACATTCAAGTTTTTAAAATTGTGTACTATATGGAATATAAATATAGAGAGAGAATAGAATATATATAGAATATATATAGAATATAAGTTGTTTCCATCTCTGCCCCTCCCCCACTCACACACTCACACACACACACACACACACACACACACACACTCACTCTCTCTCTCTCTCTCTCTCTCTCTCTCTCAAAAATAAACATTAAAAAATAATAATAAATAAAAAGAAAAGAAAAAGATTCTCCTCTTTTTTTCAAGTAACAGCTATTCTATCCCAAGGGAGAATAGTATTGCAGGTACTGATATTTTCATCACTTTTTGATTAATTAAGCCAACTATATACAGTAAAAATACTACTTGAGTCCTTTGAAATACTATTTTTAAAAAAGATTTAGTCCATCAGAGTAGCTTCAAATATAATTGCAATGTTTTGAATTTAAATCTAAGTTAGTTAACATATAGTGTAATAATGGTTTCAGGAGTAGAATTTAGTGATTCATCACTTACATATAACACCCAGTGCTCATCCCAACAAGTTCCCTCCTTATTGCTAATCACCCATTTAGCCCATCACTGCACCTGCCCCCTCCAGCAGCCCTCAGTTTGTTCTCTGTATAAGAGTCTCTTATGGTTTGCATCCCTCTCTATTTTTATCTTATTTTCACTGGACGTTTAACACAGTTACATCCACTAAAATTCTAGACTTAATATTTTTTCAAAGTATTCTTAAATATCTCATAGCTTACTTATTTTAAAAACTCTTCATTTGGGTACCTGTGACATTCCTGGGCAAATGGAATGAAATTAACCACCTCTGAGAACACAAAAAGTATTTGTTGAACATACAAATGATTTCCATAAGAAAATACCACAATGTGTTTTTGAATTCCTAAAAGTTGATATAAATTTTAACTGTTATTCTGGTGCAAAAAAAAAAAAAAAGTAGAATTTCAAACTCTTTTTACATAAAGTTCAAATGATATTATTTACAATGTATCCATCTTGGTGTTACAGTTTAATATAGAAAATCTTTTCTATGTGATGACATGAATTTTACTATTTCCTGTAGGTTTTGGATTCCTCTGAGTTTTAAATCCACTTACCAATCTACTTTAATACTGTATTTTCATCAATTTATCTTTATACCTACACCAACAAAGGAGTAAGACCACAATTAGTGAATACTCACAAATTCTTTAATCATGGACACTGTGAATAATGTTTCTATGCCCTCCCTCTTTGAAGGGAGGATATGATCCTAGTTTCACCTCTAATAACAAGGATAATTTATTATGAAAAAAATCTGTGAAAGCAATAAGACACTAAAATGAAAAATATGGAAGCCTAGGTACATTCAGCTAGTTTTCTTCCTCATAAGTGAAGTGTTAATAGTGAGGGATTAATGAGCCATTCCTAGTACCTATTCTCTACAACCTCAGATGACTCAGGATGAAAATAAATTTCTGTATCACAAATGAAACTAAATATTGTATTGAAAAGGACATGTTGAAGCACGTTAGCGGTATTTACATATCTCAAGCTACTTCTTAACTTCATATTTTACATAATTTAGAACAAGGCATACATTACTTTTACTTCTACCAAACCATAAAATTTATAAAAAGAAATAAATTCATCTGCAAAACCATTCCTATATTTGGAAACAAAAAAGTGAAATGAATTGTCTTAAGAGACAAGAAGAGGGCTACTGAACAGAATATATAATAGAATCTTAAAATTAAAGTAGTAGCAACATTCAAATCAAAGAGGTGAAGTAGTCTATTCACTCTAGTTGTGTTAGGGAAAAAAATCAGTTACTGATTCTTTGGGTCAGCTAAATCCAATAAGAGTACTATTCTGCTGCTTATATGATCATTTGAAATCATTATTTAAAAAAAAAATTTAGTCAAAGTCAACTTCAAATATAAAAGTTTTCCCCACAAATCAAGTATATGGAGAAAACATACAATTATTCCAAATTTCTGATTATTCTACAAATGCTCCTCAAATCCATGTGCTTCCTGTCACAACATAGGACACTATATACTGTTTTACTGATCACATGCAAAAAGGAAGGAAATTAATTGAAATTGAAATAAAACATGTATCTTATAGCAGAGAAAAGAAATGAAGAAGAGAACTGCAGCAGGGAAAAATTAATGGAAATTGTTAGAAAATATTTATTTAGAGAATTGGATATACATAAAACACAGTTCCCTGTATTTCATATATTCAAACTTATAAAATAACCCCATAAACTCTATTACCCATTAATCTAGACCAAGGTCTGCAAACTTGTTCTAAAAAGAGCCAGATAGTAAATATTTCAGACTTTGCAGGCCATACGGTTTCTGTCACACCTACTCAACACTGCTGTTACAGTGTGAAAGGAGCCATAGACAGTACATAAATGAAGGAGTATGGCTGTACTCCAGTAAAACTTTATTTATGGTTACTGAAATCTAAATTTCATATAATTTTCACACATCACAAGATATTATTATTCTGTTGATTTGTTTCAATGATTTTTAAAAGTAGAACCTTAGATTGTGGAATATACAAAAACAGGCAGCAGGTTGGATTTGGCCCCAGGAGATGTAGTGTGCCAACCCTTGATCTAGAGGTATAGGAAAAGTGCTTACCAGTAATACTTTCTAAATGCTCTTTTTAATAATAGAATATAAATAATGTCACATTTTTACTATACCATTATTTTTGCAATATACTAAGTTCTAAAATAGCATTATCTGCCAAAATAATGACTGAACCAAAGCTAAGAAAGCTAAAATGAAGTATTCTTAATATTTCAAAGCCACAAAAAAGAGGTTTTAAAGAGACGGTAAAGTGTTATTTCATTACACATTCATGGGTCACAAATTTCACATAGATTCTGTATAAGATTTATCCCTTGAACTATACAGAATTATTACCTATATTTATGCCAAACTATGCATTTCATTCACCCCACATACAAGATAGTATTAAAATTTGTCCACAAGAATACTGGCAGTTTCATACTTCCTGATGTTCTATGTGTAACACTAAAATGTCTTAGAAAAATCATAGGACACAGTCAAGGAAATTGTGTTATGGTAACTTACTTTTTTTTTTTTTTATGTTTTTTTTTTTAATGGTTTTTGTTTTTTGTTTTTTGTTTTGTTTTTTTTTTACTTTAGAAAGAGGCAGAAAGAAAGAGACAGAGGCGTGAGTAGGGGAGGGGCAGAATGAGAGGGAGACACAGAATCCCAAGCAGGCTCCAGGCTCTGAGCTGTCAGCACAGAGCCAGACACAGAGTTCGAACTCACAAACTGCGAGATCATGACCTGAGCCAAAGTCTGACACTTAACTGACTGAGCCACCCAGGCACCCCTATGGTAACTTACTTTTAGCTAATTGTTAATATCTTGAGCAAATCATGAAGCTAGCGTTCCCTAATGTCTGTTCTGTATCCACAGACGATTCATTAACTTAACAGGATCCATGGCCAAACAAGTTTGGGAAATGATACACATTATACACATTTCTAGGACAGATCATGAGTTCTTGGAGCAGTCCTACAGTAAATAAATCCTTTGATCTGATTTAGTGCTCTCAAAACTCACTCAATTACTTTGCTTGAGCAGTACTTCCTTATTAACGTCCCCTAGGTTCTAAATTTTAAAACTATGAGGCTATTTCTAAGTAGTAATTCTGTGAAAGCTGTTCAAATACTAAATTCAGGTTTACAAATCTGAACTAAAAACAAAATCAGAACCATCTGCTCCCAGAATACCCTGACCTTTCTCTTTCAGAGTACTTAGATTGAAATCATCTTTCTAACCTTCTAGATTCAATTCCTTAAGTGGGAGACAGAATCATTCTCTACCACCCTTGTTTCTTCAACCTAGCAGCGTGCTTGGATCATTAAACGTTTTCCTTTTCCTTTTGTTTTTATTCTAATGCAATTGTCTCCGACTTCATCTATCCATAACCACTCTTACCCTTCTATTGCCTCTCAATGCACAAGTGGCCACATTTCCTCCTCCTTAAAAATCTGCATCTCCTACTGGTCTTTAGGAGAGCCCTGGAGGATCTAACCTTTGCCTACCCTCTCCAGCTTAGCATCATTGCTCCTCTTTGTTTTACATACTACAGCCACACAAAGCTAGTAGAGATAACACTAAGTGGTACAGAGGAAAAAGCAGGGCAAGAAACTAGGAATGTCAGAGTGAGGAGGTGGGGTGCATTTTTAACTAGAGTGGCATAAAAGGGGCATGACTGAAAAGATTTCAACAGACTTTAATAAAGAGGGAATAAAAAATAAATATAACTCTAAAATATGAGTATGGATGACTCATTTGGAAAATATGGCCAAGGTGGCTGGAGCAGAGTTGGCATGGTGGGTAGAGTAGATGAAATCAGAGAGGTAATGAGAGGCCTGGTAGAGCAGGGACTTGTGGGGCACTGATTATGCAGTCAGCTCCTGCATTTACCTCTCTAATTTAGATCTCTCCTCTGAGGTCCAGTCTTCTATGTCAAACACACACTTGACAGCTCCTTTGGATGCCTTACGTGTTTATGCTGAAGTCCTAATTCCCACTCCAAGTCTGTCTCCTCCATTCCTCCACATCTCAGTAAATGGCAGTTATCTCTACCTATTGGTAAAAGCCAGACACCTGAGAACTCCTCCATGTAGACAGAAAATTTGAATGAAACATTCTCCATACAAGGTAGCTATATCCTTTGTGTCTTAAACTTGGTGAAGAGCCTAATCCTGTGTACGTAGTACTCCAATGAATACTGCTTCCCATGTATATATTACACACACAAAGAAAAGAAATCACTTGCATCTGATTCCCACGTCAGGGAATTAACATTCCTAGGGTGCCAGAGGATGGGTGATGTAGAACATTATGTCTGGATGTCCTCCTAAATGTCAAATGTCCACTGAAGACAAATGGTACATGTGTCTAGGGTTTAACCCTAACAGTAGCTTCAGGCTAGGAGGCTGCAGACAGAGAGGAAGAGGTCCCTACAGCCTTTGATAGTGTAAGTCTAAAAGTGGGAAATCCAGTGAACCCCACACCAAGCAGGATCAACGTCCCAAATAGCTTTCTTTTTATACTCTCTAAAAAGAAATGGTAGCTACAGACATTAAACTACTACCATGTTTGAAAACTTGTGAAACCTCTGTAACGTCCCCATGTTTGTTATTTGTGCTACTGCCTATTATTCCATGATGACTAGCAACAAACTCCACAACAAAAATAACAATACATTATGGTGTATTACTTCAGTGGAATACCATGCAAGTATATTTAGTTACAGGAAAATTCTTGTGATACATTTTTAAAGTGAAAGGGGAATAGTAGTAGTAGTATTTGGGGAGATAAGACTGTAGACAATTCTTTAAACCAAAGGTTTGTATGTGCTTGTCCTAGAAAGTAGGAAGAAAGTGAACAGCTAAGAAGGCAAAATGCAAAACTGGACACAGATTTTGCAGTATACATTTTATTATACTTCCTATAATTTTTTTTTTTTTTTTCAGTAAACACAGATTCTGACACTTCTCTTTTCCACTTTTGGTAGTCCGGATTCAAAAATCTTTTGTGAAATTTTTTCCATCAATACAATACAAATATAGGGGTGCCTTGGTGGCTCAGTCAGTTGAGCATCTGACTATTGATTTTAGCTCAAGTCATGATTCCAGGGCTGTGGGATTGAGACCCACATCAGGCTCCACACTAAACATGGAGCCTGCTTAAGATTCTCTCTCCCTCTCCCTCTGTCCCTTTCCTCCACTCATGCATTCTCTCTCTCTCTCTCTCTCTCTCTAAAACAATAAATGAAATTAATAAATAAATAGGTAAAAAATCTCTTTAAAATTTTTTTAAACTTATCTCTTTACTGAAATATCAAATTAACTATAAACAATGTTTTACTCTTAAAATCTAACCAAAATTTATACACATAAGAGGAAATAAGGATGGTCCTAGGACAAAACAGAACAGAAATAATTCTCCCCATTCCTACTGCTAAGTACAACTAAATTTCAGGTCATTTATGTATAATAAACATAAGAGGGGTGCCTGGGTGGCTCAGTCAGTTAAGCGTCCTGACTTCGGCTCAGGTCACGATCTCGCAGTTTTTGAGTTCAAGCCCCTCATCAGGCTATCTGCTGACAGCTCAGAGGCTGGAGCCTGCTTTGGAGTCTGTCTCTCCCTCTCTCTGCACCTCCCGCTCATGCTCTGTCTCTGTCTCTCTCAAAGATAAATAAACATTGAAAAAAAATTAGAAAAAAAAAAAGCAACATAAGAAAATTTTGCAAGTTGGAAAGAGACTAGCTAGAGAACTTAAGACCAAAGGAACAACAGAGTGGTGAGTTCCCTGTGATTTCTCTTGACCTGTTATATCCTGAGTTGGGTGCTATAGAAGCCAGCAGCCTGAAAGCATCAATGTGTGCAGATAAAACAAACAAACAAACAAAAAAGAAAACAAGGCAAGTTTATTCTCTTTAGCAAAAGGACCAGGAAAAGACAAATTATGCAGGACAGAAAACTTCCATGCAACAACTGCCCTACTCCAACAATACATCACAAAAAAAGCTGCAACCCCATCTGGATTTCTGTCAGCAAAAGTTAAGTAAGGAGCCTAGACTCCCATCCTCCCCCAGCTATAATGAAAAGTTCCTTTCCCCTGGTAGAGTGGTGTCAGAGAAGGTCAAGTGAAGCTACAAGGTGCCAATAAGGCAAAGTGCAGAACCTGAATTTCCACCCAGACCTAGCATTAACATGATAGATTCCTCATTCTCCTGTTGTTGCAGTATCAGAAGAAGCCTATAAAAATAAGATCCACAGATTCATAATATCCACAGTGTCTAGATTCTATTAAAATCATTCATCATACCAAGAACCAGGAAAATCTCAACTTTAATGAGAAAAGACAATCACCAGTTACCAAATCAAGATGATACAGATGAAATTATCTGACAAATATTTTACAGTAGCCATCATAAAAATACTTCAATAAACAATTACAAATGCACTTGAAACAAATGAAAAAGTAGAAAGTCTCAGCAAAGAAACAGTCCTAGAAAAAATAATCAAATGGAAATTTTAGAACTGAAAAAATACAATAACCAAAATGAAATATTCACTGGATGGGCTCAACAGCAGAATATAGATGAAAGAGATAAGAATCAATGAATGTGAAAAAAGAACAATATGAATTCTCCAATATGAATAATAGAGAGACAATATGCAGGGGGAAAAGGATGAACAAAATCTCAGAGAACTACAGGGCTATCACAAAAGATCTAACATTTATGTAATTGCTGTCTCAGAAGAAGAGAAAAAATCATATAAGGCTGAAAATAATCCCCCCAAAATAATGGCTGAAAATTTATCATATTTGTCAAAAGTTATATAAATTTAAATCCCAAATAGGATACGCCCAAAGAAATTCACACCAGAGAAATTCTTGAAATCAAAAGTCAAAAAAAATCTTGAAAGCCACAAGAGAGAAATGACACCTTACCATATCTTACTGATAAAGGAAAAGTAATTTGAATGACAATGGATATAACATCAGACACCATGAAGGCCAGAAGAAAGTGACATAACATTTATCCTGTGCTCAGGAAAAAAAAAATGTCAATAAAAAATTCTACACCAATAAACTTATCCTTCAGAAATGAAGGTATTTTCAGAGAAAAGAAAACTAGAAGACTGCGTTGCCAGTGGACCTACTCTAAAAGAACAGAAACAAAGTTCTTGAAATGAAAAAAAAAAAAAGGATCTTGGAACATCTGAAAGGAAAATAGAATGATGGAAAACTATGGGCACACAGGAAATTTTATTTTGCCTCTTGTGGTTTCTACATTATATTTGATATCTGAAGCAAAAATCATAACATTGGTTGATAGGGCTTTCAAAGTATGTAGAGAAAATATTTAAGACAATAACATAACATAATGGAAGAGGATAAAGGACTGAAAGGGAGGTTAAGGTCTCTAAGATTACTCATACTGACAAAATGTGAACACCAACAGACTAATAGATTATATATGTATAATATAATACCTAGAGCAAGTGTTTGCTTTTTTAAAGAGATATACCCTGAAAGCCTCAATAAGTCAAAATGGAATTCTAAAAAAAATACAATTAACCCACAAAAAGGTAGGAAAAGAAGACAAAGGAAAAACAGAAATAAGTGAAATAAAATTAAATAAAAAATAAAATGGTAGACTGAAGCTCTAATGCACTAATAATTATATTAAATGTAAATGGTCAAAATATTCCAACTAAAAGATAGAGACTGGCAAAGTGAACTTGAAAACATGACCCACATATGCTGTCTATAAAAACTCACATACGGGAGCCTGGGAGACTCAGTCTATTAAGCATCCGACTTTGGCTCAGGTCATAATCTTGTAGTTCATGAGTTCAAGCCCCACTTTGGGCTCTGTGCTGACAGCTCAGAGCCTGGAGCCTGCTTCAGATTCTGTGTCTCCCTCTCTCTGTGCCCCCACCCTCCCCCCCCCCCCACTCATGCTCTGTCTCTCTCTCTCAAAAATAAACATAAAAAAAAAGAAACACAAAATATAAGATTATAAGTAGAGAGTAAAAGGATGGAAAAATGTACAATTTAAGCATTAATCAAAATAAAGCAGTATTGGCTATTTTAATATCAGACAGGGTAGATTTAGGAGCAAAGAAAATTACCAAAAACAAAAAGGAACATAAACATAAGGATAAAAAGGTCAATCCACCAAGGCAACATAGCAATCCTAAATGAGATTCCACCTAACAGAGGTGCAAAATATGTAAAGCAAAACTGACAGAATTGAAAGAGAAATAGGCAAATCCACAATTTTATTTGGAGACTTCAATATACTTCTCACAACTCACAGAACAACCAGACAGAAAATCAGCAAAGATGTAGACAAACTTAACAACACTATTTACTAACAGAATCCAATCAATATTTATAAAACACTGTACCAACAATGGCAGAATACATACTCCTTTCAAGTACCCATGGAACATATACCAAGACAGACCATATCCTGAGCCATAAAACCAATCACAACAAATTTAAATGAAGTGAAAGCATACAGTGTGTTCTCTGACCACAATGGAATCAGACTAAATATGAACAACAGGGGGCCCCTACGTGGCTCAGTTGGTTAAGCATCCAACTCTTCATTTCGGCTCAGGTCGTAATCTCATGATTCATGGGATCAAGCCTCACACCAGGCTATGCGCTGACAGTGCGGAGCCTGCTTGGAATTCTCTTTCCCTCTCTCTCTCTGCCCCTCCCCCACTCATGCACACACTCAATCTCTCTCAAAATAAACATTAATAAAATAAATAAATAATAATAATAATAAACATGAACAGAAATTAATGGAAAAATCTCCAAACACTTGGAAGGTAGACAATATACTTCTAAAATAATGCATAGGTGAAGAAAGAAGTATCAAGGGAAATTTTTTAAATACACTGAACTGAATGAAAATTAAATATATAAAATTTGTGAGCTGAAACTAAAGCAGTGCCTATTTATGTTCATGTAAAAACTATGCAAATGTTCATACAGTTTTTACATGAACATAAATTTTCATTTCTCTGGGAGAGATGCTCAAGAGTGTGATAGCCAGGTCACATAGTAAATGTATGTTTAGTTTTATAGGAAACTGCCAAACCATTTTCCAGAGTAGCTGAGCCATTTTGCATCACAACTAGAAATGTTTGAGATATCCAGTTTCTCTTCATTCTTACCAGCATTTGTTGTTATTATTTTTAATTTTCATCATTCTAGTAGATGAGTAGTAATACATCATCATGGTCCTAATTTACATTTGCCTTATGGCTAGGAATGTTGAACATTTTTTCATTATTTTTTAATCATCCATATGCCTTCTTTGGTGAAATGTCTCTTCATGTCCTTTGCTCATTTTCTATTGAATTGCTTGTTCTTTTAGTGTTGAGTGATTTACTGCCTATACTTCAGACAGTAATGTTAAAAAATATTTTATGAGGAACCAACCTCTATCTCTGTTGACTTTTATTTTTTTTTTTTTAATTTTTTTTTTCAACGTTTTTTATTTATTTTTGGGACAGAGAGAGACAGAGCATGAACGGGGGAGGGGCAGAGAGAGAGGGAGACACAGAATCGGAAACAGGCTCCAGGCTCCGAGCCATCAGCCCAGAGCCCGACGCGGGGCTCGAACTCACGGACCGCGAGATCGTGACCTGGCTGAAGTCGGACGCTTAACCGACTGCGCCACCCAGGCGCCCCTATCTCTGTTGACTTTTAATGCACAACTATAAGGAAAAGGGTTTTTTCCCCAAAGAAAAATGTCATGTAGTCTTACCTTTTTTAATTTTCTTTCTTTCTTTTTCTTACATCAGTGAACTGAGATTTTTACATCTAAAAATCAAAAAGCTACAAATAAAGTTTGCTTTTTGGCTCTCAAGAAGCGACTCTGGACATCAAGGGAATTAACCCCCCCCCCCCCCACACACACACACGGAGAAAGAGAGAGAGAGAGAGAGAGAGAGAGAGAGAGAGAGAGAGAGAGAGAACATAAAGCTTCTAGATGAGAAAAAAAAACCATAGTAAATAAAAAGGTCAAGTCAATAAAGGAACACCTTTGTAGAAATGACATAAAAAATTACCAAACTTGGCAATTTTTTTAAGAATATGCATGCAAACCTTCTCATTTTGGAAAGTAAGTTTCTCTGTTTTTTGTTTTCATTTTTTTAGCCAACAGGGAAAGAGAGAGAGAGAGAGAGAGAACTAAGGTCAAAAGGGGGGAAGTCATGCACAAATGAACTTTTCTTTCTCCTTTAATGTATGAGAAAGTAATTTATGAAATTTATTAAAGCAATCGTTATCTCTGTTCATTGCCAAAACATTTTATGTGATTACATATTCACCAAATGTATATTCAGCTAACTGGCAACTTCATTCTACTTAAAATGCAGAAGAAATCTAAAATGTATGAGGGAAAAAATAAATTCTGAAGTCAAAAAGCCCATGAACCAAATAAAGCTCATGTACTTCACACTTCAAGGATCACCCTGAAGCCTAATTCAAAGCCTTGTTATTCTTACATTGCTTCCAATCCTAACTTCAGTATCAGTTTTCAAGGTAATAGTTTAAGAGCCTTAAAAAGGCAAGGGGCAAGCAATGCTACACAAAGACACAATGACATGCAACAAGAAATAATATGACAAGATTGTCAAGGGTGATTTAGGAAGTAACAAAAGCAGACTTGGGTACTCAAGAAACTGATGTCTAGGAGTATCTGACATAAGAACATACCATGTATTTATGTTACAAGACTTATAAAAAGGGTAAATCCTCAGCAATTTAGAAAACTTGGCTATCCAGAACAACTGATTCCTTGAGGATGGTGGTTAGCTACCATTTTTACCTTCTTGTTTAACTCTTTCAAAAGTCCTAGGACTACTTAAACTAACGTATCATAAAATAATCATTGATGTTGATAAAGGGTAATATGTGTTTCAACTGGTATTCCAATGGCTGGGCATTAGAATGACCTGGGGAACTTTTTAAAGCACGTGTGTTCAAATTCCCCAACCAGAAATTCTGATTTAATTAGTCTAGAAAGAGTGTGGCATCAGACTGGTTAAATGTTTTTAGGAGAACCTGATGTTCTGCCAGGATTGGGAACCACTAAGATACACAGTTTTCTGTATGACATCTTTAAGAATCTTTAAGGAACCTTTATTTTCTTTTTAATGTTTATTTATTTTTGAGAGAGAGAAAGAGAAACAGAGCATGAGCAGGGGACAGGCAGAGAGAGAGAGGGAGACACAGACTCTGAAGCAGGCTCCAGGCTCTGAGCTGTCAGCACAGAGTCCAACACTGAGCTCGAATGCACGAACCATGAGATCACGACCCGAGCCAAAGTCGGACCTTCGACTGAGCCACCCAGGCTCCCCTTTAAGGAATCTTTAAGCGGATAAGGTGTACAGCATTTCCCAAATTTGTCTTCAAATCCCTTTTTTCATAGACCATCTTATAAAACTTACTTAAGTAATTCTTTAGATGAAAATCAAGGTACATAATACGTTTAGAATTAAATTGTGCCACTTTCCGAACTTTATAAGAGCCTTAACAGCAGCAAAGGAAGTAAGAGAAGGAAAAAAAAAAGTGCATTACTATCACATTTTTATTGTATTAAAAGAATTCCAAATGTGAGATTTTAGTTAAAATTCCAAATGAGAAGTTTTAGTTTCAACTAAAAAACTTCAGCATATTTAAATCATGCTTACAGTAAGCCTGTGACTCACACATTATGAAAGCTAATTCCAAAGATAAATTTATGCTGCCCTCTAATGGTTCAAGATAAATATTTTTAACTGTATAATACCAGAAATACTGACGATGAATACAATTTTATTATTTATAAATGGGAAAATTATATTCAATGTCATTGAAGAAAAATAAGATCTCACTCTGGGGTATGATTGAGCTCAAAAGACTAACTATGACTGCTATATTTGTGTTCAAGACTTTTTAAGTTATCAAGCCATTTTCATCCTACCACCACGTTTGACAATCCAAGTAAAAATCAAGATAAAAATATACACCACTTCTGTGCATTCCACAACAGCCATCTCTAATTCAGCTTTTCTTCAAGTAAATCTATATCAATGGTCTTCAAACTCAATGTTCACGCACCATTAAGGAATTTTGAAAACTATGTGTATTCTTGCACATTTTTATTACATCTAAAATTTTAATTAGCACACCTAAAATTTTTCATTAGCTTAAACACTTGCAAAGAATATAGTTTCTGGTTTACTGCAATATTGGCAATTTAAAATACAAGTGTTATGTCACTCCTTTAAATGTACCCAAAGGAATCTAAATATCCTAACAAGTTGATACCTACCCTCAAAAGCACAAAAATTCTCTTCAGTATATCAAGATTTTTATAAATTTTTTTTCCTTCTTGAACTTGCATGTTATTCTACTCTCTCCATGGAATTTTACCGTTAACTTTATACCTGGAAATCTTTTATGGCTCATTCTATTGTAATCCTATGCGTCAAAAATATGGATATTAATTAAAATTTCTAGACGTTTGTATTTCCTGTCACCATAAGCATATATGTTCAAAAAAATCTGTGAAATGAGACATTGTTACAATTGTTGTTAGCAGATAATTAATGGAACATAAATATTAGACACTTCAATGAATAATTTTTAAACAAAAAGTAAAATCTTAGGGATATGCTTCTTACTGAGATGGATAAGAAAGAATAATCTTCACTGCTAAAAGAACATAGATTCTCAATTTTATTCTTAATTCAAAATTTCCTAGGTTTAATCACTGAGAAACGCTACTCACATGCAGAAGGAAATCATCCGAGTTTTGTTACAGCAATACATATTTTGTGTCACAACTTATATTATGATCTATCAGAAACTGCTTTTAATGACACGACAACTGATAACTTGACTAGATCCTCTTGTAATTTGTGGAAAGCAAAGAACTAGAAACTACTGACATACAAGGGGAAGTGTTACGTGTTTATTACAAGTATTCAGCTTCTCAATTTCAAGGAAGAAGTCCAAAAAAGCATTCCTAAGACAACAAATGACTATTAATTATATAAATTATTCTTTCACCTAGCAGCATCTCCTTTAATTTGATATACTCAGAAAGGGTAAAAAAAAAAAAATTAAAATATTGTTAATTTCAATACCCTTCCCTGGTATGATATTTGTGTAATAAAGTGGGTTTTTTTAACGTTTATTATTGAGAGACAGAGAGAGACAGAGCATGAGCATGGGAGAGACAGAAAGAGGAGACACAGAATCTGAAGCAGGCTCAGGCTCTGAGCTGTCAGCACAGAGTCCAAACTGCAAGATCATGACCCGAGCCGAAGTCAGACGCTTAACTGACTGAGCCACCACCCAGGCACCCCTCTAATAAAGTGCTTTTATCTTATCATGAACTCCACATATATTGTCACCAAAACTTTGGAATAGCAGACTTAGCTCATTTAATTTATGATAAACACCCAACAATACATACTGTCAACCAACCCCAAACTAGGCTGCCAAAAAAAAAAGTCTGACTTTGTTTCTCAAAGTTGGGCTTAAAAGAATGAGATTTCTCACAAAGCAAGACCCAAGTATACGCCACATGCAACAGGATACCAAAAACAGAGAAAGACTAAAAATTAAAGGACAAAGGTATACCAGGTTAATGGAAACTAAAAACATAGTGATTGTAACCTTGATATCAGAAAAAGTGAATTCTATCTGAAATGCATTAGTGTAAAAGGACATTTTCTAATGCTACAAATCTGCAATTCTCAAATAATATATAACCATTATGAGTATCTATGGGTCAAATAACACAGCAACCACCTCTATAAAGCAAAATGTTACAGGAGATGCAAGTAGATATAGATAGAAGCATGCAAATACGAAGACATTTTAACATGCCGCTCTTGGTACAAGACAGATGAAGTAGGCAAAAAGTAAAGATACAGAAGACCTAAACAACAAAATCTTATGGGAGATCATATATACATCAATCTTCATATCCTTTGTATTTCTCAAGTACATATGCAATCCTTGCACTGATTCCACATTAGATCTCAAAGAAAGCATGAGTAAGTGCCATCAAGTAGAAACATTACCAAAAAAAAAAAAAAAAAAAAAAAAAAAAAAAGTCTTGGATCACAAAGTGAAAAACCAGAAATTAAAAAATTATAAAATGAAAAAATAACCCTCTACTTGAAAAATTAATCCTTTACAGAATAACTTCTACATAAAGGGAAAATACAAACTGAAATTACAGAACAAAAATAATGAAAATACTATATAACTAAAATTGTATACAGTAAAATCTGGAAATTCTCCTCTGTCTCTATATCTGTCTGGTCTAGATTATAAATGTTATATAGACTTAAAAATGTTAAAGACTATGTAGTCTTTGATAATTTGGTAGACAGAATACCTCTGTGAAACTCTGTGGGTCTGGTCCTTTTGTGTGCATTTATTAACTTTCTCTATTTGTTTCAGTGAATATTGATGCATTCAAGCTTTATATTTCTAAGGGGCCAATTCTGGTAAACAATATTTCCCAGGAAATTATCTAGATCATCTAGGTTTTCCAATATATTTTTACAGAGGTTTGTAGACTCTTATAATTTGTTAAAATTTTCTCTAATTTCTTTGCCATTCTGCCTTAATCTTCATTATTTCTTTCTCTGTACTTTCATTGTTTTCTTTTCTCTAACTGCATCAGCTAGTCAGTCTATGACAAATAGTTTTGGAGATGGTGTGCCTCATTACTGATCTTGGTGTTAAAGAAGATAAATAACCTTCTAAAGTACTGTCGAGGTGTCTGCCATAATCCCCATTACGGCATTTATCATTCTCAGTTATAATCATGTATCCTCCACTACCAGGCTATAAGCTCAAGGGTAAGGGCAGTGTCCTACTCATCTTCATGTTCGCCAGCATCTCACTTCTCAAGAACTACTAATTGATTAACACCGACATACTGAATGAATCAATGAATAAACATATTCCTGGTGTCAATGAATCAGAGGAGAAAAAAAAAAAATGTGTCCCCAGATAAGAATCTGTAACTGTGAGGTGGTGTTAAAACTGGCTGGACCACACTTCACACTCATTAGGATGGCCCTCGTCAAAAAAATCAGAAAACAGTAAGTTTGGCAACCAAGTGGAGAAATGGGAATCCCAGTATAAAACCAAATTTGGACAATGTAGACTGTATTTTTAAACTAGAAATTTCCGTACCAAATATACGAATTTTTGTTGTTCTAGCATGCCATCTCCACTCCTTACCAACTTTGGAATACACTAAACATCAGATTCTATACCACTACTGTAAGGCCCATCTTACCCATTATGCCTTAGGCTAATACAATGCCTCTATCACTTTTTCCATCTTCAGCTGCCTGTCCGCTGCCTTCTTCTAAAGCATGCCTAGCACTTAAGGCACAGCCCTTTCCTTGGGCTGACTAAACTTGCTTCTATCAATAAACAATTTGAAATTAAAGCTGTGGAAGGGGAAACGGTCTCTATCATCTCTGATGTATCTGAAACCTTTGGTTCTTTTCTCCTCCTGCTGTTGTTAGGGTTGCAAGAGGCTAACTTCTATTGGTCAGGTGGCATTGAGGGGAAAATGTTCCTTGGAAACCAAAGTTAGAACTATTTACAAGGTATATGGTTCACTGTAATTAAAAAGAGCTTTTATGGAATATCTTGGGAACTGTGCCACCATTTACCACACTCTATGAGAAATACATTCTAAGCTTCCAGTAACCAACATAAAAACAAACTTTGGGACATGGCCTATTTTGATGCTCACCCAAAATCTTGCCCAGAATTTATTAGATACAATATTTCATTTCCAAGAAATACTATTATTGCAGAAACTTCTATAAACATGTAACATAAACTCTCACTGATAATCATAGCACTTACATTGCAAACCATACTTAAATTTATTTCTAAATCCAATTAACATTAAAAACTTCATAAACCTTTTGCTAAAAATCAACAGTTGAACAAAATATGTAACAAGTGATTGAACATTAAGAAAAAACACCTGGTAGATCATGTTTTTCAATTCATAAAGGAACTCTCCAAGACAAAGACAAAAACACAGAATTTTTGAAATTTCTCAGAGCTAAGACTAGCAACTGTATAAATTCTTTGTACAATTCTAAAAATAGAAAGCCCACTCATCTATAGGTCACATGCCACGTTAACAAGGTCTTCACAAGCTGAACTGTCATTTTGTCCAGGTATTTTTTAAAACACAGGTAAATATGCATTGTTAAAGCAAGATTTTGCTGAACTACATGAAAGAAACATTTGTGGTAGAGTATTTCTTCAAACACACAGGGGACAAACTATTGTACTTGGTTTCCAGAGGATGAACAACAGACTGGTAAAATTGGTCTCAAATAAAATAATACAGGATGCTGCTTATTTCTCTAATCTAGGAGACAAGTTATTGGGATTCTAAAAAAAAATCATGGCTAGAAAGATGGATCACTTCTTATAAAGAGTTTTGAATATAGTGTTGATCACATTTAAGTCCAGGGTACATTTTCCTAAAGAATCATGATAAACTTGTGGGAGATAAGGACTTATAGTCCACCTTACAGATGAGGGCTTTGATGCTACTTTCCTTATACTCACCTTTATGGAGAATAATTTTTAAACATTCAACATAAAGAACTCAAAAAGGATTCTCAAGAGCATTACAAAAATAAGTGGCTAAATAAAATAAAACGATCAACCCAGAATTACAAAAAGTCTTTTTTTTTTTTAAGGATTGGCTTTGTTTATTCTACTTTTGTTTTTGTTTTAAGGGGATATGAAAAATGTTAAACATGTGACATGTAAAAAGTTATTTATTTATTTATTTATTTATTTATTTATTTATTTATTTAACATACCAGATAATTTAAACAGTCTCTAATACAAAATTAAATGGTGAGCCTTGGGCTTGCCTGACTGCCTGTAAGAGGAGAAAAAGGAGTCTGGAGTTCTGAATTTGCATCAGGGGAAATTTGTTACAAGTTATTAGTCTTTGAATACTAACTCAGTGGCAACCAAACACAAACTAACCATTCCTTGGGAATGAAAGTGACAAAGTTGAAAGATCAAAGGTAAAATGGATGGCTATCAAGTTATGGCAAGGCAGCAGAGGTAGCTGTATAAATGCCACAAATAATTAATAAAAAGCACAGAATACCTAGGCTCATGCCCAAATCCCAAATTAATAACTGCTCATGTGCACAGTAGTTTTCTAAAGGAGAAATGACTTTCTGGGCCGCAATGGCAGTATCATTCCAGGATCAACTAAATTCCAGCAAAAGGCTAAATAAAGGTATGTATTTCCATATTATAGAATCAGTCATTCCTCCTGGTAAGTAAATACTTAGAAATAATAATAGAATCATATCTGATTTTTTTTAATTGGGCAGAAGTGAATTATTAAAAACCTCTCAAAATAACAATGTCCTAGGGCAAATACTCATACTTAAAATTATTTTTAAGGAAATACAAACACTATGGTAAAGTAAGAAAATGGGCCATGTGTAGTCATGGAATTGTCATATTTAATCTTGAAAACAACATTACGAAGAAGCATAATTTATTCTCCCCAATTTACAGATGTGTTAACTGAGAATTAGAAGGTTGTTCAAATCCACACAGCCATCATTCCAACTCCAGATCCTGTACTTACAACTATATTAGCTACAATATAATAAAGGCTCACAATTAAACAACATTTACTGAGCAAAGGCAAAAGCTAAGCAATTTATAGACATGCCATTTTATTCTCAAACACTCTATGAGGTAAATATTATTTTAGCCCCTAGTAAAACATTTACAATGGTTTTGGAGAAATGCTTGAGAGGCAAAATCTGATGCTTTCTTAGACACACTTTTAGCTTCAAAGAAAATTCAGTATTACAAAATATTTTTTAAAAATACATGAACTTTAAAAAAAAACCTCAGCTTTATTGAGATAAAATTTGCATGCAATGAAATGTGCCTATTTTAAGCTCACAGTTAATGAGTTTTGACACACTCATTCAAGCCAATCAAGATACGGAATATTTCTATCACCCCAAAAGGCTTCCCTGTAGAAAAAATCCCCACCTTTGGATCCAGGCAAGCAATGAACTGCTTTAGGTCACTATGGGTTAGTTTTGCCCATTCTAGAAGGTCATGAAAACAGAATCTTACAGTATACACATACGTATCTGGCTTCTTTCATACACCATAATGCTTTTCAGATTCGTTGAATCAAACGTTTTACTACTGGGTAGTATTCCATGGCATGGTTACATTATAATTTGTTCAACCATTTAACTGGTGGTGGATATTACTATTTTAGGGCTATTATAAATAAAGATGCAAAAAGGGGGGGGGGGAAGGAAGGGAAGGGAAGGATAGGGAACAAAAGGGAAGGGAAAGGAAGAAAAAAAAGAAAAAGAAAAAGAAAGATGCTACAAATATTTATGTACAATCTTTGGCCACATATTTTCATTTCTTTTAAGTAAACACCAAGAGTGGAATTGCTGGCTGGTATGGTAAGTATACCTTTAATTTCAAAAGAAAGTTACAAACCATGACAAAAAGGCCATACAGTTTTATCTTCCCAGCAACAAGGTATGAGAGTTCCCCCTGCCTGGTCATGACACTTGGTATTGCCAGTCTTTTTAAATTTTAACTACAGTTTTAAGTTGTACTTCCCTGAAAATTAATGATTTCAAGCATCTTTTCAAAGGCTTATTAGCCATTCTTATCTCTCCTTTAGTGAAGTGTCCATTCAATTACTTTGCTCATTTGTTTGTCTTAAGTTTTAAGTGTCCATTTATATATTCTGGATACAAATCCTGTGTCAAACTATGTATTGCAAATATTTTCTTCCAGTGTATGTCCTGCTTTCTAGTTTTTTAAACAATGACTTTCAGGTATCAGAAGTTTTAAATTTTGATAAAGTTTAATTTCTTAATTTTTCTTTTATGATTTGTGTTTTTTGTGTTCGAAGAGATCTTCACCTTTCCCTAAAGTAGCAAAACACTTTCTTCTGTAAATTATGATTCATGCTTTTTAGGTTTGATAAAATCTTTGCCTACCTCCAAAGTAATAATGTGTTTTCTTCTGAAAACTTACAGCCCTAACTTTTACACGTAGGTCTGTGATCCATTTCTAATTAATTTTTGTCTGTGGTGTAAGGTAGGTGTTGAGAAACATTTCTTTCTATCTGGATATCCAATTGTTTTACCACTGTTTGAGGGAAAGAGTATCCTTTGCCTATTAGCATCTCTGTTAAAGTTAATTTTGAGAAAAAACAAATTGACTTATATATATGAGTGGGTCTATTTCTTGATTCTATATTCCAGGGATCAAGCGAGCTTTTTTTTCTGTGAACAGCCAAATAGTAAATATTTGGGGCTTTGCAAGCCATATAATCTGTCATATCTACTCAACTCTGCTGCTATATAGCATGACAGCAGCTGCAGACAATATACAAACAAATGATCCTATCTGTGTTCCAATAAAACTTGACATTAAAATTTCAACTTCATCTAAATTTCATGTGCTATGAAACATCTTTTTCTAAATATTTTTTCCTAACCATTTAAAAATGTAAAAAACCCTTCTTAGCTTGCAGGCCACACAAAAACAGGGAGACCAGATTTGCTCCACGAGCCAGTTTGCCAACCTCTGTTCTATTCTGTTCCACTGATCACTCCCCAGGCCAGTATTTAACTGTCTTGATTACTGAAGCTTTAGAACAAGTCTTGAAGTCAGGTAGTATGAGCTCTTCAAATTTGTCCATCCTTTTCAAAACTGTGTGGTAACTGCAGTTTCTTTGCATCTCCACACAAATATTAATATTATCAATTTTACAAACACACACACAAAACCCTGCTATGATTTTAACTGGGATTGCATTACAGCTGTATGTTAACTTTGGAATAACTGACGTTTTAACTATATCAAGTCTTCTTTAATGTATTGGAACAATATTTTTTAGTTTTAGTACACAGTCTGTACATATATTTTGTTAGATTTAATACCGGGTATGACATGCTTTTATACTATTTTAATGCTCAATTGTTCATTACTATGAAATAGAAATACTGTTGATGTTTTGTACATTGACCTTGTATCCTGTGACCTTGCTCAACTCATTTGCTTCAGTAGCTTTTCATTTTTGAGTTAAGAATTTTCTAAAAAACTAATGGTGTTTGCATATACAAGTTTTATTTCTTCTTATCCAATATTCCCCCCCCACCTTTATTTCTTATTACACTTAATAGAACTCAAGTACAATGCTAACTACAAGTGATAACATGTACATCGCTGCCTTGCTCACCTTACAAGTAAAATATTCAGTCTTCCGTCACAAAACATAACAGCTATAAGCTGTTTAGAGAAATCCCTTATCACATTAAGGAGAAACTACTTTCCATTCTTAGTTTGATGAGTCTCTATCATGAATGAGTGCTGACTTTTATCAAATGTTTTTTCTGTGTCTGTAAGATGCTCACATATTTTTTAATGTTTATTTTATTTTTTGAGAGAGAGTGCAAGCTCTAGCTTCTTAAGATGGAAGCCTTAAGCAATAATTTTGGACTTTTTCTTTTCTCACGTAGCATTTAAAGCTATACGTGTCCTTCCAAGCACTGCTTTAGCTGCATCCATATCTCAACGTTTCATTTTCATCTTCATTTAGTTTAAAATATTTTTCTAATATCCTTGGTGATTTTTCCTTTGACCCATGCATTATTTAGAAATATGTTGTTTAATTACCAAATACTTAAAGAATTTCCAGATATTTTTATCATATTTATAACTCAATCCCTTTGGGATCAGAACACAGTTTGTATTATTTCAATTCTCTCACATTTATTGAGAATTGTCTCATAGCACAGCATATCATCTATCTTGGTGAATGTTCTGTGTGTGCTTAAGAAGAATATATATTCTGCTGTTATTAGATAGGGAGATCCAGAACACTCATTGACAGTGTTATTGAACACTGTCTTAGCTTGGCCTGCCATAACAAAATACCACAGACTGGGTGGCTTAAACAACAGAAATTTATTTTCTCACAGTTCTGGAGGCTGGAAGTCCAAGATCAAGGTGATTACGTGGTCAGTTTCTGATGACAGCCCTCTTCCTGGCTCGTAGACAACCGACTTCTTAGGTCCTCACATGGCAAGGGCAGAGGATATGCAGAGCTAGCTGTATGGTGTCTGTTCTTAAAAGAGCAATAACCTCATCATGAGGGCCACACCCTCATGACCTCTCGAAACCTAACTACCTCCCACAGGCCCTATATCCAAATACCATCACATTTCAGGTTAGGGCTTCAACATATGAACTTGGGGGGTACACAATTTAGCCCACACCAGTGCCTTAGTTTAATTGTTTTCTGCCTAGTTATTCTAAAGCCTGTTCATAGGTGCATGGATAGTTACAATTGTTAGGTTTTCTGGATGATTTTATCCTTCTATCATTGGTAATTTTCTTTTTTTTTAATTTTTTTTAATGTTTATTTATTTTTGAGAGAGAGAGAGAGAGACAGACAGAGCGTGAGCAGGGGAGGGGCAGACAGAGAGAGAGAGAGACAGACAGAGACAGAATCTGAAGCATGTCCCAGGCTCTGGGCTGTGAGCACAGAGCCTGATACGAGGCTTGAACCCACGAACCATGAGATCGTGACCTGAGTGGAAGTCGAACGCTTAACCGACTGAAATACCCAGGCGCCCCAGTAATTTTATTCTTGACAATACTTCTTGTTTTGAAGTCTACTTTGTCTTATATAAATATAGCCACTCCAGCTTTATTATGATTAGTGTTTGCATGAAATATCATTTTCCGTACTTTTAACCAATCTGTGTCTTTACAATGAAAGTAGATTTCTTTATATACCATATGGTTGTATTTCCTGCTCTTTTATCAAGTCTGACATTATCTTTTAACTAAAGCATTTAAACCATTTACATTTAACATAATTACTGATATCTCTGGGTTCAAATCTATCATCTTGCTCTTTGTTTTCTATTTATCCCATATGTTCATTACTCTTTTTTTCCTCCCTCTTTTCTGCCTTCTTTTAGATTATATTTCTTATTCTATTTTATACCCACTATTATATTCTTAACTATTCTTTTTTTGCACAGCATCAATAGACATCTTTAACTTACCATAACTTCCCTTCGTATATTATATCCGTTCACATATAATGTAAGAAACCTCCCTAGGTTTTCTAGGTGTTTATTCGGGGGAGGGTAAACCTGGTCCCAGTTATAGCCAAAAGCATAAGTCCCACAATATTTTTAATAATTTTATTTTTATCTAATATTTGAAGAAACAGATGTGAGGTGGGGAAGGGCTCTTTATATTTCACTTCAAAGAAAAAGTTGTATTTCTATTTCATAAAATGAAGTGTGTCATATCTGGTCTTACCAAATGAGTAAGAGTTACAACTTTTGTTTTAAAGAGTCAAAATGTTCACTAGTTCCTATTCTTAATTCCTATTCTTGAAGAAACAGATGTGAGGTGGGGAAGGGCTCTTTATATTTCACTTCAAAGCAAAATGTTGTATTTCTATTTCATAAAATGAACTATGTCATATCTGGTCTTACCAGATGAGTAAGAGTTACAACTTTTGTTTTTGTTTTTTTAATTTTTTTTTTAACATTTATTTATTTTTGAGACAGAGAGAGACAGAGCATGAACGGGGGAGGGTCAGAGAGAGGGAGACACAGAATCCGAAACAGGCTCCAGGCTCTGAGCTGTCAGCACAGAGCCCGACACGGGGCTCCAACTCACAGACCGAGAGATCACGACCTGAGTCGAAGTCGGACGCTCAAACGACTGAGCCACCCAGGCGCCCCACAACTTTTGTTTTAAAGAGTCAAAATGTTCACTAGTTCCTATTCTTAATTTTAAATACTGTTGCCTAAGGCAAGAGCTTCTGGCCCAGACTAAACTCCTCATTTCCCTTGCTCTCTGATTCCCTGGCTTCATGCTCCAGTTCATTCTCCCTCATCTTTGCTTTCTTAACCTACTCAAATCCTCTTCTCTGACTCACTGTAAGAGTCTTAAAACACAGTGTATTTTTAACACTTCTTTATTATGGGTTTGGATTTATTTCCCCCAAATAAAAACACATTTCTAATTTAACTAATGTAATCCTATGTAAAAATAGAGAATATTGAACACTTTTGTCTTATAGCCTTTCAGTTCTACATCTACCTGTAAAGTAGTATCCTCGTGAAGAAATATCATTTTTAAAAGAAATGTCATCTTGACGGGTGCCTGGGTGGCTCAGTCAGTTGGGCGTCTGGCTCTTGATTTTGTCTCAGGTCATGATTTCATGGTTTGTGGGTTCAGGCCCTGCGTCGGGTTCTGTGCTGATGGTGCGGAGGCTGCTTGGGGTTCTCTCTCTCTCCCCCTCTGTCTGACCCTCCCCTGCTCACTCACTCGCTCTCGGAATCAATAAATATAAGCTTAAAAATGTTTAAAAAGAAAAGAAACGTCATTTTGAAAAGTTGTAACATACATAAAGTATACAATAGAGAAAAGAATATGTTCCCCAAATCAAGGGATATAATGTACAAAAGGCAAAATTATATATAACTACTTGAATGAATTCCTGCTTTTCACTACTTCACATTTATCTCATTTATCCAAGAGGCTTTAAAGTTGTGTACTTTGCTGACTTTTTCCTGTTACGTTGAAACATATGAAAATAACATATTTATAGGACAAAGAAAGGTAAAATATTAATGACTTTATATGGTTTAACCTCTCATTTATCAGTTAACCACCAGCCCTGGAATACTAACCAGTGTAAACTCACCCAGTCTGCCATGTTGTTTTATCAGTACACAAGCACCACCTGGTGGCAGAAAGCGAAATTATAGGCTTTTCCTGTTTATAGTGCTGCATACAAATATTCAGTTTCTCAAGTGTTCTACTTTCCAACTTGCTTTTTCAAAGGGCAATAGAAAGTAGTGAAGGACACTTAGACTGACGGTTTGAATTATACACCTGAAACTAATATAACAGTGTATGTTAAAATTTTAACATAAACTTTATGGTGGGATGAAAATTTTAAGACTTAATTTTAAAAAGTTGGAACAAGCTCAAAATTAATAGCACACCACACAGTATTAGCAGCTAGTCATCAGCCTATATAACAAGCTGTGAGATGCAACAAGATATTTCATAAACTAAAATCTTGATTATTTCTAATTTTACTGATAATTAACATAATGAAATAAAATCAGTTCAGGTACTTCAAAAAATCTGGGGCACCTGGGTGGCTCAGTCGGTTAAGCATCTGACTTTGGCTCAGGTCACGATCTCACAGTTCATGGGTTTGAGCACCACGCTGGGCTGTATGCTGACAGCTCGGAGCCTGGAGCCTGCTTCAGATTCTGTGTCTCACTTTCTCTGCCCCTCTCCTGCTCATGCTCTCTCAAAAATAAATAAACGTTAAAAAAAAAAAATCTGTTTCACCCTATCAAATTTCCACTGATAGCTATAGCTGTCCAAAAAGTTCTTTCCAAGTCTCACAGACTTGGGCAACAAGAGGGGAGACCATGAAGATTCAAGTAAGTACCTGGCTCTGCCCATTGGAACAAGAAACTTTAGCAAAATAATTCTCTTTCCTTATTTAACTTACTATGACTCATACCATACATCTTAAGAGAAAGCAACTTTACCAACCCAGGTACAAGTAATTGGACCAGGAATTTGATACATTAGCAACCAAATATTGTCTTGACACAAAATATACCAACCACACCTGAGGATGGCCATGCTTGGCATGGGGGCGTGCCATGAAATTTTTCCAAATCAAATAATGACCAACCAGCATAACTAAATCCTTTTGAGAAGGAAATATAAATCCTACATGAACAAAGAACAGATTGGTCACTCAAACTTTGGTTGTAACCTAAACAATGTCATTGTCTGCAGGATGCATTCTGATGTGTGAGCTTCAAGGAGGCTCCAGACCCTGAAGTTCCTCTTCCCATGTGTTCTTCCAACAAACTTTAAAAGCTGAGGATAATCTTCCCATACATACCCTCCACTGAGGCTTTAAAGAATAGTAAAATGGGCTCTTCCTAAATACAGGCAGTTTAAACTCAACATAGTCGAAACAGAATTCCTAATGTTTCCAAAGATCAACTCTGACTCCTCATTGTGAAAAATATTACTAGTGATCCAGATAGGTGAAAGTTACCCTTAATTACTTTCCTCATCCAATCAATCCCCAAGTGCTATCAAGTTCACCTTCTAAATAGACACTGCCTCCCTCTCCATCTTCACTGTTCCAGGCTCTCATCACCTTAAGCCTAAATTACAACATCCTTGTAATTCATCTTTCTCCCTTGAATTTTAAGCCTATCAAAACTATTTCCCACATACTGCCAAAGCAATATGTCTAAAACAGATACCAAATTATTTTATCCCTCAGCTTACAATCCTTCAGTGGCTCCCAATCACCTTCAGTATAAATCTAACCCTCTTCCCAAGGCCATTTGAGGACATCAGATCAGCACCCTGACTGAACTTTGGCCTTTTCATTCCAGACATACCACATGGCTTGCAAGTCCATGATGAACTAAACTTCTCAGGATTCCTTGTTGTTGTTCCCAAAACCTAGTTTGCTTTTCCTTACCTTGGTCACCTGGCTAGTGCCTAGTTAACCTTGGAGATGCAGTTCAAGTGTCATTTCCTTCTGGGAAGCTTCTTTCTTTGATTCCCCAATATGAGTGAGGTGGTTGTTCTCAGTGTTTCCACAGCACCATATGGTCACATCTATCACTCTGTTACTGTTTCTCTGCATTGTTCTCATCTTCTAATGGACTCAGAGTCTACCAGACTATGTAAAGTATCTACTAAAGTATCTACTCTTAACACGACATGTGGCAAAAAGCAGGCATTTGTAAATATTTGCTTAATGAAAGATCTCATGAAAGTCTTTTCATTTTATCATCATCTCTATTTAGGAAATGAGGAAACTAAGAGAGGTCCAGTGCCTTGCTCAAAACCACACAACTAAAAGCATCAGAATCAGGATTTGAACCAAAGGTTCTGACTGTAATGGAAATGATTCTCCTTCAGGATCTCTGCCTTGAGGGAATCTTTCATAAAATAATTGTGCTCTGCATAGCAACTTGAATGGGATAAATCCCTGTTTCTCCTGGCTGGGCACAAACCCAAGCATGGGCTAATTATTCTCAAACCCCAAATCCAGTCTGAATGACAAAGGGATGGATAGTCTACTCAGTCTTTCCTAGGACTTTCCTAAGAATGACACAAAAACTTGTTCCTTCTCTGGTACCACATGTCTAAGGACTTTGTAGCATATGAGATACAGCAAATGAAAAGTCAGCTTCTTTAAAAATGAAGCCAAGCAGAGGAAAAATGAGACAAGAACTAAAAAGAGAAATGGAAAATGAGGGAAAAGAACACTAAAGCCCTATATTCAACCATGCCTGAAATCTCCCCAAGAGACCTCCCAGTTATTTAAGGCAAAAATCCCCATTTTCACAAAGTCTTGTTTGAGTTGTGGGCCTTTGGCCATCTGCATCAGCAGACTGGGGACCTTTTGGCCACTAGCCAAGCAGTAATGCTCCTTGCATCTGTGCATACACAAAATTGATAAACTGTCTGTTGGAGGCCTGACTTCAACCATTCTGTTCCTTGGGATAATGTATACCACTTTTATAACAAAGATAGGAGAACAAGAGCATAAAGTATTCTCCAAACTTTATATCCTACACTTTGTCATATAAATTTTTGTAGCTTTCAACTTTATATCTGTTAGTGAACAGTGGCCCAAATGAGAAAGAAAAAGATGTAACTGGATACATTCATTTTTAAACATCTTGGGTGTAACAAAAAGAGACAGGTACTTCAGAATCCAGCTTGCATCCAGATTTTGTTAATGGATAAATCTCTTTTTTTCCCCAGCCATCACAAAACAGGACAGTGGAGGGATGGGGGTGGAGGGGTGGTTTCTGTAAGTGCCTCCTTAGCCTTTGAGTCAGTTCAAGTGTAGAAACCTCATCAGGAAAAAACAGAATTAAATAAAAATAAATACACTTAAAAAAAAAACAACATGGGTAATACCTAATTATTACTTAATACTATTTTAAGTAGAAAATGACATGACCTTTACATAAATCCCTCTAAACAATATTTGTTTCTTAGACTTTTTAACTTTTCATTCCCTGACTTATTAAGAAGCTACTGATTCATTTGGAGTCTGACAAGGAGAAGAGTGCCCCCTCTGATCTTTGGCTCCAAATTCCCTGTAACACATTCAGGTGTTGTCATCCGCAAATGAAGGTCATATGTGAAATCATAATTTTTACAGCCTAATCAGTAATGGTTAGGTTTGCCCTTTCGTGAGCAGCTTTTACATTGAAACACGGCCTGGCAGCTTACCAGTACTTCCCTATTTTCTTTTTACCTTTTTTTGTGATCTGCAGAATCTCAAAACAATCTGAAAAGCCTCTCCAACAATCTGGAAGCAAAGTCCACTTTCTCCATGAAGTTGGAATGGACTATGGCACAACCCTCTAAAGAAGCCATAAATAACTTCTTGTGCCCCTCATGACAACCATGGAATCACATCTTGAAACCAGAAATTGCCAAGAAAGGAAAAATGTCAACATCTTAACATAAAACTTACCACAGGAAAAAAAAAATCAAACCAAACCACAGGACCCCTGTCACATTCTCATATGCCAACTATTCTTCCCCTTGGTTCACTGTTTTCCAGCCATACTGGTGTCCTGGTAAAGACATCAACACACCTGGAACATTCCCACTTCAGGAGCTTTGCACCTGCTGTTTGTTCTGCTTGGAATATTCTCTCCCTCTTTCATGACATTCTCACTACTTACTTCCTCTCTCCTTTTAGGTCTTTATCAAAAGTCACCTTCTCACTAAGTAACCACTTCTTACTGACTGCCTCCCCTGCTAGAATATGAGCTCCATATTAATAATCCACAGAGATTACTGTCTGATTTTTCATTGCTTTAGCACCAGATTTCTTTCATTTAAAAGTAATAAATTCACTAATCGAAACTCTAGTTAAGATTTCAATAAAGGACTATAGATATCAAAATACAATAAGCATTTAAATATAATATCCTCAGGAGACTATTCATTATAGTACATTAAAAATAAGGGGCACCTGGGTGCTTCAGTCAGTAACCCTCTGACTCTTGATTTTGTCTCAGGTCATGATCTCATGATTCGTGGGTTTCAGCCCCACATTGGGCTCTGCGCTGTCAGCACAGAGCCTCCTTGGGATTCTCTCTCTCCCTCTCTTACTCTGCCCCCCCCCCGCAAAATAAATAAATGAACTTATAAATCGATAGACAGAATATCTTGCAAGTACAAACAAGGCAAAGTATATCTAATTCAGGTGACCAAATATATCTGTTGTGCTAAGTGGACAAATAGTTTTATTTATATTAGGTAACCTCAGGCTCATGAGAAAGGCAATACGCATGTTATACAGAAAAAGACAAAGTAAAGCAACTACAAGAGACATGTGATGCCCTTCTTGCCACCTATGGGGTGTGGACACCAAGTTGAGAGCTGGTAAGCCTGCCACTGGATGCTCCAACTAGGAGACACTAAGAAGAGAATAAGAATGGAAAAACATGCCAGGAAAACAAAGGGAGTTAAGGATTTAGGCCAAAAGAGTAAGGGGGGAGATGGTCAAGACTCTGTGGAAGCATTACCTGACAGGACCACACGTCACCAGCTGCAGGTTTCAGCAAGGCGGCAAGAAAGGTGTCGGCTATCTGCTAGGCAAGGGACATCACCACAAAGAGCAGAGAAGCCCAGCGGACAATACAGAACACCCACACAACGGTGAGGGTCCCTCCTTCCCTACCACAACACAGTAAATTCCCCTGACACACCCAGCAGAAAAGCGGGAAGGAGCAGAAGTCTAAGAGATTGTACACATTTTTATTAGAGAATCTGAGCAATAGTATTTAAAGGAACCATTTAAAATCTGAATAGGACTGAGTTTTAAATGGTAAATACGCACTACCAAAGAAGACACCAAAAGGTATCAGGTTATATGTACACTAAATATCTTCTTCTCACATCTGAACTGTAACGTCAGTAAGTACACAAAATGATTTTAAAAATATCAGCATCTTGGGGCACCTGGCTGGCTCAGTCCATCAAGCATCCGACTTCAGCTCAGGTCATGATCTCACGGCTCGTGAGTTCGAGCCCCGCGTCGGGCTCTGTGCTGACAGCTCAGAGCCTGGAGCCTCCTTCTGATTTTCTTTCTCTCTCTCTCTCTCTCTCTCTCTCTCTCTCTCTCTGCCCTTCCCCCACTCATGCTCTGTCTCTCAAAAATAAACATTAAAAAAAATTTCTTAAAAATGTATCAGCATCTTAACACTAGAAGAAATGTTAATTATGTGACATGATAGAGGTGTCAGCTAACCCTACAATGGCAATCATAATGCAACATAAATGTACCAAATCAGTATGTTGCACACTTTAAACTTGTACAATGTTATATGTCAATTATATCTCAATAAAAATATTCTTTTTAAGAATTAGTAAACATCTGATCACAAGAATTTCTTAGGCATAAAAGGAGCGGGAAAAATCAAACACACAAAAATTATAGATTAGACCATATAATATCTAAAACTGTTGCACATCAAAAACAAACACAAAACTAAAGCCAATTTTTGGTGGGCAGGAAAATTAAACAAAATAGGCAATGCTAATACCTTCTCCTCCATACGTAAACATTTGAAGATTGGTCAAGTAATGCAACAAAAGTTACCAAATTAAACTAGACAAATCAAAAAGGACAAGTGACTAATATTTAAAAACTGTTCAACCTCACAAGTAATCAATAAAACCAAAATTTAAAAACATACCACTTTTTAGCCATCAAATAAGACAATGTATTTCTAAAAGTCAGTGTTGTCAGAATGGAACAGAATATACTCTAAGAAATTAGTACAAATGTTAACGTAATTGGGTAACATTATTTTTTTCAACCTAATATTCCCCTATAGTAATCTATTTTAAGACAATAATCAGTGATGTGAACAAAAATTTGTATGTAAAAATTGTTTGCAGTAACATTGCTTACAATTCCCCCAAAAAAGGGGGAAACAACTTAGATGATCAACAACAGGTGCATTTCGTTTATATACTCATCAAGTATTCTTTGTTTGTACCTGTTTATATCCTTGTAAAGTATAACCTGGCCAAATGAAGCATTATATAGCCATCAAAAATGTTTTTCAAAAGTCACTTAAAAATATAAAAAATGGGGGCGCCTGGGTGGCTCAGTTAAGCGTCCGACTTCACCTCAGGTCATGAACTCATGGTCTGTGAGTTCGAGCTCCACGTCCAGCTCTGTGCTGACAGCTCAGAGCCTGAAGCCTACTTTGGATTCTGTGTCTCCCTCTCTCTGCCCTTCCTCTGCTCAGGCTCTGTCTCTCTCTGTGTGTCACTCAAAACGAAAAAACCATTAAAAAAAATTTTTTTAAACGTGAAAAATTGGGGGCGCCTGGCTGGCTCAGTCAGAAGAGCATGTGACTCTTCTGTGACTCTTACAACTCAAGGTTGTAAGTTCGAGTCCCACACTGGACGTAGAGATTATTAAAAAATAAATAAACTTTAAAAGAAATATATGAAAAATGATCCCTATTCAATGAAAAGAGGGCACAATATTGTACATGTGGAATGAATAAATTATGATATATTCATAAACAAAGGAACACTATTTAGCAATAAAAAATGGCAAAATCCAGATACAGTACAAGCAACAAACAGAAAACAAAAACAAATAAACAAGAAAACCATTATATGAAGTGAAAATATCCAAATAAAAAGAGTACATACTATATGAGTCTATTCATATGAAGTTCAATGACATGCAAAACTAATTTACAGTGATAGAACCATGGTTACTCCTGGGAGGAGGTGTAATAAATGCAAATAGGTATGAGGACACTCTCAGGGTGATAGAAACACACTGGCGATGTTGTGAGGATATACATATGTAAAAAGCGATCCATTAAAGTATAAATATGTATGTATATACATAAATGATAGTTATCACAATGTACATTTAAGATCTGTGCGTTTTGTGATTCATACATGGTACCTCCATAAAGTACTGTAGAAATTGCATATAAAGGAATAAAGGATAACTTCAATTTGGTTAAATAAATGTGCAAAGAATAAAAAAAATATAAAATACATCAAAATATTAAAGACATTTATTTCTGGAATTACAAGTTATTTATATTTTCTTTTTAACTTTCTGCATTTTCTACATTCTCTACAATGAGTTACGTGACTTTTATAAATGATCAGAAAAAAAAAACACTTCACATTTTTTTTAATTCTGCCTTGCCTACAAAAGAAAACTCTGTTACACTTGTAACTATCACAAAATTATGCAACGTGTAGAAAGACTCAGTAAATTCTTCCAACAAATTTCCTATAAATTAAAAATACTCATGTTTGTAATGTATTTGGACAAATTAAGAAAAACACTAGCTAAGCTAAGTATCTACAAGTCAACTGAGAACTCAGCACTATACTGTGGCATGATTTTAAAACATGGTCCTGCTTGCAACAAATACAGGGCTCTCATGACTCTATAAAAACTAGTTCCTGAAAACCAGTTACTTTTAAAAATATATTACTTTAAATATTCCTTTGAGCCCAACTTATCTAAATTCCATGCAAAATGCCCAAAGTAAATTCTCTTCACATTGCAAATACTCTTTGAGTTTTAGAAACTTTTACAATGTGCATAAAATAATAAATGAGAACAAAACCAAAGAAGACATACAAACCTCTGATTGTACATGCCCCGAAAGTTGTAATTAGCTCTATAATTTGGGAAAGGCTTTGGATCTAATGGCCTGTAGATGGCAGGCTCTCCCCTTTTCATAGCAAGCCCATTCAGTTCCACAGTTGGAGTTATACTACCTGTTTAAAAAAAAATATTAAAAGCACACAAGTGAAATATTTCCATAATAAATCACACAAGCCATACTTACATTACATGTCATTACCATGAAAGAAGGTGGGAGTCAATGGCCTGTCTGTATGATGGTCTCAGGGATGTAAATACAAACTACATGAACAGGAAAATTGTTTCTAATGAAATCTCTTTGGGGTTTTGGCAACCTTTTTTTATATTCATGACCAAAAATTCAATTTGAAAGTCATACTATTTCAAAACAAGGGAAACACAAGACTCATAGATTGCTTAATTCGAATATTATAAAGTACTGAACTTCAGCATAAATTACTCACCCCACGAAGCTTTCAGTTATTTAATCATTAAAAACATTATCATCTGTGAATATTTTTATATTTTGCTAATCAAGCAGCTGAAGTTAGCAATGAATACAGGGTCATCAGTAATTCTTGGACTTACCTAATAAAACTAAATTTTGAGTTTCTATCACATACAAGACAAAGCAAATATACTAATGCTTTGTATAAATAATCTTTAAAGATACACACTGAAGCGTTTTTGGATGAAGTGATGTATCTGAGACTTCTTTCAAAATAATTCCAGAGGAGAGACAGATGACAAACAAGGTAACTGTTGAAGCTGGTGGTGGGTATAGGGATGTTTACTATCTTATTTACTCTACTTTTTTGACAATTTGAAAAATCCATAATAAATAACACACAATGTAAATTATTACATCGTATTATTTTGAGTACCAAAAGAGGCTATTTAGTAAAACATATGTATATATGTTCCATATAACAAATTATACAAAGGAATCTAAAGTTTTCAGAGAAAGTAGTAATCAGTGTAAATTCTATATACACTATTTTGCTTGAATTACGCCTTCTGCAACATACATTTAAGACTCCGTTCATCACGTACAAACATGGGCCCACTTATTGCAGCAGAGAAACTGGGGCTGGCAGAAAGGACCCACCAGGGGTGGGAGAGCCGGACACAAATGCACAACTGGCAGCCATGGCATAAGCAATCCATCAAGAGTCTATAATGCTCACTTCATATCTCATTTCTAAAGCGTTCAAGTGAAGCCGCTAAAGAGTATAAGGACAGGAACTATAACCAAGGTTAAGGGGAAAAATAAAGAGAGTGGAAGGACAGAGGAGGCAAAGAAGGAAAAGATAAGCATAAGAAAAACAGCAAAGCACAGTTAACATATTGAATAGCGAGTCCAATTAGTCCAAATCCCTAATTTAATACCAATACTCAGGGCAGAGGAAGAGAAAGGCAAGAATAAAGGGATTCTCTTTTCCTTCTTTCTTTCCTACAGGATTTTACCAAAGGATAAGTAAAATGCACAAACCTTAAGCATACAGATCCACACATTATTATACATGTAAACACTCAGTGCCCATCATTCAGATCAAGATAGGAACATTTCCATAACCCAGAAAGTTCCATCACGCCTTTTTCCAGGCAACACCCACCTCCCCGAGTTACCTATTCTGACTTCTGTCATCAGAGATTTGCCTGTTCTTCAAACCTGAACATGTATTGTTCTATCTTGCTTTTCACTCAACATAGAAATTTTGTCAAATATATCAGTATTTCAAACATTTTTTATCACTGAATAGTATTCCACTGAATAAATACATTAGTTTATCTATTCTGCTATGAATGGGGCATTTGAGTTGTTTCCAGTTGGGAACAAGTATAAAGCCACAATGTTTTAGCAGAGACATACACAGTAAGTTCTCAGGTATATGCCTAGCAGTGGAATTGCTAGATCGCAGAGTAGGTTTATGGTTAACTTTATTAGAAATTGTGTAAAAGTTTCTAAAGACCTAACACCAACGAGCAGTCTATGCCTTTCAAGGTTTAAGTTTTTCTTCTTTCATAAAGATCGTAGTTTAATAACTAGCATGTTGATCAATCAGTTGTTAAGATTTATGTCATTCCGAATTTGACTTGGCCATAATCATACAGACACAGATAGCATAAAGTTCAAAAAGAAAAAAAAGCTTAAAAGACCTCATCGTTTAAGTAGGGCAATAAATAAGAAACTGTGAGTTTAAAAAGCACCAGTAAGGTGATTTTAATGCACTAATGGCATATAAATGTCCTCCCACCTATACCAAAATTGGGTGGCAAGCCAGGTAAAAGTATTATATTCATATCATTTGAATCAATAAATGATTTCATGTAAATTCTTCATTTGAATTTTTTTTTTAATGTTTATTTATTTTTGAGACAGAGAGAGACAGAGCATGAACAGGGGAGGGGCAGAGAGAGAGACACAGAATCTGAAATGGGCTCCAGGCTCTGAGCTGTCAGCACAGAGCCCGACGCGGGGCTCGAACTCACAGACCGTGAGATCATGACCTGAGCCAAAGTCGGACGCTTAACCGACTGAGCCACCCAGGCGCCCCTAAATTCTTCATTTGAAAGTAAGGCTGGTATATTTTCTTCACCGAAATGCTAGACACTGGTCTGTGTGAAGGAGAGTGGAGAAGAAGCAGACAAGTGCACACCAGGCTGAAGAGGTTTCAACACTTAGAGTGAAGTATCCCCACCTGTTTAATAAAGAACCAGACTGGAATCTCTGCATGCACACAGCCTCTCTACCTACACAGAAATGCTTTCACAGAAAACAGTTAAAGAAGAACTTTAAAGTATGAGAACCTCCAAATAATAATTCTAAGTACCACTCCACCATGTGAGAGCTGCACCCAGGTTGCATAAAAATAATCATTACATAGAATCCTCATGTGTTACATGGCTGCAAGGTTGACACAGTCAACACAGAATCCATTTCTATCGGTTTTTCGGTATGTTAAAGGAAACTTCTGTATTTATCAGTGAAAAACAGAACAAGGTTAATTGATTATATATACAAACGTATATAACAACAATTGTGGATTCCTATTATGTGAAAAATGGAAGAAAAATGCCACAACTACTTTTCAAGGAGCTACATAATACTAACACTTCAGGAAACAGCTATGTAGGAAGTTAGAATAGTTCCTGGAGCACAGCAGTCACTCAATAAATATTCGTTCAAAGAATGAACTGATTAATCAACCAAGATGCCTTGAAGAAATGGCTGGTGCTGGGACCAGGACAAGGATAATATGAGATGCCTTTGGAATCTCTTACTGTGCCAGACAGTAAGAAATGCTCAAAGAAAACTGAGGAAACGCTAGAAGGACAGTGGAGTCAACCTGAAAGGTTCATACCACTGGCTAAGTCTGTGACAAATTGAGAACCAAAATAAATAATGATAGATTATAAACCAGTAAGCAAAACAGGAATCCAAGAGTCTATAGTGATATAAATAAATGAACAAACAGAAAAATGAGGGGAAAGAAAATTCTAGGGTAGAATGCCAACTAACAGATCTAAAATAAATGGAATTAAAATATCACCCTTTGAGACAGAATAAATTTCTGTTGTTTTAAACCACAAAAAGAGACAGACAGACAGACAGACAGATAAAATCACCCTTTGGCACTCTTTAGAATATTAATTGATTCAGAAAAGAATCATCAATAGATGCCAAATCTGGTACGTGATACAAACTTTGATGAGAAACAGAATGTTTATATAGTCTCAAAGTTTTTCCTCAGAAAACACTAATTAAACCCTTATTAATTTCTTATTATATAATAAGAAAACATACTTATTAACTAACTTTACAATAGAGAACCCTACAAACATACTCTTCACCAAGTGACAAAAGTCATCACCAATGGGTCAAATCAAAATGGGGTGTGTCCTGCTATATATCACTGAGATAAAACTAGGTCACTGGGATATTCATGCTAAAAATGCATAAATCATGAGGAAGCACCAGATAAACTCAATCAAGGGGCATTCTACAAATGAGGTGGCCTGTACTGTTCAAAATGTCATGGTCATAAAAGATAAGAAGCTCTAAGGAACTATTCCACATTAAAGTAGAATGAAAAGAAACACTAAGTACATGATCCTGATTAGATCACAGGCCTACAAAGGATATTACTGGGACAATTAATGAACCAAAATGGAATCTTTGCATTACATGATAATACGAGATCAATGTTAACTTCCTGTCAGAAGAATGGCCATGTACTTGGGAAAAAATACTTTGAAGTACGAAGGGAAATGGGATCAAATGTCCACAACTTATTCTCAAATGGTTCAGAAATGTTAACAATTGGGGAATCTGGATGAAGTGTACAAAGGAGCTCTATGTACTCTTTTTACAAACTTTACATAAGTATGAACTCATTTCCAAAAAAGTTTATTTTTTTAAGCTTATTTGAGACAGAGACAGAGCACATGAGTGAGGGAGGGGCAGAGAGAGGGGGAAAGAGAGAGAGAGTATCCGAGGCAGGCTCTGCACTACAGAGCCCAGCACAGACTCAAACCCACAAACCGGGATATCATGACCTGAGCCAAAATCAAGAGCTGGATGCTTAACCAACTGAGCCACCCAGGCACCCCTGCATTTTTTTTAACGGGAAAATTATTTCAACTGGCACTCGACAACAGAGATCTTAATACCAACAGACATATGAAAAGATGCTGACCATCATTAGTTACCAGGGATCCAAATTAAAACTACACTGAATTACTATTATACCCCCGAAGAATAGCTAAGAAATACACTATTATAGTCTGACATTATGTATTTGTATGTATTTCTTATGCATGTGGTTTTTTTTTTAAGTATGAACTTGGAAAGGGGCAAACTTTTTTTTTTTTTTTTAGACACAGGACACATCCCTAAACTGGGGACGGGCAAAAACAGAGGAGGTTTTATTATGTTGCCCAGATTGGAGTGAAGTGGCTATTCACAAGCACAATCCCACTACTCTGACGTGTTCTGTTTCCAACCTGGGCTGGTTCACCCCACCGTAGGCAACCTGGTAGTCCCCTACTCCTAGGAGGTCACTATATCAATCCCACTGCACTACATCAGTGCAGACACTTGATTGGCATAGCACACTACAGCCCAGAACTTCTGGACTCAACCGGTCCTCCTGGCTCAGACTCCCAAGTAGCTGGGACTACAGGCACATAACACCTATATGCCTTATGTATGCTTTGGGGGTTTTGGGGTTTGGGTTTGTTTTTTTTTTTTTTTTTAATCATCCTGACCATTTTTGTTGTTGAAATTAAAAAATAAAAGATACTTAAATACAATGGAGAACATATGGGGCAAAAGCGAATCATAAAATTTAATGCTGAACTAAGTAGTGAGCTGAACAAAACATTTTGGGCCCCCAAAAACACTTAAAAATGGGTATGTTCACAGTTCACAGCAACTGGCTTATAGGTAGGAGAGTGGTCAAAGTTTTTCCAGCTGAATGTCCAGGGAAATTCTCTCTTCAAGGACATCCTTTAATTATTGTTCTAATTAACTATTCTTTCTGACCAAAACTGTGATAGTTTCCTTACTGTGTCTAACTGATGCCTCAATAGCTTTCTCATCTTTTCAATAGGTCTAGGAATAAAAGACTGATGTAAGAACAGTAGCTGAGATACCTGTCTTCTGTGTATGCTCATCAACTTCTGGTCTTAATTCATCTTCTGATTTGATTTATACATGAATACATGCATAACTCATGGCCCAACAGTTCCAGTATTAGGTCCATCGCAACAAAAATGTATACATACAAGAATGTTGACAACAGTTTTATTTCTTAGAGCCCAAAACTGGAAACAATCCAAATGTCCATCAATAGTACAATGAAAAGTAGATTACACTCATGCAATAGAATACTATATAGCAATGAAACACTATAGTGTTAAATACAACATGGATGAGTCTCACAGATGTAACGTTGAGAAAAACAAGCTATCACAAAAAAGTATAGTGTATGATTCCAACAAGCAGGCACAACAAGTTTAAGACAGATAAGCAGAACAGTGGCTTCCTCTGGAGTTGTTTAACCACTAGAAGGGGGAATGAGGGAGGCTTCTGGGGCACAGGTACTGGTAAAGTGTTCACAGTGCAAAAAACCATCAAGGTTCTACAACTGTAATTTGTGCACTTGCTGGTATGCAATATTATGCTCTATTTTAAAACTTTACCTTCAAAAATCTACTCTATCAGCTCACTGAAACACTCAACAGCAGAAACTCATCTCCACTGATCTTTCGGACTCTCCTGTTTCCTTCTGACTCCTTGCTGGTTCACCTCCCAGTCTAATCCTCTACAGTGGACCTGAGGCAGAGATGGGCACAGGCTGCTCTTGCTTCATACTATAAGCCCTGAAGAGCTTGTTCTCTAACATGGCTTCGACCACTGGGTCGGCAATACTTGTGCTTCTGTTCCACTCCCACTGCCACTCCCAGTACTACTGCAGAGCAGAGGGTGTCTAGTACCTCATGCACAGGAGTTTCTTTTCTTCTTTCTTCACCCATAATCTATGGCTTCCTAACTGATCTTGCTTTTAGCATTTTCCACCTTCAATCCACATACTAAACTGAACTTCCTAAAATGCCATTTTAAACACATCATCCAGTAGCTTGTAAACATTAACCTCCTAAACCATAGATAAAATTTAATCTCCTAAACCTGGCATTCAAGTTCATCACAGTTCAACCCTAATTTATCTCCAGTCTTATCTCTTCCTAGTCACCTACCTGATCTAATTAAAAAACAATTTTTTTAAACCAAATTTTTTTGGTTAAACCAAAAAATTTTTTAACCAATTTTTTTTTAACCAAACCCATAGTCCAGAGTCCTATTTCCAATGCCTCTCCTCAGAGTACTCCCTCCACCTAGAATATTCTTTCCTCACCTCTATACCTGTCTACTCTCCATTCAATTAGCAATAATCACGCCTCGGATAAACCTCATTGGCTACGATACTGCCACTGCACCAAGCTGTCTATGCTCCATTCAAACACCTTATCTTCCTTCAACTACTCTCATCCAAGTTTATCATTACTTGTAATACTGACGGCTGTTATTATTCACTTGGTACTTGATCTTTACCACTGATGTATATGCTTTATGTACACAGCTGTAAAATCTTCACAGAAAAGAAAAATGTTTTCTATCTCTTAAATATATAAAAGCAAACGCATAATACATAGAGGCAGTGGTGTGGCACTAATGATCAATCGGTAATCTGAAGAGATTTTTTAAAAATTATAAAAGGAAACAATCTCTTACTGACTTCAATACAGGTGTGTTTCTTTACTGTAGTAACATTTTGGTTTATTTAAGCTTACTTAATAAATACTAAAATCAGCTGAACAGAAGCAAAAGGACTAGTAATAGGAAATTCATGGAGCTTTAAAAAGAGCAGTTCTTGAAAGGAGAGTCTGTGTCTACTTAGCACATGCCACATGAGAAAGAAATAAATATCAGGCGATTATGAGCATAAGCACAGGAACTCCAGTTAAATACATTACAGAGTCATTTTTGGCAGGAAAAAGTCTTTTTTTTTTTTTTTACTCCATCATAAAAATACTTAAAGTGATATCTATTGCATAGATATAATACAATATAGACATATTGTATAGATATAATATCTACTGTATAGATAGTAATGTATAGAATTATTGAGTCACTATACTATACACCTGAAACTAATATAACACCATATGTTAACTAACTGGAATTAAAATTAAAAACTTAAAAAAAAAAAAAAAACTCAGTCATACTCTCTGGTCTTTGTATCCAAAGGTCTTTTTATCAACATTTAAAATGTAAATAATGCATCTTTGGAGTATCCACAAAGCAAATTTTTAATATAATTACAATGACGTTCCTCATTCTCTCACCTTTAATTATTATTCAGTTTTTTTCAGGTGAGCTATTAATACCTGTTAGCTATACAAGCAGCCTGCTGTAAAGAGAAGTACAGAGAATAACACATACAGAACACAACAACACAACAGAAGGAAACAAGTCAGGGCCATACCTGGGTTATTATTAACATTACTTTTGGGTGGTTTCTGAACTGGTTTGGGAAGTGTAGATTCAGTCAAAGCTTTATTAGCAACAGCCTGTTGAGCCTTCTTTATACTGCTCCCTTCGGATTCCCATGTCTGCTCACCAAGACTCAGTTGCACTGAGAACATCTTCGAAAAACATAAAGAGACAAAGAAAACATTAAATTTTTTCACAAAATAAAATATGCTGTCTGAGAGAAAAACTGATACACCACAGAATCAAAATTTTAGAGCTAGAGGTGACCTTACAGATTATTTGCAACAAAAATCTTATTCTACCAGTGAAATAATTTTAAGAGATTGTACCAGATTCTGTTCTATCCTATTTGAAGGCTTAGTGGCAGCTCTAAGTGTGCATTTTGGGTAGAATAAATCAAGAAGAAATCATTTCCCTAAATAGATTCATATTGTTAATCATTCAAACAGTCCTCAAAAAAACAGCAGAATAAAGAATAAGAGAAACTGTAAGAAAATCCACAAGGCCCTGTCTCTGTAACACTTACAAAATCTAATTCCTTAAATTTTATACTTAATACAATCTAGTCAAAAACCAGGCAACCTTACTGAATATTGTGTCACCAGGAAACTCTCAATCTTCCACAACCAACATTTAACCAGTCACCAAATTCTGTTAATTTTAATGTCATAAGTAGTTCTCAAATGTCTCTCTAAAAAAAACCAAAAAAACCCTCAAATCCAACACCCCAACTTCAGGCTAAAAACCTTTAATTTTTCCCATTCTAGCATGGCACAAAAGTTCTATCTGTCCATCTTCATTTCATACCTACTCTTTCCCTTGCCATCCAAACATTCCATCCACACCATTATTTCCATACAAACCCAAAACTTATTCACCTTTAAAATGGAGGATTAAGTTATAAAATACACACATAATCTGCTGTTTTACTCCACAGATAGCTTACTAATTTGTAGGAATACAAAGTAGTAAAAAATATATGTGTATTACAATTACTAAGAAATAAATGTGTATTTGTAGAAAGGAGGTCAGGTAGAAAGTACCCTAACCAACTGATTAAAGTCAGCATCATCCATAATCACACAAACGGTATCATGTACCTCCTGATACGACCCAATGAGAACTATTTGGTATTCCTGGCCAAAAATGTTTAGCCTGAATCTAATCATAGGGGGAAAATCAGACAAACCTAGATAATGGCATATATTCTACATGACAAATGGCCTCAACTCTTCAAAAATGTCAATGTCATGAAAGGAAAAAAACACAACAAAAGAATGCCATAATCTGGATTTGTCTGGTTTTTCACCCTATGATTGGTCTGTATGATTTAAACTCTCCTGCCTCCTGATCTTGTAGATGTCACTATTTTCCTAGGCTCACAGGCAAGACACCTTTGAGTGGTCTTACTTATCTCCTCCATTTCTCTCATCATTCTTTCCTGCAAACAACTATCAAACTACTGATTCAACTTCAAAAATATTTTTCAGATTTGGCCTCCTCTCTTTATACTCTTTGCCAATGTCTTAGCAAAGAATATCAACCTCTCTCTCCTAAACTACTATGAGACCATCCTAACATCATTCTCTTAACATAAGACTTTCCCATTCACACTATCCTCCTTACCACCATCAACATAAACACTCTATAAAATACAAATGTATCCAAGTCAATCCTATGCTTTTCAGAAACTTCTCTACAGAATCCCACCAGATTATTATACATCTAAAACTAATACAATGTTATATGTCAACTATATCTCAATAAAACTGGAAAAAATTAAAAGAACCCCAATAATTTCCAGTAGGAATCATGGGACGCACTGTTTATGAGTTTAAGTGGTAGCTTTACCATTTACTATATACAAAGTTAAGAAAATGACTTATTCTTTCTGTTTCCTTACTTCTTTAGTAAAATGGCACTAAAAAGAACACATAGGATTGTTGTGAAAATTTTTAAAAAATGACGTAAATGCCCCCATTAGAAAGGTAGAGACTGTCAAAAGCAAAATCCAACCACATGCTACCTACAAATACTGCATTTCAACTATGAAGACGCAGTTTAGTCCTCGCTTCAGCAGCACATATACTAAAATTGGAACAATACAGAGAAGATTAAAGATTAGCATGGCCCCTGCAAGGATGACATAGTTTAAAAGCAATGGGATAGAAAAAAAAATGTGCCATGCTAACATATCAAAGAAAAGTCAGAATGGCCATATTAATATCAAAGTAGATTTCAGAGTAAAGATTAATACCAAGGATAACAAAGTTTATTTCATGATAAATGGGCCAATTAATCAAGAAGACATAACAATTTTAAACATTTAGTCAACTAGTAACACAGCTTTAAAATATATGAAGCAAAAACTAATAGAACTGCAAAGAGAAGTTGAAAATGCACAATTTACATCAGAAATTCAATGCCTTCTCCTCTTAATAAGTGATATAACAATTAACAAGTACATTTGTCCTCTATTTCTCACAAAACATTCACCAAGAAATAAAATATTCTGGACCATAAAACAAGTCTCAATAAATTCAAAGGATTCAAGTGATGCAAAGTATGTTCTCGGACCACAATGGAATTAAGTTATAAACTAATAACAGAAAAATCTCTGGAAAATTTCCAAACATTTGGAAACTAAATAACACATTTCTAAATAAAGGGTAAAAGATTAAATCAAAAGGGAAATTAAAAGGTATTTTAAACTGAACAAAAATGAAAACACCACATCTTGGAAAGTAACACTAAAACAGTACTAACAGGAAATTTCTAGCACCAAATACCTATTCTAGAAAAGACATAAGGTCTCAAATAAGTTAGCTTTAGCTTTAATCTTATGAAACTAGAAAAAGAAGAGCAAATCAAATCTGAAGTTAACAGGAAAAAAAAAGTAATAAAGATAAAAGCAAACATTAACGAAATATAAAATAAACTCTATAAAACCAAGAGCTGGTTCACTGCAGAGGTCAACAAAATTGGTAAACCTATAAACAGACTAATCTTGGAAAAAAAAAAAAAAAGACATAAATTACCAGTATCAGGAAATGAGAGAAGTGATATCACCCCAGATTCTTAAAATAATAAAAAGATAAAAAGGGAGTATTTTTAACAATTTCATGCCAATAAACTTAACAACTTAAATTCTGTGAAAGACACAATTATTAAGCTTATTCAAGAAGAAATAAGTAACCTGAATAGCACTATATATGTTAAAGAAACTGAATCTGCAGTTTAAAATCTTTCCACAAACAACAACAACAACAACAAAAACCTCCAGGTCCAGATAGTTTTAATGATAAATTATACTAAGTATTTAAGAAAGAAATAATAACAATTCCCACAAACTCTTCCCAAAAATTGAAGGAGGAACACTCCTCAACTTATTCTATGAAGCCAGGATTACTTGAATACTAATGTCAGAGTAAGATACTATTAAGAAAAACAGTATAAACCAAAACTACAGACCAATATCTCTCATAAAGATAAATGTAAAAATCCTTCAGAAAATATTAACAAGGAATGCAGACAGGTGCAGCTTCTCTGGAAACAGGTTCTTCAAAAGGTTAAAAGTAGAACTACCCTATGATCCAGCAATTGCACTACTAGGTAATAACCCAAAGAATTAAAAAAATACTAATTCAAAGAGATACATGTACCCTAATGTTTACAGCAGCATTATACATACAATAGCTAAATTATGGAAACAACTCAAGTTTCCGTCGACTGATGAATGGATAAAGAAGACGTGGCATGAAGGGAAGACCCAAAAGGTGAGCTACAGATCTCTCAACAGAAACTTGGCAAGCCAGAAGGGAGTGGCATGATATATTCAACATGCTGAATGGGAGAAATCTGCAGCCAAGAATACTCTATCCAGCAAGGCTATCATTCAGAATAGGAAAGATGAAGATTTCCCAAACAAAAACTAAAAGAGTTTATGACCACTAAACCAGCCCTGCAAGAAATGTTAAAGGGAATTCTCTAAGTGGAAAGGAAAAACCAAAAGTGACAAAGACAAGAAAGGAACAGAGAAAATCTCCAGAAACAAAGACAAAACAAGTAATAAAATGGTACTAAATACATATCTATCAATAATTCTTCTGAGGTAAATGGACTAAATGTTCCAATCATAAGACACAGGGAGTCAGAATGAATAAGAAAACAAGACCCATTTATATGCTATACACAAGAGACTCATTTTAGACCTAAATACACCTGTGTGCTGGGAGAACTGGACAGCAACATGCAGAAGGTTGAAACTAGACCACTTTCTCACACCATTCACAAAAATAAACTCAAAATGGATAAAGGACCTGAATGTGAGACAGGAAACCATCAAAACCTTAGAGGAGAAAGCAGGAAAAGACCTCTCTGACCTCAGCCGTAGCAATCTCTTACTCGGCACATCCCCAAAGGCAAGGGAATTAAAAGCAAAAGTGAATTACTGGGACCTTATGAAGATAAAAAGCTTCTGCACAGCAAAGGAAACAACCAACAAAACTAAAAGGCAACCAACGGAATGGGAAAAGATATTTGCAAATGACACATCGGACAAAGGGCTAGTATCCAAAATCTATAAAGAGCTCATCAAACTCCACACCCGAAAAACAAATAACCCAGTGAAGAAATGGGCAGAAAACATGAATAGACACTTCTCTAAAGAAGACATCCGGATGGCCAACAGGCACATGAAAAGATGTTCAACGTCGCTCCTTATCAGGGAAATACAAATCAAAACCACACTCAGATACCACCTCACGCCAGTCAGAGTGGCCAAAATGAAGAAATCAGGAGACTATAGATGCTGGAGAGGATGTGGAGAAACAGGAACCCTCTTGCACTGTTGGTGGGAATGCAAATTGGTGCAGCCGCTCTGGAAAACAGTATGGAGGTTCCTCAGAAAATTAAAAATAGACCTACCCTATGACCCAGCAATAGCACTGCTAGGAATTTATCCAAGGGATACAGGAGTACTGATGCATAGGGGCACCTGTACCCCAATGTTTATAGCGGCACTCTCAACAATAGCCAAATTATGGAAAGAGCCTAAATGTCCATCAACTGATGAATGGATAAAGAAATTGTGGTTTATATACACAATGGAATACTACGTGGCAATGAGAAAAAATGAAATATGGCCTTTTGTAGCAACATGGATGGAACTGGAGAGTGTGATGCTAAGTGAAATAAGCCATACAGAGAAAGACAGATACCATATGGTTTCACTCTTATGTGGATCCTGAGAAACATAACAGAAACCCATGGGGGAGGGGAAGGAAAAAAAAAAAAAAAAAGAGGTTAGAGTGGGAGAGAGCCAAAGCATTAGAGACTGTTAAAAACTGAGAACAAACTGAGGGTTGATGGGGGGTGGGAGGGAGGGCAGGATGGGAGGGAGGGCAGGGTGGGTGATGGGTATTGAGGAGGGCACCTTTTGGGATGAGCACTGGGTGTTGTATGGAAACCAATTTGACAGTAAATTTCATATATTAAAAAATAAAAAAAAAAATTAAAAAAAAAAAAAAATACACCTGTGAACTGAAAGTGAGGGGATGGAGAAACACTTATCATGCAAATGGACTTGACTATATCATAATAAAGGGGATTACCCAACAAGAAGATTTAGTAATTTTAAATATTTATATATCGAACGTGGAACCACCTAAATATATAAAACAATAACAAACATGAAGAAACTCATTGATAATAAAACAATAATAGTAGAGGACATTAACACCCAACTTACATCAACAGATAAATCACATAAGCAGAAAATCAACAAGGAAATGTGACGTTGAATAATACCCTGGACCAGATGGACTTCACAGATATATTCAGAACATCCCATCCTAAAGCAGTAGGATGCACATTATTTTCTTTTCTTGTTTTTCTTCAAGTAAGCTCCATGCCCATCATGGGGCCCAACAGTGGGCTTCAACTCAAGACCCTGAAATCAAGACCTGAGCTGAGATAAAGAGCAGACACTTAACCGACTGAACCACACAGGAGCTTCCAAATACACATTCTTTTCAAGTGCACATAGGATATTCTCCAGAATAGATCACGTAATTGATCACAAATCAGGCCTCAACAAGTACAAAAAGAATGAGATCATACCATGCATATTTTCTGACCAAAATACTATGAGGTCAAACACAAGAAAAACCGGCAAGAGTACAAAGTCATTCTTCTAAATAATGAATGGGTCAACCAGGAAATCAAAAAAGAAATTAAAAATACATGGAAACAAATGAAAATGAAAACACAATGTCCCAAAACCTTTGGGATTGAGCAAAAGTAGTCACAAGAGGGAAGTATATAGCAATACAGTCCTACTTCACGAAGCAAGAAAAATCTAACATAAATAACCTAAGCTTACACCTAAAGGAGCTAGAAAAAGAAAAACAAATGAAGCTTAAAGCCAGCAGAAGAAGGGAAATAACAAAGTTTAGAGCAAAAATTAAATGATATAGAAACTAACAGATCAATGAAACCAGGAGCTGTTTCTTTGAAAAATTAATAGAATTGATAAATCTCTAGCCTGACTTATCAAAAAGACAAAGAACACAAATAAATAAAATCACAAATGTGAGAAGAAAAAGCACAACCAATGTCACAGAAATACAGTTATAAGAGAATATTATAGAAACTATATGCCAACAAGTTGGACAACCTGGAAAAAAAGGATATATTCCTACAAACATATAAACTACCAAAACAGAAACAGGAAGAAATAGAAAACTTGAACAGACTGATACCCAGCAAAGAAACTGAATCAGTAATCAAAAATCTCCCAACAAACAAAAGTCCAGGGCCAAATGGCTTCACAGGGGAATTCTACCAAACATTTAAAGAACAGTTAATACCTATTCTCAAACTATTCCAAAGAAAAAGAAATGAAAGGAAAACTTCCAAATTCATTCTATGAGGCCAGCATTACCCTGACACCAAAACCAGACAAAGACTCCACGAAAAAAGAACTACAGGCCAATATCCCTGATGAACACTGATGCAAAATTCTCAATAAAATACTATCAAATTGTGTTTTGTCCAACAGTACCTTAAAAGAATCCTTCACCATGATCAAGTGAGATTTATTCCCATTTGCAAGTGTGGTTCAATATCCATAAACCAAGCAATGTGATACACCATATTAATTAAAGGATAAGAACCGGGGCGCTTGGGTGGCTCAGTCAGTTAAGCATCAGACTTCAGCTCAGGTCATGATCTCACAGTTTGTGAGTCTGAGCCCCTCATTGGGCTCTGTGCTGACAGCTCAGAGTCTGGAGCTTGGTTTGGATTCTGTGTCTCCCTGTCTGCCCCTCCCCCATTCTCACTCTGTCTCTGTCTCTCTCTAAAAATAAACAAACATAATAACAAACAAACAAATAAATAAATGGATAAGAACCATATGATCCTCTCAAGAGATGCAGAAAAAGCATTTTATAAAGTACAATATCCATTCATGATAAAAAAAAAAAACCTCAACAAAGTAAGGTTAGAGAGAACATACCAAGAACATACCTCAACATAATAAAGACCACAGTTAATATCATACTTAATGGGGTAAAACTGAGCTTTTCCTCTACTTTCAGGAACAAGTCAGAGATGTCCATTCTCACCATTGTTATTTAACATAGTAGTAGAAGTCCTAGCCTCAGCAATCAGACAACACAAAGAAATAAAATGTATCCAAATCAGCAAAGAAGTCAAACTTTCAGTATTTCCAGATGACATGATACTCTACATAAAAAATCCAAAAGACCCCCCCCCACCCCAGAACTTGCTAGAACTGATACACAAATTCAGTAAAATTACAGAATACAAAATCAACATACAGAAACCTGTTGCATTTCTATACACCAAAATGAAGCAGCAGAAGGAGAAATCAAGGAATCAATCCCATTTACAATTGCACCAAAAAACAAAAACTTAACCAAAGAGGTAAAAGATCTGGACTCTGAAAACTATAAAACAATGATGAAAGAAACTGAAGATTACACAAAGAGATGGAAAAACATTCCATGCTCATGCACTGGAAGAGTAAATATTGTTAAAATACCTGTACTACCCCAAGCAATCTACACATTTAATGTAATCCTTATCAAAATAACCACAGCATTTTTCACAGACTTACAACAAATAATCCTAAAATTTGTATGGAACCACAAAAGACCCCAAATAGCCAAAGCCACCTTGGGGAAAAAAAAAAAAAAAAAAACAACAACAAAGCTGGAGGCATCACAATTCCAGACTTAATGCTACATTACAAAGCTGCAGTGATCAAGACAGTACGGTACTAGCACAAATATAGACACAAAGATCAATAGAACAGAATAGAAAACCCAGAAATGAACCCACAATGGTATGACCAATCTTCAACAAAGCAGGAAATAATATCCAATGGAAAAAAGTCTCTTCAACAAACGGTGCTGGTGAAACTGGACAGTAACATGCAAAAGAATCAAACTGGATCATGTTCTTATATCATACAAAAAAAATAATAAATTCAAAATGGATGAAAGACTTAAATATGAGACAGGAAACCATTAAAATCCGAGAGAAGAATACAGGCAATAACCTCTTTGATATTGGCTGTAGCAAGTTCTCACTAGATAGGTCTCCTGAAGCAAGGGAAACAAGAGCAAAAATCAACTCTTGGGACTTCACCAAAATTAAAAGCTTCTGCACAGCAAAGGAAACAAAACAAAACTAAAAGGCAACCTATGGAATGGAAGAAAATATTTGCAAATGACCTGATAAAGAACTAATATCCAAAATCTATAAATAACTTATAAAACTCAACACCGAAAACCAAATAATCCAGTTTAAAAATGGGCAAAAGATGGGCACCTGGGTGGCTCAGTCAGTTTAGCGTCTGACTTTGGCTCAGGTCATGACCTCGCCATTTGTGAGTTCAAGTCCTGTGTCTGGCTCTATGCTGACAGCTCAGAGCCTGGAGCCTGTTTCGGATTCTGTGTCTCCCTCTCTTTCTGTCCTTCCCCTGCTCGTGCTCGCTCTCTCTGTCTGTCTGTCTCTCTCTCTCTCTCTCTCAAAAGTAAATAAACATTAAAAAAAAAATTTTTTAATGGGCAAAAGACATAGACATTTTTCCAAAGAAGACATACAGATATGAAGTGAAATATCACTTCACACCAGTTAGAACAGCTAAGATTAACAACACAGGAAACAACAGGTATTGGATGTGGAGAGGATGTGGAGAAAGGGGAATCCTCTCACACTGTTGGTGGGAATGCAAACTAGTGCAGCCACTGTGGAAAACAGTATGGAGGTCCCTCAATTAAAAAAAGAACTACCCTACAATCTAGCAATTGAACTATTAGGTATTTACCCAAATGACACAAAAATACTGATTCGCAGGGGCATATGCACCCCAATGTTTGCAGCAGCATTTTCAACAATAGCCAAATTATGGAAAGATCCTACGTCCATCAACTGATGAATGGATAAAGAAGATGTGGTATATATATAATGGAATATCAGTCATCAAACAGAATGAAATCTTGTCATTTGCAACAATGTGGATGGCGCTAGGGTGTATTATGCTAAGTGAAATAAATCAGTCAGAAAAAGACAAATACCATATGATTTCACTCATATGTGGAATTTAAGAAACAAAACAGAGGAACATAGGGGAAAGAAAAAGCGAGGCAAATCATAAAAGACAGTCTTAACCATAGAGAATAAACTGAGGGTTGCTGGAGGGGAGATGGACAGGAGGATGGGCTAAATGGGCGATAGATATTTAGAAAGACACTTGTTGATGGGGCCCCTCGGTGGGTCAGTCGGTTGAGCATCCAACTTCAGCTCAGGTAATGATCTCGATATTCGTGGGTTCGAGACCCATATCAGGTTCTGTGCTGACAGCTCAGAGCCTGGAGCCTGCTCCAGATTCTGTGTCTCCCTCTCTATCTGCCCATCCTCCCCTCCCCGCTCATGCTCTGTCTCCCTCTCTCTCTAAATAAGTATTTCTTTTTTTTTTAATTTATAATAAAATAAATAAATAAAGAGAAAGACACTTGTTAAGGTGCCTGGGTGGCTCAGTCATTTGAGTGTCCTACTTTGACTCAGGTCATTATCTCACGGTTCATGAGTTTGAGCCCCACATCAGGCTTGCTGCTGTCTGCGCAGAGTCTGCTTCAGATCCTCTGTCCCCTCTCTCTGCCCCTCTCCCACTCATTCTCTCTCTCCTGTCTCTCTCTCTCCCTCTCTCAAAAATAAACATTAAAATTTTTTTAATATTTTAATAAAAAAATTTTTTAAATGTTTTTAATTTTAATTAAAAAAGAAAAAAAAGAAGGGCACTTATGATAAGCATTGAATGTTATATGTAAGTGATGAACCACTAAATTCTACTCCTGAAACTAATATTACACTATATGTTAACTAACTAGAATTTAAATTAAAACTTGAAACAGAAAAAAAAAAAACAAAAAAACAGAACTACCCTACAATCTAGCAATTGCACCATTAGGTGCAATCTCTACCCAAAGGATACAAAATACTTATTCAAAAGGATACATGCACCCAATGTTCATAGCAGCATTATCAACAACAGCCAAAGTATGGAAAGAGCTGAAATGTCCACTGAGTGGTGAATAAAGAAGATGACAGATAGATAAAGATATTGATACAGATACAGATATATAGATGTAGATATAGATATAGACATAGATTTAGATTTAGATGATATAGATATAGATGTAGATATAGATGTAGATACACACACATATACATACATACATACAATAGAGTCTTATTCAGCCATAAAAAGGAATGAAATCTTGCCACTTGCAAAGACCCGGATGGAGCTACAGAGTATTATGCTAAGCAAAATAAGTCAGAGAAAGACAAATATCACATGATTTCACTCATGTGGAATTTAAGAAACTAAAGAAATGAATAAGGGTGGGGGGAAGAAAAGAAAAAGTGAGGTAAACCAAGAAACAGACTCTTAACTATAGAGAACTGATGGTTACCAAAAGGGAGGTGGGTAGGGGGATGGGTAAAATAGGCGATGGGGAGTAAGTAGTGCACTTGTGATGAGTAGGTGTGTATGGAAGTGTAGAATCACTACACTGTACACCTGAAACTAATATTATACTGTATTTTAACTAACTGGAATTTAAATAAAAACTTAAAAATATACATATATATTAACAAATGGAATCCATCAATACAGAAATGAGATTATAACTAAGTATTTTAATACATTATAACTAGGTGTTTTATCCCAGGAATTCAAGGGTAGATTCTACATCTGAGAATCAATCAATGTAATTCACCACATTGAGATTAAAAACAGAAAAACCATATATTACCATCTCAATCACTGCAGAAGAACCAACATGACAAAAATCAACATCTATTCATGTTAAAAACTCTCAGTAAATATTAAGTAGAAAGGAATTCTTCAATCTGATACAAAGCATCTACAAAAAAAAAAAAAAGGTACACCTAATATCATAATTAATGGGGGGAAACTGCAATATTGCCCATAAGATCAAGAAGTTAGAGATACCTGCTCTAACCACTTCTATTCAACATTGCACTATAAATTCTAACCAATCCAATCAGGCAAGAGAAATCAATAAAAGACATTAAGATTGGAAAGTAGGATTTAAAGTTGTCTTTATTCAAAATGACATGTGGAACCACCAATACAATCTTTTAAAAAAAATTTTTTAAGGCTACTAGAACTGATAAGTGAGGTTAGCAAGATTTCAGAGTATAGTACATCAATCATACACAAAAACTGGTCTCTTTTTATATGGTACCAAAATCAGTAAGAACAATTAGAAATTGAAATTTTAAAAGATGTGGTTTACATATACAATGGAATACTACTTGGCAATGATAAAGAATGAAATCTTGCCATTTGCAACAATGTGGATGGAACTGGAGGGTATCATGCTGAATGAAATAAGTCAGTCAGAGAAGGACACATATCATAAGTTTTCACTCATATGTGGAATTTGAGAAACTTTACAGAAGACCATGGGGGAAGGGAAGGGGAAAAAAATAGTTTCAAACAGACAGGGAGGCAAACCTTAAAAGACTCTTAAATACAGAGAAACAAACTGAGGGTTGATGGGGGGAGGTGGGGGAGGGGGGAAATGGGTGATGAGCATTGAGGAGGGCACTTGTTGGGATGAGCACTGGATGTTGTATGTAGGCGATGAATTATGGGAATCTACTCCTGAAACCAAGAGCACACTATATACACTGTATGTTAGCTAACTTGACAATAAATTATATTTTAAAAAAATCAAATCAAATCAATCAAATGTCAACATCAAAAGAAAAAAAGAAATTGAAATTTTAGGGGCACCTGGGTGGCTCAGTCAGTTAAGCATCTGACTTCGTCTTAGGTCATGATCTCACGGTTCATGAGTTCGAGCCCCGCATTGGGCTCTGTGCTGACAGCTCAGAGCCTGGAGCCTGCTTTGGATTCTGTGTCTCCCTCTCTCTCTCTGCCCCACCCCTGCTTGCGCTCTGTCTCTGTCTGTCTCTCAAAAATGAATATTAAAAAAAAATTTTTAAAGAAATTGAAATTTTTAAAATAGCATCAAAAATATGAAATATTTAAGCATAAACCTAAAGACATAAAATACCTGTCTACTGAGAACTACAAATATTGTTGAAAGAAATTAAATAATGTCTAGATAAATGAGAGATACTTTGTTCACAGGTTGGGAGACTCAATTTTTCTACCATGTTAATTTGCCCCAAACTGAGCTACAGATTCACAGCAGTTCTATTCACAATCCCAGCAGGGTGTTTCATAGAACAGACAAGCTGACTTTAAATTTATATAAAAATGCAAAGAAACAATTCTGAAAAAGAAGAACCAAATTAGAGGGATAATACTACCAGATTTCAAGAATTAGAAAACCACAGCAAACAAAACACAGCATTTGCATAAAGATGAGAAAACAAATCAACAGAATAGAACAGACTCCAGAAATAAACATATATACGGACAGCTGATTTTTGACAAAAGTGCAAAAGTGATGCAGTGAAGAAAGGGTAATCTCGTCAACAACTGGACGTGCATCTACAAAGAAATAAATAAGCCTTCTTCCATATCTCACATGGCATACAAAAAGCAACACAAAACGGCAATTAGATCTAAATGTAAGACCTAAATGTCAAACCTAAAGTGATAAAATATCTAGGAAAAAATGTCGTGAAAATCTTATGATCTTTGATGAGCCAAAGATTTCTTGGACATGAGGCCAAAAGCACAATCTATACAGAGAACAAATGAAGAAATTGGGATTCATCAAAATTAACAACTACTGCTCTTCAAAAGATACTGTTAAAAAAAGAAAAGATAAACCACAGAGTAGGAGGAAATATTTGCCAAACATATATCTAATACAGGACTTGTATCCACAATATCCAAAAAGAAACATCATCAGAGAAGACACCAGAGTAGGAAGCTCCAATAAAGGCAAAGTGCCTGTCACATAGCAAACACTCAATAGATATTTTACCAATGATTTTTTTAATCATATATACTACTAACAAGCAATGACATAATTATCTGAGTACTCCCATCATCAACATAGTTGCCAAGAATTTATAAATCATCCTTCCATTACACCACACTAGAACAGATATCATAATTTCTAAAATTACAGATAAGACAACTGAAACTCTAAATTACTTTCTCAAGGCTACATTAGCTGGATAATGTAGGGCAAAAATCAAGCCTGACAAATCTAGCTAAGATTTAAAAAAAAAAAAAAAAAAAAAAAAGGACTATCTGGCTTCAAGACCACTGGATGATACGGTCTCCCTCAATAATAAAGCTACTCCAAAGTAAACCTCCTTGAAGTGCCGCTCCTGGAGCTTTCTCAACACTTAACTCATGCATACCAACAACTTCTCAAAATAGGGAAATAAAGGAAAAGAAGAAAATACCATTCTGTGTTCTTTCTGGCTCTTTTCTTTATACTCACATTATAATAGCCTTCTTTAGAGATATGAAAAATCCAAACAACAATCCATAAAAAAAATGAAGAACTGTATTTAGTTACCTAGGATATACAGCAATATCACAGTAACTCACACTAACATAAGGTATACTAAATTACTTCTGAATTAAACTTGAAAGTGAGCAGAGAAACAAAAGAGGGCAAGGAAAACATTGTAATTTTTTATTTAATAGTCATAGGTTAAAAGTTGCCATAAGCTGGGGTGCCTGGGTGGCTCTGTCGGTTGGGCGTCCGATTTCGGCTCAGGTCATGATCTCACGGTCCGTGAGTTCGAGCCCCGCATCGGGCTCTGTGCTGACTGCTCAGAGCCTGGAGCCTGTTTCGGATTCTGTGTCTCCCTCTCTCTCTGACCCTCCCCCGTTCACGCTCTCTCTCTGTCTCAAAAATAAATAAAAACGTTAAAAAAAAAAAAAAATTAAAAAAAAAAAAAGTTGCCATAAGCTGCAATTCTATAAGACTCAGTGTGGGAAAGAGGAAAGCATGTAAACATAAGACAGATCACTATTTCCGATCAAGAAGTATGTATGAAAAGATAATTCCACACTACCTTGAAGACATTTATGTTTCTCAACTCTGGGTGCACATGTGAGTCATCTTGAGTGCTTAAAAAAAAAAAAATCTTGATGTCTGGGCCTCATCCAAGACCAATCAAATTAGAATTTCTGAGGTTAAGACTCAGGCATAAGTATTTTTTAAAGCTTCCTTGTGATTTCAATGAACAACCAAGGTTGAGAACCACTACTGTAGGTGTGTGTGTATATAACATAAAAACATATATGCATGCATACACAAATATGTATATTGTCATATAACTGGTTAATGTCCCAAGAAAACAAATGAGTTAGAGCTATGTTTAAATTTTTGATGCCAGAGATAATCATTTAGTTCATTAAAATACATTACATGTCTCAAAACTGCTGATAGACATACATCAATGAAAGTGACTTTGCTTTCCACAAAAGGGATCCAGACCCAGCAAATTAATTCTAACACTAATAATGAAAATTAGACTCATAAATGTTATATTTCCTTTAGGAATCTGCTAATTATTTTAGTACTTTCTCTTTTAAAAAAAAATGAGCTACAGCTAAATAGGGTGGTCTATGACCAAAGCACCCTGAGCAATAACACAGGTTGGCAAAAGAATCCCCAAATCTTCTTAGAACCCAAGAGAGTCCTGGGACTGTCTAGAAACCAGAAGGTGGATCACAACAAACCTGGTCCTTTAGAGAGGGAAATTGATGACATTGAAGAAAGGGAGGGGAGGGAAGGAGAGGGAAAGCTAGAGGAATAGCCTTGAATAGGTGAGAGGAGTTGGGATCTAGCACAGAAATAGAGGGGCTGGCCGCCCTACAGTTAGTCCATCCACAGTGCAGAAGGAAAGGCAGAGTTTGGATTTAGGCCGGGATTTTGCCAAGCAAGTGCTAACCAAGGGAAGCAAAACTGCTGAGGGTCTATACAAGGTATATGGAATTTAATCTGGTTAAGAACTAGGTGAGGACTGAGGGAAGTGAGAAAGAGTAAAAGAATGGTAGAAATCAATGGATTTGTGGTGTGGAAGAACTACTGAAGTCAAATAGAGGGAATGAACTAGAAAGTTAGGAGGTGTAAGAGAGAGATGAATGCTTGAGATGAAAATTTTGGAGGGCCTTGCAATTATTGGTAATGATAATGTCAATAATATGATCACAGGAATGAGTGGCTGAAGGAGAATGGAAGCAAGATAATAAGAAAAGCCCAAGAAACTGAAATGTCAGCATGTTGGAACAATAATCTTTGTAGACAGTGAAATCAACAAAAATTAATACATGATGAGTCAGAGTAAAAGTGAGGCATGAGAAACATAATGGAACCACCCAGAGGTGAGCAAAATGACAACCATGTGAGGACGCGGAGGTTAGTCTATTCACATGAAATTCAAAGCTGAAGAGCTATCTCAAGGAAGAATTCCTGAAATTAGAAATGAGGAGCTACGAAGACAGACACCAGAGGAACCATAAAATACAAAAGAATAAAGTATTTATTAACACTAAAGAAGCTCAGTCTAGTACAAGACTAATGATCAACATACATCATTACATACAGCACAACAATGTCTACACCTGCATAAGGCAGGTCCTCCTGAAAGCCCAGGGCAGGGATCAGAGAAGTTTCACGGAAGTTTAGAAGATGTGGTATGTGACCTAAGTGTTCAAAAATGAATAAGAACAAAATGCCCTCAAGGAAGGGAGGCGCTACAAGATAGGCAAAGGAGAGAGATATGAAAAAAACATGAAACATTCTAAGAAATGCAAACAGTTCAATGTGATTAAGGGCAGAAAGAGTATGAAATGAATATGAATTAATGCGTCTAAAAGAGAGTCAGGATAAATGACTTAAGGCCACAACTTTTTTCTCTACACAAATGATATGAATCATAAATCATATCATATTCATAAATCATTAGTTTATGAATAAATTAAACTGTTGACAAGAAATCTTCATAAAAGCTTCTAACAGGGAACTGAATTAATGGATTTGAGTTTCATCTTCTATTCCTTACTTTGAAGGAGGTGCTAGAAAACAAATAATAAATAGCCAGCTGCTTTATACAGATTAACCAACTTTTACAGAATCAATTACTTCAACATACAAAAATTTATGAAAATTATCGTAACCTTCAAATCCATGATTAAAAATGTATCAAAGAAATCTGTGTACAACTGAGATTTTTTAAAACATATGAATAGAGTTCAAACATAAATGCATTGATTATAAACTTCTTTGTAACATGTACACATACAAACATATGCATGAAGTTATATATATAAATATAAGCTGCTTTTCCACTTAAGAGAACAATATTATACATGAATGTATAAACAATAATAACTGGTATATACAACTTTTATAAATGATATAACTTAGAATTCCATATCACATTGGGAAAGATGTCTCACTAGGTAACTGTTGCTAGATTTCCTCTGTCTCCATTTTTACTTTAGCAGTTATAATTTCATGGAAAGAATACTGCACTTGGGAGCCAAAGAACACATATTCAAGTGCTGGCACTGGCACTTATGAACTACTATTAAGCAAGCCAATTAACTTTTCTCTGCCTAATTTACAAAACAGAAATCAAAAATTCACATTTCATGATTCATTAAGATTTTTGTGAAGTACTGTATCTGAAAGAGCTTTGTAAACCATAATGAGCTATAAAATTGTTTAGTTACAGACTTCTAAACATTGGTAAAATAGGACTAAGAGCCTTCAGGTAACCTGCTGCCCCTCCCCCGCAAAATGAAGCACAATTAAAACCTGAGATGACAAATCTGATAGACTTTGATAAGCATGTCTCACCACCTCTCTTCATAACCTTACCTTCGAATGAGCAGGCCCTCTTTCTTTCAGAAGTTTATACTGGGGTTGGACTCTATTGAAACGGGCTAACTCATTTACCAGACACATTGGAGTTTTCTCTTTGGGGTTTGCCATTTTATCTTGGAGAGAAGCTGTAAATAAAAAGGCTGTAAAGTTTTTGTGAAGAATGACTTTACAAAATGGATGAAAAGCTAGTTTTGACTTTTTTCGATTGAAGTTAGATTGTAAATTTGGATTAAATTATTTTCATGAATTTTATATAAAAAAATCAAATCATCTAAAGTCTTCCATTACATGCAACAGAAATATGTACCACATTTTAAACAGTAAATTAAGGTAACTTTCTCCCTAAGTATCTAAGTTGCCCTCTCTATATTTTTTGATAACAACATGCTTAAAGATTTTTAAATTATATTATAATAATTTTTAATTTATAACTTCCCTTTCCTCTCAAAAAAATTTTATAATAAACACAATTCTCCCAATTCTTATTACCATAAAACTAAATTCTTTCTACCTTCTTAAATCATTTTTTCCAGTTTATTTCTTCGGAAATCTCTACCCCCAACATGGGGTTCAAACTCATGACCCCAAGATCAAGAGCTGCATGCTCTACCAACAGCCAGCCAGGTGCCCCAACCTTTTTTATCTTTTGGTCTGATTTTTTTTCCTTCTAATTTTGAGGCAGCATATTAACTGTAAGAGCTCTAGACTTGGGAATCAAGTCTAAGTACTAGCTCTTCCAACTATTATTTTTTAGCAACTTCCTTTTCTTTTTTTTTTCCCAACAAAATTTTAAAAGAAGCAAAAAAGGATAATTTAACCAATGTCCACGTCCCTACCACCTAGAACTGAAATTAGTTGTTCCATGACTGTTTTAATTTTATTAAAAGAAAAGTATTATATTCCAGTTAAGCTCCCTTTATCCTTTGCAGAAACCACTACTGTATGAATTTAGAATATATCCCTCTGGGAGGCGCCTGGGTGTCTCTGTCAGTTAAGCATCCGACTTCGGCTCAGGTCATGATCTCGCAGTTTTTGAGTTCCAGCCGAGCATCGGGCTCTGTGCTGACAGCTCAGAGCCTGGAGCCTGCTTCAGATTCTGTCTCCTTCTCTCTCTCAAAATTAAGTAAACATTAAAAAAAAAAGTTAGAATATATCCCTCTGGGATATTTTAAAATACGTTTATATATGCATGCATGTATGTCCACGAAAAAACATATAGTCTTGATATACATGTATACATATACACATGGTTTTGTAGTCACATTAATAGTAATATTAACATAATTTAACATAATAGTAATAACATAATATTAACATAATTTTAATAACTTACTTTCTTCAATCTTCAATTATGTTTTTGATATTATCACTTATATAAATCCATTGCATTACTTTTAACTGCTGTATAATTTCCATCACAGGGAGCCTAGGCAGCTCAGTCAGCTAAGCCTCCAACTTCGGCTCAGATTATGATCTCCTGATTCGTGGGTTCAAGCCCCACATCAGGCTCTGTGCTGACAGCTCAGAGCTTGGAACCTGCTTCGGATTCTGTGTCTCCCTCTCTCTGCCCCTCCCCCACTCACATTCTGTTTCTCAAAAATATATAAATGTTAAAAATAAAAAAATACTTAAAAAATAATAATAATAATTTCTATCACAATATCATATCGGTTTTTTAATCCCTTCCCCTACTAATAGACATTTAGGTTGCTTCAATTCTTTACTCTTACGAGTAAAAACATGTTGCCAAATGGCACGCAGAGTGACTATACCATGTTACCTTCCCCTAGCAGTATGAGAATTACCACTTCCCCTCAAACTTGAATGGTCAGGCATTTTAATTTTTGATAATCTGATATTTGACATTTTTTGTTATCCCATTATTTTAATTTGCATTCCCATTTTCCTAGTGAAGATAATCATCTTTTCATATTATTGATCATTTGGGCCTCCTTTTTTGGGAATTGCTTCCATCTTTTTTTTAATTGATTGTTTTATATATTATATTCACCAATCTTTGCTTTCTATGTCTTATTTAAGAAATCCTTCCCTAACCTGTAAGGTCTTAATGATTCTTACTTAATTAAACTAAGCCTTCGCTTCACCTGCAAAATAAGGGTAATAAATCTATCCTACTTAACCCCCAGATTATCTTGACGTTAAGATTTTTAAATGTATAGTAATCTAAATACTACAGCTTCAAATTATTTTCCTAATACTATATTAAATTATTTTATCCTATGTTATTCCTTCATCTCATTTACAGACACATTAACTGCTTTTTAGTTTTCTTTCATCCCCTACAAATCAGTACTAAGCAACACTTTAAAATCTAAGCATAAAACACGCAAGTGGATTACTTTCTGCCCAACAAAACTGTAGCCACCATGTGTGGAGCATACATTAAATGAATGGAAATAGCTGGTTTTAGGAACTTTATCTATAAACTTTCTGTGGCAAGTTTAATGGACAAAACAGTATTCTCTTAACTTTTTAATACTCTTTATAGGACCAATAATTTAGTACAATAATTTGATCACAATCATTACAGTTAAGAAATTATTTGATTAAAAAACTACATAAATACCTAGTAAGGCACAAGTAAAAGAGAACCTAAGCAACCACCTGTAGGACCAATACAGCTGGCAGCTGATTCTACAATTAAACCACACCCTACGTGGCCTGCAAAACAAAAAAGCAAAAAACAAAAACAAAATAAAAAAACAGTAATTATTACTTTTTGGAACAGCACAAAAAAGACAAGAGTAAGTCAAGAGAGGTTTGAGGAAATCTGCATCTTACTTATTCCACCATGAATTTTATAAATTGTACCAGAAAGTCAGTCACTATATAAAATACAAAGTGACCTGGACCACAACTAATTTCAGTCCTTACATACCATGGCATTAAATAACTCAAGTACAATAGGTAACACAGATAACTGAATATCAAAAAGAAAAAGAAAAATGACAATTTGTTAAAAATGAGAAATACTAAAGTCTGATAAAAATCAGCCAATTTTCCATAACAGTTTAATAGCATTTATACTACTATACAATTTTCATAACTCAACAATGCTACACATTCACCTTCTACAATGCAAAAATTATTAGCAGCACAGCAAGCATAATGTTACAATTTTATAGTGAAAAATTTTAATAGCATAGGCTTTTAATATATTAAAATGTGATTAAAATGGTAAGTATAGGGGCACCTGGGTGGCTCAGTCAGTTAAGTATCTGACTCTTGACTTCTGCTCAGGTCATGATCTCGCACTTTGTGAAACAGAGGCCTCACATAGGACGCTGCGCTGCCAGCTTGGGATTCTCTCTCTCACTCCCTCTCTGCCTTTCCCCTGCTTGCACACTCTCTCACTCTCAAAATAAATAAACATTTTTAAAAAATGGTAAGTTTATAGCTCTGTATACTTGTTTGGTTAGAAAACCTGATCTAAATCCTTTAAGAAAAGTACCAACTAATAACATGGTGTTAAACTTACATTCCATTAACTTTGATTCTCTGCTTCATAAAAAGAACATGCATCCAGTAAAACATTTTAATGTATAACTGAGGTTTTGGTGTGAAAGGTATGCAAATGCACGAAGGATCTCACTTAGGTAAAGCTTTATAACTAAAATTCAAAGGTTTAAACTTATTAAATTTACAACTAATTAGTCCTAGTTGTAACTGTTTATTTTACAAAGTGGTTAGAACTTTATTTTGAATAGATATTCCTCTATCTAATCACAAATCTTATTAACTACTTGACAGAGTAGAGCAATAATTAAAAGTTAGACCAAAATTTTAATAAAGCATTTATCAAACTACAAAACAAATTGGTCTATTAAAGTTGAGATCCACAAATTAGCTTTCTATCTAACTTTTTAGAAAAGTCAACATTGCAAAAAGTGAGAAATACATACACTGTTGCACAGGTATACATTTTCAAGAGACCTAAGAATGTCCTCCCTGAAGATATTTTGAAATAGGCTTCAAGTCAGTTAGGTGGCTGGAACAGAAGTCTACTTAGAAGTAAATAAAATTAATGATAATGGGCATTGAGGAGGGCATTTATTGGGATGAGCACTGGGTGTTGTATGTAAGCCAATTTGACAATAAATTAGATTTTTAAAAACTTTTTAAATTAAAAAATAAAATATTTACCTCATATGCAAAAAAATAATTAAATTACATTAATGATAATGGATTTCACAATCTAAGTCTTGACCATTTTGAGAGAGCAACTGCCCTATGATGGTTAGGATCCTGTTTGGACATCTCTGCCACTTACTGATAGCTATATGACTTTGAGAAAGTACCGAAAACTCACTTTCCTAGACAGCAAAACAGAAAGAATAGTTGTTTTTATACTACTATATAATAGTATGAGTTGAATGAGATGATGCAAGACACACAATGACAAGAATCTATTATTATTCTGATTAAAAACAATTTGTTAAAACATCATCAAATTATGAAAACATTGATACAGTTTTTATAAACCCTTTTTCACAGCCTTCCAAACTAAAATATTCTAGCTTAAAATGTTCTAGGGGCACCTGGGTGGCTCAGACAGTTAAGAGTCCAACTCTTGGTTTTGGCTCAGGTCATGAATTTCACAGCTCGTGGGATCAAGCCCTGCATCAGGCTCTGCACCCACAGAGTCTGCTTGGGATTGTCTCTCCCTCTCTCTCTGCCTCTTCCTTGTTCTCTCTCTCTCTCTCAAAAAATAAACTTAAATCTGTTAGGATACACTGATTTTATTCATACAAATAGACTTCTTTAACATTCTGTAAGAAACATGTTATTTGTTATGTTTTCCATTGACTTATAACATCAGAAGTTTGTTTCCTCTGAAAAATTCCCAGCTGTGATATAAAAAAACATTTTTGTCATATTTGTTTTGGAATATTCTATATTTATTGATATGAAATTTGTTTACATGTAATTCTCCATAACTTTGGTAAGTAACACTGGTAAATAGATATTTAACAGTACCAGCACAGGCAACAAAAAGTAGATATACTCTATTCTTTCTGAGATATACCCTACTTTTTATATCTTCATAAAATGTCCTCTCTGGGACTTAAATCTTCACACTATATGAAAATAATGTAGCTCAGACTTTTCAATCAACAAGCAAAAATCCCTGTCCCAAAAGAGCTCAGAAGGGTACAAGAAACAGACACATATAATAAACAAATACAATACTACAATGTAAGTGCTACAATAAGGCTGTTACAGGGACTTCTTAGGTGGAGGAGGGATTGAAAGGCAGGTTTTAAGAGGTGGTGATTATATTAAAGAAAGTGGGAATTCACCAAGCTAGCAAGGAGAGAAGAGAGAAAGACAATCCAAGCCTGTCTAAGCACACATGCAGGAGAAAGCACAGAAAACATCACATTCCATCAAATACAAGTAGATCATTAGCAGAAAATAGAATTCATAGAAGGAAAGCACAGAAAAAACTGACCAGAATCCATCAAAACACCAAAAGTTTCCTAAGCCAGAACTCACAATAGCAACATTTTTAAAGTAGTTAAATTGCAGCCAGAGCTGTTGCTAATAAAGTCTTGGTCTACCTCACCTGCCAAGGCAAGTCTCTCCACAGAAGAATCCGTTTCCATCCCTGGTCCCAGAAATGACTTGGACACAGTGTCTATGTCTCTTTGCTGGCTTCCCTTCCCCTATGCCCTGCTATTGGAAGTGACTCATCCTAATTCCCAAGTAAATAAAGGGGGGGAAAAAAAAACACAGAGTCAAAAAAGCAAAGATATTTACCTTCTACAGGTTCTTGCCTTCTAGGAGAAACAGAATTACTTATCCATATTTATAACTAAAACAAACCTTATAACTTCGAATTAGACTATAACCTAAGGTTGTCCAAGCAAAATCACTATCCAAGAATCAAACTCCTCTGATATAATTGCCTATTAGGGAAAAATTTAAGTTCCTACCTCATATAAACACAAAAATAAATTCCCTAAGTATTAAAATGCAAATATAAAAATAGGGCAAAAGCACAAGAAACTTTGGCTAAATACTTGTCATAATCCTGTAAGGCAGAAGGCTTTTCTAGATAAGAAGAGAAACCTAGAAGCCACAGTGGGATAAACTGACAGATTTAACAACATAAAAATATAAAACTTCCATAGAGCAAAACGTACCATAAATGATGCTAAAAATGTCTACAAACTGGAGAAATACTTGCAACATGTAAAGAAAAATTGTTTAACAACTATAAAATACAAAGATGATATGAATCGATTTTTTAATCCAATAGGAATAGGGACAAAGGTATGCACAATCAACCCACAATATAATTTGAGTGAACACATCTATTCAAAAAACTAACGTCTAAACAAATGAAAAATCGAATTCCAGTGAAATGTAACTTACCATATTAAACTGATATATATGAAAAAATGATCATGTAAGTATTGGCCAGGATGTGGGAAAATGGATGCAAACTCTACTGATGCAAATATAACTTAGTACAAACCTTCTAGTGAGCAATCTGACAACACTGTTTATAGTTTCATTTGCATCTATCTTTAAAACAGCAATTCTACAGACTCACATAAAATATACACAGTGACAATCTGTATAGCAAGACTGTATTACCAAGAATTATAAACAAGCTAAATATTTACCTATCAATAAGTAATTAAATAAACTACAATGGGATGTGCAACCTTGCAAAGATGAGGTACAGAGCTTATGCACTGACATGGGAAACATTACAAGAGGTCGAAAGAAAAACAGATACAACAGCCTACTGTCCAGTCTTATTTTTATTTTTTTACATCAAACATGTGCCTGTGTATTAAGGGAGAAATGGAACTGGCAGGGAACAGAGGGACTCTTCACTTTCTACTTTCAAGTATCCCACTGTTCTACCTTTTTTACACTAAACATACAGATTAAGCTTTGTATTAAAAAAGTTATTTTACAAAGTCATACCAAAAGTAGGGAATGATTTATAGTGTAAAAGTCTTAGACTCTAATTGCTGTTGTCCGTTCTAGTCTTTATAGGGCCACCACGGTTCTGTAAACAAGAAGATGTTCAAGAACCTAACTTAAAGCAGGCCGTGTCATGTCTACAATCCCTAACTTTTACAAAGGAAGCCACCTTGGGATTTAAACACAGCTAAAATATGGTAGCCTTACCAACATTTGATATGGTCAGCCTTCATAACTTTAGTCACTCTAATAGCTGTGTAATGGTATCTCACTGTGGTTTTAATTTGCTTTTCCCTACTGACTACTGATGTTGATCATCTTTTCATCTTTGACACATTCTCTGTATTTATCCCATAGTGAAGTGTCCACCTGAATATTTTACCCATTTTTTTAAATTTTTTTAATGTTTATTTATTTTTGAGAGAGAGAGAGACACAGCATGAGCAGGGAAGGGGCAGAGAGAGAGGGAGACACAGAATGTGAAGCAGGCTCCAGGCTCTGAGCTGTCAGCACAGAGCCCAACGCGGGGCTCGAACTCACGAACTGTGAGATCATGACCTGAGCCGAAGTCGGACGCTTAACCGACTGAGCCACCCAGGCGCCCCTATAGTATTTCTTGAAATTAGGTAGTATTGTCCCCCAACACTGTTCTTTTTCACATTTATTTTGGCTATTCTAAATTCTCATATTTACATATGAATTTACATATGAATAATACATATTACATATGAATTGCCTGCAAAAATTAGAGAAGTCCCTTGAATCTATAGATTAATTTGGTGAAAATCAACATTTTAACAAAGTTGAGTTTTCCAACTCATGTACAAGATACACAACTAATTCTCATTACTGGAATAATAATATCTAATGATAATTATGTTCTAGAATGTCACCATGAACAGTGAATTATCAAATACTAAACCATTGCTGCTAGGGGAAAGACAGGTTCCTACATACCTCTGGTCATGACATTGTTCTCAATCAATACATAACCTAGTTTTATGTGTGTTTCTGGTTGAAGACCCCCTATCTAGTATATATCGTTGATTCATTAACACTAAACTCAGAGCTGACAGCACTGTAACCTTTGCCTGAACAAAGCTTATCTAAATACATGTATCTTCTCCATAAGGTACATTACAACTTTCTTATGCTTAGGAAGACTACAAAGCACTTCCACGCTTAGGAGCCATTTTAAACAGCTAAATCACCAACAAAAAAACCCACAAAAATGCTAAAAATGTGGCACTAAATAAACCAAGGACACCTGCTTAATGCATGACAGCTAGAACAAGAAAACAGAATGTCACCTTGTTCATCCTGAATTCAGACTGCGCATATCAGGCAACTCAAATTTTGTGCCACTCTGCAAAGCACTCCAAGTATTGATTTGGGGATTAGAAATAAATTTCAGCAGATAGGTCAACTCAAAACACAGAATCTGTGGAGCGCCTGGGTGGCTCAGTCGGTTAAGCGTCCAACTTCGGCTCAGGTCATGATCTCATGGTTCCCTGGTTCGAGCCCCACATTGAGCTCTGTGCTGACAGCTCAGAGCCTGGAGCCTGCTTCAGATTCTGTGTCCCTCTTTCTGCCCCTCACCCACTCACACTATGTCTCACTGTCTCTCAAAAATAAACATTAAAAAGAAAATACAGGGGCGCCTGGGTGGCTCAGTCGGTTGAGCGACCGACTTCGGCTCAGGTCATGATCTCATGGTTTGTGAGTTCAAGCCCCGCGTCAGGCTCTGTGCTGACAGCTCGGAGCCTGGAGCCTGCTTCTGATTCTGTGTGTGTCTCTCTCTCTCCTCTCCCCAGCTCATGTTCTGTCTCTCTCTGTCTCAGAAATAAATAAACATTTAAAAAAAATTTTTTTAAGTAAAAAATAAAAAGAAAATACAAAATCTGTGAATAAGGAACAACTGTATCTCTCAATTTATTTCAGTATCCTTTGCTTTCTCTCAACAGTATTTTGTAGTTCTCAATTTTCTTTAACATATTTTGCCAGATTAATCAGTAAGTATTTCATATTTTTGTATTGTTGTAAATGGTATTTTTTACTTGAACTTCTGATTGTTCCTTGCTACTTTATAGAAACACAACTGATTTTTGTATATTAATCTTGTATCCTTAAACTCATTCAACTGGTGCTAATAGTATTGTGAGATTTTTACATATACAGTCAGGCCATCTGTGAATAAGGATAGTTTTATTCCTTCCTTTCTCATGTGAATAACATTTTTTTTTTCTTCTCTGATTGCACTAGCTAGAACCTCAGGACAATATTCAATAAGATGGTAAAAGTAAACATCTCTCTCTTGTTCCTTATATCATAAAGAAAGTATTTAACCTTTCACCGATAAGTACAATGTCAGCAAATTAGGTTTGTCATGAATGTCCATTATCAGATTGAGGAATCCCACTTCTATTCTTAGTTTTGTAAAGGTTTTTTTTTTTTTTTTTCAATCAGGAAGGTTACTGGATTAGTCAAGTGATTTTTCCACACCATGATTTTTACTTGTTAGTTTGTAAATATGGTGAATTATATGGGTTTTTTTGAATGTTAAACCAACCTTGCATTCCTGGGATAAACCCCAAGTGGTCATGACATATTAACCTTTTAATACACAGTTGAATTTGATTTGCTGAAATTTGGCTTAAATGTTTTGCATCTATGCTTGCAAGTAGTATTATTCTAAAGTTCTCTTATAATGTCTTTGGTTCTGGTTCCCCAGCAATGCTGGCATCATAGGCTTTGGAAAATATTCCCTCCACTTCAAATATTTTAGAAAAGATGATATAGAAATGATAGTATTTCTTCCTATAGTGTTTTGTGCAATTCACCAATGAAACTAGTTGGACCTGGAGTTTTCTTTGTGGGCAGACTTTTAACTACAATTTCAATTTCTTTAAATCATAGGGAGCTATTCAGATTATCTACTATTTTCTTCTGCTTCCTTTGAGATTAAATTACTCTTCTTTTTTCTAGTTTTTTAAGATAGAAGCTGAAGTCATTTGAGATTTGCCTTCTTTTCTAATACAGATATTTAAAGCTATAGATTTCCCTCTGTTTTAGCATTATCTTTTAAAATGTTGTTTCTATCCTCATTCAGTTTAAAATATTTACCAATTTCTTTTTTGATTTCTTCTAACAATGGATTATTTATAAACATGCTATTTAATTTCCAAACATTTGGGAAATTTTCCAAGGATCTTTCTATTAATGATTTCTAATTTAATTCCACTGTGGTCTGGGAGATTCTTTATGAATTCAATCCTTTTGAATTTATTGACACTTCTTTTATAGCCCAATCTTGGTAAATACAGTCTATCTTGGTAAATGTTCAGTGTAAACTTCTGAACAAATGTATTTTCTGCTCTTCTTGAGTAGAGTGTTCTCTAAATCCAGTTAGGTCAAGTTGAATTGAATTCTCAACTCAACAACTCAACTGTATCTTTGGTAATTTTCTGCCCACTTGTTATATCAATTATTGAGAGGGGTGACTGAAATCTCTGGCTATAATTGTGAATTTATCTTTGCATTTCTGTTCATTTTGTTTTGCATGTTTTGAAGCTCGGTTTAAGTGTATAAACATTAAGCCTGCTATGTCCTCTGATTAAATGACCCCATTATTATGAAATGATCTTCTTTACCCCAGATAATACTGAAAGTTCCTTCGTCTGAAATTAATAAACTCAGTCCAAGTTTCTTTCAACTAGGTTAACATGTTACATCTTTTTCTACTTTTTTACTTTTAATCTATTTGTGTTTATAGTTAAAAGTACTTCTTATAGCCAAGTAAATGGTTGGATCTTTTTATTCAATCTTGGCCTTTAAATAGGGATGTTTAGAATATTTATATTTGTACTTAATATGGTTATTCATTATAACATATCATCTTACTATTTATTTTATACAGTATTTGTCCCAAATGATCTTTTTTCCCTTTTCATGTTGTCATGACTTCTATTGTATTAATTAATTTCTGCATGATTAAATTCTACTTTGGCTTATTAGTTATGACTGTTTTCCTATTTTAGTGGCTGCATTAGAGTTTACAATATAGATCTCTAACTTATCACAATCTACCTTTAAATGATCTACCATCTAATGTAGAGTATAAGAATCTCTATATTTCCTTTTTTCCCTCAGCCTTTACGCTGTTATCTGGCATTTTACTTTTATGTATGTTATAAACCATACAATAGCTTGTTAATATTTTTACTTTAAGCAAATATATTTTAAAGAGATTAAATAAGAAACAAATTCTAGGGGCTCCTGGGTGGCTCAGTCAGTTGAGTGACTCTTGATTTTGGCTTAGGTCATGATACTAGGGTCATGGAATCAAGCCCCATGTCAGGCTCTGTGCTGAGCATGAGCCTGCTTGGGATTCTCTCTCTCTCTGCCCTTGTGCCCCTCTCCCCCACTCAAACTCTCTTTCTAAAATAAAATCCTTTAAAAAAAAAAAATTCCATATATTTACCCAAGTAGTTACCATTTCTTGTGGGTCTTTTGGCTTTGTTTTTATTTTTATTCAACTGGTATCACTTTCCTGCTGTCTGTAGGACATACTTTAAAATCTTCCTAAAGGGGGGGGGGGGGGGGGAAGAGGGTGTTAGCAATTAATTTCTTCAGCTTCTCTGTGTTTGAAAATAAATTTTCAACATCTTTGTTTCTGAAACATATTTTTGCCAGGTACAGAATCCTAGGTTGATTTTTTTCATCTTTCAATACATTAAACATATTATTCCACTGTTTTCTTGCTTATATTGTTTCTGACAAGAAATCTAATGTCATCTTTATCTTTGTTCCTATGCACACAACTTGATCATGTCTATTTTTTCTCTGACTGCTTTTAAGATTTTCTCTTTATCATTTGTATTTGGTAATTTGATTATGATAAGCCTCGGGGTAGTTTCCTTTATATTTCTTAAACTTGGTAGCTCATTGAACTTCTTTATGGTTGTATCTTAATAAAATTTATTTGGAAAGTTCTGGTTTATGGTTTCATCTTAATAAAATTTATTTGGTGGCACATGGGTGGCTCAGTCAGTTAAGTGTCCGACTTCAGCTCAGGTCATGATCTCATGGTTCATGGGTTTGAGCCCCACACTGGGTTCTGTGCTGACAGCTCAGAGCCTGGAGCCTGCTTCAGATTCTTTGTCTCCCTCTCTCTCTGCCCTTCCCCCACTTGTGCTCTGTCTCTCTCTGTCTCTCAAAAATAAAACGTTAAAAAAAAGTTTAAAAAAATAAATAAAAATAAATAAATAAACATTAAAAGGTATTTGAAAAAACTTATTTGGAAAGTTTCTGGCAACTACTTCTGGAAGTATATACACACTTAATCTTTTTCCTGCAAGATCTAATCTGTGATTTATCTCATCCACTATACTTTTCATCTCAGATGTAGTTTTTATCTTTAAAAGTTCTATATGGATCTTTTTGCATCTTATATGTTTCTTACTTTCTGAACATATGGAATATAATTATAACAAATAGTTTTAAAATCCTCAGCTAATTCTATCATCTGTATCAATTCTGTGCCCCCATGATAGATTATTCTCATGTTTTTATGTTCCTGTGCATCTATGGGAATCTTTAACTGAATGACACGCACTTGTTGTGTGCTGGTGTTTCCCAGTCCTATAAATATTCCGGAACTTTGTTCTGGGATGCAGTTAAGTAACTTGGAAATATATTGTTTCTTTCAAGACTTGCTGTTATAATTTGCAACTCAGTTCCAGAGCAACATCTCCTCAACCAGGGGAATGTGGCAAGCTCCACACCTCAGTTGCCACTGCTTGTGCCACATCCTGGTAAGTCTCTCAGTGCAACAGACTAGGGCAATTGCAGGATCACCTCACTTGTTTCTTATCACTCAGAGATCCCTGACTCTCATTGCTTCACATGCAGTGTCTTCAGAACTGTTATTTTATGGACTTAGTTTTATGGAACAGGGAGTTGTTTCATGATAAGTATAAATAAAGTCCCTATTACTACATATGAGCCAGATGCAATCTGTACTTTTAGTCTATCTTTATCTTTATATTCAAAGTTTCTCAACACCATATATTTGACAACTGCTTTTCTAGCCAATCTGAGTATCTGCCTTTTAACTAGATTTAGATCATTTATATTTAATGTAATTCTCAAAAAGAGATCTAAATATACTATTTTGCTATTTTTGTTTCATCTCCTGTTTATTCCTTTTTTCATCTTTACCTACTTTCTTGTGGACTGATTAGGTTTTAATATTCAATTCATCTCCCCTATAGCTTATAAGTTATTTTTCTTTTTTTACAGCAATTGCTCTAAAATATACACACTTCAAATAAATATTATGTCCCTTTGTATATGGTATAAGGACCTAACAATACCATACTTCCCATTCTCCTGTACCATTCTTTATGCTACTGACATCAATCTACTTCTATGTATACTATAAGCCACCAATTCATTGTTATTACTTTTGATTTAATTAATCAACTCTTTTGAAAAGTTTAAAAATGAAGAAAATGTCTTACATTTACTCCATATTTTACCATTTCTTACACTCTTCATTCCTTTTCACAGATCCAAATTTCCATCTGTTAGTAATTTTTCTTTTGCCTAAATAACTTCAAGACCTCTTGCAGTGCAAGTCTGCTAAAAATAAATTCTCTCAAATTGTTTCTCAAATCATACCTGGATAAGGAATTGACACCTATAATACATAAAGAACCCTTACATCTCAACAACAAAAAATAAATCCCAATCAAAAAATGGGGGAGTCTTTTGGGTTTTCTATGTATAGTATTCTGTCATCTTCAGGTGGTGACCATTTTACTTATTCCTTTCCAATTTGGATGCCTTTTATTTCTTTTTCCTGCTAATTGCTGTGGCTAGGATTTCCAACACTATGTTGAATAAAAGTGGTGATAGTGGGGCATCCTTGTCTTGTTCCTGATCTTAGAGGGAAAGCTTATAGCTGTTCACCACTGAGTATAATGGTAACTGTGTGTTTACTATATATGGCTTTTGTTATGTTGAGGTACATTCCCTCTGTAGCCACTTTGTTGAGAGTTTTTATCATAAATGTTTAAATTTGTCAAATGCTTTTTCTGCATCTATAAAGATGATCATGCAATTCTTTCCTTCATTTGGTTAATGTGCTGTACCATGTTGGTTGGCTGATGGATGCTGAACCATTCCGTGCATCCCTTGAATAAATCCTACTTGATCTTGGCTTATGATCCTTTCAATGTATTGTTGCATTCAGTTTGCTAACATTTTGTTGAGAATTTTTGCATAAATGTTCATATCAGTGATGTTGCCCTATAATTTTTAAAAATCTTTTATATGGTATCCATGTCTGGGTTGTTATCCAGGTAATGCTAGCCTCATAAAATGAGTTTGGAAGTATTCCCTCCTCTTCAATTTTTTGGAAGAGTTTGAAAAGGATAGGTGTTAAATCTTTCTAAATTTTGGTAGAAGTCACCAGCAAAACTACCTGGTCTTGGGACTTTGGCTTTTTGGGAAGTTTTCCATTACTAATCAATCTCAGCATAACTGGTTCATTCAGATTTTCTATTTCTTCATGATTCAGTCCTGGAAGATAGTTGTTTCTAGGAATTTATCCATTTCTTCTAGGTTGTCCAATTTGTTAGCATATATTTCTTGTTAGTCTCTTACCCTTTGTACTGTGGTGTCAGTTTTAATTTCTCCTCTTGCATTTTGATTTTGATTAGAGCCTTCTCTTTTTTCTTGGTTGTTAGTCTACCTAAAAATTTGTCAATGTTATCTTTTCAAATAATCAGCTCTTAGTTTTATTAATCTTTTCTATTGTTTCTGTCTCTTTCATTGATAGTTCTGCTCTGATTGCTATTATTTCTTTTCTTCTACTAACTTTGAGAGCTTTATTTGTTCTTTTTTTTCTAGCTCCCTTAGGTGCAAAGTTAGATTATTGGAGATTTTTGTTTCTTGAGGTAGTCCTATATTCCTATAATATTCCCTCTTAGAACTGCTTTTGCTGTATCCCAAAGATTTTGGTATATCATAGTTCTATTTTCATTTATCTCTCAGAATTTTTCTTATTTCTTTGATTTCTTCAATGGTCGTTGGGTAGCATGTTGTTTAACCTCCCCATTTTCAAGTTTTCTTCTTGTAATTGATTTCTAGTTTCATACCATTGTAATCAGAAAAGATGCTCAACAGAATTTCAACCTTTTTTAATTTACTGAGGCTTAACTGGTGGCCTAACATGTGATCTAACCTAAAATGGCCTATGTGCACTTGAGAATAATGTTTATTGTTGCTTTTATATAGAATGTTCTGTATATATTAAATCTATATGGTGTCATTTAAGGCTGAGGTTTCCTTATTAATTTGCTGTCTGGATGATCTATTCATTGATATAATGGGGTGTTAAAGTCCCCTACTATTTTGGTATTGATATCAATTTCTCCCTTTAGATCTGTTAATATTTGCTTGATAAATCTTGATGTTCCTATGTTGGGTCCATATATACTTATTATGTCTTCTTTTTGGATTGACCCCTTTATCATTATGTAATGTCCTTCCTTGTCTATTATTATAATTTTTGTTTTAAAGTCAATTTTCTTTGCTAAAAGTGTAACCGTACTGCTTTCTTTCATTTTTTTTAATAAGCTCTATGCCCACCATGGGGCTTGAACTCATTACCCTAAAATCAAGAGTTGCATGCTCCACCACCTGAGCCAGCTAGGCATCCTTCCAGGTTTCTTTTAATTCCTATTTACATGGAATATCTTTCTCTATCCTTTCATTTTTAGTCTGTGTATGTCCTTATTTCTGAAGTGAGACTCTTGTAGGCAGCATATAGATGGGACTTGCTTTTTTTTTTTTTTTTTTTTTTTTAAATCCATTCAGCCACTGCGTCTGTTGGTTGGAGAGTTTAGGCCATTTACTGAAAGCAACTATTGATAGGTGTGTACTTTTTTCAATTTTGTTCAGTCTACTGGCTGTTTTCATAGTTCCTCTGTTCCTTTCTTCTTTCTCTTCCATTGTGGTTTGATGGCTTTCTTTAGTGTTCTGTTCATCTTCCTTCTCATTCACTTTTGTGTATTTATTGTAACTTTTTGTTTTGTGGTTACCATGAAGTTCATATATAACTTACTATGTATATAATGGTCTGCTTTGAATTGATAGCAATTAAATTTGCACATATTCCAAAACACATTTTCTCCACCCTGCCCACGTTTTATATTTTTGATGTCATGTTTTACATCATTTCATTCAGTCTTTAACTAATTACCATAGTTTTATTTAATTTTACTATTTTTGTCTTTTTTTTAATTTTCTTTTTACATTTATTTTTTGAGAGACACAGAGAGACAGAGCACAAGTTGGGGAGGGGCAGAGACAGAAGGAGACACAGAATCCATAGCAGGCTCCAGGCTCTGTGATGTCAGCACAGAGCCCAACATGGGGCTCGAACTCACAAACCGTGAGATCATGACCTGAGCCAAAGTCAGATGCTTAACCGACTGAACCACCCAGGTGCCCCTATTTTTGTCTTTTTTTAAGCTTCATACTTGCTTTGTAAGTGATTGATCCACTACCTTTACTATATACTTACCTTTTCCAGAGAGATTTTTACTTTCATACATTTGCTTGTTATTGCCATCTCTTTTCAGTTTAGAAAAGTCCCTTTAACATTTCTTGTAAAGTTGGTTTAGTAGTGATGAACTCCTCTAGGTTTTGATTATCTGAACAATTCTTAATCTCTCCTTCAATTCTGAATGATAACCTTACCAACTAGAGAATTCTTGGTTGGCAGTTTTTTCCACTCAGCACTTTGAACATGTCATGCTGCTCTCTTTTAGCTTGCAAAGTTTCTGCTGAAAACTCTGCTGATAGCCTTATGACATTTCCCTTTTATGTAACAAGTTTTCTCCCACTACTTTGAAGATTCTCTCTCTAATTTTAATTACAATGTACCTTGATGTGGATCTCTGGGTTCATTTTATTTGGAATTCTCTCATGGACCTGTATGTATATTTCGTTCCCCAGATTAGAAGTTTTCCACCATGATTTTTTCAGATAAGTTTTCTGCCCCTTTCTCTTTTCTTTCTAGGACCCAAATAAAGTGAATGTTATTCCACTTGATAGTGTCCGAAAGAAAAATCCCTTATCTTCATTTTCTTAACTTTTTTTTCTTCTTGCTAATGTGTCTACATGAGTTCTATTGCTTTGCCATCCAGGTCAATGATCCAATATTCAGCTCATCCAGCTCATCCAGTCTGTGTATTTTTCGGTTCAGTTATTTTACTCTTCAGCTCTGTAACTTTTGTTTGGACCTTTCTTACATTGTCTCTTTATGGAAGATCTCACTGTGTTCATCTATTCTTCTCCCAAGTTCAGTGAGCATCTTTATGACAATTACTTTAAATTCTTTATCAGGTTGGTTGTTTATCTCCATTTCATTAATGTCATTTTCTGGTGTTTTATCTTGTTCTTTCATTTGGAACATATTCTCTGTCTCCTCATTTTGCCTGACTCTTGTTTGCTTCTATGTATCAGGCAAATCAAATCACCTCTCCTAGTCTTGAAGGAGCAGCCTTGTGTAGATGTCATATGTACCTCAAAAGCACAATTCCCTGTGTGGGCTGCCTGCACTGTCTACTGTGGCAGCACCATGTCTCCAGCACAGGGTGAATGAGGCTGACACCTGGCTCAGCTGCATGTGCCTGCGTGGGGCTTTCACCTGGTTGCAACACGTGACTGCACTGTGGGAATGGGCAGGGTTCTCAGCTGGGTGTGCCCACTGTCTCCAGGAATTTGAGATATAGCTGCAAAGTGGTTCCCACCAGCACCAACATTAGCAAGGTAGGATGAGGTCACAAATACGGCACCTACCAATGCCTCCATCCCCAGAGAAAAGTCCCAACAGTTTCCTGACAGACGCTTTAAAATTACTAAGTGGGTCTTCTTCACAGAGGCACTTTTCAAATTGGTATTTTTGTGCTGATCCTGGGGTGAGTACATGTGCTAATCCTTTAAGAGTGGGTTCTCCACTCCTATAGTTCTATGGTTTCTCTGGATATAATCCCAGTTGGTTTTCAAAGCCCAGTATTTGCATGGCTTGTCTCTGTTATGCAGGATCCAAGGACTGGGATACCTGTTATGAATCACTAACCTCTGGTTCCTCAGGGAAAAGTTTTGTATTTTTGAGTTCCCTCCTGATTATATATTACACCTGGAATGTTTTTTTGTTTTGTTTTTTTGGGTTTTTGTTTTGTTTTGTTTTCGCAAGATGACGTTTCTGCCTCCTCTCCATCTCAAGGCTGTCTTTTTTGTCCTTTGTTGTAGAAACATATGTTGTAGAAACATTATTCCGTATGTAGTTGTTTATTTATTGTGGGAGGAGTAAGTTCAGGATCTTCCTACAGCACCATCTTTAATCATTCTTTAATCATTCTTCCATCTATAGGCTTTTAGGCTGCTTCCATCATTTGTCTATTGTAAATAGTATTACTATGAACATGTGTGTACATATATAGGAGCACCTGTTTTCAGTTCTTTTGGGTATACACCTAGGAATAGAATGGCTGGGTCATATACTAATTTTATGTTTAATATTTTAAAGAACTGCCAAATTTTTTTCCACAGGTGAATCATTTTACATTCCCACCAGCAATATACCTTTGTACATTGTTGTACCAACACTTTGCACCCTTGTACCAACACTTGTTACTGTTTTTGCCTTTTATTCTAGTCATCCTGGTGGGCATGAAGTGGTATATCATTGTGGTTTTCATTTGCTTTTCCCTAATCACTAACAAGGTTGAGTATTTCTTCATATTGGTCATTTGCGTATCTTCTTTGGAGAATTGTCAATTTAAGTCTTTTGCCCATTTTTTAGTTGGGTTGTTTATACTTCTGTTGTTGAGTTTTCAGGGTTTTAGTTCTTATATTTAAGTCAATGATCCACTTAGAGTTAATATATCTTAAGTTTATTTATTTTGATAGAAAGGTGAGGGGGAGTAGGGGTCAGAGAGAGAGAGAGAGAGAGAGAGAGAGAGAGAGAGAGAGAGAATTGAGAATCCCAGGCAGGCTCCGCACCAGCAGCAATGAACCTGACACAGAGCTCAAAGCCACAAACCATGAGATCATGACCTGAGCCAAAACCAAGAATAGGATGCTTAACCAACTGAGCCACCCAGGCACACACCCTCCTCCCAATTTGGAGTTAATATATTAATGCAGTGTGAGGTAGGGGTCTAAATGCATTCTTTTGCATGTGGGTATCTAGTTGTCCCAAAACTATTTGTTAAAGAAATTTTTCTTTCTTGCATTGAGTGGTCATGGCACTCTTGTCAAAAATCATCTGTAGATATAGATAGATAAGATAGATAGATAGATAATTTCTCTCCTCTCAGTTCTATTCCATTGGTTTATATGCCTATCCTTATGTCAGTACCACACTGTTTTGATTACTGTCACTTTATTAATATGTTTTGAAATAGGGAAGTATGAGTCTTCCAACTCTGTTCTTTTTTAAGAACAGAGTTTTGGCTATTTGAGACCACTGCAATTTCATATGAATTTAAAAACCTGCTTTTCCAATTCTGCAAAAAGGTCACTAGAATTCTGACAGAGATCTCATTGAATCTGTACATTGTTTTGCATAGTATTGCCACCTCAACAATACTAAATCTTCCAATCTATAAACACATTTATTTAGATCTTCCATTTATTTAGATCTTCTTTAATTTCTTTCAACAATGTTTTATAGTTTTCAGTGTATAAATGGTTCAACTCCTTAAATTTTTGGATATTATTAAATGAACAGTTTTCTTCTTCTCCTTTTTGGATTGTTCACTGCTGGTATACAGAAACACAATTTGACTTTGTGTTTGATCCTGTACTTACAAATTTTCTGAATGTGTTTATTACCTCTAGTGGGTTTTTGTAGATTCTTTGGGATTTTCCATATATGGGATCATGTTATCTGCAAATACAAACAGTTTTACTTCTTCCTTCCTAATTTAAATGTCTTTTCTTTTTCTTGCCTAACTGCTCTGGCTATAACTCCTACCACAATGCTGAACAGCAGTGTGAAAATAGGCATCCTTGTCTTGCTTCTGATCATAGGGAAAAGTTTTGTCCTTTATCACTGAGTTGGATGTTAGCTATGGGTTCTCCATAAATCCCTTTATCATACTGAAGAATTTCCCTTCTCTTTCTAGTTTTGGAGTGTTTCTATTATAAACAGGTGTTACATTTTGTCAAAAGCCTTCCATATTAACTGGTGATGTTTGTTTTTTACCCTTCATCCTACTAATGCAGGGTATTATGCAGTTTGATTTTTCTATGTTGAACTGCCCTTGCATTCCCACTTGGGTAAATCCCACTCAGTCATGGTGTATAACCATTTAAATATACTGCTGGATTTAGTTTCTCATTGTTTTCTTGAGGATTTTTACATCTAAATTCAAGGAATATTAATCTTCAGGTTTTTTTGTTTTGTTTCTCATGGTATCTGTTTGGCTTTGCTACCAGAGTAACGCTGGTCTCATAGAGTTAGGAAGTATTCTCTGTCATCTCATTTTTTGGAAGAGTTTGAAAGGATTAGTGTTAATTCTTCTTTAAATGTTTGGTAGAATTCACCAGTAATGCCATCTGGTCCTACACTTTTCGTGTTTGGAAGGGATTTGTTATTATTACTATTACTGGTTCAATCTATTTACTTGTTATAGGTCATATTTTCTATTGCTTAAGTTAGTTTTGGTAATCTGTGTTTCTAGGAATTTGTCCATTTCATGTAGATTACCCAAGCTATTGAAATACAATTAATTGTTATAGTACTCTCTTATACCCTTCTTTATTTCTTTAAGGTCAGCAGCAACATCCCCACCTTCATTGCTGATTTTAGTTAGGTGTGACTTTGCTTTTTTTCCCCCTTTATCAGTCTGGTTTAGGTAAAGGTTTGTTAATTTTGTTGATATTTTCAAAGAAAAGGTTTTGGTTTTGCTGATTCTCTATATTGTTTCCTATTCTCTATTTCACTTATCTTCCTTTAATCTTTATTATTTTCTTTCTTTGGTTCACTTTGGATTTAATTTGCTCCTCTGTTTCTAGTTTCCTTAAAGTAAGAAATTAGATTATTTGTTTCAGTTCTTCTTTTTTAAATATAGGTATTCACTGCTATAAATTTCCCTGTAAGTACTACTTTTGCTGCATCTCATAAGTTATGGTATGCTGTGTTTCCATTTTCATTTGTTGGTAATAATTTTCTAATCTCCCCTGTGATTTCTTCTTTGACCTATTGGTTATTTATGAGTATGTTGTTTAATTTCTACATATTTTTGAGTTTTCAGGTATTCTTTGTTATTGATTTTGTAGCTCCATTCCACTGTGACTGAAGAAGATACTTTTATGGTTTCATAAATGTTTAAAATCTATTGAGAATTTTTTGTGGCCTAACATATGGACTATCCCTGGAGAATGTCACATGTGCACTTGAGAAAATATGTATCCAGCTATCCTGGGTGTTTTGTGTATGTCTATTAGGTCTAACTGGCTTACACTGTTGTTCAAGTCCTCTATTTCTTTACTGATCTGTCTAGATGCTCTATTCCTTATTCAAGGTGAGGCAAGCATTGTAATTTTTGACTGAATGATGCAAACCATAAATTTTACATTGTTGGATTCTGAATTGTGTTGTATTTCTCTAGAGTTGGACTTTGTTCTGATGCACAGTTAAGTAACTTGGGATCACTTGAAGCCTTCTGAGGACTCTTCCCAATGCCTCATGTATTAGAAGGTCTTTAGACTCTAGATGGTCTAGACACAAACTATTCTCAGCTCTGTATGAGTTCCAGAAATTGTTTTCTTCACTGCTTTCCAGTCATTCTTTCCCTGACTTTGAATAAGTCTTGTCATGCATCTACAGATCAGAACTCAGCCAAAAACTCAAGCACCCTCTGCAGATCTCCAGAATGTGTTCATGCTTGAATGCACTTTATTACTTACCTATATACTTACCCTTCTCCCCCTAAGAATCTTCTCTCTGACACTCTGCCCTGCAATTCTAACCATCCTGGCCTTCCCAAACACTTATCTTTGTTTCCTAATTTCAATGAAAATGAACTCTGTTTTGGTTCCTCCTCCTTGCACTGGAGTCTATATAAACAACCTCCAGGCTCTACTGTAAACTAGTGTAAAGAAGGGCTTACCTCATGGTTTCCATTCTCTCAGGGATCACAGTCTGATGCCACCTGTCGTCCAATGTCTAAAAATCATTGTTTACATATCTATATGTTCTCAAGTTGTTTAAGGAGGAAGAGTATATTATTGCTGCATAACAAATTACCCCCAACTTAGAATCTTAAAAAACAAGCATTTATTTTTTTCACACAGTTTCTGAGGTTCGGCAATCAAGAAGCAGCTTAGCTGGGTGGTTCTGGCTCAGGATATCTCATGAGGTGGCAGTCAAGATGCCAGTGGGCCAGTAGTTTACAGCTGGAAACTTGACAAGGGCTGGAAGATCTGCTTCCAAGAAGACTCAGTCACACACTGTTGGCTAGAGGCCTCAGTTCCTTGTTAGCTGTTGGCAGGAGGCCTCAATTTCTCACCACATGGGCCTCTCCATAGAGCTATTCACAACATGGCAGCTAACTACTCTGAATGAGCAAGGGAAGGAAGGGTGGGGGGGGAGCAGCACAGAGGGACAGAGAAGAGGCAAAAGCCACAATGTCTTTTATAACCTGTCCTTGGCAATGATCCATTACTTCCACCATATTCTATTGGCCACACAATATGTGAGAGGATTATACAATGGTATAAATACTAGGAGGCAGGGATCATTGGGCCCATCTTGGAAGCTGGCCACATAGAGGAAAAATCTTGCTATGTCAACACGGCAGAAAGCCAAAGTCCTTCTTACACATCTTAACTCCTTATGTTATTTTTTTAATCCTCTAACTATAGACTGCATCCTACAGCTTCAAGAGAGATGGGCAGATTGTAGATCCTACTCCATAGCCAGACTTGGGGAAAAAATAACTAAGAGTTAAGTAGAAGCAGCTTTTAAGAGAAAAGAATAAGAGTTCTTGATGCCTATGGCAAGAAAGAGGAGAGCACTTATCGCAGACCTGGGCTTAAGAAACGTCCGAGGTGCTTTTCATTCTCCCAAACAACTACTCAACTCTAATGACCAATCTAAATGTCTGCCTCCTTTCTCATCAATATCCAGAGCTAGACAGCAACGGCATTACGAGTAGCAGTAGCAATAGTACCAGGGTCAATGCTAAGCATTTTGCCTTTGTCAGTTTAATTACTCCTCACAACAAACTTGTGACATAGGTCATCATTATCCCTTAAACTCCAGGTCTTCGTTTCTGGATAATCCTACAGTGGCTTTATGCTTTGCAGTGTATCTTGGTACTTTATTCTTCCTACATAACACCTGGTTTCCTCTCCCACTCTTCTGGCACTGAAATACTGTGCTGTCCTGCCTAACCTCTCATTCTACTTGAGTCAGGACTTAAAGGTTCCTCCAAAACTCCAAAACCAGCAAAACTCTTTCAAAGAAACCACCAGACTAGTGAGACCTCTGTTAATACCCTGCTGCTGGACTCTCCCAGTCCTACTGCTGCCTAATACAGACTTCCCCTTAAACACAGTGGAATACATGCCCTGTCAATTCTGCCTCACCAATTAATCCCAAAAACTTTGCCTTATTTTAGGAACTCATTGAAAAATATTATTTCATAGCACACATGCCTTCTTAATTTAAATTTGCTACAGCTTCCCTAGGGGTTCATAATTAATCACCAGAGAGAAAGGTCCAAAATATACCAAACTCCTACTTAGTACAGTACCTGGAAACATTGGTTCCCACTAGTTATTTGTTGAAAAATGAATGATAAATATAAAGTAATAATTATCAATACTAGCTCAGAAAACTCTCAAGGGGTTATAATCCAAGTAATTTTATTTACAAATAAAAAGGAAAAGTTACCAGTGGACACATAAACAATTCACAAAAGACAGAACACAAAAGAAAACAAACAGAAGCAAATCATAGAAATGCAAATTAAAATATCACTTTTTGTCAGACAGATTGGCAAACATTGAAAATTTGTCAAGAAAGTAAGAAAACAGGCATTCTAATAAATATAATTTTGTATTTTGGGGATTTATGCATCAAATATCTTTAAAATTTGCATACTCGTTTGACCAGTATTTCCATTTCTAACAATTAATTACAAGAAAATAATGGACAAAGGAACATACTTATAGGTTAAAAAAGAAGGAAAAAAATCACTCTGGCACTAACTATAATACCAAAATCTGTCCAACAATAAGGGTTTGATTAAACAAATTTAGTACTTCCAAACTATGAATTATTAAGTCACTTCAGACTATTATATTATCCCAGTTTTTAAAGTAACATATATTCACATAAAAACATACCTGCATAGGAAAAAAATCTAGAAGTATACACCCCAAAATGCTTAGCAGTGATTATCTCTGTAAAAGAATAGTGGAATTATTTGTGACTGTTTTGTTTTTGTTTATCTCTACTACCTAATTTTTCTACGTGGGTTGCACATGGAAAACACACATTTAGAGCACAATTTAAAGACAGGAGTGCCACTACTGTAACGGAACATGGGACAGTCCCATGATCCCTAAAAACGTCAGGCAGAATTAATATCAAATAAAATATCATATAACTTAACTCAATAGCCTTGTTTTTAATTAGTTCTAGGAACACACATGGAAGAATTTGTTAGTGCTCCTCAGGCATCTTAAGACAACAAACAAAATGACCTCTCAAATAAGAATGTAGTATGAATCTGAAAGACAGTGTTGAAAATCACTCAGTGAAAGCCTCAACTGCTTCAACGTGTCAGATTCAATCGCATTTTCATGCCTTTTCACAGTCATCTTGAGACCTCACACTCTAGTGGGAAAGCAGTCACCATGACAATGATAAAACATAAATCACTCATAAGTTTAAGTCTGGCTGAAGAAAAAGTCTTCTCTATAACTTCTATTCCAAATTAGATTAATTTTTCCCCTCAGACTTGAACATTTGGGGGGATGAAACTCAGTCGATAGCAAGAGAGTCCTGAGGTTGAGTCTAAAAATACACATATGTTACCAGGACAGCATATGCATCTCCAAGCACTGTGTACAATTCCAGCCAAAGCACAGGGAACTGCTTGTGGCCTTGCAGAACATTGCCTAGAATTGTTTATAATGCCTGATTCAACATGACCAGTAGCACCAACAGTCAATCTTCAGTAGGACTAATCTATAATTTTCAGTGATGACGACTGGCATAAAAAGAATGTTTATTTCCACCTTTCTGTGGTAGAATATGAAACAAATTATTCTAATTGTACCCACACAATAGCAGGTATCCATACACTTGGCATCCACCCAAACCTACAACATAGTTTGCGAGTCATGTCACATAAAGCTCCATCAATGCACCCCATGGGATTTGACAGCAACTATGAAGGCACAGAAAGCACCAAGCATGGTACAGCTTAAGATTCCTTTAAACCTACATAGCTATCATCTTTGATGAAAGCAACATTTGTTGCAGGAGAAAATTTTCTAGTACAAGGTGAAAGTCAAAGAATAACTTTGCATAAGAAAGAAATTATATGTTAGTGGCATTTGTGTAAAGCAAGCACAGAATACCTAAAGTGATGATGCAGTTATGCAGTTATTTTGAAAAGAATGGAGAGTTCCTTGCTTTGGTGACAACCCCAGCACCATCCATGCACTCATTCAGCAAATACATGAAAAACCATATCCAACCAGAACTATTCTAGGACCTGGGGATACAAGAATAAACCAGCAGAGTCGCTACCTTCATGTAGCATACGGTCCCTAACAAGGAACAAAGATGTTAAGCAAACAACTAGATATTTGACTAGAACTGCAAATGTTAGAACATCATTAAATAAAAGGGCAGGGTGCTATGAGAGCAAATACTAGGCTTCAGAGTCAAGTGAGCCAACCACAGCGGACAGAAAGAGAGGCCCAGGCAGGGGCAATCTATGCAAAGCTCCTCCTGCTGGCACGACGACCTCAACCAACCCAGGAACTCAGTCTGGTGTATCAAAGCACTGAGACCATTTCTTGTGCCCATGTTAATTCTGAGATGCATAAAGATACCCAAGTTAAGAGATCGGGTTGGCAACTGCTACATGAGTGTGGAGCTCGGAAGAGAGATCCAGGCGAAGTATAAACTTAGAAGTCACTGGCTGAGAGATGGTGTGTGATGCACAACTGGAGGGTATTACTTAGACAAGCTGAGCAGGACAGGGCAGGGGCGGGCGTGTACCACTTCATTAAATCACACACACACAAAATTCATTACTTCTTGCAATCCAATTATTTCTCTCTTGACTTACAAATCTGAAATAAAAGTATTTCCTAATATTATACTTCCAACACAATGCCCTATTTGTTCAGAATGAATAAGATGAAATGTATAAAGTTCTTGGAGAAATGCCAAGACCTAAGAAAAATACTTCTTTCAGTGAGTCTAAGACATTATAGGCTAAAGTTTATTTAACAGAGCCTTCCTTCTAGCCTTTTCCAGTGCCCTAGAAAAGGAACTTTTTTTTAACACACTGATATAACTACTTCACAACATCTGTCACTAGAAATGCTTTCAGTCTACAGAACTGCCACCTACTGAAGCTAGATCACAATTGTAAGCAGTCTGAACACACTAAGTCTTGGAGGGATGGAACATCAAAAAAAACAGACACACCTTCTGCTCTGCACACTCGTAAGTTAACAACTTGCAGAACTGTCACTATGATCCTTAGACAACCTGCCCTGCACAGTCTCCTATGGTGAATATATAGGATGTAATTGCTCTATAAAGTGGTGGCCAGGTTATGGCTATAGAAAAGCTGGGTTAATACGTTCCACAATTTATGGCCCAAGCACCATATAAGTAGGACATGCCTTAACACAAACTCACCTGATTTATTTGAAGCATGTTAAAACAATATTGACCAAACTGCTGTATCCCTCACGGCTCCAAAAACTGGAAAATGAAAATGAAGAAATAAAGTTCAACTTAGTTGGTGATCTCAATGATTAGCACTTTAAACACATGTCCTTGATCAAAATCAAATATAAAATGGAGCAGATCTAGGTCAACATAGAACTTTCTATGATGATAAACATGTTTTATATATCTGCAGTGTCTAATCCAGTAGCCACTAGCCACATATAGCTACCGAGCACTTGAAATGTGGCTAATGCAACAAGAAAGTAAATTTTTGATGTTTTAAAATTTTTGACATTAATTTAAATTTAAATAACCATATGTGACTAGTGGACAGTGCAGAGGTAGGCTGAAAGATGACCCTTCTGGTTCTAAAACAATTCCAGCAAAAGTGGAGCTATTAAAAACAATCTGAAATTTTCAGATTAATATTTAATATACACTCCCCTTGCTCTAGTAAGGTTTTAAACAGCTTTGTTTCCAAGCTCTATAAGACAAATTAAGCCTGAAGAACACACAACACTTACTCTCCTAGGTGGTATGGAAGAGTACAAAGTAAGATAACCTAGCTGGATTTTTTTTTCTGTTTGTGGTTTTGTTTATCATCACTATAAAAACAGCATGCACAATAAAATTTCACATAAAATTTTCAGGAAAAAAAAATCACTGTCCTGACATATCCCATTGTTACATTTGGGTTTGTTTCCTTCTGGGTCTGACCTCCCTGCTACAATTATATTTCTTTGCATGTGGCAAATCTCTTCTAAACTTAATTTAAAAATAGATACCAAAGAAGGGCAGAACACCCAAGTCTATGAACAAACAAATCATGGGATCTTACAATGTAAAAAGTTTACATGAAAAAATAAATTATGGGGCACCTGGCTGGCTCAATCAGTATAATATGAGATTCCTGATCTAGGGGTTGTGAGTTTAAGCTGCACATTGGGCATAGAGGCTACTAAAAAAAATAAAATAAAATAAGAAAAACAAATTATGTACAGACACTACCCTTCAAGAAAATTTATCTAAAAAGCAACAACACAGTCTTGATAAAGAACAAAAGCACTAAATCCAGTCACTTGGGTAAGAATCTTTTATGCTGTAAAACTTTAATATTAAAATTTCCCTCAGAAACAAAGGTTCTTGATATATACACGTACACACACACACAGATACACTATATACATATACACACACATAGGTTCTTATATACACGCTCTTATGTATACCGTGTGTGTGTATATATACAGCTGCCATTTTCTCAAGATGACAAACTGAGGTCAATTCAAAATGAATTTGAAAGTTTTCAATATACATATGTTATAATAGTGACCTTGGCAATCTGCAACAATTTTTATATTTTCAGAAAAAAATCATATGTTGTAGAAACAGCACAACGGCTGAGGATCACTGAATGTGAATATTATTCCAAGCTCTTCAGGAGATTACCTTTTGAGCCTTGGCAAACTACTTTGTGTGTCTTTCGAGTTCTTTTTCTTTCTTTCTTTCTTTCTTTTTTAAATCTGTAAAAAGTAAACTAAAGTCACTGTGGTAGGCAGCCTCTAACAAATAAAATACAACAGAAATAAGATCCCACTCACAAGACTGGATTACAAAAAAGATCACAATTTCCACCTTGGGTGTTACCTGCTCTTGTTCTCTCACCTCTCTGCTCTGAAGCAAACTAACTGCCATACTGTGAGCTGCCCTTTGGACAGGCCCAGATGGCAAAGAATTGAGACAGGCCTCTGGCCAACAACCCAAAAGAAATGGAGGCCTTCAGTCCAATACCTCCCAAGCCAACTGAATCTTGCCAAGCGCTACATGAATGAGCTTGGAAGCAGCTCTTCCCCCAGTCACTCTCTCAGATGAGACCACAGCTCCAGGGATAGCTTGTCTGCAACCTCTAAGAGGCCTTGAGCCACAAGTACCAGATAGGCTGCACCCAGATTTTTAACCCACAGAAACTGAGTAATAAATGTTTGTTGTTTTAAGCCCTTACTTCCCAGGGTAATTTGTTATGCAACAATAAGTAAGACAATCCCATTCAACTCTAAAATTCTATACTCCTATGGTGATTTAGGTATTAATTAACATACCTAGATAAACCAAAAAAATAATTCCCTGTTTAACATGAGTAAATGAATTACATTAGAACTTGAAAATGATAAATTATGAAACGTAAACAGTTACATTTTGTTCACAAAAAAAAAAAAAATCACTAAAAAGTGCCTCAGTAGTCAAATGGTATTAAAATACACTAGGTATAACTAAAAATACAGCCCCAACCAATTTTCATTTTTTTAACTGAAAATAATTCATTTGGAAGTTAAAATGTGAAAAAGCCACTAAAAGCATCTCAGTGATTTAGTGTCCCCTACTTTCTAGAATTCAACACTCACCAAATTTGAGAAATCCTATTTTGTTTTTATCTCATGTAAGCCTCTAAAAGTTACAAATGCTTATCTATAGACCTATATGTGTTTCTTCAGTATTAGAGTTTGTTATTTTTTTTATTTTAATTCCAGCATAGTTAGCATACAGTATATTAGTTTCAGATGTACAATATAATAATTCAATAATTCTATACAGTACCCAGTATTTATCAAAATAAGTGTACTCTTAATCTCCAACTATTGCACCTTTCCCCACCCCTCCTATCCCCCCCGCCCCCGACCCACCTCCCCTCTGGTAACCATCAGTTTGTTCTCTATAGTTAAAAGTCTTGTTTTTTGGTTTGTCTCTTTTTTTTCCTCCCCTTCCTTTGTTCCCTTGTTTTGTTTCTTAAACTCCACATCAAAATGAAATCATATGGTATTTGTCTTTCTCTGACTGGCTTATTTCACTTAGCATTATATTTTCTAGATCCATCCATGCTGTTGCAAAAGGCAAGATGGCATTCTTTTTTACGGTTGAAAAATATTCCATTGTGTGTGTGTGTGTGTACACCCCATCTTCTTTATCTATTCATCTATCAATGGACAGATTGCTTCCATAATTTGGCTAATGTAAATAATGCTACAGTAAATATAGGGGTGCTCCTCAATATTAGAGTTTGTAACAGTAGTGGGCGGATTCCAAGAAGTAGTCACAATAAGATATAAGGTTACATTTTTTAAAGTTCTAATCTTCTGATACAAAGGGTAGTTGTAAGAAAAAACAAAACTGCTTAAAATTGACCATAAAATTTTAAGTATTCTGTAAGCATCTCCTTCACAATTATAAAGATTTGTATAAATTAAAACATGAAACTAATAGGTCTATAATAGCACTCCATGACGTAACTGATTAATATTCTGAACTTATACTTTTTTTACCAAGTTATATTACATTTACATCAATATATAAATTGTAATTCACAACCATACTATGGACAATTCGGAATGCCCACAGGGACATGTCTTTGACACTTCATTCCTTCTTTACAGACATGCCTGCTCTACTGTCCTACATTTAAAACAATTCGATAAAATATCAATAAAATGTAGAGCAGTTTTATACTCCCTATGATTTCATAAAATCCACTTCTCCATCCACTATCAAAAAAGTTTCCAGCTGCAGTTCATTCCAATTACAGCTAAGTACTTTTAGAGAAACCTATTCACATGTCCCAAAAATGCCCGACAGTGTTATCCAGTCAGGCACATTAGGACATGCAGTTCCAGATTCCAAGCTACTAAATGAAAACAGGCAGAGCAATTTATGGAGAGAGGGCAACTAACTGTAGAAGATTTGCTGCTCATGAAGAATTGGAAGTCCAACGTGTATGTGAAATGTATTGCTGATATAACTTGCTGCTTTTATTATCAGATTTTACCCATGTGATAAATTGAAAGCTGTACAAAATTAAATCTATAAAATCTCCAACAATTAAATATTGCTTCATAAAATAGCGTTATTAAATTAATTTCTCTACAAATTGTATAGCAGCACCATCCTACAAGTGATAGGCAATCCTCACATAAATGTCTTATTGGACAGTATGAAAAGCAAAAACAATTACTATACCATTCTTAGGCTCCAAACTACCCTAAAACTATCAGCTCAAAGCTTCTTACTCTAAAAACTTCACAGGGTCCTTAAAAAGCATTAAAAAATGTTTTTTCTTAACTTTCACTTCTTGTTCAAAGTAGGCATCCAAAAAAACTTTTATGTAAGAAAAGCAAAATAATTTAATATAAACTTTAATATCTCTTAAGAGCCTGTGAAAGATTCTAAGTATATAGAAATCTCACCACCAACCAAGAAAGAAAACTAACATTTATCAGACACTAATGTTATATACCACATGTTATATTTTGCCATTTTTATATTAACTCATTTAATCTTCATCACCCCGGGATATAGAGGTTATCTCCGCTTTTCTAGAAGTTGTATTACATCCCACAGTCCACTGCTAGGATTAAAACCTAGTATGGTCTGGTTTGAAGTCCTCATCTCTTTATTATACATTAAATTTATAAATAAAGACTTCACCTCTTAAAATTTTTCCTGTCACAAAGGTCTTGATCTCTAGGACAACATAATGGCAAGGTTCCTTTGGAACTTTGGTGATTTATTTAAAATCAATTATAAATTGTAATTCTTATGGATTCTAGACACTCATCTAATATTTCCTTGAGTACCTAAAAGAGGCACAAATATATATACACATAATTTGATCATACTGTGCATGCCTCCAACTATTCAGTCTAATATTAACCCAATTCAATTTTACAATATCTAGGTATTTCTCTTTATTATTATTCTCTTTATTATTATTATTAATTTTCTCTTTATTATTATTATCTAGTATTTCTCTTTATTTATTATTCTCTTTATTATTATGATCTGTACACATCAATTATCAGATACCCAGAACTCAAAGTGAACAAAAGGAGGGAGTGATAGTAAAGAGGTTAGCTACAAAGAAAAAATCCCAAAGTACTGGCCAATTATATCTTTCAGAATCTGATCCTAAAACAGGAAAACCACTCAGCCTCACTTTCTGTATTGTTTACACACTGAAAAGTTTGATCATCTTAGATATTTTTAATATTCTTTGTTGAAAGCCAAACCAAGCCACTCTTTCCTAGAACTTCATCCAGGCAAGCCAAATAATCTAAAATATAAAATTTATATGGTTTTCCATGCCGATTAGGAATAAAGAGTCATGACGTAACTTACCCTCAAATGATTCAGGAAAAAAATATTATGTACACATGACAGACCCAGATCTAGTGATAAGTGAATAAAATGGTAACAGGTAAATCTGAGTAAAGGTTACATGAGTATTCTTTGTATTATTATTATCCTTCCTACTTTTCTATAAGCTTGAAATTATTTCCAAATAAAAAGTTAAAACTTAAAAATTACATGGCATTCCATCTGTAGTTAACAATACATATTCTGATTATGCTGCAACATTTTTACAGATACAAAACGGATTTTTGAGGAAAAATTCAGTAATTTGTTAGGAAATATGCACTATATCCTTCCAGCTAACGATCACTTTCAAATAAATTTCAAACTACACTGCTATGTAATGACATGTGGCAATGGTGACTTGAGTTGAAATCATAGCAGGAAAAAAAAAAAACCAGCATACACACCCCACAGTTTGGTATAAATGCCTCACAAATTTAATACAGGCCTGCTGCAAAACGCAGCAAATCTACAATTCAAGTGATATATGAGATCTCTGGTTTGCAGTAAAATATAGACAAACTGAAAAGTGAAACACTTGCCATATTACAAAACAACTGAGATACAGGATGTCTGGGTTTTGATTGTTTTATTAACTAATTTTTTTTTCCACTGCAGCTCAATTCACAACAATATATTTGAATCATCTTTAGAAAGGACTAGGAAAGAAATGCCCTCCTGGAGAAACGTTGCAATCTTTTCTCCTACAAGGTTACTATTATCCTGCCTGCCCATCATAATTTTGAATTCAAGTGTTCGCCATGGTTTCCTAAAATGTAAGGATGCATCAGAAGAGAAGTAATGTTCAGCAAAAGTTCACCAAAATTGTGAAATCAAAATATTAAAAATAAGGGTTTTCACCTAACAGTGAAATACCTTTAAAGGATCATCTCTATCGTTTCTGCTGGAACCGCCCACTTCAAAATCCTTTAGTACATTCCCTTAATTGAACGGTCCATCCCTACCCCAGGAGTTCTTAACCTTTTGGGGGTGTGGGGAGCGGCGGGTCACGCAGAGTATGGACCCTTTCCAAAGAAAATTATTCACAAATGCAAAATCCTGCACGTATTTCCAGGGACTTCCAGAACCCCGAGGCCATTATCCCCGCCCCCCTCCCTAAGAATCCCAGTTCAGCGTCTCCTCGATTGCCTCTGCGGAACACCCCCCTCATCACAATCCCCGGCTCTCCCCGGGAGGGACTGGAGGCTCTGCCCTCACACAGTGGATTCTGTAACTGATCTTTGTCTCTCCGCCCAATTCCCTTCACCTCGGCAAGGTCACTAACTGCCAACTACCCCTTTAAGCCGAGTCCTCACGGTAGTAGTTCTTACGAGCCACATCAGAACTTGCCTGTCATAGGATATATTTTGTCCCCTCGGCCCCACCTACCTTCCCCATTTCGGCGTGTTACGTCTTCACCACTTGCCCATTATACAGAAATAGCCACCAGCACCACCCCAAGGCGCGCCCCGGGCCCGCCGCTCCTCCCGCGCCCCCGGGGCCATTCCCCGCAGACCCTCCTAGGGCCTCGCTCCATCTCTCCTCCCCTCCCTTCCCTTCCCCTCCGCAGGGACCCACCCTCGGGCCCTCCCCCTCCCTCCCTCCCTCCCTCCCACACCGCCGCTTCACCCACCGTCCTCTCTTCAGACTGTTCCCACCCGGGCCCCTTAGACCCCATCTTTCTGCGCCCTCCGTCGGGCGCCTGCCTCCCCCACCCCACCCCCAACCCGGGCACTCCATTTATGCCGGCCTCCTAGCCTTCCTCCCGGCTCCTCCCCTCCGGACACCTGTGTCGTCCCACCCCTCCACACACGCCCCCCCCCCCCAATTCATTCGCCTCTTCCCCGGCTCCTCCGCACCCCCACGGTCCTCCTCCCCTCCCCCCTCCCGCCTAGAGAGATCCCGAGGAGGGAGGGAAGGCGCGGGGGAGGGGAGGCCGCCAAGGGGCCGCTCTTCTCGGGGTTCGCCGCGCGCGGAGGACCTGCAAGGCTCCCCAGCGCCCTCTGTCTCCTCCGCCAGCGGGGCGGAAGTCGGGGCCTCCCGGACGCCCCCAACGAGGGTATTTACCTTCTTGCCAGGGACACTTTGCAGACGGCTCCAACATTGGCAAGCACTACAGAGAACTGACCCCGCTCGGCCGCCGCCGCCGCCGCCGCCGCCGCCGCCGGCTTCCACCCCTCCGGCTCCCCGCCCCCCGCCTCCGCCCGCCTTCCTAGCGCTCCCGCCGCGCCCTCCCGGGCCCGCGCCGCGCGCCCCCGCCTGCGCAGCCGCTCCCGCGTCCCTGCCAGCCCGTCGCGCGCGCGCGCGCGCGCCCCCGGCCCTCCGCGGACCCGGGCCGCGCGCCCGGCTCCGGCCCTAGCTCCATTCCTCCTCCAGTCGGCCCGCGGCCGAGCGCGGCCATTGTTCGCGGCGCAGCTCCCGCCCCCTGGCGGCGGTCCGGCCCCCCGCAGTAGCGGCCGCGGCTGGCGCTGCGGTGCTGGCGCCGGCAGGCTGGGCCTCCGGGCGAGGGCCGTTCCCTGAGGCCTTGGGAACGAGGGGGAGAGAGTGATTGGGGAGCGCGCCCAGTCCGCAGTCTCCCTGTTCCCCGCTCGGCTCCCAGGCCTGGCTCTCCGCCCGCTCGGCTGCAAAGGGTGGGCCTGAGGCAGCCCCTTCCACACCTGCACTCAGCAACTGCCTCCCCCGCCCAATTGACCTTCTGCTCTTCCTCGACGCCCATACGCGCCCGGATTCTCTGCCCTTACCTTTCCCAGGCTCTCTGGCTGCCCCCCTCTGTTCTGCTGGGGACACGCGACCATCCCGCGTCTGCTCCGGCCGCCGCTGTGCGATGCACGGTTTAGCAGATCCTGCACCTTTCCAGACGCTGGGAGGAGGGGGGGGGGGAGGAGGGGAGGGGGTTAGTGCAACTGTCTCGCCCAGAAAACACTAGTGATCAGTAATCACCTGCTGTCCAAGATCGGCAGCTTAGCCAAAGAGCCTCCTCCACCAAGAAAACAAAAAAGAAACAAACAAACAAAAACCCGAGAAACCGTATTTGGTCACATGAAAAAATCCTTGGAACCAAAAATGAGGACCATCTTAGAACAGTGCCCTAGATCCTAGATGATTGAGGCAAGAGTGCCAGAAAACTCGAGTTACTTCTTGATTCGTCCTGGTTTTGATGTGGGTTACAGATGTCTAGACGACTTCAACCCGGCTAAACCCAGTGAAATTCAACCCTTCATTTAGTAAATGGCACCAAAAATAATCTGGCAAAAAAATAAGTCTAGAAATAGAATTATTACTGTGTTTTCACAAACTTCCCCATTTGCATTATTATTCCCAGGGTTCCTTCCCAGTATCAATCTCCACCTGGAAAATGTTTACCCAGCCTGTGATTTTAGTCATCACCTAAAACTGACAGTTCTATCTACAACTGGGGAGACAATAATAGTCTAGTTAGTGGTTAAGCCAAGGGCACCAGAATTAGATAAGCAAGCCTCCTTATCCACTTGCTAACTGGGCTAGGAGAATGTTGCTTTTCAATGAGTCCGTTTATGCTTTTGTTCAGGAGATTACATATGATAATATGTATTTAAATATGATTATATATAAAGCCCTTTAAACTGGGCCTGGCATGTGGTAAGATAGTAGCTACTGCTACATTTTCCTTTTAGAACTCTTTCTTAAACTCCTTCCCCTCTTCCCTTCTGCCAATTCCTTCACACTTAACATGTTTACCCTCCCTAAATTTGCACTAGTCCTTGATTAGTGACTTCAAGCTACTCAAACTTAGCATCTAGTCAACATTTAAATACTTGTTTGAATGAATACATGCCCTTCCTACAAGCAGTTCTCCTGAGGAGTCTGTCACTTCCTGGCCTTTCCATAGGCTCTTGCTTCTCCCCTGAGTCCATCTCCCCTCACCTGATGAAGAAAATCATCCTTCAGATAATTCCAAAATCAGCTCCTTGAGAGGCATTCTCTGACTCCTCTGAGTGGGCCAGGGCTGTCTCCTGACTCTCTCTTCTCTGACATTGTTGGTTTATTCAATTGTTTTGAGCCCATCTCTCCTCACCAGACAGTGCATCTTTTCAGGGCAGGCTCTGGTAACCCCAGCATCCAACAGCAAGAGGGTGGAAGTAAATGCATTTGGATTGATGGATGAGTTTATGCTTTGGCAAATGACTCTAGAGTGGTCAGAAATTTCATCCCCTTTAATTTAGATAATTGAAGTTAACTGAAAACTGTATCTCCACTGTAACTTTTTCTTATAACCAATTTTAAGTCTTTGGTTATCCACTTGCTAATTAGGAAACCATGGGCGTGTTACATTTGTACCCCAAATAGATTGAATTTTTACTACTCTGTTGAGGAGGACATATTTTCCTCTATCCTGCTAGGTTCTTTGGATGGTAAATTGATATAAAGCAGATTAACAGGAAATACATTAACAGCATATACCTATGGGAACCCTATAAGCACATGAGACCCAAGGACAAATCAGACAATTGAGGTTTATATGCCATCCTAAGCTAAGGAATGGGAGAGGAGTATTGAGCTTCAAATGGGAGGAGGGTGATTCAGAGGATGATAAGAGCAGATGTTTTGTAATTAGATGTTTGCCCTGCCATACAGATAGGTCACTCAGATAAACGATATCTCTGGTAATAGCTCGCTCTCTCTCTGCGCCAGACCCCCTATCTAAATTCTTTTGGGTAGTAAAGAGAGAGATAAAGCTTTTCTTGGTCTGCTGGTCTTGTCTTCAGCTCAAAACAATCTACACGCCAAAGTGGCATGTTTGAGGGTCACGTACCTTGCTCCCCTTCAAGCCACAATATTCAGAGAGAAATTTGTTGTTAAGCTTGAAGCTGCACTTTCAGTTGCATGAGGTATATAGCATCAGTACATGAAATCACCTGAGTGACGTGGAAATCTACACATAAATCTATAATCTTCTGAAGATTTTACTTTAAAATAAAATATTCATATAGGAGTTGAAAATAATGGCTATTTAAAGAAGAGTGATCCTATTAGCAGCTGACTAAAACAAAGCAACTCATTTATCAATGCATCTTTACCAGGTACCATTGTGGTCAAATATTCAGCCATCAGAAAAATACGCTTTCAAATTCATCTTTGTCAGGTTTGAGCAATTTGTCTTTTTTTGTTAAGTTTGTTTATTTATCATTTTGAGAAAGAGAGAGAGAGAGAGAGTGGGGAGGGACAGGGAGAGAGAGAATCCCAAGCAGGCTCCCCACTCTCAACACCACAGAGCCCAATGTGGAGCTCAAACCCACAGAACTCAAGATCATGACCTGAGCTGAAATCAAGAGTTGGTTGCTTAACTGACTGAGCCAGCCAGGTGCCCCTGTCCTCTTTTCTTATATATATATATTTGTAGAGTTGTTTGGGGCTGGGGGGGAGTGGGGGTTGGTTTTTTGTTTGTTTCTTTGTCTTTTGTAATTTCTACACACAACATGGGGCTCAAATGCTCTTCCAACTGAGCCAGCCAGAAGTCCCCTCTCTTATATTATTACATCGTTTTCCCTTTAAAAAAAAAATGTTTATTCATTAATCTTGAGAGAGAGAGTGGCGGAGGGCAGAGAGGGTGAGAGAGAATCCCAAGCAGGCTCCGCGCTGTCAGTGCAGCGTTGGACGCCGGGCTCCATCTCACATATAGTGACATCATGACCTGAGCTGAAATCAAGAATCAGATGCTTAGCCGACTGAGCTACCCAGGTGCCCTTTAATACATCCTTTCCTTAATGTCTGTTTCCCTGTAAAATTCATGTAGCCCCAGTGCCCACCATATAAGCTACTCTCCTTTATATACTTATATCGACATATTTTTATCACTACACAGTATGTGTTTCTTCCACGATACCTTCAGCTCCTTAAAGACAGGAACAATGGCTTCCTTATCTTTGCTTCCCCAGCATCCAGCACAGTGATCAATACATTTTTGTTGAATGAATGGAGTAGTGAATTTGACAAACATTTACAGAGTAGCTACTATATGCCAAATACTATTTATGGCCCAGAGACACAGAGCAATGAAAAAAATCTGCAGAATCTTTCTCCTCCTGGAACTTACAGAGGAATGAATGAATAGATAAATGCATGAAATAAGCACTTCTAAATCCTTTACCTCTATTAGAATACCATTCTGAAAATTCCCAATGTATTTGTGTGTTCACAAATAGATTGTTTGCAACTCAATATTTTTTCCATAATAATGATGACAAGATAGTTATTAGGTATCAGTTGTCTAAAACACTATACTAAAAAAGAATAGAAATAAATTATAAATATAATCATTAAGAGTAAGGAAACAAAATTTTATTTAATGAAGTGTACAAAGTTTCTGTTAAGTCTTAGGAAACATAATGCTTAACAAATATTCTTGAATAATAAGAGGGAACCAATAGTGCTTAGATTGACTTTTCTTTTTCTGTCATATCTATCATCTCCTCTCCAAAACTCTCAATCTTTTCTTGAATATATCTATACTTTCCACCACACCAGAAATCTGACATTTTGATTTTAACTTATTAGATTTGTAATGGCATTGTTTAAGTTTCGATTTCAAACTTAAGTCCTAAGCTGAAATACAAGATGCGATACTTTCGTAATCTCCTTTTTCATTTCGATCTGTTTTATCATCTGTAAACTGGGTTTACAGTACAATGCACTCATAGAAAGAATTCTTCTCTTCATGGGTATTTTTCTTCTAGCCTGGGTTCTTCCTCTGTCTTTTGAATGCCATGTTCCATTTTTGTATTATTATTACTATTATTATTAGTTTTGTTGCAATGATTGACATAATTTTTATGCTCATTTTACTCCTGCCTAATCTAGGAAGCTGTCTCCAGACCTATTATTAGCTTACCATCGCTCAGTAGAACGTCTAGGGAAAATAAAATTATGTTTTGTTTCATTCATTTCATTTGTTTTAGGGATGGGATAGTGTGATACTGTGATATAATACAAAATATTTATGTGGCACAAAGCTCCTAAAACACTTGTAATACCCCCCTAAGTGATAAAAATCATAGAAGCATCTTTTATTATAATATTTGGGTTTTTTTCCAGCTCCTGATACAGCTACAGAGTATTAAAGGTGAAAGGAGAATCTTCTGGTATTCATAACAAGCCCTTTTCAACCCCACCTGAGTTTATGTTAATGAGGTGACTTTTAGAAAGCCCCTAAGGATGGAGGCTGTCAAAGGAACCAACCACATGTTAGAGAGTTGAAACTTTTAGCCCCACCCCTTGACCTCTAGGGTTTGGGGAGAGGCTGGAGATCACGAATGACCAATGATGTAATCATTCGTGTCTACATAATGAGACTGCATTAAAAACTCAAACTGAGGAAGAGAGCTCCCAGGGGTGCCTGGGTGGCTCAGTCGGTTTAGCATCCAACTCTTGGTTTCAACTCAGGTCACCATCACATGGTTTGTGGGCCTCCTTGGGATATCTCTCTCCCTCTCTCTGCCCCTTCACCCACTCATGCACGAACTCTCTTTCTCTCAAAATAAATAAGGTATCTTTAAAAAAAAAAAAAAAAAGGAAGGGAGCTTCCAGGTTGCTGAGCACATCAAAGTGCTGGAAGAGTGCAATGGCTGGGGAGGACTTGGTCGTTCCCTTCGCCCAGTCCTCGTCCTATGCATCACTTCGGTTCAGCTGGATCTGAGATGTAGGTTCTCATAATAAACTTGCAATCTAGTAAGTAAGTGTTTTCCTGGGTTCTGTGAGTCACTCCAGCAAATTATCGAGCCTGAGGTTAGGGTGTGGGAACCCTAGATTTTTACCGAGTCAATCAGAAGCACTGGCAAAAACCTGGACTTTCAATTAACATGTGAAACTGGGGGAGTGGGACAGCCTTGTGGGACTGAGTTCTTAACCTGTGGCGTCTGCACTAACCCCAGGCTGTTCGTGTCAGAATTGTTTGGTGCTGAAAATCCATACATTTGATGTCAGAAGTGTTGGTGTGAGCAGTAAAGAAAAACTATTTTTCCCATTTAGTGGGTGTCCAGAGATCAGAGAATTGGTGGGTGGTGTGGGAAAACATTCCAGAGAAAGAATCTATAATTTGGCTTTATTCTACCATATTTACCCTAACTTTCTGATACTTTTCTTTAAAACATATATATATATGTGTGTGCATATATATATATATATATATATGCACACACATATATATAAAACAAAGGCTAGAAATGTGCCTTCTTTATAATTATTTAAATTTCCTTGCAATGGAAATAAATTTGTAACATTACTGAGCAAGAGGGATGGCAGGAAGATGGCAGGTGTTGTTTCTTCCTCTTTTTTTAAGTTTATTTATTTATTTTGAGAGAGAGTATGCGAGCAGGGGACGGCAGAGAGAGAGAGAGAGGGAGAGAGAGAGAATCCCAAGCAGGCTCTGCATGTGTCAGCACAGAGCCGATTCGGGGCTCGAACCCCCAAACCATGAGATCAAGACCCGAGCTGAAACTGAGAGTCGCACACTTAACCAACTGAGCCACCCAGGTGCCCCCACAGGTGTTGTTTATTAAATAAGTTCAATGATTTCTTCAAACGCTTTTTCATTGTGACTGTTTTGAGAGGCATCATCTTAGCAATCGCCTCTCTCTTCCTTATTGTCCCCCCACCTTTTCAAAAGACTTCATCATTCATAGGCTATTCTTTCCCTTCCCATTTGTAAAGTAAGAAAAAAACTGTACATTCCAGCTATTTGTGACTTCTCATTCTTTCCTCTCTTTGATAATTATCAAAGATACTCTGAATTAGTAATATATTGCAGCGTAATAAACCATCCCAAATTTTAGTGTCTTAAAACAACAGCAGTTTATTTCGTTGAAGCAGTTTGGGTCAGGCTCCATAACCAGTCCCTGCTCCGTTCAAGCTGAGCCTGAATCATGTAAGTGTGCACTTACTCACATCTGTAGTTGATGCTGGCTGTCAGCTGGGACCATCTGTCAGAACACCTACCTGTGGCCTCTCTGTAGCTGCGTGGCTTCTTCACAGCATGGTGGCTGGGTTCCAAGAAATAAGAAGTCAAAGACAAAGGTGCCTGGGTGGCTCAGTCGATTGAGCGTCCGACTTTGGCTCAGGTCATGATCTCATGGCTCGTGAGTCGGAGTCCCGCATCGGGCTCTGTGCTGACAGTTCAGAGCCTGGAGCCTGTTTCAGATTCTGTCTCCCTTTCTCTCTGCCCCTCCCCCACTCACCCGCGCACCCGCGCCCTCGCTCTCTCTCTCTCTCAAAAATAAATATTCAAAAAAATTTTTAAAAAACAGAGGTCAAAGACATAAGTTTTCGGTTTTTCGTTTGTTTTGTTTTTTTCAAGTAAGCCCTGCGTGCAACATGGGGCTCTAACTTATGCCCCTGCAATAAAGAGTTGTATGCTCTACCGACTGAGCCAGCCAGGCACCCCAAAGACATCGGATTTTTAAGACCTGGGCTTATAAACCGGCATAGACATGCTGTGAAGTCTGCCATAATCTATTGGGCCCAGATTCAAGGAGTAGAAACTTGACCCCATCTCTCCATGAGAGGCATGTCGAATAATTTTAAAGTCTGATTTAAAACTCTGTACATTCTCTGAAACATATCACCTTGTCTTTTCGCTGTATTGTCTCTGTGTTAAAATAAAGGTGACATTGAACATTTCCTTCCATGGATACCTGGGTCTGCGTGAATCATGGGCGCTGACTTCACTCATCTAACACTCTCCTTGCCCACTGAAGACAGTTGCACACCTGAATTATAGAGATCACAAAAACCAGGGTCAAGAGGAAAGGCTTCATACACTTTTCTAGTCCACTCTCCTTGCCAGGTCAAGGGGAGGCTTTGGGCAAGCTAAAGGAGTTGACAATTGCATCAGCAGAAGAGATGAAGGGGTAAGTTGGAAGCTGGAGGAAACCCCAGGCAGTGATGTACAATTGTAACATTGAATCGTGCTGTGTTTCTGGGACATACTGCAGTTGGAAGTGGGCCATGTTGCCAGTGAGGAGCTGAGACGTGACCTGGGGAGGGACCAGCAGAAGGCAGTCAGACAAAGTCATGCTGACTGGCGTCACTCCGAGCAAGGGTTATTCCTTTTTCTCCCAGCCTTACCCCAGCATCACCTGCAGGCGAAAGTCATTTGTTCATCATATATGCCTGTTCAACATATATGCCTGTGATGGGGGGTCTAGAACATGTTCCCCCAAAATAGGACCCGTTGGCGTACTGAATATTTTAAGCTGAATTAATTTGAGAAATAGCATGTGCAGGAGTGACTTTCTGATCTTCTCCTGAAACAGGAAATAAAACCCTCATATGAGACGTGCCCTCCCTATACCCAGAGGAAAGGAGCTCTCTCATCACCAAACGTGAAGGGACACAGAAAGTATCTGCACAAACATTCTTGCTAAGTTTTTGCCAGTTTACTACACTTACCTCATAACCTTTGTCCCATCATCTTCCCACAAGTCTTCATCAAACCTAGTATAAAAGCATGCAGGTTTGATCATTTCTTTAGGTATTCATTTCTTTATGAAGGCTCCTGCATCACATAAAGTTTATATTAAATAAATATGTATGCTCTTCTCTTGTTAATCTGTCTTTTGTTACAGAAGTGCCAGTCAAAAACTTAGAAGGGTAAAGAAAAAGGTAAAGAAAGGTAAACAAAAAAAATTTTCCCCTCCTCTACACCTGCCAGTGACAGTACATGCCACATAGTAAGAAATTGTCTGGTGCTTGTCTGTAACCCTGTCTGCTCCATGAGCCCAAATTCCTGCTCTGTTATTCTCTCCATGCTGCCTACTGCCCTCCAACACACACACACACACACACACACACACACACACACACACACATCTCTTAAAACCTGATATACAACTTCTTCTATCCAGTACCTGCTAGACTCGATGCCCAGGACCGCACACACATGGTCTGACCCTCTCTTCTCCTTCCCTCTTCTACCCCAGCTTTGACCTCCAACACTTACTGAGTTTCAGTTGATCTTACCACCCCCACCCAGAGCTGTTCCAACCTTCTGTGAACCTACACTCCTAGCTCCCTAGTTTGCTTGCAGCTGCTCTGTGGAGCATACCCTTGACCTTTCTGAGCGTCACGCTCACAGGACCACCACTAGGCTAAGCAGTGTGGAAGGCAAAGGACACAGGATCTCTTGACACAATCCCGCTGAAATGCTCCAGATCTTCACAATCTGAACGGTGCCTACATTTCTGCATTGTCTCAATCTAATTATAGCCCTCCAGGCAGGACTTCCCCAGTATGGTTGGTGCACAGTACAAGAGGCTCCCCTAACAAGAGCTCTAGGAAACTTCTCCATCCCCTGACCATTTTACCCTCTCTTGTGTATGAGGCTTTGGGTTCTCAGCTAGAGGGTGGAGCAGAGGAACTCTGGCCCTTTTGCCAATCTTTACTTCGACTAATCTGCCTCACTGTTTTGCCCCAAGTGATTGCAGGTCCAATTTCTCACTTTTAAAGTTGCTCCAAACTGGGGTAAATAGAGCTGACTAGTTTGGGGCCCTTTAATGTTGGAGGAGCAGTTGGGGGTCTCATTGGCCTGCTCAACATTTTAGTAATAGTGTAGTATTAAGACCTGTGTTTTAAGCCTATCAATATCAGTTTTATTAACTCCTGTTTAAATAACCATCTAACAATTTTCACCCTGATGGGATGAGTCCTATGATTATCTTTCTTCCTTTCTTTCTTTTTCTTTCTTTCTTTCTTTCTTTCTTTCTTTCTTTCTTTCTTTCTTTCTTTCTTTCTTTCTTTTCTTTCTTTTATCTCTACATCAAACATGGGGCCTAAGCTCACGACCCCAAGATCAAAAGGGACATGCTCTTCTGACTGAGCCAGCCAGGTGTCCTGACTGACCTCTTTTGTCTCTTTTCTTCACCCCTATCAATATTTCTTTCCTTTATCCACCTTATTTCTTAGTAGCCATTTTAAATTTTTCATCTTCCTAAAACCAGCTTTGGACTCTTCCCTCGCCTCTCCCATTCTCTTGTTAACTAATAGTTTAATAAGCATCTGTAAGACTAATGAGGGGAAGCTTAAGACAGCAAATTCCACAAGGCTTCTAGACTGTTGCTTAGTTATGCAGCACTACTCTTATAATGGGGTGCCCCTGTGAAGGCGGCTCCCTCAAGCACAGCGTTTACCATAACTTGGATAATGGGCATTTTTAGTAAGTGAATATCCTGATTATCATGAAGCCAGTCCTACATGGCTTGCATATGAAACATATCAGCTGCTTCTTCTATGGTGTTCCACTTGCATTTATAGAGAAAGTTGGGTAGGCTCCCTTCTCAGGGTGAACAGATCTTATAGTGGCCTTCATCCAGTAAATGAGGCTAGCTGTTCCCTCAGGAACAAGTGTCTGGATCAGGTACACCCATCTGTGATTCTTCATTAGTAGCTGTGGGTCCTGTATGAACCCAGACCTGCTCTTCCATCTACAGCATTCAAAACCAAAGCCACTCCCCATAAATTACCCTGAAAATCCATTTTGATAAAGGGTCTTCAAGAGAATGACGATACCCGCCCACAAAATGGCACCCTGCCACCCTATACTCCCTGTTTTCAGTCATTTCCTGCTTTTGCCCCCTTCTAATGTGGACTATCTTACTGGTGGCCAGAGGTCTTAGAGGCACTCTCTGCTGTGCCTGCGTAGTTCTTCCCTCTGAGGGGGGCTTTGAGGCCAGTGGCCTAAGCTCAGATCAAACAGAAATCTGAGCCTGATCTAGCATCAAGGCTCAGCTCAGCGCTCTGTTTTAACACCATCTTAGTTATCATGGGTAACAGTAACCAAGGGATCGTATATTTTACCTTTTGCTCATTGGATTGCATTTTCTTATGCATCCAGTAAAACAACTCCCAGGGAGCTGTATCCATCTCTAAACTCATCGGTAACTTTTACCTTTAGCAAATTGCAGCATAGATGGTGCTTCATCCATTAGGGACCATGTGGACACCTAGGAATCAAATGTTCTTCATCTGCAAACCTTTCATCCTTTCTCTTCCCAAACTTCAAGTTGGCTGGCTCCACACAGTGTCGGGGGTGCAGAGTGACACCAGAAGATTTCTTAATACACTGGCAGGCCTCACTGTCGCTGGTAGGTATAGACTCTTTTTCCTCTACCCTCTGTAGATTCCAAGTATCTTAGAAGCTCTCGTGGCGGGGAAGACTAAATATTATAACAAAAAATGCTCCTATCTCACCTATCACTCAGGAAATTACAAGGATTTTAGGAGCTCTGTGTCAGGAACTGGAGGCAGAGACCAACTATGTATTTCTTCTTATGTCACAAATGCCTTTAAGAGACCTTTTTAAATGTACCCCTCCAGCTGGACACAGCTCCATAAGCACAAGTGTTGTTGATTAGGTATCATCTTTATGCCAAGGAAAAGGGAGTGAGCAGAAGATGCCCTGAATTTCCAGCCTCGCTGGCCCTCAGCTGGGGCTTCTGTGTAGAGCTACCCAAAATTGTGAGCACATGGTCTCTGTGCTGGGGGGCCAGTCAATTTCCTTAAGCCAGTTGGTGGTTTGCTTAATACCCTTACATCAGAAATGGTCTAACCCCTCCCACCCCACTCCCATGTTAGCCCCACTTTTCTACTTCCATTCAGTGAGTGTCTGTCCTGTCTGTCTCCTCCTTACAGACTAAAGGATTGAAAACCCTCATCACTAGATCTTATCAGGGCACAGTTTTCCCTTTTCCCAGCATTCCTTTGAATAGGGCTGCGGCAGGCCTAATGAATACTGTCAGAATTACCCTTGGAGCCTCTAAATTCAGAATACAAAGCCAGAAGCCATTTAAAACAGGATTAACAATATCAAGTATGGAAACATTTGACCTATGAATTCCCAAATGCCAGACCATAAATAGGACTGATCCAAAATATCATGAACTGTAATTCCATGGCATCATTTCAATAGACATGCATAGCTTTTATGTGAGGACAGGATTCTTTGATAAAATATGTCTAAGAAGCTGTGAGTTCAATAAAGCTAAAGCTTCTTTACTGTAGGATTCCTCAGAGCCTTTTTTCTGCCAGTATGGTTGGTGTCTCCAAGAAGGAAAAGGACATGTTCTGTTTCCTAAATTTATATGACCATAGGAACTTTTTGGCAGGGAGCACATCTATGGAGCATATTTTGGGAAACATTAAGGCACAGAGACTTAGACACAGAGGGACTCTGCCTGTAGATGGAGCCAAAGGCTCCAATTCCCACCTAGGTTGGCAGATTTCTGGTAAAACAAGAAAGGTCATTTACATTGCTAATTTCTCCCTATATCTTTAATTATCAACTAATCTTTTTTTTTAACTGATCTTTTTTTTTTTACTGTTTATTTTTTGAGAGAGAGAGAGAGACAGAGTGTGAGCAGGGGAGGGGCAGAGAGAGAGGGAGACACAGAATCTGAAGCAGGCTCCAGGCTCTGAGCTGTTAGTACAGAGCCTGAAGCAGAGCTCAAACTCACAGACCGTGAGATCATGACCTGAGCTGAAGTCAGATGCTTAACCGACTGAGCCACCCAGGCGCCCCTTAACTGATCATTTTTTTAAAAACAGACTTAATATTTTTAAGATTTCATTTTTAAGTAATCTCTACACCCAACACGGGGCTTGAATCCACAACCCTGAGTTCAAGAGTCACATGCTCCACTGACTAAGCCATACAGGTACCCCCCCAAAAAAGACTTAGTTTTTTAGGTTTAGGTTCTTAGCAAATTAAGTGGAAGATACAGAGATTTCCCATATGCCCTCTGTCATCACACAAGCATTGCTTCCTCCATTATCAACATCCCCCACCAGAGTGGCGCATTTATGACAACTGATGAACCTACATTGACACATCATTATCATCCAAAGTCCATAGTTTATATTAGGGTTCACTGTATTGTACTTTCTATGGATTTGGTCAAATGTATAATAACACATGTCCACCAACTGATTATATATATATATATATATATATATATATATATATGTGTGTGTGTGTGTGTGTGTGTGTGTGTGTGTATATATATACACACACACACACACACACACACACACACACACACATATATATATACACACACACATATAAAACATGTGGCTCATACTTCTTTTTTTTTAATTTTTTTAATGTTTCTTTTTGAGGTTGGGGAGGGTCAAAGAGAAAGGGAGACAGAAGACCCGAAGTGGGGTCCATACTGACAGCACAGAGCCTGATATAGAGTTCAAACTGATGAACTGTGAGATCATGATCTGAGCTGAAATCAAGAGTCAGATGCTCAACCGAGCCACCCAGGTGCCCCTGTTTGTTTGTTTTTAGTTATTCATCAAAGTTTAGAGAATATATTGTATCCTTTAAAAGAACTGGATGCTGCTTCCTTTCCAACCAGGGCCTGGCAGAATGGTTCCCACAAAGAAGGGTGGCCAGAAGAAGAAGGGCCATTCCACCATCAACGAGGTAGTGACCAGAGAATATACCACCAATGGTTATCCGCGCTGATATAAGCTTATGCAAGAAGAAATATTTCTTGTTACTCATACTAGCATTATTCACAAGCACACCTATGGAGTGGGTTTCAAGAAGACACTCGCAGAGATCTGGAAATTTGCCATGAAGGAAATGAGGACTCAAGACATGCACATTCACACCAGTCAGTGCTCAACAATGCTGTCTGAGCCAAATGAATAAGGAATGTTCCATACTGTATCCACATGCGGTTGTCCAGAAAATGTAAGGAGGATGAAGATTCGCCAAACAAGCTCTTTACGTTAGTTATCTATGTACCTGTCACCACCTTAAAAAATCTACAGACAGTTAATGTGGATGAGAACTAACCAATGATTGTCAAATAAAGGCATAAACTAAAAAAAGAAAAAATATTTTTTTTTTTTTTTTTTTTTAAATAGGGGCACCCGGTAGCTCAGTTGGTTGAGAGGCTGACTCTTGATTTCAGCTCAGGTCACGATCCCAGGGTTGTGGGATCCAGGCTCACATCAAGCTCAGTGCTGAGCATGGAGTCTGCTTGATATTCTCCCTCTCTCTCCCTCTGCCCCTCCTGGCTCATGCATATTCTCTCTCTCTCTCTCTCTCTCTCTCTCTCTCTCTCTCTCTCTCTCAAATTAAATAAATAAATGAATAAATAAATGAATGAATGAAGAAATAAATACATAATTTAAAAAAAGAACTGGATGCTATTTTTTAAGGTTTATTTACTTATTTTGAAGCACCCCACACAATGAATGAAAAAAGACCCATTTAAAGGCACATTATTGTGAAATTTAGTACTTCAGTCATTAAAAAATAGTCTAAAAGCTTCCAGAGTGGGAACATATCACAAATAAAAGAATGAGAAAAGGGGCGCCTGGGTGGCGCAGTCGGTTAAGCGTCCGACTTCAGCCAGGTCACGATCTCGCGGTCCGTGAGTTCGAGCCCCGCGTCAGGCTCTGGGCTGATGGCTCGGAGCCTGGAGCCTGTTTCCGATTCTGTGTCTCCCTCTCTCTCTGCCCCTCCCCCGTTCATGCTCTGTCTCTCTCTGTCCCAAAAATAAATAAAAAACGTTGAAAAAAAAATTAAAAAAAAAAAAAAAAAGAATGAGAAAAAAATACTATTGGCCTCTAAGGATGCCTGGGTGGCTCAGTCAGTTAAACGTTCAACTTTGGCTCAAGTCATGATATCGTGGTTTGTGAGTTCGACCCCCATGTTGAGTTCCACATTGGGCTCTGTGCTGACAGCTCAAAGCCTGAAGCCTGCTTCAGATTCTGTCTCCCTCTCTCTCAAAAATAAATAAACATTAACAAATTATTTCAAAAATAGTGTTGGCCTCTCAAAAAAAAAAAAAGTTGAAATCTGGAAGTTAATGAAGACATACCTTCAAAAAATTCCAAGAAAAAATTATCAACTTAGAATTCTATGCTTAGTGAAACTATTAATCATGTTTGAGGGTAAAGACATTTTTAAGGCTGAATGGTCTCAAAATTTACCTCATGAATCTGCTTTCTCTTTCTACTAGGAGAATGCAGGCAAGTGAGAAAGTAAAACAAAGAGAAAGACCTAGATCCAGTAAACAGAGAACCAATATACGTGATACACAAAGGGATTTTCCAAGATGATAGTAAAGGGAAGTCCCTGCATGACAGCTGTGGAGCAGGCCCATAAAGCAAACAATCCACATCAAAGGAGAATGGAGGACTTTTCTCCTAGAGAAAATGGATCTGATGCATTAACTGTGAAAGACTCTATTTCTCTGCCACAAATATAGTGGTTCTCCCCATGATGCCCTTCCTTCCAGAGCCCCTTTCTAAGAATATAGATCCCTGCCTCATTATGTCAAGCTTAGCCAAGGACCTATTTGGCTCATTACATTGTGAGTGAAAGTGATAAATAACTTCATAGTAGAAACACTAAGAGCCAGTCTGCCACATGTCCTTTGCCGCCTGCCACAGACCAGCCATGTTCCACAGAGGATGCTCTTCATTGGGTCTCAGGAGTGAAGACAGTATGCAGCCAACCTGTGGCAGATTTATATCATGAGAAAAACAAACAAACAAACAAACAAACAAACAATGTTGCTCTAGAAAATCACTGGCATTTGGGGGTAATTCGTTATCAGAGCATGACCTAGAATGTGCTGATTGATACTTTCTCTGAAACTTTAAAAAAAAATTTAATGTTTATTTATTTTTGAGACAGAGAGAGACAGAGCATGAGCAGGGGAGGGTCAGAGAGAGAGGGAGACACAGAATCGGAAGCAGGCTCCAGGCTCTGAGCTGTCAGCACAGAGTCCAACACAAGGCTCAAACTCATCAACTGATGAGATCATGACCTGAGCCGAAGTCAGATGCTCATCCGACTGAGCCACCCAGGCACCCCTCTCTGAAACTTTTCAAGCATGCGGAAAACTGTATTGTCAGGGGAAGAATTAGTGATCAGTATCTACAAAATTAAGCAATTACATTCATTATTTTAAAAATATTTATTGAATTCTTACTATATGTCAGGGATTCTTTCTATGCACTAGGAATATAACAAGTAAAAATATTAAAGAGGCAATTACTAATATCAAAAAATGATTATAAGAAAGGAATAACACAGTAAAGAAAATCATTAATAAAACGTAATGGCAACATACTGAATGGAAGAAAATATTTGCAAATCATGTATCTGATGAAAGGTTAATAGCCAAAATACATAAAGAACTCATACAATTCAACAGCAAAAAAACAAACAATCCAATTTAAAAATGGGCAGAGGGGCACCTGGATGGCTCAGTTGGTTGGGTGATCGACTTTGGCTCAGGTCATGATCTTGCTGTTCCCAAGTTTGAGCCCCACGTCAGGCTCTGTGCTGACAGCTCAAAGCCTGAGCCTGTTTCGGATTCTGTGTCTCCCTGTCTTTCTTTCTTCCCATTCCCGGTTTGCGCTCTCTCTCTCAAAAGTCAATAAACATTAAAAAAATAATAAATAAATAAATAAATAAATAAACAAATAAATAAATAAAATGGGCAGAGGATCTGAATCTTTACAAAGAAGATACACAGATGAACAACAGGTACATGAAAAGATGCTCAACATCCCTAATTATCAGGGAAATGCAAATCAAAACTACAATGAGATGTCACTTCATACCTGTTAGAATGGCTATTATCAAAACGACAAGAAATGGCAAAGGGAAACATGTGCACTGTTGGTGGAAATGTAAATTTGTGCAGCCACTATTTCCTTAAAAAATTGAAAACAGGGGCTCCTGGCTGGTTTGGTGGGTAGAGCACGTGACTCTTGATCTTGGGGTTGTGAGTTCAAGCCTTACACTGGGCATAGAGATTACTTTAAAAAAATTAGGGGTGCCTGGGTGGCTCTGTTGGTTGAGCACCCCACTCTTGATTTTGGCTGAGGTCATGATCCCAGTGTTATGGGATTGAGCCCCCATGTTGGCCTCTGAGCTGAGTGTGGAGCCTGCTTGAGATTCTCTCTCTCTCTCTCTCTCTCTCTCTCTCTCTCTCCCTCCGCCCTTCTCCCGAACTTGCATGCTCTCTCTCTCTCTTAAATAAATAAATAAATAAATAAGGGCACATAGGTGGCTCAGTCAAACGTCTGACTCTTGGTTTTGGCTCAGGTCATGATCTCACAGTTCACAGGTTGAACCTGCTTGGGATTCTTTGTCTCCTTCTCTCTCTGCTCCTTTCTGCCTCTCTCTCTCTCTCTCTCTCTCTCTCTCTCTCTCTCAAAAATACATAAATAAACATTGAAAAAAAACCCTAACTAAATAAATAAAAATAAAACTAGCAGGAAGGCGATGGGCAAAATGAGTGAAGAGTGTGGGAGGTAAAGGCTTTCAGATATGGTGTGAATAAGTCACAGAAATAAAGGCACAGCATAAGGAATATAGTCAACGGTATTGTAATAATGGTTGTGTTGTGACAGATGGTGCAGCTACGCTTACGGAGAGTGCAGCATAAAGTATAATCACTTTATACTTTAAATACTTGTTGAACCACTATGTTATACACCTGAAAATTATGTAACATTGTATGTCAAGTATACTTCAGAAAAACAGCAACAACAACAAAAGGACTACCATATCATCCAGCAGCAATTCCACTTCTGGATATTCATTCAAAGGAAATGAGAACATTAATCCAAAAAGATACCTGCAGGGGTGCCTGGTTGGCTCAGTTGCTAGAGCATGTGACTCCTGTTGTTGGGGTCATGAGTTCTGACCCCATGTTGAGTATAGAACAACAACAGCAGCAACAACAACAAAATATATATATATAAAGATACCAGAATATGCATGTTCATTACAGCATTATTTACAATAGCCAAGACATGGAAGCAGCCTAATGGATGGATAAAGAAAATGTGATACATATAATGGACTATTATTCAGCCATAAAAAAAGAACAAAATCTTGCCATTTGTGACAACATGGATGGACCTGGAAGGCATTATGCTAAGTAAAATAAGTCAGAAAGACAAATACCATATGAGTTCACTTGCATGTGGTATCTAGAAAAACAACACCCAAAAAGCCAAACTCATAGATACAGAAAACAGATTTGTGGTTGTCAGAGGTAAGTGATGGGGGCTTATTTATTTTATAACTGGAGAAATTTATACTTTTTAAAAAAATGTTTATTTATTTTTGAGAGAGAGAGATAGAGAGCAGGAGAGGGACAGAGAGGGAGGGAGACACAGAATCCAAAGCAGGCTCCAGGCTCCGAGCTGTCAGCACAGAGCCTGATGCGGGGCTCAAACCCACAAACTGTGAGATCATGACTTGAGCTAAAGTTGGACGCTGAACCGACTGAGCCACCAGGCGCCCCAGAAATTTATACTTTTCGATCACCTTCACTCATTTTGCCTACCCCCTACTTCCCTCCCCATATGGTATAATACAATATAACTTCCAGTTATAAAATAAGAAAGCCTTGGGGATGTAACATGCAGCACAGTAACTATAGTTAATACCGTATCGCATATTTGAAAGTTGCTAAGAGAACAGATCCCTACAAGTTATCATCACAAGGAAAAAAATTTGTTACTGTGTGATGATGAATGTTAACTAGACTTACGTTGATCATTTCATAATGTATACGTATATTGGTCATACTTGTACACCTGAAAATAACACAATGTTATGTCAATTATATCTCAAGAAAAAGTTAAAAAGACATAGCCATTAGCCATGGCAGGGCTGCCTTCAAGTGCTTCCCTGCTGCCTCCCTCCCCACTCCCCAGGTGTCCATTCATTCATATTAACATTCATCCACAACCAGGGTGCCTGGGTGGCTGAGCTGGTTAAGTGTCCCACCTTTGATTTCGGCTCAGGTCATGATCTCATGGTTCATGTGTTTAAGCCCCACTCTGGGCTCTGTGCTGAGAGCACGAAGTCTGCTTGGGATTCTCTCTCTCCCTCTCTCTCTGCCCTTCCCCCACTTGTGTTCTCCCTTTCTTTCTCTCTCTCAAAATAAATGAATAAACATTAAAAAAAAGATCTAGGGGCACCTGGTGGTTCAGTCAGTTAAGCATCCAACTTCGGCTCATGTCATGATCTCACAGTTTGTGAGTTCGAGCCCACATCAGTCTCTGTGCTGACAGCTTAGAGCCTGGAGCCTGTTTCAGATTCTGTGTCTCCTCCTCTCTCTGCCCCTCTCCCACTCCCACTCTGTCTCTCTCTCTCTCTCTCTCTCTCTCTCTCTCAAAAATAAACATTGAAAAAAAACACCTAAAACGTTGGTCTACAGTCTCACAGACTGAAATATTTTAGATTAACTCCATGCACAAATTCGTATCTCTTATCTGCCATACAAACAATCCTGCAGATTTTCTCTGCCCATTAAAACCCCAACTTCATTTTCATTATGTTGGGAAACTCTTTGCCAATTCCATATGGTCCTGATGGGGTTGTGAACTCATGGTCACAGGGGCAGTCATGAGACCCAGGCCTACCAAAGTCCCCCACTACCCTGCCCTCAGTGATGATTGAGGTGTGCTACAAACTACAATCCAAAAAAGACCAAGCATAGTCAGCTCTAAGATAACCATGCAAACACTAGAGAAGAGACCTGTTTTCTTGGAGTCACTAGGCTGGGAAGATGTAACTGTCAGTGACCCTCTTCCCCACCATTTGGAGAGAATCTGCCTGTAGAATAAAGCCACACAGAAGGGAAGACGGCCCTACCTACCCTCTTTGAGCCTGCCTCCCGCTGTTATGAAGCCACTACCACTCCAGACTCTTCTGTTTCAGAAACCAAACAGTTTTAGCTGCTTTATTTAAAACAAAAATAGCCCTAATGCAAGGCCCAGGTCCAGCTTGAAATGTGAAAGGATATTTACAAGTGTAAAACTATTCTAATCTGAAATTTCTTTTTGATGACTGGGAGATCTGTCACTGATCTCAAAACAATTCTCTCAAAACAATAAATGGGTCATGAGCCCATTTATTATTTATTCTAAATAGGAATTGTAGTTCCTCTTAATTTTTAAATTATTTCCCCTCTTTCTGCAAAAAAAAAAAAAAAAATGTACATTTTGCTGTTGTTCCCTTGCTGTAGTCTCCCTGACAAATGTTTATCCTCCTGATACTGAGTTACAGCTGAAAATTGCTTTGTCTTGCAACTTCCTAGACTGATGTTCGAAAGAGAAATAACATTTCTGGTAACCTAAGAAACTTGGAAGTGAGTTAAAACAGTCATCCTCAAACCTGGCTGTGTGTCAGAATCATCTGGGGGAGCTTTATTCCCCTAAAGTATGAATTCTGACTCCATTCCAAATCTTACTGGAAGGGGATTGAGTTGAACTGATTTAACACTCAGTAATGCTGTATTGAACCAAGTCATAATTTTTTCTTAAAGAGACAAAGATATAAAACAGAATCTCTTTCCTTTCTGTTACTGGAAGGCACGAATGAGCTCATGAAAGTCTCCCTTTCTTAACTCTAGAGAACAAACTGATGGTTACCAGGGGGCTGTGGGGTGAAATAGGTGATGGGGATTAAGGAGGGCATTTGTCTGTGAAGAGCATTGGGTGATGTATGAAATTGTTGTATCACCATATTGTACACCTGGAACTAATATAGCACTGTATGTTCACTATACTGAAATTAAAATAAAACAAAATAATAAAAATAAATAAATAAATAATAAATAAACAGAATGATAAAAAATAATGAAAAAAAATTTTTTAAAGACTCTTCAGCTTTGTGAATGGAGGAAACACTTTGGCCACATAAAAGTTGGAGCTAAAGAGGCAATTTCAGGGACATTGAAATGAGAATAATGGGAAACTCTGAACTTAGGCTCAGAACTTTTGTTAATCACTTATTTAGCAAATATTTACTGAGGGTTTTTTTTTTTAATAATTTTTTTTTTCTTCTTGAAAAAGAGAGCACGACCAGGAATGGGCAGAGGCAGAGGGAGAGAATTTCAAGCAGACTCCATGCCCAGCATGGCGCCCAACGTGGGGCTTGATCTCAGAAACCCTGAGATCATGACCTGAATGGAAATCAAGAGTTGGGTGCTTAACTGACTGAGCAACCCAGGCACCCCCATTTACTGAATTTTTTGCTTAACAGCCGGCCATATGCAAAAAACTGGGGGTAAAGAAGTTAGAAAGCATATTTTTTACTTCAAGCTCAAAGTCAAGCAAATTTCCATGACTTAAGTAAAATTTCCAGTTGTATTGTTTTGTTCATGTCCAGTTGTATATATTGACACTCAATTCTTCCCATGAACTGCAGAAGGCAATGTTCTCCAAAAATTCTCTTCTGAAAAAGAAACTACGTTCTTATCTAGGAGTTATCACCAAAGAACTTTAATAATAATACAAAAATAACTTTAATATTACTTCTTGGGGAAAAATATGCTCAAGAAAAATGAGAATGTATTCTTTTAGTCTAAATCCGTAAGAGACTGCCTTGGGTCTATTTGACATTCCTGGTCTGGATATCAGGGTCAATTACTCCAGCCAAGATGGCCTCCTTGCCAGCCTGTTCCTGAATACAAAGAATCCAAAGTGTTAAGACAGTAGCTATAACTTGGGGTATAATGGGACTTGTGCTATGTCCCCCGGCAAAAACGGATTCCAGGACCTATGTATTCTTCCTATCAGAGACAGAGCCCCATATAGAAGTTACTGATTGAAGTGCATATACAAACATCCTGGAAGACAGCACCCATCTTTGCAGACAGACCATTGCCTCCAAATTGATACATCAGCTGTCCCTCCAGTATGCTGCTGTGATGCACTCTCGGGCCAGTTACCTCTGGATGGTGCATCTGGGATATGGCCGGTTGATTCCATGGTCGTGGGCCCATTCCCATACCTCCTTTGCTGTGAAGTGGGTCTCCTGATCAGATACCACATTATTTGGAATCCATGCCTGTGGATCAGGGACTCTATAAGACACCATGTAGTGCTGCTGGCTGCTTGACTCTGCTGGCAGAAAAGGTAAACCAATACCCAGAATAAGTGTTACTCTGGTGAAAACAAAGTCTTGTCCTTTGTAGCAGTTTCCTAGGGCTGCCATAAAAAAGTGTCACAAATTGGGTAAACAAGAGAAATTGTCTCCCAGTTCTGGAGACTACAAGTCTGCAATCAAAGTGTCTGCAGAGGTGGTTCCTTCGAGGTCAGTGAGGAAAGGGCCCCTTCCAGGCCTTTCTCCCTGGCTCACAGATGACCATCCTTATGTTCGCGTTTCTTCCCTATGTCTTCACATTGTCTTCCCCCTTTGTGTGTCTCTCGGTCCAAATATCCCCTTTCTAAAGGACATCAATCATATTGAGGTGGACCCTACTGTACTGATCTTATTTTAACTTGATTACCTTTGTAAAGACTATCTGTAAATCAGGTCATGTTCTGAAGCACTGCTGGTCAGAACTTCAACATATGAATTTAGACGGGACACAATTTAACCCATAATGTTTTTCCAGGACAAAAGGGGCCCAACGTAGTGATTTTCCCACCATTGGATTGTTGGGTGCTGGAGACACACACACACACACACACACACACACACACAAATATAAACATGATATTTATTTCTATAAATATTCTAAAGCTTTGTTCTGCAATGCAGTTAAGTTACTTGGGAAGAGTTTGATCCTCTTGAAACGTACTCTTTATGCTTTTTGAGGTGGGCACTGCTTTTTGGAGCAGTGTTTAGTCTAGGATTAATCTTTCCTCACTACTTAGGCAATACTCTTCTGAATATTCCATCCTATGCCCCATGAATGACAAGGCTTTCCACTCTGGCTGGTGGGAACACAGGCTCTTCCCAGCTTTTTGTGATCTGTGCAAGTTGCTCCTTTTGGGTGGTTCTTTCCTCAGCCTGAGTGTTTCCTCACATGCTGAAGACTTGCCGGACACCACCTGGGGCTCCCTGGCATGCTGTCTCTGCAATGGTCTCTACTCACCAGTATTTGCACCTGAGAACTCCAGCCACCCTGGGCCTCCATTGATTTCCAGCTTTGTCTCCTCAACTCAGGAAGATGGTCGGGCTCCACTTGGCTCCCCCTCTGGGCACAGCAGACTGGAAACACCGCCCTGGCAGGAAGCTCCAGCAATTGTAGGGCTCACCACATGTGTTTCTCTTCTTCCAGGGACCACTGTCCTTCCTCTCCTGATAGCCAGTGTTTTTGAAACTGTTGTTTGGTATATTTCATGTAGCTTTTTAGTTACTTCAGTTCTTTTAGTTCCTTAAATGGGTCCTTGTTACTTCATCTTGGCTAGATATAAAAGATTGTAATTTAAAATATATATACTCAATTTTGGGAAAGTGGTGGGGGACAGTATCAGAGACTTCTACTTGGCTTTACCTAACATGATGGGTTTGGCCCCCGGTAGGCAGACTCGGTATAAGGTTTACTTCAACTGTCAAATATGACAATCCCAGCCAAATATCCAGGTATGGAAGACTAACCACAGAGTGCAGACCCAGTGGACCCACTATGAACCGGAAGTTGCCAAGGACCCTATTTATTGCCTGGCTCCTCATTTGTCCCCTCCCTGATAGGGGAACCAAGAAGACATTTTAGGCCCCTTGTGTTCAACAGCCCTAGAAATGTCTGAGTTTCCCCTTTCTTCACTGTATAATCATTGGAGTAAATAATATCATCTGAGTATGTACCTTTGGGGAAGAACCGCGGAAATCATTATAGTATATTCTAACCATGGTGCTGCAGTGTTCTTTCGCCTGCAGTCAATGAGTCCTTGATCTAAATACTGTTTCTTGCCTAGAAACATGGCAAGATCATTGTAATTTTGCTGAGCTGACTACACAGCCTCTTGTTCAACCATTCTTGCGTTTCTTCCTTTATTTATTTCAAATAAAAACTGTATATATTTAAAGTGCACAATGTGCTGTTTTGATATTTATATACATTATGAAATGATTAACATGACCAAACTGATGAACACATCCATCACCTTTTACCATTTGCGTGTGCATGTGCATGTGTATGTGTGTGTGTGGTAACAACACTTGAGATCTACTATTAGCAAATTTCAAGAATATGATACACTGTTATTAACTATAATCACCATGCTGTGCATTACATCTAATTTCACTTTCTTTTAATTATATGTACTGAGTAGTATCCTTGTTGGTTGCTTCTGTTTTGCCCCTTTGGGACTCTGCTCCAACCCTGTCCAGAACTCTGCAATGCAAGCCCCCTTGGCTGCAAATCTGATCCAGAGTTATTAAAATTCTGGCTTCTGGCAGTTATGTACCACCACCTGCTTTATGTTGCTTTGGGCCTCCCTCATCCCAGTTGCCAGCAACAATCCAAGTTTTGGCATAGTCTCTCCAAGGGCTTGCCCTGGCCTGCAGAGGAGACACCACTGAACTTCCTAATGATTCTACTGCCCCCTTCACCTGCACCTTAAGATGATGGCCTTGTGATCATTTGTCCTCCAGGACCTCTCATGGAATATAATGCTCTCGGGAGTCTTCTGATCTCACATAACATCCACTCCACTTCTTTTTTACTTTTATTTCTTTTATGCTCACTTCTTTTTTATTTTTATTTATTTTGAGAGAGAGAGAGAGAGAGTAAGCAGAGGAGGGGCAGAGAGAGAGGAAGACAGAATCCCAGCAGGCTCTAGGCTGCCAGCACAGAGCCCTACACAGGGCTCAAACTCACAAACCATGAGATCATAACCTAAGCTGAAATCAAGAGTCGATGCCTAACTGATTGAGCCACCCAGGCGCCCCAGCATGCTCACTTCCTTAAGTCTTTTATTCTCTTACTCTACCATATACTATAGTAATTCAAAGGAGGGCATTAAAGGCAAGTGGATCCTACTAATTGCAAACCAGACTCCATCAAGAAGCCTGCCCATAAACAGCTGGGAACACTTCACAAGTGGATTCCCCTCAACTGGACGATGGACGCCCCCCACACTCCACATACCTCACCCGTGATCTCCTCCGTGCTGTAGCTGGGTCTCCATGCACACTTCCAATGGTGGTAAGAGAAAACTTTGTAAGATGGCTAGTGAGCACACACAGAAAGCTGGCCTGAATCTGTTGGCCAGGGAGACACCACAAACTAGAGCTTGAGCTCCAACTTAGGGCAAACAAAAGAAATGCTGTCAGCACTGTCAGCATGGTGTGTTGCAGGATTGAGAGAGGGCATAGAAGCTTAAGAATTGAGAGAGGGCATAGAAGCTTAAGAATTGAGAGAGGGCATAGAAGCTTAAGAATTCTGCCACAAGTCAGAGCCAGAAGCACAGAGCAGATGTATCTATAAAAGATCTGACAAAGCCTTAGAATTCCTAGCAGGGCCGATGGAAGGTATTTCTCTCCCAAAGAAAGTAAAGACTACAGGAAATGACTGTCACTTCAAATGCAAAGATGACAATGCAAAACTTAAAGGAGAATGAAAAACCAAGGAAACAAGTCACCACCAAAGGATCACAATAATCTTCTAGTTACTGGTCCCCAAGAATTGGAGATCTGCAACTTACCTGACTTAAGGACTTAAAATAGTTATTTTAGGGGCACCTGAGTGGCTCATTTGGTTGAGTGTCCAACTCTTGATTTTGGCTCAGGTCATGATCTTGCAGTTCATGAGATCCAGCCCCATGTCAGGCTCTGTGCTGACAGTGAAGGGCCTGGTTGGGATTCTCTCTCTCAAAATAAATAAATATTTAAAAGAAAATAAGATAGTTGTTTTATTTATTTATTTATTTATTTATTTATTTATTTATTTATATGTTTATTTTGAGAGAGAGAGGGAGAGAGAGAATCCCAAGCAGGCTCTGCACTGTCAGCGCAGAGGAGTTCTCGAACCCTGAGACCATGACCTGAGCCAATATCAAGAGTTGGATGCTTAACCCACTGAGCCACCCAGGCACCCCTACAACAGTTGTTTTAAAGAAGCTCAGGGGCACTTGTGTCTTCTTTATGCATCCGATTTCAGCTCAGGTCTGACTTCAGCGCAGGTCCGATTTGGCTCAGGTCATGATCTCACTGTTCCTGGGTTCAAGTCCCACATCAGGCTCTGTGCTGTCAATGCAGAGCCCACTTTGGTTCCTCTGTCCTCCTTTCTCTCTACCCCTTCTCCATTTGTGCTCTCTGGCTCTCTCAAAAATAAATAAACATTTAAGAAAATAAATAAAGAAGCTCAATGAGCTACAAGAAAATATAGAAAGACAATTGCACAAAATCAGGAAAACTATACATGAACAAAATGAGAACTTTTACAAAAACAGAAATCATTAAAAAGACCCAAATAGAAACTCTGGAGCTGAAAAATACAACAAATGAAATGAAAAAAAAATGCAGTGGATCAAGTAGAAAAAATAATCTGTGAGTTAGAAGATAGGAACGTTGAAATTACATAGTCTTGAGAAAAAAGGAAAGAATGAAAAAAAGTGAAGAAATCCCACGTGATCTATTGGATACAATAGAAAGAAATGATTTGTGAATTATTGGAATCCCAGAAGGAGAAGAGAGGGAAAAGGGCTGTAAGTGAATCTAAAGAAACAATGACTGAGAACTTCCTAAATCTAAGAAGAGATTTGTATATCCAAGTTCATGAAACTCATAGGTCAGCAAAAAACTCAACTTAAAGAGATCTTCTTCAAGACACATTATAATAAAACTGTTAAAAATAAAAGACGGAAGAAAGAATCTTAAAAAGCAGTGAGAGGAAAGAAGCTTCTAATTTACAAGAGAACCACCATAAGGCTATAATCAGATTTCTCAGCAGGAAACTTAACAGGCAGGAGAGAGTGGGATAATATATTCAAAGTGCTGAAAGAAAGAAAAAAAAAACTATCAACAGGGAATAGTTTAGCTGGCAAAGTGGTCTTTCAGAAATGAAGGAGAGATAAAGGACCTTCCCAGACAAAGAAAAGCTGAGAGTTCACCACCACGAGACCTGCTTTACAAAAACTGCTGAAAGGAGTTCTTGAAGCTGAAATAAAAAGATACTAATTAGTAATATGAAGACATATGAAAATATACAACATACTGGTAAAGGTAAGTATATAGTCAAATGCAGAATACCTAATACTGTAATATGATGGTGTGTTAACCACTTATCTCTAGGATAGAGGTTAAAGGACAAGAGTATTAAAAATACCTATAGGTACAATAATTTGTTAATAAATACACAATACAAGAAGATAAATTCTGACACCAAAAACAAAAGGGGGAAAGTAAAAGCGTGGAGTACTTTTACATGATTGAAGTTAAATTGTCACCAGCCTAAAACAGACTATAGTATCTATAAGGTATTTTACATAAGTGTCATGGTAACCACAAAGCAAAAACCTACGGTAGATTCACAAAAGATAAAGAGAATGGAATCAAAGCATACCACTGTGGAAAATCATCAATTCACAAAGGCATCAAGAGAGGGAGAAAGAAATAAGGAAACTACAAAACAGCTAGAAAACAATAAGATTGCATTAGTAAGTCTTTACATATCAATAATTACTATGAATGTAAATGGATTAAATTTTCCAATCAAAAGATAGAGTGTATTTAAATACATTAAAAAAAAAAGACTCAACTACAAAAGGTCAAGTACAAAAAAGGGGTGCTTGGGTGGGTAGCTCAGTCGGTTAAGCATCTGACTTTTGGTTTTGGCTCAGGTTATGATCTCACGGTTTTTGGTTCAAACCCCACCTCGGGCTCTGCACTGACAGTGCTGAGCTTGCTTGGGATTCTCTCTCTCCCTCTCTCTGCACCTCCCCTGCTCACTCACTCTCTCTCTCAAAATAAATCAATAAATATTTTAAAAAAAAGGTTCACTTCAGCTTTACAGACACACAGAGGCTCAAAGAGAGAGAAAAAGATATTCCATGCCAATGGAAACCAGAAGTGATCAGAGTAGCTGCTACACTTTTATCAGACAAAATAGACTTTACATCAAAAACTGTAACAAGAGACAAAGAGGGCCATTACATAATGATAAAGAGGTGAATTTATCAAAAGGATATAATTGTAAATACATATGCACCCAACATCATAGCACCTAAATTTACGAAGCAAATAATAACAGATCTGAAGGGAGAAATACATGGCAATATGATAATGGTATGGGACCTCAATATCCCACACTTCCAACAATGGGATCATCCAGACAGAAAATCAGTACAGAAACAGATTTGAATCATACTTTAAATCAAATGGAGGGTGAGCCTGACTGGCTCAGTCGGTAAAGCAATTCTTGATCTTGGGGTCATGAGTTCAAGCCTCAAATTGGGTAAAGAGTTAACTTAAAGAGAAAAAAAAGCATTAAACCAAATTAAACTTTAGACCTAAAAGTCTATTTTTTTTAAGTTTATTTATTTTGAGAGTGAGAGAGAGTGGGGTAGGGGCAGAGAGAGAGGGAGAGAGAATTCCAAGTAGGTTCCAAACTCTCAGTGCAGAGCTGGATGTGGGGCTCGAACTCATGAACTGTGAGATCATGACTTGAGCCAAAATTAAGAGTTGAATGCTCAACCAACTGTGCCACCCCAATGCCCCCTAACAGTCTATTGTACAGAACATTCCACCCAATAGCAGAATATATATTCTTGCCAAGCACATAAGGAACATTCTCCAGAATAGATCCTATGACAGATCATAAAATAAGTCTTAACAAATTTGAGAATGAAATAATGCAAAGTATATTTTCTGATCATAATAGTATAAGACTAGAAATCAATAACAGGAGGAAAACTGGAAAATTCACAAAAATGTGGAAATTATGCAACATACTCCTGAATAATCTGATGGATCAAAAAAGAAGTCAAAAAGAAATAAATATTTTGAAACAAATGAAAATGGAAAGAAACATAATGTACCAAACCTTATATAATACAGCAAAAGTAGTTTTAAAAGGGAACTTTATAGTGATAAACATGTATGTTCAGAAAAAAGATCTCAAATAAAACATCCAAGTTACACCTCAAAGAACTAGAAAAAGAGGTACAAACTAACCACAAAGTTAGCAAAAGGGAGGAAATCACGAAGACTTGAGCAGAAATTAACAAGACAGAGACCAGAAAAATAATAGGAAAAAAATCAGTGAAAGTAAGAGCTGATGTTTTGAAAAGAAAAGAAAAGGAAAGGAAAGGAAAGAAAAAAGAAAAGAAAAACCTTTAAGCTAGACTAAGAAAAAAGAGAGAAGACTTAAAATAAAACCAGACATGGAAGAAGAGACATTATAACTGATGAAACAGAAATATAAAGGACCATAAGAGACTGCTATTAACAACTGTAGGCCGACAAATAGGATAAATTAAAGAAATGGATACATTCCTAGAAACATACAACCTATCAAGACTAACCCATGAAGAAATAGAAAATCCAAACATACTAATAATGAGTAAGGACACTGAATCAGTAACCAAAAATTTCCCAATAATGAAAAGCCCAGGACCAGATAGTTTCTCTGGTGAAGCCTATTGAACATTTAAAGAATTAATGCCAATGCTTCTTAAACTCTTCCCAAAAAATCTATGGGCAAGCATTATCTAGATACCAAAACCAGGTAAGGACACTACAAGAAATAAAACTTCAGGCCAATATCACTGATGAACATAGATGTAAAAATTCTCAACAACATATTAACAAACCGGATTCAACAGCACATGAAAAGGATCACACACCATGATCAAATAGGATTCACCCTTTGGATGCAAAGACAGTTCAACATATGCAAATTGATAAATGTAGTACACCACATTAATAGAATGAAAGATCAAAATAGAAAGCATTTGATAAAATATATCTTTTCATTACAAAAACTATCATAAATTGGAGTAGAAGGAATGTACATCAACATAGTAAGAACCACATATTATGTCAATATGTCACAATTAATGTCATATTCAGTGGTGAAAGGTGGAAAACTTTTCCTCTAAGACCAGGAACAAGACAAGTATGCCTACTCACCACTCCTATTCAACACAGCACAGGAAGTCCTAGCCAGAGCAATCAGGTAAGAAAAAGAAATAAAGGGCATTCAAATTGAAAAGGAAATGGTAAAATTATCTTTGCAGGTAATACGATCTTATACATAGAAAATCCTAAAGACTCCACCAAAAAACTTAACTAATCAACAAATTTAGTAAAGGTACAGGATCCAAAATCAAGAAATCAGCTGCATTTCCATATACTAATAACAAATATCTGAAAAAGAAATAAAGCAACTCTATTCATAATATAAAAAGCAATAAAATACTTAAGAATGAGGAACTAGATACAGATTTTTCTAAAGAAGACATACAAATGGACAACAGGTACATGAAAAGATGCTTAACATCACTAACCTTCAGGGAAACACAAAACAAAAACATGAGAAATCATCTTGCACTGTTAGAATGGCTATTATTGAAAAGACAAGAGATAACAAGTGTTGGCGAGGATGTGGAGAAAAGGGAACTCTTGTACACTGTTAGTGGGAATGTAAATTGGTACAGCCATCATGGAAAACAGAACAGTGGTTCCTTAAAGAATTAAAAAATAGAATTACCATATGATCCAGCAATCCCACTTCTGGGTATGTATCCAAAGGAAATGAAATCAGGATCTCAAGGAGTATCTGCATTCCCGTGTTCCACGCAGCATTATTCACAATCATGAGATATGGAAAAAACCTAAGCGTCCATTATCTATAGACAAACGGATAAAGAAGTTGTGATGTATGTAAAATGGAATCTTTTTCAGCCACAGCAAAGAAGGAGATCTTGCCACTTGTGTCAACTGGCATGGCCCTTGAGGACATGATGCTAAGTGAAGTAAGTCAGAGAGAAAGAGAGAAATACTCCATGGTATCACTAATATGTGGAATCTAAAAAGGCCAAACTCATAGAAACAGAAAGTTACCAGCGGCTGGAGGTGGGAGAAATGGGGAGATGTTAGTCAAAGGGTATGAACTTCCAGTTATAAGATGAATATGTTCTGGGATTTGATGTACATTGGGATCTAATGATTACAGTTAATAATATTGTGTTATATACTTGAAAGTTGCTAAGAGTTAGATCTTAAATATTCTCACCACAAAAAAGAAATGGTCGTTATATGAGGTGATGGAAATGTTAACTAACCCTATTGAGCTAATCATTTCACAATATGTAAGTGTATCAAATCATTATACACTGGGTACCTGGGTGCCTGAGTGCTTCAGTCAGTTGAACGTCCAACTTCAGCTCAGGTCATGATCTCACGGTTCGGGAGTTTGAGCCCTGCGTCAGGCTCTGTGCTGATAGCTGAGAGCCTGCTTCGGATTCTGTGTGTGTGTGTCTTTCTCTCTGCCCCTCCCCCACGCACAGTCTGTCTCTCTCTCAAAAATAAACATTAAAAAGAATTTCTAAATAAAAAGTCATTACATTGTAATGATTTGTGTTTTAAAATTTTAAAGTTTTTGTGGGTTTTTTTGTGTCTATATTTCATGTTTAAATTAAAAAAAATTTTTTTTAAGTAGGCTTCATGCCCAGTGTGGAGCCCAATGCAGGGCTTGAACTCATGACACTGAGATCAAGACCTGAGCTGACATCAAGAGTCGGACACTTAATTGACTGAGCCACCCAGGTGCCCCTACATTGTACACCTTAAATTTATGTTATATGCCAATTGTATCTCAATAATACTGGGGGGAAATTTTTTTTTTTTTTAAAGGGATAGTTCTTTTCCTCCATTATGAGACTCCACATGTTCCAGGTAGATTTTATTATTTCTTTTTTTTCTTTTTAAGTTTATGTATTTATTTTAAGAGACATAGAGAACAAGCTGGGCAGGGGCAGGCGGAGAGGGGGACAAAGAATCCAAAGCAGGCTCTGTGCTGACAGCAGAGAGTCTAATGCGGGCTTGAACCATGAACTATGAGCCAAAGTCGGATGCTTAACTGACTGAGCCACCCATTCATCCCGACTTTATTGTTTCTTAAACCTGCTTATGCATGGGGCAGCTAGAAGAGGTGGGGGCAGAGTCTAAGAAGGATCCCTGATGGGTCCTCTCACTGGAGGGTATTCTAGCTCTTAATATGGAGGGTGGGTCTCTCTATGGGCTCTAAAATTACAGAGGAGTCAGGGACCCACAGTCTCTGGAGTCCCACACCCAGATGTCTCTATCTCATGTGTCAGGGTCTCTGGTTGCCCAATTGGGACCCTGACCTTCCCATAACAGACCGGCCCAGCTGAGCATCCAAATATTTTCGAAGCTCAAAGCTCTTTCATTTTTATTTTTTTTCAAAGATTTTATTTTAAGCAATCGCTACACCCAACATGGGGCTTGAACTCACAACCCCGAGATCAAGAGTCACATGTTCCACTTACTGAGCTGGCCACGCACCCCTCAAGCCTCTTTTAAGTTTTATTTTTATTTTTTAAAAAATGTTTTTATGTTTATTTTTGAGGGGAGGAGGGGCAGAGGGAGAAGGAAACATAGAATCTGAAGCAGGCTCCAGGCTTGCCTGACATGGGGCTCAAACCCACAAACCGTGAGATCATGACCTGAGCCGAAGTCAGAGGCTTAACTGACCGAGGCACCCAGGCGCCCTCCTCAAGGATCTTTTAAATGCTGACTCTGGTCTTGAGCTTTTCCTGCTCTCCCACTGCAGGAGGTAAGACCTTCTTTGGCAGTTACCAAAGAGGCCCTCTGGTGTTCAGAAGTAGTTTTCAATTGTCATCTGCCCTCAACTTTGCATCATCCCTCTCTAGGTGATGCTATGGATTCAATTGTTCATCTTGTCCCCTCCCAATTCATATGTGGAAGTCCTAACCCCCAATGTGATGGTATTTGGAGACGGAGCCTTTGAGAGATTAGGTTTAGATGAGATTATGACAGTGGGGCCCGCATGAAAGGATTAGTGCCCTTGTAAGAGCCAGTTCCTGCTTGCATTCTCTGAGTGCTGTGAGAATACCTTTCCGTTGTTTTAGCCACTCACGTATGAGATTTTGTTACTGTGGCCCAAGCAGACTAAGACAGAGGATAATACAATTTATTAACAATCACCCAATTTCATTGTCCTTGTATTCATTGTTCCCCCATATTTTCCAAATGCTTGAACCATTGTACTTACTGTCCAAGGTGGTCCCCCCCAATGGAGCATTCTTCCAAATCATCACTTGTGTAAATTTTAGCAACTGGGCCACATAATACCTGTGGCAGGGCCTATCTATGTCCCAAATGCCACCTGAGATGGGGTCCTCATTGTCAGGGAGACAATGAGTGTGACTAGGCCTCAAAACTCCATCTCATTAACCTTCTTCTTGACCACACTCAGTGCCAACTCTGTTGATTCTGGTGGCCCAGAATCAGCACTAGAGTTTGGAGGGCATTGGGGTTTCTTGTGGTAAAGAGTATGTGTAATGTTTGTGAAAGATAAAAAAGGATCAGGGGCATCTGGCTGGCTCAGTTAGTAGAGCATGCAACTTGATCTTGGGGTCATGATTTCGAGCCCCATGTTGGGGGGGTAGTTTACTTAAAAAAAAAAAAAAAAAAAAGATCAGGCTATGAAAACCAAACCATGCTGTAGATCTGAAACCTGTGAAGGGAAAGGGGGGAGGAAGCAGATGTGGGTAGGTGGAGCGTCAGACTGAGACACAGATCTGCCAAGATCTCGCTGATCTAATGGGAAGCTCTAGACCAAGGATTATCTATTGGAGAAGTCCCACACTGGGCAGCAATGGCCAGGCCATGTTATTGGCTGGGGGCTGCTCGGGAAAAGTGTGATTTGGGCTCTATCTGAGGCAGACGCTGAAGGGCTACCCTTGGAGAAACGAACCAGCTAACTGCACTGCCTACAGCTGACCAGCAAGTAGTTTCATGAAGGGAGATCCTACACTCCCACAGCAGCCACGCTCACCTTGTGGTCACTGGAGACAGAAAGAGGCAGACGGACAGACAGACAGACAGACTGGAATGTGTTCATTTCAACAGATCAGAAATCACAAAACAGTATGCAGAATTCAGTTATTCAAAATAGAAACCAAACGAACGACCATTTGGAATCAGCATAAATTCACCAAGAATGAGTTTCACCAGAATAACCAGCATCTTTCTTTGCTAAACTATATAGAAATATGGCCTGAGAGATAATAGCTTGACACTTGGTAGAAAAAATAGCAGATTGTAGTTAAATTGGTTTAAATAACACACTGAGCTGCAGATAACATGCTGTAGGCTCATGTCCTTATTGGCTTTGTTAAATTCTGAAAAGGTGTAGAAATGCTTTGAGGTGGTACTGAAAAAGAGGGAGAGAGAATAGGGTACACGATGGAATAAAAAACCAAAAAAGCACAAGGCTAAATAGCATGGCAGAACTAGACAAAGTAAAATCTCATGGGAATAAGTAATACTTTTACTCATGGGAAAAGTAATACTTTACATGGGACCCCCTCTCCCCACAAACAAACAAACAAACAAACAAGCAAAAACAACCCGGTCATAAAAGTGTATTTCATTTACATGAAATACAGTCAAGTGTGCCTCTGGCGTACCTCCAAGGAACTCCTAAAGCTCTGAGAAACAGCTTGAAGATCCCTGACCTGAACCAGAGAGCAAATTCCATTCTTTTTTGTAGGTCAAACTGTTTGAAGTAGTAAGATCAGTTCTGGCTATCACACTCTAAAGCATCTGTGAAAATCTTGGTGCTACAAAAGAATAATGAAAGGATTTAAAAATGTATCGGGTAAAAAACCAGTGAGGGAGATATTCTCCTGGAAAAAAAAAAGATGTGTTCTAAACATCTGGAAATATCTGGAGAAGGGACAAGGACTTATTCCATGTGTCTCCACAAGGCAGAACTAGGGGAAAAAAAGATGGGAGAGTGTGTGATTAGTTTCCTAGAGCCGTCGTAGCAAACGACCATAAACTGGATGGTTTAAAACAACAGACATTTATTCTCTCACAGTTCTGGAGTAAGAAGTCCAACATCAGGTATCAGCAGGATCATACTCTCCAAAGGCTCTGGGGAAGAATCCGTCCTTGCCTCCTCCAGTTCCTGGTGGTTCCCGGCAATCCTTGGTGTTCCTTGGCTTGTAGACGTATCACAGCATGGATACGTGGTGTTCTCCCAAGTGCCTGTGTCTCAGTGTCTTCTCCAATTTGTAGGACACCACTCATATTGAATTAAGGTCCACCCTACTCCATCCAGTATGACTTCACTTTAACTAATTACGGCTTTGACAACTCCATTTCCAAATACCGTCACATTCTGAGCTACTGGGAGTTAGGACTTCAACATACATTTTTTAGGGAGACACACTTCAATCTAGAATAAATCGTATAAGCAGACTTCAGTTTGAAAGAAATAACTTTCTAATGATAAGATTTGCTGAAACGTGCAGTAATTTTCTGAGTTAATTCCTGTCAGTGAAGGTGTCAGGGGTGATTCACTTCAAAGATGCTGAGAAGTAACTAATTCATTGGGTAGGTTATTAGACTAGAAAATATTAAATTTTTCAGCTGTTGGTCAATAGGCAAATAAGCTCATGAACTAAGTGAGATTACATCACTCTTTCATTAACGTTGCCACCTAAAAACTTCAACTCACATCTCCACTCACTAATTCACTAGGCAAGTTACTGTATTTGCTGCTACAAGGAAGTACAAACATATCCTCTCCCCCAAACCTGCTCCCCTCCTTGTGTATTGGTGAAAGTCATCAGCCTCTCTGTTCAATTGTCTAAGCCAAAAGTATGGGGGTTCATGTTAAGTATAGGCATACTGACTTAGAGCATGGATTTTGAAGTCAGTCAGACTCAGGATTAAATTCCAGCTCCATCACTTTTGACCTATAATTTTGGGCAAGTTGATTATGGTTGAATTGCCCACTTTCTTATACTCCACGTCAGGCCTTTATCATCCTTTGCCTTTATTGCTTAAAACCTCCTAATTCTGTCTGAGGTAGAACATTCAGTAAAGTATTAATATATAAAGTGTGGAAATAAATTTTTTTAAATTTTATTTTAGGGAGAGCGTGGATGAGCAGGGGAGAGGGGCAAAAGGGAGAAAGAGAGAATCTTAAGCAAGCTTCAAGCTCAGTGCAGAGCCTGACACGGGGCTCAATCCTACAACCCTGGGATCATGACCTGAACCAAAATCAAGAGTTGGAGGCTCAACCAACTGAGCCACCAAGGTGCCCCTAAATTGTGGAATTTAATGAGTTTTCATATACATATAAATCTGGGAAAACAAGAAAATCAAGTATCCATCACCTCCAAAAGTTTGTTCCCACCACCCCATATCTTCAGGCAAATACTTCTGACTTTTGTCACTATGAATTTGGATTTTATATAGATAAAACCATACAGGGTACTTTTTGCATGGGTACTTTCACTCAGCATAATAGACATTTATCAATGTTGTTGCATATATTAATAGTTCATTCCTGTTTCACACTGACCATCCAATCACCTACTAATGGACATTTAGGATGTTTCCAGTTTGGGTATTTTACAAACTTGATACAAACCTTTATACGCAGTTTTTGTGTAGACATAGTCTTTTTCTCTTGGGTAAATACCTACGAGCGAAATGGCTGACTTGTATAGTATAGGTACGTGTTTAACTTTTTAAAGAAGCTCTCAAACAGTTTTCCAAAGTACTTACACATTCTACATCGCCATCAGTAGTGTCGGAAAGTTCCCATTACTCCATGTCCTTGCCAAAACTTGGTACGGACAGTGCAGTGATGGTGCGGTGGTATCTTGTGGTTTTCACCTGTTATTCCCCCTAATGATTGATACTCAGCAGTTTTTCAGTTACTTATTTGCCGTCTCTGTATTTTCTTCAGTCAAGAATAGTTCAGGTAAAAAAAAAAAAAATCATAAAACTTGCCCATTTTTAAATTGGGTTATTTTGCTTCTGGTTATTAAACCCTAAGATTTAAAAAAAAAAAAATCTAACTTCAAGTGCTTTATTGGGTTATATACTTTGCACATATATTGTGCAGTCTTTACAATGTCTTTTTAAAAGCCTAAATCCTAAATTTTGTTGAGCCCGATTTATCAATTGTTTTTAGTAATTTGTTTCATAGCTAAGAAATCTTTGCCACATCCAAGATCTTAGAGCTTCTGTTTTCTTGAAATTTTATAGTTTTACTCGTTAAGTGTATGATTCATTTTGGGCTAATTTTTGTATAGAAGATTTTTATTTTTGTTTTTTTACAAATAGCTTTCCAAATGTTCTAGTACCATTTGTTGGATACATTATTCTTTTCCCCTACAAGTACCTTGGCATCTTTAAACAAAACTAATCTCTGTACTTTCCCTGCCGTTCCATTGGTATGTCTGTCTTTATGCCAATACTTTATAATAAGTCCAAGTTGTCATCATCATTTGGTACTGATAAGGTCTCTTGTTTTTCCCCTCTCGTGACCCTTCCAGATCACTCTCCAGACTATAAGCCAAGGTATTTTTCTTAAGTGCAAATCTGAATCCATCAGTCCCTGTCACCCAGGAGATAAAACCAAAACTCTATTAATTTGGTCTTTTGCATGCTAGCTCTAATTTTATCTCAATTTATTTTTACCACTTCCTCATCCACATTCAATGCTCTCAACACTGTTCTCTCATCCTGGGCTTTTGCACTTGCTCTGTGCTTTATCTCAGATGCCCTCATCTTCACTTTCCCACCTTTGCCTGGCCAATACTCACCACTTCCCCTGGAATTCTTTCCTTAGACTCCCTTAGACAGCTTTGTTCTCACCTTGATGCTCACTCAGCACTGTGATTAGCCTATCACAACTGTCACACTATTTTAATTACCCATTTGTCTTCTCTGCCAGATCATAAGCTCCTTGGGATACAGAAAGCACTTGATATCTGAATGAGTGTAAAGATGAACAAGACAGTTCTTGTTCTTCAGAAGCTCCCAACAAAATGTGGGATGCAGAGCAGTAAACTGTACCAGATCCTGTCGCTCCCCACCCCACACCTCCAGTGCTTTCTAGGTCTGTCATTTCACAGTGCCTTGCTTCGTAGAAGGGATAACCTTTGTGTACTGGTCACTGTATTGAAATAAATCACTTGTATGGATCATCTGAGACCTGGGAAGAGAATAGCTTCTTCCACAGAACTTTCATTTCCTCCTGGCCACCTCCTGAGGACACTGCTAGAGACCACAGCTCAATCCAAGTTCAAAGCTTGACATTCCCTGAACCAATCCAAGATGCAAGTCTGAATCAGGGTTGTTTCCTCAGGTGACCTTCACTCTGGGGATGGAGCTCTGCTAGTCGCTGGCTTTAGTTTTGGTGGGTGGGATGTAGGTATAGTAGCTCAGACCCCTCACTGTGTTTTCTGAGCAACAATTTCCTGTGATATTGCCCACACAATGACTCAGCTTTATAATCTCTTCTCAATAAGCGCCCTAGGACAAAAGGAACTGAGTGCTAGGCTCAGCTCTTTGATTAGTGGAAACCGAAAGACCAATTTCAACCTTACCCTCACCCACAAGGCTCTACCATCCTTTGGCCCTTGGCTGCTGCCCCTCCCCAACAACGTACTCTGAAGCAGGCACATGCTCCTCCAGGCTGGCCCTCATACAAACCCTGTCCTAGGGCTTTTGTACTTCCCTAGAACCCATCTACGTTTTTAACTTTCAAACAATTATGCTTCTTTTTGCAGTCAATTCACTTCCATGATTATCAGAAATAGCTATTTATCTGCACCTTTTAGGGCTCATTACTTTTGATGTTACTATTTTTCTTTCTTATCCCGCTCAGAATATAGACCCTTTGAAGATATATGCTTTGTCTTATCTGCCATCCTCAGCATTCGAGGTTCTAAGTACTTGCTTAATGTCTGTTTTTAACCTTAATGAGTATTAGGTTTACCTTTATGAGCTCAGGTCTCTTCAGATATATTTAGCTTAAAACAATTATATATTCTTTTTAAATAAAATTTCTTAACTGTCTTATTTTTGAGACAGCGCACGAGCATTTGTGCATGTGGGGGAGGGGCTGGGGGGGGGGGACAGAGGATCAGAAGCAGGCTCTGCACCGACAGTAGAGAGCCCGATGTGAGGCTCAAACTCATGAACTGTGAGATCATGACCTAAGACAAAAGTTGGACACTTAACTGACTGAGCCACCTAGGTGCCCTAAAACAATTACATTCTTAATCTGTAAATATATATTCAAGGTAAGCAATTTACCTCAGATACAGGGCAAAGATACGAGAAAAATATTTTTTTTAAATAAATGAAAGTAAAACCAATGAAGAATCGTTAATGGTTTACTTCAAAGCAATTTTTTTCAAACTTTCTGGGATAGGAAGGGTAAGTTGTTCTGCTGTGACACTTCACACAGATGGTGGTTTAGAGGTAGGTTTCAAAACTGCTAGCACTTGCATAAGTTTCTTTAGAAAAGTTAGTATAAAAATACAAGTACAATCAAGTTAATTTAACAAACATTTATTAAAAGCTTGTATGTTGTGTACTGTGTGCTACATGCTGGGGGCATTTGAGACATTGCCCCTACTATTAAAGAATCCAGGACAGAAGACTGGTAGGGGGTGGGAAGGGAAGGACAAATATAACCTTAGAACTACATTTGAACTGGACTTTTTAGGTAGAAAAGCAGATGAAAAACACTCTAGGAACATGGAAGAACATTAGCAAAGTATAGGTAGTCTTCTTTTGCTACTATTTAAGGAACAAAGTGTGTGGATGGCTGAAGAGCAGCCTGGGAACACAGGATGCAGGCAGTGAAGGGACAGAATGACAAGGACACTAGGAGAAAGGAGGGATTTGAGATCATTTTTAAAGAGAGGCTCAAAAGGACTTAATGATGAAAAATATCAGAGAGGACCAGTAAATAGCGATTAAGTCTTCGTTTGGATAACTAGGTTGGATAGAATGCCATTATAACAGGAAAGAAAAGAGAAACATGCTTTCTGGGGTGTGAGAGAGGACATAAAACATTTTTTAAAGAGTTATTTTTATTTTTTTAATTTGAGAGGGAGTGTGAGTGGGGGAGAGGAGCAGAGAGAGAAAGAATCTTAAGCACACTCTACGCTCAGCTCAGTGCGAAGCCCGACCTCACGACTGTGAGATCATGACCTGAACTGAAGAGTGGGACGCTTAACCAACTGAGCCACCCAGGTGCCCCAGGACACAAGAAAATTTTTATGTTAAGTTGGAAACGTTTTCTGCAGGAAATAGCCATCCTTATTAGGTTCTTGCCTGATGAGTTATATCTACCCACAATGGGTCCTTGAAGGTCAAGTACCTATATAAGAAGATATTTTCTACCTTAGTTTCTTATTTCAATTTTCCTTATTAAAACATTTCCAAACTCCACTGGGCTGGAAAGAGCACACAGGTACTCACTTACATATTTTGCCTTAAGCAAACATTAAAAAGAAATCTCATAAGCAATTTAAAAGATTTATTGACAGAAGTTCCCAACAGGACAGATGTTGTAGAACCACTGTGGCCTTGGACCCTATTATCCAAGCACAGAAAACTCTTAGCTATGTCATTTGACTTCTCTTCAGTTCATGTTTAATTTTGCTGTATGTTAGTGTGAAAAGTACTAAGGAATGTAGAGAGGACTTCAAAAGACTCACTTATCCACAGTGTTGCTTAAACCATCTGAGAGAGGTAGAAATTATTCTAAGATTTATAATAAAGGGAGAGAATGTCATCAAAGTACAAAGACGGGTCTTGCATTTACATAACCAGTTACTCATCTACTGTTGAGGATGGAGAAACAGCATGTTGAGGTAAGGCAGTTTCATGCCCCTGTGAGGAGTGAGGTGCTCCTGGGGCAAGCAGGGACCCCTGGATAGAGAACTTAGAATATCAGCAGAGCATTCTTCCTGCTGTGAATAACTGAGATGCAGACAGGTATCCTGATTCTTCAGCCTCTCCTCTGCTTTTCTCATAGTTTCACGAGTCACTCATCTACATAAGTTAGTTGATCTATGTGTATACTCAGGAAAGTATTCCAAAGTTCTCTATGGTATGTCCTTATTAATCTAATAGAACTTAAAGTTCAGCAACACTAGACTCATGGTGGAACTCTAAGCAAGTGCTTGGGTCTCAGTTTCCACCTTTTCTGAAGATGCCTGTCTTTCAATCAGGACTTCTTCAATTAAAGCATGAAGAACCACTAAAATATACTAGGCTACACTGCTAAGTGAACACGATCCATTAAATAAATAAACAAGTGGCGTTAGGGACTATCTTCGTGCTGTTGCACCTATTTTTGGAAATGGACATGTCACTGTTTCCACAAACCTTTGAAGATCGCAGTCCTCTGTAATGAGAAACTAGTACATAAGTAAATTTTTACATTATTATAAACTACAAAGAGATTTAATTATCCAATTTAATATTCAAGTCTACATAAAAAAAAAATCAATGACAACTGCTTTATTATTAAAAGTTACTGAATTCCATAAAGCACACAATGTAATTTATATTCAACTAACAAAAGTTTGGTACATGTATTTAAAAATATATAATATATAGATTTATGTCTTAACATTTATATTCTATTCAAAAAGCAGCAGCTTTACATATTTTACAACTTGAATTTATAAAATATATACATCCACCCTATTCAAATCCTCAAGCATGAGCTTCCATTCCTATTAATAAAATGCACAATTTGTATTTCTGAATATTGAGAGAAAAATGGTACCAACTAAAAACAACAAATCCACTTTAACTTGAACATGGACTTAATTCTTGGCTACCAGATAACTGACATGATAATCTGTTCGATTAATGATTTTACCCCGAGAATGACAATCAATTTGTATTTATGTAAATAATCTGTGGTTAACTATTAAGAGACTCGCATTTATATTCATGGTATCTGACATTCTACCACATTCCTCACTAGTCTTGTTTCAGGCTTTAGAATTAGAGAGGTGGGATTATTCAATCTTTCCATTTACCAGGAAATTTGACAAGTGCGGCCACACCTAACAAGCCAAAGCCCAGAACCATGCTTTGCCTTTGAGAAAACTGCTTAGAATTACTGCAGAAGCAAACTTTTGACAAAACCCTGACAAAGTATGCACCAAGAAATAGAACAAGAACTGTTTCTCTTTCTCCCTGTCAACTGCACTCAACTTGCACAACTGCAGTTCTTTAGGTATGGTAAAACATACCAGCTTCTAGTCAAGCTTTCCTTCCACATATTCAAAAATGTCTTCAGATATTATATTGTTTTATAAACAATTTTTTGATAAAACAGTCATATAACCATTCTGGAGATTCATCCTCAACTATCAGTCCCAGTAACTTTTGAGAATTAAAGTCACAGAGAACACCTCAATCATCAGGACGATAGTCAGAACCAGAACTTCAACTTTAAAGATAAAGATCTAAAGTTTGAAGTACATGTTTAGACTCCACGGGCCTCTAATGATAATGATGCATACAAGCCTGTCTTTAATGCAGTTCATGCTGAGAAAATTAAAGTCTCCCACAAATTATTAAAAAAAAAGAAAAAAAGTTCCAAATCTCAAAATGGCTTAGAAACTTAAATGGAAAAAACACTTTTACCAAAACAATTAATTCAATTCATTTGGGCAATATTTAGGCTTTGGGAGAGTCACCATCCAAAAAGTAAGCAAAACTCCCTTAATATTAGTATTTAAGAACTAAATTACAATTAACAGCTCATTTATCAAGTAGTCAATTATTCAATAAATTTAGCCACCTACTCTTGAACTGAAATAAAGTATCAGAAATTCTACATATTTTATCTGTAGGAAGGAGTCCTCTTATTTAAGAAAAATTTCTGATGTAATTTCAATAGTCTTCCTTCTCTGGATTCCCTAACCTCAAGAAAAGGAAGGAGGAAAGAAGGAAGGAAGGGAGAGGGAGAGGAAAACTTCGGGAAACTCCTGAAGACCAACATAGTGGACATCTGTGAGAAGACAGGAAGAAAGGAGAGAAAAACAAGACTGCAAAGAGGATTGGGCCAAGTGGTGCAGATTAAAAGACACCTTCACAGATCTTAATCATGCAAAGGCATTAGCATAACACAGAATCGTGCAGTAGCTGATTTTGGTAACAGTGAATCCTTAGAGAAGATATGGGTAAGCCTCAGTTCTTTTAGAAAACCAATTTATATACACTTAATAATCCTAAGCATTCAGCTCGAATATGTACAAAAAAATTAAATAAAAGTGAGATCAAGAAATATAAGCAGCAGTGACCATAAAGGCTTAGAACTAGTGACACTGAATTCTTTATTTAAAAAAATTTTTGAACACACAGTACCTCCTCTTCTCTTCTATTTTTAGGAAGAAGTTGTAACAAGTTTAAATATCTCAATTCTCAAAAACAATAGGCTTTTTAAAAAATAAGATTTGATTACCAGAAACAAGTAATATGTGGTTACATATCATTTTCATATCACTACTCATTTCCATTATTTGTCAATTCATCTTTGATGCAATCTGGAAATAATTAAGCAGTCACTAGATACCTGTTTTAGAATCTGAAGAAATTATTATTCACCACAGGAATCTAATGATATGTATTTGCATATATTTAAAATTTCAGAAGGGAAAAAGTAATAAACTATTCTAGTTATTTTATACCAAATATTTATATACCTAGTCAAAACAAATAAGGATTAAGGTCTTTCTCCAGATGAACCGTATAGAAAAGCTATTTTTTAGCATTTTCTTTTGGGGATTAAAAAAAGCTTTATGTCCCTGCTAGCTAAAAGGAGGAATTCATACACTACAAGTAAGTCCTTTAGAGGTGAATATTAAATTCCTTAAGAGAACAGCCATAAAATGTATTTTAAAAAATTTATCTTAAAAAACTGAAAACCATTTCTCTCATTAAAATCTATGGCATTAATACCTACTTAACATAATATTTTTTTTTTGAAAGGGCACCAAGTTCATGATATAAACATGCAAAATAAGGAAATGAATGTATCACTGCCTTAACAGAATTTGGCAAACCAGAAGAATGGCCTTAAAATAAATAAATAAATAAATAAATAGAGAGTACATATTGTCTAAATATGAAAGTATAATTCTGTAGGCCTATGTAGCAGACAGTGCCCCATAGAGCAAGGGAAGAGGGAAGTAGCATATTCCTATGTACATTTTCTTGGTATTCTGGTTGTCGTTCAACAACGTGTTACAGAGAAATATTGTTTATTATTACAAAGTCATTAATTTTGCTCTCTAGAGCAATGACTTAAGTAAACATCTTATGTCTTTTAATAATGTAACTTACATTTAAAATCAACTTAATTAAATCTAAGTGCAAAGGAGTTTCCAATAATTCCTAAGTTCAAGGGAGTAATGTAACGAATAAAGTGTTATCTTATTGCAAATTTTGAATGATTGGTATTTCTGTATTTTAGGATATTTCACCTTCTCTTTAAACCGTAAAGTGTACTGAAATTATTTGGTTTCCTTTACTTTCCTCTGCTTCATTTTAATTTATTTTATGATATCTCTAGGTAGAGAGAGAGGTATCTTAAAATACTGCAATTTTTATTTTACAAAACTCAACTGAGGCTGTATACCACCTATTAATCTACAGGACAGCATTGTTCATCTTTGACCTGGTATATTAATTCCTTTGGTGAATAAATGTCGCAGGTCATTTCTTTATAAAAGAATTTTAGTAAGAGGACCAGCATTATGGAGAAAGATTCCCCCACCCCCACAAATGATCAAGTCAATCAGTTTAGAGTTGTGTAAAATATGAAAAATATATAATTTGTCACTGCAATTTTCATATTAAAAAGCAGTTAAAAACTAAGAGTAGCTCAAGCATTCCAAAAAACATTTTTTGTCTTGGTTAAACAGGGCAACTAATAAGACTGATAGAAACTACTGTGAGAACTTAGGTGTATCTAGTGAAGAAAGAACAAAAATGTGTTTAATTTCAAAAAGTGGTAGTTGCTAACTATAGTATAAACAGTGTCCACAATTTGGTGGCTGGCCATAGTTTTAATTTGTTTTTCAAGTTATTTCTACAGCAGACATATTTTTGAAGTCTACCCACCCCTGAGTTCAGCAATTATACTTTTAGAGTGTAAAATTATATGCCCTTAATTAACAACATGTACAAAGCTACAAAATGTCATCTATACAGAGATTAAAAACAATTTTGAAAATACTCCTCGCCAATTATTGATTGGATGGTTTTGCTGGGGTACATACTTCAAACCTTTCAGCCAATTGGCTTTTACTTTTAAGCCCAAATTGATTCATATATTTATTCACTGCAGGATATGTCAAAAAGAGTGCAACAACAGGCATTAGTAAAAATAACATTGTAGTAGAAACAGATTTTTGCATATGTGAAAAGGTAATTTATAAAATACATAATCGCTTTTTAAAAAGAGAACCTAGTTGCAGTATCATTAACTTACATGGTACTGAGAATTGGACGTTTCAACAATTTTTTTCTATAGAAAACTTTATCTAGCTGTAAGCAAAGTCTTTTAAACAACAAGAAAACAAAACTAATCCCTCCAGGAAAAATTGTATGGTTGTGTGAGACAAATAAGCAAACATACCATTCTATAGTGTACTTTTGCCTAAATTTTAAAATAAAAATGTCCACACTCTTTTGTTAAAACATTAAGCCTCTGTCAAAAATGTATTTCTTATTTTAGGGTACAGGATTAAAGGACAAAATGATACTTACAAGTAAAGAAAATTTACAGGAAAAAACTTGACAAAAATTTTCCAATTGAAGTACTGTAACATTCAATCTTGACTTAAAACATAACAAAAGAAACAAAATTGCAAACAAAAACTGTTTATGGATTTTCCAAACATAAATAAATGAAATAGTGTTTAGGCAGTAGGGCTCATGCTGATGGCTAGCAGGAAGTAACAGAGTGTAATCTACTTGGAAAAACTGTTAATGTACAAATAAGCCCAAATTATGGACTGCAGCAGTTGAATCATCACTGCCATTTTTCTTACTTCCAAAATAAAGCCTTGATTAAACCATTCATACCCTATATTACTCATACCTTTACTTCAGATATTGAGGAACTATATACAACAAATGAATTTATTTTCACCATAGGGATAACATATTGTACCTCTCTGCCAATGTTACTTGAAAACCTTCCATGTCAAAACAATTTGACAGCAGATATAAACAATTCAATAAATACGCAATGATCTTTCATTACAGTCCTTTAAAGACGCATGTTAATTCATGCCGTTAACCTTAGGATCACAGTGCATAGAATCCAAATATAAACAGTTGGGGTGACTTTCAAGGTAATGTTGGATCCCTCACTTTATTTATAATCCCACTATAACCAATAAGTTCATTTCATAGGCCCTATCATGCATTAATCATTGGGTGGCAGGAGTTAATGAAAATTTTTCCTGTTAAACGTCCATTGCCGGCAATGAACGTCCCAAAACCGCCAAGGAAGTCATTGTTATTGCACAATACATGAGGACCTGGAACTTTTCCAAAAGCTTAAAAAAATAAAAATAAAAAATGGAATTATATTTGACATTTCCTGACACCTGCATTAATACTGTATGACTAATAAAAGCATGTCAGTTGCCTGGACTGAACCAGCGATCAACATGCGCCCAGAATGCACACGAGTAAAAATGCAGTAAAAGGAAGTAGTCTTCATTGCCTATAGGTCACTTCCAGTCAAAGGTTAAAGTTCAAAGACTGAATGATCAAAGTGCTCATTTTCTCAGTAGGACTATCTTCTGCTAGGAGGATGATAACAGTGGCATCAACAAGTATCATCTTTAAGAAAAGGAGAAAAAAGATAATTAAAAAAGTCAAGCCTGCATAAGTAAAATCCACAAGTTAGCCTAACATATAAATAATTTCAAGTAGCAAGAAGAACATGATTTATTTGTCTGACTTGCCTCCCCCAATCCTTGCAAATAAAAAGTCCAATTTGTGTTCAATTATATAGTGACAAACACATCAAATTCAATTCTTTCATGGAAATGTAGTTCACACAGATCTTAAATGATGCATTAATTAGTGTGTTAGTTCTACTTAAAATAATAAATTGATATATGTTAGCACATATTCAGGATTTATCTCTCAAGAGTTGTTTTAAGGGCCACAATTTTAAATTATAATGAGACAGGAAGCAAACTCCTGACCAACAGTGTCCTACTATTTAACACAGGATAATACAAGTTGTGCCTTTAGTCTATGAAGGAAATAACTTCACAAATAAGGTATGATCTCCAAATCAATTAATACATAGTCAATGTTATTAATTTCTCTATGGAAAATACATTTAAAAATACATTTTTCAGCAAATATAGATACATATGCAAATGAGGTTAAAAAAACTAAAATAATTTAGTAATGATTTCTGGTAGCCTCAACACATCATATTTATGTAAGACATGAAATTTGGGGATTCATAACTTATTTTACAAATTTTATTTCACAAGACATATCTGAAGGATTTATTTTGAGGACTGGTTACTCTTCAGAAAGAGGCTTTAGAAGGAAGACTAGTAACAACTACCCAAGAATTGTGAAAGCTCTCTAAAACATTTCTGAAAAATTGGCTAAAATACTTTATAAAATATCCCATGTTAGGATCAATACATTGTTAATAAAATCCCCATTCCCAATGATTCAATGAGAGCTAAAAACCAGTATATCTGAATTCTCTGCTAGGCAAACTCGTGGAATATTCCATCCCCTGTACATTAAGGGTGATCTAAAGGGTGAAATATATTGGATTTTTAAAATAAATCTTATCTAAATCATTAGAATTCTTTGAAGAAATAATATCTTTAAGAAGGAAGTAAATGGACAGTTTATAGTTTCTAAGTGTCACATGAAAGTATGTTTCCTCAATTACTGTGGAACTTGGAATACAGAGGAGATACAGATGTCATGGATGCAGAATATAAAAAATGTTAAAACATCACTTTTCCAACAGAGTAATTTATAATATTAGGGTCCTTGAAATTAATACTCAAACCAACCGCCCTTAGATCTCTAAGCTAAGGGACTGCACTAAATTCTGATAGGTCAAACTTTAAGTATCATACCATATGACAATGTATACAATAAAAAGGTGAGACAAAATTCAATTTGAACATCATATACCTAGTTAACTGCCAAAAATAAGCTTTTATTTCCAAAGATATCATCTCTGATAGGTGATACTGTAAATGTATCTGCATCAGGTTGTTCATTTTGGAAGTTTTTCAGTATAGTGGGCTGCTGTAGAATGTGCTACAATCCACCAAAATGAGTAAGAAATCCATACAAAGCTATTCTCCCTACCCTAATCTCCACTCTGGATCAGAAGTTAAAAAAAAAAAAAAATTAGAGGACGAATATGATACTCCCTGCCTTAAACACTCTATCTTTAGAGAAATAAATGTACTAAGTAAGTTTTGAAAATAGAGTTCCATGATCTCTGATAGCTGGACCCACAAGGACACATGGATTTAACATTACAAATCCATCATGGCTGTAAATAACCAAAGAGTCTATGAGCAAATACTTAAGTATGGAGACAAGTATGAGCCAAAGCCAGGCAAACTTTTTCCTAGGAAAAAAAGGCCATCACTGAGAAGCAAAAAACTCATTTGTTAGCAAAAGGAACACAGTTTCCTAACTAGATGAAAAAGATTACTGAATACCAGGATGACCTACAAAAAAAGGTTGTTAATTTAATAAGATCAAGACAAATATAGGTCTATAAAACATGGTCAAATAACACAATATATCTAACCTCTTGAATAAAGTATTTGTAGCAAAATGAAGGCCTGGAAAAAAAAATCCTAGATTAATCCCTTAAACTTTTTTCTGGAACTGTGTAAGTGCTTATTAAAACTATACCCTCAAATATAATACACAAATCACCAGTTCCAAAGAGGTGACATCTACCATGGCTAACTTCACTAGGCTTCTGGGAAATATGAGTAGAAGAGAACTATATTAGAAGCATGTCATTTAGTTCTCCCAAGTATAAGAACCATCCCATTATAATGGACACCACAACCATCACGTTATATTGGAAACCACCTCCCTGGATATTCCCAGGGACAAAAGACTAGAAAAAAAAGGAACACAGTAATAAGTCAGTAGATATGAAGTGGGATCCCAATTCTAAGAAAGACAAAAATAAATCTTTACAGTTAGGTTTGTGTCTTAACAGTTTAGGGAATTAAAATTTTACTTTGATGAACCAGTTCAAGAAAGATTTCACAGAAGACAACAGAACTGTTATCTAGCAGGAAATAAAGGGAAAAGGCTGTTAAGCTGCGTAAACATTTGGACTTAGGAATTTAGAAAATGATTTTGTAAGGTAGTGCAAATAAAAAGGTTTACACCTAACATAAGTAGTTCTATAGACTACTATAAGTTCTATAGACTCTATAAGTACTATAGTTCTATAGACAGCTATAAGACAGGAAGAAAAAGAGTTTATCAATACTAGTCTGAGACAATTTTATGTTCCTATCCCCTTATAATCCTTAAAATTTTACAGGTCCAGCTGAATGGAACCAGAATGTAGTTTAAAGTTTTGTAAAAAAAAATAAAAAATAAATAAAAAAAAAAGAGAGCGAGGTATTCTTCTACTCCTCCCCAAACTTATAAACTCAACAGTTTACTGAACATAACATCTAAACATTATGCCAATCTATTTCCTGTAAGCCTAGTTTTCTGAAGCCAATACTCAATAACAGTCTTAAGCTATACTGCTCAATTCTCTTATCACCTTAAGGAAAATGCTTCAAGAACCAGATCAGTACTGCCATTTGTGAAAAGCAATCATTATGAAACTAAGTTATATACATTCAACATGGATCCCAGGAAACAGATGGATATTAATGGATTTTATTGGCTATCTTATTGAAATATTTTTATGATTCCATAAAAAGATACTTTTTCTCTTTTTCAAGAACAATTATGTCTGTTGTGATACTGAACTTCAGGCTCATTCATTCATTTGTGCACTAAACTGGCTACCATCTTAGCCCTGAATTATAGGTAAATTCCCCTTATGTATGCGGAAATGAGTTGTCTATTCAAATACCTATTTTGGTTAGTTCCCTTTACTTTTTTTAACCCTATTCTCTCCATTTAACCAATTTTTCAAAGCATATGGACCCCTGGCCTTAATTTGCAACACAGAATATTTGTATCCCAATGGCCTTAGTTCTTTAGTGAATAGAAACTATCAAAGAATTCTGGAAAACAGGTTGATAGTAAACTTCAAGTAAGTAACAGTAAGGAATGTGTGTTCACATCTCAGGAAATTTTTGCACTTTAATATTAAAGTGCTAGAGAAGAATCTCAAAAGAAATGCAGAAAGAAATGCAGAAGATATGATACTACAAAGAGAGTAACAGTAGGATAGCAGTGACTGTCCTACATTTTCAAAGTATACTAACAACGTGGAAGATCACAGATTTAAGTTGAAAGAGGCTTTTTTTTCAAGCACCCAACACTGGTATCTATCTGGCAGCTCAAGTCTGGTGTATCAGCGGAAACCTACTCTTCCAAATCCAGGAGATCTACTGAACTGCTGAATTATTGTTTTTCATTAATAGTGGCATTCATCCTGCAGCCAGGAAGCCCTCTCAAGTGCATAGATATTATGAAACTAAACCCAAACCTCCCTTGTCTCTTTTGATTACAAACACTGACGAACACTCTGACCCACGTTGACCCAAGGACTGTGGAGCCTATACCTGAGGCCCACAATTCTGCTTGGCTTCTAGAAATTGAAATGGTAAGTGTTTCAGTAAGTTCATCCAATTCCCAGCAAGTCTTTATTTAGTCTCTGGATCTTTTTGTTTAAGTTTGTAGGTCATGTCAGGACACTGGCCTGACCTTGTAGCCCTTTCAGAATTAGATGATACTAAGAAATAACAAGAGTCCATATTTCTTGGTAATTTGGTGTTATAAGGAGAACATGATTGATCAATGAAGATCTTTTGGAACTAACGCAGCTAAACAGAAAAACATATAAGCTGACATCTGGAAAACTCAAAACAAAGCTGACGTATTCTGCTTTATGAGTGAGAGTATGATTACCTTTTTGATAAGATTTTTCAAATTCAGCTGTAAGGTCAAGGTGAGCTATTTCTCACATTGCTTATAACTATCACTCTGAAATGTATAAAGGCAGAGATAATATATGCTACACAGCTGAGATGCTTTAGTTTTTAAAGATGAAGGAAAAGTTCAAGGAAGACTGTCTATACCCACGCACCTTTATGAAAGAGCAGCTGCTCTATCATCTCAAAGTATAACTAGTATTACCCTTTCTTGATTTCATATGATGGTCACTCATGAAGCAAACTGTCGATTTAAAGAGATTCTGGGAGGGGAATGATTCAGGTATGCAGGGTTCAAGCATGAGTACAAAACATACTGAGTTAAGAACAGTCACTGTAAATCAATAATCTGAGAATGTTTTAAACAGAATTATCTGTAAATGAAAAAAATGTATCTGTACCTGGGACTGGAAACTGAGCTAGAATAGTCATAATTTAGTTGAAATACAATCCAGTCCTTTAAAGATGGCTAATTTGTATTTTGGGGGCAGGAAGGGGGAGAGACACTTTTAGTCTGTTTATTGGTAAAATGAACTCCTGGACATTAAGAAGCTAATTTAGTTTGAAAAGCCTCTCTTTTCTTAGTACTTTTTGGCTAAGGTGGAGAATGTAATAGTCCAACCTATTAAAAGACTTTTTCTATTTTAGTAATGAGAGTATAAATTTCTCAGTTAACAGATAAAAACTATTAACTATGAAAAATAACTTCTATGAAGTGTATTTTGTTTTAAATAATTAATTTTATATTTCTAGTTTCCCTATGGGACTTTTCTCCATCTCTTTTTTTTTTAAAGTTTATTTATTTATTTTGAAAGACAGAGAGTAGGGGAGGGGCAGAGAGAAGAGGGAGAAGGAGAATCCCAAGCAGGCTCCACAGTCAGCATAGAGCTGGACATGGGGCTCAATTCCATGACCGTGAGATCATGACCTGAGCCAAAACCAAGAGTTGGATGCTTAACCAACTGAGCCACCCAAGCGCCCCTCTCCATTTCTTATTCAACAGCACGTAATGAGAAATTCTGGGAATATTCTTGGATAAAGGACTTCTCATAAGTCCTTTTATCTACATAAGGCAGCATCAGAGGGCCCAAAAGACTGTATCTTTCTGAAATTTCCCTACCAGGGAGTAAGGAAGGGAAAATGTACGAACACACTGAGGCAAGATAGCAGTTTATACGTTCAAATTATATGTATTTTTAAAATTCATCACTCCAAGGCAATTTCCTCTCAAGTTTTATTAGAAAACACAAGTGGCTTAAAATCTATGGAAAAAACAACGGGGCATTTTTTTATGATTAGTGAAGTTGAGTTTGAAACAGAAGGACTATACTATCTTTACAACTTTGACACTTTAAAACATGTTTGATTTAGTGTGTTTGTCAATATTGATTGACTAATCTGAATTTTTGATGAATCTGGGACTTTCTATGCTAAGATACAGGGTCTGTGACACTCAAGAATTTTTTTTTTTTTGGAAGGAAGAGGTAGTTTGGTGTTTGGTCCTAGGCAAGAGGATGAAAAAGAATGACAAGCCAGCAGTGTAAATTGAATTAAAGGGCTGTTTACTTAAAGTAGGGTCTTAAATGTTTTAGTAGACTTTCAGTGCTCAGAAAGAATTCCTTAAGTCTGATTATTAATTCATTTTATATGGAAACCTGTCCTTTTATATCTCAGAATCCCTGTAACGGTAGTCCTCAAGCGTCAAGCTCTATCAGAATTATCTGGGGATATCTTAAAGACTAAAACAAAACCAGCATTCTAGGCACAGCAATAAAGTTTATTAAATTCTTTAAAAGAGAAAGCAATCAACAAGACTTTGCTGAAGGAGTTCCTGAGGGTGTGTGTAGCGGAAGGATTCGTTGAGGTAGGTGTGTTTGTGTGCATGTCTGTGCCTGGAATGAATCCAGGCAAATAGTACATAAGATAACAAATAGTGTGTATTATAAATAATCCTCCACTGAACATTCCATGTATAAAACACTTCTTGTTTTAAAAATGATTTTCTTAGGATTGGGGCACCTAGGTGGCTTAGTCAGTTAAACATCCGACTTGGGCTCAGGTCATGGTCTCGCAGTTCATGAGTTCAAGCCCCGCATCAGGCTCTGTGCTGACAGCTCAGAGCCTGGAGCCTGCTTCGGATTCTGTGTCTCCCTCTCTCTCTGCGCCTCCCTTGCTCACCCTCTGTCTTTGTCTCTCTCAAAAATAAATAAATATTTTTTAAAAAAATTAAAAGATGATTTTCTTAGGATGGATTCTCAGAAATTGGTAACTCAGACAAAAGTCTTGATCTTAAACTTTGTTAAATATTGCTGAACTTGCTATACCATCAACAAATACGAAAGCACTATTTTTTTTCTACTCTTTACTCTTTTCCAAGATTGCACTCATTTTATACAACTCTGCCAATTCAAAAATAATTTCAAAATATTAAATCTGTAATTATTTTACTGTGAAGTTTTGGCCAATGCTTTTTATTAATTTTATTTATTATGTTAAGCAACTCTCATAAATGGTCTTTATTTTTAATAAACTATAAGTGTTTTTCACATTTTTAAAATAAAGGTTGGCTGTGCTTTGAGGTTTTTCTAAAAGGTTTAAATTTTCATACAACTCTTTAATATTTAACATTTGTGATTCCTTTTGATTTCAGAAATTCTTCCTTCCTCTAGAGATGATCCCGAACTTTAAGAAAATATTTTCCCTTGTTAAAAAAAAAGTACTTAATTCGATCCACAGGAAATATTTTATATATGAAGTAAAAATGTAAACTTTTCTTTCCCAAAATGATTACCAACTTTCTAACAGGTTAACTTACTAAATAATTTTTTGCCTTCTGATTTGTGACACCTAATTCACCATATATTCAAATCTTATATATAAAAAGGCCTAGGAAAGAGTAATTCTATTTTGATGTCTATTCTTGCATTAATATGTTTTGGTATTTAGTAGACCAATTCTCTTTCATTATCCTTTAGTTCAAAATCCAAACTGCTATTCTCACCTATTATTTTTTTCCAACTTTCAAGCACTCACCCATCATTCCACCGGATTTTTACTAAATTATATTAAACCTATAATTTGAAAATTATATAATACTAGTTTGTCATCAAATATCTCTATTTTTTGATAGCTCTTACAAGTTTTGCCATTTTTTCTTCTAGGTCATCTATAACTGTCATTAACATGAGTATTTACCTTTCCATGGCTCTTAGGGGCATTCCTCTTTCACTATGCTTTCTAACATGTAACTGTTGGCATAGTGCTATTGTATTGATTCTAGCCATCACTTATCTCAACACCTACAGAACTTTATAATTTAAAAAGTTTTTAATTGACTCAAATTAACTCAGGTAACAGAAGGTTTCACAATTGATAGAAAGATAAGGGGGGAAAGATCATACTCTTACTAATTAGCTGTCAGTTCTCATTTCTTATTAGGCTAACATTTAAAAAAAGAAAAATAAAGGAAATGCTCTGATGAATACATCAGAGTGGTTTTGTTCACTCCCTTCAAAAAGTACACTGAAGAGTATAAAATTTTTGTTGTGAATTTCAAATATACCTCTTTAAGGAAGAGGTGAGGTCAGTTTAGAAAAGACTGGCAGTTTTCAACTAAAAAGCTACCAGCACTCTCCCAAAAGAATCAGTAAAACAAAATCAGGGAGAGTACTGTATTCACACAGCTACAATCAGAAAAACCACAAATTTTTGAGGGCTAACTATTAGAATAGGGAGAGCTTTATTTAATGGATCATCTCTTACAATGTGACTCCCCCTCCTGCCACTAAGAACAGTACCAGAATTAAGTAATTACAAAAGACATCAAAATTTCTATTTTAAGTTAACAGGTTTCCAAATAACTAATTTCAATTTCACTTAAAGATTATTAAAGACTCTTTTTTAGTGATAAAATGGTAGCATTTTAGAATGTTAAAGTGGTTTTAGATTTTACTTACATGATAGGTATGATTTTATGTGCCCCATTAAAAATCTAGTCCAGTGTATCCATTAAATGTCTTAAATATTTTAAAGACTCTTCTCTATATTACAAAATTACATCAGTTATATATTCCCTTCTTTTCCCCAAACATATATAATCTTTCAAACCAAAATGCTAAAATAAAACTGCTTACCATGATACCACCATTTTGTTTTCTTTGGATTCTTGTTACATGTTCGAACATAAAAAGAATTATCTGGTGGTCGTCTCTGAAACCAAAAAGAATTTAAATAGATAAGAAGTTATAAAATAGAAGAAGATTTAAGGAGACAGTTTTAATAAAAGCTTTAGCAGAATTATTACAGACAGCATAAAAAATACAAATGTTTCTGTAGCACAAATGAATATATTCCAGGAAAAGTAGAGTCTTGACACTGAAATTAAAAAATAAAATAAAATAAAATAAAATAAAATAAAATAAAATAAAATAAAATAAAATAAAATAAAATAAAATAAAATAAAGGTATGCATGTGTGATTTGGATTAGGTTCCAACTATTAACCCAAAGTGGTAGCATTAGGTTTTAAAGAATTTTGCTTTCATTTATCTCCCTAGAAATAATTTAGTAATTACTTCTATAAACTAATTAAAAAAAAAAAAAGAAAAAAAAGGCAGAGAAGTCTACTTTATTAGGTTTGTCTGAGAAACTAACAGCAACTTATAGACCTCCACAAAGAATTATGGTTTTCCTGTAAGATAGTACCACCAAGGACAAACTAAAGGATTCAGTTTCCAAACAATATATAAAAAGAAAAAAGGGGAAAAGCTATGTTGGCATTTCTGCTATACATATGTCCCGACTAGCATATTATTAGAAACATATGGCAGCTCTCCAAGGGAGCTATAGCAGGAAAAGTGATGCCAACAACACTGACGACAGATTATGGAAGGGAATTTCCCTGAAAATGTTGGATACTGGTTACACAAAACAAATATGTGACTCTCTACAAAAATTTGGAAACATGTCAAGTTTGTACTAAAGCCACTGAGGGCAGGTTAGTAGGTAATATGATAGGTCCAACCAACAACTAATGGCGAGCAGGACTGCCTAGACAACAGGAAGGGAGATAGGCAGTCCACTTGGCACTTCTATAACTCAGGTACAGAACTCTGATCTTAGTTGAGCCTTATAACGCTCTTATAAGTCAATGTTAATAGTGATTTAACAAAAGGGAAGAGTAGAGTATAAGATGTTAAACAGCTATCCCAAGATTACCCTGCTGACACAAATTAAGAAAATACCTGAAAAATTAATATTATGAAATGAGATGCCTGGCTACCTCAAAGAATAGATGGTCTGTTGCGGTTTGTCCTGCAAAGTCATAATCTGTGTTCACGTGGAATAAACTGCTACCACTGCAACAAATTTCATAAACTCATTTTCTCTGTATATTGATTAGAACCCAATCTTAAAAAAAAAAAAAAAAATATATATATATATATATATATGTTTAAGGAAGAAAATACACTCATTCTATTTGCTTAAGTCAAGAATACAACCAAAATACTAAGTGATCACAGAGACATGGTTCTTAGAAAAATAAAGTAACTATACAAAAAGATGGATTACCAAAATTGTTTTAGGAACTGAATACAAGCTGGAAAGTTTGGACAATCTATATTACAAGGGCACTGAGAATAAATGGTAGATTACTGAAAGGCCTCTCAATATCAGAAATTATTTTTTACTACTGAAATCTACTAACATAATGGATTTAAATGTCCTCAGTTTAGGGAACCATTCTTGCCTGTGAAAAAGAAAACTGGAGTGAAAGAATTATGACTAAATCAAAGTTCCCAAATGCTTATAGTAAAAATAAAATTTGTATTCAACTCAAATATTAAAGTGAAACTCACAGCACCACATTGGCCACAGAGTAAAATTCACCTCTTTTAAAAGAAGAGCTTTTGGTGAGTAGTTAAAAGACTTTTAAAAGCTTGTTTGGAGCTAGATCCCCTCAGTTTCAAACCAAGTTTCCTCTTCATGTTTGTAACCTTGTACTTAACACAGTAAAAACAGCACCTAGTAGGTACCTACGAAATGTTTGCTGAATTTTCCTCATATTTCACAGAACTAATGTGGCCAGAATTCTAGCTTCCAGATTATTATCTTGTTTAAATATAATGAAGTTTATATTATATAACATAGCTCGCCAATAATTTAAATGGAATAATTCGTCATTTACTAACTATGCAAGAAAACTAGTAGTAGAAAACTGAAATGTGAATAGTGAGGATTAGAAAAGGATAAAGGAGGTAAAGAATACAGTCATTTCTAGCTTTTAATAGTAAATCATTACACTTATTTTAAATTACATTAAAATGCAAAAAAGTGCTAATTAATTCAAGGCACATGCAAGAGTTATGTGCACACATCACTGGTGTTCATCTCAATTTTTCTTATTAAATTTTATACTTAACTGCCTCACCTTTCTGAAGACATTAAACATTAACACGGGCACAGAAGTCTTTGTAACTGCAAACTGCTCTGCTCTACACCTAAAAATTTTTATGTATGCTGGGATTGGAAGTGTGGGGGATGAGAAAATATGGAAGCAATAAATGAGTAAGAGTTGTTTCCAAAGCCCTTGGGGTTAACAAAAGCTCAAGCGTAGCCTTTATATGCAATGTGAAAAAGCCCACAGGGAAAGAGGAAACTTAAATTAAAAAGTCATACCACAATTAGATAGTATGTACCTTATTTCCTCTATTCTAAGGTGTACATTTTTCTGCACATTTTAATATTCCTGAATGGGGATATATACCTTTTAACTAATGGTGTAACAGTTTACCGCCGGAAGTTTTTTTCTTTCTTATATTAGGTATATAAAACCGTACATTAAGGGCTTATAATGCCATATTTTTAAAAAATACAATTTAAACCATTATTTCCCATACTTCTTTGAACAAAAAAAACCTATTTGTTTTTTTAAAACTAACACCAAGAAACATCTTATGGAACTAACATTCCAAGAAACGTACTTTGCAAACAGTGTCTTGGTGTTTCAGAGTCTAGAGAACTTACCATTTAAAAATGAGCTACTAACCTTCAAGTTCTCTAAACACTAATTTAGTAAAAATGACAGGTGAATTTGGAGAACACAGGAAAAAAAATGCTGAAATAACCCCACAGACCCCCTAATACATAAGGTAAATTTGTTTCTCCTTTAAACCAAATACAAAAGGAAACCCTTATGAAAGAGAGTCTTTAAAATATAGAAATATATGAATATTGTGCTACACTAACCCTCAGGCAGAAATGACAAGAAGATCAGAAATGCACACAGGATTTAGATACTTTAAAAGGGTATCCTAAGTTTGACTCATTTGATTTTTGTTTCTGGTAATTTTTGCCTTTCCATCAGATACAGGATCTGTGGATTAGTAAAGGAGAATTAGAGGGAAGTCCTGAAAATTCTACTGGTAATCTAATCCTCCTCCTTCAACCTAGTCATTATGATGATCATAATGATAGGAAAGCTCTGGCTCCTGGGAAATTCCCTAAAAGAGGATGATAGGGTGGGAGCCAACAGAGTGGAGAAGGGAGCTATGAAAACTTGTTCCTGGGGCTTTCCATTGTGAAATCCAGAAGCAAGAATTTCTTGTACACATTTGCCCTGTGTATGCTTACAGAAATAAAATTCAGATTATTTAAGAAATCTGCAGAACTTTTCTGTTTAAGAAATATAAAACAATGTCTGACTTCTACGTGGAATGAAAAATTATCACAGTAATTTTCCAATCTATTACTAAACATGATATTACCTATAACTTCATAATAAAAGGCATTAAGTCTTTCAAATAAATCATGTATTAAAATAGTTTCTTACCCTAACTAAAAGAACAGATATTACTTGGAATAATTCTGAAAAGTCCTACCTTTTCTTTGCAGCTGGAAAGCATGCTAATAATGCTAAGACAAACTGATTGGACTGAGAGCGCTGGGGACCAGTCTTCTGTTAGAATGGATAAACAGATATGACCATTGCTATAAACATGAGGATGAACAGGAATATTTTCACCAGTAAACATGACCTAAGAAAGAATAAAATTCCATTAACACTCAAATATTCTGTTATCAAGAAATAAAATATTCTCCACAGAACTTATTATTCTAAAAACCAACTAAGCAACTAAAAAATAACTGCTCATTGTTTATTCTCATCAATTCACGAAGAACTGGTTTCACTGTATGAATAAGCACGTAGGGAATGGTACACATAGGGAAAAAGCCCAGATCATCTATTTTTTATTTCAACTATTTTTCACAAATTCCTTTTAAAAATTCATAAATTAATCATGCATTTTTAGCCTAGCAAAAGACTACTATATTTATAAGAATGCTTTTTCAAATTCTACTCGTTGCTCTCTGCATATAGAAATCATATGAAAGTATTCAATTTGGGGACAACATGAATTCTAGATGATAGGAGCATCCCCTTCCACCTGTAACAATGCTATCACCTAAGGTACTACATGCAAAAGGAAATGACTGCTATATATAACACCTGCTCTAAACTCACTCGTCCATTATGATGGATACAAATTACTATTTATTAATCAGCAAATAACTATGTGCTTACATACACACACACACACACACACACACACACACACACACACACACACACACACAAATGGTTGAATGAGTCTCCCAATTACTTGTTTTTCTCTGCCTCTTCTACTCAATTCTTCTAACAATTTTTCCTTTCTCCAACTTTCCTTGCCTCAGCACTGTTTTTTGAAAGGTAATAAATCTATTATTCCCTCCTTTGCCCTAATAATTCACTAAGAATCCTGTTAGTAGTGCTTCTTAAACGTATCTACACTGGGACGCCTGGGTGGCTCAGTTGGTTGAGCGTCCAACTCTTGATTTTGGCTCAGGTCATGATCCCAGGGTTGTGGGATCCAACCCCATTGGGGCTCCACCCTCAGTGTAAAGCCTGCTTATGATCCTCTCTCTGCCCCTCCTACACTCATGTGTACATTCTCTCTCTCAAAAAAAAAGAATGAATGAAGGAATAAATACATACATAATAAATGTATTAAAAAAAACAAAAATAAACACATAACTCCATATTTAAAAACAAAACCCCTATGTACACTAAGCATCTGAATGGGCAAGAGAATGAATTCATACATTCTGATGAATCTGTAAGCACAGTCCAAAGTAGGACAAAGAAAGCAGAAGTCTAATATTTAAGAATGCTTATATATGTTACTTCATAAAAAATTACTTATTTTGATATAAAAATTAATCCACCAATCTTTACATTAATTTTATGCTGCAGTAAGATGTACCATTTTTATTCTGTTGTTTAGTAGTAATTACTAATTTCTGACCTGACCTTAAAAAAAAAAAAATCACCTGAAGGTTTGGTTAAAAGTAAGAATTCAAGAGTCCCACATTCATAGATACAGATTCAATAGGTATGACGAGATTTTTATACAGCTCATCAACTATAAACCAGTACTTCCCAAAAGAGACTTACAGTAATCTCTCTCAGCCCTACAAACTGCCTCACACTTGGGTACAGCAAAATCTTAGTAAGAAACCCTACCGTCAGTTATGTCAGAAACTGATGAAGTATTTGTTACTCTAGGCATAACTTATTTTCCCTTTTATAGAAAGCCAGTGAAGTAAGTATGGCTAGCGTGAGGTATGTCATTATTTAATATGGGATGTTATGGAAAGTTATCATAAGCTGGGTTTTTGCTTTTATTTTAAAATATCTATCTAACAATTCTGACTTTATTATAATTTCACAAATATTTACATTTTAACAAAGCACTCTTTCATAAGCAGGAGTCCTCTAACACTTCAAATATACTACTAACATATGGAACTCATTGCCTGGCTGAAGCTAATATAAGACAACAAAAGGAATTTTCTTCTCAAAGGAGTAACTTTGCACATTTGCATATTTTTATTTCTTTAAATTCTGGTCATGCACCCTCCATTTCCACTGAAAAGAGCTAAACTAAAGCTGAAAACTAAAAATAAGTCTCAAAATAAGAGATATCAAGTTACTTGCTCTGCCTGATTGTAGAAGACCACCCAATCCCTGACTCTGGCACAGCTGTGTTTAAAGCATATTATTTATCTCAATTTTATCTATCAGTGTTATTACCCTTTTCATTCACTTTTTTGCTAAAAAAGTGCTACCCTAAAAGGAAATGACTGCTTAAATGGTCTTGCAGCTCCATACTTTTTGAGTCTATCCACAATTATTTTAAATTCTATTTTTTATAAACATGTAGTTTATTATATGCATTTGATATTCCCACAATGTGTTGTAGATTTCTAGAGTTTGAGTTTATAATCTCACAGAATATGCATCTGCTCTGGGGGATTCATTCTGCCACAAAATCCCGTTTGGCCAGTAGGGTATTTTCAGTAATAACACAAACAGTGCCCAAGCAAGACCTTATCCCCTGGCCACGAAATATATTTTAAAGGATGGTTCTTTTCCAGTAAGGTCTCCTTTTTAAAAAGTCACACAGAATAGTGCTCTGGAAGTACCAAAAAATGAAGAACTGCTAAGATATCTTCTTTGCATGCATCAGCGACCATCAAGGAAAATACACAGCAAGATACAAAGGTTATCACAACATGCTTCGAATAGCCAATTCACAAGGCAGAAGGAAAGGAGTATTTCTCTTAGAATGGATTACAAACTAAATCACTTGGCCTGAGAGCCAAGAAGGGCCCACGAACAAGGACATCAGGAGAGAAGGGATGAAATGCAGTAGAAGACACCTACAGCAGGAGCAGCAGACCCTGACAAGCACAGAGGAGAGCCAGAAATCAAGACAGAACCAGCTCTGAACTCTAAGGGAACTGAAGTAATAAACTTAATCAGATCTCAATAAACCTTTAAAAAAAAAAAAAAAAAAAAAAAAAAAGCTGGGGCTTTTTAACATGCTGCATGCAGGGCCAATGCAGCCAGCCTAAAAACAGTGGAATCAATAGCTGCACATATTAAGATAGCCCCTAGGACCTAACCTGCCAGATACAGAATTTTAGAAGTTTGCCTAAACATGGAAAGGCTGAGTTTACATGCCAGATGTAACTGGCATTCCAGGATGAACCCCTGAAATAAAAGAAAAAACTTTTTTCAACAGCTTATTCATGTAAAAAGGCTGGTAAGCAGCTTCCACAGACAGTTTTAAACTCTGTGATTCTGGTTCTTTGCATGTGATGGGGAAAGTAACCAAGGCTGAATTTCTTTTAGATCATGCTCTTAACCATCTTCATTTATTTAACACACAGTACAATCCAAAGGAGGAAATGGACATTTCAGTTATTTAACTGCAGCCAAGCAAGTTCTGAACATTTAAGAGATGAAGAGCTGTTTTCAGAATTAAAAAACTTTTTGAGGGGAATCCCAAGTAACTGACAAAACCAAAACAGATTTAAGAAGACTACTGAATACAATGAATTTGAAACAAAAGGGAATAAGAACATTGCTAATTTCTTTATTTTAAAAGTTATTTATTTTTTAAATAATTTATTCAAATTCAAATTTAGCATATAAACAGTTAACAGAGACTGCACACACTCCCTACTGCATAAACCAAACAAATGGAAGTACAGATTTTAAAGAATAAGCTGTTTTATGGGAAAAAAGCCATGATTTTAGATCTAATGATTTTAGATCTAATGCACGTGAATCACATCTGAAGTTCTGAGTCTGCATGAGAAACAGTCCTCAGACATCTCTAAATTTCCAAATATCTATCATTACGGTGTATTTTCCACAGTAGGTGAGATCTAAGAAAACTATGCTCAGAATCCGCATAATTTTGGAGGTAAGTAAGCACATCTAACCTAAAGTTTTAAGCAAGCCAACCCCTGGGTAACTTTTGGTACCAAATGTAGTGTCTTTCATAAAACTACTAATCTGAGAATGAAAGCCACTGACAGTGACAAAATAAAGAATGGAAATTAGGTAACTGTATCTAATATGAAATTCATGGTACTAGTACATTAGGATTTCCAAACATCAAGTCGATACTGGATGAGCCCACAAATACTGAGATCTGACCACAAGGAAGGCATATACTACTGAGTTCACACTAATGTTCTGCAACTAATTAGAAAGTGAGTAACCTAATATAGTGTCAAACTAGGTCAAAACACATGACAAGAATAAGTAGTAAAAAACAGGCTATAAAATATAAAAGCCAATCTACAAAATGGATACAAAGATTTCCCTAGGAACAATATAAGGAAATGTTTTCCCTTATTAAAACTGTAAGTAGATGACAAGACTCAATGGGCAACTATAGAAATTGAACATAAAAGCAAAGTTTGTTGGAATCAGATATGTAATTATTCATAATGTATGATATAGGCAGGCTAGCACAAATGGTAAATATCTGACAAAAATAACTGGAGATTTGCAGTTTTAGCATAGTTTTTAATTCAATGCTCCCCTTTCAGTCATTTAATATGTATTAGTAGCATCAAGTAGTTCAAGTATTACACAGACAAAATTCCTGGATACAATGAAACTAAACTTGGGTTCCCTGGATGGTACCTTCTCTCTCCTTTACAAGCTGTGTTCTTCTAGCCTACCAGTCCTCTCCATTTATCTTCCCTCTGCTTTACCAGACTTCAACAAATAGGGTTCACTGTTCACTTTTCCCTCATCAGGTATCCTAGATGCTAGACAACTTAAAGCAATAAAAATGGTTATTTAAAACTTTGGAAAGCTTAACCCCCTTCACATGAAAGAACAAGGAGAATCACACTGTGAGAACACTATGAAAATAGTTTCTGGATCTCTGCAATGAAGGAGTATTGAGCAACAGAACGAAAGGGTCCACGTTGAGGGGGCATGAATAGGAAGGGGGATAAGGAGAAAGCGACCTGCCCCAGTGTTTCTAAAGCTTTGCAATCAAGGCAAGTATATTTCCAGCACAAATCAGTATGGTTTCAGGACCAAGTACAGTGTTCTCTTCCCCCTAAAAAAATACTTCCCCACCTGTTTCTAAAATGCCTAAAATTTCTTCAACAAAAATTAAGAGTTGAAAAGCTTAATTAAAAACAAGGTATAACCAGGACATCTGCAAGATAATATAGATGTGTTTCAGTCTCATTGCATTCAAATGGGATGTTTTGACAGAGAAAGACGGTATAAGATCATAGATATTTGGAACAGAAGGGCTGCTAATGTGACGAAGTAGAAAGGAAAAGAAGCAAAACACTAGACACTAAACTTGAGGACTTCACAGTTTGGATGGAGAGGTGACCATACCTCCCAATTCCTTTGAGATAAATCTCTAAATCCTTCATACTGCAAGACTCTCTTGGATAAACCCCAAAACATCCTTCCTTTTTCATCTTCTCCCACAGCCCTCCAGCATCTATACATAAAACTATATTTGCTCACAAATCTCAGAAGAGGCCACGTCTTCTTGTGACTTGCTCCACTTTTGACATAAATTCTTCCTGTACTTTAAGTCCCAGTACAAACAGGTTTTTCTGTCTCCTAATCTTTTTTTTTTTTAATTTTTTTTTAACGTTTTATTTATTTTTAAGACAGAGACAGAGCATGAATGGGGGAGGGGCAGAGAGAGAGGGAGACACAGAATCGGAAGCAGGCTCCAGGCTCTGAGCCATCAGCCCAGAGCCCGACGTGGGGCTCGAACTCACGGACCGCGAGATCGTGACCTGAGCTGAAGTCGGCCGCTTAACCGACTGAGCCAACCAGGCGCCCCACTGTCTCCTCATCTTAATCTAAATTGGTCACTGCTTTCCCTTTTGCTCCCAAAGCATACAATTCATACTTCAATTTATGGTCCATCTAGTTGCCTAGGTCAAAAGTTGTGGAAGTCTTCTCTGTCTCCTTTCCCTCATTCATATTCCTCAATTCATGAGCAAATCCTGTTGGCTCAACCTTTAAAGGTCCAAAATATGGCCACCTTCCATAGTCTCCACTGCTACCCTTCTGGTGCAAGCCACCATCACCTCTCACCTGGATTAATGCAATAATAGTCTGGTCTCCCTGTACTCTTGTACACCCAACAATCAATGTGCCACACAACAGCCACATTTTTCCTTTTAAGTAGGATGTCATTCCTCTGCTCAAAATATTCAAAGATTTTTCATCTCATTCTGAGTAAAAGTCAAAATTCTTACAATGGGATATAAATGTCCTACACCATTTATGATGGACCCTCCAGCCCAAATTATCTCTCATACCTATGCCCTCCACCCCTTACAGAATGAATTAATCTGTGTCTGACTATCCACATACCTAACCAATTATTAAAGGCAGGCCCGATGCCTTTTAATTTCTGTACTCTTTTTTATCTCTCAAGTACAGAGCACAGTATTTGGCACATAATTCATGTTTAAATACCCATTAATTCAAAACCAACCAATCACTTACCTGGATCCTAGCACAGAAAAACAATATAATACAGAAAGATATTTTATTTTCTGTATGGCTGATGGTAAGTGCACATTAGCAGAAAACAGTGATGGAAAAGTGCCTCATCTCTGCTCCTAATATAAAAAGGTTTTGTTGTCGTTATTGTTTCTTTTAAAGCAAATGACCGGGCCAAACACCTGTTTAGACAGGCAGCTTTTTCACTATAAAGTGAGATATATGAGAAATTAACTAAAACTAGTAGGGAAAGAAAACACAAAAGACTATAAAGTTAATACAGTCTTAAAGATCTAACTTACAGATGCAAAAGTACTAAGCTCACAACAGACTGGCTTATTTTAGGTTTATTTTCCCAAATTCTACTTTTGTAAGTAGTGGTATATTCAGTACTAATTATTGCACAGGAAGATCAAAAACTAATTTTCCAGAAACTGCCAGTGTTTCTGGGTCTCATCAAATAAAATCTGTGGTGAATGAGGAATTTTACTGCCTTGGAGTGGTTCTAATCACTTCCCCAGGGCAATAGACCAATGGAAAGTTTCAGTTATTGGAAAACCTCAAAGTTGATATGCACATCAAGCAACTGACTGTTAGACCATTATAATTATTTTCTAATCATATAGACGATGTGATTAATAAAAGCTAAAAAAATAATTTTAAAGTATTACTACACTTAGAGCAGCTCTTCTCAATCATGGATACTAGAATACACAGCTTCTGTGGAGTGATGTTAAAAAGGAATCCTCAAAGAAGATGTGGTGTATATATACACAATGGAATACTACTCTGCAACCAAAAAGAACAAAACCTTGCCATTTGCGACAACATGGATAAACTAGAGTATACTATGCTAGGCGAAATAAATCAGTCAAGACATATGATTTCACTCATATGTGGAATTTCAGAAACTCAACAGATGAACATAGGGGAAGGGAAGGAAAAATAAGATAAAAACAGAGAGGGAGGCAAAAAGAGACTCTTAAATACAGAGAACAAACTAGGGGTTGCTGGAGGGGTGCTGGGTGGGAGGATGGGCTAAATGGGTAATGGGCATTAAGGAGGGCACTTGTGATGAGCACTGGGTGTTGTATGTAAGTGATGAATCACTAAATTCTATTCCTGAAACCAGTATTATGCTATATGTTAACTAACTTGGATTAAAAAACATACACACACACACACACACACACACACACACACACACACACACGTTGAATAAATCAATGTTGAATAAAAACCATGAGAAGAGTGGGTAAAAAAAAAAAGAAAAAAAAAGGAATCCCCACAGTCCAAAAGACTGGGAACAACTGCCCAGAGCTTTCAAAGTTATCATTCTATATACAATCCTTCACTTTTAGAGATAATATTACTGTCTAGATAAATAGGCATTTTCCCCATTCTGGTACTCAGACCTAATTGGCAGCATGGAAAGAGGTAACTTGGGTTTTAAGTCTTGACTATCCTACAAGTTAGCTTTTAAACCATGAACAAGACATTTTACTTCTATAGACTTCACTTTCTTCACTTACGAGAATGAATCCATCTTCCCTAACCACTTCATTAGAGCTGTTACAAGACCAAATCAGAATGGAATTTACAGTATATGATACAAATATTACTATACAGAAGTCATGGAGGTAAATGTGAGGCATTAGAAGTTTTATGGAGGAGGATAGGGATTGTTGTAGTAGTGGTGGTAGTGTTGTGTGTCTGTGCAAACCAATGAGGTAATTGCGCCTTCAGAGAAATCTAACAGCACTGTAAAAGGATGGTGGGGGATGGAAAGAACTAGAGGCTATTACATAATAGCCCGCATCAAAGATAGAAACTCGGGAGTACACCACTGACTGTAAGACAAGAAGGGACTGACTTAAGCACTGCAAAAGGACCTCAAAAGCTGCATTTAACGGTGAAGAAAAGAATTTCAACAAAAGCAGACAGATGGACAATAACCCAAGGAAAACAATTTTTTTTCTTATTTTATTATTGGAAAAGATTTGAGTTTAGAAGTGTTAAATTTGAGACATCTGGAGGTACTTAAGTAGCAACATCCAACAAGGGTGTGAAATTAAACCTCAGGAAGAGGTTGTACACATAACTGTAGATCTGGGAGTTAGCTGCTTAAAATGGTTGAAGACATTAGAGAAAAGAGTGAGAAGTATCAGGGGTAGTGAATAAAGAATCCCAAATCAGAAGAATCAGAAAAGTGGGCAGAAGTCAAACCAGGGAAGGACAAAAAAAATTTTTGAGATATGATAGAATTCATTATATATGTTCTAACTTACAGAAATATTCAAGATGAAATTCAAATGATGCTGCAGAGTGATATTTGATTTAGAATTAAATGCTAAGGAGAGAGTTTAGAGGACACTTTTGCCTTGGTTCCTATTTACAGAAATATTATCTTCCTCTGATAAAACATGAAAAAACAATCTGTGGGCTCCTGGAGTAAGCCTTCTCCAATATCCCTCTAGTCAACATTTTGGAGTTCATAAATCACATTCTTCCTTCATATACCTTCCAAAAACTTAGCTGAAGTTAAGTAGAACAGGTTGAAGGTGAGAAGGGGATACCTGAGACCACACTGCCTTTAAGCATTAACAATCTGAAATGATGCTGATAAGCCAAAAGGCAACAAAAGGTGAAGATGGTTTTCTAGAGAGAAAGAAGATGTTTGCTTTGGTTTCTGATCATAGTCTACAGGTGCTTATTATAGAGGCCTAAAGGTCATTACTCTTGGCTTTATTTTTATGAAATAATAAAAATAAGCTTATCTTAATTTTCTGCTCACATTAAAAAACTGTAGCACTCAAGAGTCCAGTTCCATTTAATTCTGTGCCTTAAAACAATGACATCTTTATTTATAGCACAATACAATAACTGGCTTCCATCTGTACCCCTACATGGCCAAGAGCACTGTTAGGTATATTCTATTTAAAGTGGCAATAAAATATGATTTTCCTCAAAAATAACATATTTTAGCACTTCAAATGTTGAATTTTAGGTATTTGGGGAATTTCATTATCCATAACCTCATTATTCAGCAATATGAGACACAGGTGGCATTAAGTCTTAACATTTTGCCACTAGTAACTCATTCACCCATCTTCCAAGCCAGCAATGTGGACGCCATCCTAGAGTCTCCTTTTCTCTAACTTCCAAGGATTAATCATTCACCAGTTAAACAGCTCTCAAAAAAGTTCTATCACCATTATCATTTGTCTAAGTATTAACCCATTACCTAAACTAACTGTGCCTCAAATTATAATGATCAGATTTAGGGCTTATGTTTAGATATTCAACATCTTGTAACATGTTCTATCTTTACAGTACTAAAAGCCTACAAAGACAGCATGTTCATGCAAAATCAAGAAAGTGTTCCTTTCAACAAAGCACTGCCTCCTCACAATTATTCTATCATCTTATTTAGGAATAAGTGCCTCCAGGTATTCCAAAATGTTAAATTCTCCCACAACCCCTGGGCCTGGGTTAGATTTCCAAACCCTTTTCCGCTAACATCTATGAATAAGAACAATGTTAACTTCTTGGAAGTACAAAAGCAAAGTCCTAATCTCAATAAAGTAAATGTTCCTAAGATCTTGATTATATTACAAATAAGAAAAAGGAACAAATCTATTTACATAATTATAATGGATTTCTTTTTTTAAGTTTGCATTTAGTAAAAAGGCACTAATTTAGTATTTTGCTATAATCTAAAAACACAATAAAATATTAAAAAGCAAGGCAGTTACCTGAGGAGAGTCAAAAGGGTATCGACTACTAAACTTAAATAGAAGTTGAAATTTTTCTCCTTCATATAAGGTACCTGGTGCACCTTCCATGTCTACAATCCACCTAGAACAGGAAAAAAAATTTAAAAACTTCAGATAAGAGGAATTGGGATGAGAAAGAGAAAAGGAACACTGAAGACTTCCTCTATGCTAGGCATTAGCTTGCAACAGCACGTTTCATCCTACTGCACATTAACTCCCTCGCCCTATTCCCTTCTCTGACACTCAAGGGTTATTTAACCAGATCAAAGTCAGACAACTAGCAGAGGACAGGGCCAAATTTTAACCCAGGTCTAAAAACACAAAATAAAACCCAACTCAAGTGTGCTGACATTAAAGCCTGTGCTCTTTATTTTATGCAGAAATTATTATATGCAGGAACACTATTTTTATAACACTATTTATTATATGCAGAAACACTATTTCTGCAATGATTGAAAAGATTTTATAGATAACATGAAACAAATGAACTGCCTTTCTGATGTCATTTTAGAAACAATGGTGGAAGTAGATATCAACAACGACTAGAGAATCATGGCCGTTAGACACATCTTCTCATCAGTACTCTAGAGAAGACTAAACAGGAAAAAGAAGCTAAGCTGACATCAGTCCACTTACTCCGATGGCTATTCAAGGCTCTATATGCCTTTCCTTTGTGTCTTATGTTTCAGTTGTTTAATAAAACTTAGAAGAGATTTCTATGGCCTCTTTACAAGCATACTTTGTTTCCACATATAACAATCATGAATACAAATCTGTTTATAATTATAGTCTGTACGCTTATCTCTTGCTCTTTTAATTTATTTTTCAGTAATCTCTACACCCAAAATAGTGCTCAAACTTAAAACCCTGAGATCAACAGTCGCATGCTCTACAGACCAAGCCAGCCAGACACCTATCTCTTGCTCTTTTAAAAAAAAAGGAGGAACAGGAGTAGAACAAGGGTTATGGTGGCAAAGATGATAGGGTCACATTGCGAAGCAAAAATGGACCAGTCATAAGAATGAATTCCTAATTATCTCTCTGGCCAATTCCTTTCCTCTTAAATTTTTTAGGTATAAAAATGTATTACTTTACGTACAGGGAAACAAAAGGAAGTAATATTGAGAATACAGGGTTGGGGTTCTAGTCACGATTCCATATACTATGGACCTTAGAGTATGTAAAATAATAAATGTGCCTACTCTCTGAAAGCAATCAGCTAACACATACAGGCCCTTAAGAACATAGCTATTCATTTTCAGAATGCGTGTTGAATACTATACATGGCAATAAAAAATATAAGCCAAGAGCCAATATTTTATCATGAAATTACACAGGTCTGTCCTTTAGCTGTGTGGCCATGAGTAAGCTGTTTTACCTTTCTTGTTTGAACTATTTCAATTGTAAAATTGATATTAAAAACAAGTTAAAATTTCATTGAAAATAGATATTCATCTCAAAGTGTTGGAAAGATAAATCGCATAGCACGTTCCTGATATTAGAACCAGTACGCAGTAAATTAAATATAATGCAGGGATACCTGGGTGGCTCAGTCAGTTAAGCGTCTGACTTCGGCTCAGGTTATGATCTCATGGTTCGTGAGTTCGAGCCCCCCACCCCGCCCCAAGTTGGGCTCTGTGCTGACAGCTCAGAGCCTGGAGCCTGCTTCAGATTTTGTGTGTGTGTGTGTGTGTGTGTGTGTGTGTGTGTGTGTGTGTGTGTGTGTGTGTGTCTGTCTCTCTGTGCCCCTCCCCCACTCACACTCCGTGTCTCAAAAATGAATAAAAATGTTCAGAAAATGTATAATGCATAAACTGCATTAAAAACAAAAACCTATTCTCTTTAAAAACTGGGTCCTTTCTAGCTATCTTGACATCCACTATGCAGTGATTATTCCAAGGAAAAATCAGAGGACTTCCTGGTGCCCTTTCTTTCTGTTTAAAGGCAAATTTTAGGATATAATGTACCACAAATTTACATGTGATTGATCCAAACACAGCTTTTAAATAATAGCTAAGCAAATATCTCAGTAATCCTTCCAATACCTGGGTGAAATCGGTCAAAGAAGGCATAATTTTCAACACTGTACAGGGTAATTTTAAATAACTTTTGCTAATTAAAAAAGTAATGCATGTTTGTTCACCACAGAAAATTTAGAAAGGTATAAATAAACAAAAGTCGCCCAAAGATAATCACTGTTGAAATTTTTTGGGTACATCTCATCTAGTCATTTTGTAGTTTCTTTATCTATGATATTGACATCTAATAGTTGAATTATGTGCACACTTAAATTATATACATTCAAATCACCAGTGTTTATGATTCCAATTATGGGTACATGCCCCTGAGGATGAATATGGGAGAAGTTTCAGTTCTTAACTTCCTGTGAATAACTATTGTTCTAGGATTCTAATGTTTAAACAGGTATTTTTCATGCATTCATAACTCCCACTAACCAAAAAAACAACCAACTATTCCCTTCTGGAGGAAAAACCAGCTCTGTTGGATATATTAAGACAGGATACATACCAATATTGCCTCTCTAAGGATTTTCACAGGTAATTAGGACTATACAAAATTTTTGTGTTTCATGCTATCAGCTGTAACTCAGGGGATGCCATTTCACTGAGAAACCATTTCCCAATTATAGATATTTACATTGTTTCCAAATTGTCCCCAGAAATAGTAATGTTGAAAGAAGTATAGTTAGTTCTAAGTTAATTTTGTTTTTTTAAATAAGCTCTATGTCCACCAACATGGGGCTTAAACTCATAACCCAGAGATCAAGAGTGGCATGTTCTACTGAATGAGCCAACCAGGTGCCCCTGGGCTAATCTTTCTGTATCTCTGTTCCTTCCTTAAGACAGCATGGGTTTATTTCTTAGGTCAAAGGATATGACACTCTCATTTTTAAATATCTTAATATATGCCACCAAACTGTCTTCCAGAAAGCTTAATGTGCTTTCATTATAATTCTTATCCCACTTAAACACATATTTTAAGATAGAATTTTTTAAGAGTATTTATAGATCCTGGAAGATAAAGATATAAAACTTTTGTGATTGATTTACAATAAATTATTTTAAAAGAAAAACTGCCTGACAAACCTCTCTAAATGACAGGTTTATCCTGCAACAAAGACACTGCTGTTTTGGTAGTTATAATATAATATGGTATAATTACTTGATACAAATGTTTCCATTTATAAAAATGTAAAACAGGGGCGCCTGGGTGGCTCAGTCAGTTGAGGGTCTGACTTCGGCTCAGGTCAGGATCTCATGATTCAAGAGTTTGAGCCCCGCGTCAGGTTCTGTGCTGACAGCTCAGGGCCTGGAGCCTGCTTCAGATTCTGCGTCTCCTTCTCTCTCTGCCCCTCCCCCACTTGCACTCTGTTTCTCGAAAATAAATAAACATTAAAAAAAAAAATTTTTTTAAATGCAGAACATTCCATTAACATTTTATAAATCATTGTGTTGTGTAGTCCTCCTGCCCCACCAAAAAAAGACTGAAAGAGGAAGCACTTATTACCAATGAAAATGGAATATATTCTGTTTAATTATACAGAACAAAAAAAAAAATCACATAATTATACAGAACAAATGCCATACATTCCATTTTCAAATTTTGTTTGATGGAAATGAAAAATCAATTGAGAGTTACAAAAAGAAATGGAAGAACCTTAAATGCATATTACTAAGTAAAAGAGATCTGAAAGGCTACTTACTGTATGGTTCCAACTATATGACATTCTGAGAAAGGGAAAACTACAGAGAAAGTAAGAAGATCAGTGGTTGGGGGAGGTGATGAATAGCTGGAGCACAGGGGATTTTTAGGCCAATGAAAACATTCTGTATGATACCATAATGATAATACAGGTCACTGTACATTTGCCCAAATCCTTAGAAACATCAAGAATGAATTACAATGTAAACTACAGACTCTGCATAATTATGATGTGTCAATCATAATTCATCAATTATAACCAATATACCACTCTGGGGGCAAGATGTTGATAATGGGGGAGACTGCGTTTGTGAGAGCAGAGGATGTATGAGAAATCTGTATCTTCTGCTCAGTTTTGCAGGGAACCTAAAAATACTTGCAAACCCAGCAATGTTTTAAAATGATTGTTATAGAGATAGAAATCTACACTACATTTTCAAACATCAATATCCATCCAACCATCAATAGATCCATTCTTCATATCCCTGTTCTTAAAAGGCTTGAGTTCTGTCTTAAGTACTGACTCAAGTATCAAAGTCAAAGGTAACCAAAATTGTTTCTCTAAAGGGATAAATATGCCCATGAATTTTTTTCTTTTACATGTTTGTTTGAGAAAGAGGGGGAGAGAGAAAGGAGAGAATCCCAAGCAGGCTCTGTGCTGACAGTGGGGTTTGATCCCATGAACCATGAGATCATGACCTGAGCTGAAATCAAGAGTTAGACACTTGGCTGACTGAGCCATACAGGTGCCCTAGTCCATGAATTTTGGTCACTTTTGCTCTCTGGACCTAGACTATCACTAAGTATTTGCCCTACAACTTGGTCTACAGTATACTTTTATCTTGTTGCCTCCTATCCCTTTTATGTTTTTGGAGTTGTTTTTTTTTTTTTTTTTAAGAAGAGGGTTCATTATTTTAAATTCCACCACTAACCCCCCCCCCCCAATTTCAGAACACTTACCCTTGTCTAATAAAATATTAAATCAAAGGAGTGGTAAAAGATAGACTACACAGGGTTGGAGACTTAAAGTGATACCCTTGAAAATGTTTCAAACTAATTCAAATGCTCATTTTTATGCAAGAGGACACATATCTCTCTACCCTTCCTGGTATTGTATCTGGGAAAAGATTTCACTTCTTTACTCCCAAGGAAGGAGCGGAATTAGAATATTTCTGTGTCTTCCTTTCATGCTTCACTTTTTCATCCTCATGAAGAAGTTTCTTATCTATTAAGAGAGGTTGTTGAGGGTCTGACATTCATTTATTTACCCTTCTGTACAGGGCAACTACTGTGTTCATGGGATGGAGACACCTCTTGACTATTACTCTCTTTAAACCTTTACATGTGGTTTTGAAAACTGTGATAAACCACTTCATGCCAAATTGTGTTATTTAAGATGAAGATCATTTCATAAATGAAGACAGACCTAAGTTTTTAAATGCTGCCTTCTTAGCAAGAGACATTTTAAAACACTACTAATCAGGGGCACCTGGGTGGTTCAGTTGTTTTAAGCGTCTGACTTCGGCCCAGGTCATGATCTCACGGTTCATGAGTTTGAGCCCTGTGTTGGGCTCTGTGCTGACAGCTCACAGCCCAGAGCCTGCTTCTGATTCTGTGTCTCCCTCTCTCTCTCTGCCCCTGCCCTGCTCGCACTCTGTCCCTCTCTCAAAAATAAACACTAAAAAAAAAAAATTAGTAATCAAACATATGGTTTTAAAAAACAAAGGGTTACAAATCATACATTATATATAATGTATATGATATTACATAACACCAAACTGTATATATAAATGCATAGAATAAGATCTATTTGTTTATCTCTTGATAGAAGAGAGTGGAATTAAATATGAAAATTCTACATTAAAAAAGTCAGTATATATTCATACATTACACTAATAATAAATGAAACATGTAAGTACTTCAAAAATTAACTACCAGGACACCTGGGTGGCTCAGTAGGTTAAGCATCTGACTTCAACTCGGGCTCAGGTCATGATCTCACGATTCATGAGTTTAAGCCCCACATCTGACTGTCGGCCCACTTCACATCCTCTGTCCCCTTCTCTCTCTGCCCCTCCCCGGCTCGTGTGCATGTGTGCTCTCTTTCTTTCAAAAATAAGTAAACATTAAGTAATAATAATAATAATAATAATAAATTAACTACTTACTGTGTAATTGAATTTTGAACACTCTTTTCATTTAAAGTCATTCCGGGAGGTGGGTCATTTTGCAAAGCCAAAAGTTCTTTCTGCAATCGTTTCTAGAAAAGAGTATCAATAATAATTTGTACTTTAAGAAAAATGACAATGTAAATATCCTTCTACACAGAATGAAATCCTTGATTAAATTTCCTCCATAGGCTCATATCTTTTCAAGTCCCTTACACCTTGTATGTATGCCTCACTCTCAAAGTTTTAATTGCTTGTCCCATAATTCACAATCAAAAGATTTCCAAATATATTTGAAAACATTGATGCTGTAAAGTGGTTATGAAGAGCAGCCAGCTACCTACAAAACTTCACTGTTACTCCACTGGGGTTACAAGATCTCAGCCTAGGTTTTAAACGCTTAAAAGTTTCACCACTGTTTCCTTTACTGCTTTCCAATTGTAAAAACCACAGTTCTCCATCATCCTTAAAAAAGGTGTCATTTCAGACACGCAAGCTTTTCAGAGAAACTATACAAGTAACCACTCATGCAAAAAGCCTTTAAATTTAAAATTTTAAATAATTTAAATAATTTAAATTTAAATAATTTAATTTACAATTTACAGCCCATATTTGTTTTCTTAAATAGGGTATCTGCACATAATTTAAACTATCAATATCAGAATATAACATATCTGGGCCCAAGATATGCAGTTATTTTTCCACATAACCCAAATGACTATGTATTTACATTCTTGTTTATAAGTTTTTACTCTTCAACTCTTCTGTTATCACTAGTGGACATTCTTTTTCAGTATACAACAAAGCAAAACAAAAACCATAGAAGGCTGCAACTTATGGGTTTAAAAATCAAATAACCCATGTTATTATAAATTATTTCATGTAACATTATAAATACTCTTAATGAGCATCTTTTCTTGGAATAAAGTAGACCAAAATGGGTATCTGTTCAGAACTCAACAATTCTCTACTTAAAAGCTAGTTTGTGCTGTTGCTGGACAATCAAGTATCACTAACAAATATTTCTAGACCTTTTCAGTTTATGATGCCTTTAAGTAAATTTAACAGCATCCAATACCACTACAGATTGGAAAACTCTTCCCTTCTCGGGGCACTTAGGTGGCTCAGTCGGTTAAGCGACCAACTCTTGATTTTGGCTCAGGTCATGATCTCACCGTTCATGAGTTTGAGCCCCACGTCCGGCTGTGTGCTGATAGTGCAGAGCCTACTTGGGATTCATATTCCCATTCTCTCTCTCTCTCTCTCTCAAAATAAAGAAATAAAAAACAAACAAACAAACAAAAAAACCTCCTGCCTTCTCTGTTGAGAATCACTGGAAAAGAACTTATTAATACGCACACACACTTGGCCCACAAGCAGGTATCTGTGGACTACCACACCTTTACTTTGGTCTCTGTGGCCTTTCTGCAATTACCTCCTACATTTGTTTGGCTCTCCCTCACAATGAGGACAGACTATGTTTTTGATCACAGCATCCCCAGGGTCTAGAATATGCTCAAAAACATCGATAATAAATTACTAAATGTTAAAAAACAAAAAAAAAAAAATTCTAAATTCCTAAATGGCTCTTAAAGTGGCCAAGAATGAAATCTTTCCTTAGATCCTGCAGTATCATAATTGCTAGTAAAATGAAAATAAGGTATCAACTACTTGCAATTTCTGATCTCAGCTGCCTTCCAAAATGCAAAATAATTACAAATTGAAAAGCAGTTAAGAAAAATTTTAAGTATCTAAAATACAGAAATAAGGCTGCCTAAGTGACTTGTTTTGAATAAAGAAATATATTTGTGATAAAGTTCTATGTTAGAACAAGGTTTTTCATTTATTCCACTTATGTTAACAAATGTAGGTTATATGATCAAGTATATTTTTTTTCAAGTTTTAAAATTTTAATTCCAGTGTATTTAACATACAGTGTTATTATTTGTTTCAGGTATATAATACAGTGATTCAATGATCAAGTAAATTTTTTTAATGTTTATTTTTGAGACAGAGAGCATGCACATGTGCGATGGGGAGAAGGGAAGAGGGGGAGGTGCAGAGACAGAGGGGGACAGAGGATCCAAAGCGGGCTCTGGCTGACAGCAAAGAGCCCAATGTGATGCGGGGCTCAAACTCACAAACCACAAGATCATGACCTGAGCTGAAGTCAGACACTTAACTGAGCCACCCAGGTGCCCTGATCAAGTAAATTTTTATTATTTTATTTTACTATTTTTTTAAATGTTTACTTTTCAAAGAGAGAGAGAGAGAGAGAGCAAGCGCTCGCACAAGTGGGGAAAGGGCAGAGAAAAGGGGGCAGAGGATCTGAAATGGGCTCTGTGTTGACAGCAGAGCGCCTGATGCAGGGCTCAAACTCATGAACCACTGTAAGATCATGACCTGAGCCTAAGGTGGATGCTTAACCAACTGAGCCACCCAGGTGCCCCTCAAGTGAATTTTTAAGAACACTGGGTGCAACAAGGAAAAACTGGTATCTTCAATGAGGGACTTCTCAGAGACTTCTACATTGATTCTCCAAGGAGAAGAAGATAACAAAGAAGTTTCCAAAAGTAATGGAAACCCATTAGTGTAGAGCATCTCTGAAAAGTCTTGTTTCAATAATCACACTTTGGGTAACACTGCTGTAGAAATTCTCCAGATCTTGAGAACTTTACTAAAACAGGGAAAGCAAGCCCTGTTATCAAATCAAGGATATATAAGGCAATTTGCACAGGTACTAACTGAAACATAAGGATATAAAGGTAAGTTAAGAAGAGTTTTATTGGTATCATTATCCCTTATGTCTCCTGAACATAATGATTAAGAGTGCTATGAAAAAAGAAATGTTTTCCTCACCCTGACACTAATTCTTACATGTCCACAAAGAAAAAGACCTGTGATGACCAAACTCCCAAGAGAATCTCCAATTAACTCTGCTTTCTTGTATTCCCATCTTTGTGTAGTTCCTTCCCACACTGTACCAAAATTCAACAGTGTGACTAACAGAACATAGCTGAAATGATGGTATGTGACTCCCAAGATTAGGTTATAAAACAATATGGTTTACATCTTAGTCATTCTCTTTAGAATCACTTGCCGTATTGTGAACAGCCTAATTCAGAAGCCTGCATGCTAAGATTACTGGCCTCCTGCTAATAACCATGTATGATTTGGAAGCATATTCTCCAACCCTAAGCCAGTCTTTCAGATGACTGCAGCCCAGGCCAATATCTTGCTTACAAACTCAAGAGAGACTCTAAGCCAGAACCATCCAGCTAAGCCTCTGATTCCAGACCCTTTGGGCGACATGGGATTATAAAGGTTTGTTCTTTTAAATTACTAAATTTGGAGATAATTTGTTATATTGCAACAGATAATGCAGGATCTCTGTTCCAAACTCCCCTCATGAAAAGGTGTTATAATCTACAACCCACTTTCCATTTCAATATCACAGGTCAGAATCTAAAACATTCTGAGGGGGTGAGTCACTACATAAAAAGTTTTTTTTTTTTTTTACTGAGCGGGTGAGTCACTACATAAAAAGACAATTCATGCCAGCCCCTTAATGTCTTAGCTACTAGGCCTTAAACTACTTTGCACACATCCACATCGCCTCCAATAAAGAGATAAAGCATGACCAACCTTTTGGGGGCTAATGCATATTTACTAAGCCCACTAATAAAAGTAATAATTCACCCATGCACTTAAAATCAAAACATAAAAAAAAAAACATACAAAGAATGGAAGGTCAAATGGTTTGTCTATTTGGCTGGTTCACAAAACAGGGAATTTATCCTTTGGTGTATTCTCAGAACAATAATTCATTGGAGAAGGCAGAACACGTCTTTAAATAAGCAATCAGTCCCCTCAAGGGTCCTTTGGATCATCTAAGAAATTGGTTCTAATGAGGTATACTCCAAAACAAAACAAAACAAAACAAAACAAAGCAACAAAGAAACTAGCCCTAAGTTTCTTGAACACGGACACAGAAGCTAAAAGAGAAGGACCTAAAAATTTGATGTAAAAATAAACAAGAATTCATACTTACCTGAGGATGTAAAGAGCTAGTGATCTATTTAGAGATCATACCATGTAGTATCAATCAACAGAAAGCTATTATCACATGAGGAAAGCATTCAGCTCCTCCTATCATTGAAGACAAAGTATTATAAAAGTGGATGAGAAACACTAGCAAAAGTGATGATACCACCAGCTGTGAAAACCATCATGGCAACATGGCCGGCTTTCCCATACAGTGCTGAAAATGGCAGCTACAGACTAAAATAACTGAAGATAATAGAAACTAATTGCAGAAGGTAACGGCTGTAACCAGAGAAGCAGAACTACCCTGAAACCACTGGGAGGGGAAGAAGCTAAGAAATTTGCAATGGTTCTTGGCCAAATATCACCCTTGTGTGTACCTAAATTGGTGAGGATATGGAAAAACTAATTACATATATTGCAAATGTATCATCATTTTCTGAATCTAAGAAACATCATCAGTCTTAAGATGCACCATTATTTTATATAACCCTGGAAAAAGAAGACTACTGCCAACTGAATAGTAACACACCACTGGTAAGACATATCTTCATTTTGGATTAAATATGAAAAAACTGCATTTAAAAATCTATGAATATTGTATTAATAAAAGTTTAATTTTCCTAATACTTAAATACCAGAATTACTTGAAAAATAAAAATTAAGTTGCTGAATAAATTTAATATGCTGAAAATGATTCTTATCTCAATATTTAATACCTAACCAAAAATACATGATTTCAGTCACTCTTTAAACATGCATTTTCTTTCCAGAATTTGCATAAAAGTGCACAGACATCTTGCCCTCCCAGACAAAAAGGCCTAAAGCTACTAGCAAAAGAATTTCTTTTTCTCACCTCATTCATCAAAAATGGTCAGGCCCAGAATCTAAATGTCTGGAAGCACCACAAATCTAGAGTAAACCTGAAAAACTCCCAACTAAGCCATCATCTTATGTTGGCTCAAGTCTGAAAAACACACAGGAATCTGAGCTCTGAAGAGATCCAGATGGATTTACATAATCAGTAAGAAAGATCCTGATACATCTAAATACCTTGAGAGAGAAATGATTAAACATTTTCAGAACTGGTTTGGCTTGGGGTACCTGGCTGGCTCAGCGAATAGAGCATGCAACTCTTGATCTCAGGGTTGTGAGTTCAAGCCCCATGTTGGGCGTGAAACCTACTTAAAACAAAACAAAACAAAACAAAACAAAAAACTGATTTGGCTGTTCAGTGGCTCTGACTTCAGTAGTCCAGCCAGCACCTCCTTTTCTTTCCTTCCTCACAAAAGCAAATGGTTCAAAGTGATATGAATCCATTCTAATTTATTACCTTTGGGGGTGGGGAGTATTAAGAAAACCACTGACAAATTTTGCAACTATCATCAATGACAAGGTATTGGAACACACCACAAAACTGAAGGACACTCCAGTATGTCATAACACCACAGCTGGGAATCTCTGCTCTAGATTACAACAGCCTAGGACTTGTAACCCTGTACTTACAGTGACACCAGTTCAGTTCCTAAAATGTTTTCCAACTCAATGCATGTGAGGGATTATTCTTGAGATTTACTCTCCCCTATGACTGGGGCTTATTACTACAGTACTGGGTTGAAGAAAGAAATTAATATAGTATTAAAAGACTGCTCTGGAGCTTAACATACCCTCTCTCCACTATTACTTCTCCAAGAATTACTACAGTAAGCTGCTTCACACCAAAGGTGAACTGTGGAAACACAAAACAGTCAACATAGTGAAGAATAGACACATTTATTATTACTCTTAACTTCACGAGATGTAAAGCCCTTGGTACGCTCAAGCCACTTTGTATACAAAAGAGAAAAAAGCAATTTAAAAGATAATCACTTTAAAACTGTAATCACTGTATTCTAACAGTCCGATTCCATTTCCCCCAACTCAAAATATCAAAGCTATCCAAATATACACTCATAATGTTAAATCAAGCTTGAATATGCCATATGCCTCCCTGGCAGAATCAAGATATGAGATAATGGATAAATACAAAGGCTAACACTTTTAAATATTAAAAATTTTTAAATTAATGTGGGGACTGAGAGGATGGTTAAATAGGTGACAGGGATTGAGGAGTGTACTTATGATGGACACAAAATGATGTATGGAAGTGCTGAATTACTATCTTATACACTTGAAAGTAATAAAATACTCTGTTAATTGAATTAACATAAAAACTTAAAACAAATTATATAGACATAAAATACATATATACATAAAATCTCAGAAGTCCAAAAAATTTTTTAAGTGTGGCAAAACTCTATCCTAAAAGAGCCCTGCTATTGTGTACTGAACATAATTTAGCCTAACAATGACTGCATTATTGTGACAGCCTTAAATAACAATGAGATCTATAAGCCCAACCAATTCTGCAGCAAATTGTGATAGTCTGATATCCTTGTTTTCCACTTTTTTTTTTTTTTACTGTCATCTGCTTTTTCATTGCCAATAACTTATCACAATACCTAACTTCTATTCACTGACATCTTATTTTCCTTTCTCCTCTTTTCTCTCCTTCATCTGCTGTTTCCCTCTCCGCAAGCCCACCCTGCATTACCTAGCAAAAGAGTTTATTTATTTTGTTGAATATATCACTTTATTTTTGTTTAACCATACTCATCTTCAGGGCTAGCATTAACAGTGGCAAACATTTATTCCTTCACATGCTCTTAAACCATAATATACTGTCTCACTGAAACGAACTGGAGAAATTAGGAGTAATTTCTGCAAGTCCTCATTAAATGAAAAGCATGGCCCAGTAACATCTACAGATCACACTCTGTGTAGCACAGTGCTAAACCATGGAGTTTCATCCCAATGATGTGATCTCTGCCTCTTCAACTATTGTCATTTTCATCAATGCCCACAGTCATATATTAATTCCAGTCTTTCTTCTTCACACAGCTAAGGATGATGAGTATGACTGTATTTAAAAAAAAAAAAAAAGTTACTATTATGGTCGTTTTGTAGTGAACATTGCTGTTTAATCTGAAGAATACATCATCAAATGAAATGTACCAGTTAGCCAAGTTGTAAATGCAACATAAAAAGTTCTTAAAGGAAATTAAAAGTGCTACTCCAGTGAACACTTGAGTGGTAAGAAAACAAAACAGCCTTTTATTGCTGATATGGACAAAGTCTGAGTGGTCTGGATAGAAGATCAAACCAGCCACAAAATTCCCATAAGCCAAAGCCTAATCCAGAACAAGGTTCTAACTCTCTTCAAATCTGTAAAGTCTGAGAAAGGTGAAGAAACAGAGAAGAAAGATTTGAAGTTAGCAGAGATTGGTTCATGAGGTTTTAAGAAAGAAGCCGTCTCTCTAAAATGAAAGTGCAAGGTGAAACAGTAAGAGATATAAAACTGCAGCAAGTTATCCAGAAGATGTAGTTAAGGTAATTAACAAGGGTGGCTACACTAAACAACAGATTTTGAGTGGAAATGAAACAGCCTTCTATTGGAAGAAGAGGCCATCTAAGACTTTCATAGCTAGAGAGAAGTCAATGCCTGGCTTCAAAGAGTCAAAGAACAGGGTGTCTCTTGTAAGGGGCTAATGTAGCTAGTGACTTTAAGTTGAAGGCAGTGCTCACTGGCCATTCCAAAAATCCTAGAGCCCTTCAGAATCACGTTAAATGTACTCTTCCTGTGCAATGTAAATGGAACAACAAAGCCTAGATGACAGCACACCTGTTTACAACATGGCTTACTGAATATTTTAAGCCTACTCTTGAGACCTACTGCTCAGGGAAAAAAAGGTTCCTTTCAAAATAATACTACTCACTGACAATGTACTTGATCACCCAAGAGTTCTTATGGAGACGTGCAACAAGATTAATGTTTTCATGCCAGCAAACAAAATCCATTCTGCAGCCCAAGGATCGAGAAGTAATTCTGACTTTCAAGTCTTTACTTAAGAAATACACAGCTGCCATAGACAGTGATTCTTCTGATGCATCTGGACAAAGTAAACTGAAAACCTTCTGGAAAAGATTCACCATTCTAGATGCCATTAAAAACATGTGTGATTTGGGGCACCTGGGTGGCTCACTAAGTTAAGCACCCGACTCTTGATTTCAGCTTGGGTCATGATCTCACGGCTCATGGATTTGAGCCCCACATAAAGCTCTGTGCTGACAGTGCAGAACCTGCTTGGGAGTCTCTCTCTCTCAAAAAAAAAACAAAAAACAAAAAACCCCCTGTATGATTCATGGAAAGAAGTCGAAATATTAACATTAACAGAAGTGTGTAGAAAAAATGGATTCCAGCCCTCATGGATGACTTTGAGGGGTTCAAGACTTCAGTGGAGGAAGTAACTGCAGATGTGGTGGAAACAGCAAGATCTAGAAGTGGACCCTAAAGATGTGACTGAATTGTTGGAATCTCATGATAAAACTTTAACAGATAAGGAGTTGCACCATATGGATGAGCAAAGAAAGTGGTTTTTTGATTTGGAATCCATTCCTGGTAAAAATGCTGTCACTTTCTGAAATGACAAGAAAGGATTTAGAGTATTACATAAACTCAGTTGATAAAGCAGTGGCAGGGTTTGAGGATTGACTCCAACTTTAAAAGAAGTTCTACTGTGGTTCAGATGCTGTCAAACAGCATCAAATGCTACAGAGATATCATTCCTGAAAGGAAGAGTTGATCAATGCTGCAAATTTCATTGTCTGATTTCATATAATTGCCACAGCCACCCCAACCTTCAGCAACCACCACCCTGATCAGTCAATGACCATCAACATCCAGGCAAGAAGCTCCACAAGCAAAACAGATTACAATTCACTAACAGCTCAATGGAGGTTAGCATTTTTAGCAGTTTTTTAATTAAGCTATGCACAGTTTTTTCAGACACGATGCTACTGCACATATAACAGACTATAACATAGTATAAATACAACTTTTATATACATTGGGAAACCAAAACATACATCTGACTCATTTTACTGTGATATTTGTTTTATTGTGGTGGTCTGAACCAAACCCACAGGATCTCTGAGGTATGCCTATATTCTAATGGGTAAAATTAGGGGCACCTGGGTGGCTCTAGACTCTTGGTTAGGTGTCTAGACTCGGTTTTGGTTCAGGTTATGATCTCACGGCTCATGTGATCAAGCCCTGCGCTGGGCTCTGAGCTGGCAGCACAGAGCCTGCTTGGGATTCTCTCTCTGCCCCTCACTCACACGTGCCCTCTCTAAAAATAAAGGATAAAAAAAACCTTATTTAAAAAGGTTTTAAATTTAAAAAACCTTATTTAGGGTAGGGAAAAATATAAAGACAGGAAAACATTAAAAATGTAGAAATAGGGGCACCTGGGTGGCTCAGTCAGTTAAGTGTCCCACTTCAGCTCAGGTCATGATCTCACGGTTCTTGAATTCAAGCCCCACATCCAGCTCTGTGCTGAAAGCTCAGAGCCGGGAGCCTGCTTCGGATTCTGTGTCTCCCTCTCTCTCTGCCCCTCTCCTTCTCATGCTCTGTCTCTCTCTCTCTCTCTCTCTCTCTCTCTCTCTCAAAAATAAATAAACATTTAAAAAAATGTAGAAATAAATGTCAGTGGATGCCAATGCAACTGTACATGAAATGGCCAACACTGTTTTTCTCTCATTTCATCCAACAACCAACAGGTGGAAGGTTAACAATAGGGGAACACAATGGAATAAAAGTAAGATTACTATACACGTTAGTATCATTACACTATCAAACAACTACTATTTTTCCCCCCAACAACATTAAACAATTATAACAATAGCTATCTCTCTTCTTTTAGAGTGAGAGGCTAAGCAATGAAATGATTTTACCTTATTGTAAAATGAAGCAGAATTTGATTCATGCAAATTAAGGAAACATTTCCTTTCCTACTGAACTCTAAATACACTTCTACAGACTTAGTTCCTAATAGGTATTTGTTGAAACTCTTAGCCCTTTTCGGAAATGGAAAGCCTCCAACAAATAGAGGTATTCATTCTTTATTTTAAACTAACATTTTCAAAAATTAGATTGGAATGCAAAAAGCGACAAGACTTAAAGATTCCTCTTCTTACAAAGAGGCCACAGTCTAAAAAAAAAACACAAAAAACTGCATGTTTTCATGCTTCTACATGCTTTCAGGGTACAGCCGTGCCTGAAAGGAGAGGAGTGGGCACAGAAAGAAACCACGATCATGATAAACTGAAAACCAAAGGAAGAATGTGTTACAAAAACTGAACAATTTCATTTTCAGCACAATGGCAGAATAGAGACTCTGAATAATTCTATAAAAAAAAAAACAAACAAAAAGTGAGTGTAGGAATCCTGAAATAAAAAGATCATGGTTGGATTTCGCCTTGGGGATTTCTACCAAACCCAAGGAGGGCAAGGCCAGAAAGTGAGGCTTCTAACAGAAGACTATGACTCTTCAGTGTAAGAGTAAGAGAAAGGGCATAGAAATTTGCCTGTTTTGAACTCAGCAATGGGCGGAGGAAGAAAAAATTTCTTCCATGAAATGTCTTAACCTCAAGTGGACACCCACGTGGATTTACAGTATGAATTCCTACCACCTCAGACAAGAATTTAATCAAAGTAGTCCAGAAGTAATGCCCAGGCAACTGGCAGAAGCAAATATAAACCCTAGAGGAAAAGAAGTTCTATCCTTCGGAGGCAACAATTTCACTTATCAGAATCTAGAAAGATAAATTAAAAATTAATAAGGACCAAATGAGAACTTATTCAGAAGACAATAGCATTCAATACCCACTGTGATAAAAATCTATCTTCTCTTGCATTCAGAATAGTACCAGATCCCCCAATTAATTTATGTCCTTATGGGATTTATATAACTGTAAGCAACTCTAAGGCACAGATTGTGTCTATTTCTGTGTATTTCTAGCATTCAAAACTGTGCCTGGCACATAATGGTTTTTGCCTTAGTACATGGCTAAAAAATTAATAAGGGTGTTGACCAATTCACTATTTGCAAGGGTAAAATCCAGAAAAAATATGTGTCTATCAATAGCTAACTTACACAAATTATGGCATATAGAAATAAGACTATGCAACCATTAAGAATTATGTGTACTAACAAAAGAACCTCAAAATATACTGGTGAAGAAAAAGCAAGTCTAAGGGCACCTGGGTGGCTCAGTTGGTTGAGCATCTGACTTAGGCTTAGGTCACGATCTCGCAGTCTGAGAGTTCAAGACCCGCATCGGGCTCTGTGCTGACAGCTCAGAGTCTGGAGCCTGCTTCGGATTCTGTGTCTCCCTCTCTCTCTGCCCCTCCCCCCACTCATGCTCTCTTTCTGTCTCAAAAATAAATAAATGTTTTAAAAAAATTTATAAAAAAAAAAAAAAAAGAAAAAGCAAGTCTCAAAATACATAGAATTCCTTTATGTTAAAACAAAAGCAACAGATTGTACAAATGTTATATAAATGTATACAAAAGAGGTCCAAAGGAAGCATATCCAACTATTTTACAGTAGTACCCTACTAGCAGTGGAAATGGAGGAGAAAGAAGACACCTCTATTTGCACTATATACTTTTATACTATGACTCTTTTACAATAAGAATGTAAACATGAAGGGCACGTAGGTGGCTCAGTTGGTTAAGCATCCGACTTTGGCTCAGGTCATGATCTCACAGTTCATGGGTTCAAGCCCCCTGCTGGGCTCCAAGCTGACAGTTCAGAGCCTGAAGCTTGCTTTGGATTCTGTGTCTCCCTCTCTCTCTGCCCCTCCCCTATGCCTGCTCGCTCACTCTCAAAAAATGAATGAAACATTAAAAAATAAATTAAATAAAATTAAGGGCTCAATGGATGATGAAAACATATCCACATAAGAACCTGTACACAAATATTGATAGTAGCATTATTTACAATAGCCAAAAAGAAGAAACAACCCAAATGCCCATTAACTGATGAAGAGGTAAGCAAATGTGTCCAGATAATAAAATGTTATTTGGCCATAAAAAAGAATGAACTACTGACACATGCTGTAACATGGATGAATATCAAAAACATTATGCCAAGTGAAACAAATCAGTCACACAAAAAAACTAGTATATGTGATACTATTTACATTTCATGTAATAGGATAGGCAAGTCTATAGATACAGAAAGTAGACTAGTTATCTGCCTGAGGGATGTGGAGTGAAGTGTCAGAACAGTGAGTGCTAGTGGGTACACGTTTTCTTTTGGAGATTATGAAAATATTCTAATATTAGATTATGGGGATGGGTACAAAACCAGGTAAATATACTAAAAACCACTGATTGTACACTTTAAATGGTTAAACTTTATAGCATATAAATTTTATCTAAATAAAACTTTTTAAAAACTCAATGGCTAGATTAAGTAGCAGACTAAAATAGGTGAAGAAAGAATTAGTACCTAGGACAATAACCTGAAGCATTTATCCAGGATATAACAGAGAAATGGAGATGAAAATGTGAAACAAGAACATAAAGGAGAATAAGAGGCAACACTTAAACAGATAATGCTTGAGAATTTCCCACAATTATTGAAGACATCAATCCTCCTCAGGTCAAGAAATTCAATGAATTCCAAACAGCGAAATAAAAAGAATTCTGAACTTAAAGTACAGAACATCAATTTAAAAAGAGCTTAATCCTAAAACTAGGGAGAAAAGACAGATTAGCCACACAGAAATGGAAATTAGGTTGATGGCCTAAAAGTAACAATGGAAGTCAGATAACACTAGAACTTAGAAAACTGGAATTTTATCTTTAGTGTAAGTGAAAACAATGGACAGTTTTAACTCCTATATCTGGTAAAACTAAACTAAATTTCAGGAACACAAGTGAAAAAAAAAAAAAGGTATTTTCAGACAAAACAGAGTTTACCACCAATAGCAACCAACCAACAATAAATCTTGACTTCCTTCTGGAAAATGATCCCAAATTGCAATTTTAAGATGCAAAGGAATGGTGAGCAAAAATACATAAATATATAAGTAAATCTATAAATCTAAACACTGGCTATAAAACATAGGCCCACAATTCCTTATGGATAAAGTCTTGCGGCCACATGTGTTTCAAAATTAAGAAATTTTTGAATTTTATAAAAATAACAATATTGGGGTACCTGGGTGGCTCCATCAGCTAAGCATCCAACTCTTGATTTTGGCTCAGGTCATGATGAGGATGATGAGGCTCAGGTCATGATGAGGTCATGGAGATGGAACCCCATGCCGAGCTCTATGCTAATAGCGTGGGGCCTGCTTGGGATTCTCTCTTCCTCTCTCTGCCCCTCCCCTGCTTACAGTCTCTCTCAAAATAAGTCACAGGGGCCCCTGGGTGGCTCAGTCTGTTGAGTGTCAGACTTCAACTCAGGTCATGATCTCTCAGTTCATGAGTTCAAGCTCCGCACTGGGCTCACTGCTGTCAGCACAGAGAATGCTTTGAATCCTCAGTCACCCACACTCCCGCACCCCCCCCCATCTCTCTGTTCCTCCCTCCTCACACTGTCTCAACAAAATAAACTTTAAAAATGTCACAAATTAGGCTTCAGCACTTTGAATACATGGGATTTTTTCAAGACTATGCAGTCTCATGTCCACTCAGGGCAGGTTTCGCCACTAGAAAAATCTTTGGTCAACATACACTGAAGTTTTGGTTTCTAAACCTTTTTTTAGATTTTGGATTTCAACAAAAGATAGGAGCCTAAAGTATCAATTGGTAAGATTAAAATAGAACAGAACCAAAATACAGGGCAATTAATACATAAATTCGAAGACAGGTGATGGGAGTTAGAACATTCTAAGATCACATTGTCTTAGAAGAGCGCAAAACAGAGGAGCCTGGCTGGCTCTGTCTACAGAACATGCGACTCTCAATCTCAGGGTCATGAGTAAAAGAGTACAAACATACTCATAAGCTTTATATTGTATGAAAGACACTGATTGTTGTTTTATTATTTTATTTTAATTCCAGTACTAGTTAATACCAGTTAATACCAGTTAACACTGGTAAGCTTTAGATTTTGATAGCTGTGCATGTTAAATTAGGTATCATAATGCCTAGAAGTCATTAAGAAAAAGACAACCAAACAGAAAAATTGGCAAGAGACTAGAACATACAATTTACAGAAAGCAATGTAATGAATAATTTGTATGAAAGAGTACTCAGCTTCACTGATCATCAGAGAATGAAAATTAAAACCATATTACTGTAATAACATATATCTACCAAAATGGCTAACATTAAAAACAACTGACAAGACCACGTTGGCAAGTATGTGCAAGAACTGGAACTCTCATACAGTTGGTGGACAAACCAATTCGCATTTTTGTAAACCTGAATATAAACTATTTTATATTTTATTCCACCAATTTTATTCCAAGGTATCTACCCAACATATATAGGTTCAATAGAACACATGTATAAGAATGTTTATAGCAGCATTATTCGTGATAGTCCCAAACTAGAAACAAATATCAAAAGTAAAATGGGTAAATAATTTGTGGTCTATTCATACGCTTCAATAAGAATTATTCAATTCTATACAGAACATAGATCATCTTATGAAGTAATGCTGAGAAAATGAAGTCAAAGAAAAAAATACTTATCATATAATTCCATTTATATAAAGCTTGCCAACAGGCAAAGTGATGGCACTAGAAATCAAGATAGTGATTACCTTTGGAGAGCAGAAGGTAGTCACGATTGGGAGTGGGCATAAGAGAGGCTCCTGATGTACAACTATTATTCTATTTCTTTGTATGTGATAGCATTCACTTTGTGAATATATAAACTCTACATTTAGATTTCTGCATGTTATATCTCAGTAAGAACATTCATCAAACTTTTCGAAAATTGACTATGGTGACCAACTCTGCAAATATACTAAAAGCCAGTAGACTGTATACTTTAAACAAATGACCACAGTATGTGAATTACTTCTCAATAAAATGATTAATAAAAATTTTATTAAGCAAAAAATAAATGAAAGATAAATATGGAAAATGTTAAGTGTTGAATATATATAAAAACTATAGATGTACTATCTTTTGTACTTTTCTGAACATTTGAAATTTTCATAACAAGAAGGTTGGAACAGGGGGAGCATGGGTAGCTCAATCAGTTGAACGGGTTTGAGCATGCAACTCTTGCTTTAGGCTCAGGTCATCATCCCAGAGTCCTGAGATGGGAGTCTCCCATCAAGCTCTGCGTGGAGTGGAGAACCTGCTTAAAATTTTCTTTCTCTTTCTCTTTCTCTCTCTCTCTCTCTCTCCCTCCCTCTCGTCTTTCCCTGTCCCTCTCCAAGGTTTGCACTCTCTCTGTAAAATAAAAAAAGGGTGCCTGGGTGGCTTAGCCAGTTAAGTGTCCCAATTCTTGATTTTGGTTCAGGTCACGATCTCACAGTTCATGAGATCAAGCCCCACACAGAGCTCTGCACTAATAGCCCAGAGTCTGCTTAGGATTCTCTGTCTCCCTCTCTCTGTGCCCCTCCCTCACTCGTGCTTTCTCTGTTTCAAAAATAAATATTAAAAAAAATAATAAAATAAATTAAAAAAAATTTTTTACAGTTTGGAATAAAAACATGAATGACAACATTGAAAGAAATGCAAAAACGGGTAGGGTAACTCTTAAAAGAATAGGAGGTATATCTTTTACACAGGTGGAAGTGGGAAAAACAAAATGAGAAAAAGGAAAAAGAAATCAATCCATACAAGACAAAGGTACAGAACAAAAGCAGGATAAATGAAAAGCATTTAAAAAAGAAACAAATTCCACTATATCAGTTACTCATTAAAAACACAGATTAAGTTCTTTAAATGGTAAAGAAAGTTAAATAAATGGTAAAAATATATACTTATGATACTTTTAAGAGATATAACTAAAACAAAAACACAGAAAGGTTCAAAGTCAAAGGACAAAAAAAAGATACCAGGCCACAATAAAGCTGACATAGTTTACTTGTATCTGCTAAAACCAACTTTAAGGCCAAAAATATTAAAAAGAAGAAATCTATATAGGGATAGAAGGCTCAATTCACCAAAAGCATAGAACTTGAATATACCCAACTTGGCCTCAAAAACTGATCAACAGAAGAAATCAATCTACCTTCATAACAGGAAATTTTATTAACATATCTCAAAGTAATGGACAAATCAATCAGACAAATCAACTTGCAAACTACTTTTGCCAGACTCCCTTCTTGGTTTTGCCAATAGGAGGTAGTGGGGGGGAAAAAGTGTAAGAAAATGCCAGTCTCCACCCCCCAGATTCTGATAATGTCTCCAAAATGAAGATGTCTCCTACTGAAGTCAAGAGCTGGTAGTGGGTTTCTACCAACAGCAGTAACTCAGAATAGCTCCAACAGCTTAGTAGCAAGTGCAAACTCTTTGGTTCCAGCCATTAAGCAGTACAACAACCAGATCTTTTGGTGGGGGGGGGGGGGGGGGGGAAGGGGGAAGAAAACAAAACTCCTTTGTTCCTCTCAACTCTCAACCCCTCTCCCCTCCCTTTGGCCGGTCTAGTCCTAACCACACCCTAGTAACCAATTACCTGCATTAAAACTCTCTGCCTGAAAATACCTACAGTAGTTATTATTTTCCTATCTGCTCACAGATCAATAGAGCACATTTAAAATACTGACACTAATACCTAGAGAAAAAAAAGTTTTTCAAGCATTTATAAAACATTTGTAAGAAATGACCAGTGTTAAGCAATAAAATCTAGTTCAACAAATTTCAAAGAATTGTATGATACAAATCACATCCTCTGAACACAATGCAGTAAGTTAGACATAGCAAAAAGAAATAGGAGACAGTGCATACATTTAGAAATCTTAAAACACACTTTTACACACAATGATAACAGAAGGAATCATAGTGGAGACCAAATATATTCAGAAATTATCACAAAAATATTACCTATAAAACTTATGACATACAGTTAAAAGTGTACTTAACATAAACTATATTATAGTTTTAAATGTTTACTTTAAAGCAATGGCTCTTAAACTTTTTGGTCTTAGACAAGATCAGGCACATTCAGGGTGGTATGGCCATAGACTACACTTTCCGTCTTAGAAGGCTTTTATACTTACAAGATTTTTAGTTCCCCAAAAAGCTTTTATTAATATGGAGCAAATATATATATATATAGATATAGATAGATAAACAGACACATAGATAACTACTGTATTAGAAATTTGAATTGTGAAATTTTAAAGTCTGTTAATTCATTTAAAAATAAAACTTATTGCTTAATAAATCTTTTATTATTTTAAAAAATGTTTATTTATTTTGAGAGTGTGTAAGCAAGTGGGGGAGGGGCAGATAGAGAGGGAGAGAAAGAAACCCAAGCAGGCTCCATGTTGTCAGCACAGAGCCTGAAGTGGGGCTTGATCCCAGAACCGTGAGATCTTGACCTAAGCTGAAATCAAGAGTCAGACGCGCAACTAACTGAGCCACCCAGGCACCCCAACATACAAATATTTATGAAGATAACTTTACTTCTGATACAGAAATTATAAGAATTGATATTATTTTATATTTTTGCAAATTTCCCTTAATGTCTGCCTTAAGAAAAGATATCTGGATTTGCAAGATGGCAGGACTCACCCTGGCAGGTATCAAGATTTCACCATAAACTGTGAAGTATGGACACATATAGATCAAATAGGGTAGAAGAAAGAGCCCAGATGTCAACCCATACTATTTGGAAACTTGACTGATGACCAAACAGGAAAGGTTCTTAGTAAATGGAACTGAGACAAACTGGATAGGGAGTGAAAAAACAAACAACTGGGTGGCTCAGTCAGTTGAGCGTCTGACTTCAGCTCAGGTCATGATCTCATGGTCTGTGGGTTCGAGCCCCACATCGGGCTCTGTGCTGACGGCTTGGAGCCTGCATCCTGCTTGGGATTCTGTGTCACCCTATCTCTCTGCCCTTCTCCTACTTGTGCTCTGTCTCTCTCTCTCAAAAATAAACACAAACATTAAAACAAATTAAAAAAAAAAAACAAATACAACAACAACAACAAAGAAATTGGATTTCTACCTAAAACCATAAGGATTAAAAGACTAATATGTGAAAAGCTAAACCATAAGACTTTTTGGAAGATAACGTTTTAGGACAAATTTCAGAAAAATGTCAGGACCTCAGAGTAGAAAAGGATTTCTTAAACAAAATGCAAAAAATACGAACAAAAGGAAAAGACTGACATTTTCTTTGGGGTTTATCAAGACCCTGTGAAAGCAAAAAAAACAAATCTTGAATTGGGAAAAGAATTTAGCCATACAAAAGAATTATAAATCAATAAAAAGACAAATGAACTGACAACAGTCAATGGGCATTTCATACAAGAGAAAACAAAAATGGCCCATAAACAAATAATCAAGGAAATGTAAAACAGAACCACAATGATATCACCTACAAAAATTATTAACTCAGACAATACCAAATATCAGGGAGTATGTGGTATCCCTGGGACTCCCGTACTACCAGCAAAAACATAAACTGATTTAACTACTTCTGACATTTAGTAAAACTGAACAAAGACATAGTACCACCCACTAAGTCCACTCCTAGATATATATCTTAAAGAAAACCATACACGTGTGCACCAGGCAAGAGGTATCAGTATATCTAAAGCAGAATGTTCATAATAATTTGGGAGTAAAATAAATACTGATAGAATTTGTAACAAAGAACACTACTTAACCTTAAAAATGTACTACATCCATCAAGATAAATTAATCTTAAAATGCTAAACAAAAGTCAGAAAAGCTTACAGTATGATTCCATTTATTTAATGTTCAAAAAAGCAAAACAATATACAGTTTAAGGTAAATCTACAATAAAAAATTGGGGATAAAAACCAGAAGAGAAATTTACTCAGCGAAGGACATGAGGTACAATTAGAAGGGGCAGAAAGAAAACTTCAAAAGTAATGGTAACTTTTATTTAAGTTCAGTATTTTATTAATATTATTTAAATATTCACCTGCAATTTTTAAATTCTTTTGTATGTATATTTCATCATCTTTTTTTCTAGGCCACTCTCAAAAGTTTGGTTGTGAAAGAAGGGACAGCAATAGAATGATAGTTGGCAGAAATGGTAGATGGAGGTGTTTATTTTTTTTTTTTTTATTTTTTTTATTTTTTAACATTTATTTATTTTTGAAACAGAGAGGGACAGAGCATGAACAGGGGAGGGTCAGAGAGAGGGAGACACAGAATCCGAAACAGGCTCAGGCTCTGAGCTGTCAGCACAGAGCCCGACGCGGGGCTCGAACTCACAGTCCTCACGGACTGCAAGATCATGACCTGAGCCGAAGTCGGCCGCTCAACCAACTGAGCCACCCAGGCGCCCCGGAGGTGTTTATTTTTTAAGGAAAAACTGAAGCACATGTAAATACAGAAGGTGATAACTGATGTAAAAAAACCTATAAGAAGATGGGACCTAGAGTTCAAGATCAGGGACTGATTTTACAAGGGAAGTGTCTTTTCAAGGGCAAATGTTGTATACCTAGGAAAGAAAGATATAAACCAAAATATTTACAAATTAAAATACCCCTTAATCTTAACATCAGTGATTTTCTTGGGGTAGTGATTTTTCTTTTTGCCTATATGTAATTTTCTATAATTTCAACATTAAACGTGTGTAAGTTTTCTAGTAAAAATAATAACTCCAATAATGGTGGGCAGATACACTGGAGAAGTTAAGACAGAAGGAAGACCAGGAAGTCAGATTGAATACTAGAAAAAGAAAGGTTGGGACACTACTACTGAACAACCAGAGCAATCACAGGACTATATTAGGATGCAGAATGTACTGGATTGAGTGGTAACGGGATGGGGGGGGGGGGGGGGGGGGAGGAAGAGAAGCAAAAAGAATGACTCCAGGATGTTAGTTTGGATGGATGGTGGTGCTATTAATCTGAAAGAAATACAGTTAAGAGGAACAGGCAGGAATTGCAGATCTCTCTTTGGGGCTGGAGGCAGCTGAGACTAAATTCAGTTTTGAACCTGTGGAATTCAAGCTTCTTGTGAACATTCAGACTGATGGATGAAAATAAGTCAATCAACCAGAGTTGAAACATAGTTGCTCCTTTTAAATGAGGCTCTTTAGGCTGGGTAGGCTCTCTACTACAAACTCAATGCATGCATCACACATACTTTATACCTTAAACCAGCTTTGCTTCATTCAGAAGGCAATGAGTTTACAACCCCAGAATCAAACCCGAATTTCTCAAGCTAGTTCAGAAATTATCTGGAGTTTTTGAAAATTGTAACTCCAAGTAAAAGATTTAAGTTACCCAGAAACACTGACTCCAGATGAAATAAAATACAGTGCTGAGTCTACTTTCTCCTTCTGTTCACTACATTTCACACTGTAGATGAAAAACAGTCATCAGCATTAAGCCTGATTGAGATGAGGTGTCACTTAAGCTAACCTTTTTAAACTTCGGAAGAATATTAATTTTTTTTTTTCTCCTGTAAAGGTACAATTCAAAATTTTTTACCTTCCAGTTTGCCAGGCTGGGCTATATCCAGAGACTTTGTAAGTGTTAATAAAGAAATTACTCAGGAAAATAAAATGTCATAAAGCATAAAACATGCTATGTAGCGGAAAATGCACATTTTAGCCAAGGTTTGGCACACATCAAACCTTAAATAAATATGCTGGATAAAATGATGGATAATACTGTCCTCAAAGAGCGGAAAGTTTGGTTTGACCTTCAAATCAAACTGCAGATCTATCACAAGAAACCAGAATTAGGATTTAGGAATAGTAGGTTCTGTCACTTATTTGTTCTAAAGGTAAGCAAAGCACAAACCTTAAAGAGTATAAATTAGAATATGCTGTAAGGGATATATTTCATTGAAAAAAATTAATACCTGTTTTCAGGAGTGTATATTATATATGTAACTTTGAATAAATAATAACCTTTATCTTAATTCCTGTATAATTAAATATCTACCTCAGATTGTTAACAGGATAGAATGAGACTGTCCAACAGACAAAACATTATTTTGAAAAGTTGAAAGTTCCAAATAAACACACTAGTATCAAAATTCAAAGATGACAAAAAAGAAAAAAAATAAGATGGCAAATAAAAAGAAATAAAAGATTACTATCCTAAAATTATGAGTTTTCCCTAACCAACTTTATTAGAGAACAAATAAAAATATGCATCAGCTTCATTTGCTTTGGGGAAATATTTTTAAATAACAAACTTCAGCGTCTCTCTCAGCTGCAATCTATAAATTTAGCCCCAGATGTTCTCCAAAAGTTATTAATGGAAAGCTTCCGCTTAGCAAAAAATACTAAAACATGCAAAGAATGCAAACCACAACTTGTTTCCTCATCTTTAGCTAAAACTAAAAGAAAAAACAAAACAAAACACATGGTCCCTATAGTCAATCTCTGGTCCTTCACTGAAGTCCCAGACAAAGGAGATTCTTTTCCCTTCTCAAAATCTTCCCATCAGTCTCTCACTGGATCTTATCAAGTCATCTAGGATCAAATTAATAATTTGACTTATAATAACTTCACTCTTTGCCATTCCAGAATCCCTTCCCTTCAGCCATCAACTGGGTCTCTGCCAGCTTTAAAATAAGCAAAAAGTCATCCTTTATCCTCTACTTCTGTCCATTTCCTCCTTTCATTTCACTATCCCAACTCCTTGAACTCAGCCAACATCCACTGCCTCTCTACTTCCCCTCTAACACATTCACTTCAGCTTCAACCCCTCAAAACTTCTCAAGGTTCAATGCTACTTGCTTATTAAATTCTACTGGGGTTCGGGATGCCCAGCTGGTTCAGTCGGTATAGTATGCAACTCTTCATCTTCGGGTCGTGAGTTCAAGCCTCACGTTAGGTGTGGAGCCTACTTAAAAACAAAGTCACCCATTTTGGTGACTTATCACTTATAATCCTCCACGTGAAAAGCTTTACCCCCTTTGATTCTATTATACAAAACGGCTCTGTTCCCATTTCTGCTATGCTTATGTCTTACTTACTGGCCACTCTTTTTGTAGGTACCCCTAAAGCAAAATAGTTTTCTACCATTTTGGGGAAGCTCCAACCCAATGACTTTAAATTAACTGTCATCAAGTATTTCAAGAGCCAGAAAATACTGAATTCTGTGACTCAGGAACACTATTCTTAAAAATTTATTCTAAGGAATAATTTAAAATTGAGGGGTGGGAAGAGAATGAAAGCTCATAATGGGGGGAAAAAAGTGGAAACAACAGGAACATGACTATTTAGATCATGACAGGCTGTTAGAACAAACACTGACACTCAACTCTCTATACCAGAAGACAGCTTCCAGGGCCTTTACCTTTTAAATTTTACGACTAAGAAGATTTTATAAGATCTTTTTAAGCCACAAACTTGATGGATCTTAGTTGGACAGATCTTTCCTTTTTATAGACTTAATCCCAAAGGAACACACTTCTGATGATTTGGAACTTACTGAGCATAAATATTAGAACATTCATATAATAAATACATATATTTTTAAAGATGTACTGCATTCTTATTGTGATTTTTACTGTTCTGAGTAAAATCTAGTTTTGTAATGGAACTCATCTTGGAAAGATAAAATTGATAACATGGACAATTTCTTTGAAAACATATCTGTTCTGTCTGTTAAGTAGAGTTATCTGAGAAGTATGAACCTAGCCAAGTTAAGTCACCTCAAATTGGGGCCCATTTTTTCATTAAAAAAAAAAAAAAGTTAGATTAAATGACCTCTAAATTTCCTTTTAATTAAAAAATCCCAGAACCCATTCTACTTGTTTTCACAAGTTAAAGCTACATGCAGCTTCCTCTAGACATCGTTCAGTCTGATTCAATATTTACCCGCAATTAGTTTTCTGTAGTTTTACAAGTGATGCATACATTCTCATCAAAGTTTTAAGCACTTCTGTATATTATCTTGTAAATCCTATATATTATAATATGTTCATCTAACGTGAACATAGTGTTATTTCTGTATGTCCAGATCTCTACATAACTACAATGGTTTACAACGTGTTCCAAAACTAAATACAGCAGTGCCCCCGTACCTGAGGGAGATACACTACAAGACCCCGTATGAATGTCTGAAACCACAGAGAGTGCCAAACCCTACATGTATACTATGTTTTTTCCTCTACATACATACAATAAAGTTTAATTTATAGACTACGCACAATAAGACATTAACAACAGTAAAATATTATAATAAATTATCATATAAAATAAAATACAGCAACTATAACAATATACTACAACAAATTATGTGAATGTAGTCTCTCTCAAAATCTTTTTATACTGAACTCACCCTCCTTGTGATGATGTGAGATGTTAAAATGCCTACATAATGAGACAAAGTGAGGTGAATGATACAGGCACTGTGACCTAGCATTAGGGTATAACTGACCTTCTGACATACTGTCAAAGGATCGATATGTCAAAAGGAGGACTGTCTGCTTCCGGTCCACAGAGGCAAAAATGCAAATAAAGAGAAGGCTACTATACAAAGAGCTACTTTCTCTTTGTAGCTCTCTAAATTTCCTTTTAATTACAAAATCTACTATACAAACTTTTTTAGTTAGCCAAACGAACAAATCACCACTATGAAAGCAAACAGGTTCATAATTCATTTTATCATTACCTTGTATCTTGTCTAAAGCAAGCAAATTTCCATTTTTAATTAAAAATAGTATGGGGAGCCAGCTGGGTGGCTAAGTTGGTTAAGAGTCCGACTTCAGCTCAGGTCATGATCTCACTGTATGTGGGTTCGAGCCCCACATCAGGCTCTGTGCTGACGACTCAGAGCTGGGAGCCTGCTTCAGATTCTGTGTCTCCCTCTCTTTCTGCCCTTCCCCCACGTGTGCTCCATCTCTCTCACAAAATAAATAAACACTAAAAAAAAATAGTATTGGGGGAAAAGCTACTCAGTATAAACAATTTTCCTCCCTCCCCTTGTTACCTTTTACCCATTTAAACGCCCACAAAATGTGATGCCTCTCTAAGCACTATTTATAAAGATTACCATCAGCAAGAATAAAATCATAAAGTGAACTACTAACCTTAAGATTCCAGGTTAGTTACTTTGCCAAACCCAAATAGACATTTAATGAAAAGATAGTTTGTGCAACTTTTTTATTACACTGAAGATAAACAGTTGTTTGTTTTCTTCCTCAGCATTCTCAGTTATGCTATCCTGTGATTTTAGGGATTTACTCCATCAATACTTTCCCTTGACACAGCAGAAACCTCTATAAGATTAGATTAACTTTGGCAAATAAGAAAATAAGCATCAAAAAAAAGAAAAGAAAAATAGAATCATATTTAATGTTTACAGGAATATTTTTAACATGAAAAATATGGCAATATGCTTAAGACCTGGTGCTTAAGGTAGATGGCAGAGTATCTCATATATATGTACATACGTAGAAGTGATCAAAATAAAAGGGTTTTTTTTTTCAGAATAGTTTCAGTTTATGTTTTATAAAAGACATCAATGTGTTATAAAAGGCTACAACAGTATAAATAGTATAGTAGTAGAAAGGCTACTATTTTTTTTTAAAGTTTATTTATTTACTTTGAGAGAAAGAAGGAATGCACCCACACGAGCAGGGGAGAGACTGAGAGAATCCCAAGCTCCTCACAGTCAGCACAAAGCCCGACGCGGGGCTTGAACTCACGAACCATGAGATCACGACCTGAGCCAAAGTCAGACGCTTAACCGACTGAGCCACCCAGGCACCCCCCAGTCTTTTTTTTTTAATAAAAGCTTTTAAGTAATCGCTACACCCAATGTGGGGCTCGAACTTACAACCCCAGGATCAAGAGTCTCATGCTCCACTGACTAAGCCAGCCAGCACCACAAATCACTGTCTTCTTAATGATAATTTTTGCTTACAAATTTACACATATTTGGGCCTCAGCTGTCAAAAATAGCCACAGTATAACTCTAAGAGTCTAAGAATACCTTTAGAACGCTTCTTTCACTCCATGCAAACTCAGAAGTCAGCAACTTCTTTAACATTAATTAGTATGTAAAATTTCTGGAAGTACAAGGCCACTGAGATTTAACTACAAACCTGAGGGAGCCTGGCTGGCTCACTTGGAAGAGCATGCAACTCTTGGTCTCAGGGTCATGAGTTCCAGCATACGATGTGTGTCGAGATTACTAAAAAAAAATTAACTAAAACAAAAAGCAACAACTTGATTTTTTTCTAGAGAGTAACACAGTAACTAACACTAGAGAGTAAAACAGTCTATTTGAATAATAAACTTAAAGAGAACATAAAATGTATTTACACTAAGTTTCATCCTAACAAAAACAAAAAGAAATATGATAAGTATAAATGACTGATTTATATAATCAATTTTGGCAACCAATGTTGCCAGTTTAAGAAAATATCAATTTACCTTAAAGTTTTTTTCAATTACAAAACTAGAGCTGAATTTTACCTTATTTTTGGCCACTTTATGAAAATGTAAAATACAATAATAAAACACATTAACAACATATTTTAAATTAAAAAACCTGGTTTCGGTCAGAAGCTGATACAAAAAAATTATCAATTTTAGACTAGGTGCTGAAAAAAAGAGGGAGCAGTACCTACTGACACCATTTTTACTGTTTAGGATCATGGATAATGCTTTCCAAGCCTTCATCATTAACTGTCTTAGCCTCCCCTGGTACTTCTATCATTGTCAGCACAAACTTCTGAAAACTATAAGCTTGCCAGGATTGAGCCAAACTTCTTTATCCTTTCAGGGTTGATTTTTCTGTTTTTTTTTTTGTTTTGTTTTTGGTAGGAGTATTCTAAACTGACCAATTTCTTCCATGTACTTTAAGTTGGAAGAATCTGAAGTAAAACTCTGTCACTATGCAAAAGCTTTACGTTTAAAGATAAAAAGGCTTATCAGAAACCAGTCTGCATTTTACAGACATCAACAGAGGTCCTGTCTTCTGCAACATCTGAAGGAACCAATCACAAATTCCCTATTCCAAAACACCCTCTCCCCAAACAACCTCCTACCTCTACAAGCACACACAAACAGATCTATACCCAAACCACACCTAGACACATCCTAAGAATAAAACATCTGGAAAAAGAATAAATTTCAGACATGAGAAATATCCTGAGACACAACATATTTTGGTTTAGAGAGAAAGCAACCACATTATTTTAGTACCAATGAAGCAAGACCTAAGATTATCTGCTGTTACCATAAGGGTTATGGACTGGAAGTTTAATCATGAAAAAAAAAAATAGATTTGCATTGAGTTCATAAAGGTCTCTCCAATGTGAAAGAATTACCAACCAAATATTAATCTAGTTGAGAGAGATTTATGTAATTAACAAATATTACACTGATTTTAAAATTCTATATACTTTTTCCCATTCACCTCATTTCTTTGGTGTAATTGGGCTAAGGCAGAAGCAAAAAAAGAGACATCAAAGGAATAAGCGATATAGCAAGAAATCCATGTTCTCATATCACTTCTGACCTATGTTGAAAAAGCATTTTCCTGAGTCTCTGTTCTACCGAAATTGAACACTCAGAAAACACCTGAGTGCTTACCACTAATACACTGCTCTGTGAGTTATACAGAGGCAGAAATGAAAAATACTAATGAAAGAGGTAAAATGTGCTAGGAGTTAGGAAAAAGTGCATACACTGTGAGGACTGAAGCTAAGTTTGGTGGATTCATGCATGATGTCAGGTACAAAGTGAAAGGGCTAACTTTGTTTTTTTTAATCCCAGGAACAATAAGAAGAAGGAGGGCTATCAAAATGACCCAGAATTCATAATTTAAAAAAAAAAAAAAAAAAAAAAAGACCCAGAATTCAAAATGGATGTTCAATATAAAAAGTGACTAAAAAGAATTGCTAAGTATTCCTAGCAAGTTAAGGGTGCAGCATCTACATGTTTGCAGTAATGTCCACTTCAACCAATGGACAGGGGAGAGAGACCCAGCACCCAGAATCATATAAACAACCTGACTCTCAGGGATTTTAATGGACTGATAAAAAGTTCAGCATAGGCCTTAGAATGGGAGATGCAAGGGCCAGTAATAATAATGGGCCTAAGGAAGGGCATGAAGACTAAAGACAAGACTAATATTCCAAGAACTATTCATATTTTAATACAGGGCCCCTAAGATTATTTAAAATAACAACAACAAAACAACTTGAGATTGGAATTACTCAAGTTCAACTCCAAAGATTCATGAAATAAAATTGGTAAGTCTGTCTAGGTACACAATTGGCATAGAAAAATCACTCAACTCATAACTGAGCCTAGAAGACCACACAGCAGCCACAGAATGTATTTTGTTCACAAAGTATCCTCCTCCACAAAAGAACTCTCCTGGCAGAAACTTTCTTTGTATAAAATAGCCACCAAACAAGAGAATTCACTAAAATTAATAAAGCAGTCAACATTGGTTCTGATATGTACAGGAAATGGATGTTCTCTGATAAAACTGTAATTATACAGATAGCCGGGAACACATAGAAACACTGTCAGTCTCAAATTTGGTTCTTAAAGTTCTCTCCAGAGGTATCAACTTTGAAATGTCTACTATTGGGGCACCAGTATGGCTCAGTCGGGTAAGTGTCCAACTTTGGCTCAGGTCATGATCTTGCGGTTCGCAGGTTCGAGCCCTGACTCGGGCGCTCTGCTGTCAACATGGAGCCCACTTCAGATCCTCTGTCTCCCTCTTTCTGTCCCTTCCTCATTTGTGAGCACCAGTGCACGCTCTTTCTCACTCGCTCTCTCAAAAATAAACATTAAAAAAGAAGGTCTAATTAAAAAAAGAAGAAGAAGAAAGAAATGTCTACTATCTCCTGAACTCTAAATCTGGTCCAAGGAGATGGATTACACCTGATCCAATTTACATCATTTGCACACCCAAGTTCACCCCCTGTAGTAAAGATGAGTTCTCACCTTACACTGCACATTAGAATTACCCAGGAGCTGAGAAAAATTCCAATACCCAGGATGCATGCCAGACCAATTAAATCAATCTCTGGGGATAGGTTCCCCACCCACCCCCCCCTCACCCCCCCTCAGAGCTCCCCAGGTGATTTCAATATAATGCCAAAGTGGGAAACCACCAACTTGAATTGTACGGGTAACTCAAGTAAAAAAAACTAGAAGGCATTGATCTACAGCAGAAAAAGGTAAAAAAGGAAACAAGGAACCTAGATGTAGCAAGTTTTACCAGTTTTAACCTGGTTGCAATATATTTTAAATCAAAGGCAGACTGAAATTTAAATCAAACAGCCAATTCTCAGTATTCACAGTAGTTATGTTACAGACTATAAAATCACAGCAAATACTAAATTAGCAAATATTGAACCACACTGTTCCTAAGGGAAAGAGTTAGGTTCCTACATCCTCTGGTCACACTCAACCAATCAGTAACAACCTGGTTTTGTGTGTTTGTTTAAAGAATCTTTAATATATGTTGTTGATTCATTAACATTGAACCTAAGGCCAAGAGCTTATGCCTAAAAAAAGGTTATCTAACACACACCTTTTCTACATAAGGTACATTCCAGTTTTCTTGCAGTTAGGAACACTAGACAGCACTTCAATAACATGCTTGAGCACCATTTTAAACAGTGAAATCTCGAAAAGCACATAAATGCAAAAAACCCCGAAAACATGAAGTACTAAATAGACCAAAAAAAGGACACTTGTTTACAGCATGACAGCTGAAACAGTTACAGCATGAAAGAGTGTTGCCTTGTTTGACTGCAGTTGGGAACGTGCACATTTAGGTACTCCAATTTTTCACAGCTCTGCACATGTGTACAAATCACCATAAAAGCACCATGAGGATTGACTTTAGGCTTACAAATAAATTTTACCAAGCAGGCAGGTTCACAAATCCTGTATACAGAATCCATGAATACTGAGAATAGTCTGTAGAAGTATCAAGGTAACTCAAATTGTTACAAAGAAATGAATTCTATTTGAGTTTCCACTAAGCAATATCAAGAACAATGACACCAATATGCTCATCTATGTAATCTTCTCCACTAGAACTCCTAAATTGGATTTCCTAAGAATGTGACAATTTTTCTCATATCAAATCTATATTAAAAAATAAATAAATAAAAGCCTATATACTCAAGGCTCCTGAGTGGCTCACTAGGTTGAGGGTCTTCAGCTCAAGTCATGATCTCACAGTTTGTGGGTTTGAGCCTAGCCCCACTTTGGGCTTTCCGGTAACAGCATGGAGCCTGCTTTGGATTCTGTCTCTGGTCTCTCTGTGCCCCCCTCTCAAAAGTAAGTAAACATTAAAAAACAAAAAAACAAAAAAAAAAACCACCCATATACTCAATTTGCTCAAATATCTTCTTTTCATGTAGTACAAATGTAAACAAATTATATTTTATCAAACACTTCTAATCACAAAATACAGCAATGACTTAAAGAAAAGGTATGCTGGCTGAATCAGATGACCTCTAAAATGCCCTGTGGCGTGAAGTCTTTTTAAGTCTAAAAAGTTAAGTTGGTATGCCTATTTTAATTATGATAAAAGCGGGTATGTGAATAAATATTCTCAGTAACAGTTTATTAGGACCACAATCAACATTTTTTAGTAGTAGGGCTGCAATACAAATTGTCATCTGAAAAACAGCTTAACAGCTCCACTTGACTTAGAAAAATAATTTGAATCCAGCAGGATACTATCAAATCTGATAGGCTCTCACATTGGGCAACTTCAAGAAGAAAAAAAACAAGCTGCCATATTAATGCTATTAAACTAAATATGCCTCATCATATATGAAAGTGGACTCAAAATGAATCAAAGACCTAAATGTAAGAGCTAAAACTGTTAACACTCTCAGAAGAGAACATAGCTGTAATAAAGTGTAAATCTTTATGGCCTTCGATTAGGTAATGATTTCTTAGATATGACACCAAAAGCATAAATTTGACAAAAGAAAAAAAACAGTTAAATTGGACTTAATCAAAATAAAAAATTTTGTGCTAGCATGGATACCATCAGGAACGTGCAAACATAACTCGGAGAAAATGTTTGCAAATCACATATCTGATAAGGGGCTTATATTCAGAATACACACAGAAAAAAACTCGCTTACAACTCAATAAATAGACAACTTTATTTTTTAAATGGGCAAAGGATTTGGCTAGACATTTCTCCAAGAAATTTACCAATAAATGCAAGATGCGCAACATCCTTAGTTATTAGAGAAATGCAAATCAAAACCACAAGGAGAGGGGCGCCTGGGTGCTCAGTCGGTTAAATGTCTGACTCTTGGTTTTGGCTCAGGTCATGATCTCAGGGTTCATGGGATGGAGACCCGAGTCAGGCTCTATGCTGGGCATGGAGCCTGCTTAAGATTCTCTCCCTCTGCCCCTGCCCTGCTTGTGTGCACATGCACTCTCTCTGTCAAAAAAAAAAAAAAAAAGCAAAACAGAAAACAAAACAAACACAAAACCAAGGAAGTATCACTTCACATCCACTACGATAGCTATAATCAAGAAAATGGACAGACACTGGCCAGAATGTGTAGAAACTAGAACCTTTGCACACTGCTGGTGGGAATGTAAAATGGTGCTGTCATAAATGCCTAGCAGTTCCTTAGAAAGTTAAACACAGAGTTACCAAATGACCCAGCAATTCCACTACTAGGTATATACTTAAGACAAATTAAAACACTGCCAACTAAAAACATGTACATGAACGTTCATAGTGGCATTCAAAAAGTAGAAACACTTCAAATTGCCAGTTAACTGATGAATGGAAACAGGAAACAACCCAAATGTCAATCAATTGATGAATGGATAAACTGTGGTATAACCATAAAATGGACTGTTAGCCATAAAAAGGAATTAAGTACTGATACAAGCAACAATATGGATAAACCTCAAAAACATTATACTAAGAAGCCAGTTACAAAAGGCCACATATTGTATGATTCCATTTATATGAAATGCCCAGAACAGGCAAAAAGAGACAGAAAACAGATTAGTGATTTCCATCTGGAGGGGCAGGGGTGGAGAAGGGGAGTCGGGGAGGGGGGAAGGAATGGGGAGTGACTGCTAATAAGTAAAAGGTTTCTTTTGGGGATGAATTAAATAGTAATGATGGTTGTAAATATACTAAAAATCACTGAATTGTACATTTTAATAAAAATGGTAAGTTTTGGGGTGCCTGAGTGGCTCAGTCGGTTAAGCATCTGACTTTGGCTCAGGTCATGATCTCACAGCTTTTGAGTTTGAGCCCCACATCAGGCTCTGTGCTGACAGCCTGGAGTCTGCTTTGGATTCTGTGTCTCCCCCTCTGCCCCTTCCCTGCTCATGCTCTGTCTCAAAAATAAATAAACATTAAAAAAAAATTTTTTTTTTAAAGTTAAGTTTTATAGTATGTGAATTATATTTCAATTAAAAAAAATGCGAATGTGCCATTTAAACTGTTATAAGAAGTCAAAACATTACTTTGCTAATCCTCTTCAAAATTTGAGAATTAGTCAAGCATACATGCTAATTAGAAACCATACTTCTTCTCTCCCTCCTATAGTGTGGAAATAGGAGAGATCTCATTTGACACAGAATCATATAGGAAATCTGCTTTTTCCCATTGATAGCCAACACAGGAGCAAGAATCAGACAATTTTTTTAAAAAGTGAGTATCTGGGGGTGCCTGGATGGCTCAGTCGGTTAAGCATCCAACTTTGGTTCAGGTCATGATCTCATGGTTCATGGGTTTGAGCCCCGCGTCGGGCTCTGTGCTGACAGCTCAGAGCCTGGAGCCTGCTTTGGATTCTGTGTCTCCCTCTCTCTCTGCCCCTCCCCCGTTCGTGCTCTGTCTCTCTCTGTCTCAAAAATAAATAAATGTTAAAAAAAATTAAAAAAAAAAAAGAAATAGAAAGGAGTCTGTAGGTAAGTGAGCAGGGAGGGGAAAAAGATAGATAATAAGGCATTCTATGCCCTAACAGGGACTCTGGATTACAGGTGTAATCCCTTGAACATGGGTTTGAACTGCACAGGTCCACTTACATATGATTTTTTTTTTTATAAATACAGTAAAGTAATATAAATGCATTTTCTCTTCCTTATGGTTTTCCTTTTTTTCTCTAGCTTACTTTAAGAATACAGTATATAATGCACATAACATTCAAAATGCAGGCTAATCAACTATGTTATCAGTAAGGCTTCCAGTTAACAGTAAGCTATTAGTAAAGTTTTTGGAGAGTCAACAGTTATGTATGGATTTGGACTGCACAGGGGTCAGCACCACTAACCCTTACATTGTTGGAGGGTCAACTGTATATTCTGAGTAAAACGGGGAAACCACAGCAGGGATGCAAGTGCAATGACATATGACTTTTGTTTTGAAAGAATCTAAATAATGGGCTGAGAAAAGACAGTAAGAGAACAAGGGCAGAAGCAGGGAAATCAGTTATGAAATTGTTGATATAATCCAGATGAGGGATGACAAGGATTTCCATCAGGAAGTAATTCAGAAGACAGGACAAACAGTTGGATTCTGGATATATCCTGAAGGTAGAGCTGGATAGAATTTGATGTTGTTTTGACTATGGGATAGGACGAAACCAAGGTTTCTGGTAAAACAAATGGATGAATAAAGTTGTCATGTACCAATATGAAGAATACTACAGGAGAAAAAAAGCAGTTTCATACATGTTTACCTCTATCAATCTGCTTTTGTCTTAACCACTAACTTGACACACTGATTTCTGTGCAACACAGACATTCAGTAGTGAAACAGAACCTAAATCCAGGTCTTCTGATTCCAGATCCTATATTTTTTTCTAATGAAGTTTTATAAGACCTACTGAATGAAATTAGTTTTTTTTTTTTTTGAAGTTAGTTTTTATCAGAACAAAATAACTCAAAGGCATGCACCATTTGTTGGTGACCCAAAACCTGCATTCACAAATAAAGGCTATCAAATGAAGAATTATTAAAAATACCTGACAAACAGGAACAAGTATTGTGTAGGTAAAATTAAAGCAGACAGCAATGACACAAAGAAATAAAATTCACATAACAAATGTTTGATTTAGATAAATACTATGCGGAACTATATTTGCAGAAAGATGCCAGATCACCCCTACTTTTAAAATTCTCCTTGGGGCGCCTGGGTGGCTCAGTCGGGTAAACGGCCGACTTCGGCTCGGGTCATGATCTCGCGGTCCGTGAGTTAGAGCCCCGCATCGGGCTCTGTGCTGACAGCTCAGAGCCTGGAGCCTGTTTCGGATTCTGTGTTTCCCTCTCTCTGACCCTCCCCCGTTCATGCTCTGTCTCTCTCTGTCTCAAAAATAAATAAAAAGTTAAAAAAAATAATAAAAAAAAAATTAAAATAAAATTAAAATTCTCCTTGGGGTGCCTAGTTGGCTCAGTTGGTTAAGCGTCCAACTTCAGCTCAGGTCATGATCTCACAGCTCATGGGTTCGAGCCCGTGTCCAGCTCTGTACTGACAGCTCAGAGCCTGGAGCCTGCTTCGGATTTCTGTGTCTCCTTCTCCCTCTGCCTCTCCCCTGCTCATGCTGTGTTTCTCTCTCAAAAACAAACATTCGAAAAAGAATAATAAAAATGAAAATAAATTTTTAAAAAATTCTCCTTGATTAATAAAGACTCTTGGGACACCCGGGTGGTTCAGTCGGTTGAGTGCCCGACTTCAGCTCAGGTCATGATCTCACGGTTCCGGAGTTTGAGCCCTACATTGGGCTCACTGCTTGTCAGCGTGTCAGCACAGAGCTCACTTCGGGTCCTCTATCTCCCTCTCTCTGTTCCTACCCCACTTGTGCTCAACCAAAAATAAACATGCTTTTTTTAAAAAACTATCTTTGAACAGTAAAGACTTGCCATAGTTTTACTCAGCACACAAGTACATGCATAAAAAAATTCTTTTTAAAATGTGATGCATTAACTTTATATTATAAAATATGGGAATATTATCCTCAGCTATAGAAGGTATAAAATATTCTAGCAAATGTTTACTTCTTGACTATAAAGTGAAGTAACTGTCCCGATGATTTCTCTATAATGCCAAACTTGTTAACATATTAATAACCTACAACTTCATAGCATTAACAGATCTAATCACAGCTTCACCACACAGTGGCTACATAATTTGGGGTAAGTCACGTTCCAAATAAGTGATTACTCTCCGTCTCTACTGAAATGAAACAGGATTATCTGATTTTCATTTTACAAGGTTGGAATAAGAATCCAGAAAGAATGTTAAGTACACTTTGCAAAACATAAAAATTATGGCAAAGATAAACTAAGAAAATAAGCCAACTTTTGGGGGAATACATATATATAAATATGAATTTTAAATTATTCCTTTATAGGGCCTCAACCTTACTATTACAGAATTGCTTAAAAAAATTCTCAGGGGTGCCTGAGTGGCTCAGTCAGTTAAATGCTGACAGCTCAGAGCCTACAGCCTAGAGCCTGGAGCCTGGAGCCTGGTTCAGATTCTGTGTCTCCCATTCTCTCTGCCCCTCCCCCACTCATTCTGTCTCTCTGTCTCTCAAAAATAAACATTTTTAAAAATTAAAAAAAAAGATTTCTGTAAAATAGAATTAAACTATTTCAGAACTTGCTATAGTTAGAAACGCTTTTTGGTTTGCCAAGCAATGAACATTTGCTGTAATCACTATGCACCCATTTGAGACAGAGAAAGGTATTTTTCCTATTCCCGGGAGATCTATGGCCCATGGGAGTGAAAGAGACCTGAAAAGTTAAATAAAACACCCAAACACTTTAGGATAAAAATAGAAGGCATCTCATTAAGCAGTAATTGATTAACAGCTAAAAGAAAGTATCACAATGACTGCTTTGAAAGTTAAGATGATTACCTTAGTTTTATCCTTTACTCAAGTAACTCTACTATCTAGTTATATTTATCATTCACACAAAATACCTTCAATTCTATTCTGTTCCCCCTTTCCTTGGCTTCTCCTAAAAGCTCCCTGACAGCCCTGTTCCCAGCCAGATTATCCAATCAACCTTCTCAGATACTATAATTCTAGGTATATATACTCCCCAAGTTCCCAGTACCCAGTAAACCTCAAGATTCAAGATGAGTCAATTTTCTAACCTTTGATTATGCTGTAACCCTTCACATCAAATACTTATATGGAGTCCATCAAGGCAATGTGACTACTAAAAATGTCAGTAAGAGCCCATATTCTACCTCTCAATTACTACGGCCAGATTCTTGAGTAAAGAGCAGTGCAGTGTTGTGAATAATCCAAAATAATTTATTCTTTCTAAATCCTCTGAAAAGAAGCACCCATTCAAAATCCACCTGCTTCTAAATCTTAATCTCCTTCATCTAGCTAAATCAACAGTTAATAAATAAGTCCCCATTAGGTAAGAGAGAAAAAATGCACAAAATCTGCAAGAGTAATTTAACATTTCTAGAACTATCAAAATTAAATGTGGATCTACCTCTTTACTCTAACTCCTGCCAATGTTAAGCATTGCCAGAAACCCACCATTCTCTAAGAATGCTTTCTTAAAACATAATCTAACCATTATCCTGGTAATCTGTGACTTTGTTCTAGGAAGAAACAGTTGGAAAGAAAAAAAAATGAGAAAGAACATCTCAAAGGCTCAAATAAGTTTGAAAACCACAATTCTGCACTGTATACTGAAGAACAACTCTATCAATATGATAGAGGACAGCACCTCTAGCATTACAGAGGTGCCAGATGTACAGATCTGTACAGATGTGATACTCATCACCAATGTTTTATCTCATTCACCTTAGTACCTGATTCAAAAATTATTTCCTAGGTATGCCACCACCTGAGAAAAGGCTGGGAGGCACTGATAGGGTACAGTAAAGAAGTTAAAACCTCAACTTCAAAATATTCTCCAATGAGAAAATCAAAGTCTACTTGATGTTACTGATCCTAAAGACTTATTTCATTTTACCAAGTAATCAAATCCTACATTTGTCGAGTATTTATGTTTTTAAGACACAGTTCCTCTCACAGCTTACATAATCTCTTCAGCAGCAATATCCTGGTATGGGTAAGATAAAGAAATCTGAAAACTTTTTAGGTAAGACATGGTCAGAGCAGCATTTGTGTATAGTATCCTTTTTTCCTAAGCTGAGGATTCCTAACTGAAATCCTCAAAATATCCATTTCCTAACTTCCTTCCAAAGCACTAACACCTTCCTTCTAATATACTATGCAATTAACTTAAATATTTAGTTCTTATCTGTCTCCCTCAGCTAGACTATTATATCCACAAAGGCAGAGGTCCTGATCTGCTTTGGTTTATCTGCTTTATCTCCAGCACCTTGATCAGTACCCAACACAGTGGGCCCTTAAAAAATAATTGATAAATAAATAAACAAATTTCATAACTTGGTTGCAGTTTTATATGTAATCCAGTTTTTTGAAGAGTTAAATTTAAGGGGTACCTGGCTGGTTCAGTCCATAGAACATGTGACTCATGATCTTGGAGTTTTAAGTTTGAGCCCCACATTGGGTGTAGAGATTACTTAAAAAAACAAAATCTTTACAAAAAATTTTTTTTGCTATTAAGATGGTCAGGAAAAAATTTTGTTCACCAAAGACAGAATAAACACATTGAAAGTAGTAATGTGTTTCAGAAGTTTGATTTATCTATATTAAAATTATTTTTCTAGTTACTACCAGAAAACTTTTATCAGGTATTTCAAAAATACACACAAAAGGAAAGGTTTTATTTTAACTAAAATAGGAAACCTTAGTTTTCCATTCCTCTAATCAGAAGACACTAAGGAATAAAGGGTAATAAGATACTCAGAGGTAGTACTTGGGACACAGAAAAATGCAGTGGCAAGTATTTTTTTTTTTTTCTATTGCTTAAGTCGCCATGTGAAATCCAAGATTATCACCATTAAGTTCTGTACTGACTCAGTTCTGTACTTTTTTCTTTTAAAAACTGAAATCTGCCTTTTCCAGAACCCTGGAGTCTAAATCTAACCAATTAGTTATCCCTAGAATTCTCCGTCAAATACAATCTCACAAGTGTGGTGGATTTAACCTTAATTTTTAGTCTTAAAACAAACACTTTTAATCTTAATACAAATAATCTTAAATTAGTCATATAGCCTATCTACTGTTCAACTAGTGTTCCACAGTTCCTTTTTTGGCCTCAAATGACGAAACTTCTCTAACGTCTCTGGGGAGGTTGGTGTAAAGTATAATGTTTCCTCAAATTGTTCTTGTTTTTTTCCCTGCACCATTTTGTGACATCCCTTCAACTAGGAACGTTATATACATTTTTCTATTCTGAAGGAAAGTCCAGAGTGAGAAGCAAAAGTAAAAATATCCCACGGAAAATAAGTTGAAAGGGAACAGATAAGAAAAAGCACAGAAGTAAATGTGAAGCAAATATGTCCACAAAAGAGGAAGATGCAGAAAAGAGAAGAAAGAGTGATCTTGCCTAGAAATGAGAGAAAAAACAGAGGGGGGGGGTAGGGAGATTTGCTTATTCTTCTAGAAACAAAAGCACTAAATCCTTCTGAGAAAAATGTCAGTCTCTTTAAGATGATGTCAAAACTCTAAAAAGCACTCAGCTGACACTCCAAACAAGAGTTCTACCTTCTCTTCCTATCTACTTTCATTAGAGCTAGTCTTCATCTGTAAAATTAAATGCAGCTATAGATAACACAGTCAATCTTTACAAAACTGCAGTTGTGGTTGCCATCTTTGCCTGGAAAACAAAACAAAACACCAAACTCCATGGCTTGGGGAAAAAAAGAATGTATTAAGTTGGAAAGCCAGAAAACCATGAACTGCTAACTCAGGCAGCTATGACACGGGTTAATAAACGCCTCCTACCAAACTAAGATTCCACTGAAGACCTGGGGAAGAAGGGCAAAGGGCTGTAGCTTTACCGCGATCACAAGGGTGGGGCACCGTAGAAAAAAAATTTTGAGGGCGAGCTATCCCGGAGGTATAAGGGGGCTGGTGACTCAGATCTCGGGGAGACTGCATACTAGGCGGCAAATGATGTTGATGGACTAAGGGCAGCTTCGGGGAGAGCTACAAAGTGAGCTGCCGGACTAATGCTCGTTGAGAGTGCGAAGGCTAACAGAGGAAGATACACGGGGCAAAGGATTAAGAGTCAAAAGAGAGGAGAGCCGAGGGGCCGAATAGTCAGGGAAGCTGGGCGTGGGAGGCCTGAGCAGAGGCCGCGAGGCGCCTTTGCAGCCAGCCGCCTTCTCAGCTACCCCACACTCAGCCCCTCTCAGGGCCGCCCTTGCCCCAGTGACAACGGCGAAAGCAGCTGTTTCCGCTCGGCCGGGGACCGCGAAGAAGGCATCCCTGCGGCGGGCGGACAGGCCAGTGTGTGTGTGTGAACGACAGATGATTTCGAGACCACTGTCGCCGAACCAACGCCAAACTTCGCCCTTTTCCCCCCTCTTAGCCTTCTTTATCCCCCAACTTCCCGGCCGGCTGGTGTCCGCTTCGACCGACCGAGGACCCCCCTCCCCCGCCCTTCTTCTCGCCTTCTCTCACCCCTCCCCAACGTCCTGAGGCTGGGAAAGGACTGGCTACCAGGGCCGCTCCCGAGCCCGCCCGGGTGCCCCAGAGTCCCAGACGCCGCCCCTGACAAAACGCTTGCGTTCTCTCGGCGGCTCCCTCGCCCGCCCAGATGCTGCAAACTCCTCTCACCTGCATTGACGCCATGATGGAACCATCCCCCCAAGGCCGGCGAGGCCAGAGACGCAGGGGGCGGAGCTGCCGTGCTCGCGTCACGCCGCGGGGGCCCAGCATCCTGGGCGCGGGGGGCGGGGCCTCCGATGGGAAGGGGACGGCGGGAGGGGATTGGCTGGAGCGCTGGGCCTCCGTGGGGGAGGGGCAGGCGAGAGCACGGTAAATGGCGCTGTCGGTACTCAGTCATATCCAGTTCCCCGGCGTGCGCGGCGAGCTCACCTGCTGACCTGGTCGTCTAAGAAACGCCGCTCTGGTTCTGATCTCGCCATGGTGGTTGTTTTTTTCTTTCTATACCCCGAGATTTTGATGATGTCCAGTCCCGTGGGGTGTTCTTGTTTGTTTGTTTTCAACCACAGGTGTAGCGTTTACAGATTTTTTTTCCTTTCACGTGGCTTTCTCACCACCATGCCCACTTTCACACCCTTGGGGCCAGTTACCTGTGGGGCTGCTTTCTGGTCTTTACGGTCTGGAAAGCTTCTCATATTCTTAATTTGGGGGATAGAGACACAGATTTCTTTGTACAATGGGACAAGAATTGAGAGCAAAACAGCACTTTGGTATTTTAAAGTCAAGGATAGAGCTGAAACTTGCCTGAAAAGGGAAGTTTTTCTTTTGTTTGTGTGCTGTTGTATCCTCACTACCCCAGCCCCTCAGCTTTAAACTTCACGTGTATCAGTAATAGGGTTGTTAGGGCATTCACATTTGTTTATAGAGATTTGTTTATAGAGAGACATAATGTGCCAGTGCACTTTATAATTTACACTTAGAGCTTGTAGCACATCCGGACTTCTCTTCAGCTTGTTTCATGGTGGGCAGTTTTGTAGTCATTTGACCTGGGGATGTTTTTGAATAGGGAAAGCTGAGCATTCAGAATTTATTCTGGGAATGCACCAGTTCTGCCAACATTTATCAGAAGCCACAGTTTTAAAAGCTATCCCAAGACTGAAGATGTCATTGGTTTTTAACAGGAAAATGGAAGCCAAAGGCTTGTACCTCATGTTCTTTTAAAGATTTAGGTGGCTGATACATTGAATAGAATGTTTTTACTTTACCAGAAGGAAAGCTTAAAATCTATCGTTTTATTAACTTGGGCTCTTTTTGCAAATTTCTGTAAGATTTTAAATATAAGAGCAATGTAGGATGTTATTCTTCCCTAAAGATAGATCATTATGTTCTCTGAGAAATTCTCTAAAGTGTTTTCAAAAAGGAAAAAGATCTTTTAAAAAGACCGATTATTCTATAGAATAATATAAATGAATCATTCTTCATCACTGGAGAGGAAGTTATATTGATTTGCTTTTTCCTCTTAGAATTCCACCCTATTGCCAGAAATGGGCTGGTTTCCCTTTGTTGTGCAAAATGACTGTGTCCTTGAGGAATGTTTGGAGGGTCTTGGCAACCAGGAATCATCCAGAAGCATATCTGGTGTCAGCTCAGTTGTGCTGTCAACATTTCATTTGTAAGTAAAACCCATATATCCCAAGGAAAGAGGAAACTTTTCCAGATAAATTTTCTTCTGGAAATCTTTATCCCTATGATCTCAGAAAATTTCTCCAGAAGGTCAGGTTTTACCATCTAAAGTTTATTTTATTTAGCTTTTTTTTTTAATGTTTGTTTATTTTTGAGAGAGAGAGAGCATGAGCAGGGGAGGGGCAGGGAGAGAGAGGGAGACAGAAGATCTGAAGTGGGCTCCGAGCTGTCAACGCAGAGCCCGATGCAGGGTTTGAACCCAGGAACCCCGGAATCATAACCTGAACTGAAGTTGGCACTTAACCAACTGAGCCTCCCAGGCACCCCAAGAGTTAATTTTATTAAAAAGCTGAGTCTTCGTAAAGTATAAGTGACATCAGATGACCCCCACAAACAAAGCATTATGACATCAGCAGAACCAACAACCTGCCATGACATACTAATAAGAAAAGGAGTTACAGAATTCCTTACAACACTCCTCACAGTAAAATCAACATCTGGTCCTTTGGGTTATATGTATGTTAAAAAGGATCTTCATGGGAGGGATAAGTCAGTACCAACTATATCTTTCCTGGGAAATATTAAATAGTATATGCTTACTATCTTTTTCATTTTTTCTTTGATATATAACAGAAAGATCCTGATGTACTCAGGAACTAAAACAATGACTTTCAGATGGGGTGAAGTGTATAGTATTTCCAGGGAGCATGAAATCTTTTTATCTAAAACATTTCATTATACAGTGTTTGAAGACTAGGCTCACATATCATTTCTTTACAGCGTGGGACTTAGTATCAGATAGGCAAAAGGCAAACTATCTGACAATACCAAAAGTGGAGGAGGAGGTGAAGCTCTCATAAACTCTATAGGAGTGAAATGGGTACAATCCCTTTGGAAAACAGTTCAACGATAATAAAATTAAGATTTCCCATACCCTTAATGAACCTTTTTAATGGCACCATTTGCAATAAAAGATACAACAGGCATATTAAACCAATGCAAATGTTTAACGTTGTTGGAATCCTGATTCAAACCAACTGTAAAGAACATATTTTTAAGACAACTGGAGAAATTTAAACATAAAACGTATTTGATAATTTTTGATTTCCACGTCAATTACAAATGACCATCATGTTCAAGGAGGTGATTCTCCCTCATCTCACAAACTACCCTCACCTCCACCTCCCTAGAAGACAAAAGAAAAGAGGACATACACAAGCTATGTATGTGCCTGAGGTCTTACCTACCAAGGCAAAGGCAGAGCCTGTGATACAGAGGACTAAAAGCAGCTGGACTTTCTGGCAGAAAAAGGGAGGAAATATGGGAAACCAGAGTCTAGTAACTTGAAGAACCTACAAAGTGATCACTGGGCAAATACTGCAATATTGATAATATAATCTGACTTATGAATGTTTGAGTTCTAGTGATGCACTAAACTGGAGACTTAGGAGAAGTCCTATGAGAATATGCTTGTTGGAGTGTGAAGAGGTAGAATTGAGAAGTTTTCACTTGAGTCTGTGTCTCCACAGATGGTTTGTTCATAGTCTCCTACTGCCTGATCTCATCAAAGAAATGTAGGTAGTTCAGTAATCGTTAGCTTGTTAATTGGATGTTGGAAAAGACACCAGGCTGTGAATCCAATGCTTATAGTCTTATCCTACCTCTGTCATTAGTGAGCTTGGTCAGGGCTCTTAATCTCTTTGGGCTTATTTATCAGTAAAATGAGCAAGTCTGGCTGCATAATCTTGAAGGTTTCTTCCAGATTTCAAATTCCACGTACCTACTAGAGAAAATAAAAAATTTAAATGATATATCCAAAATACTATCTTAAAAAGTCTAAGATAAAATGCAATGGGAATGCTGTACTATTTTGAGTTAAAAAATCATGTTTATAAATATGTTAGGAATGAATTTGACTTCACTGCAATTTATATAGACATACTGGGGGCCTTAGTTAACAATTTTAAAATGCTAGCGTAATCCAGTTGAGCTACAGATGGGATTTAATAAAGTAGCAAAAATTCCAATATTCACAATTTAGAGTGATACTTTAAGATAATTTTTTTTAACATTTATTTATTATTGAGAGACAGAGAGAGACAGATCACAAGCAGGGGAGGGGCAGAGAGAGGAGGAGACAGAATCTGAAGCAGGCTCCAGGCTCTGAGCTGTCAGCACAGAGCCCTACATGGGGCTCGTACTCACAGGGCTTGAACTCACAGGGCTCAAACTCACAGGGCTCAAACTCACAAGCCACGAGATCATGACCTGAGTCAAAGTTGGATGCTTAACTGCCTGAGCCACCCAGGCGTCCCCGAGTGATAATTTAAGATAAGCATAACCCTGGGTGGCTCAGGCGGTTAAGCGTCTGACTCTTGATTTCAGCTCATGTCATGATCACAGGGTCATGGGATCAAGCCCTGTGTTGGGCTCCATGCTGAGCCTCTGCTCCTCTCCCCTGCTCGTGCTCACTCTTGCTCTCTCTCAAAAATAAAACATAAAAATAAATGAAGTTTCCTTTTAAAAAAAGTGTAACCCAAACTAGTCATTTCATGTGAAATCTATTAATAAAGGACAAAGAAAATTAGCAAAATAACAAATGGTTTATATGTATGACCTAATATGTATGACTTATTCTACATGTCAAAAATAGTTGATTCACATACATATTTGGTTTGTAAACAAAATTGTGAATCAAGAGAACTTCGTCTTCACTTTCTCCCCTTTACCTGTCCCTCTAGCTAGAATTCTTTTCCCCATGTCTACATTCCTTGAGCACATTCCTTGTTTGCTTCTCCCCTAAACCTCTTATCAAACATGTTCTTAGCAAGTTATCCTATTTTTTTTTCCTTTTTGTCCATGGACCCACTCCACAGAAAAATGCGCATACCTGTGAAATTTTGTATTTCAGGGAGTTACCTGACCTTCAGAAGAACTTCGTCCAATAGCAGAGGTGTATAAACCTCAAGGTAAGAACACCTCTACTGAAAAGGTAACTGTCATGATAGATAGCAGCTCAATCTCTTGACCTTTCAAAACCAGTTTATCCTTTATGTAGATATAATTTGATAGCACTTGCTTTCTTTTGTTCACTTGTGTATTTTCCTATCTTTCTGAAAAGCAGGGTCCTGTGTGAAAAGCTCCAGATTGGGAACCAGAGGAGTTGTATGCTTGCCTTCATCCTTCCCAGGGGTGATACTGAAGTTAGTTTACAACAGATGTGGCACAGGTGTGGCAAAGGTTCCAACCCTGCAGAACAGAAGCTGCTCAATGCTGGGGCAGGAGCCTGGATATTCCCTACCCGGTGGACCAGGTATCTGAAATTAGATTATAGGAAGATCTGGGGTGATTCAGAGGATTGAAGGATTGATTGGGGGTTTGAGGGAAGTGGCTATTTACTAACTACTACTGAAGTATTTCAGTGTTTTATTTTTTAGGGGGGTGGGTGATAGAAGTGTTCTAAAACTGGATTGTGATGATGGTTACCCAAGTGTATAAATTTACTCAACATTTTCAGCAATTATGTGTGAAGTTTATGGTATACAAATTATACCCTAAAGAGCTTTTTATTTCTATTTTTATTGGTTTTTTTTAAAGTAATCTCTATACCCAATGTGGGGCTCAAACTCATGACCCAAAGATCAAGAGTCGCAGGCTCTTCCAATTGACCCAGCCAGGCATCCCCTACCCCTCCCCCATAAAGCTATTTTTTAAAAAATAAAAGCACTTCAAGATTTTAATATATCCATACCAGTAAGTCATGGTTGGTCTTTGGACTGGTCTCCCACTAATGATATGAGATTGAAGGCTGGGTAGGTATCTCCTCGGTCTGGACTTTTCCATCTGTAAAATGGGGAGTCAATTATTTTTTCAAAACTTTCCAGATAAATGATTTTCCTTGTAAAAAATTCCATAACTGTGTCATCATAATTCATATCTCCCTCTTTTCACCTGCTCATAAGGCTATCATTGCCCAAAAACATATTTATCCTTTCTCTGCTGCTTAGGATGGATGGCAGCCCTACTGATTTTGTCCTTGCCAGATAGTTCTTTTTCATTCTATGACCTTCCCTCCTGCCTAACTTTCTCATCCCTTTTTTATGCCCCCTTTTGCCTGATCTCTGTTTACCATGTGTCAGAAAAGGCTCTAGACTAGGAATCAGAAGGCCTACATTTGAATCCTAACTCGGCTACTTCTTAGTTTCATGACCTGGAATCGGTCATTTAAACTTTTCTGGACCTTGTTTCATCATCTGTAAAATAGGGACAAAAATGCCAACATGTGGTTTGTGGTGGAGTCTAGGTGAGATCATTAATGTGAAGAAGCTTTGTGAACTGCATATCACCATCCAGTTGACAGGCAATACCTACTTTTTCTTCTGACTTACTCCAAGTTCTCTCTCCAGTGGGCAGATGACATGTTGGCTAGAGATAAGAAGTGGGGTGTGTGTGGCAGTGACTGAGAAATACCTATGACAAGATCCCCAAATTTCATACCCCTTGTGAACATAAAACAGTCTGGTCTTTGAACCAGACTGTGCTTTGAACTGAGCTTGCCATAAGCAAAGTTTCAAGGTTGGGATGTTGCCTTTCCCAGCCCCACCCAGTGTCCTTCCCCACATGTGGCATCCTTCCAGACCTGCCTTTATTAATAATAATGATGCCAGCTACTTGGGATTGAATATTTATATGTGCCATATAGGCAATGCAAGAGAGACTTGTATTTCTTGTATGATTTAATCTTTAAAACAGCACTATGAAATACATAAAGCAATTCTCATTTTACAGGTAAGAAAACAGGCCTAGAGAGGCTAGGTAATAATTTGCCAAAGTCACATGCTTATCCATAGCAGAATCAGAATTCTACCTTGGGAACTCTAACTCTACAGATTGAATTCTTTAAAAAATCCTTCCAAATCTATTCTCTTAAGGACCCATATCAATGGAGTTTTATAATAAAAATAACTCTAATCAAATTGATTCATTTTATTTTTTTTTAATATTTTTTTTATTAAATTTTTTTTTAATGTTTATTTATTCTTGAGACAGAGAGACAGAGCATGAACAGGGGAGGGGCAGAGAGAGAGGGAGACACAGAATCTGAAACGGGCTCCAGGCTCCGAGCTGTCAGCACAGAGCCCGACATGGGGCTCGAACTCACGGACCGTGAGATCATGACCTGAGCCGAAGTCAGCCACTCAACCGACTGAGCCACCCAGGTGCCCCCAAATTGATTCATTTTAAACTATGAAATTTAATAGGCAATGTGGATTTTACATTTTACCAAGAATATCTGATGCCCCCAAATATATCTAATTGTGACTTTTCAGACAGTTTGACAAAATAAAAAAAATTGTGGTAATTTTGTCCAAAAAGCATATATTGAATGCCAGGCACTGGGGATCTAAAAATGAGTAAGAAGCAGTCCCCATACTCACATTGCTTACAATCAGGAAAACAGATGAAAGGATTTTGATAGAATATGGAAAAAGCGACTTACTTGCTATCATGGGATCATAAGTGGGGGGCACTTGTCCTTGTCTAGGAGCTTAAGAACACTTTCTGGAAGAACTAAGGACCTTGCAGAGGTGAAAACAGTAAAAGAGAGGCATTCTGGGCAGAGGGAGCAGGAACCATGTAATTGGTGTTGAAAGGGAATGACAAGTTTGATATTGCCCAATTGAAATTGATGGAAGGATGTGGGAGACAAGAGGCAGGCAAAACATGGCCTTGGAAGGCTTTGTTGGTTCATGAAGCGATTGGACTTTATCTTAGAAACCATTTGCCAAATGTGAGATGTTTTCAAATGGGAAGTAGTAAGACCAGATTTGTGTTTTGCCCTGACTTCTCTGGTGAGTGAACAGATTTAGTCAGGTAAGAGCAGAAAAGAAAAATCATAAAAGGAGGCTATTGTAAGTGTTTGACAAGTGGAGGATGTGGGCTTGGACTAGGGCATGTAGAGAAATAAAAGGAAGAGCTCTTGAGATATTTAGGCAGGGTAACAGATAGGACTAAGATTTGTTGTATGAAGGGGACAAGGAAAGAGTTAAGTGCCAGGTTTTTTGACTAGAAAATATGGGAATTGGTAGATACAGAAGAAATGGAAGTAGAAGGGGAAGAAAAAAATAATTCATTTGGACATGCTTCAGGATTTTAAATTAACTATAGGACATCTGTCATGCCTTTTTCTAGGGAAATTGTAAAATATATCTCAAATGAATTCACTAGAAAATCCTCAGAACAGAGGCTCAGCTGATATGGAGGGCTCTTTTTCTGTCAGTCTTTGTGGTGAGCAAAATGGCTACTAGTCTACAGACTCATCCTACCAGCTAACTAGCCCTAGTGGATAGTTCTAGCAGCAAATATCTGGGAGGGCCTCCAATCAGCTTAGCTCTCATCAGCTCTATCTCTCAACAAATCAGTGATGAGAGAGGTGAAGTACTCTGATTGGTTAGGCCTGGGCTGACTCTCCTAGCATGGGGGGAGGGGGGCAGTCCGCCTCACTCAAATCACATGTTATGAGCTCTCCCATAAGAAAGAAGCTTCTCATACTAGAATGAGGGGCGATGACAAAAGAAATGCCAGAGAGACAAAAGGACAGAAGTCACTACCACAATTAAATGGAATATATTCAGCAGATAATCTTACATCACAGACTTAAGCTGGGAGAAGGTAGGGAGAAGCTTTCATTTAAGTGAAGTTTTAGATTGTGATATAACATTAGATGGCCTGAAAATTATAATGACTGATACAAGCTTGTTCTTGTGACAGAGGAATTGGAGAAGTTCTAGCTCTTTCCTGAGATTTCATCAAAGAAAGCTCATGGGGCAGTTTTGAAAGTAGAGTGGGAAACTGCACCACATGGAGTACAGCTCATTAAGTAAAATGATTATATTTGAAACTATGAAAATAAAGAGATTACCCCAAGAGAGAGTTTAGGAAGAAGATGTTGCTGAGGTCAGAGACTAGGGGAGCACTAACATTTAAGGAGAGAGTGGCCTAAAAGCCAAAGAGTCTTGAATAGGGAGTAAGTAATCAGTAATGTAAATTCATCCAAGAGGACTTATCAAAATTAAAAAAAAAAAAAAAAAGTTCAACTGAACTGGCAATGTGGAGTATATCACTGATAGTCATCAGATTACTCTTCATTGGAATGAATTGTTGAGTGAACTGGTAAGGGAAGATATGGAGACATCAAGAGTCTTAGCTGAGAAGAGAAAGAAGGAGATGAGACTATACTCGAGATAAATGCCAGGTCAAGAGGGAAAGTTTTGGGGGAAAGTTTTGTTTCTTGTTTGTTATCAGAAAGAGATTTGAGCAATTTCGTAGGCTAAAGATAGTCAATAGAGTGGGAAATATTTGAAAATGTTACCAACTGAAGAAGGAGGGCAATGTTGGTCATAATTATTTGATTTGATGTTGAGGAAGGCTCCTAATAGCTTCTTAAATCATAATATCATAGGACTGGGGGAAATATAATCTTATAATTATAGGGTATATGAAATCACAGGGTAAATATAGTACATCCTCTTAGAGCATGAATTTTACTGTTGGGTAAATTATTTAAAACAGAATGTTCTTCAGACTCTGGGGATTTGAAGGTACACTTAGAATTACTTATGTGAAAATTTAGAGAATCATTAGGTAAATATTACACTTTATTCTGTTGCTGGCTCTGTTTGCTTAATTGGCTTTATCAAATGAAATGAAAAATGAACAGAGTTTAAAATTATCAGAGAAGCCAACTTTGAAGGGGATCTTCTGGCAAAAAGAAGATGGTTTGAGCAACAAAACAAGTAAGGACTGTAATAAACTGAAGCACATAATTGTATACATGGAAATATATATGTGTATGTTTGTGTGTCATAAAATTTAAATTCATAACAATACTAAAAAAAAACCCTCATTGGTCATCTTTAGAGTTTGCTAGGTCACCAACTCATTGGGGAAAAAGGGGAAAGATTAGCATTTTCCTGCCTTTCCTATATAAATTGTATTTCAAGGTGACCCAATAATTGATGAGAGGGAATTCTTTACAGAAGAATTACAGATATTGTACATGGAAGCTATGAAAAAAAAGAAAAAGAATAATTGTGCTAGCCCTAGTGAAATAATGGAACATGGCATCAATCATTAATGGGTGCCAAAGGAATCAGTTTGAACAAAAGTTAAGGGGAACTTTTGTTATGGATGGAACTTTATTATGGATGGATCATACTGATATACCTGAATGAATTGATCAATTTTAATGTCAGTAATAGTGGGACAACCAGATAGTATATGCCTCTTGAAGATGATACAATAGGAAGTAATGTAAAGTGGTCTTGCCAAAAAAAAAAAAAATCTTATCAAGACTCTATATCTCATGCTCTGTTTATAGGAAATAAGGATGAGAGAGGTGCAAAATAGAGGAATTTATTAAACTGCATCATGAGGCTGCAAATAGCTAAAGTCAGATTATAGAAAATTCTAAGGACAAATGATATAATTTCTTCAATAAATAACAAAAAGAGAAGTGGAAGAAAACTCACAGAATGAAAGATAAGAGGATATTAAATAAATGTAGTTTTATAAACTTGTGTAGAACCTGATCCAAACAAACTATAAACAGACATTTTTTTTTCAATATATGAAATTTATTGTCAAAATGGTTTCCATACAACACCCAGTGCTCATCCCAAAAGGTGGCCTCCTCAATACCCATCACCCACCCTCCCCTCCCTCCCACCCCCCCATCCACCCTCAGTTTTAAACAGACATTTTTGAGACAATAGAAAATTAAAACAGATTGGGGGTGCCTGGGTGGCTCAGTTGGCTAAGTGTCCTACTCTTGGTTTTGGCTCAGGTCATGATCTCACAGCTGTGGGTTTGAGCCCCACGTTGGGCTCCGTCCTGATAGCACGGAGCCTGATTGGGATTTTCTCTCTGCAACCCCCTGCCCACCCCACCCTCAAAATAAATAAATAAATAAACAAAAAAACAAACAAACTTAAAAAAAACAACACAGACTGGATATTCATTTTTAAAAAAGAGTAGAGAAGAAATGATAGATATGGAAGACATAAAAATATTCGTATATATAAATATATAGCCATAATTGATGACTTCTGAAGAAAAGCAAAAAATGGAACAAAAAATATTTTAAAATATGTAGTACAATAAAGAATATATATTTTGCCTCTGTTCCTGGTTCCTGACACAAAGCTCCTAAGTCCCTTGGAATTTTCTCAGTGATAGAGCATCATATGTTAACTCTTGACAGGCCCCTGTATATATTCAGGATGGCAGCTGATGGGCAAAAAGATCAAGCCTTGATTAGGAGCCTAGAATGTCAGTCCAACTCTCCAAACCCCCAGAGAGGTGAGAGGCACTGAATATTGAGTTAGTAATTGAACATGCCTGCATGATGATATCTCCATAAAAAACCCCGAAACAGAGTTTTTTGGGTTTATGAACACATTCCTGTGCTAGGAGGACAATTGTTTAAAGAGACTGAATAAATGTAAGACCTAGAGTTAGATATGGCAGGAATGTTGGGACTATCAGAGCAGGAATTTTTTTTAATATTAAATACCAAAAACTTTAAAGGAAAAAGTATACAACGTGCAAGAACAGATGGGTAATTAAGCAAAGAGATGAAAATTTTAAGAAAGAATCAAAAAGAAATGTTAATGATCAAAAACACTGTAACAAATGAAGAATGTTTTTGAGGAGCCCATGAGAAGACTGAACATGGCTGAGGAAAGAACTTCTGAGCTTGAGGATATGACAGTAGAAACTTACTTCCAAAACTGAAAAGCAAAGAGAAAAAAAAGACTAAAAAGAAACCAGTACAGAATATCCTAGAACTGTGGGACAACTACAAAAGGTGTAGCGTATAAGTAATAGGAACACCAGAAGAAAAAGGAAGAAAGAAAGGAACAGAAGCAATACTGAAGCAGGAATGGCTAAGAATGTCTCCAAATTAATGTTAGACACCAAACCACAGGTCCAGGAAACTCAGAGAATACCAAGCAGGGTAAATGCCAAAAAAACAAAAACAAAAAAATTTAAGTGTAGGCATAACATATTCAAACTGCAGAAAATCAAAGATAAAGGAAAACATCTTAAAAGAAGCCATAAGGGGAAGACAGCCTATAAAGGAACAAAGAAAAGCATTGTATTCAACTTCTCAGAAACCATACAAGCAAGAAGAGAATGGGCTGAAATATTTAAATTGTTGAGAGGGAAAAACGACCAAACTACAATTCTGTATCTTGTGAAATTATCCTTCAAAAGGGAAAGAGAAACAAAGACTTTCTCAGACAAAAGGGAATCTATTGCCAGTAGACCTGCCTGGCAAGAAATGTTAAATGAAGTTCTTCAGAGAGAAAGAAAATGATATAGATCAAAAACTTGTAACTACGTAAAGAAGACATCGAAGGAATAAGTGAAGGTAAAATGTAAACTTTCATTTTTGTTTTTCTTAGTTGATCTAAAAGATAAGTTTGTTCAAACTAATAATGGCAACAATGTATTCAATTATGTATGTGCATATATATTTATACAAACTTATGTATAGGTGAAATGAATGACAGCAATGATACAAAGGGTGGAAAGGGTGAGTTAGGATTATTTTGTTATTATAAATTAACTTGCACTACTCTTGATTCAGTATAGTGTTATTTGAAAGTGGACTTGGATTAGTTGTAAATGTGCAAACTGTAGGATAATCACTAAAAAACTACACACACACACACACACACACACACACACACACACACACACTGCTTAGGAAGGAAAGAAAATGGAATCCTATAAAATGCTCAGTTAAAACCATAAAGGCATAAACAAGGGAAACAAAAATAGGAACAAAGAATGGAAACAAGTAGAAAACAGTGAAAAAATATGGTGGACCTTAATCCAACTCTTATCAACAATCACTTTAAATTAGACAGAGATTATCAAGGTGGATCAAAAAACAGGATACAACTATATGCTATGTACAACAAACATACTTTAAATATAAAGACACTTATAGATTAAACGGAAATGAATAGAGAAAGATATGTTAACACGAATCGGAAGAAAGCTGGAGTAACTGTTTAATTCTAAACAGAGCAAATTTCAGAGTAAGGAAACTTATCAGGGATAAAAAAGGGTATTACATAATGATAAAAGGATCGATACTTCAGGAGAACATAAAAATCCTTAATGTGTATGCACTTTAAAATAGCGTCAAAATATGTGAAGCAAAAACTGATAGAACTGCAAGGAGAAATAGATGAATTCACTATTTGAGATTTCAACACCCCTCCCTTAGAAATGGACAAATCCAGCAGGCAGAAAATAATTAAGAATATACTTGAATTCAACATAACCACCAATCAACTGGATGAATTAACATTTATAGACTATCTCATCCAACAACAGCTAAATACATATTCTTCTCAAATTCACATGGAACATTCACCAAGAGAGACCATGTACTTGGCCTTAAACCACACCTTAACAAATTTGAAAGAATGGAAGTCATACAGTGTCTGATTTTAGACAACAATGGAATTAAACTAGGAACAAAAATGCTCCTAGGTGGCTCAGTCTGTTAAGAGTCCAACTCTTGATCTCAGCTCAGGTCATGATCTCATGGTTTGTGAGTTAGAGCCCTGAATCAGACTACTCACTGTCAGTGTGGAGCCTGCTTGGGATTCTTTCTCCCTCTCTGTCCCTCCCCCACCCATAAATGCACCCTCTCTCTCTCTTCCTCAAAATAAACTTAAAAAAAAAAACCTAGAAACAACATAAAGATACCTGGAAAATCTCAAAATAGTTGAAGATTAATCAACACAATTCTGAATAATGCATGGGTCAAAGAAGAAACTGCAAGATAAATGTTTACAATGTTTTGAACTAAACGAAACTACAACTTACCAAAATTTATGGGATGCAGTGTAAGCAGTACTTAGAGAAATTTACAGCATCAAATACACATATTAGAAAAGAAAAAAGGTCTAAATTCAATAAAATTTTCCGCCTTTAGAAACTAGAAAAAGAAGAGTAAATTAAATCCAAGGTAAACAAAAGAAATAAATAATAAAAATTAGAGCAGAAATCAATGAAATTGAAAATAAGAAATCAATAAAATCAACAAAACCAAATATGGTTCTTTGATAAAATAAATAATATCAATAAGCCTAAAGCCAGACTACCTAAGAAAAGAAACACATATTACTAATACCGTAAATGAAAGAAGGAACATCACTACAAATCCCATGCACATTAGAAGGAAAATAAAGGAATATTATTATGAACAACTCTGTACCCACAAATTTGAGGGCCAAGATGAAAGGGACCAATTTTTTGAAAGACATACTCTGCCAAAGCTCACCCAAGAAGTAATAGACATCTAAGTAGTCCTACATTGGGGCACCTGGGTGGCTCAGTTGGTTAAATGTTTGACTCTTGATTTTGGCTCAGGTCATGATCTCACAGACATGAGATCGAGCCCCACGTTGGGCTCTGCACTGGGTGTGGACCCTGATTAAGATTCTCTCTCCCTCTCCCCACTCGCACATGCTCTCTTTAAATAAGTATCATCCTCCATCTATTAAAGAAATGGAATCAATAATTAATAACCTTACAAAACCGAAAGCCCGGCCCAGATGGATTCACTGGTGAATTATACCATTTAAGAAATAAATTATACAGGGGCACCTGGGTGGCCCAGTCGGTTAAGCGTCCCACTCTTGGTTTCAGCTCAGGTCATGATCTATAGTTTTGTGAGTTTGAGCCCCACGTCAGGTTCTGTGCTGACAGCACAGAGCCTGCTTGGGATTCTCTCTCTGCTCTTCCTCTGCTTGCTTGCTCTCTCTCTTTCAAAATAAATAAATTTTTTCAAAAACCTTAAAAATAATAAAAAAATAAAAAAGAAAGAAATTATACAAACTCTTTACAATGTTTCCTAGAAGATAGAAGCAGAGGGAATATGTCCTAACTCATTCTATGAGACCAACATTACCCTAATATCAAAACCAAACAAAGGTGTTACAAGAAAAGAAAACCAGTATCTCTCGTGAATATAGATGCAAAAGTCCTCAACAAAATATTAGCATGTATAATCCAACAATATATAAAGAGTTATTCACCATGATTAAGTAGGAATTTTCCCAGGTTTGCAAGACTGTTAACATTCAAAATCAATGTAATCCATCATATCAATAGACTAAAAAAGAAAAATAACATGATCATATCAATAAATACAGAAAAAACACTTGACAAAATCCAACACCCATTCATGATAAAAACTCTCATTAAACTAGGAATAGAGGGGAACTTTCTCAACTTGATAAAAATTATTCATAAAAAACCCATAGCTAGCGGACTTCAAGCCATATTACAAAGCTGTAATCATCAAGACAGTATGGTACTAGCACAAAAATGGACACTTGGATCAATGGGACAGAATAGAGGACCCAGAAATTGACCCACAAACATATGGCCAACTAATCTTTGACAAAGCAGGAAAGGATATCCAATGGAATAAAGACAATCTCTTCAGCAAGTGGTGCTGGGAAAACTGGACAGCGACATGTAGAAAAATGAACCTGGACTACTTTCTTACACCATACTCAAAAATAAACTCAAAATGGATGAAAGACCTCAATGTAAGACAGGAAGCCATCAAAATCCTTGAGGAGAAAGCAGGCAAAAACCTCTTTGATCTTGGCAGCAGCAACTTCTTACTCAACACGTCTCCAGAGGCAAGGGAAACAAAACCAAAAATGAACTACTGGGACCTAATGAAAATAAAAATCTTCTGCACAGCGAAGGAAACAATCAGCAAAACTAAAAGGCAACCAACGGAATAGGAGAAGATATTTGCAAATGACATCAGATAAAGGGTTAGTATCTAAAATCTATAAAGAACTTATGAAACTCAACATCCAAAAAACAAATAATCCAGTGAAGAAGTGGGCAAAAGATATGAACAGACATTTCTCCAAAGAAGACATCCAAATGGCCAACCAACACATGAAAAAATGCTCAACATCACTCATCATCAGGGAAATACAAATCAAAACCACAATGAGATATCACCTCACACCTGTCAGAATGGCTAACATTAACAACTCAGGCCACAACAGATGTTGACGAGGATGCAGAGAAAGAGGATCTCTTTTGCACTGCTGGTGGGAATGCAAACTGGTGCAGCCACTCTGGAAAACAGTATGGAGGTTCCTCAAAAAACTAAGAAGAACTACCCTACGACCCAGCAATTGCACTACTAGGTATTTATCCAAGGGATATAGGTATGCTGTTTCGAAGGGACATATGCACCCCAATGTTTGTAGCAGCACTATCAACAATAGCCAAAGTATGGAAAGAGCCCAAATGTCCACCGATGGATGAATGGATAAAGAAGATGTGGTATATATATACAATGGAGTCTTACTCAGCAATCAAAAAGAATGAAATCTTGCCATTTGCAACCACGTGAATGGAACTAGAGGGTATTATGCTAAGCAAAATTAGAGAAAGACATATCATATGACTTCACTCATGTCAGTACTTTAAGACACAGAACAGATGAACACAAGGGAAGGGAAGCAAAAATAATATAAAAACAGGAGGGGGACAAAACATAGGAGACTTCTAAATATGGAGAACAAACAGAGGGTTACTGGAGGGGTTGTGGGAGGGGGGATAGGCTAAATGGGTAAGGGGCATTAAGGAATCTACTCCTGAAATCATTGTTGCACTATATGCTAACTAACTTGGATGTAAATTAAAAAATAAAATAAAATAAAAAACGCATAGCTCATATCATACTTAATGATGACTAATAAGAATCTTTCCTTCTAAGATCAGGAACAAGGCAAGGATGTCCTTCTTGTCATTGTTTTTCAGTGTCATACAGGAAGTCCTACTAATGCAATAAAACGAGTAAAGGAAATAAAAAATATATGGTTTGGGAAGGAAGAAACGAGTCTGTCTTTGTTCATGGATAAAATAATCATCTATATAGAAAACCCAAAAATAACTGACAAAACTCCTAGAACTAATTAGTGTTTATAGCAAGGTTGCAGGATACAAGGTTAATATGCAAAAATAGATGGCCGGTATACTAACAAAGAGGAAGTGGAATTTGAAATTAAAAACACATTATGATTTACATTAGCACCCCCCAAAGGGAAATAATTATGTATAAATGTAATGAAACATAAGACCTATGTAAGGGAAACTACAAAACTGATGAAAGATAGGGACACCTGCTGGTTGAGTCAGTAGAGAATGCAATTCTTGATCTTGGGTTTATAAGTTTAAGTCCCATGTTGAGTGTAGAGATTAATTAAAAATTAAAAGTTCTAAAAATCTTTTTTAAAAACTGATGAAAGATATCAAAGAAATAATAAATGGAGAAATAGTCCATGTTCATAGATAGGAAGACTCAATATTGTCAAGATGTCACTTCATCCCAATTTGACTTACAGATTCAATGCAATCTCAATCAAAATCCCAGGTTATTTTGTGGTTATTGACAAACTGATTCTAAAGTTTATATGGAGAGGAAAAGATCCAGAATAGTTGTGTCACTATTGAAGGAGAACAAAATCAGAGAATTGATACAGCTCAACTTTAAGGCTTACTATAAAGCTACAGTAATCAATAGATAAATGGAACAGAATAAAGAGCCCAGAAATACATCCACATATAGTCAACAAATCTTTGACAAAGGAGCAAAGGCAATACAATGGAGTAAAGATAATCTTTTCAACAAATGGTTCTTGAATTAGACATCCACACAGAAAAAAGACTCAGATCTTACATCCTTTGCAAAAATTAACTCAAAATGGGTCATAAGCCTAAATCCAAAACACAAAGCTATAAATCTTCTAGAAGATAATACAGGAAAAATCTAGGTAACATTGGGTATGCAATGGCATTTTAAACATAACACTAAAGCCATGATCTACAAAATAAATAATTGATATGCTGAACTTCATTAAAACTTAAAACTCCTGTCTGCAAAAGATGATTTCAAGATAATGATAAGACAAGCCACAACATGGGAGAAAATGTTTGCAAAAGACACATCTGATAAAAACTTAACAGTCTTCCCAAATATACAAGGAACTCAACCGTAAGAAAATGACAACTTAGATAAAAAATGGGCAGAAGACCTGAACAGACAGCTTACCAGAGAAGATATACAGATGGCAAGTAAGCATATGAAAAGATGTTCAACATCACATGCCATTAGAGAATTGCAAATTAAAACAATGACATGTCATAAACACCTATTAGAATACCCAAAATTTGAAATATTAACCATATCAAATGCTGGAGAGGATGTGGAGCAATGGGAACTTTCATTCACTGATGGCTGGAATACAAAATGGTAGAGTTGCTTTGGAAGACGGTTTGAGGTTTCTACAAAACTAAACTAATTCTTATATGATCCAGCAATAGTACTCCTTGATATCTACCCAAAAGAGTTGAAAACTTAGGTCCACACAAAAACCTGCACATGGGTGTTTATAGCAGTTTTATTCTTAATTGCCATAACTTGGAAGCAACTGAGATGTTCTTCAGTGAGTAAATGAATAAACTGTGGTATATCCAAACACTGGAATATTATTGGAGCCCTAAAGAGAAATGAGCTATCAAGTCATGAAAAGACATGGAGGAAACAAGCACATATTAATAAGTGAAGGAAACTAATCTGAAAAGGCTACATACTGCATGCTTCCAACTATATGACATTCCGGAAAAGACAAAACTATGGGGACAGTTAAAAGATCAGTGGTTGCCAGAGTTAGGGGGAGGGAGGAATGAATAGGCAGAGCACAGAATCTTATTTTAGGGCAGAGAAACTATTGTGTATGATACTGCAGTGGTGAATACATATCGTTATACATTTATCTAACACCCATAGAGTGTCCAACACCAAGAATGAAACCTAATGTAAATTATTGACTTTGTGCGGTAATAATGTGTCAATATAGGTTCATTGATTTTAATAAATGTCCCATGTGGTACATTGTGTACAACTGTGTAAATGTACAATGTGGTGCAAGATGTCACTAACTGAGGAAGGTATACATGTTTGGGGCCAGGTGTGTGTGTGGGAACTCTGTACTTTCTGCTAAGTTTTTCTGTGGACCCAAAGATCCTCTAAAAAAATAAAATGTATTAGTTTAAAAATATCCCAGTTTTCTTTAAGTTAATATATAAACTTAATGTGATTTGAATAAAAATAATAATCTTTTCCCCTGGAACTATGTAGGTTGATCCTAAAGGGCATTCATGAGAAAATACACATGCAGGAATAGCTACACAAAGAGAAAAAGATAATAATGGCAGATTAGCCTTACCAGACACAATAAAACTTTAATTAAAAGTACATGGGGGAGCCTGGGTGGCTCAGTTGGTTAAGTGTCTGACTCTTGATTTCAGCTCAAGTCATGATCTCATGGTTCGTGAGATTAAGCCCCTCATGGAGCTCCGTGCTGAGTGTGGTGCTTGCTTGGGATTCTCTCTCCCTTTCTCTCTGCTTCTCCCCTGCATGCATGCACACTCATGCTTGCATTCTCAAAATAAATAAATAGACATTTTTTTTAAGTGCATGGTACTGGTATGTGAATAGGCAAATCAGTATAACAGAGTAGAAAATCCAGAAAGAGACCAAAATATGCATGAAAATTTAATATGTGAAAACTGGTATCTCAGTCCACCAGAGAAGAGATGGATGTTTTAATAAATGGTATTGAGATAACTAGACAGCCATTTGAAAAAACATAAATTGGATCTATTCCTCACAATATATATCATAATAATTTCCAAATGAATTGAAGATCTAAATGTAAAAAATGAAACTACATATTTACTAGAAGTAAAGCACCATGAGCAAAATCAAAAGACAAATGACAAAGTGGGAGAAAATATGGCAATCCTAGATGAAGAAATAATGTCCCTAATTTCTAAATAACTTAAAAATAAAGGGAGATAAAAAGACCAAACACCTGACTGGCAAACGGTCAAAAGACATGAATGGACAGCTTACAGAAAAAAAAAAGAGAAAGGACCTTCAATGCATGAGAAAGTGTTTACCTATACTCATAAGAAAAGAAACACAGGGGTGCCTGAGTGGCTCAGTTGGCTAAGCGTCTGACTTCAGCTCAGGTCATGATCTCGTGGTTCATGAGTTTGAGCCCCGCGTGGGGATCTGTGCTGACAGCTGGAGCCTGGAGCTTGCTTCGGATTCTTGTCTCCCTCTCTCCCTGCCCCTCCCCTGCTCATGCTCTGTCTCTCACAGATAAATAAACATTAAAAAAAAAAAAAAAGAAAGAAAAGAAACACAAAGTAAAACTGCACTGAGATACCATTTCTCAGCTCTCAGATTGGTAGAAATTAAAATAGTGTGGGAAAACAGGCACTTTTATACATTGTGGTTGGGAATGAAAAATGGTACAACCTCTCTGGAGGGGAATTTGGCAATATCTAGCAACAGTAAACATGCATTTACCCTTTGTTCCAGCGTTCCTGCTTCAGAAAATTCACACTGATTTACCCCTCCACAAATACAACATAAAATTTCTACAAGGTTACTTGTGGAATTATTTATACTACAAAATTATTGGAACAATATAAGAGTCTATGCATAGTAGAACAGTTCATAAACTATGGTGCAATTACACAATGGAATACTGTGTAACTATAAAAATAATGAGAAAGATCTCTTTGTGCATGGAATGATTAAGTGAAAAAATGCAAGGCATGGAAGAGGATACAGCATGCTATCCTATGCATATGAAAAAAGGAGGGAAAGACAAACACACACAAACATGCATACATACTCTAGCTCTACCCACTGATAGGGCATAGAACTAATGATAATCCAGTAACAATGAGCACAGGACTTGGTTTCAAGTATTATTCCTCACTAAAAGGAAGTTTGGGGCACGGAAAGCTCAAGCTTAGCCAAAAACATATCATTGTGACAAAAAGTAAGTGTACACATAATAATGGGGACATGTAAAAAGGAACTAGTATCCTATTTTGAAGGGGTTCCCACTCGTCATATTGGTATATTTTGGTTATAAAAAAGAATAATTATGGTAATGAATCATAAAATATTAGAAAAAATCCACAAATCATACCAGTGCTCCAAAAGAAAAGGGAAAGGGAAAACTTCTCTTTTACAGAAGAATGTTGGCTAATAAATGAGGAAGTAATGATCATTAGAAAATCACCATTTTGTAACTACCAGTGTAATAACTGATTCAGGCAAAGATCATCAATGGACACTAATACCATTAGATAAAATGTTGCTGAAGAAGAGGATAGTCACAAATGACCAACCCTTAGATTACTTATAAATTTCAAAGGGTAAGGCATATTCTTTGCTAATAGAGATATTTAGCTGATACTGCATGAACCAAACAGTATTACCAATGAAGAGACAAACTGATATTATATGCCTCCTAGTGGGATTTAATGGTAAATATACAGCATTCCTTATTTAGGGTTCTTTGACTAAAATTTTAACCTGAATCTAATCATGAGGAAACAATCAGTCAAATCCAGATTGTAAGACATTCATTAACACTGTTGGCCAGGGCTCTTAAAAAAATGTCAGCATAAAAAAAAAAAAAAAAAAACCCGACAAGTGTAACAGAAGAGGATTGTGCAAGAATTAAAGAGTAAAATGATGAGGTGCCTAGCTGGCTTAGTAGAGCATGTAACTCTTAATCTCAAAGTCATGAGTTTGAGTCCCACATTGACTATAGAGTTTAAAAGAAGGAAGGAAGGAAGGAAGGAAGGAAGGAAGGAAGGAAGGAAGGAAGGAAGGAAAGAAGGGAGAAAGAAGAGTAAAAAGACAAAAAAAAAAGGCAATAAGTAATCTTTAGTAAATGCTAGATTTAAAATATGACAATTGGGGAAATTTTAATTTAACTGTATTGAAGTTACTTTATTGTACTCACTGTATTGTGGTTATATATGAGAATAGTCTTTAGGACACCTGGGTAAAGGTGTCAGGATTTCTGCAATTTTCAAATGGTCAGTCAAAATTACAAATTTTACACACACATATGTATATGTATTCTACATAAAGAGCTATAGCTACATAGAGAAATGTAGAGATAATTTTGATAGCTAATTTCATGTGTCATCTCAGCTAGTGTATATAGTACCCACTTATTTAATCACATTCTAATGTTGCTGTAACAGTATTTTGTAGATGTGATAAACATGTACAATCCTGTTGACTTTATATAGAAGATATTATCCTTGATAATCTGAGTGGGACCCCATCTGATCACTTGAAGGCTTTTAAGAGCAAAAACTGAGGCTTTCCTCAAGAAGAAATCTTGCCTCAAGACTGTAGCATCAATTTCTACCTGAATATCTAGCCTGCCAGTTTGCCCTATGGATTTCAAACTTGCCAGCCCCCATATTGCATGAGCCAATTTTTTAAAACAAACTTTATATATATATATAAAGACAGATAAAGCATATGTGGCAAATGTTAACTGATAAATCTAAGTAAAGAGTATACAGGTGTTCATTGTAGTATTAAGTTTTCTCAAAGCTTGAAATTCTTATAAAAAATTGGGAAAAGTTAAAAATGTATTCTAATGAAATTTTTTGGAAAGGTAATACAGATCAATCAGCAGAGACACATAGCCTAATAACAATACTAGAACTTAAACATAAAGAAAAAGTCCTATAGATATTGCCTTACAAAATTAAGAAGAATAAATCAGTTTGGCATCAGAATTCTCCATTCTGGCACTAAAAAACAGTAGATCAATATCTAAAAAACCTTTGCGGAAGAGAAAATGTGGCCCCAAATTTTAGAACCATTGAAGTAAAAACTCGTGGAATTTAGTCCTGAGAGCTCTTCAACCAACTAGAAGTTGAATGAAGAAGCTGTTGAGGTAAACAGGGTAGTGGTGAGCAATAAGTTTATTTACATTGTTAAGTTAATCAGTCCATTAGTTATTCACTGAGTACCTATTATGCACTAGCTCTGGTGATCAGCTGTAACCCAGAGGGACATGGTTCCTTCCTTCATGGTACTTATAGTGTATAGAGGGAGACAGTCTGATTAAACAAATACATAAACAATTACACTTTACCAATTGCTAGGAAGGAAACAAAGAGACTGGTATATAAAAAAATAATAGAGTTAGGCAGGGAGTGGTACCTCATTTGGATAGGGTAGCCACAGGAAATAACTGTGATTGATATTCAAGTTGGGACATGAAACCTGAGAAACAGTAAGCCACGTGAAGAGCCAAGGGAAAAAGAATCCCCTATGTGGAGAGTACAGCCAGCCTAGATATAGAACTAAGGCCTGGTAGTATGAATCCTCTAAAGCAACCCCACTCTTGTTTGTAGTAGAACATCCAGCTTCCACAGCAGTTAATGGAAAATGTTTCATCGGTTAGAAATAATTTGCCTATCCAATTATATCCTGATGGAAATTATTTACTTATAGTCACTTCATATTTCCTATCAGGTTGATGCTAAATTATATGAAATAGCATTTACTGTTGGTAATGGCATGTAAGTAGTGAGACCAGAGATTAATATCTTAAAATACCCCACTGTAATATTATTTGATAATTTTATTTATTTAAAAAAATTTTTTTAATGTTTATTTTTGAGAGAGAGAGAGAGAGAGAGACAGAGCACTAGTGGGGGAGGGGCAGAGAGAGAAAGAGACAGAATCCAAAGCAGTCTCCAGTCTTTGAGCTGTCAACACAGAGCCCTATGTATGGCTGGAACTCATGAACCATGAGATCATGACCTGAACTGAAGTTGGATGCTCAACCTACTGAGCCACCCAGGTGCCCCTATATTTGATAATTTTAAATCAAAACATAAAATGATGGGATTTCTAGCATAAGAACTTTCCAATCATTTATTCCTGGGAAACTCATCATTTCATCTGTTAGTTCTATTCTCTGTTTTATACTTAGGAAACTTTATATTAAAAACAAATCTACTAGAGGTGCCTGGCTGGCTCAGTCAGAAGAGTGTCTGGCTCTTGATCTTGGGGTTGTGGATTCAAGCCCCACATTGGATGTAGAGATGACTTAAATAAATAAGACTTAAATTGTTTCTACTATGAGACTACTATATGCTAAGTGCACTTAAACATATCATGTCATTTAATAATAAACTGGCAAGGCAGTTTATTCCCAATTTTGCTGCTGAGAAACTCAAAGAAATTAAATGACTTAGCCAAGGTCACACAGCAGGCATGTGGGGTAGCAGGTAAATACGTGGTATAGCCAGTAGTCAATCCTATCTTTTCCCCTCCACCACACAACTTAAACTCAGTAAATATTTACAACTCTGCTATGCACAAGGCCCAAGACTGAGATTCATAGGTATTAAAAATATTGTCCAGTGTTCCACAGTCTGTAAGGGAAACAGACAAATGTAATTATAGAATTATATAGACACATATAATTACTTATGATCTAAGGCTAGTTATGATACATGCTGAAGTAGACATACAAATAAAAGCAAATGAAAGGAGATTGGGAGGGGATGATTTGAGATGGGTCTTAAGGGAGAGGTAGAGCTGTGAAAAAAGAAGGGAAAGCATAAGCATCTTTTAAAAAATTAATTTTCTAATCCAATGTAACAGCATACAGTGTTATATTAGTTTCCGGTGTACAGTATAGTGATTCAACATTCTATACATCATTGCTCATGATGAACGTACTCTTAATCCCCTTCACCTGTTTCACCCCTCCCTCCACCCACCTCCCCCCTGACAACCTATATTTAAGAGTGGTTTTTTGTCCTTTTTTTTTTTTGTCTCTTTTTTTCTTGTTTGGTTGTTTTTTTCTTAAAATCCACATATGAGTGACATTACATGGTATTTGTCTTTTTCTGACTGACTTATTAGCATTATACCCTCTAGTTCTATTCGCATTGTTGCAAATGGCAAGATTTTGTTTTTTTATGACGGAGTAATATTCCGTGTGTGTGTGTGTGTGTGTGTGTGTGTGTGTGTGTGTGTGTGTGTATCTTTTTTCTTATCCATTCCTCTATCAATGAACACTTGGGTTTCTTCCATATCTTGGCTATCATAAATAATACTGCAATTAACATAGAGGGGCATAAGAATAAGCATCTTTTCATGGAGACAGTAAAGTTGGAATGTTTATAAGTGATGATTAGGATGGCATGGCTGCTTGTGAAGTTAGAGACATAGGTTAGATATTGAAATACATATGATTTTGATTATGAAGCAAGACAGAATATGACTGCTGGACTGCAAGTGAGAGAGAAAGAGTAAAAAAGAGAAAATGTAGGATAAAGACTACAAGAAAGGCCTGGCTCTGGGCTGGCCCTCATAGTCGTGATCTGTTGACATCACAACTTTCAAGAAGATACATGACCTGGGACTGCAATGATTACCCATGGAGCTTACTTTAGAGAGTGGACACCATGGCTGGGATCTCTAGGCAAAACTCACAAGTGCAGCCAACAATGGAGGTGCATTACAGTCTCAAGAAGCGTTTGAAACAGATCCCACTTGGTTTGAGTTTCCACAGAAACATTTTTAGTCTCATTAAGAACATTTTGGCAATATTCAGGCATGGTGTTTGGGTCCCAGTCAAGCAGGAAGTCCAGGTTTACACCATAATTGGTAAGGGAATTGAATTAGAATCAGGACCTTGTGGCAAATGTAAAGTCAGACCAATAAAGCATGGAGTCAGAGATTAAGAGTCAAGGTGTAATTCCATCAATATATTCCAGTCTCATGAGATATTAGCTTGGGAGCAGCAAAATTCGTTCTAGTCACCAGGAAGTAATGGAGATGAAGTTTTTAAAATACATTATTTAACCAGAATTGGACCAGGGACTCAGCATGACTCAGCTAGAGCTAAAGATTCTTGTGCCAGCCGCTGGTGGGAGGTAATGTTAGAAATATAGGTTGGATTCAGACTGTGGTTGGCCTTGAAAACTATTTATTTTATATGTATGGGGAGTGATATCAAATATATTTCAAAATCATCTGGAAATGAAAGAAAGTGGCTTTGTTTTTCATTAGTCCATAATAATAGAAGAAAGAGTCCAGAAGCAGACCCACACATACACAGTAACTTGATTTACAACAAAGGCAACTGTGCAGTGCAGCAGAAGAAATAATGGCCTTTTCAGTCAATGATACTGGGTCAATTAGACATTAATGTGCAAAAAAAGAAATCTTGACCTGTGCCTAATACCATATATAAATATCAATTCTAGATGGATTGTAATTCTAAATGTGAATAGAAACATAAGAGAATAGCTTCAGAACCTTGGGGGTAATTGAAATTTCTTAACACAGTATTAACCTTAAAGGAAAAACATAATATGGGTTATATTAAAATTAAGAACTTTTGTTCATAAGAATCCAACATTAAGACAGTGAAAGGCAAACCACAGACTGAGAGAAGATATTTTCAGTACTTACAGCAAAAACGATGCATATACAGAAAATACAAAGAAGACAGGCAACTCAGTAGAAACTGGGCAAAGGAAGCACTTCACAAAAGAGAGTATCTAAGTAAATACAATACCACTATACCTACTCTAGAATGGCTAAAATGAAAATGTCAATACTAAGTGTTGGCTGGTAAGGATGTGGAGTAATTAGAACTCTCATACACTGCTGGAGAAAGCATAAATTGTCACAGACAATTTGGGAAGCCATTAGCCACAAATTTGTAAAGCCAAACATATGCATATTCCACGATTTTACCTGTGGGTATTTACACAAAATGTGTATATGTGAACACCAAAAGCCATATATAAAAATGTTCATAGCAGCATTATTTCTAAGAGCTCAAAACTGGAAACAACCCAAATGTCCATCAACAGTAGAATGGATAAATGAACTTATACAGTCCTCTATGTCAATTATATCTCAATAAATTTGAAAAAAAAACACACTACCCCTTCCCTGAAGAGGAACAACTCAGTGTCTTATCAATTAGTGCGTTTATTTATTTATTTTATTTTATTTATTTTTGTTTTTGTTTTCAAGTTTTTATTTAAAGTCTAATTAGTTAACATAGGTTAATACCGGTTTCAGGAGTAGAATTTAGTGATTCATCGCTTACATATAACACCCAGTGCTCATCACAATAAGTGCCCTCCTTAATGCCAATCACCCATTTAGATCTTCCCCTGCCTACCTACCTCCATCAGTTTGTTCTCTATAGTTAAGAGTCTCTTAACGGTTTGCCTCCCTCTCTCTTTTCTTTCCCCTTCCCCTATGTTCATTTGTTTTGTTTCTTAAATTCCACACATGAGTGAAATCATACGGTATTTGTCTTTCTCTAACTTATTTCACTTAGCATAATACTCTAGCTCTAGCCATGTCATTGCAATTGGCAAATTTTATTCTTTCTGATGGCTGAATAATCCATTGCCTTCTTTATCCATTCATCAGTTGATGGATACTTGGGCTCTTTCCATAATTTGGCTATTATTGATAATGCTGCTATAAACATCAGGGTGCATGTGCCCCTTCGAATCAGTATTTTTGTATACCTTGGGTAAATACCCAGTAGTGCAATAGCTGGGTCATAGGGTAGTTTGACTTCTAACTTTTTGAGGAAAGTCCATACTATTTTCAAGAGTGGCTGAACAAGTTTGTATTCTCACCAACAGTGTAAGAGGTTTCCCCTTTCTCCACATCCTCACCAACATCTGTTTTTATCTGTGTTGTAAATTTTAGACATTCTGACAGGTGTGAGGTGGTATCTCATTGTGGTTTTGATTTGTATTTCCCTGATGATAAGTAACATTGAGCATCTGTTCTGTGTCTGTTAGCCATATATATATATCTTCTTTGGAAAATGTGTGTCATGTCTTTTGCCCATTTCTTAACTGGATTATTTCTTTTTTGGGTATTGAGTTTGATAAGTTGTTTATAGATTTTGGATACTAACCTATTATCAGATATGTCATTTGAAAGTGTCTTCTATTCCGTAGGTTGCCTTTTAGTTTTGTTGATTGTTTCCTTGACTATGCAGAAGCTTTTTATCTTGATGAAGTCTCAATAGTTTATTTTTGTTTTTGTTTCTCTTGCCTCCAGAGACACATCTAGTAAGAAGTTGCTAGGGCTGATGTCAAAGAGGTTGCTGTCTGTGTTCTCCAGGATTCTGATGGTTTTCTGTCTTGCATTTAAGTCTTTCATCCATTTTGAGTTTATTTATGTGTATGGTATAATAAAGTGGTCCAGTTTCATTCTTCTACATGTTGCTGTCCAGTTTTCCCAACACCATTTGTTGAAGAGACTGTCTTTTTTCCATTGGATATTCTTTCCTGCTTTGGATATTCTTTCCTGCTTTGTCAAAGATTAGTTGACCATATAGTTGTGGGTGCATTTCTGGGTTTTCTATTCTGCTCCATTAAAAAAATTTTTTTGTTTAACATTTTATTTATTTTTGAGAGAGAGAGACAGAGTGTGAGTGAGGGAGAGAGAGAGAGGGGATACAGAGTGTGGAGAGAGAGAGGGAGACACAGAATCTGAAGCAGGCTCCAGGCTCTGAGATGTCAGCACAGAGCCCAACACAGGGCTCAAACCCACTGAGCTGTGAGATCGTGACCTGAGCTAAAGTCAGACACCCAACTGATTGAGCCACCCAGGCACCCCTATTCTCCATCGATCTATGTGTCTGTTTTTGTGCCAATACCATACTGTCACGATGACTATAGCAGTGTAATATAGCTTGAAGTGTAATATAGTTGTGATGCCTCCAACTTTGCTTTTCTTTTTCAAGATTGCTTGGGCTATTCAGGGTCTTTTGTGGTTTCATAGAAATTTTAGGATTGTTTGTTCTAGCTCTGTGAAAAATGCTGTTGGTATTTTGATAGGGATTCCATTAAATGTATAGATTGCCTTGGATAGTATAGACATTTTAACAATATTTGTCTTTCCAATCCATGAGCATGGAATGTTTTTCCATTTCTTTGTGTGTATGGAACACTATAAGTGTTCTATAGTTTTCAGAACACAGAATTTTATCTCCTTTGTTGGGTTTATTCCTAGGTATCTAATGGTTTTTGATGCAATTGTAAATAGGATTGATTTCTTTTTTCTTTCTACTGCTTCATTATTGGTGTAGAGAAATGCAGCAGATTTCTATATATTGATTTTGTATCCTGCAACTTTGCTGAATTCGTGTATCAGTTCTAGCAATGTTCTGGTGGAATCTTTTGGGTTTTCTGCATAGATTATCATGTTGTCTGTGAATAGTGAAAGTTTGACTTCTTCTTTGCCAGTTTGGATGCATTTTACTTCTTTTTGTTGTCTGATTGCTGGGGCTAAAACTTCCTGTACTGTTTAGTTAACAATGGTGAGAGTGGACATCTCTATCTTATTCCCGACCATACAGGAAAAGCTCTCAGTTTTTCTCCATTCAGGATATTAGCTGTGGGTCTTTCATATATAGCCTTTACAATGTTGAGGTATGTTCCCTCTCTCCCTACTTTGTTGAGTTTTTATCAAGAATGGATGCTGTATTCAAAATGCTTTTCTGCATCTATTGAGAGGATCATTTGATTCTTATCCTTTCTTTTATTAATGTGGTATATCATTGTTGATTGATTTCAAATATCGAACCACCCCTGCCTCCCAGGAATAAATCCCACTTGATTGTGGTGAATTATTCTTTTAATATACTATCAGATTCAATTAACTAGTATCTTGTCAAAAATTTTTGCATCCATGTTCATCAGGGAATTTGGTCTTTGCATCCGTGTTCCTCAGGTTATTTGGTCTGTAATTCTCCTTTTTAGTGGGGTCTTTGGTTTTCGTATCAAGGTAGTGTTGGCCTCATAGAATGAGTTTGGAGCTTTTCCTTCCATTTCTATTTTTTGGAACAGTTTGAGAAGAATAGGTATTAACTCTTCTTTAAATGTCTGGTAGAATTCCCCTGGGAAGCCATCTGGCCCTGGACTTTTGTTTGTTGGGAGATTTTTTATTACTGATTCAATTCCTTTGCTGGTTATGGGCCTATTCAATTTTTCTATCTCTTCCTGTTTCAGTTTTGGTAGTTTATATATTTTTAGGAATTTATCCATTGTTTTCCAGATTGCCCAATTTGTTGGCATATAATTTTTCATAATATTCTCTTATAATTTATTTTGTTTCCATCGTGTTGGTTGGGATCTCTCCTTTTTAATTTAAGATTCACTTATTTGGATACTTTCTCTTTTCTTTTTGTTAAGTCTGGGTAGGGGTTTATTGATTTTATTAATTTTTTCAAAGAACCAGCTCTTAGTTTGTTGATCTGTTCTGCTGTGTTGTTGTTGTTGTTTCTATGTCACTTATTTCTATTCTAATCTTTATTATTTCCTTTCTTCTACTGGCTTTAGACTTTATTACCTGTTCTTTTTCTAGCTCCTTTAGGTGTAAGGTTGGGTTGTGGATTTGAGACTTTTCTTGCTTCTTGAGATAGACCTATATTGCTATATACTTCCCTCTTATGACTGCCTTTGCTGCATCCCAAAGGTTCTAGACTGTCGTGTTTTTATTTTCATTTGCTTTCACGTATTTTTTAATTTCTTCTTTAATTCCTTGGTTAACCCATTCATTATTTAGTAGGAAGTTCTCCAACCTCCATGTTTTTATTGATTTCCAAATTTTTTCCTGTGGTTGACTTCAAGTTTCATAGTGTTGTGGTCTGAAAATATGCATGGTATGATCTCAATCTTTTTGTACTTGTTGAGGCTTGATTTGTGGCACAGTATGTAATCCATTCTGGAGAATGATCCATGTGCACTGAAATGAGTGTGTATTCTCCTGCTTTAGATGAAATGTCTGAATATTTCAGTTAAGTTCATCTGGTCCAGTATGTCATTCAAAAGCCATTGTTTCCTTGTTAGATAGTCTGCTTAGATAATTTGTCCATTGCATAAGTGGGGTTTTAAAGTCCCTTATTATTATTGTATTGTTATCAATGAGTTTGTTACTAATTGATTTATATATTTGAGTTTCTCCAAGTTGGGGGCACAAATATTTGCAATTGTTAGATCTTGTTGGATAGACCTCTTTATTATGATGTAGTGCCCTTCTTCATCTCTTGTTAGTCTTTGGCTTAAAATCTAGTTTGTCTGAAGTAACTATGGCTACTCTGGCTTTCTTTTGATGTCCATTAGCATTATAAATGGTTCTCCATCCCCTCACTTTCAATCTGGAGGTGTCTTAGGTCTAAAATGAATCTCTTGTTGGCAACATGTAGATGGCTTTTTCTTTTTTTAATCCATTTTGATACCTTGTGTTATGTTTTGTGATTGGAACATTTAGTCCATTTACATTCAGAGTGGTTATTGATAGATATGAATTTAGTGTCACTGTATTATTGTAAAGTTGGTATTTCTGGAGAGTTTCTCTGCTCCTTCCTAGTGTTTGTTGTTTTGGTCTTTCTTTCCCACTCAAAGAGTCTCCTTTAATATTTCTTACAGGGATGGTTTAGTGGTCAGAAACTCCTTTAGTTTAGTTTAGTTTAGTTTTGTTTTCCTTTGTTTTTTGTTTGTTTGTTTGTTTGCTTTTGTTTTTGTTTTTTTGTCTAGGAAACTCTTTATCTCTCCTTCTATTCTGAATGACAGCCTTGCTGGGTAAAATATTCTTGACTGCATATTTTTCCTATTCAGCACATTGAATATATCATGTCACTCCCTCTGGCTTGCCAAGTTTCTGTTGATAAGTCTGCAGCCAGCCTTAAGGAATTCCCTTGTAAGTTAGGTATTTCTTTTCCCTTGCTACTCGCAGAATATTTTCCTTATCTCTGTATTTTTGTAAATTTTACTATGATATGTCTTGGTATCGGCCTGCTTTTGTTGATATTGATGGGAGTTCTCTGTACCTCCCAGAGATGGATGTCTGTTGCCTTCCTCATATTAGGGAAATTTTCACCTATAATTTGCTCAAATAAAACTTCTGCCCACTTTTTCCCTGTCTTCTTCTGGAACTCCTATGATACTAGTGTTTTTATGCTTTATGGAGTCGCTGAGTTCCCTAACTCTACATTTGTGATTCAATTCTTTTTCTTTCTCCTTTCTTTTCAGCTTCATTTTTCCCCCACATAATTTTATTTTCTATATCACTTATTCATTCTTCTGCTTTCTTTCATCCTGTGGTCATTACATCCAGTAGATTTTGCATCTTGGTTACAACATTTTTTTATTTCAGCCTGACTAGTTTTTAGATCTTTTATTTGTATGGTAAGGGACTCCCTGGTGTCTTCTATGCTTTTCTCAAGCCCAGCTAATATCCTTATGATTATTGTTTTAAATTCTGGTTCAGGCATATTACCTATATCTGTTTTGACTAGATCCTTGGCCATGACCTCTTCTTGTTCTTTCTTTTGGGATGAATTCCTTCCTCTTGGCATTTTGTCTAGGTTTCTGGTCACGGGGCGCCTGGGTGGCTCGGTCGCTTAAGCGTCCAACTTTGGCTCAGGTCATGATCTCACGGTCTGTGTGTTCGAGCCCCGCGTCGGGCTCTGTGCTGACTACTCAGAGCCTGGAGCCTGTTTCAGATTCTGTCTCCCTCTCTCTCTGCCCCTCCCCTGTTCATGCTCTGTCTCTCTCTGTCTCAAAAATAAAATAAACGTTAAAAAAAAAAAAAGAAAAAAAAAAAAAAGAAAAGGTCACATGCTGTGCACAGCCTGTCACTTCAGGAAGTGTTTTTGGTGTTTGTTGTGTGCACTCTGCTGTTGTCTTTTGGCTGCTCTTTCCCTCAATTCAGTCCTCTGCAGAGTTTCTCCTTGCCTGCAGTGAGGAGTGTTTGGACCTTGTCTAGTGTGTAGTGAGTTTTAACTCGGTGTGTTTTGGTTTGCTTGTTAAAAAAGGCTAGATCCTATTTCCCCTAGAGCTGGAGCTGTGGAGCACTCTGTGGCTAGTAGACTTGGTGTGTGCAGGGGTTTTGTGTTGGTCTTCTGAGGAAGAGGCATGTTGCTGTTCTGGCTCGCAGGCACATTTGCCCTCTGTAAAACAAAACAAAACAAAACAAAACAAAACAAAACAAAACAAAACAAAACAAAACAAAACAAACAAAAAACCTATAGAGCACAGGGGGACAGGGCTTGGTGTAAGTGGCTCAAGCCTCTACTGTGAGTATTGTGTGTCTTTGAAGTCCATGAGTGTTGATGGAAGGGGTGAAAAATGGTGTCATCTGGCTCTCTTGTCCCTGGAGAGGGGAGTTTGCACCCACTGATGTTCAGGAAGCCCTCACAGAGGAATGAACAATTTTCTCTCTTGTGTCTGAGGCTTCTGTCAAATCTCTGCCTTCACCTTGTCTGTGTCCAAGTGTTTGCCCATCTGGCAGCACAGTACTCTTGTGTTTTATCTCAGGAGCATGGCTGAGTTTCAAAACTCCAAATTTTAGGGACCTTGCATGGCACAGACCTGTACTGATCCTCTAATGGAGAGGGTGTCACCAAGCTGTGTCTGGTGCTGATTTGTCCCAGAAAAGCAGTTGCATGACCATGCGGGGTTTGTAGTTTATGGTAAAAGCAGCAAAAACCCAGTGTCCAAGTTAGCTGCCCTCAACAGGTGCCCCGGCTGCTATGCTAAGGAATGAGGCAGCTCAACGATCTTTTGTCCCCTGAGAGGCAGTGCTACCTCTCCCAAATGCACTCCAGGAAGGGGAACTGTCTCTCCCAAAGTGACCCAGGGCATCCTCAGACCATGCTCTCTGCTTCTGGTCCTCTGCCCTCCTCCATATGAGCACTGCTATGCCAGCCAGGCTTGACCCTGGCAATGGCACGAACTTCCAAAACTTCAGGTTTTGAGCTCTGCTGCTTGTAAAAATTCGTGATTATCAGCCTCTCTTGTTTTCCCAGTCAGTAATTTTGGGGAAGTGCTTTTCTTGTGCAAGTCCCTGCATGCTGCGCTCTCTCTCTCACTCTTGCGCTCGCTCTCTCTCTCTCTCTCTCTCTCTCGCTCTCCTGTCTCCATGATCAGGGCTCCCTCCCCTCCACCACACCAGGGATTCTTTTCTTCTGCAAATCTCATCTCCATAGCTCCTACTTTCCACAGTGTGGCCTCTTTTCTTCCTCTAGTTGTGCAGTTTGCTCTCTCAGTACACAGATCGATTTCTTGGGTGTTCAGAATGATTTGATATTTATCTAACTGTGTTTGAGGGATGAGGCAAGCATGGAGTCCCCCTACTACTGCACCATCTTAATTCCTTCCACCACAATATCTCAATTATTGAGTTTAAAAATAAATCTGAGGGGCACCTGGGTGGCTGAGTCAATTAAGCATCTGACTCTTCATTTTGGTACAGGTCATGATCTCATGGTTTGTGGGTTTGAGCCCTGCATTGGGCTCTGTGCTGACAGTGTTGAGCCTGCTTGGGATTCACTCTTTCTCCCACTCTCTCTGCTCCTCCCCTGGTCTCTCTATCAAAAATTAATAAGCATTTTTAAAAAATAAAAACAAATCCATGATCTCTACATTATGTCTGTTTCTCCTGCAGTTCTTTTGTGATCCCCTCAAGGACTAATTATAAAGTTAAACCACCACAAGTGCTAAATAAAATAGTGGGGAAAAAAGGAGATGGTGGAAAAAGAAGGACGATAGTTAACACATGTAGATATACATAGGACATAGCAGGAAAGAGTAAGTTGTAATTAGATGTTGTAATTGTCATTTTTACAACTGATTGTAAGGCTGAAGCAGGTTTTTATGATTTCCCTCTTCTACTGTATTTACTTTGCCTTCAGTCAGTAAACCTCCTGGCATCAATGGGGTGCCCTAAACTTATTCCTGGGGGATCTGAGCTCCTGGTGATTCTGTGTTCACGTAGTTGCAGTAATCTTTCATTAACATTGATGCTAGATCTAGAAAATCTCCAGGGATCAATTTATATTCCTAGTCTGAAACAATGATGGGTGAGGTAAGAATTAGCTCTCCCCAGAGTATATCTCCAAGTCTAAAGGAGTCCCTACTTCTTTACAGCTAGAACACTGTGGTAGATTTAGCTGTCAAGAAGGGTCTTAAGGGATTAGAAATGATCCTTGTTTAATTTTGTGGGTTCCTTCTCTTTTCTTAATATCTTAAATTTCACATAGTAGACATATAACCACCAGTTGCCAACTCAACTAACATTTTAATTCAGCAACTTATTGGATAAATCTTCACATTTGGTTTTACAGTGATCAGAAAGCTGCCTGTGGATACACCTGGATGGCTCAATAGGTAGAGTGTGCAACTCTTGATCTGGGGCTTGTGAACTCGAGCCCCATTTTGGGTGTAGAGATTACTTAAAAATAAATCTAAAAAAAAAAAAAAGCTGTCTGTGGCTGAAGAACAGCATAATAGAAATTTCCTAGGATTCTAACTGTGCCTGAAATGAAACAGGAATTTGTGGTTGTCTTCTTTCTTTAAGCTATTCAGTACCATTAAAAGCTATAATTCCACCTCTCAGGCTATAATTTCACACTGTTAATTTTTTATATCTTCCATCTTGTTCTTTGATAGATGCTTTGCAAGCATCCAAAGACTTGTCCTCAATGGGAAAGAAATAACTCGCATAGCTATTTAATCCTCCTGAGCTCTTGACTCTCAGATTACCATTTATGAATTCTATGGAATTGCCACTACTTTTGGCCCTAGCTAGGCAAGGTAATTAAAAAATGTATATCAGTTCCCCCCTTTATCTTGAGAGTTTGTTGCCTATAACCTACCTTTAACATCAATTTCTGTAAGAGTCATAGTCCTTAACTAAAGCCTAAGTAGAAAATAAAAGGCAATTATTGGAAGGATGTGGAGTGTTCCTTGGTCATGTCCCAATGCATGGGTAGTCAGGAAGCTGAGAAGAAATATTTTTTTTACCTCTGTAGTAGGATGTTGGGGCCCCATCTTCACTTGTTTTTAGATAATGGGTATTTTCCAAGTCCAGGATGGGGACTGTTATGATATATAGCTAAAACCAAAGTAAACAAAGAAAACATCCCATAAAAATGGCCACTACATTTTCAACTTCTTTGAGATTTCAGAATTTTCAAGTTTATACTTAGGGGATTTTTCTGTGAGAACTTACATTGCCTGCAGATGTTATTGTCTGTTTTGTTCCAATATTTACACCTAATTTTATTTTTTATGTTTATTTTATTTTTGAGAGAGAGAGAGAACAAGCAGGGGAGGGGAAGAGAGAGAGGGAGTCACAAAATCTGAAGCAGGCTCCAGGCTCTGAGCTGTCAGCACAGAGCCCAATGCGGGGCTTGAACCCACAGACGGTGAAATCATGACCTGAGCCAAAGTTGGATGCTTAACCGATAGAGCCACCCAGGTGCCCCTACACCTAATTTTTAAAAATTACAACTTTGTCTGGAAATTTCCAAGAAATACTATGTAGTGTATTGATAGCAAGTATTTGTATGTTGGTCCTCACTTTTGTTTTTTAGAGATGTAATTGACATGAAACACCATATTAGTTTCAGGTGTACAGCATGATTTGATATTTGTATACACTGCAAAATGATTACCACAGTAAGTCTAGTTAACATCTGTCACCATACATAGTTAGAAAAAAAAAATTCTTTCTTGTGATGAGAACTTTTAAAATCAACTCTCAGCAACTTTAAAATATGCAACACGTTATTATTAACTATGGTCATCATGCTGTACATTTTATCCCTGTGACTTACTAGTCTGAAAGTTTGTACCTTTTGATCCCTTTTACCCCTTTCACCACCCCCCCCCCCCAACCTCTGGCAACCACCAATCTATCTGTTCTCTGTATCTATGAGCTTGATTTGTGTTTTTGTTTTGTTTTGGTTTTTAGATTCCACATACAATTGAGATCATACGGTACGCATCTTCCTCTCTCTAATTTCACTTAGCATAATGCTCTCAAGGTCTGACATGTTGTGGCAAATGGCAAGATTTTATTTTTTTATGGTTGAAATAAATGTTATTCCATTCTCTGTGTGTACATATATATGTATATATACATATGTGTGTGTGTGTATATATATATATACATATGACATTTTCTTTATCCATTCATTAATTGATGGATACTTAGATTGTTTGCATATGTTAGGTATTATAAATAATGCTGCAATGAACATGGATGGGGTTGGAGGGTGGCATATATCTCTTTGAGTTAGTATTTTTATTTTCTTCAGAAAAATACCCATAAGTGGGATTTCTGGATCATATAGTAGTTTTATTTTTAATTTTGTGAGGAACCTCCATATTATTTTCCATAGTGGCCACACCAACTTACATTCCCACCAACAGTAGGCAAATTTTCCCTTTTCTCTGAATCCTCACCAACACTTGTTATTTTGCCCTCATTTTAAATGAAATTGCATGTGATAAATATTTTTTAAGTGTGGTAACTATTGGCTTGATGTTGTTTTATTTTTTTATTAAAAATTGTTTTAATTTTTTTTTTTTTTTTTTTTTTTTTGAGAGAGAAGGAGAGAGAGAGAGAGTGCAAGCAAGGGAGAGGCAGAGAGAGACGGGGACAGAGGATATGGAGCAGGTTCTGTGCTGACAGCAGAAAGCCTGATGCAGGGCTTGAACTCACAAACCATGAAATCATGACCTGAGCTGAAGTCAGATGCCTAACCAACTGAGCCACCCAAGTGCCCCAGGTATTGTTTGAAAATAATGTATGGAATATTTTTTTCCTAGTGTATTAGTTTAAAATCAGAAGTGGAAAGAATATTTTACCAAATGATTTTTTAAAATTATGTTTATTTTTGAAAGACAGAGAGACAGAGCGTAAGCAGGGGAGGGGCAGAGAGGGAGACACAGAATCTGAAGGAGGCCCCAGGCTCTGAGCTGTCAGCGCACAGCCTGACGCGAGGCTCGAACCCACAAACTGTGAGATCATGACTTGAGCCGAAGTTGGACGCTTAACCAACTGAGCCACCCAGGTTTCCCACCAAGTGTTTTTTAAATATCTACAGAGATGATCCTACATTTTTCTTTGGTAAATTTATATCAATACGTTTTCTTGCCTTCAACCATCTTTGCTTTCTTGGAATAACTGTCAATTATGGTGTAGTATTCTTTGACTATAGTCTGGATTTGATTTGCCAGTATTTCATTTAGAATTGTTGCCTCTATATTCCTGTGAGAGAGGCCTCTGTGGATTGCTTTTTTAAAATTTATCTATCTATCTATCTATCTATCTATCAGAATGATCCTGGCTTTGTAAGAGTGACTTGGAAATTTGCCATCTTTTTCTATTTGCTAGAACAGTTTACTGTGGGAATCATGTTCCTTGAAGATTAAAAAAACAAAACACTTAACTGTAAAAATAATCTAGTCTTATGCCCCTGTGGGAGAAATATCTGGACAACTACTTTATTTTCTTCCATGGTTCATTGGTCTATTTAGATTTTTCTTTTTTAAATTTTCATAATTTAGAATTTCCTAGTAAATCAATCACAATTCAAAAATTTATTGGTATGATTATATAATAATCTCATGAATTTAAAAACTTTACTCATTTTTGTGTATAACCTTTCTCATAACAAATGTTGGGCATTGTTTTCTTTTTTTATTTTATCTGCATTTTTTTCTTTCCTGTTTTTCTTTTTTTTAATGTTTATTAATTTTTTAGAGAGAAAGAGCACGTGAGCAGGGAGGGACAGAGAAGGAGACAGGGGATCTGAAGCAAGCTCCATGCTGTCAGTGCAGAGCTCAGTGTAGGGCTAGATCATGACCTGAGTAGAAATCAAGAGTTAGATGCTTAACTGACTGAGCCACCCAGGTGCCCCAAAATAAATAAACTTAAAACAAAAATTTCTTTTCTCTTTTTGCTGCTCAGTTTGTGTGCCTTTTATTACCCTGTTTTCCAGATCCTGATATGTTTTTCTGATATATCCTCTAGTGTTGATTCCCTCTAGTGTGTTTTTTACTTGTTATTGTAATCTTCAACTATGATTGATTTTTAGTATTTTTTATCTCTTTTTTGAAGGTCTCACTGAGGTCATCAGTTCTTTCCCCCAACCCAGTATCTTTGTGATTATTAAATTCTTTATCATGCATTTTGCTTATCCTGTTTCATTTAGTTCTTTTTCTGAAGTTTTTTTCTTATTCTTTTGAAACATACTCCTGTCTCCCTATTTTGCTTGGCTTTCTGTTGTTGTTGTTGTTGTTGTTGTTTTTTTTTTCCTATGGATTAAGTGAAATGGCTACTTCTCCTAAAGTTAAGTAGTGGTCTTGCGTATCATGTCCCTTACTCGGGCTATGTGGACTTAGTGACTTTTGCTAGCCAGCTGGATAGGTTACTCTTTTGAACTGTGGCATGTCCCCATTTCTCTTGCTATTCTATGCTGTGCAGTAGCTGTTCAGTCAGCTCTCGGTTTTTCTTCGGGAGCAATTGTTTTGTTAATAGTTGTAGTTTGGGGTGTTCCATGGAGGAGGTTGAGTTCAGAGTCTTCCTACATCACCTTCTTAAACTGGAACCTCCCCGTTTAATTTTTTGAAGTGCCAAACTATTTTCTACAGGAGCTGCACCATTTTACATTCACACCTGCAATTTATAAATTGTAATTTTTACAATTTATACATCTAGGCCAGTGTTTATTATTTGTCCTTTAAAAAAAATATTATTGCTATCCTAGTGGTTGTGAAGTAGGTATCTTTTTGTAGCTTACTAGTTCCCTAATGACTTATGACTTGAGCAGACTTGCATGTATCATTGGTCATTTGTGTACCTTCTTTGGAGAAACGTTTATTCAGAGACAGCTATTCTTTTTTCAAGGGAGAACATCAAGAAGCTAGATCATTAACAATGACCTTGAACCTAGCTTTCCTGCCTTTGCTATTCATTAGTCTTCCCTGCAAATGGCAGACCAGATGATGTGCAGATATCTCCAATTAGGCTCAGGCTAATCTTTTAACATTTACACATTAGTAGTTAGGACATAAAACTTTTAGGGTTGCAGTGGAATATGTCTGAGACACTACCTTTACACACCAGTGAGTTTGATTCAACTCAACATTTATTGAATGCCTGCAACGTAATGGCATTCTGCTAGACACTAAGAAAGATAACCAATCAACACCACCTAAGAAAATAATTTTCCTCCTTCATTCCTGAAAACAGTTTGTGTTAAAAAAAAAAAATCACACAACTTAAATTGTTTCGTTAGTTTCACAAGCTTTTGTATTTTTATAACGTTAGTATATATAGCCATTCCATTAGTCAGTGTAACTTCCTGGACTCAATTCTTTAGGAACAGGTTTTCATCAGAGTACCTTCAGTGTTTAAGGATGGTATGGTACCTCATCAGTTTATTCTTGCCCAGAACAGAAAAATTGCCTTTCAATATGATGTTGGGAAAAAAACCCAAAATGTTGGAAACGCAATGCTTAAACCCCGTCTACTTTGAACAAGAGATGATGTGTTGCGTTATAAGAAAGCAAATTTGTGAAATCCCTTTGAATTACAGCTTTGATGCTGCTACATTTTTTTAAAGTTTTTATTTATTTTGAGAGAGAGCGAGCAGGGGAGGGGCAGAGAAAGGGAGAGAGAGAATCCCAAATCTCAAGCATACTCTACACTGCCAGCAATGAAGCCTGATATGGGGTTGATCCCACAAACCATGACATCATGACCTGAGCCGAAATGGAGAGTTGGATACTCAACTAAAGTTGTCACCTAGGCATCTGGATGCTGCTACATTCTTATACTTAGTTTTGTGACATGCCATACTACCTGAACCAGATTACTGGCTACTTGAGAAAGGTACTCTAATTCCTTTAGTTATATACTTTCTTCCTAAACCAGCCTGGCCACTTACCTTTATTCAGTAGGTTTGGATCAAAAACATTTGTGTTATTTCTCAGAATATTTGCACTATTTTTGAAGAGTCGATAAATTTAGCAATATGGCTCACACTAAGATGACCACTCCATATGTAGCAAGATGTCTCTAAATGTAGTTCTACTAACATGAGGTGAATTTACTGCTTACAGTAAACTGCATTTCTCAGTATCAACAAGATTTCAAAAGTAAGGAGACTGTCATTTGTCAATAATTGCATGAAAGATAAGCAACCTAAAAAGCATAAAATCATCTTAGTACAAAAATGAAGTATTGACTGAATAAAACAGGATTTTGTGGTAATATTTTATGTGCAGGAAAAAAATTGAGATTTGCCCATTTGAAAGGTAAACTAATTATCAAGTCTCAGAAAACTGTTAAGATTTCAATGCTATGTAAAAGAATCTCTTTGATTTAACCAAATAAAAATTCCTGCTATTCAATCATATGGCAAATGTCCTGAAGCAAGTGGTTTCATGAATTCTCAGAAAAAAGAGAAAATTAAAGTTAAAAAGATCAAACACCAAGTGTTCATCAAACCTTTCAGTCAAGAGCCTTTATTAACATGCAAGTATCATTTGCCGCAAGATATACAGTTTTTCCTAATCTTTCAGTTCTACTTCAATATCTTAAACTTAAGGTTACTTCTGGATCTAACACATAAAGTAACCTACTAAAACTGGTCAAAGTTAAACTTTATTCTAGTTGTCACTTTGACCTTTAGAATCATCATTTAGGTTTTTGACATTATTTGTCAGCAAGTAGATAGAATATAATTCTTGTACTTGATAGTCTTCTATACTAAAATATGTACCAGTATGTCTTGAGAAGTTACTAAAATATATGCAATTAACACATTTAATTGCTTTCAGTAAGCTGGAAAGTACAATGTTAGGTCTTCTATGAGGAAAAATTACTTACAGATCTTGGTTATGTTTTTTGTAGGTTCCAGAAAAACTGGTCCATATTAAATCAGTCTTAAAGAACTAAGCTGAAGGCTTAAATATATATCTCCTATAATGATAGTTTTGTCTTACTACTAAGATAGAGATAATAATAAACCCACTCCAGTACTTCTTTTCTCATGCCTAAGCAGAGGTGCTCTGTCATAGTTTTTCTGTTTAGTATAAAAGCTGAATGACCTCTTTGTAAATCTGATTTCAGTAGAAGACCCACAGATTATGGGCATCATACTTATTGGGACATATTTTAATTAATAGAAGATAATTCATATACTATATCAAAGTACATGATAAGATTTGCACTGCATCTCTCCATGTTTTTAATCTTTTATAACATTTCAGCTTGTTGGAGGAAGACTAGAATAGTTCTGAAAAGTCTAGCTTTTAAGAGCCGATTAAAGTCCATAATGAGTCTTTTAAAACATATTTAAATAATCAGAAGTGCAGTCACAACAAGGGACTATGTAAGAATATTGCAAAGGAAGCTTTATAGTCAATGCAGGTACAGTACTTTGGATTGGCCAAAATGCACAATGCACATGTAATCAATCATGTAGTTTACTTGTTGACCATGTGGCTACCAGTTCAAAAAGTGATTGCTTCAAAAGCTGTGCCTAGTAATCTTCCAAAACTGCTTTTAAATAAAGTTCTTAAATTGCAGCAATAAACAAAAAGACAAGATACACTTAAACAATACTGCAGTTTATCAAAAGACACATAAGAAATTTCAACTCTTATGTCTTTGACAGTTATAAAAATCAATGTTTTGGCTAAGTTATAAACATGTTTATAATGCAATTATTTGCATAACTCTAGTAATGCTAACAACGGCTACAAGATCAGGTTTTTGTTTTTTTTTTTAAAAAAAAAAAAAACACTAAAAACACAAAAATACGTAGCCCCATTATTTACCTGTAGAATGTGTTCATTTATGCTTAAATTTCAGTTTTACTATATCACCACTGCTCTAATTTTAAAAATCACATCCAAAGGATAAGGCAAAACCACCTACGAATTGGCATATTTGTTTATTTCTCAATTTGTGAAAATGTCCTTAATTTGTTGATGTAGCAAACAAATTTCAACTGATTGCTATGCAAAAGAACAGAAGATAATCTGCTTTGCAATGAACTTTAAAGTTCAACTGCACACAGGCAACATGCTATATATGAAAAAATTACTAACTGAACTACAGGTATTAAATACTGAAAAAAGTTAACAGTTTATTATAATTTATTTTATTTAACAATCTAGGAAGTTCGCAGCCATCAGCAGTTCCAGTGCAATTTCAGGTGCAATTGGGAATTCAGGAATCTCCGTGGAGCTGTTAGTGTAGCGAACCTTGTAGGTAAAATACATGCATACTTTTGATAGCACGTGTGAAGGGATCTCTCTAAAATTGACTTCATTAGTTTCGTTCTCAGCAAACTGACCTGTAAAAGAAAAGAAGTATGTTTGTTATGGGCTGAACTGTGTTCCTCCACAATTCCCATGTTGGGAAGTTCTAACCCTCAGTACTTCTGTGACTATATTTGGAGATAGGATCCTTTTTTCCTCTTTTTTTATTTTTTCTGTGCAGGAAGTATTTTTAAAGAGATAATTAAGGCCAAACAGGATTATCAGGGTGGGCCCTAATCTAATGACTGGTATTGTTATAAGAACAGGAAGTTATAGATCAAAGATGCACACAGAGGGAAGACAATGTGAAGACACAGAGAAGACAGCCATCTACAAGGCAAAGAGAGAGGCCTCAGAAGAAACTAACTCTACCAATACCTTGATCTCAAATTGCTAACCTTCAGAATTATGAGAAAATAAATTTCTATTGTTTAAATAACACAGTCAATGGTACTTTGTTACAGGAGCCCTAGCAAACTAATACAACGTGAGAAGAATAAACCCAACTAGCATCACATGAAATAACTTATTCTGATTTCTGAGTATAAATATAAAAAAGAAATCTTTATTAAGATAGTATTTGAGATTCATCAAGACTAATTTTGAAATTCTAATTTTCTTCCAAGGACTTTGGAAATTTTAGCTTCTCCTAAGAATCATGGTGGCATGATTAAGTAAAGGCGAATAGTATATAAAAAAAGACAATCTTGGGGCGCCTGGGTGGCTCAGTCGGTTAAGCGTCCGACTTTGGCTCAGGTCATGATCTCGCGGTTTGTGAGTTCGAGCCCTCTGTCGGGCTCTGTGCTGACAGCTCAGAGCTTGGAGCCTGCTTCAGATTGGGTCTCCCTCTCTCTCTCTGCCCCTCCCCCGCTCATGCTCTGTCTCTCTCTCTGTCAAAAATAAGTAAACATTAAAAAAAAAATAGACAATCTTTTCGAAGATTCAGTTTAGGGAATCAAGTCTTTATGTATCATCAGGAGCCCTGTGCCATAGTGAATTGCCATATAAAAATAAATAATAAATGTTTGTTTCCCCCTTTAGTTTTTAAAAGTGTGATTATGTTCATGAGATCTCCTCATAAGTTACTTTTCTTTGTTTTAGTAACACTTTATGAACTGTTTTTAATGATCTCTCAAAATTTCTTTAGCTATATAAAGGTTATAGCATTTAGCATTTACTATAGGGATAGAATAGTTTCTTAACAGTCTAGCACGAGTACTGAATATAAAAAGTAGAAAAATGTACTTTCTGAGAATGTAGTAGTATTTTAAAAGTTTTCTAATAATTGTTGCTTAGGGGTGGGGTGGGAAGAAAAGAGCAGGATTGAATGAGTAACTCACAGCAATGAGGTCAATTTTGGTTTGTCAATGACTAAAATTCTCTTTCTTGAATATACGTACGAAATACTACCAATAGACACTTATTAAGCCTTTGATACTAGACAAACATTAGGGTTTTTTTTTTTTTTTGAGGGGAAATTCGTATAACATGAAATTAACCACTTTAGAGCATACGATTCAGTGTACATACACAATGTTGTGCAACTACCACTGCTATCTAGTTCCAAAACATTTTCAGTATCCCAAAATAAAATCCTAAACCCTTTAAGCAGTTATTCCCCATTTTCCCAACCCTCAGCCTCTGGCAAAAACCAATCTTTCTGTCTCTATGGACTTAATCTATTTTGGATATAAATGGAATCCTACAACATGCGACCTTTTGTATCTGACTCCTTTCACTTAGCATATTCTGAAGGTGCAAGTATCAGTACCTCATTCTTTTTTATGCAAACATTAGTTCGGGGCTGCATATATATTAAAGGAGACCACGCTTACAAAAAACAAACATCCTTTAATCTTAATTTTTAGTTAAAATTTGTTGGCACCCATGATTTTATTTTTCTAAAGTAAATCCTAGCTCTATCCAGTAGAAAAGTCTAAACTTAATTCATCCCACGAGCAAGGAGTACTGCTAACAACCAGATTGGGGTCCTTAAAGCCCATTTTCCATTAGGAGAAAATGGCTCTTTGGAAAAATGGCTCTTTTCCAGACTGGAGAATTATATACCAAATGAGCCTAGGAAATCTTGTCATTATAGAAAGTAGTACAGCTATCCCAAATTACCAGAGCCAGGTCAAAAGGACACAGAAGCCAACCTGATGTGGCTCCTTCTGAATAAAAATGGAGCAAATGGGGGCAATTTCAGCATCAGTGAGGACTACACTAGATTAAAAAAACCTTAAATAATAAAAAGTCACAAGAAAATGAAACACAAAAAAACAAAAAAACCCCAAACACTCTTTGCTACTGGAGGATGCTGAAGAATAATTTCATTACTCAAAAATTATATGTAAACATAAAAAAATCAAGCACTTATTTTTGCTATACAGAGTATATTTCAGGGTAACCAAATATTTCTTCATAGGAGAATTCTAATAAATGCACAAGAAATGATAAGAATTAGAAAGTCACTGTTTTGTAATTCCAAATGAAGTAAATCTCAGCAGTAATCACAATGAATGCTAAAAGCATCATATGAAAATCTAACTGCAGAACTGTTCAGAGATGAATCAGCTTACTAGCCCTGTAACCTACTAAGCTATCCTGACATTGCTAAAATATTGATACAACAGAAATACAGTAGTACTGCCTATAAAGTATTCTTGCCTAGAAAAATGAGCTGGATTCTAATCAAGCCTCTAGAGTTCTAATTTATAAGCTTACAAAATGAAACATTAAGTCTAATCCAGATGTGAACATTTTACAAATAACTTGGTTCTCCAAAAAGTTCATGGTCTGCAAAAAAAGGGAGAGTGCAGGGGGGACTATCACAGATTTTGCAAGTGAAATGACACTGGCAGGATATATTTGCTTGAAATACTCTTTAAAAAAGTGAGGATGATAGGGGTGCCTGGGTGGCTCAGTGAGTTTAGCGTCCGGCCTTTGATTTCAGCTCAGGTCATGATTTCAGAGTTCAGGAGTTCGAGCCCTACGTCGGGCTCTGCACGGGCAGGGTAGAGCCGGCTTGGGATTCTGTCTCTCTGCCCTTCCCTAGCTCGCGCTCTCAAAATAAATAAACGTTTAAAAAAAAAAAAAGTGAGGAAAATAGATGAAATGAAATTGGCAAAATATTGATAAAATTGAAGCTGGAGATGAGTACATGCAAGTGTATTATACTAATCTCTCTGTATGTTTTACAGTAGGGATGCCTGGGTGGCTCAGTCGGTTAAACATCTGACTCTTGGTTTTGACTCAGGTCACAATCTCACGGCTTGTGAGTTCAAGCCCCACATTGGCTCTGCACTGACAGTGCAATGCCTGCTTGGGATTCTCTATCCCTCTCTGTTTGCGTCCTCTGTCTCTCTCTCGCTTAAAAAAAAAAAAAAAAAGTTAAATAAATAAAAATTTCACAGTAAAAAATATGGAAAAGGAATTACAAGTGACCTTAAATAGAAACAATCAAGAAAACTGAGGGGCGCCTGGGTGGCTTGGTCAGTTAAGCATCCGACTTCGGCTCAGGTCATGATCTCACGGTCCGTGAGTTCGAGCCCCGCATCAGGCTCTGTGCTGACAGCTCGGAGCCTGTTTCAGATTCTGTGTCTCCCTCTCTCTCTGCCCCTCCCCTGTTCATGCTCTGTCTCTCTCTGTCTCAAAAATAAATAAATGTTAAAAAACAAATTAAAAAAAAAAAACTAAAAGGCAACCTATGGAATGGGAGAAGATATTTGCAAACGACATATCTGATAGTATCCACAATATATAAAGAACTTATAAAACTCAACACTCAAAAACTGAATAATGTAATTAAAAATGGGCAGAAGACATGAATAACATTTTTCCAAAGAAGACATAGAGATGGCCAACAGACACATGAAAAGATGCTCAACATCACTCATCATCAGGGAAATGCAAATCAAAACTACAATGAGGTATCACCTCATACCTGTCAGAATAGCCCAAGTCAACAACACCAGAAACAGGTAGCTGGCAAGGATGGACAAAGGGGAACCCTCGTGCACTGTTGGTACAAATGCAAACTGGCGAAGCCACTCTGGAAAACGGTATGGAGTTCCCCAAAAACGTAAAAATAGAACTACCCTATGATCCAGCAATTGCACTGCTAAGTTTTTACCCAAAGAATACAAAAATACTAACTCAAAGGGATACATGCACCCCAATATTTACAGCTGCATAATCTACAACAGCCGAATTATGGAAACAGCTCAAGTGTCCGTCAAATGATGAATGGATAAAGGAGATGTGGTGTGTGTACGTACAAACACAAACACACACACACACACACACACGCACACACACACACTGGAATATTACCAATGAATGAAAGAAGAAAGAAATGAATGAAATCTTGCCATTTGCAACAACTTGGATGGAGCTAGAGTAATACGTTATATGAATTAAGTCTGAGAAAGACAAATACTGTATGATTTCACTCATGTGGAATTTAGGAAACAAAACAAATGAGCAAAGGGGAAAAAAAAGAGAAAGAGGCAAACCAAGAAACAGACTCTTAACTATAGAGAACAAAATGATGGTTACAAGAAGGGAGGTGAGTGGGGGGATTGGTTAAATAGGTGATAGGGATTAAGAAGTGCACTTGTGATGAGCACTGGGTATTGTAGGAAAGTGGTGAATCACTATATTGTTCATCTGAAACTAGTATTACACTGTGTATTAACTAGAATTTAAAGCAAATCTAAGAAGACCCAAAACAAGTGACCTCAAATAGCCAAAATAATCTTGAAAAAATAAAACACTTCCTCATTTCATAACTCACTACAAAGCTATAGTAATCAAAATACTGTGTATTAGCATAAGGACAGATCAATGCAATGCCACCCCCGCCCCCCGCCCCGGTTCAGCGGGTAGAGCATGTGACTCTTGATCTCAGGGTTGTGAGTTCAAGCCCCACGTTGGGTGTAGAGATTACTTTAAAAAAAAAAAAAAAAAAAAAAAGATCAATGGGGGAGAGTTGAAAGCCCATACATAAACCCATGTGGCTATGGTCAACTGATTTTCAACAAGGGTGCCAAGACCATTAAATGAGGGAAAGAACAGTCTCTTCAACAAATGGTACTAGGATGCCCATATAAGAAAGAATGAAATTGGATCATTACCTCACATCATATACAAAAATTAAGTGAAAATCAAAGACCTAACTGTAAGAGGTAAAATCAGAACTGTTATGGGGCACCTGGGTGGCTCAGTCGGTTAAGTGTCCAACTTTGGTTCCAGTCATGATCTTGTGGTTCACAAGCTCGAGCCCCATGTTGGGCTCTGTGCCAACAGCTTGGAACCTGGAGCCTGCTTCAGATTCTGTGTCTCCCTTTCTCTCTGCCCCACTCCTCTCCCTGCTCGTGCTCTGTCTCTCTCTCTCTCTCTCTCAAAAAAAAAATAAACATTAAAAAAAAATCACAACTGTTGTAAGAAAATATTTGCGTATCATAGCTGATACGGGTCTACTGTCCACAGAATTTATAAAAAAAACGCTTACAACTCACTAACAAAAAGACACACAACTGAATTGAAAAATGTGCAACAGATTTGAATAGACATTTCTCCAAAGACGATATACAACTGTATAGCAAACACAAGAAGAGATGTTCAACACCATTAGTCCCTACGGAAGAGTTAATCCAAACTATAATGAGAAACCACTTGATACCCATTAGAATGGCTAGAATAAAAAAAAAAGGGAAAATAAGTGTCAGTGAAAATGTGGAGAAACTTGAATATTCATACAATGATGGTAGGAATATAAAATGGTGCAGCCACTGTATAAAGTTTGGTGTTTCCTCCAAAAGCTGAACACAGAATTATTGTGTGCTCCAGAAATTCAAATCCTCAAGAAAAATTTTAAGGTAAAAAAGAAAAAAAAAAAACAAACCAAAAACCTCTCAAGGGAAAAAAAAAAGAAAATGGTAAGAATAGATGTTTGGGAAGTGGTAAATTTCTAAACATAAACTTTATACGTAGTTAGGAGCACACATCACCATCAGAGTCCTACTGTGGTGAAGAAATTAAACATGGAAACTAATGTAGGGAAATGATCCTTCCTATTAGGGTAAATAACTGAAAACAGGAAATGGCAGGAACCAATTTTTCCAATGCAACACAATCATGAAATAATGTTAGAAAGTTACTGTCTCTTTCCTTTAATGTTATGAATCGCTTAATTCAAGTTAAGAACTTACTGAAAGTAAAGATTTATTAACAGAAAATAAAGAAATGTACCTACCTGGGCCACTCAACATGGCTTTTATTGTTCCGGATGTTAGTGCGTGTTCTCTTTTTACAATAAATTCATGACCATCCGAAGATATCAATTTGACATACATGGCATCGGGGCCTTCACAGCCGCCGTAGGTTTTCTCTTCTCCATCTAAAGTAAGTAGTAAAATGATTTTTGAATCACAAAATTAAAATAAACAGGTTTACCAAGGTTAATTTTTGAATAACTCAGACCCAAAACATTTCTGGATGGTAAGATCTACCAAGATTTTAGGTTTTTTTAATTCCTTGTTTTATCATTCTCTAAACATTTTCCAATGTCAGAATAAACTACATTTAAGAATATTATTTTAGATGAAAATTTACTAGTGTTTTTCAAAGAAGTATTAACAATTTTTTTGTGAACACAGTAACACATTCAAATTTAAAGGCTCAAATAAAATAAGCAAACAGTAAAACTTTAAATCACCTGAAATACTCATCTTAAAAACATGACACATTGTGTGTTTATGAATGAATGTTTATATGTCATGTGAATTCAACTTCCCTGATAAGCTCCTAATTCTAAAAGTTAGGGCTTCCTTTTACTCAGCATCTTGCTCTTGGTCCGTATTAATAATCCAAACATTTTACTGCTGAGTTTAAATTATTGCACGATTGAAGTAATGAATATAGACAAATACCAGTCTTTGAAAATTCCAAGTGGAGGTGAGGACACAGAGCACGTAGATGTTACTCCACTGCCAGCTATCCTCATTGCCACCACAGCTTCTGCCACAGTAGCTAGCTCAATATAACTTTTCTGGGAGTATGCATTTTTGTATATCCCCATAAGATCTTTCTAACATCTAGAATTCTCACAGTATTGTACTGACAGAATTATTTTTATGGTTACCAATATCTGAAAGAAAATATCTTAAGGCTTATTCTAAAAACTTACGAAGCCCAAGAAAAAGAGTACAGAGGATAAAACTGGAGTATTCAAGCTATAAACATCCATTTATTTATTCATTACTAGTTAATTTAAAAATCCTTCCAATTAGGATTAATAAATAAAAAAATCATTAATGTTCGTCTGCTGTCCAAAATGTTTAATCTGAATCTAATCAGGAGTAAACAACCCAGACAAATCTAAATTTTAAATGGTCATCAAAGACCTCACTCCTCACACCCCCAAAAGGAGGGAACTGTTTAGATGAGATTAAAGAGACAAATTAATGCAATACGTGATCCCTGACTGGATATAAAACACAGGCATACCTCAGAGATAACTGTGGGTTCAGTTCTACACTACCACGAAAAAGCAACGCAAAAGTGAGTCAAATCAATTTTCTGGTTTCCCGGTGAATATAAAAGTTTGTTTACAGTATACCATCGTATGCAATAGCATTATATGTAAAAAAAAACGTATATATCTTAATTAAAAATACTTTATTGCTAAAAAAAATGCTAACCATTGTCTGAGCTTTCAGTGAGTAGTAATCTTTTTGCTGGTGGAGGTTCATGCCTTGATGTTGATGGTCACTGACTGAGCAGGGTGGTGGATGCTGAAGGCTGGGGTGGCTGTGGCAATTATATAAAATCAGACAATGAAATTTGCAGCATTGATCAACTCTTCCTTTCAGGAACGATTTCTCTGTAGTACGTGATGCTATTTGACAGCATCTGACCCCAGGAGAACTTCTCTCAAAATTGGAATCAATCTTCTCAAACCCTGCCACTGCTTTATCAACTGAGTTTATGTAATACTCTAAATCCTTTCTTGTCATTTCAACAACTGTCACAGTATCTTTACCAGGAGTAGATTCCATCTTAAGAAACTACTTTCTTTGCTCATCCGTAAGATGCAACTCCTCATCTGTTAAAGTTTTATCTTGAAATTGTAGCAATTCAGTCACATCCTCAGGCTCCACTTCTAATTCAAGTTCTTGTTATTTCTACCGAACATCTGCAGTTACTTCCGCCACTGAAGTCTTGTACCCTTCAAAGTCATCCATTAGGGTTGGAATCCACTTTTTATACACTCCTGTTAGTGTTTGTATTTTGACCTCTTTCCATGAATCACACGTGCTCTGAATGGCATCTAGAATGGTGAACCTTTTCCAGAAGGTTTTCAGTTAACTTTGCCCAGATGCATCACGAGAATCACTATCTATGGCAGCTATGTATTTAAGTAACAAGACTTGAAAGTCAAAGTTACTCCTTGATCCATGGGCTGCAGAATGGATGCTATGTTTGCTGGCATGAAAACAACATTAATCTTGTTGCACGTCTCCATAAGAACTCTTGGGTGATCAAGTACGTTGTCAGTCAGTAAGTAGTAGTATTTTGAAAGGAATCTTTTTTCCCTGAACAGGAGGTCTGAAGAGTAGGCTTAAAATATTCAGTAAGCCATGTTGTAAACAGATGTGCTGTCATCCAGGCTTTGTTGTTCCATTTGTAGAGCACAGGCAGAGTAGATTCAGCATGATTCTCAAGGGCTCTAGGATTTTCAGAATGATCAGTGAACACTGACTTCAACTTAAAAGTCACCAGCAGCATTAGCCCCTGACAAGAGAGTCAGCTTGTCCTTTGAAGCCAGGCATTGACTTCTCTCTACAACAGTCCTAGATGGCATCTTCTTCCAATACAAAGTGTTACATCTCCACTGAAAATCTGTTGTTTAGTGTAGCCACCCTCATTAATTACCTTCGTTGGATCTTCTGGATAACATGCTGCAGCTTCTACATCAGCACTTGCTGCTTCACCTTTACAGTTTTATGTTATAGAGACAGCTTTCCTTAAAACTCATGAGCCAGCTTCTGCTAGCTTCAGACTTTTCTTTTATAGCTTCCTCCCCTCTCTCAGCCTTCACAGAATTGAAGAGTCAGGGCCTTGCTCTGGATTAGGCCTTGCCTTAAGGGACTGTTGTGGGTGGTCTGATCTTCTATCCAGACCACTCAAACTTTCTCCATCAACAATAAGGATGTTTCGCTTTATTATTTGTGTGTTCACCGGAGTAGCACTTTCAATTTCCTTCAAGAACTTTTCTTTTGCATTTGCAACTTGGCTAACTGTTGCAAGAGGCCTAGCTTTCAGCCTGTCTCAGCTTTCGACATGCTTTCCTCACTAAGCTTAATCATCTCTTGCTTTTGACTGAAAGTGAGAGATGTGCAAGTCTTCCTTTCACTTGAACACTCAGAAGTCATTGTAGGGTTAATAACTGGCCTAATTTCAATATTTTGTGTCTCAGGGAATAGGGAGGTCTGAGGAGAGAGAGAGAGATGAGGGAATAGCTAGTCGGTGCAGCAGTCAGAACACACACAACATGTATCGATTAAGTTCCCTGTCTTATGTGAGCATGGTTCATAGTATCTCAAAACAATTACAACAGTAGCATCAAAGATCACTGATCACAGATCACCGTAACAAATACAATAATAATAACGAAAAAGTGAAATATTGTGAGATTACCAAAATGTGACAGAGACATGAAATGGGCAACTGCTGTTGGAAAAATGGCACCAATAGACTTGTTCCACACAGGGCTGCTATAAACTCAGTTTGTAAAAACAAAAACAAAAACAAAAAACAAAAAACAAAACCAAAAAACTGCAGTATCTGTGAAGTGCAATAAAGTGAAGCACAATAAAATGAGCTATGTCTATAATGTACCTGCTGCAAAGAACACTACTGAAATAACTGAGAAAATTCTGAATATGCAATGAATTAGGAGATGCCTACTCAAGTATTTGGTGTGAAGTGATACTGCACAACTAAATAAATGGTACAGAAAAAAGCAAGCATGTGTATGTGGATATATAAATACATACATACACATACACACACACACACACACACACACAGAGAAAGCAAATGTGGCCAAACATTAACAATCACTGAAGGCTATGTAGTGTATGACTCACAATTTTTCATAATAAAAAGCAGGGACATTCATAAAGATGCAAGTAACTTTTAAATTATAGACTACTCAAGCATACAGATATTTAGCAGGTGTTAGCAATCCCTTAGAACAAAAATAAAAACAATTATTAATTATTTAAATTTGTAATTCTTGTGTTTTTTTTGCAAGGTAAAGCATTTTATATGCTTGTTGGGAAAGTTTCTAATTTCTTAAGGTGCTATTTCTTACTAGCGATCACAAATATATTTGGCACAAAAACATTACTTATCTGCCTTTCAAAAATATGTACAGGCATACCTTGTTTTTAGCAGGTATTATGTTGTGTTTTGTTTTTTATACATAATGTTATTGCACACTTAACAGACCACAGTATAGTATAAACATAACTTTTACAAGCACTGGGAAACCAAAGATCTCATTTGACTAGCTTCATTGCTGTGGTCTGGAACCAAACCCACAATATCTCTGAGGTTTGCCTGCAGTAAGCAGATGCTGTAGATTTAAACAACTAATTTCAGTCTATTCTGATTGCATTCACCAATGTCAAAGGCCTATCTTTGAGAAGACCAGCTTCTACTAGTTGCAATAAAAAATGACTTTTATGTAACTTACCCATTATGTTCTTATGAAATTCTACTTTACTTCCACAGGAACTTTAGTAGTTTCCTGAAAATATAACAATGCTATTTTAAGATTAATGCTGGAATAACATGTTTTCGCCCATTACTATTTAATATATCCTTGGTATTACAAGTTTAAAAACTCTCTCTCTGCTATGCAGGAGTTTCCCAGCCACCATAAACGGAACAGTATCAAGTTTCTGAACATGGGAGGAAAAGATGATCACCTTCAGAATAGTGGTCTGTATAAATACAGATTTGTTTTTTTCCTTCCCTTTAAGGTAGCTATTCTGACAACAGTTTAAAAATACAGATGTTGTTGTTCCTTAGGAGTTGAATTGAACTTGAAGGAGATCGTTGACCTTAATCATCTTTGTATACTTGTATCTACTAGATACTAGCAGACACTAAAGCACGTATTTGCTAAACCAATGATAACATGATAAATCCAAGGACATGAAGTAGCCTTCAGAAAAATGAAAAAGATAAAGCTTGCCCTCCTCTTATGTAATTGTGCACATTTATAATACATTTCACTGTGGCATCTTTTCTGCAGTCTATGGAAGTTCTAAAGTTTAACAGTGAAGTTGTAGAAAATCTTTAATATCCTGATAAATCCTAAATTTTACAAAGATGAATGCTAAAGGAAAAGGGTTCATGTTTTGAGTAACTTTTTATTTTTATATCATTTCTTCAAGATTTCATTTATACCAGTATTTTTATGTTATTAATGGGAAAACATCCTGTTCTCTAAGAAATTCCTGACCAGTATTTTATCTAGCCTTAAGGGAAGGGCCAAGAAAATGAACCATAACATTTTATAGCAGGAAAGAAACTTGGAGATAACCTATGTAATTCCTCATTTTAAAAAATAGTAACATCACTGATGTAATAAGGGAGTTGAATGATTTGTTCCAGTAATGACAGAGTAAGAGTAGGAATCAAATCTATTTGTTAGTCTAGAATGCTAAGCATGGATATGTAAGTACCATTTCTAATACGAGATAAGGGCAACAGGGGCAATGTCATATTATTACCAACAAGTTGAGGGCCTGATAAGTGGTAAACATTGCACTACATGCTTTACATACATTATTTTAAAACAACACTTCCACAAGGGTATTATTATTATCATTTTAGAGATGAAGAAACACTAAGAGGCTGCTACTTGCTTAAAGCTTCTACAGCTCAAGTGGCAGCAAGAGGATTTAAACCTAGGTAGGTCTGCTTTAAGGCCTGCACTCCTTTCCATTATTCCATGCTGCTATGGTAAAAAATTCTGGCTCCCATTAAAACTTGTTTTCCACTGCTGCTAGGTAAGAGCTGCTGATAGAAATCCTTAGATACTTATCGAAAGTGTAAGCACTAAAAGCAGTACTCTGCCACTTTATGATAATAATAGCAGATAAAAATTCATTGGTCATTATTGCTGTAGTCTGTTCATACTGCTTTGTAATCGTTCTAAGAAAACAAAAAAGGAAAAAAATGATAGAAAAGCTAGAGCAAGAACTTCAAGTGCCAACTTTCTATCTGGAAACTCTCCAGAGCCAAACATCTAGGATGTTTACTTAACTAGCAGTAGCTATGCAACCATGCAGTCACATTTTAGAAGCCCTTTGTGTAGCAACAGCTTCTCTATAGACTTCTTAATATAGTAAATCAATTTCACCATTTATTCAAGGGTTAAAGATGGGTGGGTGGGGGAAGAGAAACTCCCCATCACTAACAACAACAACAAAAAAATCCACGGTATATTAACACTAAGAGTTGAGTAAATCCTAATTCTTAGGTAGAAGTTAAAAATATTTAAAGTGTGATTAAATTGGGATGTAACCTACAAATTACCTACATAAGTCTAAGTTTGGGTTTACAACATTCTCAGGGTAAACACTTGAGTGTCTATTCCATAACTGAGCTGAGTTCTGGAAATAAGAATTAGGTAGGTAAACACACGTGGTTGAGCAGTAGGTTGAAAATATTTCTAGGCAAAAGACACAGTATGAACAAAAAGTCCTCAGATATATTGTGCTTTTAGTGTTATATATAAACATTATTCTTTTATAGTTTTTATTTTTGGGGAACCAACAGAAATTCTAGATGAGCCTAGCACCCACAAAGCAATCAGTTTTGAATCTAGTATTACTGAACATTGAAAAGACCTTTGAACAGCTAGCCCATCCTTCAATTTTGAAATGTTACTGCAATCATTTACTATTAAAGGAATTTCTAGACTATATTCTATCTCACTAACCTGTTTATACCTAAGATATCTACTGTTTTCATTACAGTCAGTGTGATAAACATGTTCTAAGTGGCCAGGCAAGTCCCATTTTATCAATACACATTTCTTTTTAGGTGGACTTTTAGATACTTTATAGTTTTTATTATGAATTCTGTCTGTTTTCCTATTATACTTTCTGAAAGGTTATTGCTGGTGTTTTAAAGAAAAGCTTTTAAATCCATTAAAAGTTGATTTGTATCTGATCACCTATGCAGAACTCTCTTATTAGTACTAATAGTTTTTTAACTGATTGACTTAGGTTATTAAGTAGATGACAGCAACAGCTACAAATCTATTTTTTGTATGTCTCTTTACATTCAGTATTTACTTGGAAAAAGTAATAAGGTTAGACATCTAACTGATACCATTCATAAAAAATATGCTACAGATTAAAGAAACAAATATAATAAAACTCACTGAACTCTGGAAAAATAACAGAAGAAAAAAATAAAAATAGCTCACAGACCTGTACAAAAAAAATGTTTGATCCCAACAGTAATCACCAAACACCCAAACTAAAACACTAAAATGTGCTAAGAATCAAGTGGTGCAGAAGAGGAAGAGGATAATACTAAATATATAGCACAACAGTTTTTGGAAGGCAGCAGCATAATCATCAGGAGGCTAGCAATAATTCTCCTTCTTGGTATCTATTTTAGAGAAACACTAGCTTGTGCACAAAGGCAAGGAGAAGAATATTGACTATAATACATGCACAAATGAAACATTGAAAAAACCGCTGAAAAGTTCCCAATTAGGGAATGACCTAAATAAAAATAGTATATCTACAATTATTGATAGTTATTATGGGCAGTGAAAGGGAATAAATTAAATCTATGTATGTATGAAATACCACCAAGATTTTTTATTTAAAAAAAAAAAATTTTTTTTTTTTTTAACGTTTATTTATTTTTGAGACAGAGAGAGACAGAGCATGAACAGGGGAGGGGCAGAGAGAGAGGGAGACACAGAATGTCTTCTGTGGAGACACAGAATGTCTTCTGTGGAGACACAGAAACGGACTCCAGGCTCTGAGCTGTCAGCACAGAGCCCGACGCGGGGCTCGAACTCGCGGGGCTCGAACTCACGGACCGTGAGATCATGACCTGAGCCGAAGTCGGATGCTCAACCGACTGAGCCACCCAGGCGCCCCAAGATTAATTTTTTAAAAAGCAGATTAGAATGATAGGTATAGTTTGGTGCCATTTATGTAAAACAAGTGGCTTCCTGCCTATTAATTATGTTTTCTGCAGAATAAATAAAATGCACAAAAATACATGTTCAAAGTGTAAATAACTAGGAAACTGTAACTTTTTTAAAAGAAAACTATGGTTTAAATTTGTTTTTAAAGTTTATTTTGAGGAGTGCCTGGGTGGCTCAGTCAGTTAAGCGTCCCACTTTGGCTCAGGTCGTGATCTCACAGATTGTGGGTCTGAGCTCCAGGTGGGGCTCTGTGCTGACAGCTTAGAGCCTGGAGCCTGCTTCCAGTTCTGTGTCTCCCTCTCTCTGTGCCCCTCCCCTGCTGGTGTGTGAGCAGGGAAGGGCAGAGAGGGAGAAAGAGAATCCCAAGCAGGGTGAGTCCTGTCAGTGCAGAGCCAGACCAGGGGGCTTGAAACATGAAGTGTGAGATCATGACCCGAGCCAAAATCAAGAGTCACCAACTGAGCTTAACCAACTGAGCCACCCAGGTGCCCTAAATTTGATTTTTTTTTTTTTAACGTTTATTTATTTTTGAGACAGAGAGAGACAGAGCATGAACGGGGGAGGGTCACAGAGAGAGGGAGACACAGAATCTGAAACAGGCTCCAGGCTCTGAGCTGTCGACACAGAGCCCGACGCGGGGCTCGAACCCACGGACCGCGAGATCGTGACCTGAGCCGAAGTCGGACGCTTAACCGACCAAGCCACCCAGGCGCCCCCCTAAATTTGATTTTTTAAAAAGAAACAAATAAACGTATAGAACCAAACAGCTCATAAGGGAACAATGGTCAGCCTGATGATTAGTTCCTAACTATATGTAAAAATATGATTAATTTGGAAAACAAAGTAATACAAATTGACAGAAGTTAGAAGGCAATTCCAATTTGTAATAACACATCAAAATATCCTGCCCGAATGTGCTTATAGTGTCACTGGATGTATGTCTCTCAAGAGGAGTTAGAATTTCTCATTCTGGCCTATTTAACTTATAACAATGCTCCTGTATCTAATTCTTGCATAGACTCTCCTAATACTTTTAGCAAATAGTACTACTCCTCTTCCATTTTTCCTCCATTGTGGAATTTATAGTTTTCTTTACTATTAGATGCAAATGCTTCAAAGTGTGTCTTTTTAGATACATTTTGTCTTGCTTACTAACTGTAAGTTTCCACAAGGCAAGATTCTCTCTTTATGACCCAGGTATCCAACACAATGGTAATTATGTAATGTTAACAGGGTGAAACTTCATACAATAGTGTATCTGGCCACAGACACAGATATTACTATTCTGAGCTTTCTGACAGAATAAGGTTATTCAAAGGTACAATTCTTTTGACCAAGATCGATTACTTTTATGTTTTCCCATGATGTTGGCATTGAATAAACTTACAGAACTTTTAGACAAGCATCGTGAAAACTATTCTATTTAAGTTTATTGAAACATTTTGGGCTATACTGAGGGGAGGGGGTGACGAAGGAAGGAGATGGTATTCCATCTTTCACAATAAAATTTAGTCAATATGAATTCTTGGTTCTTTTTTTTTTTTTTTAATTTTTTTTAACGTTTATTTATTTTTGAGAGAGAGAGAGACAGAGCATGAACGGGGAGGGTCAGAGAGAGGGGGACACAGAATCCGAAGCAGCTCCAGGCTCTGAGCCGTCAGCCCAGAGCCTGACGCGGGGCCCGAACTCACAGACCGCGAGATCGTGACCTGAGTCGAAGTCAGACGCCCAACCAACTGAACCACCCAGGCGCCCCAGAATTCTTGGTTCTTAAAATAATTTTTATTTTAAAGACTTCAAGGACATAGGTCACAGCCACATTTTATGAAATTATGATAACCAAAACGCCAGTCTCACAATTTTGCACTACCACAAATTGTTAATTATAAATGCAAGTGTATGAAACATATATTTCTGTACAAGATTTCTAGAATTTTATGTTTCCTGGAACGAATTCAGTTATCTGAAAATGTTGTGTTTGATAATGTCCTCAAATCTCCTGGGGTTAAAATGTGCTTCCAAACATCCCTGAGTTTAAGAACAAGTTTTGTTCTCATGGCTGTCTACACACACTAACACTAGCTCAAAGAGGGTAGTTCTTTGCCTTTACTAAGGGAATCTATTAGGTCATTTAAAGTAAAAGCACTGACCTCAATTTTCAATCTATTTCTGATAGTTAACAATTAGTCACAGCCTAATTGTTGTCCTAAATGGTCAAGTTTTTACTATTAAAATAATAACTCACCTAATAATACTCAGTAATCAACTGCATTATAATATTCCATCAGCAGGGCTTCATTTCTAGAAACAAACCCTCACAAATGTCTGCCCTATGTTCTGCCTGTTGTGAACTATGGGCCTTTAGGAATCTAGATTAGAAGAGATCCTTCTGATATTTAAGAACTCTATTTTAGACTCACCCCAAATGACCAATCAGAAATATTACATAGGGTGATGCAGACCACAGCAATCATTACAGTGATGTTAAGTGGACTTCAGATCACTGTGAATGATGGTTCTCAGTTACTTATGTTTTGGTAAGTTATAGCTTACTAATTTACAAGTGGCAAACTGATAAACAAGTCTTTCCTAAATCCTCACACTTGATTTCTAAGTATTCATCCAAGAAATAACTTGCCCACAAAATAATCTTGTACAGAGCGCCTGGATGGCTCAGTCGGTTAAGCGTCTGACTTGGGGTCAGGTCATGATCTCGTGGTTTGTGAGTTTGCGCCCAGCACTGGGCTGACAGTGTACAGCCTGCTTAGGATCCTCTGTCCCCCTCCCTCTCTACCCCTCCCCTGCTCGTGTATGCACATGCGCTCTCTCAAAAATAAATAAACATTAAAAAAGAAAAAAGAAAAAAATGTTTTATGGAAGTGTCTAGAGCAGCTTTATTCAAAACAAATGAGAAACTATTCTGATGACACATAAGCCGTGATATATGTGTACAGAGGAATACCATTCGTAACAACAAGGGATGATCTACTGGTACACAAGACATAGGTGAATACTAAAAATATTATACTGAATGGAAAAACAAAAAAGTACATACTGCATTATTCCATTTATATGAAATTCTAGAACAGGCAAAATGAATTATGGTGATAGATCAGTGGTTGCTTCTGAAGGAACATGAGGCAACTTTCTGGAAAATTAAATGGTACACTATTTCAGGGTATGTCAATTAATCTCAATTAAAATAAGGTTAGAGTAAGATTTTTTTAAAAATATATTTATTTTTCTTAAATTTAGGTATCTTTCATTGTAAAGATATCAATCCAGAATGGTTTTGTCTCATTAACCTTTCAAAAGATACTGATGCTGATAATAAAACTAATCCAAATTCTCTAGATTTGCAGATGCTAATAGAGAAGGAGTAGGACTTTGGAAGTCCTAAAGAAGTAAATCTTGGACTATGAATCTCTTAAGTGAATGGCCACAAAAGGAAAGTAGGTTTTGATCTGGGTCTCAATGTAAGGAGGTATTTTTACCAAGCAGAACTGGAAGGAAATCCAAGCAAAGTAAACAGTATAAGCCAAATCAGGAGAGAGGTGGGAAAGGCCTTCATACAAAGTAGAAGTGTCACTGGAAGTCCACATCTAAATTTCTGCTCTCCAAATTTCTATCTTGAGACCCTGATAAATTAAAGTGATAATACCTGTTTATCTCCCAAACACAATGGGCTAAACTGTGTCTAAAAGTCCCTTCCAGAGCCACTATTTCATGACTATAACCATCTGAAATTCTTCATCCCTCTACAAACGCCTGTAACTCCAATTTCCCATCTTTATTCAACAGAGTTGTTGCGGTCATACACCAGAGCACTTAAGGACTCCAGAGCGCTACGTGCTTCGACGGAGTCTGTCTTCCTCACTCTTGTAAACTACCTAAACTCCCTCTTAGACAATGATCTCCAAACTCCTTTGTTTTGGTTTAAAAAGGTTTGAGCAAATATTCCCACTATATACTCTCTAATTACAGATTCTACATATTATAAATTAATTTAAAAGAACCCTTAGAATAATGGGCCAAAAACAAATATAAAAAACAAATAGAAAACAAGTTCTGACCTTGCTTAATCCCACTGAATTCATCAGGATTGGCACCGTGCACATCTCACAGTCTTTATACCTTAAGTCCCTGCCCTCCCCTCTGATGTATATGCCCACCCACATCCCAATCCCGGGCAAACCCAATTCTCTGCCTAGCTCAAGCCTCAACCAAGAGATGGATGTGGCTGGAAAAAAGACAACCATTTTGACCTCAACTTTAAATTTGTGACCACACACTTTAAATAGGCACCTGGCATTGTAGTGATCCTGGTAGTAAACTGGCTTTTCTACTCTGAAAAAAAATCCTAGCTTCTCCTAAACCTCCAACACCTTCTCCTTGCTGCCCTGACAAGTTTATTTTATCAAGAAAACAGAAAGATATCACTTCAATTACCTTGTCTTTCTACCTTCATTCTACTTGCATGTATATACCATCTCTTCTGTCTACCCTCCTGTTTCAAAAGCTGAAAAACCATTCTTCCTGGGGCACCTGGGTGGCTCAGTTGGTTGAGCATCCGACTCTTGGTTCAGCGCAGGTCATGATCTCATGGTTCATGGGTTCAAGCCCCACATAGGGCTCTGTGTTGACAGGGTATAGCGTGCTCAGGATTCTGTCTCCCTCTCTCTCTGCCCCTCCCCCACTGGCTCTCTATCTTGCTCTCAAAAATAAATAGGGGCACCTGGGTGGCTCAGTTGGTTAAGTGTCCCACTTTGGCTCAGGTCATGATCTCAGGGTCTGTGAGTTCAAGCCCTGTGTAGGGATCTGCGCTGACAGCTCAGAGCCTGGAGCCTGCTTGGATTCTGTCTTCCTCTCTGTCTCTGGCCCCTCCCTCACTTGTGTACATTCTCTCTCTGTCTCTCTCAAAAATAAACATTAAAAAAAAATCCTTCTTATCTAAGGCCAACCCTTCCATGTAAGCACACCTCTCTAAGGACTTTGTTCTATTAGTCCTACCAAATTCCTATTATTCCTATACACATCAAAATGCTGTAACATCATTACTACCATCCACATCTCCTTAACCTACTCTGATCAGACTTTTGGCCCACTAATCCACTCAAAGAGCTCATCACATTTCAATTACTTTACTTGTCTAGTTGTCATCTCTTAGCAGGGTTTTACAGTTGGCTACTACCTCCTTCCCAAAACAGTTTCTTCCCTCAATGTTAGAGATGCCACATCCTCCTGCCTTTTCTGCTTCTATCACTGTTTGCTCCTCTTCTGACCAGAGTACTCCCAGTCATCTGCCCTCTTCTCCATTAACACTCTCCACTTGATGTCCTCTGGTCCACAGGTTTAAATATTACCTATAAAATATGACTCTGCCCCCACGCAATAGTTGTACATATCCAACTTGCCTACTTGCACACATTCTGAGCTGTACAATAATTATCAAACTCCTGACTTATTCCTTTACAAAATTCCAAGTTTATTCCTCAGAAACCAGTGTACCCTCTTGTCTTCCTCATCTGAGTAAATGGCACTACTGGTCATACAGATGCTCAGCAAAACTGTTGACTCCTCAAATTTTGTTCTGTCCTAGGGTGAAGGAAAGACCCACCTGGCTCTGTCTTCAAATGATATTCCAAATCAGACCATTTCTACTAACTTCCACACCACATCTCTAGTTCAAGGTACCATATCTCAGTTGGACTACTACAAGCCTCCTTAGGAGCTGGTTTCCCCACTTTCCTCCAACTTGGTCTATTTGCCACCCAGTAACTAGTTATCGAAAGCCTAAGTCAGATGTTACTCCCCTGCACAAAATCCTCTAATGGCCTCTCATCACAAACAGAAAAAGGACTATAAAGTTGCATCTTATTTGATCTTTACTATTTTGATTTTCATCTTCCATCATTCTTGCCTCACTATGCTCCAGCTATACTGGCCTTCTCTGTATTGTAATAGGTCAAGTTCATTCCCCTCTTAAGGTCTTTGCATTTTGCAGTTACTGCTATCTTAAAAGCTCTTCCCTCAGATTTTCCTCATCATTTAGGTTGTCCAAGCAAAACTATCAACTCCTCAGAGAGGCAGATCTTCCTTGCTGACTCCCCTATCAAATTCGAAACCCTTACCCTGGTCACCTAGTTTACCCTAACTCTAATCTTGATATAATCTCTTCACATCTATCACCACTTGAAACTACATTTCCTTATACATATACTTATTGTATCTCTGCTTTCCCCAAGCTTCATCATAAGGGCAGGACTATAGCAGGCCTGGCGTATAGCAGATGCTTGATAAATATTTCTTTTTTTTTTTTTTTTGATAAATATTTCTTGAATGAAAGGTAATATTGTTTTCTTAATTTCAAGGCTTGAAATTTCAGGTATGACTAGATGGGCTTTTTCTGATCTTATTTAAATTTTTTTTTTTAATGTTTATTTATTTTTGACAGAGAGAGAGAGAGAGAGACAGAGCACGAGCGGGGTAGGGGCAGAGAGAGAGGGAGACAAAATCGAAAGCAGGCTCCAGGCTCTGAGCTGTCAGCACAGAGCCTGATGGCGGGGCTTGAACTCACAGACCGCAAGACTGGACGCTCAACCGACTGAGCCACCCAGGCGCCCCTTTCTGATCTTATTTAATAATGGAACAGTAAACTTTTTTTAAAAATTTTTTTTGGAGAGAGAGACACATGCAAGAGTGGAGGTGGTACGGTACAGAGAGAGAGAATCTTAAGCAGGCTCCATCCCCAGCACAACACAGGGCTCGATCTCAGGACCCTGAGATCACCATCTGAGCCTAAATCAAGAGTCATATGCTTAACCAAATGAGCCACACAGGTGTCCCTGGAACAGTAAACGTTTACTACAAGTGAGCCAAAATGCATTTAGACAGATCAATGTAAATGCAAAGAGTTTCCAGATTATTTTATAGTACTGAAAAACCTATTTAAGGAAAAAATACCAAAGAAAGTACTTTATAAGGTACACTCAAATATTACTTTAAAACTTGAAAAAAAGAAAAACTTGATATATAGGGGTGTGTAGATGTGTCAGTCGGTTAGGTGTCTGACTTCAGCTAAGGTCGTGATCTCACAGATGGTGAGTCTGAGCCCCGCCTTGGGCTCTCCACTCTCAGTGCTGAGTCGGCTCCGGATCATCTGTCTCCCTCTCTATCTGCCTCTCCTCCACTCACCCTCTCAAAGATGAATAAACATAAAAAAGAAAAAAAAAAAAAAACAGAACTTGATATATAGGGTTGACTATAACCTCTGGCTACTAACTACTAATTACATTACACAATTACCATAATGTAATGAAACCGGCAGCTGAGTTGAAATAAACTTAAAAAAATATGTATATATATTTTGAAATCGTAGTTACTAAATACATTTCATAAGGGAAAAAAGAATGACCATTTAAAAACTAATAATGAACCCCAAATCCTTACTTGGTAATTAGCAATAAATATCCACGGTGACAGGGATCATAGCTGTTTTCTTACCATTGTATCTCTAGAATGAATGAATCCACCTGTGATGTTTCAACATCATGAATTATAATGTAAGCAAGATCAGCAATTTATCATCTTAGTCTACCATACACTAAAGGAAACAACTATTTGGGGGGTCAAAAAGCAAATTTGGCAGTTTTCATATAAGGATTTTAAAACTCAAACTAAAGGATTTCGGTTGTTCCGTACACTGAAGGTGATGCAAAGTAGAAATGCTCGCACTAATGACATGAATTCCACAGCTACAGATTACTAAAGAGATTTTAGTTCCGTAAGAGACATTCAGCGGCCGCCGTACTAGATACGTTTCAGAAAAACTGAAGGTAGATGCACGACAGTTTCAAACTATCAAGTCGGGTAGAGATCGACCGACAAGTTGCCCAGAAGGTAAACTTGTCGGGGTCCTGCAGCTGGAAAGAGGGGGACGGTGACTGTGAAAGACTGTGAGAGTCACTCCAGTGACTGGGGACGGACTCCAAGAAAAGGACTTATCCGAGTGCACCCGGGGAAAGCAAAAAGGGAAAGCGACAGGGCTGCCATGCTCCTAACTCCACCCTCCCCGCGCTCAGCCCGGGGAAGGCCCAGACACGCTGGCGACCGCCCCTCCTTCTCCCTCTTCCAAACCCACCGAGAGGCGCCTAGAAAGGTCCCGCCGCCCTCTTCTCCCCTCCCCCAAACCAGGAGCTGAGGAGGCCCGGGGAGGTTAAGAGCTTCCGTTCCTTCCCCGCCCAAATGGGAAGGGGTGGGAAGTGGGACTGTGAGCGCGCCCAGTACAAGCCTTCCTCGTTCTCCATACGAATCTGGAGCTCCGTTCCCATCCCAGCCCAAGACTCACTCGTCAGCCCTGAAGCCACCGCAGCCACCGCGCCGGGTCCCAGCGCACCGCCACAGCCCCTACTCCAGGGCCACCCCCCCACCCCCAGCTGCCTGCCGCCGTGTGTTCCGGGGCAGTTGGAGGAATCACTTCCGCCGGGTCATGGACGCTTTCTACAACGCGCGGGAGATCGGTACCTGGCAAGGCAGGGACGCAGTCTATTGCCGGCTTCCGTGCACAGGAAGTGCGCACACCCTCCTCCCTACTCCTACAGTACCACTGACCGCGGTCATTTGCAAATCTCAACCAATCGGATTCTGAGTCTCTGATTCCCAGCATGCAACGCCGAGCCTGATCTGATTTCCGCAGGGACATCATTCTGAAAGAGATGCTCGGAGTTCCGTCGCAGCACTGCATCCTGGGATTTGTAGTTACTCTGGCAGGTACTCTCCACGGCAGCACTACAGCCTGGGACTTGTAGTTTCTCACATTGGATGTTAAGATTTTTGGTAATTTTAGAGGTTGTCTCTGCCTCTGGTTTGGGGGTACTTGTGGGGGCTTGGAGATTACAGACAAAAAAATTGCAAAGTGGAAGTGCGGTTTCTATGTTAACAAGATCGTGGTCTTTAAAAAGCAGCATCTGTCTTTTGTGAAAAGTTGCTAGAGCATCTCAACTGTTCACGCAATCGGGTGGCCTCATTTCCTCCCTTTCAGACACCGATTACTGAAAACTAATCACGTCCCCACCCCCAGGGTTGGGGCTTTTCCCCCTCCCCACAAAACCCTCCCTGCATTCCCCTCCCAGCCCGGGGTTGTTCAGCTGTCCTGAATTCTGAGATCTTTCACAGAGATTCCAGGCGTCTGGCGCGGATACTGAATTCTGAGACCTTCTTTAACACTCCATGCTCTCTCTGCCCCAGCATCCTTCCTCTCTCGCTCTGTCAGTCGGCCTATCCTTTTTACTTGCTTTGCTGTGGTTAAATTCAGGCACCCTTCCAGAAAAGCTGAAACAGCTAAATAAAGTTTGCACTTTGTTTACGGGCCGTGGCACGCAGGGAATATAGGGCCAAGACACTCACCATTACAAGTTGCTCAACTAGGCGCTTGTTGTGTTAACAATATACACGAAAGGAAAATAGATACAGGCGATCCAGTTTGTTGACCTAATTAATAACTTTCGGCTGAAACACATGTTTTATTGATTTGGCAGATAAAAGTTCTTGCTTTTTGCAAACAGATTGTTCTGTGTTACTTTTCAAAGACTTTGCAAAAATCATTTTTGGAAGTTTTTGGTTTTGATGGTAGCTCAGAATAGACTTTGGCAGGAAGGAGGGGCAATGGGGTGAGGAGCGGAGGCTGTGAGCCCATTTTCAATCAGACTTTTCCTCCTTTACTTCAGAAGTGTTTTCTCCCCTTCTGTCTTCCTCTTTTTCTCATTGCATTATCACCCTCTAAAGGATCATTATATTCGTTGCTTAGAGAATGATAAAATTTTCCAGATGAGGATACTGAGGCTAGCTAATGCCAGATTTAGGGCTAGAACCTAGTCCAGGATAAATTTTTATTTACATAGTCAATATAAAAGCTTACTGTGCTTATTATATTGCTTATTATGAAAAAATATAGATTGCAGATAAGTTTTTTTCCATGCATTTTTACATAATCATACTGTGTATATGTGGTTCTATATTTTGTTAACTTTCCAACTGAACTTCTCTGTAGCCAAAGTTTCAACAAACATCATTTTTAGCATCTGTATAGAAACACATTGACTAAATGTGATTTTGATAATCTGTTGACAAATTATTTTCCAGAAAGATTCTTCTGTTTATGTTTTAAACCAGTAATGTATAAAGAAATGTTTTGGGTTCTTATCAGTGTATTAGGTTTACCAATTATTTTTCTTTTTTCCATCATGCCATTCTGCCCTTAAATTCACCTTAAAGGAAGAAAAGAGAGCTGGTGGATGGGGAGGAAAGACAGCTAAAAACAGACAAAAAGGACATACAATAATGGTGGCCATACATTCTACAAGTGATAATTGTTTTTCAGTTTTACATCAGCCTCCATTTTTTTTTATGTTTATTTATTTTTGAGAGAAAGAGCATGAGCAGGGAGGGGCAGAGAGAGAGGGAGACATAGAATCTGAGGCAGGCTCCAGGCTCTGAGCTGTCAGCACAGAGCCCCACGCAGGGCTCAAATTCAGAAACCACAAGGTCATGATCTCAGCAGAAGTCAGATGCTTAACCAGCTGAGCCACCCAGGCATACTTATCAGCCTCTGTTTTTAAAGGGAACCTCTTAGATGATATGAATGGGTATCAAGTCTTATTTTTAAAGTCTTAGTATCATTCTAAAATCCCATTCAAGTAGTTTATATTCAACAAATGTCTATATTACTAGAACTGGGAAATCTAAGCATAAATAACAATTCAACATAATTCTACAGCATAGAATTTTCAGAATATGATCTCAGTTTAGCTATGTAGAAACCTGAAGTAAACCAAATATTATTTTTATTTGCTTATAGTATCTGTTGGGGAAAAAACAAAACTAAGCCTAACAGAAGTTAAAATTCAAGTTCTCAGTATATTATTGAAGTAATCAGTCAAGGACGCCGTTACACTGAGACGGCTCTAATACCTTGATAGCCTATGTAAGCAAACCAAACCTAAGCCAGAATTAATTCCTATAAATGTCTAAGAACAACCAATCACAAACAGCCAACTAGATTTCCCCAAATAATGCAAATGCTTAAACTATAGCAAATGAAATAACTTCCTTGCTTTGCTTCTTCGTCTTCTCTGTGTTGCCACTAGCTCCTCTCAATGGAGGACTCTTAACCACTTTCAGTTTGGTGCTGCCCAATTTGAATAAATTTTTGCTCAAATAAATGAAACATTTCTAATATATCTCAATTTATTTTTGTAACAATATTAAAACACTATATTAAAAGAAAATTTTAGACATATATCAGTAAAATGGAAAAATGCTATTTGCAGAATCAATTACACTAAACAGAAGAATTTTAAAAGTCTAAGTGGAAGAGGAAGGCCTGGGTGGCTCAGTCTGTTGAACGTGGGACTCCTGATTGCGGCTCAGGTCATGATCTTGCAGTTAGTGGGATCCAGTCCTCCCCACCCCACCTCAGGCTCTGTGCCCTGACAGCAGACCTGCTTGGGATTCTCTCCCTTCGTTTCTCTCTGTCCCTTCTCCAGTCATGTGCACGCATGTGTATGCACTCTCTCTAAATAAATAAACTTAAAAAAAAAAAGTAAGTGGAAAATAACTTTAAGAAAATGAAGTTATTCATAAAGAAGCAGTGTAATTTTATCCTTTTGGATACCCAGGGGAAAAAAAAGTAAACAGGATCTGGAGTTCTCAAGAACTTTAGTTTAGACTTTTAGTTTGATCTTCTTACATGCAAATAGCATCTGGAGTCAAAAACATTGTTCTGAAATAGTAAACAAAGGTGTGTCTACTAGTTGGATGCTCATCCTTCAAGACTCAGCTGACCAATTTTATGCGGTCTCTTTATATCCTCTGCTCCTTAGTCTTCACAATAGGTCTTCAATACCTCTTAAACAAGTAATGAAGAAACGTGTATATGGATGCGAAGGATTCCAGAAGAGGTATTTGACAAGTATCAGGATTATATGAATAAATTCCATTTATTTTCTCCCAATCCAATGGTTGGATTAAATTACCATTCATTTTTGTCCAAATCGCATTATTATTCTGTGGTAACAGGCCAGATTCATTTTCCGGAAAGAAGATAGTTTTGGGGGCCTAGAAAATGACGCCAACTAAGAATGAAAGACTTTAACCCTGGCTTCCAGGCGTTGTCCTCCGCTCATGGCTCTCCCTCTCCTCTGTCCTTCCACATTCTCCTAAAGAGCGCTAAAGTATGGGAAAGTAAAGCTGCGCCCAGGATGGTCGTCGGCAGATCCCTGCAACCAGACTCCGGTGGGCGGCGTTCAGAGCTCAGTCCGCAGGGAACGCGCGTGGCCAAGGTTGCGGGGAGACCGCGAGTTCTGCGCACGCGCGTGAGGCCAAGCCTGCCCCCCCCCCCCCACCCCCCGCCCCGATTTCTGGAGGCGGAGCGAACGCGGCTGGTCCCAGCTGCGGTCGGTTTGGGAGCTGGGCCTCGCGGTTCCCGTTGTCGCCGTTGCGCCGTCGGCCGCCAATTGTCACGCGCGGGATGCTGCTTCTGGCTTTGGGCAGCCCGTGGGCGGCCGGACTTCGGCTCGGCGGGAAGAGGACAGTGCCGTGGGCGGCTGCCGCGCTCCGAGGCCCTACCGCGGCCTCGTCGCGTGTGGCCTCCTGCAGCGGCTCCCCGGGGCTGGTTGGCGGTGGAAGCGAAGGGCAGCTGGGAGCCCGGCCGTTCCTCGGGAGTCGGGTGCGAACGCAGGTCGGCAGTCTGAAGGCTTGCGGACCGAGAGAGGATGGGAGTGGAGGTGGGCGGTGAGGGTGGAGGTGGGCGGTGAGGGTGGAGGTGGGGGAGTGAGGGTAGATCGGGCCTGGGGAGCCCCCGCCCCGGCGGCCTGGTGACCCTGGTGCGGAAGAAGCTCTCTGAGGGCAGCGCAGAAGTACCGGGCCTCGGCCTCGGGAACCGGCCCGGGATCCCGGGGTTTACAGCACCCACGAGTCTAGGAATATCCGTTGGAAAGTGGTCATTTTCTGGGCGGTTCTGAGTAACTTACAGGTGGTTGCAAACCCAGCTCGTGGGTGCCGACTCTTCTCTTTCTATCCTTGAGCGGAAGCTCGGAGGGGTTAATCTGCAACATTACAGGCACCATCTGGAGACTGAACTGAAAGAACTCAGATAACCGGACTTTAAGTTTGTTCTATTTTTTTTTTATTAGGTGAGCTTATTGTAAGGAATTATTTTGCTCTTTGGAAAAAGGGGTTGGGGACGTTAATGCTCTCATTTTATCTGAATAAATTGTCTCCTAATCCTGCCCTGTAAAGTATCAAGATTAGTAAACAAGATTGAAACTTGGAAATGCCTAATATGGGAATTGGAATTTCATTAAATTTCAACATAAATGGATCAGGCATGCCTTTTACATTTTGAAGTGTGTGTACTGTGAAATAAATTTTTAGACATTCGGGGAACTCTTCTGTGAAATGTGATACAGGATTTCAAGTGAAATATTAAGAGGAACAAGGGAAGCAAGGAGATGCAGAAGTATTAAAGACGGTCTGGACTTCAAACAAATTGAATTTGCAGTGTTTTATTTACGTTACATTGAGGATTTTGTTTTTTGAAAACTAATACGCTTAAACTTTTGACATTTTCATTAGCCATAGAATGGAAGAGACTGTTCTACTGAAGTTTTTAGTTGTTCAAAGTCATGCTTTATCTAGAAGGCTTTGAGCTGGGGTGCAAACCTAGGTCTTCACTCTCCAACTCCGCAGGTTGTGACTGGAGTTCAGGAAAGAGATTTTGTTACTTTGATTTCTTTAGCTCTGAGAATTCCTTAAATAACCGTATGTGACAAGTTCTCTTTTACTCTTCATTATAATTTACAAAATACACTTAAAGAAAATTAAAAGTTGGTCTAAATGCACTTTATTATGTACTCACATTATAATGGTCTCTGTTTCAATAGATACCTCTTTGTTGGGAAAGGTGTGTTCAATGCTTACATACACAGCTTGAAAAATCAGAAGATGGAAGGCTGATTTATACTGGGAATCTGGCCCGAACAGTGTTTGGTGGGTAATCAAAAGTGAGGGTAATTTCCTTTGTAAAATGTACTTAGGATGTTACCTCTTATTTTAGTACCTCTTAATCACAAGATATGAGGAAAAATTAGGTTATATATTTTTTTCTTGTGTCCTCTTAATGCAAGATTCAGAGGTTGAGACCCTTGCATTTCTAGGAGATTTAAAAAAGATTTTTGAAGACTGTTCATGGCTGTGTGATCTTCTGGCTGGGTGCTAAAGCTTCCATCCTTTGGTCATCTCCCAAGGTGTTTAACAACAAAGTAAAACAGAACAAGAAGTGTGCGTTTATTTGTGTAATGTTTGAGTATGCAGAGAAAAAATGTGGAAGAATACCCCTTAAAGAGTAGTTATTTTGAGAGACTGCACATTTACTTCATATATTTTTTAATTCGGCAGCTAAAATGAGCATATAATACTTTCATAATTAAAAAAATACATTACTTTTACAGCTTTTCAATTCACCTTAGAATTTTCAAGAAACATGTTTAGTGGCTTTTGTAGGTGGTAGAGACTAATAGGGAAGAAAAACTGTATTAAATGACTACAAGTTTGAAGCTCTTTCCTTAGCTCTTAATTTGGTATTTAGTATGGAATAATTTATTAGGGAAGGTCAGAAGAACTTAGGTATGTGATTTGTTCAAGTTCCTGAGGTTGTATCTCATTTTAATAATCTTAAAAGAATAACCTGAAATATCCGAAGGATTACTTTATAGCCAGGTCAGCCACAAGATCTCAGCACCTTCATTTGCATTCCTGTTTTTGATTATGCTGGTGTCAACTGATCATCTAAAATTTACTCTGCAGGGGCACCTGGGTAGCTCAGTCGGTCAAGCGGCTGGTTCTTGGTTTTGGCTCAGGTTGTGATCTCGAGGTTGGTTGGTTTGAGCCCCTTGTGGGGCTCTGTGCTGACCATGCAGAGCCTGCTTGGGATTCTCTCTCTCCCTCTCTCTCTCTGCTCTTTCCTGCTCACTCTCTCTGTTTCTCAAAATAAATAAATTTCCAAAAATTTTTTTTTAATTTACTCTGGGAATCTGTAAGTTCTCAAGTGTGAGGCATCAAAATAGACTGTTTAGAGGACTGTGTAGATATTTAAAACTTTGGCAATAAGGACTGAGTGTAATCACTATTGAGAAGAGTTCTGAAGTTACTGGAAAAATTAATTTTCAGTGGTTAGAAATTCCTCTAGGAGTCAGTACATAAGTAGGCCACTGAGCATTTGTCACATTTCTGACCTGAGATACCTGGATTTAAACTACTAGACATGTTAACAGTGATACCCATAATACCCTTTGTTCTGAGCAGACCCTTACTTCAAATGCAGGGAAGGCTTACTAATTTATTTATTTCCATTTGACTTCCTTCTTTAAAGATGAGAATATAAATGGTTAATTTTCATGGGGTTAGGATGTCATATTTGTGGAAGAGCATAGCCATCCATGGTATTCCAAGTTCTAGAATTGTAACTTCTATAAGAATTTAATGTTTGAGTTCTTTCAACATTATGGTGATAGAAAGTCACTGTATATACTTTATAGAGATTGCTGTTTTATTTCTTTACTTATTTTAAAGGTTATTTATTTGTTTTGAGAGTGAGTGAGCTCAAGCCAGGGAGGGGCAGAGAGAGAGGGAGAGACAGAATCCCAAGCAGGCTCTGCACTATCAGGGCAGAGTCTGATGCGGGGCTGGAACTCATAAACGGTGAGATCATGACCTGAGCCAAAATCAAGAGTCGGATGCTTACCCAACTGAGCCACTAAGGCGCCCCTGATTACTATTTTTTTTATGTAGGAACTGAGAGAGAAATACTTTTTCTATGTAAAACTGAGAGACATTAAGATAGAGGTAACGTTCTTGGAGATTCTTTAAACTACCAAATGGATCCTACTTTAAAGACATTTGAAGAGTCTTTTAGTTGATTGTTCCTTTTAATTCCTCCACAAATAATTAACTAATGTCACAGTAGTCTCATTTTAGGTTAAGAAGAATTTGAACATGAAGAGGTGTGAAAGAAGGGCATCCCAGGCATGGAGTAGTATGAGCAAAGACATGAAGCTGGGAAAGCCCAGAATATATTGTTTAGAAAATGACAGTTACGTCAATCCAGGCAAAATAAAGTATATGGTACATTAGTTTCCTTGGACTCTTGTAATAAGTTTCCACAAACTTGGTGGCTTAAAGCAACAGAAATTTGTTCTCCCTGTTCTGAAAGCTAGAATTCTGAAATCGGTGTTGGGAAGGGCCATGTTTTCTTTGTGTCTCTGTCATGTTTTATCCTTACAAGGATATTCTCATTGGAGTCATGGCCCACCCTGTTCCTGGATGAACTCATCTCAATTTTTGATTGTCTACAAAGACCCTATTTCCAAATGAGGTCACATTTGGAGGTTCTGGGTACACATGAATTTTGAGGTACACTATTCAACCCACCATAGTGTGACAAAAGTCTTGGGGAAAAAAGGGTAGTTGGAAGGACTAAGGTGGCTTTTATAGAAGGCATCTTGGTCCGCATTGTATCCCTATTGTATTGTATTGTATTGTATTGTATTGTATGTGTACCAGTGTCATAGCAACTACCTGTGGGAGGAAGGAAGGAATTATTTTTAAATTACTGATGCAAGATAATTAAGCCTGTAACCAATAGCAATGTATGAGACTGTGTTACAGCCTCATTAACAGTATGTTGTCAAACTTGGTTTTTGGCAGTTTGGGAGGAAAACAATATCTCACCGTGGTTTTAATTTCATGTTTCTTATGTTTGAGGTTTATTAACATTTCTTCTGTTTAAGGGCTGTGGTTATTTTTGTTTTAGTGAGCCATCTGCTTCTATTTCTTGCATGTTTGTGGACAGGGTTATTGATCTTCTCATATCCTAGTAACCTTTTATATGTTGGGGATATTAACACTCTGTGATATAAGTTGCAAATATTTTTCTCATTTGTCTCTACTTTGTTTATGTCCATGTACATTTTTAATCAGATTTACCTTTCTCCTTGATTGCTTTTGTGTTTTGAGTCATAATTAGAAAAGTTTTCCCATTCTCAGATTATGAAGGACTGCATGGATATTTTCTTCTTCTATCTCTATGATTTTATTTTTTACATTTAAATATCAGGATTATTTAGAATTTTCCTAGTAGATGGTATGAGGGATGGATTGAGTTTTTATCTTTTTTATATGGCTATCCAGTTGTCCTAGCACCATTTTTGCCCACGTATTTGAGATGTATAGTATATAAATTTAAAGTATATAAATTTCCATATGCAGTTAGGTTTATTCCTGGATTTTCCATTTTGTTCAACTGATCTGTTTTATTGTGCACCAGGACCACACCATTATAATTATAGACTTATGTTTTAATATCTAACTTCTCCCACCCTTTTTTCTTACTTTGTTTTTCCAAGTTAAATTTATAACCAATTTGTCTAGGATCTCAACTTGTCGATCTTCTAGAAATTTACATTTTAAGTCACTTAATTGTGGTAAAATATATGTAACATAAACTTACCATTTTAACCATTTTTATTTTTTAAATGTTTTTTATTTTTATTTATTTCGAGAGAGAGAGCATGCACAAGTGGTGGGGTACAGAGAGAGAGAGAGAGAGAGGGAGAGAGAGTACTCCAAGCAGGCTCCACACCTCAGCACAGAGCCTGATGTGGGGCTTGATCTCACCAACCATGAGATCATGACCTGACCAAAATCAAGAGTCAGTTGCTTAACCCACTGAGCCACCCAGGTGTCTCTTAACCATTTTTAACTATGCATTTCAGAAGTCATTGATTTTTAATGTTTTAATGTGACAGGTAAAAATATCTCACTGTTTTAACTTGAATGTCTTTCATTGATAAAGAAGTTGAATATATTTCCCACGTGTTTCTTTCTTCTTTTTTTTTTAAGTTTTTATTTTGAGAGAGACAGATACAGCATAAGTGGGGGAGGGACAGAGAAAAAGGGAGGGAGAGAATCCCAAGCAGGCGTGGAGCCCATTGCAGGGCTCTAACTCACTAGCTGTAGGATCATAACCTGAGCTGAAACCAAGAGTCAGATGCTTAACCAACTGAGCCACCCAGGTGCCTTACTTCCCATGTGTTTCTTAACCACTGGTGTTTGTTTTGTTTTGTTTTCGGTTTTGTTTGTTTGTTTTGGTAGTTTGCTGTTTTAATCCTGGGCACTTAGCCTGATAATGTTAGCCTCATATATAAACATTTAATGTTAGATATGTGGAAGTGCTTATTAATAGAGTTTTATTTGATAATCTGCTGGCTGAATTAACTTTTATAGTATTCATAAGGATCTTTGAGTAATATTGAATCTTTTCTTGGGGAACTGAGATAGAGGGCCAGTTAACCCTAAAGCAGATTTCTTACCTGGAGAGGCAGTGCAGTGTATTGGTCAGTGGCCTGGGCACTAGAGTCAAATTGCCTGGGTTTGAATCCCAGTTCTGCCACTTGGTAGCTCTGTGATACAGAGCAAGTGCATTGTTTTTCTCATGTCTTAAATGGGAGTGATGATGATAATTATCCGTCTATTTCATAGTGCTTTTTCAAAGATTTTGTGAATAAAATAAAGTATGTAAAGACAGAGCCTAGGAAATAATAATCACTATGTGTGTGTGTTGATTTTATTGTTTTGGTGATGCTATAAGAAGGTGGAAGTATTAATTGAATAGGTTGATTGTTTTATAAAATTTATATATATTAATCTTTTCCCATTTTTTTTTCCTATTTAGGTGTGAAATGTTTCTCTTATTCTACAAGTGTCATCAGCCTTGCATTTCTACCATACATTTTTGCACAAAATAATATTATATTTGGAAGTCTGCCTTTGCAAATATTATTTTATGGCATCATAGGAAGCTTTACGGTGATCACTCCAGCACTGCTTCACTTTGTTACAAAAGGCTATGTCATTCGGTTGTACCATGAAGCTACAACAGACACTTACAAAGCCATTACTTATAATGTTGTGCTTTCAGAAACGAGTACAGTGTTTCACCAAAATGACGTGAAGATTCCAGACAGCACACATGTGTTTACCACGTTTTACGCTAAAACAAAATCACTGTTAGTTAATCCAGTGCTCTTTCCAAACCCTGAAGATTATAACCACCTAATGGGTTATGACAAACCATTCACTTTTGAAATGGAAGAAGACAGTGAAAAGAAACAAGTCAAAGATGAGAAATGAGTCTGCTGTTTTCATGTTTGTGCTTAAATGTAATAAAATTGCCTTTTGTTTTCTGTTAGTGACTGACTGTTAAAACCAATTTGAAGTTGTATCAAACAACTTTTAATTAATTTTCAGAGAATTATGTTTCTGTATAATAAAATAAGCTATGTTTGAAAAACAAAACGTAATATTCTACCATTTATGTTTTTAAAAAGTGAGAATACACGTTCATGCTGGCATAGGCATAAGTAATTTTATATAATAAGTGTGGCTGCCTCTAACCTGGGGATCAGATGTCAGAAGCAAATAGGAGAGCTGTTTTTTGGGTTTTTCTAAGTGTATAGATACTAACTTTACCCACATTAAAATCTCTATAATTTTAAAAATTAAAGTAATAATTTCAAAAATTATAGGAAGCAGTGTTAATCTCCCTTTGGTTCAAACCACAAGTTTTTGCCTATCTTCTCTGGCATAGTTACCCATAATAAGAATCTCCATGTCCAGTTGAGTGTGGTAGTTACAGGAGAAATGGTGATCTAAGTAGCGATGTCTTTGGTGGTCCCAGTTGTCCCTCTGTGCACTCTTCTCCTTTGATGTATCCTATCAGAGCAGGAAAAATCATAGGTACTAAATAGATGACAGGACCTTTTATAAAATGGCCATCTTTATGCTAACTTTATGAAGTCCTGGCATTTTAAGATTTTTAACCTCTAGTTGTAAAGTCAAAGTTGGTCCTTGTGAAGGATTTTCAGCAAGGAGCAAAAGGCCTTAAATCATGCTATTTATTTATTTATTTATTTTTAATTTTTTTTTTTTAACATTTATTCATTTTTGAGACAGCATGAATGGGGGAAGGTCAGAGAGAGGGAGACACAGAATCCAAAGCGGGCTCCAGGCTCTGAGCTGTCAGCACAGAGCCTGACGCAGGGCTCGAACTCACGGACCGTGAGATCATGACCTGAGCCGAAGTCGGACGCCCAACCGACTGAGCCACCCAGGCGCCCCCATGCTATTTAGATCAGTAGATAACTTATTAGGTGCCCAGTGTGTGCCAGGTACTGTGCTAGTTGTCAGTCAAGTCAAGAACAAAATACCCAGTCTGTGTGGAGCTGCCTCATGTCTCCTATCTGCCATGATGGTAAATATCATTATGGCTTATCTGTGTTTGAGGAAGGTTGATGGGGAAGGAACAAGGAGCATCACTAGTTGACAGATCAGGTCTGAAGCTGCTAGAGGCTTGTAGGAGGGAGGGTAGGGTAGAAAAGTGCTCCCATTTCTGAGACCTAGAGCACCCTCTGCTAGGATCAGCCAGTTTATGATCCTAGTAGAGAGCAGGCTCTAGGTCTCAGGTGAACAACCTGGTGCCGTCTCCATCCTCAGGTTGGGCCTCTGCCTGCTCCTCTGTCCTATGTCACTTAGATCAATACCTGTTGCTATCTTGGCAGTTAATGTGATTTGTAGATTTCTATTAAAAATTATTCCATAATCAAATGCTCATCAAGTATCAGAAAGTAGAAGCAAGAAAAAAGAATCACTTATTTCCACTCCTAGAAGAAAAAACAGTATTGTTAATATTTTCGTTTTCTTCCAAGTGTCACTTCGTTCATAACTTGTTTTGAGTACCTCATATCTCTTTCTTTAAATGTCCTGTATCCATATAACCATTTTGCCACCTGTGTAGTGGAGTGAAAAACCTATTTTTATTAGTATCATCATAATTCAGAAGACAACTTGGTTGTTTAGGGAAAAGAAGCCTAAAATACTGAGAAAGAGGACTTCTCAAGTGCGTGGTCTGGAGTGACACCAAGAAGTAGAAAAGGAACAGCATGTGTAGAATGTGATTCACCACTGAAATAAGTCAGCAGAAACAACTCAGACCAAGGTGAGGAGGAGAAATTTATATACATCTCTCTTATGCCACTTTACTAACTTCACCTCAGAGTAATCTTGGAAAGGTTGGGGAGGTGAGGAGTGTCCCACTACATATAGAAAGGGCATTGAGTCAGTTTTAGTTGAATCTCAAAAGGCAGGATGATCCTGGTTTAACGTCTGGGTTACATCAGGTAATAAAACCCGTTGGTAATAAAATATTTTGTAATCCTTTTTTTCAATACCAATTTCATCATCCTAAAAGAATCCAGCTTTTGGAAGCAAAAGTAACAAAATGGCCATTAGGTCTGAATGATACAGTTTTTAAAACTGTATTTGATTTACTCAGAACAGTTTATACATTGTTGGCTTCCTTTTCATTGAGAACTTCACTCATTCAAAAGTAGGAGTACAACGAATCAACATGGCTATCATCCGGATTCAACAATTACCAACCAATTTGTTGTCAGTGTTGTTTCATCTACACCCCAACCACTTACTACTTTGGAAGCCCTCTACTTATTTGGAAGCAAATCTCAGACATCATAACATTTATTTCTTAAATATTTAATTTTGTAACTCTACCAGATAAGGACTTAAAAAATTATAATACCATTATAATACCCAAACCTCTGCCCTCTCCCAGAGTTATCAAATATTCAGTCTGTTCAAATTTCCAATGCCTCCCCACATTTTGTTTGGATTAAGATCTAGGAAAAGTTCATACTTATTCATACCAATTTACGAAATGTCTTTTCAGACTCTTCTATAGGCCCCTTCATTTCTTTCACTTTGTTTTTTTCTCCCTTGTAAATTATCAGTTGAAGGAACAGAGTTGTTTGTCCTTTACATCTTTTCCTGGTCTAGATTTTCTGGTTGTATCCCTGAGGTGTAGTTTAACGTGTTTCTCTGTCCTCTGTATCTCCTGTAAATTGGTAGTAGGACTTGAAGCTTCATCATACTGAGATTTCTTTTTTTTTAATTTTTTTTTTAACGTTTACTTATTTTTGAGACAGAGAGTTACAGAGCATGAATGGGGGAGGGTCAGAGAGAGGGAGACACAGGACCTGAAACAGGCTCCAGGCTCTGAGCTGTCAGCACAGAGCCCGACGCGGGGCTCGAACTCACGGACCGCGAGATCTGACCTGAGCTGAAGTCGGCCGCTTAACTGACTGAGCCACCCAGGCGCCCCTCATCATACTGAGATTTCATTATTTTGGACAAAACCATTTCATAGGTAATGTTGCTTGTATTAGTTATCTATTGTTGCATAAGATATCGCCCCTAAAAGTCAGAGGTTTCAAACATAGCACATTGTGCCTGTTGATCCAGTATCTGGGAGTGGCTTAGCTGAATGCTTCTGAATCAGCTTCTCTCATGAGGTGGCAGTCGAGATATCAGCTGGCGCTGCTATCATCTGAAGGCTGAACTGGGGCTGGAAGAACTGCTTCCAAGATGGCTTGCTCACATGACTGACAAACTGGTACTGGCTTTTTGGCAAAAGGGCTCAGCTTTGCACCACGTGGTTCTCTCCTTAGGGCTACCTGCTCCCCCTAGAGCAAATGATCCAAAAGAGCAGGGTGGAAGCCACAATGATGTATATGATCTATCTTGGAAGTCGCATGCAGTAATTATGCAATATTACACAATCAGCCTTATTCACTGGTGGAGAGGACTACTACACAAGACTTTGGGTACTAGGAAGTAAGGATCATTGGGAACCATCTTGGAGGCTGTCTACCAGTGTTCATCTGTCAAGAAATACAGTCTTTCTGTCTCTCTCTTTGTGCAGTTAGTAACCATTGATGTTCAGTGCCTAAGTAATTCCTTAGGTGTTCCAAGATGGTTATATTCTATTGTTACTTTTTTATATATTAGCTGAATACTTCTAAAAGTAGAGAAAATAGTATGAGGAGGCAAGGGAAACTTGCCCCATCTACTGTCTGGTTACCAGTAGCTGAGTTTCCATAGAGAAGTCAGGATAAATATTTGATTCTTTCCCTTTATTTACTGGTTTTTAAAAGAGCTGGCTTCCTAGCATCATCTGATGATTAGACTTTACAAAAATATGAGCTTATAGCTCATATTTATATACAAATATGTATACTTCATTGCAGTTAACTATCTTAATGTTTACATAGTAGGCTGAATAATGGTCCCCCAAGATGTTCATGTCTGGAAACTGTGAATGTCATATTATATGGCAAAAGAATTTTATAGATCGATCTTGGGGAGATTATCCTGGATTATCCAGATGGTTCTAGTGTAATCACAGTGTTCTTATAAGGAGGAGTCAGGAGGTGAGAAGGTCAGAGGAGAAGGTGATGTGATGATGGAAGCAGAGATGGGAATGCTGAACTTTGAAGATGGAGGAATACAGACGTTGGAGCTCTCTAAGATGAGAAAGGAAACAGATTCTTCTCCCAGAGTCTCCAGAAGGAACCAGCTTTGACTTTGGCCCAATGAAAGTGATTCCAGACTTCTGCCCTCCAGAGCTGTAAGAGAACACATTTGTATTGTTAAGTCACTAAGTTAGTGGTTATTTGTTACAACATCGATAAGAAACCTATCTTTGGTCAGTGGAGACTGTCTAGGTAACCAATTAGATATTGGTTATCTAATGTGATAAGATGTTCCAGGCTCCATCTTGTGCATTTTCTGCCCCAGACCTGGAATCAGCAATTTCTCCAGTCTTTGTTCCTTTTAATGGGAATGGTATTTTGACACCATTAGGGGCATTCATAGGTTCTTCTCCTGCTCCCCCCACCCCCCTCATCATTTTTCTTACTTTTTAAATGTGGTAAAAAAATATATAATATAAAATTTACTGTCTTAACCAATTTTAAGCATAAGTTCAGTAGTGTTAACTATATTTATATTGCTGTGCAACAGATCTCTAGAAGGTTTTACCTTGCAAACCTGAAACTCAATACCCATTAACTGCTCCCATTTACCCCATCCTCCCATGGATTTTTGCCTTTCTAAAAATGGGAAAGCAGCCCAGTTCTTCAGTGGAAGCTTTTACCAACATATGATTATTTTCCTCCAAACTTGTAGAGTTTTAGGCCTTGACTCCATGCTATTTTGGCTACTAATTCCAAACTATGTCCATTGAAGGATTTTAAGTAGTGGATCACCTAAGTGGCTCAGTCAGTTAAGTGTCTGACTTCGGCTCAGGTCATGATCTCTTGGTTCATGAGTTCAAACCCCGCAACAGGCTTTGTGCTGTCAGCACAGAGCTGCTTTGGATCCTCTGTCCCCCTCCCCCACCCCCTGATTGTGCTCTCTCCCTGTCTCTCTTAAATAAACTTAAAAAAGTTTTTTTTTAATGATGTCAAGTAGCAAAGTATCTAAAAGATCACCTATTTTTTCTAGAACAGAGTGAGAACTTTGAAATTCATGCCGCATGCAAAATAATGACCATTTCATTATCAGGGGTCAAAATATTCCCTGGAGCTGCAGTTTGCTTAAGTCAGTGCATTCTCAAGCCTGGTGTGGCCCCTGCCCACAGCGCAGAGCTATGGTAATATCCCGTGTGTGGGGTCTCATCTAGTCTGGCTCTGCTCTGTGGCTGCACCTATTGTGGAGCAGAAATAGTTTGCATAAGACTATTCACTTCAGACCCATAGGTCCAGCTCCCTGGGCCATGAGACACTGTCATCTAAAAAACTTGTAGGAGAGAACAACAATACAGATGGAAAAGACGTACCAGTCTGTTGGGATTCTAGGGGAGACCTACAGACTGGTTCTGTTACTATTTACTGAGAAGTACCTTGTTTTGTTTTTAACGGTCTGTGCTCTCATTTGCATCAAGTGTTCTAGAAAAGTATATTCTAAATCATTTCCCTCTCTCCCCTTTCCGGAAGTACTCAAATACTAAATACAGACACACAAAAGAGGAAATAGTTGGACAGAAGCTCAGAAATCATGTGACCAATGACTAAGTTAAGTCTTTTCTGCTTACTGAAAGGAAAGAGTCTGATGATTACTTACTGATTCTCCTTGCGTTTTTAAAGTTTTGGGGATATTGAATCATGTTTCCATTTATACTTTTTTCTACTCTGTTTTCTTCCACATTCACTGAACCTGGGGAGCTACAGTGGATCTGCAACTCTTCTGATTCCAGTGTTTGGTATTCCCACTGTGGTAAGTAAAACAGCAACAAGTGCTTCAAGGGTGGGTTTTTACAGGAACGAACGTCACTTTGCTGTCGCGGGAACACAGGAAATGACCGTGTGTTCCAGCTGCTGCTGCTGGCAGCAAATGTGATGGCAGGTGACCGTCCGTGTGGATTTTCTTCATTTTTCACAGACTTCCCAAGTCTCTAAACTGTGTTGAACTTGACCTCTGAGTGCTTCTGTTGTTCCCTGTGGTCAGCTCTCTCCACTGTGATCCCAGTTTCAGATTCTTCCCAGTTTTGGCAGAATTCTTTGCTGAGTTTTTGCCTCAGACCCATACTTACTGGTTCTTCTTGAGAAGGTAGAATCATCCTAGCTGCCTTTTGGAATTGATTATTGCTCTGGTATGTGATTTTTTTTTTTCTTCAGCAAAGCAGTGGGCATGTAACCGGTGCTTTTTAAGTGTTTCAGGCTGTGACTTTTGAGGGGTCTTGGAATTACCTCCCTAAGTGGATGTTAGCCTGGTTCCGTCAGTTACAAGCTGTGTGACCTTCAGCAAAAAATACTTAGCCTCTCTGTGTCCCAGCTTTTTTATCGGTAAAATGAAAGTGATTAAAAAACATTTTTTTAAATGTTTTTATTTATTTTTGAGAGGAGACACAGAGTGAGTTGGGGAGGGGCAGGGAGAGAAAAGGAGACACAGAATCTGAAGCAGGCTCCAGGCTCTGACCTATCAGTGCAGGGCCTGACTCAGGGCTCAAACACATGAACTGTGAGATCATGACCTGAGCTGAAGTCGGATGCTCAACCGACTGAGCCACCCAGGCTCCCCAAAGTGAAAGTGATTTTAAAGCTGTTTTACAAGGATTGTTGTAGGTTAAAGTTTTAGCACATAGCCATATAGAAACAACAGTACTGAGTACTTAAAAAATCAGCCATACCCTAATGCTATTAACTAGCTGTATCACTGTTTTTTTGTTTTTCCTCCCTATTTCTTCTCAAATGTCTGCCAGACTGAATACACAGCATCAGGGCTTGACTGCTGTTTTGGTTTGGTACTTTCTATTGCTTTGCTTATCATGGGTTGGCTGCCCTTTTCTACCTATTAGCTATATCGGGAAGGTTTGATACCTTCCACAAATGCTAGCTCTTTGAGATTCTGTTGGGAAAAAGGATTGGTGGTTTAATCATTTGGGGGAGATTTGCAAACGTACTCTGAGTTCCGCAAAGTTCTGTAATTAAAAAAAAAAACCTATTTAATCCCCAGATTTTCTGTTTTATTGTATTTTTTGAGTGTATTGACTATCCTGGAAAACACACTCTGACAAATGCTAATATAAAGTTACTTCCAGGGCATTAGAGTAATTGCCAGGTGTGAGAACACAATTTAGCTGTGTGATCAATCTTTTACACTTGTGGCTTTTTTCCATGTGTGGATTATACTGAATTCCCTTTCAGTTTATCTCTGAAATTTCTCCATCATAGAAGATCAGTTTCCCCCTTCAGGAAGCCCTCCCAGTGAACTCTGCGGCCAACTCTCTCCTCTCCTTTGACTTCTGTGTACCATACATTGATTATGTCACCTTCTTCTTTTTTTTTTTTTTTTGAGATTTTATTTTTAAGTAATCTCTATACCAAATATGGGGCTTGAACTTACAACCCTGAGTCAAGAGTCTCATGGCTCCACCAACTGAGCCAGTCTGGCACCCCAATTATGTTACCTCTGTGCCATGTTTCATGTGTCCTTATTTATTTTATACTTATTATCATTCTTCAGTTTTTTTTTTCTTTCTTTCTTTTTTTAGACAGAGAGAGAGTACACACAAGCTGGGGAGGGGCAGAGGAAGAGAGAGAGAATCTCAAGCAGGTTCCACACTGTTAGCTTGTCAGCACAGAGCCTGATGCAGGGCTGGATCTCACAAACCCTGAGATCATGACCTGAGTTGAAATCAAGAGTTGGTCGTTTAACTGACTGAGCCACTCAGGTAGCCCAATTATTCAGCTTTTAATCTTTTAGTAACAAAAATAGGATTTGTCTTTTGATTTGATTTTTGAGGGAGGATTTTGTGTCTTTCTGTCTAATGCTGAGAAATCTTGTGGTCCTTTCCTGCTGCCTCGCTGATGTAGGGACTGAGGGGAACAAGCAGGGTACACAGCTACAGCAGTGCTATGCCCACTGCCATGTTATTTTCTTCCCTACCTCAGAGAATCTGTCCTGGCTGAGCCCAAAATGCATGTGCAGGAAGCACTGATTCCTGTAGGTATTCCTGTGAGGCTGTTGGTAACAAAAACAACACCCTATTTAGTCTTTCCGTGAGGATGATTTCCATTTGGTGAAGCTATGGGATATTTACAGTGTATTAGTTTGCTAGGGCTGCTGTAACAAAACACCAAAGACTGGATGACTTCACAGAACTTTACTTCTCACAGTTCTGGGTGTGGAAGTCTAAGATCAAGAGTCATCTGTTTTGTTTCGTTCTGAGGCTTTTCTCCTTGGCTTGTGTATGGCTGCCATCTTGCGATGTCTTTATATGGTCTTTTCCCTGTGTGCACTCAAGCCTGGTGACATTCTCTATGTGTCTAAATCTCCTCTTCTTATAAGGACACCAATCATACTGGAGTAGAGCCCACCCTAACAGGTTCTTTTTAACTTAATCTCCTCTTTAAAGACCCTATCTCCCAACAGTCACATTAGAATTTCCACATATGAATTTGGTGGTGGGGAGGGGAGTTCAGCTAAAAACCTACAGAAATGGCAAGAATTAGCTGTATGTTCCTCAACTTTGGAAAAGGTAGAAGATGTGGGTGTGCAAGTCAGTCTAAAAGACCCTGGACACATGCCCCCTTGTAACTGAAGTCATCAGACTCTGATTCAGTTCTAGCCTTCATTTTATTTATTTATTTATTTATTTATTTATTTATTTACCTACTTACTTACTTACTTACTTAGCTATAGGTAGTCCAGAAACCCAAGAATTAATGGATTATTGAAGTAAACAATTATTTACTGAGCATCTAGCATGTCTGTTCTGAACATTGAGGATATTATATAGCAGCGAACAACAAAAACAAAAGTCCCTGCTCTCATGGAGTTTTTATCAGTAAAATATTCAGCATGTCAGATGGTGGCAGTTGCTGTGTAAGAAAAATAGAGCAGGGGAAGAGACAGGGTGCACAGATGGGGAAGGGTATTGCATTATAAAGTAGCATGGCCAAGGAAGGTCTCCCTGGGAAGGTAACATTTAGCAAGGGCCTGGAATAGTTGAGGGAATGAGCCATGCAGATATCTAGGGGAAGAGGTAGAGCACAGGGCACACACAAAGGTCCTGAGGTGGGGACATGTCTGGTGTGTTGGAAGGATAGCAGGGAGGTCAGTGTGGCTGTGATGGATGAGTGAGAGGGAAGGCAGTGGAAGATGTGGTCATAGAGGGAAATGGAGAGGAGGTGAGGGCTTTGCAGGTCAGGGGCCAGATTATCTTTTACTGCAAGCAAACCTTGGTCTGGCAGCTGTGTTGACAATAACCTATAAGGGGGCGAGGGTGGGGGAACATGTGTTGGGAGGCTGTTGCGCAAAAACCCTGATGAGAGAGATAATGGTGACTCAGACCAAAGGAATAGTGGTGGAGGTGATGAGAAGATTCTGCAAGGATTCGGAAGGTGGAGCTGACAGGACCTACTGACTGATTGGGTGTGTGCTTGTAGCATGGCCTTTCCAGCTAAACAGGTATATCTTGGTATGTTGCATGATACCCCACTCTGAGCAGGTCAGCCTCTTCTCTGGCCTTTAGTTGTACTTCTGCTGTTCTGTAACTTGAAATATCTGTATTCATCTTTCTGTTTCATGCAGTCATTTTGTGGTCCATCCAAAGCCCTATGTGCCCTACAGAGCCTAGTCAAGTCAGCTGAATTTAATGCAGTTTAACAAGCTTTATTTAACAGGCATTAAGTTTAGTTATGCTAAGGAGCACTGAAAATGCAAAAGTTAGGTAAGCTATGGCTGGTATCTCAAGGAACTTCTGGCTTTTGTCTTATGTGTAGTAGGATGAATAACTACAGTGTAGTCATGAATACATGACCTGAGGATTCATTCATTCATTCTGTAAACTGAGCATGGCCACTGGTAAGTCCAATAGCCATTTGGAGCTATAACTCTTGACTTATGCTGAACTAAGCCTGTTTATTCCTATATTTCCCATCTTATCATTCACCTAATTCCTTATGCCCCAAACCAGGGGTACCTTTTAATTATCTCTTTTACTGGGGCGCCTGGGTGGCTCAGTCGGCTAAGCATCTGACTTTGGCTTTGGTCATGATCTCACAGTCTGTGAGTTTGAGCCCCGCGTCGGGTTCTGGGCTGGCAGCTCAGAGCCTGGAGCCTGCTTCGGATTCTGTACCTCCTTTTCTCTCTGCCCCTCCCCAACTTGTGCTCTGTGTCTCTATGTCTCTCAAAAAAATAAATAAATGTACAACAAAAAATTTAAAAAAATTATCTCTTTTCCTTATCTTCCACATTCAATTTATTATTGGTGGTTCACATTTTCATTATCTCCAGAATATATTCTAAAGCCAACTACTTATGACTATCCTCTGCTTACCACTCACACCCCTGTCTCTCCTTTGGCCTTTGTAGCAACCTCTCAGATTCTTCTCTCTTCACTTCAATTCTTGCTCTTATGTAATTTGTTCTTGGCACAGGGGCCAGAGAGGTCTTCTGAAAATGTAAATAAGTCAGACAATGTTACTCTCCTTGTTTAAAACTTTCCAGTGGATTTCCACTGCAATTAGAGTGAAATCCCAACTTTATAGCAAGACCTCTAAGACCCCTTAAGATTGCCCCTGCCTACTTGTCTCATCCCTATGATTCCCACCCACCCTGTTTCATAACTTTCATTCACACTGGCTTTTATTATCATTATTGTTTATATTACCAACATAGCAAACATAAGAGTTACCCCTTAAACCATTTTCAAGTGTACAATTCAGTGGTATTAAGGACATTCACAATGTTGCGTAATCCTTACCTCTATCCCATTAACAGAATTTTCATAATCCCTAAGAGAAACTCTGTACCTATTAAACACTAATTCCCTATTTCTCCCTCCCTCTAGTTCCTGGTAACTTCCACTCTGCTTTCTGTCTCTGTGAATTTGCCTATTCCATGTACCTCATATTATGGTCTGTGTGTATGTGTCTGTGTGTGTCTGTATGTGTATGTTTTTGTTGTTGTTATTGACATGCCAAAGTCATTTCACCTCTCTAGTTAGTCTGAACTAACTAGAAATCCTTCTGATTAAAACACTGTTTCTCCAGTTTCCACAGGCCTGGTTCCTTCCTGTCACTCCCTGAGTAACGTAGTTGAAGTAACTCCATCATCCCTAGTCCCCACTCCTCCGTTTCCACCACACACACTCTTTATCCCATGACCCTATTTGATTTTTTTATTGGCATATACATTTCTCTTTTAATTTTTTATTTTGTAAATGTTTATTTTTGAGAGAGAGAGAGAGAGAGAGAGAGAGAGAGGGAGAGAGAAAGAATTCCAAGCAGGCTTCACACTGTCAGCGCAGAGCCTGAGGCAGGGCTTAAACTCATGAACTGTGAGATCATGACCTGAGCTGAAATCAAGAGTCAGATACTTAATCAACTGATTAAGTGCCCTTAATCAACCCAAGTGCCCCTTGGCATATACATTTCTCAATAGCAGGGCCCATGACTTCTTGTTCGTTGTTGTTTCTTTGGTGCCTAGAGAGATATTTGTCACATAATAGGCCAAGCAAAAGTAAGTAAGTGCACATTTCTCATTTGCCATGTGCCCGGCACTGTGCTCTGTGCCAGAGACATGAAAAACAAATGAGACCTTCTTCCTGTCCTGAAGGCTGATGCTGTTTTTATGAAGAAGATAGATATATAAATGAATAATTGTAGTAAAGATCTACAAATGACCATTGAAAGATGATCAAATACTATGAATGATTGTGTGTTTGTGACTGTGGGAGTAAGGAGGTGTGGGGGAGTCCGGGAAGGCTTAACAGTGTTGATGATATTTGAATACATTTTGAAGGAGGAGAAAGAATGTCTTGACTGATGATGACAAGGGCATTCCTGTCAAAAGGGACTGCATACTTATGTACTGGAAATTCCATTGAAGAGGTAAAATTAAGTGCTATGATGGTTCAACTCCGGCCAACATTTCCTCCCTAGACCTCTAAAAATACTTAATGCCAGCACTCAGAGTGGCATTGGTTTCGTTTTCTGTGCCAGCTGCCATTGCCTGGAATGATGGGTTAAGAAAGATTCTGAGGCAGTACTCAGTAGGAAAAAGTGCTATGATGGATTAGCAATGCTGGCCTTTACGGCTGCAGGTAAATTGGAGCCTTTTGTTCTGTGCATTTGTTGAAACTGGTTACCACTTTCTGTAATAAACCAAATATAGAACTTGATCACATACATGGTAACTCTAAAATAATGAAGCTATCATCCAATAGTTCCCAAACCCTTGTAAATAATAAAATCACATGCCATACAGTGTTATACAATCTTTTGATTCTTACATCTAATTATTTTTTGTAAGTTGGTCTTGTCTTCCCAGAAAAATCATAGACTTCCTTATGTTAAGACTAAGCCTTATATCTCTGTTCTCCACTCTCTAACACCTGAGCCCCCTGCCCACCTGCTCTGATGCCTAGCCCCATACTGAGCATCCACAGGGGCTCTCTAAACATTTGTCTGATTGTATTGAATATGATGACATCTTGTCATCATAATCAGACAATTTCAGACATGTGGGAACCTTCATTGGAAATACTCAGAGTCTGTCTTTCTCTGCCTCTCAAAAATAAACATGACTTAAAAAAATTAAAAAAAAATGGCTCTCCTTACAAGTGTGAGGTGATATCTCATTGTGATTTTGGTTTGCATTACGCTGATACTTTATGATATTGAACATTTTCTCATATGCCTGTTGGCCATTTGCACGTCTTCTTTGGAGAAATGTCTGCTCAAGTCTTCAGCCAATTTTTAAATCAGGTTACTAATTTTTTTATAATTGAATTATTATAATTATATGTTTTGGACATTAACCCCTTATCAGCTATGTGGTTTGCAAATATATTCTCCAATTCCATAGGTTGCCTTTTCACTTTGTTGATTGTTTGCTGTGCAGAAGCTTTTTTGTTTGATATTGTTCTATTTGTTTACTTATGTTTTTGCTGCCAGTACTTTTGGTGTCATATTTATAAAATCATTGTCAATACTGATATCTTGAAACTTTCCCTCTGTTTTCTTCTAGGGTTTTTATAATTTTGAATTTTATGTTTAAGTCTTTAGTCCATTTTGTGCTGATTTTTGTGTACAGTGTATTATAAGGTTCTAATTCCATTTTTTATTAAAAATTATTTTACATTTATTTTTTGAGAAACAGAGAGTGAGCTGTCAGCACAGAGTCTGATGTGGGACTTGAACTCACGAACCACGAGATCATGTCCTGAGCTGAAGTCAGAGGCTTAACCGACTGAGCCACCCAGGCACCCCCAATTTCATTCTTTTGCATGTAGAAATCCAGCTTTCTCAACACTATTTCTTCAAAGGACCATCCCTTCCCTATTGTGTATTTTTGGCACCCTGTCAAAGATCAGTTGACAATATATGCATGAATTTACTTCTGGGCACTCTGTTTAGTTCCGTTGGTCTCTATGTCTGTGTTTATGCCAGTACCATACTGTTTTTATTACTGTAGCTTTATAATATAGTTTGAAATCAGGAAGTGTGATGCCTCCGGATTTGTTCCTCTTTCTCAAGATTAATTTGACTATTTGTGGTTTTTGTAGTTCAATATGAATTTTAGAGTTTTTTTTTTTCTGTAAAATAATGCCATTGAGATTTTGATTGGGAATGCATTGAATCTGTAGATTTCTTTGAGTAATATGGACATTTTAAGAATATTAATTCTTCTAGGGCATCTGGCTGCTCAGTTGGTAGACATTATGACTCTTGATCTTGGGCTTGTATGTTCAAGCCCCACATTAGGTGTAGAGATTCCTTAAAAATAAAATATTTTTTTTAAAAAAGAAAGAATATTCATTCTTCTAATCAGTGAACACAGGATGTCTTTCCATTTGTTTGTGCTTGCTTAATTTCTTTCACCAGTGTTTTGTTTTCAGTATACAAGTCTTTCCCCTCCTTTGTTTAATGCCAAGTATTTATTCCTTTTTTGTGCTATTGTAAATGGGATTGTTTTCTTAATTTCTGTTCAGGTAGCTCATTGTTAGTATATAGAAATGCAACTGATTTTTGTACATTTATTTTGAATCCTGAAATTTTCTTGAATTTGTTGATTAGTTCTAACAGTTTTTTAATGGAGTCTTTAGGATTTTCTATATATGAAACCATGTCTTGGGGTGCCTGGCTGGCTCAATTAGTGGAGCAGGTGACTCTTGATCTCGGGGTTGTGGGTTTGAGCCCCATATTGGGTGTAGAGATTACTTAAAAATAAAACCTTAAAAAAAAAAAAAAGGAATCATGTCTGCATGCAAGGAAAATTTTACTTCTTCCTTTCTGATTTGCATGCTTTTCATTTTTTTTTTTCTTGTCTAATTGATCTGACTAGGTCTTCTGGTGCTATGTTAAGAGTGGGTGTCCTTGCTTTGTTTCTGATCTTAGAAGAAAACTTTCAATTTTTCACTACTGAGTGTAATGTTAGTTATGGGCTTTTCATGTATGGCCTTTATTATGCTGAAGCCATTTCCTCTAATCCTAGTTTGTTGAGAGTTTTTATTACAAAAGTGTGTTGAATTTTGTCAAATTCATTTTCTGCATCTATCGAGATAATCATGTGATTTTTATCTTTCATTCTAATTATGTGGTATATTGCATTAATTGATTTTCATATGTTGAAACATCCTTGCATCCAAGATTGAATCCCACTTGGTCATGGTGTATGATCCTTTTAATTTGTTGTTGAATTTAGTTTGCTAGTAGTTTGTTGAGAATTTTTGTATCCATATTCGTTAGAGATATTGGTCCATTGTTTTCTTGTGGTGTCTTTGATTTAGTATCAGAGTAACACTGGCTTCATAAAATAAGTTTGGAAATGGTCTCTTTCATTTTTTTTGGAAGAGTTTGAGGATTGGTATTAATTCTTATTTACATGTTAGAGGGGTGCTTGGGTGGTTCCGTCAGTTAAGCATCTGACTTTTGGTTTCACCTCAGGTCATGATCTCACTGTTTGTGATTTTGAGCCCTCCATTGGGCTCTATGTTGCCAGTGTAGAGACTGCTTGGGATTCTCTCTCTCCCTCTCTCTGTCCCTCCCCTACTTGCTTGTACTCTCTCTCTCTCTCTTTCTCTCAAAATAAATAAATAAACTTAAAAAAAATGTTAGCATTTCCCTGTGAAACTATCTGATCTTAGGCTCTTTGTTGGAAAATTTTTGATTACTCCTCAATTTCCATACCAGTTCTAGGTCTGTTCAGACTTTCTAATTTGTTAGTCCTTGGGTATCCACCTTGGAGGAAACTTGGATACAGGAACCAACCTCTTGCCTCCTGAGTGAAGCTGGAGGATAGGGGATCTTTTCCTGATGGTGCTGTGCCAGGTGCAGGGTTTCTGATAAAAGGAGGTCTTCTACTGACTCTGGTGAGTCTGATTTCACATTCTCCTGGGATACAGAAAACTTTCAGTTAGTTTCTGACTTCTCTCAAAGGGAATTTGTCCATGAGTTGTTGTTGAATTGGTATGTTTATGAGGGGAAGGAGGGTCTTGGACTTCTTACTCTGCCATCTTGCTGATGTCATTCCCTCAGGGAGAGAGATGTTTTTAACTGCCTTCAATTTTTCTCATTATACAATTTTAATGGCATCTTTTGGGGAATGATATTCAGAATACTCTACTTACTGCAAATGATTTATAATAATTTATTGACATTATCTTTATTCTTCCATTTAGATAACATGAAAGTCCCTATCTCAATAGCTATTAAACCCTGTATGTCAATGAAGGGAAGCGGGGGATACGTGCATCTTTCCTTCATTCCAAGTAAGTCCAATGTTTTGTTTTTGTACTTCAATGAAAAGCGATCAATAAGTATTAATGATAAATGATTGTGTTCCAAATGTACATGTATTTATTTTCTATTTCCATGTAACAAATTACAACAATTTTAGTGGCTTACAACAGTACACATCTATTATCTTGCAGGCTTTGTGTGTCAGTAGTGTAGGCACGACTTAGTTGTGTCTGCTTCAGGATCTCCCACAAGGTTTCAGTTAAGGTGTCAGCGAGGACTGCAGTTTCTTCTGAATGCTCAAGTATAAAAGAATCCACTTCTAAGCTCATGTGGTTGTTGGCAGTATTCAGCTCCTGTCTGGCTATTGGACAACACTTAGTTCCTTGCCAGATGGGCCTTTTCAATATGGCTTCTTGCTTCATCAAAGCCAGCAAGAGGGACAGTCAGCTAACAAGATAGAAGTCACAATCTTATGTAGCCTAATCATGGAAGTATCACTCTATGGCCTTTGCTGTATACTATTTGTTAGAAGCAAGCCACTAGACTAGCTCACACTCATGGGGGAGGGGATTACATAATGACACGGTGGTAAAAATGGAAATAACGCGAGACTTCGAATAATGTAATAGGTATATCCTTTGTCAACCATTAACTATTCAGCTCATGAGTAAAGTTGGGTTTTCACTAGTGAAAGGTCTGTGTATGAGTAGGCCACAACTTTTTTTTTAAACATATGAAGATGATCTTTCTAGAAAAAGCTATGATGATGATGGGATAAAAGAAGGCAATATTTTTTGTTTTGTTTTGTGTTGTGTCTTGTTTTTCCTCTCTATGATTTCGTTTGTCATCAGTTTAGTAAAAACTAAGTTGGGTGATGGTGATAGTATCAGGATGGATTTGAGTGTCTGTGAAAACACAAAATTTGCTTCCTCTCCTGCTAGTCAGCTCTGTTCCCTGTAAGCCCTAGGATCCCAGGAAACTTCAGTTCTAATTATCATCATTATCATTGTTGTTTTCATCATTGCCATCATTTACATCCTAACCTATATTTGGAGCTTACACTTTAAAAAAATGCTTTCACATAAATAAACTTAAACATTTCTCCCTGATTTTAGTTCTCAGTTTACAAGACAAGAGATTGCTGAGAATCCAGAAATAATACATGATAAACTTGTGTTTTATTTTTCCTGAATCTAATCGTTTAACCTGTATTTTGAAACTTTGTTTCTGCATTCATGTATTCATTAAAAAATATTTTAAAATGCACAGTATATTTTAAGTAGTGTGATAAGTATTGTGAATTCATTGGTAAATAAGACTTTCTCTTGACCCTCAAGAATCAGTGCAATGGGAGAGAGAGATCTGTAGATAATATGGTACGGTAAGTGAAATGATAGCATTAAGGCTTAGTGATAGCACAGAAGAAAGAATAATCAATTCTGTTCACTCCACTTTCTTGGCCATGGGCGAAAGAAATAATCTAAGTTTTTGCCTGGCTGATGTTCTATAATTTCTTCCTCTTTTCTCAGGTTTTGTTTACTGCTTTGTGTGGTGTGCTTTATCTACCACCCCCCTCTGCCCACATTTGGCAGAAGTGATTATTTACATAACAAATGCCCTCATTTTCAATTGAACCTCTTGCCCTTACATACAGGAAGCAGATTGTATCCTTCCAGGCTGAAGTAATAATACAATACAGAGTCACTTAGTGTTCTCTGGAAAGCAGATACCAAAAAGGAATTAGGCATACAAGAGATTTCTTAGGGGAAATGATGTGAAAAATAAAGTGAAGAGGAAGCCAGAGTAGGCAAGGAGCAAATTCAGATTGAGATACAGGTCTGATACCTTTGAAATGAGAGAGGAAAGGAAGGAGTATCTGGTAAGAGGGTCATGAGACCAAAATGCATCCCTGAGATATTCTGAGCCAGGTAACTGGGGAGCCTTAGAGCAAAGATTGCTGTCACATCACAGGTATCCTGAGACAGATAGGGGTAGTTTGGCTCTAGTGTCCTTGTGGAGTTTGGTCATTATAGGAGCAGCTTTGGTCATGATAGGGGCATTATAGGAGTTTGGCTTCTGGATGACTTCTGAGATAGATCTGAAAGTGTAGCAGCTGAAGGCTGTCTGCCAACTACCCTTCTCCCAGTAGGTTCTTTGGAAGGGAGATTTGAGTACCTTACCTCTGTGGCCACCACAAATACCTTAATTGTTCACTAAATATAACATTTATATGACATTATGTTAATTCAGTAACAAAAGAATAGGTCATATTTTAAAAATTGGATTATTTATATTTTTTGGTGTTGGTGTATATGTTCTTTATATTTTTTGGATATTAATCCCTCATTGAATATATCATTTGCAAACATCTTCTCCCATTCAGTAGGTTGTCTTTTTGTTTTGTTGATGGTTTCCTTTGCCATGCAAAAGCTTTTTATTTTGGTGTAGTCCCAATAGTTTAATTTTGCTTCTGTTTTCCTTGTCAAAGTAGACATATCTAGAAAAATGTTTCTATGGCCGATATTAAAGACATTACTGCTTATTTTTTTCCAGGAATCTTATGGGTTCAGGTCTTATATTTAGGTATTTAATCCACTTTGAATTTAGTTTTGTATGTAGTGTAAGAAAGTGGTCCAGTTTCATTCTTTTGCATGTGGCTGTCCAGTTTTCCCAAAACGATTTGTTGAAGAGACTGTCTTCTCCCCATTGTATATTCTTGCCTCCTTTGTCATAGGTTAATGGACCATGAAACTGTGGGTTTATTTCTGGGTTCTGTATTTTGTTCCATTGATCTATGTGTCTATTTTTGTGCCACTACCATACTCTTTTAATTATTATAGCTTTGTGGTATATCTTGAAATCTAGAATTGTGGTACATCTAGCTTTGTTCTTCTTTTTTAAGAGGACTTTGGCTATTTGGAATCTTTTGTAGTTCCATACAAATTTTAGGATTATTTGTTCTAGTTCTATAAAAAACGCTCTTAGTATTTTGATAGGGATTGCATTAAATCTGTAGATTGCTTTGGGTAGTATAGACATTTTAACAATATTTGTTCACCTAGTCCATGAGCATTGGAATATTTTTCCATTTGTTTGTGTCATCTTCAATTTCTTTCATCAATGTTTAATAGTTTTCAGAGTATAGGTCTTTCACCTCCTTGGTTAAGTTTATTCCTAGGTATTTTATTTTATTTTTTTTGGTATAATTGTAAATGGGATTGTTTTCCTAATTTCTCTTTTTGTTATTTTATTATTAGTGTATAGAAATGCAGTATATTTCTGTATATTAATTTTGTATTTTGCAACTTTACTGAACTCATTTATCAGTTCTAGAATTTTTTTGGTGGAATTTGTAGGGTTTTCTTTATATAGTATCATGTTATCTGAAAATAGTAAAAGTTTTACCTCTTTCTTACCAATCTGGATGCCTTTTGTTACTTTTTGTTGTCTGATTGCTATGTCTAGGACTTCTAGTAGTATGTTGCATAAAATGGTAAGAGTAAACATCCTTGTCTTGTTCCTGATCTTAGAAGAAAAGCTCTCAGTTTTTACCTATTGAATATGATCTTAGCCATGGGTTTTTCACATAGAGCCTTCATTATGTTGAGGTATGTTCCCTCTAAGCCTATTTTGTTGAGTTTTTGAATGTTGTACTTTGTCAAATGCTTTTTCTGCATCGGTTGAAATGGTCGTACAGTTTTTATCCTTTCTCTTGTTAATGTGATGTATCATGTTGGTTGATTTATGTATATTGAACCACTCTTGCATACCTGGAATAAATCCCACTTGATCCTGGTGAATGGTTTTTTAATGTATTGCTAGAGTTGGTTTGCTAATATTTTGTTAAGGATTTTTGTATCTATGTTCATCAGAAATACTGGCCTGTAGTTCTCTCTTTTTTTGTAGTGTTTTTATCTGGTTTGGTATTGGAGTAGTACTGGCCTCATAGAATGAATTTGGAAGTTTTCCTTCCTCTTCTATTTTCTGGAACAGTTTGAGAAGAATAGGTAATAACTTTTCTTAAATGTTTGGTAGTATTCACCTGTGAAGCCATCTGGTCCTAGACTTTTGTTGTTGGGAGTTTTTTGATTACTGATTCAATTTAATTGCTGATAATTGGTCTGTTCAAATTTTCTGTTTCTCTCTGATTCAGCTTTGGAAGGTTGTATGTTTCTAAGAATTTATCCATCCCTCTAGGTTGTCTAATTTGTTGGCATATAATTTTTCATAATATTCTCTTATAATCCTTTGCATTTCTATGGTGTTGGTTGTTATTTCTCCTCTTCCATTTCCGAGTTTATTTATTTGAGTCCCTCCTCTTTTTTTTTTTTAAATTGTCTGACTAAAGTTTATCAATTTTGTAAACTTTTCAAAGAATCAATTCCTGGTTTCATTGATTACTTAGTCATATTTTTTATAATGCTTTACAATTATGACCTGAGTTTTCCTAGAATGTATTAGAATGTCTGTGTAAAGTTTGGGGCCATATTCATAGAAATCAACCTTATTTTTATGGGCCTATAGCTACTTCAATTCAATAAAATTTATAATAACTTGAACCAAAAATAGGTTAGGGATGGAAATTATTTATTTTGAGGCTTTATAGCTTTTCTGGTGAATTGTTTATATGCTATTAACTGATTAGTAAAAAAATAAAGCTGGACTTTAAGCCTCCTTCAAAGTTATATCTGAAAGTTCTTGGAGTTGTCTTAGCTGAACTCAAAAACAGTTCTCTTTGTTATACATGTTTCTTGTTTCACTCTGATACCCACATTCGTATCCCTGGCCTACTGATTCATACAAGTAGTACCTCACTTTGACCATTGTTCATGTGTCCAACATGACCACAGTGATGTCCAAGGGCAAAAAGCTTCTCAAGATGTAAACTGCTGAGATGTCAAAGCAGCACTTCCTTTCTTGGAGTCACTGAAGACTGGCATCATGCTGTGTTCCATGCAGAAATTAAAAAAGTTTCATTGTCCTGCATCACCACTGGTAGCACTGCAGTACTGCCATATACCCATGTCTCAAGGAATTCCCTGTGAAGACACCTCTTCAACTTCTACACACATCCCTGCTTTTGGAGTGGTGCCAGACACAGTTCATGGAGTGGACCATAGAACCACTGTTTGGAACAGACCCTATGATGTTCTTTTCCACAGTTTACCCTACAAGTAGAGAAGTGGAGACAAATTAGGAAGTTGGTGGTACTTTTGGCTCAGAGTGATGAGGGCCTGCATTAAGAGACTGCCGATGGGGATAAAAAGTGGACTAGTGAGATTTACTGGAGTTGGGGATTCTAGTGCCTATATGGTGGTGAAGGTGAGGAAATCAATTTTTGGATCTGTTGGGTGAGATAACGGACAACACTTGAAGACAGATATTGAATGCATATGTGGGACAGGTGTTTAGAAGAAAAGTTGAAACTAAAGATGATGATTTGGGAATTATCACCTTATGTGGTACTTAAAGCCAAGGAGAGTGTGCAAAGCGAAAATTGAGAGCTGAGGATACAGCCCTAAGAAAGAGAAGTCAATGAGGAGAAGGAGTCAGAGAGGTTGGAAGACAACTGGGAGAGAATGGTAGCACCGATGCCAAAGGAAGGAGTTTTGAGGAAGGAGCTGGCATTTCTGTTAAGCACACCAAGTTCAGGTTAAAGATGGAAAAATTTTCTTTTGATTATGGCTACAATGAGTCATGGTGACTTTATTAGGAAAATATTTTCAATGAGGTAGTGGTTATAATAAATTTTTTAAAAGTAATCTTTACATCCAACATGGGGCTTGACCTTATCACCCTGAAATCAAGAGTCACATATTCTACTGATTGAGCCAGCCAGGAGCCCACAATAATTGTTTTTATCATAAAAAAAGATTGTACATATTTTCTAGTTGGGCTAACTGAATAACTTAGAAGAGGTGAGCAAAATGCAGTGTTTACTGGAATTTTCCATGTTAAATGGTAAAAGGGAAACCATGAAAGAATAATAAGATAACTCATACATACAATTTCTAATCAAAAGGTTCAGTTTTATTCTCCAAGAAGTCTTTCATCAAAACTCCTAAGGGGTGCCTGGGTGGCTCAGTTTGTTAAGAGTCCAACTCTTTTCTTTTCTTTTTTTTTTTTTTTTTTTTTTGAGAGAGAAAGAGAGTGTGAATGGGGAGGGGCAGAGAGAGAGAAGGAGAGAGAGGATGCCAAGCAGGCTCTCCACTGTCAGTGCAGACCCCAACGCGGGGCTCGAACTCAGGAAACCATGAGATCATCACCTGAGCCAAAGTCAAGAGTCAGATGCTCAACCGACTGAGCCACCCAGAAGCCCCTCCAACTCTTAATTTTGGTTCAGGTCATGATCTCAAGTTTCATGAGATTGAACCCCACATCAGGTTTTGCACTGACAGCATGGAGACTGCTTGGGATTCTCTCTCTCCTTCTTTCTCTGCTGCTCCCCCACACATGCTTTCTCTCTCTAAATAACATTAAAAAAAAAACTCCTAAAATATGGGAATGAGTTGATTATCCTCATTTCCTTTCCTTTCCCTTTCCTTTTTCTTGAACTTCCTAGCAGAACTGGAACTAGAACTGGAAATTTTACATACCCACCTGATAGTTTTCTCAAACACATAGGTTCCTCTATTTTTAGGACTAGTGCACATAATTTTCACTGTGAAATATTCTGTTGGATTACAGTCTATTAATTACCCTCTCTGAGCTTCAGTGTTCTCATCTGTAACCCAAGGATAACAATACCCACGTAGCAAGTTGTTGTGATTACATGAAATAATGTAGGAAAAGTAAAAGACATATTTTAAGTGTACAACACATGTTAATTATTATTTATAAAAGAATCTATTATTTGAGGGACTAATGAGATTTGTTTTTCTTTTTAAGGAAGAGATATTAAAAAGTTATATTTCAATCTCTATTTATCCATAAACTCCATGGATTTGCCAGTGCGCAAAGAAGTTATTTGCCGGGGATCTGATGATGTTTATTCTTTTTGCAGAGCTCTGAAGGGAGGTAAGCATTCGATTCACATTACTTTCAGAATAGAACATAATAGTTTGTGAGAATGTTCTGAATGTTAAATGCACTGAAAATGTGAAATTCCTTTTCTAATCATTTTTTTTATCCAAAGATTTTTACTTTAGCAGCTTAAACAACATTTTGTAATTATGTTACTGAATTATTATTAAGATGGTACTTATTTGAGTCTGTTAAAAGGTATACTAAAATTTTTACCTTGTTCAGATTAATATTGTACATTTATCCTTGGTTATGGATCCCTTTTTCTAAACATTACACTTACTATTTTTTATAGAAACTCACTAAACCACAGCCAAGGGAACAGGCTTGGTGGAATCAGCAGGGAAAGAAAAAAAAGTACTTTTTAAGAATTTTATTAAAAAAAAGAAAAGAAACTCACTCGATTTTTTTTTTTACAGTGGTTTCCTCAATATCTTCCCCTGCTTTTTTCTGCCCTGATAATATTCACAGAATTAGAAAATTTCAGAGTTCAGGACCTTAAAGGTCACTTACTATAAATCAAGTAATTTTTAGACTAGTATTTTAAATAGTTTAAATGTTTATAAATATTATACTGTCACATTACCAAAAAATTGGAAAGTGTAAAAAAAAGTCAGAGAATCTTATTTCCAAAGACATTTTGGAGTATTTCCTTCTGAGTTTTCAATGTATGTACATTGTTTATGTACTTATAAGTATGCTACACCATAATCATTTCTTTTTCTTTTTTTTTTAATTTAAAGATTTTATTTTTATTATTTTTATTTTTTTTAATTAAAAAATTTTTTTTAACGTTTATTTATTTTTGAGACAGAGAGAGACAAAGCATGAATGGGGGAGGGTCAGAGAGAGGGAGACACAGAATCTGAAACTAGCTCCAGGCTCTGAGCTGTCAGCACAGATCCCGACGCAGGGCTCGAACTTACGGACCGAGAGATCATGACCTGAGCCGAAGTCAGCCGCTTAACCGACTGAGCCACCCAGGCGCCCCTAAAGATTTTATTTTTAAGTAATTTTTATACCCAATGTGGGGCTTGAACTTACAACCCAAAGATCAAGAGTTGCATGCTCTACTGACTGAGCCAGGCAGGCACCCCAATAATTTTCTTTTTATTTATTTTTTGTTTGAGAGAGAGAGACGGGGGAGAGACAGAGAGGGTCAGAGGGAGAGAGAAAGAACCTCGAGCAGGCTCCATGCTCAGCACTCATCACAGAGCCTGATGCAGGGCTCTATCCCACAACCCTGGGATCATGACTTGAGCCAAAAGCAAGAGTCAGACGCTTAACCAACTGACCCACCTAGGCGCCCCAATAATTTTCTTTTTAAAAATTAATGTATTTAATTTTTTGACTAGATAATTCATGTGGTTCAAAAATTGAAGTATAAACATTACATAGTGAAACATCTCCCTTAGTGGGTATGCTTTGATTTATTTAACCATTCTCCTATTGGACAATTAATTACTTTCCTTCTGACATTTTTACTATTATAAATAATATTGTAATAGATATATCTTTGTATATAATTTTTCTCATATTTTAGATTTGAATATGTTTGCAGGGGTTACATATAACTGCCAGGGAAATATCCAAGCTTAATTGGGTTGACTGTATTTGTGGTTTTGTTTACATAAGGCCAAATCGCTTTTCTAAAGGAATCTACCCTTTTATACATTATGTCACCATCAATATGTATGTATTTTAATCTCTGTAGTTTAATCTCAGCTCTTGTTGATAGTGGGCATTATCATTTTTAAAAAAAGAAGTTTTAAAACAACTATTAGGTTTAAAAAAAACCCAATTGTTTTATTAACATTTAAAAATTGCTATTGCAGTTGCATATTTTCTTATATAATTAATTACCATTAACTTGTACCCTCTCTTGTTTAAAAAAAAAAAAAGAGGTAGTTTACATGAATATATTAAATTTAGCAACATAGCATAAATTAGATATAGATGGGACAAAAACTGGAAAACAATGGCTGGGAATGAATGGAATGAGAGTAGCATAAAAATTCATAATAGGCTTATACCGGCTCTAACATCGACATCAATTTGATCTTGTGTTTCCTAGCATTCACTAAGAAAATTGCTTCTAAGTACATTAGTTTTTTTGCTATGCAAGTGAAACTTCAAGATACGTCTTCCAGTTGACCATCTCTCCACAGCTCTGACTTGTCTGCCACCCCCAAACCATATGCAAATAATGGAGTTGGCATTGCTTATATGTCTGGGCTCAGAGTTGGAAAGATCTGAGGCTCTGTCCCAGCTTTTCCATCTACCAGCAATGTGAGCTTGTGTGTGTGATTTAGCCTCTATCAGCCTTATTTTCCACACCTGTAAAATGGGGATCGTGAAACCTATTGTACATGGTTTTAAGGCTATAATTAGAAAATGTATATAAAAAGGTTAGTGCAATACTTAGAATAAGAATTCAAGAATTATAGTTGTCGAATAATAGATATTGGTATGGGTATTAGGAGTCGTTTTGTTCCTGATTTTACAGTCCTGTCATTTTTACAAGTGAGGGAACTGATGCCTGCAGTGGTTCAGGAACGTGTCCTTCACCATTTGGAGAGCTAGTAACAGAGTAGCCTCATGACTCTTAAGGCCCAGTCTTCCAGTGTACCATGCTTTCTCTTGGGAAAAAAACAAAAAACAAACAAAAACCCTTTTGGCAGATTACTTTTTTTTAAAGCAACTGTTTCACAATCCCACCTAATCTCTGATAGATTATGTTGACATTTTATCTGAGTTTTCAAAGTTTCACTTTCTTGAGATCTAAAATGTGTCAGACTCAACCCAGTCTGCTGGCTTTTCCTTCCCTCCTGCATTTCCTTCCACAAACATCTGTTGAACCTAATTTGAGCAAATCATGATTTAGGCTCCGGCGATCCAAAGTTGAATGATAGTGTCCTTCCTCAGAAGGTCCCTCTTTCTGGGAAAGACAGTCCTGGACAAAAATTAAAATAAAATGTCATAAATGCTGATAGAATTATATGCTCCTAGTTTAACTAGATAGTTACCAATTTACTATGACAGAAATCAGATAAGGTTTCAGAGAGTATTTTAGTAAAGTCTTGAATCTGAGAACATCAGAGAGGAGGAGGAAGGACATTCCTTGGAGAAGAAACAGCATATGCAAACACATATAACCCTGAAAGAATATGCTTTATTTGGAGAGTAGTTTTTTGTAGCTGGAGCAGAATGTGCTGTAGGGAATTGCTGGAGATGAGCCTAGGAAAGGGGACAGGAGTGAGCATGTAAGTCATGCACAAGATATTGGCTTGCATCTTATCGTCAGTGGGTAGGGATGACCCACTGAGATTTTCAGTTTTGCAGATAACTAGTGTCCATATGGAAGGAGGCGGGGGTTGGCTGAGGTAGGAAGCTGGGACGGAAGGAAGTGTAGCCAGGAGGCTATGTGAGAGACCACAAGGGCTGAACAAAGATGGCGGCCTGGGAGCAAAGGGGAGGTGAAGAAAGAGGGCATATTTGGAGACAGAACTGGCAGGACATTCTGACTGATTTGATGTGGCAGGCAAAGTTTAGGTAAAATCAAGGGCTGGTGGAGGGCCAGTGACTGGGATTAGTGGAAGTGCCATTATCTGAAATGATGTGTGCAGAAGGGGCAGATTTTTAAAGAGAAAGCAATGAGTTCTGGTTTAGGCATATTGAGCTCAAGGTAATTTTGGAACATTTAAGTAAACATGTCCATCTGGTAGCTGCGTATATGGGCTCAGAGCTCAGGACATTCTGATTTAAGAAGCATTGATGCTATCAAGACCCTTGAAAATTTGGGAATCAAATTAGTAAGTACCATACATATCTACTTTTAAAATAGTTTTCCTTTTGGTATTTGTTACAAAAGTCATATATTTTTAGGATATGATATTTAGAAAATATAGGCAAGCAAAAATAAAATGAAAATTACCCACAGTATTACCACATCTTACACACACACACACACACACACACACCCTTGTTTCTTTTTAAAAACACATCTGGAAATAAATAAGTGGCTATTTCAAAGGCATCTTAAACTCAATTATCCATTAGACCTGTTTCCAGGGTTTTGCTTCAGTGGCTGTAACAAAATACCAAAAACTGGATGGCTTAGAACAACTGATATTTATTATCTGATTGTCTGGAAGCTAGAAGTCCAAAATCAAAGTATTGGCAGGGCTTTGCTCCCTCTGAGGGCGTGAGGGAAGGATCTGTTCCAGGCTTCTCTCCTAGCTTCTAAAGGCCCCAGGCGATTCCTGCCTTGTAGATGGCCATCTTCTTCCTGTGCCATTTCACAGTCTTTTCACTATGCATTTCTGTCTCTGTGTCTAAATTTCCCCTTTGTATAAGGACACAGTCATATTAGATTAGAGACCACCTCATCTTGACCATCTGCAAAGGCTCTATTTCCAAATAAGGCCATGTTCACAGGCACTCGGGGTTAGGACTTCAACATCTTTTTGAGGGACACGATTCAACTAATAAAACACCATCTGAGGCTTGGGTCCTACATTCTACATGGTGGGTAGGAAAAGTGAGCTGCATGGGAAGTGTAGAGAGGGGACTAAACAGGGGCTCTGTCTTCCTTTTCTCTGGCCCTGCCTTAGTTCTCTCCTGGCTTCTTGAATGTGGGCAGAAGTTTCAAGCTAACTTCCCATAAGAATAGAATGGGATCTATGAGCAAACTATGAGCTTTCTAAGAGAGACAAAACAATTGAAAAAGAAGACTACTATACAGAAGAGGTTAGTGCCCCTTCTTCCCACCTGACCTGGTAAACATTTGGGCAGTCTCCTCAGATAGAAATCTCAGAGTTACTCGATTTCTTTCTCAAATTCTCAAGTCTCATCCATCTCCTTACCTTCCTCTCTCACACAAAGTTTTCAGGATTGGCTTCACAGCCAGGGCCTCGTACTTAGAAGGGCTTCACATTTGGAGTTTAATATTCTCTGATCATAGACTTGAGATTCTTATTAATTTTATCTTTAAGTGTGTGTTTTATAAGTGAAGTCTGATGGGACAGTGGGGCATGCATGCAGTTCCCCTAGATGGGTTCTTGGCTCCCAGCTGCCCACTCCTCTGCTGGCACCCTGGACCCTGCTTGGGACCCCCTCCCAGCTACAGCCAGTGACCCCTGCTGCCCTCTGTCACTGGTGAGGGCCTGTATGCAGGGAGGGTCAGGATCAGGTGCAGGTGCCCTGCAGTGTCTGAAGTGCAATGTGGCCATGACCCACCCCACCTGGACTGGCAGGACCATGGGTGCATGGGTTTTCCAACCATCAGTGGGTTCCCTCCCCACCAACAGGTAGCTCCTGGAGGTATTACATGGAAGTTGCAAAACGCTTGAAGGTAACTCATGTGACAGTGGGCCTTTGGGAAGGAAAGAGGCCTAATTTGTCTTCTTTGCCCCAAACTGAGGCATGAGGCACCTGGCAGCACAGGGGAGAGAGGCCCCCATCAGGCAGCCCTCAGGCCCACGCTTCGCATAAGTGCCCCACTCATGGAGCAGCCCCCTGGGTGTCCCTGAGCTTCTATACTCACCTTTCACTCTGTGCCAAGAGACCATTCCCTTGGATCATTCCATGCCTGGCCATATCTTCTCTTCCTTCTTTCAAATGTCCGACGTCAAGCTTGTGCTAGTTTTCTCTGGTCAGCTTGAAGCACCTTCTGGGGATGAGCCACCAAATACAAACTGTGTAATTTCAGTGATTCTGCCTCAGAGTTAAAAGCTCTGATATTTTTATTTAAAACTGTCATTGTGCAGGGACGCCTGGGTGGCTCAGTCAGTTGGACGTCTGACTTTGGCTCAGGTCGTGATCTCACGGTCCGTGAGTTTGAGCCCTGCGTCGGGCTCTGTGCTGACATCTCAGAGCCTGGAACCTGCTTTGGATTCTGTGTCTCTCTCTGTCTCTTTGCCCCTCAGCCACTCACAGTCTCTCTTGAAAAGTAAATAAACATTAAAAAAAAAAAACCCTGTCATTGTGCAATTTAAGATGAATGATAATTTAAAATTTTGTTTTACTTCAAATGAGATTAAATAACAAATAAAAAATATCATGGCAAGTCTAGAGAGAGACTGTAGAGGAAAAGAAAAAGCTTTATATTTCAGTACTTTTCATAGAATGTCTCTCCTGCCTTTTGAATAAGAGGCCCCCATTTTCATTTTGCACTGGGCTTTGTAAATTTTATAGCTGTTCCTGAAGCCAGGTACCCAGGGACCAGGTACTAGCAGTTGGAGATGCAGAAGTGACCAAAGCAAAGCCCCTGTCCTCATGGAGCTCATGAACTAGTAAACGAGATCATTACTAAGTCATGAAATAAGACAAAAATGAAGTAAGATTCAGTTTCTGATAAGTGCTCTCAAGGAGAGCAGCAGGCTAATGAGATAGATCATAATGGGGGAGGGCACCTGAGCTGGTGGTCATGGAAGGCACTTACTTCTTCTTCTCTTCACTACTGTCACCACCTCCTGACCTCTAACTGGTCTCCCTGACTCTTAGTGCCACCCTTAAATTCATGTGTGATATGGTCATGTGACCCACCTTTCTAAATAAAATCTGATCATTTCACACTCTTGGCTGTTCTTTCATTGCCTCCATTCTCTTAAATGTGGAACCTGAGCCCGTTTTTGCTTACTTCTTAGCACAAGATGTAGTTCTTAGCACTCCTGCTTCCCTTTTGCTTTAATAACGCTGAGCCTCTTGCAGGTGTATGCATTAGTCATACTGATTTTCACTTTCCTGCCTTTGCTCCTTTTTTTCCTGCCACCTGGAAAACCCTTCTTGTCCTTCCTTCCCATCCTTTATGACAATTCAACCCACTTCCTTCTCTTTTCTAGATTCCCTTCCCACCAGCATCTTTTGAATAACAGTCATTATCATATCAATGATAATATTAATGGCATCATTGTTATTCACAAGATGCCATGGAAAGAGGGTCTAGAAAGGAGAAGGAATAACATTTAATGTTATAATAACTAAGATTTTACTGTCAGTAACATTTAATGAGTGCTACATTCCAAGCATTGTTGAGCACTAACATGTATTAACTCATATAGCCTTCATGATCCTCCTAAAAGGTAGGTGTTACTATCCATTGCCATTTTACTGAAGCACAGAGAAGTTAAGTGACTTGCCCAAGGCTACACTCCAAGTAAGTAGGAGAGCTGGGATTCAGATCTGGAACTATCACTCTTACCAAAATGCTATACTACCTTAATTCTTACTGCATCTTTTCATTGCATTGTATTGGAATGGCTTCTTTGCATGCCTATATCCCCAGTAGACTTTAACTCTTGCCCCTTGTCTCCTCAATCCCTGGTGTATAGTAGCTTTCAATAAATACTTGTTGAACTATTACATTTGAATTGGATTGGTCTTGAATGAAAAATTAGAATATCATGAAGACATGATCACTTTACCAAGCTCAAGAAATAACATCTCAGTGTGCTAACACCCCTAATAAGGATATACCCTTGTGAGAAGTGAGATGATTCATTTTCAGAAATGCCAAATAAAAGCTGTGCTGTCTAGTTAACAGTAGGTTTACAACCTGTTGGAAATATGTACAAAGCCCTCCCCATCATACAATGGAGTCCCAAACCCTTAGACATTTCACTTCCTGGCTCTTCTCTCTTCATTTCCTGGGCTTATTTTTCACAGGCTTTGCAATGACCATGTGCCAAAGAACTGAAGTCTCTGAATTACCTCAAGGAATATACATGTGTTCCAGTCAGACTACTTTTTGGCCTTACATGGGTATAGGCAACTTCCAGGCAAGGCTGTAACCTCTGTAGTCCTCAGCCAATGAGGAATCAGGGGAGGGACTTGCATGCTAGGAGATAAATTGTCTGTTGTAACTGCCCCCAAGTGTGCCTGTCCATCAGATACCTGCTCTTTCAAGAATGTTGATTAAAGCCTCGCTTCACTGTGCTCCAAGTCTCCGTGTCCCTCCTTTGATTGGGGCAGTGGGATTATTTCTCACATCCAGAAGCAAATAGATGTTTTTTTGTGAAAATAGACATAATCTGTTCATTTGCTATTAAGGATTTTCTTTGGCTAGTTAGGAGAACAAGAATGGTTATAGTTTGCATTTGACTATTTATATTACTTTAAAAGATATTTTTGGCCACTATTGCTTTTGTTAGAGATTCAAAACATTTCTACTTTTCTATCCTTACCCTGTAAATTCACTCCTTTGGTGTTTCTGAGTGGGAGAGTAGAGTATGTTTTTTCCTGCACTTCTGACTCTGTCCACAACTTCTGCAGGGCCAGGTCCATGGCTGTGCATTTCAGCAGTGACTACTTAGGCTTCTCAGTGGTGGGATTGGAAGGAGATTTGGTTTCCTGGCTGCCTCCCAACTCTCTTCTCCACCTTTATAAAGATCTATTTTACTCTGTTGAAGGAGTAGCAGTATTAAATATGCACACATGTAATTTGGGATGAAGCATATTAGCACTGGCTTATTCATTCATTCACTATTGAGACAAGTAGGCCTTAAAATTTTGTATCCCCTAAGGGATGAAATATAGGCTGATACTGAGAGATGCTTGGGGTGGCAAGGAAGCGATAGGAGACCCATAGCCAGGGTAGGAAGTTAGTTACTTCTCTACAATTCGCTTGGGACTGCTGCTGCCAGTAGCAGCATAAAAGGTACACTCCATACTATATTAAAACAAAATCACCCAATGACGACCAATATAATTTTTTGTATTTTGTATTTTGTTTGTAGAGACTGTGAATACAACAGTACACTTCTCCTTCAGGGGAATACGATTTTCTAAGGTATTGTTCAAGAGTCATTTTGTACTTTCTTAATCTTTTGCAGTAACAGATGTGTTAAGAATTTGAAACAGCCATTCACAACTTCAAAAATAGCTATTCAGCCTTAAGGTGTTTAAGATTTTGGTTTTTGCTTTTATTTAGTTTGGGGTGTTTTGCTATTTCTTCTTTCTGTAGAATATGGAAATATGGAAAAGTAACACACAAAAAAGCTCTTTTTCACTTCATTTTCTTCCTCTAACATCCATGGCTAAAAGTAATGCAAATGCTCATAATTAATATGTTGAATATCTTTGGGTAAAAGCACTGGATGACCGCCATGTATAACTCAGTAACTGCCCCCATGAATAGTAGTGATGTAATTTTAGATATTTGCATTAGATCCCTGGCAAAGAAATTTTGGATATGTTTCACTTTGGGTACCTATCTTATTTATTTATTTATTTATTTATTTATTTATTTATTTATTGAAAGTTTATTTTTTGAGAGAAAGCAAGTGTGAGAGGGGGAGGGGCAGAGAGAGAGAGAGAGAGAGAGTGAGAGAGACACAGAGACAGAGAACGCCAAGCAGGCTCTGCACTGTCAGCCCAGAGCCTGACGCGGGGCCCAGAAGCTTAACAGACTGAGCCCTCCAGGCACCCTTGGGTGACTATTTTAAAATAGTCATTTAAAATGCATATCCTTACCTATTTTTCTAAGGATATTGTATGTTTGAAAATCTCACAGACTAGTTTCAAAAAACTGTTGAAAAAATATCCCCTTATAATATCCCTTTATAGTTGGGAAATAAATAGGTTTCTGCTCACTGGATTCAAAAGGCATACAAAATTTCATCTCATTAGGAAACTGAGATAATGATAACCAATTTAATTTAAATGGCTTCCTCCTAATAAGACAAAATTCTTATAAAAGTCTTATAAAATAGAGGCATCTAACATTTTATTTACTTGTATTTCTTATTCCTCATTTTAGGGACAATACAGATGTGTTGCAGAAGCCATCACTGGAAATACTGAAGAAATGCTCTTTTGTCTGAATTTTACTGTCATATATGACCCTAATTTCAATTAGAATAAATGGAGTATATTTTTATTTTTCAAAAGTCTTATTGCTGACTTAAATTTTTTTCCCCACAGTGTATTAGTGTGCTAGGACTGCCATAACAAATAGCAAAGATGAGGGTCCTGAACAATTAGAAATTTGTTTTCTCACAGTTCTGGAGGCTAGAAATCAGAGATAAAAGTGTGGATGGGTTTGGTTCCTTCTAGAGCCTCTCCCTTTAGCTTGTAGATGACTGCCTTTCCTATGTCTTCACATGGTTTTCCCCCTGTGTTTGTGTCCTCATCTCTTCTTATAAGGACACCAGTCATTGGTTTAGGGCCCACCCTACTGACCTTAGTTACCTCTTTAAAGATGCTACCTACAAATCCAGTCACATTCTGAGGCACTGGGGGTTAGGGCTTTAAGCATATGAATTTTGGAGAGACAACATTCAGCCCATAACACATAGGCAGTAAAATTTTTTGAACTGGTTGACTTCTCTCCATTTCCTGCCTCTCTACTCTGGGGCAAGTTACCAGCATTGCTTCCCTGGACTACTCTGCTGCCTCCTGACTGATCTTCCTGTACTTGGTCAGGTGCCTTTGATGAAGTATTCTCCATAAGGATTGTTTCAATAATACTGTCAAAATACAGGTCCATTCATGTCACCACAATGCAAATAGAACAAAATGAAGCAAAATCAAACAAGATCCTTCCTGAGGCTTCTGGTTCCTTTTAGGATAAAGTTGGAATCTTTTGGAAAGCCTGCCAGGCCTTGCCCACCCTTTCCCTCTCTAGCCCTTGTTCCCACCACTCTCCCCTTGCTCTCTGTGTTCCAGAATGTGCCACATTTCTTCCTCTAGAAGCTTCAGCCATTGTTTCCTGTCTTGACTCCACTCCTCCACTCCATTCTGCCCTCACCCTTTCACATCTGTAATGAGTGTGGATCCTTCTTGGTCAGGTACTACTTTCTCAGGGTATCATCAATAGGTAGTATGGAGTGCAACTCTTATACTTTTGATGCTGAAAAGCGGCAATCCTGAGTAAAAGATGATAGAGGAGATGATGAGAACTGATCTATGCTGGATATTTTTTGAAAGCAGAGACAATGGCAAAAATACTTTTGTTGATAGGTTGGATGTAGAATATGAGACAGAGAGAGGATGTCTCCAGCCTTTTTGCTTGAACAGATAGAAGGATGGAGTTGCCATTACTTGAGATGGGAAAGTCAAGGAGGAACAGGTTTATAGGGAAAAATCAGGAAGTTGCATTTGCACATGTTGAGATATCTATTAGACATACAGGTGGAGACTTTGAAAAGGCAGGAAATATAGGAGTCTGAAGTTCAGAAGAGAGTTCTGGACTGGAGGTCAACATTTGGAAGTTGCTAACATATGGAAAGAATAAGTGTAGGTGGATAAAATAACAGATTCAAGGACAGAGCCCTGGAGTACTCTGTCATCAAGGCATTAGGGGTGAGGAGGAGGCAGCAAAAGAGGAGCATCATGGGGGTAGAGGGATCATGAGGGTAGAGGGAAAATCTGGAATGTTGGTCTATGAAAAGCCAGTTTCAACTGTTTTACTCTGCTGATAGGTTAAATAAGATGAAGACTGAGTGTTGATTTAGCAATGTGGAGGTCATTTGTGATTTGATAATGTTACCAATAGAGAGCCCTCTAAATTTAGTAGGCATCAGTTCCAATGTGCACCACTCCAATATAGAGCTCATATATTAAGCTCTCTGAGAAGCCTGGTGGAATCCCCTAAGGTAGGCAGGTCCTTACTTAGTTCAATTTCCCTCCCTCTTTAAGGGGAAGGGTTTAGGGAGGGAGCTCACAGGAAAGCTTTCTCCAAAAGCACCCTCCACAGATCTTCTCCTTAAAGATCTTCCCTTGGATTAAATGGTCTCTTGACCTTTTTATTTACTTGATGCAAATACATTTTACTACTTGTTGTAAACACTTTATATACTTTAGTTGATATCTGATAACTCATTCCACATCTCTTGAATTCTTGAGGGGCTTAAGAGTTGTGAATGGGTTACAGACATTTCCCGTTCCCTGATTTTGTTCTGGTGCATGCCACATCCCTAGCTCTAGGAAAGGATCCTGACTTTTTAGATCAGCCAGTGTGAGGTATTCCCCAGGGGATTGTTATTGGTTCATATTGGATGCATGTCTGATGTTGGCTTAATCAGACTACAGTGAAGGACTAAAATGTCTTGGTTGTCTCACTGGATGAAAACAAAGAGGGATGTGGCCTCTTTTCTGCTGCCAGTCATGTGATGACTATAAGGGGAAACTGGCCTTGGGATGAAGCTGATGCTATGGACAGAAGGATGGGGATTTAGAAACAAACTGAAGGCTGCCTGGTGGCTCAGTCGGGTGAGTATCTGACTTCAGATCAGGTCATGATCTCATGGTTCTTGAGTTCAAGCCCCACATAGGGTTTGCTGCTGTCAGTGCAGAGCTTGCTTTGGATTCTCTTTGCCCTTTCCTCGCTCTCTCTCTCCCTCTCTCTCTCCTAAAAATAAACATTTAAGAACCTGAAATTTTGCAGACACTGTTGAGTCATTGAATCAACTAAGCCCAGACCTTGCCCTGTATCTGGACTTCTCTGTTACTGGTTTGGTGAATTGGAGTCAGGATTCTCTTACTTGCACTTAAAAACATTCTAGGTGATTTACAGTTACCTTGTCTACCACATCTCAGAAGTCAGGCTAATTTCCAGTTTTGGCCCTCTATTTCCTGCTGACTTTTTCCATTGCTTTTAACCCATCCTTTGCTGATGCTTATGGGGCCAACTTATCTATTAGGCACAGTGGGCACAGTACTTACATTTATAAATATATATATTTGTGCAGGATGGGACCCATGAAAGTCATAAGGTGGCCCTGGGTGCTTGGCTACTACATACTCTGTTTTTTGCTAATATTACCAGGTTGCTAGGTGAATTGATTTCTTCAATGTCTATTGAATGCCTACTGTTTTTCAGGCACTTTGCAAGGCCTTGAGGATACAGAGGCGCACAAAACAAGAACAGTTCTTTCCTTCACAGAGTTTTTGATCTGGTAGGAAAATCAAACAAAACAAATGATTATTGGAAAATATGATGAGGGTTAAGTATGGTGTGATGAGGTAAGAGACGTCATCTACGGGATCAGAAAAGGCCCCCTAGAGGCAGTGACATTAGGGTGAGTGTTGGAGGATGAGTATGGAATTAATTAAACAAAGTACATTCCAGCTGTAGAGAAGAGCAGGTGACAAATTTAGAAGTGAGAGAGATACAGCACATTTAAGATGTTGAAACCATCTAGTAGTGATATTAGGTATCGGTTATTGATGTTAAACATGTCAGGTGGTGGGTGCTTTTCTAGGCATTTTGCATGTCAAGAATTTAAGCAAGAAATACTATTATTATCCCCATTTTATAGATAAGGAAGATGGAGAAGATGAAGTATAGAAAATAAAAGTAACTTATTCAAGTTCATATATGTAGCAAGTGGCAGAGCTGGGGTTGGATCCTGACAGTCTCCAGGCTTAGATTTCTCATCTTCTTTCCAGATACAGATGGAAGGCAGAAGATGAGAGAGTTGTTGGAGGTGAGGTAGGGAAGAGCACTGCATTGCTGGATAGTCCTACTCCTGAAATCCAGCCTCTGAGTATGAGCCCTGCTTCTTCTTGACCTCCATGTTCATGTCACCACATCCACTACACCCTCTCTTGGACCCTGCAGTTTCCTTCTTAATGATGTCTACTCTTCTATTTGCTTCTCATTCCCTAGACCCTCCATTGGCCTATGTAATCATCCTTAGAATGAAATCTCTTAATCTGGCCCATTAGATCTGACACCATCTAGTCCCAAAAGACCACCTTTCAATTTCATGACATTTCTCTTGGCATCTTTCATTTGGTTCCAACCACATGGTCTCTTTTCTCTTCCCTCAATATGTTTAGTACATTCTTTTTTTTTTTTTTAATTTTTTTTTCAACGTTTTTTATTTATTTTTGGGACAGAGAGAGACAGAACATGAACGGGGGAGGGGCAGAGAGAGAGGGAGACACAGAATCGGAAACAGGCTCCAGGCTCCGAGCCATCAGCCCAGAGCCCAACGCGGCTCGAACTCACGGACCGCGAGATCGTGACCTGGCTGAAGTCGGACGCCCAACCGACTGCGCCACCCAGGCGCCCCTGTTTAGTACATTCTTATCTAAGACCCTTGCAGTCATCCTTCCTTGAACAGGGAACGTACATCTTCCAGATATTTGCATAACTTATTCCTTTCTTCATTCGAGTTTCTGCTCAAATACAACCTCCTCAGAATGTCCTTCTCTGAGAGTCTATATAAAATAGAACTATTACTTTCTGTCACCTTCCCTAGTTTATATATCTATTTATTTGTTTATTTTCGAATCCCCTCACTAAAATGTACTCCCTGGGGGAAGGGACTTTGTTTTGTTTATTGTTCTATGCCTGGGGATTATATCACCCAATAAAGCATTAGCATTTCTACCTTGCCTCGGGCTCTGTTTCCTAGGCTAAGACAAACACAAAAGGTGTCAGAGAGGAGGCACCATCTTTCAAGCTCTATGAAAGTCACATGCAAAGATTGGTAGTTAAATGCCAGGAGCCTGACTCTCTGATACTGTCATTGACTTGGATGCCATTCCAGCTCCAGACTGCCTACCCCTGTCTTCTGGTTTTGAGGGAAAATATACTTCTGTTTCGTTAATCTGCCTTAGGTGGATTCCTCTCATATGCAGCTAAGTACAGTCCTTACAAATACAACCACTGCTTATTATAGGGGAAAAGGAGAAGAATTCAAAGATAACTCTGAGATTTCTGAAGAGGAAGGATCATGGTGCCACAAACATAAATAGGACAATCTGAAGGAGGAGCTAACTTTAAAGGAATAGTGAAGGATTTTATGATATACAGTAGCCTCTCTTATCTGTAGTTTAGCTTTCCATGGTTTCAGTTCCTCACAGTCAAACATGGTCCAGAAGCAGATGATCCTCCTCCTGGCCCAGTAGCCTACTGTTACATTATGATGTCTAAGTCATTCCCCTCACTTCTTCTCACCACATAGGCATTTTGTCATCACACATCATCATAAGAAGAAGGGTGAGTACAGTACGATACAATATTTGAGAAAGAGAGAGAGACCACATATGCATAACTTTTATCACAGTGTATTGTTATATTTTATTATTAGTTTTTGTTGTTAATCTCTTACTGTGCCTAAGTTGTAAATTTAACTTTATCATAGGTATGTATATGTAGGAAAATACATAGTATATGTAGGGTTTGATACTATCTACCATTTCTGGTGTCCATTGGGAATCTTGGAAGGTGTCCACCACAGATGGGGGGGGCACTATTGTACATATAAATGCTCTTTCTCAGCTGTATTTTAGCTTGATTTTTGAATACTGGGATCCATCCTGATTTCATTGGCTGCACTTACAAGCATTTCTTGCAGTGTAGGAGATGACTTTGGAGAGAAACGTCCTGACTAGAGGTAGGCCACCTGACTAGATGGTAATGTCTTGGTGAGATCACCACATTCTGGGGGTATGATCTTTTGTTTAGCAGATGAAAAAAAAAAACTTCAATATTTTTCATTTCAATCAGATGTCATCAATATTAGGATACAAATTTGTCTTCTGGGACAAAGACCCTATATAGCAGTGACTTAAATAAAATAGAAGCATATTTCTCTCTCATCTGGCATGGATATGATAACTTGAGGACCTGGAACCTTTTATTTGGCCTTGGTCTGAAAGGTCAAAATGGATCTTCATGGTACTGTGACCCACACAGTACCTTTCTATAGCAACACAACTTAATAGACAATTTTGTAAAATTATCAGACACTACTCTCTTAGTTCTAGTTTATTACTGATCTTTCATTGTTCATAAAGAGTTAATGATAAAACTATTGCTTAGATGTGGATCTTGTATTCTTTCTCTTGGAATCATTTTAGGATTTTTCAACGTAATTGCACATTCAATTTCTTCACTGTATTTTAAATATCCTAACTGGCTTAATTAATCCTAGATTTCAATTCATCCCATAACATATCATTATTAAGAAAAAAATTTATGGAGTGGAAACTTTTCCTTGTGCCTGAACTATTTTATAATCTCATATCTCTCCTATCAATAAATTTCCCTGCCCCCCCCCCCAAATAATTGGTTTTACCTTTCAATGAATTCCTCAACTGAGCTTTATCAGAATTGTTCTTAGGGATTTCTACATTGCTTATGGAAGAGTAAATTTCATTTGTTAAAGTAAAAAAGTAATTTGTAGCTATTACATTGCGCTGGCTTTCTGAAGCTCTTTTAAAATTACACCCTTTGGGGACACCTGAGTGACTCAGTCAGTTAAGCGTCCAACTCTTGATATCGGCTCAGGTCATGATCTCATGGTCGTGATCTCCTGGTCATGATCTCATTGTCATGGGACTGAGCCCTGTGTCAAGCCCAGTGCTGAGCATGGAGCCTGCTTGGTATTCTCTCTCTCTCCCCCTCTTTCTTCCTCTCCCCTGCTCACACACATCTCTCCCTCTCTCTCTCTCAAATAAACTAAAAAACAAAATTACACCCTTTGTTCTTTTTAGTTTTCATCCCTTTTATAAATAAGTTTATAGAAATTATTATAGTAAATATGTTTTTAGAAAGTTCTCCTTGATCTACAAACATAATTCAAGCATATCCTGAAAATAGCAAATCTGATATTTTGATTAGTTTATTACACCATCATCAGCATATAATGGAAAACCCCACAGTTTGTGGAAGTAGTCTTTTCACCTCACCATTGATTTCCTTTAGGAATTAAGAAAAGACCATGGTTGTAATGGTTTACTTGTATAGCCCTGGGCAGCTGAGGCTAAAAGATTTACATGGATTGCTATTGTGTGTAAGAAAGCTGGTGTGGCCAATTTTCAAATGAGCCAGGGGCCTACATTAATAAAAGCCAGGGGAAATGTAGAAGATGCTTATTTTATCTGAGATTGATCATTTGAGGCCAGAAGGTTCAGATTGATCTCACAAGTTCTCCTGCAGAACTGCACTAAGTAAACCTTTCCTTTTCTTAAAAAAATGTTTATTTATTACTGAGAGAGATTGAGAGCATGAGCAGTGGAGGGGCAGAGAGAGAAGGAGACAAAGGATCCAAACCAGGCTCTGTGCTGAAAGCAGCACTCACAGACTGTGCTGAAGTCAGACGCTTAACAGACTGAGTCACCCCGGCGCTCCTGTAAACCTTTCTGGATACTACTTCAGGATGAACATAGTTGGAAGGTTTTAGGTGGCCTATTTGCTCTTGCTGTTTTTAATTTGAGATCATTTTTCACAAGGTGTTGTTAACTTTGAGAAAAACAAAGGTGGATGATTCTGTAAAGTAGTTCTGTGTTTTAAAGTTATTTTTTCTTTTTAAAATTAGAATTTCTCTTTAGATTTTTAAAAAAATTCTTTATCCATTCATCAGTTGATGGACATTTGGGCTCTCTCCATAGTTTGGCTACCTCATTATTTTTAATGGCTATAAAAATTTTTATTGTTTGACTATACTATAATTTAGTCACCCATTTCCCTATAGAATCTATAGCATAGATATATAATATAGTGCTACCCAATATCCTAAGTTTTATCTCATTTAATTCTCACAAAACTTCCAACAGGTAGATATTATTGTCTTCATTTTAAAGGTGAGAAAAATAAGGTTAGTGAAGTTAAGTAACTTGCCCAGGGTCCCATCGTTAAAGGAGGATCTAGGAGTTAATCTCTGTACTATAAATCCCTCCATTCTGTGATGTGTTACCTGGCATCTTGGTAGGATTATAGGTGTTTTAGATTTAGTCCTTGTATTTTTCTGCATCATTTTTTTAATACTGAGTACATATTGATTTTTATATTCAGCTAAAATGACATTAAAAAGAATGCTTTAAGGGATGCCTAGGTGGCTCAGTTGGTTAAGTGTCTGACTTTGGCTCAGGTCATGATCTCGCGGTTGGTGGGTTTGAGCCCTGCCTCAGGCTCTGTGCTCACAGCTCAGAGCCTGGAGCCTGCTTTGGATTCTGTGTCTCCCTCACTCTCTACCCCTACCCTGCTTGCACCTTGACTCTTTCTCTCAAAAATAAACATAAAAAGTTTAAAAAAGAATGCTTTCATTATTAATCACTTAAACCCATTGACTTATTTAAAATTAAAGGAACATGTAGAAAATTCCAATCAAAATCAGTGAAAATTGGGAACAATGTAAGTGACAATCATTTTGGATAATGTTCAAAGGAAATTGTAGAACAATTAATACACATTATACAGCAGTTTAAAAGAATGAGGTAGATGTAGATGTATTTGTACTAATGTGGATAAATAAAGCAACATTGCTGAATTAAAAAGTTAAGCTGCAAAATTCATCCTAAAATTAATATGGCATCTCAAGGGACTTTGAATTGCCAAAACAATTTTGAAAAGGAATAAAGTTAGAGGACACACAGTTACTGATTTCAAAACATTACAAAGCAATAGTAATCAAAACAGTGTGGTACTTCCATAAAGAGAGACAAATAAACCAATGGAATAAAATAGCCTAAGAATCAATCTTTGTGCATATAGTCAAATGATCTGCGGCAAAGGTACCGAGGCTACTACTCAATGGGGAAAGGACAGTATTTTGAACACATGGTGCTGGGAAGATGATATCCACATGCAAAAGAATTAAGTCAGACACTCACCTTACACCATGTATAAAAATTAATTCAAAATATATTAAATACTTAAATGTAAGACCTAAAACTGTCTAAAGTTTTAGACCTAAAGCTCCTAGAAGAAAACCTGTAAGAAAAGCTTCATGGATTGAATTGGGCAATGCTTTATTTGGAATGATGCCATAACCACAGGCAATCAAAGCAAAAATAGACAAATGAAACCATATCAAACTTAAAAACTTTTTGCATCAAAGGACACAATGCACATAGTGAAAAAGCAATTTAAGGAGCGGTGAAAACTATTTGCAAATCATTTATCAAACAAGAGGTTAATATCCAGAATATATGAAGAAATCCTACATCACAACAACAAGAACATCTAATAATCCAATTTAAAAATGGGCAAAGGATTTGAGTAGACATTTTCCCAATGATATACAAATGGCCAAGAAGCGCGTGAAAAGGTTCTCAACATCACTAATCATTAGGGAAATGCAAATCAAAACCATCATGAGGTATCATCTCATACCCATTAGGATGGCTACTATCAAAAAAAATAGTGTTATTTGTGTATGAGAAGAAACTGGAACCCTTGTGCACTGTTAGTGAGGTTGTAAAATGGTGTAGCTGCTATAGAAAACAGGAGTTTCCTTAAAAAAATTAAAAAGAAAACTACCATAAAATCCAACCATGCTCTCTGGATATATATCCAAAGGAATTGGAAGTGAGGTCTCAAAGAGACATTTGCATCCCATGTTTATAGCAGCATTATTCAAAATAGTCAAGAAGTGGAAGCAACCCAAATGTCACCAACAGACAAATGGATAAACAAAATGTGGTGTATACAGTGGAATATCATTTAGCCTTAAAATGGAAGGAAATTCTACCAAGTGCTACAACATTGATAAACCTTGAGGACAAGATTTGTGAAATAAGCCAGTCAAAAAGACAGATACTGTATGATTCTACTTATATGAGGTATCTAAAGTAGTCAAGAAACAGAAAGTAGCATGGTAGTTACCAGGAGCTTGGTCAGGGGAAAAGGGGAATTGCTTAATGCATACAGAGTTTCAGATTTGTAAAATGAAAAGTTTTAGAGTCTCTTTCAAAACAATGGGAATCTACTTTCTTTTTAATGTTTATTTATTTTGGGGAGAGAGAGAGTGAGGGAGAGAGAGTGAGCATGAGTAGGGGAGGGGCAGAGAGAGAGGGAGACACAGAATCTGAAACAGGCTCCAGGCTCTGAGCTGTCAGCACAGAGCCCGACACAGGGCTTAAACCCACGGACCACGAGATCATGACCTGAGCCAAAGTCGGACACTTAACCAAATGAGCCATCCAGGTGCCCCTGGTTAAAATGATAATTTTATGCGAGTTTTACCACAATAAGGAATTTTAATCAAAACATTAGAAACTCTGCTGGTTATAAGCATATAGGGTAATGGAAAAATATTAAAACAAATATTTAGTACACTGTAATTTAAAATATTGGGATCATTGAGGCATTAAAGTGTTTTACTTCTCTGTAAAAAAAACAAACAAATGTTAAGCCATAGATAGACATGTATAGTATGATACATTGAAAAAAATTCAAAATATGCCAAAGTATACAGTGTACTTTCTATGGGGACATATATTTGTATATAAAGACATTAGATAAGAACTGGAAGGATATACACCAAATTAATCACAGTAGTTATCCTTGGGTAAAGGAAAAGGGGACCAGATGGTGGGTGATGGTTAAAAGGGACTTACCCATAGTGCTTCAAGTTTTTATGAAGAGAAGCAATTCATGAATTATTTATATAAAATAGCCTCTAAACATATAAAAAGATGTTCAAACTTACTTTAAAAAATCCAATTAAAACTACACTGGAAAAAAAAACTATATTGAAATTCCCCATTTCTCTTCTTTTGGATTGGCAAAGATTTGAAAGCTTGATGATATATTCTGTTGGCAAGGCTATGAGGAAACATTGCTGCTGGGAAGGCAAATTATACCACGCCTACAAAGGGGAATTTGGCAATACCTAACAAACCCGGCACTCTACTTCTAGAAATTCACCAGGAACATAGCCTCTAACAATACAAAAATAAACGCCCAGGGTGATTCATTGCAGCATTACTTGTAGTTGCAAAATATTGGGAAGTACCTTAATGGTTAAACATGGAACACTGGTTGTATAAATTTTGTCACATACATGGAAGACTGGTTGTATAAATTTTGTCACATACATACAATCTGGTTGTAGGTAGGATGATCTCTAAAACTGATAGGGATTTCTAGGACATAGTAAGTGAAAAAAGGAGATTGCAAAAGTATATGTGTAGTACCCAGCTTTGTTGAAGAGAGAAGGAGAAATTAAAGAAAATGCATATGTCTGCTTATTTTCACTAGCCAAAATTTAATGAACTTAGTGACCTATACAGAGGGTGTGTGGAGGAGACATGAAAAGTATACAGGCAGGAGTAACACTTCTCTGACCACACCTTTGTATATAAGTTTGACTTTGAGTTATGTTAATGTTCTAGATATTTTGAAATAAAAGAAATCAACAAGGATCAAATTTTTAATGAATGTCATGTCTACATTGAAGGGAGAAAAAAACTAATCCAAGTAACTTTTGACTATACAATAATTTGACTATACACCATTCTTTTTTTGTCTTTATTAAAATTTTTAATATTTTATTCATCATGGATTTTATTTTTGCATTCCTTTGATTTTTTCAAAAGACTGTATTAAAATATTACTTTTCTTCACTATTGAGTCTCTTTTTTTTAATATGAAATTTATTGTCAAATTGGTTTCCATACTACACCCAGTGCTGCTCCCAACAGGTGCCCTCCTCAATGCCCATCGCCCACTTTCCCCTCCCTCCTACCTCCTATCAACCTTCAGTTTATTCTCAGTTTTTAAGAGTCTCTTATGGTTTGCCTCCTTCCCTCTCTGTAACTTTTTTTTCCCCTTTCCCTCCCCCCACCCCGGTCTTCTGTTAAGTTTCTCTATACACTGTTCTTCTTAGTAGTTCTTTCTTCCCCCCACAAAGTAGGGTGCAAATAGCAATTCTAAAGCTACTTTGTGTGTATTGTAGGATTGACCAAAAGAATAAATATATTAGTTCGTTGGGAGTTAGTGTAGGGTCCTCATTACATAAGAAGGGAGATACAAATATGGACAGTGGGAAGAAGAAGAACCCTATAAGATTTACTGGAATTGGTATTAGTTGAGTTTATGATATCTAATATCTTTCCTAACTCTTTTATTTTTATTTTTTTTTTTAATTTTTTTTTTCAACGTTTTTTTTTTTTTTATTTTTTTTTATTTTTGGGACAGAGAGAGACAGAGCATGAACGGGGGAGGGGCAGAGAGAGAGGGAGACACAGAATCGGAAACAGGCTCCAGGCTCCGAGCCATCAGCCCAGAGCCTGACGCGGGGCTCGAACTCACGGCCCGTGAGATCGTGACCTGGCTGAAGTCGGACGCTTAACCGACTGCGCCACCCAGGCGCCCCTCTTTCCTAACTCTTTTAATTGAAGGGTTAAATTTAGTGCACACAGTGAAATTCCCTACTAATAGGAATTGGTACTCTTTTTTTTTTTTTTACGCCCTCCACACATTTCCTCCCCCCTCTACCCCTCACACCCACCTCTGGAAACCACCAATCTGTTCTCTGTATCTATGGACTAGTACTGTTTTGTTTTTCATTTTTTAGATTCCACAAATAAGAGAGATCATATGGTATTTGTCTTTGTCTGGCTTATCTCACTTAGCATAATACCCTCTTGGTCCATCCATTTTGTCACAGATGGCAAGATTTCATTCTTTTTTATGACTGAATAATATTCCATTGTATGTACATAGCACAATTTCTTTATAATTCATCCGTCAGTGGACACTTAGGTTGTTTCAGTCTTGGCTATTGTGAATAATGCTGCAATGAACATGGAGGTGCAAATATCTTCTTGAGTTAGTGTTTTTGTTTTCTTTGCATAAATACCCAGAGGTGGAATTGTGGAATTATATGGTAGTTCTATTTTTATTGTTTTTATTATTTTTATTTTTTAGAAGCATACTACAATAGTTAATTTTATTTGTTCAAGAGCTCTGTTGCAAGCACTCAACCAAAGATGGGCTCTGATTCTGTGAGCCCAGATTCATATATTTAGGAAGATAAAAGCAAACTGTGATCCATGTAAACGGATGAAAAACTAAAGGCTCACAGTTAATCACATTGTAGTTTTAAATTTCGACAACCTAGAAGTCGGGACTCACAGGTCTTTTAGGTCCTTCTGGATGTCCCACAAGGTATCTGCTTTACTTGAGCTGAGTGACTTCATCATTCTTCAGCTTCCAGATCATAACACTGGTTAATCCCCGATCATTCAGGATACACAGAAGGCTCAGGAAGACTTCATTCTCAATGCCATACATCCCCTTCACCATTCTTGACACTGGATGAATCCTGGATAGATTTTCCAATATGGATTCAATGAGATCAGCCACACTTAATCCAAAGCCCAGCTGGTATATCCTTTTAGCTTGATGGCTTCATAGGCACTTTCAACCATCATCTTATGCACTTACTTCCAATTTCCACTGTCATTGTCTGTTCCCATTTCTGGATTCAGTTCTTGGAGAGAAACGCCACATTCACTCCATTCCACACAGCCACGCCTGAGTCGCCGTGTTCTCCCAGATCCATCCATGGCAGCTGCTGGGACGAATGCCATGGTTTTCAGCCATAAGACAGCAAAATCTAGCAGAATCCATGTTACACCTACTTCCAGTCACATGGTGTTTGGGTAGTCCACTTAAGTTTCCAGGTAACCTACGTGAGAATATCCACTGAGTTGGAAACCACGGTTATGATACAATCAGGCCTGTGATTGACTATCTGAGGAATAATGAATTTAAAGACATTAACATTCCTCTTCACCAGATTGAGATGGCTCTCTCCCTCCTGCTGGTGGACTCCTGCTGTTACCACCACAGTCTTAGAATTGGTAGTCACAGAGTAATCTTTATCTGCCACAATTTTTTGGTGTCTGAAGAAATCAGCTCCCATGTTGCAGATCCATCATTTCTCCTCTGAGTTTATCTTCTAAAACATACAGAAGGGCAAGGTCATGAGCCAGAGACTTTCCCAGAATGCTGATGGCACATGCCATACCAACTTGTTCAACACCCATTGCAGTGATCTTATTGTTTGGGATGTTGTCTCTTCTTCTGCAACTGGTGCCATCAGTTTTTCCTTAAGAGTTGCCATGTGCTCAGAGAGAAACTTCTGTAAGAGTCGTGCAAAGAGGGCAATGACAACTACATGTGACTCCTCTGGTGCAGTATCTGCAAGGAGTGGTAGCTCTATTTTTAAATTTTGAGGAACCTCCATACTGTTTTCTATAGTGGTTGCACCAATTCACATCCCACCAACAGTGTATGAGCATTCCCTTTTTTCCACATCCTCACGAACACTTGTTATTTCTTGTCCTTTAGATAATAGCCATTCTAAGAGGTATGAGCTGATATCTCATTGTGGTTTTGATTTGCATCTCCTTGAGCACCTTTTCATGTGCCTGTTGGTCATCTGGATATTTTCTTTGGAAAAATGTCTATTCAGATCCTCTGCCCATTAAAAAATTTTTATTTCACAGAAATAGAAACAACCGCCTTAAATTTGTATAGAACCACAAGAGACCTTGAATAGCCAAAGCAATCTTGAGAAGAAATAACAAAGCTGGATCATCATGCTCCCTGATTTCAAACTATATTACAAAGCTATAGATTAAAATCATATGGTATTGGTATAAAAACAGACACATAGATCAATGGAACAGAATAGACAGCCCAAAAATGTTTATTTGATTGCATATATGATTAACTAATTTACAACAAACGAGTCCAGTGGGAAAAGACAGTCTATCCGATAAATGGTGTTGGGAAAACTGGACAGCTAAATATAAAAGAACAAAACTGGACTACTATCTTACACCATACACAAAAATTAAGTTAAAATGGATTAAAGACTGGCAAGTAAAACCTGAAACCATAGAACTCCTAAAAGAAAACATAGGCAGTAAACTCCTTGACATAGATCTTGGTGATAAGCTTTTGAATCTTACACTAAAGGCAAAGGCAACAAAAGTAAAAATAAACAGTGGGACTACGTCAATCTAAAAAACTTCTGCACAGCAAAGGAAACCATCAACAAAATGAAAAGGCAACCTACTGAATGGGAGAAAATATTTGCAAATCATGTGTCTGATCAAAGGCTAATATCCCAAAATATAAAAAGTTCATACAACTCAATAGCAAAAAAACCAAACAATTCAATTTAGAAATGGAATCTGTACTCTTTACATAATAGCTGATTTTAGGATTGAGGCAAGGAAAGTCTGATAAGCCTAAAACATTGTATTATTCACAAAAGTAAGGAAGTACCTCCTCCCAACCCCCATTGATGGCAACATGTTAAAAATACTCAGAAACCAGCTTGAAATGTTGCTCACTGGCCACAATCTGGCCAATTAGTGCATCAATATGTGTAAGAAGAGTAATAGATTACTACTCATTGAGGAAAAAAGAAAATCGAGGAGTCCTTACTAGTAATACACAGATTAAGTAAGTAAATAAGTGAATAAGTAACTAGGCGAGAAGGGAGTGTTCTTTCTTATATGCCAACTAATAATGGAGTTAGAAGAATAATGGAGTGGGGTGCTTGGGTGGCTCAGTCGATTAAGCATCCAACTCTTGATCTTGGCTCAGGTCATGATCTCAAGATTGGTGAGTTCAAGCCCTATGTGGGGCTCCTTGCTGACAGTGTGCAGCCTGCTTGGGATTCTTTATCTCCCTCTCTCTGCCCCTCCTCTGCTCTCTCTCGCTCTCTCAAAATAAATAAAATAAACTTTTTTAAACAAAGAAGAAGAATGGAGTTACAAAACCACTGTTTTTGTTTTTCTTTTGTTTTGAGAGTAAGCTCATACATGCATTTTCATGAGCATGAGTGGGGTAGGGGCAGAGGGAAAGGGAGAAAGAGAATCCTAAACAGGCTTGATGCCCAGTGAGGAACCTGTCATGGGGCTTGATCTTGACTGTGAGATCATGACCTGAGTGTAATCAAGAGTTGGACTCTTAACCAACTGAGCCACTCAGGTGCCCAAAACCAACATTTTTAACCATTATGGTCCAATTTCATTTAGGGAAGAATCAAATATACATGCTAAATCTAGGGAGGGAAAGTTTGAAGAGAAATTATAATTACAACAGGAAAAACAGTAACTATCCAGTAGGGAAACTGAACAACACCCTAACCAAGTGATCACAATGAATATCACCAATGAAGTGTAAATGGGCATCATCATGTGCCTCCAGAGGGGACTCACTGAAAGGATGCACTACCCTTTGGTAGCACAGCAGCCAAGAAGCACCAAACTTATCAGGAGGATGCATTAAAAAAACACAACTGGCCTGTGTTTTTCAAAAATGTCTGTGTCACGAGGCAAGGAAAGGCTGTGACATGGTAGCTAAATGAAATACGTAATCTTGGCCCAAATAAAAATTGCCTATAAAAAAAATTCTTAGGACTTTTAATGAGACTGAAAAGTGCACTTTAGATTAAATTCAAATTCCTTATTACTCTTCCTGAATTTACCTTTGTTATGTAAGCATATATATCCTTGCTTAAAAGGGGTAAAGGGCATGGTATGTGCAATCCTCTCTTGAATGGTTTAGAAGAAAAAAAAATATATGTAGACACATATTTTATATATATATATATATATATATATATATACACATATTACAGAGAGAGTTATAAAGCAAAGGTAGCAAATGTTAAAAATTGGTTAATATAGGTATATGAGAGTTTTATTATCCTTGGAACTTTTCTGTAAATTTGAAACTATTTATTTATTTATTTATTTATTATTATTAAAAAAAAATTTTTTTTTAATGTTTATTTATTTTTGAGAGAGACAGAGACAGAATGTGAGTGGGTTAGGGGCAGAGAGAGAGGGAGACACAGAAGCAGAAGCAGGCTCCAGGCTCTGGGCTGTCAGCACAGAGCCCGACGCGGGGCTCGAACTCACGAGCTGTGAGATCATGACCTGAGCCGAAGTCAGACGCTCAACCGACTGAGCCACCCAGGCGCCCCTATTTATTTATTTTTAATGTTTATTTATTTTTGAGAGAGACAGAGACAGAATGTGGTATGGAGCCTTGCATAGGTCTCCATGCTGAGCATGGAGACTGCTTAGGATTTTCTCTCTCTCTCCCTCTGCCCCTTTCTCCTGCTTTCACTCTCTCTCTTTATCTCTCTCTCAAATAAATATAAAACAAAAGATATTTAAAAGTATCTAAAAATAAAATTTAAAAATTAATTTAAAAAAACAAAGGGATACTGGCATTATACCTTTCTAGTCACACCAATAGAATTTGAGAAGTGGACTCACTCAAAATTCTGCTCTTTTTACCAGTATGTTCCAACAAGAGTATGGCACTTAGGATAAATGAGTGCTATAATCTTGCAGAGGCAATTTCTTTCTTTCTTTGTTTTTTAAATATATTTTTAAATTTTAATTTATTTATTTAATTTTATTTTTTATTTTTTATTTTATTTATTTTATTAAAAAAAATTTTAAACGTTTTTTCATTATTGAGAGACAGAGACAGACCATGAACATGGGAGGGGCAGAGAGAGGGGGAGACAGAATCTGAAACAGGCTCCAGGCTCCAAGCTGTCAGCACAGAGCCCGACACAAGGCTCAAACTCACAAACTGCCAGATCATGACCTGAGCCAAAGTCAGAGGCTCAACTGGCTGAGCCACCCAGTTGCCCCCAGAGGCAATTTCTTAATTAAAAAAAAAAAGGAATATACATATATGTGTATATACATATATACGTATATATATGTATACATATGTATATACGTATATATGTATATATGTATATATATTGGTTGTAGAAAGTTCCAGTTTCCAGACTTTTGCAGTCCTTAACAGTTAATGTTGAAAATTCAGCCCTTAGGATCTGGACAACTTTTGGTTTATTTCCTTTTAAAGAGGAAATGGCCTATAGGCAGGTTAATACACAAATCAAAATAGTCTCATTCATCAGTGTCTAATGTCTGGCACACAGTAGATGGCAGTGAATATTTATCATTGCAGATTAGGATCACTAACTCAAAAAAAGATTACAGAGTCATCCAGAGGTAAGGTTGCCCTGAAGGGAGAGTGGTTGGAGGTGGTGAGCTGGAGAGACATGCTGGATGAAGTGACTGTCAATGAAATTAAAGATCACATCTTTTATATCACAATTGTGTTGATGTTGGGTTCTGGCTGTCAGAGTTCAGGAGGGTTTTATTCAGGGCTTTGGAGAGGTAAGATGCAAACTTAGACCTGAAAACAATGAAGTGAAATACTCACTGAGGGTGGCTGGGAAGAGGGTATGTGGCAGCAGTGGGGCACTGCCATTGTCAGTGACCTTTTTCCGGTTGAGGTTGACTGGAATTTGCTCATGTTAGTTGTTGCTAGGTGACCCACACGTTTGTCATTTTGAATTGGCCTGATGTGCTTCATTTTGCTTTTCTGCTTGTTATTGTTGGGCATATGGATTACTTATAATGTTTGTAATTAGAAACAACACTATGAAGATTTGTGTGTGTGTGGGTGTGCGTGTGTGTGTCTATATACACACACACACGCACACACACACACATATATATAGGTGTGGTTTACTCACTTGGTGTGTATTCTTCCAAAATGGACAAAAGACATCCATAATTTTATAGTTGTTTTTTTTAAATATTACCAGATAGCTTTCCAGAAAGTTGAACTAATTCACATTGTTTCTTTCTTTTTGTTTTAAGATCCTAATGTTTTATTTTTTAAATTCACATTGTTTCTTGTAACATATAAATATACCTGCTTTCTCACAGCCCAGCCAACTATGGGATGCTTGTAAGCACATTTACACATTACACATCTTAAATTGTCAAGAGCAAAATTTAACTGATATGATAAAAATGGATGAATTCTTAATTATGACTTGAATTAGAAAAGGATGATTAGGCAAGATTAAAAACTGAAATTTTGGCATTCTAAAGGTTAAAATAATGACCAAGTGCCAGGCATATAGTTTAGTGGAAATCAAATACTAAGAATGTAATATATACGAATAAAGATGTTCTGAAGATTCAACTTGTTAGAATTTTAGGAGATGGAACTCATTACAGGACTTTGGCATTAAACATATCTTAATTGAGTTCTTGTTCTGCTATTTACTAGCTTCATGACCTCAGGCAATTTCCATAATATAAAAAAAGCGAAGAGCTTCCAGTTATTTGAAATAATTTAACGTAATACTTACACAAAATAAAAATGAAATTTTCCAGTATACAAAATAAATTAGGGGTAGAACTATTTACCTCACAAAAGTGGTGCGAGGTTAAGATGAGGGAACTTGGAATGTGGTAGGTTTGACATAAATGATATTTATCTCCCCTGACCTTGCTTTTCCATGTTTTCTTTTTATACTAAACTATCCAAAGATGGAAACTAGCAATGCTTTAAAACAAAACTTAGGGCCTGGCGCTCCAGGCCTCTTTGTCTCAGTGGCCTTTGGCTGTCACCAATCACAGCTGCTTCTCAGCTTTGCCTGTCATTCTCCAGAGTCTGGCCAGTCCCTGTCAGCTACTGGGTGTGCTTCAGAAGATGGCGGGGTAGCGCTCAGGTTGGTCAAGTTCTCTACCATTGGACTAGCCCAGGAGCCCAGAGCCCTCCATTTCTAGTTGGTTTTTAGGTGGGCAGCCAGGGAACAATGGCCCCAGACCTGGATCTACCACCAATCTGACCTCAGGCTTTATTCTCTTCATCTGCCAAGAGAAGGGTTTGAACTGGATCATTTCTAATGGTCCTGGCTTGACGAAACAGGAAAACCTACACATAATTTACTCTGTCAAAGAATTCTATTATTTTCTCATTTTGTCTTGAGTGTTGTATGCTTTTACAGCTTAGTTAGAGCTAGATTGTATAATGTGAGTCAAAAATTACAGATGAACCCAAACTCTCACTTCCCAGTTTGAAGTAAATTTTTGTTCATGGGAAAGAGTGGATTAAGAGGAACATAAAAAGAAATCTTTCAACTTGATAATCTCCTGAGTACAAGATAGCTGAAATGTATGAGACAGAAATTATTTCTTCTCTTCATTAGAAGTAAATTAATGTGGTTAATTCATGAATGTTTAGATGGGATAATTTGCTCAGAGAAAAAGAATTGGTCATCTTTGAATTTTTGAAGAAGGGAAGTATAAGGCCATGTAAGTCTGTGAGCTACCTTAACTTCTGATTGCCCGTAAGTTCTCCATATGCTTTGCCCTCCCTGTAGACACCCCTCTCTGACTTGATTACCAAGCGTTATTTACTTTTCTCATGAACGCTCTATCAGGAGACTATTGTCTGATGAGTTTTTTTCCCCAATAACTGAGATCCAGAATAGACATCATTCTCCATTCATTCAAAATGTCCGTCCTGAGTTCCATTCCCTGCCAGGCTCTGTGACTGATGCAGAGGATACAAATAGAAAAACACTTCCCTGTCTTTGAGGCTGCACAGGCTTCTGAGTCCAGAGGTTAGAGGATAAAAAGCAAAGATCAAATGGGAAGGAGCGGTTTCATGCCTTAACATTATATAAGTATAAAGACCTCTCAGGGAACAACGGATGGAAATACAAACACAAAGTCTATAAAAATGTCTGTGACAAGAACAAAGAGATTGTTCAGTTCTACTTACAGCAGAGTGACTAAGAATCAAATATGGACACTTGCATTTCTAGGACTATTGTTTAAAGAAAACTTGAAAAAGTGCTATTCAAGTACAAATAAACTAATGAGAAACTGTAAAAGCCTTTAGCTGTAAGGTATTATTACTGTGTCAGGCAGGGTCTCAGCAGAAAACAGATGACACATTTAAATTAGGATAATTTAAGGAGGGTTTAATAAAGAACTATTTATGGAGGACCAAATGTAGGGAAACCATGCAGAATAGCGCAGTACCCAGGGTTAGGATCAGTGGACTCCATTATTCCTCAAGAGTAGGGGACCGCGTACAGGAACTGGAGACAGAAAGTGTCTGTCTGAGAGATGCTGAGACCCCCTACCTCCTTTGTGCATCTAGACCAGCTGGAAGTAGCCCCACAGGGAGGGATTGCACTTTGCTACCTCCCTCAGATCTCCTGCTGGGCTCTCCACTGACTGAACCCAATGAAACCAGAATGCAAAGGGGCTAGTTGTCACAGTCTCGCAGGCCAGTGCACACAGCAGGGTAGAGAAGGGGTGAAGGGAAGATCAGGCTGCTTGTTTCACTTCGAAAGTTGGATAAAAAAAAAAAAAAGAAAGAAAGTTGGATAAAGCATGGAGCCCAGTAACACAATCTTTGTGCACACAACGGAAGAGAAAAGCTACTCTGCTCCTGGAGTGCAATGATAGGGGACTAGTAAAGACATGGTGGGAGTGCTGGTCATACCTGGCTTTGCGTCCTGGCTCAGCCACTAACCGTGTGACTTAAGCCTCAGTTTTCATCTCTAAAATACTGGCGATAACAATATTTAACACTTCAGATGGTTGTGAAGATTAATAACACAATGTGTGCAAAATGCCACTGTCTGAAATGTGGTAATCTCTCCCCAAATGATGCCTATGGTAATGATAATCAAGACTGTGTCAATGTAACCATAATCCAATCAACCAGTATATCTAGCCAGATCCAAGACCATGTTATGTTAAATTCCAAGCATCTTTCCCATTTGTTCCCTTTCTTCTATACTCATGCTGCTACTTAGGTCAGGCTTATATACCTCTTGACTGGTCTTCGTGCTTTTAGGCTTTTCTCTCTTACCCGTCCTTCATTCTGCAGCCTTGGGTCTTTTGCCCTCATACCCTCCACCCTTAGCACATCTGAATCAGCCTGTCCCCCACAAGCCTCAGTGTGCCATGCAGAACAGTGTACAAAACCTGCATGCACAGTTTAGGGAATAATCATAAAGCACTCTCTAGGTTAAGAAATTAAACATTGCTGTTTTCTAGAGCCTCCCCACTCCTGAGTGCCCTTTCTTGATTACACAATCAGCCCTCTCTCCAAGAAGTATCCACTCTTCTGATTTCTGTGATAGCATTTTGCTTTTTTAAAAAAAAATGTTTATTAATTTTGAGATAGAGAGCATGAGGGGGGAGGGGCAGAGAGAGACAGGGAGACAGAGGAACTGAAGTGTGTGCTGACAGCAGTGAGCCTGATGTGGGGCTCAACTTACAAATCGTGAGATCACGATTTGAGCCAAAGTCAGACGCTCAACAGACTGAGCCATCCAGGTGCCCAATGTTTTTGCATTTAAATTTTACCTCCTGTGTATGAATCTTTAAACGTTATGCCTCATTTTACCAAATCCAAGAAGATCTCTTTTTCATATTTTAGCATATCTGAAGTTGAGATATGCTTATGATGATGGCTTGTCATGGTTTAATTTGCAGCATTTTTTTCTTTATGAGAAAAGGTATAAAATATAAATACAGAAATATAAAATAATGGAGTGTTTTACAATCAATGGCACCTTAGATTTAATGCAGGCTACTTTGGATTGTTTCTGAACTGTGAGGATAGAATTATACTGTATGTAATCTTTTACCTCTGTCTTCTTTCTGGTCAGCACAGTGTTTGTAAGACTCCTTCATTTTGTGGCCACATGATGTTGTTCATGTTGTCTATTACAAACAATGTTGCCATGAACAATCTTGTATGTGTACCCTGTGCTCACAAGGCCTACAACAGTTGACAAAGGCACTATAATTTCTCTCGACTTCTGCAATATTATCCAAACACCAACCTTAACCCTCATCCCAACTAGAGCAATGTATTTGAAACACAGACTTGGTCATCTCATTTCCCTGCTTGAAACATTTTAATGGTTTCCTGCTCTTTTTAGAATCAAGATCCATATCTCTAATACAGCTTTAAGTCCTTCTAAGCCAGCATCAGCTCCCACCATTATTCTTACACATCCTTTCTGTAGGCTAATTAGCCACAGTGGCCTTCTATTCCATTCTTTAAACAAGCTTTCCTCCAGGACTCCTCTCTACCCCACCTCAACCTCCAGCCTGATTAAATCCATCCATCCATCAATCCAAGTTCTAGCCTCAACTCCTCAGAGAAGCCCACCTTCTGACCAGCGTAGGTCAGGACACTTTACTGTGTCTTCTCAAATGCTCTTCTTTTTGGAACATAGATTTGCTGCTGAAACAGAGACCATGGTGAATTTAATAAGACAGAAGTCTCTATCTTTTGCTGACAATATAATGTTGGCCTTAGCAGCCCAGGATTTCTCTAGAGTCTCTCTGTTGTTGGGAGCCCAGAATTTTTCTACCTTGTTGTGTGGACATCTCTAAGTTACCCTCACCAGCATCTTTAAGACAATTCACCACCATATTTCCATTTCAGTCAGTGGAAGGGAGAAAGAGGAAAGGGAGGGCATAATCACTCCTTGTAAGGGTATGACTCAGGAATTGCGCTTATTACTTTTACTCACCTCTCACTGACCAGAACTTGGTCACATGGCCACATCTTGCTGCAAGGGAGGCTGGGAAAAGTAGTCTTTATTTTGGCTGCCATATGCCCAGCTTTAAACCTGGAGATCTGTTACTGTAGATGGAGTGAATGGATATGGGGACACCTAGTGGTGTCTGTGGCAGTACAGCCAACCCAGATTGCAATGATACACTAATTAGTGTGATTATTTGATTGATATTTATCTATCCCCCTAGGACTGTAATCTTTACAAGAGCAGGTATCATATTTGTTTCACTCACCATTATGTCCTCATCATCTATCCCGGTGCGCGGTACATAGTACTGATGTGGAAACATTGGGATTTGGAGCCGATGGCCAAGGAAGAATGCTTGAGATGTGTTCAATGTAAAAACGTGGTTTTATTAAAGTACAGGGAGAGGACTCATGGGCAGAAAGAGCTGAACTGGGGTTGTGATAAGTGACTGATTATGTACTTTCAAGTTGGGAGTGTGTTAGGGATGGCATAAGTCTCTAAGGAATTTTGGAAGCAAGGTTTCCAGGACCTTGAGGGGGCTAGCTATTGTTAGGAAAAGGCCATTTATTACTGTCTAATAAACCTTTAGTTATTTACCATGAGATGTATATCAATGGGTTATATGCTTGGAGGATGATTGCTAACACTTATCTTGGGGGGTAGAGATAAAGGAAGTTTCCATAGGAATTTTTGTACCTTAAAGGAGGCTTACAGGATCCCATTGGGGTCAGGATAATGTTAAGCTTTTGCCTTTTGCCTTTGGCTAAGTATTAATATTAACACCAAGGCAGTTGCGTTCCTAGAGGAAGGTCACTCTGCCTGTCTCAAGGACTTGTCAGTGGGCTGTACACTGTAAAGAAATTTAATTTTTTCTTTTACCTTTGCTTCCCACGTCAGTATGACCTTAAAAGATATTTGTTGAATGCAGGAATGAATATATTGGATCTCTGACTATGTCCTGTGTTCCTGTCTCATACTTGATGCTCCACCTAGATCAAAACACTTGTGGTTATCTAGTAATGTACTCATTATCCATTAAAAAACACTTTGCTAATCTGATAAGCAAAAATAGTCATCTCACTGTTTAAATTTCTTTGATGACTTTTGAGATAACACAAATTTTCATGTATTTCCATTTATACTTCTTGTTATAAGATTTGATATGACTAATTCTGTCAATGTCTCTTGAGGTACACTAAGAGTTTAACACAGTAGATTTCAGTCAAATAAAGTCCAAGTTCGGTAGCAACTTCAGGGACTTGCTTGATCGAGGAGTAGAATATAAAGTAATGCTTTTATTAGGGCATTCATGCAATTCTACGTGGATGTTATTTCTCAAGTTTGAGCTTTCCACAAGGGTTGGGAAGCAAAGAGTTAAAGTTTACATGCCCTCCTTAGAATATCACCTCAGGGTGATACTGTGATTTATAATAAGGAATATATATTTGGTCTTTGTCCCTATTTCTGGTGCAGAACTCCTAAAATCCTTGAAATTTCCTAAGTGATAAAGTTTCATGATATTCCTAACAAGCACCTTTCAACCACACCTGAGATTACGTTAATAAAATGACTATCGGAAAGCATCTAAGGGTGGGGCTGGTTGCCAGGGGAACCAACCTTGTGACTAGTTTAGTCCCACCCCCTGACCTCTGAAGAGGGAGAGGGTCTCCAGGTGAAATCAATTGCCAATGGCTAATAATTTAACCAATCACACCCGTGTAGTGAAGCTTGTATTAAAAACCCAAAGGACAGAGTTCAGAGAGCTTCCGGGTTGGTAAACCGGAACACATCTACGTGGCGGGTCCCAAACTTCACCTGGACAGAAGTTCCTGTGTTCGGGACCTCTTGCTGTTCATTTGTATCCTTTGTCATAAACCGGTCATCTGGTAAGTGAATGGTTTTCCTGAGTTCTACGAGCTGCTCTGGCAGATTAAACTCAAAGAGTGGGTTGTGGAACTTCTGATTTTTAGCCAGTGGGTCAGAAGCACAGGAGATAACTTGGACTTTCGATTCGCATTGGAAGTGGCTATCTCCAAGTGGATAGTGTCAGAACGGAGTCAAATTCGTAGGACACCCGGTCCGTGTCCTTGGAAGATTGAGTTAATTGCTTGGTGGTGTGGAAAAACACATCTGAGATTTTTTTTTCTCAATTGCTATTTAAGGAAATATCCATGAGCTCTGGTAGCCAGTAAAGATTAATGTTGTATTGATAAATGAAAACATCTAGTTAAGACTTGGTGAGAATGATGGTCATCTCACTCACAATCACCCAACAAACTACACACCACTAGGTACTTAAATGTATGTTAAATGATAAGAATATAAACATTATAAAACAATATATTTAATATGGACACACTGAATGAGGCTATATAAAAAACGAAACATGTAAGGGTAGTGGGATTTAGATTTTATTACTATTTCAACATTTTTTTCTTTAATATTGTTAATGAAGCTAAATTACAGCACCTGTACCATCACCACCACCAATAATTCTCTTAGCGGTGCCCTTTTCAAGATACATAAGACCTATAAGATATTATTGGTATAGAGAAGAGTAGAGGGAGCTGTTCTAAATATAAGCATGCATGTGGCCAGTGTGCGGAAGACACATTTTCCTGTATAAGATTCAATTTACAATTCTGAAAGCCAAGAGAGGAAGCAATAATTCAAGGCAAAGGAAGTGAAGAGCTTCTATTTCCTTAGTGTTCATGAGCAGGCCGGATGTGGACATTAGTGCTAATGAGAACAGCCTGTTTTCAGACAAAGAGCACATGCCAGGCTTCCCTGTGCAGATAACCCAGGATCAGTACGATGCTAGCAACCAAGAACTCCGCTGTTTTCCTTTTGGTATAAGCTGGGCATAACTGAGAATAGCCTCTTAATAAGTTGCTCTGTGGCTGCTCAGAAATACACTTGACTGTAGGGCCCCCAAGGTACACAACTTCCTACTAATCATCTAAGCTAGGAAGCTTCTTTTCCTAATGCCAGAATCCATAGCAGAGTTCAATTTTACTCACTTCTTGATGCAAATTACTTGAGTTTTCAAGTTCAACTATTGTCTTGAGTAAAATTTAGTCATGTAGATGATTGAGATGTGCAAAAAAGGAAGATGCTGAGTGTGCAAAAAAGGAAGAAAGGAAAAAGTACTTGATAATATAGTTGATAGGAGAAGAAGTCATTTTGGAGGAAGGGAGGAGATTTTGGTGGATGGGTAATTTTAGCCACAGGAGAGTACCATGTGAGTGTGTTATCATCTCCATTATCATTTCCGTTAAAGTGGCAGCCCTGGGTTTCCTGGGAGGCTGGTTTCCTGGAAACCTTTAGTTTCCTCCAATCTAGCTCAGTTTGTCCTGAGTAGGCTGATACATTTCTGACCCTTCCTCTTCTGTTCTTGACAGAGGTCTACCCTTATGCTATCAGAAGGAACAAGAACTAAAAAAAGACAAAGGAAGGGGGAAATGCTGGATGGGAGCTTAGAGGTATTGGCCATGGGACCTGGAAACCAGGCACTCTTTTTGGGAGAGAGCTGTAGTAGCAAACCCAACTACAGAAGGTGGTAGTACGTGGTAACCAGAGAGTTCGTTGCTGGAAGGGCTTTAGATGCCACTAGAAATGTACCTAGAATGTGGGGTACATGGGAGTGATGGAAACTTGCTTCAGGGGGTGATACTCCCATGACATCAGTTGCATCAGTATGAGGGGCTGAAAGTTCAGATCCCTAAGTGGGGGGGGGGCAGTTGGAGCAGGCTGGGTGTAAGACAATGGGACGCATGCTATAATGGTTAATGGAAGGGCACATGCACAATTTAAATTTACCATGTGGGGATACTGGCTCAATGTGGTCAGATCTTCTGATTTTTCAAGAGAAGGGGTAAATTTGGATTTTTTATGCTAAAAATACAATCATGAAATATCAGCAATTGATTTTAAAAAGCTAAAAGCACCATGCAGGTCATTATCATACCTGTCAAACAACACTTGCATATTTCACAACTCCTGGAACTCAATCTGTCAAAAAGTGGAACTCATTAGTTAGTATTCTCCATTTCAGTAAATGATGCCACTGACAGCCAGGAAATTCAAGCTAGAAAGGTGGGCATGAGCCCTGACCCCTTCCTCTCCTTTACTACTCCTGTCCATTAGGTGAACTAACTAGGTAGGTTCAACCTTCTGAAATCTTACACCTGTTCCCTAATCTACATTCCCTACTCTGTCTTTGCTCAGGTTTTCACAATTTCTTTCCTAGCTAACCCATTTCAAACCTGCTAGTGACCTATCTCAAAAAAAAACTGAGGCAACAGCTCTGCCCCCTCAAATTTCATTTTAAGCCACTACCTATAGGATGAAATCAATGTGCTGTGGCATGGCACACATTTAGTCTCCTATTCTGACCCCTGTCTACATCTTCAGTCTCATTCTGACTTTGCTTTCCTCCTATTCTTATTTTTTTTTAATTCTTTTTTTTAACATTTACTCATTTTTTGAGAGACAGAGCGTGAGCAGGGGAGGGGCAGAGAGAGAGGGAGACACAGAATCCAAAGCAGGCTCCAGGCTCTGAGCTGTCAGCACAGAGCCTGACACAGGGCTTGAACTCAGAACCTGTGAGATCTTGACCTGAGCCAAAGTCAGATGCTCAACTGACTGAGCCACCCAGGTGCCTCGCTTTCCTCCTATTCTGTGCTCAGATACTGCAGTCCCTATAGTTCCCCTAAGGATCATGCTATTCTATTCCTCTCTACCTTTGCTCTTGCTGTTCCTCTTACCTACAGTGAATGTCCTTGCCTTCTTGTACCAGGTATGTTCTGTTCTTAGAAACACAAACCCAACTCAAGCTGGGTTTAAATGATAAGGAAGATTTATTGATTTATGTAAGTAGTAGTACAGGCTTCAGGGGTGGTCTGGTTCAGTGGCTCAGTGATGTCACAAAGAACCCCTATTTCTCCTTTTCCATGTTCTATTGGTTCCTCTTCATTCCAAGGCTGGCATTACAAGACAGCTGCTGACCACCCCTGAGTTACCTACCTCCTTGTCCACATCTGAGGTGGAGGTAATTGTATGGTGGGGAGAGAGCAGATGGTTTCCAGAAAGTCTCTCGAACAGCAAGAAACACTCTTCTCTAGAATTCTTCAGTTGGTGTTGCCCTCAATCCCATTAGCTGACATAGGACCATTAGCTATGGCCTGAAGATAGGATTATGTGGTTCAGAGTGCTACCTACTTCCCCTTGAGAGGGGTGGGATTGGGTTCTTTGGTAGGATATGGGCTTCACTGGGTACATGTGGATACTTAGTCTGAAATTGGGATCGTTTCCTATTAGAGGGGTTTGGATGTCAGGAAGGATACAATAATATTCTCAGTACTTTTTTTTTTTTTTTAAAGCTTGAAGCTTTAGGGTTATTATTTTTTTATGGAGGTATAACTGGCATTGCATTATTTTAGCTGTACAACATAATGATTCAATATTTGTCTATTTGCAAAATGAGCACAGTAAGTTTAGTTAACATCTATCATCATAGTTATAATTCTTGTGCTGAGAACTTTTAAGACTTACTCTTAACAACTTCTAAACATGTAATGTAGCGTTATTGCCTATAGTCACTATAGTCTGTACATTACAACCTAGGACTTTTTATTTTATTTTATTTTATTTTATTTTATTTTATTTTATTTTATTTTATTTCCTTCCCTGCTGATTTTGTCCTTATCCACTTGACAGAAACAAATGACTCATTTCTCAAGGTTTGAGGATGGCAACAACTTAGTTTTCAAAGTCAACAGCAAATTAACTGACATAGAAACCAAAGCTGAGTTCAGACAGACAACCAGATTTGCTTTGTCCTTGGATTGTCAGTTCAAAACCTGGCTAATTCTAATGTGAGTCCAATTTGCTGTCCATATAGCATTACACTATGGGTAGTACCTTAGTTTTGGTTGGTGAGTTAAAAAAGAAAAACACAAATTCCAATAACTGTACCCATTCTTTGCCTTCCTCTTCTTGTTAAGTATTGGATTTTAATATATTTTTTTTCTGTGAATGAATGTCATTATTTTAGATCTGCATATAATACAGCTTTTTATTTTACCATTTTTTTAAGTTTTATTTTTTAAAATTTATACCCAAATTAGTTAGCATATAGTGCAACGATTTCAGGACTAGTTTCCTTAGTGCCCCTTACCCATTTAGCACCCCCCCCACAACCCCTCCAGTAACCCTCAGTTTGTTCTCCATATTTATGAGTCTCTTCTATTTTGTCCCCCTCCCTGTTTTTATATTATTTTTGTTTCCCTTTCCTTATGTTCATCTGTTTTGTCTCTTAAAGTCCTCCTATGAGTGAAGTCAGATGATTTTTGTCTTTCTCTAATTTCACTTAGCATAATACCCTCCAGTTCCATCCACATGGTTGCAAATGGCAAGATTTCATTCTTTTTGATTGCCAAGTAATACCCCATTGTATATATATACCACATCGTCTTTATCCATTCGTCCATTGAGGGACACTGGGCTCTTTCCATACTTTGGCTATTGTTGGTAGTGCTGCTATAAACATGGGGGTGCATGTGTCCCTTTGAAACAGCACCCCTGTATCCCGTCGATAAATGCCTAGTAGTGCAATTGCTGGGTCGTAGGGTAGTTCTATTTTTAGTTTTTTGAGGAACCACCATACTGTTTTGCAGAGTGGCTGTACCAGCTTGCATTCCCATAGGACTTATTTTATAATGAGAAGTTTATACCTTTTGATTCCCTTCACCTATTTTGCTCCCCCTCCCCCATCTCTGAAAAGTATCAATTTGTTCTCTGTATCTATGAGCTTAGCTTTTTCTTTGTCTAGGTTCTCACATATAAGTGAAATCATATGGCATTTGTTTTTCTCTGCCTAGCTTATTTCACTTAGCATAATACCCTCAAGGTCCATCCATGTTGTTACAAACAGCAGGATTTCCTTCTTTTTATGGCTGAAAAAAAACACATGTAATATACATACCACATCTTCTTTAACCATTGATGTACCCTTAGGTTGTGTCCATATCTTAGCTATTGTAAATAATGCTGCAATGAGCATAGGGGTGTGCATATTTTTTTCAAATTCCTCTTTTTATTTTCTTTAGGTAATTACCCAGAAGTAGAATAGCTAGATCATACAGTAGTTCTATTTTTAACTTTTATTGGAAACTCCATACTGTTTTCCACAGTGGCTGCACCAGTTTGCATATCCACCAGCAGTGCACAAGTGTTCCCTTTTCTCCACATCTTCACCAGCACTTGTTATTTCTAGTCTTTGTGATGGCAACCATTCTTTTTTTATTTTTTTTATTTTTCAATATATGAAGTTTATTGTCAAAATGGTTTCCATACAACACCCAGTGCTCATCCCAAAAGGTGCCCTCCTCAATACCCATCACCCCCCTCCCCTCCCTTCCACCCCCCATCAGCCCTCAGTTTGTTCTCAGTTTTTAAGAGTCTCTTATGCTTTGGCTCTCTTCCACTCTAACCTCTTTTTTTTTTCTTCCCCTCCCCCATGGGTTTCTGTTAAGTTTCTCAGGATCCACATAAACGTGAAACCATATGGTATCTGTCTTTCTCTGTATGGCTTATTTGTGATGGCAACCATTCTAAGAGGTGTGAGGTGATATCTCAGTGTGGTTTTGGTTTGCATTTTCCTGATGATTAGTGATGTTGAGCATCTTTTCATGTAATCAGTACTTTCTTTTTAATCTTCATTTTATTTAATAAGTGTTTGAGCACCTACTATGTATTAGGCACTCTTTCTAGGCACTTGCGTTTCAACATTGAACAAAACAACTTCCACTGAGAACAGATAGAAATTAAGTAAATTAACTTATAAACAAGATAACTTGAGTTTGAAGGGAGGGGTTTATAGTCTAGGAGATTTAAGACCTGTTATGAATGAGCTGTATTGAGGTTCCCTAGGCAGCAAGTTTATGACTCAATAGATGTGAACCAAGTGTGCATTTTGCTGAGTAAAGTTTGATTAGCTATTATCTTGTAGAGCAGGAATGAAGAATTTTTTTAGTGGAAGTGTGGGGGAGAAGTTGAGAAGATCTTATATGTAGTTTTATCTTTATGTGAAGACAGAGGAGAAGGGGAAAAAATGAAGAAACTGCCATGAGAAGAAAGAAAGATACTTAAGGGGGATTTTGGGGGAGGGCTTACTTTATGTTGTATAAAAGCCTACACCTTTATTTCTTTAAAAAAAAAAAAAAACAAACCTTGGGTAAAGTCTACATTCCATGAACAGACACTTCACAAAAGAGGATAGCTTAATGGCAACATGAAACATGAAAAAGTGCTCTACATTATCAGGAAAATGCAAATTAAAACCAGAATGAAGGGGGTGCCTGGTTGGCTCTGTTGGTTAAGTGTCTGGCTCTTGATTTCGGCTCAGGTCATGATCTCATGGTTTGTGGGTTCGAGCCCCACATTGGACTCCATGCCGACAGCGCAGAGCCTGCCTGGGATTCTCTCTCTCCCTCTCTGCCCCTCCCCTGCTTGTGCTCTCTCTTTCTCTCTCTCTCAAAAACAGATAAAAAAAAAAAAAAAACACCCAACAAAAAACAGAACAAGGTACTTCTATACTTCTACCAGAATGGTTGAAATGAGAAGACTAATGATAACAAGTGTTGGGGGAAGCTGTGGAACATTCAGAATTCTATATTGCTGGTGGGAGTATAAATTGGTAGAACACTTTATTCATTCATTCATTTATTTTATTTTATTTATTTTGAGAGAGAGAGAGAGTGTGTGAGTGTGTGGGGGGAGGGGCAAGCAGGGGAGAGAGGGAGAGAGAATTTCAAGCAGGCTCTGTGCTGTCGGCGCAGAGCACAATGTAGGGCTTGAATCCTCAAACTGTGAGATCATGACCTGAGCCAAAATCAAGAATCGGGCGCTTAAATGACTGAGCCACGCAGGCACCCCGGTAGAAGACATTTAAAGTTAACCAGATACCATTTATAATCCAGCAATTCTATTCCTGGGTACATAGGCAACAAGAATAAACATTCAGCACACCAAAACACATGTGAAAGAATGTTCGTTGCAAATGTATAATGGTCCCAAACTGGAAATAATCCAAATACTCATCAACAGCTGAATGGAGGTGTTAACTATATTAGTATTGCAAAAACATATCCATACATTGGAGAACCTCACAGCAATAAAACACTACAGCTGCTGGTGGGGCGCCTGGGTGCCTCAGTTGGTTAAGCGTCTGACTCTTGGTTTTGGTTCAGGTCATGGTCTCTTGGTTTGTGAGTTCAAGCCTCGCATCGGGCTCTGTGCGGACAGTGTGGAGCCTGCTTGGGGTTTTCTCTCCCTCCCTCCCTCCGTCTCTTTCTCTCTCTTCCCCTCCCCCACTCATGCTCTCTTTAAAAATAAATAAACTTAAAAAAAAAAAAGAACTACTGCTGCTTGTAACAACATAGGTAAATCTCACAGACCTAAAAGCAAGTGAAAGAAGACACAAATTATATGAACTTCAAGAGCATACAAGGGTGCCTCAGTTGGTTAAGCATCCGACTTTGGTTCAGGTTATGATCTCAGGGTTCGAGCCCTGCGTGGGGCTCTGTACTGACAGCTCATAGCCTGGAACCTGCTTCAGATTCTGTGTCTCCCTCTCTCTCTGCTGCTCCCCCCTCCTGCTCTGTCTCTCAAAAATAAATAAACATTAAAAAAATTATTAAAAAGAACAAACAAGAAATCTAATCTGTGGTGATACAAGTCAGCATATTGAGTTTCTTTTTTGGGGTGGGGGGTGAGTTTTAACTAGAGTGTATGAAGAAGCCTTTTGGGGTGTTGCAATTGTTCTGTATTTTGATCTGCGGGTGTAAACGCATAAAATCTTTTTAGCTATACAATTAAGATATGTGTCCTTTACAATATCTAAGTTATAGCAAAGTCACTTTTGAAAATTCTACGTTACACATCAATACCTTCTTAATTAGATTTGTATCTGTGGTTTTGATTAGATACTTCTGAGACTAAGCAGATGTCGCCTAATAAGGCACAGTCACACGTGATATTATACATAATTATAATAAATTACCTTTCCAGGTTTATCTCTCACACTTCCTGACATATACATTATATTCCAGCCAAATTAGATTATTTGTTCTTCCTTCAACACCCTATCCTTTCCACTTTGTCTTTGCTCATGTTCTCTGTATATTAATTTTTCATAAGTTACATCACATTTTAAATGAGCCCAGAAAACTTTCTTTTGAAAGGAAACAAGTCTTGTTAGACCTTTTGAAAAATGAAGAATCTCAAAATCTTATTACACCATTTATTTTTTAGGAAAAACTCAGATTTTCATATACTGAGCTTGTATAAGATGAAAATCACAAGATTCAGAAATATTCACAAAGAACAGCTAGGAAATGTTATTAGCAATAGTGAAAACAGCTCAGAATGATAATTCTGTAAGGCAGTGTCAGGTAGAGGAATGAACATAGTCTTTGATGTCAGATGGATAGGATTTTGATGTGTTTTTGCCACTTGTTAGTGGTGAATTCCCCTAGGTCCCTTAAATTCTTTTTGATAAATTGTAGTAGCTTCTAAAAAGTAATGGTGGTAATGGTTCTATATCCCCTTTCGACTTTTCAGTCAGTTTACAGTGATAGCAAGTTGTAGACCAACTTTAATCACACAGAGATGCCAGTTACTGTGTTGTAAGGATGCCCGAGCAGCTCTATGGAGAGGCCTAGGGGGTGAGGAACAGAGGCCTCCTACAGCAGTGTCATGGATGAGCCATCTTGGAAAATGCTCCTTTGGCTCTGGCCAAGCCTTCTGATAACGGAAGCCCAGGCTGTCCCCTCGACTGCAACCTCATGAGAGACTCTGAGGTAGAACCACCCACCTGAGCCTCTCCTGGATTTATGACCCATAGAAAAAATAAATATATATAATGTATTTTAAGACTGCTAAGGTTTGGGGTCATTGTTACTCAGTAATAGATAGCTAAAACAACTAGGCTAGTATTCCACTGAAAAGTCATCTGGTAATCTCTTTTCATTATATGTAAGTCTTGGACACTAGAAACAGATTCCTTAACTTTTGGGGATGTATGTATGTGTGTATATTATATATATATATATATATATATATATATATATAGTTTTTTTTTAGCCAAACTTCATAATCTTTTTATAATCAACACATTGAAATACATTTCTTAGGAAATTGCTTTTTTATTTAAGTAAATGATTGATTTAAAAAAAAAATTTTTTTTTAACATTTATTTATTTTTGAGACAGAGAGACAGAGCATGAACAGGGGAGGAGCAGAGACAGAGGGAGACAGAGAATCCGAAACAGGCTCCAGGCTCTGAGCTGTCAGCACAGAGTCCGACGTGGGGCTTGAACTCACGGACCGTGAGATCATGATCTGAGCCGAAGCCGGACACTCAACCGACCAAGCCACCCAGGCGCCCCGACTTTGATTTTTAATAAATGCCTTTCTGGGCAAGTTGGTTATTTGCAAATGTAAGGTTGATGTGGGTCTAAACAACTATTAAGAAGAATTGAAGGGAACATGTAGTTTTGTTGAATATATATTAAAAAAAAAAACAGTAAAGAATTTATATTGGCTGGGCCTGGGATGATTTTGGCAATGTACCCCATCCATGTAGCCCTCTGACAACACATGCTCTGGGTTGCAGAAGCAGTCCCATAGAGGGAGTGTGGCGTACCAGTAAAGAGAACAGGTGTGGGAGCCAGAGTCCCTGGGTTTGAAGTTCCCCAGTGCCACTTACAAGCTGGGTGACTTTTGTCAGCTTATTTCACCTCTTTTGCTTTGGTCCCCACCTGTAAAAAAAAGTTAGGATATTCAAAGTACCAAATCATCAGATTTTCGAAAAAATCAGTTGATGTATGTAAAGCATCCAGGATAGCGTGTGGCACAAATATAAAACCATGTATTGTAGGCAGATGACCACCCCCCCCGCCCCCCCCCCCCCCCCCCCCCCGCCAAGATGTCTACACCTTAATCCCTGGAGCCCATGAAGCCCATGAAGTTACATTGTGTGGCAAAAAGGACTTTCCAGGTATAATCAAGTTGTCAGACTTTAAAATTGGGGAAATTACCCTGGATTGTCGATGAGGCTCCAAACTAATTACATGGGCCCTTTAAAGCAAAGGACTTTCGGGGCGCCTGGGTGGCTTGGTCGGTTGAGCGTCCGACTTCGGCTCAGGTCATGATCTCACGGTCCATGAGTTCGAGCCCCGCGTCGGGCTCTGTGCTGACCGCTGGGAGCCTGGAGCCTGTTTCGGGTTCTGTGTCTCCCTCTCTCTCTGCCCCTCCCCTGTTCATGCTCTGTCTCTCTCTGTCTCAAAAATAAATAAGCGTTAAAAAAAAAAAAATAAAGCAAAGGACTTTCTCTGGCTGGAGGCAGAGAGATACAGAAGAATGAGAAGTCCCAGTTCCCAAGCCTGAGAAGGGTTAGTGCTACTGCCTTGTTGATCCTGAGAGGTATGGGGCCATATGACCATGTATAAGAACTGGAGGGAGGCCCCTAGAAGCTAAAAAGTAACACTGGCTGACAGAAAGGAAACAGGGACCTGGATAAGCTTGGAAGCAGATTTGCCTCCTAGAAATTACAGGTGAGAGAACAGGCTGGCTGACAACTCAATCGTAGCCTTGTGAGACCAGAGCAAGGAAACAGTTAAGCTCACCAGACTTCTGACTTCCAGAACTGAGAGGGGATAAATTTGTGTTACGTGAGCAATGGACGTTATGTTAAGCAACTGAAATTTGGGGTTTGTTTGTAACCACATTCTAGCTTATCCTAACTAATAGAGCAGTTCTGTAAATATAAATATTTACAAATTGGGAGAAAATTAACTCCTGCACCAGAATGCGATCTACCTTTTTCCTCTTGCGAAAACACATCCACAAAAACAAACACAAATGAAGATAAAAGTATGTGGTGAAGGTTTAGTATCCCATCCTGATACACGGAAATCAGTCATCTTGTGTTTACCATTTCAATTCAGTAAACGTATATTGAATATCTGAAAAAAAAGTGTTGGGCAGCCCTTGACAGAGGAATACATTGTGTAGTCCCTACTCTTGATGAGCCTGTGGCTGCTCGGGAGGCATAAAGGCAAGGGTAAACTGATGTCTGGGCCATGTTTAGAGGTAAGAGGGTGGCATAAAACCTGTAACGGAATGCTGGATTTTGTGATACAGGATTTGTGCCGTCAACATTTAGAAAAGAGCTACTATTCAGGGCTGGTGTTAGTAAAGATTCATGGAGAAAGTACAGAGGTACATACACGAGGAATGTGCTCTAGGCTCGTCCTTGCTGTTTCTACCTTTCCATCTTCCCTGTTTTTATTTCTGGGTTTAATATTGTAATCCTATCATCACAGATTTCTGAAGTCATAAAGGAATTTAGAGATTATCTAGTTACAGAAAAGGAAACACGTGTATAATGATACCTAACTTTAGTAGGCACAGAGTGAAAAATATTGATCATTTGGTGGTCAATAATGCGATAATATAATTATAATAATATGTAATTATTGATTACTAATGATAAAAATTAAATTTATTGATTGGTGGTTTCAGTCCAATAAATCATCAGTTTCTTAAATATTTTCTGTTCCCAAAGATGAGGAAGGATGAGTGCATGTATGTGGTGCATTCACGGGCTTGCCTAGTAAATGCCTATAACGGTCTTCATTTTGACCTTGTCAAAACTTTCCATTCTCCTCCAGCCTGACCCACATCCCATTCTGTAAGTCAAAATCACTGGGGGCCCCAGCAGGAAACAGATGGCATTCTGAAACCGACTAATTTGAGGAGAGTTTAAAAAGAGGATTATTTACAAAGATATGTACAGGATTTAAGGAAGTCAATAGACGATAGTGTAGTATCCCGGCCATACTGACAGCTGGGGGCTATTACCACCTTAGTCCTGAAGACACAACAGAAAGAGATGGTTACTAGAATATCAGGAAGGTAGTTACATGGAAACCTGACCTGCCAGCATCTGTGGTCTTGGATGCAAGTACATAGCCAACCTGTGGTACCTGATAGGGAAGGAGCTGTGGGAAAAATACTCAACCTCAATCTCCTCCATGCTCTGATCTGCCAAAGTCTCCCACTGGTGAGTCCTATTCTGACTTGGAGGCAAGGGTCTTACTGAATTAGTTCATAAATTCAGCCTCCCAGGCTCAGAGAAGGATAAAAGTTGGAAGTCAAACAAGATTCTGGTATACCTTCTCTTGATACAAAGATACCTATTATTCTGAAAAGATTAAGACTTCCTAAGTTTAGATGTTTCAATTTTTTCAACTTTTTGCATGTTTGTCCTTTTCTCTTTCACTCCTGTCTCACAGGAAGTGTCTTTTTTTTTTTTCCCAAAGCTAAAATAATTCCCTTCATCTCATTTCTACTCTCTCTTACGTAGAATGGAACACGAGAGGGTAAATAGTTGCTGCAGAAATTTTTGGTGTTCTTCCAGTAAATCTTAACATTCAAAAAAGCATGACAGAATGTAAAACAAATATTATTGGGAGAAATTTGGATATATTCTAATTTATATTCAATAGCAAATCATCAGCACACTTTAGTATTCTGACTCTTACTTTAACAAATTATCTGTGGGGCTCATCACAAGTGATCATGATGCAAGGTTAGGATTGGTGGCCTCCAGTAGTGATTTAAAGAGAGTGGTAGTCTGAGAAGATCTGCATTTTAGACCTTTTGCTGGCTATGTTAGGATGAATTAAAGACTAGTGAGTTGGAGGTAGGGTAATGTGAGGCTACTTTTGGTCATCCAGATGAAGGCCATAACAGTGGGGGTGAAGAGAGGGGCTAAGTGTCTGACTTTGGCTCAGGTCATAATCTTGCAGTCCATGAACTCGAGCCCCACGTTGGGCTCTGTGCTGACAGCTTGGGGCCTGGAGTCTGTTTTGCATTCTGTGTCTCCTTCTTTCTCTCTGCCCCTCCCTCACTTGCACTCTGTCTCTGCCTCTCTCAAAAATCAATAAACATTAAAAGAAAACTAAAAAAAAAAAGAATATGGAGATTTCAAAGAGGGAGGAGGGTAGACATGAGGGGCTGAATAATGGGAGTGAGTGCAGGATGACTCCTGGGTTTTTAGATTGGGTGGTTGAGGGAACAGTGTGTTGACTCGGGTATTAGCCAGATAGTTGGAACCTTTGAGCTGCAGAGAACAAAAAACCCAACTAACAGTGGCTTAAGCCAGCATTTAGCAGCCAGTGTGCCCAGGCTCAGTAGTGTGCAGTAGGTGGGTTGCAGGTACTCTGAGATACTGATCTCCTTAGATCTTGGAGCAACCAGGTAAGAGCCTGCGGTGGCCTGGAGCCCTGAGGAGCTAAGCATGGATATCCTTATCTGCTTACCCATGTGTCATATAAATATCACTTTTTAAATACGTGCTACAAAATGACAAAGTTCATTTGGCTTAAATAATAAACCATGTAAATTCTGGTTGAAATTAGATCTAGGATTGGTTAATTTGGTAGCAAAACACAGTTGTCAGGAACCCAGATGATCTCCATCTTTACATTCTGCCTCCTTCAGCATGTCAGCTTTCATCTTCATGCTTGTTCCAGATGGTTCCTGGGTGTAGGTCAGTCTCCTGTCCCTCAGTTTGGGCTTTTCTGATACTCTTCATGATAGGAGTCAGGTAACGAATCTTGGTAGAATGTATCTCTGCCCCTCCCCTCCTCCCAGTGAGAGGAAATTTTCCTCAGGAGCTCATACGCTCTCTGCCTTATGTCTCCTTGGCCAGAACTTAGTCACACATCCACTGCCAGACCAGTCCTGGCAAAGGGGAATGAGATCGCCGTGACTGCTTGCCAAATCAAGTGTGGAACTACATCTTCTTCATCTTGTGCTTAGAAGCCGGAGTCCTGTCTACATTATAGATCAGGTTCTCATCCTCCCACCTTGAAGCCCTTCGATGCTTTTCCATTTGCCTAAGCGAAAAGTTTTGGTCTGACGTTTCAGTGTTACTGAAACCTTTTCTATAACTACTCTTCATACTCCATGTTCTAGCAATGATGAGATTTCTTTTCATTTTTATTTTTTTTTTTAATTTTAATGTAACTCTTTATTTTTTGGTATTGGTATACTTTCGTTTTTTCTTTTTTAATCATTTGTTATATTTCATTTTTATTTATATATGAAGAGCGCATGAGTGTAGGAGAGGGGCAGAGGGGGAGAGAGAGAGAATCCCAAGCAGGGCTCCAGGCTCTGAGCTGTGGGATTGTGACCTGCACATAAATCAAGAGTTGGTTGCTCAACTGGCTGAGATACCCAGGTGCCCTCTTATTTATTTATTTATTTATTTATTTATTTATTAAAAAAATTTTTTTAAATGTTTACTTATTTTGAGGAGAGAGAGAGAGAGAGCGAGCATGAGCAGGGAAGGGGCAGCGAGAGAGGGAGATACAGAATCTGAAGCAGGCTCCAGGCTATAAGCCGTCAGCACAGAGCCTGATATAGGGCTCAAACTAATGAACTGTGAGATCATGACCTGAACTGAAGTCTGAGGCTTAACCGCCTGAGCCACCCAGGCACCCCTTTTTATTTTTAATTGAAGTATAGTTGACATTAATTTCGGTGTACAACCTAACATAGTGGTTTCAGCGATTACATATATTACAAAATGCCCACCACAGTAAGTTTAGTTGCCATATGTCACCCAGAGAGTCATTATATTATTGACTTATATTCCCTATGTTTATTTTTCATCCTCGTGACTTATTTTATAACTGAAAAATTAAAAAAGTAATGTTTATTTATTTTTGAGAGAGAGACAGAGACAAAGTGAGACAAAGTGTAAGCAGGGGAGGGGCAGAGTGAGAGGGAGACGGAATCTGAAGCAGGCTCCAGGCTCTGAGCTGTCCGCACAGAGCCCGACACGGGGCTGGAACTCACAGATCATGAACTGAGCTGAAGTCAGACGCATAACTGACTGACCCACCCAGACGTCCCTATAACTGAAAAATTTTTAAAGTTTTAAATTCCAGTTAGCTAATAGACAGTGTAATATTAATTTCAGGTGTACAATTTAGTGATTCAGCACTTTTGTGCAACAGTCGGTGCTCATCACAGGTGCACTCTTTAATTCCCATCACCTATTTTGCCCATCTCCCCACCTCCCCTGTGATAAAAGTTTTTTTCTCTCTATATAACTGGAATTTTTTACTTCTTAATCCTTTTCACCTATTATCCCTATCCTCCCACCAACCTCTCTTCTGGCAACTACTAGTTGGTTCTCTGTATTTATGAGTCTGTTTCTCTTTTTGCTGCTGTTGTTTTTTGTTCATTTGCATTTTTAGATTCCACATATAAGTGAAATAATATGGTATTATCTTTCTCTGACTTAACATCATACCCTCTAGGTCCATCCATGTTGTCATGAATGGCAAGATTTTGTTCTTTTTTATGGCTGAGTAATATTCCATTGTGTATGTATACACACACACACACACACACACACCAATCTTTTTTTTTTTTTTTTTTTTTTTTTTTGCTTTGGGCAGAAGTATGATGTTCTTTTTTTTTTTTTAATTTTGTTTTTTATTTTTTTAAATTTACATCCAAAGTAGCATATAGTGCAACAATGATTTCAGGAGTAGAGTGCCCTTAGTGCCCTGTACCCATTTATCCCATCCCCCCCCTCTCAGAACCCCTCCCATAACCCTCAGTTTCTTCTCCATATTTATGAGTCTCTTCTGTTTTGTCCCCCTCCCTGTGTTTATATTACTTTTGTTTCCCTTTTCTTATGTTCGTCTGTTTTGTCTCTTAAAGTCCTCATATGAGTGAAGTCATATGATTTTTGTCTTTCTCTGACTAATTTCACTTAGCATAATACCCTCCAGTTCCATCCACGTAGTTGCAAATGGCAAGATGTCATTCTTTTTGATTGCTGAGTAATATTCCATTGTATATATATACCACATCTTCTTTATCCAGTCATCCATCAATGAACATTTGGGCTCTTTGCATACTTTGGCTATTGTTGATCGTGCTGCTACAAACATGGGGGTGTATGTCCCTTAGAAACAGCACCCCTGTATCCCATGGATGAATGCCTAGTAGTGCAATTGCTGGGTCATAGGGTAGTTCTATTTTTAGTTTTTTGAGGAATCTCCGTACTGTTTTCCAGAGTGGCTGCACCAGCTTGCATTGCCACCAACAATACAAAAGAGATCCTCTTTCTCCGCATCCTCACCAACATCTGTGGTTGCCTGAGTTGTTAATGTGAGCCATTCTGACAGGTGTCAGGTGGTATCTCATTGTGGTTTTGATTTGTATTTCCCTGGTGATGAGTGATGTTGAGCATTTTTTCATGTGTTGGTTGGCCATCTGGATGTCTTCTTTGCAGAAGTGTGTATTCATGTCTTTTGCCCATTTCTTCACTGGATTATTTGTTTTTTGGGTGTTGAGTTTGATAAGTTCTTTATAGATCTTGCATACTAACCCTTTATCTGATATGTCATTTGCAACTATCTCCTCCCATTCTGTCGGTTGCCTATTAGTTTTGCTGATTGTTTCCTTTGCTGTGCAGAAGCTTTTTATTTTGATGAGGTCCCAGGAGTTCATTTTTGCTTTTGTTTCCCTTGCTTCCAGAGACGTGTTGAGTAAGAAGTTGTTGCGGACAAGATCAAAGAGGGTTTTGCCTGCTTTTTCCTCGAGGATTTTGATGGCTTCCTGTCTTACATTGAGGTCTTTCATCCATTTTGAGTTTATTTTTGTGTATGGTGTAAGAAAGTGGTCCAGGTTCATTCTTCTGCATGTCGCTGTCCAGTTTTCCCAGCACCACTTGCTGAAGAGACTGTCTTTATTCCATTGGATATTCTTTCCTGCTTTGTCAAAGATTAGTTGGCCATATGTTTGTGGGTCCATTTCTGGGTTCTCTATTCTGTCCCATTGATCTGTCTGTTCTTGTGCCAGTACCATACTGTCTTGATGATTACAGCTTTGTAGTATAGTTTGAAGTCCGGGATTGTGATGCCTCCAGCTTTGGTTTTCTTTTTCAAGATTGCTTTGGCTCTTCAGGGTCTTTTCTGGTTCCATACAAATTTTAGGATTATCGGTTCTAACTCTGTGAAGAATGCGGTTGTTATTCTGATAGGGATTGCATTGAATATGTAGATTGCTTTGGGTAATATCGACATTTTAACAATATTTGTTCTTCCTATCCAGGAGCATGGAGTCTTTTTCCATTTTGTTGTGTCGTCTTCAATTTCTTTCATAAGCTTTCTATAGTTTTCAGGATATAGATTTTTCACCTCTTTGGTTAGATTTATTCCTAGGTATTTTATGGTTTTTGGTGCAACTGTAAATGGGATCGATTCCTTGATTTCTCTTTCTGTCATTTCATTGTTGGTGTATAGGAATGCAAATGATTTCTGTGCATTGATTTTATATCCTGTAACTTTGCTGAATTCATGAATCAATTCTAGCAGTTTTTTGGTGGAATCTTTTGGGTTTTCCATCTAGAGTATCATGTCATCTGCAAAGAGTGAAAGTTTGACCTCTTCTTGGCTGATTTGGATGCCTTTTATGTCTTTGTATTATCTGCTTGCAGAGGCCAAGACTTCCAATACTAACACATACACCAATCTTTTTTATCCATCCATCTATCAATGGATATGCTTCCTTATCTAGGCTACTGTAAATAATGCTGCAATAAACATAAGAGTACATATATCTTTTCAAACTAGTGTTTTGTTTTCCGTGGGTGAATACCCAGAAGTGGAATTACTAGCTTGTAGTGTATTTTTAGTTTTTGAGGAACATCATACTGTTTTCCATAGTGGCTGCACCAAATTACATTCCCACCAACAATTCACAAATGTTCTCTTTTCTCCACATCCTTGCCAATATGTGTTATTTCCTGTCTTTTTGATCCTAGATGTTCTATCTGGTGTGAGGTAGTACCTCATTATGGTTTTGATTTCCATTTTTCTGATGATTAGTGATGTTGAGCATCTTTGCATATGTCTGGCCATCTGCATATCTTCTTTGGAAAAATATCTATTCAGGTCTTCTGCCCATTTTTAAATCAAATTATTTGTTTGGTTGAGTTTGTTTTGGTATTGAGTTGCATGGGTTCTTTGTATGTTTTGATATTAACCCTTTGTTGGATATATAATTTGCAAGTATCTTCTCCCATTCAGTAGGTTGTGTTTTCATTTTGTTGATGGTTCCCTCATCGTGCAAAGGCTTTTTAGTTTAACATAGTCTTAATTGTCTATTTTTGCTTTTATTTTTGTGTATGGTGGAAGACAGTGGTCCAGTTTCATTCTTTCGTATGCAATTGTCCAGTTTTCCCACACAATTATTGAAGAGACTGTCTTTTCCGCATTGTATATATTGCCTCCTCTGTCGTAGATGAATTGACCATATAAGCATGGGCTTATTTCTGGGTTTGTAATTCTATTCCATTGATCTATGTATCTGTTTTTGTGCCAGCCATACTGTTTTGATTATTATAACTTTGTGGGATAGTTTGAAATCTGGGATTGTGATACTTCCTGCTTTGTTCTTTTTCTTAAAATTGCTTTGGCTGTTCAGAGTCTTTGGTAGTTCCATACAAATTTCAGAATATTTTGTTCTCGTTCTTTGAAAACTACTATTGGTATTTTGATAGAGATTGCATTGAATCTGTGGATTGCTTTGGATAGTATGGACATTTTAACAATATTAATTCTTCTAATCCATAGCATGGTATATCTTTCAATTTGTGTTGTCTTCAATTTCTTTCATTAATCTCTTACACTTTTCAGAGAGTAGGTCTTTCACCTCTTTCACCACTTTTTAAACCTTTGGTTACATTTATTCCTAAGTATTTTATTCTTCTTGATGTAATTGTAAATGGGATTGTTTCTTAATTTCCCTTTTTGCTATTTCATTAGTAGTGTACAGAAGTGAAACAGATTTGTGCATGTTGATTTTTTCATCCTGCAACTTTACTTATTTATTAGTTCTAATACTTTTTTTTTTTTTAATTTTTTTTTCAACGTTTTTTATTTATTTTTGGGACAGAGAGAGACAGAGCATGAACGGGGGAGGGGCAGAGAAAGAGGGAGACACAGAATCGGAAACAGGCTCCAGGCTCCGAGCCATCAGCCCAGAGCCTGATGCAGGGCTCGAACTCACGGACCGCGAGATCGTGACCTGGCTGAAGTCGGACGCTTAACCAACTGCGCCACCCAGGCGCCCCTCTAATACTTATTTTTTGATGGCGTCTTTAAGGTTTTCTATGTGTAGTATCCTGTCATCTGCAAATAGTGACAGTTTTACTTCTTCCTAACCACATTGGATGCCTTTTATTTCTTTTTCTTGTCTAATTGCTACGGCTAGGACTACCAGTACTATGTTGAATAAAAGTGGTGATATTTGACATCCTTGTCGTGTTCCTGATCTTGTGGAAAATGTTTTCAGCTTTTTATCACTGAGTATAATGTTAGCTGTGATTTGTCATATATGGTCTTTATTATGTTGAAGTATGTTCCCTCTATATCCACTCTGTTGAGAGTTTTTATCATGAATGGATGTTGAATTTTGTCAAATGCTTTTTCTGCATGTTTAAGATGATCAGATGATTTTTATCCTTCATTTTGTTAATATGATGTATCATGTTGATTGATTTATGTATATTAAACCATCTTTACATCCCCAGAATAAATCTCATTTAAGCACGGTGAATTATCCTTTTAATGTATTTTTGATTAGGTTTGCTAATATGTTGAGATCTTCTGCATTTATGTTCATCAGGGATATTGGTCTGTAATTTTCCCTTTTTGTAGTGTGTTTGTCTGTTTTGGATATCAGGGTAATGCTGGCCACATAGAATGAATTTGGGAGCATTCCTTCCTCTTCTTTTTTGGAATAGTTTGAGCAGGGTGGGTTTTAACTGTTTTTTAAATATTTGATAAGATTCACCTGTGCATTCATCTGATTCTGGACTTTTGTTTGTTGAGAGTTTTTTTGATTACTGATATAATGTTATTATTATTAGTCTGTTGAGATTTTCTATTTATTTTTTTCTGATTTGGTCTTGGAAGACTGTATGTTTCTATGAATTTATTAATTTCTTTTAGGTTTTCCAGTTTTTTTGGCATACAATTTTTCATAGTGGTCTCTTATAATTCTTTGTATTTCTGTGTTTTCAGTTGTAACTTACTTTTCATTTGTGACTTTATTTATTTGAGTACTCTCTTGATGAGTCTGGCTAAAGGTTTATCAATTTCATTTATCTTTTCAAAAAACTGGATCTTAGTCTCATTGATCTTTTCTATTGTTTTTAAATCTCCATTTCATTTATTTCCACTCTAATCTTTATTATTCCCTTTCTCTCCCTAATTTTGGGTTTTTTTTGGGGGGGTTCCAATTTTTCTGTTACCTTTAGGTATAAGGTTGTATTGTTTATTTGAGATTTTTCTTGTTTCTTGAGGTAGGCCTGTATCACTATAAACTTTCCCTCAGAACTGCTTTTGCTGTGTCTCAAAGATTTTGAACTGTAGTGTTTCTGTTTTCATCTGTCTCCACATATGTTTTGATTTCCCTTTTGATTTCTTTGACCCATTTGTTGTTTAGTAACATGTTTAGTGTGCACATGTTTGTGTTTCTTCTAGTTTTGTTTTGGTTTTTTTTCCCCTTGTAATTGGTCTCTAGTTTGATACTGTTGTGGTCAGAAAAGATATTTGATATAATTTAAATCTTAAACATGTTAGGCCACAAAACAAGTCTCAACAAATTATCTATCCTGAAGATAGTTCCATGTACACTTGAAAAGAATGTGTATTCTGCTATTCTAAGGTGGAATGTTCTGTATATATTTGTTAAGTCCCCTGGTCTATTATGTCATTTAAAGCCACGAGTTCTTTATTGATTTTTTGTCTGAGTGAACTATCCATTGATATAAGTGGGGTATTAAAGCCTGTTACTATTATTGTGTTACTCTCCATTTCTCATTTTATATCTGTTAATATTTGTCTTATGTATTTAGGTGTGCCTATGTTGGGGCATGGATATTTACAATTATGATATCATCTTGTTGGATTGATCCCTTTATCATTATATGATGACCCTTTTTGTTTCTTGTTACAGTATTTGTTTTAAAGTCTATTTTATCTAACATGAGTATTGCTAACCCAGCTTTTTTTCACTTTTATTTGCATGGAATATCTTTTCGCATCCCTTAACTTTCAGTTTGTAAGTATCTTTAGGTTTGAAGTGATTCTCTTGTAGGCAGTATATAGATGTGTCTTATTTTTTATCCAGTCTTTCACTCTGTGTTTTGATTGGAGTATTTAGTCCATTTACATTTAAATTGACTATTGATAGGTGTGTACTTATTGCCATATTTTTACTTGTTTTCTGGTTGTCTTTGAAGTTCTTTTCTTCTTTTCTTTTGCTCTTTTCTCTTGTGGTTTGACAGCTTTCTTTAGTGTTATGCTTGATTCCTTTATTTTTTGTGTATCGTTTATAGGTTTTTGGTTTGTGGTTATTACGGGGTTCATATATAACATTCTCTGGGTATAACAGTCTGTACTGAGTTGATGGTTGCTTAGGTTTGAACACATTATAAAAGCACTAGATTTTTACTTCCTTATCCATTTTTATGCATATGATGTCATATTTTGTAGTTTAAAAAAAATTTTTTTTAAATGTTTACTTTTGAGAGAGAGAGGCAGAGTATGAGTGGGGGAGGGGCAGAGAAAGAGGGAGACACAGAATCCGAAGCAGGCTCTAGGTTCTGAGCTGTCAGCACAGAGCCCGACGCGGGGCTTGAACCCACAAGCTGTGAGATCATGACCTGAGCTGAAATTGGACGCTTAGCTGACTGAGCCACCCAGGTGCCCCCATATTTTGCAGTTTTAAATTTTGTGTATTCCTCGACTAATTTTTGTATATATAATTAATTTAACTACTTTTGTGTTTTAATCTCTCTATTGGCTACGTAAATTATTGATCTATTACCTTTACTCCATGTTTAGTTTTACCAGTAAAATTTTTACTTTTCATAATTTTCTTCTAGTTATGGCCTTTTCTTTCTACTTAAAGAATCCCTTTTAACATTTCTTATAAGGCTGACTTAGTGGTAATGAACTCCTTTAACTTTGTTAGTCTGGGAAATTTTTTCTCTCTCCTTCATTTCTGAATGATAATCTTACTGGATAGAATATTCTTGGTTATACCACTTAGAATATATCACTCCCTTCTGGCCTGTAAAGTTTCTGCTGAAAATCAGCTGATAGCCTTATTAGATTTCCTTTGTAAGCAACTGTTTGCTTTTCTCTTGCCACTTTTAAGATTCTCTTTTTATCTTTAATTTTTTCCATTTAAATTATTATGTGTCTTGGTGTGGACCTTCTTGAGTTCATCTTGTTTGGGACTCTCTCTGCTTCCTGGATCTGAATATCTGTTTCTTTCCTCAGGTTAAGGAAATTTTTAGGTATTACCTCTTCAAATAAGTTTTCTGTCTCCTTGTTTTTCTCTCTTCCTTTTGGGACTCCTATAATGCAAATTTTATTTTGCTTGAGAGGTTGCTTAATGTATCCTCATTTTTTATTCTTTATTCTTTTTGCTGTTTAACTTGGTAGTTTTCCCTTACCCTGTCTTCCAGATTGCTGATCTGTTTTTCTGCACCCTCTCATATGCTGATTTCCTCTAATATATTTTTCATATCAGTTATTGTATTCTTCAGTCTGTTTTTTTTATATTTTCTTTTTTTTAAAGGATTTTTTAGAGTTTATTTATGTATTTTTGAGAGCGAGAGAAAGCATAGGCAGGGGAGGGGCAGAGAGAGAGAGAGAGAGAGAGAGAGAGAGAGAGAATCCCAAGCAGGCTCTGTGCTGTTAGCACAGACACAGGCCTTCATCTCACAAACGATGACATCCTGACCTGAGCTGAAATCAAGAGTCACACACTTAACAGACTGAGCCACCCACGTGCCCATATTTTTTATATTTTCTATTTCTTTGTTGAAGTTCTCACTGATTTCATCTACTCTTCTCAAGTTTGATGAGTATTTTTATCCTTACCTTGAACTCTTTATTAAGCATATTGCTTATCCCTGTTTTGTTTAGCTCTTTTTCTGTGATTTTTGTCTTGTACCTTTATTTTAGGTATATTCATCTGTTTCCTCATTTTGTCTTACTCTTTGTGTTTGTTCCTATATATTAGGTAGGTCAGCTATGTCTCCTGGTTTTGAAAAAGTAGTGGCATTGTGTAAAAGAGGTTCTGTAGTGCCCCTGGTAGCACAATCCTCATCACCAGAATCATGCACTTCAAGGGTGTCCCCAGTGTGTGTTGCATATACTTTTCCATTGTGGCTGAGCTGTGACTACTGTGGGTGCACTGGTGTGCAGACTTGCTTCCTGTGTGGCTGGCTGTGAGGCCCAGTTACAGCTACTGTGGACATGCTGGTGGGCAGGGTTTGCTTTTCATGCTGCTGGCTTAAGGGCCTGCCCACAGCTGCCTTGGGATCACTGGTAGATGGGGCCAGCACTCAGCTAGGCTGTCTGCAGTTAGCCACTGTGATTGCTGTGTTTGTGCTGGTGGGCACGGTTTGCTCCTTTCCTCCCCAGGGCAGGAGTCACTTTGGAGGGGTGCTGGTCCTAGCTGCTGCTGCCCACTAGGTGTGGTTATGTGGGATCTGCTTTGGAGGGTTGTGGTGGTGGTAGTGGGTGGATTTGATGGGGTGGGTCTGTAGGGGCTGGCGTGCTGCTAAGGTAGATGAAGAGTGTTAGAAGGGATTCCCAAAAGCCTCCAGCCATCTAAGTTCACAGAAGGCAAGAAAAATTGTCCAGGCCAGCACTTTAGTTCCCAGAGAAACGTGCAGATCTCTGCTTATCTGGCACACATCTTAAAATTAGTAAATAAATCCCCTTCAGGTATACCCTAGGTGTTTTTCAAACTGCTGCTTTTGTCTGTGTCCCTAACCAATTTATTTAGTGTGCTGGCTCCTGCAGAGACTCAGTTTTCTATCATCCTCTGGTTCTCCCAGAGTTAAGTCCTAGTGGGCTTTTCAAAGCTAGACGTTATGTGGACTTGCTTCATAGTGTGGGTTCTTAGGACTGGGGGTGTCTGGTGTGGCGTCTGATCTCTCTCTTCTGTGCTTGTGCTGTCCTTCCCATTTGTGGTTAGTTAAGCTGGGGATTTGGTTCCTGATCTCATCTCTGCCCCTCCTACCCTTTTTGATGTGGCTTCTCTCTAGGACTAGCTGTGGAAGATCTTCTCTGACAGTCTCAGATCATTTCCAGAGGAAGTTACACTGAGGCAACAACTACATGTATTGTGTCTGTGGGAGGAAGTGAGCTCAGGATCCTCCTACTCTGCATCTTCCTCTGAGACCTCCCCCATGGTGAGCTTTTGAACGTTCTTCTGAAGAACTGTATTCTCTCTAATCTCCAGTTCTTATGATACTCCTATTATCCAAAACATTCTCTATTCCCCTTTGCCTCTCTTAGTCCTTTCTCAGTTTTCATGTCTTGCCTTAAGCTTCTCTACCTGTGGGGAACCTGAAGCTCAGTTTGGGTTTCTACATCTCAACAATTCATTTAAAAAATGTTTTATTTGTTTTTGAGAGAAAGAGACAGAGTGTAAATTGAAGGGGGCAGAGAGAGAGGGAGACATGGAATCTGAAGCAGACTCCAGGCTCTGAGCTGTCAGCACAGAGCCCGACACAGGGCTTGGACCCACGAACCATGAGATCATGACCTGAGCTGATGTTGGATGCTTAACCACCAACGACTGAGCCACCCAGGCACTCCTCTCTCACATCAACATCTTAACAGAAATGAAAGTTAGAAGAAGATACAGAAAAATAATAGAGCAAGTTTATGTATTATTCAAGTAAAATATTGTGCATTTTCACTTTTGCTACTATTTCCAAAATGTTCTCCAAAATAGCTGTCTCAATTTATACTCTCACCAGCAAGATATGAGCTCTTCTGTTCCACATCTTTGCCAGTATTTGATATTGACAGAGCATTTTCTAGCATAAGGGTAGAGGAGGGGAGAGGATTGGGTTTTTGTGTTATTTATTCTTTTGAACTTTCAATTCACATTTACTCTTTCATGAATTAATAACTGTAGCTAACACTTCTTGAATGCTTCCTGTGGACCAGATACTCTCCTTGGTGCTTTACTTGTATCAACTCTCACTTATTCCTCATGGTGGTCCTATACGGTATGTTATTAACTACACTTTACAGATAAGTACACTGAAGTCGTCACATAGCTAGTCACTTCTTATAGTCACTTGATTAATCAGCAGTGAAGCCAGAATTTGAATCCAGACAGTTTGGCTCAGCATTTGTGCTCTCAGTCACTATGCTGTTAATACACAACTGCCTGTATTTGTCATTTTTTATAACATATCACTCCTATACTAGCAGCTTAAAAGAGCAAACATTTATTATCTCATAATTTCTGAGTGTTAGAAATCTGGGAGTGGCTTAACTATATTATTCTGTATCAGGATCTTTCATATTATCTCAATATATCAGTTGGGACTGTGGTCATCTGTAGATCACTTACATGGTTATTTGCTGGAGTTCTCAATTCCTTGCCACTTGGACCACTCCAGAGGGCTGCTTGAGTGTCCTCATGACATGGCAAGTATTTTCCAGAGCAATAAATCCAAGACTGCCCAAAAATGAAGTTCGTGATGTCTTTTATGACTTAGTCTTAAAAATCACATACATACTAACACTTCCATCTTACTCTGTTTGTTCGACATGAGTTACCAAACCCAGCTCACTCTCAAAGAGAAGGGAATTAACTCTGCCTTTTGAAGGAAGTGTGGATAGAATTTGTGATGTATTTTGAACCACAACATATAAACTGCCTATATTCCTATGTTATTTGTTTTACTTTGTCTTCTATGATTCTTTTTTTAAAAATATTAAAAAAAAATTTGGGGCGCCTGGGTGGCGCAGTCGGTTAAGCGTCTGACTTCAGCCAGGTCACGATCTTGCGGTCTGTGAGTTCGAGCCCCGCGTTAGGCTCTGGGCTGATGGCTCGGAGCCTGGAGCCTGTTTCCGATTCTGTGTCTCCCTCTCTCTCTGTCCCTCCCCCGTTCATGCTTTGTCTCTCTCTGTCCCAAAAATAAATAAAAAACGTTGAAAAAAAAAATTAAAAAAAAATATTAAAAAAAATTTAATTCCAGTTAGTTAACATATAGTGTTATATTAGTTTCAGGTATACAGTACAGTAATTCAATAGTTCCATACATCACTCTGTGCTTATCATGACAAGTGCACTCCTTAATCCCCATCATCTATTTAACTCATCCCCCACACCTCTCCTCTCTGGTAACCATCAGATTGTTCTCTATAATTAAGAGTCTGTTTCTCTCTCTCATTTTTTACCTTTGCTTGTTTTGTTTCTTAAATTCCACATATGAGTGAAATCATATGGCATTTTCTTTCTCTGATTGACTTATTTCACTTGTATGATTCTTTTTATATCCAAGATACAGATATTTTGTTGGATATGTGCATTACAAGTATTTTCTCCCAGTCTGTGGTGATCTTGTAGGGATTGTGATTAGAATTGCAATGAATTTACAGATTACTTTGAGAAAAACTGACATTTTATGATATTGAGTATTTCTACTTATTTAGGTCTATAATGCATCTTATATTTTTTTATCATTTTCTTCCTAAAGGCCTTACATATCTTTTATAAAATTTATTCCTAATTATTATTCAATTTTTAAAAAAATATTTATTTTCTAGAGAGAGAGAGAGGGAGAGAGAGAGAGGGAGAGAGAGAGAGAGAGAGTGTGAGCAGGGGAGAGGCAGAGAAAGAGGGAGACACAGAATCTGAAGAAGGCTCCAGGCCCCAAGCTGTCAGTACAGAGCCCCATGGGGGGCTCAAACCCATGAACTATTTGATCATGACCTGAACGGAAGTTGGATGCTTAACTGACTGAGTCACCCAGGTACCCCTATTCCTAATTATTCTTAAATTTTATACGTCCTAATTATTTTGTTGCAATAGTATAAGAATGCAACAGATTTTTGAACATTAAGTGTATAGCTACTTTTGTTGAGCTCTCACACAATTTTTGGCTTATTAAATTTTGGATTTTTAAAAGACTTATTAGAGAGAACATGTGAGTAGGGGGTGGGGTGGGGCAGGGGCAGAGAGAGAAAGGGAGAGTGAGAATCGCAAGCAGTCTCCACATTGTCAGTGTGGAACCTGATGTAGGGCTGGAACCCATGAACTGTGAGATCATGACCTGTGCTGAAATGGAGAGTCAGATGCTTAACTGACTGACCAGGTGCCCCTGAATTTTGGATTTTTATGTAGTCAATAAAATTGACTGTAAATACTGGCAGTTTAATTTCTAATTCTTGTGACTTTACTTTTTCTTGTCTTACTCTGTTGTCTAGGACCTCTAATATAATAATGGGCATACACTTAAGAGAAACCCCTCTCTTTACATACTTACTAAAGAGAAATTCCTGCATGTGTGTGTGAGGAGTCATGTATAAAAATTATATAATAGCCTTTACTTCTAACCAATAATAAAACAAAACAAAATCAACCAAGCAAAAATCCAAAACAAAATGAAAGCCAAAGCAAGAAACAAAAACCCAGAAGTGGCAACAATATCCATGTAACAAGAGAATGAATGAATTGTGATATAGTCATTCAATGAAGAATTATATAGCAGTGAAAATGAATGACTAGGACGACATATATCAACATCGACTAAGTCTAAAAAATACAATAGGAGAGAAAAATGCAAGTTGCTGACAAATACAGTACAGAAATAGTATATTAAATATATAAAATAATATTATACACTATATACTACATATACAGGAATTAGAAGGATAAGCACCAATTAAACATGGTATGTACTGGGGAAGAGAATGTTATTGGGCTTTGGGCTTTATTTGTGTTGTAATTTTTGTGGATGGCGGTACACGAGTCTTGGTCATATTGTTCTTATAGTTTTCTGCAAGATGTCTCATGAGGAAGAGGAAAAAAAGCATTTCGTAAAGTGCATGGTACTATGCAAACATAAGTAGTTACTAAAGCACAAAGATGAATCATATGAGCTCTGCAGTGAGGCTATTTGGGCTTAAATTCTGGTGCTTCCCCACTTATGATATAATTTTGGCCAAGTTCTGTATCTTCTCAAGGCTTTGGTTTCCTCATCTATGAAATGAAAATTAGTAATATTACCTACCTCAAAGACAACTGAAATGATAAACAAGGCATAATGCATGTGAATCCCTTAGCCTAATCTTAGCACTGAATAACAGTAGCTTTTAAAACAACTTCCACAGTTGAGACAGACATGCATTTCTGTGACATTTAAAGCAAGAGGCCATATTCTGCCACACTCTGGTGAGGGAGGTATGTTCTTAGCGTTGAATGCCAACCCCTGAGTTTTATCGGTGAGTAAAAGGTGAAATTGTTAACATGGTATATGGGATATACTTCATACCATATAGGAATATTCAAATCTATGTGGGTATCCTATGTTCTTATTTGCTAAATCTGGTGACCCTGGATATAAGGGAGGGCACTCCAAGCAGAGGACTCACATGTACAAAAGCAAGGAAGCACGAAGGAGAAAGGCGTCTTCAAGAAGTATCAGTTCAGTATGGCTGCAGCATAATGTGAGTGTGGGAGAAACAGGTGTGCATGTGTATTTTGTGTGGGGGTTCAGTGTGGAGAAAAATATGAAATAAAGCTGAAAAAATAGGTAGAATCCAGTTTTTTTTTTTTTAAGCCTTACATCTTATACTAAGAAAATAGTACTTTAACCTGTTGGCATTGGAAAAACATTGAGAGATTCAAGCAGGCAGGAAAGCAAGTTAAGCAGATTGTATTTTAAAATAACACCCTGGAGGCAGAATGGGGTGAAGGCAAGAGACTGGAGGCAGGTGGCCTAGCACCTATAATCTAGGTAAGAGAGGATGAAGGCTTAACTAGGGCAGCTGGAGATGAGGAGTGTCCAGAAGTAGTAGATGCTCAGGAGCTGAGTCGGTGAAACTGGAGACCCTTTGGATATGGCAATGATGAGAAAAATGGAGGCACTGATTCTGAGGTTGGTGCCTTGGCATTCAGGTGAGCAGTGATGTTATTAACGGCAAGGCACAGGTGAAGGTAGAGGTTTAGTAAGAGAAAGACAGACAGTACATTCAATTTTGAACATTCTGAAGTGGCGTTTTCCAGGAGCAGAAGCAGGAGCCTGGAGTGCAGGAGAAACGGGGGAGGGGTTCAGGTATGGGAACTATCACTGTTCAGTGGAGGCTGCAGCCATGGGTTACTTGAGAATCCTTCTGGGAGAGAGAAGACTGGGGGGAAGTGTTCGAGGAGGTGGAGGGAGAATTAGGAAAGACAAACATCATCACAAAAGTTGGGTGAGGAGACGGGTAACAAAAAGAGTGCCAGCTATGAAATTAGCGGAGAGGTGAGGCTGAAAAGAGACCGCTGGCCATTTAGGGTACTGGTGACCTTACAGTGTATGCTAGAAAGACGAAGCCAGAAGGAAAAGTAAATGCAAAATTATTGAAGCCGAATAATTATGCTCTTCTAAATAGAGAAGGGAACTCAAAGAACAGACACTGGAGCAGATTAACAATGTGGTTTTTCACGACACACCAAAGCTTGTAATTTTCTTCAATTTGTTTGAAGTTGTACTCTGGCGAGAGATGCTGACTTATATTTAGCCAGTCAGTCACTGCTGCCCTTTTTGCTGCAAAACCAATTGATCTTTGTTTTCCCCTTGTCACTGTTTTCTCGAAAAAACAATTGTACGAGTCTTTGTTAATAATTTATTATACACCCTAAACCAGAAATATGACATGTCTTAGTTTTGCTGTGAAAATTCCCAGGCCTTAATAAGCTGTTGAATTTTTCATGAGCCTGTGCATTGGGAAACCTGTTCAATAATACAATTCTTGAATGATAAACACAAAATGTAGACAATAAAACGTAATTGAGGAGATAATTTTACCTCTCCTGTATGACAAATCCCTAGAACATGACATGATTTCATAAAAATAAAAAAAAGTCTCCCAACTCTGGTTCATTGTTTTTTTTTTCACATCTGGTCATAGTGCCTTGCCTGGGTGGTTCAGTCAGTTGAACACCCAGTTCTTGAGTTTGGCTTAGGTCATGATCCCAGGGTCATGGGATTGAGCCCTGGTCAGGCTCCACGCTGAGCCTGGGGCCTGCTTAAGATTCTCTCTCTCCCTCTGCTTCTCTCCCTTGCTTGTGCTCACTTTCTCTCTTAAAAAATATATATATATATATATGTATATAAATATATGTATATAAATATAAATATAAAATATATATATACATATATATATATAATTTGTCAATGAAGTAAAGATATCAACCACTTGGTATTAATCCCATGTTAGTTTGCATTTAAAATAAATATGTTTAAATCTCACTTCAAATGAATGAGTTTCTTAAATGATTATGTTTAAAACTCCATCAACAGGTTTTCTGTGTCTTTGAAGTCAGGATCTATAAATTCTATCTCTTTGCAGCCCAAATCTGGAGTTTAGTAGGTTCAGCAATGCTTCTTGAATTGTGGAACTTGTCACATTAGCCATTAAATGGTAGCACCTGAATGTGTAATTATAGCTAATACTAACTAAAGACTTCTTGCAGGGATTTTGTGGATCCTCTTTATCAGAATAAGGATGCTCCCTTTTGGTCCTAGATTGCCAAAGTAAAAAATTCATATATTTATGAATGGTTGCTAACTTTTATCTCATGATCTTTCTATAGATGATTATAGATTTTCCTCCTTTATTAATGTAGCAAGTGCCATTAATTGTTCATCTAATACTAAACTAACCTTTGTTCATGGAATAAAACTAACTTGGTCATGAGAGGGGTTTTTCTTTTCTGGCAGGGGATGAGTTTGTTTCATTTTCTGCAGTGCTGGATTCAGTTTGCTAATATTTTTTATATTTTAGACCAACTTGATGAGTAGTAATTTACATAAAGTGCAGTCATTTTAAGTATATAGTTTGAACACTTTTGACAAATACATACATCTGTGTCACCAACATCAGAATTAAGATCTAAAACATTTCCATGACCCCCCGAAAAGTTTCCTTGTTTTCCTTCCAGTCAGTGTCCTCCCAGTGTCTGGGAATCCAGTGGTCTTTTTCTGTCATTACAAATGATGTTTTCCTTTTCTAGATTTCATATAAATGAAATCATATGGAATGTGCTATTTTGATATGTAGCCATGTTGTATGTATCAGAAGTTTGTTTCTTTTTACTGATGAGTAGTAGGATTAAAGTGTGAGTAAAGATTCGCTACATGTTGTTTACCCACTGATGGGGATCAGAATATGTCATCTCAAAATATGCCATTTTGGCATGAGGATTATTTAAAAAAATTTTTTTTAATGTTTATTTATTTTAGAGAGAGACAGAGACAGAATACGAGTGGGTTAGGGGCAGAGAGAGAGAGGGAGACACAGAATCTGAAGCAGGCTCCAGGCTCTGAGCTGTCAGCACAGAACCCTACACAGGGCTCGAATCCGCGAGCTGTGAGATCATGACCTGAGCCGAAGTCGGATGTTCAACCGACTGAGCCACCCAGGCGCCCCTGGCATGAGGATTATTTTGATTGAAAAATGGCAATTGGGAAATAGCAGATGCAGAAAGACTTTAGGCTTCCTCCTATCTGCCTAAGAGCAAGGCATAAATTTCTCTTTGTGAAGATGTTCCCCTGCCCTCTCTTGTATCAACTCTTATTATTTTATTATTATTAATATTATTATTATATTATTAATTTATTCTTTTTAATGCTACTATTAGGCCATGTAGATCTCCTTTAACTGAGTCTTGGGTCCTTTTGTTATGACTCCATTAATCTTTCAAAGTCTTTGTTTTTAAGCACTACCCAAATGTCCCAGGCTCCCCTTTTATTCTTCCTGTTCTACTTCTGGAATCAGCTCTTTCTCCAGGGAGCCCTGGTTTCTTTTTGTGGGGAATGGTACGAGAGACCAAAATTAGGATAGAAGTAGTTTTTATTTTCTTGCTGACTGAGGATGCATTAAAAAAAATTAAAATATTTTATGTGGTAAATTTTTGAGGTATTTATTTATTCATTTATTGCAGAAATGTTGTCATGGGTACCTAGTGTACCATATTCCCAGAAATGAAAAATTTGTTACTAAATATCCAGTGTCAATCATTTTAATACACAATTAAATTAATTCTCACATGACTGAAATATGGTAGGACTCTTACTATCATCCTCATTGTAAAGATTACAAAAATGAGACTGAGAGACTAAGTAAACTTGCCTTAGGTCACATAGCTAGAAATTGGTAGAGCAGCTTCAGAGCCAGGCAGGTGGACTCTGGAGCATGAGCTCGTTACCACTATACTATGATGCTATTCAGCTGCTCAGAAGCATTACTCAGAGACTGGGCAGAAGTAACTTACATGGCATCCACTACCTTGTAAGGACCTTTTTTTGAGAAGCAGAGCTTATGAAATATGCAGACACATGGTTAGAAGAAACAGGTAGAAATATGTAGAAACAAAAAGGAGCCCTACATAGTCCTTTCTTTCAGTATTTTACATTGCCAGCAGAGCTAACCCTTCAGTGTGCGATGCCCCAACCAACCCTCCTCTGGCCACCCTCAAAATTGACTTCACTTGACTTTTGCAATTAAAATGTCTTTTGTAATAAAAAAAATGATATACACAAAATATTATGTGTAACATCACTATTAGTTATCACGCATAATAATGAATACTGTGTACCTATCACTCAATCCAAGAACTAGAATGTTACCCAAAACTTGTATCTACATTTTCCTATTACAGTCTCCTAACCTTCACCCCACATCTACCTTTTTTTTTTTTTTTTTAAGTTTATTCATTTTTGAGAGCGAGAGAGCGAGCGTGTGGGCATGAGTGAAGGAGGGGCAGAAAGAGGGAGACACAGAATCTGAAGCAGGCTCCAGGCTCTGAGCTGTCCGCACAGAGCCCGACGTGGGGCTCGAACCCGTGAACCATGAGATCATGACCTGGCCGAAGTTGGATGCTTAACTCACTGAGCCACTCAGGTGCCCCATCAAACTTCTAAATTTTGTCAAACTAATGGCTGTAAAATTGTATCTTGTAATCCTGGTTTGCATTTATTTAAATCTTAATGAAGTTAGCACTTTTCATATTTCTTTTTTGTTTGTTTTTATTTTTTAATTAAAATTATATATATATATATATATTATTTTAGAGGACAGAAGTCCCATGTTTTTCTTTTTTTGTGTTTGTTTATTTATTGAGGCAGGGGGAGCAGAGCAGAGAGAGAGAGGGAGAGAGAGAATCCCAAGTAAGCTCTGCACTGTCAGAATGGAGCCTGATCTTACAAACCATGAGATCATGATCTCATGACCTGAGCCAAAATCAACAGTCGGATGCTTAACTGACTGAGCCACCCAGGTGCCCCAGCATTTTTCATATTTTTATGGGCTGTGTATGTTTCTTCTGTAAAATGCAATTTATTTTGTTCCTTTACCTCTTCTAATGGATGCATAATCACCACCATATGGCTAAAATATAGTTTAATCAGTCTTCTGGTTAATATTTTCCCAATATTTTGCCATTATAAATTAAACTGACGTATAATCCTTTGTGTACATCCAAGATTGTGTCTTTCAAATCTTAAAAACACAGCAGGTTGGGGCAGCAGATATGTTCATTTTGGAAAAGGTTTTAGTACACACTGACAAATTCCCTTCTGAAATGATGCCAGTCTACACGGAGGGGCTTTTCTTTCAAGCCTGTGGAAAATCTAAGCAGCTTTATGGCCTTTGACAAAGTTGCTGTCAAAGAGGAAAAGCTCAAAGATCCAGGGAATTCCTGAGACGAGCTGGAGGGAGGGGAGGGCATGCTCTGGGCAGTTCTTCTGAGGACGGTGGGGAGCACTGTGGGGAGCACTGTGGTGCTCGGTGGTATGAGGGTGGGTGTGTCAGTCAAGGTCCAGCCAGAGAGCAGAATCACTAGCAGATGGGGACCAAGGGATCTGGCCTTATTCAGTCGTGGGAACTGGTTATAAAGCTGTGATCTCAGTGTCCGTCTGATGCTGGAGCTTGAGGTCCATGGGGCAGGCAGTCAGGAATGAAAGACAGACAGTTGTGGAGAGCAAGGGCAGGCGGACCCCACCAGCATGAGCTAGAGCTCATGGGACAGTGTTGAAACCTGTTGTCTCTGACCTCGAGGGTGTGGGCATTTGGTGGGAGCCCAGGGTCGGGGACCTAAACACACACACCTGGCTCGGTTCAGAGGCACTGGAGGAGGGGTGGGGAACAAGCTCAGTCAGCAGCTTAGCACCCCAAATGTGAAACCGGGTGGGGATCTAGGGCTGTGAGTATGTAGCCGTGTCAGAGGCGCTTTCTCCATATTCTCTCAGGCCTCACAACAGCCCTGTGAAGTTGGAAGTGTAATGTTTTCTAACTTATCGGTGAGTAAAATGAGATTCTGGAGGGAAAGCGGCTTGCTCAAATCATTTATCTGGGGCATTGGAGTTTACACTGTTTTGAGCCAGCCAATCTTTCATTTCTATGACCAAGTACTCTGGGACATGTTTTGAATTGTAACTCATGAAGCTTCCCCACAATGTGTTGTTACTTAGGTTGGCCCTTGCTATGTTAGGAAAAAAAAGATTGATAGATTTATTATAACTTGAATATGACAGTAGTCTTTGGATAGGAATTTAGACCTCTTTCATGGCTTATTTTGTTGATGTTAGCAATTTAACATTAATGTATATGAAAGTTTAGTTTTTTAAAAAAATTTTTGTTTATTTTTGTGAGAGAGTGTACATGCACACTCATGATCGACTGAGGGGCAGAGAGAGAGGGAGACACAGAATCTGAAGCAGACTCCAATCTCTCACCTGTCAACACAGAGCCCCACACAGGGCTCGAACTCACAAACAGCGAGATCATGACCTTTGCCAAAGTCAGACACTCAACCGACTGAGCCACCCAGGTGCCCCGAAATAGTTTAGCTTTTTTAGAAAATCAAGTGGGAATGTTAACGTATTTGGTATTTCTTTGATTTCTTTTGATCTTAGTTGATGGGAAATCTCCTTTAGTGAAAATGAGAATGTTTGGCTTAGAATTTCCGCCCTTGAGAAGTGAATGCAGGGATGCCCAAAAGAGTATTTTAAAATACAAGGTCAGTCCCGGTTTTTTTTCATCTAGTAAAAAGTATGAAAACAAATGGAAGAGAACTGTTGTAAATTACATTATCTGCAAGCAGATACTGAGACACAATTTGGTGCAAACTGTGTGATTAAGGATCAGTGCCTATGAATGGAAGAAGCCGGGAAGCAGAGGGGAAGGGCCCATTGAGGCGCAGGTCTGGCAAACCTTGGCCGATGCAGTGGTGCTGTATGGGGCAAACCTTGTCCATTAGAGTTGTCTGCTGTGTCAGATCGGAAAGCTGGGTGTTTACACCCTGGCCTTAGTCACTGAAGGTTGGCTGCTTGGGGAGCAGTGCGATCCAAGATGATGAGGCTCTGGGGGCTCCTGACTCTGATCTCCAAAGAGCTGGAGTTGGGGGCTGTCTACTGACCTTGCACGCTGCAGCTGGCTACAGGTTCTCTTGAGGGGATCTGCATGGGGCGACTTTCTGGCTACCACAGGAACTGTTGTAGATGAACAAAGACAAGGAATATCAGCCAAATGTGGAGGATTCCTGATTCCAACAAGCAACCACAGTAAGACACTTTTGAGACAACAATTGTGGTTATGATGGAAAAGGTCCTTAGTTGTTAGTGATATATCTGGAAGTATTTGTGGTGGTATAATAAGACGTCTAGCAAGACAGCAGCAAAAGTGGAAAGGCGATAGAACAAAGAAGAATGCTAAATTGTTGATAACCATTACCATGAGGGATGGGCTCACACAGGTTCTTTATACAATTCTCCCTATGTATGTGTTTGCAGTTTTAAACATGATAAAAAGTTTTTAAAAAACCACATCAAATATTAATTAAGAATACTTACTTTTGGTGAAAGAGTAGGCATATATTATTGGATGTCTCTCATATTCTAGAGCTCAGCGTGTGAATCCAGAAAAAAACTCATGTTTGGGTATCTTGACTATCTGCCCTGTTCCAGAAACAAAGCATCCTGTAATGTAATCCTCTAGCTCTCAGTGGAGATAGAGGATTTTCTTGTTGAGTGGGGCCAAATGAATAACCAGGAAAGGAGGGGCTGGAAGAATAGGATGGGAACAGGGCAGGGAAGGAAGGCAGCTACTGATTTTTAAGCATTCAGCCACAGAACTGGGTGCTTTACATGGTCTTTTTAATTTTTTTTAACATTTATTTATTATTGAGAGACAGAGACAGAGCATGAGCCTGGGAGAGACAGAGAGAGGGGGGAGACGCAGAATCCGAAGCAGGCTCCAGGCTCTGAGCTGTCAGCACAGAGCCTGACGCAGGGCTCGAACTCACAAATCATGAGATCATGACCTGAGCCGAAGTCAGATGCTTAACCAACTGAGCCACCCAGGCACCCCGACATGGTCTTTTTTTAATCCTCCCAACCACCCATTCTATTATTCTAGATTTTCTAGAATAGGATTCCCATTTTGCAGATTAGGATGTTGAGACTCAGGAATGTGGCACTCCTCCAAGTGTTGGAACTGGGATTCTCTCACATGGTGCCTGGTTTCTAGGCCCTTGCACTGTGCCCCTGGAGGTCGGAGATGGTCACACCTCAGGGACCTGGGGCATCTGGCAGCAACTTGGGGCAACTGGGGCAGCAGATTCTCTCTCCTGGAAAATGTGGGAAGAGCAGGTCCTCTCTTGGCCACCATGTACATGCCCAGACCTTCCAAGTCCTGGCATCACCCTCTCTAGTCATGACACTCCTGCCTTATTCCCTGAAACTAAAAAAAAATTAGAAGACAAAGATGCTCTTCTGAATCCTAATTAGAAGTTGTGAGGTTTTCCTCTTCCTTGGGGGCTTTTTCTGTTTTTTGTTCATCTGCCCATCTTCAGGTAATGCTGTTTGTAACTTGTCGTCCTCCTGAAACCAATATACTTTGATCTCCAATAAAGATGGTCTAACAACCATCTGCAGGATATGCGATGAGGGCAAAGTGAAAGAGAAAAATCAGGGAGGGCAAGGTTCTTGTTCAACTTCCCGTCAATGTTCAAGATATTTCTATGAAAACGTTCCACTTCTCCACTATCACTTTGTCCCAGTAATTTTTATTCCTCCCACACTGCTAACCAATTTTCTGCTTCCCAACACTCCTCTCAAACCCTTCTTATACACATTCTCTTGCCCAGCGGGAGAAGTAAACATTGATACAAAGTGGGGAAGTTCCCAGCAGGAGGTGCCGAGGCCCTACCTTACAGATGTGGTTTCGGCTTCTTTTAGGACTTCAGCTCTCTGCTGGCCCCTGTGGGCGAGGGCTAGGTTTCCTTCAAAGTGCTTTAGTTCCCAGACTCACCTGGGGATGCCACGCTCCTTGAGCAGAGGAGAGACTAAAGCAGTTTATTGTTAGTTTTTTAATGTTTTTATTTATTTTTGAGAGAGAAGTGGGGGAGGGGCAGAGAGAGGGGGACAGAGGATCCCAAGTGGCTAACAGCAGTGAGCCAATGTGGGGCTCGACTTCACAAGCCAAACAGTGAGATCATGCACTGAGCCAAAGTCAGAAAGACACTCAATGGACTGAGCCACCCAGGCACAGTCCTTTGAAACTAAAGCAGCTTAAAGTCACAAACCACATCCTTGGTTATTGACTCTCTTACTTTTTTTAGTTTTCTTGTATTGGTTGTTACCTTGGCTTCGGGTAGATTGAGTAGATTCGGATAGTGGAGTCTTGTACTTAGGCTGGTTCCTACCAAGTGCAAGCAGATTGACCTCTGCTTCTTTCTCACTGCTCTAGACACCAGAATCCCACCCCCTCCTCACTCCAGTCATCGGGGATGCTGCTGGGGGCCAGGCTTCGTGCAAAGACCTGGGACCAGGGAGGTGAATACAACCTGGTTCCCTGGTCTTCAGCAGCTCACAGAGAACTTGGGGGAGACAGAAATACCAGGAACTCATGGTGAGGGGCTCTTTTCTTCTTGCTGCCTTTTTCAGTGTGGTTGCACCATTTTCTGACTGAGCATGTTTCTGGCTGGCTTTAGTCAAATGTAGAGGTTATCCATAAATGTCACTCATCATTATTGTTACTATCATGCCTCATTTCAAAGATTTTAATGTCTCCAACTTCTGGAGCCTTTTGTAATCAGTGAAATGTGTATAGAAGCACTAATCTTAAGGAAAACTATAAAGTTATTTTAAGACATTTCTGATTTCTTTAGTTCTTATTGTGTTATTATTAAAAACACTCCCCATCTCCCTACTAGATTAACTTGAAGCAAATCCCAGGTATTCTATATATTTTACATGTAAATATATATAAACCTCTATAAACAGATAGATGTAAATGTGTAAGTATTTCAGTATATATTTCTAAAGGATCAGGACTCTTTAAAAAGTAACCACAAGGGGTGCCTGGATGGCTCCATCGGTTAAGCATCCAACTCTTGATTTTGGCTCAGGTCATGATTTCCTGGTTCATGAGATTGAGCCCTGCGTCAGGCTCCATGTTGGGCAGGGAGCCTGCTTAAGATTCTCCCTCTCTCCTCCCCAACCCTCCCCCACTCCCCCAATAAGAACCACAATACCATCATCACACCTAAAAAAAAAAATTAGCAGCAATTCCTTAACAGTATCAAATACCGAGTCAAGTTTCACTGATTTTCTCATAAGCTTTTAATTTTATAGTTGATTTGTTTGAATCAGGACCTTTTGATCCGTCCATCCATTGCAATTGGTCGAGGTACCTCTTAACTTTTTTTTAAGTTTATTTATTTTTGAGAGCATGCACATGCTTGAGAGCAGGGGGGAGTGGCAGAGAGAGAAAGAGAGAGAAAGAAAGAATATGAGTCCCAAGCAGGTTCTGCCCTGTCAGCACGGAGCCTGATGTGGAGTTTGAACTCACGAACCATGAGATCATGACCTGAGCCGAAGTCGGACACTTAACCCACTGAGGCACCCAGGCACCTCATAAATCTTTTTTTTTTTTTTTTAATCTACAAATTTACCCTCACACTCTTTATTTTTCTTTGCAATTTATTTTGTTGAAGACACTGGGCGATTTATCCAAGAGAGTTCCTCATAATCTGGATTTTGCCAGTTGGTTCCCTATGATGTTTAGCATGTTCCTTTGTTCCATAAAGCTGACCATTTGATCTAAAGATGTAGGCTTGAGTTTAGGGCTGAAATGCCTCCCAGGTGTTGGTGCTGCATTTCTATCAGGAGACACAAAACGCTTGGTTCTCTGTGGTGTGAGCAACCTTTCAAGATCATTACCTCCATTATCTCGTTAGGTTGCTGAATGGTAATATTTTAATTCTATCATTGTTTCTTTTTTTCCTTTTTTTTCTTCCTTTTAAAAAATGTTTATTATTTTTGAGGGAGAGAAAGCACAAATGGGCGAGGGGCAGAGAGAGGGAGACGGGATCTGAAGTGGGCTCTGTGCTGAAAGCAGAGAGCCTGATGCAGGGCTTGAACTCACGAACTGTGAGATCATAACCGAGCTGAAGAGATCATCTGATGTTTAACTGACTGAGCCACCTGGGCGCCCCATCACTGCGTCTAATGGCTTAGCTAGAATGCTTTTTATAAAGAGAAACTTCTCTCATCAGTGTCTGGTTACCCTGAAATGCCGTGTGTACAGGGAAAGCAGAATAAATGCTTCTTTCCCTGTATTGTTCTTAAAGGGAGAGCCTGGCTGGCTCCGTTGGTAAAGCATGTGACTCTTGATCTCTGGGTCAGGAGTTCAAGCCCCATGCTGGGTGTAGAGATTACTCAAAAGAAGAACAAAAAAGCTTTTAAAGAATTTAAACAGTGTGAAGATTTCAGAGATTATAGCCCTCCTTCCCCATCTAGTCATCTCTGCTTTCTTTTGGTTCCTCTGAAATCTAAAAGTTCTCTCACTCTACCCCTCCCAATTCTCCACTCAGATCCAGCTTGGTGGGGCTTTGGAGAAAGAATTGCAAACTCACACCAAAGTGCAAATGACTAATCTTAATTTACGGTGTGACTCCTCCAGAGAGATTTTCTGTTCAATTTGTAACAACGTCTTAGAGAAATTGAAACAAAGCTTCTTGGATAAGAGAAGTACTTTTATGCACTTACCTTCATATATTATCTCCACATATGATCTACATATGTTATAGAATGGCCACCACTTTATGAGTAAGGTATTTGTTATCCCCATTTTACAGATGGAGGAAACATTTGCCAGCTAAAAAGTGGCAAAAGTGAAACTCCAACCTGGATAGTGGAAGGTGCTAGGGGAGGTGATGGCTTCCCAAGCTAGAAATCATCCACCTACACACTTGTCGTATCAGCGTGTAAGGCAGAGCGCGGCAATCACCTGCAAAAGCCAGGGTTTCTCACCAGGAGTGTTCGTGGTGAAACTGCTCTCTAGTATTGTAGCAACAGTGGTGCCTTCACCCCATTAGGATCCTGTTTACTTTTCCAGCTCCCCTCCGCTCTAGTTCACATGTTCCAGCCACACTGGAATCTCTCCTGTCCCTCAAACCTGCCAAACTCTTTTTAATCTCAGGGATCCGCATCTGCTGTTTGCCCCCTGGATCTTCACATGCTCGGTTCCTTCGTGTTGTTCAAGTCCTAGCTTAAATGTCCGTCTTGCAGAGGCCTTCCTGAGAACCTGAAATAGCCACTTCCTTCCTCCCAATCTCTCTCCCAGTTCTCAGTGTCTATTACCATTTGAGAGTACCTTTGGTCTCTCCCCACGAGACGTAGGGAGAACATGGCCAGTTCTGTTGGCCGCTGGGAGCCCGGCATACAGTAGGCACTCAGGGAGGCTTTGTTGAGTGAATCAGCTTAGGCCTCCTTTGCTCACTGCACCCTGCATGAGGTGCATGCACCCTGCACCCATCCACGGCTGGTTTGACTTAGCCACAGGACTGCCACAGCCGCTACAATCTGCTCTTCTGTCTCTGAAAGCCAACGGTTCCTGCCTTTTGTTCTTACAAACCAAAGCTTAACAAAAACGGTCAGATTTAGTTCTAGTGAAGAATTAGACTGAGGTCCAAGACGGCTAATATTTTAGCTAGAACCTGTGTGCTCAAGCTTCGTCTGTTTCCTGGGACATAAGATGGATGGTTCTGGGAAAGGGAAGAGGTGGGGATGTATTTTTAGGCTACTTCTCATGGCAGATCCCCCGCTCCTTAGCATTGAACTGTGGTATCGTAGCTTGGGCTGCTATAACAAAGTGCCACAGACTGCTGGTTTAAATAACAGACATTTCTTTCTCAGAGTTCTGGAGGCTGGGGAGTCTAAGGTCAAGGTTCTGGCAGATTTGGTCGTTGATGTGAGCTGTCTTCTTGGCTTGCAGCTGGCCGCCTTCTTCCTGTGTCCTCATGTGGCAGAGAAGAGGCACTCTGGGCTCTCTTCCTTTTCTTCTAAGGTAAATAATCTTGTCGTGTGGGTCCAGACTCATCACCCCATCTAAACCTAACTACCTCCCAAAGGCATCACCTCCAAATACTATCCCATTGGGGGTTAGGATGTCAACATATGATATTTGGGGAGGGGGGACACAAATACTGAGTTTATAATAGCATCTCTCAAACTCTCCCTTCTTGGTGTGAGTATCGAATGCTTCTAGGGAAAAGAAAATCAGGACAGGAATGGAGGCATCTCAGGCATTCTTCCAAATTTGGATGGCAAAAGCTAGAAAACTAAATCTGAAGCTTATGGGTTTGCTTGGGAGACAGTTCAGAGGGCAAGACAAAATACAGTCCTAGAGTCACTTGTATCAGAATCACCTTGAGGGGTGGGGGCGCTGCTTAAAATTCATGTTACCGAACCATAGTCAGATCTGCTTAATCAACATCTTGGGGGGATGGGGCCTGCGGGTCCACATTTTGACAGGTGCCCAGCTGTATGTAGCTAATGCTCCCTAAAGTTTGAGAACTACTGTCATTAAGAAATGAGCTTGTACTTTATCACAACCTGCTTATCCTAAGGAGCCTGAGGTGGGTTGCCACAAAGTCGTCAGCAGTCATGTGTCATTGGCTCTAGCATCCCCTGGGTCCCACCCTAGAGGTTCTGATGTCATCAGTCTTGCTTCAGTTTAGACATACGGAGTTATACAAACTTTTTGGTGGCCAAGGTTAACTATTGCTTTAAAAGGCTTGAATCACATCATGGTTTCACTCAGGGCATTTTTGCTTCTGGGCTGCCTACTCTCTGTCTCACAGGAATGTGAAAAGCGAGCCTTCCTAACAGTCTAACAAAGGATGCCTTCCCTGTCACAAGAACTTCTTTTGCTCTTTTAGATGTTCCCTTTATTTATTTCTAGAAGAAAGGCATAGTTTGTTGTCACCTTGATGTAAACTGTGTTTAATATTCAAAGTAGGTTGGCCTCAAACATCTCTCTCCTCTGTTCTTGTCTCTGTAGGTCTTTCTCGGAAAGCTTCCCCCATCGCTAATGTTTTCCTCCCTCCCCCACCTTTTCCTTCCTACTTGTGTGAATCCACCCCGTCTTTCAAGAACAAATTCAAGTCTGTCTTCAACCACTAAATTCCCATCCACCTCAGTCATTTTTAATCCTTTGAATTCTCAAAGTAATGGTACCACATTGTATAAGATTTCCATCGTGTTCTCCCTGTGGTGCAAATGTGAAGACCCGAGAGCCTCAATGATACTTTTGTTAAGTACCTGGTAAGCACCTAATAAGTTCAGGTGTGTTGATTGATTGTGTTAGGTGAATATTGCAGAAGAACTGGGATGGATGCAGTTCAGGAAGGAGGGAAGTTTAAAAGGAGATGTGACAGTTTCTAGTCCATGTTTAGACTCTTGATGGAAAATCGTTATTTTGTCAGTTGTAGAGTTGTTACTCTTCCCAGTATATTTAAAAGCAGATCTTGACCTGGAAGCATAACTATGCTTTTATTTCCTCAAGTTTCACTGGAAGCATTCACTATGCCTTTGTTTCCTCAAGTTTTCAGTATCAGTTTGCATTGATGAAACTGTTTTTTTAGACCTAAAGGAGGCAAAGAAAACTGTAGAAATGAAAATGAATTCTTGTGTCATAGATAAGGTGATATAAATTTTCTCGTTCCGTCTTAAGGAGTTTTAAGCAGTTTTCTGCAAGATTCTGCCCAGATAAATTTCTTTGGATCAAATGAAAATGAGATCTAATGTTCATCCTACATTTAATATTTTGAAGGATGACTGGAGAATTTACCGGTAACCACTTTGAATGTAACAAGTGCCTTTTGTCTGTCACCTTCTCATGACTGCCTTCACTCGGGGCTGGAGGAGAGAGGCAAACTGAGAGGCAAAGCAAACATCTTAAAAGTTTCATGTTTTTCTGTTCCGTGACTGCAGCCTCCTAGCCAGTAGTTCAGGCTCTCAAAGAGATGATAATGCCTATGATACCATTCTAGCCGCCATCTAAACACATGAGCTGCTCTGTTCCCCTTTATGTTTCCACACGGATCACCCAGTCATCACTCTGTTAAATGAAACAGGTGTGAAAGTGTTTCTTAGCCCATCTGCCCGCTTCCCCCACTCCCAGGAATCTTGCTTGTTTTGTGTGATCCACCATTCTGGAAAAACCCTGGGAGGGCTTGCCAGCACCTTGCATATGGACACTTCCTTGGAGAGCCAGCAGGGGTCAGCTGGAACCCCCGTGCTCTGGCTTGTCCTGGTCACTGTTCTTGCCAGGACTAGGACAGCACCAGGAGTCATTTGTTGGTTTCCTGAGTGGAGACAAAGCAATTGCTAAGTCTTCAAAGATATTTCATGTCCCTTCCTTACCTTCCTGTACTGGTCTCTTCTTTGCACCATGCACCCCTAAACACTCACTCTTTCCTGGGCTCAATACCCTTTCTTCCCTCCTGACATCGTCTAAAGGAAAACCACAAACCATTGCTTTTCCCACTAGAATGGAATCCTCCTGTCTATTTTATTTCATTTTTTAATTTTTTAAGTTTTTTAAAAAAAATGTTTGTTTGAGGGGGTGGGGGCAGAGAGAGAGGGAGACACAGAATCCAAAGCAGGCTCCAGGCTCTGGGCTGTCAGCACAAAGTGCGATATGGGGCTAGAACTCACCATGAGATCATGACCTGAGCTGAAGTTGGATGCTTAACTGAGTGAGCCACCCAGACACCCCTTAATTTTTTTAATTTGTTAAATGTTTATTTATTTATTTTGAGAGGGAAGAAGGGAGGGAGGGAGAGAGAGAGAGAGAGAGCGAGCAGGGGAGGAGCAGAGACAGAGGGAGAGAGAGAATCCCAAGCAGGCTCTGTGCTGTCACCACAGAACCTATCTTGAGGCTCAAACTCACAAACCGTGAGATCATGACCTAAGCCAAAATCAAGAGTTGGATGCTTAACTGACTGAGCCACCCAGGCACTCCCTGTCTGTTTTAAATTTAAGCTCCACAATAGTTAATTTTACAATTTTATCTCTATTAACATGTGATTGCCTCCCTTGCCATTCATCACTGACTGTGGTGGGAGGGGAAATGGGGGTGAGAAAGGTGCTGGCAGAGAATTGCCAGGAATAACCCCATGACTCCCTAAAGGGTTTAGCTGTTTTGGACTGAAAAGGGTGAAAATCCCTTATGCTCCTCCTTCAATTAGTGGTTCTGACTTACCAAAATGGTCATGCACTATGAGCACTGTTCACCTTTCAGTGGATATTCTCAGTGAGCTATTTTACTCACACATCTCTACCCTGAACTGTCAAAACAGGACCAGCTATATAATTTGTAGGGTCCAGTGCAAGATGAAATCAAGGTCCCCTTATTCAAAAGCTATTAAGAATTTCAGGTCAATGACTACAGAGCCACAAGTATGGGGCCCTCTGAGCATGGAGCTCTGTGACTACATGGGTTGTCCCCCATGAAGCTGGCCCTGTGGGGCAAGGTCTTCTTTGTCCTAGCCCAGGGGGTTAATGTGAGGGCTTTGCGTATCTGACCCCTTCCCGTCCTCAGGAACCACGGTCCTGGAGAGTGAGAAGTGAGAGAGATCTCATCCAACAAATACAGGCCATACACTAGTATGCAATCTAATAGGAAAAACAGCAACAAATTAAAAGGCAGAGACTACCACATAGGAGGTCACATGGTGATAAGAACTATGGAGAGAGGTGGAGCAGGGCAAGGAGAATAGGAGTGCCAACACGGAGGGGCGGGGGCTTTCGATTTTATGAGAGGTGTTCCAGATGGGCTATTTGAGCGTAGACTTAGAGAGAGTAAGGGAGCGAGCCATGTAAGTATGGGCATTTCAGGTGGAGGGACTAGCAGGTTCAGAGACCCTGAGGCTTGTCAGGTTTGAGGAAGAACAGGGAGGACCGTGTGGCTGGCAGGGATGATGGGGATTGTGAGGGGGTGGACTTAGGTGGGTGGGGGGAGGCTACATCTCCTGCAGTGAGGGCTCTGGATTCTACTCTGGATGAGATGGAAACTTTGGAAGGTTTAGAGCTGAGAAGTCTCATCATCTGACCTAGGTTTTAGAGGGTTCCCTCTCTACTCTGCTGAGAAGGGTTTGCAGAGGCAGGAGGCATGAAGGAGACCACCAGGATGTTCATGGTGGAGGTGACAAGAAGTGGTCAGAGTCCAGAGCAACATGGGTTTAGAACTGTTCGGGTCCACTTACATGCAATTTTTTTTCCTACTCAATACAGTACAATACTGCAAATTTATTTTTTCTCCTTATGATTTTTTTCTCTAGCTTATTTTTAAAATACAGTATATAATACACAGATGAAATATGTATTAACTATGCTATTGGTGAGCCTTCTGGTCAACAGTAAGCTATTAGTAGTTAAGTTTTTGAGGAGTCAAAAGTTCTATATGGATTTTCAACTGCATGGAGAGGGGTGCTAACACCTCTGACCCCCATGATGTTCAAAGCTCTACTGTATTATTATCTTAAAATTTTTTTTTAATGTTTATTTAGTTTTTGACAGAACATGAGTGGGGGAGGGGCAGAGAGAGAGGGAGATACAAAATCCAAAGCAGTCTCCAGGCTCTGAGCTGTTAGCACAGAGCCCAGTGTGGGGCTCGAACCCACGAACTGTGAGATCGTGACTGTGGCCAAAGTCAGAACTTAACTGACTGAGCCACCCAGGCTATATTATTATCTTCAAAAGAGCAAGGGGCCAGGTCAGTCTTGTTTACCACTGTAATCCTCTTGCCAGATACAGAGTCTGACACATGCAGGTATGTGATAAATATGTACTTAATGAACCAGTGAGGTTCATTTATATTTGAATACAAATATTCAATAAGATGTCCTGTAATAGAGATGTAAGAAATAACATTAAAAGAATGAAGTGAGGCAGAATACCTTGCCAGAGTTTTTAATTTTTACCTCTACTTTGCTTCTATTAAATCTGTAGAAAATGTTAAAGGTCAGTTCATATGGAATACATTATGTGACTCAAAGCCGTATAGCCTGTCAGCCTGAATATACACTATTGGACCATGAGGCTGTATTTTTAGTGTGTGGTCAATAGGTGGCGCTGTACTTTGTTAGGGTGTCCTCTCCACTAGGTCTTGCGTGCAGAGGATACTAACGTGGATCAAAATGTTAAATGCAGTTGTAACTGGAATACATACTTGGGCTATTCGAAATTAGATCACACCTTCTCCAGTAATTTGGTAAGACTCTTGGAATTACATGTAGGAAACTAACATTTGGAAATGTCATTCTTCCTTAAGTGGAACATTTAGATATTTAAATGACAGAAAATACATCCCAATATTGGGAATTGAGCAGTGCCCACATGCACTGTAATGCTTGAAGACAATTTTATTTCCTTCTCCACGTGATTCTGGTGTGTATGTTTTATTCACGCACATACACACACAGACACACACATTTTTGGCTCCTCTTTGTAAAAAGACCACATAAGGGATCATTAGATGTATTTTCCTTATTGAATTTGTACAGGAAGGAGTGGTGTAGGAAGGGGGGTTTTTTCAAGGGGAAACGAAGCTGCAGTAAAATTTAGGCGGCTGTGTGGTTTTGTGGGAAATTCTGTGAGCACTTCTCAGATGGCAAGTTTCTTCCAGCTGCTGGGCCATCGTTCTCTACCCAGAGAGCTTGCTGAAGCAGCACCACCTTGCAAGATTGCTTCACCTGGAAGCCTGCAGCAGGCTGGTTCTTTCTTGTCCAATGTCTACCTCCCAACCATTGGAATTGGTCCTCGTAGATGAAATCTAGCCACAGGCAGGAACCCTGAGATTACAGTACTGTCAAATGGCCAATGCTGGAGAAAAAGATGAGCGGAGACGCTGGTAGATGCATGGTTTTCCTCTGAGTCAGGCTGAGTCAACATTGCCTTACATGATGACTTAGGTCCCCTAAAGAGTGCCTGCATGGAGCTTTGCTGTGAGCTTCCCAGGGTAAGACTGCTCTTTCACAGTCTTAAGGATGTAGAACTCCCAAACATCAGGCCTTCAGAACTGCCTCTGCCAGTGGACCTGCAAAAAAAGTGCCCAGGCCAATATTTTGGCTCAGATGGTTTTCTCTCCAAGCTGTACTTCTGTCTTTCTCTGGAATCTGGGACCTGAAACCAGAGAGAGAGCATAATTCACTTGCCTTCCCCTCTTCACCTTCAGCCGGTACCTTCTTCCCTCCTTGCTGTGATCAGAGACCTCTGTCCAAGGGACAAACTGCTCTAACTGATCAACCCACCGCGTCCCCAGGCTGCTCAGCTCTCTCCTTTCATGGAGGCCACCTTGCTTTGCCGGCCTTCCCTCAAGCCCTTCCACGAAGCTATCCACTGAATATTTATTGATTCAGCAGATACGTGGTGGGTGCTGGGCAGCGGCACGGCACGGTTCCTTTCCTCAACATTTCCTTAGAAGACATTTTTCTCTTCTTTGACCCATTTGAAGCCTGATTTTCCCCTGATAATACTGCTTTTCTTTGGTCTTTGCCTAAAAGTTCCCTATATCCCTGAGCTGGATGGTGGGGCTTCCTAGTTTTTACCTCATCATCATTAATGCCTTGGCTTTTGGTCATCTCATGGTGACAAGCTAGCCCCAAGAACCTCTAGATGTCATTTCCTCATTCAAAGCAGACCAACTATGTGTGTTCCTTTTATCAGAGAATTGACAGTTTTCCCACTGGCTCCCAGCTCAATTCCTGTACCCCCACATTGCCACCTCTAACTAAAAACAACAACAACAAATAAAGAAAAACAAAACAAAAAAACAACTGGGGAAATGAGTGTCCAGTTTTAGGAAGAAGAGGTTTGGCAATGGCTTTGGAGTTAAGCAGCTGAAAACATCTACCCCTGATGTACACTCCATCTGCTTGCGTGCATGTGGCCGCAACATCTCAACATCCAGGTCATTTGGTCAAATCCATTCACTTTTGGGCATCCATGTCTCTTGTTTTCCTACTGGCTGACTTTAACTTCAGCATTGGTGACTCTTGGCCTTAGGGTTGCTTGACCCCCACCCCTCTCCACCTGCACTCTTAGAAAACTCACCTAATCGCTAATGCTGAACTCACTTCTTCACACAAACTTGCTCCACCTCCTGCATTTCTGCTTTTGGATCATGAGAGCCTGTCTCATCTGTCATTGTCATTGGGATCACTGGATCCATGTGATACCCCTGCTTCTTCACTCTGCCATCCAAAGGTCCCTGATTCCTATTTGTCTCACCTCTGGAAGAGCTCTTGCCTCCTTCTCTCCCTTTGCTCTGGCACCCTTTCACTTCTAGTCCCGATTTCCTCCTCCTGTTTCAGTCCGTCCTCTAAACTGCCACAATTATCTTTATATAATTTGATTGGCTTGTTCTTTCTTGGTTAAAATGCATTCATGTTCTTTACTGTTTCAGAGTAAAATAAAAGCATGACATTCAAAACCCATCCTGCCCAACTTGTCATTCCAGCTTTAATCTCCTCTATGCTCTTCCCCTGGCCATTCTAGCTTTTCACGTTCCCAAATAGGTCTTACGACTTTGCAGTGTCTGGAACTCGATTTCTGTGCTTCTCCCTCAGTGAACTGTTCATCCTTATGAACCAGGTTAAATAGAATCTCGTCAGTGTGGCTTTCCTCAATCTCCCAGGCAGAATGAATCGCGTTGCATTCTTTTCTCCTATTGCACTGGTAGTGTCCTATTTGTGATGTTGTTTTTCACATACACATCCATCTCCTTTAAGAGGGAACTAATCTTAGACTTAGCTTTACATCCTTAATAGCTGCTAAAGTGCCTGGCACAAAGCAGGTGCTCAATAGATGTTTGTTGAACAAATATTTTTGAACTATTGTGGATAGCAATGGAGGAAATTTTCTGAATATTGTACATTTGGTACATTCGTAACATGTGGTAGATCTGAATCCTAAAAGTTTAGTTAAGAAAACTTCAGAGAACAAATGTTTACTGCAGTGTAGAGTTCTTCAGTTTCCAGGATCGGAGGTGGTATATGTGTGGTTGATGTTTTTAGAACAAGGCAATGGCTCAGCCCCGTGGGAGCAGATTGCATGAGACATGCACCCAGAATGGGGGAGATAATGCCAGCCAATCTGTCAGATTTCATCATCTGCTGGTCTTAGGCTGGGAAGATTCTTAATATATGCCTCTCAAACTTACATCTTGTGAGGAGCTGCCTTCAATTTTCATCTTCTGCAGGTTGCTTATACAACTCATCTAAAAATAGCATTTTAAGAAAGCATATTATTTATTTTGAGTTTAGTAAATGAATCTTGGTATAGTTATTAAGCACGGATTCTGACTACTTCTACCGTGTGATGAGTTCTACAGGCATGGAGAAGAGGCAAATTTTTTATAGGTTATTTCTTAGTCCATCGAGAAATAACATTTTTCTCTTTTAATTTTACCCTGCTCAAATTGTAATTATATAATTATGAAAATGCAGTTTAGGGAGTAGTCCATTTACAGCTCAAATATAGAGAGAGTTGTTATTATGGACAAAAAGAAAGGACCAGTGGTTTTGTTTTTTTAATCTGGGAAACCTACTTGCTGGTGGGGTGTGGGTGTTGGCAAATAAAACGTGTGGGTTGGTAAGTTGTTTGTATAATACTTGCATGAATGTTGGTGAGTGTGAGTGTGTGTGGATCAGTAATTACAACAGAAACAGTAGGAAGGACATAGTGAATTCTTGAATGCCTATCGATCATACCTAAACGTATAAACTCCCTTTCTGTACTAATAGTGTACGGATAGCTTTCCTTTAACAAATACATAATATTTTAAGTGGGTTAAATATCTTTCCTGAACACTATTAATGGGTTAGTTCATTTTCTCTGCAGTGCCCTCTTTTCAATCATGCTACAAAAGTAATCTTCAATCAAGGTTGTGTTACTGTTATTTTCATAGTAGGATATAAAATAATGAGATTTTTACCAAACTTTTCCCATTTTTTAGCCATAGAAGATAATGATAGTTATTTCCATCAAGTGAAACAAAGCAGAAGGTGAGCAGTGTAATGTCTTAGGTGCTTTCTCAAGAATACATTTATCTTCTGGTTTAACTGGGGAATAAGCAGTTGGTAATTGCTATGAGGTAGAAGGTACTGTTCAGGAATTTTTGAGGCATATCTTCCATTTTTGAAATAAAGAAATTCTGATGGGTTTAAGTATATCATCTCTTCTGCTTTCCACATATGGCTTTGTGTGAAAAAGAAAGAGACAGTTCTAAATGGGTAACTTGGCAGGAATACTGGTGACAGGAGATGATTTTACGGGAGACGGGGTGTGTGATGATGGAAAGAGCAAGCTTGGCCTTGAATGTAGAAGTCTGGCCTCTTTGGATGGAATACTGAGAAAGGACAGCGTGCATTTCCCAATATTGTGGTTCCAGAGGTGTGGCAACAGTATGAAAAGCAAAAATCCATTGTGGGAGCAATGAATCTTGAGTCGAAGGAGAATGTTGCAAGCATCCCTTTTACGTAATGAATGAAGTCCAGGTTTCATCTGAGTGATGGCTTAATTGCTGGTAGGTGACCTTTAATTTTTTTCTTCCATTTAAAAGATTAAGCTTATTCAGGACAGAGTTGAAGAGAGAACAAAGAGTCAGTAAATTAACAGCATAATCTGTTGAGTCATGAGAAAATAAAGGCTTATACACACACAGCACATCTCTGCTCAGCTTACACACAAGTCTGTCCCTTAAATGCCAAAGGCACTGTCCCTTCTTCCCTCCCTAAAGGTTTAGTGCCAGACACTGTGACGCTTTCTTTTCTTTTCTTTTCTTTTCTTTCTTTTCTTTTCTTTTCTCTTTTCTAACATTGAGGTTTTCCTATCCTTTCTGAGGATAAAAAAATTCATCTCCTTTCTGCCCTGCAACTGCTTGTGAAGGCTGCCCAGGGCCTCTGTCTTGCTAAAGCCAAAGCTCCATCTTCAGTCTTTGCCTTACTTGACTTTTCAGCAAACTTGACCCAGTTAACCCCATCTCTTTTAGCAAACGCTTTCTTCTCTTGACTTCCAAGATGTCCCGGGTTCCTGGTTTTCCTCCTACTTTACTGGCCACATCTGCCCAGATCCTTGCTCCTTCCTTCTCTTTTCATTGACACATCCAGTGCTCAGATCTTAGATCTCTTGTTTTTCTTGAGTTGACTCACTCCCTTGGAAATCTCCTGTGGTGTCATGGCTTTATATGCTAACAGCGATCACAGGTACATCTCCAGCCCAATTCTGCCCCGATTCCAGACGCTGATGGCCAACCATCTATTCTGTGTCTCTACATTACCATGGTCGTGTGTCTTAAACCTAACTCTGTATCTTTCCTTCAGGTTAACTTCCCTTCGAGTCTTTTGCATATCAGTTAAGGACAACTTCTTTCATGTGTAGGAAGAACCCCTGACTCCTCTTTCTTCATAGTCCTTCAAGAAATTATGATATCCAGAATCTTATTACCACTTCTCCCCACCTGTTACTACCTTATTATTAAAAAAAATTTTTTTTAACGTTTATTCAGTTTTGAGAGACAGAGAGAGTGTGTGAGCAGGGGAGGGGCAGAGAGAGAGAGGGAGACTGAGAATCCTAAGCAGGCTTCAGGCTCTGAGCTGTCAGCACAGAGCCCGATGTGGGGTTTGAACTCATGAACCATGAGATCATGACCTGAGCTGAAGTCGGACGCTTAACCGACTGAGCCACCCAAGGCACCTCATCATTGTTACTACTTTAGTCGGAACCACCAACATGTCTTGCACGGATGATTGCAGTTGCCTTTTAACTGGTCTCCAAGCTTCTGCCCAGGTCTCCCTGCATCAGCCAGCTGGGTTCTTCGGTACATCAGTGAGATCATTTCACTTCTCTGCCCAAACCCTCAGTGACTCTCTCTTTCCTTCAAAGTAAAAGCCAAAACCCTTATCAAGGCCTGTTAGGATCTGCAAGATCTTCTCCTTTCCCCCACCCATTACTTCTCTGACTTGGTCTCCTGCTACTCTTTCACTACAGGTGCAGTGGCCCTGCTTTTCCTGAAACATTCCAGATGTGTTTCCATTTTCAGGCCTTTGCACCTGATGCTCCATCTGTCTAGAATGTTATTCGCTAGATATGTGTGTACCTCTTCATTCCGAGCCCTTTCTCCAAGGTCACCTTCTTCTGGATGACCCTAATTACCATTGCAATCTGCTCTCTGCCTCCAGCACCCCTGATCCCTCTGCTCTGTGATGGGTATACCTTGCAGAAATTGCAGGTTTGGTTGCAGACCACTGCAATAAAGCCAGTCACATGGGTTTTTTGGTTTCCCATGCATGTGAAAGTTGTTTTCCTTATACTGAAGTCTACGAAGTGTGCAATAGCGTTATGTGTGAAAAAACACAAAACAACGTGCATACGTTAAAGAATATTGCTAAAAAGTGCTAGCCATCATCTGAGCTTTCAGTGAGTTGTAATCACTGATCATAGATCACCATACAAATATAATAATGAAAAAGTTTGAAATGTTGTGAGAATCACCAAAGGGACACAAAGAGAGCAGCCGCTGTTGGGAAATTGTGCTAATAAACTTGCTTGACACAAGGGTGTCACACACCCTGAATTTGTTAAAAAACAAAAGTAGTATCTGTGAAGCCCAATAAAGTGAAGTGCAATAAAATGAGATAGGCCTGTTTTTTTCCCGTAACTCTTGTTCAGGAGGAGACTAAATACACTTATTTATTCTCATTGTTTTAGTTGTCAGCTTCTCCCACTAGAATGTAATCTTCACGAAGGCAGAGGCTTTCGTCTGTTTTCCATCCCCGCGCCTACTGCTTTCGGTAGTACACGTTCTCAGCAGGTGTGTTAAGTGGATGAGAGCAAGCCGTGGATGCTGGCCTCTGGCTGGCTTCCTCCCGCAGGTGGTACTGGTTCTCTCTTCAGACCCGCTTTCAGTGTGTTTGGGGGGTTGGAGCAAGAGTGCAACTTCCCTGGGGATGGTTTCCGGGAGAGGGAAGAAAAAGAGAGAAGGGAAAACCTGTCACGCTATTGTGGTAATGAGTTGCCTTGTTCCTGCTCAAGTGATAGAGCCTGGTAATCAGAGGGCCTGGCCTAGTTTGATGTATTTGTATTCTGTTATTTTTACTTAACATTGTATGAGCACTTCCCTCACTTTTTCTTTCATAGTCTTCATTATTATTGTTGTTATTATTTTTAAAAATTTTAAATGTTTATTTATTTTTGAGAGAGCACAAGCAGGGGAGGGGCAGAGAGAGAGAATCCCAAGCAGGCTCCACGCTGGCAGTGCAGAGCCCAACTCCGGGGCTCGATCTCACGAACCAGGAGATCATGACCTGAGCTGAAATCAAGAGACTCTTAACCGACTGAGCCACCCATGTGCCCCTCATTATTATTTAAATGGCTACATATTTAAAATACAGTCCTAATGACTCAGCCTTGAAGGCTGACATGTAAACAGGGAGATGATCTTGGGTTGCTTTTAGGAACCTAACGGTAAGGTAGTTAAGAGCCCAGGCTAGAGTTTGACTATCTGGGTGCAAATACTGGCTCTGGCCATTTCCAGCTGTGTGACCTTAAGCAATTCATTTAACTGTTTAATTGAGTTTCCTCCTCTGTTAAAAACTGTGTTAGTAACAGTACTTGTACAGTATCTGGATCTGTAATAGTAACAGGGTTATTTTTTTGAGAATAAACGAGTTAATATTTGCAAAGCACTCGAAGCGTAGTCTTTTTTGGAGAATAAACGAGTTAATATTTGCAAAGCACTCGAAGTGTAGTCTTCAGACCAGCATGGTCGGCAATACTGGGGAGCAGTGCTGGTTAGACATGCAGGCTGCGGGGGAGAAGGGGGGGAGGGAGGGGAGGGGGGGGTGCCTGGGTTGTGCAGTCAGTTAAGTGGCTGGCTCTTAATTTCGCCTCGGGTCATGATATCCTGGCTCATGAGTTCGAGCCCCGTGAGTGTTTCTGCACTTACAGTGTGGAGCCTGCTTGGGATTCTCCCTCTCCCTCTCCCTCTGCCCCTTCTCTGCTTGTGCTGTGTCTCTCAAAAAAAAAAAAAAAACTTAAGAAGAAAACAAAAAAGAAATGCAGACTCTTAGGCCCCACCCCAGAACTAATGACTCAGAATGTTCATTCTGACAAGTTCCCCAGGTCTTCCCATGCACATTAATGCCTGAGAAACACTGACTTCAAACAGTGGCTGGGACAGAGCAATTACTACATAATGTTGATTCAGTTTTAAAGTAGTTCCAATTTTTCTCCAGTTAAGACCTCCGAAACTTATTTCTTATCTGTGTCCAGCAAGACTTTCTACCGTAGCTGTGGGATCTCAGGCCAACCACTGCACATCTCTGAGCTTGGGCTTCCTCACCTGTGACATGAAAGACTCAGAGATGAATACTTTCAGAAGTACCCCGCCACTCTCTTTCTCTGGCATTCACTGCTGCTTATCATCTCACATTTTACTGAGCAGGGCATTTTAAAAGACCAGAATTTCTTTTGGAAACTGGATAAGAGTAAGGCTTTGGAAAAATGTTTGCGAATATTCCTTGTGGTGCAAGCTAGCCAAACCACAGTTGTTGTTGTTATTATTATCTTAATCTCACAGGTATATCTTATTTTGTCTTAATGTCTGTTTGATGGAACTAAGAACTGGCAGAATCCTGGTGCTTTTGGGTGAAACTGCTCTCTATGGTCATTAATCCTTTTAGAATAAAGAACAATGGTCCTTAAGAATTATCTATCTTTTGGTGACATAATTGCTTCATAGGCTATATATCAGAGAGAGCAAGAAATTCTAAGAGATTAATCTTCTAAGATGTAGTCAGTCGTCAAAGGATATTTGTCTGGAAAATAGCCTCTAGAAAATAGCTCTTGTTTTATAGACCAGGAAAATGAAAAGGATGGTGCTTCCCTTGGAAACATTTTCATAACCACTTTCAAGATTTCTAGTATCTTCCTACCATTGACAGAACAGAGGTCAGACTCCTTGGCCTAGTTAGTAATCTTTACCCCTCTTGATTTGGCCCCAGATCATTTGTTGTGGACTGAATTGTGTCCCCCCATATTCATATATTAAAGCCCTAACCCTCAATGCAACTCTTTTTGGAGACAGGGCCTTTAGGGAAGTAATGAAGGTTTAATGAGGTCATTAAGGGTGGGGCCTGAAACCTATAGGACTCAGGTCCTTATAAGAAGAGGATGAGACACCAGAGAGGGTGCTGTCTTTCTCACTGTGTATACACACAGAAGAAAGGCCCTGTGAGGACACCATGAGAAGGTCAGAAAGAGAGGTCTCACCAGAAACCAACCCTGATGGCACCTTAATCTTGGAATTCTAGCCTCCAGATCTATGAGAAAATATGTTTGTAAGCCAGTAGTCTGTGACATTTTGTTATGGCAGCCCGGGCAGACCTATACATCCTCCTTCTCACTTTGTTATAGCTCGCCTCCTATGTGCCCAGGACTTGCTTGCTTTTATATCTTTGCTCCTGAATCCTCTTTGGATGGCTTTCCTCTCTATTGGTGATTTCAAAGTCTTAGTAGGCTCTTTGCAGGGGTAATTAGTTAAGGTTATGGAATGATATCCTCTTCTACGTAGGGTGGGCTGTAAATCCAACAATTAGCATCCTCATAAAAAGAGGAGAGGACATAGAGATCCAAGGGAAAAGACCATGTAAAGATGCAGTTGGAGGTTACACTTATGCTTCCACAAACCAAGGAATTCCAGGAGCTGGAACAGGTGAGGAAGATCTTCCACTGGAACCTTCAGAGGGAGCACGGACCTATTGACACCAATTTTGGCCTTTTGGCTTCCAGAACCGCAAGAGATTAAATTCTTTCCACTTTAAGCCATCGAGTTCATGGTAATTTGCTAGCCCCAGGGAACTAATACACCTTCTCTGATCCTCCCAGGGAAGAGTTCTCAGGGACCCTCTACCTCCTCCCTGGACTTTCTCCCTTCTGATATAGATTGTTTAAGTGAATTCCATCATTTCACCATGACTGGCCCCTGGAGGGGATAATCTTTGAGCCAACAATGTGCTCATTAGAGTCCTGGATACTGCAGGGTTTGTGATCCACAAAAAAATGTGAGTGCAGGACTGTCACATTTCCTAAGGAAAATAATATTAACTGCTCAGGACAAAAATCTCCAAGTGATGACACCTGCATGTGACACGATCCAGATTAATTTATATGGAAACATGTAGTACAGAACAAGAATTTCCTATAGAATAGATTTAGTGGTGGTTCATTGAAACTTTGTGAGGACTATTATTATTTTTAATTTTTTTATTTTTAAGTAATTTCTATACCCAACGTGGGGCTTGAACTCACAACCTCAGGATCAAGAGTTGCATGCTCTACCAACTGAGCCAAGCCAGTGCCCCTGTGAGGGATATTATTGTGTAGTAGAAAGGAACCAGACTAGGAATTGAGGACTCTGGGTTGGGGTTCAAGTCAAGGTCCTGCTTATACCTGGCTGTGATTGACTGAGCTTAGTGTCAATATTAGCAAAGTGAATATAAAACTGTTAATGCTACCTGCCTCATGCAGATGTTATGAAACTTATATGAGGTAGGTTATGAGAGAGGGTTCTGGAAGCTGCAGAGCCCATGAGAATATAAGCTGGGTTGACCATTATCTAGGTGGCCTTGTGGAGTCAGGAAAACAGAGGATTTAGACCTACAAGGGAATTAATGGGTCGTGTAGTGAGCTCCCCAATTTCACATGAGGAAACTGATGCCATCAGATGCCTGGGTGGCTCAGTTGGTTGACCATCCAACTCTTCATTTCGGCTCAGGTCATGATCCCAGGGTCATGGGATTGAGCCCCACATCTGCACTGGGTGTGGAGCCTGCTTAAGATTCTCTCTGTCTCTTCCTCTGCCCCTCTCCCCCACTCTCCCTCTTTCAAAAGTAAAAAGAAAAAAAAAGCGATTGTGACTTTAACCATCTAGTATGAATCAAGGAAACCCACGGTGGGAGACTGTGCCCCTCCTCACTGAGATGAGATGTTGTGTATACATAATGAAGGGCCACAGTGAGCAGGAAACTTGCAAAGTTTCTTTAAGAACTTTGTAAATAATGTTATATTATGTAATTATGTAATAATGTTATATCTATAATAACTCATTTCATGAAATGATTCTTTAGAATTCATTTTGAAGAGTGTGCTAAAAACCTTTGGCAGTCACTCTCTGGTATGGGCACACTTTACATGGCATTTATTCAGGACTTAGGTTATCGTGTAATATTGTGCCCTAGATTATTTGACAGAGAGAGGTGTGGGTTTTTAAGGGAAGTGGACTAGATGGAGATACCCAGAGAAGACACTGGCAAGTCACCTGTTCTCGATGGAAGAGTAAAATGAATGTTTGTGTCAATAATATGATGTAGAGATTGATAGCCTAATTCTTGGACCTGAACCTATTAAAATGCAAAATTCTGGTCATCTCAGAGGGAGGAAAGATAGAAACAAACTATACTGTAGATGCAAGTGACCTTTTGTCTTTAAAATATCCTTTACTGTGGGAAGGCAATAACAATGGTCAGAGCAGAAATAAATGAAATAGAGACGAAAAAGACAATAGAAAAGATTAATGAAACTAAGAGCTGGTTCTTTGAAAAGGTAAACAAAACTGAGGAAAGGACTCAAATATATCATAAAAGAGATAACAGATATCACATCGAAGGGTCATAAGAGACTACTCTGAACAATTACACTCTGACACATTTGATAAACCTATAAGAAACAGATAAATTCCTAAAAAATGTATAACATACCTAGAGTGAATCATGAAGAAGTACAAAGTCTGAATAGACTGATCACTAGTAATGGGATTGAATCAGTAATCAAAAACCTTTCAACAAAAGTCCAGGACCAGATGGTGTTACTGGTGAATTCTACCAAACATTCAAAGAAGAATTATTACCAATCCTTCTCAAACTCTTCCAAAAAATATAAGAGAAAGGAACACCTCTAAACTCACTATGGGATCAGCATTACCGTGATACTAAAAGCAGACGAAGGACACAAGAAAAGGAAATTACAGGCCAATATCTCTGATAAACATAGATGTAAAAATCCTCAATGTAATATTAGCAAACTGAATTCAACAATTTGTTAAAGTAATCATATGCCACGACCAACTGGGTTTTATTCCAGGGATGCAAATATGGTTCAACATAAAATGAAGGATAAATTTCATATAATCATCTTAATAGCCACAGAAAAAGCATTGGACAAAAACTCAATATCCAGGTATGATAAAAACCCAACAAAGTGGGTCTACTCAGCATAATAAAGGTCAAATATGACAAGACCACAGCTAATAGGCTCAATAGTGAAAAGCTGAAAGTTTTTCCTCTAAGATCAGGAATAAGACAAGGATGCCCACTCTGGCCATTTATATTCATCTTAGTGTTATAAGTCCTAGCTGGAACAATTAGGAAAAAGAAAGAAAAGTCATCTAAACAGGAAAGGAAGAAGTAAAACTGTCACAAATTTCAGATACTTTATACAGAACATCTTAATTTTCCATCAAAAAAACTATTAGGACTAATAAATGAATTCAGTAAAGTTGCAGGATACAAAATCAATATATAAAAACCTGTTGTTTCTATACACTAATAACAAACTATTAGAGAAAGAAAATAATCTCATTTACAATTTCATCAAAAAGGACAAAATACTTAGGAACAAACTTAACCAAGGAGGTAAAGACCTGTATACTGAAAACTGTAAGACATTGATGAAAAAATTGGAAGATGACACAAATAAACTTTTTTTAATTAAAAATTTTTTTAATGTTTTATTTATTTTTGAGAGAGAGAGAGAGAGAGAGAGAGAGAGAGAGAGTGAGCAGGGCAGGGGCAGAGAGAGAGGGAAACAGAGAATCCAAAGCAGGCTCTGGGCTCTGAGCTGTCAGCACAGAGCCCAATGTAGGGCTGGAACTCACAAAACGCAAGATCATGACCTGAGACAAAGTCGGATGCCTAACCAACTGAGCCACCCAGGCACCCCGAAGATGACACAAATAAATGGAAAGATATTTTGTGCTCATGAATGGAAGAAATAATAGTGTTTAAATGTTCACACTACTCAAAGCAATCTGCAGATTCATGTAATCTCTATCCCCATTCCAAAAGCATTTTTTCGCAGAAATAGAACAAACAGTCCTAAAATTTGTATGGAAACATAAAAGGCCATGGATAGCCAAAACCATCTTGAGAAAGATCAAAGCTAGAGGCATCGTGATCCCTGATTTCAAACTATATTACAAAGCTATAGTAACTAAAACAGCATGATATTGGCATAAAAAGACACATAGATCAATAGGGCAGAGTAGAGAGCCTGGAAATAAACCCATGTGTATATGGTCAATTATTTTTTGACAAAGGAGCTAAGAATACTCAATGGACAAAGAAAAGTTTCTTCAATAAAGGGTGTTGGGAAAACTGGATAACCACATGAAAAGAGTGAAGCTGAACCATACACAAAAAATTAACTCAAAATGGATTAAAGGCTTGAATGTAAGACCTGAAACCATAAAACTTCTAGAAGAAAACATAGGTGCTAAACTACTTGACATTGGCCTTGGCAATGATTTTTTGGATTTGAAATCAAAAGAAAAGGCAGCAAAAGTAACGAGTGGGAGTCCATCCAACTAAAAAGCTGCTGCCCAGCAAAGGAAACCATCAACAAAATGAAGAGGCAGCCTTCTGAATAGGAGAAAATATTTGCAAGTTGTATACCTGGTAAGGGGTTAATATAAAAATAAAATATATAAAGAACTCATACAACTCAGTAACACTCCCTCCCCCCCCCCAAATTTGATTAAAAAATGGGCAGAGGAACTGAATAGATGTTTTTCCAAAGAAGACTGACAGATAGCCAACACATGAAAAGATGCTCAACATCACTCATCATCTGGAAAATGCAAATCAAAACTACAGTTAGATGTCACCTCACACCTGTTACAATGGCTATTTTCAAAAAGACAAAAATTAACAAGTACTGGTGAAAATGTGGAGAAAAGGGAATCCTTGGACAACTGTTGGTGGGAATGCAAATTGGTGAAGCCACTATGGAAAACAGTATGGAGGTTCCTCAAAAAATTAAATATAGAACTACCATATGATTCAGCAATGCTACCCCTGGGTATTTATCCAAAGGATAATATGGAAACAATAATTCAAAAAGATAAGTGCACTCCCTTGTTCATTGCTGCATTATTTATAATGGTCAAGACATGGAAACAACCTAACTGTTCATCAATGAATGAATGGGTTAAGAAAATGTGGAATATAAATACATACAATGGACTTTTCATCCATTAAAAAAGAGTGCAATGTTGGGGCACCTGGGTGGCTTAGACGGTTAAACTTCCAACTTTGGCTCGGGTCATGATCTCATGGCTCATGGGTTCGAGACCTGCATTGGGCTTTGTGCTAACAGCTCAGAGCCTGGAGCCTGCTTTGGACTCTGTGTCTCCCTTTCTCTCTACCCTTCCCTCTCTATCTCTCTCTCAAATATAAATAGACATTAACAAATTTTTTTTTAAAAAGAATGCAGTGTTGCCATTTTCAACAATATGGATGGCCCTTGAAGGCAATATGCTAAGTGAAACATGTCAGACAGAAGAAGATCCTGCACGAGATCATATGTGGAATCTAAAGAAATGAACAGTAAGAAATGGAACTCATGGATGTGAATAACAGATGGGTGGTTGCCTGAAGAGGGGGTGGGAGGTGGGCAAAATAGGTAAGGGGGTCCAAAGGTACTAATTTTCAGTTGCAAAATGAATGCCACAGGGACGTAATGCACAGCATGGTGACTATGGTTAATAATACTGCATTGCATATTTGACAGTAGCTGGGATCTTGAAAGTTCTCATCAGAAGAAAAAACACTTGCAGTTATTGTGGTGATCATTTTGCAAAATAAACAAGCATTGGATCACTGTGTTGTACACCTGAAACTAATACAGCGTTGTGTCAATTATTCAAGAAAATTCTTTACTGTGAGCAAGATCACATGGTTGGTTACATGAGAGAATGCTCTGTGTTGGTGAAATACAAATAGGAAACCATTTCCAGATAGGAACTTATTTTTCAGTAAAGAAAACATTTTGTGGAGAGGTTCTGTGATTGTGGCAAAGTGTAGGTCTCAAAGTTATGCTTTGCTAGCTATATGAAGAGCTGCATCTTTAAATGACTTCACGGGACGTTTTCAAGCAACTCAGCACTTGGCAGATTTAATTTTGATGAGCAGGAGCAGGTGGGTGGCTCAGGCTTCTCAACCTTGAAGCAATGACCCCAGATGACTTTGTTTTTTTCCTGATAGCTGCAAGATAAAATAAGATTTAACTAAGTGACTTGGGAGAGGTCTATCCATTGTTCAGGTGAAAGGGAGAGGAGTGTCTGACAGGCAGCAGAAAGAAACAGGTGGGACAAAAAGCACAAAATGATGGCAAGCCCTGGGAAGCACGCTGGCAAGGAGTCCCCAGGCTTGGTGCTAACTTGTGAGAACAGTTTCTGTTTAGCACAAAGAAATTAAACCCAACCAGCAACAGGGCTCACACAAGCGTGCTTACTTGGGTGACTTCTGAGTGCGAGATTTCTTTCCTGTTTTCCTGCAGTTTGGGTGAGAGACCTCGGTGCCGAAAAACACCTCCATGCAGGCTTGCGCCTTTTAAGAGCTTTGAGAGGTTTTGAATACTTTGAAAAAATATATAACTTTTCTGAAATTGTTTCCGATTGGAATCACTTTGACATCATCTTTCCCTTTTTCTAATGATTCTATTTTCTACCTTCATCCCCCTCCTGCTTCCTCTCCTCTCTTTCCCTCCCCATCTGGGTAAAGTTTCTGGCACCTGGCTTGTTTGCCAGGAAAAAGACAACTGCCTGCAGAGGAGCAAACCCTTTCGTGCTTGCTGGGCTGCACGGGGACCCTCCACTCCTAGCTGGGGTGGAACGCTGAGGCCTCACACTGGGTCCTGGGCTCTTGGAAAGGGAAAGGCCCCGTCTCAGACCCCTCTTTGCATAATATGGGCAAGTTCAGGGTCTCATGAAAGATTTTGAAACCTTTGAAGTCCTTGGTCTGCCTATCTTTCTAAAAAATTCCTTGGTAGGCTAATCATTTACTTAACATTTTGTACTTGGGAGCACGATTATGGGGACAGAACACATTCAAATGCATGGCTTCTAAGAAAGCTACGGATTGGAATTTGGGAGCATGTGCAAAGTGCCATCCGTAAATGCTGGGAGAATCCACACAGTGGGATAGGGTTGGAGTGATGCGTTGGATTTGGTTTCGTTTGGCATAAAGAGTCTATCAGTCTCTCTTATGTTCAAGTCTCACTGAATTCATAAAAGTTTGTAAACCAGAATCAAAGTATATTTGTTATATGTCCACACCCACTGTTGTTTAAAAAATCATGACTTCTATTCAATTTGTACTGTTGTTTCTTCTTTGTCAATATCACCTCCTCCCATTGTTACTATTAGATACGTCCATGAGTCTGTCTACACCTATGAAATGGAAGATTTATGGTAATTTATATAACACAGATCCCCCAAAGACTTATATATGAAGTAGTCAGATAACGATTTAAAGATCATCGCTCCAGGGGCATCTGGGTGGCTCAGCTGGTTAAGTATCCAACTCTTGATTTCAGCTTGGGTCTTGGTCTCAGGGTCATGAGTTCAAGTCTCATCATGGGTGGAAAGGCCACTTAAAAAAAAATAAAAAAAACAAAGATTCTTATTGTAGATTTTTCAAGCTTCCATTTCAGTTTTGTTTTGCTTCCTTCCCTTCCTTTCTCCTTCCCTTTGCCTCCCCCACCTCTCTGTCTCTCTCTATATGTATATATACATATATTTTTTGAAACCTTGAGCATTTGATTAAGGTGGTATTTGCCAGGCTTCTTCTCTGCAAAGTACTATTTTTTTCTCTTTTGCGATTAGTGAACAATTTGTGAGGAGATCCTCTATGACTATGCAAATACACTGTTTCTTATTAGATTTTCACCCACTAAGGTTAGCATCCACAGATAATTTCCTAACTCCAACATGCCAAGTAATAAATGGGGGAGAAATGGAGATACAAAATCAAAACATTTGCAACGCTCCCTTTACTGTTCTGCAATGTGTTTTATAGATGATACAAAATATCTACAAAATGACTTCAACTACAGGGTTGCAAATGAAAGAACAGTGATTCATAGGAAAATCTGTATTTCAGTAAGTAAATGCTTTGACATTTCTACACAAGAGGACACACTGAAGGAGCCAGATTTGAGAAATTCTGGTGACTGGTAATGGCTACGCATACAGAGGTGGCTAAGTGATGGCTCAGATTCAGTCAGTGGCATCATGTTAGCAATGTGATTTTTGAAACCAGTGAACAACTCTTGGTAAAGTTTGGAGCACATAGTGCAAGATGTTCCCTCACTTTATCCCACAGTGGCAGTTTCCCCACCCCACTCCTCACAATTTCCCTAAATACATTAAAATAGTGCAAAAATGATTTCAATTTAAATCTAAAGCACATGCATACAGTTTGGACAGTTATAAATAGGTTCTTCACCTACACAGATTTAGGGCGAGACACTAGACAAATCGTACAGAACATAGAATATTTCTTTGCGCTGTGGCATCCACCTGCTTATTTCAGGACACCTGCCATCTCTGGCCCACACCCACTAAATGTCTTTAGCATCTTCTGACCATTTAGACAATAAAATAACCCCCACAAATGCCCAAAATGTCCTCTGGAGGTGGAGTCATTGGTTGAGAAGCACTGTTTTAAGATTTTTCAGAAGCTCAGATTCCTACCCATCCTCCCACCAAACAACCCAACAGACAAGACATATATTTTCTCTTGGCATTCTGAAGTAATTCTCTCATCCCTTACCCGTTTGCTGTAGTCTTCCCTATTGCAAGACTTTTCTGTTTCCACGGATGCATAATGTGTTGATTTGACGTTTAGGAGAAGAATGTCAAATAGCATCCACCATACTTAACGAAAACCAGAAATGTAAGAGACATTTCCTAGAACTCCAAACATTCTGCACACATTTCCTTCCCCTCACATTTTGTAGATGCCTTTAACTTCATTTATAAAAGGTTTTACCCTCAGTGTTCCTGAAGTTAGATTAAATCTGAAACAGAAATGTGATCAGATAACAGGTGGGTCCGGTTTTGGAAGGCTGTCTTGCCTTTCACATTGGAGTAGGAAGCATTATACACAAGTACTTGAGTGCCCAGCAATCCACTTGTGGAGGGTTAGCCTGTTGAGAAATCTTCCAAGTATCCAGAATGTTTTGACAAGGGAGGACCTTGACCACCTGATTAATTAATGTTAGGAGCAATGATAACATGAAAAGAGTTAGTCAAAGGAATCTAAGGAAGAATAATTTGGTTTGATCTGAGGGGTTTTTGTTGACTGAGTTTGGACAGATATGTTAACAAAAACATTTTGTTTCACTATTTGTCATCCTTGGAGTATCCCAAATCAATTTTCTCTGTGTCTCTCACTTTCTCTCTTGTTTGCTTTCTCAGGCCTCCCATAATTTGCCTTCTTTAATACTTTCATGTTCCAACTTTTCATATGTGATGAGTCAGACTTCTAACTGAGCTGACCAAATGGTTTCACTATGTTCCTGCTCTAAAATCACATTTACAATTTTCATAGGTCAGCAGCAGAGAAAAACTAGAAGCGCCTACCAAGCAAAGATGGGGTGTATTAATTTTGTGGTTTTTAACTTTGTGGGCTTTTTCTTTGTTCTTTCGGATTGTTTCATGCCATCTTCCCTGCTCGACTTTTTCTCAAGAGTGTTCTGGATGCCTTGACTTTGGTCGGTTACTGCTTTGGCTTGTGGCAACATGACAAAGTGGCACAACAGGACAAAAATGAGTTGATTATTCCAGCTGAGTTTTCTGGGCATTTCATTCACAGTACAAGAGAGGCAGAATGAGTAGAAAACTGGAACATGTAGCTCCTCATTGTCCCTTTGTTGTTCATGCATTCAGCAAATGTTTGCAGAATTCCCTGTACGCTTCATAGTAGGAGAATATGAGGGAGAAAGACTGGGTTCCCATGGCTATGATACGAGCTGGTGAGGTGGCTTAAAGAATTCAGGATGAGGAGGTAGACAGCCTGACCCCCTTCTGCCCAGCCAATATTGTCTGAACCTTGGACTTCTTAAAAAAAGAATATCTGTTTGTCCACAATCCAGTGTGATTGTGAAGGCCAAGTGAAATAAGAAAATTCCAGGAATGACTTAAAAAATTTTTTTAATACCAAAACACAAAGCAGCTTTTTTTTTTTGAGACCACATAGATGAGAATTAAGTTTTGGGAGTCTGGGGTCCAAGTCTGACTGCCAGCCAGACAGTAGCTCTGCCCTGTGCCTCCCAGAGCAGCTGAGAGGGCTGTGTGTCACAGAGCAAGCCCTTTGAATGAGGGCGGAGTGGGCAAGAGAACAAGCCAGCCGTCCTATTGTCTCTTCAACCTCAAAACGTCAACATTGAACTCGTCACATCTTCACCTTGGCTTTAGGCCACCACTTGCCCTTTGCGGTTCTTTCTGGCCCTGATGCCCCAGCCTTTTGAAGTTGATGGCACGGAAGGCAGCCATGTCCTCCCCCAGTAGGATCCTTGGCTACACCGGCAGAGGGACAGAGACGGGCCGGAGCGGACACGTCTCTGACACCGTGTGGTTCTTCCTGCGGTGTGCTCACGACTCTGTTTTCCGAGTCTGCCAAGGATGGACGCTACCTAGGGGTTTTCGCTAAATAATTAACGGTGTGTTGAACACAATCAAATGGCAATGGTAAACTAGAGAAAAAGAACTGAATTTTGATGAGCCATGTTCTAGTCTGGGCTCCTTACCTACTACCTTTTTTCGAGGCTTTGGGAAAAGTACTGCACCTTTTTGCTCCCTGGTTTCCCAATGGGAGAAGCAAGACTACTGATAGCTGCCATGGTCACGTCACAGAGCTACTGTGAGGGTCAGATGGAAGGGGGGTGTTTGGAATGTGACCCACGAAACTCCCTAGGGCACAATAAGCACAAAGCACACAAAAAAAGCACTCCTAAAGAGAAGCAACGGAAAGGAAACAAAACGTATTGAGCATTTATTATGAAGCTGACTTAGGGTTAGGTATCATAGATGTTTACATACATGTGTGTGTATAAATTGTGTGTGTGTGTGTGTATACACACACACACACACACACACACATATATATATATATATATATATATTTATATATATTTATATATGTTTTCACATGTCATCTCCACAGCAATTCTGTGAGGTCAGTGTTGTCTCCATTTTGGTCGGGGAGGTTAAGTGACTTGCCCACGCTTGCACACTGCCGAGTGGACTTGTAGGCACCCAAAGCCAGGTTAGGCTGCCTCCCAAACTCTTGCTCTTCACATGACACCTGCTCCCTCAATACTAGAACGAATAAATAGCTTGACTCTAGGCAGAACATTAGTGATTTCTGTGCTTGGATATACGGAGAGGAGACAAATAAATAAACCGAAAGAGCCAATCTTTGTATCTTAATCCAAACAGGATTTGTGTATTTGAGAAAGGAAAGGCCAGGCTAAATGCATGTATCAGAGTGATTCAAAGTTGAGGGTTCTTCAAACACCACACCTAAGTGGGTGTTTAATCTGGGAGTATTAGAAGAATGCCAGTGACAAGGCTGCCATAGGATCCCACAGGGAGAGTAAATATCCATCGTGATATCCTGAAGCCAGAACACATGACATCAGCAGGTGGTTGGATTGACAAATCCGGTTGAATCTGCCTGCTGGGAAGCATTTCACATCATCCTTGCTGGCCAGAACTAAAAGTCACTCGATTTAAATGAAAACTACTGACAGGAAATGCAAAGAATTTATGAAGGAATGTGTTAAGTGGCAACTCAAGTGTAAATCTCTGAACGTTTTGTTTCTAGGGATCTATGAGAAGGTTTAGGAATCTGAGTATTATAGATATGTTTAGTTCATGGCCAGTTCGTGGCCTTATGTTTAGAGTCACATTTTAAAACTGGCCCCTGGATTGTAGAAAGACAGAAAAAACAATATAGCCATTTGGTATGACTTATTATAAAATGTAGCTAGTGCTTTTTAAAAATAGTTCCAAACCAAATTAGCTCTGGGCACCTGCTGGAGCTTAGTGTGTTTTCAGATAGACTTGTTTGCTGTCAGCCACACACGCGCGCACACACACACACACACACACACACCACACAATAATAAATAAAACCCAACAGACACACACACACACACCAACAAAAATGCAACCCAACAAAACCCTCCACCCACATGGTTTGTTGTAAAACCTGATATTCCTAATGCTTTTTTAAAAAAGTCACTTCTCTTAAATCATTCAAGTACAGAAAAAAGACATTTGGCATATTGAAAGATTGTGGTAAATTATTTGTTGTTAGATATCGTCTCAGAGTCAGGGGAAGAAGAAAGGTAGGAGAGGTTCGATAATGCAATGGATTGATAACATTGTGGAAGTTTGTCTAATTCCTTATGTAAATTTATTTCAACACTGATATTACAAAATGGCTGGAATTTTGAGATTTTCAGTTACACTGGATAGGCCCCTCAAGCCCTCTTTGTTACCCTCCCATTTATACAAGCCAAGCGTAGATAGGCGTTTCAAATGATTTGGATTCATTTATCTGATAGAAGACCTATAGACGGTGTCTAAATGAAGGACGGCAACAATTATAGCAACAAAAATGGCAAACATCATTTTATGGAGATTTGATATTTTAGGCAATAGCAAAAGTGGTCAGTTGCTCACAGAGGATGCATAAATCTGGACCAACACTGACAAACGAAAAACTAATTTCCTCAGAGCTCTGGGACTGATTGAGGTCTTGCAGCCTTCAATGAACTCCTCCCCTGCCTAGTTTTCTGACTGCAGTCAGGGAAGAATTCTGTTTTGTTACATTATGTTTTATATAGTAAAAAGGCTTAGAGAAGCCTATCATCACTAGGTGCGTATCATTGAGTAAAATACACTGACTTACTAGTGACTCACTCTGCCTTACTGAGTAATTTGGAGTAATTTTCCTAACCACTGCAGTTTCTTGAACTCAAACTGGTATCTTAAAGGTCCTGATGGGGTAATTGGAATAATAGCAACATGGATAATGGTGACTACCTTGCTGCTACCACATATTAAATACCTGGTACTGAAATGGATGCTTTATATGCATTTTTTATATACCTGATAACAATCCTGTAAAAATAGTTCTTATTAGCCCAATGTTATAAACGGGGAGACTGAGCGTCTTAGAATCCACACCGTCAAAAAAAACAGGACTGTTAGAATTTGAATCTAAGTCAGCCTAACTCAAAGCAATGTTGTCTTCATTCTAGAAGAGGAAAAAAAAATGTCAAGGAGACTTTTTCTCCAGGAAGTGACCCACAAAATAGCAAACTGCCTGTGCTCCTCTTCATTGGGTTCTGAAACCTGAGACATAAATATGATATAAAAAATATATTGTCATTAACTCTGAATGAAGAGATATAGGTCGAAACTTGTAGACATTCTCTAGATACCCTTGTAAACAGGTGTGGTTTAAATTAACCCAGTGGATCAGAGTAACAAAAGCTGCTGGGTTTGCCAAAAGGACTGGTCAGATATAACCATTAAAATGCATGAGTTCTCTATTGAGTAATCCATTTTCTTGCCATGGAAATCTTAAAATAAACTTTTCTTTATGAATGTGAAGGCTCACTAATTCTCTTTTCACTAAACCTCAAGCCCTATAATTTTTACTAAGTACCGGAGAGTTTCACAAATGCTAATATCAGAGCATTGTAGTCTGTTACAAAGATTGTTTAAATTATCATTGCAATATCAGATTCAGTATTTCTTACAAGTGATTGAAATGAATCCACATTTACCAAATAAAGGTGCTTTAGTGGAGTTAACCCTTGATCTGTCCTATTGATAGCAGTTCTGGAGAGCCATTGGCATTAGTTATTTGTGTTATTTATTTAAGGTAATCAGATAGGGTTGAAGCAGAGCATTGCTATTTATGTATTTAATTATTTATCTCATAGTATTTAGATGTTTAGCAAACTGAAAAAATATTTATTGGTTTTCAATTGTTTTTTCTTTTCCACTGAGAGAACTCAAGCTTTGTGTAAGTCCTTGTCTGCACACCTGTGGCCAAATCAGAACTTCACTTGTCACTATTTATTTATAGAGCCTTGTCATGTGTTAAGTATTTGGAAGCATCTTCCACTACTAAGTTAGCCCTCAACTAATTGGATCAGAGTTGAAAAAAATCCTATTATGAATGTCTGAGGTTATGTAGGCTTGGCTAAAAATACCTTGTTTCATTCTTATGGTATGTTAAAAAAAATGGTAAAGATCATATAAGTAAGTAACTGAATAGCAATGCATTTATCTCTTGATAAATGTAATCATGAGACATCTCCTAGCTGAAACCTTTCTTTACTGTCTGATATAAACCTTTCCCTATTGCCCAAAGTACTTAGGTCGGATCTTTTTCTTATGCAAGACCACCTGCTGGTGTGCATGTTGCCAAAATATACCCTTCTGGTTGGACTAATTATGAAAAGGTACCCCTGCCTCTGGGTCCAGGTTAAGACAGTTCTGTGCCAGCTCTGTGTAGACTGGATCTCAGCTCCACTTGTCTTTCCTTGTTGTATGTGGTGCTCTGTTCTTATGTATAGTCTGTACTGTCTTACAGATATTTGTATTTTATCATTCACTTAATCAATGAATGTTTAATAAGCGCCTATTATAAACCAGGCACTAGTTAAGCGCTGGAGAATACAACAATGAATTAGGCATAGACCCTGCCCCTAAGGAACTCTTATTTTAGTGGGTAAGAGAGAAACTTGTGTCAGTCAGTGTCACGGCAGCAAGCAGATGGTGTGTCCACAGGATGAAGAGACTATTCCCAGTCAGGGTGTAGGGAACTCACAAGAGATAGTGGAAGACGTGGGGACTAGTTATGCAGAGGTTCAGAGAAGTTGATGGGAGGAAACAGTTACTGGCTGGAGCTGAAACCTAGATGGGGGGATACAGGCAGGAACTCTATAGTGAGGGAGAGTGGAGGGAGAAAATACCCCATCCTCACTCTAATTCTGTCCTGTGATCCCCTGATTTTCCTCCACCATAGGTTAGGAGGCAAGGAAGTTCATTGACGGAGTCCTTAGAGGTCAGCCTCCTGGAAGCAGAGAACAGGGTGGAAGAGAAGGAGGGAAAGACGATACCTAACACAGTCCATTCCTGTCTCTCTATATCCACTGTTGTTCTTCACTCTGGTAAATGTTTGTGTCCTAACACAGGGAACACAGTGCCATCAGTTCATCACCGATATTGATGTCATCGATCTGGTCATCCTCTCAGCTGAAAATTAAAATATTAGTAGTTACCTATGCTATTCGTATGAAGCTATGAGGATGTGAGGGAGGAGGGGGAACAATAATTAATGTGAAATATCACAAGACGTAGTTGGTAATCGTAGTTGCCTTCATTTAACAGCCCTTTCATGTTTCCTTTGCTAACATCTCACTTAGATAAAACGCTTTACCTAATGGGGTGGCCCAAACTTTGATTCCTATGGATCTGAATCCTTAGATTTTTGTTTTGAGTTGCTGCAGTTTCCTGTTGGCCAGGCCTATTGGGTAAGAGAATACCAAGGGGTGCTCTAGTGGATCTCTGCATTTCAAACATGGTTCTTCATGCCTCCGTTTTGTACCAGCAATCTGATTTCCTCCTAGTAACTGGGATCAATCACCGTAGCCAGTGGAGTGACCTTCTTTTGTCTGTTGACTCAGAAGCATGAGAATTTCAAAAAGGCTAGAGGAGGGCCTCAGAATTCATCAGAACATGATTGTGTTTCCTGTAGAAGCATGCCTTCCTTGGGTGCTAAGACATCTAAACCCATGGAGTGCACAGTCAGGTTGGTAGGACACAGAATTTCCTTGAGTTGTGGGGACAAGATGAAAAACCTCACTAGAAACTGTAGGGTGAAGGAGCATTCTACCTCTTTCTTCTGGTTCCTGGACCCATGCATTCTACCTCTGGGGGAGATGAAACTATTTAAGGCATATACTGCATCCTTAGGACAGCATCACCACATCACAGTGTGTTATCAGGGGTTTGGTGTTGGCCTCTACTGTTCCTGGTTGGGCACTCAGCATGTGGTAGTCCATGCATAACCTTCACCCTTGCTACCACAGCCACTTAAAATTAAAAAAAAATATTTACTTATTTTCAGGATAGAGAAAGAGAGAGAGAGAGAGAGAGAGAGAGCAAACGGGAGGGGCAGAGAGAGAGGGGGACAGAATCTGAAGCAGGTTCTAGGCTCTGAGCTGTCAACACAGAGCCCGACACAGGGCTTGAACTCAAGAACCACGAGGTCATGATCTGAGCTGGAGTTGGACGCTTAACCAACTGAGCCACCCAGACACCCCACCACAACCACTTTTTACATGGGTCCATTGAGCAAACACTGAGGAGGCTTAGAAATGAGGCTGCTTGGCAGAAACTGAACAGGTCGTTTTTGTGTATCTGAATACTGAGAGCCTCTTCCAAAGTGGATACTGGTGAACATTTTCACACTTCATACTTCATATTTATTCTCAGCGTCCATCTACATATCTCCCCTCCACTTACCCTTATCACCAATATTCTAGTTTTGTTCTTTATGTCATTAATCAGCCAGCCAATAGTGTTAGTCCCTGCCCATGAGTTAGTGTAGATCCAGATTTTAACCATTCCCCACCTCTTATGAAGCAGACAACCAGATGTACCTCCCAAAGTTCTGCCCATAGTGTGGGTTTACATTAACCATTATCTTTTAGGGATGGCTTGAGAGACGCACCGTGCAGATTTATCTGTTACCAAGCTCAAGCATATTCCTCCTGTCTTCACTGATCATAGGGAACTTCCAATGGTATCATAGGTGGATTTAGGAACAGATGAACCCTCTAAACATGCTGAGGCTGAACTGTGTCGTACCATTTCTAATGTATAATGGAATCTTGCTCTGCATAGTCAGATGAACACCCAGTTCACGATAGTTCAAGTTGCAATGTCACTTGATGCCCTGTGGTCTGGCACTCTCCCTCCCAGGGCTTGGGAATGAGCCAGAAGCTACATTTCAGATGGAGAATCATTATTGGCAAAAGAGAGCACGTTTGCTGAAGGCTCATTTGTGGCACCAACCTGGAGATAACACCTTACTTCATATGGAAGAGGAGATAATTGAGTCAGGTTTTGAAGGATAATACTGGGTGGGTAGACAGCCTATTGAATAGCATGTGTAAAGATAGGAAAAAGTGAAATAATGGAAATGCTAATGTTCTTTTGTATTACTGAGTTATGGAGTATAAGAAGACTCAGGGGCTTGGTCATGGGGGCCTTTTGTACCCTGCAGGGGAAGTTACTGACTTATGTTAAGCAGAGGAGTTATCCCTTTACAGAAATGGGCTATTTGTATCTCTTCTGGTGGCTTGCACCGTCCCTTACAATAATTGATCATACAAATTGTTTTGGTTTTGAATTTTAATTGGAAGTACGTTTAGTTATGTATTGTGTCCCTTATTACTGTAAGTTCACACCCTATTTCTACTAGGCCTCTAAATCACTACCTCCCAACTAAAATATTTTCTTAGACCAGGCATCCTCTTCAATAAATTTCACACACTTGGGTACCTGGGTGGCTCAGTTGGTTAAACATCTGACTTAGGCTCAGGTCATGATGTTGCGGTTCATGGGTTTGAGCCCCGCGTTGGGCTCTGTGCTGACAGCTCAGAGCCTAGAGCCTGCTTCGGATTCTGTGTCTCCCTCTCTCTCTGCCCCTCCCCTGCTTGTGCTCTGTCTTTCTGTCTCTAAAATAAATAAACATTAAAAAAATTTTAATAAATAAAGAAATTTCACATACTTGTTTAGGTGTCTCCTCCCTCCTGTCCTTCCTCCTCCACCCTCATGTAAATGAGACCAAATGAGGACACTTAAATGAGAATTGGTTTCTTTTCTGCTATCGGATTTTCATCGTTAAAATTGCTAATCTATTTAGGTTCTTTGCCAAGTAACTTCCTAAGAAAAAAGGTTTCACCTCCTCATTTCTATGAGTAAGATACTAATGCAAATATATCCCATCTGTTAACCTTTTTGTATTCCCTTACTACATGTAAAAGTATCTTGCCTAAGCTACATGAAATATTCTATGGATAGGAGCCTTGTGTTTTTTGTAAGCGCGTAATGTCTTTTAAACACGAATGGATCCATTGCTAAAATATTTATAGCTTAGTCAACATACACAAAACTTTAAGAATGATCAGTTGGGGTAACAGATACCCAAGTCTTTGAAACATCTTGCAAATATGTTACCTTACATAGAATACCATGAGTTCTGAAACATTGCTTCCATATTTGGAAATTAAACCTTTTGTTTTTCTATGACTGGAGCAGGGCATAGTACCAACGAAAAGTGCCATCTGGGCCAGGATCCCAGGAGACAAGGGAATAGGGAACAAATGGCAGATCAAAAGTTTGGATCAGAAACTCATGCAGCATTTAGAGTAGGTCTGAGCATGATGTGTCTTTGATTTCAAAGACAGCTCCGTGCCTGGATAAGTTTTGTAGACTGTAGAAAGTGGTGATAACTGGCCCTAGGGAACACACAGAACACTGGGTTACCAGAAGAGAAGGCGAAGATCAAGTTTGCAAAGGAATTGTGAAGGAAACTGACCAGTGTTCCAGGATTTGAATTTCCTTTAGCAAGCATTATGAGAAAATGTGGATGGTATTCAAGCATTGAACAGGGCTTCAAATTGTATGGAATTGGAATTGAGTTTGTGGAGAGCTGGGTGTTGATAATACTGTCAATAAGAAAGAGATGGACAGTTAATTATTTTGACCTTCAACCTTCATTTTATCTCTTCACCCTCTAGAGAATGGCATGGGTATAATATGCAAAGGGCTTTAGCCCCACTGAGGTTGTCCAAACTTTGGTATTGTTCTTGAAAATATCAACGTAATGAACACCATTTTATGTTTAAAGCAAGAGGCTAATTTAAAAGTAAAAAAAAATCCATTAAAAACATAAATCAGAATTTCTGTTTTGAAAACTAATTTTCAAATGAGGTAGTGATAGTGACCAAGCATACATTATCAATGGGATAGTGATCACACATACATTATTTTCTTCAAATATCATCTAGAAATATTTAGTAAGCCTAAAATTACAAATGCCATTAATAGATGTTGTACAAAGAAATCTTTACAGACTTAGCTCCTCTTCTAGTATCTTATAAAACCGTTAGGGTTGCCATAAATACTTAGTCACAAGATAGAGGGAAAGAAAACAATCATCATCTCAAACTAAAGATGGCTCTCCCTGTCCAAGGGAACAACAGAATTCAACATAGTCATTCTCCCCATTGCAAAGCTTTTATTTTTATTTTATTGACTATAAAGGCAATTTTAGTTGCTGTATCAACTCATTGTCTCACTAGCTATCTAAGATTGTTAAGCTTTTAAATTGTTTCAAGGACTACATTTGGAGCTCTATAGAGCTGCATATAGTTGTAACTAAATAAAAACTTAGTTTTACATTAAAGTGTTTACATGTCTAGCCTAAGGGTGTTTTCAGGATGAAAAGAAAAGTCACAGAATGGAAATTGTGAGACCTTTAGGCAAGAGTGAGCAAAGGAATCTTACTGTCATTTATAGCTTCCAGATACTGAAAATAATTAAATATTTTTTTTAACCTCTTGAATGATTCCAGATGCCTATATAAGGGTTTGTGGAATAAGCAGCTAGAAAGTTCTATGTATAGTTTGTAGCAGGATTTGCTAAAGACTACTTCATTGCCCTTCTATCCAATAATTACAATGTACACTGTAAAACCTAAACCTCTAAGAGAAGAAATTTTATTTTGTTACCTGAATTAAAGGAAATGTTCTTGAGTGCACTTTAGCTTTCTAACAATTTAGATAACAAATATTTAATATCTGAGCCAGTAGGTAATTAAGAAACCAAAATTTAACTCTCTGAAGGCTTTTCATGGATTAAAAAAAATTTTTTTAATGTTTATTTATTTTTGAGAGCGAAAGAGACAGAATGCAAGTGGTTTGGGGCAGAGAGAGAGGGAGGCACAGAATCCAAAGCAGGCTCCAGGCTCTGAGCTGTCAGCACAGAGCCTGACAGGGGGCTCGAACTCACCAGCTGTGAGATCATGACCTGGGCCGAAGTTGGACGCTCAACCTACTGAGCCACCCAGGTGCCCCTTTCCATGGATTTTTAGCAGGTAAAGAATGACACAATTCTCTTTGAGGCAAATTCACCTTAGGAATCTTGAGTTTCTAAACACATAATATAATATGTAAAGATAACATATAAAATTTATTTTAGATCAATTACCTCCTGGCATTTATGAAATAATGCTTGTGTGTGTGAACTGGGAAAAGATCCTTCAGGCCCATGAGTGTAAAAGGGGAATCAGGACTCTGAACAGGACACGCTTGGTAGGTGCTAAAACTAGTGAAATTTTTCTATTCCTTTAGAAGATAATTTTTTATAGCAATAAATGCAGTTTTTAAAGAGTTTTTAGTTGACTACTTTGTGTACAAACCAACAGTCTTTTGTCAATTGTGTACCATTAGAAGTTACCAGAGACTTGGAGAAATAAAAAATGTAAAACAAAAACTTTTTATGAGACTTTTTGTGTTTACAATGATCACATATGGAGTATGCCTCAAGATCTCAGAATTTACTTCAGACAAGAATTTACTTCAGGTTATTCTGTGGGATCCTATCTCTGGAGGAATTAGAAGCCTCTCTCAGTATGTCATTGTATCTTATTTTTTATTCTATCTTCATGCTGTAAAGAAACCAGTTTCTTATCCCATGAAAGATTTGCTCTTTTAAGCACGGCAAATGAATCATAAGCTGATTTTTTTTAACGTTTATTTATTTTTGAGACAGAGAGAGACAGAACACGAATGGGGGAGGGTCAGAGGAGAGAGGGAGACACAGAATCTGAAACAGGCTCCAGGCTCTTAGCTGTCAGCACAGAGCCTGACGTGGGGCTCGAACTCACAGACCGTGAGATCATGACCTGAGCCGAAGTCAGAAGCTTAACCAACTGAGCCACCCAGGCGCCCCATAAAGTGATTTTTCTTGGTTTGCACCGTACCATTTGGCATTGTCTTGTACATATTGATTGATGAAATGAAGCAGTTCTAAAAATGTCTAAAACCAATTACTTGATGATTCATCTATTAATACTGATTATTGATTGATTGATTAATAATTTCTAGAACTGCATTATTTAAATTATAGTTTACCATAACCATAAGATGGGATACAATGTAGCCATTAAGAACTGTTCTAGAGAACTTCTAAGGACATGGAGGTAATAAAATTGTTATATCACTAAATGAAAATATTAGATTAGCACATGGTACAAACTGTCTATTCTTAGTTTTGGAAAAAAATTGGATGCATCTGTATCTTAGAAGGACTAAAAGGATATTTTCCAACTTGTTAACAGTATTTTCTCTGGTTAAATTTTCTGTGATGTAATCTTACTTTTTTATTCCCTACTTAATGCTTAAAAATTAAATGCTTAAAATTTTATTACAGTTTCATTTTTTTAAATTTTTTTTTAAATTTATTTTTGAGACAGAGAGAGACAGAGCATGAACAGGGGAGGGGCAGAGAGAGAGGGAGACACAGAACCAGAAGCAGGCTCCAGGCTCTGAGCCGTCAGCCCAGAGCCCGATGCGGGGCTCGAACTCACGGACCGCAAGATCATGACCTGAGCTGAAGTCGGACGCTTAACCGACTGAGCCATCCAGGCGCCCCTCAGTTTTAAATACTTAAGAGTAGAAGAACCATTATAATAAATCCTCATGTACCTGTCCTCTGGCTTTAACAATTAGCAGTATTTTGCCTTTTTGTTTTTTCAATTATTCGCTAATTTTTTGGGAGAAGAATTTCCCTAAATTTTATTTTAAAATAAATTTCTGACATATATTTTCATGCAAAAATATCTTCCCTTGTTTACATTTCTTTTTTTTTCTTTCTTAAAAAATGTTTATTTATTTATTTTTTGGAGGGGAGAGAGAGAGCACATGAGAGGGGGAGGGGTGGAGGGAGAGGCAAAAAGAATCCTAAGCAGGCTTGATGCTTGGCATGAAGGTTGATGCAGGTCTTGACCCGGGGGTTGGTTCTCATGACCCCAGGATCATGACCTGAGCCAATATCAAGAGTCAGACATTCAACCAACAGAGCCACCCAGGCCCCTCTCTCTCTTTTTTTTCCCCCTAAACACCATTCTTTCTGGGTATAGAATTCTGAGTTAGCAATTTTTATTTTAGTTCTTTAAGGCTGTCACTTTATTGCCTTCTGGCTTGCATCATTTCTGGTGAGAAGTCTGCTGTATTTTTTTCTTGGTTCCTCTATTAGTGTTGTTTCTTTTCTCTGGCAGGCTTCAAGGTTTACTCTTTCCCTTTTGTTGTCAGCAGTGGACTGTGACTTGCATAGGTGCAGGTGCATATGTGTTTGAGGATGAAGGGTTAGGACTTTGTGCCTGACCTTCCTGTGGATGCTGATCCCTCTCTCACACTTGCAGGAGGGACTCTCTCTGATCTCCTGCCCGGTCCCTAATCATTCTCGTGAGCTCCTGCTAGAGGCTCATGGAAAAAAACTTTAGAGTAAGTCCAAATTCCTCTTGTGTCTTGGGCCCCTCTATTCCAAACTGCCACGCTAGCCCACATTTCACTTTTAAAAATTCATCAGGGGCTCCTGGGTGGCTCAGTCAGTTAAGTGTCCGACTTTGGCTCCATTCATGATCCCACAGTTTGAGCCCTGCATCAGGCTCTGTGCTGACAGCTCAGAGCCTGGAACCTGCTTCAGATTCTGTCTGTTGTCTGTCTGTCTGTCTGTCTGTCTGTCTCTCTCTCTCTCTCTCTGCCCCTCCCCCACTCACACTCTGTCTCTCTCTCTCTCCTTCAAAAATAAACATTAAAAAAAATGAAATAAAATAAAATACATAAATTTAATTGTTCTCTACTTAAAATCTAATACCTTTCTTTCCCACTGAGAATAACTTCTAAACTCCTTACTTTTGCTCACAAAACTTTACACGATCTGGCTTGTTCTGACCTTGCTGAATTCATCTGCCACTCTCCTCCTTCCCTGCTGTGCTTGGGACTTTTCAGTTCCTGAAACACACCAAGCTTATTTCTGCCTTAGGGAATGTGTCTTAGCTATTAGTCTTCTGTTTGGAATTTTCTTCCCTCTGATTTAAATGTACAGCTTTCTTTTTTTTTTTAAATTCAGATATTGGCTTATGTAACTGTCTCTTCTTCAGAGTCGCCTTTCCTGACTATTTTATCAAAGAAGCCAGTCACTGGGTTTTCTGTCACTCTATTTTCAATCTTTTCATAGCACTTCACACTATTGGAGATTTTCACCTTTAATGATTGATTGTCCTATGTTTATTGTCAGCAGTACTGCCTTAGATCTAGACTAGAGGTGCCCTTGTTTTGGGCTCTTTGCTTTAAGGATCCCACTCTGACCCTCCTAGAGTTGTACCCCATCCACACACCCAGGGATCCATGAGGGCAAAAATACATGTTCTAGAGCCTTCATCAGCTTTTCCCCAATTTTAGACCATGCAAGGGGTAACTGCACTCCAGAATTCTCTGCCCAAGTTGCCTTGTGCCCGTTTTTAAGATCTACATAGATGTCATCCCTGGGAATCGTTTCCCAAGAGTGAACTGTACTGCCTGTGTATACATCTTGAGGTCTGAGGGATGGCCAGCTAAGGGGTGTGTGGAGGAAATGTGCATGAAACTTCACACGCTATGTAGGGAGTCTGCACATGTGTGCTCAAGGCTTCCTGTAACAGAGTTGGGGATGGACAAGAAAGGGGATATGAGCTAAGGGCTGGATTCCTGCAATTTAAGGAATCCAAAAAATTCCAAATTTGAATGTACACTTCTAAGTTGTTATGAAGGAATATTTATCAAGGTAGGAGGACAGAAAATATTTTATCTAACAATTTATCAATTTTTATTATTTGTTTGAATTATGACTTTTAATGTTTTAGGCATACAGTATCTATACTTGCGTTTGTACTGTTGCCCTGAGTACTCCAAATGTTAAGGGGTAGGACTGAATGTCTGTATCCCACTAGATTCCACAAAAGATTGATCTTGTCTGTCTTGTTAATTGCTACATCCCCCAAACCTAGAAGAGTAGTACCTACATGTGGTAGGAGTACAATAGATAGATACTCATTGAAGAAAGTGAAATCACCCTTCCATGTATCTTTTCTCTCAAGAAGAGTTTTATGTCTTGAAATTTTTTGGTCTGAAATTAATATTTCTACTCCTGCTTTATTTTTGTTAGTCTCTGCCTCATGCATCTTGTCTCATTCCTTTATTTTCAGTCCCAAGACATGTTATTTTAGGTCCCTTTATGATAACAGCATTTGGCTGGATTAGAAACACATAAAGTAATGAGTCTCTGTCTTTTAATAAAGTATTTAACCCTTTCACATTTATTGTGATTGTATACAATACACATGTATTGTGATTGTTTGGATTTATTCTGACATTCTTAATTTCTACTTCTCTTTTCCTCAGTTTTTTTCTCTCCCTCCCCTGGTCTCTTCCTTAAATTCCATTTCTGACTTTTGGGTGAAGATTGAGTTTTCTAGCTTCCATTCCCCTGTGTCCATTGGTTTGAAAGTGAAGTATTATCTGTCTTCTAGTGATTACTTGAAGATGCTTACTGCTTACATATAAGCATATTTTTGTGTCAACATCTAGAATTAATTAATATCTACATTCTTTTCCTAAACCAGATAAGAACTAGAGCCCAATTTTACTTCTTTCCTCCTGTCCCAAATATTCCTGCCACAATCCCACTATTCTCTATTTCCCCAGCCACTGTTTTCCATGTCAAGGTCATTTGGAATCGTAACTTAACAGAGAAGGTTTTTAGCTTTTCACCACTATTTTGAATGTGTCACTTTTTCTCTTGGATTAAGTTTATTTGTTTTGGTTAGTATTGATTTTCTTGTATTCTTTCAGATAATAAAATTCGGGTGGAAAACTTCCAAAATCCTTACATGTCTGCAATATCTTTTTTTAATGATATTGTGAGTGGACATAAAGTTTCAAAAATCATAATTATTTTACTACTAAAATTAAAAATACTGCTTCAGTGTATTTTCACATCCATTACTGTCTCTGAGAAAACTCATAATAATCTGATTTTTATTTCTTTGTAGATAATCTCCACCGCAGCTACTGAATTATTTCATTAATTTCATTTTTTGTCTAGGTGTTTGTCTAGGTGTTTCACGCATCTTGATAGACATTTGTTGAACCCATTTACTATGAGAATTTTTCTTTTTCCTGGAAATCTTTTTTTCTATTATTTCTGTGAGTATGTCTTTTCTCTATTCTCTCTTTTTGGAATTCCTATTAGGCAGATGTTAGAACTTTTTAATCTTTTTTTTCATATTTACTATTTTTCCTTTTTGAGTTGTGGTGTATCTCAGTTGTATCTTCTAAGTAACCATTCTTAGTTACATATTTTCTATTATTTAGCATATTTATTTCATTATATATTTTTTAATAATCATATTCTTCCTTTCTAAGATTCCTACTTTTGGTTAAAAGGAGACATCATCCTCTCTAATTCCTCTGAGAATTGTTAACTATATGCATCACACATGCTTTTGTTAAAGTCTCATTTGTTTGTTCCATTTCCTTTGTTTCTTTGGATGTTTATCCATATGATGACTGTGGTGTTTTTCATTTGGAAGATTACTTTTTCTTAAATACTTGCTGAGTTTGCATACTCATCTGGAATCTGAGCTCCTATGTTAGTCTGTCTCTGCAATATCTGGTTACCTGACCTGTTTCCAGGATTCCAGGCTGAGATGTAGCCTGTGGCCTCCTGGGCAATGGACGCTTCCCCTCCCTTCTTGGTGGCACTGGGCTTGGTCTTAAATCCCTAGTATCAGGAACTGCATCTTTCTGCTTGTGCACTGCTCTTATCTTGGAGCAGAAGCCTTTTCTGAACCTGCATGGCACAAGGAGAATGACAAAGTATTCAAAGTTCTTGGATGCCTTTACCTCACTCAACCAACCTTTGGTTGACCTGGATCTTCTTTTGCTCTATTTATCTATTGCCTCTCAGCGTGGTACCCAAAGACCTTCTCACTCTCTTCATCAGCTCTCTAATGTCTGTTTTGACTATTATTTTTTCCTTCAATATGAACTCATTTCCCTTTAATTTTTGAGGAATTTCTATAATTTCTGGTCTATTGAGGGTACCAAGTGTTTTTTCTTCCTTCTTCTTTTTTAAATTGAACTATAGTTGACACACAACATTGCGTTAGTTTCAGGTGTACAACACAGTGATTGGACAATTGTATACATTATGCTGTGATCACCATAGGTATAGCTACCATCTGTCACCATGTGATGCTCTTATAATACCATTGGCTATATTCCCTAGGTTGTTCCTTTTATCACAGTGACTTATTCATTCCATAACTGGAAGCCTGTCTCTCCCACTCCCTTTTATCCATTTGCCCATCTCTCCACCCTCTCCCCTCTGGCAACCATCAGTTTTTTCTCTGTATTTCTGAGTCTATTTCTGCTTTTTATTTGTTTATTCATTTTGTTTTTTAGATTTCACTTCTAAGTGAAATCATATGGTATTTGGCTTTCTTTGTCTGATTTATTTACTTGACGTAATATCCTCTAGGTCCATTCATGTTAGTGCAAATGGCAAGAGCTCATCCTTTTTCATGGCTAATACTCCACTATATATATCTCTCACATCTTCTTTATCCATTTATCTGTCAGTGGACACTGGGCTGCTTTCATATCTCGGCTGTTGTAAATAATGCTGCTATAAATATAGGGGTGCATTGATCTTTTTGAATTAGTGTTTTTGTTTTCTTTGGTTAAATACCCAGTAGTGGAATAACTGGATCGTATTCTATTTTTAATTTTTTGAAAAGCCTTCATACTGTTGTCTACAGTGGCTGTACCAATTTACATTCCTACCACCAGTACATGAGACTTCCTTTTTCTTCACATCCTTGCCAAAAATTGTTATTTCTTAGCTTTTCACTTCTAGCCATTCTGATAGGTGTCAGGTGATATCTCATTCTGGTTATGATGTGCATTTCTCTAACGATCAGTGATGTTGAGCACCTTTTTTATGTGTCTGTTGGCCATCTGTATGTCTTTTTTGGGAAAATGTCTATTCAGGTCTTCTGCCTGTTTTTAAATCAAGTTATATTTGGTTTTTGTTTTGTTTTTTTTTTTTTTTCTGGTGTTGAATTGTATACATTCTTTATATATTTTGGATATTAATGCCTTATTAGATACATTATTTGTGAATATTTTCTCCCATTCTGTAAGTTGCCTTTTCATTTTGTTGATGGTTTCCTTCACTATGCAAAACCTTTTTTCTAGTGCAGTTTTTAATAGCTTTTTAAAAAATGCTTATTTTTGAGAGAGAGAGAGAGAGAGAGAGAGAGAGTGCATGAGGGGGGAAAGGCAGAGAGATTAGGGGGCAGAAGATCTGAAGTGGGCTCTGTGCTGACAGCAGAGAGCCTGAAGTGGGGCTCAAACTCACGAACCATGAGATCATGACCTGAGATGAAATCAGGGGCTTAGCCATCTGAGCCACCCAGGAGGCCCTCTAGTACGATTTTTAATTACAATTTTTTTCTTGTCATTTATAGGGATTTGAGATGGGAGAAAGGTTTTAGCATGTTTTTAATTTTCATGCTTGATATGCTCTCCTGGTCTGTTATAAAGTATGTTAGTTGATACTAATTTAAAGGAAGTACCTGGAAAATCATGTTTATTCCTACCACTGAATTCTGGCAGAAATTTATACTGTATGTGTTAAATATATTAACGTTTATTAAATTTCTGCTTTATTAAATTAATGCAGAAATTTAGTTTGGCCTTCTCAAAAAACCCCTGAGATATATCAGCTCTGAGTTAGGGAAATGAAGATTAAGATAGGTAGAAATGATTAACCCAAAGTATAACAGATAGGAAGAGACAGAGCCAGAATTCATACCTATGTCTTGCCATGACAGTAACTGCCTTTCATTAAAAGACATGAGGTAAAAATAATGAACAACATCCTTACTATGGGATATCAACAAAATACATTTAGCACTCACCAGACTTGATTCTGTTAGGAATCATGAAATTAGGAATTACTGATTATCATGGCTAATTTGTCAACAAATGAACTGAGCTGACAGTTTTCAATTCCATTTTGTTCCCTTGTCAATAAGATATATTCTTGGAACAATCTGTGAACTGTTGGTGTTTTTTCCAGTGGGCAGTGCTCATAAATGAAGTGTGCATATTGGTAAACATCTCCCCAGTGTTGGCAAATTAGAGATTCTCTTTTGAATTGATTTTTTTTTCATAGCTTTCAGTGGAGCCTTATTTTCATATAAGTAGTCATTACAGAAAACAATTGCCTGTCAGGGTAAACATTATGCTAGCGAAAGAGCATTGTATGTATTATGTGGCATGCTATAATTATTTGAGTTCTCTCACAGAGAGAAAGAAGTCTTTCTCAGCAATTGTGATATATAGAATTCAAGGTCAATAAAGGCAGAGGGTGTGGATGATTTAGGCTTTTGTAAAGTGTATCTTGTTTTGTTCAAGAAGCATTTTTGGAAAATATACCATAATAAACACTTGGGAAATTGAAAGATACAGAAATAAAAACACAAAATATTTTAGTTAAGACTTTTTTTAAGTTTATCTATTTTGAGAGGGAGAAAGAATATGAATGGGGGAGGGACAGAGAGATTGGGAGAGAGAAAGAATCCCAAGCAGGCTCCACCCTGTCAGCTCAGGAGCCCAAATGCAGGGCTTGAACTCACCAACCGGGAGATCATGACCTGAGCCGAAGTCAAGAGTCAGGCGTTTAACTGACTGAGCCACCCAGGTGCCCCTGTTAAGTTTAATTTTCAAAAATTTTTAAACGTTTTCATTTACTTTGAGAGAGAGAGACAGAATGCGAGCAGGGGAGGGGCAGAGAGAGAGGGAGACATAGAATCCGAAGCAGGCTTCAGGCTCTGAGCTGTCAGCACAGAGCCTGATATGGGGTTCAAACCCATGAATCATGAGATCCATAAATGGAGCCAAAGTCAGACGTTTAACCAACTGAGCCACCCAGGTGCTCCCCGCTCCCCGCAATGTGTTAAATTTTAAATACACAAGTTGGTGGGGGGTGCCTGGGTGGCTCAGTTGGTTGAGTATCTGACTGTGGCTCAGGTCACGATCTCACAGTTCATGAGTTCGAACCCCTCATCAGGCTCTCTGCTGTCAGCAAAGAGCCCGCTTCAGATCCTCTATCCCAGTCTCTCTCTGCCCCTCTCCCGCTTGTGCACTCTCTCTCAAAAATAAATAAACATTACAAAAAAATACACAAGTGCCAGAAGACTTAAAAATAAAAATGTCAGAGTGCAATGGGGTCCGTCAGAGAAGGTGGGCAGCATGGAGTTGGGTTGGTAGTTGTGGTGATGAATTCCAGTTGAACAGCTTTTTCTGCTCTTCAATTTCCTTGATGTAGAGTGAAGAAAAATGCTACCCACCTCAAAAGGTTGGTTGTGAGATAATGGTTACACATTCCTCAGCATTCATTTTGGACCAATTGTTTCAGACAAGTTTCTTAAACTCAACCTACGCACCTTTATCACATCTCCTTCTAGTTTTCTCCCTGCCCCAAAGGCAGCCTGAGTGGCCAATGTCAACAAGTGGACCAGAGGAGATTAGCTTGAAGAGTCAGCTCACAGAGACCTGGAGTCAGTTTTTGCCTCCTTTGAGGGCTTTAGTCCAGATGATATGGGACTCATTCAGGTGACTGTGCTTAAAATTCTAAGTTCCAAAGTAGTGATCATGTGTCATGACTGTTCATCTTTTAGATGGCCTTTCTATATTTAGGAAAAACCTCTTTTACAATTAATTTTTACCTTCCCAATATGGAATTAGACTCAAATTCCAAATCCTTTTACAGCAAGGATGCAAGCATGGGAACCCAGACTCTGTCAATCAGATACATTTTCATGAGTCTGTAATTTAGGTGTGCAGAACATGAGGAAACAAGCTGGAAATGGAGCTTCCATTTTTGTTTGTCCTGATGGCCATGGCAGCACTTTCCTCCAGTGCTTAGTGTGGTAGTGGTTTCTTTTTTTGATCAGTTCTGTGGTTTGAAACTGGGCTTTGTTTTGAGAAGGTAATCCTTGTGACTGGTTCTCCAGCCCCTCTATCAATTTATGTGCAACCCAATATCTTTTAAATGAAATCTTTTTCTAATAAATCAGCTTGGGTTATATTCTGCTGTTTGCAGCTAAGAATTTCCCTTGACAGACAAATAACCTGTCTGGCATGGCTCATTTTTAAAGAACACCTCTGTTTTCTCATATAAATTGAAGGAGATTTTGAGGTTGAATTCGTTTACATATTCAATTAGCAAACATTGTTGGGTGTCTTCAGTGTGTAAGATGCTGCATTAGGTACTGAATGTTCATTGAAAAAGACTGTTCTTGGTCTCAAAGGATTTGAAACTTTATAGAGTAGGCAAACATTAGCATATTAACCAAATATGCTGTGATGGAGGACTGAGCCAGATGTGACCTGCGGATGTGATTATACTCGATAAAATGCTGGGAATCCTTCTCGGCTGTTTGGCAGAAACTGAGGATGAAGCAGCTGGGGATAATTTATATTAAAATGACCTAATACATAAAAAGAACTGTCTTCAGAGTAGGAAGAAGGAAAGGCTATATTCACTGACCACTTTGCTTCCTTTCTCTTTTAACTTGTTTTGGGGACTGGTATGGATGCTTGGATTGGTTTTCTTTCAAGCTGGTGGAACATTTGAGATTGAGGAGGCAGAGACTGCTGGCACCCATTGAATATTCTTATGGTAATGGTGATTTGACTGATGGATAAAAGAGGTACAGAAAACTTAGATTTAAGCTCCACCATTGTTTAGTGCATGCCCAGTCAATACCAGAGTACTAGACATTCTCCTAGGGGTTTTCTATATGTTATCTCAACCAGTTTTTCTTTCTCCTTCCCTACCTGTGTAGGTGTGGGTCTCTTTAAATTACCACTGGAAGAGATGCCACTCAAACTAGCAAGAGCAGAAAAGGGAATGTGTTGGTTCATGTAATTGAAAAATTGGAGAGTAATTTCATGGAAAACTGGATCTAGGTGCTCAAAAAATATCATTAGGAATTTTTGTGTCACCATCTCTAGACAATTTTTCCCTCTCTGTTGATTATATTTTCTGACTGTTGTCTCCCTATGGAGACTGGTGGGAGCTTTTGGGTCACATTCTACCTGATTAGTCACATCAATAGAAGAAAAACTTCTCCTTTCCTAGAGTAGCAGCAAGAGTTGCAGATTTGAATCTGAATTGATTTGGATGATTTGGGCCACAGGTAACAGAAAACTGTATAAAATGGCTTACTTTTTTTCACATAGCAAGAAGCCCAGAGATAGAGACAGTTTCAGAGTTAGTAAACTCAAGGGGTCAGTCATGTTGGCTTCTCTGTGGCTCTCTTGGCCTTCTCCTTATTTTCTCAGATAGTTGAAACAAATCCCACCATCACATCTTCATATGACAATGTCCAAAGGTAGGAACGAATAAGTAAGTCCCTGCTTTGTGTCTTCTTTTGAGAATGCAGAAACACTCTCCAGAAGCCGCTGAACAAACCTCTCCTTATGCCTCATGGGTCGGTTACATCACATGCTTATACTTTACCAATCCTTCTCAAGGGAAATAGAGTTATTTTGATAATTTTAGGCTTGTCAACATTTGTCCCTTGGGGCTAGGCATAAGCCTTTGGACATTGCTCTCACATCACCCAGTAACTAAACGAAGTCAGAGTTTTATTAGCAAGAAAGAAGGGGTGAGCTGTGTTAAGTACCCAGTGGTATTTGCCAGTATCTCATTAGGTTAACTCAGGTTATATATCCATTCTTGAACCAATTACAGTGACCACCCCTAGTTACATGCCTACTTGTGGAGCTGCGGAGGTGGTGGCCATAGTGGTAGGAAGTTATTGTGTCAGTCTCCTCAACTCACATGAACTGAGAGTGGAAGAGGTTGGATCCCTATTATTCAAACTATGACTCCCAAGCTAACTCTGATCCAGAAGAAGCATGAAATTCCTTTGTTGTATTTTTGACCCAATTGTTAGTTAAAAACAAACAAACTCACTCATAAATATTTCAGAGTTATCATAGAAAGTGACCTTGGGGGCATCTAGGTGGCTCAGTTGGTTGAGCGTCTGACTTCAGCTCAGGTCATGATCTCATGGTTCGTGAGTTTGAGCCCCGTGTTGGGCTCTGTGCTGACAGCTCAGAGCCTGGAGCCTTCTTCAAATTCTGTGCCTCCCTCTCTCTCTGCCCCTCCCCCGCTCAAGCTCTGTCTCTGTCTCTGTCTCTCTCTCTCTGTCAAAAATAAACATTAAAAAAAAGAAAAAAAAAGAAAGTGGCCTTGGTGGTCAAGGATAAAGGAAAGCATGTGTTAAATAGGATCTTTCATTACAGAAGACATAAGCTGCTCAACAAAACAGTTATTATGGACCATCTGTAGAACATGGCAATATTTGTTAGGCAGAGTGATTTATTGACATTGTGAAATTTCACTGTTAGTCTGCTTCCTCATCTTGGTATATCTTTTGTAAAGTTTCCTTTTTAAGAGTCCTCTGTATAAATGTAGATGATCTAAGGGCTTTACTGAAGAGATGATACATTTGTATTGGGCATATAAATACCCATGGGGAGAGTCTTATAAACTGTGTGTGGATTGAGTGTTTAAACATTTCCATCATGAAGTTCTTAAAAAATGTGTAACAGCTTCTTGTTCTCTATTATGATGAGACTTCATTCCTCTTCATGATTTTTAGGCACCTTAGTAACCTGCTCCTCCCTTCCTACTGAGTCATGATGTCTTTTCTCCTTAATTTCAGCTTCCACTTCCACCTTCTGACTTGGTATGTGCATGTTCTGATTACTGAAATTCCCTTCCTCAGCTTGTCCAAATTCTATTTGTCCCTTAAGGCCAAGCTCACTTTCCCTTACCCTGCCAGCTGGCATGATCCTCCCTGCTCTCTGAACTCTGAACCCATGATCACCCCATTTAAGGGTATTTAACATATGAAAACATTCCATGTTTCTCTGTTCATATTGTTTCCTTAGTTGCATCTCTTGGAGATATAAAAGGTGTCTCTGGCTCAGATATTTCTCTTCACACTGACTGGATACTAGAGATCTGAACTTTGATGTCTCACAGACATCTCAACTTCAGCATGTCTGAAGTTTTACCTGTTACCTGCCTCTTTCCTCTTGGTCCAACTCACTCCTGTTTCTGTAATCCATTTTTACAAATAAGATCCTGTGCAGTTGCCCCAGCCACTCTTGATTCTGTCCTTTCTCTCAGAAACTCATCATCCAGTCCTCGAGTTCTGTCAATTCTGTTCATAAACATGTCTTACCCATCCCTGGCACCACTGGCTTAGTTCAAGCCTTTGTCATTCTTCACTTGAACCATTGCCCTGGCCTTCCAACAGATCTCCCTGGCTCCAGACTCACTTCTTTCAATCCATCATCTTTAATGTTGCCCACAGAGCACAGATTATGCCACCCATCTGCTTAAAAACCTTTAGTCATTCCCACTGCCAGAAAAAAATTCAGACCTCTCAGCATAGCTTACAAAGTCATTAATAACCCAGTTCCCTGCCTGTTTTCCAGCTTGGTGTTCTATATTTCCTGACAATGAGTCCTTTAGCCAAATGGAGCTCTGAGTGGTCACATGAATACCTGTGCTCATTCAGGTCAGCAAACATGGATTTGGCATCTGGAATTACCAGGTGCTGTACTAAATGCCTCATAGTACCAACTATAGGTTTTATGTGTTTCTCTCCTCCACTGAACTATGAGGTTTTATCTCTTAATGCCTGGTGCAAAGTAGGAACTCAATAATGATAGATGAATATATGAACAAGGTCATGGTGATATGTAAACTCTCTATGTGAAGGGACTAAATATCATAACTTCAAATCTCTCACAGATGAAACCTAATAGTAGGCCCAACACAAGCATTCATTATACTCATCATTTGATGAACTGTTTGCTAGTACTCAAGCCCCGCAGTCTAGAATGTATACTAATTAAAAAAAAACAGACTTAGGATCCATCCATGTCTTTACCCTGATTAAATGCATTATTGACTAGGTTTTTGGAACTGGTACTGGGTTTACATATACATGGTTCCTTTATGGGTAGAATTCTGAGTATTTCAGGCAGTCATTTGCTGATGCACTCTGGATATGGTGTGAAGTCTCCTTGGATATCCAAATGAGATCATCCACATAATAGGTTATCAAAGGAGTAAGAGAGGTATATGAATTAGAACATAATTTAGAGATGAAAACCTGCTCTGAATTCTCTTTTGGATTATCCATTTGTATATATTAAACTGCATACTTTGGGTGGAGGTTGGGTGTAAACATGTTAAGTTTAAATATGCAAGGCAGACTCAATAAAAGTTTTCCAGATGAAGTCTAAATGGGGAGTTCTATTTTCTAGTGATGAGCAGCATCCAGGAGAGATTTCATCTATTCAGAAACAAAGCTGTCATGTTGAGATAAGCCCAGTAGTTCCTCAAAGAGGACTCTCCTGTATGACTCAGTCTTAACTCTAAGCCCCAAAGCTCTTTGTTATCAGATCTCTTGCCTACTGTCACCTTTCACTGCTGGTAAATTTTGTGGTCTTGGCTGTTTCTAATCCCTAATGCCATATCTTCTATCAGCCACCTCCGCAGCTTGCCATTCTTTTCCCTCAGCGTTCCAGGTTTTAATTTTGTGATCTTCTTTCTTGTCTCTGATTCTGTTGACAATGGGGCTTAGATTTTTCAGCTATTTCTAGTGGACTACACATCTCTTTCCTTGTTGTGATTACTGCTAAATGTCCAGTTGCTTCTTAACTGGAAACAGCAACATTGTCCATGGGTTTCTGATTTATAGGGATCTGATGTGTGGAAGGGCAAGGCACCAGAGCATAAAAAAGGTGAGGGTCTTCATCTATGAGACAGAGGGTTTGTATGTTCCCTCCCACTTTATTAGAAATAGAGCCATTTTATTTAAGGAAAAGTTACTGCATTCATGGTCTAGTGAGGGAGACAAAAAATAATTGTAATCACTAATGTACCTGTCTCTTCTGCACCAGAGCATGAGCTCCTTAAAGATGGGAATCATGCCATATTAATCTCTACTGTCCCTGCCTCTCTTATCAATATATCTCTCTGTATATATCTGTATATATCTATAAAGAGATATTTATACATATTTATATTATAAATAAACATAAAAATACACATTGTACAGCATCTGCAGCTCATTAAGTGTTGAAGCCATGCTTCTTTTTTTTTTTTAAGTTTATTTATTTTGAGAGAAAGGGAGAGAGAATGAGCGGGGAAGGAAGGGGCAGAGAGAGAAGGAGAGAGAGAATAATAAGCAGGCTACATGCTTTCAGCACAGAGCCCAATGTGGGGTTCAGTCTCACAAATCGTGAGATCATGACCTGAGCCAAGGTCAAGAGTCAGATGCTTAACCAACTGAGCTACCCAGGTACCCCAAGGCATGCTTCTTGAATGAATGAAAGGATGGGTGTATAATAAGTTGTGTGGCAAAAGTGTCAGGGTAGTGGTTCTTACTAGAATCACCTAAGGCTCATTTAAAACACAGTCATGCCTATGTCTTTAAACTAGGCCAACTGCTATTTTTAGTTGATTCTAAATGCAATTTTCCCCACATTTCAACATCTCAGCAATAAATGCTTCTTATAGATGCTTCTTATAATTGATGTGATAAGAAAGGAATTGTGCAAAATTTAATGTGAAGCACTTTGTTTTCTTAGTTGTACATAAAGTGTCTTTCAGATAGCGAATAATGTCTTAGATTGGATGAAAAACAGTAAATCAGAATCTCTATAGGGTGTGACGTGGACAAAAAATCTTACTGAAAGTGCCCCACGTGACTCTGATACATACTGAGAGTTACAGGCTCTGTGTTTAGGGGGCTTAAATGAGGGAGAAATTAACAAGGGATCACTTTACATCACTTTGAATCTTTAGCACGTTGCCTGGTCCATTGTAGATAAACAATCGTCATTTGCTGAATGGAATGGAATTATTCAGGGCATTGGAAAAACCACTGAAATTTTAGTATGTATATGTAGTTTATACTATATATGTTTTCTCTCTCTCTCTAAACACACACACACACACACACACACACACACACACACACACACTCTCATATATACAATGGCTGTTTTAGGCTTAATTGTGTTTCTGAATTTCAGAATTACCCATGACTTTGGTAATAGTTCTCAGCTTTACCATGTTCTGTTTGGCAGAATATGATGGAATTCACACGAGGATGAAAATTAATTTGATGGACACTGTTTGAATCATCAAGCATCAGCATACTTTGGAACATTTCCACTTAGAGATTATAAAATGAAATACCTAAAGTCAACCTAGAATGTTGGTAGAAAGACAAACATTGAACTTTCTGTTCTGGAGACTGGGACTCTAGATTTCTAACAGACCTCATGATTTATCTTTTGTTTTATGGTGAATGGCTTAACTCTAGGTTTGGCCTTGTTATACCAGTACAAACCTAATGGTGCTTCCTTATGTACCACATGTGCAGCATTGACTAGAAGAAGGTATTATCCAAGTATTGGGAGCTTCTTGTATCATATTAAACCCAGCCAGGTCTCTGCAGACCATGCTTTATTGGCAGTTTGTTGTAAAGAGGGCTGGCTCAGATTTTAAAGTTAATGTTAATTATGGAACGATGTCAGAGGGAGCACACTGAAATGTCTTTAACCCATTTTTTAAAAGCAGGTCAAATTCAGCATCTGGAGGATAACTTGCAATTTGGTTGAAAATAATTGAACAGGTTTAACATGAAATTCAATAAAGGGGTCAGGGATATTTTAAGTTTAAAATTCTGAGATAAATTCATTTGGCCCAAGGCTCTTGTCAGCTGTCTATTATTGCTGAGTCCAAAAGGGTACCTGGGTTTTCAGTTTTTTCAGAGTGTATCTGTTTTGTCAAAAGAAGATTGTGCTGACTCATTCCTGGTACTTCTTTAGAAAAATATTTTAAAAAGTCAGTGATCTCTGTACTATAAGAAGTGAAGTTTGCCGAACTATGGTATTAGGAATATAGAATAGAGAAGGAGTTTGTGTTCACCCCCTTCTAGGAAGAAGAAAGAAGAGGGGAAGAGGGACAGTGACTAAAGTCATGTTCCCCAGAAGCAGACACTGAGGGAAGGTTCTTGTGCAAGTGATGTATTAAAGACAGTAGTTAGGGAGACCAGGAAGAAGTGGGGCATCAGCACATGGAAGGAGAATCCAGAGGGTAGCCCAGAGGGTTCCCTCAGGGGAACTTGAGGGTACAGGTTGTGCACCAGAATTATCCTAACCCACAGCAAGGTTCCTGAGGCTTTCATGTTTCTGCCCCCATCAGCTATTAGTTAAAGATCATGGAGGGGAGGGAGTTGGGCATTGGGCACACACATTCTCAGATGCTTCCAGTTTTTTTGGTATTCAGGCAAAGCAGGTTCTGGTAGCTCTTTCAGAAAAGATCCTTAGGTTCTGGTTGTTGAGGTGAAATCCAGGCAGTGTACAAAATGATAAAAGATGACCCAAGAGGTCCTGGGCAAAGCACCAACCTTGTCTACTACAGAGAAGAGAAGGTGCTAGGGCTCTCATATTTTCTCCCTGCCTCCCCACTCCCTGAGTCAAGCTTTAATGGCTGGGCAGGGAATAGGGAGTTGTGTGGCTCTAGTACCTTCTGGATATGAGGGAATCATGCAGGGCAGGGTGTGCATGTCAACATGGGGGAATCTGCACAGTTAGGAGTGGGGACAGAGACATCTCAGGCAGAGACAGGGGTTCAGCCTTTGTCCTCCATGGAGCAGGACAGATGTCTGTACATTCCCACATGCAGATGGACTGCATTGGTTGTGGGCCATTTGGGAATGAGCAGACCCTACTGTATGGTACAGAACCAGTGTCCTTGAAGGTGAAAAAAAACAAGCCAGCTGGGAGAGGGCTGCAAGGTCATAAGGCAAGGGGTGTGGAGATGCAGGTGAAGTCAGTTTTTAGTGGAGGGTGTCAATGGAGTGTAAAAGAAACAAGCTGGGAGTCAGTCCCCTTTTCTTCCTTGCGTTCGTATCTCTGGTTCCGTTTGGAGGGCTCTTTTCTGCTCTGAACGGTGAGAAGGGCTAGGGTAGGGCCTGGAGGAGGGGAGACAAGGAATTGAGTGTTTTGGCCTAGTTCTGGACTCTAAATTCAAGGTTGAGAGACAAAGGAGATTTCAGAAATCATCAGAGGGGGAAGGGAGGTAGGCAGGGGTTCTGGGCAGATGCCCCATGTGGCCATAAAGAGCAAAAGTGCATCCAGCTGAGGGCTCCCTCCTCGACATGCCTTGGGAGCTGGCAGAGAAAGATGGATGACAGGAGTGTGACGGATGAGGTTATTGTAATGTCTCCCATGTCCACTTTTGCAAAGTCTTCCTCCTCTGGGTGACCTCAGATGTCTTAATCATAAAACTGTCCCCTCACCTCGGCCAGTTTCACCTAATGCGGAACTATTCTATCCTGTCTGAGCCTATCAATCATCTCATTTCCTCAGTGCTCTCATATGAGCTGACTGGCTTTCTAACTAATTAACAGCAAGGTATTAATACCTTCCTCTCAGGCTCATAGCTTAATGGGCTTCCGTTTCCAAGGTTATTTGTACAGGAGAAGGGTACAATCCTTTTATCTTGGAAAAATCATTTTAATATTTTCTTTCTTGTTACAAAAACATCTCAGGCTCATCTTACAAAAATGCATATGTAGAAAAAGAAAGAAAATAAATACCAATAATTGTACCTCCCAGAGAAAACCCTTGTTTCCATTTTGGTGTGAGCCCTTTTCATCTTTTTATCAATACATAAATATTGGAGACATATAGGATACATGTACATATATATGGTAAGATTATTTGCATTTTAATGGAGGATTCTTGGGTGGCAGACAACATTCTCAGTCACAGAAATGAATGAATAACAGTGAGATTTATTGCCTTCTTTCTGCTTACATTGACTCTGTCCTGAGTGGAGCAGAAGAGAACCTGCTTTATATCCTGAGACTTTATCCCCTGTTGAATTGGAAAGGGCTGGGGCTTAGGAAGTTTAGGTTGAAGGCGTGGAGTCTTCAATGGCAAGCATTAAAAAATAAAGGGAGGGCAGATGGGAAGCAAGGTTGGAGCAACCCCAGACTGAACTCCTAGTAGGTTTTCTTGCCTGGACAGGAATCTGAATCAACTTTTGTTCGCTGTCAGCTAAGTCCCTCTGAAATTGCTTTTGTTCATATATTAAAGTGCTCTAAGTCTTAAGGATTCAGAAGCTCATAAGGCAGTGCTTGACCCCTTTCATAGATGTCAAAATTTAATGTGTTCAAGGAACAGGCAGGTTATATGTCATAGGCTAGATTCTCCAGGAGGCAGACTCTGGGATGGAGTTTAGTGAGCAAAATGTTCTTTGGGAAGAGCCCTGGACAGTGACACTTATGGAAGGGAGGGAAGGATGCAGGATTGGGCAGGGGGAGAAGTTGAGTTGCAGTGCATGATGAGAGCCTCATTCAACCTCACCAGGACTCTGACATTGGAATGGCCAATCAGAGTCCTTCTGTGTTAGGCCGAGACGATCTGGCCTTTATTTCCTTCTTATCTGTGATCAGCCATTGGATGTGGGCTGCTCTAGAAGGGGTGGGACCTTGGGAGAGACAGTCCTCTGCAGCTGGGGCAAACCCTAAAGGAGCTTACAGTTGGTTGGGACAAATCCTTCCATGAGAGGGGAGCTGAACAGTTCATGTCAGTGTCCATCACAGCATGTAGGTGGGTACAAGATGCTATGGTACGCTAGTGGTGAACTTGGGGGATGAGGTGCAGACTGTGGCCAAAGTTATTCAAATTCAGTTTGTAACAGTATTGTGCTGGGAAACCAAAGCATATTTTGGGGTAGATTCTGGACTTGTCCTCCTATTTAGAACCTCTCTGCTCTAGAGAGAAGGCAGTATCTCAATTCCAGCACTTACTTGCTGTAAGAACTAAGCCAATTTATATAACCTCTGTTTGTCTCAGTTGACTCAACTGAAAAATGGGCATAATAACTATATTTCCCTTAAAGAGTTATGAAAATTAAATGTGGTAATCTATGTAAGGCACTAAGTGTCAGGCATGTTAACAATATCAATAAATGTTATAATGTTATATGCTTTTTTTTTTTTTTTAACTGGCTTCACACACAGCATGGACCCAATACGGGGCTTGAACTCACCACCTGAGAGCAAGACCCAAGCTAAGATCAAGAGTCAGTTGTTTAACTGACTAAGACGACCAGGCTCCTCTGTTACTTGCTTTTATAGTAATTAGGATACTGGTTGTTACCTTCAGATTATCCAGAAGCTCCTGGTCAATGATTTTGTGACCCTCAAGTCTTAACTTATCACCATCTCTCCTGGCTGCACAATCTGCCCCCATCAGGTTCCAACTAACCTGAAGGTCAATGTACTCAAGTTGAACTTAGGATCTGTATCTCCTTCCCAACCCCTGGCTTTGGGACTCTCAAATCAGACTCTCCAAGTATTTCAGAGTCACTCAAACTGGGATATTCAGAGCTGTCCTCTTTGTCTTCCTTTCTCTCCCTTTCTTCCAGATTTCCATAGTCACCAAGAACTCCCTGCCAATTCTACCTTTTCCTTCTGAGTTTCTAAAGCCTCCCTCTTGTGCCTGTCTTATTTTGGCTCTCATTCCTGTGTCCATTCTTGATGAATTCAATTTCATTTTCCAGATGGCTGCCAAGGAGATTTTCTTTCAAAACTACAATTACTTCCTCATTGTTTCCAGCAGAGGTGCTAAACTCCTCACTGTTTTTTCTGATCTAGATTTGACCTACATGCCAAGCCTCACCTTTTACCACCTCCTCACAGGAGTCCTTGCTGCAGTGCTGATCTATCAGTAGTCCTGTGAACATACCCTGTTCTCCCACAGTTCAGTGCCTTTCTATGCTTGATTGCCTTTGTCTGGAAGGCCTGCCTGTTGCTCAACTTTCTGAAGAACTGTTATTTATCTACAAACTCTTCATTCTTATATTAATGAATATTAATTTATGGGGTTGAGAAGGAGATATAGACCTCCTCTGTGACTTTCTCCCCTGGTCCAGTTCAGACTTAGGCATTCTCTTTTTCATAAATCTCTATCATTCATTTATTTAAAGTTTATTGTTTCAATCAGTACTTACTGAGTTCCCATCAGACGCCAAGCAATATGATCAATACAGCCACTATAAGTTATTTGTTACATGTCTAGACACTCAACTTCTGAGGTCTCAGCACTGGCATTCTTAACGATGTATTCTAGTATCTAGCATAGTGCCTGGCATGCAGTAGGTGCTTAATAAATGCTGTTCATACAAATCGAGATACAGTGGTTATAGTTCCTAAATAGAAAATCAGGACATATAGTCTGGCCGAACATTTTTTTTTCTTATTAGTTGATATTTATGTAGAATTTTGTTAAAAAATAACTTATTCTGTCGGCTATGTTGAAAACGAGAAAAAGCCATGGAATAGAACAAGTTCCCCAAACTGGTTTACTCATTATAGAGTCACTTTCTTTGGGCTGAATTGCGGTACCCCTGGGACCTTGGCATTCTGTGAGGTCATGAGAATTAGGCTCCTTCCTCTTTGCAACTCCTTTATTCCTTTAAGAGTCTGTCCTGATCCAAAGGCAGTGTAGATGCTGATTTTTCATATGGCTTTTCAAGAATCTACATTTATGTTGCACTATTTTATGTAGGCCAATTTCATAAGAAGAAAATATTTCCCTTCCTCTTATTTCACCTTTTGTTCCTTCTGTTCTTGAACTTGTCTTTTTATGTGCAGGCTATTTCAAGATGTACTTTAATCCCAGGTTTGCTGTGGCACATATAAACTGGATAGCCCTCTGAGGCAGAATGGCTGAAAAAGAACAGTGATGAGCTCTATCAATACTCAGAATCTCTCCTGCCCCAGCCTCAGCACACAGAGCTAGAGCAAAGTGGATCCTACCAATAAAGGCTTTCAAGACAATGCCTCACTCTGCCCGTGGTCAGAGTCCCATACTGGGCCCTTGGGAGTGGTTTATTTCAACTGGGAGCCCTTGTGTTTCTGGAATGGAGGCGTGGCATGAGGCGATCATGTGGGGCAGAGGGTGGTATGCAAGTGCCCAGAAAGTATCAGTGTCTTCCCTGACTTTAGCTGGTCTTTTTTTTTTTTTTTCTTTTCAACAGAACTATCAGTATGGAAAGATACAGAGCTGAGAAGCTGCTATTAATGTGACATAACTAATTAGTGATCTAAGGAACTTTGAAAGCACAATGAGTTCTGTAGCAAGATGACGTTTACATTAAAAATGATACTGGGCTGGGGAAATGTACTAGACATGCAGTTTATATAAGGAAAGTACATCCTTCTCTTCCTGAGATAGGTTCCTGCTGCTTTTAGAAAGTAGTTGGGCTTTCTTTGATAGACCGATGACTGGTTCACACCCCAGGCATAATGCTGTAATCAAGAATTGGCATCTCTCCCTAGTTGCTTGTTATCTAATATTTTTCATAATGGGTACTCATCAGGGAGTTCATTCTCCACAAACTAATGCACTTATCACTCTGTCATTCTGGCTGAAAGTGGGTAGTTACATTGTGCGGTAATCTGGCCATCATTTAAAAAAGTTATTTTTATGTTCATTTTTGGAAGACAGAGAGCACAAGCAGGGGTGGGGTGCAGAGAGAGGGGGACACAGAATCCGAAGCAGGCTCAGGCTCCGAGCTGCCAGCACAGAGCCCGACACGGGACCCGAACTCACGAACCGTGAGATCATGACCCGAGCCGAAGTTGGACGCTCAACCGACTGAGCCACCCAGGCACCCCTGGCCATTGTTTTTATAGACATTGATCATTATCAGTTTATTTCAGAACATGATTTACTGACTTTGTGTCTGAGTTAAAAACATCCCTATTTGGAAATTGTATTTTTAAGCCATGATGACTAAATCTTTATAAATTTAAATAATTAAAAAAAATCTTCAGGGCTCACATCGCCTTTCTGGGAAACCCTCACATCACCTCATTCAAGGGGGAGCAAATGGAGATAGATTCTCTCATATTGCCTTTTATGTTTCCGGGTCAAGGACATCTGCATTTTATTTTTGTTTGTTTTTAATACGTGGTTTTAGTAGATAATACGTGCATATGGTATGAAATATACAAATTACAAAATCACATACAGTGAAAATTAAATCTTAAAATTAAACCACCCAGGGGTAACTGGGTGGATCAGTTAAGTGTCTGACTCTTTTTTTTGTTTGTTTGTTTATTTATTTTGAGAGAGAGCGTGTGTGTGTGTGTGTGTGTGTGTGTATGTGTGTGTGTGTATGCACATGTGTGCTAGCGGGAAAGGAACAGAGAGGCAGAGAGAGAACCCCAAGCAGGCTCCATGCTATCAGTGCAGAGGTCAAAGAGTCTGACACTTGGTTTTGGCTGAGGTCATGATCTTAAAATGGTGAGATCGAGCCCTGAGTCAGGCTCTGCTCTGGGCATGGAACCTGCTTAAGATTCTTTCTCTCCCTCTGCCCCTCCCTTGCTTGCATGCACTCTCTCTCTCTCTCTGTGTCTCTCAAAAAAAAAAAAAGAAAGAAAATGAAACCATTCAGTTTTTCTATACTTACCTAGAGTTATCTTCTTATTATTAATATAAACTTCCAGAAATATTCAGTGTATATCAACAATATAAAGTGTATGTAGTATGTTTTTATTTAATTTATTTTTTGAAGCCTATTTATTTTGAGAGAGAGAGAGAGAGGAGAGAGAGAGAGAGCATGTGAGCAGGGGAGGGGAAGTGAGAGAGGAGAGAGAATCCCAAATTGGCTCTGTGCTGTCAGCATGGAGTCCAATGTGGGGCTTGAACTCATGAACCATCAGATCATGATCTGAGCCAAAACTAAGAGTTGGATACTTAACCAACTGAGCCACCCCTGTGCCCTTGTAACATGTTTTTGATGTAAAGAATAAAGCTTGTTTTCTTCTTTTACTTAATAATAATTCTTGGGGATGATGGTAAACATTGCTGCTCATTACTATTTCCACTTTTATTTTTGGCTAATGCAGTAGGAAGGCACTTCTCTGACACTTTATAGTTAGATGATAATATGACTTGCCTTATCCAATGACACATAATCAGAAGTGATGTTTCATTTTTGGGTAGAAGGACTTAAGAGCAGATACATAATTCTCTTTTGCCTTCTTCCTCCTGCTATTGTGATTATGATGTTCTAGATGATGAACCCCAGTCCCTGAGTTAGGATAATATCGAGCAGAGCAAACCCCCTGTTCCCAGGACACATGTTATATGTTAAAAAAAAAAAAGTTTTATTGTATCAAGCTACTAAATATTAGGGATATGTTTACTATTGCGGTATGACTTAGGCTATGCTGAATAATATAGAACACAAACTCAAGTATTTTATTAGTATGTACAGAGCTACCTCAATCTTTTTAACAGATACACAGAAATCTATTGTTTGGAGGTATTATAATTTACTGAACTAGTTGCCTATTGATGGACATTCAGTGTTTCCAATCTTTTGCCATTACTCTGAAGATTATGTTGTTTTAGAGTTGGATCCTTTTTGAGTATTCTTCTTTGAATGAGGTGAGATCTTCTTGAACCAGCTATTTGCAGGAGGGAGGTGTGTGTCCTGGGCACGTTGGGAGGGGATCGTGGGAGTCAGGTCATATTCAGGCTAGCAAGAACACTTCCAGATTCACAGTGACTATTTTTAATGAGATGGGGTAGTTGTATGTAGGCTAATGTAGACCCCTTTATTTCCCTTTAGCCAACAAGAATGAGCGACTGTATCTACCCTGCCTCACAGACAGATGGCTTCCTGCGAACATGGCATGATTATTGATTTCTCATTTAGCTTTGAAACCCCCTGCTTCTCTTTGGTGCCATTCCCAATCCATGGAGCCTGTTCTAAATTGGGAATTATTTGTTTTGTCCATCTGTGCATGTCACCTGCTTTACAAATCAGTGCTTTGCTCCTTTTGTTGAGATTTGTAGCCACAGGCATTCTCTTGCAGCATCGTTCCACATCCCTGTTTGACACTCTTGCATTTGGCAGTTCCTCCTTGTATTTTGTATTTGGGGCTCTGTATGTCTTCTAGTTTCATCAAAGATGTGGTTTGGTTTGTATTTCCTGTTGCCTTTATTTTGGAGTGAGCTGGACCCAGGCTGAACCCTTGCTGTGGACAGGAAAGCTCATTGTAATGTAAGCACCTGTCTGCTCGCTTTTTTGATTGCAATGTAAGTGCCTGAGATTAAGCTTTTGATTGCTGATTGCATCCACTTCAGAGACATCCCTCTTGAATAAACACATTCCCAGCCTCACAACTAGATAAAGAGCCAGGTTGCCCCACCCATGAAGTTTCTTTTTTTATTAGAAAGCTCTGGTCATTTGACCGCTTGCTTTTCCTTTCTACCTCTTTAATTCCTGCTCTTATGTTTTACATTCACCCATAAAAAGTGAGTCCACAAAACCCTAGGCACTGTACCCATGACACCAATAAAAGCAGAACCCCAAGTCTCTCCTCTTCCCCACCGTCCTTCCCTCCAGCTTCCTGTGTGGCTCTGGATGTGTTGTATGTCATGTACCCTCTAGGACTTGTGAGTAGTAAACTCGCTTTTTATAAGTTCCCTGATGATGGTTGTCGCTGAAGGCATCTTGCAATCATAATAACAACCATAAGAGCTGGTCCAGCCATAGCAATGGCTCCAAAAGGGGAAATGTCTGTGGGGATTTGCTTTGGGTCCAGGTGAGCGCCCCCAGGCATTTTTAGCTGATAGCACCTCAATCTACACTCATGTAACTCAGTTGGAGAGTTATTACTTTAAACAGTATGACATTTGCAATTTTTGCAATAAAAAATCATAGAAGACCAGAAATTTCATTATGGTTCAACCTGTTATTATTGGAAGGGTTTATATTCATTGCAGAAAACTTCTCTCTCTGCTAAACAAGAGAGGCAGGGTAACACATTCTAGCCAGTTGCTGACTTGCCTACTTGCCCTACCATCCGGAGGACTGGCATCACACTCCCTTACTTATTTAGTTTTATTGTTTTTTTTTTTTTTAATTTTTAATGTTTGTTTATTTTTGACAGAGAGAAAGAGAGTGAGTTGGGGAGGGGAAGAGAGAGAGAGAGGTAGACACAGAATCCAAAGCAGGCTCCAGGCTCTGAGCTGTCAGCACAGAGCCTGATGCGGAGCTCAAACTCATGAACCCATGAGGTCATAACTGAGCCGAAGTTGGATGCTTAACGGACTGAGCCACCCAGGTTTCCTATAGTCCCTTGTTTAAAATCCCAAGCTGGGTGTCTGGGTGGTTCAGTCGGTTAAGTGTTCGACTTCAGCTTGGGTAATGATCTCATGGCTTGTGGGTTCGAGCCCTGTGTTTGTGGGTTCCAGCCCTGTGTTGGGCTCTGTGCTGACAGCTCAGAGCCTGGAGCCTGCTTTGAATTCTGTGTCTCCCTCTCTCTCTCTCTCTGCCCCTCCCCCTCTCATGCTCTGTCTCTCTCTCAAAAATAAACAAACATAAAAAAAAATCCCAGGCTTTGCTCTACTTGGCATGAAACAGACAGAAGGGAAAAATGATATTTTTTTCAGCCCTAAGCAACTATGTTGACACCATGGTTTATATTTTCTTTCAAGACCAACTGTAATATCTTTATAGAGAGCATGTAAATTATTTGTTTCCAAATGGCTACAGTCCCTAAGTTAGACTGTGATCTTCACTAGAAATAGTTAAATAACAAATGTTGGAATCCAGCATGGAGGTGACAAGTAAACCCAAGAAATAGCAATATAGTAAATGGCTTCTACATGGTGTCATTTGTTTGTTTGTTTTGGCTAGCATCCTGTCTAGCGGTTGTCTTCCACCAGCTCACATCCAGGGGAAATGTTTTTAGCGCCGTGGTGGCAATACCAGCAAGAAGATGTTTCTGAGCCACACAGCAAATAATGTTCCAGCAGGGATTGTATATTCTGTGCAGCAGCTAGAGAAGACTGAAACAACTTCAGTGGAATAAATACAGTTAATTACTCTGTCCTTGAACAAATGGCCTCTTAGCTTTCTTGACCCTGAACACTTAAGTAAAAAACTCTGTTTGTTGGGGGCAGTGACTAAGGAAAAGTGGCATCAACTTTCTTCCTACGCTCCCATTTCAGACTTTATCTCACTTCTGCCCCAACTCAAGTCCATTGTCCCTGAGTTTGTTATAGTGGGGGTGTAGCAGCATGGGGTGTGTTCCATCTACGGTCCCTCAGTGTCACTGTTCCTGAACAGGCAGCTGTTTCTTACTATAACTCCCTACACTTCCCTGTGTGGGGCTTTCTCTGGATCCTAGGAGTGTGCTTGGCCCAGACACAGGGCAGACCAGAAATGCTGGAAAATTAACACATCTGGGAGCAGCCTGCAATCAGTGACAGATGGGAGCTGGTGGATAAATACCCCAGAATCCTTGCCCCAGAGGTGGGAACACTCTGAGGGGAGCTCTGTGAGGTCTCCAAGGGTTCCCCACTAGGATTTAGCTCCTCCCACCCAAATTGGTAACCAGCTCATTAACATATCTGTCTTAGCTTCCTTTCTTCTCTTTCTCATCTCTCCAATCCCTTATGGTGTTTCCTGGGACCACTTCCCAAACTCCTTTTACTCAATGCTTGTCTCAAGCTCTCCCTCCAGGAGATTCTAATCTTACATGGTTGGTATCAGGAGTGGTCCTAGTGAGCACAACCATGGGATGAAGTGAAGTTGGATCTTTCTCTGGCCAGGTGGCAGCAATGACCCCAGCGCTTGGGTTCATATTGTGGTGATAACCCTTGGTGTCTATAGTATCAAACTTACTAAAACACTCATCTGGGGTGGATGGGGTGCAGGAAGAGGACGGATGGCTTATCTAATAGTCCCCATGCTTGAAAAATGTGGGTAATGATGGAAGGATTGAAGAACTGGCTGGCTAGTGTTAATGGCCATGGAAACCCTGAAGGAAGAAAATGGCATATTCGGACCAGCCACCCATCAACTGAAGTCACATTGTGAGAGCTAGAGGGCCCTGACAGCAACAGCAGCTAAATAGGCCCTTATCTTCAAAAGCTGGAAGGTGGGTGGAGCTGAAAACCAGGCACAAGATTTGCAGTAAGTGTCATAGAGTTATAGCCCTAATAAGTCTCTGTGCTAATATTAGGGCCCTGCTAGGGGAGAGGTGGGACCCTGAGATATGTGATGAGGATATTTGTGTATAAGCTTCAAGGTTCCCTAGACTGCTCTGGGCTGGCAGAAGTAGATAGAGCAGCTTCCTGTTGGCTGGTGTACTAATTTTCTAGGGTTGTCATAGCAAATCGACACACAAAGCGGAAATTACAGAAACAACAGAAACTTATTATTTGGCAGTTCTGAAGGCCAGAAGTTTGAAATCAAGGATTGGTTGCTTCTTAGGGCATCTGAGGGAGAAGTTGTACCATGCCGCTCTCCAAGCTGCTGGTTGTTGCCAGCAATGCCTGGCATCCCTTGTCTTGTAGGTGCCTCACTCCAGTCCTGGTTTTCATCTTCACATGGCATTCTCCCCTCTTGGCCTGTGTGTCTTCTCCTCTTCTTATAAAGACCAGTCATACTGGATTATGACCAATCCTAGTCCAGAATGAACTCAATTTGATGATATCCTGTTTCCAAATAAGGGCACTGTCACAGGTACTGGGAGTTAGAGCTCCAGCATATTGAGGGGACACAATTCAATCTGCAACATCTAGAGACCATCCAAGAGACTAACCCAAGATGGATATTCCCCAGGAACACCCTTGGCCTTCTCAAGATCTGCTTCTCCTCGTTGTTTCCAGACCAGTCACTAGGAAGAATTACCTTTCAGCATGGCCCAAGTAGGAACAGACATTCTCTGTTATGAAAAGCAAAGGATTATTCATCAACAGAGCTTCAAGACAGGATTCTTGCAAGAACAAGAAAGACTAAGTTTGGGAATTGATCTTGAGAGTTTGGACCAGGAACATGAGGAACCATTGGAACATGAGGCTGATATGGGACAGTGTTTGACATGGTGCAGAATTTAGTACATTGGCATGGGTATCTTGGAGCCAGTCTTTATCTGCTGATGGGATGGGCCTTTGAAGCATGGAAACCACATTGGCATCCAGTAGATGAGGTGGACATGCTAAAACTGCCTTGGTAGGTATTGAAGAAAGGGATCAAAGGCTCAGGAAGCTTCATCTGTTAAAATAAGAGCCCCATTGTGGAAATAGAACCAGATAATTAAAGAATAAGACAATCTGGGAAGAACTGGTCAGAGATATTTCTCTTCACTAAAGTTTTCCTCAATTCACAATTGTGGAGGATTAGAATGAGTACCAAAGACATATTGTAATTACAGCTGTGCATTTCTTTTTTTTTTTTTTTTTGTCTTTTAAAAAATGTTTACTTTTGAGAGAGAGAGATAGCAAGGGAGGGGCAGAGAGAGGGGAGGGATAGAGGATCTGAAGCACACTCCTCACTGTCTGTGTAGAGCCAGACATGGGGTTTGAACTCACGAACCGTGACATCATGACCTGAGCTGAAATCAAGAGTCAGATGCTTAACCAACTGAGCCACCCAGGTGCCCCACAGAGCTGTGTGTTTCTTAAAATTCTATTTATAGAATCAGGAAAACTGCCCTGTATGCCTCCGTTGGTGGGGGTCTATGCCATGGCACTGAGATCCTCCAACTCTTTTTAGAGGGTTTGGAGTCAGAGGAAGAGTTTTTCAAATTTCTTCCAGCCCTCTTACCACCTGAAATGTGAGGCGATCTCTCTTAGCTACCATCTTGGGATCAGGAGAGCTGTGTCTACCTGTGCACCATGGATTCCTTGTGAAGCTGTGTGGGCAGAGGTACTAGGTCAATCAGATGTCCAGCTTCTTGGCCTCACAGCCATAAAATCCACTTTCCATGCATACGTCTCCCTTCATTTTCAAATGCCTTTCCGTTTTCCCCTAAGCCCTGAGTAGAAGGCAGCTGCTTGGCTTTCATCACATATGCAGATGCATGTATTAAAAACTTAATTGTATTCTGACCTCTATTAAGTGTTGGGTTTATAATTTACTATAGAGAATCCTATTCTGTAGGAATAAATGAACTAGAGATCATGTTCTTCTTTTCAATTGTGGTATGGGATCTTTAGTTATAGCACGTGAGGCAGCTGTTGTGGAGGGAAAAAGAAGTCCCTACTGTGAAAGCAAGGAGGTTGCTTGCTTCCTTTAACAACTGAATCACCTGGCCTGGGAAATGCAGAGACAACTTAATTGAACAATTGGTTCAGCAACTGATAGAGTTGTACATTTTCTCAACAAGACCATCAATTACCATAAAAACAGAACATAGTGTGTTTCTTGAATTTGAAGCAATACCCAGCAATTAGGGAATGGGATCTATTGTGCACAGAGCTCAAAGGAAGATGAAACACAAATTCTGACAGACTTTATGGCAATTCAGTTCATTATCTTGCAAGGATCCTCCTTGTGGAAATTAATCACTGCTTACTTACTGCTTTTCTGTACCATCTAGAGAATTTGAGGCAATGCCTTTGACCCTGATGCCTTCTTGCCCAGTTCCCCCTTGCTCTGCTTGCCTTGTTACATGTTTCTTGGGTGGGCGAACTCCCACATGGAGGCTGCTAACCAAAGCCTTAGGCAAAGCATTGCCTCCAGAGTTGGCATGACATGTAGGTTGTTGCACTGATTACATAGCAGGCGGTGCTCTGAGAATGACAATGAAGTATCAATGGTGTCTAAGTTGTCTGGAAGGGCAGTGCTCTCACACCTGTAGCTGGCAGCTCAGTGAACATTTAGCACATAGTTTACCCATCAACTAAAATGTATACTATATGTACATAACTATTTAGATTAGGATGAAGGAGGCTGAACATATAACCTGGGAAAGGGCTCTGTTGAATTCCTAATGGATGGAACCACAGAAGGCTGTTATAAGAAAAGCAGATGTTTGGTCTTTGTTACCATCGTCAGTGACAAAATAGAATCTTGCAGTGCTTACATTAGTATTATCACCTTCAAACTCAAATAATGGTAGCCAACATTTATTGGATGCTTATTGTACACCTGACACTTTCTCTTTGTTTTAGAAATATTAATTTATTTAATTCTATGCTAAACCTGTGAGGTAGATACTATTATTATCCACATTTCACAAATGAGAAGCTAAGTCAGAGTGGTAAAACAACATACCTGAGGCCAAGTGATCAGTAACTAGAGAAGCTGAGATCTGAACCCAAGTCTCCTGCTCCAGGAGTTTGTGTATTTCATTCACCACAATAACAATGCAGCTACCTCCTAGGCAGCACAGTTCCTTTTGCTGTTTTTCCTGAAATGAATTGCTCATGGCATTGTAGCACTGAGCTCAAGATACCGAGGGTGTGCGGGTAATTGTCTGTGGGGTGGTCATTCTTTCCAAGCCTTTGATTGCACTGTTAAGTCTCATTATCTGCTCACCCTAAGAGCCAGAGTGAGAGTCTGAGGGTGGTTCAGTATGGCTCCATTTCCATTACTAGAGAAATGGCTCAAATTATATACTCAGTGACAGTAGGGTCAACTTTAACTTTGTATAAATCTCCTAATTCTCAAATTGAACAGCCAAATGGAATCCTTCAGCTCTGTTCCTTGCTTTTCATGGGTATAGAAGAGCTAGAGGTGAGAATTGACACGTTCTGCAAAACCAGTCGTCTGGAGAATACAGGTGCACTGAACTTAACATGATTCTTCACAAACTATAGCAGATCCATATGTTCTTTTGTTGATTACGTAGACCTGGGCTTAGAACTACCAGGTGGGCATGGCCAAGGGACGAGTGTGCTGTCATAGTCTCATCTTTCTGGTGCTTTGGGATCCTGTTTACAAAATAACGCAAGTGTCTACGGGTGTCCGATGTTGCTTGGAAGAAGGGAAATACTACAACAAGAGGCTTCGCTAAGGTAACATATAAAAATACTTTACAAATTTTAAAATGCTAATTTAAAAGCTTCTCTTTGGGGTGATTGCTTTTTTTTGAATGTCCTATCTTGCTGCTGTAGAGGTCATTTCTTACTTAGGCCCTCCTTTTAGGCCTTGTGTAAGGATACCAACAATTGTCCTCCTCTACGTCTTTCTTCCCTCACCCCAGGAAAGCACATATGACAAAGTTGTGATTAGAAATTTCCCAGTGAGCTAGGCGGGTTCCCATTTTTTTCCCATATTACCAAGAGTGTTTCTTAGAGATTGGGCATGGTGTCATCTGTTGCTTCTTGTTTGGACTTGTGGGCATAGAAGGACACATCACACCAGCCTGCCCTTCTACGCATCATTTTCCTTTTTGGGGAGTTGGTGGAACATTGTACATGGCAAGAAGAGAACTCCCATGTTGCAGTCTCCTGTGAAACTGCTGTTTCACAGTCTCCTGCGAAAGCTGCCAGAATAGGAAACGGAGCAGCCAGGCTGGTGTGGTCCAGGGTATGGGGCTCCCCATAGCCCTCCAGCTCGGTCCTGAGATCCTCGTATGTGGAACTGTCTGGCTAAGAGACCGGACATTTTCATTACATTACATTTAATTACATTACATTATGTTCTTAGTCTCATTTTGAGTAATAATAATAATTTTAAAGATGTTGGATTTACAAAAAAAATTTTCCTTATGTTATTTTATTGGATCCTCTCAATGACTCTAGGATGTATTTATCATCATTTTATAAGGCTGGCAGGGGGGAAGGGTTGCAGTTCAAAGAAACTAATCCAAAGCCCTATAAGCCACTAAGTGAGGAAACCAGGACTAGAATTCAAGTTTTCCGATTCTAAATTCTGCCACCTTTTTATGAAAGCCACCTTCTCCCTTACCACAATGATTTTAAGTCAACTGAAATGTTAGGCCATGTTCAGTTTCTAAGAATGGACATGGATACTTTTTGAGCACATACTATGTACCAGGCATTGTATCAATTATTTCACTGCATCTCCTCAGAAACCCTGTGAGCTGTGCAGCACCATCATCCCCATTTTCCAGATGAAGACGTAAATAAACTAGCCAAAGTCACATGGCTTGTAAATGACAGAGCTGGGATTTGGACTCCAGTCTTGGACTCAAGCTCAAGCTCTTAAGTATGGCATTATGTTGCTTCCCTAAGATCTGGTTTAATCTTGATGACACTGAGAGTCGCCTTTGAAGCCAGTAAGTGAGAAATTGGAGGGCGGAGTCCCATAGGTGCCTGGAAAACACAGTAATGGATCCTTGAAGAACTGGAGATCAGGCAGGGGCTCTCTCAGGCACATGTAATCTGATCTGCTGATGCAGGAAAGTATGTGATGTGCTGTCTTGGGGTGAAGCCCAGGGGCATGGAAATGCTTCTAGCTTTTACTGTTGGTTCTTTTAAAGGCAATTAGAAGACAGAAAGGCTGCTTAGGAAACTGTAAACCCGTGGGCTGATTGTAAAATGACCAAGGACAAGTTGCCATGTCTGAAAGTAGATAGAAAGTAATTGAACACCTGTGATATCTCCTCCTTTGTGTCATTGTAGTGCTAGAGAAAATGACATTGAGTATTTTTTTTGAGGATTTAAAATTTCCAAGTATTGTCTTAGATTATATTTTGTATCTGTGTGATTTTTTTTTTTAAAAAGTGAAGTTGCTTCTTTTCCTCCAAATATAGGCTCATTATTATAGCAACAAAGAGCTCCAGCACTAAGATATTTTCTGGCTGTCTCTTAGCAATGATGCTTGCGGTGGGAAAATTTCTAGGGAGCTTCATTTACAGTGAACCTGGGGAACACGTAGGATTTACTGTTTTTCTTTTTTTTAAAACCAACTTGAAAGGGTTGAGAAAGTGCAAATTCCACATAAATTGGTTCAGTCTGGTTTCTGCTCTGAACTCTGCCTTGGGTTCCTGACATTAGTATGTTGTGATGCACCTGTTTGATCAAAATTGGCATTGCAGTTATGTTTTGGAGTATCAAAGAGGGTAGGAGAAGCATTTTGCTTTAGAAAGTTATGAAATACAAATCCCCGTGTGTAGGGGGACTATATGATTACTGTGCAAGCCAGGATGCTTTTGCAAGCAGGAGGGCACTATGCCTGCTTCTATCAGGACAACAGCCTAGATCATGACTGTCCCAGAGAAATGGGACATATGGTCACCCGGCTTTCCCGAGTCATGCTCTGCAAGGAAGTGGTTTCTATAAGCCAGATGCCATTTGTGGTCAAGGATTACCTGCCCCATTTGCCCCTTGTTTTTTGTTTTCTCAGATGAGCCACATTGTTATCTAGGGATCATCTAGATACAGACATAACCTTCACTGTTCTGCCACTCTGGCATCCTCGCCAGGCCGCCCTGGCTTGGGCAGTTTGCTTCTTTGATGCTCGCTGCAGGGAAGTCCCCATCACCCCGAGTGTGCGGCCTATCGTGCCAGAGCCATTGGGCAGCACCACCGCACTGGCTCAGGGAAGTCAGAAGTCACAGCCCCAACCCTTGGTTCTACTCCTTTAGAGATGTACGGATGGAAAGAATTTACTTTCCTTCTCTGAGCCTCAGTTTTCCCTTCTGTGGCATGGGAAAAATGATAAAACTTAAGCTGTCTTTTGGGTTTGCTGTGAGGACCAGTAGTAGAAGCGCATGGTAAGCAATAGTACCACACAAATGCTGGTTATTAATTTCATGTCGCTTTTATGATTAACTGGCTGAGGAACATGTGACAGGCTATTCTTCCTTTCCACACCTCCGTTTTCCTTATCTGTGGAGAATTACATCTACTTCTCCAAAGGATCGATTAACTACACAGAGGATCTACTCTAAATAAACAGCAATTAGCTTCTCTTTAAATTGCACCGTTTCTGGAACTTCGTACCTGAGCGATAAATGAACTCTTATTCTCAGCTTAGTTGTCAGGGAGATAAGCTCTCACTGTCTTAGATGTCTCACTTCAGGCAAAGGAACTGCCGTAATCTGTGCGGGCCACTCCGGAGGCTCCAAGGCAGGGGTGTGGATGCTGCCTGGTGCAGGAGGATTTAGGGGACAGGCTCAGGAGTGGCAGACTGTGAACCTGCCAAGAAACAGCACAGGGAGCGCCTTCCCTCACACTGCTAAAAATACTGCCGGGAAAGTAATTTCTCTGGTCCTATTTTAGAAATCAGAGACAGTTCCACCATATTCACATTTGGATCCTGGTCAGGCTTCTGGTTTGAGTTTTAAATTTCAAGAGAGGTTTTTTTTTTCTGAGGAGAGTTAAAACAATCCGTGTGGTTTCAAATCAAAATTTGGAAATACTGTTCAAGAAGATATATGTTGGACATTATTTATGTAATTACTCGCAATTTTTTAAAGGCTTTATTAGAGACATGCAGGATGCCTTAGTGGCAAAATCCTTTCAGTTATGCACTTGCTTATGTAAGTCATTGATTATAGAGATCTCTATTTTTTTTTTTTTTTTTTTTTTTTTACTTGAGATAGATTTACAGGGATACCTGGCTGGCTCAGTTGGTGTAACATGTGATTCTTGATCTCAGGGTTGTGAGTCTGAGCCCCATGTTGGGTGTGAAGATTACTTTAAAAAAATCTTAAAAGGGGTACCTGGGTGGGTCAGTCAATTAAGCATCCGACATCAGCTCAGATCATGGTTTCACAGTTTGTGAGTTCACACCCTGCATCAGGCTCTGCTCACAGCTTGGAGCCTGGAGCCTGCTTCAGAATCTGTGTTTCCCTCCGTCTTTCTGCCCCTCTCCTGCTTGTGCTCTTTCTCTGTGTGTCTTAAAAATAAATAAGTAAATAAGCATTTAAAAGCATCTTTAAAAAAGGATAGATTTATAAAAGGATGTTTCCCTCTTTGTCTTCCTTTTCTTAATTTTCCCTTCCCTCTTCTTTTCCATCCTTCCTCTTCTGACACCTTCCTTCCATCCCTCTCTTCCCCCACCTCCTTCATTTCTCTCTCAGTGACTGTTTCACACTGAGATAGGAACCATCTCTGTCCATGTATAACAGTTTGCGTATCTCTGATAGATTCTCTGATTTGCTTCAGTGTTTCACTGTGTCTTCTGTTCACTCGCTTTCTTTCACCAACATTTACTGACTAGCTATTTGTGCATAACACCATATCAGGCCCTAAGAGAGGGCTGGGGAAAACACAAAGATGAATAGCACATGATTCTCCCTCTGAAAGGATCCTACAGTGTAGTAGGAGAGACATTAGGTTCAAAACCAAAACAGCAAGGAAACTCACTGGTGGTACAAGGGAAGCATCGAGTGCGAAAGCAAATCACTTTACCAAAAATCAAGTTGCCAAAGTCATTTTACCAAATGAGCATTATGCTTAAAGGCCAATTCACTGAAAATCAGTTTGCCTTGGCCCAGAGCTGCAGAGTATTGTTCAGCAGAAATTGTTGACCCTAAGGTTCCACAAGAACAACCTTGGTATTAGAAGAGGGTCTACTATTTTAAGTTGTGGCCTAGGGATATTGCTATGGTTGAGAGTCTCTTGAATCTGGCCACAGGGGAGTGTTTTGTATACAAAGTTGCAGTAATCAGAAGCATGGTTTGCTTAGAGAGACTACTCATTTTAGTCTTGATGTATCAATCATGGTTTGAGCAGAAACTAGATGGCACCCGCAAATTTGGAAATCTTAAGATAATCTTGTAGAGGGACATTTTTCAAGTCACGGGCAGGATTAGAGAAATAAACAAGGAATAGTGCAGTGTCCTGGGAGTGGTGGAAGAGGAGGAAGCATGGGCACTGGAAGCTGGGAAGGGTGGAATATGGATGGGGCCACCCAACTGGAGAAGGGGTCTGTTGTGGTCACGGCCTACCTCTCATCTTTTGCAGATGCCTCTCATGGGCCAAACCCAACTGTAAAGTGAGGAAAAGTGTTCTTGGGAACAAAGAGGAGGGAGGGAGAGTGGATTGAGGGGGTATGTCGGGTTACAATTCAATAATCTGGCACCAAATTACTATTTGGTTCAGCCAAGGAAGAATATGTTGGTCATTTCAGAGTTAAACCTCAATGCCACTCCCAAAGTTCCTGAGTAGTACGAAATTTATTAAGAGTTGAAATACACAACAGGGTGCCTGGTAAAATTGTTTTTAGCAAGAGAAATTTCAGTAATTCACGGTGTAGGTGGATATGGCAAAAATTTTGGAGTAGATCTTTCTTCAGAAAAAAGTCATTTGAGTGAAAATCTCTAGTATGCTTAATGCAAGGCCTTTTTGAAGGGTGTACCAGAATCTTTTGTTTGGCTTAACAAGGCATACAGCTCTTAGAGTCTGGTGGACCAGTTTGCATTAGGTACCCTAGACTCATCACAGAGGTCCAAAGCAGTTTGGGAGAAGGCTGAGGCACAATGTAGCTGAGGCTGGAAGCCTACTGGCTTGATTCTTGCTTTGGAGAACAGTGCTTTAGCATGTGAGTCTGAAGCCAGAGAGCTGGTTATAAAGTCAAGTTATAGGGGGCTAACTCGGAGCCATTACTTGGGCAGTAAGCCATTGTGGGCGCTGGACTGTGCAGGACCAGTGTTCAACAGTGACATCGCATGGCAGGCAGAAGCATGGTACTGGTGGGGACTCCCGCTTTCCATTGCACTCACTTCCTGTGGATTAAGTGAATCTCTGAGGTTTCCAAGAATCTCCCAAGAGGAAGATTTTAGAATTCCTGGAGGAAAAAAAAAGATAGATGAGGCTTTGGGAGGTTAATTAGAGTTGGGATTTGATTTGTACCTCAAGTTGGTCAAGCAGATCACGCTTGCTACAAGAGCATACTCAATGCACAAAGGTCTGTTCATTGCTGAGTAGATGTTCCAAATGTCTTTTTTAGGCAGAGGCAGGAGCAGGGGTTAAAGTGGGAGGAAGAAGGAATAAGATTAATTTGCACAATTTATATTTTCTCTATATTCATGGCTTTCATCCCAACTTCCAGAGCTTCAATTTAGGAGGAACAGAGATGAGAGCAAAGGCAACATATAATCCTGGGAAGTTTGTGGCTATAAAAGGTACCCAAATCAATCTGAGAGTTTTAAGGAAATTTCTTGAAATACGACTGCATTTCCTTCTAATCTCTCTCCTGTACAACTTCGAGCCCTGGAAAGGAGATTTGGAGGAAGGTGTTAGATTTTCTGTGTGCTTAAGAGAGAACATCGCAAATGTAACTTGCTTATTGATCAGTATGAACTTGGTAGGTACCATCTTTTCCCCCATTCACTGCCCCCAACTGTGCAGTGCTGGATCTAGGCTTCTCTTTGGTGCAGAGCCCATAAAAACGTCTTGAACAGATTTGATAACTTCCCAGTCATTTTCAGTTATTTAAGCTCAGGACAGCCTAATCTAATGTAAAGCTGCATACTATAGTCAGTTTGAATGTCTGAGCATCCAGCCAGGCTTTGGATCAGGGGACTTGGAGAAGTGGCAGGGTGGTGGTGGGGGGGCAGGTCTACTTTCTCATTCTTTCTCATTCCTCCTCTGAATCTTGTATGTTGGGGGTGTGTTCACATATGCATGCACATGAGCCACTGATCTGGTTCCAGGCCCTCTGCTCTTTTCTAGGCTTTAGCTTCTCCCATATATTGGGGAAGAGAAATGGAGTGAAGGCTGGGTTTGCTCCCACTGCCTGACTCTGTCTGAGGAAGGGGGCTGCCCTGGTCTTACTCTGGCTCAGCTGGCTTTCTACGCTGGTGGTGGCTTTAGTCACTAGGGTGGTCTCTGGACAATGAAGTCACATTCCATCCCTGTCTAGTGCTGAGGGGCCAGGTGTATCTTTCTTTGGTCTTTGACAGTGGTCCACACCCTTAAGCATCTTAAGCATCTTTCTGGGTGGGAAATCCCTACATCCAGGTCCTTCAGGGCACCTCCATGGCTTGTGCTCCCTCTCTTCCCTACGACTCCTTCCTGTGAGGTTCCAGAAGCTGCCAAGGTCCTCTTCCTTGCCCTTTGAAAGGCTACAGGGATCTGGAGTGGGGTCAGGGCTGTATCTTCTTCCACACTCATTACTGTCACCATGGTTCCATCTCATCCTATTGTTGCAGGTAGCACCCCAAAGCCTCTCATCTTTGGAAATCTCTGGATGCAAAGCAGGCTTTCCTTTCTAAATTTAGTTCTGTTTCCAAATGCTAAGGGACTCCTGTAAAGCTCATCCTCAAATTTACCACAGTTTCCTTTGCTCTGATGGAAGCATTAGGTCACTCTGCTGATTTTTCAGCTCAGCAAATGCACACCCATTTCCCTTCTAACAGGCACCCACTACTTTACAGGTAATTTCACTGGATCCCCTTCTCTTGCCTTGGGAGTGGAGGGGGTCAGGTGGCAGGGAAAACAGTTTGAGATGAAGGGGATCTTTTCTTGGGATTCAGAAATGTCAGGACCAATTGGAAGGAACTGAACCTCACAGAAAATAAATTATTGAAGGGAGTAGAGATTCAAGCAGGCCCCAGGCTGGTCAGGTAGCTACGCCTCAGGCATCAAAGAAAAAGGACTATTTCAAGTGTAGCTGTTTCTGTCTTTTAGTCCCCTCACCCAACCCCCAAAGGACTTGTGTCTTAATCCCTGGGTGGGGGTGGGGAGAGCTTTTGGTATAACAAAGAAAGGAAGAGCTGTTTCTACACAAACTCTCTTTGAAACATTGAGAGTACAGAGTTGCATTGTTTTGAGAGCAGCTCACACAATAACAAAGGGGCGGAGAGGCCTGGGCACCTGGAATGTGGAGTGACTGGAGTATTGGGAGTTTGGGCACTCTGGTAGCTCCTGTGCCTCAGTGGTGCCTTGGGTTCTGGCAGTGGTCCCCAGTGCAACTGATTTCTGGCACAGCAGCAGGAGGAGACAGAGGAGAAGGCCTCACCAGTGGCCAAGGAGGGGCATCCAAAGCTTTGGAAGCCTTGGGAATTGGTGCCCTTACTGTCATGTGGGGGTAGAAGTCATATCCAGTGTCAGCTACATTGGTTGACACAACACGTGGCTTTGCTATGCAGGGGAGGAAAGCTAATTTTCCCTCTACCCTTCTGAGTTCTTAGCTGAGACCCCTGTAACAAAAGAGATTAACAAGAGAAAAACAAACTGAAGTTTACTAACATGTATACTTCATGTATACATGGGAGATAACCAGGGAAAAATGAATAACTTGCAAGGTGGCTTGGGATTCAGGATTAAAAACCATCTACTTAAAAAATTCATCATTATTATTATGTTTATTTTTTTCTTTCAGTCTTATTGAGATATAATTGACACATGCTACATAGATATAAGGTGTATAGAGTAATGACTTGACATATATATATATTTCAAAATGATTACTACAATATAAATACCATCTTAATAGGGAAAGGGGAAGGAAATGTAGGCCTCTTAGAGGAGAGTAAATGATTTTTAGGAAAGATGAGTGGGCCCTTAGAAGGATAGATGGGAGGGAGGGAGGATAGTTTGTGATGAAGTTTATGTGTGGTATCCACTTCTTGTCTCCTCTCCTCTGACAGGGGTCAATCTTTCCTAGATGGTAAAACTCTGGGGGAGGGTGTTCATGACAGTTTAGTTCCTATGGGAAGATGTGTCTTTAGGGCAAAGACGGGGCGGTTCAGAAAAAGCCCTTGCGTGCATTCGCTGGTTTTCAAGTGCCTGTAGCTCAGGTGCAATGTACCTGAAGGAATAAAGAATATGCCACCCTGAAGTATGACTGTAGAAGTTCAGGACACCCTACCCCAAAATATGCAGCTTTGAGCTACATACTGGGACATTCACACCACAAAAGCAAAGAGACTAATGCTGCCTGAGCAGGGGAAGAGAAAATATCTGTGATGAGTTGTTCTTGATGACTCCAAGACACAGAAATAATTGTGGAGCAGAGGAAATTTTCAGGGAACTGGAGTTTCCAAAATGGAGAGTGCAGTTAAGTGGGTTACATGTACAGGTAATGGTGATTGACAGTGGAGTTACTGCCATACATGAAGAAAACAGGTATTTATGTATATATATACATATGTCTATGCATATCATTTATCAACGGAAGAGGAGTCAGGATGGGGTACAAAAAGAGTTTCTGAAAGGAGAAGTTCTGGAGATTTGTCACAGAAAAATAGCCCAATGGGCAGGGTGTAATGGGTGACAACTATTGGTAGAAATTAAACAAACATCTGAAACATTTTCTGAGGTTATAGCACTGCTCCTCTTGATGGCTGTTCAGTGAGGCTTACTTTCCACCTGGTTTTGTGCATTTGGCTGGGTGAACTTGAACAACCAAAGCAAAGCGACAGATCCAGAATTTATAGGTTTGGGCTAATGTCCTCTTCAATTCCATAGAGATACCTGCTGGGGAAGTCATAGCCTGGAGTTCATGCTGGCTCACCATGATCCAGTGTGACTGAGAAAAACGGGGCTGGAGTGCATGGGGGAAAAAAGTCTTGAAGAATTTTGTAAATCCTGTCATGTAGTATTGAAGGAATTTGGGAGAAATTACATGATGCCATGAAGAGGAAGAAGAGCTAAACAAGCAAACTGAAAGTAGCTTGGATATCTAAGAGGAAGAAAGGTAGTGCTTGGAGACAGCTGTGGTAAAACTTCCTCCACAATTACATTTTCTTCAGAATTACTGGGAACACATTGTAGATATTTTTAAAATAAAATTTAAGGAGGAATAAATGAAAGTTCGAGCTGTCCTGAGAAAACTTGTCCATGGGTGTGGGCTAACAGGATGGTAGTGAAAAAGCAGAGTTGAAGATAAATTTTAAATGTGAAGCTCCTTTCACTTGACAATAGTATTGAAAAGCCATGGTAAAAAGTAAATTAGATGCTAACTTGTGAGCTCAGATTTGGATTAAGAAAAAATATTTTCTTAAAAAAAAAAAAATACATGGTACCCTTTCCTGGTAATGAGGGTCTTAGAAACATTGTACAAAAAGCCCACACAGGTACTATGCGCTACTCTGAAGTAATTTTTCTGTTTGTCTCAACACTGTTCTCTCTCCTCTGGTTTGTCTTCCCACTTGTGTTCGGTCATGAAGTCAAGGATACTACTCCATTGCCTGCCATCCCAGAGCAGAATGTCAAGTCATCTGGTTCCTCTTCCCCAGATTCCACCACAGCCAGACTTGGGGCTTCCAGTCCTCGCTGTCTGCTGTTCCCACCACCAAGAACATCATCGCTTTTGTTCTATCTACACTCCATCTTTCCTCACCTTGGTCCTTTCTCTTCCTTGCTGCTAGGTTCATCTCTGCATAGGAACAGTTCATGGCACTCCTCTGCTCGTAACCTACAGTGGCTCCTTCTGTCCACTGAAAGAAACCCAAACTCTTTGGCCAAGAATGTAAGGTCCCCGCTTTCTACACTACCCAGGGAGGGGTCCATATGGTGTTGTTCTGCATTCCCATCATAACTTAAAGAGAAATGTTCACAATGGCTGGAGCCCTTGATGTCCTGTAAATGAAGGAGGAGGAGGGTGTCCTCAGATTCCTTTCAGCAGGACCCCACTTAGGTGGCACAAACCTTGACTTCCAGATGGAACAGTACATCTATAAAAGGAAATGTGACGGCATCTGAGGAGAACCTGGGAGAAGCTTCTGCTGGCAGCTTGTGCCATTGTTGCGGTTGAAAATGGCTCACGTCAGTGTCCTATCACCCAGGAATCCTGGCCAGCGAGCTGGGCTGAAGTTTGCGGCTGCTACTGGAGCCAGTCCCACTGCCGGCCACTTCACTCCTGGAACCTTCACTAACCGGATCTAGGCAGCCTTCCGGGAGCTGAGACTTGGGGTGTTTAGGATCCCAGGGCTGACCACCACTCTCCCACAGAGGCGTCTTCTGGTAACCCCCCTGCCATCACTCTGTGTAACACAAACTCTCCTCTGTGCCGTGTGGACATTGCCATGCCTTGCAACAACAAGGGAGCTCGCTCAGTGGGTCTGACGTGATGGACGCTGGTCCAGGAAGTTCTGCACGTGCGTGACGCCATTTCCCGTGAACACCCATGGGAGGTCACGCCTGATCTCTGCTTCTATAGAGAACCTGAAGCGGTTGAAAAGGAAAAGGCTGTGACCAAGGAGGAATTTCAGGGTGGATGGACTGCTCCAGCTCCAGTGAGGTCACTGCTACTCAACCTGAAGTCTCAGACTGGTCTGCAGGCATAGCAGGTGCCCTCTGTGCCTGTTCAGTTCCCTCCTAAAGCCTGGCGCTCTCAGCCTGCCATGCAGACCGGTGTGCAGCTCCCACTGTTCCAGGCACTGAATTGGTAGGAACAACCACAGAGTAGTCTTAAGCTGCTCCTCCACAAAGGCAAACAAAATAGAAATAAGGTTAACAGAAAATAAAAAAATTTCGAAAAGTTAAAAAAAAAAAAGTAAGGTCCTCTACTGCCCCTTGAAGAATTTAAAGACCCATAAGAATACTTTTCAGCTGCATCTCCCACTGTCTTTCTGCACACAGGTTTAGCTCTGGCCCAAACCCACCAATTTCTATGATATGCTGGCTTGAAACTTTTCCTGATTGTCATGAGGTAGAAGAGAATTCTACTTCTGAATTCTCACAGGACTTTCCTCATGCCCCTTTTGTATGGCGTTAGCCCTGTTTTACATTGTCTTATAATTTGCAAGGAATGTGTTTGATCTCCACTGGAAAGCATCTGAGTGGGTCTATATACCTGTGTCTGTCATCTTTGTATCCACTTCGTTCATGTTTTGGACAGAATAATCCCTGAATAAATATTTTAGATCAATTATTTCTGGTGGGTGCAGCTGGGAATATTAGACCAAAACTAGGTTCACTGGTCCAACTCTGTGATAGAATTAAATCTAGGGTTAGTCTTGAAACTAATTTATTGTTCAGATCTTTTAAAAATCAGGCCAAATAAGGGATTGGCCTTTAGCTCTTAGGGCATCCCTAAGGACTGGGCTCCCTCAGGTTTTTCTCATCCAAACCTCAATTCAGAAGAGTGTCAACATCTTGACCTACTATGTCTTATCCTTCGAGTTACAAACAATTTTACTGAGTCCTAGAAAAGAAGCCCTAAAGCTGAATGGCTGGAGATATCAGAGTATGAATTAGAATCAAAGATTTGCTATTTATTGGGTTCTGGGCTTTAGGTTGGGGCCCCTTTGGATTCCACATGTCCTTTCTGACAGTAATGCCTATTGCGTATGTGATGGCCATGTTTGTATATTTCCTTTTAGTTACTTTGCTTCTCTGTTAGTTCAGGAATGTAAGTGAAGAGGCAGGAGGAGGGGTTGAGGAGCACAACAGTATGATGGTCAACCAGATCTCTCAGATGAAGTTAGAACAGGTGGGAGATAAGCTCCAAATGGCCAGGACCAAGCTCTTTTCTTCAAGTGGGGAAGTAGGGTCACCCTTTCTTTGGTGTGACTCATGATGTGTAGCCAATGTGTTGGCAGCTTCTGAGCGCTGGGCTCATGGCTCTGCTCATCTCCCTCCTTACTTGGTCAATTCCTCCACATTTATGGTTTCTGCTGGTTTCATCAGTGATCATACATCTATCTAGCATCTACTTTTAAAAAATATTTTTTAATGTTTTTATGTATTTTTGAGACAGAGAGAAAGCATGAGCTGGGGAAGGGCAGAGGGAGAGGGAGGCAGGATCTAAAGCAGGCTCTGCACTGACAGCAGACAGCATGAAGCAGTGCTCAACTCATGAACCATGAGATCTTGACCTGAGCCGAAGTCATAAGCTTAACCCACTGAGCCACCCAGGTGCCCCTCTCTAGCACCTACTTGATGCAAAGTACTGGAGCAGGTATTGCAAGGAAATAAAGAGGAGTTACAGTCTCTGCCTTTTAGAAGTTTGTAATGTAACTGGGAAAGGAGGCATGTATCAGGTTGAAATATGCATGGGAAATGTCAATAATATAAAACGACATTGAGCATGTGACATAATCATAAGGGGAACCCAGCTACAAAATATTGGTGGTTCAGGGGATCAAATTGACACACACATAAAGAAACACTGTAAACATTGACTTAAGCCACTCTTCTTTAGGACATGACCCAATTCCCAGAAGTTTTTAAGCTTCTCTGAAGAACCCAATAAATAGCGAATCTTTGATTCTAATTCATACTCTGATATCTCCAGCCATTCAGCTTTAGCGCTTCTTTTCTAGGACTCAGTAAAATTGTTTGTAAGGAAACTCGAAGGATAAGACATAGTAGGTCAGTAGCAGATATTAAAAAGTCTCAGAGTTTCAAAATTTTAAAAATATTTTATTGTCCACATGAACAGGTATCCATTCTTGTATATTACAAATTAAACCTGGAGCATTTACTTGCTTCTGGCCAGAAAAAGATCCACACATGACTATTAATAGATGTAACAGTCTGGTGTGAAGGCCATCCACCAAGAGGTACTAATTCTCTAGCAAGAATGTCCAAGGCGTTCAGTTGACTACCGAAATTAGAAAGGATTTTTTGAATTTAAAATGACTGGTACTTATGAAGAAGTCATAAAATCTATAAAAAACTATCATTCATGCATCTTAATCAACAAACCAGGAAGCAGCAGCCACAGCCTGAGTTCTAAAGTTGGAAGCCCTAAGGGTTTGTGGTTCGACTCTGGCTAGGATGCCTTCTGAGTATCCTAAATCCCTCTCTCTGAAATAATTATTCTAATGTTACCGACTTGAGGAACATGGAGAACTGAGAAAAGTAGAGACAAAGGAAGTGTTGTAATTATTAGTGAGCCTAATTCTGACATATTTAAAAGGAACCACAAATGTTTCACTGTTTGAAGGGAATTTGCAGACATCTGTTCTTTAGGAGCTAGGCATCCTAGTTTTGGATTGTCTAGACCTACAGTTTCACTGTGCTGAACATTTTTTTTTTTTTTTTTTTTTTGTCTGTTTCCCTCTGTGCGATTTAGAATGTGGCCATCAGCTGAATGCACATTTCTTTCTTTTGGAGATGCCTGTTCTGACATCTGTCCCTCTAGTTTGCCTCCAACCACCACTCCCTCCACCTGCTACTGATTTCACTTTCTTTGCTTCCCTGGCTCTTCTTCCTCCTCCCACCCCTAGGTGAGTGATCCCAAGGAAAAAGGAATCCCCTCGTTTTTTGTCTTGGGCTTCTTGATCAAGCCTCATTGATCTCTTGGTCATCCTACCTCTTCTGGGTCTCCATGGAACAACTCAGCTTTGCCTTGTCTCTCCTGATAGGTATATTAGCCTAGATCACTTTTGGTGCAGCTGAGAAAATGCAATAATTCAAAGGGAATTTTTATTTAAATTTTTTATAAGCTTTATTTATTTTTGAGAGAGAGAGAGTGCACACTCATGAGTGGGGGAGGAGCAGAGAGAGGGAGACACAGAATCTGAAGCAGCATCCAGGCTCTGAGCTGTCAGCACAGAGCCCGACACGGGGCTCGAACTCACGAACTGTGAGATCATGACCTGAGCCGAACTTGGACGCTCAACTGACTGAGCCACCCAGGTGCCCCAAGGGAATTTTTATTTAAAAAAATAAAAAGAGGATAAGATTTTTTTTTAAAGAAGATATTGAATTAATAGATTCTACATTTTGATCCTGACTTAATCACAGATTTGCCTAGTTAGCATAATTTCTGGATTTTTCTTCCTGGATCCTTTTCCTTTGTGCAGGCCAGCCTGGGGTAGATGCGAGTCTCAGCTGTCTGGCTTTTTTGTCTCTTACAGATTCTGGGTAACCTTGCTGCTGAGTCCAGGAAGATTGAACTATTCTTGATCTTGTTTTGTTTGGTTTTGTTTTTGTGAAGTCGCTCACCTTGACTCTAGTTTGTGTTTCTCAAGGACTCAAGAAGTTATTTTATTAAAACAAAACAAACAAAAACAACAACCCAACACTTTTCTTGATTACTATCTTAAAACCTTTTTTTTTAATGTTTATTTATTATTTAAAGACAGAGTCAGAGTGTGAGCAAGGGAGGGGCAGAGGGAGAGGAAGACACAGAATCCGAGGCAGGCTCCAGGTTCCTAGATGTCAGCACAGAGCCTGACATGGGGCTCGAACTCACAGAGTGTGAGATCATGACCTGAGCTGAAGTTGTATGCTCAACGGACTGAGCCACCTAGCTGCCCCTTGATGACTATCTTTAATCCAGGGCTGTGGTTGGAGGCATACAAAGCAGAACAAGATAATTGCTGAAGTAGCTCACAGTTTAGCGAGAAAGAGGGACAGCACCCACATCGTTGCAGAATGGGACAAAAACTTTTGGCAGACATTTGACTTTTTTTTCTTTTTCTAACATCCAGACCTCCTTTTTATTCTTGAGGATCTGCGATAGGTTGCAATTTCATGCTAGGCAAGGCCTACCTCCACGTCATATAAACTATAGAAATTCCTTCATGCCTCCAGCAGGAAAGATGCAGACATGTGACCATGCTCAACCAATCTAATGCTCCTGCCTAGGATTTTGAATAGTAGTGGAAAGAGATAAAGATACAGGAACTGCTGAGAAATGTTTTTAAGGTGGTGGCCTCAGTACTGAGTCCAGAACCTGCATTTGGTTCTAGCCTATTTACCAGTGTTCTCTAGACTTCTAGGTGTTGACACAAAATGAACAAACCTTTTAGAATCTCTAAAAGTAAGAGGGTTTTATTTGAGACCGAGTGAGGACAGTTGCCAGGAAACACACTTTTCATAGGGAAAAAGGTTCTCTGGAGAATGAACTGTTTTTAAAGGGTTATATGCTTTTTTTTTTTTTTCCATCTTGTAAAAGCTTGAAAGATCATCGATTAGCATATAGGCAGGAATCACAAGTTTTAATGTCAAGGAATGCAGGGAGTAGTAGCATTGATCGATGTTTTTATTTTATTTTATTTTTTAATTTTTTAACGTTTATTTATCTTTGAGAGACAGAGAGAAACACAGCATGAGCGGGAAAGGGGCAGAGAGAGGGAGGCACAAAATCGGAAGCAGGCTCCAGGCTCCGAGCTATCAGTGCAGAGCCCGACTTGGGGCTCCAACTCACAAACTGTGAGATCATGACCTGAGCCGAAGTTGGACGCTCAACCGACTGAGCCATCCAGGCGCCCCGCATTGATCAATATTTTAAGGAGAAGATGGTTTTCCTTTAGACTACTCATTTACAAAGTAGGTGCATGATGTATGCTTGGTGGGCCATAAATTAGGCTTTTGGTTTAAACAAAGTTTATGTACAGTCAAGCTGACTTAGAAAAATCTAAAATTACTTCCCGTATATTTCAGGCCAATAGAGGGTTTTTTTCTCTCATCACAAGTACTTAGTCTCTTCCAATGTAAATTTATTTTCTCCTGAAATTATTTAGAATTTTTTTTTTAATGCTTAAAATAAAAAAAACCTTTGATACAGACATTAATAATGAGGAATGTGATGCAGACAACCAGTCCTCAGAGAGAGAAGAAAAATGAAAATTGGGAAAAGTCTGGTAAAAATTCCATTAGTATTAGTTAATCATGGACAACTTTTAATATTGTAGGGGTCTGAGGGCAGATGACCCCAAGATGGGCCACTTTGGCATGCAAATTATGCTGAGCTGAAAATAACCAAAACCCAAAAGACTCAGGAAGGAATTTTGACCTCCCCCAACCCTCAACTACCTGAAAGAATTTAGAAGAGGAGCTGCTCCAGGAAGAGAGCTATCACCATAGATAACTGCATTATGATATGAACTAGGTATGGTGGACAGAGAGGAGCCTAGCAAGGCCTGTTTGATCAAAGTCCTCTCTCTATCCCATTGTTTCTGAATGGTCCAGCAAATATCTGTTTACCAAACATTTGCTCTTTTACACCTTCCTGTAAATTGCATTCCTTCCCTCTGAAGTGCCGGGCCCCTACCCCTATCCCTTCAGCTCAGGATGATATGTATACCTCATTCTGTCTGTCTTGTGGATTCTCTTATGTTTGAAATTAAATTTTCCCCTGTTAATCTGTCTCATGTCAATTTAATTCTTAGTCCAGTTATAAGAATCTTGAAGGATAGAGGAAAGTTTTTTTCCTCCCCAGCAATATGAAGTGGCAAATACTAATTAAATTATTGTCCATTGTTACCTGCATTGAAGCACTCATTGAAGACAGTATTTGGGGGACCATATTACTGAGGACACAGAATGTGAAGGTGTGATAACTCAAGAGTAGTGGTTGGAATGGGTTCTTCTAGAAAGCCTAAAGAAAGAAGAATGATAAACCCAAATACACAAGTCCTCAGCTGAAGGCAGAGATTTCACTCCTTGACTTTCTGTGACCCTACTTAAAAACAAAACAAAACAAAACAAAAAATCTCTTACCACCTAAAGCTGCATGGTTGAGGGAGCCCAAAACCAAAATCAAATTTATGTTGCTGAATTACATTAGTCAAAGCTACAGTTTTGTCAAGACTTTTACGCAAGTAGCTTTCAAATGTTTTTGACCACAACCCTTACAAGACCTATATCTTACATCATGATCCAGCATGCACACACACATGCACACACACACCTCTCAAGACAACTGAAAAACAAATGTCATGAAATAATAGTTACCTTTATTATAAGCAAAGTATTCTTCTATTTTTATTCTATCTTAAAAATTCTGCTTATAACCAAAAAAATGGAAAAACATTGTGTTACAGAAAGAATTAAAATGAGGAAGTGTGGGAGGATGTGAAGGACTCAGAGAGGTAGCTGGACTCCCAGACTTCAGAGAGACTTCCTTGTCAGTCAAAACACCTCAGTTTCTCATGTGGTGAAGGGAGGGGACGTACTCTCACTTGAAGATGCTGCAACTCCCTCCCAGTGGGAAACCAGTTCTTCTCAGGCCTTACCCACTCACCACCATCTACCCCCCTCAACCCCACAGGTCCTTAACTCTAAACATGTAACTAGTATCAGACCTCAGTATGCCCCAAGAGCCTGATAAAACAGTTAAGTTGGGAAGGGGAGGCCTCCATAACAAAGAATTATAGGACTATTAATTTCCATCACTAAAATACTAGAGAATGTATGTGGAAATAAATTCTTGATGGGATGCTTCCCAAACAAAGAGGAAGAAATCTAATTTTAAATCAGAATGAGTTTGTTGAAAAGACTTGGCTTACCAGCGATTCTGGGATCAGTGTACTAGTTTTAGCAGCTGAAAGTCATTCCAATTTTTAGCTTGATTAGTTGACCAACAAAAATGGGGCTTCAACAGCAGCTCCCATCAAATGAAACTGAGATACTAAAAATCTTTTGTAAGCAGGTACAGGAAGGAATTCAAAGAGTTAGGGATCCTTGAGTGACTTTATCATGTATAATCTTCCAACCACCAGCTAATTATGCCCCCTCAGGAAGACACAGAGGACCCTCCCTTTGCAATTCCTTGAGAAATACATTATTGAAGGGAGTCCTGGGTTATTGAAAAGCTTGTTAGTGACTGTTATCTGAAGGCCAGAATTGCTTGAAGAGATGTCATTGAAATGGGTCTTTGATTTCAGTGGCAAGATGAAGTTGAAGAGGCCCCATCCAAATGCAAACTGTGAATTTACCACAGTAAACAGCAGATGGGTCATGGCAGTATATTCCATTCAAAATGGAAAAACCGGTTGTTGCCCCTTGCACCCCTACCATTAAGAAAGATAACAGCCGATATTTATTGAATATTTACACAATGTGCCAATCACTGAATCCTCATAACACCATGAGGTAGGTACTCCTATGATCTCCATTTTACAGGGGAGCAAAATGAACCACAGAGGTTAAGAACCTTGCCCAAGATCTTGTGGCTACTAAATTATGGAGCTAGAATTCTATTTGTGGGCTGCTTGACTCCACAGTCCATACTATATAGTATCCAAATGTTTGACTTTAAAGGCAACCTATGCCCAAAGGTGGATTTGCCATGAAGCTATTCAAGATTAAGCTTCTGCATGGGCTCTTTCATGACCCTCTTCTGCATGGGCTTTTTCTGAGGCTTTGGGAGGGCCCTAGGAATGTGCTTATGTGTTTTTTGTAAAATTTGCAAAAGATATTTTAACTGCAATTCATTATGACTGCAGGGGCTGTGAGCATTTTTAGGACCAGGGTAAGGGGAAGTTAAGTTGGGGATTCATTTTGTTTAGTGGGATATATTTCTGTGGTTTGTAGCCACTCTGCTGTATCCCATCTAGGGTGCCAAAATACATTTAGTTGTCATGTCTCTTTAGGCTTCTTCTGGCTGTAACTATTTCTCAGACTTTCCTTGTTTTAGATTGCCTGATAGTTTTGAGAAATATTGGTCAGGTATTTTACAGAACGTCCCTCAGTTGGAATTTTTCTTATGGTTAGATTGGGCTTATGTATTTTTGTTTTGGAGAAAGACCACAGAGGTAAGAGGCCATTGTCATTACATCATATCAATATACTTATCAACATGATTTTTCACTGTTGATGTTTATCTTGATCACTTAGCTGAGGTAGTGTTTGCCATGTGTCTCCACCATAAAGCTAGTTTCTTTTCCCTCTTTCAATACTATAGTCTTTGGAAAAAGTCCCTATGCACAGCCTATCCCTAAGGAGTGGGAAGTTGTGCTCCTCCCCCTTGAAGACAGACTATACAAATTATTTGGAATTCTTCTGCACAGGACGCTGGTCTCTTCTCTCTAATTAATTAATTAATTAATTATATTATTATCCTCTATACATATAGACTCTTGTATATTTATTTTATAGTTTGGATTGTAATCCAATACTTTTTTTTTTTTTAATTTTGTGACCCAAATTGTTCCAGCTTTGGACACTGGGACTGTTTCAGTTGGCTCCTGTGTCCCTTTGGCATAAGTAAGCACTTTCTTACTCTGTGGCAGAACCAGATCCTCAAGCTCTTATTTTCAGTCCTAGAAACAGCCATTTCTCCAAGGAGTCATAGTTCCTTTTACAGGAGAAACCACAATTTGGAGGTTAGGTGTTCTTTGTGCTGCTGGGGTGTTATTGCTTCTACATGGCATGTTAAAAAAAATTTTTTTTAATGTTTGTTTATTTTTGAGGGACAGAGCATGAGCAGGGAAGGAGCAGAGAGAGAGGGAGACACAGAATGGGAAGCAGTCTCCAGGCTCTGAGCTGTCAGCACAGAGCCCAACAAGGGGCTCGAACCCACAAACCGCAAGATCATGACCTATGCTGAAGTTGGATGCTTAACCGACTGAGCTACCCAGGTGCCCCAAGATGGCATATTTTTTAAGGGCTACAGACTAGAAGCATCATTGTCACTTGAGGACTTGTTAGAAATAGTCATAGGGATGCCTGGGTGGCTCAGTTAAGTGTCTGACTTCGGCTCAGGTCATGATTTTGTGGTTAGTGGGTTTGAGCCCCTCGTTGGGCTCTGTGCTGACAGCTCAGAGCCTGGAGCCTGCTTTGGATTCTGTGTCTCCCTTTCTCTCTGTTCCTCTCCTACTCATGCTCTGTCTCTCTCTGTCTCTTAAAAAAGAAATAAAACATTAAAAAAATTAAAAAAAAAAAAAGAAATAGTCATAGGCCCCAGACCCACTGAATTAATATCTACAGTTTAACAAGATTGCCAGGTGATTTATATGAGTATTTAAGTTTGAGAAGCACTGGCCAAAACTCAGCCTCACAGTCCCAACTGCAAGGGAAGCTGGACTTGTGTGCCCAGAAGAGGGGAAAAAAATGTAGTAAACATACTGTGCTGTCTCTGCAATTGTTTACTCAAGTATTTGCTCAGTATTGGTGATTTGTTCGGATAATTTATGCTTACAACACCTGTTTTATTTTTGTTCTTGCTCTTCCATTATATATATGCATTGTTGCACTTTTGCTTATGTGGGTTTTATATACGTATATATATACTTATTCATCACATACTTATTCATCACATACTTATTCATCAACTATCTGCTATGTTTCTGACACTGTTCTGAGTGCTGGGGTTACACAGTTAAGAGATAAACATTCTTGTCTTTAAACAGCTTTAATTCATGTGGTGGAGGGCATTGGGAAAAAAAAAATGTATGTGTTAGGTGTGGTTAACTGTTGTAAAGAAAAATAAGGCAAGTCAAAGGGGTAGAGAGTAATGGAGGGAATGAGGGAAGATTGCTGACTGAATAGGATGACCAGGTCATCTGAGTAAAGATCTGCACGAAGTGAACAAGTAGGGTCTGTGGCTATTTGGGGACATTTCAGGCAAAGGGAATACTAGCAGTGGTCTTCTTAATAGCCAAAAACCATTTATATTAAAAATTTCCATCTAAGTTCCAAAGTCCGGTATCAAAATATTCAGGTGTTGAAAACTTTTGGATCTTGGACTGAGTTTTATTTGTTTCCATCCGGATTTTGGGCAACATATAGATCCTACTATGGAGTCACGGCCTCTTTTGTCATCAGTGCCTGTGAGTGCCTTTTTGCTTATATGGGTTATATGTATAGATATTTATTACATTGAACATTAAATCTAGGAAGTATTTTATTTATTAACTCGCTTAAAAATAACCCATTACATATTAACGTAAACAACAGGCTTTTTATGAAAATATGTTTTTCAAAACAAAACCAGAATTTAATGAGAAGAATGGCATTGTTGCATTTTTGCATATCTCTTGGATGTCTGGGGTAATGGAAACCAGCTGAATTCCTCTGTCTGCTTCTGCATCCAAAGTGTTGCAACGTCCCAGGTCACATAGCATCTGGAAAACTTCAATTTATACCTGTGAAAGAATATGAGTAAAAAGGACAAATAACAGGTTAGCATTATTACAAAACAGTTTTGACCTCACAGACCCCCCTCAAAACGTCTTAGGTACCTCCAAGAGTCCCGAAAGCATAGTTTGACAACTTTTCACTTACCATATTCCAGCCTCAGTACTCCACCTTGGGTGAGCCATTAAATTTTCTGTGCCCGAATTCCTTCATTTTTATTTTTATTTAAAAAAAATTTTTAAATTCATTTTGAGAGAGAGAGTGAGCGAGCAGGAGAGGGGCAGAGAGGGAGAGGAGAGAGAGATAATCCTAAGCACAGAGCCTGAGGCAGAGATCCATGCCACACCAAATGCTGGATGCTTAACCAACTGAGCCACCCAGGCACCCCCTCCCCACCATTTATTAAAAGGGAGAGGATAACACTGCTTACCTTGAGGAGTTGACATGACACTCACTTAGAGCTGTGTCTGGTACAGATAAAACTCAATAGTCATTAGCACTATATTTAAATTTTTAAAAAAATATTTATTGTTGACAGAGAGAGCATGAGCGGGGAAGAGGCAGAGAGAGAGGGAGACACAGAATCCGAAGCAGGCTCCAGGCTCTGAGCTGTCAGCACAAAACTCTACACAGGACTCGAACCCATAAACGGTGAGATTGTGACCTAAGCTGAAGTCGGATGCTCAACCGACTGAGCCATCCAGGCGTCCCAGCATTATATTTAAATACAGAAGTTGATTATGACTTTTTTTGAGCTGTGATATTTTTCACAGACAGTATTTCGTTTTGTGCTACTTCCTTGGCCAGAAATTCATCCCCTGCTTAAAATCTTCTGGTTATGGAAAAATTAGGCACAGGTGCCAAAAGTATTAAAAACTCACACACTGCTGTTTTCTTTTTCTGAACAAGATTTTTTTTCCCTCACTGTATTTTAAGGTCCATTAACATTTTTTTTGTATTGATAATCTCTTTGTGATCAGGACTGGGGAAAACATGTCCTCCTTCTACCCAAGAGAAATATGCCTGTACATGATGATTCTTCAAACACAGATTTCATTTGCTATTTTTCCTCGCCAATGATCTGAATTCCTGAGAAGTCCAAGAACAAAACTGCCTTCAACCACGGTAATAGTTCCTTAGGGATCATTGACCTTCAGTGCTTCTGACGCTTATAACCATTTGGCATATTTGATATAATTGTCGTGAAAGCAAGGTGAATTTGAAGTGCCAGTCAAGAACATTAGCATAGCACGTTGATCTTTCCCCCACCATGTTCAGATTGCAGCGATTTCTCTCTGAATTCAGGATGTGTGGCATTTGCAGTCTGTGGTTTGGTTTCACCATGTGAATTAAAATGAAAACGCTTCACGTCACGTAAGCAACAGATGTTCTATGTGTGCAAAGTTGTGTAGTCTTGTAATAACTATCTTAAATGTGAAAGAACTTCAAACGATAATAATACTAGGTTAATCCAAGAAGCATTAGCAGTCTCCTCCTCACCCACCCTGAAAAGGGAAGCATTTATGTAACTAATTAGTTTACCATAGTAAATAATCCACTGACATTTATAAGAAGCATTCCTATTGGAGCCTCGAGTAAATATTATGTTACATGTTAAACTATAAATAGGATGAATTGTGGTCCCAGGCCCAGGTTTAAAATGCTACGGAAAATAAGTGAGCTCCATCTGGGTAAAATGGGTGTTACACGTCCTCCATACACAAGTGTCCAATTGCCCAGCTCGGGTTCCCTATAGCTGCTGTGGAAACTTGACGATTCATCTCACTTTCCAGCGCAGCTCTGCAAGGTAGCTAAAAAAGAGTGAATGTTTCTCTTGGGGAAAAAAAAAAAACCATAGAAGAGGAAAGAAAACAAAATTTGTGACTGACTTATGGAAGGCGATTCTCTCTAGCTTTAAGTGAATGGTGAAAACAGCATTTCCTACATAAGGCAATTTTGAGTTTCTGCTTGCAGCTTAGATGATTTGAAAAGTTTATGCAAGGAAATCATGATGCTCCAGATCATTTTATTACACTTTATCTTAGCCTCGAAGATCTGTGCATTTAGTGATTTTCTTCAAAGCTGCACATCAGGTATAGCAAGAATAAAGCCCAGAGTAGAAAAGTGGATGATGGAACAGGATCTCTACATAGAGAAAGCTTCTCAGGGCCAGAGATTTATGTGAAGCATAAAGCAGGTGCTCAATTTAAGGAAGGCCTAATTAAGAGGGAGCGAGGAGGGGAATAGAAAGGAGAACCAGTATTTTTAGGGCTCACCCAGGCATAGCCAAAGAAGCAGCTGCCTTTCCAGAATATAAGAAAGCACTCACTTGCCCCATTCCTGAAATTCCTACCATGAGAGCCAGACGTTCAAATAAAATCTTTCTCTGTTGAATGGTCACATTCCTGTGTGTGGCAACATATTGATCCATTCAACTCATTGATTCAACATTTCTTCTGACTCATGAATTTTTCTGGAAATGTAAAGATGTCAGAAAAAGAAAAAAGTTGTTTTCTGTCTTGAAGAAGTTCACAGTCTAGTGAAATAGATAAGAAAACAAATGGTGACTGTCTTAGTCAGTTTGGACTGCCATATCAAAATACCACAGACTGGGTGGCTGAACCAACAGACATTTATTTCTCAAAGTTCTGGAGCCAGATCAAGGTGCTGGCAGACTCTGTTCCTGGTAAGGCTTCTCTTCCTGGTCGTGTCTTCATGCGGGAGAGAGAGAGAGAGAGAGAGAGAGAGAGAGAGAGAGAGAGATTGTGCGTGCACTCTAGTGTCTCTTCCTCTTTCTATAAGGACACGAATCCCATCCTGAGGGTCTCACCCTCATGACCTCATCTGTACCTAATCATCTCCCCAAAATCCCACCTCCAAACACCATCACACTGGGGGGGGGGGTAGGGCTTCAACATGTGAATTAGGGGGAGGGACACAAACTTTCAATTGACAACAATGACATTAGTGGGAGATGATTAGGTTCAGATAAGGTCATGAAGGTGAGACCCTCATGATGGGATTAGTATCCTTATAAGAAGAAGAGACACTAGAGAGTGTGTTCTCTCTCTCTCTCTCTCTCTCTCTCTCTCTCTCTCTCTCTCTCTCTGCCACACGAAGACAGGGGCAGGAAGAGAAGCCTCACCAGGAACAGAATCTGCCAGCACCTTGATCAGCCACCCAGTCTATGGTATTTTGATATGGCAGCCCAAACTGACTAAGACAGTCATCATTTGTTTTCTTACCTCTCTCTCCCTACTTCACTAGACTATGAACTTCCTTAAGATGGGAAACATACTTTCCTACGTCTGAACAGTTTAATAAGAGAAACAAGTAAACAGGCCAATGTAATGTTGTAAGTGCTGTTAGAGGAATACATCATATTATAGGAACATACTATAAAAGCTATTTGGAGGGCACCTGGGTGGCTCAGTTAGTTAAACGTCCGAGTCTTGATCTTGGCTCTCAGGTCATGATCTCATGGTTTGTGAGACTCAGCCCCATATTGGGGTCTGTGCTGACAGCAGGGAGCCTGCTTGGGATTCTCTCTCTCTCTCTCTCTCTCTCTCTCTCTCTCTCTCTCTGCCTCCGGCCCCCCCCCCACGTCACAGCACCTCCCCTCTCAAAATAAATAAATACACTTAAAAAAATTAAAAAAATAGAAGCCATTTGGCCAAGATGAAGAGAATGAAGAATAAGAGAATGAAGAAAACAGAATTTTAAGATACTTTCATCATATACAATGTTATATTTTTATTTTAAAAAATGTTTTATTTACTCTTGAGAGAGAGAGAGAGCAAGTGGGGGAGGGGCCGGGAGAGAGAGGAGACAGAGAATCTGAAGCAGGGTCTGAACTATCAGCACAGAGCCCCATGTGGGGCTGGAACTCACGAGCTAGGAGATCATGGCCTGAGCTGAAGTTGGATGCTTAACTGACTGAGCCACCCACGTACTCCATAGCTGTTATATTTTTAGATTTCCACTTCCAACTAAAATCATTTTAATATTTTTTGATAGAAAAGGATAGTTAGGTGATTACCTAAATTATTAAATAGCTGTACTACAGATAATGCCCACCTACGTGGTCCTGTGCTTTGGGGACATTCTATAGAATTGCATTTTTCTATGTAGAAAGGCAAAAGTGGTACCTAAGGTGGTAGAAAGCTAAGTGGAGAAATAATTGTCTCTACAATAGTTCCCTCTGATTTGGGTGAAGCTTTTGGCTTTGGGTGAAAAAAATTCAGGTGTTCAAGACATAATTAAGAAGGGAAAGGGGGGCATGTCAATGTACGCAAATAACCAGGGTACTGTGGTCTGAATAGGTCCCCTCAAAGTTCATATATGAAAATCCAAATCCTAAAGATGATGGCCTTATGAGGTGGGGCCTTTGGGAGGTGGATAAGTCATGAGGATGGAGCCTTCATGAATGGAAATAGTGCCCTTATAAATGATCCCTTGCCCTTTCCCTTGTGGGGACATAGCAGGAAGGCACCAAAGATGAACAAGGAGAACAAGTTCTCACCAGAATGTGACCAGGCTGGCACTTTGATGTTGGACTTCCAGCCTCCAGAATCATGAGAAATAAATTTCTGTGTGTATAAGCTACCCAGTGTGGCATTTTGTTAGAGAAGCCCAAGCAGACTAGGACAGAGGGTCACCAGTTACCAGGGCCTTCACTGCCCCTCATACCTGGTGATTCCTTAGGGTGTGCCAAAGCCCTTCCCTGTGAGCCGGCCCATGGAAATCCCCTGGCGTGAAGGATGTTCTTTGCCATCTGGCTTCTGTTACCCCTAAAGAGATGGAAGGGAGGCTACACCCAATATTAATGACCTCAACTGATACTCCCATAGTACCAATAGGCTTAGAAGAAAGAATACAAGGAGTGACAATAAAGTCACAGTAAATGTCCTCTGTTGGAAAACTAGCTCCACATGGCTTTCAAGGGCTGATGTGCCCCCAGTTGATGGATTCCCTTACATGGAATCTTGCTGGGATGTGAAGAAGGCTGAGTGAGGGCCGCTGCAGGATACCCTTGGCAATCCTTGTGCTGGGGAGTGCGTGCCTTCTGCACGGCTCTGATTAACTCCCCGCATGAAGAGCTGACCCGGCAGGGCAGAGCTGGTACTCACATACCCAGGGAGCCTTGGTTTCTGATCAGAGGATCATCTTTTAATTCTCTGAAACCACATTGGGACATAGCATCTTCCTGAGGTTGTACAAGGTGCTGGATATTTAAGAGTTCCTCTCCTGTTTTGGTTCCTTTTGTCTAGTACATCTGTTTGGGGAGGGATTCCAGGTGGCAGGGATGGGCTGAGATAGAGACTTCCAGTAGGAATACTTAGGGTCCCCAGGGTTACTCCACACATGGTGGCTTTGATGAATGCCCTACCCAGGTGCCTCGAGGACTGAAGGAGGGGCTGCGGAAGGCTACTTAGTGTCCTGCTCTGGGCTTGACCCTGGTCTACCAGCTTTTCTGCTCATCAGTACTCTGCTACCACTCCATGCCCCCTCCAGGTGCTCCAGCCAGAAAGGAGGTGAGCGTGCAGCACCATTTTCCAGGGAGCTCTCATTCAGTAACCTCTCCCTTTGGGAGGGATGATCAAGGACAGCACCTCTTGCCTCCAGAAGATTCTTATCTCACTCTAAAACCCAGATTTCTTGCCATGACTTCCTGTGCCCTAGCCCCTGCAGATCTCCTTGCTGTCACTCCCTTCATTCCTTAATTCACATCAGCCTTGCTGGCTTCTTGGCTGACCTGGAATGTGACTGGTGTTATCCTGTCTCTGAGCATGTGTGCTCGCTGTTCCTTCTGCCTGGGTTTGTTTGCAAGCCTCACTCTCTTAAGGGCTTCGTTCCAGTGTTTGTTCAAGGGTCTTATCGGAGACCATCCTAGCTAAAGTACTACCTTTTCTCCTCTCCACATCACCTCTCTCTACCTGCATGTATTTCTTTTCCTGGCACTTCCTACCATCTGACATATGTTGTGTTTGATATAATATGACAAGTGCCTCATCACTGAAATGCAAGCTCTTCAAGAGCAGCTACTTGGCATGCCTGGGGCCTAGAACAGTGTGCAGTGCATAATAGGAACAGTCAGAAATACTTTGGGATGCTTGTTGAGTGGGTAAGGGTGGTTTTCTCAAAGAAACCCCCCCCCCCCCGCCGAAACACAACTGTACCTTCACTGTCTCTGTGTGCTTACCTCTGTTCCCTCTCCAACCCACTGCAGTGAAGTTTTCTCCTTGCTTGAACAATGACTTCTTACATTCACCCAGCCATTTTCAGCCTTATTTGACTTGACCTTTCTGAAGCAATTTATGCTATGAAAAGAGTATTAGTAACTTTGGAGCCAGATAGGTTTGGCTTTAATCCCATTTCACCACTGGTAGCTATGTAATCCTGGGCAAGTTATTTCTCCTCTCTGGGATACAATTTCCATTTTAGTTAAATTAGGAAACTAATACTCACTCATGGGATTTTTCCAGGAGCATTAAGTGAGAGAACATATGTAAAACTCCTGGTACAGGGTTGGGTACTGAATCAGAGCTCAATCAAGGTTCACTCCATTGCTTACTTCCCTTTTCTGCTTCTGTACTCCTCTCTATTCCTTCTTTTCATCTCTGGTTACTTCTTTGTTTCCCTTGTACTTTTCTTTATCCTTCTCCCACCCCTGGAACTATTGTTCCCCAAGGCTGTCCTTAGCCTTGTCCTCCTCATCTGCTGTGTGCTCCCTGAGTTATCTCGTCCACACCTGTGACCCCAGCTACCGTCTGTATATCAGTGATTCCAAGATCCATAGGCCTCCATAGGGCTCCAAACTCCTATCTCCCACCTCCTGTCACCCCTGCACCAGATGTCCCACTGTTGTCTCTAGCTCAACATGTTTAATCTCAACTCGTTAACTCCCTTCCTCCTCTAGGCTCTGCTCCTCCACTGCAGAGAGAGGCAACTTCTTCCCAGTTGCTGGAAATAATTTCTAGTTTCTAAATACCCTTCAAGCAGTTTACCCTCTTTCCTGCTCTCTTAATTGCAACTCTCACTTACTTGACTGCCATTGTTTTTAACTAGTCTCCCCATTCAGTATACCCTCTTTTCTAGATAATCCTCTTTATAAACTTCCTAAAATAGAAATGTGATACATCACTTCTTTTTAAAAACAAAATCACTGAATATTACCTGTCACCTTTAAGACCAAGTTCAAACTCTTTAGCATGACAGATAAAGTTTCATGAATTGGCCCCAAATGTGGGGATCACAAGCCCCCCCTGCTTCTGCCTTAGGTTATTCCTTTCACCTGGAACACCCTCGTCTTCCCTTCTGTCCAGTTGGCAAATTTTGCTTAGCCTCACAGTACTCAGTGTAAACACCACCTTCTCTTTAAACCTTTATTGACTTTGCCAAGCTGGAGAAAGTACCTGCCTGTGGAGTCCCTCCACTCCCACACATTCTTATTTTAAGACTTACCGCACTCCACTGTAACCCATTGATTTCCCTATTTCTTGTGTGGTCCTACAGACTGGAATGTCACTGGAGGCATTTACCACTGTTGCCCTCACAGTTAGCACAGTGCCTGGCCCTCAGTAAAGAGAGGGCCAGTGAAGAGAGGGGTTAGTGCTTATTTTAGTAGAGCAAACCGGCAGTGGCCTAGCTCATCCTTTAGAGCATTGACCCTGTTGATAAATGCAGCTTTGCCTTAGTCTTGAACCAGTGTTTCCCTATCACATGTCGTGTGTGATCTGGTTCTAGACTTGCTTTAGGCTTCCATTGTTGTTTGTGTCTTTTAGAATTAGCTCACTTTTTCTTGTGAATCTAATTTGATGGAGTACGTGGAAGTGGTTCATCCACAAGTTCCTCTCAGACTCTGATAGGTCACAATTACTTCTAGTGGGAATAGAAACTCGGGGGCCCTCGGGGCGCCTGGGTGGCTCAGTCGGCTGAGCATCCGACTTTGGCTCAGGTCATGATCTCGCAGTCTGTGGGCTCGAGCCCCGCGTCGGGCTCTGTGCTGACAGCTCAGAGCCTGGAGCCTGCTTCAGATTCTGTGTCTCCCTCTCTCTCTGCCCCTCTCCCACTCATGCTCTGTCTCTCTCTCTCTCTGTCAAAAATAAATAAACAATAAAGAAAAATTTCAAAAAAAAAGAAACTTGGGGGCCCAAAGTCATTTTGCACGTCTGCCACTATGCAGTTTGCACAAGTCACTTAGCCTCTGAGCTCCACTTTCCTCTTCTGTAAAATGGAAGAATAGTCTTCTTTTTTGAAAATAAGTTTTAAAAATTTATTTATTTATTTTGAGAGGGAGAGAGAGAGAGAGAGAGGGAGAGAGAGAATCCCATTCAGGCCTCACGCTTAGCGTGGAGTCTGACACAGGGCTTGATCTCATGACCCCAAGGTCAGACCTGAGCCAGAATGAAGAGTCTGATGCTTAACCAACTGAGCTACCAGGTGCCCTTGGAAGAATATTCTTCTAGATATTTGTGAGGATTAACTGAAGGTACACAAAAGTACCAAATGCAAGGCAATATTGTTAGGGTGTTGTACCACATGTTTCTACATTTTATAGCATCTTGAAATAAAGAGAGACACATGTCACATGGCTGCCTGGTCTAGCTATTTTGAATGAGGAGAGACCGAATCAAAAATCATGGGTGAAGTCGTGGGGAAATAATGCAGTCCTTAAATAACTCGGAGCATTCAGAACATACCAGAAGACTCTAAGAGAAGTGGTCTAAGAAGCTCTTTTCTTGAAACCTGGACAAGCTGAAATGGAATTTCCTGGGGTGGGGCTGTGAAAACTGGGATGTGTCTGCTTGCTGGGTCTCTCTGAGCTCTGTGCTAGATGAGTTCAGGGCGTTGTCCTGGTACATTCTGCCAACGACCTCTTCTGAGACCATCGGCAATCACTGATGAAGATGTTGCTGTTGCAATTTAGAAATCCAGGAAGCCCCTAAAGAATGTTCCCAACAGAAATTCCCGGAGGTTGTCTGACTTAACAGCTACAGAAATGAATTGGGAGACAGGAGGCCAGAGCAGGAATGGAGCCATCTATGGACAGACCAGTCTGTTTGGAAAGACTTACCAAGTAACTGTATGTGTCAGGCCCACTGTCAAGTTCTGGAAATACAAAGATGAATAGCAAATAGCTTGTGCTTGTAGTGGAAGAAGTTGGAGGAGGAGTTTGGCATCACCAGGGTCTATAGGAAATGATTTCCCCAAGGAGAGGGGGTCCTTCCCTCAAAGGCTGAACACCACTGAACACTGCAGAAAGGGGACCAAGGCTGCTCTGGGATAGGATGTGTGAGGAAGCCTGGCCTGGGCCCCTCTCTCTGCAGCCCGTTCCCAATAACTGTGCATGGCAGGACATCTGTTCTTCTGTCTCTACACCATGGTGGCCTGGTTGCCTCCCAGACCACTGGTATGGTCTGAGCTTTGAACAGCCTGAGAGAATTCTTGTCATGGTTCTATCTGATAGGCACCAATGACTCTCCCACTTAGAGATAACTTCCCCAGAGGTGCTTGGGTGGCTCAGTAGGTTAGCATCTGACTCTTGATTTTGGCTCAGGTCATGATCTCACAGTTGGTGAGATAGAGCCCTGCTTTGAGGTCCACGCTGACAGTGCAGAGCTTGCTTAGGATTCTCTCTCTCCATCTCTGTCTGCCACCCACCAAATAAATAAGTAAACAAAAAAAAAAAAAAAAGAAAAAAAGAAAGAAAGAAATGTGGAACCTACCTGAGTGGTTCAGCTGGTTAAACATCTGACTCTTGGTTTTGGCTCAGGTCATGATCTCATGATTTGTGAGTTTGAACCCTGCATCAGACTCTGTTTGGGATTCATTCTCCGTCTCTCTCTGCCCCTCTCCTCACACTGTCTCTGTCTCTCTCAAACTAAATAAACTTAAAAGAAAAGACATAACTTCCCCCAGAGACTTGTACCATCTGAACTTCCACTATTACAAACCCATTCCTTCAGACTCTCAATGAATGATCATTTGAAACGTGAATAATTATGCAAATATGAATAATAGCTAATATCTACTGATATTTCCTCTGTGAAACTCTGGTTTAAGGGCTTTACAACGATTAACTCATTTAATTCTCTTCACAACCTGATGAAGTAGGTATTTTTATTATCCCCATTTTGTACATGATCAATTAAGTAACTTGTCCAAATCAGGTCACACAGCTAGAAAGTGGTAGAGACAAGATTTGGATCCAGGCAGACTGGCTCCAAAGTCATACTATTAATCACTATTCTATTCTGGAAAGAGCAGCATTGAGCTTTATTAGCAATTAGTTCCTTAATTTAAATTATGGTAGCCAGTCTTTAATTAATATTTGTGATGTTCCAGGTACCACACTAAGTGATTTTTGCTTATTATCCCATTTATTATTAATAAAACCCAATAGGGTAGTATCATTGGCATTAGCATTTTACAGATGAAGAAAATAAAGACAAGTTGAAGTCACATAAAGCAGGAAATACAGAGACAGGACTTGAAACAAGGTGGCTTAATTTCTAAATCCACGTGTGCAACAATGCATTAGACTGTGAAGTATAATTGGGTGAGAGCAGACATCTGTGAACTGGAATGCCCTATAGAAAGTTTTCTCATGGGGCGCCTGGGTGGCTTGGTTGGTTAAGCGTCTGACTTCGGCTCAGGTCATGATCTCACGGTCCATGAGTTCGAGCCCCACGTCGGGCTCTGTGCTGACAGCTCAGAGCCTGGAGCCTGTTTCGGATTCTGTGTCTCCCTCTCTCTCTGCTCCTCCGCTGTTCATGCTCTGTCTCTCTCTGTCTCAAAAAAAATAAATAAACGTTAAAAATAAATAAATTAAAAAAAAAAAGAAAGTTTTCTCAGGGAGAGGGTGGTTCCTGTGGGGAAAGCCAGTTCAAGGGCTCTGTGGTGCTCTTGGGGGGAAACGGATGTGGAGCAGGGTGGAAACAAACTTTTTTACTCTTCACCCTAACCTGGGGCTAACTCTGCCCTTTGTTCAGCTCAGAATTTGGGGGCTATATTTACTAAAGCTACTTGACCTACATAAGAGGCCAAACATACTATAATTGAACTTTAAAATCTGAAAGGTTAAGGATCTTCATTTCCAACATCCTATCCAATGCCATATGTAAGTTCACTGATAGACACCAACTATCTCTCTACTTGTACATTCTCATTCATAGGAACTCATGGCTTCTCAAGACAGCCATTGCTTTGTGAGAGCTCTCTATTGCTGCTAAGTTATTAATCTGAAGTTTGCCTTCCTGCAACTCCCTGCTTGGAACTAGACAAGTTGGGTCCTTATGTTTTGCATCCATCTGTCTCATTTCACATCATTTCCACTTTGAGGGCTCCTTGCAGGCAATCTAAAAAGCTTTGCTTTCTGCTGCCACAGGACCTTTGCTCATGCTGTTTGCTTTGCCTGGAAGGCTCTCTCTTCTCTCTTCCAATCCATTTTGTGAATTTTGACTCTTCCTTTCACCTCAATTCAATCATTTCTTCAGGAGAGCTTTCCCTATTTCCCCTGACTTGGTGAGATCTCCTAGTTGTATACTTTCAGAATATCATAGTCTTAGATTAAGTTCTCTAAAAACAGAGCCTGAGGTGGGAATATGTGTGCTCATAATTTATTGAAGGAGTGCCCTCAGGAAAACTGGAAGGGAGAGAAGGAAGCAAGATTCTTGTTGCACAAGAATGTGATTTTGGGCAAAATCTTGATTAAACCTGATCTGGAAGGAAGCTCTGTAGGGTAAACTGAACTGAAGTCTGTCCTGCTTTGAGGCAAACATGGAGGCATCTGTATTCCCACCTCAGTCAGTGATTGGCCATGGGCTGCTGGGGTGGGTTAATTTCCAAGCTCTTCCTATAGGAGATGTCAATGGACAATCCTCTAGAGAAGGGCGCAGGTTGAGGCTTTAGGTAAAAACTAGCCACAGCAGCTGGAGGGTGAGCTCACCTACCAAACAAGTAAAAGATATCTCAGAGGTCTGGGTGGGGCACCCACAGGGGATGCTGCAATCAGAACTTCCTTTACACAGAGCATGTGCAAGAAAGACTTCTGTGTTTACATGTGTGATTATTTGATTGAAATGTGTCTCTTCCCTTGGGCCATAATCTCTTTGTAGACAGGACCTCCATCTTTTTTGCTCTTACAGTTTCCATAGTGCTGAGCATAGGGCTTGTAGATAGTTGGTATTCAGTAGGTATTAGTACGTATTAGTAGTTGATTAAAACATGGATCAACAAATGATCCTCAAGGAAAGACCTCAAGGAAAGAGAAAAACAGCAGATATAATTTAGATCAAGGTATGTTCCCTCAATGTTCCTTTCTGGGTATCACGGGAAAGAGTGGTGAATGATATTTTTGTTCTCTAGGAAAGTCCTATGGTAACTTCCCATTGATCTTTTGCTATCTCTTACTACCCTGCCTTATACTATTTAGATTGTTGAGGATTTTTATTAATTCTTGCCAATCTGTCCATTGGTTCATTTAATTAGTCAAATCCCACCTGTTGCCATATAGATTGTTGTTGGGGGAGATCAGGGCCCCAGAGGCAATGGGATGAGAAAAAGCTAATTTTTGATGGTAGAGAAGCTGTTTAGAGCTTAAAAGCCTTTAGAGTGTTGAAGGTACTGAGCACTGGGCAGAAGAAACTCTAGCAGATGATAGAAGTTTCTCAGGCACAACTAGTCTGGCTAAAATCCTAGGACTGACTGTATGGACGAAGCAGTAGAGTTTCCATGAATGCTCTGTCTTGCAGAAGTGTGTGTGTTGTTTCCATCAGTCAACCAAAAATATTGCCTGGGATTTACTCTGTGTCAAGCAGTGTTCTAGGAACTGGGGATACAGCAGTGAATGAGACACAAAGTCTCTGCCTTAAGGAGAGTTTCTGTTTGTGCACGTGTGTGTGTATGTACACGCGTGTGTGTCTGGGTGCACCTGTGCATGTATCCAGCTCTATGTTCTGCAGCTCTCTAAATATGCTCCTGAAACATGCATACTCATTGGGATTTCCACAACTCTCCTAGCACAAGTCCGAGCAGGGTGGTATATGGCCCAGCGTGCTAGCCCAGGAGTTAAGAGAGCTGGTATCCATTCCTGACTCTGTACTGCCCTGCTGGGTCACCTTGGGAACTCTATTTTACCTCTCTGAGTCTCAGCATCTTCACTTATGAAACAAAAGTGTTGGTGCAAACGGTCTTCGGCTGTAGAATTCTTGGGATACATTTCCTGTGGGCCTACTATGTGTTGGTCACCTTTGTGATAGCGCAGTGGATTTCATTTCCTCATGGAATTCTCTGTTGGACTGGTGTTATCTTTGATGAAGAAACTGAAGCCAGAGCCACTGAGTTACTTGCCCAAGGCCATTTAGCAAGCTAGTGTCAGAGCCAGAGTCAGACCTGTTTGAGCTGACCCCAAGTCCAGTGCCTTTGCAGTCACCAGAGCTGACCCACACTGTTCTTCGGTCCTTGCCCCATCCTTACATCTGCTTCCCTCCTCACTCTTGTGCTTGCCATCAGTGGGGAGTGCAAGGTGGCTTTGGTGGGGAGACAGGAGTGGAGGGAAAGTCCCATGTGGATTGGCCACTGCCATGCTGTTTAAGGATCTCTGACTCTACACCCTATTTCATGCTGGTACCGGTGGGTCAGCAGCATGCAGGGGAAAAGGAGAGCCCTCGACAGGAACACTGAGCACACAGGAGCAAGATTTCATGATATTAGCGAATCTGACGTATACCCAGTGACAGGTACGCTCGTTATCGTGTTCCTTAGTGTTAAAGAATAAATAGTCTACAGTTACATAAGTATGCTTAGTATTAGATTTTAAAAGTTATGCTACGCACTAATAGATTCAGAAGGAAAGAAGACTTGGCTACAGTAGAAAATTCTTTACATTCAATGTTCCCCTGAAACTATTCAAGTCCCAGCTCTGACCTTTCCTGATCTTGTGTTCTTGGACAGTGGTTCATTTGGCTCCCTGACCTGAGGTTTCATGATCTATGAAATGGGCACAATGACTATAACTAGTTCTTGGGGTTTAGGTAACAATTTGATAAAGACTTGTAAACTGCAACATGCCAAACAAATGTTAGTTATTTTGTGGTAGGCTTTATGTGATCCTAGTTGCTGGGAATATGAAAATGAAGAGGGCACGGTCCTGGCCTTAAAACTGCAGCTTTCTTGAGGTGCCTGGGTAGCTTAGCTGGTTAGGCATTGGACTCTCGATCTCTGCTCAGGTCATGATCTCACAGTTTGTGAGTTCAAGCCCCACATCAGACTCTGTGCTGGTGGCATGGAGCCTGCTTTGGATTCAGTCTCTCCTTCTCTCTGCCCTCCCCTGCTTGTGCCCTTTCTCTCTCTCAAAAAAAAAAAAAAAATAGTAAACTTAGAAAAAGAAATGCTGCTTTCTTGAAGCCCTTGTGGCCAGGCTACCTTTGGCTTGAGTGTTCTAGTCACTGCAGGTCACATGGTTTCCTATTTCTCTCATCTCCTACAATGAATGTTATGCATGAAGCAGATTGAGTTGATTTGAAGGAATATCTCCTTGCCTCCCATGCACACCTCCAGTCTCCCAGTGTAGATTTTCCTAACAGCAGCATTTGTTTGTCAGTGGCTGATGGCACAGTACAGAAGCAGAATGAAGAGTGGATTGCTAGCATGAATTGCTGGTGGGGAGGAGAAGCCCCCCAGAGCGGCCTGGAACAGCGGAGATTAGGAGCCAGGGACATTGACTTTATCCAGATGTAAGGGGTAAGTGCAACAAGACCACACATTGTCCATTCATAACAACCTCCCTTCTTCTGTTAGCCAGAGAGCCTCAGTTTGAGCTGAGTACATGACCACTAAGCTCCATTATACCTGGGTGTGCTTATGCGACTGAGTTCTATGATGTGCACAGAAGTGACGTGTACAACTTCTGGGTTGTGGACTTAAAGGGCTGAAGTATTTACACAGTCTTCTCACCTTCCCCTAGGCTGGAATGTTGACATGATGGCTGGAGCTATGGCAGCCGTCTTAGACTACACAGTGTCAGATGCATACTGAGAATGGCAGAACAAGATCAAAAGTGCCTGTGTTCCCAACACCAAAGGGATGTCATTATGTCTTTTTTATAAAGATTTTATTTTATTATTTGAAAAACTTTTTAAGTTTATTTATTTATATTTAGAGAAACAGAAACCACATGAGTAGGGAGGGGCAGAGAGAGAGAGAGAGAGAGAGAGAGAGAGAGAGAATCCCCTCAGGCCCCATGCTGCCAGCACAGAACCCGATGCAGGGCCCAAAATTGCGAAACCACAAGATCATGACCTGAGCTGAAATCAAGAGTCAGAGGCTTAACTGACTGAGCCACCCAGGTGTCCCGTAAAGATTTTACTTTTAAGTAATCTCTACCCCCAGTGGGCTTGAACTAATAACTCCAAGATCAAGAGTCACATGCTCTACTGACTGAGCCAGCCAGGTGCCCCAACGGATGTCATCATTAGTAATGGACTACTTCTACACTGCCTGCTATATAAGAAATATATCCTATTTTTCTTTCTTTTTTTTTTTAATTTTTTAATATTTATTTACTTTAGGAGGAGAGACAGAGCATGAAGGCAGGAGGGGCAGAGAGAGAGAGAGAGACACAGAATCTGAAACGGGCTCCAGGGTCTGAGGTGTCAGCACAGAGCCTGACGGAGGGCTCGAACTCCTGAACTGCAAGATCATGACCTGAGCTGAAGTCGGACGCTTAACCAACTGAGCCACCCAGGTGCCCTTATCCTATTTTTCTTGGGCCTCTGTTATTTTGGCATCTGTTATAGCAGCTGTATTCTAACTAATCCAGCCAGAAAGGGTATTTTTTTTTTAAATCCTTTTTTAAATGGTTATTTATTTATTTATTTTTTGAGAGTGAGAGACAGAGAGCAAGCAGGGAAGGGGCAGAGAGAGAGGGAGACCCGGAATCCGAAGCAGGCTCCAGGCTCCGAGCTGCCAGCCCAGATCCCGACGCGGGGCTCGAACTCACAGACCGTGAGATCATGACCTGAGCTGTAGTCAGCCGCCCAACCGACTGAGCCACCCAGGCGCCCCAAGAAAGGGTATTTTTGTGCCCTGGTGGTGATGGACACTTCTATACACTGTGGGAACCATTTGGTTGAGGTGGTTATAATTTCGTGCAATAAATTCAGACATAGATATTTCAAGAGTGTTTTGACATTACCACATAATAATCGTTGGGCAATTTATTAACCTCTGTGTCTCAGCTTCCTCATTTGTAAATTATAATAATAAGAGACCTAACAATACCAGCTTCCAGCATTTTGTTGAGCACATAGCTTGGTTCAGGCGCCAGTTGGGATTAAGTGAAGTAAGAAATTCTTAAGGAAACGTAATATAAATGTGAATTATTTTAAACTTTGTTGTACATATACATATATATACATATTGTACATATATTATTTTTTTCCATACTGATTTCTTGTTAACAGCTAATAGGCATTGACCACTTTATGAGGCTTACCATCCCCCAAAAGACCTCATTTAAAATTGAGCATATTATAGATACTTAATGAATGTCTGTTAAAGCCATAGCTTATTTTTTAATGTTTATTTATTAAAAAAAATTTTAACATTTATTTTTGAGAGAGAGAGAGAGAGAGAGCAGGGGAGGGCAGAGAGAGACAGAGACACAGAATCCAAAGTAGGTTCCAGACTCTGAGCTGTCAGCACAGAGCCTGATGTAGGGCTCGAACTCGTGGACCTGTGAGATCATGGCCTGAGCTAAAGTCGGATGCTTAACAGACTGAGCCACCCAGGAGCCCCAATGCTTATTTATCTTTGAGGGAGGGAGAGAGAGAGAGAGAGAGAGAGAGAGAGAGAGAGTGCACATGGGGGAAAGGCAGAGAGAGGGAGACAGAGAGAATATCTGAAGTGGGCTCTGTGCTGACAGCAGGAAGCCTGATGCGGGGCTCGAACTCACAAACCATGAGATCAGGACCTGAGCTGAAGTCAGACACTCGGCTGACTAAGCCACCCAGGCACCCCGGCGTAGTTTATTTTTAATATTTCTATTCACAGAATATTTTTGTCTTAATTAAAAAAATTTAATTGTGTTATTATATACCATAAAGCTTACCGTTTTAACCATTTTTAAGTGTACAATTCAGTGGCATTAAGTCCATTCATGTTGTGCGGCCATCACCACCATCCATTTCCAGAAAGTTTTCATCATCCCAAACAGAAATCTCACGCCCATTGAACATAACTCCCCATTTCCCCTCCCCTTCCGGCCTCTGGTAAACTGCATTCTATTTTCTGTCGCTATGACTTTGCCTTTTCTGGGTACCTCACAGAAGTGGAATCCTATAACATTTGTCCTTTTGCGTCTGGCTTGTTTCACTTGGCATGTTTTCAAGGTTCATCCACGTTGCAGCACATGTCAGAATTCTGTTCCTTGCTAAAGCTGAACAATATTCTGTTGTGTGCATATAGCACGTTTTGTGTATCCATTCGTCTGTTGGTGGACACCTGGGTTCCTCCTACCTTTTGGCTGTTGTGAATAAATCCTCTGTAAACGTGAGCGTACAGGTTGTTGGTTTCTTGTTAAGGCAGCAATTTTGACTTCTCCTCTGGAGTGGACAGCTCTGTTTCCATGGGGCGGTGCGGTGCTGGGACCTGCCGACAGAGTTTCTGCTGGAGGCGTGCATGGAATATTGAAAATGCCTTTTTGGTGCCTAGACACAACAACTGGTCCCTGGCACAGCCGTGAGAATGTTTGCACTGTGTTGCCATCGCCTTGCTTTGCACGGAAGGACGCAGAGGGACAGAGAGAACATGGGGAGGGTGACATTGGCGTGTATGGGCACAACCTACATTTGTGCAAATGAGCTTCTCTCTGTCTGTTCCCGGATGTAACGTGTCCAACCTGACATTGGCCGGCTTCATGAAGGGGAGCCTCGATTTGCGGAAGAGAGTCAGAGGCTGGCGTCTTGGAGCTAGAGGTCAGGCTTCCATACCCCGGTACTGTAAGTGCTGTATGTGTTTGGCTGATAATCCTGTGGTCTCAGGGTTGGCTCCCTGTTATAGAAACAGAAGCTGATGACTTTGAAGCTGTGTTACAGAAGAAGAATGCCTGAGGAATGTGGCCATTACTCCAACTTCTGAGAAATGTAATCATAAGGATTCTCACTTAGGTCATCTAGCTCCAAAGACGTGGCTCCCCAGGCCTGCAGGTTTAATACTGGCTGCCAGTGAATTTTAGAGTCCGCATCAACATAGAAACCACTGCATGGCCTTGGAGTCTGTCACGTTGATCCTGCAGTCTGTGATATCAGATTCCAGGATGATGGGATTTTGACTGTCTCTAAGTTTCAGACAAAGTCAGATGAGGACAGCACAGGCAGGTGTTCTCATATGTCCTTGGTTTGGGGAACTGTCCCTTTGAGTTTCAATCATTCAGTAAAAGTTCAGATCCTTTCATGTGTTGTGGTTTTAAACTTTCTGTTTTTACTGCTTGCCAAAGTGTGTAAAAGGCCTAATAAGATACACTAAGAAAAATAAGGATGTTGGGTTGTGTTAGAAAAAAAAAAAAGGACTTACGTTTAATTTTTTGGTGAAAGGCAGGAATAAAAGAGTTTATGGAATAGAATAGCCCCAACTCCACTAGCTTGGGTCCAGTGCCCTCATTTGTTTTGCTTGCTGGGTTTCTAAAAAATTAAATCATTCTCTCTCTCTCTCCTTCTTTAGTTGAAAAAGAAATATACGCACATTGCCTTAGCCCAGGAAACAGAGCTTGAAGGAATGCTTAAGTGCTATTGGTTAATTGGGAGGGACAAGGACATACTGGCCAGAGTGAGAAACGAGGTGTGGAGGTAGGGAAGCACGGGAAGCAAATGTAAGGTGGCATATTACTTCGCATACACTGAGAAGGTGGCCGCTGTTTCACAAAGGGCTCTAGGCAGTTTCTCTGTCCCGTGAGGTGGCTCCAGACAAGATGCACAGAAACACCACACACTGGAGCAGTCCACTGGGGATGAATGAGGAAGAAATGTATTTGTTGCCTCTCTTCTACCCCCTGTCTTTCCATAAGCTGAAGTTCACCCCTGGGGTGTTATTGCCCCTGCCCCCTCAGGTTGTTTCACCTGATCCCTTAGCAACTGTGGAGGTTGGGCCCCACCATGTGGTGTTCCCTCTGAAGCGGTGGGAGGAGCCAGAGACACTGGCCCTGAGCTCACCTGGTAAAACCAGTGTGTTACCACAGCAGCAGGTGAGCAGGGGGAATAGCAGGTCTAGAAAGAGCTGAAGCTACAGAATTGGGGGTAGCCCCTAAGATATGTCGATATAGGCATAGTAAACATTCAAGCAGTACAAAAGAGTATCCAATAAATACGTTTCCCTTCTACCACGGACCTTCAAGTCACCGTCTGTAGTTTGTCACAACATCCTGTATATACAAAATATTCATCTCTGTTGGTAAAATTGTATCAGGATAAGATTTTGCTGCTTGTGGTAGAAACCCCAAATATGGGGTTTCAAAAAGATAGAGCTTTATTGTTCTCCATTGTGAAGAGTCCGAGGAAGGCAGGAGGGAGGCAGACAAATGGTAGCTTCCGGGTTATCATAATGCTCCATCAATCTAGCATGGTTTCTTCCTCAAAGTTGCTCTTTGTTCCAGAATAGTTACTGCAGCTCCAGCCATCATATCCATGTACCAGGCCAAAATTAAAAAGAAAGGACAAACGGGTGTGTTCTCCTGGCTGAGTTAACTTAATTGAAGCAGCTTTCTTAGTGACCTTGCCCAACTTACAGCTCATGATCACCTCCAACAGCAAGGGAGGCTGGGAAATAAGGTGTTCGTTTTCAGGTACTTTGGGGAACCCAGGATAAAGTCAGGGTTCATTTGGTAAGAATTAAGGAAAGAATGAATACTGGGAAGACAGCTAGACAGCTTTATTTTACACAAATTCTATACCATGCTTTTTACAATTTAATGTTTATTGTAATCTATATAGACTCAATCACTTCGAATATGTGCATTGCACTCTGTGCTGCATAAATACTAAAATGTGCTTAACATGTCCTTTATGGGTAGATACTGAAATTATTTCCAATATGTTGGCTATTATAAATAGCATTGCAATTAACATCCATATATATATGGATATATAGATCGATCACTCATTATTCAAATATACGTCTCCAGGATAAATTTACAAATGAGGAATGGCTGGGTCAAAAGGATAACTGTATTTTACCTTTCACTAAATAGTGTCAAATAGCTTTCCAAAGTGTTAACATTAATTCACGTTACTCAACAGTTATATATAAGTGTTTATTGTCTTCCAGATAAGCACTGTGAAGGGAACACAGATAATACTGTGTATTATTAAACTTTATGACTCCCTCCAACTTCATAGGTAAAAATGCGATCCAGTCAGTTTGAATTTCATTCTCTTATGAACTTTTTAAGTGATCATAGGCTGCCCTCAATCCTACTTATGTCCTGGTCCTAAACCAGTTTAGATCAATGACTATTTATATGACTCTTCAAGATTCAGAAAGAAAGATTTAATTTCTCAAGTTGCAATCCATTCTAGTAGATTAAAATTAAAAAAATTTTAACATAACAGCTTTATTGCTATTTAATTCACATGTAAATTCACCCTGGTAAAAACAAAAACAAAAACAAAAACAACTTCACTCTCGTAAAGTGTGTAATTCGCTGGATTTTAGTATATTCAGAGTTGTGCAACCATCGCTATTATCTAATTTTAGAACATTTTCCTCATCCTCAGAAGGAACCCTGTTACCCATTAATAGCACTCCTTGTTTCCTCCCTCCCCACAGTCCGTGACAACCACCTAGTCTACTTTCTGTCTCTGTGGATTTGCCTATTTGTCTGTTTTGGACATTCCGTATAAATGGAATCATACCGTATGTGGCCTTTTGTGACTGACTCCTTTCACTTGGCACAATGTTTTCAAACATCATCCACAACGTGGTAGCTTTCAGTACTCCATTCCTTATTTTATTTTTGGTAAGATATACTAACAACATTTATCATTTTAATAGTTCGTGAGTGTACAATTCAGTAGCATTAAATATATTCATCGTGTTGTCAGCCCATCACCACTATCTATACCCCCAAATTTTTCATCCTTCCCAATGTAAATTCTATACCCATTAAACAATAACTCTACCTTCCTACCTCCCCCAACCTTTGGTAACCTCTCTTCTACTTTCTGTCTGTGAATTACCTGTTCTAGGCACCCCCTAGAAAGGGAATCAGACAATATTTGTCTCTCTGTGTCTAGCTGATTTCACAAAGCATAATGTTTTCAAGGTTCATTCATTTTGTAGCATATAGTCCATTTGTTTTCTGTGGCTGAATAGTATTCCACGGCATGTATGCATCACATTTTGAATGTATTTTATATAAGTAAGGTTGAGGTGAAACATTTTTAAAACTGTTTTTGTTTGTTTGTTTGTTTGTTTATTTATTTAGAGAGAATGAGCAGAGGAGGGACAAAGAGAGAGGAGAGAGAGAATCCCAAGCAGGCTCCTGCTCCACACTGAACCCGATGCAGGGCTCGATGCCACGACTGAGATCATGACCTGAGCCAAAATCTAGAGTTGCATGCTTAACCAGCTGAGCCACCCAGGTGCCCCTAAGACTGTCTTTATAAAACAAGAAGTTTTTCATTATATTTTAGCAGCATACATCCCCCTGTAGTTTTAACTCATTTTCCTTCCATAGAGATTTGTTTATTCATTCACTAATTCAGCAAACATTTATTGAGCAACTTCCTTGCTCCCAACTCCAGGGTAGAATGCAAAGGAGAATAAAGAATGGTCTCTATTTCCAATGAGCCAACAGTGGAAAAGGAAAAAAGGCAAGGCAATTAACAATTACTGGTTGCTACAGCAATAGGAAGGGCCTATTCGTTCTGAGGAGGTCAGGGAATGTTTCTTCGGAGAAATAATGATTGACTTGAGCATTAAAGAATGAGGTTGGACAAGTGTGGTGGGAGGGGGATGACCTTCCAGGTAGGGTGAAAGCACAGGTAAAGAAAGTCATGAGAGTCTGGGTGGCTTAGTCGGTTAAGCATTGACTTCAGTTCAGGTCATGATGTCATGGTTGGTGAGCTCGTGCCATACTTTGGGTGAGATCGAGCCCCACTTCGTGTGTGCACGAGGCCTGCTTCAGGTGAGCATGAGTCCCGCTTCTGTCTCTCTCTGCCTCTCTCTCTCTGACCCTTGCTCACTCTTCCCCCTCTCTCTCAAAAGAAAGAAAGAAAGAAAGAAAGAAAGAAAGAAAGAAAGAAAGAAAGAAAGAAAGAAAATCATGAGACATATGAGGAAGCATGGTGCATTTACATGGTGTCTTTGAGGTTGTTATCGTATGAAGTATCACATTGGGGATCTGTAGTACAATGCTGGTCACAAAACCAAAGGTGAGCAGACCCTGTCCCTGGAGGCCTTTACTATATAATACAGATGGGAACTTATGAGAGGCCCAACTAAATCAGAGGCAGTGGAAATGAAGTGGGGGGTAGATTCAAAGAATATTTAGTGACATTGAATAGATGGGAGTTGGTGATAAATTACATTTGACCAATGAAAAGGAAGAAGTACATAGGATTACAAAGATAACAGCCTCAGGGACCTAGAGGGGAGTGAGGAGTTTGGTTAGAGACTTAAATGTGGTTTGTAAACACCTTAAGTTACATTTTAAGTAAACTTGGACCAGGTCCAAAGCTTTCAAAAGGCTCCAGAAAAGGTAGATTAAGTGTTCTGCTCTCCCTTCAAAGTCCAGTTCAATTTTCCCATTTGACCTCTTAAATATGGAATCTCTTGTACTGTTGCTGACACATCACTGGATCAGGTTTTCTTTTCTTTTCTTTTCTTTTCTTTTCTTTTCTTTTCTTTTCTTTTCTTTTCTTTTATAATTTATTGTCAAATTGGTTTCCATACAACACCCAGTGCTCATCCCAAGAAGTGCCCTCCTTAACGCCCATCACCCACTTTCCCCTCTCCTTCACCTCCCATCAACCCTCAGTTTGTTCTCAGTATTTAAGAGTCTCTTATGTTTTGCCTCTTTCCCTCTCTGTAACTCTCCCCCCCCCCCCCCACTGGATCAGGTTTCTATTCCTCTCCCTTCCTCTCTTTCCTCTCAATCCTCCCTTCCCCCTCTGTTTCCTTGCAATATTCTTTTACAAATTTATGTTGAACCATCCTATGGCTGGCCAGGGAGAGAAGGAGCCCAGGACTTTCTTTCTTTCTTTTTTAAGTTTATTTATTTATTTTTTTTGGGGGGGGAGCAAGCATGAGCAGGGGAGGTGTAGAGAGAGAGGGAGGGGGAGAGAGAGAGAGGGAGGGAGAAAGAGAGAGAGAGAGACAGAGAGAGAGAGAGAGAGACAGAGAGAGAGAGAGAGAGAGAGAGAGAGACAGAGACAGAGACAGAGACAGAGACAGAGACAGAGAGAATCCGAAGCAGGCTCTGGGCTATCAGTGCAGAGCCCAACACGGGGCTCAATATCATGAACCGTGAGATCATGACCTGAGCTTAAATTAAGGATCGGAAGCTTAACCACCACCAAAGCGCCCGGGGGAACCCAGGCCTTTCTATGCAGCACTCCTTTCCCCCCAGTGCTTGCCTGCATTGTGGTGGATACAAAGGAATTCACTTTCTGGCTGGTTCCCTTGGTGAGAGCGCTGCATGGAACCAGCAGATGCCTCACAAGGAGGAAAAGCTGTTGTTAGGGTAGGAAATGCGGGTAATTGGCGTGCTGTCTTCCGCCTGCCGACGCTGCCCTGAAAACAAGCTGCCATAGAGTTCAGCTGTGCTTCCTGCACACAGGCTCTGTTCTTCTTTGGGAATTAGAAACACACTGATCTGAGCTGTAAAAGCTGATGGTTGGAGACAGTCCAATTGCATATATCATCTGAGAGGCTCTAACTAACGTATTGTTCTGTCAGCGGGGCCACCAGGGTGGTGACCAAGCTGGCTTTTGACTGCCACTTTTCCTCTTCTGTGACCCAGAATTTCAGTAGCACAGTGCTGGGCCCAGGAAACCCAGGGGACTCAGAGAGTCAATGCGTGTCTGTCTCCTTTGCCAGAATGCAAGCTTTCTGAGGACAGGGGAGTGGAGTTTACTTTTGTACATTTGTGTTTCCCAAAGCACCTTGCCTCCTGTTCTTCCAGAGAAAAGGTAGTTCAAGTCCATTTACTTAATTGGCCTGGTTCTGAGAAAGTGGCATCATCACGTTCTCCCTTTCCCGGCCCATTCTCAGGTGAGCTGATAGGGCTTGGAGCAGGTGTTCACGTTACCAATTTCCCAGGATCTCTCTCAAGAGGGCAGACACAAGATTGCCTTCTCCTTGGTGTCTGGGGATGGCTAAGGGATCAGCTGAAGAGGAAAGAGCTTACCTCCCCTTGGGGTCTGGGGGACACACTAATATTTCACACTTTCCCACAAGGTTGAAGCTGGAGAACATGACTTTCACTTGGTGACCTGATGACCCCGGAGGGAACGCCCTCCCCAAGCTTGCTGGCTCACCAAAGGCCCACCTCCAACCCTTTATTGGTCTGCTTGTGTGCCAGAGCCCCCATCAGCCTGAGCTTCTCTGCTCGAATGGCTGCGGTTGGGGTGTGGGACACAGATTCATGAACAAGGAAAGAACCACAACCACTGGCTACAAAAACCAAGTGGGGCATCGGGTCCAGGTGACTCTCCAAAGCAAACTCCTTCCACAGACAAGGTAAGAAAGGAATTTTACCAAGAAAAAAAATCATGAAAATTCTTAAGAGGAAGAAATTGGAGCTTTCAGGAGGTTTTATGGAACTAAAGAATTATGGTTTTTTGAAGAAATTCAATAGATGCATTTTGAGCACTTATTTCTGTAAAAAGAAAACACCTTTTGCTGAGCATTTTGAGGAGTATAATGATGACTGAGATTGCCCTTCTCTTAAGGAGTTTATAGTCTGCTGAAGAAAAGAGACTAAAACCAGTAGAAGTGGAGAAAGAAGGATGACAGAAGAGCTTATATGAAGTAAGAAACAGTGTTTTTGCTTGTAGGAGCCATTAGTTCTTTTTAATTTTTTTTAAATGTTTATTTATTTTGAGAGAGAGAGAGAGACAGAGCATGATCAGGGGAGGAGCAGAGAGAGAGACACAGAATCCAAAACAGGCTCCAGGCTCCGAGCTGTCAGCACAGAGCCCGACGCGGGGCTCGAACTCACAAACTGTGAGATCATGACCTGAGCCGAAGCCGGATGCTCAGCCGACTGAGCCACCCAGGCGCCCCCTTTTTAATTTTTTTAATGTTTATTTTTGAGAGACAGAGCATGTGCGAGGCAGGGGCAGAGAGAGAGACACACAGCATTCGAAGCCAGCTCCAGGCTCCAGGCTGTCAGCACAGAGCCCGAGGTGGGGCTCAAACCCACAAACTGTGAGATCATGGTCCGAGCCGTAGTCGGACGCTTAACCGACTGAGCCACCTAGGTGCCCCTGGGAGCCATTTGTTCTAAATGGCAGGGGAGGGCAGCCTCAACAGAGGGAGCACGGTTTCAGCTGGGTTTCAGGAGATGGGAGGGTCGCAGCTGGGGGCCAGCAGAGAGGGCAGATGGGGCTGTGAATCCTGGGCTGGGGGAAGACACTAGCGAGGCTGGAGCGACATCATGGCAGATGAGTCTGGAAAGTGGTTTGGAGCCAAATGGAAGAGGGTCTTGATCACTGTGGTGATACGTGCACCGCGCATGATGTCAGCCCTCTGAGGGGTTTCACAGGTGTAGAAGCAGTGTGAGGTACCCGGATGTTGGTATCAGGCGGACTTAGGTTGAGAGTCCTATTACACCCCTCAGAGCCCTGTGGCCTTGGAAGGCCCTTCTGTAATGGTATTGCTGAAGTAAGAAGAGAAGTGCTGGAGGGACTGGGGATAATGTACATGGGGTGTTTGGTAGGTCATGGCCGCTCGGTGTAAGTCTGCTGCATGAAGAAACGACTCAGAGGGAGGTATGGGTATTTTATCTGATGTTATAGTTGAAATGTTTGAGGTTGAAAGAGTTTAACTAGCTTGTCTAAGCTGCCTGAGCAAGTAAGGATTCAGGTCCGGATTCTAGCCCAGAGCCCACATTCTTCCCTTCGAAATGTACTGCTTCATGGAGTGAAAGGTCAACCCGAGGAGGGCAGTATGTTATGGTGTGTGTCACTGTCCTCAAGGAGTTGACCATCCACCCCTTCTAACATGGGAAGATAGACTGTGAGTGTTGTGGTGCTGGAGGGGCTCAGAGGAAACGCGGTCCCTGCGAGAGGCCGGGGTGACGGGGGCATCCCTGGATTTCTCTGAAGAGAGGGAATGCTGGGGTGGTGCAGGCTGTGAGTGCTGCCCATGATGCAAGGCGGGTGACAGGCCCGGTCCTCTCAGCCAACTTGGAAAGACTCTGAAGGGCACCTCAGCCTTAGCTGCCGTGCCCCCACCCTTGCTCAGCTGAGGCCCTCCTTAAGGCAACATCGCAGCTCAGCTGCGCTCTCCTCCCTTTCCTGCTGCTTTCCCCCAACCTACTGCAGGTGCTGACCTCAGAGCACTCCTTGACAGACATCTGCAAGCTTACCGCTATCTCAGTCAGCTTCCTGGGGGATCCCCACTTGTGATATCCAGATTCAGATAATAACCTATAGCTTTGGACTGTGGTTGAGTCTACAAAGGTCAGACCACTCCCTAGGTGCTGGGGCTAAGAGGACAGAGATCAACATGGAAGGTGGATGAATGCCCAAGAGCCCACTCTCTTACAGGACCTGCAACCTGTCTGGGTCCACCACCTTTGATCTATCTCCTTGAAATTCTTGTCTGGGATAGACATTCTCTCTTAGGCCTGGTGAGAGGAGCAGAGTATTTGTGTGTGTGTGGGGGGGGGGGGCGGGGAGCTGACAGCAGTGGCCAGGAGGTAGGAGGAGGGTCAGTGGAGGCACCCATCTTTCAAATGCACCTGGGGCTGCTCTGTGGAATGGGGACAAGTGCAAAGCATGGGAAAGGAAAGCTGGAAGGCGCTGGTTGGGAATGAGGTACCACACGGAGTCGGAAGGAGAATCAGATTCTAGGAAGGGCACTTTAGCAATCTCAGTCTTTTGAGATCCTTTTATACTCCGAAGGAAGGCTGATGTGCAGAATGGAGAGCTCAACATCTGCTAACCTCCACCAGGAAAGTTCCATTGGGATGTCTTTTCTATAGTTTGGGTGATGAAAGAAGCAAGTTATTCTTTATTCCATTTTATGCATATAAAGCTGTAATTTTTAAGACTGAGATTCCCTGCCCCCACTCCGCTATTGGAAGCACTATCTTAGTATTAAGCCAGCAGCCTGAGGTGTTTTGATGTGAACCTGGAAAATCTGGCTGGCCAGGGCTGTGAGGGTCCCTTCACTGCTGAGCAGCTCCTGGAACTCAGGGACCTCAGGAACTGTCCTTACACACCAGTGACGGGAGTATGCACACCTGGTTTGTCTGTGGTTATACAAACTTAGCACTTGAATATCCAGTGAGTTTTCTGTGTGGCTCTCTGACCTTCCCCTGGCTGAGTTCTCATGGGCAAATGCTGGCCAGTTGGAAAGCCAAGACTCGGCAGGGGACTGGATCCCACTTGGGCATGACCTCCGAACATCCTTCTTCAAAGCTGTGTTGGAAAGGGTCTGCCCTGGTCCTGTGAATGCACAGGACCCTGTTTCTTCTTATTTTTAGGGCACTGAAACAGTGGGTGTACATTATATAATGAGGAGGTCACAGGTTTGGAGCTGTGTTCTAGAAATATTTGGCTTTGTCTCTCTGGCAAGTCCTAGCAGCAGCAATAGAAAGGGCAGACTGGGGGCAGGAAGAACAGTTTGGAGGCTCCCGTGATCCACTGCCTGGTAGTTACCAGGAGCCAAATTAGAATGACGGTGAAGGGACTGGAAAAGAGGGGATCATCTGAGAGACACTGGAGGCAGAATGTGTGGGAGGTTAACAGTGGCTTCCACAGAGAGAAGTCGGCTTTCAGCCCTGGGTGCGCAGTGGTTGATGATGCCATTAGAATAAACTGGGAAGCCTGTTCTCACAAACCCTATGAGACAGACTTCAAAAATAGACCTGGTTTCAAATTCTAGCTTTGTTACTACTAGCTGTGAGGGTGCCATTGGATATACGTTACCTCATGGAGTCTGATTTGTTTTTTTTTAACTTGTAAATCTGGGATGATGATGAATACTTCATAGAGTTATTTATTGTAAAGAATAGATTTAATGAGAAAATGTCATGAAGCATGTACAGTGGGGCACCAACAATCAGCCCTCAAAAGGTAGAGACTGGGTAGAGTCTGATTGGTGCAATGTATGAGATTGGGGGTGTGGTGGTAGGATGCACCTGGGGAGGAAAGTGAACAGTTCTGGTTAAGTTGTTCAGGGAAGGCCCATAGAGGAGTCAAGGGTTTGTGCTGATGTTTTTTTAGATTTTCAATGTGTTAGAAATCCAATTCTCTCAAGCACAGAAATAAATTGATTTATAAAATGGTCTCTCTCTCTTTTTTTTTTTTTTTTAAGAGTAGGTGCAAACAACAAGGATGAATACTGTTGATAATCTCTTTTATCCTTGCATAATGTTGGGATCATTTCCCTCCTTTTATTACCTTTTTAGCAGCAGCTGTTAATTTTTTTTAAAGGAGGATTAAACCATAGTGACATTTATTGTTTAACAAGAACATTTCAACCATGTTATTAAGGACGCAAGCTTTTCCCAACTTTCTGCTTCCCCATTCTTGTTGGGTTCTGTTCTTATGCTTGTTGCCTCATGATTTCAACATGGTTGCCACAGTGCAAGGCATCACACCTACATTCAAGACAGATGAAAGAGGAAGGTGCAGCAACACTGAGTTCTCTGCTATCTATCCCTTTTATTAAGAAAGCAAAAACCTTTCCAGAAGACTTGGCAAAGTTTCACTGACCAGAATTAGGTCACATGGTCACCTGCAAGGATTAAAAGACTCCGAGAAAGCAAAAATCTAGCCAAGAGGAAGGAGATTGCCTGAAAACAATTCCCTACCTTAGTAGTAAGGTTTTAGGTAGCTGGGATTTCAGCATAAGATTTTGGCAAACTTAGAATTCTGGTTTATCCAGTGATTTATCATTTAACTGTAGATCAACAGACATTTTCATGGCTGAGTAGGTAACACTCTGTTTTCTAGGAGGTAAGAGAGTTGAAAGACTATTTTAGAAGAAGAAATATGTTTGCCTTTTTGGTTTACCAGGACTTACAGAAGCTTTAATTCTCTTTCTTTTACTCCCTTTTTTTTCTTTTTTATTTCAGTAAACAAATACTCGGTCTTTCCACCCAGATAATAACTCAAAAATACTCGTGGACTTCAAGATCAAACTTTGTTGTTTCTGTTTAAATGTATCTATGAGTTCAGTGGTGGGCTCAATGGCACGCAAAGCTGAAATAACCGGAAGGAGGACCACGAAGCCAGTCCCGCCTTGTGCGGGAAGGGGTTTGTGCAGGAGTGATTAGCAGCTGCCCTCTTTTGCCCTCAGGCCTGATGGCCAGGCCCAGGCACCTCCTCGTAAAGGAAAACTTTCTTGACCTTCATGATTCAGCTGAAGATAGCTTAAGGGCTTACAGATCAGTACAGTGGTCTAACCATCAAAACCCGTGATAAAATGAATTAGAAAAAGAGTACATTTGATGTGACAGTGACCTTGGACTCAGGGATAAGAGAAGTTATTATAATAACTTCAAACACCTCTGGAATAATTAAGCCTGAATTAGTGAAATGAATGACCAAATAGTTACTTTTGTGAAGAGGCAATTAAAAAATACCAGTAACAAAAGTCTGAAGATGCACAGTGGTGATGGCTGCACAATAGAATGCCACTGAACTATACATTTAACACTCGTTAAAATGGTAAATTTCTGTTATATATATTGTACCATGATAAAAAAAAAAATCTCCTGAGTGTAGTCTTGTTGAGAGACCTGCTCTAATGAATAGACAGAAAATTTGTAAAGAGGAAAATGCGTCATTGCACATTCCCTTCACCACATGCTCAGTGCACATCTTGATCACAGAATTCCTGGAGCTTTGGGCCTCTATACCCAATGGCATTCTCTCTGCTGTTCCCATCTTGCAAGCCCATCAGGTGCACCATGTCTCAAACTAAATTCCATGTCTTCAGGCCATCTGGGCATACCTCCTCCTATCTTCCCTGTCTTAGTTAAGGACTCTAACTAGCGCTCAATGGCTCAAGCCTGAGCCCTGGATTCCATTCTGGAATCCTACTTTTCCTTTATTCTCCATACCAAATCACCACTTTGGGTTAATTCTGTCTCCTCAGTGTTGCTCTAATCTGTCCATTTTTTCTTCCCCTAGACAGTTGCCACTGTGAGGCAAATAAAGAATCAGGAACTCTCATCTCATAATAAGCACCTGGCATCCATTCGCCATCCACTTAATCCTAAATGCCTGAAAATATTTCAAGGTGTTAAGAAGTAATTAAAATTTTTATTGTGGTAAGAACACAGCATGAAATTTACCCTCTTAAAAGACTGTTAAGGTCACAATACAGTACTGTTATCTATAGGCACAATGTTGTACAACAGATCTCTAGAACTTACTCATCTTGCCTAACTGAAACTTTATTCTTGTTTATTAGAAACCATTCTTTTTCTTTTAGATTTTATTTATTTATTTTGAGAGAGAGAGAGAGAGCGCGCGCGTGAGCGTGCGAGAGCAAGCACACAAGCGGGGGAGGGGCAGAGAGAAGGAGACACAGAATCCCAAGCAGGCTCCGTGCCATCAGCACAGAACCCGATGCAGGGCTTGAACTCATGAACAGTGAGATCATGATCTAAGCTGAGATCAAGAGTTGGAAGCTTAACTTACTGAGCCACCCAGGTGCCCCTACAAATCATTTTCTTAATCAAGGTGGATTACCTATTTTCCTTCTTGGATATATTATCTATTAACTTGGCCAACTGCTTTTACAAAGGCTCTCAGTCATAATTTTTGCCAGGTAGAAATGAGCGACATCTGAACAGGATTTCTACACATGCTTAAAACTTCTTACTCTTCCACAAACATTCATTCCCCCCCCCCCATATATAGCTTACTAATATTAATATGGTAAGTGTCATGTCCTCAAAGCATGTTGCAGAAGATGGCTTTCTTTCATCAGCAAGTGAGTGGTCCAAGTGGGCAAGGTTATGTCAGTTTTATTAATTCATTCATCAGTCTTACTGGACATATGTATGTATCAGGCATTGGTGGGTAGAGACATGGGACAAAGTCCCTACCCGCAAGGAATGTACAGCCTGGTAGTAGAGACAGATTTGAAACACAAATGGTTCATGCAGTAAAGGGATAAAAATCAAGCAGCGTGGCTTGGAGTCATCGAGGAGGGACATTCCTTGGAGTTTGGGAAAGGTTCCCAGAGTGAGAAAGTAAAGATGTCTAGAGTTGAGATCAGTGCTGACTCCACATCAAGCCCTTTTTCCATCTCAACTAAGAATGTAGTCAGTGTCGCAGGCACTGGATTTTGAAAACCTCATTATTTTAATCTGTGTTTCCCTGGCTACAAGTCAGGTTGAACATCTTTCATGGTTATTGACCATTGTGTATTTCTCTTCTGTATATTGTCTATTCTTGCCATTTGTGGAAAATCTCAGTGTTGAAGATAGACCCTCTGAGGCCGGTAGGGAACTTGTCTGATGCTCTTTGAAGGATTAATTTCCTAAATCCCACACACATCTCTTGACAAAAATAAGGATCAGGATGTTTTCCTAAAAGCCCCCTTGCTTCCTGCCAATCTCTGCCTTTGCTCTTTGCTGAATCGGGTTTCCTCTTCTAGCCTGGTGGTGGATGAGGAAGGTTGGCAGGACGTGATGGAATCTGTATGTGCAGATGCTGTTGTCGTCTTTAATGGCATAGTTTTGTTTTCTTTTTCCTGTCAAAACTAGGGGAGAAATACTACACAGATGGACAGAGTTATGTGTAGGCTTACAAATGTGAGCACATCTGATAAAACAGAAGCATTTGAGTGTGCAGATCTTAAAGAATGAGGTCCAATTTCATATGTGGTTTGAGAAATGTCTATAGATAAACCACTACATGGATTTGAGAATGACCCTCATTCAAGTCATGGACAATGCATTACCTTCAACCTTAGATATCAGTGTTTTGTTTCAAGTAACCCCGAGGACTCAACCTTCATATTTTGCCTGATAGCAGTCAGAACAACTTTGCAATGTGCCTTGTGTTCTAACCTTTTGGTGGCTAGAGGACAGACTCAGAGCTGCTGAGATGTAGGGGAAAGGGACGCCCAGGACTTGGAGCCCCAGGTACCTGGGTGGGACTCTTGGCTCGGCTAGTTAGCTGTGTTTTGTCAAACAGTTCTCTTCACCCACCTTGGCCTTGGGTTTCTTGTATGCAAAGTGGGGAAAATGCTTCCTAGTTCCCTTAGGTATTATAAGGATCAAATAATATTGTGATACCAGATGTTAGTACGTGTTGTATGCATTTTTTTCTACTTTCTCTTCTTTACCTAACTGTAGTTGGTACCTCATACTTGTACACTGCTTGATTATATAGGCAATGGTTCTCAAAGCATGGTCCCCTGGCCAGCGGCATCAGCATCACTTGGAAACAAATTAGAGGCACAAATTCCCAGAACTACTAAATCAGAAACTGGGTGGGGCTCAGCAATGTTTTACCTCCAGATGATTCTAATGCTCACTGAAGTTTGAAAACCACTGAAATAGAGTTTCCTTCCTGTTGTGGTCTATATAGCATGAGATTTGGTGAGAAGAAAAAAAAATTGTGTGTGTTTTCATGATATAAAAGCTATTTAAAGTCCCGGGAGGTGACTTTCATCTCATGTCAGGTTTTCCTTAAAATAGTGAGTGAAATATGTTTCAAACAGGGGAATTTTTTCCTGTTTTTCTATTGAAGAAAAGCACCCAAGTTCAGCTGAATGCAGGGTTTGAGAGAAGCTATCAAGATGTATACCCTGAACTGAGCAGATAACTTCTTATCCTCTTTCTTTATAAATATTAATGAACTTATACACTAATGGATGCTACTGGAAGATCTGACATTATGATATTTTGCTATGCTATTTCTGATTAAATGTATTTTAATTTCATTGAAAGACAGAGCCATTTGCCTACGTTCATAATCATAGTGATTAAACATAATAGCTAGGTCCATTAACACATTTCTGCATATCAGTGAACATCTTGATGCTCTACCTGTATCAGGAAGTTTGTTCCTACAACCAAGAGTATAATCATTGTGGCAAATCTGTGTCAGGCTCATTTCTCGTACACTTTAATTGTATCTTCTTATTGTACAGTTTTTGTGAGTAACAGACATTAATGAACAGTTGTACCTAGTATGAGTGTTCCGTATTCAAGCATGCCTAAGCTTCTAATGAGAAATGCATCAACGCTCACTAGTGTATCTTCTGATCAGTAAGAGCCCCGATTTTTATTGTCTGTCCTTTGCTTTTGAGAAAGAACTCCTTTAACTATTTGAGGTCCAACTGATTCTATATGCAGAATGCATTCCTTAGTGCAGGAGGATCTGATGCTTAATGAACAAAGAATTTCATTTCAATGAACTTGAACACCAGTTAAGTACTATTAAAAATATTCAAGAAAACAATTTAGGCGATGTAAACAAACTTTATTTAACACTTCAAAAAGTGAACAGTCTCCCTCTGGAGAACTGCAAAATAGGGTAGAAGTCAGGATGCTTTTATAGGTTAAAATATAAAGAACAGGAATGAGGAAAAATAGAAAGTATCTGATTGGTTGGGGCCACAACACTCAACCTTGTTTGGCGTGAGCAGACCCAGAGTTGGCTTGGGGTGTGGGGATTGGCCGACTGGATATATTGTGTTTCTGGTCAAATGGAACATTTACAGCGATTCAAAAGTTATTGAAGTTCTGGTTTGTTGACATAGCACCCTAGGCAAAGGAGGCTCCATCTTGGGCTTAGAATGTTCTTCCTTTCTTTTCCTTCCTTCCTTCCTTCCTTCCTTCCTTCCTTCCTTCCCTCTCTCTATCTCTATCTCTATCTCTATCTCTATCTCTATCTCTCTGTCTCTATCTCTCTCTTTCTCTCTTTCAAGTTCTGATTTGTTGACATAGCACTCCAGGCAAAGGAGGCTCTATTGTGGGCTTAGAATGTGTGCTTTTCTTTTTCTTTTTTCCTTTTCCTTTATTTCTCTTCTTTTTTAGAGAGAGAGGGCACAAGTGAGTAAGGGGCAGAGAGACACAGACAGGGTGGGGGAGAGAGAGAGAAAAGCAGGGCTCACTTGGGGCTTGTGTTTTTCCCCAAAGCGGGGCATGAGCTCACCCGAAGCAGGGCTCACCTGAGACGGGACATGAGCTCACCTGATGTGGGACTCAAACTCACCAACTGCGAGATCATGACCTGAGCTGAAGTCAGATGCTTAACGACTGAGCCACCCAGGCACCTGAAAGTTATTTCAACAGTAACATAACAAATGTTTGATGAAAGAATAAGTAAAAATTGCTGGTAACGTTGAGACTATTAAATGTAATAGTTACCTACTAGATGTCGAGAGTCTACCGCATGTTGGGGAGTTGACTGAAGTTCTCTACTTTGATAAAAACACTAAGAGGCAGGTATTATTCCCATTTTACAGACACGAAAACTCTCCTCACAGTGTACCAAAATGGACATGTGCTGTTTGGTGCTGGCACAGCCAATGAACAGGGGGACAACTCATAAGGAAGTGTGTAGCTGGTTCCATAAACTGGCATCTGAGAAAGTGGCATGGCTGAATTGAAGCCTTTTTATGCTTCTCTATTTGAACTAATATCCTCAATTCAGTTGACATATTTGTCAAAGTGCACCAGCAAACTGTGTATGTCTAAGCATGCTGCTGGTCTGGGGAGACTGACAAAGAACCATGATTCAGGGAAATGGAGAGCTCAGGTTTTGCAGGGCACGGAGGGGTCAGGCAGTGTAGTGAACACGTAGGCCACATTAAAATTCCTGAAAACTTGTCTTTAAAAAAAAAAACAACAAAAGGTGGGGGGTGCCTTGCTGACTTTAGTTGGTAGAGCATGTGACTCTTGATCTCAGGGTTATAAGTTCGAGCCTCACATTGGGTGTAGAGATTACTTAAAAATAAAATCTTTAAAAAAGTTAAAAATTAAGTAAAACTCCTGAAAGAGCAGGGTAGCAAGTAGGTTTACAGTGCTTCCTTTATAATTTACTCAGGTAGTCTTTAGAATGTCAACACAAATACAGGTAAATTGTTGATAGCTGGAGTGAGCCAATGGAAACGAAACTCAAAAATACAGTGTAGGGTCTTCTCTTTTGTGAAGGAAAATATAGATCTGATTATTAGAAAAAATGGGTTCTTTCTATACACAAAATCTGAATGGAAGAAAACCAAATTGTAAAGTACGTAAATACTGGGAAATGACGTGGACAGTGAGAAATGAAAAATTATGCTGAGTCCTCCACATTACTTTGTATCATGACAAACAGATGTAGATAGCATCAAACCTTATTTTGGGCACAGATGCACTGCATTCTTTGCGGCTTTCTTGTGTTCAGATTACTTCCCAAATTCTTGCTTGGTCTCAGTGGACTGAGGAGTAAGAAACAGATTGAAGGGACACTTGTCTATCCTTTTAAATGTTCCATAGATTTGAATGTTTCTAACCTTTGCTTTTCTTTGGCCCAATTATCTGATGTAAAACTGTTTTCAAAATGCTAGGTCTAGCCCTTAAGGGATGGAGTCCACACCTGTTGGCTCTACAACAATGCTATGTGTGAGCATCTTTTTGGCTTTTATCAATCTCAGCAGCAGCTACGTGATTCCAGGTACTGGCTCCAGCGGTCAGAAGCTGTTGTTAGAACATGCCCAGAACTGGAGAATTTTAGATGATCTTTGGCTTTTCACCTTTGCTTCTACTTTGACTGCATGGGACTATGATATTTATCTATCAGATTCTTTTCTTCCAAATATGTGCCATCAATGGCAGGAATGTGACTTACATTCCTGAAATCAAAGACCTCTGTTGCTTTCCTTTGAACAAATATCATAATTCCATCAAATGCTCGATACAGTTCTTGATGTTTCATGAATGAGTTTGCTTGGGGCAAGGATGGGAATAAGAAAAGACTTGTACATCAATACTGTCATATCTTTTGCTGAGTCTATCTCTCCCTCCACATCTTCTCTCCAAAATTCTCGGCAAAGATTGATACACTATCATAGTAAGCGAACTGCTTTACCAATCACTAGCCGAACAAAGGTTAGGCCCTCACTCTTGTGTTAATTCTAATACTTGACCTAAATCAGATTTGGGATTCAAGAGAATACTGAAGAAACTATATGGAACACTGCGATGAAGTATCAAAAGACCATTACAGTATCTGTCTAAATCTTTTAAGTCTTTTAGGCACAATGTGCAATTTCTAGGTTAATTCTTGAGATCACGTTCAAGCACACACACACACAGAATTCATTTATGACATGCTTCTGACTCCAAAATACCATTTAAATGTGAAACTTTAGTTAATATTTTCTGAGGTTCAAAAATATCATAAATACCTGACTAAAAGTCATGAAACAGTAGAGTATAAATTATTCAGAACTTTTAATAAACTTTACTATAGTTAAATCAACCAAGTGTCCTTAAGGAACTTATGAAAATGGGTTCATTCAACCCATACTGTTACTTTCAATTTCATCATATTTTCTACTTTTTTATGGTTGATGAGGATGACAGTGTGGAGTAATGATAACCAACATATGAAATGAAATAGCACATTGAGAGTCAGATCTGGGACTAATATAATTTTTTAAACATTTTGGCAGGTAGCCTCAGGCAAGTCATTAACTGGAGAATTCTTTCCTAGGGATCTCATAAGAATCTAACGAGTCATTGACGTGAAAATTCTTTGTAAAGCCAATGTCTCACATCATACTGTACAGAAAATGGCATTTTAGTGTAGAGAAGGAACTCTGTTAAGTGTTCACCACTGAGGAAAGAACATAATCTGACCTGTGGCATAACCTTTAAAAAGGGGCCTTTATAGTGGGATCTATTTTTTTTTTAAACTTTTAATGTTTATTTTTGAGAGTGCGGAAGAGAGCGAGCGAGCATGGGAGGGGCAGAGACAGAGAGACACAGAATCTGAAGCAGGCTCCAGGGTCTGAGCTATCAGCACAGAGACCAATGCGGGGTTCAAACTCACAGATCGCGAGATCATGACCTATGCCAAAGTCGGATGTTCAACCGACTGAGCCACCCAGTCGCTCCTCACTGTATTTTTTTTAATGCGTTTGAGACACTTAGAGAAATTAAATTTTTTTTCCTAGTTCCTCCAATTGGTAAAAGCTAACACAACAGTTATTATGCGCCAGGCACTGTACTAAGCACTTAACATGAATGAGCTCATTTCTCCTTCACAACCACGCTGCGAAGTGTGTGCTAAGTGCTACGGTTATGCCCATTTTACAAATGAGGAAACCAGGGTCTGGGCTTGAGAAAAATCCACAATTAATCATGACCGTAGCCAGAATTCTATCCATATCCATTCATTCAGCAGTAGTCATTTTATTCTGTATGTTTTGTTATTTGCTCCTACTCCCATAAATGAGACTCCTATAGAGGCTAGTACAGAACACTGAAGTACTTTTCAGTACTTTTGGGGTAAGAAGGAAATGCTGGACCACAAACCTGGGATCACGAAACTCAGCCTGGTGAACTGCTGGGTTCCTGTATTGGCGAAATATGCCACGTGTACAGCCACATAGTAAGTTGGAAAGAGGAGGCTACACAAGTTTCCGAAGCATGGGAGGAGGGCCGCGAGTTGCACTGAGCGTATGCCTGGGGAGCCTGCTTACCATAGCTCCTGAAATAGCTATTGCATTAAAAGGGCATGTAGAATATTTTCCAGATTTCCCAACCACAAAGACTTCACCCCAGCTTTGGCTTCGGCCATCAAAACTTGTGGTTTGGACATGAAACTGGAATCAATACTCTTTCTTGCACCCTGTACCTTTGCCGCCTGCTCCAAAACAGTGTGTTCTGTGTTCCATTCTTTTAGGATTTACTAGGAGATTAATCATTTAAGTTGATAAATCTGTTACAACTTAAGAGGCGATAACTTTATGCATTATTTATGTTGGGGTCTCCAATACCTTAGCCTTCAACAGGAGTGACTAATTTGGGAATTTAAGAGCACCACAGCAGCTCCCTGGGAAGCCGTTTTGGAGGTGGTCCTTTTATTATATACCTCATTGGCAGCTCGCGGTGCGTCAAGGCTGCCTAGACCAGCATCAGACGGCCTCAAAGGGAGCCCGGGGGCTGGAAATTCTAGTGGCAGTAAGCTTATTCAACTGCACAGTGTGCTTAAGCTTCCAGAAATGTGTCTAAACAGGGGCCACAGCGAAATATTAATTTATTTGGGGCACAATGATCCAAAAACTTTAATTAATTGAAAAGTACCCAAGCAGGAGGGGGATTTACTCCAACTCTGGGTTTTCCTTAAAAACAGGATCAGACATAAAACCCCGGATAAGGCCCTAATACAAATAATGAAGGCACTCAGCAGAAAAACGAATCTTATTTTACAAAATTATCTGAAATGCCCGGGAAGAAAGAAATGCAGAAAGAAATATCACGGTATGAGTACCTCCTAACCATGTGGCTTCTCTGAGCATTTTATACCCCATTTCTATTGTTAATTTTTCAGATCTTTCTTTTAATACAACCACCATCAAAAAATTCCACATAACTTACTCACAAAGGAAACACACCTGCAACTTTATTAATAACCAACTTTTTTTTTTATTAGAGCAGATACAGTTGTGAAAACTGTACATTATACATTTTGGTTTCAAGGATTATAAATAAAGGAACTCACAGGTAGGGAGTTCTTTTTCACAGCAAGAAACTTTAAATAAACAAGGTCATGTTTTATTAAGTACATTGGCAGACTTCATGTGCTGTCCAAAATGTAGAGTACAGTATAACAACCCATTAGAAAGAGCCTTTCATGTAAAATACAGCTGTGCACATTTTAGAAAAATACCAACAATTTGAGCTTTGTTTTTAAAAAAGCTTATAAATCATACACATATTTATAAATGGAACATGCTGACTTTATAAACATATCCTTTAGTTATCTGTTACCCATTATTTCCAAAGCATTACACGTTTTAAATAAACACTTAATAAGATTAAATATTTTGTTTTATTTTTTAAAAAAAATCCGCTTTCCCAGCATCAAGAGCTATGGGGTTAGGAAGGCGCAGTGAGTGTATGGAGACTGACAGGAGCTGAAACGTTTCTTGGCTAAAAAAACGTACTTCCTAAATTTAAAAGTCAAAGCAAAATGTAAAAAATAAATAAATATACAAGTTGTAATTTTCATTTGCTCTCTTTCTGCTTTCTTCTTTATTCCATATCGGTCACACCCAGGATTCTCAATATATTGCACTTCTGCAAGAACACCACTGGGTTACTACCCTGCAGGGGACAAAGCATTCAGTCCACACCTGTGCTAACCTGTGAATTGTCTCTTCTGCATTGAAAAGGTAGCAAACAAGGTAACAAGAATCTGATTAAACCATGCAGACTGTGAAAAATATTTAGGAATAGCTAGCTCCTTCTCCACGATGTAATGTCTTACAGAGATTTAAGATACCTTTCCTCCCCTGATTTCTTTTTAAATAATTATTTTTATAAAGACCACGTAGTGTCTCTAAGTAAGCATGCGTTTGAGTAATAAAGGATAAATTATAAAACAGCAAAAAAAAATCAGATTATGTCAGAATAACAAAGGACTGCAAAAGACAAATATTTAAATAAAAACGTCTAAACCTTTAAAATGTGAAATAAAATTACGAAAGGACTTTGAAGGACACGAAAGGCATAAAATCGAGAAGCAGAGGTTTAACAAAGCTTTATGCTCTACCTGAATGTATTCAACAAAAATTTAAGTTGGAGGAAAAAAAAAAGATTAGAGCAGTTATTAATAGCATCTTGCTTAACTTTCATGGGAATTAACATAGTCACTGACAAGATTTTATTTGGTTGTAAAGTACGTCAGCAATGAAACTGAATCCTTTAAACACCGATTACTGCAATCCATGCAACACTTTGACTATACTTCTTAGAATTCTGTTGTCTTTCAGCTTTTAAAATTTAGCACCTCCTAAGTGCATAAATAATTCATCTCGGTAATGTTAAAAATATTTCAATTTTTTTCTTAGGAAGGTATAATGCCTTCACATTGCTAAATTTTAAACAGCCTGTTACAGGTTTTGGAAGACTGCATGACATGAAAACAATGATGTATTGCTATCGAAATGAACACATCTTCTCTAGAATTGTGTCGTTTCTTTTCCTTGAGATGCAACAAGTGTGTTTCATCCAGCCGGGACCACACGTTGTAGAGGACTATACATCCTACTTCAATAAACGGCAAAAATGAACATAGTCGTGCACAAGCCAACGAAACGTTCTCTCCCAGAACATTCCAGGAGATGTTAAAGCAGCAGGTCACGGCATAAGACTGGTGAGTGATGCTGCTACCTATTTCTTCCAATGAGACAGGAGTGAGCGTTGGAACCGTGGCCACAGCAACACAATCCTCCGACCGCATTCCTCGGGCAGTCGCTCGTTTCCCCAGCTCCCTACTAAAAACGTCCGATGGCAAAATAGTAAGGCAGCTGTTGACTTCCATCAAGAAAAAAAAAAAATGCAGCTCCATACATTTCCAGTTTAGTCACACTCTGCTAGGACAGATGGAGTAGCCAATGCCAAGAACTTCGCCGGATGGGGCTGCTTCAGCAGATTTTAAAAAAGAATGATTATTAAGTTTTGCTCTCCAACACGGCTGCTTGCTTCAGCTCCCAGAGGACCCCAAAGCCACAAAGCATTCCCAGGGGAACATGAACAGGTCCTCTGGCTGAATTTTCCAAGTGTCATCTCTTTCGCGATCCCATCCTAATTCCAAGCCTCCTTCCCTGAGTCTGAGTCTGACTGGGGTGTGCCATTTAAAGGGCTGATGACGCCACGGCAGGGAAGTGTGGGCTAACACCGCTAGTTGTCATGACTTCACTGAGGGGTCAAAACAGTTATATCATTAAGTAACTATGTTGAATCACATTCAGGCACAGCCAAAATGAAAGAAGGACAATATGCAGTTGTTAAAAAAAAATAAATAAATTTGAATATGGGAAAAGAACGTTAGAAACGGATTTTTATGTAGAAATTAAGGCTATTCTTACCTTTCCTAATTCCAATCAAGTTAGAAAGTGAACAAAAAGAATGGCCAACCCGATATTCAACAGCATGACAAGGACAATCATGACTGAATTAGGGCCCTGGAAATGAACAGAACAAAACAAGGCATAACATTTCCATGTTAACATCAATATGTAAACTAGCTCATAAAATCGATTACCGAAAATACAAAAAAACTCAACCCCGTTGCAGTAAATATGGCATGAACAAATGACAACAGCTCCAAAAAGTATAAACTAAAAATAGCAAAGCCGTATTTAGATGGAGCCGTCTCTGCACTTTCACTATGAAATGACTCCAGTCTTGATTTAATCTAAGAAAATGACTTACAAATAATCTCAACATTCACCTCAAAACATTTGACAACAGTCTGGGTGAGAGAGAGTTTGCCACACTGGGGTCAGGAACTAATGGAAAGTGGGCATGACTTTTTGTTAAGGCATAATTTAGATGAGGAAGAATTGTTTCTTCATGAAGGCAGTTGGAAAGTAAGAATAAGATCTTTAGGATACTGAGGCCTCTCGGGAAAAATTTAGGAAAACTCAAAATGAGGGTCTTTTTCCTGGTCGTATTTTTCGACACCACCACATCCTTGAAGTAAAAATTGCGAGCGGGAAGTTGAACACTTGCAGAAATTATTTTACAGGTCTAATTCTTTACGTCTTTTCTCAGCCACAACATTTCAGAAATCAAGTTCTATTTGATGAACTGCAGACTCCTATTTTGATAAATAAGGCTACAACAAATACCAGCTAGCCAAGGTACCCAAACTTTGTTTACATGTTTAAACAAAAAGCAACCTTATGACCCATCTTTTCAGAGCTGCTCATGCTTGGCCATTTTTATTACAGAGACATGATCTTGGTATTTACTATTAAAATAGAGTCTAATTCTTAAGTAGTATTAAATGTGTTCTAAACTGGCTTTAGGTGGGTGGCGTCGGTATTTTAATTCTTATTTCACAGATGAGGAAACAGTTGTGTGATTTTTGGTGGGGGGTGTTAAGAAAGACTGGAACTGTCATTGGTCCACTGCTCATGTCACAAGGTCTAGAGCTTGGGTCATATACCCTTCTAGGAGGTTTCCTCCCCAGATGGGCCCACAACCTCAGAGGCAGAGGTCAGAGTGTCCTGGTCGTTGTCTATCCTGACACTTCATACTTTGTCACTTCTTGTTAAATTCTGTCTTTGTCCTAGACTGAGTTCCACAGTGGCCCTGCACTGATCACCACCGTGTGCCCACGCATACGATTGTCCAATTCATTCAGGTTTCCATTATGGACACCTACTATCATCTGGTACTTTTCCAGGTACTGTGGGTGTGGTAGTTGACCTTATGAATTCATCATCTTAAATGATGAACAGGGTGATTAGTAAAGTCAGGGTGGTTGAGAAAAGGAAGTAAACATGGGTTGAGATAGGGAGTATTAGGAAGAAGAAAAACCCCAAGTAAATGGGAGGAAAAAGCAACATTTACTGCATGTCTTTATATACCAGGCAGTGGGCTAAGCATTTCTGGGTAGGTTATTTCTTCTTCACAGGTGATTAGGAGTTCCATTTCACAGAGCTCTGAGAGGGTAAGTTTCTTGCCTGAGGTTACTCATCCAGTTTAAACAAATTACAGAACTAAAATTAAACTTTGTCTACTTCAGAGCCCCTTTTTTTCCCCACATCCCTATTATGGCCACAGGACTTAGTTTAAAAATAATCAATTTCTAATCAAGTTCTTAAAAATGGCATTTTCATCTATACCCTATGATTTCATGGTAGCAGAAAAAAACATCAAATCTTGATAGAATACAACTATTCTAGAAGAACAGTTGGTCCTAAGTCACTAGAAGGGTCCTAATCTATGTAACTCATCAATAATGATTAACCTAAAATGTATAATGTAAGAAACATTTATACCTCAGAAAATAATTGAAATAATCTTTTGACATTGTAACTCAGCATGGAAATTAAGGAAATGCTATTACTATCACAAACTTTGATTAGATTTTGCTCAGGAGTATGTTAAGGAGTTTGGATTCACTTAACTCTTCTGAGTCAGGGGATTTAATTTATAATTCCCAAAGACCATGATATGAAAGGCAAGGAAAAGTATATGGGGTCAGAACAACATAATGTAGAGTTCAGTGTTTTATAGTGGACCGAGGAAAAGCAGACTAACAGAGAAAGTGCCTTTGGTGAATCTAACTTCAAAAGTTTAAGGTGAGTCTGGACTTTTTACTTCCCATTTCATAAATCCGTACAAGTTCCCTGAATTTATCTTTTTGAATTGGTTAGCATTTTTGGATGGATACGTATGTATATATTGAACACCTATATATATTTATTTATCCAACTAGGACAACTCCATTTATGAAGCCATTTTTAAAGATGACCCGGTAAAGATGAGGGTGAGCCAGGCATAAAAAGTTCAAACAGCAACCAGGTGGAAAATAAATTCTGGGATGCTATGTTTAATAGGTAGATATTGCGACGTGACCTCTGTGTTCTTCAGATACCTAGGCTGGGCACGGGGTGGAAAGCTTTAAGGTGAAGTCTCATAAACATGACTGTGGTAGCCAGTTGTAGCTTAAAATAGCCAAATGAAAAAAAAAAAATCAGTCTTGCTTTTCAAGACTGACTGAAACAGGTGGAATAAAAGAAGCTGTAGCCGGCAAAGTGCAAGTCTTGATTGGAAGAACTTTCAGGCAGTTAGAAAAGAAAGTGTAGGACGGCAAAATGTGGAAAGAAGTTCTAGCTCAAGAAATTTACCGTTTTTCCTTCAAAAGACTATTCCTCTTTTAAAACTGTGAGGAATAGTCTGGTGAGCTACTACAGTTTATGTTAAATCTAAAACTTCTCTAAAAACGTGGAAAGCACACAATTTAGTATTAATAGCCAAGTTTTTACGTATTTACTGTTTTTAGGGTTTCAGGGTGTGTGTAACTTCAAGGGATGCCTTAAAGTTTTATAACAATTGAAAAGCAAGATTAGGTAAATTTCAAAATAGACTTGGAAGAGAGTAAAGGGTAAGAAAAAGTGCAGGCAATTCTCAGAAGGAGTCAAGATTCCTGCTTAGGAGAGCCCTTGCTGGTCTGTTTGATAAGGCTGTGAAGATGTCTCTCGTAGCTCCTACAACTTGTCAATGTTGCAAAATCCTACAAAAATGTTGGTACCACACAGAACGGTTTCCCTGGGACATTAGTCCATGTGCAACCATGGCCCATAGGAGTCACATGTTTCCTGAGAAGGGATGCTAGAGTAATCCCTTGGCATCACCTCCCTTCTCTTATTTGCTTAGTGTCAGCCTGTGTCCCAGAAGATTTTCTCTATTTCTAGAAGATCAATATCCAGGGTGATCCTGAGAATGGGTCCAAATCTATTGGAATATTTGTGAACTATTTTATGATTTAGCAACTACAGTGTTGAAACCGTAATAACCATTGTTTTTTGAGCACCTATCCAGGTGCTAGGCACTGTGCTAAGAACTGTGGAAGGAAGCACTAACTCAGTTAATCTCCTCAACAACACTATGATACCAGTGGAGACGAGCAACTCACAGAACAGGTAGGAAACCTGCCCCAGGGCCCATGGCTGAGAAGCAACACAACTGGGATTTGAACTTAGAGAAAATCTAAAAGTCCAGATTCCAGTGTATCCAACCAGCCTAAAAATGGCGATTCTGACTCAAACCAGATCTCTCAGCTGCCCACCGGGAACACCGATTCAGTCTGATTTTTCCGTCCAGTGTGTGCTTTATTGTGAATACTCCTATGAGCTTTCAAGTTATTTGTAAACCTCTAGCTTATACAGTGTCTATGTCAAAATTGTATGCACTATTCCTTTGTTCTAAAGGTGGTTCATTAACTACCTTTATGACGGTTTTATCACTTCTTAACTGTCAGGAAAGCAGTCACCAGGAGTGTGAAAGGCAGCTTTCTGTTATTATCAGGAAAAGGTTAATTGTTAAAATCTTCACAAGGAGGTGCCAAGGCACTCTTGACTTCTGGTTCCTGTCACCCACAGAGGCTGTGGAGTGCTAGGCCTCGTGTACCTTAAGGTGTGGAAGGGACCCTAGAGACCGACCTACCCAGCTGGAGGGTGCCCAGCTACCTCCAAGAATCAGATGGTTCTGCACAGAAGTAAAAAAGATAACTTTTTCTAAAAAGGAGGTGGTGAATTTATCACACACTAGTAACATTTTAAAGAAAGTTTACAAGACACTGTATATGGCCTTGCATTGTTTGAATTTCACCCTTGTAAGTCCGGCAAACCAGCACTAATAGAGTTAGTCTGTTTTGAAAACCATTTATCCCCATGGAGGATGACTCTCAGGAAGTTAACACAGTTAATCTAATTCATATTTAGATGATTAAAAAGATGAGAACTAGTGTTGTAAATATTAGCAAAATAAACCTAAGAAACATCAAAGGTAAGTTAATTAAAAAGATGAGAACTGGTGTTTGTAAATATTAGCAAAATAAACCTAAGAAACATCAAAGGTAAGTTAATAAAAAAGATGAATTTCAATTTTTTAACATTGTTACTGTTTAATTGTAAACAGTTTAACCCTGTTAAACTTAACAGACAAAAGAAAAAAAAACTTACAGTGGTATTATATTCTTGTTGCCCAATTTATTAATCTGAACATTTACGGAAAAGTCTCAGAAATTACTAAGTATTGGGTCAGCTGTGGCTTCTTCCCTAAGCTACATTTAACAAGCAACACCTTTGTTCCAAAAAACATGTGACTAGGTCAAAAGATCAGTTGGTCAGCTTCCAGATTTTATAAACTCTATAGAATTTGATAAAGTATGAATTCCTTATATCATTGAACAAATAAATCTCTACATGCTTATCAAATGACATTAGCAATAATATGGTTGAAGAATTAAAAACCTTAAGTGCTCCAGACTGACAATAAAACTAGCATTTACCAGGAAACTGAAATCTCTGACAAGTTAGAAGACCAAGGCAATTTTCTCAAGTAGTTGAAAAGAAAATGTTCTAGTTGCAAAGCCTGGCTAATTGAGTAAAATCCAAACTAAGTATTTAGGGGAATAATTCGCAATAGCTAGAAAAGATTTTTTTTTTTAATTTTTTTAATGTTTATTCATTTTTGAGAGACAGAGCAGGGGAGGGGCAGAGGGAGACACAGAATCTAAAGCAGGCTCCAGGCTCCGAGCTGTCAGCACAGAGCCTGATGCAGGGCTCGAACCCACAAACTGCGAGATCATGACCCGAGCTGAAGTCGGACACTCAACCGACTGAGCCACCCAGGCGCCCCAAAGATGTTTTTTTTTCTAAAGATGCTGACTGGAGTAGCTTTTCCTACTCCTTCACTTTTAGTCTGTCTCTTTAGGTCTGAAGTGAGTCTCTTGTACGCATATACATACAGATAGGTCTTGTTTTCCATCCATTCCTTTATGTGTTTCGTGAGGGTCAAAAGCAGGGCTAAGAACCTAGTGAATGGTAGTGGAAAAGCCTCTTCCCAGCTAGGGCTCTGAGAGGTGCTGGCCCTGGTCAGGGTCCCATGACTCCTTTCTTAGCTACAGTTAAGGACTACATGTTTGTGATTCTCCAAAATTTGTATGTTGAAACCCTACTTCCCAATGTGACAGTATTTGGAGGGGAGCCCTTTGGGAGATGGGCCCTGGGTCATGAGGGTGGGGACCTCACGAGAAGAGACACCACAGAGTATGCTATTTCTCTCTCTCTCAGCCATGTGAGGGTACGTACAGCAAGACGGTCTATGAACCAGGAATTGGGTTCTTGCCAGACATCAAGTCTATGGCACCTTGATCTTGGGACTCCCCAGCCTCCAGAATTACAAGAAAGAAATATTGCTTAAGCCATCTAGTTTATGGCATTTTTGTTACAGCAGCTCAAACTAAGTGACCACAAGACTTACCAAGAAGTGTGGGTAAAGGCTTGCTAACATGTGACACACCAATAGCCCGGCTAGCTGAATGATGTCTAAGGTGGGTGGCTGAGCCAGCAGGGAGGAATTTCTGCTCTGACAGTTCTTTGCTGTCTTAGGCTACAAAGATGCTAAGCTCTACCCTATACAGTCCTATGTTCATTCATCAGAACTTTCGCTAGCCGAGCTGTCATCGAGATGCAAGTTATCCTATGCCGCTACCTGAAAAGAACCAAAAGAAAGAAAAAACACATCTTGCACAACTTACCGAATTGGCTTCTTTTTCCAAAGACGGGCATGAATCGTTGCTTGCTGGATTCTTTGGTATAGCAAGTTCAGACTTCTTAGCTTTTGGCTCAGCTTTGCTTTCTTTGGCAACTGGTTTTGTCACAGATTTAGGGGGACTCCACTTGTTGGGTGATGGCTTGTGCACCAGTGCTGAGGAAGACTGGCTCGATCCTTCATCTTCCTCCACGTCTTCCGGGGGGTGCTGGGGGGCGTTCAGTTTCACGTAGTAGCCGTGATACTGAGAATGCAGCTCCCCGTTACTGGGGTTAGGGATGTGGTGGCGGCCAGAGTACTTGGAAAGGGGCACCATGGCTCCCACCTCCTTCGTGGGAGGCTTTGACATCAAAGGCTTGTTGACGATGGCTGTCACCTGCTCATCAGCCACACTCCGTTTGTCTTGGTTGAGTCTTGCCCCTGAGCTAGGGTTCTGCTTCTTCGTGGGTTTCGGGGAGGAGGGCTGGGGAGAGTGGCTTTGTTTGGGACTTGCTTCAGGAGACCTGGGGGGTGTCGTGCCTTTGCGATAAAAATGAGGAGATTCCTTTGGTGTAGGTGGCTTTTCTGGTACTTTTTCTTCTGGATTTTCTTTAGCATCTACACCTTCCTGAAATCTCTGTTTGATATAATCTGGGCCTGGGGAAAAATTGACAACAGAAGGGAAGGTAATAAAATAAAAGCAAAGTGTTAAGGCTTGTTCCTTAGGGCTATCTATATGCATTTTTTGCTAGTCAGATTAGCCATTCCTCTTGTTTCTTTTCCTTTAAAAATATTGACAAGGCTTGGATTAAGCATGAGCACACTTCGTTTCCCAGGGGAAAAGATTATTTGTTGCTGGAAACGTTAACATTTACCATTATTTATACTACTGTGATAGCTATAAAAGTTAAACAGTTTTGACTTCTCTAATAATTGCATCATTCCTGCCTGCTTACAGAACACCGAGGTGAAATTCAGGTTGATGCAGCACTGGTGATAACACCAGAATTAATCTGCATATTCAAATTATGTGGCATAATTAGAACACAGAGTACATACTCTACTAAACAGACAAGAGTCCGTTTAGTATATTAAAATATTTAAATTATTTAATAAACTGACATTTAATAAAGCGTCTACTGCGTAAGTAAGAATAAAACCTGCAGATGACATTTTTAACGCAACTTCCTCAATGGGTCATTCAAACTTCATGGAGTCTCTTCACAGGGGCTGTCAGCATTAAAGTCATGACAATGCAGTTGTTGTCTTTGACTCTGTAGTCCCAGGATTTTTTTTTCTTTTTCTAAATACTTTAGGTTTGTTTACAACAATCATGTTATTTTTACATATGGAAAAATCTGCCTTTCAAGAAAGTGTTGCTACTTGGACTTATTATTTATTTATTTATTTTTGCTTTCATTTGCATGGAGTATCTTCCTACTCTTTCCTTCATTTTCAGTCTACAGTGAGTCTCTTGTAGGCATATAGATATAAATGGGTCTTGTTTTCCATCCATCCCTTTACTCTGTCTTTTGGAGCATTTAGACTATTTAAAGTAATTATTGATAGATATGTACTTATAAAAAGCTGGGATAGCAATACTTACATCAGACAAAACAAAGACTGTAACAAGACACAAAGAAGGGCATGACATAATGATAAAGGGATCAATCCAACAAGAGGATATAACAATTGTAAACATCTATGCACCCATCACTGGAACACCTGAATACATAAAGCAAATATTAACAGATATTTATTTTCTGCCTGGATGATCTACCCAAGTGGGTGTTAGAGTCTCCTACTGTTATTACATTACTGTCATTTTGTCCCTTTATAAGGGAACAGTGTCTTTGAATGATACATTAGACCAGATGGATTTAACAGATTATATACAGAACATACATTCTTTTCAAGTGCACATGGAACATTCTCTAGGCCAGATCACATGTTAGGCTGCAAAACAAATCTCAATAAATTTAAGAAGATTAAAATCCTGACCATAACAGTGTGAAACCAGAAATCAATTATAAGAAAATAAACAACATGCTGCTAAACAACCAATGGGTCAACAAATAAAGAGGAAATAAAAAAATACACGGAGACAAATGAAAACAAAAACACAGTGATCTAAATCTTTGGGATACAGCAGAAGCACTTCTAAGAGGTAAATTTATAGCAATACAGGTTACCTCAAGAAAGATCTCAATCTAACCTTATACTTAAAGGAACTAGAAAAATGGAATAAAGTCCAAAGTTGGTAGAAGGAAGGAAATAATAAGGATCAGAGCAGAAATAAAGGAAATAGCGAGTAAATATACAACAGAAAAAAATCAAACAAAACTGATAAACATTTAGCCAGACTCCTAAGAAAAATGAAAGGAAAAAATAGAAATACAGGGGGAACAACCAGCACCACACAAATATGAAAGATTAAAAGAGACTAGTACAAAAAATTATATGCCAACAAATTGGATAATCTAGAAGAAATGGATAAATTCCTAAAAACATATAATCTTCCAAAACTGAATCAGGAATAAACAGGAAATCTTTTTTCAATGTTTGGTTATTTAGAGAGAGCTTGTGCACAAGCAGGGGAGGGGCAGAGAGAGAGGGAGAAAGAGAATCCCAAGCAGGCTCAGCGCAGAGTTCTATGCAGTGCTTCATCCCACGAACTGTGAGATCATGACCGGAGCTGAAATCAAGAGTTGGACACTTAACTGACTAAGCCACCCAGGTGCCCCAAGAAGAAATAGAAAGTCTGAACATATCAATTATTAGTAATGAAATTGAAATGGTAACCAAAAAACTCTCCAAAAATAAAGTCCAGGACTAGATGCATTCAAAAGGTGAATTCTACCAAATACTTAAAGAAGAGTTAATACACAGTCTCCTCAAATTATTCCAAAAAATAGAAGGGGAAGTAAAGCTTCCAAATTTATTCTACATGGCCAGCATTACCCTCATACCAAAACCAGACAAAGACATTACAAAAAAAATACAGGCCAATAGATATGATGCATACAGATGCAAATACCCAACAAAACATCAGCAAACTTCATTTAACAATACATTAAATGAATCATTCACCATGAGCAACTGGGATTTATTCTGGGGGATGCAAGGATGATTCAATATTTGCAGATCAATCCATGTTATATACCACATTAACAAAATTAAGGATAAAAATTGTATAATCATCTCAATAGATGAAGAAAAAACATTTAACAAAATTCATCATTTACTCATAAGAACTGCCAACAAATGAGTTTAAAGGGATCATACCTCAACATAATAAAGGCCATATATGACAAGCCCATAGCTAACATCATATTCAGTGGTGAAAAACTAAGAGCTATTCTCTAAGATCAGAAATAAGTTAAGAATGTCCATCTTGCCCCTTCTATTGAACCTAGTTCTGGAAGTTCTAGTTGTATCAATCAGATTAAGAAAAAGAATTAAAGGCATACAAATTGGTAACGAAGATATAAACTTATTATTTGCAAAAGATACTATATATAGAAAACCCTAAACACTCCACCAAAAAACTATTAGAACAAATGAATTCAGAAGTTGCAGGATACAAAATTAATATACAGAAATCTGTTGTATTTTTATATACTAATAATTTGTATAGAAACATTTAAAGAAAATTTTTTTGTAATGTTTATTTAGTTTTTGAGAGAGAGAGAGAGAGAGAATTTGAAGCAGGTTCCAGCTTTAAGCTGTCAGCACAGAGCCCAAAGTGGGGCTCAAACTCACAAACCGCGAGATTGTGACCTGAACTGAAGTCGGACGTTTAACCTACTGGGCCACCCAGGCACCCCTATTAACAATTTCTAACAAAGTGGCAGAAAGAAATTAAGAAAACAATTGCATTTACAAGTGCACCAAAAACACTGATTAAAGAAACTGATAACACAAGGGAAAGATATTCCATGCTCATGGGTGGGAAGAATTAATATTGTTAAAATAACCATACTATACAAAGCAATCTATAGAATCGATGCAATCCCTATCAAAATAACAATAGCATTTTTCACAGAACAAGAATAATCCTAAAATTTGTTCAGAACCACAGAAGACCTTGAATATTCAGCCAAAAACAATCCTGAAAAAGAACAAAGCTGGAGGCATCACAATTCCAGATTTTGAGATACACTACCAAAGCTATAGTAATCAAACAGTATTGTACTGGCACAAAAATATATTACTGGAACAGAATAGAGAGCCCAGACATCCATGTTTATATGGTCAACTAATCTATGACAAAGGAGGCAAGAATATAGAGTAAGGAAAAGACAGTTCCTTCAATAAATGGCTGTTGGAAAAACTGGATGACTACAAGCAAAAGAATGAAACTAGACCATTTTCTTTCACCATATACAAAAATAAAAACAGATTAAAGACCTAAATGTGAGACTTGAAACCATAAAGCTCCTAGAAGAAAACATAGGCAATAATCTGTTTGGCATCAGCCTTAGCCAACACTTTTCTAGGCAAGAGAAACAAAAGCAACAATAAACTATTGGGACTACACCAAAATAAAAAGCTTTTGCAAAAAAAAAAAAAAAAAAAAAAGCTTTTGCAAAGAAGAAACGAACAAATCAAAAAGGCAACCTACTAAAACTGGAAGAGGATACTTCCAAATGATATATCTAATGAGGGGTTAATGTCCAAAACATAGAAAGAACTTATGCAACTCAACTCCCCAAACACCACAATCTGATTGAAAAATGGGTAGAGGACCTGAACAGACATTTTCCCAAAGAAGACATACAGATGGCTAACAGACACTTGAAAAAATGCTCAGCAACACTAATCATTAGGGAAATGCAAATCAAATCCACAGTCACTTTACATCTTTCAGAATGGGTGGTATCAGAAAGACAAGAAGTAAGCATTGGTGAGAAAGTGGAGAAAAAGGAACCGTTCCGCACTGTTGGTGGAAACATAAATTGGTGTAACCACTGTGGAAAACAGTATGGAGGTTCCTCAAAAAATTAACAACAGAAATACCATATGATTCAGTAATTCTACTACTGGGTATTTACCCATATAAAATGAAAATACTAATTTGAAAAGATATATGCACCTCTATGTTCACTGCAGCATTACTTACAATAACCAAGATATGGAAGCAACCCAAGTGTCCCTTGATAGATGAACGGATAAAACCGTCATATATATAAATACTGAAGTATTACTCAGCAATGAAAAATAAGATTTTTGACATTTGTGATAATATGGATGGACCTATAGAATATTATGCTAAGTGAAATAAGTCCACATGAAATACCACATGATTTCACTTACATGAGGAATCTAAAAACCAAAACAAACAAAAAGCAGAAATAGCTTCATAAATATGGAGAACAAACTAATGGTTGCCAGAGGGGAGGAGGGTGTGGGAGGGGCAAAATGGGTGAAGGGGAGTGGGAGATACAGGTTCTTGTTGTGGATAATCAGCCACTCTCATCTCCTGAGGTCACAGAGTGCAGGTGGCTCTTTTCTCTGCAAACAGGCAAGAGCTGACAACATCATCTCTTGAGTAAATAGGGAGAAACCACCTCACCAATTTGTTTACAGAAATTGGCTTCTGTTCACTTTCCTTCCTGTCCTCCACTCCCATCCCTCACACCAAACTTAAAGGATTTACAGAGGAGCTTAAGAACAATTATCCTTAATACTTAAAATACATACTGTCCACTTAGACTTTTAATTGCTCTTCCTGTGCTGAGTAGTAACTTATTGTTATGAGACTATGTACTATTTATACAAGGTATTTCCCAAAGTTTAAAGCCTCACCAAAATCTTAGGAAGCAGGCATTATTATGCCAATCTGATGTGAAAATAGCTATAGTAGCTGAAAACCTAAAATCACATAGCTCCTGTGTTTCCTTAAGACAAAATGTAATTCAACATATAATGTAATATCTTAAGCCAAGAAATGACAATTCCCAAGGATCCACAATTACAGGTTATATTCAGGGGTGAAAACATAGCAAACAGCATTATCCCACTTTCCATCCTACAGAAGTTTGAAGGATGCAAACTTCCCAAATAGGATAAAATCCTATGTCACCAATTGTGCTTTCTTCTCTAAACCTGATAAGCTCCCTCAAAGGCTACCACCCCTTTTAAACTTGGCAATTTTCGGGGTGCCTGGGTAGCTCAGTCAGTGAAGTGTCTGGCTCTTGATTTCAGCTCAGGTCATGATCTCATAGTTCGTGAGATCAAGCCCCACATGGGGAACTGTGCTTAGTGTGCTTGGGATTCTCTCTCCTAACTCTCTGCCCCTTCTCTCTCTCAAAATAAAATAAAAAAAATAATAAATTTGGCAATTTTCTTTGAAAGTATGAATTCCTGGCCCAGAAAAGGTATCTCAGTGGAGCAAAGAGAAAGGGGGATCTGCAAATCCCTCAAAAGGTGAGATCTGCCTGTTTCTGAATTCTTTCTTGGTGCTGTGACCAGCACATACCTCCACCAAGAGAAAGAAGTGGCAGCGGCACCAGAAAGTGACCTTTCATCAACAGATTTGCCCCTATTTCAAAAAACCCATTAGGATCATTTACGCTGGTGTTTCATGGAGAAAGAACCTCATTATTCTATGGCAGATTTATTTTTTTATAAAACCCCTCCTACCCTCCTGTGATAAGGGATATTATCTGATAGAGTTTGAGGCAGTGTGTTCCTTACACGCTTTTTCTCTGACTCCTTCTACTCAAAATTTCATCAGAGTTGGTTGGTTTTATATGTACTTCACTATTATTCAATTTTACAGCATTACGGAAATACAGAAATTACAAAGTACTTTTATTTTTATTTTTTTAACATTTTGTTTATTTTTGAGAGAGAGAGAGAGGCAGAGCAAGAGTGGGGGAGAGGCAGAGACAGAGGGGGAACAGAGGATCTGAGGCAGGCTCTGTGCTGATAACAGTGAGCCTCATGTGGGGCTCGAACTCATGAACCATGAGATCATGACCTGAACTGAAGTCAGATGCTCAACTGAGTTGACTGGGTACTCAACACCCAGGTGTCCCACAGAGTTCTTTTAATGTCTTCAATCTAAGGGGTACAAGCAAAAGTTATTTTTGCAAATCTAAAGATCAAATCTAAAGTTAATATTTAACTTAAATAGCCATACAGAAGAGAGTGGAGAAAAAACAGACTCTGGCAAACACGATTGCTTATACGTTCTTAAAGTTGTGAGGAAAAGATACAGTCACTGAACCATGAGAAATAAAGCTGTCACAAAGCCCATGTGCTTCATGTGGAAAATATGAGACCGTAACAGTGCAGCTTACAAATTTAGGATTTATCCAAATTTGTAAGGAAGAAATAAACTGTCACTATTTGCAGATAACATGATACTATATATAGAAAATCCTAAGGGCTCCACCAAAAAACTATCAGAACTAGTAAATGAATTCAGTTAAGTTGCAGGTTACACAATATACAGAAATATGTTGTGTTTCTATATACTAATAATGAAGTAGCAGAAAGAGAAATTAAGCAAGAATCACATTTACAACTGCATCAAAAAGAATAAAATACCTAGGGATAAATTTAAGCAAGGAAGTGAAAGACCTGTACTCTGAAGATTATAAGACACTGAGGAAAGACACTGAAGGTGATACAAATGAAAAGATATCCCATGCTCATGGACTGGAAGAATTAGTATTATTAAAATGTCCATACTACCCAAAGCAATCTACAGATCCCTATCAAAATACCAATAGTATTTTTCATAGAACTGGAATAGTCCTTAAATTTGTATGGAACCACAAAAGACTTCAGATAGCTAAAGCAATCTTGAAAAAACAAACAAACACCAGAGGCATCACAATCCCAGATTTCAAGCTATACTGCAAAGCTATATAGTAAGCAAAACAGTATGGTATAGGCACAACAAGAAACACATAGATCAAGGGAACCGAATAGAGAGCCCAGAATTGTACCTATGCTTACATGGTCAGTGTAGGATAAAGAAGGCAAGAATATACAATAAGGAAAAGACAGTCTGTTCAATAAATGGTGTTGGGGAAACTGGCCATCTACATGCAAAAGAATGAAACTGGATGACTGTCTTATACAAGACACAAAAATAAACTCAAAATGGTTTAAAGACCCAAACATCAGATTTGAAACTATAAAACTAATAAAACAGGCAGTAAGCTCTTGGGCATTGGCCTTAGCAAAGGTTTTCTAGATCCGTCTCCTGAGGCAAGGAAAACAAAAGCAAAAATAAAATATTGGGACTATACCAAAATAAAAATCTTTTGCATAGAGAAAGAAACCATCTACAAAATGAAAAGGCAATCTACTGAATGGGAGAAGATATTTCCATATGATATATCTGATTAAGGGGTTAATTTCCAAAATATATAAAGAACTCCTACAACTCAACACCGAAACCCCAAAATAATCTGATTAAAAAATGGGCAGAGGACCTGAACATTTTTCCAAAGAGATATATAAATGGCCAACAGACACATGAAAAGATGCTCAATATCACTAATCATCAAGGAAATGCAAATCAAAACCACAATGAGATGTCACCTCACACCAGTAGGAATAGCTAGCTAGTATCAAAAAGACAAGAAATAATAAATGTTGAAGGTATGGAGAAAAAGGAACCCTTGGGGTACTTGGGTGGCTTAGTTGGTTAATAAGCATCTGACTGTTGACTTTGGCTCAGGTCATTTCCTGGTTCGTGAATTTGAGCCCCACACCGGGCTCTGTGCTGACGGTACAGAGTCCGCTTGGGATTCTGTCTCCCCCTCTCTCTGCCCCTATCCCACTTGCTCTCTAGTTCTCTCTCTCTCTCTCTCTCTCTCTCAATCAATCAATAAATGGAACTCTTGTGCACTGTTGGTGGAAATATAAATTGGTGCAGACACTGTGGAAAACAGCACAGACATTCGTCAAAAAATTAAAAGTAGAAATACCATACACTACAGTAGTAATCCCACTACTGGGTGTTTGCCACAAGAAAAGAGAAACACTAATTCAAAAAGATATATGCACCCCTATGTTTACTGCAGCATTTACAGTAGCCAAGATGTGGAAGTAACCCAAGTGTCCATTTATATATGAATCAGTAAGTAATATGTGGTACAAACACACACACAGAGGAATATTACTCAGCCATAAAAAAGAATAAGATCTTGCCATCTGTGACAACAATGGACAGACCTAGTGAGTATTTTGCTAAGAGAGGTAAGTCAGAGAAAGACAAATACCATATGATTTGACTTATATGTGGAATCTAAAAAACAACACACAAAAAAGAACAGAAATAGATTCATAAATCTATGAAGAGAACTGGTGGTTGAGAGGGCATTGGTGAGATAGGTGAAGGGGATTAAGAGGTAAAAACTAAATAAATCAAGGGGATGGAAATGACGGCACAGGGAATATAGTCAATATTGCAGTAACACTGTAATAACTTTGATGGTAACTACACTTAAGGTGAGGCTTGCAGAATGCATAGGATGGTCATATCAATCACAGTGTTGTACACCTGACACGAACACTGTATGTCAACTTTATGACAAAAAAAAATTACTAGAGTGGTGGACGTACATTCTAGGGCCTACTTTACATCTTAAAAAAATTCTCAACTTTACTATGCATTAATAAATGGCTAGGTAAGAAAATAAATGTACTGTAAAGCAGTGGCTCCGTATTTGCTGCCTATCAGAGGCACCTGGGATATGATTCCCAGAGACTTTGAATAACTATGAAGTGCAGCCTTGAAATCTTGATGTTTAACAAATGCTCCAGGTGATTCTAATGTACCCAGATACAGCCATTTAACAGCATGCCAAAAAAAACCCCAAAACAAACAAAAAAAACATTGACTAGAGATGGACCTAACGCCAGCCTTACATGATTACATCCAGCTGGCAATGGTTCCAACATGGTGTAGTCATGTGGAGACTGGCCAGGAAGGAGGATATACAGTTAGATTTTCTAGAGTGAGATTAAATGCTTTTTTAAACAAGACATATAATGCAGAGGACAGAAGTTTTTCCTGGACTATCTTCTTGGAAGGCATGTGTTGCGCTTGCTGCTTGTTCTGTGGAGTAATGTGGGTCAGGCAGGGCCACACCAGCGACACAGGATTGAGGAGCCACAGTAGTTCATTAAAAAGACTGGTCAGGGGGCACCTGAGTGGCTCAGTCGGTTAAGTGTCCAACTTCGGCTCAGGTCATGATCTCATGGTTGGTGAGTTCGAGCCCTACATTGGGCTCTGTGCTGACACAGCTCAGAGCCTGGAGCCTGCTTTGAATTCTGTGTCTCCGTCTCTCTCTGCCCCTCCCCTGCTCATGCTTTGTTTCTCTAAAATAAATAAACATTAAAAAAAATTAAAAAAAGACTTGTCAGAATATTTGCAGGAAGCAAAATTAGGATACATGTTGATAGTTGTTGCAGTAAGCATTTTCATCTATTTTTACAGACCGTATCTATGAATCCTGAGGGACTCTTCCCCCCACCCCAGGGATTCATATGAGGAAGAAGTCAGATACAGGCCACACGACATCAAACAACATTCAGCACGTGTCATCCACCAACACTGACAGGTTACTTGCTACAGTTGGCATGGAGGCCCTGAACAGATACGGCAGATGGTAACAGCAGGGTATGCACCTAGTTCCTCACAGGTGAGCCGTGGAGGGCTGGGTATGGGCAGAAGCAGTGCCATGAAGACTCCCCCAAACAAATGTCTGCAAGGACCGGGCGGATAGCAAATGCTTTATGGCAACGTCAGAAGTCATTAAATAGAAATCAGATATTTTCTGTGGAGACTGCCAATCAGTAAAGATTGGAAGATTCTAAACAGATTATATAAGTGGTAGCAGGATTACTTTTATATTCTATGTGGAAAGAACAGCCGTTTCCTACAGGACTTCAGAGTCCCATCCTTAAAAACACTGCTACTTCTTTGAACGTAGCCATGGCGCTCTTGTCTGCAGGCTGTGGTACGTCCATTCCGCTGCCTTGCGCAGGGCTGGCTCTTAGCGCACGCTTGTGGAACCGAATATACTGAAATGAGTAAGCGGTAAGAATAACCAAACTCATGAATTATTAATTTCATGTCAATAGATCATTTTTAAATATTTTAAAATATTTTTTAAAATATTTGAGAGAGAGAGAGAGAAAGAGCACACAAGCAGGGGGAGGGGGAGAGACAGGAGAGAGAGTACCAAGCAGGCGCTGTGCTGTCAGCACAGAGCCCGACATGGGGCTCGAACTCATGAACCAGGAGATCATGAACCAAGCCAAAATCAAGAGTCAGATGCTTAACTGACTGAGCCACCCAGGCATCCTGTATTTCCCTTTTGCTATGAAAACAGTTACTCTGAATTCTGGGTTTTGGAAAGTGAGTTTAGAAGTCATCTGTTTCAGGATACTTCCCTTTTCTTAACCAAAAATACTACATATTAATGATAAGCATAGACCATTAAATAATGAAAATATGCTTTGATTTCTAAAGATTTATCATTCATACCACAAACGTGACCTTAGTTAACCCTGGCTCATAATAACCTAAAGACTTCACTTTTACTTTAAATAATATACAGAGTGTATGTGTGTGCACATACATGCTATTATGGACTGAATGTATGTGTCTCCTGCAATTCATATGCTGAAGCTCCAACCCCCAATGTGTTCATATTTGGAGGTGTGGCTTTTGGGAGGTAAGTAGGTTTACATTAGGTTATGAAGGTGAGACCTTCATGATAGTATTAGTGCCCTTATCATTATTATTATTATTATTATTATTATTATTATTGGTTTATTTATTTGGAGAAAGGGACAGGAGAGCATGGGCAGGGAAGGGGCAGAAAGAGAGGGAGAGAGCATTCCAAGCAGGCTCCACACAGTCAGCATTGAAGCTCCACGTGGGGCTCAACCCCATGAACCACAAGATCATGACCTGAGATGAAATCAAGAGTCAGACATTCAACTGACAGAGCCACCCAGGCACCCCAGTGCCCTCATTAAAGAGGAAGAGAAACCACAGTTCTCTCTCTCTCCATACACATGTACCCAGGAAAGCCATGTGAAGAGAGGGAGAAGGCGGCCATCTGTAAGCCAGGTCGATGGCTCTCTACCAGAACTCAACCATACTGGCACTGTGATCTTGGACTTCCAGCTTCCAGAACTGTGAGAGATAAATGTCTGTTGCTTAAGCCACCCAGTCTGTGGTATTTTACTTTGTTACAGCAGCCAGGCTGACTAATACACATGCTTAAACACAGGAAGGCAAAACTTGCTGAGGATGTTGCCTAGGGAATAAGCTGCCAATCTCTTAAGAGGGCTCAAAGTAAGTATCTTTACCACATTCTGGGGCAGTGTTTTTCAGTCTTTTTTAGCCCAGTCACTCCCACAATTGATAAAAATATAAGTTTTAGACCTTACTTAATATCACTTGGAATTAAAAACAATTAAGCATCTTGATGGAAAGGAAATGTAAACAGTGGGACAAAGAACCACCACATAGTTTCCCAGTCATCCTCCCCTCCACTTCGCTAGCGGTCATGCAAAATCTCATCTCAGCTTTCCTGGCTTAGAAACCCAATTTCATCAGCACTTTGAAGTAGAGCCATCCCCTGGGGCAGAATCACATCACCAGAGCTCACAATCCTGATGTATAACACCAGAAGGTCAAGTCATTAGTTCACAATGGGCAATGTAAACATGACACAGGCCAAGGGGCTTACTCCTGGAACGCCAGTGCATGCTGTTCCTGATGATAGACCTCCATGACAAGCTCACCCGAAATCAGAAGGTTACAGTGAGCATGGACTCAGGACAAGACGCATGAGATCAATCAAATATCTACAGGCATCAGGCTGAGCAGGGCTGATGCATCCATTTCCCCAGTCGGATGATCTTGCCAATAAGGCCATACACGGTTGGCCACAGTTCCCTGCATCCTGCCCCATAACACAAACGTCCCTGCCAATTCCACTGCAATACTCCAAGGTTCTGGCCACAGCTTCTCTGTCCTCTGGACAGTGTTTGGGTGGGCTTTGCCAATTTTTGCCTCTGTGGCTTTTTCTTTTTTTTTTTCTCTATACTACTTTCCGTGACCAATTGTTTAGATGTTTTAATACACTTAGGTTACAAAGAAATCTTGCTGTGATACAGCTGTGCTATTACTTATGCTCACTTTGTATATCTTTGTGCAGCATCACAGGCTCATTTTAATATTTCACTCTCAGAGGGAACTCTCATTTCTGAGTTCCTGGGGGATGCCTTGCCGTGCCGCTCACACATGACAGTGTAGGTTTCTGTGTGTGTACACGTGCAATTATCTACACATACATTCACATACCTCCACAGGTATGCTTTCTGTTACTCATTAGAGCTTAACCCTTTGAGTGACAAAGCCATCCCACATGCTCCTATTTTTCTCTTAGTTTTTAACTGAACTGTAGAATAATGTGGTTTTGAACTAAAAGCATTAGATTTAACTAAGATGGCAAATATCTGAAAATACTGCCTGCTCCTGAGAAAGTGTTCAAAGTGTAAGCTACAACAGACCTCCTTTATTCCAGGGCCAACAGCTTCTATGTACGACAAATGCGTTTCAAACAATGGAAATATTTATATCTAAGATATGTGAATTAAATGAGCAGCCTGACTTAGAAAAAGGACTTGAAAGCCCTTTTAGAAATGTCTATCTGATTTGATCACCCTATAAATGCAGAGTGGAAAGCTTGAGTTATGCTCCCTTGAGAAGATCAATAATACTTAGTACAGAAAAGGCTTTCTATCCAGCTGCTGAAGGAAGAGTTGGCTATGGGTCAAAGGGGATTGCAGCCTTCCCCTCAGCTCTTGTCTCCAATAGACCCGTTGTCATCTCGTGCTACTGTGATGTATTCATTACTGATGGACAACTTGCGTGTATGAAGCTGGCATGTTAGCTCCGAGGCTGGAATTACATTTTCCCACAATATTTTTTTTCCCTCCAATGCTTTTATGCCATAAAAGGCTTTTAAAACCATTTAGTCTGGGCAACTGAGATGACCTTCAGTATCACTTACCTCTTGGTAACACCTAACAGAAATCTATTGGGACGCTATTCCCCAGGAGAATTAACAACAGACAACAATACTAAGTTTGTCTGCTTTCCAAGTAGCTCCAGCCCAGGGCTCCTCCATGAAGCGGCACTAGCTCCTGACTGCTGAGCTGCTTCCCAATGGCAGTGTCACTGGGGAGGGCAAAGGACGGTCCCTCCTGGGTGGCTGAACTCTGTCTGCAGCTCTCACACCAACAGGTAGTGACTGACGTACTTAGGCACCAGAGAAGTGTGAGTTCATTTCACACCAGAACATAGTTTATTCCTAGCAGCGGTCACTGCAATGAGCAGAGTTTCCCTTTCTTAGAAATATATGCATGTATTAAATGGCTGAAATCTCACCCAGAGGTTTAAAAAGGAGGCACATGAAAGAAAACCCCCATGACTGTGGTTGTCTCCCTGGAAGTGAACTACTATGGAAGGTACTCTGACAGCCTTAGCGCTCAGCGGCTAGACTGGGCCCCTCTCCATTCTCCTAGAAGAACGGGGTCTTCTCAACCCAGCCTTTTACCCGGTCTTCATTCTTCGTAGGAAAAAAAAAAAATCACCATGTCCCTCATTCTCATTCCTCCATCCTTTATTACAGCCAAGTTTGTAGCTTTGGTATGGATCTTGTTATTCTGTGCACTTGGACCTGCCTTGTTCATTTAGTTACGGTGCCCTGTGGGCTCCAGGATTCTAGGACGTTTATTGGAAGCAAACATGGATTGAACACCTGTGTTGTGCAGGGTGCTTGTTTTCCAGCTTAACAGAAACCAGTGTGGAAAGATTCTTTACCAAGAAACTATAAATTGTGATACTAAGAAATTTAAAGCATTGATTTTGATCCCTTCATCTAGAAATCTGTTGACCCCCTCAAACACTGGGGAGCTGTGGGTTCTAAAACAATGAAGAAACATATATAAAAAAGAGGCGAGCATTATAGAAAGGGATAGAAACAATCTACTAGGAAACCACTAAAAGGGACTTAAATATTTAAACCTACTGCAAATATTTGTATATTGCTATTTTAAGACATTTGAGAGAGAGATGATCTGGATTGATTTTTTTTGAGGTTATTTTAATTTCTTCTACTATGACCTGGAATTTCCTCTTAATCTGTGCAAATTAATCTGTTTTTAAGTGATTTACTTCCTTACCTAACCACAGTCCTTTGAACTTTAGTTCAAGTATATTAAAAAAATTAGTCACAGTAGTTACTAGCTCATTTCTTTACTACTGCTAATGGTATTGTTATACGTGCCTCTGATTTTGGAGTATTTGTTACAACATCTGCAGTGGTCACTAACACACTAGCACCGTTTCTTAGAATCAGATGCTTCTTTTAGATTCCCATTTCATTTACTGCTGTCAGCTCCAAGTTTGTGGCCTAGGAGTCGAGAGGCAGGAAGGGAGAGACATTGGGCAATAAGCCGAATCTCCACCACTAACACTCAGACTTCAAATGCTTAGGACTTTTTGTACCTACTTGTTTTGCAATACTGCTGGTATTCACGAAGCATAGACCTTTAAGGAGGGGAAAAAAAAAAAAAAAAAGGAAACCAGAGGCAATACCCCTACCTCTCCCATCACCGGACAACAGTCTCACCTGGTTGGTAGAAGTCCGGCGACAGCTCCCTGGCCACAGCTCTTGCGATGTCACACTCCTGGCGGGCAGCCTGAGCTGCCTGGTCAGCGGCGTCAGCTTTCGCTCGTGCGTGTGCGGTCCTACACGGAGCACAAAGGGCGAGTCAGCAAGGGCGGCACCTTGTTAATCACACACGGACATGCAAGCTGTCTGCGGTCTGGGGAGGAAAATGCTGTGATCGTGGTCACACGCCTCCAACTGCAAGCTTTATGGTCATATTGTGAGAGATCAATGACGACGACATGGATGAAACCACCCGTATATTGCCTCAGTCCTTTCAAGGGAAATGAAAAGGGTGAGCAAGTTCTGTGCAGCTTGATGCAAAGCCTGGTTTTCAAAACACGGGATCAAATCTCCTGCTGACTCCTGCTGACTGATCAAATCTCCCCTGCTCCAAACCATGGAGAGTAGAGTTAGAGCTTATGAATATATAGTGTTCATGAATTTAATTTCCTATGGTAGAATCAAAATAAGAATTTGATCGACAAGGGTCTGCCCGATAGCATGCTGGAAGAGTAATTCTGGAAAAAAAGTAGTAAAACTCTTTATTTGTGGCACTGATTACTGTGGTATAAATACTCCCTCCTTGACCAACTGAAGCGACCAATGTGATGTCACTGAATGTGTAGCTGGGGAGACACGCACACAATGGGCTCTCACCAGCCTGTAGAAGCAGAGCACAGAGTGTGCTCTTAGGAATGTGCTCTGGAGGTTCTAAGGAGCCCATTTAACTTTATGTATATGTTTTTGTGTGAAACAAGGAGACAGAATTGGGGAGGAAGAAACAGATGTCTTTCAACCTTCTACCTGCCCCTTGGCCCATCCTCAACTGACAAAACCTCTTCTCTTTCCAGAGGACTAGGGTGAGGGTGAAGGCAGCTGGGTAGAGAATGGCGGGGGTGGGGTGGGGTGGGGTTCTTATGGCAAGGCAGGAGAACTGATGTCCACCTGCCCAAGCAGAGAGGATTTAGAGGGCAAGACGGGGAGCTCTGGGTCATCTCCTTCCAAAGAAGATCTTGTCCAGTTAGTATTTAGATGATAGTCATGGGCATATATTTCTTAGAATTCTGTTAACCTTCCATCCTATTTTACTAGCACCAGGCACGGCTGTAGATAACTAGTAGTAAAAGCTAAATGAAAGTCTGAAAGAGGTGCTTGCGCTTATTTCAGAAACAGCAGGAGACGAAAAGTTGGGAAATAGCATTGTGCCCTAGCAGTTCTTAGTGGGGAAAACGCAGGTGGCAGCTGGTGCAGGCCAGCTGGGACTAGCTGCAGGAGGACGTGGGGAAGATGGGGTCTGACCTGAGACGGGGGTGGGGGCTCACTGGCAGGAGGTCCCGTTCTCAAATTCTCCAACTACCTCCTCTCATTCTGTGTCCTCAGGGGACCCCTCACTCCTCCGCAGGACTTAGCGAAGCTTGGAGGCTGGCTGTACTAGGATGTAAGCTTCCCAAAGACCGGGATTTTACATTTCTGGTTCTCTGCTAGATTCTCAATGTGTACAACACTGCCTAGCACACAGGGTTTATTGGGGGCTCATTTTATGAATAAAGGATTGAATGATGCTTCCTTAGGAACATCTGGGTAGTTGCTTAAAAATGAACAGATTGACACAACCATAAAGCCAGTAAGAAGGTAAGTGGTGGCCAAGGCTTCAGGGCAAAAGTGGGGGAGGAATGAAGAGGTGGAACACAGGAGAAACTGAGGGCAATGAAACTACTCTGTATGACATGTGACATTATGCATGTGTCAAAACCCACTAAAGAAGAGTGAGCTCTAACGTCAACTATGGACTTTAGATAATATTAATATGTCAATACTGGTTCAACTGTACCAAATGTACTTCTCCTGCAAGATGTTAATAATAGGGGAAACTGTGGGTGTGGGGAGAGGAGGTATATATACATGGGAACGAACTCCATGCTTTCTGCTCAATTTTTCTATAAATTTAAAACTGCTCTAAAAAATAAAATTCACTAATTAAAAATGAATGGATCAACTTCCAATCATCAAAATTGTTATTTCTGAATCACAGAGGACATTTTAGGTTATAAGGGACCATGAAATGGAAACAAACTTAACGGTTAGCCCCCGTGTTGAGTCTGAGAATCAATGGATGCTCTGTGTTATGTTCTTTCAGTTTCTCAGAATCCCCAACCCTTTTTCTCAGAATTATTTTCCATTTTATCTATTCTTAGATAGAGCCTAACTATGTCTAGGCATCATAATTAATGAAGCCAGAAGAGTACAGTTATGCTGCCTTATAATAAAATCTGCTAGCCCTTCAATGATAAATTTGTAAACCTAAGTACAAACAGTTTATTCTGATACTATCACAATGCACCACCATAAAATGGTACCATTTATCTCCACCACTTTTTACAATATGCTAAGCTGGAGAATAAACAGATATAGCTTAACCTTTCTACAAATATATTTTGGAAGTACAGTGTCAGTAAGGCCGTGACCCTTTACTTTTTTACTTGCTCCTTCCTGTAAGCCCAAACAGGGAGGGGAACCTTTCCATCTAGTGCCCCACCCTGCATCAAGGCTCCTGCACAGCCAGCAAGATGAGTCAAAACCACATTCAAAACCTAAATGAGAGGCCTGCGTGAGTTCTTTTGGTCGCCCTGGACCCAAAGACAGGAAGCAGAAGAGAAAAGGAACCCATCTGAGTTTGCTGTCACCGCCAGCTTGGGGTGGCCAGGCCACTGACAGGTCTAGATATTAGCCCGGGGAAAAATCCGGGCTTAACTCTGGCTCATGTTAGTGAATTCATGTGTTCAAATCCCAGGCTCAGTTCCAGAGCCACACACAACCCCTTTATTCAGCCAAGTGGTAAGACATGCCATTGTTCATGGGTTGGGGGGTTGGGGGGGTGGGGGGTTCAGGCAAGTCGGTCTGGGGAGGTCAGCTGAAACAATGCAAAGTGGACGCCTTGCTGCTGTAGCTGGTCACGTGGAAAACACACACACACACACACACACACACACAAGGAGCACACATGCCCAGTAAGTCTTTCACATATTCAAACACTGCTGATACCTGTAAGTGGTCAGACCCTCACCAATCTCAAAACACCATGATCACATACACTCGCTCCCATAAAATGCAGTGAAAAGTAAGTAGAAAGCAACTTCTTTCAGTTGGGCATTGGCTGTCGACTTTCTGTTAGGGCCATAATTTTACAAATACACCCACAGTTTTAGCTTGTAGAGAGTTACTATGTATGGGTGAAGAGGCAAAGAGACCTGAGAGGCTGGCTAAGCTCACACAAGCAGCTGGGTGATGTCCCCCTGGACATAAGCCCCACAAAGGTCATGTGTGAAAAGCCAAAATGGTAAATGTGAAATTTCTGGATGTGAGGCATCCTCTGTATAAAGGTACTTAATCTCAACCTATTTTTCCAATCAGTAATTTGATGATGAATATCGGAGTTTCTTTCTTTAATGAAATAGTTTTTTCACAAACTCTCAAGTCACCATGCTCAGAACAAAATAGTCCTGCTCTCCTGATTTTTCTTAAACCTAGTAATGCTTTTTACACACACGCAAAAGTCTATCGACAATATATTAAACATGCCTGGCATATACTCACTCCTGCTAAGGTAACATGCTGACCGCTTGGATGTCTGTCCCAACTTCTAACTTCAACCTTTCACTCATCCACTCGCTGACACAGCTGATGAAGATTTTAATTTAGAATGGACAAAGTGTATACCACATTTACAAATTTTGTTCTTTCTGCTTTTTATATATTCTCTCCCCAACAGTAACTGCTTTTTAAAAAATGTGGATTTTGAGGTCTTTTAAAATTTGTTATATTAAATCAAAGTCAGCTCACTGATAGGATTTAAAATTTGATGGCAGAGCCTATGATCTACTTGGTTCAGGGGTCATACGTGTGATTTGCCTTGATGTCCCAACATTTAAAGAAGATTATTAGGAAAACTTTAAAATGAGAGCAACTGTGCATTAAGAATCCAAATCTCAGGTGATGGCAACCCCATTCTTCCAGTTCCTGAAGCCTACACCCTTGGAGTCACCCCTGAGGCCTCCCTTTCGGTCACACACCACAGCCACAGTCGGCAAATCCAGCTGAAACTACCTCCAAAACACATCCTCAATCCAGCTGGTTCTTGTTCGCATCGCTGCGCCTGGTCTGGTCACAGCCACCGTCTCCCACTGGGGCTACCACAGAGGCAGAGCAGACCCTGCTTCTATCTTTACTGCCGACCATCCTATTTCCCGTCTGGTTCTCTTGGAAATGCCTGATAAGAGCTAAAACTGTTTGCTGGGTTAAGACATCATGGTAAGAAAATGCAACAGATATGACCTGTTAGCCTTCCTTTTGGACTGTGACCTTATTCATTTACAAGAGACCCAGATTTGTGAAAGCCAATCATCTTGTGTATACAATTGTAGTCCTTTTTAAGAAGAAATCAGTCTGTTAAGGAATACTCCTGACAGGAGTAAGAGTGAGGTGACTACACAGACCTCGGCTTAAAAATGAGGCATGATTTCTGAGTTCTTGCACCCGGAAGAAACTGTTCTTTCAATCTTGATTTGATTCTCTGATAAGACCAGCCTGGCAAGGCTCAGCATATACTCCCTCCTGCTAAGGTGCAGATGGGCCCCTTAGATGCCTGTCTCAACTTTTTTTTTTTTTTTTAATGTTTATGTTTTGAAAGAGAGAGAGAGACAGACAGACAGACAGACAGAGTGTGAGTGGGGCAGAGAGAGAGGGAGACACAAAATCAGGCTCTGAGCTGTCAGCACAGAGAGCGACGAGGGGCTCAAACTCACAAACCACGAGATCATGACCTGAGCGGAAGTCCCAATGCTTCTTTTCCTAAAAGTGATAGCAAGTGATTGAGACATAAAATGTAAACGAAGGAGCATGATATTCCCATTGAAGTTTGGTATTTGATCTTTCAAGGGCTCAAACTTTCTCAGAGGTGTGATAACACCGGCTTTGAAAGCATTACTAGCCAGAGACTACACTGAGGCAAGTCTAGGCCACAGATGATTCTTGTCCCAGAGATCAAAAGTCAAACCACACCTCCTTAGCTATCATAGAAATCCCTTCATAGAATCATAATTCATATCATACTTTTGGCTTTTTATCAAAGGGAGAGAGGAAGAACCAAGATCCATATGAAGAATGTTTACATAACTTTTGTAAAATGTTGTCCATTATGTGTGACACCATTATGTTTATACAGACCTTGGTGACACATTCCTCTTACAGTTTAGTCCCAGGGGAAAAAAAAAGGTCTCTGATGATAAATTTGTGCACCTCCTTGTATCATACGATGAGAACTACATAATCTATCATTTCTCTTTTTGTTAAGGCTACGAGGAATCTTGGGAGTAAAACTATCCTCAATCTATGTGTATGGTTATCTTCTCTAGCTACATGGCTTTAACATTCCCCAATGTCAGGATGCTACTATGAATGTGAACCATAATGTCCTACAAATCCTTTTTTGGAAACTGGCAGGATATTGAAAAAAAAAAAAAATCACCAGATTAATAAGCTCTTGTTATACTAAGTTTTCTGAACTCTAACCCCTCACTGTGTGTTAAAGCCGAGGAACATACATCATAACTTACGGATGAGCAGAGCCTACTATTCAACTTCGTTTATAGGATTTTCTTCTATATTCAGAACACTTTCAAGCTTGAAAAACAAATCTTCATTCTTATGTATATTACAGATTTTACTCTCTAACATTTGATCAAACTTAATAAGCTTAAAGGCTGTATTCTCTGGACAGGCCAGGTCAAAAGCACATTTATAATCCTCAGCTGAAAGAGGCCAAATAAATAACTGGCTATCTTCTACTTTATTCTGAATTTTATACAACTTACCTAAAAGTCACCTCCCTATGTATTTTATGCACTGAGAAAAATCTGATGAAAAAACAAATTTAAGGTATGTTTTATTCTTTAAATAATTTTTAGAAAAAGTCCTTTTTAATGAAGGTCATTCTAAAGTTTAAAAACTAGCACTAAATAAGATTACAACTTCTCTTTAAAATATAATCACTTGGTAACTCACCGAGTGGGAGAAAAAATTTGCTGACCATTTATCTGATCATGGGTTAATATCCAGAATAATATGTAAGAACTCCTTCAACTCAGTAACAAAAAAGGCCAACTAAAAAAAGGGCAAGGGACTTGAATAGACGTTTCTGCAAAGAAGATATACAAATAGCATGGGAGGATGCTCACCATTGCTAGTCATAACAGAAATGCATGTGAAAATCACAATGAGATACTACCTCACACTCATTAGGATGGCTACTGTGAAAAACAAAAAGAAGAGAAAACAACAAGTGCTGATGAGAATGCTAAGAAATTTGGAAGCTCGTGCACTGCTGGAGGGAGCGCAAGATGGCACAGCTGTTATACAGAATAGTATGGAGGATCCTCAAAAAATTAAAAATAGATTTACCGTATGATCCACCAATTCTACTTTTGGGTGTCTGGCCAGAAGTGACAGCAGGGTCTCAAAGAGAGATCTGTACACCCATTTTCTTAATAGCACTATTCATTCACAATGGCCAAACGGTAGAAACAACCCAAGTGCCCATTAGTGAATGAATCAATAAACAAAACATGGCGTATACATACACAGAATATTATTCAACAATAAAAAAGAAGGGAATTCTGACACATGCTATAAAACACAGATGGACCTTGAGGACATTACACTAAGTGAAGCAAGCCAGTCATAAAAGGACACACATCCAATGATTTCATTCACAGGAGGTCCCCAGAGAAGTCAAGTTCATAGGGACAGAAAGACGTGTGGTTGCCAGGGGGCTAAAGCAAGGGGAACAAGGAGCTATCATTCACCAGGTATAGGTTTTAGTTTTGCAAGATAAAAAAGTTCTCAAGATGGGTTGCATAATAGTGTGAATGTACTAAACACTATTGAACTGCACACTTAAAAATGGTTAGGACTGTAGATTTTATGTTGTGTATATTTTACAATAAAAAATTTAAAAAAATCACCCGATATACAAGTATTTATGGAGCATCCTAGGTGTGCTGGGGGAAGTGAGGAGAAAAGACCAAAGGTTAGGCTCTCAGATAAGAAGCCACTGCACTAGTCCAAGCCAGGGCATGCTAAGTATCTAGTGAGGGCAAGAGCTGGAAGGAATAATCCATGGACGTTTTAAGGGAAGGACTATCAGAAGTCTGAAACATGAGGGCAGCCTCTGTGTTAAGCCAGCTCTTAATAAAAATCCTGGAACAGAGGCTGAATACTGGTGGAATGGTAAATGGGTAAGGAGAGAAACACAGAAGATAACCCCAAAATACTGTATCTAACTCGGTATCCAGATGAATTGCTTATTGACTACAGATAGAAATGGTGCTGAAACAAGCACATTTAGAATCTGAGTAAGGGTTGATGGTGCTGGGGAAAGGGGAGGGCATAGGAGAGGCTGCTGAACTTGATAAGAACCTTTGAGAGGGTAGTACTAACAAGCAGTCCCACTGCAGAAGCCAGTCGGATGGGGGGCTGGTGAGGAAATGGGCAGAGGAAGTGGAGGAAGCAGGTGTGGGCCACATGCTGGAGACCTTTGACACAGAAAGGCAGGAGGAAATGTGGACAGTAACCAGAACGATTAGCTGGGCCAAGGGAAAAGACGTTTTACTCTTAAGAAAATGAAAACTGATCTTATCACGAGGTGGGAAGAAAGATGCCCAGACAACAGCAGAAAATGAAGAATCTTTGAGGTGACAATTGCTGGAGACAGGTCCTGGATGAGGCAAAAGAAAGGAAACAGGAAAAAACATAAGAACAGTGATGGATCCATCCAATGTTTTAAGGTTATCTGAAAGATCCTTTGAAAGCCTGCAAGAGCTCGAGAATGCAGTGGGCTTTGAAACCAGACAGGCCTGGGTTTAAACTCCAGGTTATCACATACTGTATTCCTTTCTCCTCAATTCCTTATGTATAAAATGGGGCAGGATATTACCTTGTAGAGTTGTTCTGGATCACAATTGATTGATATGAAATACTCAGTCCTAACTTAGGGTATGGAATCAATAAATGGCCATTATGAGTCTTCTGCTAAAATTTAGGGCCAGTGGGAAGAATCTGAGGGGTCAAAAAGGTGAAGGTTTGGAATCAGAACTGTACAAAAGTTCTAGGGAATGGAAACAAGGAGTACTGGAATTGCGGAACAGGACCAGGAGGACCTGACTTCAGGTCTCCATGACTCCATCACATCTTCCTCTTGAAAGGCTCTCTCTTCTGGGAGAAGCATAGAAAGTGGAAGATGGCCTTGATGCAGGGTAGATGCATCAACGAGGAGGACAGAGACAGAACCTTAGGTAGGGAGACAGGGCACATAGCCAATGGTGGACCGTGGACCAGGGGAAACAGCAAGGGTTAAATAAGGACCAAGAGAAAAATGTAAAGGCAATTTGGTAATTGCGAAGTCCTATCAATGCAGACTATTATTATAGTTTTAGGTGCTTTTTAATTGATCAAAGTAAGGCTTCTGTCTTTCCTATGGCAGATTCATAGAAACTCCTTATTCTGAGACCGAATCTGATATACTACTAAAGGGTATACTTTCAGTTCAAATTATCAGCCAGGAGGCTCTTAGTAACAAAAGATGGGTCAAATTATTTGAAAATGGATGCACGTTCAATAAAATGACACTAGACACCATGACTTTATTTTCTATTCAGCACTGTAACAGAAACATCTGGATGTGTCTGGTAAGAACTTTGCAACCCTCAGAACAGAGAAGACCTGGGTAATAAGAACTGGCAAGTCAGGGGCACCTGGGTGGCTCAGACAGGTGGACGTCCGATTCTTGATCTTGGCTCAGGTCATGATCTCATGGTTTGTGGGTTCGAGCCCCCACACCGGGCTCTGTGCTGACAGCATGAGCCTGCTTGGGATTCCCCCCACCCTTTCTCTCTCCCTCCCTCTTTGTCCCTCCCCTGCTTATGTGTGCTTTCTCTCTCTCTCAAAAGTTAATTAAAAAAAAAAAAAAAAGAATTGGCATGTCAATGCTATTTTTATTTCTTCATCAGTGTTGTTATACTTCTTATCCTTTACCAGGGGTCCATTATGGCTACAAATTAAAGTACAGTATGACTAAGAAGAAGAGCAACTTAAGACTACCCAGCGATCAAGACACATGATAGCAGCCAATGGCGTTCAGCTGAGTGACAGGCTGACAGGGTGACTGGCTCACAGGTGGACCTAATCTCCACCTTCCTGCCACCAATACCCATTAAATGTACACCCTGGTGCTCAAGCTATTCCATTTGATAAATATTTCTACATTAGGAAAAATTAAGAGAACAGCATTCACTCATAAAAATCACGTAAAACCCTCAGAATTCCTCCCTGAACTCATAGTTGAAACACATTCTCTTAGGTAATAAGATACCCGTTTTCTATCTCAGATGACCTAAAATGGCTCTCTAAATATCCCAAATCTACCAGTTTCCACTTCACTTTGTTCTATTTAGATATGCTTTGACGGTGAACAACAAGGAACCTATTCCTCTGTTGAACATTAGATGTGGAACAGTATTAGCAAAAGCTGACTTGGGACTGGCCATGCAAAACCATCCTGCATCTTGAGCTCTGTCATGCTAAATGTGCATGTTTTGAAGGTGTAGAATTTATGAGACTTCTTTGACAGGGATGCCGAAACAGAAGGGATAAACAGTGGACCCTTGAACAATATAGGGGTGAGCGGCACCAACTCCCCGCATGGTCAAAAATCCACGGGCAACTTTCGACTCTCCCAAAACTTAACTACTAACTGCCGACTGTTGAGCAGAAGCTTTACTGATCACGTAAACAGTCCATCGACACGTATTTTTAAAATATGTATTAATATTCTTATAATCAAGGAAGTCTGAGAAAAGAAAATGGTATTAAGAACATAGTAAGAGAAAATATATTTACAGTGTATTGTGCCAAAAAAAAAAAATCCATGTCTAAGTTCAAGTGTCAGCTGTAGTTATTCTCTCAGCAAACTAGTTTTAGTCACTTCATGTTTCCTTGTAGAAACTGTAATTCAGGTAACCCAGTTATTTCATGACTGGTTTGTGACAACGAATCACTCAACAGTTCGACTAAGAATCCTTGACTATGTTTACTTTAAATCTTCAGTCTTTTGCTGCAACAGGTACTGGGGACAATATAAAAAGCATACAGGATTTGCTCTGATTTATGTTAATCTTCTGGTTTTGAGGAAGTGACTCTCGAAAGTTCTGCTTCACCAGACAGATGAAAAAACGCACTTAGAACTGGAAGGGCCTCTGAGAGCCCACACGGTCCCCAGCGGGATGAAAGGGCAGAACCCGTCTTTGAAACTTTAGGGCAAAGTGGGGTGACTATGTTGTGAAATGATTTCTGTATTATTATCCTCTGGATTTTGCTTTAGCAAACATTGTATTTAATTTCATTTTCCGGTAATAAACTTCTTTCTGCTATAAAAATTCATTCATATCCATTGTTCTTATATTCATGCCTTTCTCTGTTGCCCTCATTTCTCTATCCAATGCTTTAAAATTAACAGACTTATGACTCCCATTGAAAAATGCAAATTTTGAGCTTTCTTCTTTAAATATTTTTAAAAAATCAGTCTTGGCTGACTTTCAAATGAAAATAACACAGCTTAGAAAACATCTCACTATAGACTATAGGAAAGATTCGGTTTTCATCAAGGGTATTCTTTAGCAGGAACATTTTTAGGTGGTGTTAAAAATACTACAGATTCATCCAACTCATAGTTGCCTTTCCCCATATCACCAAATCAGTAATTAACGCCTCCGACTTTAAAAGGAGATATCAGAAGATCATCCAGTTCTTCCGGAATTCTTAAAAAGTTTTCTTCTTCATCTCCGTGAGAATCTCAAAAAATTTCTGTTGTAATTTTACCTGTATTCAGTATTTGCTGTGTTAAACTGAGAACAGCAATTTTTCATCCCAGTATTCAATAGATAAAATAATGGCCTACCCTGGGACACAGAAAAATGGAAACAGAAAACAGATATATAAACCAGGGTAACTGGTTTTCTGTGCTGCATCTTTCAATAAAAGTAACAATACGATTTGGGGGGCAGGGGCAGTCTTGAAGATGAATATATGTATACTGAGATAAAAATGTATATTTCATTAGCGATGGTGGTAGAAACACAAGGCAGGATTCAAAGGAAGTAGAAAAAAATCATGTTATATTCTGGCTCAAATAATAATAATCTTTTCCTTCTGATCCCAATAGACTATGAGTGATCTGCTCCAATACTACATTTTATGGTGCTTATGCTACTTGGAATATTCCTGTTGTTGTCCGCCTGCTGTCTGCCTGGGTTTCTATACTCTAGACACATATTGATGAACTTTTAACCTTTAATTTTCTTCTCTGTGGGATTGACACAGGGGCCTGGGATGCCATGCCTCTCAGCAGCATGGATGGGCCCCTGCTGCAGGCCCCAGGGAATGCAGGGGCTGTCTTCCGGGACTCCATTCCTTAGGAGACAGATGCATTAACCCAAATGGAGCTACTTCTCACCAATCCGAGGTTCAGATCAAGTCCAAAGAATATCAGGAAGAATTCCAGGCATAGAAGGAATACTGCACATCCCAAGAATGGGGGGAATTTAGGATGTGATCTGCATTAAAGTAAGGATTTCCTCTAAGGCCCCAAATTAAAAATCTACTAATTGCTATCTTATGACTGGAGGAAAGTCAGAGTGAACTCTGGAGGGACAGGAAGAATTACCCGGCAAACTCCAAAGCCTACTCTTCCCCTGGCAGAGAGATCCAGGGTCTTACGTGCCGCTTCACTGCTTTCTGACAGATGCTTTAGAGGTCTGCAGGTTTACCTCAGAGCATTGGGCTCTACTTTCCAAGTTGGATTTCCTGATTGTGCTAAGTTCTAGTCACAGCAAGAGTACTGGAAATAGTGTTTCCTTCCTTTTCAATACAATCACGGTATCTACTGAAATGACAACAGTCTTGGGGACAATAGGACATGCTCTTGCCTTAGCGCTGCTCTGCCCTATCTGAGGTAGGAATGTGAAAAATCCCCTTGCGCTTAAGGCAGAGGACCGTGTAGCATGAGAGGCTTTGTACGATTCTGGTAGAAACCTGTAAAATGTATTTATAATTCTGGACCCAAATAATGTCACAATGGGCACAATGGAGTATTACACTTCACGGTCTTCATTTTGTTCTAGAATGAAATGGGCGCCCTTGGGTCCATCAGATACCCTGAAAACATGAAGGACATCAAAGAAAGGAGATGCCTTTGAGAGTCAATCATAATGCATAAAACACACCCGTCCTGAAGAGACCTCGTTCTTCTAGAGTATGTGTGGACTCCCCTGCCCTAGAGACAGGGCTTCTCACAAGGAGGAATTAGAATGACCTGAAAAATAGCATTTGTTCCCAGAGTAAGAAGAGGAGTTCCACAGACTGAGAAGAAGCTCTTTCCATCTATGACAAGGAGGAGACAGCACACAAAAGACCAAGGCTGGGGAGCAGCCTTAGCTGCAATCTATGCTCTTAGGAGCTCCTACATAATGTTCAGAATGTCCTGCTGTTCCTTGTCTTCCTACTGATGTTTCTCCAAGTTTCAGACCTTGGATTTGGCTTCCTAAGATAATCACCCCTGGCTGGTCTCTCCTGACATCTTTCCATGGAGATGCAAATCCTCACTTCATGATCAACTCCTAATGTCTCCTACCTCAAACACAGCCTCCACGTACTTAATTATTACAAATGTCTAGAAATACTTTCAAATTATCTGCTACTCCAGGCACATATACTTCTACTTAATTCTAAATATCATGCTCACTTTTCTTTCCCTACTTAACTACATTTATATTGTACACATCACCATACTGCTCTGACCCCACTGTAATTCCAACAATGCTGGTGGTGAAATTAAAGCTTCTTTTCCCTTAAATCTCTCTCTGGCAGATGATCACTGTTGGCAACAGTCAGTTGTAAATATGAAATTTCTCTGCAATGTTTTTCTGAGACATCACAGCAATAGCAGCTCACACGAATGATCTTGCATGGCAAAATGAAATGAGAAAGGTTCTGATGCTGGTCTGAGAAAGAGGCCTCTGTTGTATCATGAGCTCTGAGACACTATATATATAATAAGTTAGCACAAGGGATGTATTTTAATATGATAAATAACTTCATGGAATTTATGTTAACATTTCTTTTCCATAGTGCTGGCATAATTCTAGTAAACAGCTTACCTATCACCTTAGTTCTACAAATCTGAAATTAATTTTAAAGCAAATATTTTTTATTCTAGATATAAGAGAAAGACCCAGGATTATGATTTTTTTTAAACCTGCTTTGTAATCTTAAAAGTAACTATCAATTGCAACTATTAGCTATCAATTTAATTTTTTTTTAATATTTATTTATTTTTGAGGAAGGGAGAGACAGAGTGTGAGTGGGGGGACGGGCAGAGAGAGAGAAAGAGACAGAATCTGAAGCAGGCTCCAGGCTCTGAGCTGTCGGCACAGAGTCCGATGTGGGGCTCAACCTCCTGGACTGCGAGATCATGACCTAAGCCAAAGTCGTATGCTTAACCGACTGAGCCACCCAGGTACCCCTCAGCTCTCAATTTAAATGCTGTAAGACCATGAATCTCTTCTATCATTAAACACTTCCAAAGTAGTACTAAATGTTTACTTGGTAGGTTTAATCAGACAGTGAGTTTTAGGGGAAGAACACACAAATATATGTAAACATATAATATACACACATTTTAGTATGTGGACATTATATTTGATTGAAATATATCTGTACCAACAAATATTGACCACTATTATGAGTGTCTGAAAGTTTTTTGTTTGTTCTCATCTGGGGCAAATATTTCACTGTACTTATAGTCCTCTAATAAAGTGTTTTTTGGTTTAGTGAATCCCAGGGAACGTGACAGAGTTGGAAGTAAGGAAAACTGAAATCAACCAAAGAAATAATTTTAGGAATAAATAATTTAACCAAAATACTAGCTAAAACTCTTGTGCTGACCACTAACATGCCTGGGCAACTAGTTAAATCAGGGCTGCTTGCATTTTTATTTATTTTTATGGTATTTTTTTTTTTAGGGCTGCTTATATTTTTAAATTATAATGTCATTATGTACAGCACCAGGCTCCTTTGTCAAAATGAGGCTTTAGCACAGGGTTATGATGTAATTCAATTCACCGGTTAAAACATCTCCTATGCCTGGAAAACCTAATTGCAATGGTATTGTTCTTGACTCATGATAAGAAATCATTAAACTGGAATTCAGGAACCAGATTCTAATTTAAAATTAATAATACAGCACATTTTAATCTGTTTCTGAGATACCCGTAGAAGCTTCTGAGTGTTTTGACCAGTTTTCTCTTTTATGCTCTGGGAATGTCCACTGACCTGAAATTTAAGTTACAAAGCAGGATCCCGGGGTGTCCTATTTGCTGTTGTTATTCAAGCATGTACAATCCATCTCCAAAGCCCATTTTCCCTGTCCCTTAGCCATCTCTTGGCAAAGAGCCCCACTGCCTGCCATTTGCCACTTGTTCTGGGCTATTTTAATTCTGGACAAGTTGTGGTAGTAGGCTATATTTAAGTTGGCCTGCTCTGTGAAGAAACAGGGCAAATGCACGTGGCACCTTTTCCCTTTTTGACATAATCCAATTGCGCTTTGGCTGTGCGTTCAGCTGCGTGAGATTCTGTATCATCGACACTGGCTTGGTCCCACTGTCCGCCTTCCAGGTGCCTACTATCCATTAGGTGGGGCGGGGGGCTATTCCCCAGGAGCGATGAGCCATGGCAGGGACCCGTGGAGTAGTCACCAAAAACTTACAGAGTAAACCGAGAAACACGAATAATGAAAGGAAAAGTAAAAACACCTCCAGCTCTTGGCTAAGTGCTACTGGCACATTTGCAGAATAATTTTTCAAAGACCAACTTCCAGATACGAATGTTGAATTTTGTAAAATATGACGCATCTATTGGGAGAGCCTTAAGAGAAATTACATGCACCTAGAAAGCCAGCTTTCTCATTTCTGAGCTTTTAGAAGTGGACATTCTAAGAAACACTTGGTTCTAACCTGCCCCTCCTGAGGGGTCCCCACCCTTCTTCAGTGCTAACACTTGATATACTTTCTACCTAGCACAGAAGTGTAAGTTTTTACTTGCAGTTATGCTGTTCCTTCAGAGAAGAAAAACAGGTCTGAAACGCACCCTGATCATTAAAAGTTAAATACCATGTAAAAAACACCTTTCTAGAGAACTCCGCTGAGGTCTCGTAAGCTTTCGAAGTTCAAAGCTAGCCTAAAGGCAGGATCTGCGATGAAGAACCAGAAGACGCTTAACTTTTAAGGAAATATTTTACAAGTCTGGGAACTTTTGCCTCTAGACCTTGACGTTCAAATGCTGGTACTAACGTACTTGTTTTGCTGGCAGTGGGATTAAAATGCAGACTAGTTACAGACCCTATTCATTTAGCCAGCCTAGACAGCTGAAGTATACAAAAACCAGATTCCTGCCTATTTACTTGAGAGATACTTACTCTGACTGCTCGGACTCTCAAAAATGATCAATTTACTGACTTACTGTCAGCCAAGATTCTACTTGATTTTTTTTGCCGCATAAACTTTACGGCCCAAGTAGGGAGTAAAGAAGACTGAGCTTTTGTTTTCTGGAATGAACCGGAAAACCATTTTAGACATACTATGTTAGGAAAGCATTCACTCGCACAGACTTGTCAATTAATATGAAACCACTTTTAAATGTCCCTGACAAAGGAAGGGCCATTAGTAGACTATTTGGTTACATGTAGTCAGGGCTACAGGCTTTCAAACTTCTCTACATAGTAGCAAACCAGAGATGAAGAAAACTGATCAATACAGAGTTGCATGTTTTTACTAGAAGGCACACAAGTGTCACGGAATATCATTACGTTCTGAGTATCATGAAAACACAAGGCAAAAAATAAATGACCCTTTCGTTCTCTAAGCTTTTGGAGAGCGAATTCCAAATTTCAATCCATACAACGCCATCTTCTTTGCCAAATGCATTCATTGCCAGGCTCCCTGGTATTCTTTTAGGAATGAAAATTACCTCAGGTTTCCCAGTTTACCTTTTCTTTTCCTCACATACTGTCCAAGCTCACTTTCTTACAGGCAGCAAGACAATAAAAACACGTAAGCGACTGTTCCACCACAACCATGCATCAGGATTTAGGATAAATCATGGATTTATAAGTCTGGATCAGAAACCTGCCCTGGAAATGCTGCCAATGGGAGTATATAACTGTGGCTACAGCTAATAGAAACATAATGTCCCTGAAGGAACTTCACATCCCCTCATGGAACTGTGCTAACGGTCACCAGGACGTTCCTCCTATAACCAGGATATGACGGGGGCTCTCCTGCACTCCCTGCTCTGAGAACACAGAGACAGAAAGGTCTTTGTGAGAGCTGTCCTCTTAGGACAGAATCAAGGCAGGGAAGAAAAAAAATCTGGCTTAAAAAAAATAAATGATTATTAACCCTGTATTTTCTTTTGGTTTTTTTTGTTTTTTTGAGAGAGCAAGAGCGAGCGCAAAGGAGGGGCAGAGAGAGTATCCCAAGCAGGCTCCGTGCTGTCAGCACAGAGCCTGACCTGGGGCTTGATGTCACAAACTGCGAGATCATGACCTGAACTGAAATCAAGAGTCAGATGCTTAACTGACTGAGCCATCCAGATGCCCTGATTACTAGCACTTTAACAGACGTTTTAAATAAGGTCTTAAGCATTCAACTTTTATTATATTGTGTGCTTCTGGTATTATCAACTAGAACACACATATATACAGATCACACATGTCCCAAAAGTAAAATAAACAGAGGGCATATGTGTCATCATTTCTAGGAAGGACAGGGAAAAGGAGAAGAGAAATTCTATCATATTTCTTAAGGAGCCCAGGGAGAGAAACATACATTAAAGAGACAAATAAAACCCTAAAACCATAGGTGTTTTCGGAGCTGAAAACAAAGGGGCACAGGCCAAATTTCTGGGCTTGAGGGTATAAGGAGGGCTAAGTGGATGGGACAGGTCCCAGAAGGTTAGAGCAGCCATGGGCCCCGGTTTCACACAACCTCAACAACAAGCCACAGTAAGCTGTGAAGTTGTAAGCAGGTTAGTGACCTGTGAGCTCTGTCCTCTGTGGCCTGGAGGTCAGCCCTGACTCTGGTCATTAGGCCGCCCTGACAGGACCAGACACAAAGGAGAGGGACAGGTCCTTTCTCGTCAATGAGCTACACTCCACAAAATACCACCATTGCAAAAATATAAACACCTGGGATATACTTATTGTATTACGTTAACCAAGCAAGCATTGATGGTGAAGCAAGCATTGATGATGATGACCATTGACATTTACTGAGTGCTTTTTACACACCAGGTTTAACTTGCATTGTCTGTTCCAAGAGCTTTATGTGTAATACCTCCTGAAATCCACCCTGGGTTATGAGCTAGTGAGTGGAGTGGTGGGAGCTAATCTGAATTGCAGATAGGAACTGACCATCCCCCCCCCCCCCCAAGTCCTTGTCAAGCCACAGACTTTTCCTATGGTAATCTTTTCATTTCCTATGGAAAACTTGGTTTTCCTCATCATCTGAGTTACTAAAAGATGAACATTTTCTTCAGGTATTATCTAAATTAGCATATACGTTTCTCCTTTTTGCATGAATTGATCCTTGTATAGAATAATCTTTTAGTGATAATTTTTAGTTTAAATAAGAGTATAATCGATGCTATCAAGTAACAAGTGATTATTAGCTGCACCAGCTCTTCAAATGATTTTACTCCAAGCTGTGGGATTTTTTTTTTTTTTTTTTTTTAACCAGGTTGCAATACCTCCCTCCGACCTCTGTAAGATGTTGAGGTCCTGCTGTCTTTCACTGGGGTTTCAGTGGGTGACACACACCAAACCCCCTGCAGTGGGCACCTCACCACCGCGGTAGTGGCATCTGAAGCCTTCTGCCTGCCTGGCCACCCTGAGGCCACCTTGCCAGCCATCCTGGTCCCTGCTGTCTCCTGCCATCTGGAGGCGCTGAACTGTTCCCTCCCCACCTACTGCCCTCAGCATGTCCTTGGGTGTCTCAGCATTTGTAATATTTGGCATTGAAAACCCAATATCTCAATCTACAGCATGTTGTTACAACCACAGCATAAATGTAATCCTTGGATTAGATTAGCATAATGGGAATTTCACGGTCTCCCTGGACTTACTCTATAGATGTGGACACATTATTTAGGATTCACAGACTTCAAATTGCCAAACTAAAAACATCTCTTGTGTCATATTGGAACACACTCAAAACTGAGTTTCTTGCTGTTTGTCTAATCCTTGCCTCTACTGGTTATGAACATGGGTTCTAGAGTCAGGCTGCCTGCATACAAATGAGCTCTAACCACTCACTAGCCTGTAACCCAGGGCAAGTTACCTACTCTTGCTATGATGCTGTTTCTTCTTCTATAAATTGAGAACAGTGGTAGAACCTACTTTGCAGAATCATTATGAGGATCACAGGTGATACAAGTAAGACACTACAAACAGATAATGCAGATGAAGCTGGGCACAGAAAACATCATTATAGATAATATTTATCCATTTAACTAATTTAATAACTTAAAAATATATTAAGTTGCTAAATAATATATTCAAATGGCTCAATAAAATATAAAAAAAATAATGGAAGGGGCGCCTGGGTGGCTCAGCTGGTTAAGCATCAGACTTTGGCTCAGGTCATGATCTCATGATTTGTGAGTTTGAGCCCCACATTAGGCTCTGTGCTGACAGCTCAGAGCCTGAAGTCTACTTCAGATTCTGTGTCTCCCTCTCTTTCTGCCCCTCCCCTGCTCGTGTTCTGTCTCTCCCCCGCCCCCCTCTCGAAAAGTAAAAACATTAAAAAATAATAATAACAGAAAAACTCTCCCTCTTACCTTGTCTGTTATTCATACCTTGGTGTTAACCCAGACACAGCTAACCAGTGTTTGCTTTTTAAAAAAATTCTTCCAGAGTTTCTTTAAGTATATACAAGAAAACTGGAATGTGAGTTCCTATTTTCTCCTTTTCTACACAAAAGGAAGTAATATATGCAATATGTCTGTACCTTTGTGACATGCAGCAAGAAAGTGGTGACCAGACAGCATTAGGCATCATCTTGTGCCAAACTAATGTAACCCTTAACCTTCATGGGAGGGGGCAGCAGAGAGGTAACAAGGGCTCCGGTCAAAAGACCTATATGTATGTCCTGGTCCCACCATCTGCAAACTATGCAGCCATGGACAGGTTACTTAAAAGTCTTGGAGGCACAAATTGGTTGTCAGCGTGTTTATTATGAGATATGCAAATCGGAAGACACACACAGACACACCCAACCCACAGTATAATTACCAGTTAGAAGCTTCCACAACCCACAGGGCCACTCCTTCTATCCTGGAAACACCTGTTTGTCAATACGGAGACACAAAGTCTCTACACATGACCCGGTATGTGGCCTGCCAGGTGAGGTTCCTTGTCTAAGGTGGCAATGGTCTACTTTTCCTTGAGGAACAAACACCTGGTATGGGCTACACTCTGTATCTTAGATCTATCTTGGTTAACTTTTCCAACAAGGATCCAATTTTTTGAAAGCTGATCTAAAATTGCATCACCAGTAACGTTTACCTGACACGAGGCTTAAGTTTTGAAAATAAATAAGAGGTAAATTGGTAAGGAGAAGAGAAGACTGAAGGACCTAGTGGTTTTCACTTCCTCAGAGGCAGCCAAATGCGTTCAGTCCCCTGAAGGCATGGCTGATGGGCCTTCTCACTTTATGTGGTGACACTGGCTGCAGCTGGGCCCATCGCTTCTCTAGGGGGCTGAGCCCTTGTCCAGGAGAAGCTTTGCCTGGGATGTAAGAGATCTGGCTTCTATTGCTGATTCCTTACTCTCACCTTCCTCTGATATATTAGCGTCCTCATCTATAAAATTAAAGAATCAGAATGAGAATAATTCGAATTTGTTCTTATAACCAAACTTAACCTACTTTCCCCCACCCCCTTTAAAATAGGATACAAGTGCTTATGTTCCAGCTCACAGATGCCGATCTCCACCTCCTTGGCTTTCCCCTGCCTCCTGTTCACCACCCCTCCACAAAACCTGACAGCTCTGAGGTATCCAACTACTCTGGAAAAGTCAAGAGTTTTTAAAGTTCTCCTCGACTTGGGTTTTCAAGAACTGTGGCAGGTGCACTTATTTCTAGGGAAATCTGCTTATTACATGTAAGTAAGAACCAGGCCTCCTTTTGTTTTTTTAAAGTGATGATAGTCTTCCTACTAAATCTGATGAATTGTTTTGCTTTGGTAAATAAAGATAGGGGCATCAGATTCAAGTCGGAAAGGCAGCTGTACCTTCTAACTACAACTTTCCTACAATTTGAATGATAAAGAACTCTAAAAACAGCCTGTACCCAGCAATCAGATCATCTGCGGAAAGTAAAAACTCAAGTCGTATGTGTTTCATGACAAAACAGATACAAAAAAAAAAAAATCTAGCAATAGGTGCTAATACATATGAGCATAATAGCCCAAGACTCCTTGAGGATTCATGGCTGATCATTCTTATAAGTGGATACCTAATGCTGGCCGCAGTCTTTAAACATCCCGTAATCAGCTAATTAAAGCTGGAATTATTAATAGTACATCAATGTATTTTACAAAATCCGGAAAGCAAGTAAGACCTCAGAAACCATTTGGCTCCAACTCATTTACGTAGACCAGGAAGTTCAGGTCTAGAGGGGTCACGGTTCTGTCACACACATGCACATGCACACACGGGGGGGCTGTGTTAGGTGACCCCAGGCTCCCCAGGCCAGTGCCCGCGGGGACTGCTTGATGGGAGGCTCTATGACAGACACAGAGGACGTGAAGTAGTAATATTCTTAACTAGTTGGGTAAACGGTATCAGTTCACCAGCCAGAAGGTGGTGAAAGGGGACCTGCCATCCTCAGGGGACAGTCAGGACCCCTGTGTGGGGATGGCAGTTTCAGGCGTGACTGTCAACAACTGGGCTACTCCTCAGCAAAGTGGACAGGTGTTTTCCACTCGTTTGTTTCCCATTAGTTATACTTCTAAGGTATTCCCCTTGCTTACTCGTGATGAAATGGATGGGAGAGGGGAGCCGCAGGGAACTAGCAGCCCATACAAAAGGAAGGAACGTGACTGGGAAGGCGAGGGGGTGGGGGTGGGGGGAGGAAAGATGGCAATGCACGGGGCTACCCTGGGTTCAACACAGCAGAGGGCAACCGCGTGGCAAGTATCCTAGAGCTAAGGCTGATGTTGAAAAATGATCTTAAGTCCCTGAGAGGAGCATGAAAATTAAAGTTTTCATATTTACTACACTACTATAATGTGTGTGTGTGCATACACAAATACATACTACCCTGCAATCACTGAGCATCTATATTCCACGAACTGTGCTACACACTTGATGAACAAAATTACTGTGTTGGACTCCTGCCAATAGTCCTTCAAGGCTATTATTCTCTCTATTGTATATAAGGAAGCAAGTTCTCACAGGTAGTGTTTTGCCCAAAGCACACAGCAGAGGGGCATCTGGGTGGCTCTGCAGGTTAAGTGTCAGACTCTTGATTTCAGCTCAGGCCATGATCTCCCGATTCATGAGATCAAGCCCTGCATTGGGCTCTGCACTAACAGCACAGAGCCTGCCTGGGATTCTCTCTCTCCCTCTCCCCAGCTCGTGCACTAGTGCTCTCTCTTTGTTAATATAAGTAAATAAACATTAAAAACAAATAAATCCAAAGCACACAGCAGAATCGGGACTGAACCCAGGTATGTTTAATGAAAAAGCCCATGCTCTTTCTTCCACATTATGCTGACCATCTTCTGGAAATAACTAAAATGTTATGGGGGGAAATCTGCCAACCTGTGATAATGGTTTACCTATTACGCTGGTTTTTGTATTTAAGTCTAACGTAATCCCAAAATCAACTTTCCACTGAGTTGATCATTCAGATAAAGGTTCTTATCAATCCTGTGAGCTCCACATAAAACTAATAATCAGCTGGAAATTCACTGCTGAACCAACTCTGCTTACCATTGTCCTCCCCAGGTCAGAATGTTACCAGTGGTCACTTAGGCATTTAAAACTTGCCTTAATATAGTAGGCGCAAAAAGCCTACTGATCCCTCAGTGAGCCAATCTGGTTAAGAGAGCTGAAAATACTAAGTGGACAGATGTGTTTACCCCTTTATTTCAGGCAAACAGACCCAGTCTTAGTAGCCAACACACTGAAATAACCCCATTCTTCTTTGGAAGCAAGTGTGCATGGACAAGTTTCTAACGGACACTTGGTAAGAATACACTGTTTTCATGAGAGTTTGTAAAGGACGCTCCATGTTCTTCCAATTGCTGGAGCCCAACTACCCAGCCCTGGCTCCTCACAATGTGCCAGACCCGTTCTCATCTGTCCTTTGTGCTTAGTGGGAGCTACTCGACCCTGACCTAACTCAGCCCACAATTATCTCCTCACATTCACACTTTGATGATATTAGGTCATGGGATAAATCTTCTTAAACACAGTTGGATTTCCCCCTCCTACACCCTGTCCTTTTCTTATAACCACTGGTGCCGCCCACTGCCAGCCTCTCCCTGCCCAGGAGTGCCTACTACCCGCCATCTTTGACATTTTAACAGATGGAAGATGGGGAGAGGCTGCAGAGAAATGACCAAGCTGGCTCTTGGAAACATGTTTGAGAAGTTGTCTAATCCAGTCTGAGGTGAGACTTTCCTAATGTCCCACAGTTACCCCATATGGAAGGCTCACTATGTGTCAGGGATCACAAAAGATCCATCTCACGTATTAGCTTATTTAATCCTTTTGACATCCCTATGAGGAGGACTCTACAATCCTACCATTATTGATGAAGAAATGAAGGCTAAAAAAAGGTTAAATAACTTGCCCAAGGTAGAGTTAAGACATTCCTGGACTCCAAAGCACGTGTTCTTCCCATACTTTATGACCTTAAATTACAGAGTGTGAATAAGATCAGTCCCCCACACTAGTCTAGAATGTTCCTCCAAGTTCTGCTTTTCAAAGACCCAAAGTATTAGTAGGGAAGATGTGCGAGTATTTAATTCTAAAACAGAAGACCCAGAGGCTATCTGCCCAGCCACAAAATGCATTCCATCCTCTATCAGAAAGTTTTATTTTTTTCTGTGCCATCAGGGCAGAGATGCCAAGAATACTCATTCTGTGGTGGGCACCAACATTATTCTAAACTATACAAAAACTTTTAAATTATGAACTTTAGAATACATACATTTGAATTTTAATAGGTACCCTAGGATTTCTCCTAGAGGTACTTTAATGAACTGCAACTTGGCTTTTAAAAGGTAGTTGAACATAATGTTTTTATAGTGCTGTTCGTGACAGTGGGGTGTTAGAGGCAACGTAAGCATCCATCACTAAAGGAATGGTAAGGAAAACAGGATGCATGTGTACTTCAGAATACTGTGCAGCTGTCTGAACCAATGGCCCAGGTGTACATATGGCAGCATGAATACCAGGTGTACATCTTTAAATAGTGTTGAGTGGCAAAAAAAAAAAAAAAAAACAAACCCAAAAACAAACCCAAAACTATAACATTATATAAAAAATGTAACATGTTATGTTAAACATAATTAGAAATAAAAGAAAATGAACTGTGTAACATAGTGCCTGCCATATAAACTAAAAATATATAGAAACAACACTATACTTTTCTATTTATACAGAATCGATGGCATGGGATCAACATTTATTACTGAGTGCTTAGGGAAGGGAAGGGAATGGGCCCCGGGGAAACAGATAAAAGGGAAAGAGGGAAAAGAAGAGAGGGGCCTTGTATTAATGGTTGCAGACAGAAAGCCAGAACCTGAGGCCGTGATGACTTTAACCTTCCACACCAAAGGGTTAAGAAAACAAGAGAAGGGAGGAGGGAGGGAGAGAGGGAAGGCGGGGAGGAGGAGAAGGCCAGAGGAGGGAGGGAAGACAGAGAAGTAGGTAGACAGAGGATGGACACCAGCTAGGAATCCAGCTTGGAGCTTTGTCTCCACACTCATTTTTATCTCTTAGCTCTGTTAGTGGTACGGTACCTAATCACCAGCTTTGGGAAGCTCTTTAATGTGTACACAGTCATCCCTCACCCCCAAGCCGTGCACAACCAAGCCCGGATCAGGAGCCCAGTTTGTAGGCTTGAATACTAATATTAACTGAAAATCATACTTGCTGGCATTAGAATTGAACCCTTGGATTTACTCCTACAAAAAGAAGCCACTTTCTTTTTATAACTACATAGAATGGTAGAGCATAAACAGTGCAGAATGGAGACGAAAAATTAAAAAAAGAAGGAGAAAAAAGAAAAGAAAAAAAGGCAAGCTAATGACTGGATGTGATTAAAAGTTCGTTTCCTCCCTTCTTCTCCCTCTCGTCCTCCTTTCCCTCCCCTGCAACCTGCACCCAGTGAGTCCCAGGGGTAGCAGTGGCTGCAAATCTCCTTTCCTGGGACCCCAGCCTCAGAGAGGAGAGGCCGGCTGGGGAGGCGCTGTGGTGGCTGGGGAAAAAGCTGTCGCGAGCCAGGACTGGTGAATGAACTCCTAAACAAACTCTCCTCTGACACATCACTAAAAATAAGTATGCTTACATGCATAACACATTTTTGGAACAGTAAACTGAGCTCTCTCTTTCATCCTCTCTAGAGATTTTATGTTTCACATTCAACTCTACAGAAAATAAGATGCAGGTGTCGACAACGGCGAGCACTGCAGGTCCTAACTTTGGATGTAGGTGATAGATGCACATCTGCCAAGACGTTACGGAATTGCAGAGGGCGGACAAGCTCCGCACATCAGCTGCTCCTCCGTACTGCGCTCAAACGCTGATAAGGCTCAGTTGGGCTTTGCCTTATTTAGTCAGGCTCCTCTGCCCAAACACCGGTGCACGGTGACAACGGCACATGCTATTACCAGGCTTTCTCCTTTCAGTCATTGGTGCTGACACACCAATTAAAAAGAGCGTCTCCGATATTTAAACAGCTTCTTGCCTCTCCTAGTAGCAACTATTCTACAAAGAATGATGATAATGACACGACAAATACATCTGCATATGTTTGCTTGGCAAAGAATTCTCAGAAGGAATACTGAAAAGGAAATTCTAGTTCTTCAGGCTTTTTTCCCCCAACACCGAACAAATTATAATGCTGTGTATTATGGCTCTGTTGGTTTGGCTAAACTGTGTCACAAAGACGATTATTACTATTTTTATTTTTTTCATAAACCAGTATTATATTTCATACTATTATTTTTTAAAAACAGGCATTAGAGTTTCGTAAAGAGGCTTGTATTAGTTAATAATTTGATCTAGACCTGACTCTGCTAACTATACACACATAAATGGATACGTACACAAACCACTATATGTATTTAAATTACTTCCTACAAGAAGTCAAGTATATGAGTCCATTCTAATTGTTTATGGAATGAGGAAGTTATGTACTGGCATGGGATGAATTCCAATATATACTATTAAGTAAAAAACAACAACAGGATACAGAATAGTGCACATTCTAGGCTACAATCCTTTATCTGTAATTCCAGATCTAAAAAGTTTTAAAAACCAAAACTTTCTTTTATAAGTTTAATGCCAGAACTTATTTGACAGTAACACCTGAGAGCAACTGAACAAGCTATTTATGGTTCCTAGTTACTTCTTATTTACCCCATATGGTGAGAATATTCAGTTTCCTTGGAGAATTAGTATGTTCGATTACTCTGCTGTTCAGACCACCTGTAGATATTATGTAATTTATGTTATAAGCACCATATTGCTTTTTCTAAAATCCAGTAAATTTTGAATTCTAAAACTTATCTGGACCTAACGTGTCTTGAGAAAACTATGGACTTGTATGTAACCATTTGTGTTAAAGGGGATAAAATGTGTATTTGTATGTATAAATATCGGAAAAATTTTATGAAGATACTAGTAAAACTGGCTGCCTTTAGGAAAAGGAACTGATTAGCTGAAGTCAGCAGTGGGAAGGAGATTTATCACTGAGTCTCTACCACTTTGTGACTTTAAAATTTTGAACCGTGAGGGTGCCTGGGTAGCTCAGTCAGGTAAGCGTTTGACTTCAGCTTAGGTCATAATCTTGTGGTTCGTGGGTACAAGCCCCGTGTCCAGCTCCGTGCTGTTGGCTCAGAGCCTGGAGCCTGCTTTCAATTCTGTGTCTCCCTCTCTTTCTCCTTGTCCCTCTCCTGCTTGTGCTCTCCTTCTCTTCCAAAAATAAATAAACATTAAAAAAATTTTTTTGAACCATGAGCATGTTATCATTTATCCGAAAAATAAGGTTAAAATTAAAAAAAATCTCCACTTATAAGCACACGACAAAGCCTCATCTATTTAAAGTACATTCTGTTAACAAGTCTTCAGTAGGCTACATTTATACTGTCAGTGGATCCCCTCGACTAGTCCTCCTTACCATGAACTCAAGTTGTTCTTGGCTCTCACTGTAAGCCCAGCTCTTTCCAATGCCGCCACCACTGCCTTCAAAATGCCATTTAGAATTCATTTTTTAAAAATTATTAAAAAAAATTTTAAGTTTATTTATTTGAGACAGAGAGAGAGTGTGCAAGCAAGCAGGGGAGGGGCACAAAGAGAGAGAGAGAGAGAGAGAGAGAGAGAGAGAGAGAGAGAGGAAGAGAGAGAATCCCAAGTAGGCTCTGTGCTATTAGCACAGAGCCCGACATGGGGCTCAAACCCACAAACCATGAGATCATGGCCTGAGCTGAAACAGAGTTGGATGCTCAACCGACTGAGCCACCCAGGCATCCCTCAATTCATTTTTTAAAGTTTATTTATTCTGAGAGAGAGAGAGAGAGAGAGAGAGAGAGAGAGAGGCAGAAGGAGAGAGAGAGGGAGAGAGGGAGAGGGGGGAGAGAGGGAGAGAGGGAGAGAGGGAGAGAGGGAGAGAGGGAGAGAGGGAGAGAGGGAGAGAGGGGGAGAGGGAGAGAGGGGGAGAGGGAGAGAGGGAGAGAGGGGGAGAGGGGGAGAGGGGGAGAGGGGGAGAGGGGGAGAGGGGGAGAGGGGGAGAGGGGGAGAGGGGGAGGGAGGGAGGGAGAGAGGGAGAGAGGGAGGAGAGGGAGGGAGAGGGGGAGAGAGGGGGAGAGAGGGGGAGAGAGGGGGAGAGAGGGGGAGAGAGGGGGAGAGAGAGGGGGAGAGAGGGGGAGAGAGGGGGAGAGAGGGGGAGAGGGGGAGAGAGGGGGAGAGAGGGGGAGAGAGGGGGAGAGAGGGGGAGGAGGGGAGAGGGAGGGAGGGAGGGAGGGAGGGAGGGAGAGAGAGAGAGAGAGAGAGAGAGAGAGAGAGAGAGAGAGAGAGAGAGAGAGAGAGAGGATCCCAAGCAGGCTCCACACTGTCAGCACAGAGCCTGACATGGGGCTTGAACCCACAAACCATGAGATCATGATCTGAGGTGAAATCAAGAGTCAGATGCTTAACTTACTGAGCCACCCAGGCGCCCCCAATTCATTTCTTAAATGAAGCTCTTGTCTTCCTAACTCACCTGTGGTTACTTCAGTTATGCCTGTCACTCTATAAAACCCATGGAATTGGCCAGCTATATGCTCTCTATTTGTCCCATCTTTTCTATTACACTGGAAATTCATGAAAGGAGTGATCAAATAATCTGGCTTTAAACATTCTACTTGGCAGTTTTTCTTACATTGATGGTTAATTATACTGTGTGTATTTGGTCGTACTAATGAGCCTTCCAGGGCCTGCCCAAATAATAAATGATAAATATTAGCTAAACTGAACTAAGCCTACAAAACAAAAATCATTTCCCAGGAAGGCTTTATAATGAAAATGAAATAAAAAAAAAATAAATCAAGGCAGGCTTCTGAAGACTCAAATGCCACCTGTAATGACAATGAGCAGTAGAGCCTGGGCTGACGGGGAGCTTTTTGAAATTTCCCAATTTCTAAGTGCTAAGATGTGCACCGATGGTGGAGAAAACCCAGTTTCATTTTGATGTTCTTGTGCATATAAGAAGTGGTCTAGTAAGAACTGCTGCGAGTTAAAAATTGCATTTGTTCCCTGTAATGTTAAGAAGTAAGTTCTCAGGGCACCTGGGTGGCTTGGTCAGTTAAGCAACCAACTTCAGCTCAGGTCACAATCTCACCGTTTGTGGGTTCGAGTCCTGCGTAGAGTTTTTTGCTGACAGCTCAGAGCCTGGGGCCTGCTTCAGATTCTGTGTCTCCTTCTCTCTCTGCCCCTCCCCCACTAACTCACACTCTCTCTCTCTCTCTCAAAAATGAATAAACATTAAAAAAATTAAGAAAAAAAAAGGATGTTCTCGACTAATTGTGATGAATCCTGAGGACTCAAACTAAGATTCAAAACCTTTAAAATGATGGGCTACTGGATTTAGAAACAACTAAATCCTTATATTTTTTAGAATCTTTGAAATCACTTCAAAATGGTTTTTGAAAAGGTCACAAAACTGCATTACTATATTCAATTTAACAATTAGTCCAGTTTTTCTTTTTTAAGACAAAAAACACAGCCTTTCGAAGAAGACTAAAATTCAATCCAATGAAGTAAAACTTCCCTCTGACTATACATTTCCTTCAAGGTCACTGTTTTGGCATTGGTAACAAACTTTCGTATTCAAAACTATTAAAAAAAAAACAAACACCAAGAAGAAAAACTGCGTTCTCTCTCCTTTTTGTCCTTAGAAATTAATCCTACTAAAGAAATTAACTTTTAAATCATGTCTGTGTCATCACAAAATAAAGACAAAATGTTTACAGGATTTTCAATATAAATATGTACTTATTTTAGTGGAGTATCATAAGGTGTTGTTTTTTGTTTTTTTTAAAGCAGGAAAACTTTGGCAAGAATTCGAAGTCACTGTTCTCACTTTACAGAGGAAAAGACCGAGCCTGAGCAAGTCAGTTTGCTGGATGTGTCCTACTCCCCATCCAGTGTTAGGTGTACGATTACTAGTAAGAACTGGCTGGTGAAAACAAGCACATACGTATAGTCTAAGAAGTACCGAAACAAGAGGTCTGTATGGAATGGCAAGGAGCAGGGAGGAAGATGGAGGGGACTGGAGAAGGCGGCCCCAGGAGGGGCTATGGCTGGGGCAGGTTTCATCTTCCCATCATCCGTGGGTCGCTAAGCCTCCCGCCGCCCTCTCCAGCAGATTTTCAGCCGCACCAGCACTTCTGCCTGTAATGGGCTGTTTACTTGTTTGTCTCACCTCATGACATGATGAGCACCCAAAGGGCAAGTGCTGCCTTTGAAAACCCATTTCTTGAACATGCATCATGTCAGCAAGGAGCAGGTTCTCAATTAACATCCATTAAATGAATTGCGTCTACAAACGACATTGGGGTAAAAGTGAACCACGCAGAGCTGGACATCCAGAAGGGAAATGGATGGTAAGTCCAGAAGTGGGAAAGGTTGGGGGTGGGGAAAGGCAGACGTAGGCAGAAGTCAAGAACAAGCAAGAGGCAGAAGGAGACGCAGTGAAGGAGCAGACAATGAGCATTCAAGGAAATGTTTCAGGAGGAGGATGAAACAAAAAGAAAGCTGAGCCCATGGACAATTTCTCAAAAGAGATTAATCTGATTATCATCCTTAGTCGGCACGAAGTTAAACAGAGGCCATGAAACCACGGTCTTACCTAATTGTAACGACAGTCTTAGGTTATTTGAACAACCTTTTGTTCACATGTTTCTGTTAAGAGGTAGTAAATATTTTCACCGTGTGGAGCTACTTAGCCTTAAAAGTGACTTTCAAACTATGCATTTCTTTTGTGCGATGGAGTGAGGATTTTACTTAAGAGTTTGCTGCTTAGCAAACATGGCCTCACCCATACGTGAAGGGAGTGGATGGACTACTGGAAAGGAGGCTGCTGTGTAAACTACAAAGGATACCAACAAACCAGTCCCAAGAAATACACCCGCACTAAAACCACAAGGTCCATTAAACCAAGCAACCGTCAAAAAGGGGAAAAGAACATTTTCTATAGAAACCTCACCTGAGAGAATGGAGCGAGAGAATTCAGTTAGATCCAATTTTCATTGCTTTATGGCATTAAAAGGAAATAAATGACTACTGAGATTACCATAGCTGCATTTATGGCAATGAGTGCATCTATCACAAATACACCACCAGCTACAATATGGCCCACTTCAGAGAGAGAACACAAATCTGCTCAGCAAGAACAAGATGGCCTAACAGATTTATAATGGTAATTAAAGCTTTTTTTTTTTTTTTAAAGGAGATATCCCCAAAGGTATTTAACTGGAAAATGCACAATAATCACAAACCTTCAGTAGCACACCAGGGCCTGGGTACATTATGGGATGGTCCCCATCGTGTCACTGTTGCCCCCCGCCCCCATATCCGCTTTTGTGCCCTTTTCTCATGCTCTTTGCTTAAGATGTGCTCTTGCCCATTTCTGTGTGCAGGAATCCTTCCCAACGTTCAAGATCCAACTCTAACCCCTTCCCAGAGGCCTTTCCTGACGCTCCCACATGGAAAAACGAATCCCTTTGTTCTCTTAAACTTCACGCAGGACTAAAAAGAGTCTGAAAAATGCAATGGACTCTATCATGGCACTTAACTCTCCGCCACGGTGATTTGTTACAACCGCACTACTAGACGACATCCTGCTAGAGCGCCAGGAAGATCTCAGACCCGCTTCTGAACTCCTAACAGTGTTCACCCATGGAAGCATCTGCAAGTACTTCCCGTCTTCCAAATTTGTCACAATGGCCTACCGCATAGGGGTCTGTAAGTACTGACTTCTAGATCCCTACTTTTTACTCCATTCTTCTGATGTCACTTCGCAGACTGCAAATTTACCCAACTATATATGGGGGAAAAGGCGGGTTTCAGTTATTTCCCTAAAGCCTAAACAGACATGCCCAAGAAAAGACAATAGGAGGATGTTTTAATCATCATACAATAGACATTTCATGCTCTGTCTTTTTAAAAAATTTTTAAATGTGTATTTATTTTTGAGAGAGACGGAGTGCAAGTGGGGGAGGGGCAGAGAGAGAGGGAGACACAGAATACTAAGCAGGCTCCAGGCTCTGAGCTGTCAGCACAGAGTGCGATGCGGGGCTCAAACTCCTGGACCGCGAGATCATGACCTGAGCCAAAGTCAAATGCTTAACTGACTGAGCCACCTGGAACCCCCTCTCTGTTTTTAACCAAACATGAACATAGTAGGAGGAGAATTTTCTATCTAACTTTCACGTCATCTTCTCATACTTTCAAGTCTGGCTATTTTTTCTGAAAAGTTGGCTGAAGCACTACGAGGCAGGAATGCAGAAATGCAGGCATGCAGGTGGGTAACTGTGGAAAAGAGAAGTCCAATCAGATCCTGTTTTGCAAGGCAGGACCCGGACAAAGACACAGGTGTTCGGCTCAAAGCTGTTTAAACTTCCACAGTGCACAGCACACAATGGTGAATGAATCAGGCTGGTCTGAGTCTCAGAAAGGAAACCTGCGCCACCGAAATCTGTCTTTCTATTCACAGCATGCACACACCCTGGCGTAGCCTTCGGGCACTTCAAACAGAGGTGTGGCTCCGTACCCCGCAGGCTGGAGTTTGTCTTCCTATTTGTAAGTGATGTATTAGGAGAAAATCATCTATCCTATTCCAGAATTTTGGGAAAGAACCTCTATAGCTACCTATGAATGCCGATGGGCTTCCACTAACCCAGTGACTGAACATGCATATTACTTAAACTTCAAAAAAGCCTCGGGTAGTGAGTGCCGCAGAGGCATTGTATCCTCACGTGTGCCCAATGAGGCCTCAGGAGAACAAGTTCACCCAGATTTCTCTATGTGCTCTGTAACAGGAAAAAGAGCTCATGCCTGCACAATGCTTCCTGATGTCTAGTACTGTTCCGAATACTTAACACACACCAACTCAGGGGAGCACTCATTTTAACCCTTGGCACTATTAATGATCACACCCATTTCACAGATGCTGAAATTAAGGCTTAGATAGGTAACATTGTTTACCTGACGCCACTCAGCTAAAAATGTGACAAAACCAAGACATGAAGATGCTTTGGCTCTAATATCTGTGCTCTTAACTACTATACCATATTCCAGAGAGAATTCCCAAAACCTCTCTGGGGAAAATTGGGCTGTCAGTTACACATTTATTTGAATTGTTTCCCTCTTTTCTCCCTTCGGAAACTCTTTGCACCATAGCTCACACTCACTTCTTCCTTGATTTTCAAAGGCAAAGATGACTGGGTTAGAGCTGACTTACAAGCCTCTCTTGCCAGGACCAGCCTGACCAAAACAGAGGGGATGGCTCGTCATCAGAGCTCAAGCTGTGGGGCAGAGTCAGGCACAAACCACCATCCGTGAGACAAGTTCTGCCAGAAGTAGGAAAGCATGGACCCAACTGTTGGAAGACACGGGCCAACAGAAGCCCACCTCTTACCTGTGAGCTGGTAGCCCCTGGGGGACATGGGGACTCTTGGAGAGCATGGCAGGTGCTCCTTCACTATAGGGGAGGGTTGCTATCACTTCTCTGCTTTCTCACATCCGGTTTCCCATTCACAGTGCAGGCCTCACTCCAGTCTGTGCTCGGGGAGCAGTGGGGGTGGCGACCTGAAATTCTGAGGGGGTTCTTCTGAATGTGGGGAGTCGGTGCTGGAACCAAGAGCAACAAAACAGAAGCAGTGCAGGGGCTGGAAGGGGAACTCCGTGAATGGGCTCCAAAGCCTAAGGCCTGGGGACGTCCCTGTAAGCTGACTTCTTCCCACTGCAGATAAAGTCCCAGTTCCTGACTGCCCTCAGCTCCTGCTCTTCCTGGCTTACGATATAAAGACCTACCTGATTCACCCTTCCAGCTTCAGTTCTAAGGGAAGCATTTGAATGGCGTCCAGGTAAATGGCAAAGGAGCCAAGACAAAGTCGGCCCTGGAGAGGGAAACAGGCCCAACAATGCGCCTGGATGGTCCTGTGCTGAGTCACACACAACAGAGCCAAAGCAAGCCCAAATGAGCACTGGGTGAAAAGTCTACACCAACCGCACTTCTCTGAAGAATTCCTCCTCCTCCTTGGAACAGATTTCTTTTCTAGTGATGCTCCCACACACCGCTTTAACCTCCACATAGCTCTTGTTTAATTTCCAGCTGCACTGCAAGTTGTTGACCTATCCATCTCTGCCACTAGGTTATAAATTTCCTGGAGGACAGGGCCATTTCTCTCTCTCTCATTTTGGTTTCTCCCAAAGCACCCACTCTTCCTGCTTGTGCAGAGTGGTATTCAGGAACCACTGATTGAAATAATTACAACATTTACTCTAACGTGAACCAGCATCCACTTTCCACTTCAAATTTATTACCTCGCTTAACCCTCACAATAATCCTGCGAAGAGCTATTGTTCTTTCCCCACTGTGCAGACAAAGGCACGTGAGGCCCGAGTTTCATCACTGGCAGTGCCAGGATCTGAACCCAGACTGTAGCCACTGTGTTCTTTCTTAAAATTTTTTAATGTTTAATTATTTTTGAGACAGAGAGAGAGTGCGAGCAGGGGAGGGGCAGAGAGAAAAGGAGGCAGGGGAGGGGCAGAGAGAAAAGGAGAGAGAGGATCTGAAGCCGAGCTCGAACTAACAAACGAACCACAAGATCATGACCTGAGCTGAAGTTGGACTCTTAACTGAGCCACCCAGGCGCCCCCACAGCATGTGTTCTTAACCACAAAGAGCACACACTGCCTCTCTATGTCCTGGAACCCCAGGAGTATAAATGACAATAGCATTTTATCAGGGAAGGAACAAACGAGAGGTCTAAATCTTCCACGCTTTTCCCCATGTGGCTCCCTCTGTTAGGCAAGTCTTTCTTCCCCTTCTGTTCCCGGCAATGCCTACTTGTCTCAAGACGGCCCAAGAGTTGCCCCTTGAAGTCTCTCTCAGTTCCTCCAGATACCTAGCAATCTTCTGTTGCTTTCTTATATGCACTGTCTTTTGCTGTATCACATCATAGAATCTGCTGCTTTTCTCCTCCCTCTCCTGCCTTGGAATATGCCTCAGAGGGTGAGGGCTGTTTTTATACAGTACTCGACATGGAAGTATTCAAGGACTGCTGGTTCTATCAGTTCATTTAATACCTACTGAGTGCTACTTATTGTGTTAGGGGCATTCAAATTGAATTCTCCCAACTTCCGTGAGTTGGATGCCAAATCATCCCATTTTTTGATGAGTAATCTAAGGCTTAATATGTCACATGGTTAGATGACATCTGAATAAAATCTCCTACCTCAGCCCAGTTTGCTCAGCTCCCAGAGTCTTTCTGGCATCCTGGTCCCCAAACATAAGGTGGGGCCAATACCATGAGGAAGAGCGGGATGTTCTTCAGGTTGACTGTGAATGGGTTTCTTGGGGTCTCGCTCCTGGGCCCTGCTCTGAGCCTGTTTGAGAAAGGGATACAGTCTCCAGGTGATGAGTGAATCAGACCTCTCAAACTTCAACTCTTTCACCTGCTTGTCTCCTATCGCTCAGGTTTCATGTGTGTGTGTTGTAACTGAGCCCTAGGAAATCGGTGTCACTAGCCATAAAGGACTCAGTAATGAATGATCGTTTTCATTAAACTTAAAAACTTTTAAGCAATGATCTCAGCACAGAAATTAAAAAATATATATATTTATGCAGTATTGAACTGACATATGAACCATCAGAAACCTGATGAGGTCTTAGCTTTGAGGTGGATTTTAAATCCCTGGGGGAGAAAATCAACTCAAGGATGACAAATGAGGAGCTCAGTTGGTCAAGTGTCCAACTTCGGCTCAGGTCATGATCTCGGGGTTCACGGGTTTGAGCCCCACATCGGGCTCTGTGATGACATATCAGAGCCTGGAGCCTGCTTTCAGATCCTGGGTCTCCCTCTCTCTCTGTCCCTGTCTCTCTCAAAAATAAATAAATACATTAAAAAATTTTAAAGAAAGAGATGACAAACGAATCAAAACCAAGTACTTCAAGTGCCTATGAGTTCTTGATACTTGTGCTGGATCCCATGTACCGTGTAAGATAGAATTAGCTTTATTTGCTACACAGTCTATATTAATAAACATAAAGTAGACTACTGAAGTCTAAAAATGACCAAAAATGACCACTTACTCACAATTATTATTTTCTTACTAGGTATAAGAAACATCTTATTCTGGGCATAACTCTCATAGCTCTTACTAAGAATGATTCCAGCATATTTAGATTTGTAAGTAATTATTAGGAAAAACTTATAGTAATTCTAAACAGCTTTATAGTTCATTAGTTCAGCAGTAACTCAGATTTCTAAAAATTATTTAGTACTGAGGTGAGCAGAATTTCATACTAACTGTATACAGAGATACAATGGATGAAGAAAAGGAAAACAAAAAAAATTAAGAGAAAAAAGATCTTGAAAATGTCATGAGGAAAACCAGCTACATATGGCCTATTTTAAGCTCCTAAAAGTCACTACACCTGCTTGGTACAGGGACTGTAAATATATTTATTTGTCTACAAGTTTTACCTTTGTTTTCCTAAAAAAAAAAATCTTAATCCTTAATTAAGGAATCCTTGATTAAGGAATCCTTAACTCCTTAATCTCCATGGCTTGAACACCTAAACTTTTACATTCTTAGCTAATTCAGAGTCCTCTCTGACAGACAAAAGTTATAAAGCATGACTCGATATAATCCACGCTTTTGAAAGAGCTACAATTTTATATTTTGATTCATTTAATAAGTGTTCATCATTTAGTGAAAGTTGTTTTTCTTTTCATATTTTCCTGTTTCATGAGAATAAGAAAAACTGTTGACCGACTAGACCACAATATACAGGTAACCAGTTTCTTCTTAATGGAAAAATTGAGACCGCTCAACAGAGACCCCTGGACCTCATCAAGCACGCCTGCACCTGCCTGATTTCCAGCAGGAGGGGTGATCTCTCAGGTGATTGGTCAGACCCTGCTGAGCAGGGGGCCTCTTCAAGCTGGGACTTGCCACTGCAAGAATTTGCAGGCAGGGTGGACTGTGTTCCTGGACACTCCTGCTCTGGGAGGCCAGGCAGATTCTCTATTACAAACCAGAGAGGGGTCAAACAAAATAAACTTGCAACGAGTTTGCAAGGGGGAGACCCGGGGAGAGAAAAAAATGTAGATGCTACTGTGGAACACAATCATCACAAAACAGGCGCCTGGTTCTCCCGTGGTTTTGATCTTAAGCTGAACTCACGTGCTCTTTGTAAGACTCGTAACTCACTCGCTGCTCTTGGTCCTACCTCCTCTGTGTAGGTAAAATGCCTACTTATGTCCTTCTGGAGGGAGGTCCCAGCTGATAAGGTTTGGGGCCTGAAATTAGCTTCTGCAAAGTTTTCACGCTTTTTGTTTAATTAGTAACTCAGGCATCTTCATGCAAGTCATGTGCTTATTTTCTTGATCCATTTTGTATATACAACAATGAATCAAAAATCAAAGATACCTTTTCTAAGGTAAAGAAAATCATAGATGTCAATTTCAACCTTTTACAACAAGCAGCATAAAGAGTTAATGAAAGCTCTGATTACTATACGGCTGACCATCTAGATACTTCGATGGCTACTCTATTAATGGAGTAAATAAAAAATTAAAAGGATTTGCTAATTTGACTTGATTTCAGACAACAGAATTATGCGAATAGAGATGTTGGTTATAACCCCAAACCTTGGCCAGTATCTTGCCTAAAACTTCTCTTAGTATAAAATAATTCCCGTTTCCACAAATGGCTATCTCCAATGATTCCTTCTACATTTCTCTACCCCAGCCTTCTCTACTCATTTTCCTAACAACTATTACAAGTGACTATGGAAATCTTTGATGTTGATGTTTTCATTTCCGTTGGAAGCTCTTAAATGCACCATTTAGAGGCTTCTGAGCACCATCCTTACAGGAATCTCTTTGTTTTGTTCTTCTTTGAAAGTCCGGGATTCAAAGATTCATTATCCCTCTCCCCAAAGTGTCACCACCATTATATACGGTCCATGTGTGCTCTTAGCTGACTATGCTCAGATCCTTAGGGTTTTAACTCTCTTGCACACAACCAGTGATATACAAGATGAGTTCTCCTTTACCATTTTCAAGGATCCAGTTTTTCACATGTAGACTGATTTGTTCATGCCCTTGATGGTCCTGTCCCAACTCCGCTTCCAGTCCACCTTGTGCATGACAGCTAAAACCATTCTCCTCAGATGTTGTTTTGATCATGTTACTAACTTCCTCAGGACTCTGAAACGGTTTCCACTTGTGTGTTGCATAACACCTGATTAGAGCTTTTAAGATCCTTCAATAGTCAGCACCCTTATCTAATTGTCCTCCTCTCTCACCATGACTCAGCTGTACTCTACACCACCCACTACAAAGCAAAATACTGTGCCTCTTACATTCTACACACCAGCAGTGGGGTGTACAATCCAGAAGGGTTTTGAGTATGTTTTTGTACACATATTGTAAGATTTCTCAAAAGAGGATGAAGCTTCAGAGTAAAGATCTAACAGAAATGTTAGATCCGGTGTCCCTAGCCTCCCACCTTCCTATGATTTTTATTCTTTTCTACAAACCAACCGCATTAGCTTTCAGGGACTTCAGACTAGCACCACTACTGCTACGCCCAAATTTACTAACTTTCTGGATAGTTTTTTTCCTGGGTGGTAGGAGGAGGGGGAGAGGGAAGGGTCTGCATGTGAAAGACCCTTGTTTGCATGTTCTGTTGGCCATGGGAGTCACCACGGAATATCAACATAGAACATCAAAAGGTTAATAAGGCAATGAGGCCAAAAGTAATACCTACTGCAGCGAAGCACACGGACACAGTAATGCCCATAGATAATGAACACTGGTGATCTCTACTGCCTTGAAGCATTTTTCTTTCTCTTCAGGCTGTGAGTCATCAGAGACACTATTCTTGCCCTACCTGGTAAAATCTCTGTTGCCTCTGTGACAAATCATGCCTTCGCTTCCCTTCAAAATATCGCTCAAGGCTCAAACTCCTTATGAAATCTTTCCAGACCAATTCCACCTGACACGCCAATTATACCAGAACATCCTTTACTCATGCTGTCTCTCTCATTTTTCTCCCCCTTCTCATTACTCGGCATTCCCTTAGGACCAGCATCTTATACACATGAATTTACATAGATTCATATGCATACACGTTCACATAGACACTGTTTATGGGGGGATTCTTGAGGCTTTTTTTTCCTTCCCTTTGTTGGCTTATGCCTTCTGTTTCCTTTGAAATTTCCATTATCAGGCACTGAATAGAGGAGGCTCTGTAACTGTTACAAATATAGCAAACTGTAATTTAAAGAAAACTTTTCAAGAGTAAACGTTAGTAACTGAACTTTAACACCACAAAATTAACCTATTACTGGAGATTCTGAAGGGGGCGGGGAGAAAACTGTTACACATGGTTGTCTTTCCTTTGTTTTCATTTATAGAATGAAACATTAGAGACTGTCTGCTCACTCTATAATTAGATTTTAATCATTCCAACAATGGGCTGAAAGTTATTCTGATTTAGTGAGGAGTTAAGAAGAATAACATAATTTTGAAAAATGCTCTGTCAAGTTTGTGAGGTAACATGAAAAAAAAAGACCTCAAAATATTCCTAGTGGCCAAGCAAAAAAAACCTTGGGAGGTGTTTTATGGACTGGTCCATCTATTCTTTTTTAATTCCCGTAAGACTGACCATTCAGACATTTACATAAACTACTTCAAGACCTGTATGGGATGAGGCAGGCACTAATAAACAGCTGACTGAATGAATTGGTGTCTTATTATTTAACGACTCCCTACAGGTATGAGGTCTCTCCAATCAACCCTAAACTTGTGGAAGATTCAGGCCCATGCTTCCTTTCTCTCACTGCAGGTCTAGGGCAGTACTAAGTGTGTAAGCATTGAATAATACCCCTCAGATGATCAAGAATGATTGGCATGTGAGTTTTGCTCCTGGAATGTTTATGGGTACTTCAAAAATGGTTTTGATTTTGGTGATATGTCCCTCACTATAATCTTGTTCCTAACACAATAGGACATTTGTCCTTTCAGTATACCATCTTCTGATTGAGGACAAATCTGGAGTTGGAAAAGTGAAACGTCAGTGATATGTTCCACCATGTTTCCTATCTGAATAATTTCTGTAAGAAATATTGTTGGTGTGGTTTTGTGAAGTGCAAAAACTGGCAAAGGAAGGGAATTCACACAACAGTGGAGGCCCAGACTTGGGCTTTCTGTGACCGTGTGGTCCAGTTCCTCACTTCCTCATCTCCACTGATGAGAGACCCAGAAAGATTACTTTACTTTATATGTTTGAAATAAATGACCCACATTCCAGGAATGATGAACCTTTTCACTAATCTTATTCAGAAGCATTAGAATATCACACGCACAAATGTCTTAGATGTGCCTCTGTTCCTTGCCCACCACTTCTACCCACCAATTCCTGCTAATTTCATTTCCTGCTTCTCAGGCAAGGGCATGGGTCTTTATCATCTGTCCACAGCCCAGGCCTCCACAGCCTTGGCCCCACTTATATCCATCTCAGAGACAGATGATTCCCTGCTCACCTGCCTTCAAAGACTCCCCAAGGCCAACAAACAGTAGACAATCCAGCTCCCAAACCTTCATGACATCATTTGCTATCCTATCTTAACCTACATTTATCAACTTTCAGCATACCTCAGAATAACCTGGGAAGCTTGTAAAACCAAACTTCTGAGCCTCACCCAAAGAGATGTGAAATCAGCAGTAGGTGGGAGCCAGAAGCTTTTAAGTGCCCCTTCTGATCTGCTGCAGGGGGTGGATGGACCACACCTGGAGAGGCAATGTCACCTCTATCCAAAGGCCGGTAGGAACCTACCCTATGTACTTTTATCCCACTCCATCTTCCTCCAGATACTCCTTCTGTCTGGGGCATCCTTGCCACCATCTGCTTCCTACGGAATCTCGATTCACTCTGCACAGCACAGGCTCAGCCCCACATGTGTTCAGTGTTTTCTTCTGATGTGGTTTCAGTTTTTCTTAGAATTTACCATATTAAACTGACATTATCCGTCTGTTTGTCTCATCCACAAGATTTGTGGCTATCAAACGAATATTGGTTAAATGAAACTGGCAAAATGAAGCATATGACTAAATCACACTGCTCCCAGATAGATGTTCCTTTATGAGCCTAAGGCAGGTACATGGGGTAAAAGGAAAAAAATTTCCTACCCCAATTCTCAAAATCTAGTGGCTTGGGCTCTGATGCTGTGCTGCCTGGGGTCCACCCTACACAGGGCACCTACTTGTTTTGTGACCTTTCTACGTCACTAACGGGGTTGCTGTGGGGATTAAGGGAGGTTACAGATGCCAAGGTCACGGCACAGGTTCAGGCACCAGGTGAGCACTCAACCAGGTCAGCTTTGTTTGTATGTGGCCAAAAGGCATCACCGAAATTGCAATCCTCAGAGCAAAAGGGGAAGAGTGCTTGCACTGGTGCGTAGGATACGTGGGGGAAATGTTTAGCGGTGTCGACACTGCTTCCTCAGCTGGAAACACCGCCAAAAAATCAACTTACCGCAAAATAGCTAACTTTGATGTTTCTATGTCCAAATGATGCTGGGATTCTGCTACCATCAAAAGTCACATCTTATAGACTCTATGCAGAGATAAGTTAAAATGTGATTTAAAATTATTTAACTATTGAAAAACTTAAAAAAATTTTTTAAGTTTATTTTTAAGAGAGAGACAGAGAGAGTGAGTGAGGGAGGGGCAGAGAAAGAGGGAGAGAGAGAATCCGAAGCAGACCCTGCACTGTCAGCACAGAGCCTGATATGCAGCTAGAACCCACAAACCGTGAGATCATGACCTGAGCCGAAACCAAGAGTTGGATGCTTAACAGACCGAGCCACCCAGGCACCCTGAAAAATTTAATAGTTTTTTTTTAACGTTTACTTTTGAGAGAGAAAGAGAGAGAGCATGCACGCCTGCACGCAAGCCTGGGAGGGGCAGAGAGACAGGGAGACAGAGGAGCTGAAGTGGACTCTGTGCCGACAGCAGCAAGCCCGACGCGGGGCTCGAACTCATGAACTGTCAGATCCTGACCTGAGCCGAAGTTCGACACTCAAGTGACTGAGCCACCCAGGGGCCCCATTAGTTGTTGCTGTTGTTTTTTAAAGAAAGTGCTAGTCATCCTCTCCCTAGTACTATTCAACTCTTACCTATGTATATTCCGTTGATAGCACTGCTATTGTCAGGGGTAAAATTACATCTACGAAAAGACATTTTGTTAGGTTTTCTTAATTCAGTCCCGTATGGACCTTGAGCGTGATCACAAAGGACTAAGAGAGGTTAGGCAAAGGGGCGTGGGTGTGAGGGCGTTCCAGGCAGAGAGCTGCTTGTGCAAACAGCGCAGGGGAGTGTTGGTGACAAGCTCACCCAGGCGGGTCAGGTGCTTCCCAGTGGGTGCTTCCACCTCACAGCCCCCATCCGGCTCACAGCTCCCAACCTGCCACACGGAAGTGCTATGACACCCCCCACCCCCAACACACACCGCCCCAGGGTATTTGCTCTCAACGGCAAGTTTTGTTTCTTATTCATCATTGTATTCCTAGGGCCTAGTATCTATCGTATTTGGACAGAGCTGGCACTAAATAAATGTTTGCCAAAGGATGTTTCTTCAGCACAATAATTTGTGAGGGTGATATTTTGTTCCAGGATGTTGCCAAGAAAGAAACAGGCCAACAGATCTTGCTCACTGGGTAGGTCCTTTGAGCACAAATCTTAGAAAGCATAATTTCACAAATTCAAGAATAGATATTCTGATACCTGAATTGCATGGTCTTAAGGCAACAGATTTCTCCTAGTCCTTAACATGAGAAGTGCTTTATTTGTACTTCTTTAAAAGAGCTGCCTCCAGTATCCTGGACGTGGAATTCCTCTTTTGCAATGTGCCTCATAAATGTCTTTGTTCCTCAGGGTTGGGTCTGAGCTCTTTATGTATGGTACAAATCTGAATTCCAGGCTATGTTCCCTTTTGTCTTTGGGGCCAGCATCTCCCAATTCAAGAAGTCAAAATCCAAACCAATTTTCCTCTCTAAACCCATACTTTCCTCTCCGGTCCCTGTCTGAATAAACAGTACTAGCATCCATCCAGTTGGCCAATCCTGAAACTCAGGGGTCACTCTGACTCTGCCTCTTCTAGGTTTGCCACATTTATTCAACCAACCATCAAGTCCTATGGAGTCTGCCTGGGACGCTGTCACCATACATTTTCTTCTTTCTATCCCCGCTGTCACTGCTTAGCTCAGCCCATGGGCTTTTACCTAGATTGCTAGTTAGCACATTACCACTTAATCGGCCTCCAATTGTATTGCCCCTTACTCTTCCCAGTCCCTATATCACCTGCATCCAGAGTGATCTTTCTAAATTTGATCATGTAATTCTGCCTAAAACTATCAGTAGCTCTCCTCGGACTTTGGGATAATGTCCAAACTCCCCCTTTATAGGTCAGTGAGCCCCTCATCTCATCTCCACTTCATCTCTCAACACCTCCCACACCTAAGTAGTCTTTTTTTCCAGCCATACCAAACATTTTACAATACCCCAAATACATGTGAGCCATTATCCTTTGTACCAGCTGGATACAAGCTGGATACCACCTGCACAATCATGCCTCCGGCCCTAGGCTATGACTAAGCTCCTCCTATGTGCTATCTAAGCTTGTAGCCAGGTGCCAATCACCTGAGAGGTAACTGCATTTTTATTTTTTGAGAGAGAGAAAACACACGTGCATGCGTGAGCAAATGAGGGAGGGATCTCATAAGTGTGAGATCACGACCTGAGCAGAAATTAAGAGTTGGCTGCATAATGGACTGAGCCACCCAGGTGCCTGGGTAATTTCAATTTTATCTGTCCTAACCAGGCTCTATGATGGGAAGAGCTGGATCCTAATCATAATTTTACATTTACATAGTATGTCATCGATTAATATTATAAGAGTGATTAAAATCATTATTTCCCTGAGATAAAAAACCAAACCTTATAAAATGGGCTGGTAACTTAGACTCTTTTCTGCAAGTTCAGACCAGGGTGTTAACTAACGTTGTTAGCTAATGACCCTTCCAGGGCATTTTCATCTTTGCAAGGTATCTATCAGTCACAGCTCAACTCATTCTCAAATTGCTAGGGTGAACAGCAGGGGTGGGAATGAGGGACAAGGGCCGGCAGTGGGTGGGTATGGCCCCATCACCAGACACTCCTCCATTCCTACTCCTTAACCTGAAAGTCCAGCTTCTCTGGGATTTTTCCTTAACATGTTTTGACTTAGTAGGGTCCCCACAAGAATATCAAACCTTTCCCTTAATGGATGGAAGTGAGTTAGGAAATCTTGAAATACTAATTCAAAAAGCTCTTACACCAATGTAAAAAATTAAACAGGGATCTCTGGACCAAGCCAATTGAGATCAAAATTTGATGGACTTTATGTAGTAAAACTCAGCAAAATTTTAAACTTATTCAAAAGAAAACTGACAAAAATCTAACAGTTATTTGTTAATCTCTGGCACAATTATTTTTAAAATGTTAGAAAATGAATTAATGTATTTTACTTGACTTGAATAAGTTTCTTTCGGCACACAGGGAATTCCTAAGAAGATCTGACTTCAAAGAGTTGCACTCTTTTGGAGGCAATCTTGATTCCTTACATGTTAATTAAATTTCTGATAAAGAAGCTTATTTTGAATTGAAGCATATTATACAAATAAATGTGAAACACCGACTAAAATAGAAGGGCAAAATTATTAAAGGCTTATTTAGTTTTATTCTCAAGGGGCCGTTGTACTAAAGCTGAATGAGTTACATAAATACCTTTGGCATTTGTTGGATCCTGTTCCTAAACACAATGTTCATATTTCATCTATAATAAGAAAAGCATCTCAAAGATTTGCAAGGCACTAGTCTTGCAAGCGGCCAGTTTGGTGTCTTGAGTAAAGTGAGATTGGCGGAGTCAGCTTAATCCATGATGGAAAGTTGTGAGCGGGGTCCTCTGGCTGTCGGGCAGCTGCCGCTCAGAGGAGTCTCCTGGCTCTGTGAGCGTGCATGCAGAGCTCTGCCACTCGCCAGCAGACAGAGGCTCTGTCTCCAGGAGCACATGGGATGGAACATGGATGCTATCACACTGTGGCTTTCATCATGTATGTGAGAAAGCCACTGCTGCTTTAACTCTTCGTATTTACGGCATCAGGAAAATGTCACGTTTCAGAGATAAAGGAGATCGAACCTGCTGCGGTTTGTACCGTCTAAGCCAACTCTGATTTCTATAGTTAAAACAAGGGTGACATGTGTCCCAAAAACCTGGCTTACCCTCCCCTTAGAACGTTGTCTTTTTGCTCCAGTTTTCACCAAGTTGATCTCCGCAGGACTGAACGCTACCTCGTATCCCATGCACACCACACACAGCATCTCCTCCTTATGTTCTCTGTTTAATCAAAGTGGAAAGCCATGCCTCTATGATCCCCAGGTTTAAAAAAGTATGTTTCTAATGGCCCGGAAGTCTGGATAACTGTGTGACCCTCTCATTATTACGGCATATAACTAATTTTCGTGAAATTTGTATTGCTTGAACCTACTTGTTAAATCATTAGAACACCCGGCCACCTCAAGGCCTCAGTTTCTGAATGGGGCTGGACTCGAGAGGGCAGGTGAAAGAGTTTTTTCAAGAAAGATCCTCAGAAACAAGATTCCCATAACACAGTAGGTTCCCCTGTTATGTGTAATGACCCACTAAATTTTCACAAGGTTCCCATAACACAGTAGGTTCCCCTAGTATGTGTAATGACCCACTAAATGGCGACACATCTCACAAAACGTAAACTATATATGGTTATTTACAGTTTATAAAGCCCTATGATACCCACTCTCTCATTCAACTGTTAAAACAACTCTCCTGTGAAGAAAGAGGCAACTATCAATTCCCATTTACAATAACTTTTTTGCACCCCAGCCTGCGTGTATTAACGAAGCCTCTGGAATCTGCTTGTAGAAGAGCTGGTGATAACAGGGAAACGGATAGCAGAGGTTGATATGGAAGAGTACAGGAGGCCTAAATAAGGCAAATAATTAACGCTCTTCTCAGTAGTGAATTCCCATATTTTAGGTGATTTCCTCCAAAATCACTTTACCTACTTAACAGCCTCTTCATTAAAATGGCTTACAAGGCATTACAGAAAAATTCAACCTTCCTGAAAAAAAAAAAAATCACTTACATTAAAAACTGAACATTAACCAGAGCCCCAGTAGAAGATCATCTACAATGGTCTTTAAAGATATGATAGGACTACTAACATTACAGAAAAGAAATAAAGATAGAATATAAAGTAGAATTTTGATTTGCAAAAGAGAACGAGAATCCTTTTCTCCAACTGAATTTAAGAATTTCAAATTCCTGGCTCTTCACAATAACTTGGAAGAGACTCAGCTTTTTTTTTTCTAAAATTGGGAGAAGTTTAAATTGGATCCATAATGTGCACTGACTCATGGTTGACTCTGGGTTTTAATTACTAATAAGTGAAATGAATCAAGTCAAGTAATCTTGTGAGGAACTGTTCCATTGAACGCTATTTTTTGAGCTTAAGAAAAATGACCAGGAAAAAGAAAGAGGTAAGACAAGAAAAACTTTCAAAAGGAAAAAAAGACAAGTGAGCATTCGGTGAACAGGTTTTTAAAAAACAGTAAGCTCTTAGGCTCTGCTCTGATTTATCCCATATTTTGGTGATGTCAACCAGGTAGGGATGAGCTAATATTTTTATAGTGAGTATAAGCTGACTTCCTGGAGTTTCCATATCTGTTTACGGGAAGCACTCACATGTATCACTAGACCAGCTCACACCTATGAAGAATGGAGATAAGAGTTTGGCTTAACCTCAAGTTCTTATTTCCCAGCCTTGCCTTTGTTATGATTTTTTAATGCTGTTGACATAGTTAAGGAAAAAGGTACCTGTAACATGCACTTTTGCATTTTCTTTACTTCCTTCACTACAGTCAGATTATAGCATGATGAATTATGAGAGCTATGTTTCCTTCCTTTAAAGCTGGTTTATAAATGCCCAAGAAAACAGAAGCACTGGCAGTGTTTACAGCCTAAGTAGTGAGAATTTAATTCACTCATTCATCAAATATTTACCGGAGCCCTTACCAAAGTGCCCTGATCTAAACTAGCTCCTGGGGTGTACCAAAGTGAGCAAAGCTGCTTTCAGGGCCTGGCTTTCTGATCTAATTGGAGAAAGAGATGTGAAACAAACATACTGAACTAGACGAGAGCTCAGACAAATGGGCATTTAGGTGGAAGGGGGTGGCAGTAGAGTGGGAGGGTATGGGGTTGGGTACACCCTCCATGAAGAGGAGACTTGATGCCTAGACCTGAAGACAGAGCAGCCCTGAGCAGCTGGCTGGGGCCAGGCCACCAGGAAGAGGGAAGGGATGAGCAAAGATGTCCTTTAGAACTTCAGGAAAGCTGTCGTGGCTGAATCATTCAAGCCATGGAAGAAACAGGGAGAGTGGTAAGAAATCATAAAATACCTTTTTATTTAAAAAAAAAATTTTTTTTAACATTTATTCATTTTTGACAGTGAGAGAGACAGAGCATGAATGGGGAAGGGGCAGAGAGAGAGGGAGACACAGAATCTGAAACGGGCTCCAGGCTCTGAGGTGTCAGCACAGGGCCCAACGCAGGGCTCAAACTCATGGACTGTGAGATCATGACCTGAGCTGAAGTCGGACGCTTAACCGACTGAGCCACCCAGGCGCCCCTTAAAATACCTTTTTAAATGAAAAAGCATGGGGTGCCTGGGTTAAGCATCCAAATTTGGCTCACGCCATGATCTTGCAGGTTCATGGGTTCAAGCCTCGTGTCAGGCTCTGTTCTGACAGCTCAGAGCCTGGAGCCTGCTTCAGATTCTGCATCTCCCTCTCTCTGCCTCTCCCCCACTCGTTCTTTCTCTATCCCTCTCTCAAAAATAAACATTAAAAAAAGTATGGAAAATATGTCTTCTATGTAGGAGTTTTGAAAAAAATGATGTCATTTTTCATATTCAAGTCCAAACCTGGCAACATGGAATCCAATCTCTAGTTGTGAAAACAGGTGCAGCAGGCACACCTGTGCACCAGTTCCTTGGGCTCTGGGCCTCCACATCCGACCTGGTGCTTCTGTCCCCTGTACAACTACATCTGTGACAGGCCTGGCAGGGAGAGTGCTGGGCCAGGGACAGCACAAGGCTCCCTCCTGACATTACTGGCCCTGCTGTTACCCCCTGAAGTTCAGGAGAGGCTGGGAGCAGCAGTCACTGACACATCACGGTAGTCCTGGAAGCCTGCCCAGTCGAGTGAGCACCGTCCCAGCTTCAGGCAGTCTGGCCACAGAGTCAGAGAACAGGGTAACTATTCCATTCCACTCTACGCTCCCACCTTATTTCCTTTCTTCGAATCTGTGTGCCTCAATGAAGGCAGTACAAACAAACGCCTAAGGTTCTCAATTGCTTTACATTTTTTTTCAAATGTTTATTTTTGAGAGAGAGTGGAAATGGGGGAGGGGCAAAGAGAGGGGGGGACAGAGGATCCGAAGGGGGCTCTGTGCTGACAGCAGTGAGCCCGATGTGGGGCTTGAACTCACAAACCATGAGATCATGAGCTGGACCAAAGTTCAAAACTCAACTGACTGGGCCCCCCAGGTGCCCCAGGTTCTCAACTGCTTTAAGCCAATTCTCTTCCATCCTTTAGCATGATAACCATGTCCTCTGGGGCTCAGAGTCTACAAACCTCTTCTTTTGTCTACATCCTTTTCTAAACGATCTTTTTCCAGAGAAGAGTGGTTCTCTGAGGGCCACTCATATGCTATCTCAGCCAAATCCCTCACTTTAAAACTCCTTAAAATATTTTTCTCAAGAAACAGTACTCTGAACATGTCTTAAATTACTGAAGACAAGAGTTAAATGGGGTAAAAACGCCCAAATGAGAACTGTCATTGAAACAACAGGTATGGAAGGATGATCTTGGGCACAGCGTTGTTCTCGGCCTCTGAATGTGAGGGGCTTGAGATATTCAGAGCTGCTCCCCTACATCTTGAACCTTTCTTTAAAAACAAGGTTGAGACAGTTTCTCAATTCTAGCAGGTGATTTTTACCCGCAGGACCAAGACAAAAAAGGGAAGAAAACATTTTGTTAAATCTTATACATTTGGTACTTTTTAGATCAGAACAGAAACCTGAGGAAAAGTTACAGGAGTCAGCAAATTAATAGCACCCCTTAGAGTTTTCACTCTTTCTTTTAAAAAATGTTTATTTTTGAGAGAGACAGTGTGAGCAGAGGAGGGGCAGAGAGAGAGAGGGGGACAGAGGTTCCAAAGCAGGGTCTGCACGCTGACAGCAGTGAGCCCAATACGGGGCTCGAACTCACAAACTGTGAAATCATGACCAGAGTTGAAGTCAGATGCTCAGCCAACTGAGCCACCCAGACGCCCCAGAGCTATCACTTTTAAAGTGCTAACCTGCTAGTAAAGGATCAGTATCTACTGATTCTTTATCTGCTGCATTATTTTTACTATCTACTGGTAACATGATTCCCCACGTTCTCTTATCTGTAAGAATTAAACAGGGGCCCACAATAAGTCTTCTGAAATATGCCTCCTGTGCATTTCCTACGGAGATACACCACTACTCCCTATTCAACAAAGCAAAAGAAAGGTCCACAGATCTTCTGGGCTCAAGTTGGTTGGTTTCATGTCCCCTGATCTCCCTGAGGAGGATATAATTATTTTCTCTCAAAGCCAACTTGAAGCTTTGCTTCAGGATAATATAAGGTGATGGTACACAAATGGATCCAACTCCCTGAGACTTAAGTAACAAAAATTCTCCACAGCCTATGAAATAACAGCAACAGAATAATGATTAGCACTATCTGGGTGGCAAACTAAGATGGTCAGTAACTATTAACGTTATCATCTCCCTCTGTTGCTAATGGCGAACAAGTGATTTTGAGAGCAGCAGCTGCCAGGAGGTAGTTATTTCTAGTTGTTATTCTGCCATTACTGGGGCAGGATGAGGGGGAGAATGTCACCTTATGTTCTTAAACTTTTGCTATTTTGTAAAACCAAAACACTAACAGTAACTACTGGAGGGTCCAGGAAGTACTGAGCAGATACTGAGACATTATAAAGAGCCATGGTTTATGACAATATAGCAAGAAGTTCTTCCCTCCCCCCACCCCCCGCCAGCAATCTCCAAAACCTTAATGGAAGCTTTTTTTTTCTATTATTTATTTATTTATTCATTCATTCATTCATTCATTTAATGAGAGCATGCTTTCATGCTGGGGCAGGGGAGATACAGAAGGAGAGATGGAGAATCCCAAGCAGGCTCCAGGCTAAGCATGGAGCCCAGCGTGGGGCTCAATCCCATGATCCTGGGCCAAAATCAAGAGTCTGAGGCTCAACCAATGAAGTCAGCCAGGTGTCCCTCTCTTTGTTTAAAAAAAAACAAAAAAGCTTTTAAAAGAATGTAGAACTTTAAACTCAGAGCTACTGAAGGGGAATGTCAATCCATCAGCTATTTTCTACAAAAACAAGTGGCAAAACTCTATATCTGAAGTATCGTTAAAGCAAGGAATCTGGAAAGAGGAGTAACACAATGAAAGTAAGGAAGACATAAAAGGTTACTTGAGAATTTTGTTTTCTCTATTGCATCATCCAAATAGTATACATATATTTTTTTACTGTAGTTAGAAGAGTTAACATGATATCTACCCTCTTAACAAATTTTTATGTGCACAATATTGTTAACTGCATGCACAATCGTCTTGCTTAACTGAAACTTCATACCTGTTCAACAGCAGCTTCCCATTTCCTCCTCCCTCCAGCCATTGACAACCACAATTTTAGTCTCTGTTTCTAGGAGTCTGACCATTTTAGACACCTCACTTAAGTGGAATCATGCAATATCTGTCCTGTGACCGGCTTATTTCACTTACTATAATGAATTGAGCATTGAAAAGATAGCTAGGTGAAATTTTTAGGAAGTAGTTAACTGGCCAAAAGTATATTTGATTAAAAACTGTACAACACAGTAATCTCAAACTATATTACCACTACCCCCAAAAGATTTTCAACAGAGAGGATGTGGCTAGCACTTGGGTAGGAGTTTATGATACTAGTATAATCAGAGATCCTTGCATTACAAGCCTTTCCCTTTCATTATGTAGATTCCTCCCATTTAAACTAATCATAAAAGTCAATAATTAAAACAAGCTTAAGAAAATCATTTGCTAGAGTGTCCTGCACAGTTTTACTTTGCATCTGCAGAGATCAAACTGCTTCTACTAGGATCACTAGGTTGTAAGGTGAAAGCAAATGGAAAAATCCAGGAGTGCATTTAAAATTAGAGGCCAGGGCATAACCAAAGGTATAGCACTAGCTCAAAAGTTAGCTGAGGGCCAGGAAGCCAATAAGATTAGAGGTGCCAAGTATCCCATCTATAAGCAAACCGAAAAGCAAGTAATTCAACGCTTGGCTATTAGGGAAACTGTGGTCTAAAATAAAATACGCTCAACAGAGAAGAGCAGAGAGGCCCTTCCCGAAAGTTTATGCTAATTAACAATAAGCAATATTAACTTTAAAATAGGTGGAGTTTTCTCTGCCCCTCCCCCGTTCATGCTCTGTCTCTCTCTGTCCCAAAAATAAATAAAAAAAAGTTGAAAAAAAAAAAAGGCGGCGCCTGGGTGGCGCAGTCGGTTAAGCGTCCGACTTCAGCCAGGTCACGATCTCGCGGTCTGTGAGTTCGAGCCCCGCGTCAGGCTCTGGGCTGATGGCTCGGAGCCTGGAGCCTGGAGCCTGTTTCCGATTCTGTGTCTCCCTCTCTCTCGGCCCCTCCCCCGTTCATGCTCTGTCTCTCTCTGTCCCAAAAATAAATAAAAAAAACGTTGAAAAAAAAAATTAAAATAGGTGGAGTTTGGGATAAAGATGGAAACCCTGAAAACTTTTGACACCTATGTCAATATAACACAAAAAACATGACCTCTTCATTTTCCAAGTAATGTTTCAGATACTCAGAAGTAAACAGTGACCATAAAGTTTTTATTTTTTAAAGAAACTTCAAAAGTCTGAAAGTATAAGGTTGAACCTTGTGCAAGTGCCATTTTTTGAACATCAAGAAGTTCAAGTATCATAAATTTTGTATGGTTCAACCAAAGAAAAGAGAAGCTTAATTCAATGCTAAGAATAAAAATCTGAAGACACGCTAATATTCTGTGGCTTCCAAAGGACATTTACTTCTACAGGAAAATATTACTGAAGCAAGAAAAGGGTTTTTAATATTCTATGCTAAATGTACGCCTCAAGTCACATGATACTGTGGCCATTCGGTGGCCATGTAAATAAGCCTAAAAATCATATTTTCCATTTATAACCATCTTTTTTTTTCTTTTTTTTTCTACAATATGACAATTCTATTCCCAATAGATTTCTCCATCCCTCTCTTTGGACCCCAAATTCAGCTATTCATGGCAAAACTTCAAGCACATAGTCCTTCTGTGCCCACATACACCCCACTTCTCAATCTATAATTCATCGCGATCTCCTACTCACTCCATCCCTTCTCTACTGCTCTACTTTCTTCCAACTTTGGCACACTGACAGTCCCATCTGTCCATGGCAGGTTCCCCCCACCCCTTTCCTTTTAATACACCGGTGATCTAATCATTCCAGCATAGAATGTGACAATTTGTATCAGCCTTAGTCCCTCTGCCATTCCCATACAGTTGAGCTCTGTTGTTTTAAACAATGCATAGGAGATTTGGTCTTGTAACTTTCCATTTCTGCCATATCTAGATCTTGGTGGCTTTCTCAAAAAAAAAAAAAAAAAAAAAAAAAAAAAAAGAAAAAGAAAAAGAAAGAAAAAAAGAAAAAAATCATTCTCTGTGGTAGTATTAAAACAAAACAACACACCCCTGAAAGTAACTTTCTCGATTCCTGAAAATGTGCACAGTCCGAGTGACCCGACGTTAAGTATTAGGGAAGTAGTTTGTGACAGCAAGGGGATCTCAATGTGCTTCCACATTTTGCGATGACGGCCAGGTTCAGAACAGTGCAGGTACATTTCTGACTCTCATTCCATTGGAATTAATCATTTTCTAACTTTGATTCTGGCAGTTACAGAAGCAAATATGGCGATGTTACCAACAGAATGACAACCAAAATATTTGATATCCCACTGTTTTGAACGACCATGCACAACCACCCGCCCTGCATTTACATACCTTGAATTTGCTATTTCCACTTTGGTTCTCGCCATGGCAGCTGCCCTTTGCGCGCCTTCAATTGCTCGGTCCACCTTCTCCCTAGTTTTTGTATTTCTTATTGGTATAAGCTGCTTCCTTATTCCACGGACCAGAATATTATTTTTGTATTTCCCCTCTTCTTTGGAGCCGTCGGGAAACACGGTGCAGCCATATCCATGCCTCTTGTTATTTGCCCACTCTCCTTCATACTTCATGCCGTTGGAGCGCTCGCTAATGCCAAAACCATTTCGCTTGTCGTTCTTCCACTCGCCCATGTACGTTTCCGTGGTGGTGGCGTCGACGTGGTCTTCCACCGGGCAAAAATCACAATCTACGTCGCCGAAGCTGATCGTGGAGTTGGCATCGCTGGAACTAATTCTGCTCATGGCCGCGTCGCTGCGGACCGAGCTGCGTTTGCTGGAGATGGAAGACTTAGATTCGGACTTGCGAAGTTTCATACTTCCGAGAAGGGAGCCCCTTCGGAAGAGGCCGCCCTTCTTCTTGCCCGCGAGCTCCGCGTCGGCGTGGAAGTTGAGCACGAAGCCGCCGCGGGTGCCGGCGGGGCTGTCGGCAGCGGCCGCGGCGTCGTGGAGCACGCTGCCATTGCTCTGCTCGCTGCGCAGCGAGGCCATGGACGTGCGCAGCGGCGAGCGGATCACGGTGGCCATGCCGTAGGGCACGCTCTGGCGCACGCCGTAGCCATGCCGCATGCCGCCGGCCCATTGGCCCTGGTAAGTACCTTCGAGAGAGACGGCAAGAAAGCACAGTGTGAGTCGGGGGCGGAAGGGGTGCGATCTCGCCTGCCAGCACCTGGGTGCGTCCCAGGAGAGCCCGGTGCTCAGAGCAGGCAGGCTCAAGGTCAAATCCTACACGTATCCAAGTCAACTCTAAGTGACACCTTACGTTTCATCCACTTGTGAGTTCCCGCCCTGTAATTTTGTGTCAATGGTTTCAATGTAATTGTTTAGCATTTTCCAAGTTTGGTAATTTTCCTTTTCATTTAAAAATTTATACGAATGTTTCAGATGAAACCACCACTTTCTAATACAAAAAGAGTGATCATTAGAAAACAACTTTTCTCCCCTGATCAAAATCCCTCATCGGAAGGCAGTGTCACAGAAGATGAAATGAGTTCTCTTTCTGAATTTTAATTTTACTCATTCAGCTGAAAAGCTCTAAAAGCTCTAGGTCTGTCACAATAACATCCCAACAAGCTAAAAGACTTAAAATTGTTAATGATCGGGACATGGGTCATCAAACACATTATTTTACTTTACATTTTCTGTCTTCCATGTTCACCATCTTTTTTTAGGGCAGGGAAAACTTTAATATTTAGGATTACTTAGATTTGGGAGAAATTTTTGAAGCGAAGAGTGATTTGACAAATATGATACAGATCCTGAATATTGTGGGACATGAAAAAAATGGGCAATTTAACATTTTGTACTTCCAGGTGAAATGGTCAAAGATTTGCCCTGTATTCCTTGCCAGATTTCTGCTTTCTCCCCGTCATTCTCTTCATGGATTTCCCTAGTCACTGCCACTACATGAGCCACATCATGGACTAGAAGCACTCAGAGAGCAGGAGTTCCCTCCTAAGCGAGGACAAAATTTCCAGTCTCACGGCTTATGCGTCTTGTGGTCTGCAGGTGTAGATGACTTTATAGTAAACAGCTATGATGGCTCAAAAGAATATGCTATTTACCCCTAGAAAAACTGGACTAAGGCCAAAGTAAAACTTCCATTCTTTAACAGTCTGGAATTCATTTCAGAGCAAAGGGGTGTTTGACAGTGTCCCTCAAAACTCTGTTGACACCAGATCACTTCAATGAATATTATGCCTTTTTAGGAATAGGATAATCTCTAATCTAAAGCATTTGTGCTCAGTAGACTTTTCTATTAAACAAGTTAGCAAAATAACATAGCGCTGCTTTTAAAATAATCACATGAAAAACTGAATACTAAAATTAGGGAACTTATGGGTGGCTCAGTCAGCTGCAGGACTCTTGATTTTTAGCTCAGGTCATGACCTTATGGTTTGGGAGTTTGAGCCCCGCGTTGGGCTCTGCCCTGGTGGTATGGAGCCTGCTTGGGATTCTTTCTCTCTGCCCCTTACCTGCTCTCTCTCTCTCTCTCTCTCTCTCTCTCTCTCTCAAAATAAATATAACTTTAACAAATATTAGGGAACATAGGGAAAAAATTAAATTTAGGAGTTTAGAATTTTCTTTTCAAAATCAAGGCCATTTCCTTTACTTAAAGGCACATTTTAAATTACAGTATCCCCCAGAAGTTATCTAGAAATTTTAAGATGTAAGTACTTCTGTATGATTCATAGTAACTCACAATATCATAGAAGATAAATTACAGCGATATAAGTATTTGATGTAATCAAATGTCTTGACCTCTCTCAGTTTCTGATTATATAGATCCACCTTGCAGTTGCCTTTCATTTTATATTGCTACACACAGATTTCCACTGTGTGGCATACATTTACTTTTTAAATACTGAGCAATGATGCTAGTGGTTTTGTACCATTGTGTTAATACGTGCTGATTATTTCATTGCATTTAGAAGTTAAGACTGTAATGGATCCAAAATCAAAAGTTTTGACTCATTTCAAGACTACCTTCTCTTTTTGTTTATTCTGATATATTTATGTCCTATAAACAGACCTAACAGCAGGGCAACAATGAAATTCTAGGATGCCTGGTACTATGAATGCCCTATTCTAGGCAAATGTAAAAGTTTGAACCTGACCTTTATGAACTTCTAAGAAGGTAGGTGGGCCATAGCTTTCTCAAAAGGAGTAAATCCAAAAGGATAAGATAGTCATTTAGACAATTCAGGTTAAGAAGGTTTCTACTGAATATTAGCCATTTCCAAATACACCACCTTAACAGGGAAGGGAATTAAATTATTAGGAAATTTGAGCTTTGACTTTTCCTTTGTCTATATAGATAAAATACAAGTTCTAGGATAAAAGTTCTACAACTTGACTTACATGTACTAAAACAACCTTTTTAAAAAATATTTTGTTGAGATAAACAAGGGATCCTATAATCAACTCCTACCTTTCTACATCATGACAAGTTAATTTTGCAAAAATAGTTTCCAAAGGTGCTATCTGAGATCAATTAAGTTTTATACTTTTAAAATGCAACCATATCATCTTAGTAAATGTTTAACAGTGAGGGAGAATTAATAAGTAGCTTCCTTGAACTGGTATCTCCAAAAGACAAGCATTCAGAATTTCCAAATAAGTACTGCTTGAAAATCCAAGCAGTTTGAGGCAACAGCAGTAATTAGAAAGTTTATCTCTATGCTTAACTGTCAAACAGGGAAGTGGGGGGTGGGCAACAGCATTAGCCACATTCCCATCCTATTTTGTTAAATCACAGTATATGGAAGACTTCCTCCATAGAATTGCTAAAAACCAATTTACAGTCAAACTGTTAGTAGTTCATCTGAAATTTAAAATAGGGTTAGTCAATGAACTTAGGAAAAAAGGGCTTCTATTTTTATGAAACAGGTGGGTACCAACTTCTCCCCGCTGTCCAAATAAAGTTCTAATTAGTTCCTCTCCATTCCTCAAATAAAGATGCATATTTCACAAGTGTAAAAAGTATTTTGATGGGTTTTTAAATTACGTTCTATGATTTTTCATCTGGGAGCTGGTTTTCTAGATATAGCCATTTTAACTACAGCCTTGTAGTGGAAGGCATCCAGTTCCAGTAAAAGGTATACTGTGCTATGCCAAACTTACATCTACGTGCTATGAATGGGCATATGCAAGCATATACAGTTGATAAAGCAATGCATCTTCCTAGATATTTTCAATAGTTTTATGACTGGTGGGAAAAAATGAGGTGCAGATCAGAAGTTATGCAAAAAATTCTGGGCACCTAGATGTGATTTCATTACTATGGTACTAATTTATTTTTAATTAATTTTCAGGCAAGTTCTATGCCAGCAACACTTCACACAAATTACTGATAAAATAAGTGGTACTTCCCACATGAAACTTCTAGTTTAATGTCATCACAAAATACATGGAATCAGATTTTCCCTAAGTTTGACAGAAGGTGCACAGGGATGGGCATGTGGTGGTGCAGAGACAAAAATAAGCTAATTCTTAAGTAAGAATAGGGAAGGTGATATTTCCTATTTTGGCCAAAACTTTTGTATAAAATAAGTTATTGCAATATACCTCTACTTAGAGCACCACTTCATGATTAAGGACCTTCTAATTAAATGGAGTGACATATGAAAGAAAGCAGAAAATCAACTTGCACAGAGGAGACCCTGAAAGTGATTTTTAAGGGTTTTTTTCCCTTCCTAATTGGTAGCATATTTGATTTCTTTTAATAGAAAAGGAAAACCACAGTCCTATGGTGATGCCAAATTTTAAGGGTTTAAAAAATTTTTAAGTTAGTTTTAAAACAGAAGGCAGATTATCCATAAAGTCATCCCAGTCACTTAACTGAGCTTCTAAAACACATAGGGACCTTTGCTATGCTGCATATTATATATATATATATATATATATATATATATATATATATATACACACACACACACACACACATACATATATATACATGTATTTTATTGCTACATATTATATATATACATGTATTTTATTGCTACATATTATATATATACATGTATTTTATTGCTAAGTGTAATGAATATTCTAAACTAAGAGATTTTGTTTAATGAGTAGTAACTTTTAAAAGACTATTTTTAACCTTCCCAAACTGAAGAGAACTATCCTTGTCCTTCTTAAAAGGTTGTAAAATAACACACACATTTAAAAAATAAATTTTGCATTCTACTTTTGAGCATGGAATTTAGTTATATTACAGATCTGGGGCCTCCAATAAAATCCAATCACAAGCTAGCATATTTATAGGGCTGTCAACCAAGGCACTATATGCCCATTCAGAACATTTAAGGGCCCGAATTAACTACTGTGGAGCTCAAGACCAATGCAACCCTTATAAAAGTATTATGGAAACAGTTCCCCCCCCACCCCCGCCCGCCTCTTAATCCATGAGAACCATATCCTTTATTTATACTGTGGGATGGAAAGATGTCCGTTTTATCGAATTCTACCATTGTACTGTTTTGCATCTGAAATACAGCCCAAGTGTTCTGAGTAACTGAAGTGTACAAATTGTATAAGCTTTTATATAAGTAGTGGCCTAACTGAGGTTGCAGTGGGCTGGAGAAACTTTTAATTGGATCCTTTTCATACCCTTCAGCTCTGAGCTGCATAATTACGAAGCTGACACTGCCTCCTATAACCCTTTTCAATTAACTATGATTATGTTTATTACCAGAAAATGTATTTTGCCAAAGTATAACCCATTCATCCTTCTCCACTTATTGCACAAGGAAATTCATCAGGTTTTGCACCTGTTTCAGTAATGTATACTTTTTGTAATTAAAAAAAAAAAAGGACTCTGCCTCTACACAATTCATTTTGCAAATACTGTTAAATATTAAAATAAGGTGATTTTGTGCATAGCCAGCATGTTGAGGTCATACACCTTAGTGCAATTTGGTGATTCCATATTGCCACTCTCTGGAGTAAAGTGGCTAACTTAGCAACTGCAGGACCAGAGCTTTCTAATATATTTCTTAAAACGGAGGCTTCCTCGTTCCTTTCTGAGACATTTTCCTAGTAATTTGCCCAAAGCTCTCCAGGTCAACAATGACTACCAACCATTCTTTTGATTGAAAGCCACTTTAAGGAACGAATGAAAACTAGGAAGAAAAACCCACACCCTCTGAGCCCCACCTGCATCAGGTGGCCTCTCCACTTCCATAGCTAGGATATTTCCAAATGCATTCCAAATAAGGCACAATTCCCCTACATCCTAGTTATGGGGTTCTGTTTTCTATCTTTAGGCTACGAGAGGACCAGAAGCGAAATACGACTCCACGTGAAACCAATCCGGGGAGCGGTCAGCACCGACCGCCAGGCTCACAAGCCCAGGGCGTTCGCTCTAACTCCACGGGAGTGGCGTTTTCAAACCCGGCCGGGAGAGGGAGGGATCAGGAACGTAATGTGACGGGCTCAAGTGACAGCGTCCTCTCTCCAGCCCAACCCACCCGGGCGGCGCTCCCTCCTGGTGGCAGTGCAGCGCTGGCGCCGGCCAGGTATATTCACGCCTTGCTCCCCCGGGTGTGGACACACAGCCCGTTCCAAGAACCAGGGCAGATCAAACCCCCGCGCACTAGTCGCGTCTCCACGCTGGCGCGGGAGGTGGGTGGGAGGCTTTCCCAGGTGTTTTGGCGGGTTTCCGGACACGTGCGCCTCTCGTCCTCCCCGCTTCCCCGCAGCCTGGGCAAAGCCCACCGCACCAGCTCACGGAGCAGCCGAGCCGCCTGCGACGCTGCTCACCTCCGTCCCCGTAGGTCTCCACGCCGTACCCGTCCTGCAGCCCGTTACTCCAGGTACCCTCGTAGCGAGCGGGGGTGCACAGGCTCTGCCGGACCCCGTAGCGCCCCTTGAAACCATGTGACCACTCCCCCCGGTACATCCACTTGCCCTTCGTCTCCACCCCCAGCCCGTGCCGCTTGCCCTGCGCCCAGTAGCCCTGGTAGGTGTTGCCGCTGGGCCAGGTGTAGCCTCCAGCCACCTCGAAGCCGTGCGACCAGGAGCCCGAGTACTCGCCCTGGCCCTTGGGCCCCGTGCAGATGCCATGCCCGTGCGCCTTGCCCTCCTCCCAGCCGCCGCAGTAGGTGCCGCCATCGTCGAAGTCGAACCTTCCGCCCGTCATTCGGGGGGCAGCCCCGGCGCGCTCCCCGCGGGGGCACGGACGCGGGCAGAGCTGGGCACGGCAGGGTGTAGCTCGGTGATGGGGGCCCGGCGGGCGAGCTCACGACAGCGCCCCGGGCAGCTCGCGCCGCCGCTCGGCTCCAGTCCGACGCCGCCCCCGTCCTCCCCTCTTCTTTCGCCGCCGCCACCGCCGCCTTCCTCCTCCTCCTCCTCCTCCTCCTTCCCCGCCGCCGCCCCGGCCAGCGCCGCGCGCGAGAGGACAGCCCAGGCTCCGGAGCGGACCTTCAGCTGCTCCCGCCCGCCCACGTGAGCCGGGCGCCGCCCCGCGCCCGCCCCTCGTCCCCTCCCCGGGCGCCGAGGCCCGGCCCCGCGGCGCTCCGGCCCCACCCGGCCCTGCCCCCAGCCCCGGGAGCCAACGCTTCCCCGGCGGGCGGGCGAGCGCGGGGAGCGGTTGGCGCGCGTGTGTTCGCGCAGTGGGATGCGGGTGGGGGGCGAGTGTACCCAGGGACGCGCGAGAATCCCTGCCGGTAGACGAAGGCGCGGCTGCATGTGTGGGGGCAGCTCGCGGGCGGCGGAGCCTCCTGTGTTTGTGTTTGGGGTTTATCAAAGTGGTTAAGCTCCTGTAAGTGCGACCACGTGTGCGTTGAGGGAAAACTCCTGTATGCGTGTTTGTCTGCATGGGGTTTGTAGTTGCATTTTTTCGGCATTCCAACTTGTGTACTGTTGCATTTGTCATGCTCAGCTGTCATCGTGAATTAACAGCTCCTAGATAGATGTATGCATGTGATATAAATCTCCGGCAGCCTAGATATAATTGTGCAGAATGTTCTTTTACACCTACCCATTTCTAAGCACATGTGTTTGCATTTATTTAATGAAGATACTGGGCGGGGGGAGCAATGAAATTTGAAAAGGCGCAGACTAAATAGATTAGCTTTTTATTTCTAATAACGAAGAGGATGTTTTTCATCTGTCTTTCCAGGGGTATAAGCTATTTCCTTTCACATCAGAGCCCCTAATGCCTCATTTGTTCTTCTGACAACCTTAGAAATTCTTCAGTCAGGAGCTATGTACCCAACAGGCAGACAGAGCAGTCTTTGAATATTGTGTAAGTATCTGGAATGTACACCTGGTACCTCTCCACCGGTATCCACAGTTTACCAAAGTAAATAGAAGATCTCAAGGAGGAATATGGTAAGTAAGACAGTGCTTAATCTAAACTTACAAAAAGCCTGTGACCTAAAAAACTGGGGACAGGTGTCAGCTGATCTACTTTCCAGCTACAACACTGCTTTGTTGAATTCACTTTCGGCAACTCTTTTGAACTCGCAAACCTCTGTGTCACTATCTGCCTAATGGGAATGACAAGATTTGTTTGCCCTTCTCTATGTTAGATAATAACGGAGTATGTTGTGGTATAGTGCAAAACCAAGAATTAGAGATTTGGTAAAAGGCAAGTTGAATAAGTTAGTATTGTCTCTGGTGAAAGCAGGCATTGGTCTCAACCTCACCCTCAAAATGTTTATGGGAGACACCTTTCTGTGGTTCAGCGCCGGGAGTCTTAGGTTGGCCTCTCAAGGATACTGCTTTGCAGAGTATTCATGATATTCCTAGGCTGAGAGGCTTTTGGACGACTGGGGGAGCACCAGAGGCTGCCAAAGTTTCTCTCAGTAGGTATTTGATAATCATAAAAATGATCTGATGTCAGGGTGTCAGGGTAAGGGAGCAGGAGAAAAATAGATTAAACTACACAGGAAAGGAACCGAAATTGACCTTGATTGGCTCTATCTCAGGATTGGAGCTGGCCTTTCCTGCTTATCTGGCTGAAATACTGAAAGAAAAAATCTCAGTTTACACAGAACGAAATCACCAAAGAGAATTAGAAACCCTCATCCACGGCACCGCCTGCAGAGTCGCCCGGAATAGTGCTTACCCTAGTGGCCTGGAATAATTACGCGTCTTGCTCAGCATCTTGTCCTGGACTAGGGATTGATTTAGGCCACTGGGAAAACAAGGGCCCAGGACTTTGCAGCTGAGCCATAATTCCATTTCTCTGTTATGGGGTACACCACGATCAGGATCTAGCATAGAGACGCACATTGCCATCTATTGTGGGGTTCTATTTGATGTGAAAAACAGTGTAGTTACTCAAGTCAACATCTTTTTCTTTTTAAACTGTTTTTTCTCATGAAGTAACTTTTGTCCTTTTGCCTTTTTATTGTTTAAAAAATCTACACCCGTTTGTGTTAGAATCCACATAGGAACATCTCACGGCTAAGTTTTTGTTTGCAAGCATGGTGGAAACACTTTAAAAAAAATTTTTTTTAATGTTTATTTTTGAGAGGGAGAGAGAGCAAGCGTGCGCGTGCACAGTAGGAAAGGAGGAGAGAGGGAGACACAGAATCTGAAGCAGGCTCCAGTCTCCAAGCTGTCAGCACAGAGCCCAATGTGGGGCTTGAACCCAGGAACCGTGAGATCATGACCTGAGCCAAAGTCGGACGCTTGACCAACTGAGCCACTCAGGCACCCCAGAAACACTTTTTTAAAAAAACTTTTCCTAATGAGCTCTCATGCAAATGATGGATTTTTCTGAAATAAATTCTCACTGAGCAAGTTTCTGGCTTCTGTGACGGATGTCTACTCCATCTGTGGTGGGTGGACAGAGGATGATGATGCACACATATCTGGATAGAATATGGAGATTAGGGGAAGATAAGAGACAAGGCCGTTTGTCTCTTTATCTCTTGCTGTCCGTAATAGATGTCTTCTTTGGAGGAATCTTCATTAAAAGAGATAATCCACCACCAGATATGTGGTATTCCATTTCAAGTAATTATAATCCTAACCTGAGTCTGCCATTGGCTCTCTTCATGGGAGGAAATTAGTATCGAATTTTTGGTTCAAAATTCAAAAGAACAACTTTGGCACAGTAACCATTTAAGCCATGCTTCCACTTAACCTGCTGCCATCACAATGGAATGTTTCCCCAGTCACACTGATGTGTTTGTTAATGTAAGTGTTCAGGTTCAATGGTTGGAGAAGACTGGGAAAGAGAAGTAGGAGAAGGAGGAGGTGCTGACAGTGAGGGCATTGCATATAGTAAGAAGTGGAATAATGTTGTAGTTCACTAGTCGGGGTTAGTAATGTCCTTATTTTCCCTCTCACTCTGAACCTTTGCCCTGGATAAGGGGGAGTTGAATTTAGCTTTAAGAAGGGATTAGTAAGAAGAGAATGTGAATGTTGGTTTGACAGGTGGGATGGGGGAGGCCATCAAAGCCCAGGGGCCAACAACCACTCTAGCAGTTTCTTTTTCTCCATGCTCAAGATTCAACTATTATAGGCTTCTATTCTAAAAAAATTTGTAACAAAACGTAAGCCATTTTGAGTGTGAATGTCTAGTGACAACCTGTTGGTGAGGATGTTTTGTTTAGAATTTAATACTTTATGATGAAGATGTGCTTAAAAATGTATTGGGGACCCCATTTTATTTACATATTGGAATTGTTGAAATTCTTGGTAAATATTTACAAATGACAAAGTCTAATCTGTAGGTGTGTATGGTCTAAAGTGTGTTTGCTGCTTCAACGTGTGTAAAAAATCACATGCAATTAAAATTACTGCATTAGGTAAATAAATCAAACTGAGTATCATTATCGCATTTGTAATACAGCATTCATAAAAATTTAATGTAGTGTGGAATAGATACAAAAGTTAAGAAATATGGTTATAAGCTCTGCAGACAACTTGATATCAAAAGGGGAAGAAAATTGCAAAATTAATGGTCTTCAAAACTTTGAAGGCAAATACTAAGTGCCAGATGCAGTGCTAAGTTCTTTACATGCATTAATTCATTTAAATCTCATAATAACATAATACCCATGTGATTAATATTAGTGGTATAATTTTTTTTTTACAGAAGAAGAAAATAAAGTTTAAGACATTTATGTGCCCGAGATCATTCTGGGTAGAAATGGTCCAGCTAGGATTCAAACCAGGTCTGTCTGACTCTAGAGGTAGTTCGTTCTCTCTCTCTCTCTCTCTCTCTCTCTCTCTCTCTCTCTCTCTCTCTCTAATTTGAGAGAGTATGAGCAAGCTGGGGAGAGGGGCAGGGAATGGAGAGAGAGAGAGAGAGAGAGAGAGAGAGAGAGAGAGAGAGAATATCCCAAACAGGCTCTACACTCAGCATGGAACCTGACGTGGGGCTTGATCTCAGAACCATAAGATTATGTCCTGAGCCAAATGCTCAACTGGCTGAGCCACCCAGGCACCTCAGACATGGTTCTCTTTATTACCGTTCTTCACTGGAGCAAGGATTAGAGCTTTCAAATGAGGGAAGGAAGTGGCTGGGTGGAGAGCAGGAAGGGCTGGTGAAGGTGACATTTATTTCTTATATTTTAGACTAGCTGGACAGATGAATGGTGATACTACTGTATAAAATCAAAGAAATGGAGGAAAGGGGCACCTGGGTGGCTCAGTGGGTTAAGTGGCTGACTTTGGCTCAGGTTGTGATCTTGCGGTTCATGAGAGCCCCCTCGACATCGGGTTCTGTGCTGACACCTCAGATCCTGGAGCCTGCTTCAGATTCTATGTCTCCCTTGCTCTCTGCCACTCCCCTGCTTGTGCTCTCTCTCTCAAAAATAAACAAACATTTAAAGAAATAATAGAGAAATGGAGGAAGAAGAGTAAATTACAGAGGTGGGAAGATAGGTTTGTTAAGGAGAAAAAGATTCAGACATATATCCCAGGGGAGATGTTCAGTAGACAGTTGGGTAATGCAGGTCAAAAACTAGAAATAAATTAGTCAATAAGTAAATAATTCTTAACTTGGCTCCATCTTCTCTAAGTCACTGCCCCATGTTCATCCAGGACTGGTGGCTCATGCCCTCTTCACCCCACACACTGTTCCCTGTCATTGTCCTGAGCAGCTTTGTCCTGCCTCACAGTCCATTGTCTTTCTCAGCATCATGACTTTTATCCTAATGTATCATCAGACACAGTCTGGACCTTACTTTGACTGTGATGTAGGCCAGCTTGAAAGCTGGAAGTTTACAATCCTACTCTTTGACAACACTGTCTGGTCTTTTCCACACACTGAACAAGCCCTTGACTAACCAGTCGTTACTCCTTTCATGCACTACGTGTCCTCCTAGCCCTTCCCTACCCTGCCTGAAGGCCCTGGTGAATGATTTCTACCACACTGTGCTTTACACAGTGATCTCCTGGTGCCTGCCCAATCCCCAATCTCATCCTCTGCTCTTAGGAAGCCCCTTCTGGAGACAATCACATCATGTACTGAATGCCATTGCCATGGCAAATGTCAGTCTTTCCACACACACAGCAGATCTCTTCCCAGGAAACTTCCAGATGCCTGTCACCTGCTCCCCTCTCAGCCCCAGCTGCTTCCCATTGAACAGGGGCCTTTCTTTTCCCTCACAGAGGAGAAGGGCTAACTTGGGAACATCTTCTCTCTTTTTCCTCTCTTTGAAACTTAACATTGGTTCTCATTTTCTTCCTTTTCCCATCTACTCTGTCCCAGAGGAAAAGATATCCCTTTTCTTTTCCTTGTTCTGGGTCAATTCCTCCTTTCATTTGAATATGCTGTAATTTCTTTTCTTCTGTCCAACAAACATGCTCATGTGTCCTCCATGTAAAAACAGTCCAAATTTCCTGGTTCACCTCAAGTGCTCTATGTTTGTTCTTCTCGAAACTGCTGACCTTCTTGAAAGTCTATTACATTCATAAAACATACATATTCAAGTATCATATATGTTCATATATACATTCACGTATCCCAGCTCTCATTCGCAGGCCTCTGGATTTGGGTTCTGTCCTCATGAGTCTAATGAAGCTAATCTCACCATTAGGGACCTCCTAGCTGACAGATATAATGGCAGCTCTTCAATTTCTATCCCACTAGTGGCAGCTGTGAATTTGATACTTGTGAGCAGTTCTCTCCCTCAGCTTCTGAAAAACCCGCATCTCTCGCCTCTGCTCGCTCTGTACCTCTCCCACCACTGCGGCTGTCTCATCCCCTGTATGTTCTTCTTATCCCTTTCTAGTCTCCTTAATTTTAGGCTGTCTTTTGTGTTCTAAGCATTAGCTTCTTGGTAGCAGAATTTTGTATAATTGCTGGATACTTGTTGGGTTATCTTATCCAACTAGGCAATCCTGCCCTAGGGGCTAAGAGTCTAATTTAGAAATAGTCTAATTCAGGTATAAAAACACCAGCTGAGCCTTATTTAAGTCTTAAGGGCAGTGCTTTGGTTTCTTCCCATGACTTGTCCCTTGTGGCTCTCTGCCTGCTCTTCCTAATGGGCAGAGATCCACGTGGACTTAGTGTACATGTCCAATGATAAGGCTTACAAAAGGTTTCAGGAAAGTTCTCACAGTGACAAAGATGAAAACAGACTAAAGGGAGACTTAAAACAGGCAGTAAGCTTGAAGACACTGTGTGGCTGCAGGTCTGTACCAAAGACCCAGTACCTGAATGAAGCCAAACATAAAATGTACGTGTGTCTGTGTTTATGTGCATATGTGTGCAGATATGTACATGTATATATGAGTAGTGGGTTAGGTTTGGAGACGCAGAGAAGTAGAAGGCTCAGCCCTTGCTCCTAAGGGTATAAAACATCTCTTTAGAGGCAGAAGATCTAAAAAGAAAAGTAATAAAGGGACAAGGGAGACAACTACAAGCAGCAAATAGATGCCAAGTGTCCTAGGAGCTCAGAGGACAGAGTGATTTTTGTGGGCTACAGTACCTGAAGCTGTTTGTAGGAATCACATGCATATTGTTTCACTCTGTGGGTAAAATAGAAGGGGCTCTCTTGCAGACATCTATACAGGATGACCTTCTTGCGTGAAGAGCTGCCCTACAGAGGGAGGGAGTGAAGGGAACCCATGCCTGCGATGGTGAGCAAGAGGAGGCCTCCTGGAATCTGCAGACATAAGGTGATAAGTTCATTTCTCTTGTGCTACCTGGAAAGTCACAGTGCTTTATTCTGAAAATAGGAAGATGTTGAGGCAACTGGATATTGGAAATAGCACACATTGGGGGTGGCAAAGGAATATAAAAACATATTTGGAAGTGCTGGCGTTTTTTCGATTTTTACTTAAAATATAGTTAGTTAATACACAGTGTAGTGTTAGTGTCCAGTGTACAATATAGTGATTCAACACTTCGTACAACACCCGGTGTTCATGGGAGTGTTGGTATTAAGATGTTAAAAGTTTTGAAAATTGATGAGATAACCCTTTTATAATGAATTGAATGAAGAACGGAGGCACACAATTTGCTGAAGGCACAACTAAAGGTAAGTAGCTGGTAGATGCCTGATAGCTGAAGGAGAGAAAAAAAAAATCAATCATTAGGAAGTAAAAAGAAAGGCAAGTTACAATTGGGGCATGAAGAGCTCTGGAATGGAATTTGAAATAATAGCCAATAATAGAAAAGGCTGTCTTTTAACTGAATGACACAGAAGAATGTTTTATCCTTGCCAACTGTTGCTGTCCTGATCCACAGCTCACCTCAACATGCACACTTCGAAGCCTTGTTGGATTCTTCAGGTGCTGACTGTGTTCCAGATAAAGCTTAAATTCCTCTTCCTTTCCTTAAACATGTCCTAGCATTTTTGTCATCGCTGGCGTTTTACTTATTACTTTCCCATGGCAAGCACTTGGTAAAGCTTACTGAGAAGTAGAAACACTCTATGGGGTGGCCATGGAGAGCAGCACTCAGATCTCCCTTAGAGAGACCCTGCAGTGAGGAGGGTACTTATCAGACAGCCTCTAGCTGGTGCAACTTCGGATATGCTGTGGTGGTCACATCAAGGCCACATTCTTCCCAGGATGCCCCCTCCAAAACAAAAGGCAAACTGCTGTATCTTATGCCTTCTTATCCAGAAAGGTAGCCCTCTTGGGCCCTGGAAGCAACACAGATCACACTTGCAAACTGCTGCAGCCTATGTGCTGAGTGACACGGAGGAAAGCTACCATTTGGAGAGGGCTCAGAGCAGGGAAGAGTTTTGCAGAAGGCCCAAGCTGTAATGCAGGCACCCCTGCCTCTTGGGCCATACGATCAGGCAGATCCTTTCGTGGGTGTTTGGTGTCAGTGGTGAGAAAAGATACAGTAGGGAGATCATGGCAAGCCCCAGTGGAAGAATCACAATGCAGGTCCGTGGGGGATCTGAGGCAAGGCTATATCATCTGCAAAAGAGAATTGTCTATCTTTCTTTAAAAAAAAAAAAGTTTATTTATTTTGGGGGGAGAGGGGCAGAGGGAGAGAGAAAATCATAAGCAGGCTCCATGCCGTCAGCACAGAACCCAACACGGGGCTTGATCTCACGAACCTTGAGATCACCTGACCTGAAATCAAGAGCTGGACACTTAACTGATGAGCCACCTAAGAGCCCCTAGAATTGTTTATCTTTTGAGAAACAGTTCCTGGTAAGTTGCTTGACCTTGGTAGAAAAGGAATGCTTGATCATAGGACACCAAGGGACCAGTCATCTAGAATTTCCCATTATAAACTGGGTCTTGTGGAGCCTGCCAAAACAAAAATCAGAAGGGGTCAAAGTAGTATACTGTAAGTTGGATACAGTATGTACAGAGTCAAGCTGAGTGGAAGCAGGGGGCATGAGTAAGTTACCAGAACAGGTTGCCCAGACCCTCATATCTGTAGTGTTGCACTAGGACCCCTTCCCTAACTCTCACCTGTGGGAAGATTGGGGTTCTATACAACTAGCTGAAAAAGGAAGAAAAGCCTGCACTTGGTTTATAGATGGACAGGCTCAGTATGCGGGTGAAGCTGAAAATGAATAGAGGCTGCACTCAGGAGTGGTCTTGAAAGTCTCTAGAGAGGGAGAATCTTTCAGAGGGGCAGAGTTGTGAGTGGTAAACCTGGTCATCTATTTTGTGTGGAAGGAAAAGTGGTCTGAGGTAGGAATGCATGTAGACTTCTGGGTAATGGGTAACAGCCTGGGCATCTAGTCAGAGGCCTGGAAGGAAAGAGACTAGAAGATTGGAGACATGGAAGTTTAGGGTAGAGACGTGGGAATGAACACATGGGAATGGACAGGAAATGTAAAGAGTTTTGTGTTGCATGCCAATGCCTTCCATGGGAGAAGCACTGAAAACCCAAGCAGACAAAAGTACTCAGCCAGTTGATGTCAGCCCTCTTCCTTATCAACCACCCCAGATCTGGAATAAGGGACATATGAATTTAGTGGCCTCAGTGGCAGAGATGGAGGTTATACATGGGCCCGCCAAGAAGGACTCAGGCTTATCAAGGCTAATTTAGCTACTTCTGCCTCTGAATGTCCAACCTGTCAGCAACAGAGACTAGTTCTTGAGAATACCAATAATTTGCTTGGTGCCGAGTTGACTATATATTGAGCCCCTTCCAGCCTGGAAGAGCCAGTGGTTTATCCTCTCTAGGGAGAGACTCTCTTCTGGGTATGGGTTTACCTATTCTGCTCACAGAACCTCAACCAGTATCACCACTAGCCAGGAACTTATAGAATACCTGATCACAGGCATGGAATTTCGCACGTCACGAGTGACCAGGGGACCTACTTCAGAGTGAACGAGATCCTAAAATGAGCCCTGACCATGGGATCCATTGGTCTTACTACATGCTGCTTTACATATTAGATACTGCATACCTCTATTGTCTATGAGGAGCTAGCCTCACAGAGTGATGGAATGGTCTAAAGGCACAGCTCAAGTTCCAATTTGCTGGTAGTGATCTGCAAAGGTGGAGTGGTGCCCTTCAGGATGCAGTATATTCACTAAATCAGTTTCTGTGTAGCACTATGCTCAGTAGGAAGAACCCATAGGCCTGGGAACTAAGAGGTGGAAGCAAGTGTACTTCACTCAACCTCATGTCCAATGACCTGTTCATGGTCTTTGTTCTTCCTGTCCCTGTAAGTCTGGGCTTTGCAGGGTGTCTAGTAGGGAAGTACTTTTGTAAGAGGACAAAATGAGAGTCCTGTTTAACTGCAAGTTTTGAGGAGGAAGAGGCTTTTCTATAATGGGGACAGTAGGGAAGATATGTGGAACACAGGTGGTCCATTGGGTGCTTTCTAGTACTCCACTGACCCTTTATGACTATGGATGCACAAATTCAGCGTCCCTGGTATGAGAAAGGCATGGTTTACCAAGATTCAGACCCTCTAGGAATGAAAGTTTAGGTCACACCACCAGGTAAACCACTGGAACCTGCCGCTAAGGTAGGTGAGGGGAATTTAGAATGGTTAGAGGAAAGGGAGAAGATAATCATTCACAGCCCCAAGACCTACTACAGTCTACTGCTACTGTGGACCTACTACAGGGCTCCTATTTGTCCCATTAACTCCCCTTTTCTAAGATTTCCCTTAAGAAGAGAGCTCCCTAGGGGCGCCTGGGTGGCTCAGTCAGTTAAGTGACTCTTGATTTCTGCCCACGTCATGATCTTTGAGGGTCGGTTGTGAGATCGAGCCCTGCGTCAGGCTCTGCACTGAGAGAACGGAGCCTGCTTGGGATTCTTTCTCTTCCTCTTTCTCTGCCCCTCCCCTAATTGTGCGCTCTCTCTGTCTTGCTCTCTCTCTCCCTCTCAAAAATAAACATTTTTTTGAAAAAAAGAATAAAGTTCTCTATGAAATGATATGGAAAACTCCCTAAGATCTATTAAATGCAAAAAACAAGGTACAGTATAGTGTGTGTAACATGGCTGTATTTTTCTTTATTTGTATGTATGTAAAAACCTGTAAAGATACAGAGAAAAATAAAGGGAAGCGGGTGGCAGTGCTTCCTGAAGGGCATTTTGATTTGCTTTTAATTTGAACCTTGAAATTGTACTACCTATTGATAATTGTAATCAATTTTGCATCTTAGCATGTTATTTTAAAAGTCAGTACTTTATACATGATTGCATAGACTGCTGGTTGGCATATGACACAGTAATGTGTATAGTAGTGAGTGGACCTAATGAATTTTATGACCCTCAAAAACAGCGTCCCAAATGGAAAAAGACTGGGTAGTCCAGATGGCATGAGTGATTTCTGACTCACCAACTGATTGAATAATTCATAGGTTGTCTGCCTGGCTGTGGCAGAGTGGACATTTAGAAACCTCCAGCTGTATACTGGTGTATCATTCCTGCTGTGTTTGCTGGTCTGAAAAGTTTGCTACTTCTGGGAGGTAGTAGGCACCACCATGTTTTTTCTTCTGTGTTACAGCCTAGGCTAAATTATGCCTCATTTCCACACCTCAGATCCATATGAAATATTCCTTTAGGACTGATACTTCATCAAAGTGCAGGTTCAAATCTCTTGGTGAACACTTTCAAAAGATGCTTGTTCAGGTTCCCCCCTCCCCTAGCAAAATCTCATCACATACATTCTGAGAGCATCCCCATGATCCTAATGTATTTCCCTGATGAAGAATCACTTATGTAGAACAATTTCCAAAACTCCCCTCATGACAATCACCAGGCGTTACTTGTGAAATAATACACATGCCCAAGTGTCTCCCATGGTGAATTCTGATTTAGTGGGTTTCAGTTGGGGCTCAGGAATCAGAGTGTTCTTCAGGGAAACATTGTAGGGCAGGCAGTCCCTCCATGTGGACTACCTTATAGTCCATAAATTTATAAAACAAATTCAATGTTGCCTGACACCAGTGATCCTAATATTAGTTCATCTTTCTTGCATGGATTCTCTTTCAGAATGCTGTGATATTACAAATAATATTCTCCCATCATTTTAAAAGCAAAATTCAAAAGGACTATGTAAGAGCCTGTCTCCTGAGGATAAATGCATAGCAGACAGTGAATACTTACAAAATAAAACAAGCCATTAATGGGGTGGCCTTGCAATCTAGACCTTAACAAAAATCTGATAACTCTAGACCAAATCAGTTGGTGGCCAGGAACAATCTCCATTCCTTCCCCTAACATCTCTGGAGCATTGACTCAGGGAGTTATGCTATGTTTAGTGATCACTGGCTTTGAGAGGACTGTCTCCTTCATCCATCTTGAAGCAGCAGGGCACAGAGTCTGGGCTAAGATGGGAAGACCTGAGGGTTACCACACAGCAAAGGACCTCGAGCCCCAGCTCCTGAGGTTTCCAGACAGTTTAGAATTACCTGGCAAGTGTCATGTGGCCTTGGACTAGCTGGGCACTGTGGCAGCTGGGCACACTGGCCTGCCCCCTGCTACTGATTATTGGTACCTGGATTAGCTGGGTTTTCTGTCACTCTTGGGAGTTTAGAGCAGTGTTGAGATAGGAGGGGCTTAGGGTTAAACACATGGGAAGAAAATGTGTCCAAATGAACCTGGGACCACGTCTTCTAGATTTAAAAAAAATAATTATATCCGTTAAGTGAAAAAAAAATCTATTATGAGCAAATGGTTTCGAGAAGACTGAATCATACATATCTTAAGAGCCATTCTGCCCAATCGCTAATTGAATTTTACTAAAAAAAATCTGTAGTCTTTATAGTCACTTTCACACTGGCTATAATGTGTATATTTTTTCTTTGATTAGAGTCTCAGGGGCTGGCTGTATGCAAGGGTGGTTTCAGTTTGTGGTTCTTTTTCACCTCAAAGGCCAAAATTTATCATTTTCCTCAAAATTTATCATTCTTTAGATTGTCCCATGTTAATGTCATCATTATTTAAAAGACATTAAAGTGTTTTCAGTTACTTTACTCCTGTGAATGTAGTCTTCAGGTTTTCCTTCTGTTCATTTACTATATATATGTTATATATATATCATATACTATATATACACTATATAATATATATATTATGTAATATATATTTAATTACATGTAATAATCATGTAATGTACAGTCCACTGAGGGGGGTGTGGATAGATAGTAAGTTAATATTGAAAATCGCTGTAATATAGAAGAAAAAGTAATGCTATGGAAAGGAATGTCAAGCAATACTTTCATTTAGATTGCAGGGTCAGGAAAGGCCTCCCCACCCATCTAGCCATCCATCATACCAATAGATACTGCTCAGATGCTTCTCTAACAAAGTGACATTTAAGCTAAGCTCTGAAGAACGAGTAGGAAATAGCCTGGAAAGTACATAGGAGATCAGCTGGAGAAGAGGAAATAACTGTGAGGTAGAACAGAGCTTGGCACATAGAAGGAACTGAAGTGGGAAAATATGCTGAGGCTCACTGAGCAAAGGAGAGGATCTTGGTGAGAGATGATAGTGGGGAGGGAGGCAGGAATGAGGGCATATTTGTGATCTTATTCTAAGAGGTCAGTAAGAAATGATGACTGTTTTGTCACTTATGCCATAGTTGGAGGTAGGGTAGAGAAAAAAAAAAGAGGAAGAAGGGTAGTGCTGGAAAGAAAAATACGAAATTAGTGCTAAATGCCAGCCTCTCCTTGTTCATTCTGATACACACCCTGAAGCAAGATGTGACCCCCCTCTTCTAGAGAACGGTGTTTTTCAATTCTGAGAGATGTACAAATAGCTTTTGAAGGAAAAAATTATCCAGATCTTGCTCCCATGGTGGTTTAAATAATTTTATTTTTATTTGAATGTGTGATCTTTGCATATGTATACTTAAATATGTAAACCACAAAGTATACTTCTGTATGCTTAGTTTATTTACAACATGAAACAACATAAGTTGAAAGCGATACTGAAATTAACAACCTGAATTTAATGTGACAGGTAATGTTTTGATGAATTGAAACTAATGCTTACATTTTAAAAAATTATAGCCATGCCCACAGAGACATAGCTTCTCCTGATTCAGCACATGGTGATGCCTTTGAGGACTCCTGTATGGGATCTATTAGGAAGCCTTTCTTTGTACGGTGTACTGGCATGCCATTTGACTATTGCTTGGTAGAAGTGCATCATTTACAACTAGGTCTGCCTCTCTTCTCATTAGTCATAAACAAAGTAGAAAGACTCAGTGCCAAAGTTAGCCTAAATGTTAATACAAGATCAGCAACAGTCCATGGAGATGGAAAAATCTGGAATTACTAGACCCCTTAGAATACATGGGTTAACTCCCACGGGCATGTGGACTTCTGTTTGGAAGACAGTTCTATATGAGAGTGGATTATTCCCAGAGTCTTCCTAGAGGAAACTATTCCTTTTCACAGAGCCATGGGGACAGGATGAATTGTTTCTTTTAACAGTCTCCAAAGGGATCTTTGGAATCCAAGGTTTGGTGGAGTCAAGAGGGATCATTAAGTTTTGAGCCTAAGGAGAGACCAACTGGGGTGTCGTCAACAAGTGCCCGCGGTTCCTGTTTACGGCAAGGAAGACAAGATCAGAAAGAGGCAATCCAGAGGTCTCTGCCTCCCTGGCCTTGTGGGTGAAAAGGCTTCTAGCACTAGCTTCCCAAGTCAGGTACACAAACCCATCCATTGGAGTGTGGGAAGAAAATATTAAGGGTCCTGGGAAAGCTTAGCTCTGCCTTCAGGCACATAAAGAACGGCTTTCAAAGAAATGTGAGTGGGGACTCTGTAAAACTAAGCACTCAACAGTTTGTATAATTTTCCAAATGCAAAGAAGAGCTGGTAAAATGTGCATTTCCTGACAAGGCAGAAGATGATGTAGTAGTAAATTGATCAGGTTAATATATGTGGAATGTCAACTAAAGTTTACTGTTGGAAGTTGTCACAAGTCTTCCCATCCATCAGCAGCGGGGTAGATGACACAAGGGCAGGGACTGGATGGAAGATGTGGTTGAATTCCAGATGATTAGTTAGAGCCAAGATTGAGTCCGCGCTGGGGAGGGGAGACCGCCACACGCTGACTACGCCTGGCCATGCTGGAGGGACCGGCCATGCATGACCTCGGACATAAACCCTCCAGCAGATGCAGCAAGGCCAGAGCTCAAGTTCCAAAGATCCACCTGGACAAGATACCTCAGGGAGGCCAGTGAGGACAAGAGGCCGATTGTCAAATCAGATGTCCCTTTTCTTGAGGTCAGGTGAAAACTAAGGCACCAGAACACTAGACCCATTCCCCGCCCCCATGTGCACCACCAGAGAGAGGGATAATGGAGAATGAGTATTTACCTCAGAGAGACTTGTATTATATGGCAGGTGCCTGAATTACCAGGAAAGGGACAAAATTAAGAGGAAATGGGTGGAAATGGGTCTCTTATTTAGTTATTCCACCATCAGTGGAAATGAATGCAGAAATATGCAACTGAAAAGAGGGAGTAAAGACAAAAACATAAATCAGGGCACAAAAGGCTGCATATGTGATATATATTTATATCACTTTAACACTAAGAATCAGGCCTTGTTTTAAGGGCCTCTATTTAAATTGTTCTGTAATTTATGGACCGTTCAGGTGAAAATTATCCAAGTGCCAGCTGATAGTACACTTTAAATACTACCCTGGATATTGAAAAGGTATTTCCCCGGCTGGCAGCCAGAAACATCAGAATCTGGAGCACAACTCCTGCGTATTGTCATTTTAAGAGGCCCAGACGGAAGGAGAACCACAATGTGCTAGAGTGAGGTTAAATTTCTCTGCCCTAAAATGAAAAAAACAAGGCTTCCGTTCTCAGCCTTTTAATCTTCCTGTGTTTCCATATAGTTTTCTCATTTAATTCTTACAACCACCCCTGAGGGGCTACTATTATCATCCTGATTTTTATAGAGGAAATGGAAGCTTAAAGAGGTCCCCCAGTGGGGCCTTGATTGAGCAGGGCTTCAAACCCAGGTGGCAGGTTCCTAGCCCACACAGGCACACGTCACCCCTGCACCCCACTGCTTCCCCCACGCTTTCTGCTTCTGTGTCCATTACTAATGTGATTTGTGTCAGGGCACGTGAAACCTAAAGAGTCCTGTTAGCAAAGCTAGAGACGTGGTTATTGCCAAGTGCAGATGATCAGCCAAGGTGAGCACTAACGTGGACGGATTATGAGCTTTGCTGAAGACCTGACGGACTGGGAAATGACTAGGGGCCAGTGGTAAAGTCAGAGCCACTCACTTCTGGTGCATGGGGTAATGCATGTGGTAATTAGTTATTTATGTGTCCACGTTCTTCATTTAGAAAATCTGTATATAGTTACTTTCCAGGAGCTGTCACCTGTGCCCTGTATCATTGTATCCTTAATAGGAATTTCTGCGGCTTGTCATTTGGTCCCTTCCATGTCCCAAGAGGGGAGTGTCTTAGTAACGAGGAGTGAAGGGATGGAACCAAGTGAGGTCTTCAAGTGCTCTGGTAACATTTGGACATTCCCAACAGACAGCAGTGGAAAACTCAACATTTGCCAAATTTCCAAATTGTGTTTATCAGTCAGGTTTCCCTGCATCCCCCCCCCCCCCCGGCTTTGCAAAGTTTTCTTTCCTGAGCAAAGTTACCAACAGCAGTTTATGATAACAGTGGGATACAAACGGTATACGTGTAAAACTTAGGACTACAGAATTTAAAGCTTTTAAAGCCATAGCATTAAAGCAAATAGACTGGGAATACTTAAGAACTTCTCATTATAACTCTCCTCCTGATAGAGTCTATTTGTATCCCTGGTTTTAGCCTTAGCAGACTTGGAGGGAGTGGTGAAAGATGAACGGGCAGTGCTCAGCCACAAGGGGAGAAAAACGTCATCCGGGCCCCAGAATAGCAACAGCAATAAATATGGTCATGTCGCTCTTCTGCTGAGGCTGAAACGACAGACAGGATCACATTTGCAGCACCAAGCAGGCCTACTGGCAATGGGGGGCTGGCTCAGGAGTTGGGAGGAGACATGTACAAAAGCTGATGCCGACTGAGAGGCTTGATTTTGGAGCTGTGATTTAGCACACGACATGAGAGGGCACAGAACCCACCACAGAGCTAGACGGGGCCCTGCAGCCTTCTGGCCCCAGGGGACTAAGTTCTAAATCAGCTTTTAGGACAGCTGGCTCAGGGCTCTTGAGAGCTGAGCCGTGAACTTCCTTGCACGTCTGCCTGAGAACTTGCTGTTATCTGCAGCTGCCACAGCCATCAAGGCACCTGTGTAACGAGGAAGGTGAAAAAGAGGGCTCTTGTTGGTCATCGGTTATTTGAGGAGGGCCCATCGGATTTCAGCTACTTCATTGTACGGAATCAGCACCTTTGCTCTGGGAAAGTCTGGGAGGAAGGGGCGTCTCCCTCCCTCTAAAGCTACTCAAGTCTCCTCTCCAGACCAAGTTTCTGGGCTCTAGACATTTCTGGGACTCGTGGCGCTTCATCTTCCTCTGTCCCACTTCGTGTGTATTTCAGTGTCACATACTGTATGGCTATTTCTCTGAGTGCTTGTGATCTTACCATCTTCATATCGTTTTGCCACTTGGAATTGGCAAAACTGGGCTTTTACGTTTGCAGAACTTGCATGTAACACTAGTCTTTTAGGCTGAAAAGTTGACGTACGCATCTTTTTGGAACCCAAAGTATCACCTGAATTTGACCAGTTTTTTTTTTCTTTCTATTGAACTGCCATGCCCTAAAAGGATGTAATTCCTTCTAAAGCCAAGCTCCTTTTCTCTGTGAGGCTCACTGGTCTCCCCAACCAGTCCCCAATGTCACTTAGGGAGTTGTTGTAAGCAGGTTCGTTGTGGTCACGTCACCCATTTCTCTCATGCAGCTTTAACAAGTACAGATTCAATTCCATGCTGTCATTCGTCTCAGTTATATGCTTAGGATTTAAATTAATCTTTTCTCTATGAACCAGAATATTGCTTTTATCTGAAAAAAAAGGCATGAAAAAATTAAAGCAAATGCTGCTTTAGATTTTGCTATCTCCATGTAAGATTCCGCACTTTACTCTATTGTCACTATTATCTTATGCTTCTTTAGGATCTTGTTAAGATCAACAAGATAAATGAAGTCGTTTCTGTAGCATTAGCTCTTATGTTTGTTCTCCCAGCATCCCTGGTGACGTTGGGTGGTTAAGAAGAAAGTCATTCCATTGTGTTGGAGTTGATGCCAAAGGAACATAGACGACTATTTGGTGCCCAGGATACGCTGTTGCCCAGAACCTTATCTTGTCCTATTTATACATTAACAAAGCAAAATCTTACTTAGAGCAATCCTTGCAACATTAGCATTTTCTTTCTTTAAAGCTTACGTCTCTGAGTTTTTATGCCATTTTTCTCATGTGGCCAGAGACAGTGTAGGCATAAATTAACTTCTCCACTTATTAGTGACTGAAAGAACACAAAAGCAAAGGTATTGGAAAAATAAATTCCAACGTATTATTGAATATTCTAATTTGAATTACAAAGGTAAGCGCTGAATGATCTTACATCCCTGGAAAGATTCCTTTAAACATAAAAAGAGAGTGATAAGGTGTTTGGGAAGGCTACCTGAGGCACTTATTGGGAAATGGGGAGAAAAAGTCACTTTCCACTGAGAGAATGGTATTCTGCCATGAAAGGGTGAACAGTACACAAGCACATTGTAAATTGGTAAGAAAACTCTTAACTTTAGGAAAGATAACTAATACAAAGCTGTAATTTCAGAGCCAAGCTGTAAGTATCTTGTAGGGAATATGCTTTTTCTAAGACTGTGTCTAAGAATCCTAGAGGCTTTTAGAGCTACAAACATTTATAAATAGACCTTTTTATTATTGTCATTAATGAAAGAAACGTTAGTGATATCATCCAAATACTAGTTAAGCACACTGGGAAGCGACTCCTTTTTTTCTCCTTGACCTCTCTTACCTTCATATTATAATTGATGTTTGCCTAATATGATTAATACAATCATCAAAATGTTCTTCTAGTGATCTACTCCAGTGGCTAGCATCAAGTCTAGAAATGAACTTGTGTAGATCTATGCGTAGTACCTAAGTATTTTATTGTTATTTCTTTCATTGGAAATATTTAATTTCCACCTAATGCTGATGATTTATTATGTATTTGTGAAGTGTAAATAGCTAAAATTTACATGAAATTATTAGAGAGAATTGCCAAAAATGAAGTTCCAAGTTTCAGCCAATGTGGCAACGAAACTCCTCTGACTGGAGAGGTAACATTTACCCAGCGTGTTAAAAAAAATACCGGTTACTTTTACCATCCTATCACTATTCTAATTCTTACATATCCTATGCAAAAAATTGTGTTAAATACTTAACATTTTATAGGTCACAATCCTCAATCTATCCCAATGAAAGTGGTATGATTGTTTTTCCTGGTTTATAAGTGAGGAAGCTATGCCCATGATCACATAGCTGGTGAGCGGTGGAGCAAGGATTTGCTTCCTGCTCTGACTTTAGAGTCCGAGCTCTCAAGTGCTATGCTGTGGCCTGCCGTGGGGGGTGGCACTAAATTAAAGTGGACAAGTTACACAATGAAGTATAACTGCAGGCACCACACCCATACAATGAGAGGATCCCATGATAGATATGGGATCGCTGTGTCCAAATCCTTCATTGGACAGTCAAGAAATGGACCGAAGTCAGACTGTGATGTAATAAGCAATGGAAGGCTCTTGGGTTGGCCTGTATCTTGGCTGAGGCAAGTGGGGAGCCTCTTGGAAGATGTGGGGTGGCATAGGATGTGCATAGGATTTAGAGCTGGAAGCCTTTAGTTCCTGCTCTACCAATGATCAGTGAGGTGGTATACGTCATATCTCAGTGCTGATTCTTTATCTTTAAAAGGGGGATTGTTGGGAAAATCAAATGAATACTGTTTTTAAGGCACTTTGTAAACGTTTGAAAGATATTAGATACTATTAGAGGAGTGTTGGTAGAAATTTGTAATAAGTGTTTAGTTTTAAGAGCATAGTTTTTCCGTCCTGTTATTCCCCATTGTTTTCTATGAACTCTAAACAATCCTGGACAAAAAATTCCTGAGCTAAAACAGTTGGTGACTGAAGGAATAGGTAATATTTGCATATGAGGCTAGAGAAATCAGAGCTGATGACGCTATGGTTGTCCCTCATATACTGAGGCTGCATCTTGTAGTGGCATGAACATGATCTCTAGACCAGACTTCTGGGGTTAATAGTGTGGGTTTGGGAAATTTTGTGACCTGTCTATGTCTCAATATCCTCATCTATAAAACGGGGATGATATTTCTCCCTGTCTTAAGGGATTTTGCAAGTGTTAAATACAATCTACACATAAGTGCTTGAAACAGTTCCTGGCACACAGTAAACACTCCAAAAAATATTAGCAACCATGTAAGACAAATACATCTTTCTTCAAAGTATATATTAGTCCATATTCATGTGTTTATTCTGAAGTGTATACCGTTCATCACAGAGATAGATGAGATAGATGAGAGGGTGAACAGATATGTCAAATTTTTTCCACCAGAAATATGGCTTAAAGTGAGTTCTCTACTCAAAAATAAAGAACTTAGTGCATTAACATTAGTAGCCATTCTTTGAGGGACTAGAAAATTAATCAAATTATTATAAGTCTACAGTAACCTCACAGCTAGAGCCTCCTGAATTAATAAGTTGCACTTGGTATTGAATATGATTATTTGCTCTGGGATGCAAGAAAGACCAGAGGCAACATTTTAGAGTTTCAGAAGCAAGTTTGGGCTATTCTTTTTTTTGGGGGGGGGGGGTTTGGAGAGATCCCTTTATTTTTTTAATTTTTTTTAATATATGAAATTTATTGTCAAATTGGTTTCCATACAACACCCAGTGCTCATCCCAAAAGGTGCCCTCCTCAATACCCATCACCCACCCTCTCCTCCCTCCCACCCCCCATCAACCCTCAGTTTGTTCTCAGCTTTTAACAGTCTCTTATGCTTTGGCTCTCTCCCACTCTAACCTCTTTTTTTTTTTTTTTCCTTCCCCTCCCCCATGGGTTTCTGTTAAGTTTCTCAGGATCCACATAAGAGTGAAACCATATGGTATCTGTCTTTCTCTGTATGGCTTATTTCACTTAGCATCACACTCTCCAGTTCCATCCACGTTGCTACAAAAGGCCATATTTCATTCTTTCTCATTGCCACGTAGTATTCCATTGTGTATATAAACCACAATTTCTTTATCCATTCATCAGTTGATGGACATTTAGGCTCTTTCCATAATTTGGCTATTGTTGAGAGTGCTGCTATAAACATTGGGGTACAAGTGAAGTTTGGGCTATTCTAAGGTCATTGGGACTTTTGCTCAGAAGCCTGCAGGAGGTAATCTGCATTTTTTTGAGAGGAAGGTGGAGGTGTCTTGGCATCTTGGGCCTATAAACTATAACTGGTAACTTGGCACCATGGTTTTACCAGACTGTTTTGTGGAAGTAGTTTCAAATTATTTGCCTTTTTTCCCCCAGATACCATAAGTCAGGCTTTTGACTTCCATACCCTATTCTTTATAAATTTTACAGATGGGGCAAAGCAGGGATAGAGAATTGGAACCGTTCATCAATTTTATACTGAATTGGTAGTTCTTAAACCCTACCAGCATCAGAGAAACCTGGAGGGCTTTTTAAAACACCAGTTGCTCCAGAGTTTCTGATTCAGTAGAATGTGTAGCAAGTTGCCAAGTGAGGTTGATCTGTCTGTCAGGGGTTCACACTTTGAGAACCACTATGATAAATCAAGTACAGGAGTCACATTGATTAGAGCTCTGGTCAACTAGCCAGAATTATTGCAGTTCTTTTACCAAATCAATGTACTCCACGAGCCATCTCTTAGCCCATTCAATTAGATAATACCTTGAGTCCTGCAGATGCTTGAGAATGTTAGACAACAGGATTTATTCACGTTTGAAAAAAAAAATCTCAAAAATAATTTTTAAATAAGGACTTCCCCTCCTTTTTTCTAATGCTCACACCAATTACAAATTCTATGCAATTCACATGGGTCAGATAACTGGCATGGGTCAAAGCAGAGCAGGGGAAGTAGCTTCTGGGTGCTTAGTATTAAGGTTGCTATTATCAGGAGGAAGTGGAGACAATGCTGTTTTTCTACATATGAGTAAAAGATTTTCTTCTGATTTTGGAAAATTTGATTTTGAATGAGATAGCTTAATTAGTTAAGTGTACTCTCCTGGGAATACCACCATTTCTGTTTTCTAATTTGCAAAGCAAAAAAAAAAAAAAAAAAAAAAAAAGACTATTCTTAAAAAAATAGAGACCTCTTGTGGTCATTCATAAAAGTACTTTAAAAAACAGAAACCTAGAGTATTAACAATTTGTCAAAAGGTTTCAAGATCTCTGGCTTAGTTGATATACGTTAAAATAATATATATTATATATTATATATATATATATATATATATATATATATATATATATATATACACATACACACAAACATATACGTATATTACCTAATACCTGCCAAAATAGATGACTGGTAGGACCTTGAATAATAGTAACTTTTATAAATATATACATCATTCCTTCATGACAGTTCTTTATGATAAATCAAGACTTGATTGAAGCAGGACACCAAAGGGAGATATTATAACTGTCTAGCACAAGGACTTTTCCCAAACTGGTTATATCTGCATAGCCAGAATATCTGGAGGATTTTTATTGTAATTGTATAGGTCAGGTGACTCAGGCACGGAGAGGTTATGTGATCTATTATTTCTAACAATCAAATTCATTTTCACTTCATTCTTTAAAATATTTAAATGAATAAAGAACTTCAGTACATATTAATATAAAAGGCAGTTCACTTTAGAGTCATGAGTTCAGAGTCAGAGTTCAGAGTCAGGATCCACAGTCCAGATTTGTAAATATCAAATTCTTTCAAATAAAATTAGCTTTACACAGAATTTCTAGAGCAGTAAACCAAACATGCTACAATTTATTATTATTATTTTTTGTTGTCATTATTTGCTGCTCGTGGTGGCGGTGATGGCTAGCTAATATTTTTTTTCTATTAATTAAAAAACAGTTTGGATGGGGCACTTGGGTGGCTCAGTTGGTTTAGCGTCTCCCTTGATTTTGGCTCAAGTTATGTCTTGTGATTCGTGAGACGGAGCCCGCGTAAGGCTCTGCTGTGACAGGGTGGAGCCTGCTTGAGATGCTATCTCCTCCTCTGTCTGCCCCTCCCTAGCTCTTTCTCTCAAAATAAGTAAATGAATATTTAATAAATTTTAAAAAAGCAGTTTGGAGCATTTTTTTATGTACCAAGCACTATTTAGGGTTTCTAGGGATACCAAGGCTCAGAATGCAACACAGAAGGAAGATATGTAAACAGTAATTTAATATGACAGTTTATGCTTTAATAGAAGTATGTATAACTGTGGGGCTAATCTTCAAGAAGGTGACTGTATTTTCCTCAAAGTCTATCACAGGCTGTGTAAAGCTTGAAAGTCCACAACTTTGGCTTAAAGCTAGCATAATGTAGTAGAAAATAATACCTTGATGAGTAGTCAGAAAAGTCACATTTGAGTTATAGTTCTTTCACTTACTATAGGATTTTGGACTAGTCTCTCAGTCGCTAAACCTTATTTCCTCAATTATAAATTAGGGGCGGTAGCTGCCTTACAGGCTATGATGGGGATCAAATGAAACTGTAAGAAAGTGGTCTGTGATCTTTAATGCAAAAAAATTCTACATTATGCCTTTTGTTTAGAAGGTATTATTAGTATTAAACACCAATGCAGTATTCAATTCACTCAGTGTTTACTGTGTTTCATGGCTGTGCTGCTGGGAAGATGTGCTGCTGGGAAGATGTGCTAGAGAAAGTGCTCATTGTTTGAAAGTGGGCTGATAGATGCATGCATATCTACTTATTCCCTAAACACAGTGACAGGAATGAAAAGGAAGTAGGGAGTGGTTGTCTGAGAAGTGGAGAAGGAAGCAGAACTAAAGCCGGTTGGGAAAGGTACCAAGTACAAATTAATATACAAATGTATGCATTCACAAATATACTTAGAGTTCTCCTGATCATCAAGACAGTTTATTAAATATTAAATATGTGCATTCAGTGGTGTGCTGGTAAATATTTAAAAACCAACTTTCTTGAAAAAAAAAACCAAACATATTATATATACTACTTGCTGATTTCTGTAGTGTCAATACCCCTACCATGACTAATTTCAAGTTACTAACATGACATCCCTGAACAGGGAGTTAGGAAGGGATGCATTGTAGCACACCCTTATATATGATTTCCATCACAGATATAAGAGACATAAATAAAATCAAGAGTATAAATAATAATTAACAAAATAGGAGTTTTGAGTTCTTGTTAGCTTTATTTTAAAAATCATTCGTTTAAATGCAGTTCAATTTTACATAATTTTTAGTAATGGCTGGGTTGAACATCCAGCTTGTAAAATTCCTGAAAATGTAACCATCAGCTCTCAAGAGCCTATATGAGCCAGAGGCGGCATAACAATGGATATACTGGTAATTGCACTACTATGGTACTAGTTACAGTAAAGATCATCACCTCTTCTGGGAAGACCATCTGTATGAGGTGCCTTGTCTGTATTCCTAACATAATCTCCTAAATATCAAAGCAATTACCACATATGTTGAAATCTCATTTCTCTTCCTCACACTTGAGTTCCCAGTGACTATGAGTTTGAACTCCTTGTCTTCTGTATCTAGCACTGTTCCTGGGACAAGATCAACAATGCATATTGAAGAGATTAATTGACCTTTATCTGGCTGCTGTTCTCCAGGAACCCACGATCTATTATTACGGACACACAGCTACAGAATATATACACAATTTAGTCAAATCTCTGAATAAACAAGTGAATGGATAATACATTTTTCATATAACCTACAAGTGGATTTTAGTGGGATGGAAAATAACAGGAATTATGGATCAATGAGAAAAGATGTAACAGTTTTTTTCCTACCCCTAGCATGATTAAAACAGAACAAAACCCCCAAACACCACCATGTTTCCTTATCTTGTTTACTTAATGATGTTGTTTTAACGTTCACATCTTTAAGAGGTAAAAGCAACACATATCTGTTTATAGAAAAATTACTATATGTAGAAGCATAAAGACATAAAAGCCATCTGTATTTTACAAGATTGATACATTCGTGAGGATGGGTTAAGGCAATAGCACCTGGTAATCACAAAAAATTACAATGGCTTAGCTAATAATTGGAGGTTTGCAGACTGAGATTGGTGTGGTGGTTGGTTCTGCTCCCAGGTCCTTAGGGGCTCAATTACCCTGCAGCTCATGGCTTTGGTCATCCCTGGGATGTGGTCCCACCCCTCATGGTCCAAATCAGCTTTCACCCTCCCAGAAGCAGGATGGGATAAAGAAGAAGAGGCACAGGACTAACAGTTTTCTTAAGAAAACTTCCTATAACTTGCCCTATGGGATGTCCATTACATCCCATTTATTAGAATGTAGTCATAAAGTCACATTTAGGTGCGATGGAACCTGGGACATGCAGTCTTTATTCTCAGCAGGTATGTGCTTAGCTAAAATTTCTATTACCACTGACGAAAGAGAAAGTAGAATTTTAGGGCCATCTGCTGGGATTTGCTAAAAGTTACTTCCTTAGTTAAACTGAAAATAGAAGAATAGCTAGGTTAGAAGTTATGCCCATTTTCAAGGTTTCTGATGCATATGTATGAATTTCCTTTCAGAAGCTATGTATACATTGGTACTCCCAAAGACATCTATGAATACTTAACATTAAACACCCACACAGTAATGGATCAGTTCCTTCAGTGTTTGCTATATGGCTTTGTGGAAGATATGATAGAGAAAGTACTCAGTGTTTGACAAACCTGAGATTTATTGTGAGAATGCTTTCAGCAGCAAGTGACAAAAGAACTGCCAAGAGTGTTGATTCTATTCAGATAGTGAGGCGAGTGAATTAAAGAAAGGTAACTGTATAGTATTTGTTGGAAACTGAAGTTGAAGAATTTAAAAGGAAGTTTTTTTCTGAAGAGGAATGGAAATGGAGGATTATATAGGTAGTTGTAAAAATTTTGAAAGTATATCATATCCTCTTAATCTCACGGAGGAGGTTTCCACATATACTTTCATCAACCGCTATATTCCAGTCAATATCCTAAGTGTTTTATATACATTCTCTTACTAAATTCCCACAGCAGCCATATATTTTTATATATCCATATTTTACACATGACAAAGTGAAGTCTCAGGAGAGGTCAAGTTAGGGGTGGAGCCAGAATTTAAACCTCACTCTGTCTCATTTCAAAGTCTTACTTTTCCCTCTTCTACTATAAAGAGTGAACTGATTAAAAAAAAAAAAAAACAAGTTTAGTAAGGGTCATTTTGCATATTGAATTAACATATTAATTTATTAACCCATAGCTTACATCCATAAAAAGACATTTTAAAATCTTTAAAAATTATAAAAGAATTATAAAGAACAGTGAAGTGTTGTAAAGGGGAGGAAAGACCTCATGAGATTTTGTCTTTCCTTTTTGACCTGAGTTGCATACTTGCCTCTCTTTTCTTATAGAACCTTGTGTTCATTCTAAGGCTGACAGTTCTCATCTCTATTGTGTTGTCTATTGATATTGTTGTCTCTGCCACCAGGTATTTCTTGAGTGCCGGGTCTTTGTATTCTCAGAGCCTACTGCATTGCTTGGAATGTAGTAGGTGTTCAGTAAGGATTTACCGAATGAGTTATACAAACATTCATTTTATGGTCATATTAACACATTGGCTAATGGAGAATTTTTATTAATTTAATATTATGCCAAATTTTAAGAGATCTACAATAATAACTAGTATAAAATTATGGTTTTCACTCTGGCTATGAAGAGGATATTATAAAGCAACCGAACTTGTGAATATTATTGTCTACATCATGTCAGGCTATTTTGAGGGTTTAACATTGTATTTACTTATTTGTCAGGAGAACCTTATGGGTTAAAGAGAATTATCACCTCCACTTCAAAAACCAGTACATGAACCGGGGTAGTTCTGCTTTAAAAATTCTGTGTTTAACAACTAGGCTGTTTTAAGTCGTCGTTGGTTATGAGATCTATTATCATTTATTATTATTCCTTTGCATGACTCCATAAGAGCATCTTTTAATGAAAACTCACAGATCTTCACCCTGTTTTGTCAACCAGAGCTTCCTTTCCGCTTGGGGCACAAACCCTCCAAGAGGAAACCTAAGTATCCTAGGAAGTTGCTGCTTTTATACGTGAGCAACCTCTACTCCACCCTACCAAACCAATGAGTAATTTGCAGTCAACATTATTCATTACTAACTTTAGTATTCAGGGACTCTAATTTTAGATTATTTCCCCAAACACATCCACTTGCGCCTTCCATGTGTCTTCCACACGCCAGAGACTTCCAGGCGCGCAGACACGCCCGCATCTCGGCGGACGCGGCGCTGCAGCTTTCTTGCCGGTGAAACTACACTTCCCAGTGGTCTGTTCGTCCGCGCGAACCCATCTTTCCCGGATCCGGGCGGCAACTCGGAAAAACTAACGACGCTTTGCGGGGCAGTGTGGGTGGGAGAAATAAAGGGCCGACGGGCAAGGCCCTACTGTACTCGCGCACCCCAAAATGGCTCGGAAGCAGGACGAGCAGAGAGGGGGCGCGCCCTTGATGGCGGAAGGCAAGTCGGACGCGGAGGTTAGGCTCATTCTGTACCACTGGACACATTCTTTCAGCTCTCAAAAGGTAATTACAGGCCTCTGCTGGGGCGGGCGGCGCGGCTCGGGTTTCAGCACCGGGACAGCTCCCTCAGGGCTGTCTCGGGTACTCCAGCGCATCTGCAAGTAGGCCTCTAAAGCCCTAACCCGGGCAGGCGCTCCCTGAGGGCAGGGATGCGCGCTGCGAGCGAGCACGGATGATCAGTCTGGGATGGAAAGGGTATGACTCAGGCTTTGCCACACATGAGATGCGACCAAAAAAAAAAAAAAAAAAAAGCATCACTTTAGGTATTCGGGCAGGAGGCCTTGTCCCCTGGGCTTAGGGGAGTGAGGCAGAGGGAAGTTCCTTCATGCAACCGCATGCATAATTTACAGTTCCTTCTTTTACTCTTTCTGGTACGCATTCGCTCTCGTCAACAAGGCCTAGCACATCTATATATCAGATTCTTGTCTGGGGAGGACACATAATTAGGTTTAGGACGCAAAGGTAGTAGTGGTGATGGAGAGTCACTGTGGAATAAATATAGCCAGAATTATTTTCATTCCTTATTTTATTATCCTAATTTATTTGAGTAAGATGCTAGAATATATCTCACTTGTTAATTCCTAGACTAGGAATAGTTAAAAAGAATGTGGAGAATATTAATAACGAAGGGAAGCACAGAAAGTCTGCTTAATGGTATCCAGGATGTCATTTAATTCAAAGCCTACATGTGTTGTAGTAACCAGTGTGAACTCTTTCAGGTGCGATTGGTAATTGCTGAAAAGGCATTGAAGTGCGAGGAACATGATGTAAGTCTGCCCCTGAGTGAGCACAATGAGCCTTGGTTTATGCGTTTGAACTCAACTGGAGAAGTGCCTGTCCTTATCCACGGGGAAAACATTATTTGTGAGGCCACTCAGATCATTGATTATCTTGAACAGACTTTCCTGGATGGTAATGTTAAGGCTATTTGTGATTTCTTGGATTTACTTTCAACACAAATATATATGTCCTCCCTTCCTTCCCTCCCTCCTTCCTTCCTCCCTCTCTCCCTCCCTCCCTTCCTTCCTTTTTTGGTTTTATGATGATGGTTTCATGCTAAAAACCTTTTCCATTTCCATAAGCACACAAATATAAAATAGGTCAATACCATAAATTTATGTAAGCCAGTGTAACTCCATTTAAAATATTTTATATAAACTACAAATTTTAATGTTGGAACTTTCCTTTTAAATTCACTTCCGAAACACCTCTGTAGGTGTGTGGTTTGTGGTGATGAATTTTTAGCCTCGAAGTAAAAGTTCATAATTATTTGAAATGTACACTATGAAAATCAGCTTTATATAGTCTACCAAATAGTTCCACCTTAAACACCATAGGAGAAAAAAAGAGGAATCAAATGTAGGCAGGGGAGAATAGAATGTTGGTATATGTGGAGATCTTTGCTCTATAGTTTAAATTTATATCTTTTGTGAAGAATTTTAATACTTTGTAAAGTGCTTTTAAGTAATAATCATTTATTGACAGCCTGTCTTATGTCAGGTGCTTTATAATTCTGTTATAGTTAGTCTTCAAAAGAACCCATCTGAGACAGGCATGATGGACTAGTTATTCCCACTGTACATGAGGAAAGAGAAACAAAGGGGTTGCCCAAGATAATGCAGATATTTAATGGCAGAGTGGGGCTGGGATGCAGGTCTTTCCTATCCATACCTTCATGTTATACCAGCTGTCTCCCATAGTCATTGCCACTTGTATATCATCTTGCTTGCTCCTGATGACAATCCTTTGAGATGAACTATATCTTGAATATTTACCAAAGATCATATAGCTGATCACTGGCACAACTGAGAGAACAGAAGGCTCCTAGCTTTCAGCTGAGTGCTCTTCTGAAAAAGAAGCTACACGAGATCTAGTTGCTTTCCATCTGCCACTAGTTACATTGATGTTAACTGGGCAGGATAAAACCAGAATATAACCCCACATTACTGGAAACTGAGAAAGGAACTTACTAGGCTAAAAAAGTGCCTGAGGTACTTAGAAGGAAAATAGGTATGGGACCTAAAAGTGTGTAGAGGGAACCCCAGGGAATTAGATTGACAGTGGGCTGCCCCTATTCTTATTCCAAGTGTTTGGTTTCCTAGGACTCTGATTGGAGGTTTTAATTAGAGTTGGCCATTGGTGTAAACCAAAGAGTTATTTTCTTTTTAAGATTAAAAAAAAAGTTTATTTTTGAGAGAGAGGGAGAGAGAGAGAGGGAGAGAGAGAGGGAGAGAGAGAGGGAGAGAGAGAGGGAGAGAGAGAGGGAGAGAGGGAGAGAGAGAGAGAGAGGGAGAGAGGGAGAGAGAGAGGGAGAGAGGGAGAGAGAGAGGGAGAGAGGGAGAGAGGGAGAGAGAGAGGGAGAGAGGGAGAGAGGGAGAGAGGGAGAGAGAGAGGGAGAGAGAGAGAGAGAGAGGGAGAGAGAGAGAGAGAGAGCAGGGGAGGGGCAGGGAGAGAGGGAGACAGAATCCTAAGCAGGCTCCACGCTGTCAGCACAGAGCCAAACACAGGCCCAAACTCTTGAACTGTGAGATCATTATCTGAGCTGAAACCAAGAGTCAGACGCTTAACTGACTTGAGCCACCCAGGCGCCCCTAAACCAAAGAGTGTCATGAACTGTTTCTCCTTTATAATTACTTCCTATTCTTTATATCTATATGCTGGGGACAGTACTGAAAATGGTGGCAAATTGATTTAAGACAATTTTTCTCAACCTTGAGCTTTTTGGAAATGGACAGGTCTGTTAAGTAATTTGTATTTCTTGAGAGAAGTGGTTATAATGTGAATAAAGCAAAATCATGGTATAATAATTCTGTTTTAAATCATTAAAAGTCTCCAAAAGATACATAAATGGAAAATCATACTTAAATATCTTGTTGGCATCCTTTGAACTACTATTGCTAGCCATTCTCCACTTCTTCCTCCTCTTCTTGCATTCTTTCTTCTCTAAGATATTCAGTAATATAAAATATGTTACTTTACGACATGGTAATGATTATTAGGCTTTCTTAAAGTGTTCGTTAGAATTTTTCTTTTGCTTTGATTATATAAAAACAAAACTGAAATACATTCTGAGCCCTACTCAAAGAAGGGAAATATTAAATTCTTCTTCTTACTACTTATGGAATCAGAGGAGAAGGCACTGTGGGCTAAATGTTAAGATGAAAATATGGAAACTAAGGACTTTAACTCTGGCTATACCAATAGAATAAACAATGAAGGATCCTAGCTCTTAGTCTGAAGTTGTGGCTAACTTGTTGCATATCCTTGGTGACTTGACTTCTCTGTTTATCCTCTTAGATTAGGTGATAGAGCTTTATCAATTGCAGACATAAAGCAAGTCCAATAAACTCTTACCTAACTCTTTTCTCTTTCCCAGGAGAGTAGTCACTCCACTGGGAAGAGTTAAAAGAAGATTAAGGGACCCCAAACCCTTAGATATGAAGACAGCAAGAAAACAGTTATATAAATGAAGGCTAGTCTATTTAATTCTTTTTTAAATGTTTATTTATTCTGAGAGAGGGAGATAGAATGGGGGAGGGGCAGAGAGAAAGGGATAGAGAGAATCCTAAGCAGGCTCCATGCTAAGTATAGAGCTTGATCTTATGAACCCCAAGATGATGACTTAAGCTGAAACCAGGAATTGGATGCTCAACTGACTGATTCACACAGACGCTCCAAATGAAAGGTAGTCTACAAATGAAGTTTATCCCAAAGTATTAAAATAAAAAATAAACATGTGTGGGTTATCACAATTATCATTAAGATAATTTATATTTGTCATTAAGAACTTATGGATATTAGGAAAAGAACCAGACAAGACAGATATTACTATCCTAATTGTCAAGGATGGGGTAAAGTGAATTCTAGCAATCCTTGCTACTTAAAGTGTGTTCCATTGACCAGCTGCATTGGTATCACCTGGAACTTGTTAGAAATGCAGAATCCTAAACTCTACTGCAGATCTCTTGAATCACAATTTGCATTTTAACAAGATCCTTAAGTGATTCATATATAAAGTTTCAGAAGCACTAATGCAGATTACTGTGTGTTAATTAAGCTGTAAGCAGCACTATAAATAACTTATATATACACACATATATAATTTTATATATATCTATACACATATATAACTTTTGAGTATCTCCGTTAAAAGGAACCAGCGTAAGTTTTACATTACTGAAGAATGGCTTTAACGCCTAAAAAAAAAAAAAAAAAAAAAAAAAAAAAAAAGAATCTATTGTGTACTGGGCATGGTTCTAGATATAACGTATCTTGGTTTAAGTAGAGCACTTCAGATTGTCTCAGAAGATACCCTTGTGGAACGAAGGACCAAATATGGCTGGATAAAAGTGATGTACATTCAAACCACCATATTGAAGAATATTTATAAATGTCTTGCACATGTTGCCCATTTAGCTAAAGATTTATCCTATATAATTTTATTACATTTATTTCAATTACTGGTAGACCACAGTAAACACCATAAGGTCAGAGGCAGTGTCTGTCTCACTAACAGCTGAATCCCCAGTTCTTCATATAGTGTTTCATATAAGCTCTTTAACAGGAGCTTAATACTTCTGAATGATGAAAATGAATCATTAAAATGATTAAAATGCACTTTTGAAAATAGACGTGAGCCTGGACAGGGATCTCTACTGATGTCCTTATAGGTTTCTGTTCTCTGACTTGAGCCTAACAATTCTATAAATGACTTGAATAAGACATTGTGGAAATAAGGGATGACAAAAGCTGGGATAGTTAACGGCTAGCTTGTGAAATGTTTGTCATGGAACAATAAAAGGGAAAAATAATTAAGATGAAGTTTAACAAGACTAAATGTAGTATGTGCATTTTATTTTTAAAAATCAGCTGCATTAATGAAGGATGGGAGACCTAGTTTGCTAAAAAGTTATCAATAATTTAAGCTAATAATAAAAGGCTGGTATGATCTGAAGTTGTTTTAAAAGTATAGGTTCTATCTGGAACATGGCAAATTGTGAACTGGTCAGAATATGCAACATTTTGTTCAATTATGAGTGGAACTTAAAAGAACATTTACAACTTAGAATAATGAGTGAATTGATTTCATGAGATGTATAGTTGCCCATGATTATAAGAGGAGACTAAGTGAATTTATTCACCTGAAGAATATAGTCAACTGGTATCTCTTTTGCTGTTATTTGTCATATCTTATTTGCTTACCAGCTAGAAATTGTATTAAAAATGATGGCTTGCTGACCTGTAGACATTTCTCAACATTTGTATATAATTGCTATTTACATCCTTATGCTTTTGGGATAAGTCCATTAGATAGCTAATAGTATTAGGGGAGAAATCTGGTAGCCAAGGCAATCTTTTTCAAGTCTTAGCCTAAAAATAGTTAATATCTAAATTGGATGATGGCTTTTTTTTTTTTTGAAAGAAGCTATAGATGTAGATATCAGTGTTATTCTTGAGGTCAGAACATGGGTTAAACAAAGAATTTAGAAGTATTCAGTTATGGCTGCTCAACCAAGGGCTGGTGAAGAACAATCTCTTTATTCTTTTAGTAGCTATTTTTTGGGGGTGTTAATTGGTGCAAGGACCTGGAATATTTCAAAGATTCCTAATCATTGGAATCTTACTAATCTAAAAAGATAGTTTCATTCTATAAACTTGAAAATAATACCAAACCTGTCTTTACTACATGCGTGTGCTATTACTACTCACTTTTACAGACTTTTTCATGTACATGACGCCTATTTCTCTTTGTGCATGTAAAGAAGAGTAGATATATTAAAGCATGAAATTCATTAAACTAGGTAAGGCATGATATGAAGCAAACTAGGGAAACTCAGGAACAGTGGACATAACAATTGAATATATGCACTATTAATATAGATTTAAAAATCTGGATATTTCTAATACTGTTCATAACCTCATTCAGTGAATTTAATCTGACCTCTAGATAACTTGAAAAAATGAGTATGAAATAACTACAAAATACTAGAACATTACTATTTATTATTGCCAAATGACTCAGTGGTAACTTGGAATCAAGGATCTCATATGGTGATATCGAATTTTGGTAATTTAATATAGAACAGTTCTCTGAAGATCATATCCGATACCTTAGGTCTGTATATACATCATTTATTCTTAGGAAATGGAATTTGGTTTGGAAATAAAGTATTCTGGTATGATATTAAAATATTGTTTATAAGTCTCATTAGGAAATATATTTTGTAGATAAAATCTTTGTCAATATCTATTGAATATCAACTCAGATTTTTAAAAAGAACATTAATTCTGAAGTCACCGTTACATTAAAAAGTTATTTATGTAAGGGTTTCCGATTATTCCAATTATACAATATTTTTGTATATTAATAAAAGCCTCTCATAAATAGTTGAATTACTTTATATGTATTTTAGCACATCTACTGAAATTGTAGAGTAGCACAAAGGTTCTAACCAAGTGTGGAGAAAATATGTGGTAAGGAAAAGAAAATGAACCTTTTAAAACTCATGATTGTGCCAACGAAAGTGGCTTTAAAAAGTAACTTCTTCTCCCCTCTTTGATTTGTCCAATTTCAGTGGACAGGTAGGGGTGTCAAAATGCAGAGACTCTGGTTCTATATTATGTGCAAACAATAATTGGAACAAACTGTCTGATAAAGGAGTTTTGCTCCCAATTACAAATGTTTCTGTTAAAAGCCTTAAATACCAATAAAGAGAAGTTAAACATTTAAGGTATAAAGCTTAGTGAAAATGATGGTATAAATTTGTCTTTGTCTCAGCAGATCATGACTGCATATAGTGAACTTCTGTAATTTGACATTATGTATTTTTTCCTCATCTGTGTTTAGATTTGATTGTTCTCATTGCAAAGTTGTAACAGCTTTGAATTGTAGTCAGTTTGTAACCATAACTTTTGCCTCAGGTTATAACTTATTTACATTATTATATTTTTTTAATAGCCTGGTGTTTGACTAGTTGAAGGGTACAGTTTTTTTTCTGCTACATGATGCATACCTTCTTATATATCGATGTCATCACAAAGTGATCTACTAAGTAAAATTAAAAAATCAGCAAAGGAGTAAAGATAGAAATGAGGTCTGTTTTCATTGAACTACTAATAGTAAGTAAGAACTGAAAATTATTCAAATAGACCTAGGGGGAAGTCTTTCTTGAAAACAAGACATAATTATGCCTTCTTTGTCTGCCATCACTGGGGAACGTAGGAAATCAGAGCAGTCAATGTAGTAAAATAATGGAAGCTTAGCCTGTAAGACCCTAAATTCTTTTAAATTTTTGCTCTTGGGTAAACAATGTAATATAGACAATGTAATTTTTTTTTTTAATGGCTCAAGGCCATGGTTTTTCTACAAGGCAGTATAGGGACTTGAGAATGTGGGGAACTGTTTGTCCCTGTTAAATAGCTGCAGAACACTTGCATTGTGTCTTTTCTTTCTGGTTTTAAAAAACTATGTTTTTCTCTCGTTATCTCATATTTCTGCTTTGTGTCTACCCGTCTGTTTCTAATTTGCTGCCAAAATTTTGGTGCAATACAAGACCTGCCTTTGTCCCCTACTCAGTTCTTCTAGGAAGTCAGGTCTTCTGCCAATTTATTCATTTATTCTTATTTTTTCTTCCAGCTTAGTCACTAATCCTGGTTTCCAGTACAGCAACCCTATTCCCTAATGCTGGAAACTCTTTTCAATGCCTGCTTCTTAAAAGTCCCCTGATTCCTTGCCCTGCCCCTTTAGGCCTTCTATTGCTTTTGCTTTTTCGCTCCTGACTGAGGTAGAATAGCAAGAACAGTTTTTATTTATTTATTTATTTATTTATTTATTTATTTATTTATTTATTTAATCCCTACACCCAACGTGGGGCTTAATCTCATGACCCCAAGATCAAGAATTGCATAGCTCTAAGCTAGCCAGGTGATCCCTTTTCTTCTTCTTCTCCTTTTAGTGTTCTAACACAAATGCTTTATGGAAGGATTGAAAAATAAAATAGAATGAGAGTGAGAGGGAAGATCTGTATAATTAAAAGGAAATTCCCAATTGCTTTTTGAAAAACTCTGTTTCCAGAGGCAGTGGACACTATTGTGCTTTGGTGTTGAGGAGGACAATGACCAACACATGGCAGGTGTTGCTCTGGAGGTCCTGGAAGAGAGACCGTGAGGCTGGATGAGAGCTTTGGTTCAGTGGATATTTTATGGTCTGACAAAGTGTTAGAGGAGATAGTTGTATTGTAATGGTGCCTTGAGTAGAAGAAACTTATTTTCATGGATTTAAACATTTATATTCCTTTGAGAACTCAGGCATAGGCAGATGGAACTTCCCCAGAAAGCAATTACTAGACAGTGTTTTTCCTGCTTTTATTCACTTTCCCAGAAGGAAGTGGTATGCTCTTCTGAAGACATGCCCCAGGCCTGGCACCAGAAAGTAGCCTGAGCCACTGGCCATAAATTTAACCACTTGTAAGCATTTTAAAATGCTGTACCATTTTTGGTTATTAACTTGAGGTTTTTGGACCCTCAGAGCAGTGGTTCTTAAACTGTTTGGTTTCCAGGCCCCTTTATCATAAAAGTTATGGAGAACACTGGAGAGCTTTAGTTTCTGTGGGCTGTATCTATCAACATTTACCAAATTAGAAATTAAAACTGAGAAAAATTTGAAACACGCAAATACATAAGCCCACACCTCATTAACTGTCAGAGTGATGGAGCCATCACATGTCCTGTAGCCTCTGGAAAACTCTGCTGTATCCTTGAGAGAGAATAGGAGTGAAAAACCAATTAACATTGTAGTATTACTATGAAAGTAGCTTTGACTTTGTGGACCCCCTGAGGGTGTCTTGGGGAAGCCCAGGGATTCTTAGACCACGCTTTGAGAACTGTTGCCCTTAGTGGTCTATGAATAGCATTCAGGAGATTTGAGATCCTAGAGGAGAAAAATTATTATATCTTTATTTTCACTAATTTCCAACAGAAACATTACTTCCTTTCATTTCTAGTGTAGGGATAAACCACAGCAATTGATCAGGAGTGCCTGTGACTTTGTTACCAATAGAAATCACAGGTATGTTCATAGCATATCAAGTTATTGTAGATATCTTAAAAATAACTTATGCTCATAATTACTTTGAAATTATGGTAGTTATTAGACCTGCTTCTAGATATTGTTAATGTGTTAAAAAAAGGCACCCATACTAATGTTTTATAATTTAAAAATAATTTGATAAATATATTTCAATATAATCAATTTCCTTTGCAATCCTATGTCTTGTATGCACTTAAGGACATTAGGTTAAGAACTCTTTAGTATTTCAAGGGCCTGAGAAGGACTCCAGTCTGTTGTCCTTATGGAAATTTCTACCATGCATTGGTTGGGATCTTACTGATAAACTGAAATCCTCAAAGATCACCAAGGAAGTGTGCTCTAGTTGGGTAAATTCACTGTTGACAAGCAGTATGTGGCTGACACTTCATTCTCAGTTATTCCAATGTAGATTTCGGAGTTGGACTTCCCAGCAGGGAATTAGATATTTGCTGGTTTGAGGAGTAATCCATCTTATTTTTTCTTAGAGAGTCAGAAATAGTCTGTTGGCTTAAAAAACTTGTTCCACTTGGATTATGGCATTATGAGATCTTGTCTGAAATGCTCTGCAACCAACTCTGAATTGTCAACACTTATAAATGAGTGTGGGGTGCTCAAAAGGATTCTAAATTAAATAACCCAAACTAAGAAATAAATTAATAAAATTGAGGCTGTTCTTTTTACTTGTTGGAATAAGCTTGTTGGCATTTTTCAGGGCCTGTGTCAGGGTCAAAAGTAAGAAGTGATTCTAAAGGGACATAGCCCTGATCTTTGGATCATTTGGTTCATATTTATTCTTTTTAGATAATCTGTGAATTGTGAACCCTTTAGAGATGTTACAATAATGTTATAAGACAGAGCACTGCATTAGGACTTACTGACTTTAGTTGTTGTTCTGCCTTTAATTAGCTGTGGGATCTTGGGGAGAATGCCTCAGCCTCTATGTCTCAGTGTCTTTGTTAACTGCTGCAGAGCTTCTCCAGCTCAAACATTCTATAGCAACTAGAAATTTGGGAATATGTTCATTAGTTGAAACTTACTGAACATCTACTATGAGCCAAACATTATATTAGGCACTGGGAACTCAACAGAGAACAGTACATGGTCCCTGCCTTCAAGTAGTCTAGAGTTTAACCAGCACATGAGGATTCATGCAGAACCCACTTTCTAGAGATAAAATACTAGAAATTCATGGTGAATTCTGTGAAGATTGTCAATTCACATTCACCTAGCATCAGCAGGGCTACTCTTGGTATTAATTGGAACCTCAGAAAGAGTGGTCCTTGTTTATCTTTCCATAATGGTCTTTCATTCACCTAACCAACCTCTATCAATGGCCTAAAGTATAATGGACACTGTGGTATACCCTAGGTCATAGGCTCCCTGCCCTGAAGAAGCTCATGGGTCAAAAAGATACAAACAACTAAGGTGATAAGGCTATGAAGGTATACGTACAAGGTATTTTGCATGTACCGAGGAGGTACATTTGACCCAATCAGATATTGGTGGTTGTAGGATGTTAGGGAATGTTCCACAGAGGAGTTGGCATAAATAACTGGACCTTGAGGGTTGAGTAGCAATTTGTAAGGTAGAGAAGTGAGAGAACTGCAGTGTGATCATTGTTTGGGATCCAGCCTCGTACATCTGCCCATTTCAAATTTTGAATATCTGGGTGGGGGAGATACCATCTTTTAAATGCCTTGATATAATATTGAAAACATTGATGAGGAGATTTGGGTTTTTGATTTTGCTTTTGGATGTAACATCTCATTTGTAACTTTTTCTTCAATGTTTGTATATATGTTTTTAGAAAAAACACCCAGGTTAATGCCTGATAAGGGAAGCATGTATTATCCACGGGTGCAACATTATCGAGAACTTCTTGACTCATTGCCAATGGATGCCTATACACATGGCTGCATTTTACATCCTGAGCTAACTGTGGACTCCATGATCCCAGCTTATGCAACCACAAGGATTCGCAGTATGTAATGATCTTAAAGACTTGGAATTCTATCTCAAGTTTCTTTTAATTCGTTTTTGAGACCTGGCACATCTCATGAAGACCTGGGCACAGGGTTGTTGAGTTTGTTGCATGGATGCTCATGTTACAGATTGGTCCATGCACTAGATTAATATGTGCTTCAGCTGTTCAGCTGGACTTTTATTATCTATAGGAGCTGATTTTCCAGCTCCTAGTCTTGAGGGCCATGTTTGGATAAAACTCAGAGGCCTGTGGAAAAGAAAAGAACATAACATGTTCTAACAGACATGTGGACTAAGAATCATGAAATCTGGAAACTGCTGGGGATTAAGGGGAACTGAGTTCACATTTCTTGTCCTTAATTCTTGTTTCATTACGTGAGGGAGCCAGACTACAGGCTGTGTAACCATTATTCTACCTCTAAATTCAATGATTTGGGATTGATTTGTGTTGTGATAACCAGCTCTCTCCTTTTCTGAGGACAGAGTATGGTCAGTGCATGGGATGTGGAGAAGGAGATGTGCTCTATGGCACATGTGACTGGGATAGGAAAGTAAGGGAAGGTGGCTGTGGTCGGACTCTGGGGATGTTTGACTAGAAACACTCAAATGCAGATCTTCTAATTCCAGAAACTACATTCTTTCCATTACATCATATCTCACCTTTATAATTCTTTTAATGTTACTTTTCTTTCGTTTTGTACTTTTCCACCTTTTTCTCCTCTTCTTTCCCCGTCCTCCTTTTCCTCTTCCCACTTTACCTTCTTGTTCCTCCTCCTTCCCTACATAAATACTCATTATATGATTTGAAACAAGTGTTATGACTATAATTCCATCATTTAGAGTTAATATTTTTTCAAATGAGTCTTTTGCCTTCCCTTCATATAGAAATCCATTATAGAAAACTTGAAAGGTATTGAAAGATAGAACAACTACTGAGCACTGAGCACTTCTAATGTGCTGGCCTTGCTCTGAGTGCTTTCCTGGGTGTCTCACATTTAATCCTTAGCCTATGCAGCAGATGCTCTGAGAAGCATTTGAGAAAACTGAAATTAAAACTGAAGCATTTTCTTGCATTTGAGAAAACTGAGGCACAGAGAGGGTAAGGCCATGGCAGAGGGAGGGGGTGAATCCCAGAGCTCATGTTCTTACCATGGAGTTTCCCAGTTTCTCCTTGTTTCTTGTGTAGAAGGGAGGAAATAACTTACTATTTCAAAAATGATTTTGTTCTCAGGCCAAATTGGTAACACAGAATCTGAACTGAAAAAACTTGCTGAAGAAAACCCAGATTTACAAGAGGCATACATCGCAAAACAGAAGCGACTTAAAGTGAGTAAGCCAGGCTGTCCTCAATTGACATCCACTGTTTGTATTAAATGTTCCACTTTTGGTAAAGTATCACTATTTCTAGAACATCTTCACTTAAATATTGCAGGTCACCTGTGCATGTTACCTTTGGCTTATGCTCTGCTTTTAGAAAGAAGTTTTCTTTGTTATATTCAAACCTAATGACGGTTGCCTATAAAAAGGCAGGTATTGCCCATGCTGGTTGCCAAGGAAAGTTATAAAACGTAAAAAGCAAGTTCATAATATGTACTGGGAATCTGTCACTTCAGGTATTCCACTTAGCTAGACCTTTGACTTTTGTTTTTTAATACCAATAAGGCAATTGGCAAGCTTATTCTATGTATACTCCCCTCCCTCATTTTTTTTTTTCTTTTTATCTTTCACCCATTTCTTCCTCCTCTAACCTCCACCTCTGGCAACCATCAATCTGTTCTCTGTCTCTGTGAGCTTGGTGTTTTGTCTTGTTGTTGTTGTTGCTTTTAGATATCACATATAAGAGAGATCCCACAGTATTTGTCTTTCTCTGTCTGACCTATTTTACTTAGCATAATGCCCTTGAGGTCCATTTATGTTATTGAAAATGGCAAAATTTCATTTTTTATGCTTGAATAATACTGCATTGTGTGTATATACCACATCTATTCATTCATCCATGGATGGACACTTAGGTTGTTTCCATATCTTGGATATTGTAAATGAAGTTGCAAAGAACCTGGGGTGCATACATCTTTTCAAGTTAGTGTTTTCATTTTTTTTTTTTTTTGATAAATACCCAGAAGTAGAATTGCTGGATCACCTGGTGGTTCTGTTTTTAATTTTTTGAGGAACCTCTATTCTGTTTTCCATAATGGCTGTACCAGTTTACATTCCCACCACTTACTACTTGCCTTTTTGATAATAGCCATTCTAATGGGTGTGAGGTGGTATCTTGTGGTTTTGATTTGCATTTCCCTGATAATTAGTGATGTTGAGCATCTTTTTATGTACCTGTTGGCCATCTGTATGTCTTCTTTGGAAAAGTGTCTGTTCAGATCCTCTGCACGTTTTAAAATCAGAGTTTGTTTTGTTATTGTGTTTAGGAGTTCTTGATATATTTTGCACGTTAGCCCTTATCATACGTGTAATTTGCAAGTATTTTCCCCCATTTAATAGTCTGCCTTTTCATTTTATTGATGGTTTTCTCTGTTGTGCAGAAACTTTTTAGTTAGATGCTGTCCCACTTGTTTACTTTTGCTTTTGTGTCTTTTGTTTTTGGTGTCAGATTCATAAAATTATTGCCAAGACCTGTCAAGGAGTTTACCACCTATGTTTCCTTCTAGGAGCTTTCTAGTTTTAAATCTTATGTTCAAGGCTTTAATCCATTTTCAGTTAATCCATTTTGACTTGCCTGCCTCCTAAGGAGGCTGTGGGCTTTGATTCATCAGTTACAGTCAGCCTTTCTCTCTCTAGTGATTCTTTCCTCATGGTCCAAGAATACATGCACGCTTCTCGCACATTAAAAATGTAGCCAACATCAACACTCTTCGCCCTCCTCAACCTCCCATCTTCCGTCATCTTATCTTAGCTAAGGGAGCTTCTCAAAGGAAATGACTTCATACACAGCACCCCTTACTTTCCACTCTTTGAAAGAAGAGAATTTTTTTGATAGAATTATCTTTGCCTTTATTTATTTTTAATGAAATTTATTGTCAAATTGGTTTCCATACAACACCCAGTGCTCATCCCAACAGTTGCCCTCCTCAATGCCCATCATCCACTTCCCCTTCCCTACCACCCCCCATCAACTCTCAGTTTATTCTTTTTTAAGAGTCTCTTATGGTTTGCCTAAGTTTTTTTTTTTTCCTTCCCCTCCCCCATGGTCTTCTGTTAAGTTTCTCAGGATCTACCTAAGACTGAAACCATATGGTATCTGTCTTTCTCTGTATGACTTATTTCACTTAGCATAACACCCTCCAGTTCCATCCACATTGCTACAAAAGGCCATATTTCATTCTCTCTCGTTGCCATATAGTATTCCATTGTATGTATAAACCACAATTTCTTTATCCATTCATCAGTTGACGGAAATTTAGGCTCTTTCCATAATTTGGCTATTGTTGAAAGTGCTGCTATAAACGTTAGGGTACAAGTGCCCCTATGCATCAGCACTCCTGTATCCCTTGGGTAAATTTTAGCAGTGCTATTGCTGGGTCATAGGGTAGATCTAGTTTTAATTTTTTGAGGAACCTCCACACTGTTTTCCAGAGTGGCTGCACCAGTTTGCATTCCCACCAAAAGTGCAAGAGTTCCCGTTTCTCAGGAACCCACTCTTCTTAATTCTCTGCATTCCTCGTGCCTGACCCTTCAGTCCTTCATTCCTCGAAAGCTGCTGAAGTTCCATTCATTAGTTGGGGTTGAGAGGAGTCCCTTTGTGCCCCTCATATTCCTTGCCATTTCTGGTCCACTGGTCCCACAGGGGTTGCCAGTGAGCATTGGATCTGGCCCGTGGAGTATTCTCCAAGCCAGAGTATTTTCCCTCAAGTTTGCTTTTGCTTTAACATTATTCTGTATCTTCTCATTGTCTCAAATAAATAGACTCCAGCTCTGGAAGAGTTTATATCTGCTTTGCTCTATATTGATTGCTTTTTTGCAGGCATCAATAACCTCTTTTGTTATTTTTGCTAATTAGTCAAAGCTTCTTGACCATGACAATGTCAAATATTTGAAGAAAATTCTTGATGAATTGGAGAAAGTCTTGGATCAGGTTGAAACTGAGTTGCAAAGAAGAAATGAAGAAACTCCAGGTAGGTTCTCATTTGTGGGTTTTTTTTTTCTCTTTTGCTGGACACCAGGCTATTTATGGGAATACTTTTAGATTTTGCCAAAAACATCCTGTAATCTGTTTTTATTATTTTTATTCATGGGCAGTTTAAATTATCATGGCAACAATAGTACTGAACTCAGCAAAACCCAGGCATCTCATGGTATTCCAGTCTGTGTATATGTGAAATGTGACTGGTGGGGGATTTTTCCGCATAATTTGAAGTTATAGCTGGGAGATTCCTACTTAGCCCATTTCACACATTTGTAATTACAGTAGTTCATTTGGTTGAATAACCTGAGTAGTTGCTTGAATGGTCCCTCTAGTTTCTGGGCAGGGACAGTACTTCCAATCTGGAGTATAAAACAGGTCCTGGCCTGTGTATATCTGCAGGTTGGCTGGTGAGCATCCGTGTATTGTACTTTGGGGCTTAAGTGCATCACCAAGCCATTGCCCAGGTACATGCACATGGACCATTTGTGCCATTCTAATTGGCAACAAAGTTGAAGACCATGTTATGTGAAAGTTGCTTCCCAATAGGAACTTCTGCTTTATATAAGTAACTAGGAGCAGCAGTCACTTGAGTGACATTTCAGGCCCAATTTTATGGGTGTTTCTAAAGCTTTTCTGCTGTTTTCCTAAACCAGGAAGAAAGATCTGTTGACTCCTCTGGGTTGGAGGCTCTCACTTCCTCAGAATCCTTTTGAAAATGAAAGGCTTTGAGCTCAAATGGCTCTAGTTTGACCCAGGGATGTAGGTGACTGACAGATATCAAGCAAATTTCCCTTAGCTTGGGATACATTGGCATGGGCTTTGTTTTAGGATACAATTACTTGCTGAGTTCGATTGTCAAGAAAACGTACCATGGCCTTCATCGTTTGCTGTACTCACACTCGCCCTCAAGACCGAGATAAAAGATGCCAGCCAGAGTCTCTCTGTACAGCACTTGCCCCTAACTCTCCGTGTCCCTTTCTCTGATTAGAAGAGGGCCGCCAGCCTTGGCTCTGCGGAGAATCCTTCACCCTGGCAGACGTTTCACTCGCTGTCACATTGCATCGGCTGAAGTTCCTGGGGTTTGCGAGGAGAAACTGGGGAAATGGAAAGCGACCAAACTTGGAAACCTATTACGAACGTGTCTTGAAGAGAAAAACATTTAACAAGGTTTTAGGACATGTCAACAATATATTAATCTCTGCAGTGCTGCCAACAGCATTCCGGGTGGCCAAGAAAAGGGCCCCAAAAGTTCTTGGCACCACCCTTGTGGTTGGTTTGCTCGCAGGAATGGGATATTTTGCTTTTATGCTTTTCAGAAAGAGACTTGGCAGCATGATATTAGCACTTAGACCCAGACCAAATTATTTCTAGGCTTGTAGGGATCTCATGGTGGCAACTCATCCAGCTATTCAACTAGACCCTTGTCCACTCTTCCAGGCCCAGTGGAGAATGACCCTGGGCAATTAGTAAAAAGCATAATTTACTTTACTCTTTGGATAGTTTATGTGGGGAGAGGAGATAATGAAAGTGTTTTTGTGGGCTGGTAACTTTGAGGTCACTTATTTGAAAACCTGAACTAATCCATCCTTAAAGTGTGCAAGGTCAAGATAACGTAAATGTGACAGAGAATCAGACCTTCAACTCAAAATGTCAGTTCAAGTTCTGAATTATTTTGGGGGAGAAGGTTCTTACTATAAGCAGACAGTAATAGCCTGTGATTGCCCATAGCTGTTCATTTGAGACTATCTGGATGTGCTGAGTGTTGAGTAGTTAGCAACATTTTCCACTGGAAATTCAGAGATCACCTTTGTTTTAAACCAGTTCAGATAGTGGCAGGGGCACAGCAGCACGTCATATGATCACTGTTAGCTTCAGGCAGAAATAAGTAACACAAAGGGAACAGGGAGAAGGACAAGAGGGAAAATGAAGTCTGTATAGTGAAGAGCGGTAGAAGGCAACTGCCAGGTGCCTCCAACACAATTCATGGCTGCCTGTCCCCTTAGTAAACATTACATTTGACTACTTGTGGCCATTGCCCACATATCTTCCTGTATGAGAAACTTGGGAAGAGACTAGGGAGTTACTGGGGGAGTGGACTGGAGAAAACCCTGGGCTTTACACTCAGAGCTCCTCATCTGACCTTAGTATTAATTTTAAATGCATATGAATCACACTCATTATTTTAATAAGATTAACCGCTTATGTACTTGGGTGTGAAATGCCTACTAGAACATTTCTGCTTAGCATTTACATGATATAAAATGGTTCCTTTCTTTTCCTCATAGTTCCCTAATTGAATGCTGCCTGAGAAATATCACTCCTATGGACCGTTTTCTCCAGTCACTGGGGGTCTTGCTTTCTACAGCCTCTTTTAGCACACAAGTGGGAGTCAGGTGAAGGTCCCTGCTAATCCCTAGCATGGCACGTGGCTAGGTAGTAGGTGTTTGAATGATCTGGGAGCACTAAATATGCTTATTCTGATTTTGAAGAAGCTGGTGTGTTAAAAAAACTGTTGTCTAGGCCTTGCATCTGTTTATTGTTATTAGCAGGGCCTTAAAAGGTTAAAGAGAAAGAAAAAGTTAAAGAGAAAGAGAAAAGTGTAGTCTTAGTGCATTAGGGAAAATGAAATAAGCCAATAGTGATGTCCACTTGTATTCTTCATGTGTGTCTAGGCATTTCAGGGGTACCTCAGTCCATCTGGAAGGGATAATCCCAGTGTGTCCCATGAACAACTATGGAATCATACAGTTTGTGCTTAGGAAAAATTTTTCATGGTGACAGCAAGATACAGTTTCCCTGGCATTGCCCTGAAAGGAATTGGGGGGATAGTTTTAGGTCTCTGGCAGGAAGTATGTATAGAGAATGATGAGCTAAGGTTCAAGAAAATAACAAAAGCTTGGATTGCCTCAGGCTGGCTCTGCAAAATAGCCAAAGAATGTACTGACTTTTTTTATTAATAGGAAACAGTCAAACTTAGGAAACAATGACTTTTGATGGTAAAATGAGTCTATAATTCCATTTCACGAATCAGTTGTTTTTAGAAAATCTTGAGGAAATGGATGTTCCTTGTTTACAAAAATTGATAACATCTCAGTGTAAACTTAATCCAATAATAACGAACAGACTGGCAGCTTTTAGAATGTCTTAATTTTGCCCCTCCTGTGCACTGTCATATAGAGTAGTTGGATTTGTTTGTTGCTGGGACATTCCAATCCCTATGTTCATAAAAGAGCCACAAAACTGATTATTCAGTAGTTTATAGTGTTTCAGAGATCTTTATATCACCCTGCGAGAAGCAAGAATTCAGACATGAAGAAGACAAAGTTGGATTTTTATAAAAATCTACAAAGGGTATTTACCTATGTAAAAGTTGTTGATCAAGAATAAAGATTAGAAGCCCAGTGCTGGCTTTTCCTTAAATTTACTGAATCAGAGAAAGTCTACTGGGAAGTATAATTTTCTGATACGGTTTCATTGGAAATATGCTTGTGTCAATATTAAAGATGATGCATCATGGTGATTTCACTTGTTTCATGCGTACCCATGGGTTTAGACTCATAAGGTGTTAGGGGACATAATGACCACTAGATGGCACTGTTCACCTAGTAGTCTGAGATCCGGCATTCTTTAGGTTCAGCAAACCTAAAATTGCTCAAGTGAAGATAAACATTAATGACCTTAGTTTCTGAAATGAGGGCATCTTCATCAGATCATTCATCTGTACAAAAGCTTGAGGCACATGTAGTATTGATTTCTAATGCTTTAGAAGGGATAACAGTACCACACAATGTCAAACTAAAGAGCTAAACATATACTATTAGCAAAATAAGCACTTTTATCTATTTTGTTTCAAGATCATTGGTGAGTGGCCAGTGTGCTCCTCAGTTTCCAAAGTTTGTATAAATACCATAATTATAAAAATGTCTGAGGTACTAAATTTAGGTTGACTGTGTATGTCTTAATACATAAATACTATTTTATTGTTATTGCAATTATATGCCTTTTGAATCTGTTTTCCTTAATTGCAGATAGTTATAAATGCTTGCTTGATTTTTAGTTATTATTGATATTGACACCAGAGTTGTAGATATTTTGGTGTTGTTTAATGTAATAGATCAAGATACTATTCTACTTGTAAGATCAATAAAAGTAATTGGATAATCAATATGAACTATAAAAGTACCAATTTTGTAATCTTTTTTGAGAAAACAGATTTATTGGGGCACATGGGTGACTCAGTTGATTGAGTGTCCAACTTCGGCTTATGATCTCAGGGTTTGTGGGTTTGAGCCCTGCATTGGGCTCTCTGCTGTCAGTGTGGAGCCACTTTGGATCCTCTGTCCCCCTCTTTCTCTGCACCTGCCCCTCTCATGCTTGCTCGCTTTCTCAAAAAACAACAAAAAAACCCAAGATTTATTTTCATTTAAAATCAAAGTATACTGTGCTAATTGGAAGGAGTAAAATAAGCAGAAATTAGGTATTCAATATATTTAGCTTACAAGATGGCATATTTTCCTTATAACAATTACTGACTCATGATTTATTTAAATACACAATTTTATCATTAAAATGAGTGTCAGCTTAAAGAATAACATATTGCTGTTGACCATTAAAGAGATTATTTGGCAGCTACCTAATGGGATAGGCATGAAAATGATAAATACCAAGAGAATATTGTTTTTTCAAAATAGTTTTGTTACATTTTTACTGGGTTTCAAAGATTACTTTTATGATATTTATGTATATTTTTGATAGAGCTCTTTTATTGAGTTATGGGTTATGGATATTCAAGTTACCATCCATATTTCTAGCCTGGCGAAGCTTAACCATTATTCTAATCATCAAAAGAAACTGAATACTACTTTTATTTTACAATGAACAAAGCAAATGAGAACCTAATTGACTTTATTTTCCCTGAATTTGCTAGCAAATCAAAAAGCAACAATATTGACTACCCATGGAAAGGCAAATGATGTCATATGCTCAGAAAAGGAAAAGACACCATGGTATGGACACAAAAGTCAATGCAATGAGTGAATTGATATTTACTCACAACCTTCATATTGTTTATGCCAAATATTTGGCTCATTTATATTGTTATTCTCTATGTATTCATATCAGAATGTTTTGATTTTCTAATTTACCACACTTGTGGTAACCCAACACTAGATAGGATTCCAAACCAAGTAAGGAAGTATAATTTCTAGAGTGAGGATAATAGTTTTAATTGTGTATGACATTGTGAAAATGGATAGGGGAGAGAAAGAGAACTCACTTCATGGATTAGAAGGGTAGTGCATTGATGAAAGAAATATCTTAGATTACTTGCATTTGAGTTGAGCCCTGGATTTTGTCTTAGGAGAGAGGAAGGACTGACATATGGGTCAAAAGCAGCAGGGTAGAGCAGGCTCTGAGGTATATGATGACAAGAACATGTGGAGCTTGAGACAAAACATACTTTTGATGGGCCCTGATCTCCTCTGATTCCACTAGGCAGTGTATCTCATCCAGAAAACCTCATCATAAAGCTCGTTTGGGAAGGTTAGAATTTTTTTTTCAGCATTTTACTGTACTCATTATTTACACATTGACTCCTTGATTACAAGGTGCTGTCTTTAAATTCCCTTAAGAGAAACCGATAGTATGGATGAAAATATAAAGATGTTAATGAAATGTAATGCAAAGGGTCAGGTTTCCATGCTAACAGAAATATTCACATCCATGTATATAAGTTAATTCCTAATCAATCAGATAGGTAAATTTTCAGGCATGTGGCTAGTACATATACCTTTTTGTATCATCAGATTAAGGTGTCTTTTGAATTTAAGAATCTGATATTCAACAAAGTCACAAACATCAAATATACATAATAAAAATATAATGATGATATACTTTTAGTGATTCCATTTATTAAGGTCAGTGAACAAAAAAAGTAAAGATTTACATTGAAAAATTGATATGAACTAAAAATGATTAGCATTAAAAGCAGAGATGGCTATGTTGTAAAAATGACTGCAGATTGTGCTCATTTCTTTGCAATGTGATGTTACAGATCATCTTGTCAGAAATACCATCCTCAGAGCATGACTATAGTAGGCTCACCAGAAACCAGAGATATTAGACATCAAGTAGTGATGAAAGTCACTAGAGGTCCTTGTTAATACCTTGTTAATCCTCCAGGCAGAAGTAAGGACTATGCCCTCAAGTAAGTTAGAAGAAAGTTTTTCAACCTTGTCACTACTGATATTGTGGGCCAGGTAATTCTGGTTGTATAGATCTGCTTTGTGTGTTTGAGGGTGTTTAGCAGCATCCCGGCCTCTACCTACTAAAAGTCAGTAGCTCCCCATCGATTCCCTGTTTTGACAACTAAAATCATCTTCAGGTATTACCAAATGTCACCTGGGGAGAAAATCATCTTTAGTTGAACACCTCTGCTCTACATTTATCCTAACAAAGCCTAAAACTAAACCCCAAAAAGATCTTCAGAGGAGATAGACATTGGAGGTTGGATTCTGCCAAGTTAGAGTGCTTGGGAAATGTCTTGGATTTCCACATATCCTCCATATCAAAGCATAAAACCAAACCTACACATTTAAAGGTTATTAGCTAGTAATTGAACTGCCTACCAGAACAAGAATCAATACCCTTCAGAGAGGATAATAGAATCCAGAATCTCTGTAAGAGGTCACTATCAATGTCCAGCACGCAATTAAAAAATTACCAGACATGCAAAGATACAGGAAAATAGGATCCATAGTCAATTAGAAAAGGAGTAGTACACAGAAGCAGAATGTGATATGACTCAAATGTTGGACTTAGCAAACACTTCAAAGCAACTAAAAGATAACATATATTCATAGAATTAAAATGTAATTTGATTGAGCCAACAGATTAGGCATCTCAGTAGAAAAATGAAAACCATAAAAAAGAACCAAATGGAAATTCTTAAACAGTAAAGTACTGTAACTAAAGTGAAAAAATTCACTGGATAGGCTTCACAGCAGATGGGAGAAAGTAAAGGAAAGAGAGGAACAGAACCTGAGGCTCACATGAATAATATCAACTTAATATATATGTTATAGGAGTGCTAGAAAGAAAGAATTTGTGGAAACAAATATATAATTAAATACCAAATTTTCCCAAATTTGATGGAAAATGTTGACTTGCAAATACAAGAAAATTGCTGAATTCAATGAAAAATACTCAGAAAGCTGCACTTAAGCATATCATGGTCAGACTGTTGAAAATAACCAGAGGAAAAAAGTCACATAACACTAAAGTGAACAATAAAAATATTTACTGAGTTCTCGTCAGAAACAGTGCACTTCACAAGACAATGGAAATGTCCATAAAATGCTGATGGGGAAAAAATCCTCAAAATTCTATATCTGGAGAAAATACCCCTTAAAAATGGAGTGAAGTAAAGACATTTTCCTGATAAATGCAAACACAGTAATAAATTGGATCTGGCAGAAATGCAAAACAAAACATGTTAAAAGCATTCTTTAGACTGATAGAGGAATCGTACCATATGGAAAATCAAATCTAAAGAAAGGAATAGCTAAAAAGAGTGCCAGAAATGGCAAACAAATGGGTGGTATACAAGATTATTTTTGTTACTTCATAATTTCCTTAAAAGGCACCCAATTTTTTTATAACAAAACTAATAGTAGTGTAAGGTGGACTTTATAATATACATGGAAGTAAATATATCACCACAAGAAACACAAAAGTTGGGAGTGATGGATAAATGGAATATTATTGTAAGGCTAGTTAGATTTGTGGAGTATGAAGTGTGAAGAGGGGTGAGTCAAGGGTAAAGTAACAAATGTCTACTGTGAAGTAGTACAATTTTGACTCCAAATAGACTCTGATAAGAATGCATTGTTGTCACTGGAAGAATACTAAAAATTAATTTTATAAAAAGCTGAGAAATAGAAGGAATAGAATAAAAATACCAATAAAAAGAGCCAACAGAATGAAAAAAACAGAAGAGACAAGTGAAAAACAAACACACCATTGCAATAATTACATTAAATGTAAGATGTTCCAAATGAAGGTCAGATTGCTAGATTAGATAAGAACGCAAGACAGAAGTATATGCACCTGTTAGAGATGCATTTTAAATTTAAAGTTACATGTAAATTGAACGTGAAAGGATGGAAAGTACACAGCAAAGGAAGCCATCAACAAAATGAAAAGTTAACCTACTGACTGGGAGAAGATATTTGCAAATAATGTACCCAAAAAGGGGTTAATATCTAAAAAATATAAAGAACTTATATAATTCAAAACTGAAAAACCAATCTGATTACAAAATGGGCAGAGAAATTGAATGACTTTTTTTTTTTCCAAAAAGACATACAGTTGGCTGACACTTGAAATTCAAATCAAAACTGCTATGAGGTAGTACTTCACACAAGTAGAATGGCTAAAATAAAAAAGACAAGAAATAACAAGTATTGGTAAAGATGCTGAGAAAAGGGAACACTTGTGCACAGTTGGTGGAAATGTAAATTGGTGTAGCCACTGCGAAAAAAAGTATGGAGGTTTCCCCAAAAATTTAAAAGTAGAAATACCATATGATCTAATAATTTTATTACTGAGTAGTTACTTAAAGAAAATGAAAACACTAATTTGAAAAGATATACGCACCCCTATGTTTACTTCAGCATTATTTACAATAGTCAAGATATAGAAGCAACCCAAGCATCCACTGATAGATGAATGGATAAAGAAGATATAGTATATATTCAGAATGGAGTATTACTCAGTTATAAAAAGAGGATAATCTTCCATCTAAGACAATATGGTTGGATCTAGGGGGTATTATGCTAAGTGAAATAAGTCAGAGAAAGTCAAATACCATATAATTTCACTCCAATGTAGAATTTAAGAAAACAAACACACAAAAAATAACCAGACACATAAATACAGAGAGCAAATGGTGGTTGCTAGAGGGCAGGAGGTTTGAGAGATGGGCAAAATAGGTGAAGGTGATTAAAAGGTACAAACCTCCAGTTATAAAATTAGTAAGTCACAGAGATGAAAAGTACAGCATAGGAAATATAGTCAATAATATTGTAGGGGCGCCTGGGTGGCTCAATCGGTTAACCGTCTGACTTCTGCTCAGGTCATGATCTCACGGTTCGTGGGTTTGAGCCCCGTGTGGGGCTCTGTGCTGACAGCTCAGAGCCCGGAGCCTCTTTCAGATTCTGTGTCTCCCTCTCTCTATGCCCCTCCCCCAGGAGCACTCTGTCTCCGTCTCAAAAATAAACAAACATTAACAAAATTAAAAAATAATAATTTTGTAATAACGTGGTGACAGATGGTGACTACGCTTATTGTGCTAAGCATTCAAGTAATGAAAAGAGTTGTCAAACCACTATGTTGTACACCTCAAACTAATATGATACTGTATGCCAACTTCAGTAATAAATATACATTTAAAAAGGACTGAAAGTGATATACCAAGCAAATGGCATCAGATAGATAATGTGTTTATATAAATTCCAGAAAAAGTAGACTTTAAGACAAAGCATTTTTCAAGAGATAAAGAAGTACATTTACAAATCACAAAAGGACCAATTCATTAGGAAGACATAATCATAAATATGTATGCATCTAATAACAAAGCTTCAAAGTTAATGAAGTGAAAACTGACAGAACAAATGGAAAAAATAGTTGGAGAGTTTAATACCACTTTCTGAGTATTCATGGAGGTCGACCAAAATTAGTTTGAGGATAGATCTGAGTAGACCATCAACCAATTTGAGCCAGTTGACATTTATAACACATTCTACCCAATAACTCTGGAAGGAACATTGTGTTCAAATGCATATGGAATGTTCATCAAAGTAGACATAGACTAGGTCATAAAAGAAATCTCAATAAATTTTCAAAGATTAGTATATTATAGAATATATTCTATGTATATTATATTTTATAACAGAGCCAAATCAGAAATCAATAACTAAAATATTTAGAAATTGTCCAAACATTTGGAAATTAAATAACACATGTCTAAGTATCCCATGGCTCAAAGACAAAATTATAAGCAAATAAGAAAATATTTTGACTTGAATAACAAAAGTACAACATATTGAAATTTATGGGATATGGCAAAGGCATTAGAGGGAAATTTATAGCTTTATTTTATTTTTTATTATTATTTTTTAATTTTTTTATTTTTAGAGAGTGGGAGAGAGCAAGCATGCCCAGGGGAGATGGGTGGAGGGAGAAAGAAAGAATCTTAAGCAAACTCCATGTTCAGTGTGGAGTCTGGTACAGGGTTCAATCCCATGACTCTGGGATCATGATCTGAGCTGCAGTCAAGAGTTGAATGCTCAACTGACTGAGCCACCCAGGCACCCCAGAAATTTATAGCTTTAAATGATTGTAATAAAAGAGAAGGAAGGGTTAAAAATCTTAATGTACAAAGAGCAAATTAAACTCAAAATAAGCAGAAGGAAAAAATAATGGAGTCAATACATAAGTCCATGATTTAAACACAAAAAATTAACAAAGCTCAAAATTCATTCTTCAAAAGATTAATAAAACTGATAGCCCCCAACAGGATAAAACAAGAATTAGAGAGCTAAATATAAATTACCAGTACTCCCAATAGTTTATTTTTGCTTTTGTTTCCCTTGCCTCAGGAGACCTATCTAGAAAGAAGTTGCCACAGCTGATTTCAAAGAAGCTCCTGCCTGCGTTCTCTTCTATGATTTTTATAGTTTCAGGTCTCATATGTAGGTCTTTCACCATTTTCAATTTATTTTTGTTTATGGTGTAAGAAAGTGGTCTAGTTTCATTCTTCTGATGTTTCTGTCCAGTGAAACCAACACCATTTGTTGAAGAGACTTTTTTTTTCTTATGGGATATTCTTTCCTGCTTTGTTGAAGATTAATTGACCATGTAGCTGTGGGTTCATTTTTTATTTTTTTCTGTTCTAATGATCTATGTGTCTATTTTTGTGCCAGTAACATACTGCCTTGATCACTACCGCTTTGTAATATAACTTGAAGCCTGGAATTGTGATGCCTCCAGCTTTGATTTTCTTTTTTCAAGGTTGCTTTGGCTATTCAGGGTCTTTTGTGGTTCCATACAAATTTTAGGACTGTTCTAGCTGTGTGAAAAATGCTGTTGGTATTTTGATAGGGATTGCATTAAATGTATAGATTGCTCTGGGTAGTATGGACATTTTAACAATATTTGTTTTTCTAACCAATGAGCATGGACTATCTTTCCATTTCTTTGTGTCATCTTCAACATTCTTCATCAGTGTTTTATAGTTTTCAGAGTACAGATCTTTCACCTCTTTGGTTACGTGTATTTCTAGGTATCTTATAGTTTTTGGTTCAATTGTAAATGAGATTGTTTTCTTAATTTCTCTTTCTGCTGCTTCATTATTCGTGTATAGAAATGTAAACAGCTTCTGCACAGGAAAGGGAACAATCAACAAAACTAAAGGCAACCTACAGAATGGGAGAAGATATTTGCAAATGCCATATTTGATAAAGGGTTATTATCTAAAATATATAAAGAACTTATAAAACTCAACACCCAAACAACAAATAATCCAATTAAAAAATGGGCAGAAGACATGAAGACACTTTTCTCCAAAGACAACCTGCAGATGGTCAACAGACACATGAAAAGATGCTCAACATCACACATCATCAGGGAAATGCAAATCGAAACTACAATGAGATATCTCTTTACACCTGTCAGAATGGCTTAAAAAAATCAACAATACAAGAAACAACAGGTGTTTGGTGAGGATGTAGAGAAAGGGAACTGTCTTGCAGTGTTGGTGGGCATGCAGGCTGGTGTAGCCACTCTGGGAAATAGTATGGAGGTTCTTCAAAAAGTTAAAGATAGAGGTTGGAAGATGGCGGCGTAGGAGGATGCTGGGCTCACCGTGTGTCCTGATCACTTAGATTCCACCTACACCTGCCTAAAGAACCCAGAAAACCGCCAGAGGATTAGCAGAACGGAGTCTCCAGAGCCAAGCGCAGACGAGAGGCCCACGGAAGAGGAAGAGGGTAGGAAGGGCAGCGAGGCGGTGCGCGCTCCACAGACTGGCGGGAGGGAGCCGGGGCGGAGGGGTGGCTCGCCGGCCAAGCAGAGCCCCCGAGTCGGGCTGGCAAAAGCGGAGGGGCCGGACGGACTGTGTTCCAACAGCAAGTGCGACTTAGCGTCTGGGAGGTCATAGTTAACAGCTCTGCTCAGAAAGCGGGAAGGCTGGAGGACAAAGGGAGGGAGAGCTGCTGAGCCCCCGGACGACAGAGCTCAGTTTGGTGGGGAACAAAGGCGCTCGCCAGCGCCATCTCCCCCGCCCATCCCCCAGCCAAAATCCCAAAGGGAACCAGTTCCTGCCAGGGAACTTGCTCACTCCACGCAAACACCCAACTCTGTGCTTCTGCGGAGCCAAACCTCCGGCAGCGGATCTGACTCCCTCCCGCTGCCACAGGGCTCCTCCTGAAGTGGATCACCTAAGGAGAAGCGAGCTAAGCCTGCCCCTCCTGCCCCCGTGCACCTTGCCTACCCACCCCAGCTAATACGCCAGATCCCCAGCACCACAAGCCTGGCAGTGTGCAAGTAGCCCAGACGGCCATGCCCCCACAGTGAATCCCGCCCCTAGGAGAGGGGAAGAGAAGGCCCACACCAGTCTGACTGTGGCCCCAGCAGTGGGCTGGGGGCAGACATCAGGTCTGACTGTGGCCCCGCCCACCATTCCAGTTATACACCACAGCACAGGGGAAGTGCCCTGCAGGTCCTCACCACTCCAGGGACTATCCAAAATGACCAAACGGAAGAATTCCCCTCAGAAGAATCTCCAGGAAATAACAACAGCCAATGAACTGATCAAAAAGGATTTAAATAATATAACAGAAAGTGAATTTAGAATAATAGTCATAAAATTAATCACTGGGCTTGAAAACAGTATAGAGGACAGCAGAGAATCTCTTGCTACAGAGATCAAGGGACTAAGGAACAGTCACGAGGAGCTGAAAAATGCTTTAAATGAAATGCAAAACAAAATGGAAACCATGACGGCTCAGATTGAAGAGGCAGAGGAGAGAATAGGTGAACTAGAAGATAAAGTTATGGAAAAAGAGGAAGCTGAGAGAAAGAGAGATAAAAAAATCCAGGAGTATGAGGGGAAAATTAGAGAACTAAGTGATACACTAATAAGAAATAATATATGCATAATTGGTATCCCAGAGGAGGAAGAGAGAGGGAAAGGTGCTGAAGGGGTATTTGAAGAAATAATAGCTGAGAACTTCCCTGAACTGGGGAAGGAAAAAGGCATTGAAATCCAAGAGGCACAGAGAACTCCCTTCAGATGTAACTTGAATCGATCTTCTGCACGACATATCATAGTGAAACTGGCAAAATACAAGGATAAAGAGAAAATTCTGAAAGCAGCAAGGGATAAACGTGCCCTCACATATAAAGGGAGACCTATAAGACTCGTGACTAATCTCTCTTTTGAAACTTGGCAGGCCAGAAAGGCTTGGCACGATATCTTCAGTGTGCTAAACAGAAAAAATATGCAGCCGAGAATCCTTTATCCAGCAAGTCTGTCATTTAGAATAGAAGGAGAGATAAAGGTCTTCCCAAACAAACAAAAACTGAAGGAATTTGTCACCACTAAACCAGCCCTACAAGAGATCCTAAGGGGGATCATGTGAGACAAAGTACCAGAGACATCACTACAAGCATAAAACATACAGACATCACAATGACTCTAAACCCGTATCTTTCTATAATAACACTGAATGTAAGTGGACTAAATGCGCCAACCAAAAGACATAGGGTATCAGAATGGATAAAAAAACAAGACCCATCTATTTGCTGTCTACAAGAGACTCATTTTAGACCTGAGGACACCTTTAGATTGAGAGTGAGGGGATGGAGAACTATTTATCATGCTACTGGAAGCCAAAAGAAAGCTGGAGTAGCCATACTTATATCAGACAAACTAGACTTTAAATTAAAGGCTGTAACAAGAGATGAACAAGGGCATTATATAATAATTACAGGGTCTATCCATCAGGAAGAGCTAACAATTATAAATGTCTATGCGCCGAATACAGGAGCCCCCAAATATATAAAACAATTACTCACAAACATAAGCAACCTTATTGATAAGAATGTGGTCATTGCAGGGGACTTTAACACTCCACTTACAGGAATGGATAGATCATCTAGACACATGGTCAATAAAGAAACAAGGGCCCTGAATGATACATTGGATCAGATGGACTTGACAGATATATTTAGAACTCTGCATCCCAAAGCAACAGAATATACTTTCTTCTCGAGTGCACATGGAACATTCTCCAAGATAGATCATATACTGGGTCACAAAACAGCCCTTCATAAGTTCACAAAAATTGAAATTATACCATGCATACTTTCAGACCACAATGCTATGAAGCTTGAAATCAACCACAGGAAAAAGTCTGGAAAACCTCCAAAAGCATGGAGGTTAAAGAACACCTTACTAAAGAATGAGTGGGTCAACCAGGCAATTAGAGAAGAAATTAAAAAATATATAGAAACAAACGAAAATGAAAATACAACAATCCAAACGCTTTGGGATGCAGCGAAGGCAGTTCTGAGAGGAAAATACATTGCAATCCAGGCCTATCTCAAGAAACAAGAAAAATCCCAAATACAAAATCTAACAGCACACCTAAAGGAAATAGAAGCAGAACAGCAAAGGCAGCCTAAACCCAGCAGAAGAAGAGAAATAATAAAGATCAGAGCAGAAATAAACAATATAGAATCTAAAAAAACTGTAGAGCAGATCAACGAAACCAAGAGTTGGTTTTTTGAAAAAATAAACAAAATTGACAAACCTCTAGCCAGGCTTCTCAAAAAGAAAAGGGAGATGACCCAAATAGATAAAATCATGAATGAAAATGGGATTATTACAACCGATCCCTCAGAGATACAAGCAATTATCAGGGAATACTATGAAAAATTATATGCCAACAAATTGGACAACCTGGAAGAAATGGACAAATTCCTAAACACCCACACTCTTCCAAAACTCAATCAGGAGGAAATAAAAAGCTTAAACAGACCCATAACCAGCGAAGAAATTGAATCAGTTATCAAAAATCTCCCAACAAGTAAGAGTCCAGGACCAGATGGCTTCCCAGGGGAGTTCTATCAGACGTTTAAAGCAGAGATAATACCTATCCTTCTCAAGCTATTCCAAGAAATAGAAAGGGAAGGAAAACTTCCTGACTCATTCTATGAAGCCAGTATTACTTTGATTCCTAAACCAGACAGAGACCCAGTAAAAAAAGAGAACTACAGGCCAATATCCCTGATGAATATGGATGCAAAAATTCTCAAAAAGATACTAGCAAATCGAATTCAACAGCATATAAAAAGACTTATTCACCATGATCAAGTGGGATTCATTCCTGGGATGCAGGGCTGGTTCAACGTTCGCAAATCAATCAATGTGATACATCACATTAATAAAAAAAAAAGAGAAGAACCATATGATCCTGTCAATCGATGCAGAAAAGGCCTTTGACAAAATCCAGCACCCTTTCTTAATAAAAACCCTTGAGAAAGTCGGGATAGAAGGAACATACTTAAACATCATAAAAGCCATTTATGAAAAGCCCACAGCTAACATCATCCTCAATGGGGAAAAACTGAGAGCTTTTTCCCTGAGATCAGGAACACGACAGGGATGCCCACTCTCACCGCTGTTGTTTAATATAGTGTTGGAAGTTCTAGCATCAGCAGACAACAAAAGGAAATCAAAGGCATCAAAATTGGCAAAGATGAAGTCAAGCTTTCGCTTTTTGCAGATGACATGATATTATACATGGAAAATCCGACAGACTCCACCAAAAGTCTGCTAGAACTGATACATGAATTCAGCAAAGTTGCAGGATACAAAATCAATGTACAGAAATCAGTTGCATTCTTATACACTAACAATGAAGCAACAGAAAGACAAATAAAGAAACTGACCCCATTCACAATTGCACCAAGAAGCATAAAATACCTAGGAATAAATCTAACCAAAGATGTAAAAGATCTGTATGCTGAAAACTATAGAAAGCTTATGAAGGTAATTGAAGAAGATTTAAGGAAATGGAAAGACATTCCCTGCTCATGGATTGGAAGAATAAATATTGTCCAAATGTCAATACTACCCAAAGCTATCTACACATTCAATGCAATCCCAATCAAAATTGCACCAGCATTCTTCTCGAAACTAGAACAAGCAATCCTAAAATTCATATGGAACCACAAAAGGCCCCGAATAGCCAAAGTAATTTTGAAGAAGAAGAAGAAGAAGACCAAAGCAGGAGGCATCACAATCCCAGACTTTAGCCTCTACTACAAAGCTGTCATCATGAAGACAGCATGGTATTGGCACAAAAACAGACACATAGACCAATGGAATAGAATAGAAACCCCAGAACTAGACCCACAAACGTATGGCCAACTCATCTTTGACAAAGCAGGAAAGAACATCCAATGGAAAAAAGACAGTCTCTTTAACAAATGGTGCTGGGAGAACTGGACAGCAACATGCAGAAGGTTGAAACTAGACCACTTTCTCACACCATTCACAAAAATAAACTCAAAATGGATAAAGGACCCGAATGTGAGACAGGAAACCATCAAAACCCTAGAGGAGAAAGCAGGAAAAGACCTCTCTGACCTCAGCCGTAGCAATCTCTTACTCAACACATCCCCAAAGGCAAGGGAATTAAAAGCAAAAATGAATTACTGGGACCTTATGAAGATAAAAAGCTTCTGCACAAGAAAGGAAACAACCAACAAAACTAAAAGGCAACCAACGGAATGGGAAAAGATATTTGCAAATGACATATCGGACAAAGGGCTAGTATCCAAAATCTATAAAGAGCTCATCAAACTCCACACCCAAAAAACAAATAACCCAGTGAAGAAATGGGCAGAAAACATGAATAGACACTTCTCTAAAGAAGACATCCGGATGGCCAACAGGCACATGAAAAGATGTTCAACGTCGCTCCTTATCAGGGAAATACAAATCAAAACCACACTCAGATATCACCTCACGCCAGTCAGAGTGGCCAAAATGAACAAATCAGGACACTATAGATGCTGGAGAGGATGTGGAGAAATGGGAACCCTCTTGCACTGTTGGTGGGAATGCAAATTGGTGCAGCCGCTCTGGAAAGCAGTGTGGAGGTTCCTCAGAAAATTAAAAATAGACCTACCCTATGACCCAGCAATAGCACTGCTAGGAATTTACCCAAGGGATACAGGAGTACTGATGCATAGGGGCACTTGTACCCCAATGTTTATAGCAGCACTCTCAACAATAGCCAAATTATGGAAAGAGCCTAAATGTCCATCAACTGATGAATGGATAAAGAAATTGTGGTTTATATACACAATGGAATACTACGTGGCAATGAGAAAGAATGAAATATGGCCCTTTGTAGCAACGTGGATGGAACTGGAGAGTGTGATGTTAAGTGAAATAAGCCATACAGAGAAAGACAGATACCATATGGTTTCATTCTTATGTGGATCCTGAGAAACTTAACAGAAGACCATGGGGGAGGGGAAGGAAAAAAAAAAAAAAGGTTAGAGAGGGAGGGAGCCAAACTATAAGAGACTCTTAAAAACTGAGAATAAACTGAGGGTTGATGGGGGGTGGGAGGGAGGGGAGGGTGGGTGATGGGTATTGAGGAGGGCACCTTTTGGGATGAGCACTGGGTGTTGTATGGAAACCAATTTGACAATAAATTTCATATATTGAAAAAAAATTTAAAGATAGAACTAGTCTATGAACCAGCAATTACACTACTAGGTATTTACTCAAAGAACACAAAATTACTAATTCAAAGGGATGCATGCACCCTGCTATTGATAGTTACATTATCTACAATAGCTAAAATATGGAAACAGCCAAAGTGTCCATCGACTGACAAATGGATAAAGAAGAGATGATAAATAGATATAGATAGATAGATAGATAATGGACGATTACTCAGCCGTAAAAAAGAAGGAAATCTTGCTATTTGTAATGGCATGGATGGAGCTAGAGAGTATTATGCTAAGCAAAGTAAGTCAGAGAAAGAAAAATGACATATATGATTTCACTCATATGTGGAATTTAAAAAAATTTTTAAAAATATTTATTCATCTTTGAAAGAGAGAAAGAGAGACAGAGTGTGAGTGGGCAAGGGGCAGAGAGAGAGAGGGAGTCACAGAATCTGAATGAGGCTCCAGGCTCTGAGCTGTCAGCACAGAATCTGATGCGGGGCTCGAACCCACCAACTGGGAGATCATGACCTGAGCCAAAGTTGGATGCTTAACCAAATGAGTCACCCAGGTGCCCCTCATATGTGGAATTTAAGAAACAAAACAAATGAGCAAAGCGACAAAAAGGCAGAGAGAGACAAACCAAGAAACAGACTTTTACTATAGAGAACAAACTGACGATTACAGGAGGGGAGGTGGACTGAGGGATGGGTTAAACAGGTGATGGGGATTATGGTGTACATTTCGGATGAGCACCGGGTGTTGTATGGAAGTGTTGAATCACTCTATTGTACACCTGAAACTAATATTATACAGCATGTTAACTGGAATTTAAATAAAAACTGTAAAAAATTACTAGTATTGCAAATAAAAGAAGGAATACCATTACATTTTTGTCAATTTTAATAGGAAATAACAGAATATTAGAAAAATTGTGCTAATAATTTGATAACAAGATGAAATAGATAAATTTCTTGAAACATAACTTATCAAAAGTGACTCAGGAAAAAATAGAAAATTGGAATATAAGTATTAAAAAAACTTGAATTTGTAATAATGTTAAGAAAATGTTTGCACAAAGAAAACTCAAGACCAAGATGGTTTTATTGGTAAATTGTATCATGCACAAAGTAAGAAATAATACCAATCATACATAAACTCTCTTTTCTTTTTTTTTGTAATATTTTTAACGTTTATTTATTTTTGAGAGAGAGAGAGAGTGCAAGCAGGGAAGAGGCAGAGAGAGAGAGAGAGAGAGAGAGAGGGAGGGAGGGAGGGAGGGGAGGGAGAGGGAGAGGGAGAGGGAGAGGGAGAGGGAGAGGGAGAGGGAGAGGGAGAGGGAGAGGGAGAGGGAGAGGGAGAGGGAGAGGGAGAGGGAGAGGGAGAGGGAGGGAGGGAGACACAGAATCCGAAGCAGGGTCCACGCTCCGAGCTGTCAGCACAGAGCCTGACACGGGGCTCAAACTCAAGAATCGTGAGATCATGACCTGAGCCGAAGTCGGACACTCAACCAACTGAGCCACCCTGTTGCCCCAACTCTCTTTTCAAAAAATAGAGAATAGACTGTTCCCCAAGTTATTTTATGTGATCATTGTAACAGTGATATCAAAATACCAAATTTATAAGGTAAGAGTTTCGAGATGGTTATAGACTGAATGCTTGTGTCCCTCCAAAATTCATATGACACCTTGATCTTGGACCTCCAGCTTCCTGAACTGTGGGAAATAAGTTTCTGTTGTTTACAAGCCACTTATTCTATGGTATTCTGTTACAGCAGCGTGAATTGACTAAGAGAGTAACAGAGAGACCAGTATCCCTCATGAACATAGATTAAAAAATCCTCAACAAAGTGTTGGAAAATTAAATACATTAATGTTTACAAAAGGATACATCTTACGAGTACAATTTAAGAAATTCAAGCTTATTTTAATGTTTGAAAATCACACAATATAATTAGCCACATTAACTGAACAAAGATGAAACATGGTCATCTCAGCAAATGCAGAAAAATATTTTGGTAAAATTTAACACACGTTCAAGATAAAAAAAAAAACACTAAGTAGAATAGAAGTAGGAAATTTCCTTAGTCTGATAAAGGCATTTATGAGAAATCTAAAGCTCATATCATTTAATGGTAAAAGACTGATCAGCAATCTCTCTCATAGTTCAGGGATAAGGCAACAATGTCCAATGCCATCGCTTCTATTATCCTACTGGAAAAATAGTACAATAAAGCAACTAAAAGAAATAAAAGGCATAAAATTGAAAAGGAAGGAGAAAAACTGTTTTTGTTTGCAATTCATATGATTCTATATGGGAATTCTAAGGCATTTTCTAAAAAAAACTACTTAGAAATATTAAGTGAAGTTATTGAGGTCATAGACTACAGGATCAATATGTAAAACTAATTGTTTTTATATGTACTCACAATTTATATGTGAAAAATGAAAAATACTTAGGTTTAATAAGTGTGCAAGACACTGAAAACTTCAAATAGTCGATAAGAGAACTTTAAAAAGACCTAAGTTGATATAACATGTTCATGTATTGGAAAACTCAATACTGTTAAGTCCATTCTCAGATTTATCTGTAGATTCAATGACATGCCAATCAACTCTCAGCAGCACCCCTATCCTTTTAAAAAGAAGGTTAAAAATTTATTCCAAATTTAAAATGTAAAGGACCTAGAATAGCCAAAACAATTTTGAGGCGGAACAAGATTGGAGGACTTGGCATTATCTTAGTTCAGAATTTACAAGCAAGCCATGGTATTCAACTTAGAATGGTCTTGTCATAAAGGTAAACATAGGGCAGTGGAACAGTATAGAGAATCCTGAATAGGCTTTCCATCTAAGGTCAACTTTTTTCTTTTTAGCATAGGAGCCAATTCTTTTCCAATGGCTGGGTCAGTTAAATATCCTCATAAAAATATATATATGCCTCTGACAGTCATCTCCGACAGTACACACAAATGACTTTGAAATCGATCATAGTCTTAAATATACAAGCTAACATCATGAAATTTGTATGAGAAAATATAAGATCAGAGGTTTGCTACTTTGTGATAGGCATAGATTTTATTAGAGAGATCACCAAAGAGTACTCACTATAAAAAATGATAAGTTAGACTTCATCAAAGTTAAAACTGCCTACTTTCCAAAAGACACCATTAAGGAAATGAGAAAACAAACCACAGAATGGGAGAAAATATTCACAATGTATGTATCTAACAAAGGGCTTATAGCCAGAACATATATTCTTACTATGCAGTAATAACAAAAAGTTGAATAAAAAAATGAACAAAAAGACATGACTAGATACTTCACAAGAGAAGATATATGAATGGTCAGTTCACATATGAAAAGGTGCTCGATCGACATCTTTATCCATCAAATCCAATTAGGCAATTGGATTCAATTGGAAATCAAATGTAGCAATTATTATACCAATATACAAGCTTTTATATAACATTAATCCACTGTGTATCATATACACTAAGTGCTAAAATTAAAAAGAATGATGATAGTAATTCTTGGCTAGAATATGGAACAACTGGGACTCTTAGAAATTGGTAGGGATGTAAGATTTATATCTACATTGGAAAACAGTTTTGCAGTTTTATATAAATTAAACATGCACTTAACCTATGGTCTAACAATTCCACTCCTAGGGATTTATCCCAATGAAATGACAACCAATATCTACATTTATGTGCAAGGCCTGGACATGCTTACAGCCACTTTAGTAATAATAGTCAATAATTAGAAATCATTGAAATGCACGTCATAGGTGAATGAACAAGCTGTACTGTATTCACACAATCGAATACTACACATCTATAAAAAGAATACACTATTGATTCATACAGAAATATAGCTTAATCTCAAACACAAGTTATGTGAAAGAAGCAATGAGCCCACACTTTGACTCAAACTGAAGGGTGACCATCACTGAACCAGAACCCTGAGCTTTTCCTATGTCTGAGTAAGAGTCACTCCAAATCAATGTATCAACACTATTCTGGTGAGCCAACTTTGTGTGATCCCATGAAAGAAAAACTACTGGTCAGCAGAGTGATTTGCCTGTTAGGTCACCCTTCTGGAACTGGGACCTGACTATGGTATGCCAGGAAAGTCTCATGGGTGTGTGTTGTAGAGTTCCCCAGGGCATCTGGTAACCCTACATGTAGACTAGATGGGTGGAGAATATCCAAAATCAAAGAAGCAGAGATGAGGCCCCTGTAGGTTTTGGTCTGTGCTCAAGGTACTCCACCTGGATGAAATTGGTGGCCATGGCCAGTTCTAGGCATCTGAGGTGGACTTAGAAAATTTTGAAGAAAGCTCTCTGAAGTGCAGGGCCCCTTAAGTTGTACCAAGGGGGGTACCTAGACTGCTTGAGTTTAAGGGCAATACTGATGAGGGGAATGTGTGAGAAGTTCAATGGTGGCTATCCTTAACTGACCAGGGTTGACAGAATATAGTACCATCAAATAAGCACCATCATTATCAAATTAGTACCAATTCCAAAGGATTGTGAGCAGAGGCTAATTAGATGCACTTAAAGGAGGAATGGTGTAATTACCAAAATGAGGAGAACAGCTGGAGTCATAATCCTTGACCCACAGAGATCTGTTGTGATAGCTAACAGACCACATGTTTTCAGAGGTGTAATATATGGGCAACCCACTAGGATGTTAACTTGACTTGTAGAACCAGAAAAATTGAGCTGGTGAGAAGTTGATAACAGCTGTTGTAATGGGAAATCATGATCCTTCACTCAGTTTCCAGATCTAAACAAATTCTCAGACCAGAATCTGTTGTCTAAAATGAAGACTATGTCCCTTTGAGAAAGAAACTTTCACGTTTACCACAAAAGTATGTGACAAATATTTTTTCAATGTTTTACCAAAGGACCAGTGGTTAGGAGCACATCTTTCAGTATAAGCTGAGGGCAAGTGTATAAATGGAAGCTATTGACCCAGAGCCTATCCCTCTTAAGATAGTGTGGAAGTACTCAAATTTGCTTCCTGTTTTTAATAGTCCAAGCATATAAATCTAAAGTCATTGGAAATTATTCAGAAGATAAAATAAGAATTTTTCTTCGAGCATCTTCAAGTTGAATTCTGTGAGATTGAAAATATTGTTTATAAGCCACCCAGCCCATGGTATTTTGTTATAGGAGCCTGAACAGACTAAGAAGTTGATACTGAGAAGTGGGGATGCTGCTGTAACAAATCCTTCAAAATGTGTAAGTGGCTTTGGAACAGGATAAAGGATAGAGGCGAGAAGAGTTTCAGGGTACATGCTAGAAAAAGCCTATACTGCTCTGAACAAACTTTTAAGGGCAATTCTGTTAAGGGTCCAGAAAGAAAAGAGGAAAGCTGTATTAGATAAAGCCACAATCTTCTTAGGGAATACCCAAATAATCCTAAACAGAATTTTGGTAGAAATATGTAAGGCAAAGCCTATTCTGATAAGGTCTCAGATGCAAATGAGGAACATGTTATTGGAAACTGGAGGAAAGGCCATCCTTGTTATAAAGTGGTGAAAAGCTTGGCTGAATTGTTTTCATCTTCCAGTGTTTTGTGGAGTAGAACTTCTGATCAATGAAATTGGATATTTGGCTGAGGAAGTTCCTAAGCAAAGTGTTGAAGGTGTGGTTTGGCTTCTCTCAAAGTCTTATAGTAAAATGTGGGAAGAGAAAAATAACTTAAAGATGGAATTATTACAAAGAAAGTAGAGCTTAAAGATTTGGAAAATTTCAGCCTAGCTATATTGAAAGAAATGAGAAAGCCTATTCAGGAGATATTCCAAAGGGTATGGCTAAATGACCATTTGACTAAGCCGATGGGTTTGTATCAATTACATTTGATGTAACTATTTTAAATTATTGCTAATTAGCAACCCCTTGTTTTCCATTGCTTTCCTCAGCAAATCATAGAATGCAACACTACATTTCCTCACACTGACATATGTGGTCAATTGACTTTTGACAAAGATGCAAAAATAATTCAGTGACAAAATATAGTCTGGCAACAAATGATGCTGGAATAATTGGATATCTATGTGCAAAAAATAAACTTTGATCCAAACCTTGCATATATACAAAGCCAACTCAAAATGGATCATACATGTAAATGTAAAACTTAAAACTGTAACACTTCCAGAAGAGAACATAGAAGAATATCTTTGTGACATTGTATTTGGCCAAGATTTCTTTTTCTTCATTAAAAATTTTTAAATATTTATTTTGAGAGAGAGAGAGAGAGAGAGAGAGAGAGAGAGAACGAACGCAGGGGAAGGGCAGAAAGAAAGGGAGACAAAGAATCTGAAGCAGGCTCCAGGCTCTGAGCTGTCAGCACAGAGCCTGATGTGGGGCTCAAACTCACAAACCCCATGATCATGATCTGAACCAAAGTCAGATGCTTAACTGACTGAGCTACCCAGGCTCCCCTGGCAAAGATTTCTTAGTAACACCACCAAAACCACAATCCATAAAAGAAGAAAAATTGATAAATTGGACTTCATGCAAATAAAAACTTCCACTTTTCAATTTTTATTAAAAAATTTTAATGTTTATTTTTGAGAGAGAGAGAGAGAGAGAGAGAGAGAGAGAGAGTGGGAGAGGGGCAGGGAGAGGGCGAGACACAGCATCTGAAATGAGCTCCAGGCTCTGAGCTGTCAGCACAGAGCCTGACGTGGGGCTCAAACTCATGAGCCATGAGATCATGACCTGATCCAAAGTCGGCCACTTAATGGACTGAGCCACCCAGGTGCCCCTAAAACTTCCACTTTTTAAAATATACCATTATCAGAATGAACAGACAAGTCACAAATTGGAAAAAGTATCTGAAATTCTCCTATCTACTAAGGATTTCTATGTTAAACACCAAAATTTAAATCAGAAAACAAGCCCAACAAAAATATAGGTAAAAGATTTGAAATGACAATTTATCAAAGAAGATATATGAATGATAAATAAGCTCATGAAAGGTGTTCATCATTAGTCTGTACAGAAATGTAAATTTAAAACCATAGTGAAATACTACTTGATACCTATTGGAATATCTAAAATTAAAAGAAATGATCATAAGTGGTAAGAAGGATATGAAGTAACTGGAAATCTCTGGTGGGAATGTAGAACAAAAATGGTTTGTCAGTTTCTTAAAACATGGTAAATACATATTAACCATTCAATTCCTAGGTATTTAGCCAGAACAAATGAAAGTATTTTCCATGCAAAGGCTTGAACACAAATGCTCATAGCAGCTTTTTATTTTTTCATATTAGCTTTAGATGTATTTTTTCTTTGATATGTATTTTTTTCATACCGGCAAACTGGAAATCACCCAAATGTTCATCAATAGGTAAATGGAGAAACAAATGTGGTGTGTGAACACAATACCAGCCAGCAATAAGAAGGTATGAACAGTTGGACACAGGCAGCAGCATGGACGCACGTAAACATCTTTATGCTGAGTGAAGGAAGCCTGATGGAAACGCTGCTGCCTTTGTGATTCCATTTACATGAAGTTCTAGAAAAAGCAAAGTAATCAAGAGTGTGCCTGAGGCTCCTTAGTGTTCCCCTCAACTCTTCTCAACTTTAGATGGGTCTCTTCCTGACATAGCCCCTGCCCTCCTGTTTCCTAGAGCACTTACTCTGGAAAACTTAGAATTGTAAATTTTTTCTCTGCCTCTTTGAGATGTAATTCTCCCCCACCCAGCCTATTAAAATAGTCTTTACTTCTATTGTAACAGTCTTTTAAAAAATAATTTATGTATTTAAATTCAAGTTAGTTGACATACAATGTTGTATTGGTTTCAGGAGTAGAACCCAGTGATTCATCACTTACATACAACACCCAGTGCTCATCCCAACAAGTGCCCTCCTTAATGCCCATCACCCATTTAGCCCATCCCCCTCCTCCCCTCCAGCAACCCTCAGTTTGTTCTCTGTATTTAAGGGTCTCTTATAGTTTGCTTCCCTGTTTTTATCTATTGTAATAGTCTCGAATAAAGTCTTTCTAGTTTGTACATCTCATACATACATACATAGTACACAATACATTATGGCTATTAAAAGAACAAGTGGAAATATCAACAGCAAACTGACGATCAGTGTGTGTGTGTGTGTGTGTGTGTGTGTGTGTGTGTGTGTGTATAAAATGTGATTCCATATATGTGAAGAGATATGTAAGCACACAAAAAAATTAACACTAAAACTCTTAATTGTGGTGGACTCTGGAGAGGTAATTATGTAGCAGGATTCTCACATAGAGGGATGGGACACTGAAGCCTTTCTTTCCAGGAAGCAGCTTTATTTGTGCCGGCACAGGCTCAGTGGGTTTGTATTCGAAAAACTGAGTCCCCAATGCAGTGAGGTGTAGCCTTTTATAAACTTTTTACTTCTTTGTTTCTCATACATGGTAACATACAGACATATGGTCTGATTGGGTGGTCTCATGTTACAGGGTCATGAGGGACGTCACGTATATGCACGTAGCCAGGTTGCCTTCCCTTATCTTGAGGTTTTTTTTTTTTTCTTCATCACCACATTCCTTAGGGAGGAGACTCTACCACAGTTGGAATTGTGAAGGATATGTGAGGGAGAAGAGTTGAACTTTTTACTGTATCTTCCATATTTCATATCAATAGCTTGCTGGTCTTTGAGAGCTTGACCCTCTGCTTTCTTCTTCACGTCCTCTAATATTGGCTACTATGCTGGGATGTACATTAAAGGACTAAAATGTTGGTCTTTTTTTTGTTATTATTTTCCAGTTCTTAAAATAGTGATTGGTTTCCTAGAGTCCTCCAAAGATGACCAATGAGGGTTTTGTTGGTGATGGGGTAATATAAACTTGATGCGGTTTTGGAGTGGTGGTGGGGGGGGGGGTCTGGAACACACAGCCAAGAAATTCTTGAGACATCTTTGGTGCAAAAAGGTAGTTTTATTAAAGCACAGGGACAAGACTTGTGGCAGAAAGAGCTGCACTGGGATTGTGAGGAGTGACTGATTATATGCCATGGAGTTGGGGTGGGCAGGTAAGGAAAAAGAAAGGTTTCCAAAAGGACTTCCATATGTTAAAGAGGACTCATAAGATACTGGATACCTAGCTTATTGTCGAGCTAAGGTCTTTTTTCCCCTCTAGCAAAGCATTACCTTTAAGACAGCAGGGGGTTCCTGGGGAAATGTTACCTTCTGCCTGCCTCAAGCATTTGCCAATGGGCTGCAGGTTATAAAGAAATTTAATTTTATCTACATTTTCTTCTTGCCTTTGTTCCTCATATCACTACGGAGGGGGGTGGTGCTGTTAGGGCTCCAGGGAATTGAGTCCATAGGTTTCTGGAGGTTGTTTTTTTCTTGTAAATCATTAAAACAGTTGCAAACTGATGGAGATTCATGTCCTGCATGATTATGATCTCTATCAATTAACCATTTGTTTTTTCCCTTTCCTTTGTTCTTGGGCATCCAGGGGTACCTGAGGAATATCACACATATTCCACCCAAGGGGGATTGGAGTTTGTGGGGGTGTCAGCTTGCCTTATGCTCCCTCATCAAACTCAGGGACTTAAACTTATTTCATGTGTTTAGTCCATTACCTTTATTATCTTATTGATACTCAAATTCTCGTCTTTGGTCACTATATGCTTATTCAGCTTCACTCTTGAGTTCTTATGCTTATGATATAATTTGACAGCTTGATTCCTGGTATGATAAAGTACTTCAAATGCATGTTTTACATTTCCTGCCCCAAATTTGGAATCAGCCATTTTCCCAAGGAGCCCTGGTTCCTGTTAATGGGAAATTGATATGAGAGTTGGTCATTGTTATAGGGTTGATACTTTCTTTCTAGATCTTTTCAGTGGCTAGAACTTGATACATTCTCAAATTATCTTTAAAAGCATGAAGTTGTAATAAGACCTACTTCCCAGCTCACACACTGTTAGATACCCTTGGGTATTTAAAAAAAGGATAATAGAAAATACTGTCATTGATATTAAGTTCATAGTCTAACTGGAGTTTACTGATTTTGCCTAAGAATAAAAAATATTGAGTAACATGCTTTGAATTACTGAGTCTAACATCTTTTTTTTCCATAGGTGAATACTGCTTATGAGTTCTTTCTTCTAGATGAAATTGTAACAAATGCTCTCTGTTTAGAATTCCTTTTTTTTCCCCCTGAGGATATATCTGCTTGGGGGTTTGAATTATTTAAGGGGAGCATTTTTGGATTATTAATTCTACCTTTTATTTCAATCATGCTCTATTTGGAATCTCTCTTTTCCAGAATTTTTAAGCTTTTCGCCTCCAGTTTTTGCATTAAAATCTCAGAGTTAACGGAATCTGAATTACATTCAAACTAAAAACACAAAACGAAAAAACAAGAACTTCTTCCTCAATTTGCTTACAAATCAGTCAGCTTGAAAAATGTAAAACTTTCCAATGCTTTTTATAAACCTGGGTTAAGTCTGGGTCTTTCCAGGATTTAGCTTTCCAATTAAGCAAAGTTTCATGAAACATGACATTTTGTTTCCCTGGGTATTGCATATAAACATATTTAAACAAATCCAAATCCGGAACAACCATTCAGTACTTTAGTTGGACTCTCTAAAATTGGGTTGAAGGAAATCTTAAAAATCAGTTCAAATTAGTTTGCTTTGTGAAATTTCACCTGTTTGCAGGTTTCTGGTGGCTTTTATCCCAACTCTTAACCCAGTCCAAATTTATTTGAAAACCAGCCTGCATTGACTATAGAATTGACCTGTGCTTGTCCCAAATTCATCTCACTCAAATTGCAGTCCAGATTACTCCAAAACTCATCTCTAGAATTCTCTCTCTTTTTTTTGGTGGGGGGAGAGAAGAAGCTGGCTGTATTTTGGGGAGTAGAACTGATTTCAAAAGTTTTAGATTTAATAATCTGTTTGAATTTTTATAAATATTCCCATCCTTAATTTAAAAATGTGTTTTTCTAGCAAAAGAGAATCCAACACTGTATCTAAGCCATGACAGAAATTTTCTCATTTCCAGATCTCTCCATCTTACCCAGATTTGGGGCTTAATTACCTCTTTACGTCCTCTGACATTCATGGTCCATACCTCTTCTCTAAATTCTTTCTATATAATTCTAAGAGGTTATATTTTCTCTTAATTTACTAGTTTACCACTTATTTAGCTGTACCCCTTGCAGATTCATTTCTTCCACGAAACCTTCCAACAAAAATTTATGAAACGCCAAAAAGGAAAAGTATAAGCTCACAAATATAACAGCTTTCTTCTATCTTGTGAATCAACCCAGATCTTGGTTATAGTTGGTGTCTAAGCAATAAGGTTGTAAGTTTCCCATTATCACACAGCACACACAAATTCAACTCTTAACAGCAAGTTACAGATTTCCTGCCTCTGAAATGATGAGAATAGTGATTTCATTTCTTTACCTCCCAGGAACTTAATATTTGGAATGCAATCAGCTGAATTCAGACAATGCACTGATAACTGCTTTTTAAAACATTCCATTATTTTAAAAACAGCTTTGTTTAATTTTGTCCATTAAATAGGACTTACATTAACATTTTCTTGCCCAAGAAGATTGTGTGTGTCAACACCTCTTATAGCTTTTGGGAATTCACCTCAATAGGGAGAATAGCAATAGGCAGTAACATACTGTATTACAATTTCTTTAAATTCCTCTCAGGCAACCTCTTTTCAACCACTATGTTTTGTTCCAGAACCCACGCATGAATAATTTTTATATTTTTCCAAAGTAAAAGTTGTTTTCTTCAGGTCTTTTCTTTCCACTAGGAAGTCATGTTTTCCCTGTGAATGGAACTTAAACCTCAATTGTTCAATTCTAAATTCAAAACCCACAGAACTTGGTCTACAGAAAGCAAAACACATTTATTCTTTTATTCCTAATTGCTCGAAATTCTATCCAGGGTTTCTAAAAGTTGATTGAGTCTTACCAACATTTTCTATGACCCACACATGGATTTGGAGTTTATAGACAAACCCCAAACCTCTAGAAATAAACCCCGCATCAAGAAAATTTCATTGGGTTTCAGGTTTCACTACAAAAATTCAATATAAATTTATGAAAAAAGCACTAACGCAACACAGGCTGGAGATGTTATTTGCCACCAGTGAAATGCTGTGTTTATGTATTATTGCACATCAGTACTAATATATGTCCTTAAATCTTGAGTGAAGTCTATTCCATGTTTTGTAATCAGTACAACTATGTACATTTTCTTTGTAGGTAAATTTACATCTTGAAGTTACACAAAGAGGGTACTAAAGATCAACACTATATGGGGGTGGATCTACTCTACATCATAGCTCAATGATGTTAAGGCTAGCAAAACAAATGATCTGGATGCTAGTTAAATATTAATTTGTTAACTTCTGAAAGACTTAAACACAGAGAAGTAAATGACACTTCAGGGGTTTGTTTGTTTGTTTGACTATGGTACTTCTGCAGTAGGAATTAGATATTACCAAATCCAGGTGATTATGACATAAAGAAACCTGATTCATACATATTTTCCCTGGTCCTTTCCATATATGTTCTTTTCCCATTGGAACACAGATGTCAGGACTCAGAGAGTTACAAAGCCAAAGACAGAAGTAGCTACATGGCATGAAGGAAATTTACTACTGATTAGGAATATCCATATGGAACTTATATTAGTAAGAAAGATCTATGGGATTTAGACATGGACATTTGGGAGTTTGTTATAGATTCTAGTATTATTCTTACAAATACAGTATTTTATGCTCATTTTCTATGTGTGTTATTTATATCAATACCAAAATATTAAGGTATTAAAAGGAACTTCAAATTTATAAGGAGAAAGTTTAATATATTTAGCAGTGTCTTAGAATTGCATAAGAGTTAGTATTCTTAACAAGCATGAGAATTATAGTGCATAAACTGTCTTTAGATTTACTAGTTAAGGCTATATAATTTAAATAATTTAAATAATTGTTCCTTTCTAGTAAAGAGATTGACAAAAACACAAAAGAGAATCTGAAAATTTCTGGCTTGGACAAAAAAATGAGAAAAAAACTATTTTTCAATTCCCTCTCCCCACTTTCCCAATAACTGGCTTTGAAATCTTGGAACATTATTTTTTTTCTCTTTTTGGTTGAGTGGCTCAGTTTGGGATAAGGGGTGATAGGCATAAGGTGTGAATAAAAGGATTCAGGGATTTTTGGAGAAAAACTTGGCCACAAAGTTTTGTTTAATGTGCATAAACTGTGTAAGGTTTCTTGGATCAAAATGTCCTGAATAGCCTTAAAAGATGATAGTGACTATTTTATATCTTTTTGTTGATAAAAAAGAAAGAAAAATTATGGGGCAGAAATTTAAAAAGAAACTTCCACAGACTTTGACTACTGTCTCAGTATCTTCTGTTGATCTGAGAAATATTTATAGTATAATTGATTAAAAAATCCCATCAACCACAAGCAGGATGATTAAATATTGCCACAACTGATAGTTAAAAAAATATTATAAACCTCTCAGTTAACACTTAGGTTCAGTTAAATGGGGGAAATGTCTTTTAACAGACATATGTTTTTGTGAATACTTTCATGTGCTAAATAACTCTTTAGCTTTTGAAAATATACCTACAGAAAATAGAACCATCAAGGTGGTAGTAACAATGTTTGGATATTTTGTGAAACCTATATTTCTCCTTATATACTTGCCCACAGCCCCTACCTTTTCTTATGTAACTCTGTTCTTTCCATAGCAATATTTAATAAAATCCTCATTGCATTTTTGTCTTGAGCAAGGAGAGGTAACAACCATTTTGGAGAGAACCTTCTAGTAGCTGTCCTTCCAGTATGTTTTCTCACATGTTCTCTTATTCTCAGCTTCAATGTTGAGAGTTCATCATTCTTCCTCTGTTTCTAAAGCATTTGATCCCTACTTCTGTTATACATACGCTTGCACATATGCACTAATATTGACGGGAGGGTTGAGTACAAAAGTGTGATGAGGTGATGACTCAGAGAGGACGCTGAGAGGTAGGCAGAGTGAAGCTGAGCTGAGACTGAGGAATGGTACTGCTGGCAAAGAGCCAAGACACAGGGATCTGGAAACTGGAATCCAAAGAATGTTCAAACCTGGACATTGACGATAACAAGGTCAGGTCAGGAGGCAAAATCATGAAATCTGAAGTTGAGGGATACCTGAAGTTGCATCAACAGCAAAGAAAATGTGTACATGGGGTCCAGATACTATATTGGCTGGCTTTTTCATCTTTTATCACTCCTGCGGGGTGGCCCTTGATCATATCTGTCTCCTTTACTAGCCTGTGACCGTGTCACAGGCATGTTCTGTATTCACCTGAGTTCACAGTGCCTTGCCTAGTTTCTGGTGTCCATACAATGAGTATTAAATGACGTGGAAGACTAGAAGATATTGTTTACCTTATTTTACAGATGATAAACCTAGGAGTTCACCAAAGCTTTTATGCATGTGAGTATGGACACAGCTACAATAATACTTCAGTGAGACTGTGGTGCAATTTAGTGTCTACAGTCTTCTTTTCAGTCCAGAGAACAGATCATGCCTTGAAACTACTGTATGTGATTTATATATAAAGGTTCTAGTTTGTGTCCTTGAAGAATCCAAAGTTAGGGTGGATTAAACACAGTAATCAGGAGCCTTAATTTCATGTCTTCTCTTTTTGTGCAGAACAGTGAGAAAACTAGATGAGAAGAATTATTATTCTCTTTTGTACAAAATCATTTCACTGTATAGCAGCTCCAAGGCCATGGTACTGAGAATAGGGATGGACTACTTTGAGGTGAAACTTAGAGTCACACAATCCCGCTTTCAAACAAATGCCACTGGCACATGGCCCTTTGGTAATTCCCTGATCCCCTGTTGCATGTGGGTTTAAGACTGGGACGCTCTAATACTGTCAAGAAGTTTAACTTCATCTTCAGTCCAACCTACATAAAAAAAAAAATGATCATGCCTCTACTGTTATCTCTAGTCATTTGGTCTCTGGTATAATGAAAGTATGTTTACAAAACCATACAGACAAACCCACATTTATTTAGCACCTAGCGCCACACTGTTTAAGATTTCAGAGTGACAGAGGTGCACCTGGGTGGCTCAGTGGGTTCAGTGTCCTACTTTGGCTCAGGTTATGATCTCATGGTTTGTGGGTTCAAGCCCCACGTGGGACTCTGCTGATACCTCAGAGCCTGAGGCCTGCTTTGAATTCTGTGTTTCCCACTCTCTCTGCCCCTCCCCCACTCTCATTCTGTCTCTCTCTCTCTCTCAAAAATAAACATTAAAAATAATTTAAAAAAAAGAATTCAGAGTGATAGAGAAACAGGTTAAGAGAACTGAAAGACACAGTTAAGGTGCAAAGCACCATCACCAAGCTAGTGGTTGGTGAAATTAATTAATGGTGAAATTAATTCAGTGGATCATGATTGGCATTGAAAAAGAAAGGAAGTTGTATAGAATGGAACAGAAGAATAGAGTGCCTTGTGTATAGTAAGGAGCATTGGTTTTTTTTTTTTTTTTAATAATTTTTCCATGTGTATGCATGTGCATTCTGAGTAATGATATAAAAGATATTTCTTACTGTGTATCATAATAAAAAGAGTTTGAGAACCACTGCCACAAGGAGTTCTGCTATAGAAACACTGGAATTTACATTATAATTTTTTGGAAACTAGAAGTCTTTCTCTCCATGTAGCCTTTTATTTTTAGAATTTGTAAGAAAGAGATATTTTTAAATATCAGAAAAATTGAAACAACAGCCCAGGTAATTATTGTTTTTCACAATTCCAATGTAATATTATCTCAAAAAAGAAAAATAATATTTTAAGTTTTGTGATGAAAGCAAAAATAGCTTTATAAACAAATTACTTTTTGAACATGTGAAAACTCTTGAAGTTAATCCTTAAAAATTCCAATTTAATAGAAATTAATGTTCCATAAAATTGCTATCAAAATATATCTGAACAGATATATTATCGATCCTCCTCATTCTTTGTTATTTTTGTTGGGCTTGGTTTAAGTAAAGAAAGTCTGTCTCAAGCATTAGAGACTGTTAAAAACTGAGAACAAACTGAGGGTTGATGGGGGGTGGGAGGGAGGGCAGGGTGGGAGGGAGGGCAGGGTGGGTGATGGGTATTGAGGAGGGCACCTTTTGGGATGAGCACTGGGTGTTGTATGGAAACCAATTTGACAGTAAATTTCATATATTAAAAAATAAAAAAAATAAAAAAAAAAAAGAAATAAGTCAGTAAAAAAAAAAAAAAAAAAGAAAGTCTGTCTCAATGTATAATATTCTTCAAGCATTAATGAAAAAAAATGAATGGATATGTAGAAATTTACATAAATAGAAATACCTCTATAATATAGTAGTGTACATTTTCATTACAAATATATACATGACCATAATGGCCAAAGAATGTGTTAAAGTGAGCCTGGGTGGCTCAGCCAATTAAGCATCTGACTTTGGCTCAGGTCATGATCTCAGGTTAATGGGTTGGAGACCCGTGTTGGGCTCTGTGTTGAGCCCGACAGCTCAGAACTTGGAGCCTGCTTCAGATTTTGTGTCTCCCTCTTTCTCTGCCCCTCTCCTGGTTGCACTCTGTCTCTCTCCCTTTCAAAAATAAATAAATATTTAAAAAAATTTTAAAAAAGAATGTGTTAAAATGTAATTTCACACCTTGAAATTATGGGAGAAAGGGTCATTACTGGATGTGTTTGCCTTATTAAAAATGTTTGAATATTTTAAGTTTGGTTAAATTCAGATATTTTTGTAAAGTTTATTTTTTAAGAGAGAGAGAGAGAAAAAAGAGAGGGAGGAGGGAGGGAGGGAGGGAGGGAGGGAGAGAGGGAGAGAGAGAGAGAGAGAAAGAGAGATAGAGATAATATCCTAAGCCCTAGGTGGGGCTCGAACTCATGAACTGGGAGATCATGACCTGAGCTGAAACAGAGTTGGAGGCTTAACTCACTAGCCATCCAGGCGCCCCGATTCAGGTATTTCTTCATGATACAGGTGCTTCACCTTAATTGTTTAAGGTTTGTTAATACTGGATTTTCCATCCTACCAGTTTTGTTATAGTATTGACTGCATGTTATTGTTTCACATGAATAAAATTTCAAAAGAAAGAAATATAAGAAGGGGGATTACAAACACATTCAAAAAGTTTAATTCTTAGCTTTTCCCATCTAGTCAGAGAAAAGTACAGGGCATGTTTACATGTTTTATTTGGGTGACTATCCTTATCTACCCATTCTACACGGGAGAGGACAAGAATTGCAAATGAAGCCAGATGGTGGAATTTTCCTTTCTAAACAAGCCTGCCAAATATTTGTAAGTTTTACATGTTTACTTTTCAGCTTTTGCTGATGAAGCTTATCCACTGAATTTCACCAGCAGTTCCAGTAAAAGTATATGGATTATGGTCACTAGTATTTGGGTAAGACATTTGGGCAAATTTCTCAAGTGGCAGAATCTTCACTATGTATGCCTCAGTGACTTTTAGAGACCACTTGAGAGAAGAGCAAGGCTGAAGTGTGTCTGAAAGATACTGCCTATGTTTAAGCATGTACCTTTATGGAGTTACTTTTTTGTTTAGATTCAATTAATATTTAAAAAATACTCTAACTTGGTGCTATGTATAAGTTTTTGAGGCTTATAATATCTGGAAAGCTTTGTGTTTTAGTCTTTTCATTAAAAATTTGCAACGATCCATCTTCAAATATGAATTATTTTAGAAAGGAAAGAAAATAAGATAGTGTTTGGAGTTTATATGGTACATATGAACTCAGAATGTAAGAAATCTCTATAACAAAGAGATTGTGAGACATTAATTTGTAATTAATAAACATGATGATAATGGTCATTTCTTCAGTGCTTACAGTATACTAGGAAATACATTAAGTGGTTTGTACATATTCTCATTTGATTGCTAAGGGAAAAATATTTACTTTGTGCATTAACTAAAAACAAAAATCCTATCTTAGTCTTATTGATAGCATTCCTAATAGGAATACTAGCTATCATTTTCTAGATGATTACTATGTGCCACGCAGTTTATATGAATTAATGTATTCAATCATGCCAAAAACTCTCTAAGGTGTGTGTGTGTGTATGGAGAGCTTGAGTCGCTCACCCAAAGTCATAAAGGTAGTCAGTGATGGAGTTAAGACTCCGATGGCAAGACTGTCTAACTTCGGAAATTGTATTCTTAACCGGCTACACTGCCATACTTCTTAAAGCTCCTTACTTTTTTGAAATTTGTGCTTATTGGATTGTCAGTTGATCTTCTAGGAAAACCTTCTTTCCTCAATGACTTTTGAAATTTTCAGAGTTATCTCTCCTCCTCATCCTCTTCCCTCACCTTTTGAGGACATTCTTGTGATACTAGGGTGTACAGTATTTGTTGAACCAAGCCAAATTAAAGTTCACCATTGCCCTGGTCTAAGGTCCCCCCCTTATGCTTTACTAGTATCTTCTTCACGTCCTTAAATTTACATTTTTCTTAGATTTATAAATGATATTTTTAAAGGGAATAGCCACATTATTTTCAAAATTGGAACACTAGTCTTGATAGAGCAGAGTTGAAGGATTTTAGCAAATCCTGACACTGAGCAAGGGAAGAAGTTGAAGGACTAAAACATGAGTGAGCTTCTTGAGGGAAAAATCTATCCAAAGGAGTAGAATTTCGATATTTCAGCACTGGAGGATAGTCATGAACATGACACTGAGAACATTACGGGGGAGCTGTTGGGGTTCGAAATGGTGTGTTCTGGCAAAGAATAGAGGTCTCCTCAGACATTCTGAATTGTGAAAGTTTCCACATGAGACATTTTCCAAGGAGCCAAAAATATATTGGAATCAATAAATGTCAGTAGCTTGCATAGGCTTTTAAACCATTTTAATGTAAGAATATAAAGCCCTTGGCGTAAACAAAAGCTAACCAGTCAGCCAGATGACGTGCCTTGGATCATCCAAGATACTCACCTGATCTTGTCTTAGTTTAAATCCTGTTTTTAATCACTACAGAGCTGTAATTCTTAGATGCTGAAAGGGAGACGGGGTAAAAATGTGTGGTGCACATGTCTTTTCAGCAACATGGCAATATATTGAGAATATTTGTGGCTCAAATTAAAGTTTAGGACAGTCAGCACCATTTAATGAATCCTAGGTTAGCAATGATAAATAAACAGTGACTCAACAACACTGTTTATTTTTTATGCTTGAGACTTTACTTTGGAGTGGGCCCTATAAACACACATGCACTTCTAACAGGACTGGCATTAACATAATACTCTGTGATACCAAGAAAATCTGGTCTGAAACATCAGCTCTGTCTTAAATGAACAGCTCCCTTCACTTCTTATTACAAGAAACGATGGAAAATTGTCCTTAGAACAACAGACTCATTTAAAGAGCTACTATGCTGGGCACACTTTCAAGGTCACTTAATAAATTCTGCAACTATTACTCTTGCTTTGAAAACAGCAGATGGGAGGTAGAATGTGTTATCTGTCTCCTAACTGATAACACTCCTAACTGGTGTTATCTGTCACCAGTACCTGATGAAGCTTATAAATGGTGAATGTTATTAATAATTTAACACCATTTCATCCTTTACTTGTGCCATGGATGCCCACAGTGAACTGTGGCTTTTGACTAATAGTTGTTCACACTGATAGCAGTGAAGTCTGAGAGGTTAACTCACCATGAGACAATTCATGTTTCAAAGCTAGAGTAAGGCTTCCATAAAGGACCTATGGGTAGCTGTGTGAAATTAACTCAAAAGAGAAAAGTTTACTTAAAATAACAGTTAGAAACAGGCCCACAGATGCATCTTAACTGCTTATTCTTAGAGTCCTCATAACATAATTTTGTCTGTTGATGTAATACTTAATTGCACTTGACATAATTGAAAAAAAATTCTGTATCAATTCCTCTTGTGACATGAAATGTTTAGACTTTAATAATAGAATTATCAGAGAAAAGTGTATATGTTGCAACAATCAAAGAGAAATTCTAGTTCTTAGAAAGAAATAGCTTTCTGGAACAAGTGCCTGGTGACACCTTGACAAATACAGACTTTATTCATGGGAAAAATATCCATTCTCATTTCCTGTTTTTTTTTTTCCTGCTGGCAAACTTGCCTAGACAACCAGAAAAGTACTTATCTCTTTGCCTCTCTTCTTAAAATCAGGCCTGATTGCAAGCCTACAATATTATCTTTCTCCTCTGGAGAAATTTTAGTTTTAGAGTTTAGTTTGGAATTCCACAAACTAAAATACCTAGAGGCCAAATTATACCTCCATCCTGATACAGCCTGCTTAGGAATCCTCAAATTTTACAATCCTATTATACTTAGGAGCAACCAAAATCTCTCATACACCAGGACTGTAATACTTCCAAATAAGAGAAGAGGGGAGAAAAGGGGGAATATACCTACTTCTTTTTCTTCTTGGAGGATAGACTTAGAACATTTTTCCTTGTATCTGGGCAATGTTGTTTTGCATTTTTATGTTGGTGCGTAATGCAGTCTCCATCAGAGATTGCTGAATTCTCCCAAGGTGTGTCCCAGTAGAGGTGGGTAAAAGGGTAGAATGTGGCATCATTCTCCCAGTTCTCTGCCCTGTGCTGATTTTAGGACTCACTTGTTCATGGTATCTCTGTAACAAGAGGGCCAACCAGGACACTCCAAATATTTGAGTCTAATGTTGCCATGACCCACACTAGGATCACGGGGATATAGAGCATAGGCACTAAGCAAATGAACCTTTTATTAGTGGTTGGAAATTTGGTCACTAATCCCATTTGATACCCTCATCTCCAGGGGAACTGAGGTGGATCCTTTGTAGAGCAATAAGGGCAATGTTTGGTCCTAGACCACCACATCAAAATCACTTGGGCAGGGGGGTTGCAAACTAGAAGATTTCTGGACTTTATCCTATACTTCCTTTTTTAAAAAAAATTTTTTTGGTAATGTTTGTTTATGTTTGAGGGAGAGACAGAGTGTGAGTGGGGAGGGGCAGAGAGAGAGGGAGACACAGAATCTGAAGCAGGCTCCAGTCTCTGAGCTGTCAGCACAGAGCCTGATGCAGGGCTCAAACTCATGAACTGTGGGATCATGAATTGAGCTGAAGTCGGATGCTTAACTGACTAAGCCACCCAAGCACCCCTATCCTAGACTTTCTTAATTTGTGATATTGGAACCTGATAAATGTATGTTAAAAATATGCTCCACAGGCAATTCTGATATGCAATAAAAATTTTGAACCTTGTATAGGAGCCCCAATTAGAAGCAGAGATTAGTTTTAATGTTCCACCTCCCCTGGGTCTTTTGCTTTTTGGTATCCTAAAATTAGGTACACTTACTTAATTGAAAATACCCCTAGCTTTGTGGAATAGTGTCTACATTACCATAGAAAAGGAAACGAATAGAGATGGTTGACAATAAAAGAATATGCCATGAGATCCACCTGCCTCTTGAACTGGTTATATGAAGTCACCAGTGGAACACTCTGATGTCATTTCTGATCCCAACTTAACCACTAAGACCTCAGTCTTATAGACAGGAAGCTAGGAGGCTGGATGACAATAAAAGCTCCCACAGAGAGGAGAGAGAGAGGAGTAAGAAGGAATCCTGATTGATTGCATTTATCTAAATTTACAACCAGAAATGATTGGAATACCTTGAAATGGCAATTTAAATTTTCTATCAGCAGAAATGGAGACTTGGGTACTAATTTAGATTCAGTTAGAGACAAATCTGAGTCTATGACCATGAAATATTAGGCTAGATATAATTTTAAATAGATATCTACAGTTCTGTATTAGTGTTTCCTCTTGAAGATTCCTTCCTAGAATTTCTTGGGGTTATTTAAATGTTTTTTTTGAATCCTAAGAAAACGCGGTAGAGAAATGGGGAAAATGGGGGAAGATGTATGTAGTTCACTGCAAGAATTAAAGCTTTAAAGAATTAAAGAGTCAACATAGCAGCATTATGGGTTCAAAAGAATCTACAGATGCCAAGTTAAAAAGAAGGGTGATAAATATAGATATATAGAGTTGAAAATTAAGGTGGACAATTATGGGAACCTAGCCAAGGGCAAATACCTACAGAAGCAGCAGTTCAGTTGTCATAACTGAGTCAGTCTTGCTTCTAGCTGTTGCCACATTTATAAGCATGTGTTAGTGGCCCTATTTATTGGGGATGGTAAGCCATGCTTGTAAATAAACACCAATGTTTTAACACATAGTATGTTTTATACAAGTTTGGGAAGCAGAGTAACTCCTCAAAGTGTCAATTTTGACTCTGTATATTTGTGTTAAATTTGCTAGGAGATCTAAATGTTGTGTTATGTTATGAGAATACTATCCAGTAGTGTTTGCTATAGTAGACATTTCCTTGTAAATAGTACTAAACCAGCATTTCTTTTAAACAAAAATTTTCCTTTAAACAGAATTTTATATATTCATAACAGTACACAAAAAGTGTAAGAATGTTGGAGGTATTTTAAGAACATTTAAAATTTTGGGACTCGATGAGAACTCTAAATTTGTATTCCCCAATCCCAAACATTAATATCTGCCGGAATAGTTTCTTTTTTTTTTTTTAAAGCATTTTACGAAATTGAGATAAAATTCAGGGCATTTTCTTTATCATCAAAGATTACCACAGATAAGGTCCCATGGAACATGAGTTCACAATCTACAATAATACAATAAAACAATTTACTATGTGTGAGAGTTACACTCTGGATAGATTAAAAAGCAGATTATAATTAGCCAAAGGGAAAAGTATTAATGGGAAATATTTTCAAAGAATTTTGCAAAAGTAACAAAAAGACACACAGAGATAAAAAATATTAAGAGGTATGAAGGATGGAATGAAGAAAGCAGACATATAAAAGTCAAATTGGAGTTCCAGAAGGACTAGAGAGGGGAGAGACAATATTTGAAAGATAATGCCTTTGAATTTTCAGAAATAACTAATGACACAAATTCTAAGAATTAGGAAGCATAGAAAATCCTAATCAAAGAGAATAACATTTTAAAAGGACCAAAAGAGAAGAACTTATTACTCATAAGGTAAATAAAATTAAACTGATAGCACGTATATCAACAACAACAATAAAACCCCCCCACAGAAGATAGAAGACAGAATAATAGCTTCAAAGTACTAACAGAACATTACTGTCAATCATAAGTTTAATGTCAAGGTAACAAATTTTTATGCTAACAAAAACTGAGAGCAAAGGAATGACAAGTTGGAATAATATGGAATAAATACTGGTAAACATACATAAAATAGAAAGAGAGTGATTAGATACACAGATTTCAGAAGCCCTTATATGCAGTTTTTCAATGTAGGTAGGTATGTTAAAAATAGTATAGAGGGTTCCATTTCTGGATAAGATGAAGTAAGGTCACTTCTGTTCCTTCCACTGAATGCAGCTGTAAAACCTGGACAATACACATAACAGCTATTTGAGGACTTTGAAAAATAAAGAGTAGCAGGCAAATTTCAGAAAAATGCAAGAATTTGATGTACCACTGAACTGGTTGTGAATTTACCAATGTCTGTCTTAGTTCCTGTATTCTGCCACCATGGATTCAATGCAGCCAAATCCCAAAGTGGGCATTTTTGGAAAATAAGGGAAGGGAAAGGAGGGAGGGAGGGAGGGAGGGAGGGAGGGAGGGAGGGAGAGAGAAAGAGAAAGAGAGAGAGAGAGAGAGAGACAAGAGAAGCCCTAGTTATGTGTTAGTTCTGGCTGAAGGGGTAGTAGAGGCATCTCCTAATGTTTAGAGACAGTATGAAAACCCACTCACTTTTTTCTGTTCTCTCTCACCTCATCCCCCAAGCATTCCTGTAATGGTGTGGCAGCAACAGAAGTAAGAGGCCAGTAGAAATCTAAAACTCTTAAGGAGGGGAATCTTTCTCACTAGCTGGGGTTTGGAGAAGTGGTAGTTCCTGGAGTGTGGAATGAACTCCTGTTGCTTTCTTTCTCCTGTCCTCCCACCATTTGTCTCCAAAGGAGGCATAGTCATGGGAAGTACACAGCAGAGGAGGGTAAATAAAGCCCCAGCTTTTTGGCCAGAGGACCAGAAAAGTGGAGCAGTAGGGAATAGGAAAGTACTGGGTAGACTGCAGAGAGGAAGGCTGTTGAGAAAATGACCCTTTATGTTGTTTATAAATTACTGGCTTCACCCTTGAGTTGTACCAGCCTGAATCTAAAACACAGATTTGAAAACTGGACCACATGATAGATCACTACCAAAATCTCAGACCAGTCAATGGCAAGTTGCACATACAAGAAAAGTAGATTTCTGCACCCACTTGCCAAATCTTAAACGTTTATACAGAGGCCTTAATTGGGTTCACTCATGTATACTATTCAGATGGTCTCAACACCATGGCAGTAACATAAAGCGAAACACTTGGGGCAGCTTCTGGAGGTGGGGAATGAAAGTGGAATGCACATTCCAAGGACAGAGGATGGAATGAAGAGCCTCTGATAGCCTGGGTCCAGTTCATGTCCTCTTAATGACCTTCCCAACACAAGACTTATTCAATATTTGAAAATCAGTCAGTGTAAACCACTATACTAACAGCGTGAAGAAGAAAAGCCACATGATCAAATAAAACAAAGCATAAGAACATTTGACAAAATTCAATACCCATCCATGACAAAAACTACCAGAATACTTAGAAGGGAATTTCTTCAACCTGATGAAGATCATCTATAAGTAAACCCTAGAGCTAATGTCATACTTCCTGGTGAAAGACTGAATGCTTTACCTTAGGAATAAGACAATAACTCCTATTTAACATCTACTATAAGTCTAAACTAGTGTAATAAGAAAAAAATTAAAAGGCTTACAGATTGTATAGAAACAAACAAAACTGAGATTCAGAGATGCCATGATTGACTATATATGATGACATGATTTAGCAAATCCCAAAAGGAGTAAAAAGATCTCCAAAAACTAACAAATGAGTTTATCAAGGTCATATAATGAGATACACAAGTATTGATCCTATTTTTACATACTAGCAATAAATAGTTGCAAACCAACAATTTTAAAGCTACAATTGATGTTAGTTTTGAAGTACTTAGGTATAAATCTACCAAAACAAGTACTGGAACTGTATACTGAAAATGACAAATTGCTAATGAAAGAAATAAAAGAAGACCTAAATAAATGGAGAGATAACTATTTTCATGGATTGAAAACTCCACATAGGAAAGATGTCAGTTCTCCTAAATTGATCTATGGAGTTAATGCAATTCCAATCAAAATCCTGGAAGAAGTTTTCATAGATATAAATAAGTTTATTATAAAATTTATGTGGGAAGGCAAAGGAATTACAAGAGCCAAAAAATTATAAAAACAAAAAGTAGGAGAGATTATATTTTAAGACCTACTACAAAGCTAAAATGTTCTAAACAGTGTGGCAATGGCAAAGGAATAAGCAAATGGCTCAATGGAAGAGTCCAGAAATAAAACCACATAAAATATAGCCCATTGATTTTTGACAAAGTTGGAAAGGCAAGTTAGTAAATATGTGATAGTGTTTTCAACAAATAGTGTATGAACAATTAGAAATTCATATTTATAAGAACCCCAAGCTAAATCTCATGTCACTTGAAAATACCTAACTCAAAATGCTTTACATATATAAATAAAATATATAAAATTGGGAAATAGTTTGAAGAAAACAAGAGAAAATATCTATGTCCTGGGATTAGACTAAGAAATCTTAAACACAACACAAAAATCATGATGCATAAAAGAAATTCTTGATAAACTGGACTTTATCTAAAGTAAAAGTTCTGCTCTATGAATGACACCACTAAAAGAAGGAACAGACAAACTGCACATTGGTAGAGAAGATTTGCAAGCACATACCCAAGTCTGGACTTAAATCCAGAATATATAAAAGAACTCTTAAAACAAATCAATTAAAAAGTGGGAAATGGACTTGGACATTTCATCAAAGAGGATATACAGATAGCAAATAAGCACTTTATAGTTGTTTAACATCATTAACCATTAGAGAAATTGAAATAAAACCATGATGAAATATTACTACACACTTATATCAATGGCTAAAATTACACACACCAAGAATGGCAATATCAAAGCTGGGAGAACACAGAGCAGTTGGGAGTCTCATAATTGCTTGGGAAATGCAAAATGGTATAAAGTCACTCTGAAAAATTCTTTAAGTTTCTTATAAACTTAAACATATACATACAATGTGACTCAAAAATTCCATGTCTAGATATTTACTTCAGAGATAAGAACTGTGTTCACATGAAACCCATACATGAACGTTCATAACAGATTTCTTCATTATGGCTCCCAAATAGAAATTATCTGAATGCCCTGCAACAGGTGAATGATAAATTATGGTGTATTCATATCATGGAATAGTTCCTACCAATAAAAAGAAATAAACCATTGATATATGCAACAATTTAGATGGATTTCAAAGGCATTTAGAATGAGAAAAGTGGGTCTCCAAGAGCTATATTCCATTTATATTACATTCTTCCAAAGACAAAATCATAGAGTACAGATCAGGGGTTTGAGATGTGTCTATTTTTAAACTAGGTTGCTTCTCTTTTGGTTGTTGAGTTATAAGAGTTCCTTATACATTCTAGATAATAGACTCTAATTAGATATGTGATTTGCAAATATTTTCTCTCATTCCGTAGGTTTTATTTTCTTACTTGAGGTGTACTGTGATGCATAGAAATTTTTAAATTTGATGAATTTCAAGTTCTTTTTTCTTTTTTGGCTTGGACTTTTGGTATCAAACGTAAGAATACATTGTTAAATCTAAGGTTATGAAGGCATTTAATTTTAAGTTTTTTTTTTATTTTAGTTCTTATAGTTAGGTCATTGATACATTTGAAGTTAATTTTCATTTATAGTGTGAGGTAGGAAGTCCAACTTTATTTTCTGTATGGATACCCAATTGTTTTAGCACAATTTGTTAAAGAGAATGTTTTCTCCACTGAATGTTCTTGACCTCCTTGATGAAAATCAATTGGCCATAGATGTATGACTATTTCTGGATTCTCAATTCTATTTCATTGGCCGATATGACTATCCATACACCAGCACCATACACTTTTGATTGCTATAGCTTTGTAGTAGTCTTTGAAATTGGGAAGTATGAGTCCTCCAACTTTGTTCTTCTTTTTCAAGATTGTTTTGGCCATTTGGGACTCCTTGAAATTCCATATGAATATTAGGATTAGCTTTTCCATCTCTGCAAAAAAGTGCAGTTAGATTTTGATAAGGATTTTTTTTTTCCAATGTAGTGAGGAGTATCATAAAAACAGAAATTGCCAGGCCTTCTATGTTCATGTCCCAGCTGAGTAGTAACATAATATAGTAGGAAAAGGTTAGTATTTATAACCTGAAGACCCAGTTTCATGTTTCCGGATTAATTGCTTAACTTTTGGTCTTACTTTCTCCATTTATAAAATGAAAGTGTCAAAGAGAATCTCTAAACTGCCTTTGAACTCTGATTTACTATCACTGTAGGTTTAGTGAATGTGTCAGATGCTGCACTAAGTGTTTTGTGTTATCTAGCTTATTTCATTGTTCATGTAACTCTCAGCGGTATTTTTGTCACCATTTTTCCGATGAAGGAGTTGAATTCAGTATGTGCAATATGATCTAGGTTATGGGGATAGTAGCAGTAGAGATGGGACCAAAGTCTGTTCACTGTATTGTAAAATACTTATTCCTGGGTCTTTTCTATCATGCTTATGATGAACTATTTTTCTTCTCTGTCCTGAAACGCTTCCCTCCCCTTATCTTCATTGTTTTCTCTTTGTCAAAACTTTGGAATGATTAGAAGACATATAGCTATCTTCCCTTCCTCCCTCCCTCCACCCACCTTGTAAGAATTGTGAGAGTATGGACTTCTCAGGAGAAGAAACTGATTATTCTTCCTCATGGGAATAGACACACTATGACTAAGCTTCTGATTTATCTTATTGTCTGGGCAGAGTCAAGGCAACAGCCACAAACCCTGGCCTAAAATGACATTTCATTTTCCAAGTTAAATGGTTAAAAATATTTGAAAGATTTAAAGCACCAGGTAACTCAACAGTTTATATAATAAAAACGTCATCCTTTTCCAAGATCATTTTCTTTTTTTCCAAAAAATTTAAAAATGTTTTATTTATTTTTGACAGAGAGGGAGAGATAAAGCATGAGCAGAGGAGGGGCAGAGAGAGGGGGAGACACAGAATCCAAAGCAGGCTCCAGGCTCTGAGCTGTCAATACAGAGCCTGACACAGGGCTTGGGCTTGAACTCAGAGTCACGAAATGATGTGAGCCGAAGTTGGATGCTTAACCAACTGAGCCACCCAGATGCCCCAAGGTCATTTCGTTTTTTAAGGAGTTTACCACAAACATTCTTTCCTGAACGGAAATTAAACAAAGTAGAGAGAAAATAAAAAGAAAGTAATCAGAGAATTTAGCTTTGATTCACACACAAGTATTTGAGACAAAGAGTAAACTATTGTCACTGTTTTCACATATATCAAGAATGTCATTTTCCTATTTCAAAAAGTAAGAGCCTACAACCTGAAGTACTTCGATTCCTGACTTGGAGGAGCAGGGTGAAAATGATGGTAATTACACTGAACAAATTTCACTTAGAGCCAGCTACGTAGTTCAAACCTAGTCTTCAGGGACTGCAATTTGTGAAAGGTTGCCATGTGAAATCCAGTGAGTGGTATCATTCCTCCAGGGAAATCGATGCCCTCCCTTAGCTCTCTGCTGGGACATTACAGCTGGGCCATCTGTTCCACCTTTGCTGGTCACCCTGGCTGTGAACAGGCAACTGTTACAGCAAATACAGGGCTGCTTGGCAACTGGTCAAAGCTGTTTGCTTTTTATCAGACCTAGCACTGTTATTTTATTTTCATTAAATGTGGCTGTTTTGTTTTTTATTTATTTTTTATGGATATATTATTTTATTAAAATATAAAATCTAGAAAAAATATAATAACTCAGTTTATCAGAGACTTTTTTTAAGAAGTAAAAAGCTAATGGGGCGCCTGGGTGGCTCAGTCGGTTAAGCGTCTGACTTCGGCTCAGGTCACGATCTCACAGTTCATTAGTTCGAGCCCCGCATCAGGCTCTGTGCTGACAGCTCAGAGCCTGGAGCCTGCTTCACATTCTGTGTCTCTCTCTCTCTCTGCCCCTTCCCTGCTCATGCTGTGTCTCTCTCTGTCTCAAAAATAAATAAACATTAAAAAAAAAAAAAGTAAAAAGCTAAGCCACAGTCTGGGAGAAAATGCTTGCAAAGCATAAGTCAATAAATCAATTAGAAAAAAATATTATATTTTATACATAGTAGATATGTAATGGTAAAGAAACATGCATATTGTACTATAAAATATAATTTTAGGGGCTAAGTATTTTTCAAAGAGCTTATAGGTATTATAAAGGTCAATATAAATTGACTTAAATATGAATTAAATGAGATATATATCTTGATCCATTGCACATGAAATAAGAGTATTTTCAAATTGTGATTATGAGAAGCAATTTATAATAGAGGTTTAATTCAAATTTACTACATAGAAAAATCACAAATTAATAGGTGCTAATACCTCCTGCTTATTTTGTCCATGTAAGCTTAAATTATTTCTACTGCTGACATAGGGCTTCCTCATCTTTTCCTTCCTGTTGATTTCTGAATACGAGAATGAACAAAGCTGATTCAGGATTCTCAAAACCCCAATTTTACCATAAAGAACTGTAACAACTATTTTTTTTTTTTTACAATGAGCAGTGTTTTTTACTTTTTATTTTATCTTTTTAATTTACATCCAAGTTAGTTATGATATAGTGCAACAATGATCTCAGGAGTAGATTCCTTAATGCCCCTTACCCATTTAGCCCATCCCCCCTCCTACAACCCCTCCAGCAACTCTGTTTGGTTTCCATATTTAAGAGTCTCACGTTTTGTGCCCCTCCCTGTTTTTATATTATTTTTTCCCTTCCCTTATGTTCATCTGTTCTGTGTCTTAAAGTCCTCATATGAGTGAAATCATATATTTGTCTTTCTCTAATTTCGCTTAGCATAATACCCTCTAGTTCCATCCATGTAGTTGCAAATGGCAAGATTTCATTCTTTTTGATTGCTGAGTAATACTCCATTGCATGCGTATGTATGTATATATGTGTATGTGTGTGTGTGTGTGTGTGTGTATATATATACACACACACACACACCACATCTTCTTTATCCATTCATCCATCGATGGACATTTGGGCTCCTTTCATACTTTGGCTATTGTTGATAGTGCTGTGATAAACATGGGGGTGCATGTGTCCCTTCGAAACAGCACACCTATATCCCTCAGATAAATACCTAGTAGTGCAATTGCTGGGTTGTAGGGTAGTTCTATTTTTAGTTTTTTGAGGAACCTCCATACTGTTTTCCAGAGTGGCTGCACCAGTTTGCATTCCCACCAGCAGTGCAAAAGAGATCCTCTTTCTCCACATCCTTGCCAACATCTGTTGTTGCCTGAGTTGTTCATGTTAGCCATTCTCATAGGTGTGAGGTGGTATCTCATTGTGGTTGTGATTTGTATTTCCCTGATGATGAGTGATGTTGAGAATTTTTTCATGTGTCGGTTGACCATCTGGATGTCTTCTTTGGAGAAGTGTCTATTCATGTCTTTTACCCATTTCTTCACTGGATTATTTGGTTTTTTTGGTGTTTTGATAAGTTCTTTATAAATTTTGGATACTAACCCTTTGTCTGATATGTTGTTTGCAAATATCTTCTCCCCTTCCATTGGTTGCCTTTTAGTTTTGCTGATAGTTTCCTTCACTGTGAAGAAGATTTTTATTTTGATGAGATCCCAGAAGTTCATTTTTGCTTTTGTTTCCCTTGCCTCCGGAGATGTGTCGAGTAAGAAGTTGCTGCGGCCAAGATCAAAGAGGTTTTGCCTTTCTCCTTGAGAATTTTGATGGCTTCCTGTCTTACATTGAGGTCTTTCACCAATTTTGAGTTTATTTTCGTGTATGGTGTAAGAAAGTGGTCCGGGTTCATTTTTCTGCATGTCGTTGTCTAGTTTACCCAGCACCCCTTGCTGAAGAGACTCTTTATTCCATTGGATATTCTTTCCTGCTTTGTCAAAGATTAGTTGGCCATATGTTTGTGGGTCCATTTCTGGGTTCTCTATTCTGTTTTATTGATATGAGTGTTTTTGTGCCAGTACCATACTGTCTTGATTACAGCTTTGTAATACAGCTTGAAGTCTGGGATTGTGATGCCTCCAGTTTTGTTTTTCATTTTCAAGATTGCTTTGGCTATTCGGGGTCTTTTCTGGTTCCATACAAATTTTAGGATTGTTTGTTCTAGCTCTGTGAAGAATGCTGGCATTATTTTGATATGAATTAAAAATTTTTTACTTGAGAGAGCGAGCGAACGTGAACAGGGGAGATGGGGCTGAGGGAGAGAGAGAATCTTAAGCAGGCTCCATGCTCAGCACAGAGCCTGATGCAGGGTTCCATCCCACAACCCTGAGATCATGACCTGAGCTGAAATCAAGAATTGGATGCTCAACCAAATGAGCCACCCAGGCACCCCTAAACATTGCTATTTTGTATACCAAATGACTCACGTGATATTAGACCATAGAATTTTTTATTATTTATAACTTGCTTTAAAACTACTGTTATTAAGCCTAACATGTATATTTGTTAAATTCCACCTCTTGACACATCTTAGTATATGTGTTTGGAGAGAGAAAGAGTTGATAGGTTGAAAAACTTAGATTGCAATGAGGGAGGTGGATCAAATGAACCTATTTAAGCATATAAGCAATGGTAGCACATGATGATGTAAAGTAATTAGCCGTTTTTGTTTTTAACAAACACACCAGGACTAGTTTCAAATATATGTAAAATCTTTTCTGTGTTAGGGTCTTTGCACATTTTGTCCATCCTCTGGAAGTACCTTCTCCCAGGTCTTTGCATGATTGATTCCTTTTCCTCCATTAAATTGAGGAAAGAGGTCTTCCCTGACTACTGATCTGAGAAGGCTTTTGCTCTGACCTCTTTATTCTCTATTTTCTTAAAAAAATCCGTACCATTTAGTTTAGGTATCTACCATGCTTTAAAAACATTTTTTTTTCTTCTCATTTCTTTCTCACTTCTTTCTGGGCTCACGCAACTAGCAAAACTTGTAAAAATTGGGAGGGGAAGAGTTAGTTTTATTAAGGAATATATTCCTATTGCCTAAGACAGTGTTTTGCACATATTAGATATTCACTAAATATTTGATAAATGAATTGGTATTATCTCTGTTCATGACTCAGAGCTAACTGCATTTTTCTAACCCCTTTGGTTTTCATAAACCCAATACAAGCTTGGTAAGTTTTGATTATGTATATTTAATTTTATTATCCCAGATGCAAACATGACTTTTCTTCCAGACAAGACTTACCAGTTATCATTTACCAATGATTTACCAATGGTAAATCAAGACAGACTTACCATTATTACTTAGGGAAATAACCAGATTAATTCCCCATGCTCTATTCTTCCCCCTTCTGGGGAAGGAAAGTTATAAGAGCCATATAGACCTTGGGTGTGCACAAAAAAGATTTTTTTGCACCACAACAGAGGAATCTCAAATTGTGAGTCTGGGAGCTTATATGCATGTTGCACCCAATCCCCCTCTACCACCTAGGAGAGGAGGAGAAACCCAATTTCTCTAATGGAGACAAAGTCTCCTTGGGAAGAGAAGGAGAAGGTCCCTTGCTTCTTACCCTTTAGAATACCAATCTTTATCTCCAGGAGGAAAATAAAATAAACCTCCATGGTTTACAGTCCCTAGAATGTTTACATGGTTCCAGGTTTTATCTTCTTTTGATATGTAAACATATATCTAGGGAGGTAAATCACTTTTCTGAGTTTATCCACTATTTATTCAGTCATCATTTAGCTTCCAAGGGCTTTCCTTTAATCTAGTTCCAGTAACACTTGCTCAGAAAGCCCTAATCATGCAGAAGCATGAAAATATTTACTGTCTGACAAGTAGTTGCAGGTACCTAATATTCTTTATGCTCTTCATCATGGTGACTATTAATCCTGTAACCATATCTTGTTATTTAAAGTGTTACTAAGAGTGCATGTATTACCATATCACACTTATTTTTAAATATTTTGATAACTATTGCAATAAAAACAAGTTTCATTGTTTTATTTTATACATTTAAGAGTATTCTGAGGGGACACCTGGGTGGCTCAGTCGGTTAAGCATTTGACTTCAGCCTAAGCTGATCTCACAATTTATGGGTTTGAGCCCTGTTTTGGGGTCTGTGCTGACAGCTCAGAGCCTGGAGCCTGCTTCAGATTCTGTGTCTTTTCTCTTCCCCTCCCTACTAGTGTTCTGTCTCTCCATCTCTCAAAATAAATAAAACATAATAAATAGTATGCTGAGGTGTTCACAGACTTCACCAGATTGCCAGAAGTGTCCATGCACAAAAATGGTTAAGGGTCTCTGGTCTAAGTATTGGAAATTGTATCTGTGGATTATATTAATCAATATTTATTTTACACCTCCTAGACCATACCACACACTAAGACATACTGAGTTTACATGTCAACACAGGTTTAGTTACACAGTCAAAATCTTTGAACTTTTCTCTTAGGTTGTCTTATACTCCTAAGAATACTTTATCCTTTATGATAAGAATGAGCATATATATTGGCTTCTTGGATTCTTCTCCTTATAGAGGCAAAATGCACTCAACTCACACTAGCTGGGAATGTCCTCAGCAAATCAATTGATATATTCACTGCAGGCACACACACTTGGTTTAGGTCCTTAGGAGGTATTCTGGGCTTTGTGGATGAAGCTAATAGTGAGCCATATTAACTCCTAGAGCAAACTGCACAGCACATTGCTTGCTCTTTCCCTGTTTACCTTGGGCTCCGGGCACTGAAGCTTTTGAGTGATGCTGTGGATTAGTACCATTTGCAATGTCTGATGTTATTCCTCCTCTATTTGCTCCAGAAAATACTTGTATTTAGCTTTAACCTTCTTCAAATCAGATTATGAAGACAGATGATGGTAACTTTTGTTTACTTTGCTGGGCTGGGATTCAACCAGGAATATGCTATAGCAATATGTCATAAGAAATGATTTTTTAAACTAGACATTAAAAGATCAACTGTGGTTAGCTGGAACAACCCGGAAGGAGTCATAAAGTGGAACTGGATGAAATCACAGGAATAAAGCAATTATCCTGGAAATATCTGGGATAAATTTGGTCACATAAGAGCAGTTGGAATATTAGGCCTGAATTAGACAAGAAGGTTGAATATTTTGGATTTTATTTAATTATAACTGGAGATCTATTTGAGACTTTGAATGAAAAATTGCTGTTATAGGATCCAATCTAGGATACTATATTACATTTAGACCTACTATATTTTGAATGTTTGCTACAGTCTGTTTTAGCCCCACCTCCCTCCAATTCATATGAGGATACAGCACTCATGAAGGGGATTAATGCCCTTATGACAGAAACCCCAGAGAGATCCCTTATCCTTCTACAGTGTGAGGACACAACAAGTAGGCATCAGCTATGAGCCAAGGAGAAGGCTTTTGTCAAAAGATGACCACATTGGTATCTTTATATTGACCTTTTTAGCCTCCAGAACTGTAAGCAATACATACCTGTTTATAAGCCAACCAATCAGTGGTATTGTGTTAGAGCAGTATGAATAGACCGTGCTCATGCTAGCAAGATTTGCAATTCTGTGCATCACAGTTAAAGCTGGAAATGTAAAACTCTTGTATAACTGTTCTATGTTACTCTTAAATGTAGGTTGCTCTTTTCCTGGAAAAAGTTTTAGATTTAAGGATGGGAGTGTAGTTGTAAAAAATGTCTAGACTGAATCCTGGCCAGAAGTGTCTTCTCTATACTTAGCTATCTTTCTATTACCTCTGTGTACAATTACTTTTTTCTTTGAACAGATATCTCCTTGATTGCTTGCCATAAACACTGCCATGTTCTCAAGGCTTTTAAAACACTTTTTTTCAAAAGTGAACTACAGGAAATAAATGGAAAATATCCACCTCATTATATTTTCGGTGTTTTTTCCCACCCGGAAATTAGAGGAATCTATCTTGATGGCACTTTGCTTAATTTGAGCTTAGTACCTATGTGGTCAATTGTTACAGTATTGGCTTCATATTTCCCTGTACCTATACTTGTATGTGGTCCCTTCCTACACTGACTCTGGGCTTGGTCATGTGACATGATTTGGCCAATGAGCCCCAGCAAATGTGACACAGAGGCTATAAAAGTGCTTCCATATTAGGGCTTTCCTTCTTGAAATCCTTGTGAAGAAGCCAGGGTTAGCCTGCTGAAGACATGTAACCTAGTTGACTGCCTGAACCATTTGCCAGATACGTAAATGAAACCGTTTTCTTCAACCAGCTCCAGCTGACCCACAAATCATCACAACCACATGAATGACTGCAGGTGAAACCAGCATAGAAACTGCTCACATGAGCCCAGCCAAGGTCAAATTACTGACTATAGAAATGTGATAACATGGTTGTTTTTAAGCTGCAAATCCTAAGGTGGTTTGTTACACAGCAATTCATAACCAAGAAAACCTATAGAATCTCAGAACCTGTGTTCAGTGGTGGGTAAATGAGTCTCAAAACATTCATTTTCTTTAGACAATAATTTCTCTCATTATGAAAAAAGTAATTCTTTGAAGTCCTGTTCTAAAGCAGATAATATTTTGATTCTCTTTTCCAACCCAGTTTATCAGTGCTTTATCCTTTTTGCACCTTCTAAGGACTTTTTTTGAACTATAGGTTATTACTGAAAAACACAATAAACAAACACATTCACTAAGAGAAAAAATATGGACTACTGCTCCAGGCAGTGTGTACTCAACTTTCCTTTTCAGTGCTCATTAAGAAGAAAATTGTTGAAACTGGGTGGAGAATGGGTAAACAGACAACCACTTTTCTGTGCAAAATCCTTTTGTAAAGTAACTTTTGAATTTTTTTCCTTGTGCATATATAACCTTTTTCATTTAAAGTAATGTTTAAAAATAATATCACATTAAAAAGTTTAAAATAACAATAAAAAATCCCCTCTATCCCTGACAACATCCAATGGGAAGAATGTTTTTAAGAAATCGTGTGATTACTGAAGTCCATTCCAAGATGGTGACATAGAAGACCCTGAACTCACTTCCTCCATGGGTACACCAAATTATACCTATTTAGAGAGCAATTCCTCCTGAATAAGAACTGTGGGATGACTGAACAGCTTCTGCACAACAAAAGATAGAATGGCAAGAGAGAACAGCAAGAGAGATGGAGACATAGATAGTGATGAAGGGAACTCCCATCCCCGATGCTGCGAACTGCAGTGCACAGAGGACAGATTGGTTTTTCCTTGGGCACAAAAAAAAAAAAAAAAGTTAAGTTTAAAGAGCAGCTAGCATACAAAAGAGCCAGCCCTAGAAGTTCACCAAATGGTAGAGGAGCAGCTGGAACTCTCTCTGGGTCAGAGAGACTGGAAAGCAACATGGTTTATATTCTCCCTCCACCTTGAAGGTGCAGAACAGAGCAGGGTCCAGATGCCATACTTGGCTTGCTGCTTTATCAAGCCCTGAGTCCCCTAGACCATATCAGTCCTGGGCACAGGAAAAAAAAAAAGCCATGGTTTAAAAAAGCAATTAGCATATAAAAGAGTCAGTCCTAGAACTCCACTAAAGGTGAAGGAGCTGCGGAAATCTCTGGTGGGAGGGGTGACAGTCTATGCTTCCCCTTCCATCTTGAAATCACAGAGCAGTGTACAACCTGGGTACCCTAACTGGCCTGCTGCCTCAGTGATCCATAGCCCCTAGTTGATACAGGCCTAGCCATCCTACCAGGGGCAGTGCACACCAGGACACCTCTGGTTAATGCTTACTACATCTCCAGTCTTTCTGTCAAGGTGACACTGATGCAAAGTACCCTGGACACTTCAGATTCACATCACTTCAGCTTCAGATGGCTTGCTAGGGATCTGCCAGCACAGAGTGTTCCAGAACCACCCAGCTGAGATCTGCTTTGGATCCAGTTGCCTTGCTAGGGTAAGCCCTGTGTGGAGCACTTCAGAACACTCCTGTCCATTCCAGTCTTGACTCCAATTACCCAGATAGGGCACCCCCTGCAATGAGCACCCACTTTAGTTTTAGCTATTCTGCCAGGGTTCACTCAGTGTGGGAAGCCCCAGGACATCCCAGATTGCACTCCCTTCAGCTTTAGCTGTCTTGCCATGGTGTCTGCTCTATGGTGAGTCCCATGATCCCCTGGCTTACACCCCCTTCAGCTCCAGCCACCCTGCCAGGGTGCCTTCTATAAGGAGCTTCCCTAACCTAAACTTCACTAACCTAGAAAAGGAAACAGCCATCCAGGTTCAAGAAGCACAGACAGTTCCTAACAAGGTAAATCCAAAAAGGTCCATACCAGGACACATAATAATTAAAATGTCAAATGTTAAAGTTTCAAAATCAATGAGAGAGAAGAAAAACTTAGGTAAAAGGAAACCCTGTAAATCTATCAACTGATTTTTTCAGCAGAAACTATGAAAGCTAGTTCAGGAGTGCCATAATATATTCAAGTCCTGTAAAGATAAAAAAAAAAAAAACCTATTACCAAGAATACTCTATCTGGCAAGATTATTATTCAGAGTTGAATGAAAAAGAATTTCCCAGGTAAACAAAAAATAATTTATCACCAGCCTCATAAGAAATCATAAAGGTACATTTTTAAGCGGAAAGGAAATGACCATAAGTAGAAGAGAATTATAAAACACGACAGAATATACATAAAATGTGAAGTAGGGAGAAAAGATTTTTTAGAATGTGTTTGAACTTAAATGACTGTCAACTTAACATAGACTTACATATACTTAGAATGTTATATGTGACCCTTATGGTAACCACAAACCCAAACCCTATATAATAGACACACAAAAAATAAAGACAAAGAAAGTCAAACACGAGAAAAACTCATCACAAAGAGAGCAAGAAAAAAAAGAACAGAGAATACAAAAGTAACCAGAAATAATTAACAAAATGGCAATAAGTACATACCTGTCAATAATTACATTAAATATAAATGGCCTAACTGCTCCAATCAAAACACACAGAGTGGCAGAATGTATTTTAAAAAAAAGAAAAATCTATTTGCTGCTTACAAGAGACTCACCTAAGACCCAAAGACTGAAAGTAAGGGGATGGAAGAACATTTATCATTCCAGTGGAAGAAAAAAAAAAGCTGGGATAGCAGAAGTTCTATCAGACAAAATAGATTTTAAACCAAAGACTGTAACAAGAGAAAAAGAAAGGCATTACATAATGATAAAGGGATCAAGTCAAAAAGAAGATACAATTATAAATATCTATGTACCCAACGTGAAGCACCTAGATACATAAAGCGAATATTAACAAACATAAAGAGATAAATTAATGATAATACAGTAATAGCAGGGGACTTTAACACCCCACTTATATCAATAGATAGACCAACACGACAGAAAAACAATAACGAAACAATGCCTTTGAATGACCCTTTTAGATCAGATGGAGATAATAGATATATACAGAACATTACATCTAGGAACAACAGAATACACATTCTTTTTAAATGCACATGGAAAATTCTCTAAAATATATGTCAGGCTGAAAAACAAGTCTCAATAAATTTAAGAAGATTGAAATCTTACATCATTTCCAACCACAATGCTATGAAACCTCGAAATAAATCATAGTAAAAACATAATGTGTGGAGGCTTAACAACATGAAACTAAACCACTAATGGGTTAACAAAGCAATCAAACAAGAAATTTAAAGAATACATACAGACAAATGAAAATCAAAACACAATAGTTCAAGATCTTCAGGATGCAGCAAAAACAGTTTTAAGAGGGGAATATATGGTGATACAGGCTTATCTCAAGAAACAAAAAAATATCAAATAAACAATCTATTCTTATACATAAAGAAACAAGAAAAAGAAGATTAAACAAGGCCCAAAGTGAATAGAAGGATATAAATAATAAAGATGAGAGCAGAAATAAATGATACAGAAACTAAAAAAGAAAAAGAAAACCAAAAACAGATGTTTTTTTAAAGATAATAAAATTGATAAATCCTTAGCCAGATTCATCAAGGAAAAAATAGAACACAAATAAATCATTAGTAACAACCAATACCACAGAAATACAAAGGATTTAAGGGAATACTATGAAATTATATGCCAATAAATCAGACAACCTGGAAGAAATAGATAAATTCTTAGAAACATACAATATTCCAAAACTGAATCAGGAAAAATAGAAAATCTTAACAGATAAATTACTAATACCAAAATAAAATCAGTAATCAAAAGACTCCCAACACACAAAAGTCTAAGACCAGATGGATTCACAAGTGAATTCTACCAAACATTTAAAAAAGAGTTAATGCCTATGCAGATCAAACTATTCCAAAAAGTAGAAGAGGAAGGAAGCTTTCAAATACATCCTATGAGACCAGCATTAATTACCCTGATACCAAAACCAGACAAAGAAACCACCAAAAAAGAAAATAACAGGCCAATATCCCTAATTAATATAGATGTGAAAATCCTCAATAAAATATTAGCAAACCATATTCAACGACACATTAAAAGGACTGTTCACCATGATCAAGTAGAATTTATTCTGGGTATGAAAGGATGGTTCAATATTTGCAAATCAATCAACATAATACATAATACACCACAGCAACAAAATGAGGATAAAAGCCATATGATCATCTCAATAGATGATGAGAATTTGACAAAATATTCAACATCTGTAATTGATAAAAACTCTTAACAAAGTGTGTTTAGAAGGAACATACCTTGACATGATAATGGCTGTATATGAAAAATACATTTTTTTCCTCTAAGGTGAGGAATAAGAGAAAGATGTCCACACTTGCCACTTTTATTCAACATAGTACCAGAAATCCTAGCCATAGCAGTCAGATAAGAAAAAGAAATAAGAGGTAGCCATACTGGTAAGGAAGAAGTTGTCACTATTTGCAAATGACATAATACTGTACATAGAAAACCCTAAAGAGTCCACCAAAAAACTATTAGAATAAATGAGTTCAGTAAAGTTGCAAGGTATAAAATTAATATCCAGAAATTGGTAGCATTTTATACATTAATAGCAAAGTAGCAGAAAGAAATTAAGAAAAATTTCTTTTTATAATTATACCAAAAAAGAATAAAATATTTAGGAATAAACTTAACCAAGGAAAGAAAATACCTGTACTCTGAAAATTATAAAATATTTATCAAAGAAATTGAAAAGAGAAGTGAATGAAAAGATATTCCACACTCATGGATTAGAAGAATTAATGTTATTAAAATGTCCATACTACCCAAAGCAATCTACAAATTTAGTGCAATCCCTAACAAAATACCAATGGCATTTTTCACATAACTAGAAGACCCCAACTGCCCAAAACAATATTGGGAAAGAAGAAAAAAACTGGAAGTATCACAATTCCAGATTTCGAGATATACTAGAAGCTGTAGAAATCAAGGAAGCATGGTACCGGCACAAAAACAAGACACTTAGATCAATAGAGCAGAATAGAGAACCCAGAAATAAATCCATGCTTATATAGTCAATCTATGATGAAGGAGGAGATAATATACCAAGGGAAAAAGACGGTCTCTTCAGTAAATGGTGGAGGGAAAACTAGATAGCAACACACAAGAGAATGAAACTGGACCTCATTCTTAAACTATACACAAAAATAAATTCAAAATGGATTGAAGACCTACATGTAAGACCTGAAACCATAAAAATCCTACAAGAGAACACAGGCAGTAATTTTCCTGACATCAGCAGTAGCAACATTTTTCTAGATATGTCTTCAGAGGCAAGACAAGCAAAAGAAAAAACTAAACTATTGGGACTATACCAAAATAAAAAGCTTTTGCACAGTAAAGGAAACTATTAACAAAACAAAAAAGACAATATACTGAATGCGAGAAGATATTTGTAAGTGGTAGATCCAGTGAGGGATTAATATCCAAAATATATAAAGACTTAGGCAATTCAACACCAAAAAGCCAAACAACCTGACTGAAAAATGGGCAGAAGACCAATGGGGAAACACCCCACTGAATAACACAGGAGTATATTTTCAGTGGCAACTCAGAGTCAATGTACAGAGTGATGAAAAGGAGATTATTTCAATACTCTGTTCTTATCTTTGCTTCTTATTCTATCCAATCCAAATGAGAATCTTGAATTATAAAAAAGGATTATTTGCATGGTGGCAAAAATTCCTGGAACACATCTGAATTTTAAATAACGTAATTAAGGTAGATTATATCAAAGCAGAAGGATACCGGGTCTCTAGAGAAATAAGCAGATTCATTAGCTTTCAAATCAAAGAGTGAAAATCTTCAGTAGCATATAAACATTGGATTTGGTTGTGATGGTTTCTATGTTGAGTCTCAAAAAGACTTTCAGGAACAATTCTACTTTGCTTCTCCCAAATATTATAAATCAACTCTTTGGTTTCTCTGCATATTATCTCCAATTTTTTAGGCTAGAATGTAAAAGAGTTTGTTGTAACCTTTTAAATGAATCAACAAACGTTTCTAGACTTTAAAAGGAACAAGTGTGCTATGAGGCCAAGGAAGAAAAGATCCAGTCTGTGGCTCAATATTAGCACATTAATATTAATGAGTTCAAATCATCCCCAGGGTGTCAACAGGAGAAATTTTTGGAAATATTTTCAAAATGAATCCCATCCCATGCTGATTCCAAGGTGAAACTCTTTAAGCTATTAATAAGCAGGCAAACACACTCTCCTCATCTGACCCATGTCATGACAAAGGCTAGCCACAAGAGACTCCTTTTGGGGTTGCCTACTTGCTCCTATTACTGCTTTCTGGAAACTGGCATTCACAGTCAGAGGAAGTCCCCAATGAATTTGTCTGCAATACATAGCTTTGCCCAATTGAACTAAAAGTATATATTTGACCCAAGCTGGACTAATTAGAGTCTGTAACCTAAGAGTTAAAAAATTGGAAAAGAGAACTTAGAGACTAAGGGTATTTGGCACTGAATTTTATAAATGGTAGAGGTCTTGGGAGAAGGCCAACAAATTTGATGCAGGGATTCTTAAAATGTTCCCTTCCTTAATTATCTCTTCCTTTGATTCCAAGAGATAGAGTCTTTCCAGTCTTTGTCTTTCTCCTGGCCCTTATTCCCCTAAATCCAGCCAGAATCAGTTTCTGTTTCTTTTACTAGAAGAACTTAAAGGTTAAACAGTGATTAAATTAAGACTCAAAAATTTCACAATAAGAGAATAGCCAAAAATCCCTCAAAAAACAGCAGAAGATGGATCTTCCCAGGCCGGGAATAATCATGTGACAGCAGAAGGAGAGGTGATTTTCTGTTAACAATCAGGCTAGAATACAAGGTGGATATTGTTGGAAAAAGTAATGATAGGACACTGACGCAACAATACTCACAAATTTGGTCGAGGGAACAATTGAACAATTACATAGTAGTAGTCATGGAACACCCAACTATAAATTTATGTCTTCCCTTACAAATTCGACTCTAAAATCCAAATTACTGAAAGAAAATAAAAGTCCAAATAATAATTCATGCTTTGGTTGCTGCAAATCCTCTAAAGTGCTTTGAGTTAAATTTTATAGCTGTCAAGGAATCTTAAGAGATAGTCTTAACTCTCTCTTTATACAGATGAGGAAAGTAAGGCCCAAAGAACTTGAGCAATATGCTTCTTAAAGACCTAAAGCTCTAGCCCAGGGCGGAGCAAGGAGTCCAGTATTTACAGTTACTTATTCGTGAATTATATGCTTTTCATGATAATTTGACTAGTTTTAATTTTAATTAGGATTCACTTTGTGATTTGTTTTAAATTCATATTGTTATTTTTGTACTTTAAAAAATTTAAAGAGAGATAAAACATTCAGATATATTTGAGTTCTCTGTATATGTATTCTCAATTTTATTTCTCCTCATGATAAAATTTCTATTTGTCATTTCTGCTACTTTTGGCTACATATGCGTAATATATGTCAATAAAATATATAGTATCATTTTGCATTAAACAATTTATATAATCATACCCTAATTCCACAATTTTTTAGATTTAGCCACATTGATATACATACAACTGTTATTCTTTTTTTTCTTCCAAGTTTTTATTTAAATTCTAGTTGGTTAACATACAGTGAAATATTAGTTGTAGGTGTAGGATTTAGTGACTCATCACTTACATACAACACTCGGTGCTGATCACAAACACTCTCCTTAATACCCATCACCCATTTAACCCATCCTCTCACCCACCTCCCCTCCAGCAACCCCCAGTTTGTTCTCTAGTCTGTTTTATAGTTTACCTCTTTTTCCCCCCAATGTTCATCTGTTTTGTTTCTTAAATCCCACATATGAATGAAATCATATGGTATTTATCCTTCTCTAACTTAGTCTTTAGCTCCATCCATGTCCTTGCAAATGGCAGTCTCTTTTATGGCTGAGTAATACTCCATTCTGTAAATATACCACCTCTTTTATCCATTCATCAGTCAATGGACATTTGGTTTCTGTTGGTAATGCTGCTATAAACATCAGGATGCATGTGTCCCTGACACAGTATTTTTTGTATCCTCTGGGTATATACATACCTACGTAATTGCTACCTCATAAGGTAGATATTTCTAACTTTTTGAAGAACCTCCACACTGTTTTCTGCAGTTGCTACACCAGTTTATATTCCCATGAACAGTTCAGGAGTGTTCCCTTTTCTCTGCATCCTCGCCCACATCTTGTTTCCTGTGTTGTTAATTTTAGCCATTCTGACAAGTGTGAGGGGATATCTCATGGTCTGATTTGCATTTCTTGATGATAAGTAATGTTGAATATCTTTTCATGTGTCTGTCAGCCATCTGTAGGTCTTCTTTGGAAAAATGTCTATTTATATATTCTTCCTATTTCTTCACTGGATTATTTGGTTTTTGGCTATTGAGTCTGATAAGTTATTTTTTAAATATATTGTTTTGTTTTTAATTTTTAAAATGTTTATTTATTCTTGAGAGAAAAGGAGTGTGAGCAGGGGAGGGGCAGAGAGAGAGGGAGACACAGGATCTGAATGAAGCAGGTTCCAGGCTCTGAGCTGTCAGCACAGAGCCTGACTCAGGGCTTGAACTCATGAACCACAAGATCCAGACTGAGCCACCCAGACTTTCCAAAGAGCATAATTTTCTATAGGAAATCATGAATTTCCTAAAATATTTAAAGTGCTGACACATTTTTGCCAACCAGCACAGAAAGTAGTTCTGTTTAGAAATATATATAGCAAACTGATGTCAGTAACAATTGTTGGCGGATCAAATCATTCAAAGCACAAATATTTCCTTTTTCATAAAATATTCGGTTTTGATATAATCTTTAAGAGGAAGACATCTGCAAATTCATGTTGTTAATACCTGCCCTTCAGAAACTCTAATTAGTCAATCTTTAAAGTAGTAATCTGAAAGTATCCTGAGAGTTCTTCCCTATCGTCAAATTTGCATTATACCAGAGTTCAAGTTAACAAGTTTGTATTTTCTGAAAAGTCCAGGATTTGAATTCCGTGGGTAGGGTATTTGATATTAAAAAAAGTCTTAGATTTGTAATGAAGTACAAATAATGAAATAATGAAAGACTAAGGCTACTTGCCTTTTGTTTACTTTTACTCTGTTATGCGAGTGGCAGATTTATGCATATGCGACTTTATGACTTCATAGGGTCACCGTGAGTTTCATTTAAAAAGGAAGTACCACAGGGGCGCCTGGGTGGCGCAGTCGGTTAAGCGTCCGACTTCAGCCAGGTCACGGTCTCGCGGTCCGTGAGTTCGAGCCCCGCATCAGGCTCTGGGCTGATGGCTCGGAGCCTGGAGCCCGTTTCCGATTCTGTGTCTCCCTCTCTCTCTGACCCTCCCCCGTTCATGCTCTGTCTCTCTCTGTCCCAAAAATAAATTTAAAAAGTTGAAAAAAAAAAATTTAAAAAGGAAGTACCACAGATATCAAACTGTTGCTAAAGAGCAAATGGATTCAGCAGTTTATAAACTGACTCCGTTTTGGTTTCCTTTTGTTCTAACCTTTGAACTATTGGAGCATAAAATAAAAAGACTGAGTGGAGAGTGCTATTTGAACTTTTATGTCCATGTGCTCAAGTGCTGAAGTAACTTGAAAAGATTAATGAGATAGAGCTCATTATGTGCAAGAAAATTGGCATAAACTTTGTAGTGGCTCTCACTCTGTTTCCCATCGAACCGGTAGTCATCACAATTTCTACATTTTGTTATTCTAACTCTGAAAGGGAACAATGTTACAGTTTTTAGGTATTTATAACTTAAAATTTAATATACAAATTGAAGTTAAAGTTATAACCTAAAAGATTATTTCTTTTGAGAGGAAATTATCAATCTTCTTCCTAAACTATTTAAGACTGGCTCTGAGAATTTTACTCACCATAGAAGGTAGCTCTCTATTTACAATGTTTTATTTGTGCTACCTCTACTCACAGACATAACCATTATTTAACCCCCATTGCCCAACACACACTGTATCTTGATCAGACCAAAATATGAAATGGTGGAGGCATAGTTTTCTATTTAAAATTTCTGAGTTCTTTTGAAAGAATTTTCTTTAAATCATATCTTGCACTTTCATGTTACCATTCAAAACATTTGTCATAGATCTTAATGACGGAACAAACTAAGTTAAAGAATTTTTTAAATAATAATGTATTACCTCTGGCTAGGATAGTTGCATTTCACAAGAGAAGACCTGATAATGTCTATAGTAATCTCAAGGGCTAAGTCTATGAATGGGGGAGGTCACACACTTTTGAAGGGATGTGGGGTATACTTTGGCTTTTCAGAGTCTCATTTCTTCTCATAGCACCCCATGTTTACTTCCAGGCTTCCATATGAGTATTTTCCTATGATGCCTTCTCCTCTGTTTATATGTTCCCTTATCGAGGAGTTCACTTACATACAGAGCTTACTTTTTTAGATTTTCTTTCAGTTCAATGCTAGTGGATAGTCTGATAAGGAACTTTGACATGATGATGAGGATGATGAGGATGATGAGGATGATGAGGATGATGAGGATGATGAGGATGATGAGGATGATGAGGATGATGAGGATGATGAGGATGATGAGGATGATGATGGTGATGACTGGATTACAACTCCATTCTTGAGGCCACAATTTGATCCAGGTCCAAAAAAATTAGATTTTACTAACTGATTTCTGCAATTAGGCATAGTTTGATTTATGAATCTCTAATACATCTTTGTACAATCTCAATAGGTGAAAATATTGATTAAAAAAACCTTTCAGGATGATTTTTCATTTTGTGAAAAAATGAAAAAGTCTTCCTTGAAAGCTTCTCTGGTGATTATAATTGAACTTTCTGAAGTTGAGAGAATTGCAGGCATTACCACAGGAGAGCAAATGTAAAAACTGAATACAGAAAGAAGAGCCCAACGCTACTGGAGAGGCAATAGCAAAGGAAGGTCATATACAAACACATAGGGTCAAAGTTTCAGATATATGCATTTTTCAGAATTTCCAAGTACAAATGAAGCAAGCATTGTATGGGGCTCCAATAAGTGGACAGTTATCAAAATTCTGAGATTTTATTCATTCATCCATCTATTCTTTATCCGTTCATTCACTGAAACATTTGAGCTACACATTTCGCTACATTAAACTGAAGGGCAGTCTTTACTCTCAAAGGACCTAGAGACCAGTTAAAAAACAGGGAAGCAGAAATTGATTCATTGGTAGAGAAACTGGGTCATTCTGTATGTGAACTGGGAGACCAGGGGAAGGCTTACTAGTATGGTAAGAAGGGAATTGTTCACTGGAGTATTAATCTATCAAGTAAAAAAAACAAGCCCAGCACAATAAGCAGACTGTTGAGGTCTGCCTGATCTGTAACTTGGTTCCCAAATGCTGTTTTTGTTTTTTTTTTGTTTTTTTTTTTTTGTTGTTGTTTTTTGCATGAGAGCAAAGTTCTGTAATGAACTGTTAGTCTAGTACAAAATAAAAAAAATGTAGCTAGAATTTCATAAAGTGAATTTTGTCAAATTTAAGGAACTGTCATATTTCCCCCAGAGATTAGTTTCTTTCTACTTTTTAAAAAGATGATGGCATTAGGTAGTCAAAAAAAGTCTTTGAAGAAAATGGCATCACCAAAACTGTGGCGTAGGAGACTCTATCCTCTCTCCTCCCAACAAAGATAAAAAATTAGATAGCTATCCAGGCATTAAAAACAGCTCTGGGAGAGCTCTAGATTTCACTTTCCAAGCAAGACAATGGAACGGAAAACCTGAGAATAGCTGCAAAAGAAGGAAAGCAGCTTCATTTTGTTTGCAGCACCCCATCCTCCAAACCAGCGTTGCTCAGCACCGAGGGGCAACTTCCCAGCTAGAAAGAATTCACCTTGTCAGGAAAGGAAGAATGGGGCAAGCACTTCTGCGGTATTGCACAAAAGTCCCACTTCGGTTTCTTCCCCCCGTTCCCCCCCCCCCCCCGGCCTGGAAAAGCTGAGACCTATTGAGATAGAAAAGCAGGGGCTTCCAGGAGCAGGTACACAGCAAGAGCAGTTTAGGTTCACAGTGACCTGTTCTGTAGACAAACCCAGCAGACTTTGCCACCGAAGAAACCAAAGTCCAGCACAGCCACTACAAACTCCCTTGCAGATTTCACCAGCTTTGGCCCCACAGGCATTCACTTCATTGATGCCAGGCAGCTAAGGCCCTCCCCACTTGCTCCCCATGCCCCCTCCACTACCAATGAGCCAGCTTAGGCCTATGTGACTGTATAAGATGCCAGCTTAGACTCCTGTGGCTGGCACTCACCACTGTGTGCATGCTTTGAGCTAGCCCCTCCATCTCTGCACTTGCATGCTGCTGGCCCGATGCCAGTCACTGGTCTCCATTACACTGCACGTGCCTGGAGGGAGACTGTGCAGCCATGGGAGAGAATGCCCAATAGCCAGGGTCCCCACAGCTGCTCGTGGGCTGGATTAGGCCCTGTCTTGTGTCACTGGCTTACACTACTGTGCTCACCTGCAGCTAACCAATTTTATCTGTGTACCGGAATGGTTCCAGCTGAACCGCTGTCACCAGCCTAAATTGTCATGCCCACATTCAAGGGGAGATTGTGCAGCTACAGGAAAGCATGCTAACAGTCAGGGCCCGTGCAGCTGCCAGTGAGCCTACGGTTGGCTCCATCCCTTGCTATGTGTCCTGACCTCTGCCACTACATGTGTGTCTGAAACTAGCCCCTGCGAGTAGATAGGCACTTGCACCTGGCCCCTATAGCCAAGTATGTGTATGCCACTGGCTTCAGCTATTACTGCTTCTCACTTTGGTCCCTAGATGCTGGACCTGGAGGCACCACTGAGGACCCCAACTGCCCTAACAGTCTCTGTGGACTTTCCACTGTGCTTTCCAAGGACCATGTAATCGTCAATATTACGGACACTGTGGCCTGAGCCAAAAAGACATCATGACCCCCAGATCCATTGTCACCACACATCTCCAAACTTGGCACCCTGCACTATTAGACCTGGGGTTACAGCAGGCTTGTGTGACCCCACGTGCAGGTGAGTCTTTCCTTACTAAAGTTAGCCTATAAAGTAAGGGGTCATTGCTTCTTTAAATGTGCAGATATCTGTGCAAGGCTGCAGGAATCACAAAGAATTAGGAAAGCATGACCTTGTCAAAGGAAAATAGTAAACTTCTAGTGACAAGCCCCAAAGAAATGCAGAAATTGCCCAACAAAGAATTCAAAATAACTAAAGATGCTCAGAGAGCTACAAGAAACACAGAAAAATAGTGTAGTAATATCAGTAAAGCAATACAAGAATAAATTGAGCAGTGCAACAAAAAGATAGAAAAGAAAAAAAAGCAACAAAGAGAAATTTTGGAGCTGAAGAATACAATCAGTGACTGAAGGCTTCAATGGGGAGCTTCAACAGATTTGAAGCAGAAGAATCAATGAGGTAGAAGACATATCAAGTGAAACTATCCAGTCAGGTGAGCAAAACGGAAAAAGAATGAAAAGGAATAAAGAAAGTCTATAAGACTTATGGGACACTATCAAGGGAAACAATGTATGCATCATTAGAATCTCAGGAGAATAAAGGGAGAAAGCTTATTTAAAGAAGTAATGGCTAAGAACTTTCCCAAATTGGGAAAGATTTCAATTTCATGAAGCTAATATGTCATCCCCAAATTTTAATCAAATGATCTTCTGATCTTCTCCAAGACACATTATACTAAAACTACCTAAAATCAAAGACAGGGAATTTTGAAAGCAGCAAGAGACAAAAAAAAAACTTATCTCATACAAGAGAACCCCCATAAAATTATCAGGGAATTTCTCTGCAGAGATCTTGCAGGCCAGGAGAGAATGGGATGATATATTCAAAATGCTGAAAGAAAGCAACTGCCAACCAAGAATGCTTCATCAAGTAAAAAAGGTCTTTGACACATTAAAAAAGGTGGCAACTCGGGGCGCCTGGGTGGCTCAGTAGTTGGGCCTCCGACTTCAGCTCAGGTCATGATCTCACGGTCTGTGGGTTTGAGCCCCGCGTCGGGCTCTGTGTTGACGGCTCAGAGCCTGGAGCCTGCTTTAATGTTTCCGATTCTGTGTCTCCCTCTCTCTCTGCCCCTCCCCCGTTCATGCTCTGTCTCTCCCTGTCCAAAAATAAATAAAAAACGTTGAAAAAAAAAATTTAAAAAAAAGGGGCGCCTGGGTGGCGCAGTTGGTTAAGCGTCCGACTTCAGCCAGGTCACGATCTCGCAGTCCGTGAGTTCGAGCCCCGCGTCAGGCTCTGGGCTGATGGCTCGGAGCCTGGAGCCTGTTTCCGATTCTGTGTCTCCCTCTCTCTCTGCCCCTCCCCCGTTCATGCTCTGTCTCTCTCTGTCCAAAAATAAATAAAAAACGTTGAAAAAAAAATTTAAAAAAGGTGGCAACTCTATCTGAATATTGTTTTTTAAGCTGTATTACAAGGCTGTAATCATGAAGATGATTCTGTATGATACTGGCACAAAAACAGACACATAGCTCAATGGAACAGAATAGACAACCCAGAAATGGACCCACAAACGTATGGCCAACTACTCTTTGACAAAGCAGGAAAGAATATCCAATGGGAAAAAACAGTCTCTTCAGCAAATGGTGTTGGGAAAACTGGATAGCTACATGCAGAAGAATGAACCTGGACCATTTTTTCACACTATACACAAAAATAAACTCAAAATGGATGAAATACCTAAACATGAGACAGAAGACCATCAAAATCCTAGAGGAGAAAATAGGCAACAATCTCTTTGACCGCAGCCCTAGCAACTTCTTACTAGACATGTCTCAGGAGACAAGGGAAACAAAAGCAAAAATGAACTATTGGAACTTAAGCAAAAGAAAAACCTTCTGCACAGCAAAGGAAATAATCAACAAAATTAAAAGGCGACTGATGGAATGGGAGAAGATATTTGCAAATGACATATCAGGTAAAGGGTTAGTATCCAAAATCTATAAAGCACTTATTGAAAAACACCCAAAAACAAGTAATCCAGAGAAGAAATAGGTAAAAAAAACATGAACGCTTTTCAAAAGAAGACATTCAGATGGCTAACACACATGAAAAGATGCTCAACATCACTCATCACCAAGGAGATTCAAATCAAAACCACAATGAGATATCACCTCACACCTGTCAGGATGGCTAAAATTAACAACTCAGGCAACAACAAATGTTAGCAAGGCTGTGGAGAAAGGGGAACACTTTCGCATTGTTGGTGGGAATGAAAACTGGTACAGCCACTTTGGAAAATATTAAGGTGGTTGCTCAAAAAATTAAAAGTAGAGCTACTATGCTATGACCCAGCAATTGCAATACTAGGTATTTATCCAAAGGATACAAAAAGCCTGATTTGAAGGGGCACATGCAGCCCGATGTTTATAGCAGCATTGTCAACAATAGCCAAATTATGGAAAGAGCCCAAATGTCCATTGACTAATGAATGAAGAAGAAGCGGTGTATGTGTACGTACACACACACACACACACACACACACACACACACACACACACACACACACAATGGAATATTATGCAGCAAAGAGAATGAAATCTTGCCATTTGCAACAATGTGGATGGAATGAGAGTGTATTATGCTAAGTGAAATAGGTGAGAGAAAGATAAATATATGATTTCACTCATACATGGAATTTAAGAAACACAACGGATGAACACGGGTAAGGGAAGGAAAAATAAGATAAAAACAGAGAGAGAGGGGCAAACCATAAGAGACCCCTAAATACAGAGGACTGAAGGCTGCTGGAGGGGTGTTGAGTGGGGAATGGGCTAAATGGGTGATGGGCATTAAGGAGGGTACTTGTTGGGATGAGCACTGGGTGTTATATGTAAGTGCTGAATCACTAAATTCTACTCCTGAAGCCACTATTCCACTATATGTTAACTTGGATTTAAATAAAATTAAAAAAAAAAAGATTGATATGAAAAGCTGACCGTGTATATTTGTCAGATTATCAATTATTAATAAAATGAAATATTTATTCCCTCTATGAAAGAAGAGCTCATATAAACCTCAAAATTATGTTATTGTTTCATTTCTATTTTATAATTTCTCTGCTTACATTAACCTACTCTTGTGTTAATAATCTTTATTATTCCTATTCCAGGAGTAAAATATAATTTTACATTAAAACATTCATTTGGCTTTTAAAATCCAAAGACCCAGGATTTATCATCCTAATTCAAGACCCAACCACCCAGCATCCCGGCTATAGAATAGGTTGTTGTGATTGCACCTGCAGACTGACATGCATCCTCAGTCATTCTCTTGATATTCTGGACTCCCTTTCCTCACAGTTCTGTTCTCAGTGGCTCTCAGAATCTCCCCCCTCTACCTGTTCCCATCCAAATTTAAATATAGCAAAGTGGAGCCATTCACAGAGTTTTCTCCAGCTGTTGCTCTTTCTCAGCCTTGTTACATTCTTCTCTCATCTTCAGTTACAAATTTCCCAAACCCACTTTCAACCTTGTGCTTACCTCTCACCATCAAAACTATGGTCACCGGAGTCACCAATGGACATTGTCTGTTTTCATCTCATTTGACCTTAGGGACCATTTACTCCATGTAACTACTCTTGTATTTGAACTGATTTTTTCCCTTGATTTCTGCAATTCTGCACTTTCTTGGATTGTCTCTTGTATCTCTCCTTTTCAGATTTCTGAATACATGTGGAATAAAGTCATCACTGCTGTTTCTTCTTCTTCCCTCTAAACGTATCATATCCTCTCTAAACTTAAAAACCAAATGCCTTTTCAAACAGAAAAATCTGGTCAGTTTAACTAAACAAAATAGTAGATACATCGTCCGTTTATACTTTCCATTAAGTCTTACAGTTAGAACCTATTTACATCCAAGGTGAGGAACTGTCATTTCAATGAAGGTTAAAATGACTCTAGATAATTTAAATCTCTATGTAGTCATAATGGCAGTGTTCATGGAAGATGTCCTGTCCTCAGCACCAGACAGTGCTCTGAGCGTTATCTATGATCTTGTTAGAATGCCTTGATCTAGAAGAGTCCTTTGGGAGAGACTCAAATCTTATGTTTCAAATGTGGAGACTAAAGTTCACATAATTTAGGAGTCTTTTAAGGAATTGGACCATGAATTGATCAAGATTAGGTTTCCCCTATCTGGAAAAAGTGATCTTAAAATAGAAAAAAAATTTAATTACAGAAGAATTTTAAAAATTACACTTCTTGCTTTCTTGAGCTTATAATCAGTTTTTTACCTACCACACATACACACTTAAACATACCTACCCTTCCCTGCCCTGCTGACGCAAGGCTATTTTCACCTTTAAGATACATTAAGCATAAAGAGAATGTGTGGCATGGTTTAATCTTTGCATAAAATTGCCAGAGAATTTCTTGAGATTAGGGATGAGGTCTATGTGAACATGCCGGGTCATCAGTACTCAATGAACTCCTCCTTTGAGTTCTAGGGTACTACAAGTTCAGAAGGAGTTATTAGGGAGCCAATACTGACAGCTGTGGTCAGTTAATGGAGTAAGAATTAAACAGAAAAATTGGAAAACGATGATTATACAACTAAATAACTTCAGACTTGAATTTTGGTCACATTTATTTCCACTAAAGATCTGTAAACTCTTCATTACTACATAACGTGAGAAAAAGTGAGCCAAAACTTGATGGGAAAAAAATAAGAAACAAAACATATGTTGAGCTATGGACTTGTACAAGATATTTAGAAATTAATAGTATGAAACACTTTATTTTAGATGAATGGCATTTCTTCTTTGAGATTAAAGTAAGAAAACACTTAAATCGGACTGCAAATTAGATTACTGCTAAACATTGGAGATCTTTGAAAGCATCATTAAGAGATAAATATATATTCCATTTCCTTTTTTTTTTTAAAGGCTTTTATTGCTCACTCTTATCAGAAAACATAATTTGATATTTCTAGTAAAGGAATAATACGCTTATTCGTTTGATTCTGGGGTTCCAGGATTTTCCAGAGAACTGAGACACTTTGGCAAATTTCTCTTTTGCGTCAAAACAAATTTTCCTTTGTTTATTTTTGGGGTGTCAAGTTTAATGTCTTAGTCAATAAGCAAGTCTTTTGGGGCTCTACATTAAGCTGCAATGAATCACAGAGTTGGAAGGGCATCCAAAATTAATGTAATTCTATCTCCTGCTCTTAGGCAAGATATCGGACTCATGCTTCACCCTGGTTCTAAAATCTGAAAAAAGGAAACACAATAATCTACAATACATGAACTAAATACCATTAAGTTTATTGTTGAAATGGTTGCATCTCTTATAACCTTCTTTATTAAATTAAGATCAATAAGTAAGAATAGGCAAGGTTGTTTGCTTCATTTCTTTCACAAATAGTAGAAGTCTATTCAAAACTAAAATTAGCTTGGGCATTTTTTATCAGTCCACTTCACAATGTCACATTGTTATGATAGCCAAAGGCAGTGCTAACATCCTAAAGAACTGTGTTATCATTACTGTGGTAAATAGTCCATACTCTTTTTGTTTACAACCAGATTTCATTTATCTTATTTCCAGTTTCATTCAGGTCCCGATCCTGTCCATAAACACTAATTTATGTACCACTTAAAAAAAAAGGCCTAACAAAATATTCTTATCATTCTGGTCCATAAAGGATTTTAATTTTCTCTTCTCTAAGTTGATTGAAAAAATGTAGTTAGGAACATATACTGTTTATATAACCTCTGAAATTGAACATTAGACAAGTAAATCAAAATATAGTCACTACAGTTTATAGTTTGAGAAGACATCAAATCAGACACGATTCTGAATCAGACAGTCTTGTGCAATGACTCTCCTCAATGTGGCATCTGTATGAGTGCCATATTCACTCATGTGAAGTGAAGCAGAGGTATCAGGAAAGATTTTTTTGAAGGGATTTTCATCCATTTACCCTTTTCCTTTTCTTGACATTCAAGAAAACTTCACATTTCAAATAAATCTGTCCAACAAAATGGCAAACACCCCCCTGACTCAGATGATCGAAATAAGCCTCCTGCCCTTCTCACCCCGGACAGCTCAATTACTATTGCAAGACTGTGATTCAAACTGTGGATTAAGAAAGATTGCAACACCAATGTCCTGGAGACTTTCAAGAAAGTAATTTCTTTTTCCTTTATACTTTAACATGTAAATAGCATGGAAAAAGCCCTCATCAGAATTTCCTTGGGTAACATGATCAGCAGAAAAATAATAAAGCAATGGGGGAAAACAATCAATTTTTCACTCTATTGTGATGCACTTTTTGGCTTCTCAAAAATATCCAGGGATCTGGAATTTGTAATGTAGAAATGCTGAACTGTCTGTGATGGGCGCTGGAGTCCAGACCAGAAAGCAAGAAGAATCTATTTGTTAAGACCACAAAGCATCCTTTGAGAGAAACTAGTAAATCTCTTAGAAACAATTTAGCAATTTAGTAATATAAAGCCTACTGAAATTGACATTAAAGCACCTGCTTTAAAGATCAAAGTGAAATCCTGCAGTTTTCAAATCAAAATTTTGAAAAAGTTTTAGATTTTCTCTTTTGGTTAAAAGACGAAGTGTTTAATTGAGCAATTCATATGGGCCAGACTCCCATAAAAAATGTGGTGTATTCATATGATTGAACATTATTCAGTCATCAAGTAGAAGTACTGATACATACTGCAACACGAATGAACCTTGAAAGCATTATGCTAAGTGAAAGAGGCCAGACACAAAAGACCACACATTATGGGATTCCATTCATATGAAATGTCAAATAGGTAAATCCATAGAGACAGAAAGTAAATTAGTGGAGTAAGGGGCTAGGAGGAGAGGGAAATAGGCAATGACTATTAATGAGTACTGGGATCTTGGGGGAATGATAGAAATGTTGTAATGGTAGCACAAACTTGTGACCATACAGAAAACTACTCAATTGTACACTTAAAAAAATGCAGCTTTTTTTTTTTACATGCAACTTTCTACATGGACCTTCTTTCACCTTCCTAAAGAAAAGATTAGGTGGGTTGGGAAACAAAGTGGAGCAGAGAGGAATTATGCTTTCAAGAATTTAATTATCCTTTTTGGTGATTGAGGTATAAATTAATAACTTAAATACAAGATAGGATGAGATAATTATTATGGAGGCGAACGTACCAAAATTTTATGAAACTCTTTTTGCATGTGTCTTCCAAATTCAGTCTAATTCAGTTAAGAATTTTGTTCCAGGTATCACTATGTCTTTCTCATTAACAAAGTTAAGAGATTTCTTGAGATTAGCATAAAATTCACAGCTACTGAAGCTGAGAAATGGATATATGGCATTCATTGTTTTATTATTTCTACTTTTATGTTTGGGTGAATATTTCTTCAGTAATAAGTGAAAGAAATTACCTGTTTAGAGGAAGCATTGTTTTCCATAAAAGTTGGAACATATTTTTCTTTCTTGAATTTTTGTAATGAAAATAAATTTTATACCAATGAAATGCTGTATATCCTAAATATATAGTTCGAGTTTTGATAAACGTAAATACTATCCTGAGATACAAAATCATTCCCTCACTCCAGAAAGTTCCTAAGCATTATGTCTCACAAGCAACCACTGTTCTGATTTCTGTCACTATGATTTGGTTTGCCAATAAGTCCAAACAATATGTACTTATTGGCAATTTAAGCATCATGTTGAATAGCCTTGACATTTCTGTAAAAAATTAAATATATGTATATGTAGGTCTATTTCTAGACTGTATCATATTTCATTGATGTATTTGTCTATGTTTATAACTCTAATACCCTGCCTTGATTGATATAATTTTTCAGTAACTATTGAACCCAAACTTGAATCAACTGTGTTCTTTTCATAATTATTTTGCTATTCTAGCTATGTGTCTGTATAGAATTCTGTCAATTTATACGAAAAAATCATTTGGTATTATAATAGGAGTGTATTGAATCTATAGAACAATTTGTGAAGAACTCTGCTAACTATACTGGCTCTTTAAATTCATAAACATGGTTTTTAATCTTCATTTATTTAGGTCTTAGATTTTTCTCAACAATGTCTTGTAGTTTTTGGTGTGGAGGATTTACATGTCTTTTATTAAATTAATTCCTAAGTATTTTGGGTTTTTGATGTTAATATAAATGGGATTTAAAAATTCTATTTATTAAAAATTTATTTTCAATGTTTGTATATAGAAATACAAGTGATTTTTTTATTCATCTTCTATAATGCTACTTTGCTTAGTTCACTTATTTGACTTAGTCATCATTTTGTAAACTCCTTTGAAATTTCTATGTACAGGATTTTGCCATCTGTGAATAAAGACAGCTATTTCATCATTCCAATTGATAGGAGTTTGTTCGTCTTGCCTTATTGCTCTTACTAAAACTTCAAGTAAAATGTTAAATAGAAGTAGTGAGATAGGGCACCTCCATGGCGTATTCGGTAGAGTGTCTGACTCTTGATTTCGGCTCAGGTCATGATCCTAGGGTCATGGGATCAAGCCCCATGTCCAGCTCTGCACTGAGTGTGGGGCTTGCTTGGGATTCTCTCTTTCTCTCTCTGCTGCTCTCCCCCACTCATGCTAAGATAAATATATATATGGAGAATGGAAATCTTTGTCTTGTTGTCAATCTCAGGGCAAGTGTTCAATATCTCACCTTTAAGTATGATGTTGGCTATAGGTTTTTTGAAATAACCCTGAGAGGGGCACTTGGGTGGCTCAGTCGGTTAAGCATCCAACCTCGGCTCAGGTCATGATCTCGCAGTTGGTAAGTTCCAGCTCAGTGTCCAGCTCTGTGCTGACAGCTCAGGGCCTGGAGCCTGCTTCAGATTCTGTGTCTCCCTCTCTCTCTGCTCCTCCCCTGCTCACGTTCTCTCAAAAATAAAGATTAAAAATAAACAAAATTTTAAAAAATAACCCTGAGAAAATTCCCTAAATTCCTAGTTTACTGGGAGTTTATTTTTAAATTATGAATGTGTGATATTTTTTTCTGTACCTATTAAGATGATTGTATGGTTTTCTGCTTTATTCTTTTAATATGATGAATTATAACAATTCTGGAACTTTTCACCTTTTGAATTTACACATGAGAAATTATTCATTTCTTTTTCAATACTTCTTTAGCTACATCCAAAAAAATGACATGTTATATTTCATCATCATTCAGTTTGAAATCTTTTTGATTCAGTGGTTATTTACATGTGTGTTGTTCAATTTCCAAGTACTTGTTTTTCTAATTGAAGTATAACATATGGTGTTGTATTACTTTCAGGGGTACAATATGATTCAATAATTCTAAGCATTTCTCAGTTGCTCAAGATAAATGTGCTCTTAAGCCCCTTTGTTTTTAAAATATATTTTCTTTTTATTGATTTCTAATTCAATTGTTGTCAGAGAATGTACTCCATAAGATTCCACTCTTCTAACATTTACTAATACTTATTTTATGACCCAAGATATAGTTTATCTTTGTGAACACCGAGTAAGTACTTAAACAGAATGTATATATTTTGCAGGAGTAGTTTCAATGTCTATATATGTTAATCAGATCAAGGTCATTTATAGTATTGTTCAATTATATTTCTTATTTTTGTAGTATTTTGTAATTGCCCGTTATATTATCCCCATTCTTTTATTTTCAGCCTGTGTTTTTTATCTAGAAAAAATACTGCTTGTAGGCATCGTAGTTATATTTTACCTTTACTTTTATTTTTATTTTTTGTGATCTGGTCTGGCAGTCTTGATCTTTTAACTGGAGGCTCTTTCTCTGTTTATATTTAATGTAATTATGAATATGTTTGGATTTAAGTTTACTCTTTCCTATATGATTGAGCCATCTATATTTTTCTCTTTTCATCTTTTTCTCCTTTTGCTATAATCAAATATTTTTACCATTCTATTTTAATTATTTTATTTCCTTTATATTTGTATTACTGTTTATCACTTTCTTTAGAGATTACAAACACCTGCTTATCAAAGATTAGTGTTAATATTTTACCATTCTATGTAAAATGTAAGACTCTTAAAAAATATTTGAGAGAGAGAGAGAATGAGAGACATAAAGAGAGTGGGGAAAGGGAACAGAGAGAGGGAGAGAGAGAGGGAGAGAGAGAATCCCAAACAGAGGCCCACATGAGGCTTGATCTCATGAATCATGAGACCATGACCTGAGCCAGAGTCAGATGCTTAACTGACTGAGCCACCCAGGTGTCCCAAATGTGAGATGTTATTAGTATAATCCTATCTACACCCATTTATTTAGTTATGTATTTTATATGTACATGTTACACAACATCAATGTTATATGTTGACATAAAACATCAGTTTTCTTTTAACGAAATTAAGATCATAAAGCATTTAAAAAAAAATTAGGTGTACATGTAGTGTTTTGGTTCTCTTTTCCTCCTGTAGATTTGTTTCCATCTGGTGTTATTTCCCTTTAACTTGTAAAACTTCCTTTTGCCTGAATTTTTAATATAGGTCTGTTGGTGATAAATTATTTCAGTTCTTTTGCTTGTCTTAACATATCCTTAATTAACTTTTTTTTTTGAAGGACATTTTCACAGGATATAGAATTCTAGGTTGACAGTTTTCTTCTTGCAGGACTTTGAAAATGTGGTTCATTTTTTTCTGGCCTCCGCTGTTTCTAATGAAAAGATAGTCATTCCTACTACTGTAATCTTATATGCATTGTGTTATTTTCCCTCTGGCTCCTTTTAAGACTGTTTTTATTTTGGGGTGCCTGGGTGTCTCAGTCAGTTGTGTGTCTGACTTTGGCTCAGGTCACAATCTCACTGTTTGTGAGTTCAAGCCCTGCATTGGGCTCTGTGCTGACAGCTCAGAGCCTGGAGCCTATTCCAGATTCTTTGTCACCATCTCTCTCTCTCTCTCTCTCTCTCTCAAAAATAAGTAAACATAAAAAATTTAAAAAAAGGCTTTCTGCTTTTAGTATCTGACTCTAATGGGTGTTGGTATTCTGTTCTCTATATTTATCCTGCTTGAGGTTCACTCTATTTCTTGGTTGAATAAGTTAATATCATGAATAATTAATTAATGTCAGTATTTGCCCTCATTTCCTTTCCAAATTTTTTCTTCAATTTATTGATTTTCAATTACACATATGTTGGACAACTTGATACTTTCCTATAGGTCACTGAATATTCATTTCATTGTGTTTATTTTTTATTTCGCAGATTGGAAACTTATTGATGGTCTTCATGTTCACAGATCCACTTGTTCAACCCTTTAAGTCCATGTAGAGAATATTTTATCTCATGTTTTTTCTTTTTCAGCTGTTGAAGTTCAACTTGGCTCTTTAATATAGTTTTTAATGTACCTCCTATTTCTTATCTTTTAATAATTTTTAAATTATTTTTTGCACATATTCATGTAATTTTGCACATAATACTTGATATTAGTTAATTCTATCATCTGACTCATCTTGGGATTTGTTTCTACTAATTGCTTTTTCTTTTGACTGTCATATATTCTTTATTTTCACACATTTCAATACATATTGGGCATTACTGATGATATGTTATAGAGTGTCTAGGTTTTGTTATCTTCCTTGGAAGAATGTTGCTTTTTGTTTGCAGCAGGAAGTTGAGTTTTTAGCTGATCTTATTGAATTGTGGAGGATTGGGTTTACACTTTATTAAGGGATATCTGCTTTTGCTTTTAGTCTTAGTGTAAAATCACTTAGTTTGAGACACAGACTTTACTTACAAGATGTGATCTTTCTGAAGTTTTAGTGGAAATCTTGAGGCGTTTCTAAGCCTTCTAACGTGGTGGGACTTATTCTTCAAACTTTTTCTTTTTTGTTGTAAGGAGAAGCTGAAATATTTATTACATTTTACATCTTCTAGCTGCTGCTTTCTATCTTCCCTGTACATGTGTGGGTTAGGATTCAGGCAAGGTTTGAGAGAGAGTTTATTTGTAGATCCTGAGACTATTCCCTCTATGTACTCCCCCCCCCTTCCTAGTTTTTTTTTTAGGTTTTATCCAATCACCAGTTGTTCTAGAAGTCCTAAATCCCAACTTAGATACTTCACACCAGAAAGAATACAACCTTCTGGTTAAGTTCACCTGCCCCATTTTGTAGGTCAGGGGATATCACTAAGGAGAAAACAGAATGAAAATATACCTCACCCAGTGCAACTCCTGCCTCCTGAAGGTCAAATTCTCTCCAGTTCCTGCCTGCTTTTGGTTACTCTACAGTGCATTCAAATGATTGTTTAAAAACATTTTGTACATAGTTTATAATTGCCATGTATAGTAGGATTAGTCTCATACAACCTCCTCTGCCATTACTGGAACCAGTACTCTCAGTGGAGTTTTTGAGGTATATGTTAGGGTTAACAGAGATCAATGTATAGCTTGTCAAATGGTTCATATTTTATTTTTTTTAATTATCCCTGTTATTTTTGTATTTTGATAAGTAGAGCTAAGACAGAAAAACACTTGAAAATTAATTAGACCAAATGGAAAGTTTCTGGGAAATTAGACCATATAGGCAGCTGCTGTTGAAATGCCAACCCAATAAGGATTCTCTTCCATTTTATTCTTTTAAATAGCTCTTTATGTATACTAAGCTAGCAATCCAGGATAAGAAGGTTCAGTGCCCACAGGATAATTTTTTTCTAAAATGTTGAGTGGTTGTGAAATTAAGAGTATAAATAGTTATTTCTGAAGGAAGAATTGAGTGTGGAGCTAGTAAAATAGCGTTAATCTTGGAGAAAAAGCTCAAAGATTTGAGGAACTTGAATAAAAAAGTCTCAACTGGATATCTATTGGGAAATCTCAAAAAAACAATAGTTGTTATTTTATAGAAATTTATCATTATCAATAAAATGAGGACATTAATTGTATCCTCTCAGACTGTGTGAAATTGAAAGATAATACATATCACTTATCATAGAATCTAGCATTATGGAAGAACTCAACAAATATTAGCTACTTATTCAAGTGCCAAAGATTTCTTAGTTACTGATTACATGCCAAGTGGTGTTCTAGTCTCTACAGATGCAAAGATTCAACTTATTAAAGGAAATAGCCTTTGTATATTTGTGTTGATTTTTCCATATGCCTTAGGAAGGTTTGGTATTTGTTTTCCCCTAGTAAGCCAGAGTGGAGTCCAGAGATGTTTTGGTTATAGGTTTGTTACTTTCTCCTTCATTTATTTTGGGACAAGCCATTCCCTCTCTTTAGTTATCAGTTTTTCACCTGAGCATTACAACAGGTATAAATCAGAGTATTATAATAGGTGAATGGAGTCTGAGTTTTTTCCTGAAAGTTGAACAAGTCCTATATCTAGTAACAATTTACCCTCACAATTTTACCAAGATGTTAATTGAGAGTTTGATCAAAAGGATAGTGGTCATCCCTTTATAGACAGTCTTTGTTATCTTAATATTTGATCATTTGAAGGAAATGTATGCATAAGAAAGTATTCTAAAGACCTAAGGGAAACTTCCTTCTATAGCCAGACTTGAAAATCAAAATATTAAATACAGTATGTGAGTGACAATTGCTGGTGCCAATCAACTAATTCTGTTTTGTCCTGTTATTTAACAACTATTTAATTGGTATTTAGGTCTGTGGTTGAACTTTTTTTTTTTTAAGTAAAAAAAAGACTGACAAAAGAAAACAAAAGGTTGACAAAAGATTTACCAAAATATAAACTACATAAATGAATCTAAACACTTTCCAAATGTGTTCACCTGAGAGGAGTTTAGAGCAGTGGAAAAGAAAGTAAGATTGGGGGCAAGTGGCTCATCAATGAAAATATACTTTGTAGATCAGAAGTGTGCATAACTGGGGTTTGGCTTCCATTGGCTGTGGTAGAGAGGGGCCAGGTTGAGAAGAAAGAGCCAAAATGTGGGGATTTAAAGCCAGAAACAAGCTAATTTTAGATTGCAGATACTAGATACAGAAAAAAGATCCACAGGATAATATTACTGAACCCACTTTTCTGCCAGCTCAGGATTCATTTCAACAGAGATCAGATATGAAACTGACCCCAACCAAAGGCCAGTGCTTAGCCATTGCTCTGAGCCCTAAAATAGAGATGTGAATAAAATTTAGTTCAAGTTGATACTATTCAGATCAAATTGAATACTTCTGCATCTTTAAAAGAACCTGAGAGAGAATTAAAAAAAAATTTGAAATCAAAAGAAAAATATTCTGGAAATGTCACTACATTTTCTACATAGTATGGGTGCCATGCTTTGCTCTGCATGTTGTCTGCAGGAACAGGAACATGAATTAATGTTAGAGTGTGCCACAATATCCCAGAAGAGCGATTCCAAAATGCCAGTGGATAGATTGATATGGCACACAGGATTGAAGGGAAAAATAAGGATAATATGAGTTTTCATAGAGCTAATAACTAACTAGAGCTAATAACTAGTTGAATCTTTAAATTCGTTAAATTAGAAAAACCTCTCTACCAGAATAGAACTTTTAGTCGATTTTTATATTTTCTCACTGCTTAGTATCCATTGTACACGTACAGAGAAGCAGTAAGTTTCAGGGTAAATGAAATGAAGATCTGGACTGAGAAAACTAGGTCATGACCCCTTAACTAAAAAACTTACATTGGCCTCTTCATTTCTAAATCTTCTTTTGATGGTGCTGACCCTTTATCAGAGATAGTAGAGAAACACTAATGATATTTGTGGAAATGTTAATAGGTATAAAAGGGAAACACAGCTTTAGTTGTTTCTACAGCTAAGATAGCTATAATGAATAGTATATATTTGTTCTCAATTGTGCACATTGACACTGAAAAACAACTGATAGAAACACCATAAGGCAATTATAAAATGATCATGATAGTGAAATCACAGTCTTGTTTGTGCCACAGGTTCAGGGATAGAAAAGAATTCTAATATTCTTAGGATATGGGTTTGACCTAACATTCTGATATGTGAAGTTGAAAATATGTAACTTGGAATAAGAAAACGGTCTGTAAGGAGAGGGAAAGGAAATTTGTGGCTTTTTTCCATTTGAAAATAATTATGGTTTCCTTTAGCCAACTCCAGGAGATTTAATAACTTCTTGTATTAGAGAAGGGTGGCCTATGCCATATGGCTACCCCCCACTTCTGTGTTCAACCTACAAATAGCACAATTTGGGAGCCCAGGACAATTTGTTCATTGTAAGTCTATGCTGTAATTCTTCTTTATGTCTTAAAATTATATTCAAGACTCCATTCTGGCTCTTGAACTGCCTTTAAAAAAATCAACTGGCAAGAGTTTGAGAGAACAGTTTCTAAGTGAGTGACAGAAAACTGTGCCCTTTCCGCAGACCATTTCAAAATAACCTTTGATGAGTCCACAATCCATTTTAATTACCTGTGCAAATATCCCATTTCTAATATTGTGAGCAATGAATGGCCTTGTAACTCTGTGTAATTGCTTGGGATATTGCTGCTTAGATATTGAATGTTTTATGAGGGACACCTATTCAACCACAAAATTAAAGGCCAGAGTATTTTGAATTTTGAACTAATATTCAGCCATGCAACCTTGGATAATTCCAGTTTTCCTTTTAAATTCTCTCTCCCTGTTTGTATAGAGAGAAGGAAAAATATTGTTTCAGTATGTCATATTGTTTCAAGCAATTTATCACATTATACAATACATTCAGGCAGAATAAACATTGATTTCAACATGTAATAATCAAGGAAGTAGTTATAATATTGTTTTATAGAAACAGGAAAATACATAAGCACACATTAAATAACTTTTTTAAAAACAAAGAGTATTTGAATAATTTTATAAAAATTTTTGTTTTGTACCTTTTCCAAAGTAGAGGCAGGGGAAATTTACAGCTTCTTGGTAACTGACAGAAATGTTTGGAGAATGACCACAATTACTCAGTTTTGCTTTGATTCTGAGTTGTGTTTTACCTATAAGGCCCCATAACTCAGTGATCAGAAAAAAATATCTTATCAGTCATTTAATATTTATTTCTCCAAACACATAATAATGATCAGCACCATAATAATAATGATTACAGATAATAATAATTATCTGTAAGATCCTTTGTCATCTTTAAAAGTAATATACTGTTTATTGGAATTATGATAATTTCTTCTTCAAATGATAACACCCATTTTAATTTTTGAAAGAATAACCATTCACTGTTTTTAAATGAGCTGCCATCCTTACCCCTAAAAGTAGAGTTGGGGATATCCTTGCAATTTTCCTGGTGTATCATAAACACAATACTGACATTGTGTACTTCTATGTTTCTTAAATAATTCTATTAACTCATTATAAATTGTTTGCTGAGGTGTAAACTCAAATAACTATATTTTAGCAATGTAATAATCTACAATGCAAACTATTTTATAATATTAAGATACCAATTTTAAACTAAGAGTAAATGAGCATGACCAAATCATTAGAAGACAAGCACTCAGTTTAACTTTGCAAAGTCATCATGAATGACACACACAAAATGAGATCGGTGTTTATGATAATTGGTTCCATGACACAGTTACATGGACATGCTTTCTTAGTAGGGTAGAACAAATTCCCTGGTTTGATCTGACCATGCTGGGACGGGTCTAAGTGAGGAAGAAGTACAAGGTGCATCCACTACTCAAGGACCTGTTTTATATGGTGAATGGAAAGAAGAACATAGGTTGATGGATTTAATTTGGTTTGAATGTAATGGGATATTGGAACATTTTAAAGACTAGTCTTCGAATTGTAGGCTACCATTTGCACAGAGGTGTGTACTGGGTTGAGCAGTGTCCCTCCAAAACTCATGTCTACCTAGAACCTATGAATATGACGCTATTTGGAGGTAGCACCTTCGCTAATATAAGCAGGTGTAGATGAAGTTTTACTGGATACAGGTGGCCCTAATTATAATATGACTTATGTCCTTATAAGAGAGGACTTCCGATTAACTTTGTAATCTTGCAAAGATGTATATGCTACAAATGGAAATTGTAACAAATTTCATTCATTATAATCTCCACTAAAAAAAATAGTGCATTTGTAATTGTATATCTTATATTGATAAAGTACATTTTGATAAGAGAGAGCACTCTTTTGACTAAACATCAATGAGAATTGCATCTTCCTTTTTAACTTTTCACAGACTACCTTCTGGCTTTCAAATCTGGATTTTCCTCCAAATCAAAATATTTCAGATGTCAGGTACTATACTGCGATACAACCTCTGGCCCTTCAACTTCATGTCATTTTGCAAACTTTACCAAAACCTATGTCTACATGAACATATTGCTACAGCCACTCCCATGGCCTTGGACACTAGCCCCATTTAATAGAGGGACTCTGAAGCTTAAGCTTGATTAGCTTACTCAAGATCTAACACGGATTAACAGAAGAAGCCTGCAGAAATAAAGGAGTATCTGGTGGATAGGCAGTGGAATGTTTATAGGAGCCTGAGAGTTTAGGGGAATTAGCCAGGAAAAAAAAGGCAAGATAAAGTAGTGACTAGAAAGAGGGGTAGGGTCACATGAAAAGGTTCTATTTGTGGAGTTATGGATTGCATTTGTAAGTTTGGAAATATGAATATATAGAGAAGAGGGTAGAGAGGGACAGAGAGGATGAGGGGGAAGGAGGAAGGGGAAGGATGGAAGGGAGAAGGGGGAAGGAAACAGGGGAGGGAGAAGAGGAAGGGAGAAGAGGAAGGGAGAAGAGGAAGGGAGAAGAGGGAGGGAGAAGGGAAGGCAGCTGGAGCAATGACAGGCAAAGGAGGAGGAAAGAAGGGAAAAAGAAAGGGGAGAATGGGTGGCTCAGTTGGTTAAGCTGCCAACTTCTGCTCAGGTCATGATCTCCTGGTTCTTGAGTTCAAGCCCCAGTCAGGCTTTGTGCTGACAGCTCAGAGCCTGGAGCCTGCTTTGGCTTCTGTGTCTCCCTCTCTCTCTGCCCCTCCCCACTTGCACTCTGTCTGTCTCTCTCTGAGAAACAAATATTAAAAGAAAAAGGAAGAGAATTAGGGTAGTTTTGAAATTTTGAGTCATAACTCCTAGGCTCTTCCCTCTTCCTTGGAATTCGTCCAAATTCCTAGTGGCTTTCCCTGTTGTCCTTGTACTGGAGAGGGAATCCTCTGTCCTCTCAGACTTCCTTCCAGTTGTTCCCTCTCTGAGGCTGTTGCCAAAGCTTTGTCCCGTTGTGGCCTCTGGGCGTTAGACCCTTACCTTCTTCATTTTTCTGCTCTCAGCCACAAAGTGTTTTCCTGATCCACATCTCTTCTGGAGAAACCCCTCAGACATCAAGGGAGGATTAGAGGTTAGGCACATAACATGGTGAGTTAAAAATGGGGTCGACAGGAAGCTTAAGACAGATGATCTCAATCTAGATACTTCCCCTGGAGAGCAGAACATTAATTCTCTGTTCTATAAAATCATTTGAATGAAAATGCAAATTCATCTAATGAGCTTGTTTTTTGCCATTATAACTGCTCACTATAAACTCTTTATCAAAATGAATCATGAAAGAGTGCATTCTAAATAGGTTTTCTTTGGCTATTGAAAGGCTGGGACTTTTAAGGTACTTTGGAACCTGCTGCCTGAAACTAACACCACAATCAAAAGTGCCACATTTGGCTGTGTTTATATGCTGCCAAAAAAAAAAAAAAAAAAAAAAATCGGAAGAAAAGTGAAAAATTCACTCATTCATCTGGAAGTTTCCAAATATCCAGATGTTTGGCATCATGCATGCTGTTAGGTGACTAATTGGTTGGGCTGCTCATATTCCACATGTTTGGCATTGTGTATGTAGATTCAGGTTTCATTTTCAGATAGGGAAGTACAATGTGTTTTATGTGCTCACTTGGGACCCCAAGGCTAATGGTGTCAAATGGATTTTTTTCCATTTGACCCCCATGAACACAGTTGTTTTACTCATGTTATTTAGTCCCACAAAAATGCAGGTGCAGATATTTTATTGCTCTTAAATCTCAAAGTACTAAAAGATTTGAATAAGAAAAATAATTGTGTTCCAGCAGAAATCATTTCATCCCAAGGAAAATTTTCCTCTCATTATTCCAGCAAATGAACAATAAAAAATACATGAAATCATAGTATCACCAAGTCTGAAAATAAACAGCAAAACTTGACTGTTTTTCTTTCTTTTAAGGCAAAATTAGGAGAAAAGATTTTTTAAAAAGGACTTTCAATTAAATTGTACCTAAACACACCTTATGACTTTAACACATCAAGATCTAGAAGAGTTAGGAGAAGGGTAATTTTCACTACATATAGTGACTCCTTGAGTTTTGTTTGCTTAGAGTTAATTTTTTGTCAACAATTTCCCATCTGGGCTATGCTATTCATTTTAAATTGCTTATGTGTTCTATATAGAGGTATAACAGAAAAGTGGGAACATAGATCAATTTAGGGACCAGAGAGAGACCACAGAAGAGATATTCATGTTAAGAGACTTAAGCCTGTAAACCTTTCCTTCAATATGTCTAATAACTTCATTCAACAAATATTGACTGACTTGTTCCCATTTGAAGAGTACTTGCTTTACTATCATGGGACAAGCAGAAATAACAGAATAAAAGTCTTTCATTTCAATTGACTGTAAGAAAATGTTGAGCTGGAGAAATTTGATAAAAACACTGTAGGGAAGAAATGTTTACCAAGTAGAAATTTATTATCAATTATCAAGATCAACTCTTAATATTTCACATTCATTATCAGTATCAATATTTTGAGACCCGGACTTCAAACAGTTACTAACATATTCTTAAGGAAAAGGATTAGAAATTAGGGGTCATTTAAGGAAATTTAATTCTTCCTGTTTCTAGTTGACACAGAAACCATTAAGGAGAAAATAGAGCAAAACAAAATTAGGATTAAGGGCTTCTTTTATAATTGAATGATTTCAAAATATATGCCGCCATTAAAACAAGCTTCAAGAATTCTGGTAAATTAGTAAGCATTTCAGTGATATAAATGCTAATAGAGTAAGTGCAAATAACAGAATAAATGATAGAACACGATGGATTTGTTCTGAAGACGTGAAATTATTAAATGATCAAGTGCAAAGGGAAAATCCATAAATATTGATGTGTCCTGATACACCAAGAAAAAGAACTGCACAAAGACACATGATAGCTCTGGGGTGGTTGGCTAGTAATTGCGAGAGGTACCTAAGGCAATAAATTGTAGCAAATAAGCAGATAACATTTCTCAGATTGATCCTCATTTGTGGGCTGAAGCAAATTAATGTGGTACAGTAAAAGCACGACTTTAAGAATATTTTAGAAGAGAACTGCTCCACGGTGCACCGTAACAGATCAAAGTGTTCTTGTGGGAAGTACATTCTGCTATGCAATAGTTTCAAGAAAGCAGGGGAAGTTTCTCCTCCCAAACGGTCCAGTAGAAATAAGCATCAGAAAAATGTGGTTCCAGAAGAGGGACTAAACAAATGTAGAAATAGGAACAACATTAAAATGGTCATTATCACAATTACAAGAATCTGCTTCTTCAGTAATTGTAATAAAACCCTTTCTGTGCTTTGTTTATATAAATAGACTCAGGCATAAGTACAAATTGATACAAATGGCTAAATACAAATGGAAGTTTGATTCAATCAGTAAAGACTAAATAATTGAAAGATCTAGTATAAAGGGGAAAAAAATCCATACATATGTATGTATTCTGCTGCATTGCAGAAAACACCAAATAACAACTAAAGGCAACATGAAGGAAATGTTCAGTTCTAGTGTGGAGTTCAACAAGAACATTCTCAAGAGAGAATGAGTTAAGGTGATAATGGAGTTGGATTTTAAAGGATAAACATGTTTCCAGAAAGGAACAGGATAAACTTAGTACAAAGAAATGGAGATTTTGATCAACAAAACAGGCTTGGATGAGGCATGCTGGAAGCCCATATGTGGCCCGATCAGTGAACATAGAGAAAACTGACATCATAAGGTGGTAGATAGTCCAAAACACAGCAACAATAGAGGAGCATCAAAACTTCAGTTTAATTTAAGCTACTCGGATCCACGGTGCTTTGATTTGGTAAGCTCTATCAGTATAGCAGGAGGATCCCGGCTGTGGTAAAATTTAAAGTCAGGGAGTGGCACTTTTACACTTTGGTGGTTTGCTTGCTTTGCCATAAGACCCCCAGCATTAGCTACTGTAATTAGGACAATGTGCAACCTTGAGGGAGGAGAAATTGGAAGGGACCAGGAACAAGTGAAGCAATTTTGTTTTCAAGGAACAGTTTGGAGACCAAAAAACATATGGCTGTCCTTGCTTTCATCTAAACACCCTGAATACCGGTTTTAAGACAGCAAGACTAAATTTTGTGCACAATGACAGATGGAAACACTAATGTGCTGCCTGCCTTGGCGGTATGCATTTGAGTTGAGTTTGGATGACATCATATATGCTAAGGGTATTTAGTGGTTACAGATAAAAAAGAATTCAGTAAAAGAAAGCCTGAAGGAGGAATGAAGAATCGGGCTGTATTTAAGAGAAAGGACTACTGATGTCCTATTCAAACCCAAATGCCTGCCAACTAGCATCTCTAGCTTGTTTTTTACATACCTTCGGTTTAAAACGTCTAAACCTTAAGCTTTTATGTTTCCTCCAAACTTAGTTCCTATCTTCATTTTGGGTATAGGTACCTGGTTGCTCAACCCAGTTATTTAAGAGCCTTCTTTAATGCTCCCACCTCCCCTACCACTGTCACTCTATTCATCAGCAAGTCCTGTCAATTTCACCTACAACTTGCTCCTGGTCTCCATATACTTCCAGCTCTACTGCCACTCTCTGGTCCAAGCCACCATGTTCTCTGGACTAAATGCCCATCAGGCTCTCCACGTCTCTTTTTCCCACCCATTCCCCATGAATCACATCGATAATTTACAATTATAAATCATATTCACTGACTAATCTGCTTAAAATAACTTCAAAGACCTAAAAATTAAATTTCTTAGCAATTTTCCCAAGAACCTCTGGGCCACTAGGCCCCAACCCAGCTAACTTCCCAAGGGCCAGTGGCTTGCAGGGCCCAAGTCCTGCTGCCTTCCCAAGGTCTACTGGCCCATTAGGCCCTGGTCAGGTTACTTTCCCCAGGTCAGCTCCTGGGACCCTGGGCTCTTCTCCAGCAGGCCCTGTGGGCATCAACCCAGCTCTTTTTGCAAGGCCAACTGGGACCCTGGGTCTAAACCCAGCTTCCTTTCCAAGGATGAATGGCCCTGTGAGCAAGGCTTTGGTCCCGTTTCCTAGAGTGGGGAACCTCTCTGGCACAAACCCAGCTGCTTTCCCCAGACCAGGGGGTCCTATGGCTGCAATGTACCCAAATGGAACGTTACCCCTTTAAACACTTTTCTCTTTGATGTTCTGCATGGTCTGGTCCCGTCTGCTCCTCCAAGATGTTTTTTTTGATCATTATTCCCCATGCTTCAGGCACATGGGTATTTTTTAGTTCTTTAATCACACCAAATCATTTCTCAACTTAGGGCCATTGTAGCCTTCTGTGTAATTTTTTCATCATGCTACTAGGCCAAAAGGAAGGCCTAAGAGTTTCATTTATTAAGTAGTTATGGCCGAAGAATTTGATGAGTATTTATGCCCTAACAACTTAGTAGCTGTTTAAAAAATACATATAAGTTGAAAGAAAATTTTTTTTTTTGAGTGAAGGTGAGCAGCAGAGGGAGGGAGAGGGAGAGGGAGAGGGAGAGGGAGAGGGAGAGGGAGAATGAATATATCCCAGACAGGCTCCATGCTCAGTGCAGAGCCCAATGTGGAGCTTGATCCCATGACCCTGGGATCATGCCTGAGCTGAAATCAAGAGTTGGAGGCTCAACCAACTGAGCCATCCACCCAGATGCCCAAAATTTATTTCATTCTTAACCACAATTATTAATGAATGGGACATGTGTACCATTTTTAACAGCATCAATTCTTAAACCTTGGGATCCAATTGAATACTGCTACACTCATTTTCTATTCCACATTTGTGTGTGTGTGTGTGTGTGTGTGTGTGTGTGTGTGTGGTACTTGCTTTTTGCTGCCACAACTGTTGAAAATTTTGTAAATCTAGTTTACAAAAATACCATATCATGAAAAGAACTGTAATGTGATCTAACATTGACACTTTCAACTACATAGAGTTAGTAATTGACCTGGGGTTTCAAAGATATTGGGTATTCCTGTATTTTGCCCTTGAAATTTAAGTTATCACAGAGAACTGTTGAGTTCTCTGTGGTGCCCTAGGGCACCTTGGCACACCATTTGGGAACCATAACTCTGGACAGTTTGAGTGACCTGATCTGGCTTAGATTTTAATAGAATCACTGTGGCTACTGTGAAGAAAATAGTGAAGCAAAGGTAGCAGCATGACCAGTTAATAGTCTACTGCCATAACAGAGCTAATGGTGTGGTAATAGTGTCAATGACGGGAAGGAGAGCTATATTTGTGCTTGTAAGATTTGCTTATAAATAGGATTCTAGCTGTGGAAGAAAAAGAGGACTTAAACCAAGTTTATTGGTTTAAGTAGCTGCAAGAATAGGCCAGCAATCTAAACAAGGGTAGGCTATAAGGGACTCAATTTTCTACATGTGGAATTTGAGATGTCCATTGGATATACAAGGAGAGGTGGTGAATAGAAATTAGGGTTTGGGACTCAGTGAAGGGTTCTGATCTAGAAATAAACATTTGGGGATGATGTTGTATTATCATCATATATTTACAGGCAGGGGACTAGATGAGATTTCCAAGGGAATAAATTATACAGAGAAGAGTTTCAGGAGACAGAAAAGCAAGCTAACATATAAATTACAAATACATTTTTCTAGGTAGAGGGGAAAATTGATCTTGCTGCTGGAAGGGAAGAGCGCTGAAACAATCATCTACAGGAGAGGAGAGGAGAGATCACGGAGTCTAACCCAGAGGTCTAGTTAGGAGCTGGCACTAGTTGATATCCATAGTAATAGGGGAGAAGGTAGTAGACAAGGAGATAAATGAAAATGTGGTTTTAAGTCCTGTTTTAAAAAGAAATTGTTATGATTTTCAAAGAAACATAAGCAAAGTCATCAGCTGAGAGTAACAGAGTGGGAAAAGTATCGGAATTTTGAGGAGAGAGGAGAAGTTATGGAATGTTAAAGAAAGTAGGAAAACAAATGGAATAGGTTAAGTCACATTGTTGGGGGACATTAATGGTCGACTGGAGGTTCGTGATCGGGGACCAGAATGAGATATTTTGTGTGGTTATATGGTTTCGTGAGCCAGGCTCATTTCCCTGGAGCAATAAGTAGACAGCTATATTTAGCCAATGTTGTATTTTTTAAAAGTATGTTGAAGAAAGAGAGGGGAAGGGAATTAAGGGTTTGTGTAAGGTAGTAACTATAATGACTGATCCTAGATTTTAAGGTGATTAAGGAGGTCAGTGAAGATATTAGGAAGGTGAGGGCCAATGAAAAATTAAGAGAATTAAATAGTTTCTAAAACTTGGTGCATTCAAAGGATTATCAGGGTAAGGGTACGAGAGGTACTGCTGGTCAAAGAATAGGTTGTTGAAATTGAGGTTACAGCAAAGTTGTAATAGTAGTAAACTACAAGGTAGAGGCATGTACATGGGGTGACTGAGTCAGTGTGTTAAACAAGATATTTGGAGGAGGGGAGGTCAGGGAACTGTAACACCAGGGCATTAGAATGATTAGTATTTGCTTTTTTAAAATTAATTTATTTTTTATTTTTTTAAATATGAAATTGTCAAATTGGTTTCCATACAACACCCAGGGCTCATCCTAACAGGTGCCCTCCTCAATACCCATCACCCACCATCCCCCCCCCCCATCAACCCTCAGTTTGTTCTCAGTTTTTAAGAGTCTCTTATGTTTTGGCTCCCTCCCTAACCTTTTTTTTCTTCCCCTCCCCCATGGTCTTCTGTTAAGTTTCTCAGGATCCACATAAGAGTGAAAACATATGGTATCTGTCTTTCTCTGTATGGCTTATTAGCATAACATTCTCCAGCCATCCACGTTGCTACAAAAGGCCATATTTCATTCTTTCTCATTGGGTAATATTCCAATGGGTATATAAACCACAATTTCTTTATCCATTCATCAGTTGATCGACATTTAGGCTCTTTCCATAATTTGGCTATTGTTGAAAGTGCTGCTATAAACATTGGGTACAAGTGCCCCTATGTATCAGCACTCCTGTATCCCCTGGGTAAATTCCTAACAGTGCTATTGCTGGGTCATAGGGTAGATCTATTTTTAATTTTTTGAGGAACCTCCACACTGTTTTCCAGAGTGGCTGCACCAGTTTGCATTCGCACCAACAGTGCAACAGAGTTCCCGTTTCTCCACATCCTTGCCAGCATCTAGAGTCTCCTGATTTGTTCATTTTGGCCACTCTGACTGGTGTGAGGTGATATCTGAGTGTGGTTTTGATTTGTATTTCCCTGGTGAGGAGTGACATTGAGCATCTTGTTATGTGCCTGTTGGCCATCTGGATATCTTTAGAGAAGTGTCTATTCATGTTTTCTGCCCATTTCTTCACTGGATTATTTGTTTTTTGGGTGTGGAGTTTGGTGAGTTCTTTATAGATTTTGGATATTAGCCCTTTGTCTGATATGTCATTTGCAAATATCTTTTCCCATTCCATTGGTTGCCTTTTAGTTTTGTTGATTGTTTCCTTGGCAGTGCAGAAGCTTTTTATCTTGATGAGGTCCCAATAGTTCATTTTTGCTTTTAATTCCCTTGCCTTTGGGGATGTGTCAAGTAAGAAATTGCTGCGACTGAGGTCAGAGAGGTTTTTTCCTGCTTTCTCTTCTAGGGTTTTGATGGTTTCCTGTATCACATTCAGGTCCTTTACCCATTTTGAGTTTATTTTTGTGAATGGTGTAAGAAAGTGGTCTAGTTTCAATCTTCTGCATGTTGCTGTCCAGTTCTCCCAGCACCATTTGTTAAAGAGACTGTCTTTTTTCCATTGGATAATCTTTCCTGCTTTGTCAAAGATGAGTTGGCCATACGTTTGTGGGTCTAGTTCTGGGGTTTCTATTCTATTCCATTGGTCTATGTGTCTATTTTTGTGCCAATACCATGCTGTCTTGATGATTACAGCTTTGTAGTAGAGGCTAAAGTCTGGGATTGTGATCCCTCCTGCTTTGGTCTTCTTCTTCAAAATTATTTAAAATTATCTTTTGTGGTTCCATACAAATTTTCGGATTGCCTGTTCTAGCTTCAAGAAGAAACTGGTGGCTTTTGAATATATGAAAACCAGTGATTCCTGGATACTAATCTTTTATCCTGAGACTTTGCTAAGTTTCATTGTCTGCAATACTTTTTTGGTTGGTCCCATGTATTTCAAGGTATACAATCATCAATTTTAAAAAGTGAAAGTTTATCAACTCCTTTCCAAATTTCATATTTCTAAATTTTGTTTATTGCCTATATTGTTAATTGCTTTGACTACTCATTTGAGTATGATGTTAAAAATAATAGAGATACTGATAATTTTTGTCTTGTTCTGGTCTCTAGAGGCAGTTCCTCAGTGAAGCATATGCTGATTTTAGGCAATGACTGTTTTCTCATCTATACTTATGCTATTATTAAAAATCAAGAATGGCTTTGAATTTTGTCTTTTTAGCATTTAAGGAAATGTTTATATATTTTTTCTCAGATATATTAATTTGATGAATTACATTAGGTGAATCATATTAATAGATTCCCTAAGTCTGAGGTATTCTTGTATCTTTGAATAGATCTCACCTGGTTTTTAAATTTTTTTTTTTTTATTTTTTTATTTTTAGAGAGCAAATGAACATGTGTGTACAAGTGCGGGAGGGACAGAGGGAGAGAGAGAATCCCAAGTAGGCTCTGCCCTCACGGCCCCTTGTGAGGTTCAGTCCCACAACCCTCAGATCATGACCTAAGCAGAGTTCAATCAAGAGTTGGCTGCTCAACCCACTGACCCATCCAGGTGCACCAGATGTCACCTGGTCTTAATGGATCATTCTTTCAATGTACTGCTTGCTAATGTATTAGTTTTACTGTATTCACAAGGAATTTTATTATATTCACAATATTATATTCATTAATATATTAATCTGCAGGGTGTGTTTTTTTGGTATTGTTTTTCAGTGTCTTGCAGATTTTGGTATCAATGCTATATTTGCTTCATTAAAAAAAACTGGAATTTTCTTCCTTTTGAATGCTCTGGAACAGTTTACATGTCATTATATTTAGTCTTTAACAATTTTTTAGGACTCTTCTATGAATCTATTTGAGCTTTGGAACATTTAGGAATTAGCTCTTATTGTTATTTCTTCTATAGATGTTACTCTGTTTAGGTGGGTTTTTTTTTTTTCTTTCTCACTTGTGGTAAGTTATGTTTTCCTAGAAAATTATTCGTTTCATCCAAGTTTTAAATTTCGTTTGCCTAATGTTGAGCAAAGTTTTTTACGGTTCTTTTAATTTCCTGTTTTTAATGGCTTTATGTTTTTCCTCTTTGTAATTTCATTTAAAACTATTTTCAGTTCTTTTTTCCTGATTAACTTTGTGAGTGGTTTATTTCATTGATATTTAAAAGATCAGTTAATCTTTTTTAAGCCATTTTTCCAACAGTAAATCTGTTTATTTTTATTAATTTCTTTTCTCTGCTTTCTGTTGGTTTATTTTCATTTTCTTTTTCTAAATTTTTGAGTCAGATTTTTATCTTTCATTGACATAAATTTTTAATGCCAAATATTGCCTCTAAAAAGTGTTTTAGCTGCAGTTTATAGACTTGATTTGTAGTGTTTTCATTATTATTGCTTTCTAAAAATTGTATTTAAGAGTTTTTGCATTTCCAGATAGAAAAGCCTTCTATTATTTTGTATGTAAGTTCTATTTTCATTCCTTTTGAAAAAAGATGTATTCCCTATTTTTAAGATGGAGAAGTCAATAAATATTAATCAAATCTACCTCATAATTATGTTGTTTGGATATCTTATATCTTTACTTTTTCCCCATTCAGCTTTCATGAACCCAGAAGGGGAAATTCAAGTCTCCTATTTTTAAGTGTTTCTATTTATCTTTGTCTCCTTTATAATTTCTCCTTTATGGATGTTGCTTCTGTGTTGATATTCTTATTTGAAAATTTTAAAGTATTAAATGCAATCTTTATCTGTTCTCTTTTGCTGCACAGCAACCGACCTCAAATCTAGTGGCCTAAAATAACCATTATTTATTTAGTTTTCCATTCTGTGGGCCAGTTAGTCGATTCTTCAGGCCTGGGCCAGTTCAGATGATCCTGTGAGGTTCTCCCATATGTCTGCAGCCAGCTCACAGATTGAGTGGCAGCTGAAGCAGCCAGGACGACTAGGTTGTATATCCTTCATTATGGGCAGGCTAACCTCTTGAGGCCCAGGTTTGGTACTCATGCAGTGTCACCTTTGCAGCTTTCTATTGGTCAGAGCAATTAGTTAGACTGTTCTAGATTCACATGGCTATGGTAAAGCGGAGAAATAGACTCCATCTCTTGATGGGAGGAGTTGCCAAGTACTATGGCAATGTTTGCAACCAAACACGTTAACTGTCCACTCTACTTGGAATGGAGACTGGAGATTATTTCTAAGACGACTAGGCACAAGCACAGGAAATGGATGCTAAAGGTCTAAACTAGAAGAGTGGCAGTATGGGCAGAGAAAAATGATCAGTTGGATGTGGAAAATAAGGGAGACTGAGGAACTAAAGGCTCTTTAATCTATTGATTTCTTGCTTTGATGATGTGTCAATGATAAAATTGTTGTTGGTCATAAGGAGTGTGTTGCTCCACAGAAGCTCATACTTCCCCCACTCTCTCCTATTCTGAAGCCTCAGAGTACATTATGCATTGGTCAAATTAGAAATCACTTAATTGAATCACATTTTTAGAGGCTGAGTCTTAGAAGTGTAAACAATGAACCTGCATTAGGGGATTACACGTGTCTTTTGCTGGTGCCTGTGGTCCTTCTTCACACTGCAATAGAATTGGATACTGTGGTGGAAGTTTGCAGGACAGAACTATTGCCCTATATTTGTTTTAAGCCATTCAAGTAATGGAATTCATCTTGGATTCAGCATAGCTCCCTGGGAATCTAAGGCTGGTTACCTTGATTATGATTAAGCACTTGTTTTGTCTGACTTTGTCTTGGGAAGAGACTAGCAGTTGATATTCACTGAGTGCTTATGTGTTTGACAGCATTGTAAGTGCTTTTTCATGTTTAATATTTAATTTTTTTAATAATCCATTTGGGATGCCAATGAATTATCATTATCATTTTCATTTAACAGTTGAAGAAACTAAGACACTGATTGCTTACCAAACTGCTGACTTCTGGGGTTAGAATGCCTGGTTTGAATTCTAGGTCTGCCACTGCCTAGCTGCTCTTCTCTTGGGACATCCAGTATACTGGTGTGCTAGTGGAAACAAAGCAGAAGTAGAGGAAATGGTTCCTGTTCTCAGGACATTCCTCTTACTCCAGGTGGGACTAAGCCAAGTGAGTCCTACTCCTCCTCTAGGATGGCACTAGCAATAGCGGTAGTGTTGGCACTTCTAAAATGTTATCATAAGCATAGATCATTTTTGATATTCTAGTCCTAAAATCTACTCTTCCACTATGTCAGTCTTTTCTGGTGAAGATCAAGCCTTAATATGTTTTTCCTCTTTTAACTAAAATTATGATTATTTTTTAAACAATTTTTTTTAACGTTTATTCATTTTTCACACACACACACACAGAGAGAGAGAGAGAGAGAGAGAGAGAGAGAGATCATGAGTGGGGGAGGGGCAGAAAGAAAGGGAGACACAGAAACCAAAGCAGGCTCCAGGCTCTGAGCTGTCAGCACAGAGCCCCACGGGAGGCTCAAACTCACAGACCGCGAGATCATGACCTGAGACGAAGTCGGACATTCAACCAACTGAGCCACCCAGTCTCCCCTAAAATTATTATTATTTACCTGCAACAGTTTAATAACTTTATGTCTTATCTTTGTTTTTTTGTGTGTGTTGCTGCTCTCCACACAAGCATTCATTTTGGGCAATAACACTTCCCTTCCTGATAAGTTGTTCACCCCTGTGGCTTTGTTTTTGTGTGGCTGAATTTAGGCCACGGTTCAGATTTGCTCATTATTCTGGAAGCAAAAACTAGGAATTGGCTCCTCAGTGTACTATTAAATAAGCTTTTCTTCTTTTAAATAATTTTCCTATCGATAATACAAAACATGAGTGCACAATAGGAGAAGAGGAAAAAGAAAGCTTGAAAACTGCTGGGAAAATACCCAACGTTTTGTTTGTTATGTTTGGTGATGGAAACTGATTACATAACTTGCCATCATTTGTTTCACACAGACTAGAAAAAGGAATAAAACAATGGGGATTTAAATATGGGAGGCTGTTCTTTATCAGGGAGTCTAGAAAAGGAATTTTGTGTAATGGAGACTTTATTTTCAGTATTATGAGGTGAGAGGGGCAGAAAGGAGGGAAAGGGATGAAAGGGGGAGGATTTTTTATTACATTTCCCAAGAGTTTCTCAAACTACACTGAGGCTTACTGGGAGTAGATCAAGTTATTTAATATTAGTACTATTTGTGTTATTTATATTTTTATGTTGTTCTCAGTATCAGCATCCAACTAATAAAGACCAAGATTCCTTTAGGAAAAAGTGGCTGGGCCCACCTGGTAAGGAATACCTTTTTGATATTTGGCCTTCATGAGTATATTAGCAAATTATCTATAAGCAGCAATCCAATAGGCTTTCCAGAGGCATTTCTTCCCTGTTTCCTCCTCTGTTCCTGAGGAGTCACTAGGGATTTGTTTCTTTTAATTAAACATTGTATTCCAGATTCCATGTGTGTGAGGATGGGCAAGGCATACATCACTTATGCGAGAAAATGAGTTATGTGGCATGGCTGAAAAATGAAAAAATCATTTCGATGAATGAGTATTCCTTTAATTAATATGTATACATGCAAAAAAAACCATGTGGGCTAATTTTTCTTTCCTTCTTTTGAAGTGGCTTATCTGGAAGCACTGTCTCAAGGTTTTTTCTCTGCAACACATGCATATGATGGCCTCCCTTTCCTCGTTGTAAATAAGAGATGCCTTCATGGGACAGAATGAAGTGTTTGGTTCTGTGCCACTGGGCAGGGCCACCTCCTAACAGAACTTTGGTTTGAAATGATCTGATTTTCATCACAGTCACTGTCCTCCTTGCACTTTCCATGACTGCAAATACTCAATGCTGTTGTGTTCTTTCCTCTGGTTTAACAAACACTCCGAGAGACAGTACAGTGCGGTGCTTACAAGTAAGGGTTCTGGAGTCAGAGCATCTGGGCTTCAGTTCTGGTTGTGACATTTGCTGGCTGTGTGGCCTGAACAACTTACTTACCTGCCCTAAGCCTTGACATCTTAGTCTTAAAATAAAAGTAAAAATAGTCCTACTTCATGAGATTGTTACTGATAACAATAAATAAATGAGACTGTGGAACTAGCACTCTGTTGGATAAAGCTCTATAAATATTAGTAATTAGTATTGGGTATTAACTAGACACAAAACTAGGACCATGGGGAATACAAAGAATTATAATATCCCATCAAATACTCAGAGTTTTATTCTTACAGGGGAGATAAGATAAACACACAATAATAGCAGGAAGTATATGATGGGAATACACATTTGAACCATAGCTTTTCAGAAGAAGGCTTTGCATAGAATCTAGACTTACAGCTGAATTTTAAAGCATGGGTACCCTTTAAATAGGATGGTATTGCTTTTCCCTCATTACTAATGCCTACTCTTTAGAAAGAGTATTGTATAAACCATCTATGTGTTAGCATGCATTTTTGAAGTTATGTTTTATAGTAAGAGTTATATACATTTAAAATAATGACAAGGTATGTTGTAAGAAACTTCATATCCTTAGAAGCATTACTAAGCAGGGGATGGAGATTATTTTTGGGCAGAAGGCTCTTCCTAGAACTTCTGAAATGACATTATATATTACATATTTTATCAGCCTACAAGGGTAATGCTTAACTCTAGTCATATTGGAAGAATGGCTTCCACTTAGGAGGAGTTGGCAAGCTAATTTTTCACTTTTGTTGACTCAGAGTCAGGCTCTTCTTGAAATGCAGTGAGTCCTCCTGCTGCAGAGGGGTGGTTTGTTCTGGGGACACATTACGGGATAGTAGGACTGCTTTCCTTCACAGTGGCTATAGAATTCAATAGGATGAAGTAACTTAAGAATTAATATGAGGAATACATGGCTCTACTTATAAATGCTCAGTCATATCTATGTTATTCACTGGAGGGAAGAGAACATTAAGGTCAATATGCAATTGTTAAAAATAAGGCATTCAATATGGATCAATGTGTATTTTTATTATTTATTAAAAAATTTTTTAATGTTTATTTATTTGTGACAGAGAGAGACAGAGCATGAACAGGGGAGGGGCAGAGAGAGAAGGAGACACAGAATCTGAAGCAGGCTCCAGGCTCTGAGTTGTCAGCACAGAGCCTGATGCGGGGCTCAAACTCACAGACCGTGAGATCACGAGCTGAGCTGAAGTCAGACGCTCAACAGACTGAGCCACCCAGGCACCCCTGTATTTTTAAATTACTGATTAAAATTACTATTTGAGGGGTGCCTGGGTGGCTCAGTTGGTTAAGCATCTGACATTGACTCGGGTCATGATCTCCTGGTCCATGGATTCAAGCCCTGTGTTGGGCTCTGTGCTGACAGCTTGGAATGTGGAGCATGCTTCAGATTCTGTGTCTCCTCTCTCTCTCTCTCTCTCTCTCTCTCTGCCCCTCCCCTGCTCATGCTGTCTCTCTCTCAAAAATAAACATTAAAAAAATTTTTAATTACCATTTGATGTGGAAAATTTATATAGAAATAGCTTACAAAACTGGAATATCCTAACGTGAAGTCAGGTGACCTAAAATTATACCATAAACTGAACATTCCAACTAAATTCAGGTTGAATTGTGGATACTAAGTCTTACTGGGAGACTGACTGGCATCAGTTAGCTTAGACAAAAACATAAATTGCTTTTTGAGGAGGGGAGAGAGCCCTGGGCTTGGTAACTTGTTCAGAGCCACAGTATGCAGTGGGAGAAAGCAATCCCCTCCCTGGAGTGCTGTGGGAAAAAGGTATATAACCATTAAAAGGGCAAAGACTGCCTGCACCCGCCAGCTAGAGGCCATATATCGGTGGTGTGGAGTGGCTCTTCCCTGGAACTGGGGCGCATGGAGCAGGACCCTTTAAGACCTGGGGGGTTAAATCCCAGCTGAGTGTCTGGGCGGCATGGCAGTTGGCAGAGTGGGAAAAACCACCTCAGTTGGCCCATGGCATAGTGAGGATGGCCTGAACAGACTGGTTTGGGATACCCGGTCCATGGAGGAGAGACTGGGGTGTCGCCATTTTTCTCTCCACCACCACCAAGGGGGGACTTCAGCAAATGGATATTAGACCCACAGGGGAGGTGGGACCCGCCTGCACCAAACCACAGCCCTCCATGCCTGGTAGCTGAGTATCTACTGGAGCAGGATTGACTCTGAACAACTACACAGCCCCTCCTCCAGCCCAGTGCTGCCAAGGTTTCCAAGACCCCCAGCGTTTTTACATTTTCTGATTTAATTCTTGGACAATTCTTCTTATATATATATTTTCTTCCTTTTCTCCTTCTTATTTCTTCCCTCCTCTAGTCTGGTTATTCTGGTTGTTGGTTTAAGCAGATATATTTAACCTATTCTCTTTATACCTGTTCTGTATCTCCTTCTTTATTTTCCTCTCTCTCCGGATTAAGCCATAGAGTTTCTCTGCCTGCTTAATTTTCTTTTCTTTTTCCCTGCCCCTGTCATTTCTCTCTTTGTATGGGATAAGGCCCCTTCCATCAATGATGTCCTCGCCCCATTGATTTGCTGTAGCTGGTGTTTTTGTTTTTTTGTTTCTTTGTTTTCTTTTCCAGGGCTACTTCAATGAACAAATCAAAGCACACCTTTTGGAGGGTCCAAAACATCACTACAAGCAGGAAAGTAAAGCAACCAGAGTCACACCAACAGAGAGCAAGTAACATATTACAAAAACACCTCCTAAAGGGCCAGGCCCTGGACAGTGTATGACCCCTCTTTAATAAAGTAGTGCTTGCAGGTGCAGGACACATAACAAACTTTCAAAACACATAAGGGACAGAAAACTAGCCAAAATGACAAAACAGAAGAATTCCCCTCAAAGGAAATTCCAGGAAGAAATGGCAGCTAAATAATTGATCAAAACAGACATAAACAATATAACTGAACAAGAATTTAGAATAATAGTCATAAGATTAATCACTGGGCTTGAAAAAAGCATAGAAGACAACAGAGAATCTTGCTGCAGAGACCAAGGAACTAAAAAATAGTCATGATGAATTAAAAAAAAATACTGTAAATGAGGTACAAAATAAACGAGGTGGTGACAATGAGGATTGAAGAGGCAGAGGGGAGAATAAGTGAAATAGAAGATAAAATTATGGGAAAAGGTAAAGCTGAGAAGAAGAGAGATAAAAAAAATTCTGGACCATGAGGGAAGAATTAGAGAACTAAATGATTCAATGAAATGTAATAATATCCTTATGATAGAAGTTCCAGAAGAAGAGGGAGAGAAAGGGGCAGAAGCTATACTTGAACAAATCATAGCTGAGAACTTCCCCAATCTGGGGAAAGAAACAAACTTTGAAATACAGGAGGCACAGAGAACTCCCTTCAGATGTAATTTGAATCGATCTTCTGCACAACATATCGTAGTGACACTGGCAAAATAGAAAGACAAAGAGAGAATTCTGAAAACAGCTAGGGACAAATGGGCCTTAACCTACAAGGGTAGACACATAATGGTAGTAGCAGACCTATCTACTGAAACTTGGCAGGCCAGAAAGGAGTGACAGGAAATTTTCAATGTGCTGAAAAAGAATATGCAGCCAAGAATCCTTTATCCAGCAAGTCTGTCATTCAGAATAGGAGAGATAAATGTTTTCTCAGACAAACAAAACTGAAGGAGTTCATCACCACTAAACCAGCCCTACAAGAGATCGTAAGGGGGACACTGAGTGGAATGTTGCAAAGACCACAAAGGGTCAGAGACATCACTACAAGTATGAAATCTACAGATAACACAATGAATCTAAAGCCATATCTTTAAATAATAACACTGAATGTAAATGGACTAAATACTCCAATAAAAAGACATAGGGTATCCAAATGGATTAAAAAATAAGACCCACCTATTTGCTATCTACAAGAGATCCATTTTACACCTGAGGACACCTTCAGATTGAAAGTGAGGGTATGGAGAACCATCTATCATGCTACTACATAAATTGCTTTTTAAAGGACAGAATGTTCATCCATCCATCCATCTACCCACCCACCCACCTATTGAAAGCCAGACACTATAATAGAAACTATAAAGGTAAAAACATTCTATTGTATATATATTTTTAAGTACATTAGGGAAGAATGTCAACTAAACATCACAGAACTTATCCTGCAATGGTCTTATAAAAAAGGGAAATTTCTGCTTAACTTAAATCTACAAAGTTAACATTAAATGACTCTGAATCATGAAATGGGAATATGTTTTCTCCATCACAGAATAGTGTCTATCAGTGGATAGTGTTAAGAAATACCCAATTCTTGCTCCAAGTTTTTTGGGGGGCAGATGTTATTTCTGTACTTGTCTCCAGGGATAGGAATCTCTAGTCCTGCCCACAAATACTGTGTACAGGCAAAAATGAGCTTGCTAAGAGGACAACACATGGAGGAATGATAATAGATATCTAATTCTTATGCATTCTGCTCATTATTTCTGTGAGGCAAACCTTATTATTCTGAATATGTCTATTGATTTTCCTGAAAATCCAGAAACCTAGAAATTTTAATTATTTTTCAACACCCATGAAATAATTCCAAAATCTATGAAATCGGTAATATCTCCCATTGCCAGTGACCAAGTTCAAGTTCTCATTTCCTAGACTACTGTAGCAGTTGATCACGTCTCCTTGAATACATTCTTAGGCTTTCCAAGTTTATCTTTTGCCAGTGTAAACACACACATTCATACTAAGCTGACCAAATTATCACACTACTTAAAAGTCATCAATGGTACTGTACTATCTACTAAATAAACTTGAACTCTAATATGCAATGTTCTTTGTAATTTTTTCCTTTTGGCTTCCATAGCTTAAGGTACTAATTTCTCTTTTACTTTTTATGTGTTAGTGACACAAAACTGAAAACAATGTTTGTGATACAACTACGCAACCAAAAAAAAAAATTCCAAAGATCTGTAAATAAAATTCTCTTTGTCCTTTGGAGGGCAATGCAGCAATTTCAATCAATAAGTAATTATTGACCACCTGAGTTCCACACTAGGGATTGTGACAGATACAAATAACAGGGTGGTGATTAGTTTTGGTTCACCAGGAACCCCCTTGTTTATGTTTGAAATCCAAGACTAATTATTAATATCCTTTTTTTGCTTTCAGTTTGGATGATAAACTAGGTGAGTTCCCATTATGGAAGGCACAGTTCTTGCTGTTATAGAGATGTCATTTGGACAGGTATGTAGGAAATTATTGAAGAGAAATACAAGATTTGATGCAATCAAACATTTAATTTTCTGATAGAGTCCAAAATGTTACATTCAGGAAGGACAGTGAGAAAGTTGAAGTTCTTAGGGAAGGTTTTCAATGGGAAGAATCTAAAGGCTGGATAGACAAAGAGGGAGGCATGACATTCCAAGTGACATTTCCAAGAGGAAAGAGTCATAGGAGTGGGAACATGCGTGATAATTTTGTGTCCCACTAAGGAAATCAACTTAAATGTAGTGGGGAGAAAGGTTTGTGGGATGAGGTATGCTACTTGATGGGGAAGGATAGACTCCACTTGGGGAATACAAATTGTGGCATCCAGTGCACAGGAGTGAGAAAGTATGGCAATAGTGATGATTTTGGAAAACTGGTCAAGAGTGGTGAGTGGGAGATGACTACTGGTCCTGTGTGAGGAAGAAAAGTTGAGATACTAAACTCAGGCAGAAGTTTTCCTTCTATATAGCCTCACTTGAAGAATTGCACTGAAGGGGAAAATCCATGTTAGCAATGTTCAGGTAGGCTTCTGTCATCCCATGGGACACACCTGGTGAAGACTAATCTTAATCTTGTCACAGGACTAATTGGACAGAAATAATTTCCTGGAGGAAATTGTTTTGTGTAATATGACATAACCTATAGAGTTATTCCTTTCTTTTTAGTGAAAGAACAGAAATAAAAACACATTGATGTATTTTATGTGGCTTACTGCCACATTTTACAATGCACCCATAGACAGTCTATTTTCTTGTCCCTGGTGTATTTTGCACACTTATCACACACAAGGCAAATGTTCCTTTTACTCCTCTCTCTCTCCTTCCAAATTTTGCATACTTAGGATTGCATTTTAATTGTATTTTATCTTTAGTGCTTTGCATAATGCACTCCATGAATAAATTAGTGAAGAGTCAGATGATGCTGAATTTCTGCTTCTGATGATTCAATTTTCACCCCAAAAGGTTAAGAGATCCTAAAAAAAAAACCTGAGAAAGGAATGCAATGTGCTTTTTAGGGCTAAGCATAGTCAGGGAGTATAAATGGTTTCACTTAGTGTAGGCTATTGTGATTTTTGTCATGGATATGACTATGCATAAAATTATTGCCTGAAGGATGATAACCACAAGATGTCTCTCTTCCTAAGCTAAGACACATGCTGTTCCACGTTTGGACATTGATGTATTTTGCTCTTTCTGTTCTTTTATTCTTTCTAGTAATATCAGTGTCTAATAATACCTGAATCAACAGGCAATTAATATTAAAATTTAGGTACAGATTTTTTCCTTTATTGTACTCCCTAATGATTCTAACACCACGAAAAGTCATATTAAAAACTTTGATGGGCTTTGGAATCAGATGCACCTGGCTTAAATTATTCTATTTCACTAACTAGCTTTGTGACCATTCATAACTTATTTTTCTCCAAGTTTCCATTTCTGTTCTATAAAATGGGGATAATAATGGAACATCTCTTATAGAATTCTTGTGATTTTTAAATGAGATATTATTTGAAATGAATATTGTAGGGAGGTGATGTCATCAAGACGGTAACATAGGTCATTTCTGACTTTAGTTCCCCTTACAAGAATACAAACTAGCAACTAACCATAGACAAGACACCATTGTGAAAATCCAAGAACTTGGGGGTAAGGCTGAAACACTCCCCAGGAACACAAAGACTGAGAAGAACTTTGTTGGACGGGTAAGAGGAGTGCTTTCACTTTGGCCATATTGCCCTTCCCTCAGGCTGTCACAGCACAGCACTGAGAGAGCCCTTTTGGGCCTATGCTTTCTCCAGTGAGAAAAAGAGAGCCCAAAGTAGACATCCAACTTCCCCAGCACTGTGGGACACTTCCTCATAGGCTCAGTCAGGTTTTGCTTCACAGAGATCATAGAGGGGATCTGCAAAGGTTAATCACTAGGATGGAGGAGGGTTGGGCTTATAAGCACCCAGAACTCTTATCTTGGTGGACCACACTCCTGATTGCAGTGGCACCCAAGCAGAGATCCCACCCAGCAGCTCTGCCCAACTGCAGAGTTGAGCTGGCGGGCCCATGTGGCCAGGGAGCTTGGTTGGCAGTTCTGCCTGATTTAGAACCCCAGGCAACTGGCTATACCAACTGTGGAGCCCATTCTACATGTTGGGAATGGAAACAAATTTGAATCCCTGCCCAACTCTGTAGTCTCCAGTTCTACCTGACCAGGAAGACTGGCCAGAAAACCTGGGTAGCTGTGGAACCCATTCTACAGCCCTGCTTGGGCAGCAAGCCAAGTCAGCAGCCCTGTCTAACTGTTGAGATTCTAGCCGTGCATAATCATGGATCTTAAACAGTGACCCTGGCCAGCCTCATAGCCCAGCCTATGGTACTGCCCAACTGTGGAGACCAGGTTATAGCCCTTCCCAGCAATGGAGATCAACCTAGATAGCCCTGCTTGATTGCTGAAACCAGGCAGGAAGCCCAGCTAGTTATCCCTCCCAGTTATAGATCATAGCTTGCAGTTCCACCTGACCAGAAAGTCTGGATTGTGACCCTACCAACTGTGTAGCATAGTCTCCAGCATCACTCAGCTGCTGGAAAATCCATCTGCACAGAGAACCTGACAAGTAACTTTGCTCTTCAACAGAGCTTGGCCAGTACTACCTCATCACAGGACAGCCTGTGGCACTGCCCAACTTTGGGTCACAATCTGTGGCCCTGTCTGACCATGGAGCCCTGCTTGTGACCCTTCCTGAATGCAAAGTCCAGCCAACAGCACCAGCAGTTGAGTAGCATAGCCTGAGGCCTCGCCCAGCCAGGCACAATTGTGGAGTCCAGCTCACAGCTCTGCCCAATTGCCGAAGCCAATCGGTAGCACTGCCTTGCCAGGGAACACAGCCTGCAACTTTGCCCGACCATGTGTGAATGTAGAGCCTAGCTAGTAAAGCAGAACCAGCAGCCCTGTCTGATCAGACAGCTTGCCTAATGGCTCCACTTAAACATGGAGCCCAGCCAGCAGCCCCACTTCCCACCTTAGAGCAGGCAGTGGCCTCACTTAACCAGAGGCCCCAATATGAAACCGAACTTACCTGTCGATACTGCCAGCTGACTCATCCAGTACCCCAAGCTTAGCTGATTGGTGAAGGTCTTTTCCCTTCCATAGCAAACCTGTAAAGTCAAGAAGAGGAGTTTGCTCACTCAAGGACACAGATATCAATGCAAGAATGTGGGATCGTGAAAAATTATGTATATATTCAACCAAAGGAAACTATTAAAACTCTGATAAGTGACCCTAAAGAAATGGAGATCTATGAACTATCTGAATTCAAAATAATCATCTTAAAGAAATTTAGTAAACTACAAAAATACAGAGACAACTAAATGAAATTAGGAAAATAATGCATAAACAAAATAAAAAATCGAACAAAGAAATAAAAGCAATCAACAAAAAAAAGCTCAACAGAAGGTTCAGTCGGTTGGGTGTCTGACTCTGGATTTCAGCTCAGTTCATGATCTAACAGTAGTGGGATTGAGCCCTATGTCAGACGTGAAGACTGCTTGGGATTTGCTCTCTTCCTCTCCCTCAGCCCCTTACCCCTCTCTAAAACAAACAAAAAAACTCAAAAAACTCAAAACTAAAAGAAAGTTACAGAAATCTTAGAGCTAAATACAATGACTATACTGTTCTCACTCAATAAAGAACTTAAATAGAAGATTTAATGAAGCAAAAGAAAAATCATTGAACTTGTGCATCACTGAAATTATCCAGAGGTGCAAAAAGAAAAAAAAATGAAAAGGAGTGAAAAAAGATTATAGTACTTAGGGATTCCATAAATGAAAACCATTTATACATTATGGGAAACCAGACAAGAGAAAGGAACACAAAGTCTAATTAAAACAATAATGGAGGGACAGGACATATATTTAAAGCAGTAATGGCTGAAACCTGGGGAGAGAAACAGACATCTAGATTCATCAGCCCAAAAGATGCTAAATAGGTTGAACCCAAAAAGGAGCACAAAGAGATACATTATAATTATTAAAAGTCAAAGATAAAAAGAAAGTTTTTAAGCAATAAAAGTGCCTCATTATATACACAGGAGTCTCCATAAGACTACCAAAACAAACTCCACAGATCAGGAGAAAGTGGAATGACATATTCAAAATATTAAAAGGAAAAAACTTGTCATCCAAGGACTACATCAAGAAAGGCTGTATTTCAGAAATGAAGGAGAGATAAAGACTTTCCCAAACAAACAAAAGCTGAGAGACTTTGTCTCCACTATAACCACCTTCCAAAAAATGTGAAAGGGTGTTCTTCAAACTGAAGTAAAATAATGCAAATTAATATTATAAAAACATATGAATGTGTAAAACTTGCTAGTAAAAGTAAATATGTAGTCAAAACCAGATTCCCTAAAATTATAATGGTCATACATAAATCGCAACTTTAAAAGTTAAAAAACAAATGTGTTAAAGATAACCATAGTAATTTGTTATTAGATACACAGTATTAAAAATAGAAATTGTAATATGAATAACCTAAAATATGAGGAAGTAAATTACAAAGTTTCTGTATATTGTATGCTATTGAAATTATTTCAGCTTAAAATAGGATACTAGAACTATAAAATATTTTATGTAAGCCTCACTGTAACCACATTGAAAAAAAGCTGTAGTAGGTACACATAAAACTATGAATAAAGGAGTCAAAAAATACTGCCACAAAAGTTCGTCCAAAAATAAAAGACAGCAAGAAAGGAAGAAAGCAACAAAGGATCTGCAAAAAGTAAAAAGCAATTAACAAAATGGCAATAGTAAGTCTTTACCTATCAGTAAATGGATTGAATTCTCCACTTAAAAGACAGAGAATAGTGGAAGGTTAAAAAACAAGATCCAAGGATGTGCCACCTACATTAGACTAGCATTAAGGATTCATATACACTGACAGTGAAGGGATGGAGACGATATTTCAAGCAAATGGTAATAAAAAGACAGCAGGGATAGCTATGCTTGTATCAGACAAAATAGACTTTAAGCTAAAAATGGCCAATGACAAAGAAGGGCATTAGATAATGGTAAAGGGGTCAATCCAAGAAGATGTAATATTTTAAGTACTTATACATCCAACATCAGAGCACCTAAATCATAAAGCAAATACTAATAGATACTAAGAAACTAACACTAATAAACAGCAATATAATAATAGTTGAAGATTTTAAAGCATTATCACCGACAGTGATAGATCAACCAGAGAGAGAATCAGTGAATTGAACAATATAGACCAAATGGGTATAACAGACATACACCGAACATTCTATCCAGCAACAGAAGCATACACATCTTCTCACAAGCACACAGAATATGTTCTAGGGTAGATCATATTTTAGGCCATAAAAAAATCTTAATAAACTCAAGAAGATAGAAATTACATCAAGTATTTTTTCAACCACAATAGAATGAAACTAGAAATCAATAAAAGGAGGAAAGCTGGAAATTCACAAATACATAGAAATTACACAACACTTTTGAATAACCAATGGATCAAAAAGGAAGTCAAAAAGTAAATTGAAATATTTGTTGAGATAAACAAAAATGGAAGCACAACATACCAAAACTTAGGGGTTGGGGCAAAAGCAATTCTAAGAGGGGAGTTATAGTTATAAGTGCATACACCAGGAAAAAAAAGTTAAGATCTCAAGCAATCTTACATCACAACTCGAGGAACTAGAAAAAGAAAGAAATCAAGCCCAAAGCTGGCAGAAGGTAGGAAACAATATAGAGTAAAAATAAATGGAAAATAGGAAAACAATAGAGAAGATAAATAAAATTGGCAAAACTTTAGACTAATCAAGAAAAAAAGGGGACTCAAAATTCTAAATGAAACAGAAACATTACAATAGATTCCACAGAAATACTAAGAGTCATAAAAGTACTATCAACAATTACATACCAACAAATTGGACAGTCTAGAAGAGATGGATTAATTCTTAGAAACATGCAACCTACCAAGCCTGAATAATGAAGAAATAGAAAATCTGGACAAATCAATAAGTTAGGAGATTGAATCAATAATTAAAAATCTCCCAACAAAGAAAAACCTAGGACCAGATAGTTTCATTAGTGAATTCTACCAAAGATTTAAATAGGAATTTACACCAATCCTTTTCAAACTCTTCCAAACCACTGAAGGGAAGGAAACATTCCCAAATTCATTTTATGAAGTCAATATGATCCTGATATCAAAGCCAGATAAGGACACTACATGAGAACTACAAGCCAGTATGCTTGATAAATATATGTACAAAAATTCTCAGTACTAGCAAATTGAATTCAACACCACACTAAATGATCATACACCATACTCAAGTGGGATTCATCCCTGGGATGAAAGGATATTTTAACATATGTAAATCAATAAACACATCACATTAATAAAAGATTAAAATTATGTGGTCATCTCAATAGATGCAGAAAAACATTAATACATTTCAACATCCTTTTGTGATAAAAACTCACAACAAACTGGAAATAGAAGGAATGTAACTCAATATGATAAAGGCCATATATGACAAACCCACAACTATCATAATACTTAATGGTAAAAGATTGAAAGCTTTTCCATTAAAATGAGGAACAAGAAAAGGGTGCCCATACTCACCATGCTATTCAACATATTACTTGTAGTCCCAGCCAGAGAAATCAGGCGAGAAAAAGAAATAAAAGGTATCCAAATGGAAAAGAAAATTGTCTCTGCCTGCAGATGACATGATCCCTGAAGCCTCCACCAAAAACAAAAATAAAAAAAAATCTGTTAGAATAAATGAAATCAATAAAGTTATATTAAAAACAATAAAATATCTAGGAATAAACCTAACCAAAGAGGTAAAATATCTGTAATCTGAGAACTATAGAACACTTATGAAAGAAATTGAAGAGGACACAAAGAAGAGGGAAAAAATTCCATGCTCATGAATTGGAAGAACAAACATTGTTAAACTATCTATACTACCCAAAGAAATCTACACGTTTAATGCAATCCCTATCAAAATGCCACCAGTATTTTTCACAAAGCTAGAACCAAAAATCGTAAAATTTGTATGTAACCACAAAAGACCTCAAATAGGCAAACTAATTCTGAAAAAGAAAAGCAAAGTGAGAGGTATCATGATTCTGGACTTGAAGCTATATTCCAAAGATGTAGTGATCAAGACAGTATGGTACTGGCACAAAAACATATGCATACATCAACCAAGAATAAAAAACCCAGAAAAGGACCCACAACTGTATGGTCAATAAAGCAGGAAGAACATCCAGTGGAAAAAAGTCTTGTCAACAAATGGTGTTGGCAAAACTAGACAGCAACATGCAGAAGGAAACTGGACCACTTTCTTACATGATATACATCAAAATGGATGGAGGACCTAAGTGTGAGACAGGAAACCATCAAAATCCTAGAGAAGAATGCAGGCAGCAACTTCTTTGACCTTGGCTGGAGCAACTTCTTACTAAACATCTTGCCAGAGGCAATGGAAACAAAAGCAAAAATGGATTATCAGCACTTAAGATAAAAAGCTTCTGCACAGCAAGGAAACAATCAACAAAACTAAAAGGCAGCTACAGAAGGGGAGGAAATTTGAAAATGTCATATCTGATAAAGGATTAGTATCCAAAATCTACAAAGAACTTGTTGAACTCAACACCTAAAAAACAAATAATTCAATTAAGAAATGGGCAGAAGACATGAATAGACATTTTCCAAAGACATTCAGATGGCTAACAGACAAATGAAAAGATGCTCAATATCACTCATCATCAGGGAAATACAAATAAAAACTACAATTAGATACCACCTCACATCTGAGTGGCTAGATACCACCTCAGAATGGCTAAAATTAGTAACACAGGAAGCAACAGATGTTGGCAAGGATGAAGAGAAAGGGAAACCCTCTTATGCTGTTAGTGGGAATTCCAACTGGTGCAACCACTGGGGAAAACAATATGAAGGTTCTTCAAAAAGTTAAAAATAGAACTACCCTATGACCTAGCAATTGCAGTACTAGGTACTTACCCAAACAATACAAAAATACAGATTTGAAGGGGTATATGCACCCTGAAGCTTATAGCAGCATTATCAACAACAAACCACAGAAAGAGTCTAAGTGTCCATCAACTAATGAATGGATAAAAAAAAGAAGTGGTATATATAGATAATAGAATATTATTCAGCCATTAAGAAGCATAAAATCTCGCCATTTTCAATGACATGGATGGAGCTAGAATGAAAGACAAATACCATATGATTTCACTCATATGTGGAATTTAGGAAACAATACAGATGAACAGATGGGAAAGGTAAAGAAAAAAGAGGAAAGCAAACCATAAGAGACTCTTTTATATATATAATAATATACATATATTATATATAAATAATTTTATATAAGCTATTTATATACACATTTTATTTATTTATTTTTGATAGAGAGTGAGAGCAAGTGGGAAGAGGCAGAGACAGAGGAGAGAGAATTCCAAGCAAGGTCCTGCACTGCCAGCTCAGAGCCCAATACAGGGTTTGAACTCATGAACCATGAAATCATGACATGAGCCAAAATCAAGAGTCAGATGCTTAACTGACTGAGCCACCCAGGCAACCCCCAGAAGAGACTCTTGATGACAGAGAACAAACTGAAGGTTGATGAAGGGGGGTGGATGGGTAGGCAATGGGCTAAATGGGTGATAGCTATTAAGGAGGGCACTTGTTATGATCAGCACTGGGTGTTATATTCAAGTGATGAATCACTAAATTTTACTCCTGAAACCAATATCACACTACACATTAACTAGAATTTAAATAAAAATTTGGGAGAAAAAAATAAAATTTCATCAATAGAAAAAAAGTTACAGGATACAAAATTGACATACAAAAATGAGCTAAGTTTTATATACTAAAAGTGAATTATCTGAAAAACAAATTTGATTTAAATAGCATCAAAAACTAACAAAAATACTGAGGAATGTATTTGACAAAGGATGTGAAATATCTCTACACTGAAAACAATATGACATTGATGAAAGAAATTGAAAGACACACGAATAAATGAAAACATATTCTGTTTATGTATAAGAATTAACATTATGAAACTGTTCATAGTACTCAAAGCCAACTATAGATTAAATGCAATCTGCATCAAAATTCCAATGACCTTTTCTACACAAGTAGAGAAAATCCTATATTTCATATGGAACCATGAAAGTTAGCTAAAGCGAACTGAGGAAAAACAAAAAAAGCTGGAGACATCATGCTTCTTTTCAAACTATATTACAAAGCTAGAGTAATCAGAACAGTTTGGTATGGCCACAAAAATAGACTTATAGACCAATGGAACAGAATCAAGAGCCTGGAAATATACCCATGCATATATGTTCAACTAATATTTCATAAGGGAATACTGAATGGGGAAAAGATAATGTTTTCAATTAATGGTGTTGGGAAAACTAGGTATTTGTATGGAAAAGGATGTAACTGTAGCCCTATCTTTCAACTCTCACAAAAATTAACTGGAAATGTATTAAAGACATAAGTGTAATTCCTGCAAACATCAGCTCCTTGGAAGAAAATGGAAAAAGCTCCTTAACATTGGTCTTGGCAATGATTTTATAGATTTGACTCCAAAAGCACAAGGATAAAAAGCGAAAAACAAATGGGACTACATCAAACTAAAAAGCTTCTGTATTGCATAGGAAACATCATCAAAGCAAAAAAACCCTACAGAATGGGAGAGCATATTTCCACACTATATATCTCAAGGAATTAATACCTAAAATATATAAGTAAATCATACAATGCTACAGTAAAAAAAATCCATTAAAATAGGGCAAAGGATCTAAATACACATTTTTGCAAAAAAGGCTTACAATGTCCAACAGGTACATAAAAAGATGCTCAACATCAGTAATCATCAGAAAAATACAAATAAAGTCCACAAGGAGACATCACCTCACATGTCTTATAGAATGGCTTTTATCAAACAGGATGTGGAAAAAGGGAATCTTTGTGCAGCGTTGGTGGGGACATACACTGATACCACCACCATGGAAACAGTATGGAGTTTCCTCAAAAAATTAAAAATAATATGGAATGCCTGGGTGGCTCAGTTGGTTAAGCGTCCAATTTCAGCTCAGATCATGATCCCACGGTTCATGACTTTGAACCCCTCATCGGGCTCTGTGCTGATAGCTCAGAGCCTGAGCCTGCTTGGGATTCTGTGTCTCCTTCTCTCTCTCTGCCCCTCCCCTGCTCACATTCTGTCTCTCTCCCTCTCAAAAATAAACACAAAAAAATTAAAAATAGTATTACCATATAATCTAGGAATCCCACTTTTGGGTATGTGTTTGAAGGAAATGAAATCACTTGTTGAAAAAATGTCTCCACCTCCCCCCCCCCCATATTAATTGCAGCATTATTTACAATAGCTGAGATGTAGACACAACCTAAATATCCATTGACAGGTGACCACTGGATAAACAATGAATCAGTGTCTACTGGATAAACAAAATGTCACACACACACTCACAAATATTATTCAGCCTTCAAAAAGGAGGTATTATCATTTGCAACAATATGGGTGAGCCTTGAAATTGTTATACTAAGGGAAATAAGACAGAAAAAGACTACATCATCTCATTTATGTGTGGAATCTGAAAAAATTGAACTCCTAGAAACAGAGTAGGTTGGTGGTTGTCAAGAAAGAGGATTAGGGGAGGGGCGCCTGAGTGGCTCAGTTGGTTGAGAGTCCAACTTCGGCTCAGGTCATGATCTCACAGTTTGTGAGTTGGAGCCCCGCATTGGGCTCTGTGCTGACAGCTCGGAGCCTGGAGCCTGCTTCGGATTCTGTCTTCTTCTCTCTCTGCCCCCCTCCCCACTTGTGCTGTCTCTCAAAAGTAAATAAATGTAAAATTTTTTTTTTAAAAAGAAAGAGGATTAGAAGAGATGAGAGAAATGAGTAAAGATAGTTAAATGGTACAAATTACAGGTTACAAGATGAGTGAATTCTGGGGGATGTAATGGTGACTATAGTTAACAATACTATATTATATACTTGAAAGTTGGTAAGAGGATAGATCTTAAAAGTTCTTACCACCCCTTCCCCCACACAAATGATAACTATCAGAGGTGATGGATGTATTGACTAACCTTATGGTACTAATCATTTCATAATATATATACATATATCAAACTATCACGTTGTATAACTTAAACTTACACATTATATGTCAATTATATCTCAATAAGACTTGAAAAAAAAGGAGAATGTCGTACACTGCTCAGCAAGTGGTAAGCCCTCAATATTACCTATTGCTGATATTATGTAAGAATATAAGCTCCTCCAAGAAAATATGTCTATTGTCCTAGAAGTAGCAGTTTTATATGTGGTGTTGGAAATAAAGGAAACCATTGAAGCAAAAATATACCTTAAAGAAGATGAATGTAAACTCAGGATTCAGGAGAGACAGAGAAATGAAGATATTTTCTTATTTTTCTAAAACATGAATTCTTAGTTCTTTTTTCTTCCATCTTGGTTTCCAATATTGCATGGAGCCAGGATATACTACCTCTTTAAAAAAAAAAAAATAGAACTTCTCCAGCTATGATGGCAAATGTGGGCAAGTCCTCTTTTACCTAAAAATAACTAGACCTAGACAGCTGCCTGGCTTAATATAAATGAGAAAAGGGAAAAATCTGAATATTCAATACTCATTGAAAATGATAGGTTTGGCAGACTAGACCTGAATGGCTGAAGCCAAATGTGAGGTCCATGTTTTCCATTGGTCCTTTTTCTAGTAGGACTAGGAAGTACTGTGGTTACGAAAAATTTTCTAGCGAATTCAAGTGCTAGAGAGGTAAAGCAGGTCATTTAGGCCAAAGGATCTTTTGTTAGATCTTTAACTTAATCTTAGGATCTAAGAATCAAGTCTGGATTAAGCTTTGATGTGAACTGAGAGGAAAGGCATCCCATTTTCAACCAAAGGATGTGGCTATAAACTGGAAGACATTCTTGAAAGACATGCTTACTTAGGATGTTTCTAAGAAGTTACATCTTGATCCAAACATTGGGGTCTTGGATAAAAATGGAGATTTGGGTGTCAAACACTACATCCAAACTCAGTAAATTTGTAAATAGGCCATTCCACACTTAGACCATTCTCTTCTTAATTTTGGTACAGAAAGAATACTACTCTGAAATGTATTGCCTTTGCTGCAATTTTTCAATTTGTACTTCCTTTCTCGTACATTCTAGTGATTCACTTGGTGAAATAGGAAAAAAAGCATTAGAATCTATTTAAAAATTAACTCATTTATTCATTCATTCCTCTGCCTTTATCCAGAAGCATTTTGAACAGTTCATAATCAGAAGAGGTTTTGTTTTCTAAGACGTTATTGGTAAAGAATATATGCTTTTAGCTTTTTAAGGCATTTGTGAAAGATACATATGTCACCATTGGTGTCTGTCAAGCTCTTAAGAAATAATCATTATGAATTTTATTCTCCCCACTGGAGTTTGGGACAGCTCCTATATTCATCATTTTTTAGCATAACTCTCTAATCATATTTGGGTATAAGAAGGACATTTCTTGGACTCTAATAAAGTAACTATGGCTGTGGTTTGTAATTGTGCTTCTCTGGATCAAGTGAGCTAGGTGCTATTGACATTGACAAGTATTTTCTTTCCATATGCATTAAGACTTTGCTTTTTTGTTAATGTGTTCTTACAAACTATCTAATTAGATGTTTGAAGACCATGATTTATTTTGATGCAATTATCCAACTGATTTGTTTGCTTTCTATTTCCAGCTTCTTACATCCACTATACCAATGTAAGAACACGTCACCTGGTGCCAAAGATAACAGAAGACTCGGCAAAGCTGGATGCCTTGACAGTGTATTAACAACAAAGCTGATCTGGCACATGACAGTTGGGTTCATTTCAGCAAATCCGTTATTAAAATTTTATTATCCAATGACGAATAAATGGATTTGGAGCTTTCCTCTCTCTCTTGCTATCTTATTTTATATAATCAGCATTGTGTGGAAATCTTGTTTTTCTGGTTCTGCATTAGTGTTTTCAAAGTCAAGTAGTCAATAAATCTTCATAATTGACTCAAACTGTACTAGGATTACAGGCCAAACGTAGAGGGTTATTGATGTATTTTAAAAACTTGAGTAGGAAGCCAATGAGCTCAAGCATAAAAAACTTGGTTACTGGGACTTACAAAATATAGGATGAATTTAAAGTAAAGCAATTTGGCTCTGGAGAAATGGTGGTGTTTATGTAACTTGAGAAATGTTAGCCAGATAGATTGCTTTTGAATAGAGACCTATATAAAATCAGTGACGTATTGTCTGGCATATATAAACACATGTATTCACAGAGGCGTTGGGTCTTTATAAAGCAATGCCATGTCAGACATCTTGTCTGATAACAGAATGATGCTTCAGGTTGAGGTACACTTGAGGTCTCACACATCATGTGTATGATAAACACAAAATTGTTTGTTATGCACAGCTGGCAGGAAAGAAATACCTCTTCCCACATCAGAAGCATTTCAGATGTCAATGGTCTACTAATTTCAGAATATTAGAAAAACAAGATATTAAAGTGGTGAGAAAGACCACTATTTCTGAATCCATTTATTAAAATTGTATAGTTTCAACAGGGATAGAATTGAGATAGGGACAGTATAAAAGGGTAAATCATGATCCAAGATCTTCCCATATTGTCTGATAACAACCATGTTAGGTCCCTAAACAAAACATCTTATTGGTTAATTTGACAGTGGAGGAATATGTTAACAACCATTATTTGTATTACTTTTGTACCCTTTATCTCATTTATTATAGCCAATCTATATTATTAATACCTACTAGTCTTAGGTATTATTATTAGCCCATTTTAAGGAATGGGAAATAAGGCTTAGAAAAGTTAAATGACTTCCCTAAAGCTACCTAGCTAGTACTAGTCCTGGGATTTGAACCTAAGTCTTTGAACTGAACTGGTATGCTCTCTTCATTCTAAAGTTCTGCCTCTGTTTTAATCACTGTCATCTGCCTTAGCTAACAACTCCATAAACGGTTGTGAAAAGTTACAACATTGTTGACAAATAGTCACATACTTTGAATCAGTATGCTTTCTGCAGATTTTCTGCATATGGAAACCTCATATTCATTTAGAACTCCTCCCTGAACTCCTAGTATATCAAGATGGTTCTGGGAAGAGAATATAGCTCTTCATCCAAGTCTGTGTTGTTATTTCAATCATCATGTCATCTGGGTTCACGAGACCATTTTCCAACACTCCCCAAAGCATTTTTCTTCTTATATAATAATTCTAAAGCATTTTAGATAAATGACCTAGGATACTTGTTCAAGTGATCAGCTTTATAAAGTTTCTTAAATCCTTTCTACTTAAACTGTTTTCATCAGCTTCTCTAGCAAGGCTATCTACTCTTTACTTATTTACGATGAACTCTCTAAGGGAAAACAAACATTTCCCTGAAAGAAGGTCTAATCTGTCCTTACCAACTCAGGAAATCACACATAATATAAGTGGAAAGAAAAGGCAGATTTTGCCAAACCGATTTTGCTTCTCGAAGGGCCACTGTACCAAATAAAAAGACATGCTTTATTCTTCCTATTCTTTTTCCCTTTCTTTTACTCCTCCCCTCTCTCATTTGCTCTCTTGTACAATCTGAGTCAGTATGGGATTTATGGTGCCTTAATGTTGCATATAAAATACTGCAAAGTGATATAATTAGAAATGGGTGAGGAATAAAAAGATAATAGGAAGAAAGAAAAGTACTCTATGAATTAAATACTTCAGAGGAGAAGGCTAGGACCAACTAAATTGCTTGATAAATGAACAATACTAAATATAATTTAAGCATGATCACTTTTAAATAAATATGGAATATTAATACTCAAATGATCTCTCAGAAAATTTAACTTACAAATACATATGCACAGATATCACTATTCATATTGTGCTGTGTTTATATTCTATTCATTTCTATGAAACTGCAAGCTGTGGTAGGACTTTTTGACTTATGAGTAGAACAGTGTTGGTGTTGCATACTTTAGAGGACTTCAAGGCACACCAGCTGACTTGAATCTCTTTGCTTAAGAATTTTTTTTAAGTTGAGGAAAGCTGCTTTGCTCATGCAAAATTAGCACCACTGCCTATTCCTCAGCACCGCTCCACCAAAAACAATTAGTTTATGTATAAATATTTCAGTTCCCTCACCCTTCAGGCAATGTAACCTTATGGTGCAGATTTCCAAGTCTTCCCATGGGACCAAGATCCAGTCACCCACAGTAATAGCTAGCTTGGTTTTGTCGACTGCCTTCTCCTCTAACTTCCCCCACTCTTCAACCAAATGAACTGCTTGAATACAAACTCTATTTAGCCTCTGCTTTGGGGTGGGGGGGACCCAAATTAAGACAAGTTCATCCCTAGAGCCTACCTTAGGACCTAAGAAATTGATGGTTGAAGAGGATTTTTAAAAATTATTTTAAATTATAAAATCATTGTTACCACCTAAAACATATGTTTTTAATGCAAAGAATTAGGATATGGAATCCTGAAGCTCATTCCCAAACTTAACTTCTTGGGGGAGAAGGGCTGAGTGGTGGTCTGTTGGAGGTCTCCAGTGATGAAGTAGCCACATTCTAGCCTCTGATGTACAAAGTGTGCCCTGTCCACTCCTTCACTTGCTGTCTTTACTAATAAGGGAGACAAGAAAGTCTTGCATCTTAAAGGCCTTCTCCATTACTGACTTGAGGGGACAGAAATGAAACTATCTTTCCAGTGGTTCAGGTCTCTTTTCAGCATTTTAATTACCTTTTTTTTCCAAGGTACAGAATATGACAATACTTCAATCAATCACACACTTTGTGGTACTACTAGTCAATAGTTTCTGCTTTCTCCTACCCTTGAGAGCTGTGGTAAATGGCTGGGTTGACAGCTTGGCAAACTGGTTTCCTCTCACTTCTCCATACAGCCTAAATCTTAGAGCAAATCCTCAGCACCCAGATGCCTGCTTTCTTTCTCTGGTGCTACATCTATTTAGGTCCTCAGTGGTACCATGTACACAAAAATTCAGATTTCTGGCTTCTCTTGAAAATAATCAGAAGACTCAGTATTGATGGAGCTCTCATTCTCTAGTTTCCTAACATGCCTATTTCCCTCATTCATGTCACCTATTTGTCATTTGAGCTTATAATTTCTGATGGCTCCTTAAAGCTCTCATGTTCTGTTGTGCATTTTTTGTGCTGAGGCTAGGGAGACTGGGGAAAGGGATGGACCAGCCCTTTCTTGCTGTCTTTCCTCTCTAATGAAGATCACTCTCCATGGTTGAACATTATCTAAACTCTTTGAAACCTATGCCAAGGCTTAGAGTTTGTATGTTAAAAGGTAGGGGCTGTAGGGGTCAACTAAACGTTGGACTGGGTGACATGGATTGGTAGCATTCAAAAGATGGGATATATTCTTTGTACTTTGCCACTCCTATGCCTCCCTGCATGACACAAAGTACCATTTCAGAACTGATAAACCACTACCTTGCTTCATAAAAACTTCAAATTCAGGCCAGTTTTATCTTTTACGTAAAGGAGAAGCCAGCTATCAAGTCCCCTCCAAGCATGGCTTCATAGCCAAGCCACAGGCTCAGTTAGAATTGATTCCTAAATACCTCATCTTCTTTTTGTTTTATTTTAATGAAATAAATTTTCCATCTATATTATAATTTTAAGATACTTTCAAATCTTACTTGAGCTCCTTCTTTTGCTTAGTGAAGAACTGTGTCCTACACTCTAGAAACCCATGTTTTCACCAATGTTATCAGTTCACTGGATCAGGGAATGTGGCAGACTCAGAGTAGCTGGATTTTGTGACTCTGCCAGCATTTCTCATGACCCCTTTTAGAACAAGAAACAACTGGATGATGGCATAGTGAGCACCTTAGTATCTATTTAATAGATACCCTGTAAAAGTGTTGATAAACTTACATTTAAGTGGGAGAAAGTTAATAGACATTTACTTTAGTACTGTCATATCAACTATGTATTTTTTTACAACATGATTGTGGCATATTTTTTCATGTTTTCTTTTATTAGTGAATTTTGTAAGTTTTCAGAAGACATACAATTGGGGATGCATTATAGTCAGTGCCAGATTCAGATTCCTGACAGATATTGCAAGAATGGAATGATGGGGTAAAAAAAAATACCATTATATTTAAAGGGGAAATCCGTACCTTTCCACACCCATACAGCAGGAAACACATGTAAGCCCAAAACATCGATGCCCAAGTCTAGGATGGAGATATGGTTTAGTAGCCACATATGTGAAAAAGGTTATAGTTAGCTGAAAACTGAATTAGAGTCACAAATATGATGCTGTTGCTTCAGAGCAATGCTATCCTAAACACATTAATGGAAATGATTTTTGTCCAGAAAAAGACAAATGATGTTACCACTTTACAAAGTATAGTTAAGGCCATACCTAGACCTGGTGTTCACTTGTGATATCATAGCTTAAGTGGGATCCTGACAGACTAGAGTATATTTGGAGGGCAGGGACTAGATGAAGACGACTTGGAAACTATTAACAGCTTGGAGATGGAAAGACTCAAGGCAGACATAATAATGGCTTTTAAACATCTCAAATGCTGATATATAGATGCTAGAACAGATGTATCCTGTATTGCACTTGGAGGACTGATGTGTGGTCAAGAAGACATTAGAAGTGGAGACTGATGTTTATCTTTCTATAAAAAATACTTTACATTTATACTCAGTGACACGGATATATAATTTTGTTTCCTGAATATTAGACTTGTCCAAAACTGCCCTAGGCTGATTCAAGAGGTATTTTCATTATTGTGAGCTATTCAAGAAAAGCAGAGATACACAGATATATAACAGTAGCAGCAAGTTTTTACTAGCTGATCTCCAAGTGTCCTTTAAAAGTTCTGAAGAGTTGGAGTCCTATAAACATTAGCACTAAATGATCTATTTAGTTTGGTTTCAAAATAAGATCCAACTTCCAAACCATAATTTCCACTGAAGTATATGTAATCAAACCATTCATTTCTGTGCTTGCTGTCTTATTAGGCCATGGTGCTACTCATTCACCTCCAATCCTACTGTCTGGCAGAGAATGAAGTCTGACTTTGTGTTTCTTAGGTGAATATGTATTTTTAAATTACAAAAATCCTTTGGTAACATTAGGTAGCATTTGGTGATATTAGTGTTACTACTGAACACTTTTATACATTCAACATTAGAGATTCTTTTCTATAGACACTTTAATTTAAAAAAAAATTCCATTCTTCTGTTCTCTTAATACTGTGTTGCTCAAAGTGTGGTACTGGATACTGCTGGAGTTCCTGGTTGTGATTTTTTTTTTTTATCATACTTTGCAGGAAATTTGGTAGTTTTAGAACAAAGGGAGATTATGTAATTTTAGTCATGTATACTGCCCATATTTGAGATATAAGAATTGAGATTTCCCCCTAAATACTGTAATATTTTGAAAATGCTCATCTGTTGTAAAGAATGCATTATTTTGCCTACTCTTTTCATGTAATGGAATCACTTTTATTCATTATATTTGCATATATATTATTAGCATTGTTTTTATAATATCCTTTATCCACAAAAGTGAATTGGTGGCTCAAAAGCTGTTTATTAATGTGTAAAAGTAATGATAAAAACAGGATAAAGTAAATCCTATAATTAATAATTTCTAAGTGTAAGTGGAAAACAGACTTCAATATTAATTATGAGTATGGATATTTATGGACTGGAGCAAACAAATCTGCAAGTGTTATTATTTTGCACAAGAAAACTAAAAATGTAAATAGGATGCATAATACATAGCTAGAAATTGGATATTATTGAAGCAGTAGTCCATTTGTTTCTTGTTCTTGAGTGGTGTTATAAACCTTTTCTGAAATAGAGGGATAAAGCCTTGGAAAATTTGTATAATTATGAACCAAAGTAGAATGGGTTCTCTGGCCCAAAACAAGCAAATGACTTGCAGTATGAAATATATAAATTTTTTTGTTGCTAAGGATAGTGATGAGCCCAAAACTTTGGGTAGCTACAGTTACATTTATCATGGCAAAAATCAGATACAAACGATACCATTTCTGAGATAATTTTAAAATTCCACAAAATTGGAGCACCTGGGTGGCTCAGTGGGTTAAGCAGCTGACTCTACGTTTTGGCTCAGGTCATGATCTCTCGGTTTGTGAGTTCCAGCCCTGCATCGGGCTCTACGCAGATAGTGCAGAGCCTGCTTGGAATTTCCTCTCTCTCCCTGTCCCTACCGCACTCAGGCTCTTTCTCTCAAAATAAACTAAAAACATTTTAAAATGCCACAAAATTATTGCCAACTTCTATGCTTGGAGAGAAAGCAGGAAAGCAATATGTAGAATCTCTTTATCAAATGACACAGTTAAAGATTGTAGAGTATCAATGGTATGCAGTCTAGAAAGCTAACTGTGCACCAGCAGATCCAGGTACATGATACTGCTGGCATGCAAAATAAGGATCCCTTCTTGCATATATGAGGAAGAATGGTCTCATGACTTTTGTCCTCTTCATCACTAAAAACTTCTCTTATGGTTGAGATTTTCAAAGTTAATTATTGTTTTGTGATCCATGTTAGACCCTGGAAAGGATACAATGGGATAAACAGTCATGAGAAACCCATTATATCAGGGAAAGGATTAACAAGACGAGCAAATTCTGGTCCCAGTTCAAGATGATAACACAGGAAGATCCTGAATTCACCTCTTTCCATGGACACACCAAATCACCTGCTATGCTATGGTACAATTTCCTCTGAAAAGAACCTAAAAACTTGCAGAGTAACCCTTCACATCAGGTAAATGAGAGGGAAACCACAGCAAAGCAGATAGGAAAGGCTGAGACACAAAGTCACAGTAAACCCTACCTCTTAGTACAGTGACTTAGGGAGAAAACCAAAACCTGGAGCCTTTGCCCGAAAAGCAAATAGTTCATCAGGCACCCCAACTTTTATGAGTGGCACCTGAGAGATAAGCCCTCCAAACAACTGGTTTTGAAGACTAACAGGGCTCATGCCAATAAGACCTGCGGTGCTGTGGTGTAAAGACACTGGGCTCCTAAAGGGTGTGCATGCAGACCCTTCAGGGCCCAGTGCAGAAGCATCCCTTTGAAAAGTACCCAGACTTGATGTGAAAAAGACTAATTTGCTAATTCTAAAGCATAGGCTTAAGGGTCAGGGTCCTCCTAGGTTACTCTTTGGGGGCACAGGCTGGTGGGTGCCATAGTCTCTTCTCTCTCTTCTTTGTTAAAGCCAGCAGAAGCACCTTTGTTTAAATTGTTCTTTTCTCTTTTTTTGGTGGGTGCCACCTTTGCCCTCCCCATTACCTTTCTCTAGCCAGGGGGGACCATCTTTATGTGCTCCCTTCTGCAACACTCAGGGTGCCAGTATCTCCTAAAGGGGAGCTTACAAACATGTCTGGTGCCCTGCTTTTTACCTCTGGTGACCCAGTTTTTGCAGCTGAAACCCAGAGGACACCTGTTGCTTACCTGACTCTGAAGGCCAGGGGGCTTATGTTCCTGGGTCCCATGGGATTGTAACAATTAAAGAGATGGTTTTTGGCAGATTATTCCCTCCAGGAACTTCACAGATAGCAGGATAAAACACAACCCCAATCTTTCTGATAGAGAGGCCTTTTTGCTTGACCAGGAGCTTTGTTTGGCCTGAGGGACAGGCATCTGGTTTGGTACATTTATATGGGCCTACAGAGATGTTTTTAGGAAAGGGAGGCTGGTGAACACAATGATTATGCTTTCCCTCTACCTCAGCTCAGCTCACTGGTATTTTAAGGAAAGGAGTTTATACCCTTTTCTGTTGACCTGATATTTGCAGCTGCTTCCAGGGGGCACCTCTACATCATTTGGCTCTGGAGGTTAATGGGACTTATGCTTATGGGTTGCCACAGGATTGTAATCATCAATGGAGAAATAGTTCTTAACAGCTACCACCTCCAGGGCTCAGCAATAGGGAACAGACCTGGAAGCTCAATCTTTGTATCAAAGAGGTCTATTAGCTTATCAACTTATCTGCAGCTTGAGTGGCAGGCTTCTCATTTAACACACATCTAAGGGCTGGCTTTAAACTTTTCTTGAGCTTTAGTGGGCAGCTGCTATCTTCACACTCTCCCTCTGCTGCTGTCTAGACTGCCAGCATCTCTTGAAGAAGAGCTCTTATACATATCTTGTGCCCTAGTCTTTACATTTGCTGCCCTGGTTTTTATGGTCACTGCCCAGAGTATAACCCTTCATTACTTGGCTCTTGTGGTCAAGGGACTTGCATATCTGGGTCCCACAGGACTATAAAAATTAGAGAGACTGTTGTTGGTGGGCTGCCAGTCTCAGGACACTGTACATAAAATAGACTGAAACAGCCTTCCAGCCTTTCTGTGAAGGAAGCTTGCTTGCTAATCCTGTAGTTTTGGCCCAAGCTACAGAGGTAGTCTGAGGGAACATAAGGCATAAGATGTCATACTTGTGCCCTCTCTTTTCCTCATTACAGTTCACCAGTATCTCCAAGAAAAGAGCTTATAAACTAGTCTGCAACCCCAATTTTTGCAACTTCCACTTGAGACACCTCCAGATCACCTGGCTCTGGTGGCCAGTGGGGCGTATGCTTGCAGCATATATTTGCATTCTTTGAAAGCTGCTGCATGAGTGTCTGGCTTCCAATCTATAGATGTTGACTGAGATCCTCTTATTTGGGACACTAGTCTTGGCACACCCTCAATTACTGGGGGCTTTAAAATAATATAGGCTGCATGGACAATCACAAAGATTTGAGAGAAAACCAAGAGCTAGGGCAGGGTTGAACAATGTTTCATCTGCTACACCAGGCCAATCCTTCAAGATTGGGAGTGGTGGATCCTTCTTTTAATGCATAGAAAACAACAGAAAGTATAAGAAACAGAAACATTTCTAAAACGAAACAGTAAGATGAAACCTGAGGAAAAATAGGCTAATCAAATAGAGATCAGTAATTTACCTGATAAAGAGTACAAAGTTATGGTCAAAACATGTTCACTGAGCTCAGGAGAAAAATGGATAAACACAATGTTAACTTCAACAAAGAGAATTTAAGACAATACCAAACAGAGCTCGCAGGACTGAAAAATACAATAACTGAACTCAAAAAAAAAAATGCTACAGGGGTTCAACAGTAGTCTAGATGAAGATGAAGCAGAGCAAAGGATCAGTGAACTCAAACAGGCCAGAGGAACTTACACAATCAGACCAGAAAAAAAAAAAAAAAAAGAAAACAGCCTAAGGAGTTAATGGGATAACTTCAAGCATACTAATATTCACAATAGAGGAATCTCAGAAGGAGACACAAGTGGGCCAGAAAATTTATTTAAGGAAATAATACCGAAATCTTCCCAAACTTGGGAAAGGAAACAAACATCCAGATCCAGAAAGCCAAAGTTTCAAACAGCATGATCTCAAAGAGACAGACATATAATTAAAATGTCAGAAATTAAAGGCAAGTAGATAATCTTAAAAGCATCAAGAGAAAAACAACTTTTTACATACAAGGAAATCCCATAGGGGTATCAGCAGATTTTTCAGCGGAAACTTTGCAGGCAGGAAGGGGATGGTTATGATATACACAAAGTACTGAAAGAAAGAAACTTCCGCAAGAATGCTCTTCTTGGCAAAGTTATTCAGAATTGAAATAGGCTTTTTTTTTTAGACAAGAGTTAAAGGAGCTCATCACCACTAAACTGGCTTTACAAGAATTGTTAGAGACTTTTTAAGTTGAGAAGAAAAGATGCTAATTAGTAACAAGAAAACTTGAAAGAGTAAATCTCACTGGAAAGGTAAATATATAGTAAGGGTAGTGGATTAAAAATTTATAAGTGGATTCAAGACATGAAGCTAGTATGAAGTTAAAATACAAAATTAGTATAAATATCACTACAAAAATTAGTTAAGGGATACACAAGATAAAAAGATATTAAATGTGACATCAAAAAATAAAACAAGGAAGAGAAAAAAAGAGCTTTAGAGGGCATTCAAACCTAAGTTGTCATCAACTTAAAATGGACAGTTATAAATATAAATTGCTATATGTAAACATTATGGCAACTGCAAAGCAAAAACCTATAGTAAATACACAAAAGAGAAAAACAATCTAAGCATACTGCTAAAAAAAATTCCCAAGCCACAGGGGAAGAGAGAAAGAAAAGCAAGGAACAGAGGAACTACAAAACAACAGAAAACAATGGCAGTAAGAACATACGTAGCAATAATTGCCTTAAACGTAAATGGACTAAATTCTCCAAACAAATGACAGAGAAGTTAAATAAAGAAAACAACAAGACAAACAAAACCCCAAACAAACAAAAAGAGCCGTCCGTAGACTGCCTATGAGGCTCCTGATGTAAGTACACACAGAGACTGAAAGTGAAGTGATGGAAAAAGATATTTCATACTAAAGAAACCAAAAGAAATCTGGGGTAATAATACTTATATCAGAAAAAATAGACTTTAAAACAGACTGTAGTAAAAGCAAAAGAAGGGCTTTCATAATGAAAAAGGGGTCAATATAACAAAAGGATATAACATTTGTAAATATTTATGCACACAATATAGGAGAACCTAAATATATAAAGTAAACATTAATGGATCTAAAGGGAGAAATAGCAATATAATAAGAATAGAGAATTTTAGTAGGTCATTTGCATCAATGAATGGATCATCCAGACAGAAAATCAGTAAGAAAACATTGGCCTTAAATAATACATTAGACCAGATGGGCTTACCAGATATACACAGAACATTCTCTCCAAAAGTAACATAAGATACATTCTTTTCAAATGCTTATGGAACATTCTCCAGCATAGACAGATCAAATGTTAGGTCACAAAGCAATTCTTAACAAATTTTACAAGGCTGAAATCATACCAAGCATTTTTTTTTTGACAATATTAAAGTAGAAATCAATCACTCAGTTCCTTGCTCAATCCCTCAAGAAGTGAAAAATTCACAAATATGTGAAGATTAAACAATATGCTATTGAACAATATATCAGTGAAGATATCAAAGAAGAAATAAATACCTGAAGACAAATGAAAATACAACATATCAAAACATGTGCAATGCAGAAAAAACAGTTATAAGATAGAAGATCATAGCAATAAATGTCAACCTCAGGAAATGAGACAAATCTCAATTAAACAACCTAATTTTATTCCACAAACAATCAAAAAGAAAAACAAGGTTAAAGCCCAAATTTAGTACCAGGAAGGAAATAACAAAAATCAAAGCAGAAATAAATGAAAGGCAAAAAAGACAATACAAAAAAAAAAAAAAAATCAAGGAACTCAAGAGCTGATTCTTTGAAAAGATCAAATTGATAAACCTTTAGTTTGACTCACCAGGAAAAAAAAAAAAAAAAAGAAAGAGGACTCAAAATAATAAAAGATAAGGCATTATAAGTGAGTGATACCACAGAAATACAAAAGATAATACTAGGAACAATTATATATCAATAAATTGGACAATTTAGGAAAAAATGATATATTTCTAGAATCTATAACCTTCTAAGACTGAATCATGAAGAAATAGAAAATCTGAATAGACAAATTAGTGGTAAGAAGGTTGAATAAGTAATCAAAAACCTTTCAACAAAAGTTTATGAGCAAATGGTTTCACTAGTGAAAACATTCAAAGAATACCAATCCTTCTCAAAATCATCCAAAAATAGAAGATCAAACACTTACAAACTCATTGCACAAGGCCAGCATCACAGTGATACCAAAACCAGATAAGGAGTCCAAAAATAAAATTATAGGCTATCCCTGGTGAACATAGATGCAGAAATCATCAACAAAATATTAGCAAACTAAGTTAAAAATACATTAAAATGATCAGATGCTTTGATTTTGTGGAATTTTTCCAGATATGCAATGTTGGTTCAACATCCAGAAACCAATTAAGGTGATAAATCACATTAACAAAATGAAGGACAAAAATTTTATGATCATTTCAATAGATTCAGAAAAAGCACTTGCAAAATTTAATATAAATTTATAATATAAAATCTCAACAAAGTGGGCATAGAGGGAATACACTTTAAAATACTAAGGATCATATGTGACAAGGCCACAGCAAACATCATACTCAATGGTGAAAAGCTTAGAGCTTTTATTGGGAATCCTAGCTAGAGCAATTAGGCACGAAAGAGAAATACAAGGCATCCAAATTGAAAAGGAAGAATTAAAATGGTCACTATTTGCATGTAACATGATATTGTATGTAGAAAACCCTAAAGACTCCACCAAAAACTGTTAGAACTAATCAATAAATTCAGTAAAGTTTCAGGATACAGAAATGTGTTGCATTTTATATTCTAATAATGAACTAGCAGAAAAAGAAATTAAGAAAACAAGCTCATTTGTAATGACATCAAAATAGTAATAAATTTAACCAAGGATGTGTAAGACCTGTGTACTGAAAATAAGACACTGATGACAGAAATAGAAGACACAAGTAAATTGAAAGATATTCTATATTCATTGATTGGAAGAATTAATATTGTTAAAATGTCCATATTACCCAAAGAAATCTACAAATTCAATATAATCTCTATCAAAATACCACTGGCATTTTTCCCACAGAAATAGAAGAAACAATTCTAAAATTTTATGTTACCCTGAAAGACCCCAAATACACAATCAATTTTTACAAGGAATAACAAAGCTGGAGGTACCACATTCCTTGATTTCAAACAATATTACCAAGTTTTAGTAATCAAAACAGCATGGTAATGGCATTAAAACAAATAGATCAATAGAACAGAATAGAGCCCAGAAATATACCCATGTGTATAGGGTTAATTAATCTATGACAAAGGAGACAAGAATATATAGTGAGGAAATGACAGTTTTTTGAACAAAATGGTACTGGGAAAACTGGACAGCCAAATGCAAAAGAATAAACTGGAGCAGTACCTTATTCCATAGATAAAAATTACCTCAAAATAGATTAAATACTTGAACATTAAACCTGAAACCATACAATCCCTCAAAGAAACCATAGGCACTAAGCTCCTTGACACTGGTCTTGGTGTAATTTCTTGAATTTGACACCAAAAGCAAAGGCAAAAAAAGCAAAAATAAACACTCATCATCAGGGAAATGTAAATCAAAACCACAATGAGATACCACACCACACCTGTTAGAAAGGCTATTATCAAAAAGACAAGAAATAGAAATGTTGGTGAGGATATGAAAAATCAAGGAAATCTTATGCACTCCTGGTAGGAATGTAAATTGGGGCAATCACTATGGAAGCCAGTATAGAGGTCCTCAAATAGTTAAAAATAAAACTATCATATGATTTAGAAAGTCTACTTCTGGGTATTTATCCAAAGAAAATAAAAACATTAACTTGAAAATATATATGCACCCCTATGGTCATTACAGCATTATTTACAATAGCCAAGATATGGAAACAACCTATGTCCATTGATGGATGAATATATAATCATATATATATATGACTATAGATAATCTACCTAGATCGATATAGATAATGGAATATTATTCAGCCATAAAAAAGAATGAAATCTTGCCATTTGTAGCAACATGGATGGACCTCAAGGGCATTATGCTAAACTAAGTCTGACAGAGAAAGACAAATACTGTACGATGTCACTTGTATATGTACTCTCAAAATAACAAACCAAGACAAAATGAAAAAACAAACTCAAGACTATAGAGAACAGATTGGTGGTTTACAGAGGTGGAGGAGGTAGAAAAATGAAAAGGTTGAAAGAATCAAAAGGTACAAACTTCCAGTTTTAAAATGTCATGTGAATGTAATATACAGCATGGTGACTAAAGCTAAAAATACTATGTTGCATATTTGAAAGTTGCTGACGGAGTTCTCATCACAAGGGAAAAAATACCTCAACTATGCTTGATGATAGATATTAACTAGACTTATTGTGGTGATTTCATGATATATACAAATAATTGAATCATTTTGTATAGCTGAAACAATATAATGTTGCAGGTCAATCATTCTTCAGAAAAAAAAAGACAACTTGTATTTCAATGTCTATTTTGGTTAGTGGCCAATAGTATTTCTCTCTCAATTTACTTTTGAAGGATATAGTGAAAATCAGAAATACGATCAAATCATGAACAACGAATGCATAGCCTTTTGGTGTCCAATGAAAAGAAATGAATCGGGGATATAAATCTGTTTTTACACACTGAAGTATTCTGTTTGGGGGGACAAGACGCTGACAGTTTTTTTAGTAGAGTATTGTTTTAGAGGTGTTTTAGTTTCACATGTGAAACTGAGTAGAAGTTACAGAGAGATCCTATATACTTCCCATTCCAACATAGGCATGGCCTCTTCCATTATCAATATCACCCACCAGTGGTACATGTGTTATCACTGATGAAACTACATGGACACATCATTATCACCCAAAGTCTAGTTTTCATTAGAGTTTGTTCTTAGTGTATATTTTATAATAAAAGAAATTTTTTTTTGTAAATTTATAATGACATCTATCTACCATTATAGTATCATACAGAATAGTTTTATTAGATCACATTGGATCTAAAAATATGTGCTTCACCTCTTCATCCTTTCTCTCCTTAATATCTCCAGCAACTACTGATCCTTTCACCGTTTCCATAGTTTTGTCTTTTCCAGAATGTCGTGTAGTTGAAACAATATACAACTTTTCAGATTGGCTTCTTTCTCTTAGTAACATGCACTTAACTTTCCTCCAAGTCTTTCCATGGCTTAATAGTTGTGTGTGCGTGGGTGTGTGTGGGTGTGTGTGTGTGCGCGCGCGCACGTTTTAACCATTGAATAATATTCCATTATCTGAATATACTACAGTTTGTTTATCCATTCATTAAGTGAAGGACATCTTGGTTGTTTCCAAGTTTGAGCAATTATGAGTAAGGCTACTATAAACATCTGTGTGTAGGTTGGTTTATTTTTTTCTTTTTGTTTTTTGTTTTGGCGGACATATCTTTGTATAGTAAGAGTATGTTTAGTTTGTAAGAAATCACCAGACTGTCGTCCAAAGTATCATTTTGCATTCCCATCACGAGTGAACGAAAGCTCCTGCTGCTCCGTGTCCTCACTAGCATTTGGTGTTTTCAGGGTTCCAGACTTTGCCCATTCTAATAGGTGCACAGTAGTATCTCACTGCTGTTTTACTTTGTATTTTCTTGATGAAATATGATGTGGAGCATCTTTTCATATGCTTATTTGCCATCTATATATCTTTTTTGGTGAGGTGTCTGTTAGAGTTGTCCGTTTTAAAAATCAAGTTGTTTTCTTATTGAGTTTTAAGGGTTCTTTATATATGTCGTGTAGTAGTCTTTTATCAGATGTGTCTTACAAGTATTTTCTCCCACTCTACGGCTTGTCTTATAGTTCTTTTGACCTTGTGTTTTGCAGAGCAGAAAATTTTAATTTCAATGAAGTTCAGCTTATCAATTCTTTTATGACTTGTGCCTTCCTTAAATGTTTGGGAGAATTTACCAGTGAGCCAATCTGGGTCCAGTCCTTTCTATTTTGGAAGATTATTAATTACTGATTCAATTTCTAAAATGGATATAGGCCTATTCACATGGTCTATTTTGTATGAGTCTTGGTAGATCATGTGTTTCAAGGAATTGGTCCATTCTATCTAAATTATCAAATTTGTCATCAGTTGTTCATAGTACTCTGTATCTTTTTAATATCCATGAGATCTGTAATGTCCTCATTTTCTGATATTAGTTTATGTATTTTTTCTTAGTTAGCCTGCATAGAAACTTAATTTTATGTTTTCAAAAAACTAGCCTTTTGATTTCAGTAATTTTCTCTTGATTTTCTGTTTTCAATTTCATTGATAATTTCTCTTATTTCCTTTATTTTGCTTACATTGAATTTGTTTTTTGTTTTTAATATCTTAAGATGAAAGTTTAGATGATTGATCTATATCATTCACTGAATACTATGAACTTCCCTGTAAGCACTGTTTTCACCGCATCCTACAAATTTGGCTAAGTTGTAATTTTCATATAGCTCAAAATACCTTCTGGACCTGTGTTACTTAGAAATGTGTTGCTTAATCTGCAAATAATTTTGAATTTTTAAGCTATCTTTCTGTTATTGACAGAATAACTGAATGTTCTGAGAACATACTTTTCATGATTTTTATTCTTTAAAATTTGTTAAGGTGTGTTTTATGGCCCAGAATGTGATCTTGTTGAATGTTCCATGTGAACTTTAGAATGTTTATATTAACTAGAGAGGAATTCCTATGATGAGAAGCTTTCTTTAGAAAATATAAATTTTTGGAGCTCCAGTGGTGCAATCAGTTCACAGTCATTAAAAATATAAAATTTGAGATGTACATTACAGTTTTACAGAGATGGGGTGATACAAATGGGTTAGTTAAGCATTCTGGTTAAAAAAAAAAAAAGCTAATTAATTTAATCTCTGTGCCAAAAATATCCATGGTATGTTGTCCCTCACAGCTGTTCCAAATTTAAGATTTGCCAATTCTTGTCTCTACTTATATTACTCTGTACATCTCTGTCCCCCATTTAAGATCATCTGATAAGAGAACTTCCTTTCTTCACTTTTCTCAAGTCAAACTCTATCTTCATGAATTTCATCTTTTTTCCTGTTTTCACTTACAAAGTCATTTTGATCTTTCTTCTACAATGTTTCATGGATTGATGTCTTCCTTTTTTTTTTATTATTGACATTTTTCTGATAGATATAGGCTTATAATAAGACTGAGAGACTCGAAGAACTGAAAAGGTTGGGAGCTCTTTCCCAGATGTATTTCAAAATAAAAACTCTATTAAGACCTAAGTGTAAGATGTCCAACGTAATGACAGCTTCAGACCTTTTTAAATATAACATTTTCCAAGAGAGACTTCAGGAATGATGTCTGTACTCTTTTTGTTTCTGAACAATGCCCATAGGGAGAAAATGGCACAAAATACAGTTCTGGATTCTTGGGGTCTGCTACAAATTTGCACAAGTGATGGGGCAAGAGACATTTGCTTTTCACTAGAAGTTTTATTATTTTTTAAGACATACATTCCATGTATTCCATTACTCACAGGATTACTTTGAATCCACAAATACCTCTAAATTTCTGACCCTGATCCTTACATTTTCTTTCTTCTACTTCACAAAATTTCTAATTATTTTTTTATTAAGATAAAAGTTAGGTAGGGGTGCCTGGGTGGTTCAGTTGGTTAAGTGTCCAACTTTGGCTCAGGTCATGATATCACGGTTCATGTATTCGGGCCCCATGTCGGGCTCTGTGCTGACAGCTCAGAGTCTGGAGCCTGCCTTGGATTCTGTGGTTCCCTCTCTCTCTCTACTGCTCCCCTGCTCACACTGTCTCTCTCTCAAAAATAAGCAAACATTAAAATAAAAAAAATATGTAGTGTAAAAGAGCTTGTAAAACAAAACAAAACAAAACATCATTTCTTGCCTCTTACCTACATTTTCCCTGGTTTGCTTTTAACAGGCAACCATTTTCACCTGTTTGGTTTTAGACTTTCCAATACACATAATACATGTGCATATATATTATAGATATTGTCTGTTAACTTTCCACAATTATACATGGAAATTTAACTCTTTAATCCCATCACAGTTTTTATATTGTCTGGTTTTTTGTTTCATGTCTTCTTTTTCCATTTTGTAAAACATTGTAAAAATCCTTATTTCACAAATTTTAAAATATTCTATTATTTCCAGATTTGGAGATGATGATGATCCTCTTGTTTGTTATGTTTGATAATTCTTTCTCCTGGGTTGGTTTGTTCTTATGGTTTCTGTTTTCATTGCGAGCTTAACATGTGTGGAAATTCTCTTGTCTGGGAATCCTGCATGCCTTAGGCTATGGAAGAATCTCAACAGACTGGCTTTGTATTTGCCTGGGTTCTTAACTGTCTCTGAACCAAGTTTCTTAAAAATTCAAATTTAGGGGTTCTTACCCCCTCTGTTGGTGTAAATCTGAATGTATCATCCAAGCATGGAGCCATCTTGGGTTTCTAGCTTCTTGCAAGTAACTCTTTTTTCCATCTAGAGCACTGGCAGATGACAAGCTGTATGGCTTAGCAAGGCAGAATTTGGAGGGCACAGTGGTTCTATTTTTGTTTCATGAAGAGAACACTTCTCTCAGGCTTTTAACCAAGGGTGTTTTACTCCAAAGTATACAGCCTGTAGGCCCCATCTCCAATCTCCAGAGGGTCATTAAAATCCCATCCAGCAGCACTTTAATATTTACATCTAGGCCGTATACTTGTTTGGGCTCGTTATTTAAGTTTTTTTTTAATAACTCTGACATTGAGCTATATCTTCATTTCTGGCACCTCTAGATTTTACAAAATATGTTGTATACATCCTACCCAGCAATTCCATGTAATTCAAGTAACAAAGTAGTTTTGCTCATTAACATCTAGTTTTCCAAATATTGACTAAAAAACCCAACTGAATTTTTCCTTAATTTTAAATTTTTTAATCAAACTCACAACCATAGCTTAAAAAATCAAATAACATACAAGACTAATAAATTATAGGGATCAGATAATAAATGGAACTCTAAGGTCCACTGGGTCTAAAGACCCACCCAGTGACCATTTCTCCAGTCCTCAAATGTATAATTGGGACTGATATGCTTGGCAATTGGCTTAACCCCCATATTGGGTCTTACTCTTAGGGGAATGATCTATCACAGTGGGGAAGACAAGGAGAAACCCTCTAAAACTACTTCCCACACCAGAGCCAAGGTGGCAAATCAGTAACTATATTGGGTGAAGAGATGGTAGAGATAGATTAATAATATCACAAGGATCTGAAGAAGGGATTGGAAAACTACAGATCCCAGGCAAAATCTGATGCATGACCAGTTTTTGTATAGCCTTCAAGCCAATAGGGGTTTCCACATTTTTAAAAGATTGTTAAAATATGCCACAGAGACTAAAAATGTGGTCTGCAGCCTAAAATAGGTACAATCTTCATGGAAAATGTCTGTTGTCTCCTCATCTAAAGGATTCAGGGTAGATTCCCATCACATGTATTTACTTCTTTGGCCCCTGAAGAAAATAAATGGATCCTACAGGTTAAATGCAGACTACAGCAAGATTAACTGAATTAGATTCCTGATCATGGTCTTCATATCAGATATATCTGATGTTCTTGTGAGAATAGATTAATATGACATCAGATAGATAGAAGTATGGAGCCTTGATTTGGGGAAACACATGCTATTTGCTAAAGTACCATCAGAAAAGTTTGTAGTTATATAGAATGAACAACAATATACATTTACACTTTTGCCTTAGGGGTATCTTATGCCCTCTGTCATGATATGTTCCAAACATATTTGGAGCATCTTGGCATCCTCCAGATCATATCTATTCATTACATTGATGACTTTATGTTTATTAGTGAGATGAGCAGGCAGTCACATTGGAAACCTTGATGAGACACTTGGATACCAAAAGTAGGAGATAAACATTGCAAAATTTTAAGGACCATCCATATCTGAAAACCATTTAGAGATCTTTGGTGAGGGGTCATGCCAGGATATCCCCTCTGAAATGAAAGACAAATTAGTGCATTTTTCTCCTTCTACCATGAAGAAGGAAACACAAACTCTGCTGGGTGATAAGCAAACTGTGTGAGCAGTTAGCCCAGATGTCATCCATCATGGTTACACCAGAACCCCTTCAGCTTGTGCCTATGACTGTATGGGAAGTCCTGTATGATGAGCTGGCACAGGAGTGAAATGCCTGAGCTTAACTTTACAGATGGGCCGGCTTGGTATGTGGGTTTAAGCTGAAAATAGATGGCAGCTGCACTAAGACCTTAAGGGGTAGTCTTGAAAGAGAGTGGTAAGGAAAAATCTTCCTGGTGAACTGCTTTGTGAGTAAAAAGAAATGGTTGGAGATTAGAAGATACATAGATCTCTAATTAGGGATCTGAAAGGGGTAAAAAAGGGAAGGAGGGCCAAGGAGATCTGGGGTAAAGATATGTAGATTAACATATGGGAATGAGCATAAAGTATGGAGATCTTTGTATTTGATACACCCATCAGAGAACATCCTTCTTGGATAAAGCAGTAAACAACCAAGTAGAAAAATACTAAGCTGATTGATGTTTGCTGGTATGGTGGGCTCAGGAGAGAAGTAGCTGAGATGTGCAGACATGGAGGCTACACACAGGTGGACCACCATGTATCTCCAGTTATCAAGGCTGATCTAGCTGCTGCCATTGCTGAATGTCCAATTTGCCAGAAACAAAGCGCATCCTCAGCTCCCAATATGGCAGCATTCCTGGGGAGACCAACTAACCATTGATGACAAATTGACCACAATGGAGCCTTTCATCTTGGAAAGGCTAGTAATTTGTTCCCATAGGAAGAGAAACATTCAGATGTGGATTTATCTTTCCTGTACCATTAACTGAAGACTTACAGAGTTCTTGATCCACCAGCATGGGATCCCACATAACATGGCACTGGACCAGAGAGCCTACTTTACAAAAGAGCAGGTGCAAAAGTGGGCTCATGACCATGAGATTCACTCATTATATCACATATGACACAACCTAGAAATTGTCAGCATTTTAAAGGTTTGGAATGGTTTGCTCAAAGCACAGCTAGAACACCAGCTCGGAGGTATACTATGTGGGCATGGGGCAGCACCCTCCAGGATGCCAACATACACATTGCTATATGTATAAGAAGAATTAAGAAAAGATTTTAATTGAATGCATAACCCTAGTCCAAATTCCTTTCCTTTTCTTGGTTTTGGGTAAAGTTGGAGATTAACTTAATAGTATACCTTATAGGAAAACAAGGAGATTTGCCAAAAATAACTACAAGTGGAACAGGCACAGTCTATAAATCCGCCCATTCATTGGGAATCTATTTTCTATTTTGATTTGCTTTATAAAAAGAAAGGTTGGACAAGAACCTAGCCCTGGACCATACAACTATGGACTACATAATTATTTAGTCAATCTACTGCTCTTGCGGGTTCAATGGTACCTCACAGAATTTAAAATTTGTCTACGGATTCCTGGTTTCCTTAAAGTCTCTGTTGCTTCCCTGGCATTTGGAGGGTTTTCAGATGACATATTATTGACTCATGCTAATGGTCTAAATATGCCTACTGTGAAATTTACTAGCTGGATCAAAAACAATAAAGGTGTTTTGTGTTAAGACTTAAAGTTTTGTTTGGAAATAATACATCTTTTCTTTTGGAAATAATAAAACTTTTCTTTTACTACTTGTTAAGACTGAGTTCAAAATACATTTTTTTTTTGCCAAATTCTCTCTAAATAAAGGTAAGCCCTTCATTCACTAATTTTATGACTCCTGATTAAACTGAACTTTCTGTCAAAAGTTTCCTCTCTGTAAAATGCATTTTGTACCCAGTTTTCACATTGGGAAAATCACTTACCGCATATAACCAGTCTTTAAAATGCTTCTGTGTCACTTTAAGTTGAAACCCCAGTTTTACCATGGGAAGAGACTTGCTTTCCAAAACTATACTATCCCTACAGGATTATACTATATTTTATGCTTTTCTGATACGTACAAAGTGTTCCCATACACTAGCAGCTGCCTGTGTATGGTAGAATTAATGGATTAGTGCAATTATCCAGAACATTTACAGTAAATATTGGGAAAAAGCTTACACATTTTGGCTTTGATGCCTATGGTGATTTCCAAGACTGACAAAACTCAGAGGAAGGTTGCACAATTTTTCATAGTACAGAGGCAAAAATCCTAATATTAAAGATTGAGGTGTTTAAAGACAGGTATAATTGAGGTTTTAATTGGCAGAAAACTAGAATGTACCCAGGTCTGGGTGCAGTCTCCTTCAGATCCTCAGCTAGTCTCCCTGACTTCTTCATTCTTTTTCTGCAGGCCCTGAAGAATCACCCTGTTTTTTTTTCTCTCTGTGCTTGGCACTACCCTATCTACTTCTCGGAATTCTGTTCCCTCAAATCTTGACTGATGGTTTCTCTAGTTCCCTTTTCTTATTTTTGCCAAATAGATACACATTAATCTTCCAATTCTCAGTGTGACACTGATAATTAGCTATGTGGTCTTACAGGAGATACTTAACCTTTTGGAAGGTTAATAAAGTTAATTAAGTAAAGAGAATGACTACTCCATAATGTTTTTGTGAATATTAAATGGTATGCCTTGCATAGCAGTTTTAATAGGTATGTGGTAAGCAGTTCTTTCCAACTTTTCTGTCTCATTTTGTCCTATACAGAATTTGAAACATTCAAGGCTATAAAAATGGTCAATATTTTATATTGGTATGATAATTGATAGTTTATAAAATATTTCCTTATGTCTCATTTGTTGTTCTCACACTGATTTGAGATAGGTAAGGTAATAGTTATTACTACTTTCAGGTAAGGAACTTGAAGCCCAGGGAGATTAAGTGTCCAGATTCATAATGCTTTTAACCGCAGAGCAGAAATGAAAGGGAGGTATGATACTTATTTCCTGGGTTATGGTGTTTAGTCGGGACAGCTCTACCTGGACTGTAGTAATGCAGACCAAATTATAAATCCTGGAAACAACGTTTCCAAATACTGGTGGATTAAGGCCAGGGAAAATAACCTGAAAAGAGATTGCACTCTATATGGGGAGACAAATTCAAGGCAACCAAAGCAGGTAAAGAAACCACAGATGGAAGAATTCCTCAGGAAAAGCCTAGGTTCCATGCAGACATATAGGGTGTCTTCAGAAATGTACAATGTTGAATTAAAGACCATTAAAATGTTTCTCCTGGAATTAGTCACTTTTTTTTCTATCAAATTACTTAAATTTCATTATATGTGTAGTTACTGCCTAAATCTCTTTTTCTGATTAACATCAAAGTCAACTAAAAATACATTTAATGCATATGCATAAAAGGAAAACCCTATGGGACTTTTATGAATGACACACCTAGGAATGTATTCTCTGCCATTCATTTGACAGATCATTCTCATATACGTGGAACGTGCCAGTCCCTCTGCTTGGTACAGGGCTATAATCAGCAAACATTGCCATTATTTAAATTAAATTATTAAATTATTTTTTAAGAATTAAAAACATATGTATATGGAATCAATGGGATCAATTGCTGGTCACTGGGATAGACAAAGACCCAGGTAGATTTAATCGAAGTATCTTGCAGCCTGTAATTTTCTCTGCTTTTGTTCTATTCCAAACAAACCTGGTTGAGTAGGGGCAGCATAGAGGCAGTCAAGAAAATAGTATTCCTGTGTGCATACAACATTATTGGAATCTTTGAGCAAAACAGATTTTTAGGTCTGGATGAACACATTATTTGAGGTACACCTCGACAGATGGAAAGGGAGGAATTTTATTATTTTTATTTAAAAATTTTTTTTTTAACATTTATTTTTGAGACAGAGAGAGACAGAGCATGAACAGGGGAGGGTCAGAGAGAGGGAGACACAGAATCTGAAACAGGCTCCAGGCTCTGAGCTGTCAGCACAGAGCTCAATGCGGGGCTCGAACCCACGGACCATGAGATCATGACCTGAGCCGAAGTCGGCCGCTTAACCAACTGAGCCACCCAGGTGCCCTGGAAAGGGAGGAATTTTAGAGTTTTAGGTAAATAGAGCCAGATTTTATCAAACTTAAGAGTCTTGGTAAGAGTCTGGATGGAAAATAAGAAATATGTACATGGGTTTATTTCCTATAGGCCGCATCATGTTAGAATTAGAAGGGACTTTGGCATACATTTAGTCTGACTCTATTGATGGGAGAACAGAAAAGTCCAGAAGCTATAATGGGTTGTTCAAGGTCACTTTGGTGGTTGCTAGTGGATCAAGGAGCCAACTCTACATGCCCTGATAACACCTCAAAATTTCTTTCCATTTCTGGGCTTCTTTGGAGGGTAATTCAGATCAGTACAGACCTTCAAATACATGTCTTTCTTTTCCTTTGAATTCAGCAACTGTAAATTAGCCTTTTTGAATCAGTAATACAGAAGTTCATATAATAGTTCTTAATAAGCCAGTCATGATAAGACATTCATCTGGAGGAGACAGGCAGAAACAAAAGACCTGATTGATAATGGATAAATGGCAAAGAAGATTAAATAACATTGTGCATAGCATATATAAACTACAAAATTTGTAATACTGACATTGATTCATATCAAAGAACACAAATTATGTTCAGTACATTGTGTTAAATAAGTTGGTAAAGTATAATAATGATGACTTTCAAACAAATATTGGCTCTTAAAGTTATAGACCTTAGATTTTTGGAGACTACATTTATGTTGAGAATGCTAGATAACTTAACTATTTAGATTGGAAATAAGTGGCAATATACATTTAAAAGGAAAATGCGTAACGCCTGGGTGGCTCAGTTGGTTGGGCGTCCGACTTTGGCTCAGGTCATGGTCTCGCGGTTTGTGAGTTCGAGCCCCACGCCGGGCTCTGTGCTGACAGCTCAGAGCCTGAAGCCTGTTTTGGATTCTGTGTCTCTCCTTCTCTCTTCCCCTCCCATGCTCATGCTCGCTGTCTCTCAATAATAATAAACGTTAAAAAAGTTTTTTTAAAGGAAAATGCAATTACTTTGTATGCACCTAATGATTTAAGTACAAATTTGGGGCTTTCTTGCATGTTAAATGAGATAAAACATTTAAAGGTGTTGGGAAACAGTCAACATGGATAAAACGGCAATGAGTTACATTGTGTGTTTAATGTATGTCCAATTTTTATTTCAGAAAATAGGTTATCTTTAATCAGTTGCAGTTCAATTTTATTCAATATACTCCTATTTAGAAGAGAGATGGCAAATATTTTGGTTACCTCTGCCATTTTCAAGTGATTGGTAACGACTTATTTTGCATGCTACATTATGGAAGATTTTGAGGCTCTATCTGGATTTGGTGAGGGAACAGTATTGTGAGTGATTAGCCATGTGTGTAAAAAAGCATGGAAAAGGGAGAATATTTGTGCCATTTTATGTTTGACCTCTGGCTTAGTTCAGCCATAAACCATGTCCTTTCCCTCTAATTCCAATTTTCCTGTTTACTACAGTTAACCAGTTCTGTGCACCTGAAATCTAGCGAACTTGAGTATTACTCTGTACTGTAGTGGGAAGAATACGTAGATTGGATTTGCATCTCAGCTTCCCTAAGGACTAGGATTAGTTTAAGCAAGTTATTTAACTTCCTCAAACCTCAGTTTAATCATCTATAAAACAGGCAAAATACCAACTTTCTATGGATTTTTGAGAAGTAAATTGTAAGTTATAAGTAAAAATGTAGTACTTTATTTGTTTGTTAATTGACTTCCCCAGCCAGTGTCTGTGTGTGCTTAAGGAATTTAATGACATTTTGATATTGAGTTTAACTTTTTAAAAGATTTTTAATGTTTACTTATTTTTGAGAGAGAGAGACAGAGTTTGAGCAGGGGAAGAGCAGAGAGAGAGGGAGAGAGACAGAGAGGGAGACACAGAATCTGAAGCAGGCTCCAGGCTCTGAGCTGTCAGCACAGAGCCCTACCTGGGGCTGGAACCCACAAACTGTGAGATCATGACCTGACCAAAGTCGGATACTTCACACATTCTAAAGAATATACACATGAGATTTAAATATTGGCTCAACCCTTCACCTGCAATAATGTAGACAACTGAGGTCTATTTAATTAGTATAAGACACTTATGTGACTTTGCAAAATTGATGTGTGAAGAAAATTTATATATTCACTCATATTATGAAAACATCTTGGGAGAAAAAACTATTGAAACAGTTTAAATCAGTTAAAAGAAAACTAAGCAAACACTATATAGGCACATAAAATTATAGATGTATTTTAGCAATTCTATTTACTATGAATTTAAGCCAAGCCTATGCAGAGCTGATTGGTGTCTCACATAGATCTTTCTCTACTGCTGACCACAAACATCTGTTTTATTTTCAGAACTGCAGCCTGTCCTAGCTTGCCCTCTACTGGTTTATTTTTGGTGCACCAACACTTAGGTCCTAAAAAGAGACCTAATAAGAGGAGGGCCACTTACTTTTAGAGTAAAAGTAGGCATAATCAGAAGGAAAGCAAGCAAATACACACAGGTTATATTTCAGATACCTATCTTCTAGTATATTATCTTATACACATAACTTGCCCTGTGAATTTATTGTTCTAGCATTCTACACCACTTCTAAAGGCTTACAGCCAGGATAGCTTCTTTTTGTTCTTATACTTAACACATACACATGCATGGAGTTCACAGCATGTTTAGGTATAGCTCAAGAAAAGGAAGACAGACAAGATCTATACCTTCATTAAGAATCTGGTTTATATTCTTCTTGTAAAGCCAAACAATAAATTAGTTCAATAAACAAATGAATTCAATTTCAAACAGAGACAAGAATTCTGCAGAAAAGAAAACTGCAGTGAGACAGCTCCTATGTGAGTAGGCGACATGAGTATTGGTGACAGGTTCATCAACGAAGATATCTCAAAAGAGACGAATTGAGAAGAGGCTGACATTAAGTGGGGAAGAGGTAGGCAGGGGTCACATTACTATAGGACCTGCAGATCATTTAAAGGTTTTTTTTTTTTTTTTTTTTTTTTTTTTTTTTTTTAGTGCATTGGGAAGCCATTTGTAGTTTTAAATAGGGGAGTGATGACATTCAATTTATGTTTTTAAAATGTGACTCTGTATTGACCAGGAATGGGGAAAGATGGCAGAGTAGGAGAGAATCCTGAACTTACCTCCTCCTAGGGACACACTGAGGCAACTACTGCATGTAATGCAACTCACACTGAAAACGACCTGGAGACTGGAAGAACAGACATTCCACAGCTAAAGATATAAAGCAAAGGCCACATTAAGAAGTGTAAGAGGGACAGAGATGTGGTCAGGAAATCTCCAATGTGAGGACTTACAAGCAAAGGAATATCAGAGGTGTGGAAGAGTGAGTGCATCAAGCCTCACACTGGGTACCCTTAGCCCTGGGGACCTGCACAAAGAAGAGGAGCCCCTGTAACACCCAGCTTTGAGATTAGTGAGGCTGATCTCTGAAAGATCCAGAGGGCTAGAGAAAATAGTCTCTGCTATTAAAGGGTCAGCACACTCTATCACTTTGCAAGACCTAGCACAGAAGCAGCAATTTGAAAAGCATCTTGGTTATACATATACTTTTGGGACATGTGATGAAGGGTCAGGAATCTGTAGGAGTTCCTCTGGGAATGGAAGTGCCAGTGAGTGCCATTTATTTTGCCCTCCTTCAGCCTAACTGGCCAGATGCTTGTTGGAGCCAGTTCTGACCCTCTTTGTCTACCTTACTAGCACTGTTTGCCTTGCTCTGGCATTCCGCTGTGGACCTACCACACTCATCATGTCCACCACACCAGACACCCCTCCAAGGTGGCTTCTTCCCTGCTACATCTTGCAGGCAGCCCCAACCAGGACCCAATGTCGACCCCCCAGATTGACTCATACTTCAGGGAGGAAAGAAGTTAGCCCCACCAACAGGCATGCTGGCAGTACATGCAGCTGGGACACTCAGCCAGCCACACCAGGGGCCAGGCTTGCCCGTCACTGCACCCACAGTAGTTTCAGCTAATTATTGCTGATAGTGCATTGAAAGCCAGCCCAACCCACCAGCATGCCCACAGCAATCATGGTCCAGCCACAAAAGGATGGTGCATGCAGTCCACACAGAGGATACCCTTAGAGCATCTGGTATGGTGACTAGGAATATTGCACTACTGGGCCCACTACTGGGCCCCAGAGGACACCTTCTACGATGGGCCACTGCCTTCAAGACCAGAAGATATAGCTCACCTACCTAATATGTGTATAACAAACAGAGTCAGCAAAATGAGAAAACAGAAGAATATGATCCAAATGAAAGAATAAGACTAAAGTTCAGAAAAATATAATGGAGATAAGCAATTTACATAAAATTGTTATAAAGATGCTCATTGGATTTGAGAGAAAAATGGATGAACACAGTGAGAATTTTAACAAAGAGACAGAAAATATAAAAGAGAACCAGTCAGAGAAGAAGAATATAATAACTGAAATGAAAAAATTCAGTAGAGGAATCAATAGCAGATTACCGGATACAGAAGAACCAGTCAGCAATCTTCAACACAGGATAGTGGAAAGCAACCAAGCTGAACAGCAAAAACAAGAAGAAAAAAAGGTAGAGAGATCTTTAGGACAACACCAAGTGCACTAATATTTGTCTCATAGGGGTCCCAGAAGGATAAAAGAGACAGATAAAGGAACACAAAACTTACTAAAGAAATAATAGCCGAAAACCCCCTAACCTAGGGAAGAAAACAAAGTGTAGATCCAGAAAGTACAGAGAGCCCCAAACAAAAAGAACATAGTAGGTCTATAACAAGACACAGAATAAAAATTTAAAGATAAAAAGGGAGAATCTTAAAAACAGCAAGAGAAAAGCAAAGTTATGTAGAAGGGAAACCCCATAGGTTTATCAGATGATTGATTTTTCAGCAGAAACTTTACAGGCCAGAAAGGAGTGATATTTTCAAAGTGTTCAAAGAAAAACCTACAACCATGAATACTTTACACAGGAAAGCTATCACTTAGAAATGAAGAAAAGAGGGGCTCCTGGGTGGCTCAGTCAGTTGAGCGTCCAACTCTTAATTTTGGTTCAGATCCTGATCTCACTATTCATGAGTTTGAGCCCCATGTCAGGCTCTGCATTGACAGTATGGAGCCTGCACTCTCTCCCATTCTCTCTGCCCCACCCCCGCTCTCTCTCTTGCTCTCTATTTCTTAAGATAAACTAAAAAAAAAAAAAGAAATTAAGGAGGGATAAAAAGTTTCCCAGACCAACAAAAATTAAAGGAGTTCATTACCACTAAACTGGCCTTATAGAAAATGTTAAAGGGCTTCTTTAAGTATATAAGAAAAGTGTATAAATAGAAAAAAAAAAGGAAAACATTCCACTGTTAAAAGCAAATATACTCTAAAGGTAGATTAGTCACTTATAAAGCTAATATGAAGGTTAAAAGGCAGAAGCAGGGAGGTGAGGGGAGGTGAGGGGAAGTGGTGGCAAAGTAGGACCACCCTAGGCTCCCCCTGTCCAATGATTACAACCAGATAAATGTCAAATCATCCTAAATACCCCAGAAATTGATTGGAAGATTGGAAGAAAAACTCTACAACTAAAGGTAGAGAAGAGGCCACGGTGAGGAAGGGAGGAAGTGTGGAGGTGTGGCTTAGGAGAGAAATGGGTTGTGACTGCTGCAGTGGGGAGGAAGCTACAGTCACAAAGAAGGCCAAGAGGCAGACTAGCATACAGGGAAGTGCCTGGAGAAAACAAATTCCCATAGCAATTGGCTTGGAAAGAGAGACAGCCCAAAATTTCATGAGTTCTTGCAACCAGTAGGGCTTAAAGCCTGGAGTTTTAAAGGTCAGCATGATTGGCTTGGGGAAAGCTCAGAGGACATTGGGGCTGCTCTTGGAGAAAAGGCAGGGCAAACAGCCCACAGACATACAGTGTGGAAACAGCAAATTCAACGGTGCCTGGGGCACGCAGTAGGCAGATTAGTTGCTCATCTCAAGCATGTCCCAGGGAGGCAATGTTCATGGAGAGATGCCACTGGGAACAAAGGAACTGGAGGTAAAATTTCCCTGTCCTGGCCATCAACATATGAACAGGGCCACCTGGGGGAACCAGCACAGCACCAAAACTCTCTACCCGACTTGCTTACACCAAGCCCTGTCCCTCTGTGCTGTTGGAAATGCCCTTCCCAGTCACGCTTGCCTTGGTCCCAGCGTGGTGGACTCCCTCCCCAATAAGACCAGAAGACCAGAAGACCCATGCCAACACTCTCTCAACCCAGGAGTTTTGCAAGGCTCTGGTTCTGGTGGTGGCAGAAAGGAGGTCTTATTCACAAGCAGACCAGGGCACACCTAGTTAAAACATGCCACATTCAGACCAGGGACCAAACACTACCCACAAGGTCAAAGAGAGCCTCTGCAGATTACTGGCCTAAAGGATAAAGCACGTAGAACACAACAGCAGAGCACGTGCAGCACACATTGGAGACACTCCTGGAAGCACCAGGCCCCGGGCCCAGCTACTGCAACTGTCCAGGCTGGAGATGATAACCCCACAGCTACCATCATCCTCAGTAGGGAATACCTGAGAGCTAAGGTGAGGAACAAGACAAGGATGTCCACTGTCACCACTTACATTCAACATAGTACTAAGAGTCCTACCCACAGCAGTCAGACAACAAAAGAAAAGGCATCCAAATAGGTAAGAAAGAGGTAAAACTTTCGTTATTTGCAGATGACATGATACTATATATAGAAAACCCAGAAGTCTCCACCAGAAAACTGCTAGAACTGATAAACAAAATTGGTAAAGTCACAGGATAAAAAGTCAATTTACAGGTCTATTGTATTTCTATAGACCAATAATGAAAGAGCAGAAAAAAATTAAAAAACAATTTCACCTACCCAAAGAGGTGAAAGATCTCTACTCTGAAAATCATAAAACAGTGATGAAAGAAATTGAAGACGACATTTGAAAATGGAAAGATGTTTCATGCTCATGGATTGGAAGAACAAATACCGTTAAAATGTCTATACTACCTAAAGCGATCTATACATTTAATATAATCTCTATCAAAATAACAAAAGCATTTTTCAGAACTAGAATAAGCAATCCTAAAATTCGTATGGAAAAAAACCCCAATAGATGAATGGATAACAAAGATGTGGTATATATACAGAATGGACTATCACTTGGTCATAAGAATAATAAAACCTTGCTATTTGTGACAATATGCATGGTTCTAGAGGATATTATGCTAAGTGAAATAAGTCAGAAAAACAATATATTATCTTATTTACATGGGCAATTTAAAAAACAAAACAACAAACAAAAAAAACACCACAGAAACAGACTCATAAATGCAGAGAACAAACTAGTGGTTGACAGAGGGAATGGGGGTAGAGGGATGGACAAAACAGGTGAAAGGGTTTAAGAGGTACAAACTTCCAGTTATAAGGTAAGTCAGTCACAGGGATGAAAAGTACAGTAGAGGGACAATAACATTGTACGGTGACACATGGTAACTACACTTACTGCGGTTAGCATTTCATGATGTATATAACTGTGCATCACCACGTTGTGCACCTGAAACTAATAGATCAACTACCTTTCTTAAAAATAGAAGTAAAAAAATTTTTAATAAAATAGTAAAAAAAACTTAAATGTGACTCTGGCTGTTTTTTGGAAAACATTTTGGGGGAACAAGAGTAGAAGCAGAGAGCCTAGCTATTGCAACCGTCCAGGCTGAAGATGATAACGTGTCTAACTTGGGCTGGTTGTGGTGGCATTAGTGAGAAAGACCATTATTCAGGATAGTTTTATTTCCCCCATTGGCAGTGTGGGTAAACCCACAAAACGCCTTTAGAGTCATGGTTTAAAATGCATAGCATACAATGCAAACAAGCACAAAGAAAACATGGTAGTAAAATGTAATTATAAAAACAGTAAAAAAAAAAAATTTGTGAAACAATACCTGTGTAGCTTCAGTCATACACTACTTAAGAATTAGTAGCGGTCTGATAACCACTGTAATTGCAAAGTAGTGATAAATACTATTGCAAATAGCTAAAATAATAGTAATATATGAAAATATCTGTAATTCGTATTGGTGATGAAGTCATGGACATTGTTACTATGTTGAGTCATTCATAAAGCAAATATTAAATTTCAGTTAGAAACTACTGAACATAGATGCAATTTTTTGCTCTTTCAAGCTTATCAACCTCCTGCTTTACTGGTAGAGGTGATGAGACTTGTTTGTAAATTGACTTTGGGTAATCAAGAGGTAAAGAAAAGAGATCTAGCAATAGGTGATGGCATAGTTGAGATGTATGAACTGTGCTGATTTGATTAATGAAAGGGACTGCAGCGGGGCTCAGAGCAGAGGCTTTCATTTGTCTAGTTATGTGAGTCTGTAGGAATTTCAGTTCTTGAACTCAACAAGGTAAATAAGCACATGTAAAAGAAAGCTATTTTAAAATGTGCTTCAGCCACACCATAATAGGTCCTCTTGGATGGAAAAGGCTAATTTTTGCGTAAAGTTTAACTCTTCAGGATTATTATCTCAATTGGAAAAGCATAAAATAACATTGCATAGTTTGCTAAGGAGATTTTTTAACAGTTGTTTTTAAAAGGCTGCCAAGAAACTGAAAAACAAGAAGCCATCAAGAAAAATAAAGAACAGTGACAAAAACAAATTGATAAGGTTTTGGTTATTCCTTTCTTAAAACTTTAATTGAAGTATAGTTGACATATAATACGAAATTAGTTTCAGATATACAGCATAGTGATTCAACAATTATAGACATTATGCAACGGTCACCATAAAGTATATTACAATATTATTGACTATATTCCCTGTGCCATGCTTTTCATCCCTGTGACTTATTTTGTACCTGGAAATTTGTACCTCTTACTAACTTTCACCCATCCTAGCTGCCCATTCCCCTCTGGCAACACCAGTTTGTTCTTTTTGAGTCTATCTTCCTGTTGTTGTTGTTTGTTCGTTTTTCAAATTCCATGTATAAATTAAATCATGTGATATTTGTCTTTAGCTGGCTTATAATTCCACTTGTGGGTATTCGTCAAAGAAAATATATTCACTTAAAAATATACATGCATATCTATTTATTGCAGTATTATTTATAATAGTTAAGATACGGAAGGAGCTTAAGTGACCAATAGATGAATGGATAAAGAAGATGTGGTATACATATATATAGTAAAATATTACTGAGCCATGAAAAGAATAAAGTCTTGCCATTTATTACAAGATGGATGGAACTATGAACTAGGTACTAAGTGAAATAAGTCAGAGAAAGACAAATACCATATGATTTGGTTAGAGGAGAGAGAAGTTATAGTACAGGTCATGATTATAGTAATTAAAATGAAAGGTGTCATTATGGCAGTTCAGGGAATACTGTCCAGCCAGTGCTTTCAGGTATGGGCTGCCTCATGTGAATACATAGCAAGGATACAATAAATGAAACGTAATTTCCTTTAAAAACTTCTTTAGCTGGTTCAGTTGCTTCAAATTACTTCTTTCCTCAAGATAAACTAAAGAATGCCACTAGAAAATAGATATGCTCCCTTGTTCAATATGACTAGGAAGTTTAAATTATTAGAATACTAAAGGACAGAGTATGTTTTCCTGGAAAGATGAACAACTGTTTCCATAACACTGGAGATGGTTCTTACTTTTGGAAATTATGCTTGCAGTGTTAATGACTCTGGAAAAAGATGTAAGCTAAATCTTTGCTTTCTAAAGTAACTGTGGATTAGAATTTCACATAGGTTGAAGGTTTCAGGGTTAATACAGTTAGAAGATAATATTAAAATCTGCCACACAAAAAAATTCATTGCCGCCTTTTTGGTTGGATGAAAATTTATTGCACTAGGAATGACATATGTTCGGCCAAAAGGACTATACTATTATTGTTTTCAGAGCCCAGCAGATTCACAATGTGTAAAGTTAGGAGTACGATGAAGTATCTATCTGGTAAGTGGTTATGAGAGGCAAGGCTATTGTTTAAATTTCTACTTTGATATTCAGACATTGCATCCTATTTCACAGAGACATTGTAAAGTATCGTAAAAAGAACAAGAAAGGTCATTTTCTTTCCTTTAGCAATTTAAAGATTTCATAGGTTTTTTTTTCCTTATACAGTTTTATACTCTAGCCAATTTGTGGATACATATAACTACATGTTTGTTGTGTTTTTTATATCTAACGAGAACACTGTCAAAAAGTTTGTTATTCAATGAACTTTACCTTTCTAATAAGATGTTTTCCTTCTATTCTTCAAATATATTGCTTATAAGCACAAAGCAAAAGACCAACTCATGAAACAAAGTACTTACAATGATGGATACTGAAAATGTTTGGAGAATCAAAACATAAATATGAGTATTGTATATATGGGAATACGAACCCTTCCAAGTCTAAGTTTGTTGCTACTTCTCAGAAGCCCAGGGTCCTATAGCTGTTCAATCTCTTTTTCACTCTTCTAAAATTTAATCAGTATGTATCTTATTTCCTTAAAGTGTCATAGCATAGTAGTTAAGAATGTAGGTCAGTTAGGTACTATATGCACATACACACACTATATGTACTATATATACACACACACATAAATATATACACACACACATGAATCACAGGGATTAAGTGCTGGATACTTGGCAAATACTCAACAAATGTAGATTATATTAAGCTTTGGTCTTAACTAGATAGCAGGTAATTGTGGGAAGGATTCTTTATGCTAACACGAGAGAAAATTTACTACTCCTAAAGGAAGTCCTGAGTTTGGTTTCTTCCCAACAGATAATAATTGTAAGCGGTTATAGCATATTATGATCAAATGTTATATTACATATATTCTCTCATTTGATCTTATTTAAAGCATATGGATTACCTTGGTATTGCAGATAAAATCGCAGGTTGAGAAGAAGCATTTCAATACCTGGTTATTTATCTAATTTTTTCCCTAGTATCAGAAGTAGTAAAGGAAGTTTCAAAGAAGAATGGACCTCACAGAATAGTTACAGGTGAAAAAAAAAAAAGATTGCATACCATATGAAGGACAACTTGTGAGCCAAATGAAATTCACAGAAGATGGCCTCATAAGAGATAAGGCACATATCAAGAATAAATTAAATGATGTAAACTTTAAGAATGGGGCAATGAATGCTGAATATGAAACAAATGTGGAAAATAATTGAGAACAGATGGGTTACTTTGCTGGAATACCTTTGTCAGGAAACTGTGCCTCATGCAGAAATCCAATGGCTGCTAGAGATAGCTTAAACAATTCAATGTTACAATTTAGTTGATTAATATATTGGCAAATTCTAAGTGTAAAGGTAAATGTGAGAGTTAGAGGGACTGGTCTAAATATTTTGTTATTGTATAAAATACTTCACTTGGGCAGTAGAAATATTCATTCAATAATTGGTGAGCACCTCAAATATGTTAATATGCTGGCTCTAAAAAGCATATAATGAGACATGTACATAGGTAGAATTTCAGTATGTTGAGAAACTTTGTAAGGGAGGCAAAATTTTCTCCAATTGCCCAGATTTACAATTAGAAAGGTATAGGAAAAGAAGGTTCAGGAAGCAAAAATAATCAGAATACTTTATTTTTCTTTTTCCCCCCAAATATGAAATACTTCATGAATTTGCACGTCACCCTTGTGCTGGGCCATGCTAATCTTCTCTGTATCATTTCAATTTTAGTACATGTGCTGTCAATGTGAGCATAAGAATAGTTTATTATTATATAGCTGAGGGACAATGTGTACAAGGGAAGAAAGACTTATCACATTAGTTAAGGATAAAAGTGAATTTTTAAAAGTGGCAGTATGCAATACAAAGAAAAGACAATGGAGTGGAAAGTCACTCAAAGTGGTGGCGGGAGAAATGGAGAAGAGGAAAGAATTTTAGTGCAGGAGGAGAAAATACACATAATATTAGGTCAAGCTGTCTTTTACTTTATAAAAGGGCTATTAAGAGCTCCTAAAGGCATAAAGTCCAAGGAAATGGCTTTTTTCATTTTCCCTTCACAATGGGAACTCTGTACTGTATACGAATAGTTGAGTGAGAGTGTGAAACCCTAAATTCAGAAAATCAAATCTTTGCACTAGGGAATTTGCAGATTTAAGACAAAATTGGAAAGGAAAAATCAGAGGAAGTTTGGTGATAGAGATCAAGTAAAAAAAATGAGCCAGAAGAGGACTAGTTTATAAGGAACTTTGCCATCAAATGTAGATTGTTATGTCATAGTTATTGACCTTGATGTTTAGTGATGGTCCCTCCTTATATTGTATTCTTTGATTTTTCCAGGGATTTCCAAAGAGCAAAGGTAAGTTGTTCAAAGAGAAAATGTAGGTAATTGTATAAAATCAGATTAGGTACTATGAAATGTTTTGTGTGCCAGAAGAATTGATTTGGAGAACTTTCTCTTTTTCCTCAAAAAAGGTTCTTGGCATATATTTTCTGTTTTTCAAATAATAAAAAAGTTAAATATTTAAAACTAATAATTCATATAAAAGGAAGTCATTAAGAACAATTAAAATTTTTCATCCCACAGTGAAAATCTACCTTAATGCTAACTGCAGATCTTTTTTTTTTTATTCACCATAATGCTAGGGCTACTCAGAGGGTAGATATTTTTATTTGTTAAGAAAAAAATTATAGGATAGAGCCTAAAATTTTCAAAATGTGACAAATGTCTTGAAAATATATGTAAGGTTGTAGCAAATAGCGTTAATGTAAAGCCTATCTGAACAGATAAAGTAACATTCACAAGGCATTTGTTTTTTTTTTTTTCCTAGTTATTGATACTGAGAACATAAATCAGAGAGAATACATATGCTAGATGAATTGCTTACTTTATAGACTTTTGCAAAGCAGATGGAGAAATTACCTAAAGGTATGCTTTAAAATACAAAAGATTAAGTTCTAAAAGGAATTAATTTGGTTGTGAATAAAATTCTAATCCATATTAAAATAAGGATAATTTATTTAGCTTCAGAAACAACTGAAGCGATTAAATGATTATCTGAGGAGATAAAATTCAAAACCAAGAAAAATAACCGCTAATAAAGTCAGACTCAGGACACATGAATAATAGTTAACGGACCTGGAATTTACATTTAATGTATTCAAGACAATAAACCAAAATTTGGAAATTTTAGCAAAGGATTGAAAAGCATTTTAAAAAGCTAATAAAAACTCCAGAATGAAAAATATTGAGTAACTGAAGATCTCATAAAATGGATATCATAGCATATTAGAGATAGCTGAAAGGGGAATTAGAGTATAGAAAGAGAGACCAGAAGAAAATATTTAGACTGAAGCACAATAGAAAAAAGGGTGGAAAAATACCAAAAAGAAAAAAATACTAAGGGGATATTTAGAAAATTCTTACAAACATGAAAGTTGCAGAATTAAATGAGAGAAAAAGTGGGGCTAATGCAATATTTGAAGAAGTAATGAATGAAGATTTTTCAAAACTAATAAAACACAAAAACCCCACAAAACTTAAGAAGAATTTGGACTCTGCATCTACAATAAAAAAAATAAATTACATTAGGCACAGCATACTAAAATATCTGAAAATATAAAACCTTAAAGGCAGACGTAGGAGAAGATAGACTCCAGAGAAACAACAATAAGCCCCAAGAGCAGACTTCCAACAGAAAAAATAAAAGCCATAATACAACAGAATATCTTCAATGTACTGAAATAAAGTTACTGCCAACCTAGAATTCCATTCACAGCTAAAATATTATTCAAACAGGTGAAATAAAAGCATTTCTACATAATCAAAACTAATAGAATTTCTTTAGCAGTACACTCACACTAAAGGAAACACTTAAGAGTATTCTTCCGGCAGAAGGAAGATGGATGAAAAGATAGAGTAATGCAAAAATAGTGAAAACAGAGTAATAGAAAAGGCAGATGCACAGGTAAATATGAATAAAAGCTGGTTATATAATAGTGTCTTGTGGTACTTCAAATATATATTGAATTAAAATGAATAGTAAATGGAGGTGAGTAAATAGGATAATGTAAAGTTTAATGTAAAATGATAAAACTAATTTACCTTAGCAAAGGATGGATATTGTAACCTCTGCAGTGCTGTCAACACAACTTTCTTTAATGCAAATCTAAATACCTATGCATGGCTAGTGGCTATTATTTGACAAGGCAATTTTAGAGTAAACACACACACAAAAGTAAAATAACTGCTAAGCTAACAGAAAGTATATTAAAAATAAAATATGACAAAATTATATATAATATACTTGAATATACATTTTTTAGTGTTTATTTTTGAGAGAAAGAGAACATGCACACACAAGTGGGGGAGGGGCAGAGAGAGGGAGACCCAATCCAAAGCAGGCTCCAGGCTCTGAGCTGTCAGCACAGAGCCCCACGTGGGGCTTGAACTCAGCAACCGTGAAGTCATGTCCTAAGCTGAAGTTGGAAGCTCAGCAGAGCCACACAGGCACCCTATGAATATACATTTTTCTAAAAACATACAAATGGCCAACAGACACATGAAAACATGCTCAGCATCATTAATCATCAGGGAAATGCAAATCAAAACCACAATAAGATATCACTTTACACCTGTTAGAATGGCTATTATCAAAAAGACAAGAATTATTAAGTGTTAGAAAGACTGTGGAGAAAAAGGACCCTTATGCATTGTTGGTGGGAATATAAATTGGTGTAGCTACCTTGAAATACAATATGGAGATTCCTCAAAATATTAAAAATAGAATTCCCACATGAGCCAGTCATCCCATTTATGAGTGTTTACCCAAAGAAAACAAAAACACGAATTTGAAAAGATATATGTACCCCTATGTTTATTGCGGCATTATTTACAGTAGTCAAGAAACAAGCAGAGTTCCGGAAGATGGCGGCGTAGGAGGACGCTGGGCTCACCTCGAGTCCTGCTGATCATTTAGATTCCACCTACACCTGCCTAAAGAACCCAGAAAACCGCCACAGGATTAGCAGAACGGAGTCTCCGGAGCCAAGCGCAGACGAGAGGCCCACGGAAGAGGGTAGGAAGGGCGGCGAGGCGGTGCGCGCTCCACGGACTGGCGGGAGGGAGCCGGGGTGGAGGGGAGGCTCGCCGGCCAAGCAGAGCCCCTGAGTCTGGCTGGCAAAAGCGGAGGGGCCGGTCGGACTGTGTTCCCACAGCAAGCGCGACTTAGCGTCTGGGAGGTCATAAGTTAACAGCTCTGCTCAGAAAGCGGAAAGGCTGGAGGACAAAGGGAGGGAGAGCTGCTGAGCCCCCGGACCGCAGAGCTCAGCTTGGCGGGGAACAAAGGCGCTCGCCAGCGCCATCTCCCCCGCCCATCCCCCAGCCAAAATCCCAAAGGGAACCAGTTCCTGCCAGGGAACTTGCTCGAGCAGCGCAAACACCAAACTCTGTGCATCTGCGGAGCCAAACCTCCGGCAGCGGATGTGACTCCCTCCCGCTGCCACAGGGCCCCTCCTGAAGTGGATCACCTAAGGAGAAGCGAGCTAAGCCTGCCCCTCCTGCCCCCGTGCACCTTGCCTACCCACCCCAGCTAATACGCCAGATCCCCAGCACCACAAGCCTGGCAGTGTGCAAGTAGCCCAGACGGGCCACGCCACCCCACAGTGAATCCCGCCCCTAGGAGAGGGGAAGAGAAGGCCCATACCAGTCTGACTGTGGCCCCGCCCACCAACTCCAGTTATACACCACAGCACAGGGGAAGTGCCCTGCAGGTCCTCACCACTCCAGGGACTATCCAAAATGACCACACGGAAGAATTCCCCTCAGAAGAATCTCCAGGAAATAACAACAGCTAATGAACTGATCAAAAAGGATTTAAATTATATAACAGAAAGTGAATTTAGAATAATAGTCATAAAATTAATTGCTGGGCTTGAAAACAGTATACAGGACAGCAGAGAATCTCTTGCCACAGAGATCAAGGGACTAAGGAACAGTCACGAGGAGCTGAAAAACGCTTTAAACGAAATGCAAAACAAAATGGAAACCACAACGGCTCGGATTGAAGAGGCAGAGGAGAGAATAGGTGAACTAGAAGATAAAGTTATGGAGAAAGAGGAAGCTGAAAGAAAGAGAGATAAAAAAATCCAGGAGTATGAGGGGAAAATTAGAGAACTAAGTGATACACTAAAAAGAAATAATATACGCATAATTGGTATCCCAGAGGAGGAAGAGAGAGGGAAAGGTGCTGAAGGGGTACTTGAAGAAATTATAGCTGAGAACTTCCCTGAACTGGGGAAGGAAAAAGGCATTGAAATCCAAGAGGCACAGAGAACTCCCTTCAGACGTAACTTGAATCGATCTTCTGCACGACATATCATAGTGAAACTGGCAAAATACAAGGATAAAGAGAAAATTCTGAAAGCAGCAAGGGATAAACGTGCCCTCACATATAAAGGGAGACCTACAAGACTCGTGACTGATCTCTCCTTTGAAACTTGGCAGGCCAGAAAGGCTTGGCACGATATCTTCAGTGTGCTAAACAGAAAAAATATGCAGCCGAGAATCCTTTATCCAGCAAGTCTGTCATTTAGAATAGAAGGAGAGATAAAGGTCTTCCCAAAGAAACAAAAACTGAAGGAATTTGTCACCACTAAACCAGCCCTACAAGAGATCCTAAGGGGGATCCTGTGAGACAAAGTACCAGAGACATCACTACAAGCATAAAACATACAGACATCACAATGACTCTAAACCCATATCTTTCTATAATAACACTGAATGTAAATGGAGTAAATGCGCCAACCAAAAGACATAGGGTATCAGAATGGATAAAAAAACAAGACCCATCTATTTGCTGTCTACAAGAGACTCATTTTAGATCTGAGGACACCTTTAGATTGAGAGTGAGGGGATGGAGAACTATTTATCATGCTACTGGAAGCCAAAAGAAAGCTGGAGTAGCCATACTTATATCAGACAAACTAGACTTTAAATTAAAGGCTGTAACAAGAGATGAACAAGGGCATTATATAATAATTACAGGGTCTATCCATCAGAAAGAGCTAATAATTATAAATGTCTATGCGCCGAATACCAGAGCCCCCAGGTATATAAAACAATTACTCATAAACATAAGCAACCTTATTGATAAGAATGTGGTCATTGCAGGGGACTTTAACACCCCACTTACAGAAATGGATAGATCATCTAGACACACAGTCAATAAAGAAACAAGGGCCCTGAATGATACATTGGATCAGATGGACTTGACAGATATATTTAGAACTCTGCATCCCAAAGCAACAGAATATACTTTCTTCTCGAGTGCACATGGAACATTCTCCAAGATAGATCATATACTGGGTCACAAAACAGCCCTTCATAAGTTTACAAGAATTGAAATTATACCATGCATACTTTCAGACCACAATGCTATGAAGCTTGAAATCAACCACAGGAAAAAGTCTGGGAAACCTCCAAAAGCATGGAGGTTAAAGAACACCCTACTAACGAATGAGTGGGTCAACCAGGCAATTAGAGAAGAAATTAAAAAATATATGGAAACAAACGAAAATGAAAATACAACAATACAAACGCTTTGGGATGCAGCGAAGGCAGTTCTGAGAGGAAAATACATTGCAATCCAGGCCTATCTCAAGAAACAAGAAAAATCCCAAATACAAAATCTAACAGCACACCTAAAGGAAATAGAAGCAGAACAGCAAAGGCAGGCTAAACCCAGCAGAAGAAGAGAAATAATAAAGGTAAGAGCAGAAATAAACAATACAGAATCTAAAAAAACTGTAGAGCAGATCAACGAAACCAAGAGTTGGTTTTTTGAAAAAATAAACACAATTGACAAACCTCTAGCCAGGCTTCTCAAAAAGAAAAGGGAGATGACCCAAACAGATAAAATCATGAATGAAAATGGAATTATTACAACCGATCCCTCAGAGATACAAACAATTATCAGGGAATACTATGAAAAATTATATGCCAACAAATTGGACAACCTGGAAGAATTGGACAAATTCCTAAACACCCACACTCTTCCAAAACTCAATCAGGAGGAAATAGAAAGCTTGAACAGACCCATAACCAGCGAAGAAATTGAATTGGTTATCAAAAATCTCCCAACAAATAAGAGTCCAGGACCAGATGGCTTCCCAGGGGAGTTCTACCAGACGTGTAAAGCAGAGATAATACCTATCCTTCTCAAGCTATTCCAAGAAATAGAAAGGGAAGGAAAACTTCCTGACTCATTCTATGAAGCCAGTATTACTTTGATTCCTAAACCAGACAGAGACCCACAAAAAAAGAGAACTACAGGCCAATATCTCTGATGAATATGGATGCAAAAATTCTCAATAAGATACTAGCAAATCGAATTCAACAGCATATAAAAAGAATTTTTCACCATGATCAAGTGGGATTCATTCCTGGGATGCAGGGCTGGTTCAACATTCGCAAATCAATGTGATACATCACATTAATAAAAGAAAAGATAAGAACCATATGATCCTGTCAATCGATGCAGAAAAGGCCTTTGACAAAATCCAGCACCCTTTCTTAATAAAAACCCTCGAGACAGTCGGGATGAAGGAACATACTTAAAGATCATAAAAGCCATTTATGAAAAGCCCACAGCTAACATCATCCTCAATGGGGAAAAACTGAGAGCTTTTTCCCTGAGATCAGGAACACGACAGGGATGCCCACTCTCACCGCTGTTGTTTAATATAGTGCTGGAAGTTCTAGCATCAGCAATCAGACAACAAAAGGAAATCAAAGGCATCAAAATTGGCAAAGATGAAGTCAAGCTTTCGCTTTTTGCAGATGACATGATATTATACATGGAAAATCCGATAGACTCCACCAAAAGTCTGCTAGAACTGATACATGAATTCAGCAAAGTTGCAGGATACAAAATCAATGTACAGAAATCAGTTGCATTCTTATACACTAACAATGAAGCAACAGAAAGACAAATAAAGAAACTGATCCCATTCACAATTGCACCAAGAAGCATAAAATACCTAGGAATAAATCTAACCAAAGATGTAAAAGATCTGTATGCTGAAAACTATAGAAAGCTTATGCAGGTAATTGAAGAAGATATAAAGAAATGGAAAGACATTCCCTGCTCACAGATTGGAAGAATAAATATTGTCCAAATGTCAATAGTACCCAAAGCTATCTACACATTCAATGCAATCCCAATCAAAATTGCACCAGCATTCTTCTCGAAACTAGAACAAGCCATCCTAAAATTCATATGGAACCACAAAAGGCCCCGAATAGCCAAAGTAATTTTGAAGAAGAAGACCAAAGCAGGAGGTATCACAATCCCAGACTTTAGCCTCTACTACAAAGCTGTCATCATCAAGACAGCATGGTATTGGCACAAAAACAGACACATAGACCAATGGAATAGAATAGAAACCCCAGAACTAGACCCACAAACGTATGGCCAACTCATCTTTGACAAAGCAGGAAAGAACATCCAATGGAAAAAAGACAGTCTCTTTAACAAATGGTGCTGGGAGAACTGGACAGCAACATGCAGAAGGTTGAAACTAGACCACTTTCTCACACCATTCACAAAAATAAACTCAAAATGGGTAAAGGACCTGAATGTGAGACAGGAAACCATCAAAACCTTAGAGGAGAAAGCAGGAAAAGACCTCTCTGACCTCAGCCGTAGCAATCTCTTACTCGGCACATCCCCAAAGGCAAGGGAATTAAAAGCAAAAGTGAATTACTGGGACCTTATGAAGATAAAAAGCTTCTGCACAGCAAAGGAAACAACCAACAAAACTAAAAGGCAACCAACGGAATGGGAAAAGATATTTGCAAATGACACATCGGACAAAGGGCTAGTATCCATAATCTATAAAGAGCTCATCAAACTCCACACCTGAAAAACAAATAACCCAGTGAAAAAATGGGCAGAAAACATGAATAGACACTTCTCTAAAGACGACATCCGGATGGCCAACAGGCACATGAAAAGATGTTCAACGTCGCTCCTTATCAGGGAAATACAAATCAAAACCACACTCAGTTACCACCTCACGCCAGTCAGAGTGGCCAAAATGAAGAAATCAGGAGACTATAGATGCTGGAGAGGATGTGGAGAAACGGAAACCCTCTTGCACTGTTGGTGGGAATGCAAATTGGTGCAGCCGCTCTGGAAAGCAGTGTGGAGGTTCCTCAGAAAATGAAAAATAGACCTACCCTATGACCCAGCAATAGCACTGCTAGGAATTTATCCAAGGGATACAGGAGTACTGATGCATAGGGGCACTTGTACCCCAATGTTTATAGCAGTACTCTCAAGAATAGCCAAATTATGGAAAGAGCCTAAATGTCCATCAACTGATGAATGGATAAAGAAATTGTGGTTTATATACACAATGGAATACTACGTGGCAATGAGAAAAAATGAAATATGGCCTTTTGTAGCAACGTGGATGGAACTGGAGAGTGTGATGCTAAGTGAAATAAGTCATACAGAGAAAGACAGATACCATATGGTTTCACTCTTATGTGGATCCTGAGAAACGTAACAGAAACCCCTGGGGGAGGGGAAGAAAAAAAAAAAAAAGAGGTTAGAGTGGGAGAGAGCCAAAGCATAAGAGACTGTTAAAAACTGAGAACAAACTGAGGGCTGATGGGGGGTGGGAGGGAGGGCAGGGTGGGTGATGGGTATTGAGGAGGGCACCTTTTGGGATGAGCACTGGGTGTTGTATGGAAACCAATTTGACAGTAAATTTCATATATTAAAAAATTAAAAAAAAAAAAATAAAAAGAAACAAGCAACCCAGGTGTTCAGGGTTATATAAATGGATAAAAAGGAAGTGGTATATATATATATATATGTATACACACACACACACACACACACACACACACACACACACAATTGAATATCACTCAGCCTTAAAAAGGAATGAGATCTTGCCATTTACTACAGCATGGATGGATGTAGAGGGTATATGAATGCTAAGGAAATTAGAGAAAGACAAATACCATATGATTTCACTCATGTGTAGAATTCAAGAAACAAAAGAGAGAGACAGAAAATCAGAGTCTAAAATAGAATAAACTGGTGATTACCAGAGGGGAGATGGGTGGGGGATTGGTGAAATAGATAATGGAGATTAAGAGTACACTTATTGTACACATAAAACTAAGTTAACACTATGTTAATTATACTTCAATAAATATTTTTCTATTAAAATTTTTTTATAATTATATATAAAATAAAATCTAAGGCAAGAGATAAAGAAAGCTCGAAGAGGAGGAACGTATAGAAAATATAGAATGGCATATATGAAACAAAATATACGACTGAATAAAGATAAATATTGTCAGTCTGTATTTAAAAACTATATGTAAGCATAGATGAATACCATTAAACTTAAGAAGACAGAAAAATTTAAAAGCAAAAGCAGAGAAATACATTGACTATGATAAAATTAACTGGAAAAAAGGTGATAGAGCTAAATTAACACCAGATGAGTAGACTTTAAGCCAAAAATATTTCCAGAGATAAAAAGCTTTTCATAATAAAATGTTTACTTCACTAGAAGATATAGTGACTCTAAATTTGTATGCACCTAACAACATAGCTTCAAAATATACATAGCAAAATGTGACAGAACTAAAAAGAGTAGACAAATTCACACAGTAGCTGATTTTAATAGATACCTCTTATTAACTGATAGGACAGAAAAATGGTGAGATTTGGAATATTTAAACAAAAAAGACACATCATTTAATCACTTCTAGTGATGGACCAGCTTAGTCGTCTTTCCCTCTCCTCCATGTCCCTGCATGGTGAATTTTAAGAGGATTTTATCATTTGTAATTGTGAGATAAAAATGGCCATTAGGCCATATTTATCAGCCCTGAGAATTGATAGTGGTGCTGCAGCTAAATTTTTATAATTGTTTGCTGTTTTTCAAAGTACTTTTTACAAAATTCCCTTATCAGTGATAGTTATCTTCCTTTTGTAGATTAGAACATGTTGATTTAGACTAAATTACTACTCGTTCCACAAATAGTGTTTGTGGTAATATTAAGACCCATGTCTCTTGACTCCAAGTCTCCTGTTCTTTTTTAATATCAGAATTTCTATTTTATCTTTTGAGAAAGAGGGTGCAAGTGAGCAAGGGGCAGAGAATCCCATGAGGGGCAGAGACAGAAAGCTAGAGAGGGAGGGAAGGAGAGAGAGAGAAGCCCAAAGGGGAGCTCAAGCACCATGAGATCCTGACCTGAGATGCTTAACTAACTCTGCCACCTAGGTGCCCTCTTTTGTTCCTTCTATGAAGACATTGCACAAGAAAGATGGCTTGAGAATTTCTAATTTTAGGAGCCCTCCATGTTCGATTAGCATCTGTTGCTTTTCACTGAGCTCCAGCCCCTTGCCTTCTTTTGGAGGGCTGCAGTATAACAGAATGTGATGTATGTGGAATGTGAAGACCAGAGTCTGGGAATTACCTGGTTGTTGTGGGGAAGACATACAAATCTCCCTGATTCTCGGTTTCCTCACCTTTATAGTGGGATGATATTGCCTACTTGCATAGCATTATTAAGAATCTTAAGGAGATGACATACGCTTTTCTCAGTTTACACAGGTGATGACAAGTATAGCATGGAAATCAACATTTCTCTGGCTCCACTCTGACTTGCTCTGTGAGAATCCTGGCATCTTCAATTCTGCATGCCACCAGGGATGTCTGAGACTATTTAGCCCTTTTGAAAAATAGTAAGTACCAGAAAAAGGAAGTAATCTGGGAGTGATATAACATAAATAAGTAAATATTTAAGAAATGACTATATGAAAATTTGTGAATTCTAAAGCAACGTACTAAAAACTATTGAACTCCTCTTTAGTGTCTAGATACCAGAAAGATACAAAGGTAAAGAACATCTGGGACCCACAGCATATTATAATGTTCCATTTTCTTAAGGCTTTAAGTATGATATTAAGCTGAAAAAATTTTGAGGTGGTAATATCTGAAGGAGTGATCATCTATAGTTCAGTGTGTATGCTAAACTTAGTTTTATGCTTCAAACAGAGGGCTACACTAGGTTAATGCTTCTAAAACATTAATGTACCTATGAGCCATCTGGGAATCTCATTAAAATGCAGATTTTGATTCAGTAGGTTCGGGAAAGGAGCCGAAATTCTGCATTTCTAACCAATTCCTAGGTGATGTCAACGCTGCTGGTCTAAGGATCACACTCTAAAAAGAAAGATTCTACATACCTCCTAAGGAAAATAATTTGTGCTGGTACAGGTTCTATTTATTCTGGTTAGGGTGCTTCATTACAAACAATTACCATCCTAACTCTGATAAAATTAAACACAAAAGCAATTAAAAGGATATCAGATACTGCACTGATGGAGATGCTGGCAAACCATATTTAAGAAGGTGAGCAAAATAAAAGGAGGCATGATCAAGATCATCTCAGGAATAGTCTACCTAGGACTATACTACTAGGACCAGCTCCGCTACACCCTCCCCACAACATTGCTGGATTCTTGGTTGCCATAAATTCATCTTTGGTCTTGAAACTTTGCCTTCACTCCCTAAACAGGTTCAAAGTCATAGGCTTAAGACACTGATTCACTATGCTAAGATAGAATCCTTCCACTACTAGAACCAACCCCCCCCCCCCCCCAAAAGGTATGGTCCTGCCTTCCCCGCCTGTCTTGGATTTCCCCCAAATGTCTTTACACTCTTAAATTTTAGAGAGGTATAGGGATCAAGAGACCGTGCAACCCAAATGTACCCTTTTGATAAAAATGTTATTTCCAGAGGTATTCTGAAACTTACTAAGGTTTTCATATAAAGTTAGGAGAAGTGGTGAGATAAGACTAGAATTTTCCAATTATTTCCAATTTCCACCTTGTCCCATCTCCTGAATCCCTTGAGGACATTTTCTTTATTGACTTAATTCATGCCTCTTATAAATGTTTAAGAGAAAAGATGAACAGATGGTAGTTTTCAAAAGCCAAAGCATTTTATGGTCTGTGTTGTGGAAACTATTGTATAAACAGTTTGTGTTACTCAAAAGATTGATAAGCTGTGACCAAAGAATAGTGACACTGGACTTATTTACACAGAAACTAGCAATCTTTTTTATAGGGATGCTGGAAGAGAGACAAATAGGTAAAGGGAAAGATATCTCCATATTATATTGATTAGTAAAGTGCTTTAAATGAATTCACTTTTAACAGGGTAGAGATGAAATTTTGAGTTAAAAACTTAACACTTAAATCAGGGGGAAAATATTTTATGGTGTCTCTTTAAGAACTGTCTAAGGAATTTCTTTTTAAAGGTACATAAACACACACTCACACACAACTATTTCCTTCATGGCTGAGCCTTAGAGATTCCAAGTTATTTTTGGTGCCAGATTTTAACCCAGAGGAAGTTTTATGGCTGAGTTAAAACCCCCTGAAAGCAAAGGTTACAATGGAAATGCTGACAGAATCCGTGCCATGGCAACATTTGTGAGTGTAGTTTTATTAAAACAATAAACAACTTTTGTTCAAGTGCAAGAGAATGTAAAAACAACAGAAAAAGGGCCCCTTCCTGCGTCTAATGCTTAATCTCTGTTATTTCCTTGCTGGGGCTCTGATCCTAAACTAGCTGGGTCTCACAAGCTATTACAGGTCTGAAATCCACTCTTGCACCTCAGATCCTTATAAAAAAGGCCAATAAAACACCAGGAGAGGGAGCTCACCTCTGCCCTTCTTAAAGTGGATCCTGAGTGTGTACTCAAACAGGGCATTGGGTATATTTATAACTGGCACTAGAATTAGCTTTTTAATTTCCTAATTGACTTTGTATGTACGTCTGTGATAGATTATCTAACAAATTATATGTGTTTCCTCCTTTATTGCCAAGTAACACATCAAGGTCTAAATAATACCTCATGTGGTACACACTGTTTGCTCAGGGACAGATAGAAGAAAACCGGGAGACCAGAAGGCTCACCTCCTTTCACAATGCAGTCAGCAGATCAGGCAGAGCTATTAATGGCTTTTCACATTTGAAGTTTACCAAGAGACTTTCAGTGACCCTAGGAGGTATCTTGTCTTATTCATGACAAGCATAAGAGTGCTCTATCCCCTTGCCCTCCTGCTCCCCAAACTATTATTTTGCAGAGCGTTTGCAAATGACATAAATCTAGCAGGAGAATAAGGACCATCCAAGAAATCCTTTTCAAAGAATGAACACAGGAATATCGATGAAGTCAAACTAAAATGTGAAAGTAATCAGATCAAATATGAATTCCCCCCAAAAAGATATTAAAAAGAACTTGTGCATTTACAGAAAGTTACGGAATATAATAAAAAGGAATGAGATGTTTGAAAAGTGATGGGAGGCTAGAGGCAAGAGGGCAGGGGATTGGTGAGAAATTTTCCATTGCTCAGAGAACAGCCTAAACTTACCAGAACAAACGAGCCCAAATTTGCTCTAATTAAATTATATTGCGAGGCTCAGTGTTTACATCTTTCACCTATCAAGTCCTATCCTTTTAGAACATTCTCAAGCCTTACTGAAGATTAGAATCACGTGGGGGTGGTTAAAAATCACAATGGTCATGCACAATTAAATGAGATTCTGGGGCTGGGGATGAGATGTACATAACTATTTTTTAAAGCTCCCACGTGATTCCAGGGTACAGCCTAAAACTTTAGACCACTGTAGAGGGACCCAGCAACCCTAGAAATACTGACCTTTCAACTGAGAAAAATAAACCCAAAAAACTACAGATGTTTGTGGCAGGACATTTCCTCTAGGCAATTCACTGGGCCCCTCTGACTTTTAGCAGCATTCACAGTTTGGTTCTCTGGCTCCAAGCCCAATTGGTAGAATGTCTATAGCAGATGTTTGAACAACATTAACAAATGGAAGCTTCCAAACCTTTTCTTGTTTAACAAGTAACAGCAGGAACTTATTTAAATACAGATCAGGAGTGATCATTTAATCCCCTTACAATTGCCTTTTCTTCTTCTCTTCTATAAGCTAGCTGACCTTTGGATGCACAAAGCAACCTTGTAGATGGCTGCAAGTTGCCTTCTGGAGTAACTGAGCAGTCATTTGAGTTGCTAAGCGCTCCATCGCATTTAGTTATTAAGACTAAAATTATGGAGGTTGTTGATTATTCCAGCCATCTGAAAGACTGTTCTGAATTCAATCAATTCTTTTTTCATCAGCTGTTCTCAAGCCAAAATGCTGAAGAGAGTGGATAACACTTGGAATGTGGAAAGGCCAGAAGAAGCCCAACTGGGATTCAGTAAAGCCTGTGGAAGCAGTCTTTTCCTCATGTTCTTTTCATGTTTTATGTTTTATCCACAATGTCATGATTATAAACTGTTACTTTGGGCAAAAAGTTGCTTCTCAGCATCCAATGAATTGCATATATGGATATAGGCTCTTTATGGATTTACTTACAGGAGACACCTTTGAGCCCCCTTGCTTCCTACTGCTCCTGTCTGCTATTAGAGTAAATGCAGAAGCATGTGCAATGGCCACTCTGAGCAGTGGTTTCCAGCTCTGACTGCACTCTCAGTGTGGAGGGTGCTTTAGTAGCTCTTGGAAGCATCTGAATCAGAACCAAGAGCTCTTGAGGAGTGTCGAATACTGTCCACCCACAACTAGTACACGATGCAACAATCAGCAAATGTTAGCATCTAGCAAGGAAGCTTCTCTACCCTCCAATTCACACACAGGGCTAATGAAGCAGGATGCATACTGCTTTTAGTTGTCATTCTTCTTGGAGACATCAAAATAAACAATTCCTCTCCTTCTCGCCCTCCAATTCCCTTGGGATCAATTTAATAGCCAATGGTTTTTGGGGAACGGAATTTTTTAAAAAGTGAAAATCATGGCTTCCCTTTTGAACTACCTTAATTTCTGAAGCATAATTTAAGCAAGGTAATGGATGTGACAAGCCTATATTTTTATGATTTATTGCTCACAAAGAATTTTTATATTAGTTGACCCTTGAACAATGAGAGGGGTAGGCATGCTGTCCCCAAGTGGTCACAACTTTTAATTCCCTCAAAACTTAGCTATTAATAGCCTACTGTTGACTGGAAGTCTTACCAATAGCAAACAAGTTAACATTTTTTCCCCTACTATAACTGTATTTCTCATAACTTCCTTTGTGAAGTTTTTGGAGGGGATATTGCTAGCCCTTCTAGGCAGATAGGGAAACAGACTTATTAAGAGACTTGCATCAGCAGTCAAATGCACTTTTAAGTGCATTTTACCAATTTTATGGAATTTTAATTTTAGTTGACATACGTTATATTAGTTTCAGGTGTGCAACAGACTCGACAATTCTATACGTTACTAGATTTTCACCATAAGTGTGGTTACCAGTTATTACAGTATTATTGACTATATTCCCTATGCTATACACTTTTCATTTCCATGACTTATTTTGCAACTGGAAGTTTGTATCTCTTCATCTCCTATTTCACGCATCCCTCCACCTCCCTCCTAAAAACCAGTAGTTTGTTCTCTATACGTGTTTATCAAGTTTATTTTTGAGAGAGAGAGTGTACACTCACAAGTCGGGGAGGGGCAGAGAGAGAGAGGGACACACAGAATCTGAAACAGGCTTCAGGCTCTGAGCTGTCAGCACAGAGTTCGACGAGGGGCTTGAGCCCACAAACCAGGAGGTCAGGACTTAAGCTGAAGTCAGACACTTAACTTACTGAGCCACCCAGGTGCATCTGTTCTCTGTATTTATGAATTGGGTTTTTTGTTTTGTTTTGTTTTTTGATTCCACATATAAGTGAAATCATATGGTATTTATCTCTGACTTAGCATAATAACCCTCTAAGTCCATCCATGTTGTCACAAGTGGTAAGATCACATTCTTTTTCATGGCTAAATAGGATTTTGTTTTGTTTTTCATAGTGGGAAGGGTTCAGCCAATAGATCACAACACACTATTTTGAGCAAAAGAAATTCAGGTAAAATGTGAATTTATGGCCTTTGAATTTTTTATAAAGTACTTTTGAAGTTGAGGTGATATACCATGTTCAGAAGCCTGATTGTAGCCCCCTTAGCTAGTGGAATGGTCTGCCCATTTGTGTTCTATTCCAGTGTCCCCAAGTCAGCCTTAGTCTCCAAAGGTGTTCTAGTTGTAGACTTACTGATTCTTTACAACAAACCACTTATTACTTTAGATAAACTTTCAACCAGAAAAATCCAATTCACAGAGGGGTCTTAAGTGGCTTCACTCCCTTAGGCAAAGAGAAAGCCAAAGTGGCAACAAGAAAGAGTGTTACATGGACCTGTGAGTAGGCAGTGGGTTTCCCCCAAAGCATGTAGTCTAGTAGATCATGGTGGAAAGCTGCAAGGAATCAGTGCTAACAGTAGTGGAGAAGACAGGTTTGGCGGGGGGAGTGGTTCTTGCTTGTCTCCAGCCTCTCAGTATGTATATATGCAAGAGCTTATCCAGGAACCAAGTATCATGTGTTCACCATAAGAGATGCAAGCACTGTGTGTCTTAGAAGGAAGAGAGTCCATTGAAAAGGAATTAAAAAAAAAAAAAAAGTGGGGTAAGTGGGGTATGGATAGCAGTGGGGATATGAACAGCAGTGGGTGCCTGGTGTCCCATGTCATATGGAAAATGCAATTTCCATAACTAGAAGTAACTGGGTAATCTCTAAGGTCAAGACTGCCCAGGCCTCCTCAAGCTCTACTTGTAACCGTCTACTTTAACTTATTTTGAACATATCTATTTTAAAACATCAAATTAATTTTTCCTCAGAGTTCCAGAAAAGGGGTAAATCACATTTTCATATTATCTGGGAAATTGTGTACAATGTGTTGCTATAAGTGACATGCTAGGAATTCATAAATATAATATTTTTGGTAAGTATAATAAAAATTGAGGATAAAAAATGAGAGATGACTGAATTTTAGAACCAGGAGGGGCATAATAATTTATTTAGCCGAAACTCCTATTTGTCAGAGAGCAAATTAAGGATCAGAGAAGTTACATGATTTGCCCAAAGTCACACATCTAGTTAGAGGCAAACCTAGGACTAAAACCAAGGAAATAGAGTGAATTCTTGTTCTCATTCTTTCCTGAGTCTTTCCAAATAAGCATGTTGAGTGGAAATCATTCATAAAGCAGGCAAAAAAGATGGAAAAGGATGTGTGATGTAAAGCATTATGTCAGAATGCCACAGACACTCAAAATCAGCAATGACTACCTCTGACTGACCTTAATCTTTTCCAAATTTTTCTTTGGACATATTTTATAATCCACCTGCCATCTCTCATTTTTTTGTGCATCTTAATTATCAATTTATGGAGTACCAATAATTTAATCACTCATTCATTCCCATTATAATTAAAACAGAAAACAGATTTAAGGATTCAATTTACTTGTGCTTCCACTATTCTGTAAATCTTCAAGAAAACAGGGAGTAAATTTTGTTCACTGCTGTACTCCTGGGGGTTGGCACACACCAAGTATTCAATAAATATTGGTATACTTTGCAAGCCTGTAACTATCTGCTTGAAAGCCAGTAAATAGTTGGTCACACATTTCAAATATCTGACCACATAAAATGTCATTCAGGTATAGGATCAACATACTTTTAAGAACCTCCCTAAAGAGGCTAGCAAAAACAATTTCCTTCTATATTTGTGTTAGCATTTTGAGAGCAATTTTTGTAGTGGTGAGAAAAATGTTCACTCGTAGGCATTGTTTCACCTAGAATGGAGTTGTGTTTTTGCAATTATTGAGTAAACACTCATTGTTTATGTTTTCTAAAGTGACTTTGCATGCAACTTATGATTTTTATAAAATTCCAATGAAAAACATGATACTAGTATTTTATCATCACATTTAGTTGATGTAGGTGGGAGGCATAGTGATTTGGGCCATGTCTTATCAAAGAGAATTCTAAAAAAAATTCCAAAGTCATTGAGAATATGGACACATTCCTTCTTATTCTGAATACCACATACTTCTCCAAACTCCATCCTTCCTTCCAGATAGAAACTATGGCTTTGGTAAATTACTCATAATAATTTCCCCTCTCTTAAATGTATTGGAGAATATGGTCTTCCTTCTGTGCCTCCAGGGTACTGTAGAGGTACTTAATGGAAAATGGCTTCATGGCAGTTTTCTCCTTACCTTGGAAGTATCTTCCTTTAATATGAAATTTAGTGGCCTTTGTTATATGACTAGATGTCATGTCTATTCATCAAAAATTTCATAATCATAAAAATCTCAGATAACAAGTCAAACATTGGTCTCGGAGAAAAATTATTACAACCAAATGCTGAGATCACAATAAAATTTGAATATATCCTTTGAATTTACAGTAGTAAGATTTTTCAATTCAAGTCAAATAATTATTGAGTACTGCCCATGATAAAAGTAGACCTTGTATTTATAAACATAAGGCATATTCCTTGCCTTTAGGAAATATGCAGTTTCACGGAAAAGACTGATCTAAGTAATCAACCGTGCAATGCAACTCTTGTTAAACAACTGGTATAACCAAAATGCTATGGGGTACAGAGGAGGAATTTTATAGGCGATATATAATTTGCTTTTAAAAGAGATTTAGATTTTGTCAAGCAATAGCCATCATTCCAGGTGAAGGACATGGTGGGACAATAATGTAAATATGAAAACAAGGTAAGACACTGTGTTGGTGCTGCTATTGTGCAACCTAGAAACCTAGTAGTTTCAATTTGAAAAAGTTCCTAAGCTTAATTTGAGAATTGTTGCAGGTTGGGCTCTAGAAGAAGCAGAATCTAAGATAGAGATTAACATGTAGGAGGTTTCTTAGAGTATGCTCTTGGGATCCATACCTTAAAAGAGAAGGAAGCAGGACTGGGCTAAGGAGGTGAGCTGTGAGATGGTCTCAATGGAGGCCTTTGCTAACACTAAGGGGAGCTCTGAAACTGGCATGATCCTTCAGAGTTGTCTAAGGTGGGGTAAAGTGCTCAGCCATTGGATGTGGGCTTCCCTGGGAAGGGGGCATAACCTTGAACAAGGTGGATTGACAGTGTTAGGCCATCTACCAGAAGCATTCCCAGTGAGGATAGTGCATCATTCTGGGCAGGCCTTCTAGGGGTAAAGTGTTCTTTAGCTAAAATACTAGGATAGTCAAATGTTCTTTTATTTAGTTTGCATCATGTTAGTGTCTCACAGTCCCTGGATTTTGCTGGATTTCTGCTTAAATAAGACTTGCATTAAAATTTTTTCCTCACACATCACAATCCCAGACTTTAGCCTCTACTACAAAGCTGTCATCATCAAGACAGCATGGTATTGGCATAAAAACAGACACATAGACCAATGGAATAGAATAGAAACCCCAGAACTAGACCCACAAACGTATGGCCAACTCATCTTTGACAAAGCAGGAAAGAACATCCAATGGAAAAAAGACAGTCTCTTTAACAAATGGTGCTGGGAGAACTGGACAGCAACATGCAGAAGGTTGAAACTAGACCACTTTCTCACACCATTCACAAAAATAAACTCAAAATGGATAAAGGACCTGAATGTGAGACAGGAAACCATCAAAACCTTAGAGGAGAAAGCAGGAAAAGACCTCTCTGACCTCAGCCGTAGCAATCTCTTACTCGGCACATCCCCAAAGGCAAGGGAATTAAAAGCAAAAGTGAATTACTGGGACCTTATGAAGATAAAAAGCTTCTGCACAGCAAAGGAAACAACCAACAAAACTAAAAGGCAACCAACGGAATGGGAAAAGATATTTGCAAATGACACATCGGACAAAGGGCTAGTATCCAAAATCTATAAAGAGCTCATCAAACTCCACACCCGAAAAACAAATAACCCAGTGAAGAAATGGGCAGAAAACATGAATAGACACTTCTCTAAAGAAGACATCCGGATGGCCAACAGGCACATGAACAGATGTTCAACGTCGCTCCTTATCAGGGAAATACAAATCAAAACCACACTCAGATACCACCTCACGCCAGTCAGAGTGGCCAAAATGAAGAAATCAGGAGACTATAGATGCTGGAGAGGATGTGGAGAAACGGGAACCCTCTTGCACTGTTGGTGGGAATGCAAATTGGTGCAGCCGCTCTGGAAAGCAGTGTGGAGGTTCCTCAGAAAATTAAAAATAGACCTACCCTATGACCCAGCAATAGCACTGCTAGGAATTTACCCAAGGGATACAGGAGTACTGATGCATAGGGGCACCTGTACCCCAATGTTTATAGCGGCACTCTCAACAATAGCCAAATTATGGAAAGAGCCTAAATGTCCATCAACTGATGAATGGATAAAGAAATTGTGGTTTATATACACAATGGAATACTACGTGGCAATGAGAAAAAATGAAATATGGCCTTTTGTAGCAACGTGGATGGAACTGGAGAGTGTGATGCTAAGTGAAATAAGTCATACAGAGAAAGACAGATACCATATGGTTTCACTCTTATGTGGATCCTGAGAAACATAACAGAAACCCATGGGGGAGGGGAAGGAAAAAAAAAAAAAAGAGGTTAGAGTGGGAGAGAGCCAAAGCATTAGAGACTGTTAAAAACTGAGAACAAACTGAGGGTTGATGGGGGGTGGGAGGGAGGGCAGGGTGGGTGATGGGTATTGAGGAGGGCACCTTTTGGGATGAGCACTGGGTGTTGTATGGAAACCAATTTGACAGTAAATTTCATATATTAAAAAATAAAAAAAAATAAAAAAAAATAAAAAGCTAAAAAAAATATATATATATATATATAATGTATTGTCATATTGGCTAACATACAGTGTGTAAATAAATACCTAGTAGTGCAAAAAAAAAAAAAAAAAAAAAAAAAAAAAAAAAAACAGGTCAGTCTATGTCAGTCTTCTGCTTAATTTCCTCCAATTCTTTTCTATCTCATTTAGAATAAAATGCAAATATTTACCAAAAAAAAAAAAAAAATTTTTTTCCTCACAAATACAGGTCAAATGGTATTTTCCGAGAATTGATATTTACAATTCCCGGAAACCATGTTTTGCTCTAAATTTTATGATAAAAAATTTCTGAGCAATATTTTTAATTTCTACAATTAGTTTAGTATATTAAATACAAATATTTGAACTGATAATTTAAGATTATTTTAGGACCCACAGCTGTCTTTCTGAAGAAAGGATGAGCATGCACGTTACTATATGTGTCATGACAATATTGTCACCTTCCACATAGAGAGCATCTCACTTGATAGGATGAGTCATGAAATACTCAGGGTGCTATTGGTCTTCCCATTTGATAGGTGATGAAATTAAGTTTCAGAGAACTGATATGATTCAAAGTCATAGAGAAATGACAAAAACAGTGCAAAGGCTCAGTTTTCTGCCTTGAAGTAACAGTAATGTTGTTTCCTCTTCACTGCAACACATTCTCTAAAAGCAGAAGATTGTCCCCCACAGGCATGAACTTCACATATGAGTTTTGAGCATTAATTCCACTACGAGAACAATGGTAGGCTATTTTCCTTTCCCCAAATCTTCTGTCTCCTGAAATTAAGGCGCAGTACTATTTATCCATCCATTAATTCCATTAAATAATTATTTTCTGAGTATTTATGGAGTGACAAGTACCATGCTAGGCAGGCCCTGGTTTATAAACAGACAAGATATAGCCCCTTCTCTCAAGATGACTAGTCCTGGCCTAACACCTGCTTAGATGAGTTTTTGGACACAGGGAGAGTCTTCTTTCCATTGAACTAGAAGGGCTCTGTTATATACTTTCACTTAAGAATTGTGGTGGCTTATAGGACACAAACTGTCAAAGAATGCACAGAGAACACAGATGTGGACTCTCATCTTGTCAACTCTCATGAGAAGTGTAGGTAAAAAACAAAAGAAAATAACGATTCCTACAATGTTCTGATTTTTTTTCTGAAAAATTCCCAAATAGCTAGCTACATATATGTTGTAATTCAAAGGGTGATTGTCTTCCACATTGTTACCTTGAGAACACCTCTGCTCTAATATCTCAATTTATAATTTGGGGGACATTCTCATTTTTAGTACCTCAATAATAACATGGAGTAATAATTTTATAATGATCACATAACCAAAATATAGGAAGGCTTTGAAGAGTGCTAAAAAATTATAGATTAACTGAAGTACTATCACTAAGTTGTTTACAAGTGAATTCTAAAAATAAAGTGAATACATTCTTAATGTCTGTTTTGTAATTTAAAAGTTGCCAAAAATGTGCCAATTAGAGCCACCTGTGCCAACTGTCATAGCTAAAGCTGGAAAAGGCCATTGACTTTGACTAATGTAATGATTGACGAGGGAGAAAGACCAGTTTAAAGTTGACTGAAATGGTTTACTTCATAGTGATGGACCTATACACTGAAATATGTTCATTTTCCTATTTGTTGGTGGCTTATATGTCAATAATCAGATGGACTCTTTTGCTCAAAGGCTATTAAAATGGTTTTATAAGAACCAGCCTGATTAAATGATCCCATTCCAATCCAATGCTTTTATATTTGGCAGAACTGGTTTTGGACTGCTAATAAAATATCAACATATGGGATCATACAGTTCTTTTTTAAAATATCAAATATATTATTCATTATAGAGAAGTGGGAATGTAAGTCATCTTGTTTTCTTTACTGCTTTAACTTTTATTTCCATTTAAAATACTTAGCTGATTTCTAGAAGTCTCAACTTTTTTTTTTTTTTTTTTTTTAAATTTTTTTTTTTTTCAACATTTATTTTTTATTTTTGGGACAGAGAGAGACAGAGCATGAACGGGGGAGGCACAGAGAGAGAGGGAGACACAGAATCGGAAACAGGCTCCAGGCTCTGAGCCATCAGCCCAGAGCCCGACGCGGGGCTCGAACTCACGGACCGTGAGATCGTGACCTGGCTGAAGTCGGACGCTTAACCGACTGCGCCACCCAGGCGCCCCCTAGAAGTCTCAACTTTTTGAGATAAATAGTAAAAAGCATAAAGACGATGGATATAAATGTTTTTCAGATACAACTTGATCATCAAAATGAACCTTTAAGAGGACAGAAGGGATATATCATTGCATATCCTAAGGATAATCTTTTAATAAAATAGTATGGTGAATTCTTGTTTCAGAAATAATCAGATCCAAGCTAATAAGTACTTTTTTTATTGTTAAATCTCTAAAAGTAGGTAGCACTGACTAAGTCATGGTTTATCACTCATGCGCACAATTTCCTTTATGGTGACAACAGTTCTATTCGGAATTAAATTGATTTTTGTTGTTATTGGCGTAACTCAAGCCTCAGACTAGTAAATTACATTGATGTGATTCTTTTAGTACATGAATTTGCACTGTTGGAGGAAAAAATTAGATATACTGAAAAAAAGTATTGTCAGTTATTTAAAACTCCCAGCTCTTGAGATTAGATTTTAGATTTATAGTCAAAAAATGTGGAATTTGTCTATAGGCCATTTATATTTTAAAAATTCAGGAAAAAGTGAGAAAGAGTACTTTTCTTATTTTGAAAAAAAAATTGGAAGTTACTACTATTGGACTCTCTTATGGAGAAATTAGGTCATTTTTGGCCCATTTGGGCATATTAAGAGAATAACCTGTTCTAGTTTTTTTTCTATAACAGGCTAGATTTTCTCCAGAGTCTATACACTGTAAACATGAAGCATAATTCTATCTGTAACACTAACCTCCAATATACACTAAGACACCAGAATGTTGACAAAATCTTTAAAGTTGTTTAATTACCAACTTTTAAAAATGTTAGCATACTTTTGAACGCTACCATTTCCCCCCCCCACCCCCCACCAAATAGCACAGACTAATTATGTGATTAATAATGAAGTATAAACAAACAACATATTTTCAGAGGTAAGGAGATACTTTGGGCTTTAAGTAACAGATTAAATAAATATCTGCACTTCCCCTGTTTTATTGGTCCCATGTTCCTGACATCTATTTGTGAATTTAATAGAACAAGGTTTCTGTAGATAAGAGTGCTGGTTAGAAGATAGCTGTGCAATTATCTATCTAGTAACCAGTTCATAATTCTAGATAGAATACAGATATGGAATCAGGATGTTAGGAGGTATCCAGACTATTGGTTGTAAGATCTTTTGTATCTTATACTCTCCATCTTCTGGGCTGGAATAGGTCAAAGAAACCAAATAGGTTTTCACAGAAATATGCTAATAATTACTTTTATGTAAAAAAATATATATTATTGAGTTTATGTATGATGGGGTAGGTAGGAAAGAGGGATGAAAAGTTATCACCCCTGAATCAAGAATGGAATAGGGAGGGGTTTTTTGATGCTAACTATTTAACAATAATTTAATGAAGTCCTATTCGTATAATTTGTTTAACCTACCCATCACTAATCCAATGCTTGACTCCTAGGTGCTCAATATACATTTGTTGAATTATATTTTTAAAAAATGAGGCAATCACAAAGAATAAAGAAGGGAAAGAAAAATAAAACAAAAGAAGAGAAATTTAAAAATATACATTCTGAAGAGGCTGAAACCCTGGATTCTCTGAATGTTTGTTCTTTGTGATCTAATTTCCCTGAATCTCCATTTCCTCAGCTGACAAATAAGGATGATAAGGTAATCTACATCATAAGGCAGTTGTCTGGAATAATGAGATAATATGCAGAAAAGCTCTCTTTTGAGAACTTTTGGTGTTATCAGAGTAATGACAGTTGGAAAAATCTCGGTAGACGATTTCTTTCATAATGTGTGTGAAAGAGCTGTTTTAGCAGATAGGGGATGGGTGAAATGCATAAAGGGGGTTAAGATTATACTTATCTCAATGAACACTGAGAAACGTATGTTAATTATTGAATCATGTATTGTATTATACACCTCAAACGCTATATGTTAATTATACTTCAATAAAAAAAAATAAACCAGTGGTTTAGTAAAAGCAAAAGCACCACTTTAATGTAGGTATTATGTCAGACCATATCAATTAGGAGTCTAATTCTTTTAGGAAAAGATGTACTCTGTATATAATTTTATCCACTTAGGCAAAACTAGGTAGACAAATAAGCTTCTGCTACATATTGGAGACTATTTACTCAGTTTCCTGACCACATGGTTTAAACTAACTGTATTCAACTTCATTTTGATCTGTGCCAACCCCAAACATTCTGGGTTGTTTTTTTTTTTTTTTTTTTTTAACATTTACTTTTGAGACAGAGAAAGAGAGAGACAGAGCATGAGCAGGGGAAGGGCAGAGAGAAAGGGAGACACAGAATCTGAAGCAGGCCCCAGGCTCCAAGCTGTCAACACAGAGCCCAATGTGGGGCTTCAAACTCATGAGCTGTGAGATCATGACCTAAGCCTAAGTTGGACGCTTAACCAACTGAGTCACCTGGGTGCCCCTATTCTTTTTTCCTATTCTAAAATGCAGCTAATTTACATAACAGTTTATTAACTTGAGATAACTACACACCATTTTTACCTTTAGCAAGGTGTCAAGAAATCCCAAAGAGAATAAATATCAAACCATTTGAACAGGTGGGGAATTGGTAGCTAAACTCGCTCACTCCCTCGTTATATGGATGAGACAGCTAGTTGTAAAGAGGTTAAGTTATTTACACACATTCACACAGTTACTTGACAGATCTTGAAATAAAATCTAGATGTATGGACTCTTAATTCATCTTTTCATGAAACCAATTAAATTCCCCAAAGGATAGAAACTTTGAAATCCTGTATTGGAAAATATTAGATACTGAATAGATATTTGGAATAATATAATAGTATCACATTTATCCTTTCTTTGTTCCAAGATGAGTGATAAAGTCCATAAAACAAAACAAAACAAAAAAAAAAACCAAAAAAAACAAAACAAAACAAAAAAAAACCACCCACCAAACTGTTAACTGTGCTTTCCTGGAAAGAGATTACACACTGGCATGTTGATTTTAGTTTGTGTTATGAATTTTACTTCTCTCGCTATTTCCAAATTTATAACTAAATCTAAACATAAAAGGTCATCTCTGACACTTGAGAGGATAAGCATTAACGTAATTGGGTATTTGGTTGATGCTGACACACAGTATACTCTCAGACTGCACTTTATTCTGTACCTTTCAATGAGAAGACCAAGTGCTTAACTTTGGGATTTGAGGTCATGCCTTGTTCCTAATGTTAAAATATAGCTCTGTCTCCAACTCACAGATAAACCAGACAGCAGTATGTTAGAAATATACTGGCAAGCAGGTTGGATATTGGAAATAGCACAAAAAGAGTTGGCATTTGCTCGAAAAAGTGTATGCAAAGATCTTGCATCACTGTGTTGGCACCCACTGTTGGCTCAACAACTTGTCTTAGCATGGGTTCCGATAGGAGCAAACCAGTATCAGGGCCTTCTTTTTCTGAAAAGCTACTCCAGTCTGGAAAACATTAAAGAAGCAAGATAATTCTAAGGAAAAGAGGAAAGAGCAGAATAACAAGTCTGCACTGTGCCTGAGACCTGATCTTTATAAGATTATAAAACATCAAAGCCAAAACTGAATAAATGGAAAAATGTGGTACTTACTGGTCATAGAAATATTCTACAATATAAACTCTTCACACATATGATATTCAAATATTGTTCTTTTCTTGTACCGATGGATAAGTTATAGTGTAATAAAGATTTTTAGCAATAGGTAAAGTTAAGAAATAGATGCTGAATGATTTACAGGGACAACATCATTTGCACAAGGTTTTAATTAATTCCTGGAGTCCTGCTACTTGATGTTTTAAGATGCTTGGTGTGAACTTTCTGAAGAAACCAATTTTTCCCTGCAGTATAAGTTTAATGAAGGCAGAATGGTTTCAATTTCCCAATTAGAAGATTTGAGACTAATTTTTGATATTTAGTAATAAAAACTAGCTATTTATCATGTCTTTCAAAAAGTAGTACATGGTACTTCACATACATTATCTCACCTAATCTTCCCATAAGGATAAAGTCAGGCAGGTATTATCATTATCTTTATAGGAGGAAACTGAATTTTGTAAAATGACACAACTGACAATTCGCAGAATCAAGATGCAAATCCAAGGTTCCACACTCTAAGTTCTAACTCTTCCTCTCCATTGTACTAATACCTCTTTTTTCATGTGATTTGGAAAATGTAGGGTCATCTAGTCACACAAAGTTATCAAATCCAACCTCCTACCTAGTAGGTGACTTCCTCCCATACTAGAGATAGATGCCTTACAATCTCAGTCAGGTTATTCATGTCATAGTCCATTCTATTAAACAGCTTTAATTTTTAGAAAGTTTGTTCTCAGATGGAGTGAAATATACCTCTTGGTAATGCCCATTTCTAGTTCTGCCCTCTGGACCTAATTTGGGTTAAGCTTACTTACTCTTCCCGTATTACCACACTTGAACTCCTTTAAGACAGTATTCTGTCCCTTACTCCTTTTGAGTCTTTTTTGGACTTAAAAAAAAATAGGATATAAATCTTCATACCCTTCATCAGTATTCTCCTTATACTGCACAAATTTACCAAATTCCCTATAAAATTGAGTATCTAAAATTCAGTCAACTATTCAGATGTGTACTGACCAGTAAAGAATATGATGGATTTTTTTTTTTTTTTTTTTGCCAAGAATTTGAAATTTAACCTTTCTTAATGTGGTCCAGGTTTACATGCTGGCTTTTATTGAACTTGAAACCATGGGTTATGTTTTTTCATATAAAAAATTACAAAACAACTTTTCTAAATATTTATCATTTAAAAATACTTCTTGAGATTCTATTATTTTAGTTGCCAGAGATAATTTTGAATTCTGATTTTACCAGTCCTCCCCTAACCTGCCAAACTAAGGAAGTTCATATTTGCTCTATATTTGATGATCTGTCTTCAATGTCTTTATCCTGGACATGGATTAAAAAAAAAAAATGAACAGAAGTGAGACAAAGTGAGGGCATTCTGATACTGTAAGGAGAGAGTTGAGTAACACTGAGCCCTTCTTCATTTTCTAGTACTCTTGTTCTCTAGATTTCCTTGTGGAGAGAGTAAGAACTATGGAAATCATTGAAAGTTTATTCCTCTCAGTTTTCCGCAGTTATCATCACCAGCTTAAGTGTCAGTTTTCCTCCTAGACTACAAGACCTAGCCAAGGACTGACATTGAGTCGACATTAAATATTTGTAGTTTTGTTCACTCTTATTTTCCCTTTGTATCCCACCGAAATAAGAGATGGTATATTAAAGAATAACTTAGACTTTCCCCTCTGTAATCCACTCCGATGTTCTTTATTTTTTAAATAAAAATTTCCAAAATTAAACTCATCATTTTCCTTTTGATTCCTTTCTTCTTGATCAGGCCTGTTCATAGGCCCACATTCTCTGACACTTTCTAACACCATCATTTTAGACTCCTTTCTGTTTTTCATATCCAACCAGCAGATGCATTCCTCATTTTTATTTCTGTACATCCCCCACACTGAATCCTTATTCTTTATTATTAACACCTTTACTTTGCTCAGTTCTTCCTTTCTTTTCTTCTGGATTATGGAAAAACTATTATTTGTACCTGATACTTCTACTTTATCCCTCACTGCCTCCTCCTGAAGCACTACTCTGATCGATTCATGTTAAAATCACAGTCCATAGTAATTACCCATTGATGTATTCCTTAGTCTAACACTCACCCCCAAGGTCCCCATGATTTGAGGAGATTCTGCCTTTCCAATCTCCTTTCCCATCATCCTCTCCATCTTCCCTTTTCTCTGATCACTATCTACCCTCTTCAGTGTTCTTTCAGCTCTGTATTTGGCTTTAGTCTTTTTTTTTTTTCTTCCCTTAACTTTTCACTTCCATAGAGAGTTCACACAGGGCATGATACTTGGTTTAAACACAGATTTTTACAAGTGAGATTTTATTCAATTTGTATTTATGATAGCTCAACACAGTATGGTATGGGGCCTGAAAGCATGGCCTTTAGAGTCAGACCTAAAACTTGTCCCAATAGTGGCTCATCACCATTTAGCTCTGCAATCTTGGACAAGTTGTTTAAACTTTTCGAAGTCGCAGTTTGCTCATTTGAAAGTAGATATGGTTATACCTGCATAGTCGTTTCAAGCTTTAGATGACACACATGTTCTAGCACCTGAACCATGTTTACAGGTCAACAAATGTTAGAAATATTTTCTCTCATTGAGCTCTTACTATGTGGTAGGCAATCTGTAAGGAACTGGGGAGATAAATAGGAAAGAATATTTCTCGCTAAAGAATTTGAGACAAGTTAACTTTGTTAAATGTAATATAATCATCAGACCCTTTAAAAATGACATAATCAGGAACTAACCAGAGCTCCTGGGAATCAGTGTTGCCCACTGTGCAGGCCTGATTACACTGACACTTGATTGGATAGCCCAGCCAGTGGTCCTGTATCTTAAAAAAAAACAAAACAAAAAACAACCAAGATGGTGGCTCTGTTTGTCCAGGGAGCACAGTGTGCAGTTCTACCTGATACAGTCCCCAAAGAACCTTGCCAGCCTTGGGACTGTTCTTCAGCCTCAACTGGGCAGGGAAGCTAATTTATAGGCCCTCCCAAAGCAAAATGCAGCCCCTAGCTGGCCTGACCAAGAAACCAAACCAGAGTTCCTGGGAATTTGCATAGCCCATCTGAGTGGAGACCTTGGTTGATGGCCGTCCCCACCTGCAGAACCATGACAGTGATTCTTTAAGGCCAAAAACTTGGTGCAGAGTTCTTCCCAATTTGATCCCCAAACAAAAGCTTTGCTGGCTTTGGAGCCTGTACAGTGGGCCCTCCCAGGCCAGGAAACTAATACATAGGCCTTCCCACTATTGAATACAGCCCTCAATTCATCCCACCTAGAAGCAACCAGAACCACAGAAAATTGCATAGCCCATCTTATAGCCTCACTTATAGTGGTGCTTAATCAGAGAGCAAAGCCAGCAGCTCTCCATGTCTGCAGAGCAAAACCAGTGGCTTCATTGGGCCAAGAAAGTCAATGCACATTCTGCTTAATTCAGGTCCATAATCATGGGGTCCATGGGGCCCCCTATCCTTGGGGTCCATCCTGCTGCCTCATCTAGGCAAGGAAGCTAATATACAGCCCTGCTTACTGCTGAGTATAATCCTTAGTCCTGACCATCAAGGAAGCCTGATCAAAAGAACTGAACTGTGGAGCCTGTCCTACTGCCTCCATTAGACAGGGAACAAAGCCAGCATTACTACTCAACTGTTTCCAAGCAGTGCTGCACCACTCACCCCCTGGAGCTAGGGCAGAGGTGTTGCCCAAAAAGACCCTGATAATAAGCTCCACCTGCCCAAGTATGCTATCAGCTGACATGTCCAAAACTTTAAGCTGAGCTGCCTGGTGAAGGACTGTCTGCAAAAACAAACCTGTAAAGTCTGAAAGAGAATTCTGTTCACTACAATTTGCAGATACAATGTAAGGAATCAAGACTCACAAAAAAGACAGGTAAACATGATACAACCAAAAGAAACTAATAAAGCTCCAATGTGACACTAAAGAAACAGATCTATGAACTTGCAAATAACTCAGAATAATCACATTAAAGAAGTTTAGTGAACCCCAAGAACATCTAGACAGGTAAATGAAATCAGGAAAGCAATGCATGGACAAAACAAGCAGTTCAATAAATAGAAACCATAAAACAAACAGACCAAACAGAGATCCTAGAGCTGAAGAATATAATGACTGAAAAATTCAATGGTTTCAATAGCAGACTTGACCATGCAGAAGAACCAGTGACCTAGAACACCTGATTGAAATTCTCCAGGCAGAGGAGCAAAAAAAAAAAAAAAAAAAAATGAGAATGAAAACCAATGAAGAAATCTTTGAGGACTTATAGGATACCATAAAAATATATATACACATTATGGAATTACCAGAGGTGAAGTGAAAGAGCAAAGGACAGGAAGTCTGTTTAAAGCAATAATGGCCCAAACACTCCCAAACCTGGGAAGAGAAATGGACATCCAGATCCTTGAGGCCCAAATAATACCAAATAGGTTGAATCTGAAAAGGGCTACACTGAGACATATTATAATTAAATTGTTAAATGTCAAGGACAAGTTAAAAATAGAACTACCCAGGGCACCTAGTGGCCCAGTGGGTTAGGCATCTGACTCTTGATTTTGGCTCAGGTCATAATCTCACAGTTCATTAGTTCATGCCCTGCATCAGGGCTCTGTGCTGACAGTGTGGAGTCTGCTTGGGATTCTCTCTCTCTCTCCCTCTCAAAATAAATAACTTAAAAAAAAAATAGAACTACCCTATGATCCATGAATTGCCCTACTAGGTATTTATTCCAAAGGATACAAAAATACGAATTTGAAGGGGCACACATGAATGTGTTTAGCAGAATTATCAACAAAAGCCAAATTAGGGAAAGAAACCAAATGTCTATTGACTGATGAATGGGTAAAGATATGTCATACAGATAGATACATACATACTTACAACAAGGTGGATGGAACTGGAGTGCATTATGCTAAGTGAAATAAGTCAGAGAAAGAAAAATATCGCTTGATTTCATTCATATGTAGAATTTAAGAAACAAAACAGATGAACATAGTGGAAGGGAAGGAAAAATAAGATAAAAACAGAGGGAGGAAAACCATAAGAGACTCTTAATTATAGAGAACAAACAGTGTTGTGAAAGGGGAGGTAGGTTGGGGAATGGGATAAATGGGCGATGGGCATTAAGGAGGACATTTGTGATGAGTACTGGGTATTGTATGTAACTGATGAATCACTAAATTCTACTCCTGAAACCAATACTACACTATATGTTAACTAACTTGAATTTAAATAAAATACTGGAAGAAAAAAAAGTCAAAGTATTTTGGAAGCAAAGGAAAAGTAACAGGACATATACAAGGGAACCCTCAAAAGACTTTAAGTGAATTTCTAAACAGAAAATTTTCAAGACAGGAGAAAATGGTATGATATATTAAAAATATTGGGGAAAAAACTCCTGTAGACCTAGATTATATTATATTATATCCAGAAAAGCTGTCCTGTAGAAGTGAAGGAGAGAGACTTTCTCAAATTAAAAAAAAAAAAAGGCTAAGGGAGTTCAAAATTCCTAGATCTCTCTTACTGGAAATGCAAACAAGAGTCCCACAACCAGAAGTAAAAGGATTTTAATTAACATCATAAAAATATATAAAGGTAGTGTAAAATTCCCTGGTAGATGTAAGAATAGCCAAAGTCAGATTCTCTAATATGATAATAGCGATGTGTAATTCACTTACAAGTCTAGTTTAAAAGTTTAAAAAAATTATCAAAATAACTATAATATGTTAATGAATACACATATAAAAATATGTAAATTCTAATATTAATAAACTAACGTGTGTGTTGGGGGAGAGTAAAAATTAAAGTTTAGAAATGTTATTGAAGTTAATTTTTTATCCTCTAAAAACAGAGTGGTATAAATATAAGGTATTTTAAGTAAGCCTCATGGTAACCACAAAGAAAAAGCCTGTAGAAGTTACACAAAAGTTTATGATAAAGGAATCAAAGTATACCACCACAAAATGTCATCATATCACAAAGACAGTATGAGAGGAAGCACCTAAAAAATAGTCAGAAAACAATTAATTAAATGGCAATAGTAACCTCTCATCTACTAATAATTATTTTAAACAAAATTCTCCAAACAAAAATACAGAATAGCAAATGGATAAAAAAAAGACCCAATGATATGTTGCCTATAAGACACTACGGTGTTAAGGAAACATATAGACTGCCGGTGAAGGATGGAAAAAGATATTTCAAACAAATGGTAACCAAAAAAGAGCAGAGGTAGTTATACCAAATGCAATGGTCTTTAAGTTAAAAATGGTCACAAGAGACAAAAAAGGTCATTATATAGTGATAAAGAGGTTATTCCATGAAGACAATATAAATAAATATGTATGTCCCAAACATCAAAGCACCTAAATATATAATGCAAAAACTAACAGAACTAAAAGGAGAAATAGGTATGAATACAGTAATAGTTGGGAACTTTATTAATCTAATCTCAATGGATAGATCACTCAGATAAGAGAATCAATAAGGACACAGTGGATTTCTTTCTGACCACAGACCAAATAGACCTAACAGATACATACAGAACATTGTATTTAACTACAGCAGAATATACATTTTTCTCAAGTATACACAGAACATTTTCTAGGATAGACCATATCTTAGGCCACAAATCTTAGCTAATTAAGAAGATTCAAATCATACCAAGTATATATTGAACACAATGGTATGAAACTAGAAATCAACAACAGGAAGAAATTTGGAATTTTACAAATATATGAAAATTAAACAACACTCAGTTGAATGACAAACAGATTAAAGAAGTTAAAGGGAAAATTAAAAAGTATCTTGAGACAAAAATAGAAACAAACATACCAAAACATATGGGGTACAGCAAAAGCTGTTTTAAAAGAGGTTATAGCTCTAAACACATGTATCAAGAAAATACAAAGAATAAGAATAAACAACCTAACTTTACACCTTTAGTAACTAGAAAAAGAACAAACTAAGCTCAAAGTTAGCAGGAGGAAAAAAATAGTAAGGATAAAGCAGAAATAAATGAAACAGAACAGAAAAACAATAGTTAAGTAAGTTATTTCTTTGGAAATATAAATAAATTGACAAAACTTTAGTTAGACTGAGAAAAAAGAGGACCCAAATCAGTGAAATGATACATGAAAGAGGAAGCATTAACAACTGATACCACAGATCTACAAAGAATCATAAGCTACTATGAACCACTATAAAAGAACAACCTAGAAACAGTGGATAAATTCAACCTCACAACACTGAATTGGGAAGAAATAGAAAATCTAAACAAAACAATTACTAGTAAGGAGATTGAATCATTAATTAAAAATTTCCCAACATGAGACGGTTGGAAGATGGCGGCATAGGAGGACGCTGGGCTCACCGCGCGTCCTGCTGATCACTTAGATTCCACCTACACCTGCCTAAATAACCCAGAAAACCGCCAGAGGATTAGCAGAACGGAGTCTTCAGAGCCAAGTGCAGACGAGAGGCCCACGGAAGAGGGTAGGAAGGGCGGCGAGGCAGTGCGCACTCGGACTGGCGGGAGGGAGCCGGGGCAGAGGGGCAGCCTGCCGGCCAAGCAGAGCCCCCGAGTCTGGCTGGCAAAAGCGGAGGGGCCTGACAGAGTGTCTTCCGACGGCAAGCGCGACTTAGCATCTGGGAGGTCATAAGTTAACAGCTCTGCTCAGAAAGTGGGAAGGCTGCAGGACAAAGGGAGGGAGAGCTGCTGAGCCCCCGGAAGACAGAGCTCAGTTTGGCGGGGAACAAAGGCGCTCGCCAGCGCCATCTCCCTCGCCCATCCCCCAGCCAAAATCCCAAAGGGAACCAGTTCCTGCCAAGGAACTTGCTCCCTCCACGCAAACACGCAACTCTGTGCTTCTTCGGAGCCAAACCTCCGGCAGCTGATCTGACTCCCTCCTGCTGCCACAGGGCCCCTCCTGAAGTGGATCACCTAAGGAGAAGCGAGCTAAGCCTGCCCCTCCTGCCCCCGTGCACCTTGCCTACCCACCCCAGCTAATACGCCAGATCCCCAGCACAAGCCTGGCAGTGTGCAAGTAGCCCAGACAGGCCACACCACCCCACACTGAATCCTGCCCCTAGGAGAGGGGAAGAGAAGGCACACACCAGTCTGACTATGGCCCCAGCGGTGGGCTGGGGCAGACATCAGGTCTGACTGCGGCCCCGCCCACCAACTCCAGTTATACACCACAGCACAGGGGAAGTGCCCTGCAGGTCCTCACCACTCCAGGGACTATCCAAAATGACCAAACGGAAGAATTCCCCTCAGAAGAATCTCCAGGAAATAACAACAGCTAATGAACTGATCAAATAGGATTTAAATAATGTAACAGAAAGTGAATTTAGAATAATAGTCATAAAATTAATCGCTGGGCTTGAAAACAGTATAGAGGACAGCAGAGAATCTCTTGCTACAGAGATCAAGGGACTAAGGAACAGTCACGAGGAGCTGAAAAACGCTTTAAACGAAATGCAAAACAAAATGGAAACGACAATGCCTCGGATTGAAGAGGCAGAGGAGAGAATAGGTGAACTAGAAGATAAAGTTATGGAAAAAGAGGAAGCTGAGAAAAAGAGAGAGAAAAAAAATCCAGGAGTATGAGGGGAAAATTAGAGAACTAAGTGATGCACTAAAGAGAAATAATATACGCATAATTGGTATCCCAGAGGAGGAAGAGAGAGGGAAAGGTGCTGAAGGGGTACTTGAAGAAATAATAGCTGAGAACTTCCCTGAACTGGGGAAGGAAAAAGGCATTGAAATCCAAGAGGCACAGAGAACTCCCTTCAGACGTAACTTGAATCGATCTTCTGCACGACATATCATAGTGAAACTGGCAAAATACAAGGATAAAGAGAAAATTCTGAAAGCAGCAAGGGATAAACGTGCCCTCACATATAAAGGGAGACCTATAAGACTCCTGACTGATCTCTCTTTTGAAACTTGACAGGCCAGAAAGGATTGGCACGAGATCTTCAGTGTGCTAAACAGGAAAAATATGCAGCCGAGAATCCTTTATCCAGCAAGTCTGTCATTTGGAATAGAAGGAGAGATAAAGGTCTTCCCAAACAAACAAAAACTGAAGGAATTTGTCACCACTAAACCAGCCCTACAAGAGATCCTAAGGGGGATCTTGTGAGACAAAGTACCAGAAACATCGCTACGAGCATAAAACATACAGACATCACAATGACTCTAAACCCATATCTTTCTATAATAACACTGAATGTAAATGGACTAAATGCGCCAACCAAGAGACATAGGGTATCAGAATGGATAAAAAAAAACAAGACCCATCTATTTGCTGTCTACAAGAGACTCATTTTAGATCTGAGGACACCTTTAGATTGAGAGTGAGGGGATGGAGAACTATTTATCATGCCACTGGAAGCCAAAAGAAAGCTGGAGTAGCTATACTTATATCAGACAAACTAGACTTTAAATTAAAGGCTGTAACAAGAGATGAACAAGGGCATTATATAATAATTACAGGGTCTATCCATCAGGAAGAGCTAATAATTATAAATGTCTATGCGCCGAATACCAGAGCCCCCAAATATATAAAACAATTACTCATAAACATAAGCAACCTTATTGATAAGAATGTGGTCATTGCAGGGGACTTTAACACCCCACTTACAGAAATGGATAGATCATCTAGACACACAGTCAATAAAGAAACAAGGGCCCTGAATGATACATTGGATCAGATGGACTTGACAGATATATTTAGAACTCTGCATCCCAAAGCAACAGAATATACTTTCTTCTCGAGTGCACATGGAACATTCTCCAAGATAGATCATATACTGGGTCACAAAACAGCCCTTCATAAGTTTACAAGAATTGAAATTATACCATGCATACTTTCAGACCACAATGCTATGAAGCTTGAAATCAACCATAGGAAAAAGTCTGGGAAACCTCCAAAAGCATGGAGGCTAAAGAACGCCCTACTAAAGAATGAGTGGGTCAACCAGGCAATTAGAGAAGAAATTAAAAAATATATGGAAACAAACGAAAATGAAAATACAACAATACAAACGCTTTGGGATGCAGCGAAGGCAGTCCTGAGAGGAAAATACATTGCAATCCAGGCCTATCTCAAGAAACAAGAAAAATCCCAAATACAAAATCTAACAGCACACCTAAAGGAAATAGAAGCAGAACAGCAAAGGCAGGCTAAACCCAGCAGAAGAAGAGAAATAATAAAGGTAAGAGCAGAAATAAACAATACAGAATCTAAAAAAAACGGTAGAGCAGATCAACGAAACCAAGAGTTGGTTTTTTGAAAAAATAAACAAAATTGACAAACCTCTAGCCAGGCTTCTCAAAAAGAAAAGGGAGATGACCCAAACAGATAAAATCATGAATGAAAATGGAATTATTACAACCAATCCCTCAGAGATACAAACAATTATCAGGGAATACTATGAAAAATTATATGCCAACAAATTGGACAACCTGGAAGAAATGGACAAATTCCTAAACACCATACTCTTCCAAAACTCAATCAGGAGGAAATAGAAAGCTTGAACAGACCCATAACAAGCGAAGAAATTGAATCGGTTATCAAAAATCTCCCAACAAATAAGAGTCCAGGACCAGATGGCTTCCCAGGGGAGTTCTACCAGACGTTTAAAGCGAGATAATACCTATCCTTCTCAAGCTATTCCAAGAAATAGAAAGGGAAGGAAAACTTCCTGACTCATTCTATGAAGCCAGTATTACTTTGATTCCTAAACCAGACAGAGACCCAGTAAAAAAAAAGAGAACTACAGGCCAATATCCCTGATGAATATGGATGCAAAAATTCTCAATAAGATGCTAGCAAATCGAATTCAACAGCATATAAAAAGAATTTTTCACCATGATCAAGTGGGATTCATTCCTGGGATACAGGGCTGGTTCAACATTCACAAATCAATCAACGTGATATATCACATTAATTAAAAAAAAAAAAAGAGAAGAACCATATGATCCTGTCAATCGATGCAGAAAAGGCCTTTGACAAAATCCAGCACCCTTTCTTAATAAAAACCCTCGAGACAGTCGGGATGAAGGAACATACTTAAACATCATAAAAGCCATTTATGAAAAGCCCACAGCTAACATCATCCTCAATGGGGAAAAACTGAGAGCTTTTTCCCTGAGATCAGGAACACGACAGGGATGCCCACTCTCACCGCTGTTGTTTACCATAGTGTTGGAAGTTCTAGCATCAGCAATCAGACAACAAAAGGAAATCAAAGGCATCAAAATTGGCAAAGATGAAGTCAAGCTTTCGCTTTTTGCAGATGACATGATATTATACATGGAAAATCCGATAGACTCCACCAAAAGTCTGCTAGAACTGATACATGAATTCAGCAAAGTTGCAGGATACAAAATCAATGTACAGAAATCAGTTGCATTCTTATACACTAACAATGAAGCAACAGAAAGACAAATAAAGAAACTGATCCCATTTACAATTGCACCAAGAAGCATAAAATACCTAGGAATAAATCTAACCAAAGAAGTAAAAGACCTGTATGCTGAAAACTATAGAAAGCTTATGAAGGTAATTGAAGAAGATATAAAGAAATGGAAAGACATTCCCTGCTCATGGATTGGAAGAATAAATATTGTCAAAATGTCAATACTACCCAAAGCTATCTACACATTCAATGCAATCCCAATCAAAATTGCACCAGCATTCTCCTCGAAACTAGAACAAGCCATCCTAAAATTCATATGGAACCACAAAAGGCCCCAAATAGCCAAAGTAATTTTGAAGAAGAAGACCAAAGCAGGAGGCATCACAATCCCAGACTTTAGCCTCTACTACAAAGCTGTCATCATCAAGACAGCATGGTATTGGCACAAAAACAGACACATAGACCAATGGAATAGAATAGAAACCCCAGAACTAGACCCACAAACGTATGGCCAACTCATCTTTGACAAAGCAGGAAAGAACATCCAATGGAAAAAAGACAGTCTCTTTAACAAATGGTGCTGGGAGAACTGGACAGCAACATGCAGAAGGTTGAAACTAGACCACTTTCTCACACCATTCACAAAAATAAACTCAAAATGGGTAAAGGACCTGAATGTGAGACAGGAAACCATCAAAACCCTAGAGGAGAAAGCAGGAAAAGACCTCTCTGACCTCAGCCGTAGCAATCTCTTACTCGACACATCCCCAAAGGCAAGGGAATTAAAAGCAAAAATGAATTACTGGGACCTTATGAAGATAAAAAGCTTCTGCACAGCAAAGGAAACAACCAACAAAACTAAAAGGCAACCAACAGAATGGGAAAAGATATTTGCAAATGACATATCGGACAAAGGGCTAGTATCCAAAATCTATAAAGAGCTCATCAAACTCCACACCCGAAAAACAAATAACCCAGTGAAGAAATGGGCAGAAAACATGAATAGACACTTCTCTAAAGAAGACATCCGGATGGCCAACAGGCACATGAACAGATGTTCAATGTCGCTCCTTATCAGGGAAATACAAATCAAAACCACACTCAGATACCACCTCACGCCAGTCAGAGTGGCCAAAATGAAGAAATCAGGAGACTATAGATGCTGGAGAGGATGTGGAGAAACGGGAACCCTCTTGCACTGTTGGTGGGAATGCAAATTGGTGCAGCCGCTCTGGAAAGCAGTGTGGAGGTTCCTCAGAAAATTAAAAATAGACCTACCCTATGACCCAGCAATAGCACTGCTAGGAATTTACCTAAGGGATACAGGAGTACTGATGCATAGGGGCACTTGTACCCCAATGTTTATAGCAGCACTCTCAACAATAGCCAAATTATGGAAAGAGCCTAAATGTCCATCAACTGATGAATGGATAAAGAAATTGTGGTTTATATACACAATGGAATACTACGTGGCAATGAGAAAGAATGAAATATGGCCCTTTGTAGCAACATGGATGGAACTGGAGAGTGTGATGTTAAGTGAAATAAGCCATACAGAGAAAGACAGATACCATATGGTTTCACTCTTATGTGGATCCTGAGCAATGTAACAGAAACCCATGGGGGAGGGGAAGGGAAAAAAAAAAAAGAGGTTAGAGTGGGAGAGAGCCAAAGCATAAGAGACTGTTAAAAACTGAGAACAAACTGAGGGTTGATGGGGGGTGGGAGGGAGGAGAGGGTGGGTGATGGGTATTGAGGAGGGCACCTTTTGGGATGAGCACTGGGTGTTGTATGGAAACCAATTTGACAATAAATTTCATATATTGAAAAAAAAATTTCCCAACAAAGAAAAACCTAGGATCAAATGGCCTTACTGGTGAGTTATTTAAAGAATAACTAATGCCAATCTTCCTCATACTCTTTCAAAATTCAAAGAGGAAGGAACAAGCCCAAACTCATTTTACAAGGATAGCATTACCCTGATACCAAAGCCAGATAAGGATACTGTAAGAAACAAAAAGTATAGGTTAATATCTCTGATGAGTATAAATACAAAAAACCTCAAAAAAATGTTAGCAAATAAAATTCAGCAGCACATTAAAAGAATCATATACCATGGACAAGTGAGATTCTTCCCTGGGTTGTAAGGATGGCTTAACATACACAAAACAATAAATATAATACATTTGTTACATTAATAGAATGAAAGATAAAAATTACGTGATAACAATAGATGCAGAAAAAAAGCATTTTCTATTCAATATCTATTCATAATAAATCTTTCAACACATTAGGTATAGAAAGAACACACCTCAGCATGACAAAGACCATATATTACAAGCTCACAGCTAACATTATATCCAATGGTAAAAGGTTAAAAGCATTTCCTCTAAGACCAGAAACACAAGGGTACTCACTCTCACCATACCTATTCAACATTGTACCTGAAGTCCTAGTCAGACCAATCAGGCAAGAAAAAGAAATAAAAGGCAACCAATTGGAAAGGAAGTAAAATTGTCTCTATTTGCATATGATGTGATTTTATATATAGAAACCCTAAATACTTCAGTATAAATCTGTTAGATCAGCAAATTCAGAAAAGTTCTAAGATACAAAATAAACATACAAAAAATCTGTAGCATTTCTATACATTAACAATGAACTATCTAAAAAAGAAATCAAACCCATTTTATAATAGCAGCAAAAACAATGAAATACTTAATATAGCCAAGGAGGTGAAAGATCATGACAGTAAAAATGACAAGATATTGGTAAAAGAAATTAAAGACAGAAATAAGTGGAAAGAAATCTCATGTTTTTGGATTGGACAATCAATATTATTAAAATGTTCATCTATAGATTCAATCCAATTCCTATTAATATTCTGAGGGCATTTTCCACAGAATTACGGAAAAAAAACAATTCTAAAATTTGTATTGAACTATAAAAGACCCTCATTAGTCAAAGAAATCCTGAGAATGAATACAACACCACACTTCATGATTTCAAACTATATTACAAAGCTATAGTTATCACAACGTGCTGGAAAAGAAAATTCAAACCAATATAATAAAATTGAGAGCTCAGAAATAAACCCATACATATGTGGACAGCTAATATTTGATAAGGGAGTCAAGAATATTCAATGGAGAAAAGACAGTCTCCTTAATAGTGCTAGGAAAACTGGATATTCACATGCAAAAGATTAAAATTAGATTCCCTATCATAACATCACCCATAAAAATTAACTCAAAATGGATTCAAGACTTATATGTAAGGCCTGAAACCACAAATCCTTCAAGAAAATATAAGGGACAAACTTCTTGACATGGGTCTTTGTGGTGATTTTTTTGGATATGACATCAAAGCACAAGCAACATCATAAAAAAATAAAGTGGGACTACAGCAAACTAAAAAGTTTCTGCAGAGCAAAACAGCTAACAAAAAGGTAACCTACTGAATGACAGAGGATATTTGCAAATCATACATCTAACAAGGGGTTAATATCCCAAACCTATAAAGAACACCTACAACTCAATGGCACCCCCCACCCCAAATAATCCAATTAAAATGGGCAAAAGACCTGAATAGACATTTCCCAAAGAAGGTACTGAAATGGTCAAAAAGTATATGAAAATCTGCTCAACATCACTAAACATTGGGGAAATGTGAGTGAAAACCATAATAGGCTATCACTTTACACTTGTTAGAATGGTTACGTTCAAAAAGACAACAAATAACAAGTGTTGGCAAAATGTGAAAGGGAACCCTTGTGCAGTGATGGTGGAAATGTAAATTAGTGTGCTCACTATGGAAAACATCATAGAGGTGCCTCAAAAATTAAAGATAGAATGACCACGTGATTCAGCAATTACACTTCTGGGTATATATCTGACGGAAATGAAGTCAGTATATTATATTTATTGTAGCATAATTTATAGTAGCCAAGTCATGGAAACAGATGGATGGATAAAGATTAACACACACATTCACGTACAATACTTAAGCCATATAAAAGAATGATATCCTGCCATTTGTGACAACATGGATGGACCTTGACGGAATTATGCAAAATGAAGTCAGACGGAAAAAAAAAAAATTACTGTACAATTTGACATGCGGGATCTGAAAAACAACAAAAAGCAAGCTTAAAGAAAAAGATTTTTGGCTGTCAGAGGGTGGAGGGAAGTTTGGGGAAGGTGGTCAAAAGTTACAAGCTTTTAGTTAAAAATAAATAACTGTTGGTGATCATATTATGATGTCACAACTATAGTTAACACAGCTATATGGTGTATTTCAAAATTAAGAGTAAATCCTAAAAGTTCTAATCACAAGGGGAAAAAGCTTTTTTGTAACTATGAAGTGATGTATGTTAGCTAAACTTATTTTGGCAATCATTTCACAAATACTTAGGTCAAGTCATGCTGTACACGTACACCTCAGCCTTATACGTTGTTGTACAACAATTCTATCTCAAAACTGAAAAAAAATTTAACTATAGGCATCATAAAATATCTAAGTTTTAATGAAAAAAAGTTGAAAATAGTATTTATTGTATGAATCAACTTCAAACATTTTTATATTACTACATGAACATAAAAAATATTTGGAGAGATTTCTGTTCAAGGTTTATCTTAGAGGGGGCTCCTGGTGGTGATGGTAGTAGGACCACTGGGACTTTTAACATGGTGGGTATATGTTTACATACAGGTATATATATTTCAAGATAGAGTGTACAAAATTATAAACAGAATTATAAATGTTTATGATGAAATAAAGTATTCTAATATAAGCACATTTGTTATTCAATGGGGGCAAGATGAGGAGAAATATTAACTGTGAATATAAGAAAGGTATTGTTCTTTGATCCAATCCTTCTTTTCCTCATATTTTTTTTTTGTCTCTGGGCCTTTATCCTGTTCCTTTATTCCCAAATTCTTCCTTTGAAAGCTTGCTTCACATGCTATGGAGAATAGGACTAGTGAGCAATTGTAGACATTGAAGGGGCAGAGAGTGGTTTTTTAACAACACATCTAACACTCATAGCAGTCTAAGGAAGATGTGACATAGGAGTTCCCTTTTATGGTAGTTATTTAAACATTAAGTTATTCAACATGCATGGTCCTTGCATATTCAATTACATTTCTTTACCCATAACAGTTGAATTCGATCAAGGTGAATTGCTCCATTGACCAAGTCGAGTATCTTGGCTGTGAACCGTGATTGCCAGTCACTGCTCTAAGGGCTTAGAATCCACCAGTGGACAAAGAAGTCTAAAACTCTGCTGTAGTGTAGAAAGATACAGAAACAGAACAAGTAAATTATGTATTAGAGGTGATCAGCATTGTGGAATAAAATAAAGAGTACAGGGTGAAGAGATGTAATTTTAAGTAGAGTTGTGAAGATTGGAATTATTGAGGTGGCTTTAAGCAGAAATTTGAGGGTGGCCATGAATTGTCTCCCAGCGAACTAGGGGAAGAAAGGTTTAGGAAGAGGAATGAGCTAGTGCAAAGTACTCAAGATGGGAGAAAGTCTAGAATGTTCACAACAAAAAACACAGAGATCGGGTGATGGCCAATTTGTAGCACAAAGATCAGGGCCTATGCAGTCAGATCACCTGGCTTCAAAGCCTTGCTGCATCTGTTATTAACTCCAAGTCTTGTCTTAGTCCCTTCAGGATGCTATAGCCAAATACCACATATTGATCCTTATAAACAGCAAATACTTATTTTCACAGTTCTGGAGACTGGAAGTCTGAGATTATGCTGCCAGCATGGTGAGGATCCTTTTCTGGAGTGCAGACTTCTTGTTAAATCACATGGCAAAAGGAACTAGGGAGCTCACTAGGGTCTCTTTCCCACTACATAAATGAGCAGTAATCCCATTAGTGGGGGGTCCACCCCCATGACCTAATTACTTTCCGCAGACCCCACCTCCTAACACCATCACTTTGGGAATTAGCATTTCCACATATTAATTTTGGGGGCACATAAACATTTAGACCACAGCAAGTCTTCCTTAGGTAAGTTACTTCAGCTCTCTGAGCTTTAACTTCATCATGAAAACTGAGAATAGAGGAGGCTTTCAAGTTCTGAGGATGTCAGTGGGGATCTTTCCACATAATGAAGTTATCAGGTAGGAGTAAATAGACTGATTCTGTTACAGCACCTACGAATAGACCTTGAAACCTGTATGGGAGTTAAGGTGATCTAAATCCTCCAGTTAAAGGTAGTATGGGCCAACAGTTACTGAAGTCTAAGAGTATAGGAGTGGTTTAATAAGTAATAATCAAGAAGCTGATAATATTGCATTTACAGTCTATATTACTATTTGAGTGAATTTTATATAGTTACATTATTTCTTATTTAACCCAGACTCAAAGTCAATTTAATCTCTTTTTTCCTTTTCCTCCCCACCTTGCACAAGTTTTGTGCAGAAGTTCAGTTATTTATTTTTTTTTTTTTGCAGATGGATCACTCCATTGCGGTTTTCTTCACCTAAACAGGTGTTCTTGTGGTTGTTAAGCTGATTGAGACAGAAAGATCACTTATATCTGTCCTTTTAATTCCATTATTTTGTGAACTACTTTAGGGAAAACTGAGCCTTCATTTTCCATTTTAACTCTCCATACTGTTTGGTACAGTGAATTCTTAAGTAGTTGTTGACTTACTGAAACTAAATGGAGATAAAAAGAGAAAGGAAGAGAGAATTGTTTCTTCCACTTACATTCACTTTTTAAGCTATTGTGCTTGTTTGAGGACTTAGATATTAGGTAATAGGCAACATGAGTGTAAATCTCCCCTTCTCTGGATTTGAAAAGTGTCAGAGACATCATTCTACCACATGCATATAAGTGCACATGAATATAAACATGTTTTCATATGTTCATATTCTACCTTGTTGGGGTATATAGAAGTGTGTTTGTTTGCTTCACTTTTTATGAGATTAGATAATGGTCCAGTGTCTCTGCATTGTTTATAGCTCCCCTTCATTACCTTTATGCCTGAAGATATTTCAAAATCACATCACATGGACTTATTGAAAAGCTGCATATGTGTTTAAGCCTGTTCACAGACATACTCTTTCTTGATTGTCTATGGTTTTTCATGGTTATATAATAGAGATAATGAACTCATCGCCCAATATTTGTTAGTTTTAATGCCTAACCCAGTGGATAGAGTAAAAAGTCCTTATCGGGTGATAATTCTTTCTCAGGGTTCAGAGAATAAACAATTCGTAGCCAAAAGTGAAAAAGGCATAAATTATGATGTAAGGGAGACTATATACAACATGGTTTCTCCCTTTTGCACCACTAACTCAACTGACTGTTCCAGGCCCCTTCATTCTGCATAGTTCCTTAAGGCTGTTGTCTTGGATTGATTTAAGAAAGAGATAGAGCTCCTTCGTTACCAGTGGCCCCCAGAAGTTTCTGGCTTCAGGTTAGTTATCCATCCATCCCATCCACCCATCCATCCATCATTTTTCCTACTTCAGGAGAGGAAAGTACAAAACCCTGAAAGAGGAATTCTTGCTCTTTGCACTTCGGAAGTCTCATTGTTTGCATCCTTTCAACTCCAAAGGGAAATTATTCTTTTGATCATAATAAACATAAATCCGAAAAATCTCCATCGAATTGCCTAGGGCATTCATTTCTAATTGATCCAAACTGCAGAACAATGAATACAAACTTCCTATGACTTTTCTGCCAGTAGGTGCAAGGCTATCCTGGGGCTGATGAACCAGAAAGTTACTCTGGAGTTCTTTCCAAGCTGTTTTCAGTTAATTTAAGCAGAGGAAAAAAAAGCAGTTAAAGGAATAATTTAAGGGCAGAGCACAAGATCCTAAGTCGCTGAGATAGTTTTTCATCACTTCAGGTACATTGGAAATGACAACTCCATGGAAAGTTGCAATATACTAATTAAACAAAGTAAACAAAGTCAACAAAGCAGATGCTTTTCATCTGCAATAAGCAGCAAAGCCATTTGCTTACTTCCCTCTGTCCATCTGATGTGTCATTCTTATTAATAGATTTTTAAATGCAACAATTAGACTGGTTTTTGACACAATTTAAGTGTACTAGCAGATCAAGTAATTTTTCAAGTGTTATTTAAAATGTATAGTCAACAAAATGGATCCATTTCAAGAATAAAAAAGAAGTGTTTTTGGCTTCGACTCAATATTGGTATCAGTAAATGTCACCATTTTATTGCATCTTGTCCTGTACACCCACCTTCATTTCCTTGTTCATATGTATGATTGCTTTGACAATCAAATATTTTGTTTCCTTCATGTCCTACATTTCAGTATTTTAAAGGATGCAGAGAATTTTATTTTCAGGGTAAGATAAGGAAGAAGCAACGAACTGAAGGATTTGCCATCGTTAGGAAATATAGTTATTTTCACTTGCATTTTATATCTAGCTCTTCAGAAGCTATTGTTCATTCATGGTCAGTGAGTGAATACATATTTATTAGTCATCTTAGGCTGCTGTAATAAAATATCATAGCCTGGGAGGCTTAAACAGCAGACACCTACTTCTCGCAATTCTGGAGCCTGGGAAATCCAAGGTGCCAGTCCATGTGATAATTGGGGAGAACCCTCCTCCTAGCTTACAAATAGCTGTCTTCTGCTGTATCTTCACATGATGGAGAGACAGAGAGGTGGCAGGGCTTGGGGTGGAGGGGGTGAATGTGCTCTGGGGTTTCTTTCTCTTATAATGGACCAATTCTAAGAGGAACTCACCTTTATGAGCTCCTCTAAACCTGTATTACCTCTCAAAGACCTCACACTGGATGTTAGGGGTTTAACATATGAATGTAGCTGGGGCGGGGTGGGGGGGGGGACTCCAACATTCAGTCCACAATAACATGTTTACTGAGCACTCACTAGATGCTGGGTACTGGGCTAGGTAGGGCTGAGTGCTCAGTGATGAACAAGACTCCCTTGCTTAAGAGTTTCATGGGAAATTTAAGAAATAACCAATAAAGTGTAGGATACATGAAGTGTAGGGAGTTATGGAAACAGAAATAAGATAGTAGTAACCTACTTTGTGAAGTATCTATTATTAGGATCCTATCTGAGTCATAAAAAGATAGTCCCCAAATATATTTCTCCATTTGTGTCTTTGGACTTTTATTTCCCAATCTCATCAGAACAGGTGACTTTCGACACAAGGTATCACCTTATACCCATACTTTATGTCCTGAATTTTCTCAAACTTTGGGTTTTAAGAGTCCCAACATATAGACATGCATGACATCCTTTCTGTGTGGAAATACAGCATAGCATTTCCTCAACAGAACTGTGTTTACTCTGTTCCTTTAATATTTTCAATTTTTGGATAATATTTTTCTAGGACTTCTGGGATTTCACAAGGATCAAATTTTGCACTTCCATCCAAAAGAAGCACCCAGTCCATCTGTCTCTCAAAAAATCATGTGATGGATCTCAGAGAAAGAGGTGAGAAAGTGAAGAATGCTTGGGGTCTTCTTCACTACTCCCAGGATAGATCTTTTGTTTAGGAAGGCCAATTCTAAGAAGATCTCTAAGAAGCCCTAATGGAAAGCAATATCCCTTCACTATCTTGGGGAAGGATTGGGGGAATGATGATATGAGTATGTATGTGAGTCATATACTGCCCTAACTGCACCCCCAGTGTCAAAATTGCTATAGCATTATTATTTATATTGCCTGGGGTAAACTAGAAGTTATATATGTTTACCATGTTAAGAAATCAGCAATTATGAGTGGGTGCTGTGATAAACACGGACAGAACCTGCAATTTTTTGCTAAAAATAAAACCATAGCTATTGGTTCTTCCTCTCCATTTCAGAACCTATGGTATTCACTTATTGGGCTCTAGATACAACCTGGATTCCCTACTATTAAGATCTCTTTCTGAATACAGTGGGTTATCTTTGACCTTGGGGAAGAATATCCTATGCCATCTTGAATCATGACTGCTAACAGAAGGAGTAATATGAGAGTTGATGTAACGAACAGACGTGTGAGGTATGGGTCGGTTAAGTGAGGTTTGCTCATCTGTAAAATGGGGCTATGATAGTACCTACCCAATAGACTTGTTATCCTACCTTCAGAGGTTTGTGTGAGGATTAAACATGTAGAACAGTGACTATCACATGATAAACTTTTAATAAATATTAGTTATTATGCAAAGAGTTTAGAATCTCTACATTTACCGGGGAACTCAGCTAAGCCTGGCTTATTAAGGAACCATTGTCATCCTTTTTTAGTAATTGGATTGCAGGCTTTCTCATACTACATTAACTAACCTAAATATTTATCTAGGGCTCTGTCTAAGCTAACAGGCTCTGCCCTAAGCCAGTATATTAAGCAGGGAATATATCCAGGACTTCTTTAAGTTACTTTCCAAAAATAACAGAAGTCTGGACATGCAGTACCCTTTAAAGCAGCATTTAATCTGTGGGAGAATGTGGCCTGTCAGCTTGGAACTACAAAAGCCATCAAGGTTTACATTTTGCATACAAGTGTCTGTAAGTAGCCCTATGTTATGAATTTGGTACATCAGAACACAGGTGAATTTGGGAGAGATCTTGACTCACTCATTCAAAGCATAGGGAGGTTCCCTAACCTGACAACAGCAACACTTAACAATGTGGTAAGGTTGGGCTGTTAGGAAGGAAGAAAGTTTATAATAGAGTGTATTGTTAAAAAAATAAGTTTATAATACAAATCACAATAAAGATGTTATTCGTCAGTAAAACAGATGTCATTTTCTTGAGGATGAGGCCTTTACATCTTCAGACATTTGCCATCACCTGTAAGCATTGTCTCAGGTGACTAGTAAGTAGGGGCAGGGAATCTGTACTACCTTCTGCTTTCTCTAGAATGATCCACACAGAGTGCATATCATTCAGAGACAGAGTTGTCTTATCTCTGAGGCTGAAATCCTGGACATTCTCAGGAGGACAATAATTGTGAAAAACAAGCTAGCAGCAAGTACATATCTGGCTCCCTGGGGTAATTCCTCAAAGCCTACTGATGAGGCAAGTTTACAGGATCTACTCTCTCAGAGCCAGCATCTGACACCAGCACCTCTGGCAAAGAGATGCGTGGCTGTAACTTACAAGTGTGGGCCAAAAGGGCGGGTTAGGAAAGGCTTGATGTGGTTTATCTCATAAGGGAAACACAAGAGAGCTATGACCTCACCCTTAGCTTGGAGGCTTTACAGTGCCTTGGCAGATACACACTGGCCTTGGGGTTAAGCTTGTAGAAAGCCCACGTCAACAGAGGGAAACACTGTGACCACCTGTGTACTTTGGCTGTGATAGAGTGTACCCAACAAGTGCATACAAAGGCCTGGGGAAAGCATAGAAAAGCAGAAGTCAAGGTATATGAGGCTGGATAAGATGGCTGTTCTCGTGACACCCATGAGCATCACTTAACACAGCTCATATGGTGTGGCAGACTTGCTCAGCCTCACTGTAAAGTCTGCTGTGAATCTGGAAGGACGGAAGCTGCCAAATGGCATGCACTATGGAGGGATCCTGAGGTCAGAGTTGAGCTGGACCGGTTGTCTGAAGTAAAAAACAGGGAGAGAATCTGAAGCACAATTGAAGATGGGTTCCCAGGAGAGTTGAAGGTCAAGTTAAAAGTGAAATTGAAGAGGAGTACTGAGTTTGAATCAGAGTAGTTCCAACAGGGCAGGTGGTTTCAGACTGGTGGATGCTGTGAATCAAGAAGGAGCTCCTGACTCTGGTGCTTTCCATCAAGGGGAGTGCTTATGTGGCAGGCAGGCAGGCAGATGAGGGGCAAGAACTGGGGCTTAAAGGGGGTTTGCAGCCAACATCAACTCAGAACCCAGAATTTCTTATCTGCACACTCAAGAGTATTGTTACAACTGGTTTCAGTTAGGCAGAAACTTGAAAATAAAGCATGGATTAGAAAAGTATTGCCATTAAATTCAGCTATACTTTAGAGAAGTGGAAAGGAAATCTGATTTTAGGAACCTTTTCTGTTGATGTGCAGAAACAAACTTGACCATTTCAGTGCCGTTATTGGTTTCTGGTCTGTGGCTTTTGACAGGTACGCAGGTTATATTGCCTTTGGATTACCCAGTAACAACGTCTTTCATTTGTAGAGTGCTTCACAGAAGACTCAAGTGTTCTCAATTCCATACCCTCATTTTCTTCTCCTAAGTCTGTGAGCTATTATTGTCTAATTTAATAGAGGAGGCTTATTTTATAAATAGGGTAACAGGGCTAACAAATAATAGATACAGGACCAGAATCTAGTACTTCGTTTTAATTACAATGAAGAAAACATATTATTTTGTTAATCTTAAATTAAAACAGCCTCCACCACTGTATTTTGGCTTTTTATACTTTTAGGTTAATTATCACCTACCGCCTCCCCACCCCACACACACCTTTTCACTATACTTAAAAAGAGATGTTTGTGTGGATATATGGAGAAAGAACTTAAATTTTATAATTTTATGCTGAGGGAAGATTATTGATCAAGACCCTCAGCCTGAAGTTACTCAGGCCTATTTCCTATAGAATTGTAAACTTCTTAGAGCCAAGTGATCATTTAGAGTCTATTACTTTTGAAGGCAATTGGTCAACATTTAGTTTACTGGGCAAAGTATTGTCACACACCAAGTGGTCACCTGAGGCTTTGAAAGAATTGATGTGCTCACACCAGTTTACTTCCATGAGTAAAGCAGTCCTTGTACTTTAAATACGATTTTTCACCAATGTTAAGTTTCTTGAGGTGCAGAACTCACTTCAGATGCGTAGCCAGAGCTCAAGGGAACGAAGCCATCAAGAGGCCCCTGTTACTTGGAGAATGTCCATTCTATTCTGTTGGCAAAACAGGTAAGCATGGGGGGGACACACTGGTGGAAAGCCAGGAAAAGAGGCAATTACCTCACCACACTATAAAGTGGCATATCTGAGTGCTGAGAGAATCATGAACCATATCTCAAGTAACTTAAAAAAAAAAAAAAGTAGATATATATGTTTTTAGGCTTAATACCAGACTAAGAGAACAGAAGACAGGGGGTATTTCTGGAAATATAAGCAGAAAAAAGTTATTTCAAACTATCATCAGATGGGAACAGAGATGAACTTTGGGTTTACCTCAACATTATTCATGGCAGTGGCAGGAATTAAGTTCAGTGTCATTACTATTAGTTTTCTTGTGGTTATTTCTATCTTTTTCAAGTTTTTATTGAAATTCCAGCTAGTTAACATACAGTGTAACATTAGTTTCAGGTGTACAAGAGACCGATTCAACACTTCCATACATCACTGGTGCTCATCACAACAAATGCGCTCCTTAACCCCCATCACCCATTTAGCCCATCCCCCACCCACCTCTTCTCCAGTAAGTATTAGTTTGTTCTCTATAGTTAAGAATCTGTTTCCTGGTTTGCCTCTTTCTTTTTCTCCCCTATGTTCATCGGTTTTGTTTCTTAAATTCCACATGAGTGAAATCATATGGTATTTGTCTTTGACTGACTTGTTCATTTAGTGTAATACTCTAGCTCCATTAGCGTCGTTGCAAATGGCCAGATTTCATTTTGTTTTTTTATGGCTAATTTTCAGTTTAGATCCCTGTTCTTATGAGGACATTTTGCAGATGGAGAGCAGACTATTGGAAACTGGACATATCTGAAGCAGAATTCCAAGCTTTGCAGTGCTCAGTCTTGCTGGACTGTTGGATAGGGCAAGGTGTAGATAAATCACTGAAGTTTGATTTGAGGAACATACACTAAAATTCTTTGTCTACCCTCCGTGAATATATATCTGCTTAGTATCATTTTTCTTCAGAATTTTTATAGGAAGTCAAGATTTATTTGCTTAAAGTGCAGCTAATCTGGAGAACAATAGTTATTTTTAAAGAAGTCCATTTATCTGATTATTTTATAGACACTTAGTAAAAACTAAGGATCTAAGAGATGGAAATACATCCTGGGAAAATTACTTTGTGTAAGTTTCAAAGTGGGCCATCATTTGGGGGTAAGAGCAGAACAGGTTCTGAGAAAAAAGAAGGGAACATGAAATAAATTCATGGATTCAAGACAAGGGAGGCTAGGAACAGTGACAGAGGAGAATGGCATTTGAGGCAGATGACAGGCACTTTTATCTTGGGTGTCTGGGATAGGTTGTGTTTAGGATAGGACATCGAATTATGTTTGTCTTCTTGCTGGCTGGAAACATGTAACCTGAATTCTGGAGAGAGGGATGGTAGGCTAGTTGGATGGCACAGGCACATAGGTGGCAGCTAAAGTCAGGAGAAACGTGAAGGCCAGTCAGGAAATTTCCATACAGTGAAAAGGCTGAGTAACATCAAGAGAAACAGCAGCACTTACAGAGTGAGCTAGGGAAGAGGTGTCAAAGAAAGTATTTCCATGGGCAGGAAGACAACCAGAAAGAGGGTTTTAGGGAGGAAAAAAGTGGTAAACAATGACAAATGCTGTAGGGAGGTTAAACAAGATAATGACTGAGGAGTGTTGTTTAGACTTGAGAATTAGCAAGACCCTATGTTTCTGCCAGAGAAGTTTCAGTAGAGTTTTGAGGGCCGACCACACATGGAGAGGTAGAGGTGTAAATGGTTAACTGGAGTAGAGGAGTGGCATACAATGGTTGAGAGTATAAATTCAAAAACAGATTCCCTAGGTTTGAATACCTGCTCTTCCATTTAATAGCTGTGCCCTTGGGCAAGTTATGAACCTCTTTGTACTTCCAGTTTCCTAGCTGGAAAATGACCACAGTAAAAGTCGTGAGGATTAACTGTTTTGTACGTAAAACACTTAGACTTGTACCTGGCTGTGCTGTGTATAAATGTATTAATTTTTTTCTTATTATGACTTAAAAGAAGCTTGTGTAAGAAGTAAAGCTGAGAGGTGTATTAGTTTTCTATGGCTGCATAATAAATTTCTGCAAGTTTTGAGGCTTGAAACAATAGTTGCTGATTATCTCACAGTAGGTCAGGACGCCAGGCAAAACTTATCTGAGTTCTTTGCTCTGTTTCTCACAGTTGTGCAACTAGGGTGTTCACTGGTCTGCATTTCTTTCTGCATGCTCTGAGGAAGAATCTGCTTCCAAGCTCATTCAGGTTGTTGTCAGGATTCAATTACTTGTGGTTGTAGGACTGACGTCCTTCTTTCCTTGCTGACAGGGCCACTTTCCACTCCTAGAGGTCACCCATGCTTCCTGTCATGGTCATCTCCGTTTTCAAAGCCCAGCATAGAGAATTCATGTATTAGATCTCTGTCTCACTTGTATGGTATGGCTGAATAGCTTGTTTGTGCAAGCACACCCTGACTGTCCCTGTTAATTACTATCTTGAGAATGTAGAGATCTCGTCTTCCCTCTATATTCCCATGATGAAGCAGAATGTGAAGAACATGTTGTTCAGCATTTAAGTTCAGGGGCTCTGGGGTGACCAACTCAGAACACCTCTCTTGTAAGGAAGAGTATCCAGATGGCAGACCTTAGATCTTCTTGGAACACTGGCCATGCAAGGAGAGAGAGGCTACAGATAGTTGCTAGATTAAGTGGCTACACTATAAAAGCAAGTTGTAGGTCGCCTGGTGGCTCAGTTGGTTAAATGTCTGACTTTGGCTCGTGTCATGGTCTCATGGTTTGTGAGTTTCATCACATCAGGCTCTCTGCCGTCAGCACAGAGCCTGCTTTGGATCCTCTGTGCCCCTCTCTCTGACCCTTTTCCCACTTGTGCTCTCTCTCTCTCTCAAAAAAAAAAAAAAAGACTTTAAAAAAATAATAAAAGCAAGCTACATGTTTGGCACACATCAATCACAGTAGCAGATGCTTTGTCCAGTGTGTCGCTCCTGGACTCCCTGTACATGAGTTCATCAATAAACCTATATCTCAATCACTGTCTCTAGCTCTTTTCTTCAGCCACACTAGACTATCACCCACCCTTGGCTTAGAGTCTGCTGGGGTGTGGTGACATACTCACTTTACATTTCTTTTCCCCAAGAAAGAGCTTCCTTCTAGGAGCTCATTGAATGAGGCAAGGTTCATCAAAAATAATCTCCCATTCTTAAAGTCAGTTGTACCATATAACATGAATGAATCACAGGACCAATATTGTTATATTCACAGGTCTCTCCCATACGCATATGTGAAGTGCAGGCCATGAGGGTTCATTTTAGAATTCTGCCTGTCACAGTGAGAAGGTCAAGTTTTGTGTGGGCTAGGTTGGTATGCTTATAGGTAGAGGAAAAATAACCTGTGGAGAAGGAGACATTAGAGAGGGGAAAAAAGTGGGTTTTTTTTCTAGAGTAATATTGTGGAAAGAGTAGTTATATATAGTATTGAGGACAGGGCTGGATGGGTAACACTGGGAAGGAGAAGTGATCTCTCTGAGACAGTAGGAAAGATGTTTATAACATATCATTGTTACATGGTTAGCAAACAATCTCAAAAACCTGCGGCGTATAAAAATGACCAATTATTTTCCATGCATCCGCAGGGTCCAGCTGATTTTGGCTGAACTCCCTCATGCACCTGTGGTTCATCTGGTCCAATCACATATCTAAATGTGGGCTTTGTTCTATGGTTCACTCATTTTCCTTCTGGAACAAGCAGGAAACCCAGGTAAGTCCTTCTCATGGTTTCAGCAGATGCAGGAGATTTCTGGAGGCCTAGGCACTGGTATACCACCACTTCCGCCTTATTCTATTGCCTCAAACTACTCACGTGCCTAGCTCAGTATGAGAGCATGAGTCTACCACAGAGAAATGGGGACAGTGAAGAATTGACATCATCAGTACAGTCTATCAGAATGATAAGCAAGTTTGGAGTCAGAACTATTAAGTGGTGATGAAATTCACACTTAATGGCATCTAAGTCAAGTGTTTGGGGATGGGAGAAAACAACAGTTTGGCTTGATTAAAGGAAGTATTATAAAGGGGATTTGTGGTAAATTGAAGTCATCATATAAAGCTAGGTCAGAAAGCCATTTGATATTAAGGTAATAGGCTGGTTATCCTCCCTCTAGATCCACTTTCCACCTTCTCCTACTCTATACCTGCAGGTAAGCTGCCTTGTTTGGATTGTTCTCCATTCGTCACTGTATTCTATTTGAAGTCAGCCAACAGGAAACACTGGAAGTGATCATGGTGGATGGGAGTGAGGTCTGGGGCTTATTCTCCCACTTTCTTTCCTGGAGATTGAGTCTTTCTGCAATAGGCTACAGCACCTGTAAGGTAGCCCTCTGCATATGTTACTACTCTAGGTTCTGGTAATTTCTTCTTCCTCTTGCCTTTTCAGGATTAGGGGTAGTAAGGCTTTCCATTTCCACCAGCCTTAAAGTCCTATGTTACACTTGATTGTTTTCCTTCCTCACTGCCTAGACTTAGTAAAAACTTTCTAAACTTTCTTCAGTGATCCAGTTTGAGTATCACCTGTTTTTTGTTGGGACTCTGACTAATCCAGTTAAGGACTTAGGGTTTCATTTAGTAAGTGCCAGAAACAGGAAAGTATGAGGACAGATCTATGAATTGAACTGTGTTGTGGGAAGGTTAATATAAAAGCCACACATAGAAAGCATTACAGGAAGCATCAGACCACACAGAAGACTCACAGCTGTCCAGGGGAAAGGGTGTTAAGACCTACACCAGAGGCAGAGCTATGGAAATGGAAAGGAGGAATGGGTGCACCAAAACAACTATAGGTGCAGAATGGATCAATTTAACAGCATTTGGTAGCATTTAGATGGTCGAGAAGAAAGAATACAGTATTTCCAATATTTTCAGCCTTGAGAACTAGGAATAATATAATTAACAAGATCCAGGGATCAAACCAGGGATCACAAAAGGATACAATGTTCTGTTTTTGACATTTGGAATTTTCCATGTGATGTTCAGTGTCCTATATATAATTGGAAATGTTGAGCTTGGGAAACAGATCAGGGCTGGGAGGAATTTGGAAACTGGCCACAGAGACTCAACAGTAATCAGTTTGAGGTGCAGGGAAAGAAGCAGATAGAAAGAGGGGGGGAAGAAAATACTTGGTCTGAGCCTGGTTTGGAAATACAGTTTCTGAGACTGGAAGGAGGCAGGGAGGAGAGTAGCAGATAATCATTGAACTGAAACAGAAGAGTCTGTATTTCAGTCCATTAGTAAACTTTGTTTTTGTTTTATTTTAAGGGCCAAGACTCCTAGCATGGGTTTTGGTTTCCCTCATGAAGACCTTGGGCTTGGGAGGTGCCACTTATTTAATAAAAGTGCCCATGTTTTCTAATTTTGTTTTCAGACTTTTATTATTTGATTCCTTTCAACTAAAAGATACTTTGGTTAGTTTGTGTGTGAAGCACTTTCACACTTGATGACAGATAAGCCACAGGAACTAGGTGGGTGTACTAGCAATCCATGTCCAAGCAGTTCAGAATACCTTTTGAATATTGTTGCTATTAATATTGCTTCTTTGTACATATACTTCATGGACTTCATGTTATTCAATCAATGACTATATTTCTGTATAAAAGAAATCTAGGTCAATGGAACTTTGTATTTAAATCTATTGGAAGAATTGTTGTTTGAAGATAAGTTCTTGAGAAAAATCATTTCTGAAGTGAATGAAGCTCTATAATTCATTTATTTTGAATGATTTCCTATCTACAGACATTTTTAACATTGGCTTTTCTTAAACAGAGGCACATCAGTCAACACTTTTGGCTATTTGACTTTTTCTCTCTCCCTTACTATCAGTTGCACATCCCAGGTTTAGGCAGAGAGGAAACTTAGAAGGACAAAGAATTAACTCATTTATACTAAACCTTTTATTTCATGCTTAAAAATAATTTTTAACTTTGAGAAATAGGAGCTTTGGAAATATAGCAGAGTAGGAAGATCCTGAGCTCCCCTTGTTCCATGGACACACCAAGGTGACAGCCAAATCTATGCAACTAACTCTGAAAATGACCCAAAGACTGGCAGGATAGATCTACCACAGCTAATAGAGAGAAGGCCACACAGAAAAGGGTACAAGGGGTAGAGATGTAATCGAGAACCAAACCTCTGGAATGACTAGCCCCAAATAGGAGGCACATCACAAGCCTGGAGAAACAAGAGAATCAGACCCCACACTAGGCACCCCTGGCACTGGGGACCCACAATGAGAAGAGGAGTTCCCATAATGTCTGGTTTTTAAAAACAGTTGGGCTTAAGATTGGGGGCTTTTAAAAATCAGTGGTTTTAACTCTGGAGAGCTGGAGGGTAATAGGAAACAGAGTCCCCCACCTAAGGGGCCAGCATACTAATAACTCATCCAACACATAGCACAGAAGCAGCAGTTTGAAAAGCACCTGCAGTATATGTGAAGGAGATTACTGACTAATCTTCAGACAGGTGCTGCAGGCAGAGACTTCCCTGGGAACAAAAGTGATGGCAGAAGCCATTTCTTTTCCTTCTGCCAGCCTAGAGAGCCAGATGTTTGCTGGAGCCAGCGTTAACACTCTCCATATACCTTGCTAGCACATTCACAGCACTGCCCATGTTCCCCTGGGATACTCTCCATCAAACCTGCCCTCAGTAGGCATCCCTCCAAAGCAGCTTTTGCTGTGCCATACCCAGCAAGAAGCCTGAGCCAGACTAGTGCCATTCCAAGTGACTTCTGCCCAGGTGATGCAGGAGATAAAATCAATACCGGCCCCACAGTTCCTATAGCCAAACCTCGTAGCTGGCTGTGCAGGGAGCTGGCCTTGCCCTTCAATGTGCCTGCAGAGATGCTAATCACAGACAGCCAGGCTGACTGCTGCCCCTGTACCTAATCCTCTTGTGGCTGCTGCAGACAAGCCTCTCAACCAACAGTGCAGGGAGCAAACTCTGCCCCAGGTGCTCACAGTAGATGAAGTAGGTCACTGCAACTAACTACGCTGAAGGCAACTGCAGCTCAGAAACAACAGGAGAGAACACCTGAAGTTCTGGTTCTTGTGACCAGGGGTACTGTACTATAGGGCACTCAAAGGCTTTTTGTGTACGAGGCCATGATTTTCAAGACTGAGATAGAGCTGACCTACCTAATACATCAGTAAAGGTACTGATTGGATTTGAAAAAGAATGCATGAACTCCATGAAACTTCAACAAAAAGATGGAAAATATAAAAAAGAACCAGTCAGAACTGAAAATTTCAGTAACAAAAAATACACTAGAGGAAATTGACAGAAGATTAGATAATGCACAGCAGACCAGTGTTCTGGAAAGCAGGGTAATGGAAAGGTGACTAAGCTAAACAACAAAAGAAAAAAAAAAGTATAAAAATGAGAATAGTTTATGGGAATTCTGCAACATTATCAAGTATGTTAACATTTTCATTATAGGGATGTAAGCAGGAGAAGAGAGAGAGAGAGAGAGAGAGAGAGAGAGAGAGAGAGAGGGAGAGGGAGGGAGAGGGAGGGAGGGAGGGAGGGAGGGAGGGAGAAGGGGGCAAAAAACTTATTTGAAGAATAGCTGAAGACTTAATAAATCTGGGGAGGAAACATATCCAGAAAGCACAGAGAGCCCCTAATAAGATAAAACAAAGGGCTTCACATCCAAACACATGATAATTAAAATGGCAAAAAGTAATGGTAAAGAGAGAGTCTTAAAAGCAGCAAAACAAAAGAAAATAGTTATATACAAGGGAACACCCCCTTAAGGTTATCTGCTAACATTTCAACAGAAACTTTGCAGGCCAGAAAAGAGTAACATGAAATTTTCAAAGTACCAAAAGGAAAAAACCTGTAACCAAAAATACTCTACCCATCAAGGTTATCATTCAGAATAGCAGGAGAGATAGTTTTCCAAACAAAATTTAAATGAGTACATTACTGCTAAACCAGCCTTATAAGGAATGTTAAAGAGAATTCTTTAAGTGGAAAGAAAAAGCCATAACTAGAATTAAAATTTTGAAAGGGAAAAGTTTCCCAGGTAAAAGCAAACGTGGTAAAATTAGTAGATCACTTATAAAGCCAGTATAGAGATTAAAATACAAAAGTAGTCAAATCACTTATGTCTAGTTAGCCAAGGGATACACAAAAAGATGTAAAACATGTTATTATATACATAAAATGTGGAGGGGAGAGTGAAAATGTAGTGCTTTTAGATGTATTTGAACCTAAGCCATCAACTTAATATAGAGTGCTATACACATAAGTTATATATGAATCCAAAGGTAACCACAAATGAAAAACATTAGATACACACACACACTCACGCACACACACAAATGAAGAAAAAAGAATCTAGCACAAGACTAAAGAAAGCCATCAAACTACAAGGGAAGAAACAAGAAAGGAATAGAAAAACTATAAAAACAACTAGAAAACAACAAAATAGCAATTCATACCTATCTAAAATTATCTTAAATGTAAATGGACTACATACTATAATCAAAAGAAATAAGGAGAGTAGATTTAAAAAGAAGACACATCTTTTATGCTGCCTACAGGAAACTCACTTCAGACCTGAAGACACATACATACAAAAAAGAAAGGGATGAAAAAAACATATCATGCAAATGGAAGCCAGAAAAAAGAAAAAGCCAGTGTAGCAACACTTATATCAGACAAAATAGACTTTAAAACAAAGACTGTAGTAAGTGACAAAGAAGGGAAATACATAATGATAAAGAAGATCCAACGAGAGGGTCTAACAGCTGTAAATATCTTTGCACCCAACATAGAAGCACCTAAACATAAAGCAAATACTACCAGATATAAAGGAGAAATTGACAGTAATAAAATCATAGTAGTTGAGTTTAACAACCCACTGACATCAATAGAGAGATCATTCAGACAGAAAATCAGCAAAGTGGCTTTGAAAGAGACATTAGACCAGATGGACTTAACAGATATATATTGAATATTCCATCCCCAAATAGAATATACATTCTTATCAAGTACACGTGAGATATTCTCCAGTGTGCCAAAGAAATCAACGAGGAAATAAAATACACAAAGAAAAATTAAGACCTAATGATTCAAAATCTTTGGGATGTAGCTAAAGCAGTTCTAAGTTTATAGTAATACAAGCCTACTTCAAGAAGAAACATCTCAATCTAATCTTATACCTAGAGGAACTAGAAAAAGAACAAGTGAGCCAAAACCCAGCAGAAAGAATAAAATATTATTAGAGTGGAAATATGAAAGGGAGACTTAAAAAATAGGAAAGATCAATGAAATCAAGAGCTGGTGCTTTGAAAAATTACGATTGATAAACCTTTAGCCAGACTGATCAAGAGGACTCAAAATCAGAAATGGAGAAGTAACCAACACAACAGAAATGCAAAAAATTATAAGATATTATGAAAAGTTATATATTAAATTGAACAATCTAAAAGAAATGGATTAATTCCTAGAGACTTAGAATCTTCTAAACTTGAGTCAGGAATGAATAGAAAATTTGAACAGACTAAATACTGGTAATGATTGAATGAGTTAAAAAAAAAAAAACCAACAGAAGTTCAGGACCAGATGTCTTCACAGGTGAATTATACCGAATATTTAAAGACGAGTTAATACCCATTCTTCTCAAAATATTCTAGAGAATACAAGAGGAAGGAAAACTTCCAAATTCATTCTATGAGGACAGCATTACCATGATACTGAAACCAGATTAGCACATTGCAAAAAAAGAAAATAACAGGCCAATACCCCTGATGCACATAGATGCAAAATTTTTCACAAATATTAACAAACCAAATCCAACAATACATTAAAAAATCATTCCCAATAAATCAAGTGGGATTTATTCCAGGGATGCAAAGGTGGTTTAATATTTGCGAATCAATTAAGGTTATATATCACATTAACCAGAGGAAGGGTAAAAATTATAGGATCATCTCAATAGATACAGAAAAATCATTTGACAAAGTACAACATTCATGACAGAAACTTTCAACAAAATGGAGTTATAGCTAACATCATCCTCAAAGGTGAAACACTGAGTTTTTTTCTCTAAATCATGAATAAGACAAGGATGTCCACTCCTACCACTTTTATTCAACATAGTATTGGAAGTTCTAGCTGCAGCAGTAAGACAAGAAAAATGAAATAAAAGGCATCCACATTGGTAAGGAAGTTGAATGCCACTATTTCCAGATGACAGATCTAGAAAACCCTAAAGACTCCACCAAAAAAACCCAACTACTAGAACTGATAAATTCAGTAAAGTTGCAGGATACAAATATACAAAAATCTGTCACACTTATGTACACTAATAATAAAGTAGTATAAAGGGAAATTAAGTATTCCCACTAACAGTCACACTAGAAAAGATAGACTACCTCGGAATAATTTGACCAAGGAGGCGAAAGATCTATACTCTCAAACTTAAGACACCAATGAAAGAAATTGAAATGATACCAACAAATGGAAAGATGATACACCATACTCATTGACTGGAATAATTATTATTGGTATAATGTCCATATTACTCAAAGCAATCTACAAATTTAATGCAATCTCTATCAAAATGCCAATGGGTGGCTCTGTTAGTTAATCATCTGATTCTTGATTTCGGCTCTGGTCATGATCTCATGGTTTGTGATCAGGAATCGAGCCCTGCACTGGGTTCTGCACTGGCAGTGTGGAGCCTGCTTGGGATTCTAATTCTCCCTCTCTCTATGCCCCTCTCTGCTCACTTGCTCTCTCTCAAAATAAACAATTTTTTAAAATATCAATGGCATTTTTCAAAGAGTCTAGGATTTTCAAATTTTAGATTTGTGTGGAACCACACAAGACTTCACATAGCCAAAGCAAAATTGTGAAAGAACAAAGTTGGAGGTATCATAATCCCAGGTTTCAAGATACACTACAAAGTTGTAGTATTAAAAACAATATAGTACTGACAAGAAAATAGACATATAGATCAACAGAACGTAAGAGTGAACCCAGAAATAAGCCCACACCTATATGGTCAATTAATCTATGACAAAGGAGGCAAGAATAAACAATGAGGAAATGAAAGTATACTCAATAAATGGTGTTGGGAAAACTAAACAGCTACATGCAAAAAAACAAAAAAAAAAAAAACAAAACTGGACTACTTTCTTACACTATGCACAAAACTAAAAACGGACTAAAGAACTAAATAGGAGACTAGATATAGACAATAATCTCTTAGACACTTGTTTTAGCAACATATTTATGGTGAGGTCTCCTGAGACAAAGAAAGCAAAAGCAAAAATGAACTACTAGGACTACACCAAGATAAAAAGCTTTTGCACAGCAAAGGAATCCATCAACAAAAAAATAATTGGCAACCTAGTGAATCAGAGAAGATATTTTCAAATGATAAATACAATAAAGTATTAATATTTAAATATATAATGAACTCACAAAACTCAACACCAAAACACAATCCATTTAAATAAAGAGGACCTAATAGACATTTGTCCAAAGACAACAAAGATGGCCAACAGACACATGAAAAAATGCTCAACATCACTCATCATCAGGGAAATGCAAGTCAAAACCACAATGAGAGATCACTTCACATTAGTCAGAAGGACTATTAATAAAAAGACAAGAAATATCAAATGTTGGAGAGGACATGGAGAAAAAGGAATGCTCTGCATTGATGGTGAAAATGTAAATGGGTGTAGCCATTCTGGAAAAACAGTATGGAGGTTCCTCAAAGTAGTAAAAATAGAAATTTCATATTATTTAATAATTTCACTACTGGGTATCTACCCAAAGAAAACAAAAACTGTAGTTTGAAAAGATACATGAACATTATGTTTATTGAAACGTTATTTATTAATAGCCAAGATGGAAGCAACCCAAGTGTCCACTGATAGATGGATGGATAAAGATGTGGTGTGGTGTGGTGTGGTGTGGTGTGGTGTGGTGTGGTGTGGTGGTGTGTGTGTGTGTGTGTGTGTGTGTGTGTGTGTGTGTGTGTGTGTGTAATGGAGTGTTAGTAAGTCATAGAAAAGAATGAGATCTTGCTGTTTGTGACGATGTAATTAGACCTAGAGAATATTTAAGTGAAATTAAGTCAGGGAAATACAAATACCATATGATTTCATTTACATGTGGAAAATAATGAAACAAATGAACAACAGAAACCAGATTCTTAAACATAGAAAACTGGTGGTTGCTAAGGTTGGTAAAGGATGGGCAAAACAGATAAAGGAGATTAAGAGGTGTAAACTTCCAGTTATAAAATATGTCACAGTTACAAAAATTTTTTAATGAAAATACGGTAGAGGGAATATTGTCAATATTGTAATAACATTTTATGATGACAGATAGTAGGTACACTTTTTTTTAATGTTTATTTTTGAGAGAGAGAAAGTGACCACAAATGGGGGATTGGCAGAGAGAGAGAGGGAGTCACAGAATCTGAAGCAGGTTCCAGGTGCTGAGCTGTAGAGATTAACGTGGGCCTCAAACCCAGGAACTGTGAGATCATGACCTGAGCCAAAGTCAGATGCCTAACTGACGGAGTCACCCAAGCACCTCAGTAACTACACTTATTGTGGTGAGGCTTGAGTAATGTATAGAATTAGCGAGTCAACACGTTGTATGCCTGAAACTAATATAAAATTTTATGTCAGTTATATTTCAATTAAAATAATGAAATATTTTAAAATTAAAAAATAATTTTTCATCTTGAATTGCAGATGACTAAATGTTTTTGATGATTTGGGGATACTAGGTGGGAACTTTCATTCATTACAGAGCTACATTACACAACTTGCATCAGCAAACCCAAGATTTGCTTTTTAATTCTAGTTCAGAATCCTGGGGCAAACTCACTTCAGGTTCCAAGGAGAGAAGAGTTACAAAGAGCTGTTGCTAATGGTCCTCTCATTTGTGCACCTAGAACAATCAGTAAAGGTTTGTTTGACTAAAGTACAGTTTTATTTCCACATCTATAATGAAATGGCATTTGTTTGTGGCGTTATTTCTTTTCTGTAACATCACTTCTTAACCTAACACCAATTCCTATTACTTAAAACAAGGTCTTTGGTCAAGGTTTAAGCTCTGATTCAGGAACATGAGACCCTTTTCTGTTTTCTGTGTCTGTGATATCTGGCCTCCGTATTAGGAACACCTTCTTCTTATATGGCATGTAGCATTCAACTTAGGGTGGAAACAAGAAAACATCAAACCATCTGTTGAAAATCAAACAATTCGAAAGTCAAAACAAACTACATGAGGTATTTTGGTTTGGAGTACACATCAGATATTATAATGTGCGATGTTATGTTAAGATTAATTCAGGCTCATGTGACTGGCTGGATCTGGCAAGGCTTACTTCAAATGTGGAGTTAAAAAGGTATTTCCAGATCCAAATATATGTAGCAGATAATATATAGCTAGCTATGCCAAAACCATTTGTATTTTTAAAATACATTTAAAAAATATATCTAGCTCTCCACAGAGAGGTGGTTTAGAACACTGAGAAGCAACATGTTGTGTAGAGCAGTGCACTAAGACTTGTGAAATCTGTTCCATATTAGTTCTGGGAACCTGGACAAAACACAATACTTTGAGCCTTCATTTTTTTTAGCTGTCAACAGGATGCAGGATATTTTCCCTAGGTATCTGTGATATAGAAAGATCAAAATGTGATGATGTGTTTGATAAACTATCAAGTTTTATACCTTATTTACCAATAACTTTTACACAACATTTATGAAGCACTGTGCTAGGATTAAGACTTAGGATAAGCAAAGATAAAGCATACATCTGCCTTCTAAGACTTTGTGATCTTATATGGTCAGTATGTGGGGAAACAGACATGTAAACAACAACTACAACACTACAGTAGAAGTGTTAAGTAGTCAATTTAAGTTGGAGGAGTCAGGAAAGGATTTCCATAAAAGGCGATCTGAATAGGTGATACCAGACCAAGGGAAATAGAGGAGGGTGGTGTTCGTAGATACTCTTTCAGGCAGAAGCCAACGTAAACATAGGTTTAAAAAGAATGAAATAACATGGCTCATTAGAAGAACTAGAAAACTATACATATAGGTTTTCTGCTTGACTAATTTGTAGCAGATACATAATAGATATACTGATGACATTAAGTCTAATACCAATAAAACCAAGGGATTCACAGAATGTATTGACTTTTATTGCTACCTTCTCTGGATATATTCTAAACAGCAATCCATAGTGCAAACAGCAAGATTTGGAATGGAATCCATGATGTGATAAGGAGTCCTGGGAAGGCCCTCAAGAATGCTGGGTATATAAAAGGCATCATTTGTTACACTTGATATAAGAGGTGTATTGAGAAAAAAATTAAGGTAATTTGTCAAGGCATTCATTTACCACAATTATATATGAGGAAAAAATGAATTATGATTTTTACAAGAACTCAGGTTACCAAAAATAAATTTAAACCATTGTGATAAATATTTTCTCCTTGTACAGTTGCTCATAGTGGCTTCCACACAACAGTCCAAATACAATGTCTTTACTTGGTGTGTGAAAAATGACCTATGGAATCTTGTTCAATTGCATTATATATCTAACACGGGGCAGACATTTTTACTCAAAATCCCTTCCTGTGTAGGTTATTGAATTTCCCATTCTGATCATTTTTTACAAGTCTCAGGGGATTCTATATGTTATACCAGAGTCCATTTCTCAAAGAAATAGGGCCATATTGTCTACCATTTGTGTTTCTTATCTCCTTTTCCAGAAAAATGTTCATTTTAATTTGTCCCTTGAGTTTTGAAAATTCTTCTAGATTCTTCATCCCCTCCTCATGACCACGTATCTACCTAAACTTTCATTCTATTACTGCTAGTTTTCTAAGCTTAACCTTTTTTTGGTTCCTTCACATGGTTTTTTACTTTCTGGGTCATTTTGTCATGTGCTCAGTTTTCATCTGAGACTTTGGTCACTTACAACTGCTTATAGTGACCTGTGAGCAGAGAGCCTAGCCAGTGGCTCTGTCTTCAGAGCAAAGCAGGTGACCTCATCTGGTCATGGAACTCATGTTCTGTTATGCCCAGCTTGGGTTCCCAAACAAGCCAATTTTGCCATCCTTCCTGGTCAGTGAAGCTAATTCATAGCCTCACTTACTACTGAGTATACCTAGTTCCACCTGAATGAGAAGCCTGGCCAGAGACTCCAGGCAACCACAAAGTTTTTTCTGTAGCCATGCTCAGGCAGAGAACCAAGCCAACAGTCCTATCTATTTTTAGCCAGCAACAACTCACCCTCCTCACCTCAGGGCTTGGGCAGTGGCCTTGCCTCAAAATAGACCCTGATAGCAAGTCTCATCTGCCCAAGGGTACTACCAGCTGACTCATCCAGAACCCCAAGGTGAGTTGACTGATGAAGGAATGCCTCTGCCAAAGTGAACCTGAAAGAGGGTATCACTTGCTCAAATATACAGATACCAACATAAGAAATCGTGGACCACAAAAGATTGGTTAAACATGACATCACCAAAGGAAACTTATAAAGCTCCAATAACTGACCCTAAAGTAATGGCAACCTATGAACTATCAAAAGATTCAGAAAAATCCTCTTAAAAGTGTTCAGTAAACTATAAGAACACAGATAGTTAAACAAAATTAAGAAAATAATCCATGAGCAAATTAAACAAAGAAGGTCATTATATAATGATAAAAGGGCCAATCCATCTAGAAGCTAGGATTATAAATATTCATACACCCAAGATTGGAGCACCTTAATATATAAAGCAAGTGCCAACAAAAATAAAAGGAGACATAAACAGCAATACACTAATAGTTGGGAACTTTACTATTCCACTCATAGCAATGGATTATCCAGACAGAATCAAATAGAAAAGAGATTTAAACAGCACCATAGACTAAATGGACCTAACAGACATACAGAACATTTCATACAGCAAGAACAGGATACATATTCTTCTCATAAGTAAATGCATGGAATATTTTCTAGGATAGACCATATGTTAGGCTACAAAACAACTCCTAGCAAGTTTAAGAAGACTGAAATCATACCATGCCTATTTCCTGACCACAATGGTATGAAATTAGAAATCAATAGAATGAAAGATGGAGAATTCACAAAATGTGGAAATTAAACAACACTCTCCTGAAAAACCAGTGGGTCAAAAAATAAACTAAAAGGAAAAAGTATTTTGAGACAAAGAAAAACAAACTAAATATTGAACATACAGGAGAAACAGTTCTAAGAGGGAAGTTTAAATAGCTCTAAATACATACATTAATAGAAAGATCTCAAACAATCTCATTTTACACCTGAAGAAACTAGGAAAAAGAAAAAACTAAGCCCAAAGTTATCATAAGGAAGGAAATAAAGATCAGAACAGAATTGAAATAAAGAATTGGAAAACAATTTATAAAAAAGATTAATAAACTAAGAGTTTGTTCTTTGAAGAGAAAATTGACAAATCTTTAGCTGGACTAACCAAAACAAAAGGGACAGGACCCAAACCAATAAAATTATAAGTGAAAGAGGAGACTGATACCACAGAAATACAAAGAATCATGAGACTATTATAAATAGCTATATGCCAACAAACTGGACAACCTAGAAGAAATGGATAAATTCTTAGAAACTAACTACCTATTAAGACTGGATTAGGAAGAAATAGAAAATCTGAGAAGACTAATGAGTAAGGATACTGAATCAATAATCAAAAAATTCCCAACAACAAAAAAAGCTAAGGACTAAATAGTTTCATTGGTGAATTTTAGAAAACACTTAAGAATTAATGGCTTTACTTCTCAAATTTCCAAAAAACTGAAGAGGCAGGAGGGTATGCTTCCAAACTCATTTTGCAAGGATAGCATTACTCTAATACCCAAGCCCAACAAGGACACTACAAGAAAAGAAAACTACAGGCCAATATCCCAGATAAATATAGGTGCATAAATTCATAAAGTACTAGAAAACCAAGTTCAGTAGCACATTAGAAGGATTATATACGAAGATCAAGTGGTTTCATTCTGGAATGCAAGGATGGTTCAACATACAGTAAATGTGATAAACCATATTAATAGAATGAAAGATGAAAATCATGATAATCTTAATGGATGCAGAAAACGTATTTGACAAAATTCAACATCCATTCATGACAAAGACTCAACAAATTAGGTATAGAAGAAATGTATCTCAGTATAATAAAGGCCATGTAGGACAACTCCATACCTAACATCAGACTCAATAGTGAAAGGTTGAAAGACTTACCTCTAAGATCACAAAGACAAGTTTGCCCACTCTCACCATTCCTATTCAACATATTGGAAATCCTAGCCAGAGTAATCAGTCAAGAGATATAAAACACATCCAAATTGGAAAAAAAAAAAAAAGTAAAATGTTTTCTAATCACAGATGACATGATTTGAAAAGAAAACCAAGAATACTCAATGGAAAAAAGTCTCTTCAATAAATGGTGTGCTGGGATAACTGGATATTCACATGTAAAAGAATGAAACCGTACCTCTATGTTACATCACTCATAAAAATTAACTCAAAATGGATTAAAGACTTAAATGTAAGACTTGAAAACACCAAACTCTTATAAGAAAATATAGGGGAAGCACTTCTTGGCATAGGTCTTGGCCCTGATCCTTGAAGCACAAGCAAAAAAATCAAAACTATGTAAGTGGTACTATATCAAGCTCCTACACAGCAAAAGAAATGATCAACAAAATGAAAAGGCATTTTTTTGTGATGGGAGAAAATATTTTCAAGCCACACTTCTGATAGGTGTTAAAATATATAAGGAACCTATGCAATTCATTAGCAAAAAATAATCTAATTCAAAAATGGGCAAAAGACCTGAATGGACATTTTCCCCAAAGACATACAAATGGTCAACAGGTACATTAAAAGGTGCTCAACATCTCTATGGAAATGCAAATCAAAACCACAATGATATATCACCTCACACCTGTTACAATAAAAATCATCAAAAATTATCAAAAAGCCTGGGTGGCTATTGGTTCAGGATCCAACTCTTGATTTCAGCTCAGGTCATGATTCCAGGGTAGTGGGATCGAGCCCCCTTCTCACGGAATCTGCTTAGGTTCTCTCTCTCCCACTCTCTCTGCCCCATTCCCCCAAACAAGCAAATAGACAAGCAGTTACAAATGCTGGTAAGGATGTGGAGAACAGGAAACCCTTATGTAGTGTTGGTGGGAATATAAACTTATGCAGGCACCATGGGAAATAGTATGGAAGTTCCTCAAAAATGTAGAGATAGAACTACAATGTGATCCAGCAATTTCACTTCTGCACGTATATCTGAAGGAAATGAAATCACTGTCCCAGAGAGATATATGTATTCCATGTTCATTGCAGCATTATTCATAATAGTTAAACCAAAGAAACAACTTAAGTTGATGGATGAAAGGATAAAGAAAATACATATAATACTATCCAGCCATTTAAAAAGAGCATTCTTCCATTTGGATGGAGTTTGATGGCATTATATTAAGTGAAATAAGCTAAACAGAGAAAGAAATACTGCATGATCTCACTTATACGTGGGGAAAAATTTCATAGAAATAGACATCAAGTTTGTTGTTTGCCAGAGGCAAAGTATGGGGAATGGGGGAATTGGGTGATAAAAAAAATTACTAAGATAAATAAGTTCTGGGGATGTACTACACAACATGGAAGACTAGATTTTGAAAAGTTCTCTTCACAGGAAAAAGTAAATTTGTGACAAAGTGAGTGATGATATTATCTAAACTTTTTGTGGTAATCATTTTGTAATACATAAATAAATTAAATAGTTATGTTGTATACCTTAAATGTATATGTCAATTATATCTAAATAAAACTGGACAAAATTAAAAGGCCACCTAATTTCAAGGACAGTGAAACTCAAAAAAGGAAGAGCAAATATAATAAATACATCAAAACTGTAGATACAATTGTTTTACCAGATGAATCCAAACCAAAAAATTAGGGTGCCCAAATACATACTAAATTGAAATGTCCCTTTAACAAGCTACGCAAAGGGGTTCTTGGAAATGCCACACGTGTACCTGATATTTGTTAGTAAGATATTTAAGGGGCACCTGGGTGGCTCAGTCAGTTAAGCATCGGAGTTTGGTTCAGGTCATGATCTCACTGTTCTGGAGTTTGAGTCCTGTATGGGCCTCTCTGCTGTCTGCACAGAGCCTGCTTCAGATCCTCTGTCTCCTCTCTCTCTGACCCTTCTCTCTAGCTTTCAAAACTAGATATTAAAAAAAGATATTTAAAACATTATAAATCTCTTTTGAGATGCTCTAACTTTAAGTCTTTTTAACTGCACTGGGATCATTACCTTGGAATTGAACTCTTTATTGACAAGGCAGGATCACAGGGCTCAAGAGTGACCTATATAGGTTAAAAATGTTTTAATTATTGGCTGAACTAACATTCCTTTTGGATGAAAGTATTTGTTTCTTTATAAGTTTTATTTCCTATTCTCAACAAAATACCATTACTTGCTATGGAACACTTTCTTATGGCATACACAAAGAATAAATTTAAAATGGATGAAAGACCTAAATGTGAGGTAGGAAAAGCCATAAAAATTGTAGAGAACACAGGCAGTAATCTTTTTGACATTGGCCATAGCAACTTCTTACTACATAGGTCTCATGAGGCAAGGGAAACAAAAGCAAAAAGAAAGTATACGGACTTCATCAAAATTAAAACTTCTGCACAGCAAAGGAATACACACACACACACACACACAGCAGAAACAGATCCAGAGTGGTTTCCAGAGAGGAGGAAGTAAGAAAATGGCAAAATGGGTTAAGGAAAGTGGGAATTATGGTCTTCCAGTTATAGAATGAGTAAGTCACAGGGATGAAAGGTACAGCAAAGGGAATAGAGTCAATGGTATTGTAATCGTAATGGCATTGGATGGTGACAGAAGGTAGCTGCAAGTTGTCGTGAGCATAACATAGAATTAAAGTCTGTGTAGTACATTTGAAAGTACTGTAACAGTGTGTATCAATTATACTCAATTAGGGGCACCTGGGTTTAGTTGGTTAAGGGCCCAACTCTTGATTTTGGATAAGATCATGATCTCATGATTCATGAGATCAAGCCCTGAATCAGCCATTCAGATTCTGTGCTCACAGCACTGAGACTGCTTGCAATTCTCTCTCTTGCCTTCCTTCCCCTGCTCATGCTCTTTGTCCAAATAAACAACAACAACAAAAAAATCACTGGTTCACCTATTCCTAGGCATTCTTCAATGTTTTTAGAAAATAAGACGAAAGTTCCTTTATCAAAAACAGAACTGACTTTTTCCCAGAATTTATTTTTTAAGAACTGAATATGAGAAATGCTTTTATAGGTTTTGAGGCATGATATATTTTTTTCTATCTTAATGCTTAAGAGATAAATGAAAAATATATTATTCTTGGTATTGCAAATTGAGGACTAGAGAAGTTAGGGCTCAAGGCTTAACCTGGACCACATATCACTTTGGGACTTAAAAAATTAATGGTCAGGCCCCACTCCCAAAGATTCTGATTTGATTCATCTGGTGTAGAACCTGATTATTTGCATGTTGTAAAAATTTCTCCAGGTGATTCTAGTGTGCAGCCCAGTTTGGAAACTACAGTCTTGGGTTAATTGCTCTAAGAATGGAATTTTAGTTTGACATCTGGGATATAAGCCCTGCCCCCTGAACATGAGACTACTACAACTTCCACGATACCATTTTGTCAGACAGTTAAGTAATGACAAGTTGTCTACCATATGGAGTAGGTATTGATAGAGAAAATTTTTCTAAACTTCATCCTACTTGGGAAGACTTGGGATATCCTAAAAAGACATTTTGAACAAAAGTACTAGGACAAGGAAGACATTACAAACAAAAGGAAGACAGAACTGCTATTAAGAACTTCCACTAATTCCAGGAAAAGTTAAGATTAAATACATTTTTAAAAGTCAGAATGAAGTAAAATTCTATATGAATAGTAACTTCATTTAAAACGCCTTAAATACATGATTTTTCTATGATTTGAAATCTGGTTTTGCTTACATTGGCTGTGGCAAATACCTTCCTATTAAATCTGTATGAAATGACAAACTGGCTTTTTGGAAAATAAAGTAAAACTGAAAACAATTATTTTATTGTCCTTGTCTAATAATTCTGATATCTAGGTCCATTCTGGTTTGGTTTTGATTTTTCTACTCCTTAGGGGTCATATTTTCTTTCTTTGCATGATTATAATTCTTAATTTTATTCATTCTTTAATTTCATCCTGTTGGTGCTGGATATTTTTGTAGTCATATATATTTTGAGCTTTGTTTTAGGATGTAGTTAAGCTACAGAGAAAGAGCTTGGTCCTTTTGGGTCTTCCTTTTAAGATTTGTTAGCAAGAGCCAGCACAGTATTTAGTCTAGGCCCAATTGTTTTCTACCAGGGAGGCAGGAATCTTGTGAGTACTTAAGCCAATATTCCATGAATTAGGTTTTTTTTTTTCCTGTTTGAAGGAAACAAGTGATATTCCAGGCCCTGCCTGAACATCTCTATTATTCCTCTAACTTCGCCAATTTGTTCTCTTTTCTCCATGTATTCTTAATTTATGTGTATTTATATAAGATTCTTCATAATATAGTCTAAATATTTTCATCTTAAATTCCTAGTCCACTACTGTTTGGTTGTAATCATTTAAGTTTTATCCACTTTGTTATGTCTCAAACATTCCAGCTGGGATTTCCCATTCCTGGGAACTCTTCTTCCTGTTCTCATTTCTGTGTCTTTGTTCTTGCTATTGTATATAAGAGAGAGTGACCACAACACAACATGTAGGCTGTGAATGGTAGACATTTCCCTTTCTCCTAAAGAGACTGTCCTACTGTTTCATCTGTACATGTTGAAATCATCCTACATCTCAAGATCCAGTTCTTCAGGAAGTTTCTTTAATGCTTTCAATTGGAATACTTTGTATTTCTTTTCCCCCATGAATCTCCTGATATATTGATCAAATTTTGTATTGCACTAAAATTGATTCATGTTTTGACAAATATTTAATGCCTACTATGTGTTTGTTTGTTTGTTTTTTACTAAGTTATAGTATATTTTAGGATAGGAATTGAGTATTACCATTTTTTGGATCCCTTAAGATAAAGCAAAATACCCAGGAAAGCAAAACAATAAATATTTGATGTGAACTGGCATTAACTGGCTCTATTTACTCTTATAAGATTCTGACTGGCTTCTCTTGTACTATTCAGGAGCATTATTAATCACATTTAAATGAATAAATCCCTGCATCTTCTCACCAGGAAGCACACTTCACAGACATGTGAAAAGCAGATTAATCACAAATCAATAACTATATATTTTGGAACTTCTGCTCTACTAACTTTTAATCAGTGTTCACATTTGAAATGATTGTTTAATTATTTTTTTGTCACTATGTCTTAATACATTCTGCTGCTCCTAATCATGAGTCACACAGACTCATTGCATCCTGATTTTATTGCTCTAATGGACAGCTCTTCTTTGGGATTCTTTGGGGTTCTTACCTCCTTTCTCTCCAAAGCTGCAAAGTCTGTATTTTAGGATACCATGACTTATATACCATTTTTACATAATGGGGTAAAAAACAGTCAGATAGAATTTTAGTATTAATTAGCTATGATATAACACAGATGGCAAAATCTGTCCATGGAGAAACCTTGCAAAATGACAAAAGAACTTCACAAATATGGACAAAGTACAGACTCCAGAGGACGATGGGAGTCAACCTGGAGCTAAGCAGGGGAACATATAACATCACTGCTCTCTGATTTGTTTCCTTAAGGCATTTCACAATGAATCATTGAGAAGTTCTCATTCATTATGGTCTTGCGATATTTAGGAGATAACTAGAAATAGGATTGAGAGTTTTCTTTTTAAGAATCACCCTCTAATTTTATGATTTATGAGTTCCCTCATGAATTTTATAAGGAAATCTAAAGTAGGTCTAGTTGACAAAAGACTTGGAAATAAGTCACTTTGAAAATAATGTCTGTTTGGGGGAGCAATGAGGAAAATAGCTGAAATATGACTGTAAGGACATTTTAGTGCCTTAAAAATAATTAATTTGTAATAAAAGAGTTCCAACAAAGAAAAAAAATATTTTGATAGTCAAAAACTCAGATTTGAATGAATCACAAGCTGGATGCACACAAAGAAATACAGATCACTAGAAATGGTAACAACAGGGGTAAATATAAAATGTCATTTTCTTATTTATATCCCTTTAGTGAAAGATAATCAACTAAATTGTACCAATGAAATATGAAGTTTTTAAGATATGCAGAAGTAAAATGTGTGACAACAAAAGTACAGAGGCCGGGAGGGGAAAGGAAAAGAATGTAATTATGAGGCTCTTTGTGATATGTGAACAAGTATAGTATCACTTGAAGTAGAAGGTTTAAGTTAAAAAAAATTTATACTATAAATCTTAAAGTGACCATTAAAATTACAAAAACAAAGATTGTAGCTGGAAAGAAAAAGAGGTAAAAATAAAAAACCCTCAATCCTAAAGAAGGCAGAAAAATAGGACAAACTGAACAAAAAACAGATAGGACAATTAGAAAATGAATAGTGACATGGTAGATTTTAACCCAACCATATCGGTAATCCTATTAAATGTAAAGATTTAAAACTCCCTAGTTAAAAGACAAAAAATTGAAAGATTGAAAGATTGGATAAAAAGCAAGATCCAATTATATGTACTCTGTAAGAAACCCACTTTAAATATCATGACCCAAATAAGTTAAAAGTGAGAACAATGGGGCAAGGTTTACCTGGCAAACACTAATGAAAAAGAAAGCTGGAGTGGCTCTATTAATATTACACAAACTCTTTCAGAGCATAAAAATACAGGGATAATATGACTATTTCACTGTGACAAAGAATGAATTATCCAGGAGAACATAACAATCCTAAACATTTATTCACCTACTAACAGAGCTTCCACATATACAAGACCAAAACTGATAGAATAGCAAAGTGATACAGGCAAATCTATAACCTTACTCAGGGATTCAACTCCTATTTCTCAATACTTCATAGGATCAACAGACAAAAAAAAAAATGTTATAATATTAAAGTGTTAGTAACACTAACAACCAGGTTAATCTTATTGACTTTTATAGAGCACCTCATGAAAAAAAAAAAAAAAAGAATATCCACTCTTTTCAAGGATACACTATGCATTTACCCAGATAGACCATGTTCTGAGTCAAAAGTCCAGACTCAAGTCAGACCACAACTAATAACTGAAAAATCCCTGAAAAATCCTTGAATATTTTGAAACTATAAACGTAGTTCCCAATAATTTGTGGGTCAAAGAAAACGGCAATGGAAATCACAAAGTATTAAGTGAATGAAAATGAAAATACAGCATATTGAATTTTTGAAGTCCAGTTAAAACAACACTTAATGGGAAACTTATGGCGTCATACCTATATTAGAAAAGGACTGAAATTACTTCAGCTTTCATTTTGAGAAACTAGAATAAGAGCAAATAACACTAGAAGTATTTTTTGTTATGAAACAAATTAAGACTACAAAATAATGAACAAAAAATAGAGAAAATTAATAAAACCAAAGGCTGATTATTTGAGATCAATAAAATTAAACTTTTAGCCAGCCTGACCAGGAACATCAGACTGCAGATACAAATTACCAGTATTAAGATTGAGAGAGGTGATACCATTACATAATACACGAACATTAAAAGGAAAATAGAGGAATATCATTTTAAAAGGTCAATAAATTTTGCAACTTATAGGAAATGGATAAGTATCTTGAAAGACCAAAACTTACTTAAGAAATAGATAACTCAAATAATCCCACAGTAAGTAATTGACTTTGTAGTTCAAATTCTTCCCACACAGGAAATTGCAGATCCATATAGCTTTGCTAGGAAATTATGTCATTTAATCAAGAAATACTAATACTGTATATACTCTTCCAGAAAATTAAAACATAGAATGTTTCCCAATAAATTCTACAATGCCAAAATTACTCTGACATTGAAACTAGACTAATCAAATATCACAAAAGAAAATTGCACTCCAATATTCCTCAAGAGCATGTAAAATTTCCTAACAAAATTTTAATCAAATCTAACATGATTTGTCCCAAGAATGCAGGGTTATTTCAACATTTGACTATCAATCTCACTCACCAAATTATCAGACTAAAGAAACAATATGATCTCATTAGATGTAAAGCATTCAACATATCCGATACTCATTACCAATAATAATAAAAAAAATTCTCAGTAAACTAGGACTACCAAGAATCATCATCAACCTGCTCTGGGCGTCTATAAAAAAATTCTACTGGCACATGCCACTTAATGGTTAAAGACTGAATTCTTTCCCCATAAGATAAGGAGAAAGCTAAGAATGTTCACTCTTACCATTTGTGTATTCAACATCATATTGGAAGTTTTAGTGCACTACAATAAGAAAAAAAGTATTAAGTGTTGATATCACAAGCGAAGTAGCAGACCTTTATTCAGAAGGAAAAATAATAATCTACAAAGAAAAGTCTATGGTCTCTACAAAAGATACTAATAAGTGAGTTTAGCAAGGTTGCAGGATATAAGATTAATATACAAAATTCAAGTGCATTCCTATATGCTCACAGTTGTAAATTGACATTAAAATTCAATACTATCTATAGTAACATCCCCAAATATGAAATAAATTAAGAATAATTTTAAGAAGAGATGTAAGGACCATACAGTGAAAACTATAAACTATTGCCTAAAAATATTTTAAGAAAGCTAAAAAAAAAAAAAAAAATGAAGAGAATCATGTTCATAGTTTGGAAGACAATATTGTTCTGATATCAAGTCTCTGCCAATTGATCTATATATTCAATGTGATCATTATCAAAATCCAAGCAGGCCCTTAACAAAAATGAACATGCTCTAAAATTCATATGGAAATACAAAAAACCCGGAACAGTCAAAATAAGTTTGAAAAAGAGGAGCAAAGGTGGAGAACTTTTACTACATGACCAATAATTTTTTATAAAGCTACAGTAATCAAAATAGTGTGATATTGGCTTCAGAGTAAAAAAAAAAAACAATCTAGAAATAGATTCACATATCTATAGTTAATTGATTTTTTGACAAAGTCTCAAAGGCAATTCAATGAACAGATGGTCTTTTCAATAAATGTTGCCTATAGTTGGGCTATCCCTATGCAAAAAAGAAAAATACTTCAGTGTCTGCCTCCCACCATATACAAAAGTTAACTCAAAATGGAGAATAGATCTAAGTATGTAACATCTAAAAGAAAACATAGGAAGGAGAATTTATAAAAGTGTAGTGGGGAACTTTTGGGGGTGACTGATATGTTTGTTATCTTGGTTGTATGTTTATTACCTTGATTATGGTAATAATTTCATTGGTATATATATGTGTGCATATACGCGCACACATATATAATTGTACACTTTAAGCATATAGTTTATTGTCAATTACACCTTAAGCCTCAAAAAAAAAATCCTTCTAGTTTATGTTCATGCCTGTCAAAATTTGGATCAAAGTTTAGTTCACCAGACTTAGGTTTTTCAAATTCGTAAAATTCAAAATTATATATTTGTATTCTCACAATGGGTTAACATTCTCTCAACACTGACTTAGGTGAAGTTAGGTGAAGACATGACCCTAAAAACATGACCCATTAAGAAAATATTGAGAAACTCAACTTAAATATAATGAAGAATAGAAGTTTTAGAAAGACAGTATTAGGACACTGAAAAGACAAAGCCAGACTAGGAGAAAGTTTTTGCAAATCACATCTGACTAAAGAATTTGTATCTAGACAATATAAAACAACTTTCAAAACTCAAAAAGAGAAGAAAAAGAAAAAAAGAAAAAACAATTAAAATTGGGAAAATTATCTTAACATACTTCAAAGAAGATATCTGATGGCAAATAAATACATTAAAATACTAAATATCAATATTCACTAGGTACATGCAAAATAGAGATACTATTACATGCTTATTACAAGGATCTAATATTAAGACCATGCCAAGTATTGAGAGGATGTGGAATAACTAGAACTTTCATACACAGCTGGTGGAAATGTAAAATAGCACAACCACTTCGAAAAAGAACTTGCCAGTTCTTTTTTTAATTAAGCATGAATCTACCATACGATATAGACCTTCTGCTCTTTTTTAATTTACTCATGAAAAGACCGTGGCCAGAAAAAGGATACATGGATGTTCATAGCAACTTTACTTTTAAGAGCCAAAAGCTGTAAACAAACAAATGTCTATTAACTGGTTATTTGCTAAACACATTTAAACTGTCGCTAAATTGCTAAACAAGGGAATGCTCTTCAGAAATAAAAAGAGATCAACTATTCATGCATGCAAGGACATGGATCAATCTGAAAAATAATCATGTTGAGTGAAAGAAGCCAGACCAAATAAAGAAACTATGCTATATGATTCCATTATATAAAACTTTAGAAAATGCAAACCAATACATAGTGATGAAAATCAGATTCATGGTTCCCTGGGAAGGCAGTGGCAATGGAAAAAGGGCTGGGCAGAAAGGGAAAGAAAGGAGACATTATATTATACTATGGCAGTAGGAAACTTTTGGGGATGAGTAATGTGTTCATTATCTTGATTATGATTTAACGTATTACATATATACCTATATGTGTGTGTGTGTGTGTGTATATATATATATACATATATATATATACATATATATATATACATATATATATATGTATATATATATATGTGTGTGTGTGTGTGTGTATAATTGTATAAGCTTTCAGTTTGTTTGACAATTATACCTTAATAAAAACCTTTGAAAAAAAACCCTTCCAGGTAACTTGGATGCCTGCTAAAATTGGAACGAACGTGTTCGCCAAATTTGAGTTTCTCAAATCAGTAAAATTCAAAATTACATATTTATATTCTCATAATGCTGTTTTGATTCAGTTATCAAAAATTAAGACCAAAATTAGGAAATAGGTGACAGGACTTTATTTTGAAATGGTAGTAGGGGAAATATTTTGAACTATTACAGCACTTGTCATATGATTACATTTTAGTACCTATGGCTCAATTATTTCTATCCAAGCTTGCTCCAAGGTGAGAGAGCAAGGATTTTAATGGAGAGTCAGTATACCTCAGCTTGGGCTTGAGAGAATGGCTGTAGTTGGTGAATGAGTGCTCTACCCTGATTGCCTTCTGCTTGGACACAGCCCATGCTCACTACTAGGTAGTTTTGTGTGTGTGTGTGTGTGTGTGTGTGTGTGTGTGTGTGTGTGTGTGTGTGTGTGTGTAAAATCTGAAACCAACCATGGTTTACATTTAATGTAAGCATAAATTATGCTCTGACTAGCCATAGAAGAAAATTATTTTTTCTAACCGTCCTATTCTTTATAGTGGTTGGAAGATGAACCATTTGTCTTAATAGCCTACTTGCTAGTTCTACCTAAGTCTTAAACGTGATTTTATGATATAAAATTCATTTAATATGTTACAATTATTTTTTTTCCTGTGATGGGGTAAAAGCAGGAAAATAATCTAAGATGTATCTATTAAAAATAAAATGTTCCTTTCCAGTTCCTGTGAGATCCCAAGGTCCAAAGCACAGGTGCAGACTTTGGAACAAGTGGAGCCAAGAGAAAGATTCAGAGCTAGGGCAGAAGGTTGGAAAGATCTGGGAATGCAGCTGTGCTGTGTGGGAAGAGAAGTCTTATAAAGGACAAACAGCTGTTTGAATCATACAGTGAAACCTTGAAAAAGGAAGCAAAAGGAGATCATTGTTGATAAAAGAGGCTATCGGCAGTTTCACGGGTTAAAGGCTTAAGTCAGAGGGCTGTAAAAGTTTAGATTGAAATCTCTGGTTTGAGATTTGAAGGACTGGAGAGTGGAAACTACAAATGCATCAATTGTGTTTGTCCTGGTTTTCAAAATATACTTAAGCATCTCCATAATGACTGGCACTGTATGAATAGTACACAGTACTGTAGAGAGCCATTAACCTCAGTTTAGCATTCAAGAATGATAGGAATAAAATCATCAATTGTTTTTGATATTCATTGTTTTAAACTCAGAATAGCTATCTACCATTTGTAAAGAGAAAATACATGTGTTTAGGCTAGTAAACATGACTAGTTTCCCTCCTCTGTATGAGACACTAAACTGGGTGGGAAGGAGGTAAGAGAATTTAAGAGACAAAACAGACAAAGGAAGAAAACAAGTCAAAGAACGAGATTCTTAACTCTACAGAACAAACTGATGTTTGTAAAGGGGATTAAGAGTATACTTATCATGACGACCACTGAGTAATGCATAGAATTGTCGAATAATTATATCGCACACCAGCAACTAATATAATATTGAATGTGAACTATACTGGAATTAAAATGTAAAATCATATATATATAAAAAGAGATGGTTTGGGTGCCTGGGTGGTTCAGTTGGTTAAGTGTCCGACTTCAGCTCAGTCACAAACTCGCAGTTCGTGAGTTCGAGCCCTGCATTGAGCTCTGTGCCAAAAGCTTAGAGCTGTGTTTCCCTCTCTCTCTCTCTCTGGCCCTCCTGTGTTCGCACTCTCTCAAAGATAAACATTAATTTTTTTTTAAATAAAAAGAAATGGTTTATGAGACTTGACAGCAGAGATTTTATTTTTAAGCCATTAATAGTATTTGTTGGTCTGGTCTTGAAGTTTTTTTGTATGTCCATCAGATCCAGTCAGAAAGTTACAGGCAGTGAATTAGGTATGCACTGGTTATGCATTGAATTTTAGATACTTATGTGAATTTAGTTGATGGAGACAATAGTTTTTGATAGCTATTCCTCTGAATCTTCAGGGACTTTTTTCTCTAATTTGAGAAATATCCGTATTTTCATATCTTAGAGCAAAACAGATGATTGAAATAGTTGTTCAGATGATTTAAATGCAGTTCCACTGAGTTACCCAGTGTTTAGAATTATTTGTACTGCTTTCTGTCCTTTGGCTTTGAAACTGGCATATAATTTATAAGAACTATGTGTTTTATTATTAAATCCTTTCTCTGATCCAGCTACCAGGTTCTATGCTGTAGTAATTACACTCTCAGATGATCTTTGTTGGCCTTTTAGATCTATCATTTTCCAATTACTTTGGTATTTTTGTCTTTTTTCTCTGCATCCACAATTATTATATCTTCTACTTGTTCCCCAAGGTAGGAATTTGAGTTTTGACTGGCTATCTTGTTCCTTTACTAATTGATTTTTTGGGTCTACAATGATGCTTTTAAATGTTTGTCATTTCATCCTTTTAAAAATATTTTTGAGTTCTAGTTTTATTGACTTCATATTCTCATTAAGTTTATTTATAGCTTGAACTTCTCAAGTTATCTTCTATTCCCTGGCTAATTTTTCAGATTGTTTTCTATTTTATTTTCCTTTATTCCTATTCTGATTCCTCCTTTTCTTCACTTTCTTCTCCATTTAAAAAAATATACCACTTTTTAAAACCTGGCATATTTTAACAGTTGAAGTTCTCCAAACTATTAGTTCTGATATAGTAGGGGTGACTATTTGACACTGTTACCAGAAGGAATAATGTTCAGATTTAACTGAACACAAATACAGCAAGGGGTACAGACAAAAGATCTGTCCCCAAGGAAATCAAGGTGTACTAAGGGGCATAACAAGGAATAGATTTGAGGCCTGTTGTTACTATACTGTGAATGCCACCATCTCTCGGGGGGTGGGGTGAAGCCACAGTCGAAACCCCTTATCTGCTTCTTCATGAGATACTTTTAAATATCATATAGTCTAGACCACTCCATCTAGGAGGATCTAACCCACTCCTATTGGCCTTGATAAATTCTCTTGGCTTAGTATAGCACCCTGAAAAAATGAAACCCAGGCATTAGTACTCTTTCTCCCTCTGCTGAGATTCCAGAAGGATGTATAGACCTTTCTATTCTCATGATGTTTTTCAGTATTTCTTCCCCACACTCCTGCTGCTTACTCAAACCATTTGTCCTCTTCCTTTCAAATTGAAGGTATTAGTAAAAATTCTCATGATTGTATCTACTCTTTTTCCTCAATATTTCTTCAAAGTGATAAGGGTTGCATAAGGGACTGACATTCTTTCATTTCTCTTTAAAGGCTATGACCTTTTTCTCATTTAGAAACTGCTTGTAGGGGCGCCTGGGTGGCTTGGTTGGTTAAGCGTCTGACTTCGGCTCAGGTCATGATCTCACTGTCCGTGAGTTCGAGCCCCGTGTCGGGCTCTGTGCTGACAGCTCAGAGCCTGGAGCCCGTTTCAGATTCTGTGTCTCCCTCTCTCTCTGCCCCTCCCCTGTTCATGTTCTGTCTCAAAAATAAACGTTAAAAATTTTTTTAAAGAAACTGCTTGTAAATTTTAGCAGCTTTGTTTCTGTATGTTTTCATTAGCTATTGGGCAAAGAGGGTCTCTGGGACCTAGATTCACTCTGCCAGTTTGCTCAGAAGTCTATCGTGTGTTTTTAGATGAATCTATAGGTATCTAGGACTTTCCTTCCCAGTTCAAAAAGATTGAGAACGGCTATACAGTGGTTCCCGGTCTTCCTCTATGGTTTCTCCCTTTTATTTCAGCAAAATTTATTGAGGGTCTGCTCAATATAACTACCAAATCTTAATTTCCTTAGTGTAGAACATGCATATTGCATATTTGCATATTGTATAATTGTATCTGGGAATACAATTGATATTTATATAAATATGTTAGATAAAATATATTTAAATGTTTGCTGAATAGAAAGTTAAGGTGAATTATAATCTCCCACTGTTCTCCTTTATCCCATTACCTTTGCTTCTCATGAATACCTTGATCTCTCTGGGCTCTCTCTAACCCTGTATCTCTATTTTCCTCTTTAGTCTTCATTATCATCTAAACTTTAATCATCATATGATTACAATATTTTTGTAGTCAGAAAATATTATGGTAGCATAATAGAAGTTGTAATAGGATAAGTTCCTGTCTTATACAGTAATATCATTGCAAATGACTAGTTCCAATCATGTGCATATGGAGGTGAGCTGTTAGAACTCAGTCTGTTATAAGTGCTTCCATAACATCTCTCCCAGGCCTTTCATACAGCAGATACTTAATGGGTTTTTTTATCTACAGAAATCAAGGGTTTAACATGGTTCCCAGAGAAACTTCCTATTCCTATTTCTAGTGGTTATGCTTCTCTGAATGTGGAACATAAAAGATCTACTTACCTATCATATTAGATACATATTCCATATGATATGTATACATATTCTATTCCATATATATATATATATATATGGAATAGAATATGTATACATATCATTAAAAAATTTTAATGAGTCAAGTAGAAGACAATTACATATAATGGATAGTGACAATTATCTATCATCTGACTATCCTGTTACTTGAGATACATACTGATGGGACATAGTGAACTGGAGGAAAGGAAAATTTTAGGCAAAGCCTAAATTTGCTACACCCTCAAAATTTTTCTAATCTGTATATGTGCTCAACAAATAACACTCAGTCACAGAAATGTAAATAAAATCCAAATCCACATGTCCTTAGTAGAGAATTATGTGGATTTCTCAATGACACATGTACAGAAGACATTTTATCTTTTTTTAATGGATTGAATACGATTTTTGCCATGAGGCTAAATCTTATGAAGTTATTCTTCAGTAAAATTTCCTCATAGCCTAAGGCATTCAAGGGAGAACCATTTTGATTCTTGCTTCTCCTGAGGTGTAGTGTTCACTTCCCTATTGTCTTATTTTCTTCTGTCAGTTGTGGTTTCCCCACCCCTCCTAAGAACAGCTGTTCTCTAACTGTGGGCTTCTTCATTGCCAGTACTGGCCAAGTGAATAGGTCAGAGAACAGTGGGAAGGAGGCCAAGGGTGTGGTTAAATCTCCATGTGGAGCCAGTTAATGACACATGGAGTTCTAGCCACCATCCAAAACTCAAATAATCGCTGAACTTCAACTGTTACCTTCCTGTTAATTATACCCACATTTGCGGCTCTAGCACTAACTTTGCCCTTAGAGAAGGTCATCTTTGTGTACAAGTTCTTCTCATAGAATCAAAGATTATTGCAGCCAGAAGAACTGGAGTCCACTGTGCCTCACCCATATTTCAGATGAGAAGAATTGAGATCTGGCAGAATCTGTCCTAAAGTCACACAGCTAGTTACTAACAGAGTCAGGCATAGTCTACAGGCTTCTTTCCTCCTAGTCCCATGCTTTTCAATTACATCATACTGTACCCACTCCTTAAACTCAGCAGTTCAAAATATAATCTATATTTTTCTAATAACTAGCTCATTTCAGCTTTTCCATGTTGACATCTTCATTCTCATCTTCTCTAATATTTTGATTCCTCCATATTTCATATCTATAAATATCTACTATGTTTGTTAGATTATATGCTTATATCACACCTCACCATCTTCTCAAGAATCTGCCTCTGTGCTGAGTACTTTATACCCATGTAGCCACAAAATTGTCCTATTTTCTGTCCCTGTTTGCCGTTTTTGTATTTCATTTATATAGAAATATAATTCAACATGTACCATGTTCTCGGCACTGTGGATATATGGCAAGCCTTCTGGTAATTAAGAAGGAAACGCATAAGAACACAGATAAAGACTTGGTTTTTCTGCTTTCTCCTCTCCAACTGTGTCTTCAACTTGACCATACTATACCACCCAAACTACTCTTGACCTAATCACCAGTGATGTGATTATGGTTATGGTCTAACAAATGTTACTGAACATATGCTATGTGCCAACTCGGATATTTGTAAATAAAAGCGGAAAAAAACCCTGCCTTTATGGATTTTACTTTCCATAATCCTCATTTTACAAAGTTGATTATCCTGTCTTATTAAGCACCGCTGGGATACAATTTTCTTGATTTTTCTACTTCTGTTTCTTACCTCATTTGCTGCTTAAAACTCATCTCTAGCTGTAAGCAGTGGAGTGCCATACTTTTAAGAACTTGGGGCTCTTCTCTGTTCCTCTCTTTCCCAGGTGACATTATACAGTCCAATAGCTTTAAGCACATCTAGAAGCTTCTTTCAGGGCTTTCTTCTCTCAATTGTTTATAAGTATTTCCTGACCACTCTATCCAAAATTATACCTGTCCACCAGTCTCTGTTCTGTGGCCTTATTTTTTTCGTAGCATTCATTACTATGTGTTCTGATACGTTGGTCTGCTTACTGTTTTTCTCCATCTCAGAATAAAAGCTTCATGGAGACAGGGACTTTGTTTTATTCACTACTATATTCCAAGTGTCTAGATTTATACCTGGCACATAGAGGGCACTGTGTAAATATTTGGCAAATGAATATTCATAAGGGTCAGAAGGAATCTTCCCAATCTTATTTCTTTCTTCACCCAAAATTCCAAAACTTTCCACATACTTGACATATCCTTAACAAGCTTTGCTCTATCCCTATTTTTCCCCCTTCCCAAAATTTTGGAAGCCCAAGTCTGTTTTGAGATTTTCACTCTCTGATACACACCTAAGCTTAGTTCCATGCAGTCTGGCTTTCTCACTGTCCAATCCATTGCCTCCTATCTTGAGTTTAGAGGTGCTACTATAGTTAACTTGGCTTCTGACTTCAGGTTCTCTATCCTGTTCTATATGTCTATTTTTTCCTGATCCAAATAGATGTGTTTCAAGGTTGTGTCCTTGAACCTCTCCTTTGCTGGGTCCTTTAATGATCCCTTCCAGTTTACAGCTGCTATCACCACCTTAACACAGCAAAATCATGTCCTGAGCCACAGAAGAGAATTTCTATGTATTAAGGATTTCTGTTTGGAATCAATATCTTTAACTTAGAGTCTCAGAAAGAGTTCTCATCTCCCAAACCAGAAGCCCCAAGCCAGATTTTCTTTTATTGTATTAATAGTTACACCAACTTCCAGTCATTTAGGCTGAACACCTATCACACTTTCTTCTTTATGTCTTCATCTTATCTAATTTGTTGCTACATTCTGTTGATTCTCTCACTTCAAATCTTACATTCACTGTTGTTTCTCTAGTGTTGTGACTGCTCTAATTCAGCCTCTCAGGATGTCACATTAAGATTTTTTAAATACCACATCTTAAACTTATATTCTTATAGTTTAACCTATTATCTCCTACAAATTTCTGTCTAATCACTTGAAAAAAGAAACGTGGTTTGATTGCTGATATTTTCCTATGTCAAAACATTTGATTGACTCTCTTGGCCTACAGAATGAGGTTCTGGTGATTTCAGAGCCTATTGAAGTATAGTGCTAATCCTACTTTTCCAGCCTCACTTCTTAACTTTGCACTTATAAAGCCTTATCTTCTGATACAAGAGAACTAACACTACTGGTTTTAACAGTCCATTCACGGGTTTTAGAATTTATTCCTTTAAGAATAGCTTTCTTCTACACCTCCACCTGTCAGAATCTTCCTCATCTTTAAGGTTTTTAAAGCACTACATCCTCCATGAAGTTAGGTATCAACATAAAGCTGGTCTTATCTCTCTAGGGCTGTGGTCAACCTACTCTCAACACATCGAGTACTCAAAGAGTTGGGGAGTTTAAGGATTTATTCAAGATTACAAATATGTGAAAAGAAATGAACTCGGTCTGTGACTCATTTCTCCTAGGTCTCAGAATAGAATCTTTATATTAGGACTTTATCTCAACTGCTAAGTGAATTGCTTGATCTGTATGAACATTTAATTAGGCCAGTGAAAGAAATCTTGTCTAAGATTGCTTGAGTTATCAGAATTAGTTAGCAAAATTTTTAATCATGAAATTAGAAAGGTAATTCCTTTTACCCATCTCAAAAGCACTGAGCCAAACATTGCTTGCTATGGTTATACTCCCCATTGTTTGGCATCCCAACTGTAGTATCTTTCCAAAAATTATTTACAGCCCTACCAAAAAGAGCCAACTTGTGACTAATTGGCAAAGCTTTGAAGAGAATTAATATATATTTGAACTTTGGCAAAGATGGAAATCATGGACATTTTGGTCCAACTGATTTCCCTTTTGTTCTGGGAACAATTAGTGACAAACATGTTGTATAGTTTCTAGGGTACCACCCAATGGCCAACTGATTATCTTCAAATTGAAAGCATATCATTCTCTTCAACATCACTGTTGCCACAGCCAAATTCCTGGGCTTATGTCACTTTGCCCAAAGTTCCAAGGGGGATTGATTTCACTTCATACATGTTCTTGATCTTTTTCTGGGTAGCCTGTGTGGTGTGACTAGATTGGCTCACTGTAAATACACTGGAGGATTTTTGTGGAACCTAAGTCAGTCATTGAAATGAAGCATTTGCTACTAATCAGGTTCTCACGTTATTAAGGACACCACCGACTTTTCAGATTTTTTTCCTGTTTATTCACTTTTGAGAGAGAGTGACCGAGTGTGAGCAGGGGAGGTGCAGAGAGAGAGGGAGACACAGACTCCGAAGCAGGCTCCAGTCTCTGAGCTGTCAGCACAGAGCCTGACACAGGGCTTGAACTTATGAACCACAGAATCATGACCTGAGACAAAGTCCAACACTTAACCGACTGAGCCACCCAGGTGCCCCTTCATTTATTTTTTAAAGCCCAGATCTGCAACTATTTTCTACCTGAACTTTTACAAGAGTGAGGAATTTTCTGGATTTTGCATATTGACATGCATTGAATAAACACTATATATTACAAGAATTATCCAAAAATTCTTGTAAATGTATCTGATTGACCTTTTGATATTGATATTTTTAGATTCATATTTATAAGGCATTTTCTCTTAGTGCTTCCTTTGAGGCATCATGGCACTTTGCATTTAGGTTGCATTTGCATTATACATTCCTGACACTGAAATATTTTGAGCCTTGTTCTTTCTAATCACAGTTGCCTGTGGTATTTCATATACTTTCTCATTTAGTCTCTAAAATAACTCAACCAGAAATGTGAAGAAGGAAATAGGATTCTCTTTTTGGAACTTTAGCTTTCAAGGAGGTATGGAGGGAGATCAAGGAAAATTGCGCAGGCACAGATGAACATAGAAAAGGATGAATACATGTATTCTCAAACTATATGGGTCCAGGAGTAAAAGGTTTTTTGTTTTTTTTTTTTTTTTTCTTTTTGGGTCTTGCCATCTGCCATTATGGGAACTGAACTCCCTTTTCGAAGTTCAAAATCAGAAAAATGATAGAGCGCTTCATAAAAACTAGGAGAGATTTGAAAGTGTCTGTACAGTATTTAGTGACATGTAACTATGAAAACTAAAATATGAAATTCAAAGGAATACATGATATAAGCTTGTGATAAAAGGTCAACATTGGAGAAAACTTAGCTTCCTTTTGTTTATATTTTAAATGGCTTACAAATAATTCCTATCTTGATGGTTATCCCCCCAATCCCCAAATCCTGATAGACATCATTAAGGAATTATATAAGCAGTTAATAAATTTTAATAACTTGGGAGAAACAATTTAAAGATTTTATAAATAATTTTTTAAAGTTTATTTATTTTGAGAGAGAGTGCAACCAGGGGAGGGGCAGAGAGAGAGGGAGATGAGAATCCCAAACAGGTTCCAAGCTATCAGTGCAGAGCCCAATATGGGGCTTGAACTCACAAACCATGAGATCATGACTTGAGCTGAAGTCAGATGCTTAGCTTACTGAGCCATTCAGGTGTCCCAACCGCTTAAAGATTTCGAACTGCAATCATGTTTTATATTTTACTGAAACTTTTTTTCATCGATGAGTGTAATGTTAAAGGTTCTTATAATACAAATTGATCTTCCATCCTTTTTCACATCAAGTATTTCAAATTAATGATGAAACTATAATACTCATGCATGCAGTATAGGAACAATCACACCAGCCTTGGATGCTTTTAATTGGTAAATTAGCCCAAATGCCAAGATAAATATTTGGTCTGAATACCTGTAACCATGATTATAGGAGGCCAAATGAGGCTCCCTTTCTTCCCCTAATATCCACACTAGCACTCCTTGGACCATAGGCATACACCTTGGATATTGGCAAGAGGAACTTCTCTAAGCAGCTTCATGACCCCAGGGCCACAGTGGCAACCACGGGCAGCTGGCTACTGAAGTGGGTGCCTGGATGTAACACCTCCTCCTTGGTTCACTCAGAACCTCAGTCCAGAGCAACAAGTGCTGGATTTTGTTTCCATTCTCTGCCAGTAGGAATCACTAGGCCCCACCCTCCACCCCCACCCCTGGAGCCGATTCCTCTTGGGGTGCTTTTCTAGGCTATTCAGATAAGGCTGCTGGCAGCAATAAGGTTTTGCCCCTATTTTCCACACCCTAGGACCTGACTTGGCCACTAAGAACTGAGTAGGTCACTTCTTAGCAGCAACTTATAACTCATCCATCACACACTAGTGGGCTGAGGTACAGAGACTGGGCCATTCTCTATCAGGAGTATCATTACTGTGAATGGAAATAAGAAGGTTCCCAGACAAAAATCTTACCAGTTCCTTTGAGAGTGTAAAGAATTTTCTCAGGACATAGAATGGAAAATTGGACTCTGATCTATTACAAAGGTCTAGGATGTAAATTTGAACCCCAAGGCTTTAAGTAATGAGGTGCGTTACCTTTTATATATTACTAATGCTATAATTGTCTAACAGTGATAGAAAAGGACTTATCACCATTTGGATGCATCTCCTTGCATATTTTTTTTGTCATTCAGTATTTTCAGTGCTTGCTCATAAGGTCAAGGCCACCTTTTTACACCTTAACATCCTACTGTGTATACTGCCCTGCACCCTAACACATTCTCTGCACTGCAGGCAGACTGATCTTTTACAAATGCCTACTGGGTTTAAACACAGCCTGCTTAAAAACTTTAACAGCTTACCATTTTTTTTAGGAAAAAATAAAAATCTTTAATATGGCTTTAAGGTCTTTGTTTTAGCTTCTACTTAATTCTCTAGCCTTTGAAGATTTTGATGTCCTTCTTGATCTTTGCTCTGGAGCCATCACGATCCCATTTTGCCAGTCACTCCATTCAGCCTCCTTGATTTGCATTCATCTTTCAGAGTTCAGAACAAATGCCATCTTAGAAAAATCCCCAGCCTAGTCAGAATCCTGTTCTATATTTTCAATAAGTCATATGCCTTTCCTTTATGAAATCTTATACTTTATAAGTATTCATTCATTGGTGTGATCATTTGTTAAAATCTCCTACTCTATAATGCAAGCTGTGTGAGAACAAGGAAATTCCTTCTATTGTTCATCATTTTATCTCTAGGACTGGCATTTAATAAGCACCTGACCAATGGCTGATCAATGTTGTTGAAAATTGAAAATAGGGTTCATAAAAATTCCACCAATTTGAATTATTATATCAACAATTTGGATATTATGGAAGTATTCCGGAAAAAAAAGTCAGTGGAATAGATATTGAATGCCTATTTGAAAACTTCAGGTAACACTTCTATTTTTGATCTAGATCTTTATAAAAGGGAAATTGAAGCGATTACCTAGATAATTCATATAATAAATTAAAAAAACATATTCCAATTTACATGAGATAGGTAATGATAAGGAGAAGCCAAAGTGAATTTGTTCTCAGATTTCTGGAAAGATGGTTTAGTAGGAGGATCTTAAGCTCACCCTGTCCCATGGACACATTGAGGTAACAGCCACAGCAGTGCAACCAACTCAGAATAGGACCCGAAGATTAGAAGAACAGACTTTCCAGCTAATCATAGAGAGGAGGCCATACTGAAAAGGGTAGAAGGGGCACGGATGCATTTGGTTGAGAACCAAACCCCTGGCAAGACTAACCACAAATGGAAGGGGCACCACAAGCAAGAGAAGTGAGAGAATCAGACCCCACACTAGGCAACCCAGCCACTGGAGACTTGCACTGGAGAGACAAGTCCCCATTACATTTGTCTCTGAAAACCAGCTGGGCTTAACCTCATGAGTTTTTACTATCAGCGAGGCTTAACTCCAAGTACTTTAAAAATCACCAGGCTTAGCTCCAGGGCAATTGGAACCTGAGTTCTTGCCCATTTAGAGCCAGCACAGCAACCCCACTGAGAAACAGCACAGAATCAACAGTTTGAAAAGTGCCTAGGGCATATGGGAAGGAAATTTATTTACTAATCTCAGAACATGTTCTGGAGGGGCAGGAATCTTTAGAAGATTTCTCTAAGAGCAAAAAGAGCTGACAAGTGTCATTTTCTCCTCCACTCCTTCACAGCCTAGATAGCCAGACACTTGCAGGAACCAGGGCATTCTATACCTAATTTGCTAATGCTGCATGCCTTTCACTACATTCTTCCTGGATCTGCTCCATCCATCCCACTCCACTTGGCAGGCATCTGTCCAAAGAGGCTTCCTCCACAACACACCCTGAAAGCAGCCCCACCAGGGATAGGCACAATTCCAAAGTGACTCCTGCCCTGGGGAAAGGGGAAGATAACCACACACACCAATGCACCTACAGTCCCAGCAGCAAAACCTTACAGCTGGTAATGCAAACAGAGTGCCCAGTCATTCAGTATGACTACAACCCCAGCATATGGACAAGAGACAAGCATCTGTTCTGACTGCCACTTGCTCACCAACAAAAACCTCCTAGGGGGTGGCACAAGGAAAGAGCTCTGAAGTTTAGTGTGACTACAGCCCTGGCAGATGGATGGGGGCAGACATTGGGTCTGAGGTCCTACCCACTGATGAAAATCTCTCAGGGGACAACATAGGAAGAGTGCTCCGCAGATCTGACTGCTGACACTGCCCAAATACAAGCTCATGACAGCCCTAGGCTGGCCTCTTAACAACACAGGGACAAAGCTCGGCCCATAAAAGACAAAGTGAGCCACTGCAGCTGACTGGACTAAAGTCAGCTACCAAAGTAGGGTACACACAACACACATGGGAGACACCCCTGAAGCATCTGGTTCTGGTAAACGTGGGGCATTGCACTACAGGACCTCTTCCTCATAAGGCCACCACTCTCAAGATGAGGTAATATAACTGACTTTCCTAATACATATAAACAAATACAGAGAGGCAAAATAAGAGAGGAATAGGCCTCAAATGAAAGAATATGACAAAACCACAGCAAAAGAGCTAAATGAAATGGAAATAAGCAATATGCCTGATTAAAAACTCAAAGTAATGGTCATAAAGGTATTCACTGGACTTAACAGTGGAGAGCTTCAGAGACCTTCAACAGAGATAGACTATAAAAAAAAAAAAGCACAAATCAGAGATGAAGAACACAAGCAACTGAAATTAAAAATATATTAGAGGGAATCAGAAGATTGTTACATTAATAAATTAGAAGCAGAAAAAACATATGAGCAACCAGAGCAATAGAAAACAACCAAGCTGTATGTTTTATCTAAATGTCCATCAACTGATGAATGGATAAAGAAATTGTGGTTTATATACACAATGGAATACTACATGGCAATGAGAAAGAATGAAATATGGCCTTTTGTAGCAACGTGGATGGAACTGCAGAGTGTGATGCTAAGTGAAATAAGTCATACAGAGAAAGACAGATACCATATGGTTTCACTCTTATGTGGATCCTGAGTAACTTAACAGAAACCCATGGGGGAGGGGAAGGAAACAAAAAAAAGAGGTTAGAGTGGGAGAGAGCCAAAGCATAAGAGACTGTTAAAAACTGAGAACAAACTGAGGGTTGATGGGGGGTGGGAGGGAGGGGAAGGTGGGGGATGGGTATTGAGGAGGGCACATTTTGGGATGAGCACTGGGTGTTGTATGGAAACCAATTTGACAATAAATTTCATATATTGGAAAAAAATAAAAAAAAATAAAGAAGAGTGAATACTTTAAAAAAAAACAACCAAGCTGAATTGCAGGAAGAAAAAAAATGAGATAGGTTGAGAGAACTCAGCAGCATCAAGCATAGTAACATTCACATTCTAGGGATCTCACAAGGAGAAGAGAGAAAAGGAGGCAGAGAATTTTTTCAAAGCTAAAGATTTTCGTAATGTTGGGAAATAGACATCCAGATCCAGGAAGCACAGAAAGCCCCCAACAAAATTAATCCAAGAAGGTCCATACCAAGACCTAAAATAATTAAAATGGCAAAAACTAAAGAGAATTCTAAAAGCATCGGGGGAAAAGAAAATCAATACATATAAGGGATACCCAAAAGGCTATCAGCTGATTTTTTACAAAAAGTTTGCATTCCAGAAGAGAGTGGCATGATATATTCCAAGTGCTGAAAGGAAAAAAACCTACAGCCAAGAATACCCTACCCAGTTAGGCTATCATTCAGGAGAGACGGAGAGAAAAATAGTTTAAGACAAACAAAAGTTAAAGGAATTTATCACCACTAAACCAGCTTTACAAGAAATGTTGAAGGGAATTCTTTGAGTGGAAAGAAAAGGCCATAATCAGCAGTAGGAAAATTATGAAAGGCTAATTTTCACAAGTAAATGCAAACATAATAAAAATAGATCAATCACTTGTAAAACTAATATGGAGTTTAGGGGCGCCTGGGTGGCTCAGTCGGTTGGGCGTCCAACTTCGGCTCAGGTCACGATCTTGCGGTCCGTGAGTTCGAGCCCCGCGTCGGGCTCTGGGCTGATGGCTCAGAGCCTGGAGCCTGCTTCCGATTCTGTGTCTCCCTCTCTCTCTGCCCCTCCCCCGTTCATGCTCTGTCTCTCTCTGTCTCAAAAATAAATAAAACGTTAAAAAAAAATTAAAAAAAAAAAACTAATACGGAGTTTAAAGCACAAAAGCAGTAAAATCAAAGGATTCACAAAATAAAATTATAGGACATCATATACACAAAATGTGTGTGGGGAGAGTAAAAATTTAGTGCTTTTATAATGGACTCAAACTTAAATGGCCATCATAATACAGACTTGTGTGCACATAAGATGTTATATAGGAACCTAATGTTAACCACAAATTAAAAACCTTTAATAGATATTTAAAAACATAAAGAGAAACGAATCCCAGCATATCACTAAAGAAAGCCATCACACCACAAATGAAGAACTATAAAAACAATCATAAAACTACCAAAAAATTTCAATCAGTACATACCTATTAATAATTAAATATAAATAGACTTTTTTTTTTTTTCAACGTTTTTTTTTTTTTTTTTTTTTTTTTTTGGGGACAGAGAGAGACAGAGCATGAACGGGGGAGGGGCAGAGAGAGAGGGAGACACAGAATCGGAAACAGGCTCCAGGCTCCGAGCCATCAGCCCAGAGCCCGACGCGGGGCTGGAACTCACGGACCGCGAGATCGTGACCTGGCTGAAGTGGGACGCTTAACCGACTGCGCCACCCAGGCGCCCCTATAAATAGACTTTTAAAAAGACAGTGACTGAATGTATAAAAAAGCAAGATTCATTCACATGCCACCTATAAGATACAGATTGGAAGTGCAGACATGGAAAAAGAAATGTATCATGCAAGCAGAAAGAAAGCTGGAGGAGCAATACTTATAGTGGACAAAACAGAACTTTAAAACAAAGACTAACAAGAGACAAAGAAGGACACTATATAATGATAAAGGGTCAATCCAGTTAGAGGATGTAACAATTGTCAATATGCATCCAACATGAAAGCACCTAAATACATTTAAAAAATGATTAACGGATGTTAAGAAAGAAGTTTACAGTAATACGATAATACTAAAGGACTTTAACACCCTTGTATGCAATGGATAAGATCATCCAGACAGAAAATCAACAGGGAAACAATGACTTTGAAGGACACATTGGACCAGATCAACCATACAAATATTCACATTCCATTCCAAAACAACAGAATATACTCTTTTAAAGTGCACGTGGAACATTCTCCAGAACAGATCGCATGTTAGTCCACGAAACAAGTCTCAATAAATTTTTTAAAAATGAAATTATATCATGCATCTTTTCTGACTAGAACTGTATGAAACTAGAAATCAATCACAAGAAAAAAATCTGAAAAGAACACAAATACATAGAGGTTAAATAACATGCTACTAAGCAATGAATGAGTCAGCCAAGAAGTTAAAGAGGAAATTAAAAAATACATGAGACAAATGAAAAGGAAAACACAGTTATCCAAAATGTTTGGAAAGCAGCAAAAGCTGTTCTGAGAGGGAATATTATAGCAATACAGGCCTACCTCAAGCAAGAAAAATCTCAAATAAACAACCTAATCTTACAGTTGCAGGCACTAGAAAAAGATTAAAGCCCCAAACCAGTAGAGGCAAGGAAATATAAATGAAAGCAGAAGTGAATGAATTAGGGACTAAAAAAAACTAATAGCATCAATCAATGAAACCAGGAACTGGCTCCAAAAAATTCAACAAAACTGATAAACTTTTAGCCAGACTCATCAAGAAAAAGGAGAACTCAAAAATCATAAATGAAAGAAAAATAACACCACAGAAATACAAATGATTATAAGAGAATATGAAAAATTATATGCCAACAAATTGGACAACCTGGAAGAAATGGATAAATTCCTAGAAACATATAATCTTCCAAAATTGGAATTAGGGAGAAATAGAAAAAAATTTGAGAAATAGAAGATTTGAGCACACTCATTACTAGCAATGAAATTAAGTCTGTAATAATAATAATAATAATAATAATAATTATAATAACAACAACAACAAAACTCCCAACAAAAGAAATCCAGGACCAGATCACTTCACAGGTGAATTTTACCAAACATTTAATGAAGAGTTATTCCAAAAAAATTAAAACACAAAGTAAAACTTCCAACTTAATTCTATGAGGCCAGCATTATCCTGATACCAAAACCAGATAAAGACACCACATTAAAAAAAAAAAGTACAGACCAGTATCTCTGATGAACATAGATCTAGAAATCCTCAACAAAATATTAGCTAGCCAACCAAATCCAACCATACATTAAAAAAAAAAAAATCATTCACAACTAAGTGGGATTTATTCCAGGGATGTAAGAGTGATTCAATATTTACAAGTCAATCAGAATGATGTATCACCCTAAGAAGAGAAAGAATGAAAACCATGTGATAATCTTGATAGATGCAGAAAAAGCATTTGACAAAGTATAATACTCATTCATGGTAAAAACTCTCAACAAAGTAGGAGGGAATGTAGCTCAACATACTAAAGGCCATATACAAAGTACCCACAACTAACATCATACTTAATGGGCAAGGAAGTTTTTCCTTTAAGATCAGGAATAAGAATGTCCATTCTCACTTCTGTTCAACATAGTACTGGAAGTCCTAGCCACAGCAAGCAAACAAGATGATGAAATGGAAGACATCCAGATCGGCAATTAAGAAGTAAAACTTTCATTATTTGTGGATAACATGATACTATATACAGAAAACCCTAAAGACTACCAAAAACTTCTAGAACAGATAAGTGGACTCAGTAAAGTGGCAAATACAAAATATGCAGAAATCTGTTACATTTTTACACAATAATGAAGTAGCAGAAAACAATCTCATTCACAATTGCATCAAAAAATAAAGTACTTAGGAATAAACTTAATCAAGGAGGTGAAAGACCTGTATTCCAAAAACTATAAAACAATGATGAAAGAAACTAAAGATGACACAAATGAAATATATTCATGCTCATTAATTGGAAGAATGAATATTGTTAAAATGTCCATCCAATCCAAAGTAATTTACAGATTTAATGCAATCCCTTATCAAAATACCAACATTTTTCACAGAACTATAATAATTCTAAAATTTATATGGAACTCCAAAAGACCCTACATAAATCAATCTTGAAAAAGAACAGAACTGGAGGCATCACAATCTCAGATTTTAAGATATTGTACAAAGCTGTAATAATCAAAACAAACTGATACTGGCACAAAAATGGACCCATTGATCAATGGAATAAGAGCCTGGAAATAAAACCTCACTTTTGTGGTTGATTAACCTACAACAAAGGAGGTAAGAATATATCGTGAGGAAAAAGTCTCTTCAACAAATGATGGTGGGAAAATTGGACAGCTGCATGCAAAAGAATGAAACTGGAGCACTTTCTTACACCATACACAAAAATTAACTTCAAATTGACTAAAGACCTAAATTTGAGACCAGAAATCATAAAACTCTAAGAAAACATAGGAAGTAATTTCTTTGACATTGGCATAGAAACTTTTTTCTAAATGTGTCTCCTCAGGCAAGAGAAACAAGAGCAAAATTAAACTATTGGGACTACACCAAAATAAAAAAAAAGGTTTTGCACAGTGAAGGAAACCAACAAAAGACAATCTACCAAATGGGAAAAGATATTTGCAAATGATATATCCAATAAAGGGTTAACAGCCAAAACCCATATAAAGACTTATGCACTTGAACACATACAAAAAACAAATAATCCAATTTAAAAGGGGGAGAGACCCAGATGTTTTTCCAAAGAAGACATACAGATGGCCAACACATGAAAAGATGTTCAACATCACTAATCATCAGGAAAATTCAAACTAAATCATAAGGAGATATTAACTCACACCTGTCAGAATGACTAAAATCAAGAAGATAAGAAATCTCAAGTGTTCACAAGGATGCTGAGAAAAAGGAGCACTTGTCTACCCTTGGTGGGAATGTAAATGGTGCAGCCACTGTGGAAAACCGTACAGATGTTCTTCAAAAAGCTCAAGGTAGAATTACCACATCATCCAGTGTTTCTTCTACTGGGTGTTTACCCAAAGAAAACCAAAACATTATTTGAAAAGATATATGCGTCACTTTGTTTTTTGCAGCATTTATAGTAGTCAAGGTATCCATTCATAGATGAATGGATAAAGAAGTGGTATATATACAAATACACAACGGAATATTATCCAGCCATAAAAAATGAGATCTTGGTGTTTGCAACATGGATGTACCTAGAGAATATAATGTTAAGTGAAGTAAGTCACAGAAGGACAAATACCATAGGATTTCACTCATGCAGAATTTAAGAAAAAAAGCAAACGAACAAGGAAAAGAAAAAAACAGACTCTTAAAGAGAACTGGTAGTTGCCAGAGGGGACATGGGTGGGGGATGGGTGATAAAGATAAAGGGGATTAAGAGTACACTATCCTGATGAGCACTGAATGATATATAGAATTGTTAAATCATTGTACACCTAAAACTAATAACATGTTAATTATAATTCAATTTTTTAAAAAATTGTATCACCTGAATAATTTGGTTAATTATTTAACATTGGAGGTGTCTGTTTTACACATGCAGGAGTACTTTGGAAATCCACCATGGCATCTGATTATAATTAAAATATGACCTAAGCATTTTAAAAATTAGAATACTTAGTAAAACTATTAAATCTCCAGTTTTTAAATGATCTGTTTACATGATAACACAATCATAATCAGGGATGTGAAGGAACTAAAAAGATGTTAAATTCAAATCAAGCTAAAATAGACATGTAACTTTGCTAAAAGGTTGGGTTGATTGCTGACTCATGTTTCAGTATTGTGATAAGGATTGCTCCCTCCCCCTTTCCATTAGTGCTGAGATTTATATGGCTCTTGGTTAAAGTGGGATTGATGCCTTCTGATTGCCTTGCTCGTTTATTATCATTGTTGACAGTCAAGAGGAAGAGAGTAATATCTGAATTAAGGACAAGTCAAAAAATAGAGCAAATAGCCATTACAAAAAATTTGGCCATGGGACATTGGAAAGAGAGGAGGGAAGCATAAACCAAAGGAAATAAGGCATCCAGAGAACTCAGGAACTCTCTTGACAAAGGCCCTTGTATGAAAGCTGAAAATAATCATTTAAGGGTTTGGATGGTCCAAAGCAAAAAACAAAACCAAAACCAAAAAACAAAAAAAACCAAAAAACAAAAGAAAACATTTGGAGAAATAAAGAGAAAATATGATAATCTTTAAAATTAAGATATGAAGGTGTTCAAGATGAAAGTTGAAAATAGTTTATCAGAAGTTAGTAGATGTGAAAGGTTGAAATGGTGGTGGGTGTCTCTTGTCAACCCAGCTGTGTTCTGCTTGAGTCAGTGAAGCACTGCTTAGGGAAAAAACCTGTCTTCAACGGTTTCTACTTTTGTGGATATCTTAATGTGAAAGGTATTTGGTATGAGCAAACAAGAAAATGGGGCATTTGGTGGGAGACTTTTCATTGTTTTGGATCCCCACAATTAAGGCCACAAACTGCTTACAAAAGTGGTTTTGGAATCTTGGGTAATGATGAAGGATTATCAACTCTATGAGAATTGAACATACTTTCTAGAAGTTCAGTAGTGGTATGAAAAAGGTAATTAACAGTTGTATTTAGAGAAATAGAATTCAGTGGAATTGAAGGGCCTTTCCACAATTCAATGTAAAGTGATATTGCAGAAAGAAGCCTTATGGGATCTTTGGTGATGGGTTTTCTCTGAAAATAATTTCAATTAAGTACTGAGTATGCTGTGGTGGCCCAGGAAGCACAGAATTTGTGGGGGGGGGGGGGGAAGCGCGGTACCTTGCTTGACGTTATAGTAATGGGCTACATAATTTTCTGATAGTCCGAGGGTATTTGATTTGAAAAAAATATGAAGGGTTTTCGAGGAATCTCCTCCAGTTCATTAGTTTACTGAATTAACGCTTAAGGAGTTCCTCTTAAAGCAGCCAGTGTCTTGATTTTATGTTCGTTTTCTCATTAAACTAATTTATTGTCCTAGCATGTTCTTGCATTTACACATCACAATTTTTTTTATTAAAGATGTTGGCAAGTAACCTATCTGATAGCAGAGATGCTGTCTTTTAGGCCAAGGTAAACTATTAAGCTGCTCTTTAGCAGCAACTCACATATTTCTTCATTTCTTGACTCAGCAAACTTATTAAATGAAGGTTATGAGCCAGGAAGTATTCTTGATTTTAGGAATTCTAAGGTGAACCAGACATTCCTGATATCAAAGAACATCCAAATTTAGTGGAGAAACAGACCCACGATTGGACAATTGCAACATAGTGTCATGACAGAAGAGAGGTGGTCAAGAAGTACATCACAGAGACCTCAGCCTGACTGGGGAAGATCATTTTCAGTAAGGTTTTCTATAGTTGGTAATTCCTACTATAGTTGAGGGCAAGGAAAGTGGTCCGGGGGGGTGGTGGTGGTGGGGGAATAAGTAGTCCAGGAGGAGCAAGGGGGCCAGGATTTTGTCCTCCGCTGTGGTGTCAGTCACTGGCTGTGGGCCTCTCTTGAGAACAGATCGACTCCTGTCAGCAGAGGGCAATTCTTTGGAGAAGTGGAGCAGCTGCGAGCTTTCAGCAAGCCAACAGTCACAGAAGCCTGGGATGGTGCACTGGTCTGATGGAGGGGTCTGGCTGGTGCATGAAAACAGCATCGGTCAATCGGTTGGGTGATGAGTAATAGACATATCAAATGTTGATCCTTCTTTCAAGAAGCTTGAAAGTGGATGTTTCTCAGGAAATATCCTTGGCCTCATTCTCACAATGACCATTTCTCCCCAGGCAATATCCACTACTCTCATCTGCAACTCATCATCACCTTCTGATGTTCTGGTGACACCCACACATCCAGCCAGGCATTTCCCTGGATAAATGTTTGTTGAATGAATAAATGCACTAAGATTCCTCCAGCTGAAGGAAGGAGGGAAAGCACATTATAGACAGAGAAAAGAGTTACTCAGCAGCATAGAGAAGTGAGGGATAAATTAGGACAATGAATCTGAAGTGGAAGTTCAGATCTGATCAGAATGATAAACAGGTGAAATGTTCTGGTCATACCTGATAATGCTAACTATATTAATTTTTTGGTTTAGTTTTTTTTTTTCCAGCTCAAAATGAACACTTTAGATAAGCTCCCAAGAACTCTCTTCTCCATATCCATTTTAAGGGATAAAAGTCAGATACATTCAATCAACTAATTGAAAATCAAATTCCTCTTTTCTCTCCAGGTGGTTGGTTGCTGCTGCTGGTGATGTGGGCGGGGAAAGTCAGGCTATAGTTGGTGTCTTGACAAGCTCAAAGGTCCATCTTTCCATCCAGGAACAGGGAAGGGGAAAGATCCAAGAGGAAATGGTTAAGAAGGAAACTTGGGCAAGGCTTTCCCTCAAGAGGAAGAAATCTTTAGACAAAGGACAAAAGTTCAAAACAGATTTCTTAGAAAAAAAAAAGGCACTTCAGCTTACAAATCTTTTTATGATAATGAATTCTCTAGGGAGAGATAACTAGAGAAAACATGCGACTTAGCTTTCAGAAACAAGCCATCTGGAAATGGAAGGAGTAAACGTTGGATGTAAGTTCCTGGCATGAGCTCCAAAGGGCATATCACAGCATCTGCATGTTCTTAGCAATCTGCTGTATTTTGTGCTACACTAACAACTGACAAAAAGAATGGGAAATGTCAAGGAATTACCATTTGATGGCTCCTACATGTCAGCCACTGAATGAGCTGTTTCATATTCACTACCCTCATTTGATCCTTAGACTGACCATCCGGCTATCTATAAAACTTTCATGTATATTTAAAAGGGTCAAATGTACCTAAGGCAAAATCTACTTCTCCATTTTCCCACAGACCCAGGATTTCAGAAATAAAGTTTTCTGGATTATAATTAGTTGTGAAGAAACAGCTTTCATATTAAGGTAATCTGAGGACAGTGCAATGAACATATAAGGTACACTGCTCACATAGTTCATTCCAGTCAGGGCACTCCCAAAATAAACATGGGCCTTTGGTGCCTGGTGAGCCAGCTCTCTCTTTGGTCATCTGTGGAGGAGGAGGAAAATCAAATATGCATCTGCTTCTTTGTTTTCCAACAAATTCTGGGAGAACATTAATAGTTATAGCAACAGTGGCTTTTGGTAGACGAATGGATGGGAAAATGTTTGGTATATTTAAGCAATCAGTTCTAGTTTTTTTTCCCCCCTTCCTCAAAGTTTTGAGAATTACTAGATTTGTTTTTATTCTTTTGGCACAAATTAGGGAGATATTCATCTTTTGATCTTTAAATACCTAAAATTCTTATACCTTCTCTTACATAGAAGATTCAATTTATCATAATCTAGTTAGTTAATCATGTATTTGTCAAAGACATCTCAATAGCTGTTGGTAAGAATGGCCCCTTTGAATTGATGGAAAGAATTTGGGCAGATAGAAATGACTTCTCAAAAGCCCTCCGTAATCTATATAGGAGTGTACTGAGCACATTTGACAAGAGAAACTTAAGAGGAGAACCCTACGTGTTAGGTGTTACAGCAGCACAATGAAGCCATTTTCCCACATGTGTTTACATAGCAGTCTATATACTTCTGTTTTAGACAAGTCTTCTCTCATTAAGACTCTGGCTTCTCCTGGACCATGGCATGGCTGCCCAAGGTCTTCTCAAGACTTCCTGGGAGATAAGAGGAGCATGTTTGATCTCAGGATGTCACCAGCAGAATGGTAGTTATAGTGCCCACTACAGCCCAAGTTTGGGATTGGAGTTTACACTCCCATTCTGTCATCCGTAGCTCCTTTTAGGGGAGGGCCTACTATGCCTCTCTCAAAGGCTGTTACAGCACAAGCAGTGGTGTAAGTCTTCCCTAGCTCGTGTATTCCTAAAGTCCTCAGGAGCTGGGACTGCTGTTACCTTACTTAGGGATGGATTAAAAAAAAAAAAACAACCTTATTTAGGGAGAAAAAGTCATATTGATTCTGGAAATTAAAACATTTTAATCATCAGGTCTCAAAATTCCAACTTACAAGTTTTAAAATAAAATTTACATATCTGAATGCATATGTATTTGGTAGGACTTTGGTGTTATTCTTTTAGTAATATTCTGTATGAAATTCTCAATGTTTAGGTTGTCATGTACTTCCACATCCTCATTCACTTGGGTAAGATAATTACAATGGGAGCTGGAAAAAATCTTCATGGCTCTTTTCTCTGAAGTCAAGCTTATGGCATACCAATCTCTTAATCAGACCACTGCTCACTCCATTTTCATAATACTCTGTTCTACAATAAAGCCAATCAATCTTAAGTCCTCTGGGTCTAATGCCTGCTTCTCACCTTTCACCACCCTTCCCCTAATTTGACCTTTGCACTTAACTTTGGTATTTTTTTTTTTCTTCGTAAGGTTTATGCTCTTACAACTGCCCAACACCATACTCCTAATTTCACATCAGGTTCTTCTTATGTATGTTATTATTCATTGTGACATCCGTGGTGGTATTAGGAATTTTTATTTGTCAAGCACAAATAAGGAACTGAATGCTTTGATCCCAGGAATATGTAAGTTACTTACACTGTTTATGTTGTTGCTGCAGTTATTGTTTTGATTTAGATCCATATTTTACTCTGAGGCTCCTCCTCAGAATGCCACTTTGACTTCCTAACTGATAGGAGGATTAGTTTCTACATTGCCCTGTCACTTGTATGAATTATACTTTATTGCCATGGTGTTCCCTAGGGTCCAGAGTATACTAATTCCATTGCATCTTCTTAGGTATCTGTTTGCACAATTAATACCAGGTGGAGTTCAATCCACTAATGATATTACCCTAATTCTAGGCTTCTATTAATGGTCCTGATACATCCATTGGTATGCAGTTGAAAATACACAAGATAATTAAAAAAATCACATTGAAGGGTGTGAGACTTTGGCTGTTTAAAGGATAAAGGACATAATGTTCTGTAAACTTATGAATGTTGTATACATTTAAAAGCTGATTGGGGAACCTGGTGGCTCAGTTGGTTTAGCATCTGACTCTTCATTTTGGCTCAGGTCATGATCCCAGGGTCATGGGATTGAGCCCTGAATTAGGCTCCACATTGAGGATGGAGCCTGCTTGGGATTCTCCCTCTCCCCAATATACGTTCTAAAATAAAAATTTAAAAAAAACCGATTAATGCAGCCATTCACTAATTTGCAATCAAAGTGCATTAAATATTCCAAGCCTCTTTAAAGATGGAGAACCAAATAATTGGCAGCAAGTTCCTTTCTTTAATCATCTAAAAATCCATTGGGAAGGCAGACATGTAAACAATTTTGATAAGGTGTGATGAACTTGACACTTTACTATGTATTTCTGGAAGACATGCTTTCTCTGCAAATTTAGGTTTACTAGAAGATAGGAAGGAAGTGGTATTGAAAAGTTCAGGAATTAGGAATTTGGAACTCGTGTTTGGGTATGGAACATTGGCTTCAAGTGGAGAGGAGGATGGACAAAAATCGACAATTCCCAGAATTTGAAGACTTAGATCTCTAGGCTATCAGTAAGACATTCATTTAGGCACAGAAAACAAAGCAGAAGTTTAGATACCACTACCTGTACACAAAATCATAGTTGGGGCATAGGCAAGAGAAACTTGTTGCTAATATGTAGTATTTGACAGTTTATAACATGTTTTCTTGCTTATATTCTGTCAAAATAATCTGACACTCTTGGAAAATAATCTCAATATATTTTCATCTTCAAAACCTTTTTCAAGTCCTATAATTTTCAATTAGTGGTAGCAATTATTATAATAATTAGTGCTTAATCTCAGTGTTAAATTCTACTGAAGACTCATGTGGTTTATTATAGTTAAACCCTATACTTCTGTGGGCATATGGCATGATCTTTAAGGAAGCAACATTATGTTATCTACCACATTTATCTACTTTGTAAGACCACTTAGAGGAGTGGCATTGGAAAGATGGTTAAATAAAAAATCCCCCTTACATATTGTTTCTGAGTAACAATTTGGCATCCGTGCACAAAGTTCTTTTGTAGGAGTTTTGGGGCTATAGGTAGGAGATTCTGAAACTCTGGTACAGTTCAAAACCAAGGTACCTGGTAAGAGACATGTCCACCTGTGCCTCCAGAGCTGGGTTTGCAGACTTTAATGTTGGCTGTGGAACCAGAACAGCCTGGGGGCTTGGATCCACCCCCTTTCAGCCATGGTCCAGTGCCAGTCCTTTCCCACCAAGGGATTCACCCAGTGTCCAGTCCAGGCAGGAGCTCTTTCAGGGACCTGGTAGAGCTACATGCATTTGGTAACAGACCTGCTGACTGAGCACTTAAGTATGGACCCTGAAGCAGACCTCTGTCCCACCACCACCATACTAAATTAGGCACTGAGAGAAGTCCCATCCTCCCAGAAGCCAGACAGGATACATACCTGACCAAACCCTTGGTAACAAGCCTGTCAACTGCGCACCCCATTGCAGACCCAGTGAGCTTCAAAATTGACTCAAACTCTGCATGACTGCAATTCCAGAGCTAATTCCACTAGCCTGGGGAACTGATGGGAGATCCTTACCTGTCAAAAACAGTATGGAAATACCAGAAGAGGTATTTTCTCCTTCCAATGCATAGACCAAAGCATGGTTACTTGATTCATGAAGAATCAGGCAAACATGACATTATCAAAGAGAGTATTTAGTGACCAACCCCAAATAAATGGAAATCTATGAAAATCATAAAAACAATACATGAATCAACTAACAAGTTTAATAAAGTAAAAGCCATAAAAAAGAACCAAAAAGTAATCCAAAAGCTGAACAGAACTATGACAGAACTCTAAGATTCAATAGAGAGCATCAAAAAGAACTTGACCATGCAGACAATCAGTGAACTTACAACACTTGAAAATAGCTACAGGAACAAAAAGAATGAAAAAAACATGAATAAATTCTGAGTAAATGAGAAAGCATAGAGTGAATAAACATCCAAGTCATAGGAGTTTGTGAAGAGAGAAAGAGGCAGAAAAACTTATTTAAATAGATAGCTGAAAACTTCCCAAGTTTTAGGGAGAGATATGGACATTCAGGTACAGAAAGTTCAAAGGACCACAAGCAAGATAACCCCCTGAAACACCCCAAGATGCATTATAACCAAGATGTTAAGTTAAAGGTAGAAAAAATTTTGAAAGCAGCAAGAGATAAACAATTCATCACACAGAGACTTCTCTATCAACAAATTTGTTCACATAAAACAAGTCTCAACAAATTGAGATGAAAAAACTAGTCAGCTACATGAAAATGAAATTGGACCACTCTCTTACACCATACACAAAAATAAAGTTAAAATCAATTAAAAATTTGAATGTAAATTCAGAAGCCATAAAACATGTAGAATAAACCATAGGCCGAAGCTTTTTGGTCAATTTTAGCAGTTATATTTATGGACCAGTCTTAGGGCAAGGGCAACAGCTAAAACAAACAGAATTCCATCAAACTAAGATGTTTTTGCATAATGAAGGAAAACAAAGAAAACAAAAAGACAACCTATAGAATGAGAGAAGATATTTGCAAATGATTTATCTTATAAGGGGTTAATATCCAAAATTATAAAGCACTTACAGAATATCTAAAAAATAAGCAACCCAATTACAAAATGGGCAGAGGACCTGAATAGATTTTTTCTAAAGACCTACAGATGGCAAACGGGCACATAAAAAGATGATCAACCTTTTAATATAAACAAAAATCATATTGAGATATCACCTCACACGTGTTAGATTGGCTATTAAAAGAAAAAAAAGAAAGAACAAGTGTTGGTGAGGATTTGTAGAAAAGAGAACCCCTCATACTGTTGGTGGGAATGTAAATTAGTGAAGCCACTATGGCAAACAGGATGAAGGGCTCTAAAAACAGAATTGCAATGCAATCTAGCAATTCCACTTCTGGGTATTTATTTGAAGAAAATGAAAACACCAATCCAGAGAAATACATGTACTCCTATGCTCATTATATTATTATTTACAACAGCCAAGATATGGAAACAACTTAAATATCTGTGGACAGATAAACGGATAAAGAAGATGTGGGGTGTATATACACACACATATGCACAGCAATGTTACTTGGTCATTAAAAAAAAGCAATCTTGCTGTTTACAACAAAATGCATGGAACTAGAGAGCATTATGCTAAGTAAAATAGGTCAAAGAAAAATGAACACATGATTTCACTTGCATGTGGAATCTGAAAAAAAACAAAACAGATGCAGATTCATAGAATCAGGAAACTGTTGGTTTACAGAGGTGAGAGGTGATGGAGTGGGAAACATAAGTAAAGGGAATTAAGAAGTACAGCCTTCCAGTTCTAAAATAAATAAACCATGAGAATACAATGTACAGCACAGGAAATACAGTCAACTTTGGGGACAGTTGGTAACTAGAATTACCATGGGGTTCATTTGTAATATATAAAAACATTGAATCCCTATGATGCACACCCGAAACTAATAGGATATTGTAGGCCAATTACATTTTAATTTTTAAAAAGATGTAAAGAAGAACATTAATAACATAAAATATGTGGGAAGAAGTATAGTTTTTATATGTAATTGAAGATAAGGGTCTATCATGTTAAAATAAACATGTTTTATGTAGTCTCATGGTTTTGCTTGTGGTTACAAGGGAAAAAACCTGTAGTATAGACACAAAAGATAAAGAAATTAAAGCATACCACTACAAAAAATACCCAACCAAAGAAGACTGAAGGAAAGGAAGCAACAAGAAAATTTTAAAGCCAGTCAGAAAACAATTAACAAAATGGCAGTGGTAACTAGTTACCTTCAATTATGACTTTAAATTTAAATGGACTAAATTCTCCAATCAAAAGACAGAGCAGCTAAAAGAATTTTTTAAAAAATCCAAAAATATGCCGTCTACCAGTGATTCACTTTAGCTCATGTAGAATGAAAATGAAGTAATGGAAAAAGACATTCCGTGCAAATGCTAATCAAGAGACTTGGAGTCACTATACTTAAATCAGAAAAAATACACTTTTAAACTTGGTGACAAGAGACTTAGAAGTTCACTATATAGTGATTTAAAAAGACCAATTATTTATGAGTATACAACAGTTGTAAATACATTTGCACCCAGCATTGAAGCACCTATATATTTAAAGCAAATATTAACAGAACTGAGCAATACAATAGTGGGAGATTTCAGTACCCCACTTTCACGTTGAATAGAGCATCTAGACAAAAAAAAAAAATCAACAAGGAAATAGTGGATTTGAATAATGCTATAAACCAAATGAACCTAAAAGACATATATAGAATATTTTCTTCCAACAGCATAAGATGATACATTAATCTCAAGTACTCATGGACTGTTCTTCAGGATACATACTTTGGGTCACAAAGAAAATCTTAAATTTAAGAGGATTGAAATCATATCAAGTATCTTTCCCAACAATGGTATGAAGCTAGAAATCAACAAGAAAAAGGAAAACTTCACAAATGTGTGGAAAGTATATAATATACCCTTGAACAACTAGTGGGTCTAAGAAGAAATCACAAATATTCAAACAAATATGAATGTAACAGGCCAAAACTTATGAGATTAAGCAAGAGCAGTTTTCAGAGGGAAATTTACAGTGATGAATGTCCATGTTAAGAGAAAATAAATGATCAAATAAAGAACTTTATAACTCAAAAAATTAGAAAACTAAAGTGCATAGTTAGTCGAAGAAAGAAAATGATTAGAGCAAATATAAAACAGATTAGAAAAACAGGGAAAATAATCAATGGAACAGAGTTTATTTTGAGAGAGAGCTAGCAAGGGGCAGAGAGAGAGCTAGCAAGGGGCAGAGAGAGAGCTAGCAAGGGGCAGAGAGAGAGAGAGACAGACAGACAGAGACAGAGAATCCTAAGCAGGCTCCACACTGTTAGTGCTGAGCCTGACACAGGGCTCTATCTCATGAACGATGAGATCATGAACTGAGCTAAAATCAAGAGTCAGTCACTTAACCAACTGAGCCACTTAAGTGTCCCCACGGTTGGTTTTTGAATAAACAATACTGACAAACTTTCAGCTAGAAACCAAGAAAAAGGAGGGGGGGGGATGCAAACAAAATTATGCATGAGAGAAGATATTAAAACTGACACTACAGAAATACAAAGGATAATAGGATAATATGAAGAACTGTATGCCAACAAAATGGATAATACAGAATAGACAGAATTCTAGAAACATACAACCTATCAAGAATGAATAAAAAATAAAAATCAGAATAGATCACTAACAACTAAAGAGATTGAAGCAGTAATCAAAAACTTTCCAACATAGAAAATCCCAGGACCAGATGATTTCATTGGTTAATTCTACCAAATATTTAAACATGATTAATGCCAGTACTTCTAAAATTCTTCCAAAGCTTAAAAGCATAGCAAATACATCCAAACTCATTTTACAAGGCCAGCATTACCCTGATACCAAAGCCAGAGGACACTACAAGAAAACTATAGGTCAATATCCCTGGTGAATATAGATATAAAAATTCTCAACAAAATACTAATTAAATAACATTTAAAACTGATCACACACCATGAGAAATGGGATTTATCCCTGAGATAGAAGGATGGTTTGACACAAGATAATCAATGTAATTCACCACATTAATAGAAAGATGAACAAAAATCATATGATCACCTTAATAGGTACAGAAAAAGCTTTGACAAAATTCACTCCTTTTGATAAAAGCCCTTAAATATAGAAGGAACATATCTCAGCATAATAAAGACCATGCATGACAAACCCACAGTTCACATCATACGCAATGGTGAAAAGCTAAAATCTTTTTCTCCAAAATCAGGGTGCCCACTCTCATCGCTACTATTCAACATAATATGAGAAGTCGTAGTCAGGACTTTAAAACAAGAAAAAAAAAATAACCATCAAAATTGGAAAGAAGTAAAATCGTCTCTATCTGCAGAAGACATGATCTTATATACAGAAAACCCCAAAGACTATCAAAAATACTATCAGAATAAATTAATTCAGTACAATTGTAGAATACAAAATAACACGAAAAAAATCAGTAGCATTTATATACACTAACAATGACCTAAAAAAGAAATAAAAACAATCCTGTATACAGAAGCATCAAAAACATTAGAATACTTAGGCACAAATTTAACCCATGAGGGGAAAGATTTGTACACTGAAAACTAGAAGATATTCATGAAAGAAATTGAAGACACAAATAAGAAGATATCCATGTCCATGAATCAGGAGAGTATTGTTAAAATGTCCATTCTCCCCAGAGCCAATTATATATTCAATGCAATCCCTATCAAAATTCCAACGGGGGATGCTTGGGTGGCTCAGTTGGCTAAGAGTCCGACTCGATTTCTGCTCTAGTCATGGTCTCACTGTTCCTAAGATTGAGCTCTCCTCAGGCTCTGTGCTGGCAGCATGGAACCTGCTTGGGATTCTCTCTCTGCCCCTCCCCCATTCATGCACTCGCGCTCTCTCTCAAATTACATAAACATTAAAAAAATTCCAATGACATTTTCCACAGGAATACAAGAAGAATGCTAAAATTTTTGTGAAACTGCAAAAGATGCCAAACAGCCATGACACTCTTGACAATGAAAAAGAAAGCTGGAGGTATCACTTCCTTATTTTTAAGCTATGTTGTAAAGCTATAGTAGTGAAAATTTTATGCTACTAGCATAAAAACACACACTTTGACTACTGAAAAGAGTTGAGAGCACAGAAATAAACCCATGCATATACAATCAACTTTTATTTGACAAGGGAGCCAATAGTCTTCAGCAGTGATAAATATTTGATACCAGTACTTCAATAAATGGTGTTGGGAAAACTAGACAGCTACATTAAGAATGAAACCGGACTCTTCTTTTACAAAAACTCAAAATGGATTTAAGATGTAAACATAAGGCTAAAACCATGTTTCCTAGAAGGGAATATGAGGGAAGAAAGCCTTTTAAATACGTGTCTTGGCAATCATTGTATGGATAGTACACCAAAATCAAAAGCAACAAATGGAAAAATAAGTTGGACTATATTAAAAAGCTTTTGTACCATAAGGGAAACAATAAAAAAGATAACCTACAAATATGAGAAAATATTTGTAAATCCATGTATATGATAAAGGGTTAATATGCAAAATATATAAAGAGCTCATATAACTCAATAGTAAAAAAAAAAAAAAAAAAAAAAAAAGGCAAAGAAAAAACAAACAGCATCCCCCCCAAAAAGGAAGTGAATAGATATCTTTTTCCAAAGAGGATATGCAAATGGCCAACAGGTATCTGGAAAGGTGTTCAACATTATTAATCATTAGGGAAATTGAAATCAAAACTACAATATCACCTCACACCTGTTAGAATGGCAATTATCAAAAAGCAAGAACTAGCAAGTATTGGCGAGGATATGGGGAAAAGGAGGCTCTCGTGCATCAATTAATGGGCATGTAAATGGGTATAGTCACTCTGAAGAACAGTATAGAATTCCCTCACAAAATTAAAAAAAGAACTGCCATATGATCAAGCAATTCCACTTCTGAGTATTTATCTTAAGGAAGAAAATTTACTATCTTAAAAAGATACCTGCTCTCTCAAGTTCATTAGACCATTATTTAGAACAGCCAAGGAAGGTATGGAAATTTAAGTGTCCTTTGACAGATAAATGAAAAAAGTGTGATATATATCATAGTTTTATACACACACACACACATATATATATTTACATATATATATATACACATATATATACACACATATATACATACACACACAATGAAATATTATCCGGTCATCCAAAGGAAATCTTGCCATTTGCAACAACACAGATGCATCTTGAGGGTAGTATGCTGAGTAAGACAGAAAAAGACAAATACTGTATTACCTCACATATGTGGAAACTAAAAAACCTGAACTCACAAACAATAGAATGGTGGTTACTGGGGGCTGGGGAAAATGGGAAGGTGTTGGTTAAAGGCTACAAATTTTCAGTTACAAAATGAAAATGTTCTAAGGATCTAACACATAGCATGGTCACCATAGTTAAAATACTATATACGTAGTTTAAAGTGTCCAAAAGTAATTTTACTTCAGAGAAAATAGTTACATGAAGTGATGGACATGTTAGCTAATTTTATTTTGGTAATCATTTTATCAATATATATGTGCATCCAGTCATCACACTGTACACAAACTCACACAGTATTATCTGTTAATTGTATCTCAAAGCTGGAAAGGAAAAGAACACTTGGTAGTATCTAGAGACAATGGGTATGCCAGAAGGTAGAAATAGCCAACAAAGTCCCAAAGTGGTTCCATAACTTTATGCTAATAATGCTGGACTTTTTTTCTTTTTTTTTGCAGGGGGCAGGATAATTAATTTTTTCAAATTTTATTAAATGCAAACTAAATTTCAGGTATTGGCATTGGGCCAGGAATATAATCTAGTGTTACTCAAAGGAAATTAGGCTATGCATTAGCCCAGTTTCCCCTAAGAAGTCTATGAGGAAAAAGTTGCAGTGATGACTTATGGAATTTTAGAGGAAAAAGGGGATAAAAATTGAAATGATATAAGGGAGAACACCACCAAAAGGTTGTAACATTCTTATCATTTGATTAAATACTTATAATCGTTCCATACGGTACAAATCACTGTGTCAGTTACAAACAAGAACACAAAGATGGTTACTTTACCATTATTAAGAAACTTTCAGTCAAGTTGCCTTCAACACAGACCTAAGTAGGAGGTAAAGCTTACAGAGTATGAAATTGGAGAGTGCATTTCCAGCTTTTAGGGATATTTGGAGGCTCAGTGGAAGTTTCATTTGCTCTGGGTCTTCAACACCTGTTTGAGATCCAGAAATATGGGAAGAAAGAAAATCCCAAGTGAAAAGAGCCTTAAGCAAAATCACTAAGTATATGTACAGAACACAGTTTGTTCTACTTTGTTTAGAGTGTAGCAATGTGGTGGAAATGAGGATTGAAAATTTAAACTGGGGTCATATTATAAAGACCTTCAATGCCAGGTTGAGGATTTGACCTTTATTCAACAGGCAATGACAAGTGTTACCCATCATTGTTTATACCATAATTTGTGTCTGGATTATGTAGCCAGATTTATCAGCCTGTGTCATCGTAACCTCTGGAGTTATAACTTTGGTCAGGAGTGTATGCTGGCATCTAAAACTTTAGGATCAACTTCCCAAGGGAAATTTGTGGTAAAGCTTTAGATTTCTTTTGAGAATTTTCCTTTGAGGCAATATAAAAATCTGATGTATTGTGTGTTGACTACCAATTTTAAAATAAATGTCGGAATGCTCTGAGTTTGCCAACTGCTGAAAACTAAAATAATGACACATTAAGTAATGGAAATGTGGGAATTAAAACTTTCACAGAAAGAAAACAAACTCATCATTTCTTTCCTTATCTCTGTGTCAGCCCCCTTGCTTGTTCATGTCTTGTCCTTTGAGATGTCCTCAGTTGCCTCTATTTCAGTGCCGTTTGATTTTCATGAGGGGTGAAACACCATTCTGGAATTTAGAAAGACTTGGCCTCAGTGACTGAAAATAATTGAAGTAATTTCATTTCTACTAGGGGAAGAATCTGGAAGTTTCACAGGTTGACCTCTATTCTTCTACCTTTCTGTTGTCCTTACCTTGTTCCAAGCCCCACTAGAATTACAGTTCTTGATGTTTTTTGGACTGTGTGGTGCCTCATAATCCACCAATCCTTCAAGTTCCTGTCCTTGAATTTAATATACTTTCACATATTTCTCTGAAGACAGTTTTACCAGCTGACAGTCTGAGTTAACTAAGTTCCATATATAAATTTATGCAGGAAGGAGAGGAAGAAAATATGCAGGAAAGAAAGTAAATATTTGAGCAGAGTGAAATAGTCCTAATCCAAAATATGTCGAGTCGTAGTGATTTTTAGAAAGGTCTTCAATTTGCAGAATATTTTAACATTCTCTGTCAAGAATTCCAGGTATGCATCAGTCTCATCATTTTATGGCCTTTAGTGATGATTTGTGCTCCATAAATTTAAAACATTGTCCAGGTTATCTACTGTGTACCTGGAGATAAATTCCCAAACCATATCTGTACACTGATGAGTGCATTGAATGCTCCTCCCAGATTTTCTAGGACTAATCCATCCATAAAGTAGGCCTGTATTGATCTTTTAAGAGTTAACCATACTAGATACTTTTCAAACTTTTCTGTGATTAAAAATAAACTGGTAATATTTCATACTGTGGATTGGGGCCTAAATGTCTGCATCTTTAACAAGCCCACAAGTGTGCTGGTTGGGGACTACACTTTGAATAATGTCTTTTGGGATTCTCTTTACTAAAGTAACTCAATACAATGGGGACATTGGGTGCATGAAAAACAAATATGAAACAATTTTTAACAGTGATACATATATTTTATTGAGAACAGGAAGAAGAAACGAATTCATTTTCTGCAGAGTAGAAGTTAAGGAAGTTTTCATAGAAGAGGAGACTTAACCTGGGCCTAGGAAGATGTGAAGGATAGTAGCAAACATGGAAGATATTCTGGACAGAAGGAATAGGTGTCCAAATTCATGCGACTCCATAGAATCACGTGGCTGGGAGTTAGGACACATTGAAAAGGTTGGATAAGGCTAGAAAGGGAGCCAGCTTAGTTTAGTTCGTAGAATACACATATACAAATATTTTGTAGGCTAGGAGAAGGGGAATAAAAATTAAGACACACAATGCTCACACACAAGCATACATAACACAAATGGTCTTGGTAAAAATGGTCACTTTACTTGCTCAAAAATCAATTTTATCTTCAGAGCAAGAAGTCAGTTTTAACAGGGAATTTTTGTCTTTAAGCCATATTTTAACTTTATAACTTGGAGCCTGAGGGGAAATATAAATAGCACTCTGAAGAAGCGCTTCAGGAGTCTCACTTTTTAAAATATGCATAAACTTTTCTAGATTATTCTAGGCAGGCTGTTTAAAATCTGCTACATTTTCCTGCCTTATTATAATTTGGGTATTGTGTGAATGGGTCTCCTTATTTCCAGATAAGATCTACGTTTTTAATATGGCATTAATGGCCCTTCACAATTTGGTTCCAACCTATCTTTCTAGTGCAGCTCTGTATTTCCCCCACAATGCTCTTATGAAAAACGAGTATTTATCCTTTATTCATTGAGTAATAAATGCATGCAATTCTTATTCTGTGCCAGAATATGCACTTGACCCTGGGGATATAGTTTTGAACAAAGTAGACCTCTAACATGACTTAACAGAGCTTATATTTGGGGATAACTGACATTTACAAGTCGATGCAGTAAATTGTGAAGAGCATTACCAAAAAAATGTTAAATTGCAGGGATTGTATTTACAGTGACTGAGTGTAGATGTTCCTAAAAAAGTAATGTTTCATCTGACACCTGAAGAAGTAAAGAAAATTAACCAGAAATGTCATGGGAATGGGAAAAGGATAGAGAGAACAGTATATATGAAGAGGAGCATCATAGACCAGTGAGAAAGTGTAGTGTTCAAATAACCGTTGGATATTAATCATGCTTGATCTTAGACTATGAGAGGGGGATATGGTGAGAAATAGAGCTAGGCAGGAGCCAATTACAGAAGGCTTTAGAAGATGTGTTAATGAACATAAGCATGCTAAGTGCAATGGAAAAACCACTGAAGGGATTTAAGCAGGAAATGACATGAACAACTTTACATTTTAATATTATCTTACTGGCTGCAGGACAGAGGGGGACTTAAAAAGTATGAAACTAGAGTTGGGGGGCCAGCTCTTAAAACTGCTCCTGTGAAATATGGAGTTTTAGATGAAAATGGAGTCAGTGGAAATGAAGTAAATAATTTCACATTTGAATATTTCCTGAGGGTAATGGGGATACAAGAAGCAAAGAAGTGAACAATGACACCAAGATCTCAGGCTTGGCCAGATGCTATTTATTAAGATAGGGGAATACCAGAGAAGCACAGTCCTTGACAGAGAAAGATAGATTCCCATTTGGACGTGTACTTGAAGGAATCTGAAATATCCAAATACAGATGTAGAATAAAGGATATATGTTTGGAGCTCAGTAAGAAGACCTGGTTTTAAGTTATAAATGTAGGAGTCATCAGCATACGGATGGAAATGGAAGCCATGGAAATGGATGAGATTGCTTTGGGAGGGTATGTGGAGTAAGAACTGAAGAGACAAAGTCTGAGAGCTAAGAATGGAGTTGTGAAGAACATCAACATTATGTCATGAACCAAGGAAAAAGAAAAAAACAATAACCCTAAAAAGTAATAGAGAATGAGCCACTAGTGGTTAAAGGAAAGTTTGAATGATGCATTGAAAGACAAAAGGGAGTATTTTCAAGAAGGGAAAAGCATTTCTATGCATCAAAAATTTTGAGAGGCCCTGAGACACATCTGAAAAGGGTCGATTCTTTTGAGGATTCCACCTGTTAAGGGGGACCTTGTTCAGGTTAAAATATTTCTCCTGCCTTCCAGCCCATGCTTCTATTCTGTTCTTCCAAAGAATTCCATCTATTTTCTAAGACCCTGCAAAAGTAGAATCTTCATAAAAGTCATCTTCCAGTTGAAGATTTATTCTCACTTTGATGTACATCTAATTTTATATATCTTATGTGGTCTTTGTAATAGGCTACCTTTCCTATCACTTGGGCATAGATCTCTAATAATCTGGAAAGTTCCCGGAGGACAGTACCTTTACCTTGAATGAAGATGTTAGCTGAAATTAATCAGTTGCACAACTGGACACATTGTTTTTATTAGTATTTGTGCAGAATTTTATGACCGCCATCTTGATATACTCCTCGGATTCTGAGAAGGCAGGAATTCTATTTCTGTGAATGGTTTTATCTTCACTGTTTAGCTCATTGATACGTAAGAAATAGCCATTAAAATGTGTGTTTTCTTTCCTATTTTTGTTTTTCACTGAGAAAAAAATTTAATTATATTTCTATTGGAAGTCTCAATATTTTTGATGAATTCTAGGTTGTGTTGGGACATAGTTATTCCTTTAGCTTTATCACTTTAAACAAATTTTCACCAGGATTTACCTCTGTGAAATTTAAGACGTGATCCTGACATTTCTATCTATTGTGCTAGACTGTAGGGGGGATGGCACTGGGAAGTATTATATACTGGTATTCCTTCCTTCCAGTAACACTTTCACTGGGTACCATTGGAGCCAGGGTAGCACTTACATGGGTTTTCCTTGCCTCATGACCCATCATGGTTTCTGATGCTGCAGATGACTTCATTAATGTCATTATCTCATTTATATTTGATCATTTATGTACCATCTTACTCTTGCTTAAGCTAAGAGTAAGGTTTGAAAACCAATGATGTTTACATTGATTATTCTCTTTTGAACATATATATGTTCTTTTGAACATACATAAATCTTCTCACAACGGGACCTGGGGGTAGGTGGTGATTCTCTCCCTGTCCCCACTTCTAATTTCTGAAGGATTCCAAGGGAAAAGATCAATCAGTTTTCTGGAAGTTATACTCTACCCTCAACAGTCACACACTTGCTCTTCATGTTCTTAGAAGGACTTAGGTACAAATTAGAAAAAACGCCAGCTGAGGACTCCTTCCTTTGTACTATATCCAGGGAAAGAGATCTGACAATACCCCAGGCAAAGCTCTCTATAAACACCTTTTTTTTTTTTTAACCCAGCCATAAGGAGTTACATGCAAAAAAATAACCACTTGAAACCCTTTGGCCCATGTTCATATTGCTGCCAAAGCTTTTGCCTTAGCTTGCTTCAACAAGAATAAACTGTGCAAAAGCTCTGGAGTTCTCAGGCAATGTGACTGCTTGCCCTGCTTGTTTAAGGTCATTAAAATCCTAGCTTTTGCCAAAAGACTTAGAGCAGAGCCATCCTGTTCTTGGAGTGAGTTGTAATTTTGCTTAGGTCACAGACTTTTTAGTGGCCAACAGCATTAAAATGGGTCCTTTTTATTGGTGTTAGGTATAAACGAGATGCAAAGAGTATGTGTGATAATTTTAAAGTTGTGTTTCTAATGAAGATAGTCTAAGAAACTGCTAATACATTTACAATCATCAATTATTAAAAATAAAAACATTCTTCCTATCATCCTGTCAGATGAAAGAAGGATGTTATACTCTAAAATGCCATTTCTTTAGAGATTGCATTTTCTTTATTCAGTCCTGCAAAGCCTTTGCATTTATCCTGGAAGCATTTGTAGCTATATTCATATAGCCAAAAAGACATGAGGAATTGTATAATTATCTTGTGGGTTCAAAGCTGTCAGAACAACCTGTTAGGGCAATAAAAGCAAAACCATTTTCAAGTCATCATTGCTTGAATTACTTTGAACTGAAATGTCCAGGAATTCTTATATTTGTTTTGGTTAAAAGATCATTTTTATCTTGTTTTATTAACTATTTTCTGAAGAAGTATAGAAATTAATATTTTTGCCTCTTGAATATTAGTTCTATGACTGCTTAGAAAGATGGAACAAATTATGGCTCAATTTTCTATTGCAATTACAAAAGTTGGGAAAACATTTTGCATTCTGCTTTATAAGCCAAGCCAATATAATACATTTGTTTGTGAATAGCTCTGCATTAAGGTATAGGAGCCTTTTCATCTTTGTCGTTTTCAAAACAGACTGTCATAGAAAAATAAGATATCTGTAGGTCATATCTACTTTAAATATATTTTAATCAAATATTAATTGGGGCTCAGTAGGTTGAGCGTCTGACTCTTCATTTCAGCTCAGATCATGATCCCAGGGTTGTGGGATCAAGCCCTGCATCAAGCTCCACATGGAGCCTGCTTAAAATTTTCTCTCTCCCTCTGTCCTTCTTCCCTGCATACTCTAACTCTAAAATAAAATACATTACTATGTTTAGAGGGTGAAAACACTTCTTGTGGTATTGTCCCTATATATTGCCTCAGTTCATGTTCCTAAGGAAGAAAAAGGGCAAGGACCTGTTGGAGATGTTGGCGTGGGGGAGGGGGTTGTGGTTAAGTAGTGCTGGTGAAACAGTGGAGAGGCAGGAAAGATATTGAGGTATGGGGGTGGTGTGGGTGATTGGTGGTGTAAATGTACCAATAACTTTTCAAGTGTTCTATTAATCTCTTTTATAATGTGAGACTGATATTCTATCCATTTTAAATATTAAGACACTAAAATTCACAAAATTTGCTCAAGGTATCAAATCAACAAGTTGCACATGGGGTTTGAATGCTCTTTCCTGACCACAAAGTTCACATTTATTCTGCTAGGTTTAGATCACAGTATTTATTGTATGGTATGTGGCTGCTTCCAAGGATTGGGATACTTCAAGAAGATGGAATTACACCAAATTTTTTTTTTTTAAGTCTGGAAAAAAAAAATCAAGATTCTGAGAAGTTTGACTTATATGCAGCTAATCTATTGGGACATATGTAGACAATTAGGCATTTCATTATTTATTGAGCACCAACTAAGTGCCTAGAATTTTTCTAGGTGCTGAAGAAAAAAAACACTGCATCAGATGCACATTTCTCAACAATACTGATGAGGAATTTCTCATCCAGTTCTAATTAAGGAAATTAGTGTACATGGGAAGATTCTAGTTAATAATTTTAAAGTTGTAGCAAAATTTTAGAATGGTGGTATTTTATATATTTTCTAGTTGTCAGGAAATTACAATACAAAACAGTAATATTTCAGAAAGAGTTCCATGAAAAAGTACCTATCGTGTCCTTTGAGCCTATCTGTGAATTCTTTCCATTTAACCAGATGACAACAGACTTATTACAAATTTATATCCTGTCTGTATTCCACAGTGTTTCTCTGGAATTAGATTAAGTGTCCTGAGGCTTCTATCCACACCAAGTAACTGGCTCTTATCACCAACAACTTCTGCCTCAGTGCTTATCCAGTGTGGGTAGCATTTGTACCCCAAATTCTAAATATACTTTGTTTTTACCTGCCAGCATTGAAAAGTTTTATAACACAGGCTCAGCTTCGAAGATATCTGTCTGGATTGCCATGGACAGCAACCACCCTTATTCTTCATCTCCTCCCCCTCTGACAATTTGCAAAGCTATACTTGCATGGGTTAGCTTACCTTCCAGACCTATCTACCTTTCCTCTGAGAGCATTCTAACCCTTTGAGGGTTAGAGGCAGGAGGATCCACAGAAACAGCCAATAATCTGCTCACTTCCAATCAGGCTACTTCTAAGGGAAGATTGTTCTTATACCTTCAGTAATGATCCTTACCACCAACCCTGCCCTGGACAGTTGATTAAAAATTCTATAACTTCTCCCCTAAGTATGGTAGCAAGTATAATTTATTGGTACTGTTCACATGCATATAGTACTTTGAAACGAAGATTTTAAATTCCTTTCAAGACTAGAAATCATTTGAAAGAATGATTGGGGGTGCCTGCGTGGCTCAGTCAGTTAAGCATCTGACTTTGGTTCAGGTCATGATCTCACAGTCCATGAGTTCAAGCTCCGTATTGGCTCTGTACTGGCAGCTCAGAGCCTGAAGCCTGCTTCGGATTCTGTGTCTCCCTCTCTCTCTGCCCCTCCTCCGCTCATGCTCTCTCAAAAATAACAAAAACGTTAAAAAATTTTAAAAAAAGAAAGAATGACCAACTCTAGGGAAGACTTAAAAGCTAAGAGGACAAATGAATGTTATTTGCCAGTGTTTACAGAAGTCCCAAGAAGTCCTACGGTTTTATTTTTTAGTCTTTCCTCTAAGCCTGTTTGTTGAGAAAATGACTTCAGTCCCACAACAGTCCCAAAACTGTTCCTAAGAACCGTTTTTTGTTTTTTTATCTCAGAACTAAATAATTCTGGAAATTGCTTTATGGTAGGCTTCTTCCTTAATTTTATATCTACAGTGCTTAACATCCTCCTGAGACTCAATTTAATCTCCTCTCATTTTCTGCATAAAAATTTGATTATATACGGTCTAGTCAATGAAGTCCAAACTCGCTAGTATGAAATGTAGGAAGCCCTCATAATCTGACAAATGTCTCTTTTCAGTATCTTTCTCTCTTCATGCATCGTATTGTACTTTTTTGGAAGAAAAGAATGACTTTTTTTCATCTTTTCTGAAACACAGGTACCCTGTAGAAAAAACTGTCAGAGTCCAATGCTTTTATTTTGGATGCTCTGCTTATAGAAGTAATATACTAAGAACTGCCTAGTCTGAATACTTATTGGAAAATACAGTGAGATCAACACTAAACCATCCTGCACACCTAGAAAACTGATTTGAGTATTAACAACAATCTACACAGAACTCAGCAGGTACGCAGCAGGGAGAGGTGAACTGGGGGAGAGAAGTCATGGAGGGCAGGGAGCTGCTTTTGCTTGGATGGTTATTTACGAGAAGTTTTGTCCACTAGACTTACATTTTAAGCATATCTTTACATTGCTTTGCTAAATAAGGAGAAACAGAGTGGGGGGGGGGTGAAAAATGTAGATGGATTCCCACTCAAGATATAAAAACCTCAGTTCCAAAGTTGGGGAGAAATATGATCCCAGTAAATAAAAAAGTAAATTCCAGGCAAGGAAGTAGCACCAAGTTCACAGAGGATTAAACCCTTCCTAATGCAACACAACTTCATCTGGAACATAGTGAGAGCCCACTGGTTGACACCCCAGGGCTGATACTTGTGAACCAGATTAAAGATAATGGCTTGGCACTTGAAGACCAAATGGGCTCACTGGTGGCCAAGTTATCCAGAATGACTGGGGCTATGTTCCATTAATCAGACCCCTGCTGCTGCTCAATGTCTGGGCATGTCTCTCCCAAATTAGTTTATGGTACCAAACTAGGCCCTTTAATGCTCAGATTTCTCCATCTGATTTGCCTAAGAAAGCCTTCATTTTAATCTTAAACACGTTATATATTCTAAACGATGGTTCTTGTGGGGTAGGTTCTTGGTTTTACTGCTTACTCATCTGTTTATTCACTTACTTTTATTAGAAATTATTCATCTATTCATTCATTGATTCAATATTTAACGTACAGGTGCTACTGGTACAAAGCTTTGCAAATCACAAGGGATACAAAAGTTAAGCGTGGCAGAGTTTTTGTCCCTATGTAACTCAGTCTATCAGGAGATACAAATAAGTAGTCCATAACAAAGTGTGATTAGTGCCATGATCAAGGAATTACAGAAGATCATAGATTCACAGAAAGCAACTTACCCAAACATGGGGAATTCAGGGGAGACTTTCTGAAGGAAGCAAGGTGCTTGCGTTTTAAGTATTTACATAATTACTCTGGCTACACTGTGAAGAATGGAGTGGTAAAAGGGGAGTACAGGCAGAAAGATCTTTTAGAATGCCAAACTAGTTATCTAGGCAAGAAATGATGGTAATCTGAATAGTGAAGTAGAGGTAAGACGACAGTTTCAAAACAGGAGGTACAGGGGCACCTGGGTCAGTTAAGTGTCTGACTTTAGCTCAGGTCATGATCTCATGGTTTATGAGTTTAAGTCCTGTGTTGGGCTCTGTGCTGACAGCTTGTAGCCTGCCTCAGATTGTGTGTGTGTGTGTGTGTGTGTGTGTGTGTGTGTGTGTGTGTGTGTCCCTCCCCTCTCTAAAAAATAAACATTAAAATTTTTTTAATAGTGCTAAGATTTTAGTAGTGAGATTTAAGGATTAAATGGATTAGTGATTTTTTTAAGGTAATCATATAAACTCAAAGTATTGATCTTAGTTTTTCCAGTGTTAACACCGTTTATTAGTAGACAGTCTGGTTATGTAAGAAAAGCCTTAGCTTTATGCATTTGATTTTCAAAATATTTCCATTCTATATTTTACTTAGTGCTACTAAATGACTCACCATTATGTATTTCAAAATTTTTTAAAGGACTCTATATACAGAGATCAATATTTGGCCCTAATATTCATTATTCTTTTATCATTTACTTATGTGCTTTCCTTATTGTACATACCTGAAAATACCATTGAAGTTTTTTGGAATGTTTAACATATTTTAAGTTAACAATTTTATGATTTTAAATATTTTTATTTTTGAGAGAGAGAGACAGAGAGAGACAGAGACAGAGAGAGAGACAGAGACAGAGACAGAGTGAGTGGGGAGGGGCAGTGAGAGAGGGAGACAGAATCTGAAGCAGGCTCTAGGCTCTGAGCTGTCAGCACAGAGCCCATCACAGGGCTCAAATGCACCAACCTTGAGATCATGACCTAAGCTAAAGTCGGAGGCTTACCTGACTGAGCCACCCAGGTGCCCGATTTTAAATATTTCTACAGTAGAATCTATTGTTTTATATTTGATTAGTGAAGTTACCCTCCCCCAAATTTACTGATATCATTCACACAAAAGATGATTCACCTATTAGGTGTATGGGCTAATGAATTTTTACAACTATGTACACTTGTGTAACTACTACTATAATTAAGGTATAGAAAATTTTCAGCACTGCTTTCAAGCCATCTTTTCCCCACTACAGTTTGCCTTTTCTGTAGTCTTTTGGGTTTGACATTTTTTACTTAGCATAATGTTGATGTTCATTTGTGTTGTGTTTATCAGTAGTTTGTTCATTTTTATTGGGGGATAGTACTCTAATAGTGTAGCTATATCATATTCTGTTTATACATTTAACAGTCTATGGATACTAGATATTTTTATTCCCCATTGTTGGCTATTTTGAATAATGTTGCAACGGACATTATAATAGTATTTTTGCAGACATTTTTTAAAATTTTTCTGCTGTGAAAACTTAAGAGTGGAATTCTGGGTTGTATGATGTATGTAAGGTGTACATGGTAAGGTGCGGTAGGCAAGACACTGCCAGATAGTTTTCCAAAGGGCTGTACCATTTTGCATTCCATCAGCGATGAGAGAGTTATAGGAGTTCCATGTCAAAAAACACTTCATATTGTTAGTTGTTTGAAGTTTGGTTATTCTGTGGCATTAGTATTACTGCTATCAGTAATTTAATAATTACTAACACTAGAATTATGTTTTAAGTTATGGATTAGCATGTGGCAAAAAAGTGTCTCTATGAAAAGACATAATGAAGGTAAATTTTATTTAAGCTCTCGGTCTGGTCAGCTACCAGCACAGACTTGGTATAAGCAGCCCTAGTTTTGTTGTATTGAAATATTTTCCTTTTCATAAAGTTAAATATTAAAGTATTCAAGTTTCAGTTTGATAATTCAAATGTTGCCATTTTAATGTGTCTTCCAGGGGCTCCTGGGTGGCTCAGTCAGTTGAGTGTCCGACTTCAGCTCGGGTCATGATCTCATGCTCTCTCGGTCAAAAATAATAAACATTAAAAAAATTAATGTGTATTCCATAAATCTATTTTATAGAATTCTGGGTCATCCCTCACATCTTGGATAAAAATGCTTTGTCTCCTTTTTAACTTGGAAATCACACATGCGTGTGTTTCTTCATCTACTTGGAGTGGGTTTTTTTTTTTTTTTTTTTTTTTTTTTTTACTTTTTTCCCATAGCATACCTTCCATTCTACATTATATAAGGCCATCTAGCTATGAGAAACGTTAATGATGTATATTATCAAAAAGCTTTCATTCTCTTCAATATTTATTTTACTTTTAAAGATGGAGTTCCACTAAATTACAAGGTGAATGATTGCATTTAATAAAGTTTAAAAGTCTGTATAGAATTCTTCCATTAATAAAGGTAGCTATCATCACTCTGATTCTGATTTTTGAGGTGATGGTTATAAAATAGTATGACATTTAACAAGTATTTATGACTTTTTAGATTTTTTTTAATGTTTATTTTTGAGAGAGAGCGCACGCATGCACGTGAGCATGAGTAGGAGAGGGGAAGTGAGAGAGGGAGACACAGAATCCAAAGCAGGCTCCAGGCTCTGAGCTGTCCACACAGATTCCGACGCAGGGCTCAAACTCATGAACTATGAGATCATGACCTGAGCCAAAGTCAGTTGCTCAACTGACTGTGCTACCCAGGCACCCCTAGAATTTTAAAACTACTCAGGATGCTAGTTGTGTAAGGAGTCTGCAATTTAGTGAAGGAGTAAACAAAAATCAAAATCCTAGTGATTAAAGTTAGTATATAGTGTAGGCAGGAATCCTTGGTCTCATTTTCTTCCATATGAAAGGAGCCTAATATTCCTGCCCAGGAAGCCTCTTGTTTCTCTTGTGCAGAGACAGTGAGCATTCTGCTACTGAACGTTTGTCATTGATCCACATTTCTCAATTAGATGGAGTGAAAATACCATAGAACTTGAGCATGTGGGATATGGTTATTCTGTTTTTGGACCAGTTGGAAGCAAAGGCCTAAGTACAATCTAAGTGTGTATTCAAACTTTCTCTGTTGTGGGCTGTCCTGCAGTATAATTAAAGGAAAGTAGTAGCAAGTCCATTTGGGCTTTCTTCCTGAGCTGTGTCTTATAGCCGGCCTTCATTAGTAATGGTGATATTTTTAATTGCTGACTCTTGCCTTTTTCTAAGTCAACTCAACACCCATATGGGGAACCACATGCCATTTATTGGACTCCCTCAAAGACTCCAATTAATGAAAGTGTAATTTTATTAGTTATTGAAATAATTCATCTTGCAGATTAACTCCTATGCTAGATTATTAGCATGGAAACAGTCTTCTTGTTCAAAGTATGTGGTGCCCCTACCTGTGGGAAGGCTCTACATTCTGCACTGTTGAAATTAGTTGTGGCTATGTGTCTTACTTTGAAAATGGTCTGTGTGTTTAAAAGCAGCCTTGGTCAGGGGCGCTTGGGTGGCTCATTTGGTTAAGCATCTGACTTTGGCTGAGGTCATGATCTTGCGGTTTGTGAGTTCAAGCCCCGCAAAAGGCTCTGTGCTAACAGCTCAGAGCCTGGAGCCTCCTTCAAATTCTGTGTCTCCTCCTCTCTCTGCCCCTCCTGTGCTCATGCTCGGTTTCTTTCTCTTAATATTAAAAATTTTAAAAATAAGAGCAGCCTCTGTCAGCCTAACCCCTGGAGTGAGGAACATGTGCAACAAAGCCCCTTGAAAATCTGCATTGAGAAAGCAATGTGAGAATAAATTTATTGCTTTAAGCTGCTGAGGTTTGCATAACATATAGCATACATATATACTATGCTAACTCACACCATTTTTTACTCCTGGAAAAAGGATCTCATGGTCAAATATATAGTGACTCTGGATATTAATTTGAAATCTCATCATTTTAAGAATAGCTTCATCTAGAGTAGGTAAGGATGAGAAGGAGCTCTACATTAAAAAGCAAGTATTTATCATATAACATACACCTACTTCTGAAAAGTCCAATCAGCTATTCAAGCTTATTCATTTCAGATTACCCAACAGAGATTAGAACTTTTGTGAAGTACCACAGGCAACTATGTGTTGATGGTGGAGTAAATAGATGGAACAAAAGCTGGGGAGGGAATAGGTAATTAAGACAACATGACCATTGCCAAATTTAAATGACTTCTGAGCAGTGGTTTCAAAGCAATGAGAAATCTGCAAATAACCTATTTAACAACCCCTAACACATTCCATTTGGTTAGAATTCATAATTCACTGTTTATATGTATCCTTACTTTATTCTGCTTCTTTAGCTATACACGATATTTTAAATTCCCCTTTTGTATTGTGTTTCTTTTAAAAAACACAAACACTAGCCACATTAGAATTTGTAAGGTAATCAAGAAACACTCAGTGTTTTGTAAGTGGCAAAGTTATGATATCTTCTCTAGTTTTAACTCTAGCCCCCTATTATTACCACCTCAAATCACAATGCAAAAGGGCAAATGCTGAGCTTTCTGATGTTTGAGTGCTTTATCTCCTTATTTGATATTGCAAGATTATTCCACCAAATAGCTGGACAGTCTGAAACTGGATCTTCAGATGCATTATTTGAGAGTCTGCTAGGTATTTATTAAATAAACTCACATATAATTTTTAAAGTTTTAGATTAATCTGATTTCTTCATGGGTTTTTGAGTTTATTAGTCTAGTCACAAATAGAAATGAAGTGACATGCTATGTAAATAAAGGTTCTACCTAAGCTTCAATATAGCAAACTGGTATAAGAATAGAGTTCCAGAGAGCACATGGTAGTACACAAAGGCTGAACTCAGTAACCATACTCCAAGTATCAGTACCATACTCACATGGACAACATGAAAAACACATTACATCTGTCTTAGTGTGAAATAAATTGCGACACTGCATTAGAAATATAGTAGCTTAATAAAATATTAGCAAACCAAATTCAACAATAAATTAAAAAGATCATATACCATTATCAAGTGGGATTCATTCCAGGGATGCAAGGATAGTTCAATATCTGCCAATCAACTGACATGGTACACCGCATTAACAAAATGAAGGCTAAAAATCATGATCATCTCGGGGTGCCTGGGTGGCTCAGTCAGTTAAGTGTCCAACTTTCGCTCAGGTCATGATCTCATTATTTGCATGTTTGAGCCACGCAGTGGGCTGTGTACTGACAGCTCAGAGCCTGGAGCCTGCTTCAGATTCTATTTCTCCCTCTCTCTCTCTCTGCTCCTCCCTCCCCTGCTTACACTGTCTCTTGAAATGGATAAATGTAAAAAAAAATAAAAAATAAAAAAAATAAAACCATGATCACCTGAATAGATGCAGAAAAAACATTTAATAAAATTCAACATTCATTTATGATAAAAATTCTTGACAAAGCAGGTTTAAAGGAAACTGACCACAATGTAATAAAGGTCATATATGGCAAATCTACAGCTAACAAAATGGTGAAAAGCTAAAAGCTTTTCCTCTAAGATCCATAAAAAGACAAGGATGCCCACTCTTGCTACTTATACAATATAGTATTGGGAAGTCCTAGGCAGAGCAATTAATTAGGTGAGTATGACAAACAAATGGCTTTCAGATTAGAAAGTAAAACTTTCACTATTTGCAGATGACATTATATATAGAACACCCTAAAGATTCCACCACTTAAAAATCCTGTCAGACCTAATAAATGAATTCATTAAACTTGCTGGATAGAAGATCAAGAAATAAAAATAATAGAAAACTATCAGAAAAAAGACAATCCAATTTACAATTGCATCAAAAAGAAAATGCCCAGGAATAAATTTAACCAAGGAAGGTACAAGAGATACACTCTGAAAACTGTAAGACAACAATGAATGAAAATAAGTCACAAATAAATGCAAAGATATTCCATACTCCTGGATTGGAAGAATATTGTTTAAATGTTCATGATATCCAAAGCAATCTATAGATTCAATGAAATATCTTCAAAACTTTAATGGTATATCCGACAAAAACAGAGCAAAGAATCCCATGATTTGCATGGAACCATGAAAAACACTCAATAGCTAAAACAATCTTAAGAAAACAAAGCTGGAGGCATCATACATTCTGATTTCAAGTTGTGTTACAGAGCTATAGTAATCAAAATGTATTGGCATAAAGACAGTATAACAGCCCAGAAAGAAACCCACACAATATGAGTAATTCATGATAAAGGAACCAAGAATATATAAAAAGGGAAAGGACAGCCTCTTCAATAAATGGTGATGGGAAAATTGGACAGCCACATGCAAAATAATCAAATTAGACCACTCTCTTACACTATATTCAAAAACTGGAAAGGTAAAAGGCCTGAAGATAGTCTATCTGAAACCATAAAACTCCTATACAAAAACATAGGGCAGTAAGCTCCTTGGGACCAGCCATCACAATGATTTTGGGTTTTTTTTTGTTTTTGGATTTGATACCAATAGCAAAAGCAACAAATGCTTAAATAAGTGGGTCCATATTAAAAAACTTTTGCACAGAAAAGCAAACAAACAAAATAGTTGAAAAGGCAACCTACTGAATGGGAGGAAGTGTTTGCAAATCATATTTCTGCTAAGAGGTTGTATCCAAAATACATAAAGAACCAACGATTCAATAGGAAACATTCAACAACCTAATTAAAAATAGGTGGAGGGTCTAAGGAGACATTTTTCCAAAGAAGGTATACAGATGACCAACAGATATATGTAAAGGTTCTCATTGTCAATAATTAGGGAAATTTGTATTTATTTATTTATTCTGAGGGGGGTGGGAGGGGCAGAGAGAGTGAGAAAGCTAGAATCCCAAGCAAGCTTCATGTTGTTAGTGCCAATCCCAACATGGCACTCAATCTCAAGAACCAGGAGATCATGACTTGAGTGGAAACCAACAGGTGAACACTTAACATACTGAGCCACCCAGGCACCCCTAATTGGAAATTTAAATCAAAAGTGCAAGGAGATATCGCTTGTCACAATGTGTATTGTCAAAAAGAATTAACAAGTGGGGACACCTGGGTTGCTCAGTTGGTTAATGTCCAACTTCAGCTCAGGTTATGATCTCACAAGTTGTGAATTCTAGCTCCGCGTTGGCCTCTGTGATGACGGCTCAGAACCTGGAGCCTGCTTCAGATTCTGTGTCTCCCCCTTCTCCAACCATCTTCCAACTTGTGCTAATAAACGTTAAAAAAAAAAAAAAAAAAAAGAATTAACAAGTGTTGGTGAGAATGTGGAGAAAAGAGAGAACTTGCACATCATTGGTAGGAATGTAAACTGGTACAGCCAGTAGGGAAAACAGCATGGAGGACCCTAAAAATTAAAAATAGAACATATGATCTAGCAATTACCTTTTTGGTTATCCAAAGAAAATGAAAACACTAACTCAAAGATATACGCATCCCATGTTCATTGCACCATTATTTACAATAGCCAAGACATGGATACAACTGAAGTGTTCACCAAGGGATGAATTGATAAAGAAAATCTGGTATATATGTACAATGGAATATTTAACCATAAAAAAGGAAATATTTCAATTTGCAGCAACATGGAGAAACATTGAGGCATCATGGTAAGTGAAATAAATCAAACAGAATGTATGATCTCACTGGTATGTACAATCTAAAACAAAGATAATAGAGTCATAGATAGAACAGATTGGTGGTTGACAAATGGGGAGAGGATAGGTAAGATTGGTCAAGGGAATCAAAAGGGCCAAACTTCCAGTTATAAAATAAGTAAACCATTGGTGGCATAAGAGAATCCAAGATAGCAATGTAGGAAGACCCTGAACTCCTCTCCTGTACAAGCACATTGAATCTATACCTACATATAAGCAATTCCTAAGGAACTGAGGGGTGACTGACCAGCTTCTGCACACCAAAGGATACAGACACTAAATAGAGAATGGCAGGAGATGGGGTACCTGGGTGACTCAGTTGGGTAAGTGTCTGAGTCTTGGTTTCAGCTCAGGTCATCATCTCACAGTTTGTGAGCTCCAGCCCTGCATTGGGCTCTGCACTGACAGCAAGGAGCCTGCTTGGGATTCTCTCTATCCCTCTATTTCTGCCCTTCCCTCATGATTTCTCTCTCAAAAATGAATAAACAAAAAAAAAAATAGAGAATGGCAGGAGAGATGCAGATGCAGCAAAGATGAAAACCCTACCCCTCAGGCTGCTGTGAACTACTGTGGGGATGGACAGTAGGAGGGACTCAGAGCAGAGTTATCTGGTCTGGGGCACAGGGAGGTAAAAAGGCTGTTTAAAAGGGAAACTCGAATGAAAGGAACCAGCCACTAGAGCATCTGACAAATGGAGGAACTGCAAAAATGATCTGTGGGGTCAGAGATGCTAGCTAGTGCTATTATTTATGTTCCCTCTCCACCTTTATAGTTAGACAGAAGCAGGGTCAAAACACCATAGCTAGACTTCCACCTCATTGAACCTCCGGCCCCTAGCCCACCCCAGCCCCAGCCATATGCAGGCCCCCAATCTATGCCCATGCAAACTCTAGCCATTTCATCAAGGTTGCCCCAGATTGTCATACATTGGAACATTCCTGGACAGTGCCCATTACAGCTTCAGCTATGTTTCCAAGGTAACACAAGTGAAAAGCATCCAGGAACTCCAATCCCATACCCTCATCAACTCCAAATCCCTTACCAGTGCACACCCCAACCACCCCTCCCCCCAGCAAAGAGAACACCAGGACCCTCCAGATTACTCTCACTTCAGCTCCACACATCTGGCCAGGATGCCCACTGCATGGAGTGCCCTAGGAGCCCTCAGCCCATGTTTACTTCAGCTCCAGCCATGTTTCCAAATTCCCCTCATGAGCAGACCACCCCAGGATCCCTTAGCCTGCAAGTGCTTCAGCTCCAGCTGTCCCACCAAGGTGGCCTTAGTGCAGAATACCACCGAATTACCCCCTAGCTAATACCTGCTACAGCTCCAGTCAGCCAGCCAAAGCTGTCAGGCACACAGATTCTACACAGAGGATGTCCCTTCACAAAGCCATTCAATCTATACTAGAAGACCTAACTGTTCCATTTAATTCATATACACAAACACAAAAATGAGGATAAAACAAAATGAGGATGCAGAGGTATATGCTCCAAATAAAAGATCAGGACAAATTCAGAAATGGAGACAAGTGATCTACCTACCTTCAAAGTTAAGGTCATAAAGATGCTCACCATACTTGAGAGAAGAAAATAACTGAAATCAAAATTTACTACAAAGAATCAATAGTGGATTAGGAGATTCAGAAAAATGGATCAGCAATTTGAAACAGATTAATGCAAAGCACCCAAGCTGTGTGACAAAAAGAAAAATGAGGATAGGTTAAGGGACATCTGGCACAACATCAAACATACTAATATTCATATTGTAGGGATCCCAGAAGGAGAAGAGACAAAGCAGCAGAAAATGTGAAGAACTATCTGAAAACTTCCCTAACCCCGAGGAAGGAAAAAGACATCCAGATCCAGGAAGCAGAGAGAGTCCCTAACAAGGTGAACCCAAGGAGGTCAACACCAAGACACATAGTACTTTAAATGTCAAAGAGGAAAAATAAAGAATCTTAAAAGCACCAAGAGTAAACAATTATATACAAAAAAACAAAAAAACAACCCATAAAGCTATCAGTTGATTTTGTTGTTGTTGTTTTTGGATAAACACCAAAAGCCAAAAGGGAGCAGCATGATATATTCAAAGTGCTTAAAGGAAAAAACCTACAAGCAAGAATACTTCACCAAGCAAGGTTAGCATTCAGAATTGAAAGATTAAACTTCCAAAAAACAAAAATTAAAGATCACAACTAAACTAGCCCTACAAGAAATGTTAAAGGGAATTCTTTAATGGGAAAAGAAAAGGCCATACTGGCGGGGAGACCGGGGGGGGGGGGGGGGGGGAGACTAGAGAAATAAAAAAAAATCCCTGGTAAAAGGAAACAGTAAAGGTAGTAGATCCAACACTATAAAGCTAGTATGAAAGTTAAAAGACAAAAGTAGGAAAATAAATTATATCTAAATAGTTAAGGGATTCATAATAGAAAAGGTGTAAAATATGACATGATATACATGATCATCATGAGGGGAGTAAAAACGTAGTGCTTTTAGAATGCATTTGAACTTAAGCAACTATCAACTTAATAGAGAATGTTATGTATTTAGAATGTTGTATATTTACTATGTTTATTGAAGCATTATTTACAAGATAATGGAAGATAGGGAAACAACCTAAATGTCCATCAGTAGATGAATGAATAAAGATGTGGTATATATACTCAATGGAGTATTACTCAGCCATAGAAAGAACGAGTTCTTGCCATTTGCCACAAGGGCCTATAGAGTAATCTGCTAAGTGAAATAAGTTAAAGACAAATACATAATTTCACTTACATGTGGAATCTGGAAAAAAAAAAAAAAGAAACAGACTTAAATACAGAGAACAAACTGTGGTTGCCAAATGGGAGAGGGGTTAGGGGAGGAGCAAAATAGGTGAAGTGGATTAAAAAGCACAAACTTTGTTATAAAATAAGTCACAGGGATGAAAAGTACTTCATAGGGAATATAGTTAATGTAATAATATTGCATGGTGACAGATAACTACAATTATCACTGTGAGAACTGTAAAGTGTAGATTTATTTAACCACTAGGTAATATTCCTGAAACTAATATCTCATTGCATGAAAGTTATACTTCAAGAATACAATAAAAAAATTCCAGGATCATACGGCTTTACAGGTGAATTCTACCAAACATTTAAAGAAGATTGGTACCTATTTTTCTCAAATGAGTCCAAAAAAAGTAGAAGAGCAAGGAAAGCTTCCAAACTCCTATGAGGCCAGGATTGTTCTGATACTAAAATCAGATAAAGACACTAGAAAAAAGAGAAAACCACAAGCCAATATCTCTAATGAACTTATTTGCTAATATTTTGTTGAGGATTCTTGCAAACAAAATCCAACAGTATATTTAAAAAATCATTTACCACTATCAAGTAGGATTTATTCCAAGGATGCAAAGGTAGTTCAAAGATTCAGAAAAAACACTTGACAAAGTACAACATACCTTCATGATAAAAACTCTCAAATTCAGAAAGACCATACCTCAACCTAATAAAGGCCATATATGGAAAAACCCATAGCTAACGATACACTCAAAGGTGGAAGAACAGATTCTAAGATCAGGAACAAGACAAGGATGTCTGCTTTTATTCAGCATAGTATCGGAGTTTCTAGCTACAGCAGTCAGACAAGAAATGAAACACATTCAAATTGGTGAAGTGTTACTATTTGCAGATGACATAACACTATATATATAGAAAACCCTAAAGACTCCACCAAACTACTAGAATTGATACACAAATTCAGTAAAGTGGCAGAATACAAATATACAAAAATCTGTTGCATTTTTGTACAATAATGAAGTAGCAGAAAATTAAGGAAACAATCCCATTTACAATTGCACAAAAAAGAATACCTAGACATAAACTTAACCAAGGAGGTGGAAGACCTGTACTCCAAAATCTATAAAACAGTGATGAAAGAAATTGAAGGTGACATAAATGTAAAGATATTCCATGCTTGTGAATTGGAAGAACATTGCTAACATGTTCGTACTACCCAAAGAAAGGTTCAGATTCAATGTAATACCTGCCAAAATGCCAATACTTTTACAGAACTCGAACAAGTAACACTAAAATTTGTGTGAAACCACACACACACACACATACACCTGGATAGCCAAAGCAATCTTGGTAAAGAAAAAGTTGGAGGTATTGCAATCTAAGATTTCAAGATATACTACAAATCTGTAATAAAACAGTATGTATTGGCACAAATAGACACCTAGATCAATAGAACAGAATAGAAAGCCCATAAATAAACCCATACTTATAATTGTCAAATAATCTACAACAAAACATATAAGAATATACAGTGGGGAAAAGACAGTCTCTTCAATAAACGATTCTGGGAAAACTGAATAGCTACATGCAAAAGAATGAAATTGGACCACTTTCTTATACTGTATTTAAAAATAAACACAGAATTAATATTAGAGACCTACATATGAGACCTAAAGTCATGAAACGTTTAGAAGGAAACTTAAGGAGTAGTTTCTTTGACATTGGCATAGAAACACTTTTTCTAGATGTGTTTCTCAGGCAAGTGAAACAAAAGCAAAATTAAACAGCATCAATATAAAAAAAAGTTTTGTACAGTGATGGAAAAAACACAAAAACAAAGCCTACTGAGTGAAGTGATATATAGGATATATCCAATAAGGAGTTAATATACAAAATATTTAAGTTATGCAACTCAACGTCAAAAATTTTTTTTATTTTAAAAAAGAATATGAGACTCTTACTGATAGAAACCAAACTGAGGGTTGATGGAGAGTAGGGGATGGGCTAAATGGTTGATGGCTATCAAGGAAAGCACCTGTTGTGATAAGTACTGGGTGTTATATTTAAGTGATGAATCACTAAATTCTACTCCTGAAGCCAATATTACATGACTTAACTAGCATTTAAATAAAAGTTTGGGGGAAAAATGGGCAGAGAACCCAAATACATTATTCCAAAGACGACCTACAGATGGCTAACAGACATGTGAAAAGATGCTCAACATCTTTAATTATCGAGGAAATATCAAAACACAATGAGACATCCCCTCACTGCTGACAGAATGAGTGGCATTAATAAAAAGAAATAACCAATATTGGCAAGTCTGTGGAAAAAAAAAAGGAACCTTCATGAATTGTTGGCAGGAATGTAAATGGGTAACACCACTATGGAAAACTGTATGGGGGTTTCTCAATTAAAATTAGAAATACCATATGATCCACTAATTCCCATACCAGGTATTCATCCAAAGAAAATGTGAACACTAATTTGAAAAGATATGTACATCCCTATGTTTATTACAGCATTATTTACAATTGCTCAGATATGGAAGTAGGCCAAGTGTCCATCTATAGACAAATGGATAAAGAATATATGTACAATGGAATATTACTCAGCCATTAAAAATGAGATCTTGCCATTTGCAACAGCATGGATGGACCTAGAAGATATAACAGTAAGTGAATTAGAGAAATACTATATGATCTCTCTTATATGTGGAATTTGAGAATCAGAACGAAGAAAAAAAACCACTCTTAAGCAGAACTGGTAGTTACCAAAGGGGAGATAGGTGGGGGGATGAGTAAAATAAAGGGGATTAAGAATAAACTTATGATGGGCACATGAGTAATGGATAATATTGGTGAATCATATTGCACACTTGAAACTAATATACCACTGTGTGTTAATTACACTTTAATAAAAAAAAAAAGAACCACCATCATCACAATTAGAAAATTTAAATTACATAAATAAGTCCTAGCATGTAATGTATAGCCTGGTAACTAAAGTTAGTATTGTATTACATATTTACAAGTTACTTATATTTTAAAAGTTTATCACAAATATAAAATTGAACTATGTTGGTAATGGATGTTAACTACAGTTATAGTGATTATTTTTCAATATACACAAATATCAAATTATTATGCTGTCTACTTGAAATTGTTATATTTGAATTATGCCCCAAAAATAAGAAATGTTCAATTAAAATGGATTGAGGATAGTTTTCTTGGAAGATTAGGAGCTATATTTGAGTTCTGATTATCTTGAATTACTAAACAAAGCCATAAATAATGTAATCTTACACACGCAAATAGAGGTAGCTCAGAACCAGTTTTTGTTAACTGTAGTTGGGTCCTACCTCCACCAGGAGGCTCAAGGGTAGAGAGCATTTCTACTGAGACAGTTAACTGTTGGGTCTATGGAGGAATTATAAAGACAGGCTTTTTCCTCATCTTAAGTGCATTGGCAAAGTTTCAATGAGCTTGGTTCAGAGAGCTTGGTGCATACTTATCAGTTTTGTGCTTTCAGTGGACAGACTCTGTTCCCATGAAAAATCTCTAGGGGAGACCATGGCTGGCTGGCTGCTTAGATTGTAAAGGAAACAAGATGGGTTGTACTGTTTGCACCAGGACAAAGGATTCATAACTGTTTCCACTGACCAGATGAGGGCCTTGTGATATACATTGAAGGGTTAGCCTTGATCCTACTTAAGAGAATATTCTAGAGAGGCAAAATGACACTACTGGAAAGGACTGCCTCTTCTGGGCTGGGAGGAAATATATCAGCAAATGGTGCAGAGGTTCATTCACCCAAATCAAGGAAACTGTATTTGGAAGATCTCCAGTGCCTGGGGAGGTACATTTAAAGACTATTCAATCTACTCTATTCAATCCGTCCAGCAGAGAGAGAATCAGTTCTGAACATCTGATAATCCTAGAGCATACCAAGGTCAGCTGCAGACAATACCAATGAAGTAAAACTTTTCCTTCCTCTCTACCTAGAGGCATAGAGTAGAATAAGTAGGGGAGAAGGATACATATGCTTTGGTGCTTACTTGTGGAACACCATGAGAATGTTTCTCTGCAAATTCTGATACAACCATTACAGCATCTAGAGAGAATGCCAATTACTCAGATGACATTTACCCTTTCAGTACTGCTACCTTTAACCTCATCCTCCTTTGGGGAATGGTGGGCAGGAAGAGGCTACCAGAATAAAGAGAAAAGGAACCAACCATGCCCCTTTCACCAACGGCAAGCTTCCCATTGCAGAAGCACCAGGCTTATGTGGGAAGAAAGTAATCTGTAAACAAAGTTTAGAGTTTTACTTGTTGCACCACATTGATTCTCTTCCCTCTACTGACAACTCTTCCATGACCTTTCCTTCCTTCCAGTTACAGCCAACATCCTTGTCAATGGCCTACTACCTTGCCTCTCTGTGACCTGGCAGAATCAGTATCACCTGGGAGCCTTTATCAAGCCTCACCTCAGACCTACTAAATCAGAATCTTCATTTTAACAAGATACCCAGGTTATTCACAGGTCCATTAAAATTTGAGAGGCACTGACCTGTAAACTCTTACCCCAGTTATCTTTTAACTCCTCTACAAATACTCTCAATTTTTTTCACTGTAGTCACTGTGGTTCCCAAACACACCAGGCCCATTCTTGCCTTAGCTTTAGCATAGACTATTCCTTCTTCCTTGAATGCCCTTTGCCAAGTGTCTATACTCTTTTATCCTATGCTTTTATTCCTTTTAATGAGACCGATTTCTAATATGGTCTGTATTTAAAATTCCATCTCTGTATACCATACTCCTAACTTCCCTTATTCTGATTCTGCCCCCCCACCCCCCGTCTTAATATTCAGCATCTTTTACCATATGTGGAATTTACCTATGTTTGTTGTCTGTCTTCTGAGACTATAATCCTCAAAGGCAGGGAGTTTTGTTTTGTCCACTGTGGCTTCCTTATCGAATAATGCCTGCCACACAATAGGTGCTTAATAACTGTGTTGAAGTAATGTGTTGAATGAACCGTTCAAGTTTTATTTTTTAATTGCCAATTTCTCCAAGTGCTGCTTATGATTAAAGGCAGGAAAAAATCTCTAAAGTACATTATTTTATTGGCATTTATGCTTTTGCCATTAATGCCACTGAACAAAATATGGAAGTATATTCTAACTGGAGAATGAGTTTTGACTCATGGTACGATTTAAATGAAGATTTAAAACAAATTCTTTCATACTTATCCAAATGAATTTCTCTACTGACAGACTAAGGAGATAAATTCTTTTAACAACTATATCAAGCCTAATGCCTGAAAATTATGTGTACTGCCTCCCCAACGAAGAAACTAACCTGATCGTTTGTTTTCATCCAAATTTGAATGTTTTGTTGAACAAACTCACTTGCTCTTGGTGAACAGATTTGTTTCTAAGAAAGGCTAAATATACTCATAAAAGAGAGTCAAAGTGCTTCTTGGACAACAATTTTTATAAAACAGCATTTCGATGAGTTAAGTGTAAGTAAATCAGAAACAGATGAATTACATAGCTATTGAGACCCACACGTTTGAAAAACAAGTCAAAAATTTGTGTTATTAAATATAAAGATAACTTGTGTAAGTTTGAAACAAAACTTTTCTAGTTTCTACTGTGTTTTGAGTTAGATTTCATGTTTTCCATGTGCTTTTTTGATGTGGAATGGTTCCTATTTATCAACTTTCTTTATAACCTTTGTAGGGTAATCAAGTTGCCCTATTCTCTCAATTTTGAACCAAAGTAGACACCCTATTAATGTTAAGATACTCTAACATTATTTTCTTCTATTTTAATATAAGGGATGGAAAAAATCGGTTTTGTTTTAGTATTTTGTTTAATGTTCTTTTGGTTACAAGGAACAGAGACACAGGCTAGTTTAAGAAATAGGCATTCTACAAAGATAGATGCGTAATTGATGTGCTTGGTCATGGGTACATATATGAGCATCTCAGGTAGAGCATCATGGCAGAATTGAGAAACCATTATAAATGGCTAACAGCTGATCTTTCTCAAAGTTTTGCTAATGACTTCTCTGCTTATCTGAACCATTTTTCCCCCCACTTTGCTTAATACTGACCTCATAAATTCAGCTTCAGCTTCAAATGACCCATAATAACTCCTGAGTTTTCTTTATAATTTTTAAGCTCAGCTGCCACAGCTGTCTTAGACTCTACCGTTTCAAATTATTGAAAGGCAACTCTGATTAGTCCAGCTCAATTTTTAACTCAGGTTGCTGATTACTCAACCCTATGGCTGGGCTATCTGGTACAATCAGCTGTGACTAAGAAAGCCAGGGTCTTGGTACATGAGGGAAGTGTATGGATAGGCATCAAGATTGGTGATTCAAGTTTAAGTGCATTAAATACAGACTCCAGGATTCATCAGCCAGAATTGCCAGCAAAATACTGGTCAAATATGTTGAGAAATAGATTATGTGTTTCTTTTTTCAAGAAATGAGATGTTTTAGATTTGAAATTTAGAACACAAAAACTGTAAAGGGTGTGGATGGCTTTCCAAGTACAGAATTTTATTTAATCCCCCTGGACTTGAAGAAACATCAATTAAATGACCATATAGGAGACCTATCTTTGGAGATTGTTAATTGTACTAGGTTAAAAATAGTCTATTTTCCTAAGATACTTGAATTATTCTTTAAAGAAGTAATCTTATTTGATACATGCTAATTTTATAATAGGCTTTACATTAAAAAAAAAAATACTTGGAAACCCATAGAAGATCCAACAAAAACCTGGTAACAATTGACGTAGTTTTAATTTTGCAGGGAAGCAGAGGCGATAAACAATTTTAAATACACAATGCTGATGCAGAAATTAGACAATAATCTGCTCTGTTAGAAAGTTTGGGCAACCCGGGGTGCCTGGGTGGCTCAGTCAGTTAAGCCACAAACTTCAGCTCAGGTCCTGATCTCAGAGTTCACAAGTTCAAGCCCTACGTTGTGCTCTGTGCTGACAGCTCAGAGCCTCGGTGCTGGTTCGGATTCTGTGTCTCCTCTCTCTGCTCCTTCCCTGCTCACACTGTCTCCCTCTCTTTCTCGCTCTCGAAAAAGAAAAAAAAAGAAAAAAGAAAAAAAGACAAGAAAGTTCAGGAAACCAGCTTTCCAGCAAGGGAACACACACCAAATGAAACCAGCAGGCAGACCGGAGTTCTGGCCTTGGCTTTGCCAGTTACAAGTTGGGCTACCATGTTTCCCTGGTAACAAGAAAAAGCTTGGACTGCATGCCAGCTCGAGTCCTTCTCAACACTAAAGAGAAGTCTAAGGGATATCTAGGGCCACTGGGCATGGCTGTACAAGTGGTTTATTGCACATTTCTAAGTAGTACATTCTAAGGATTCTTATTGTAGTGTTCTACCAAATAAATACCTTTATAAGGAATTTTATAAAGAACAAGATTTCTTGGCAGGAGCTCAAGGAAGATGGCAGAGCAGAAAGATCATGAGATCGCCTCTCCCATGGACACACTGAACAGCTACATTTATACAGCTAACTCTGAAAAGAACCTGAAAGCTGTGGTATCCCTTTCACAGTTAATGGTGGACTGGAGGCCACGTTGATTAAGGTAGGGGGCATAGAGACACAGTTGTCAACCAAACTCCCAGTGGGACTAACCACAAATGAAAGGGATACTACAAGCACATAGACCCCATAGCAGGCATCCCAGGTACTGGGGACCTATAATAGAAAAACAAGTCCCCATAAAATCTGGTTTTACGTACTAGTGGGGGCTTAATTTCAGTTTTAAAAAAAACAAGCAGGGCTCAACTTCAGGAACTAAAAATCAGTGAGCTTAATTAACACTAGGAGATCCAGAGTGTGATAGAAAGCTGAGTCTTCACTGGTTAAGGAGCCAGCATAATAACTTGGCCCAAGACCAGCACAGAAGCAGCAATTTGAAAAGAACCTAGAGGTGTAGGTTAAAAAGATTAACTTTAAAATATGTGAAGGGGCAGGGATCTTCTGGAGATTTTGCCATGAACAAAAATGCCAAGTGATGCCATTTTTGTTCCCCTCCCCCAGCCTAGATAGGTGGAGACTCGCATGAACCAGTTTTAACACTCTTCATCTACCCTGAAAGCACTGAATGCCCTGCCCTTATGTTCTCCTGTGTACCTGTCCCATGCAACCTTTCCACCTCAGCAGGTTGTCCTTCTAAAGCAGCTCCTGCTCAACCATACCCAACAGCAGCCCCTGCAGGGACCCATACCTCTCCAAAGTACACCGTCCCTTGGAAGTGGAGGTAGGGAGATAACCCCACTCACCAGTGGGCCTGCAGTTCCACCAGCCTGGTCACTCCCTGGCTTGCAGGGAGCAAGCCCAGCCCTTTGGTACAGCCACAACCTGTGCAGAGATACTAATTGCAGACAGCTAGGTTGACTGCTGCTCCCAACCACCACCAAGTCTCAGACATGCCTCTAAATAGTGCTGGGACCCAACCCTGCCCAGTGTGCCCACAGCAGGCAAAGAAGGTCACTATAGCTGGCTGAGCTGAAGGCAATAGTGGCTCAGCCATAACAAGAGGTCATATGCAGCCCACAAAGAGGATACTCCTGGAGTGACTGATTCTGAAGTTCAGGGAGGATTGTGCCACATTGCACCACAGGACCTCTTCTGTACAAGGCCACTACTTTCAAGACCTGGAGACATAGCTGACCTACCTAATACATAGAAATAAAGAAATAGGGGCATATGTGTGGCTCAGTCAGTAGAGCATCCAACTCTTGGATGTTAGCTCAGGTCACGATCCCAGGCTTGCATTTTAGCTCAGGTCATGGTCTCAGGTCATCTCAATCCATGATCCCAGGATTGAGCCCCGTGTTGGGCTCAGCACTGAGTGTGGAGCCTGCTTTTGATTCTCTCTCCCCACACCTCTGCCACGCACACACCCCTACCCCCCGTTTGCTTGTGCTCTCTAAATAAAAATAGGCAAAATGAGGAGACAGAGGATAGGTCCCAAATGTAACATAAAAATCACAGTAAAAGAGCTAAATGAAATAGATCAGCAGTATACCTGGTAAAGAATTCAAAACAATGGTCATAAAGATACTCATTTTACTTAAAAGTGAATGAGCTTAGTGAGAATTTCAATAAGGATATAGAAAACCTAAAAGAAACAGAGCTGAAGACTTTAAAAACTGAATAAAAAAAACCACTACAGGTAATCTAGCTGATTAGAGAGTGAAGAACCGGTCAGTGGGTCTGAAAGAGTAATGGAAAGCACCCAAGCTGAACATCAGGGAAAAAAAAATAGGTTAAGAGAATTCGGCAGCATCATCAAGCATAGTAACTTGTATATTATAGGGAACTAGAACAGAAATGAGAGAAGAGGGCAGAAAACTTATTCGAAGAAATAACTGAAAACTTCCCTAAAACTGGGGAGGGAAATGGATATCCAGATCTAGGAAGTACAGAGAGCGCCTAACAGAACAAATCCAAGATGTTCACACCAAGACATCTAATATTTAAAGTGGTAAAAATTAGTGATAATTTTAACAGAGAAAAGAAAAACCGTTACTTACAAGGGAAACCCCATAAGGTTATCCCCTGATTTTTCAGCAGAAATGTTTTGGGTCAGAAAGAAGTGGAGGATATATTCAAAATGCTGAAAGTAAAAAACCTGCAACCCAGCAAGCTTTTTGTTCCGAACAGAAAGAGATAGAATTTTCCCCAGGTAGAAATTAAGGAGTCCACCACCACTAAACCAGTCTTACAAGAAATGTTAAAGGACTTTTTGAAATGGAAATTTCTAAAAGGTTATAAATAGAAAATTATGAGGATACTTCACTTCTTTGTTCATAAAAGCAAACATACAGTGAAGGTAAATTAACCACTTATGAAGCCAGTATGGAGTTTAAAACAAATTCAATGATATCTACAAAAGTTAGTCAAGGGATACACAAAATGACATAAAATATGATGTACATAAAATGTGGAGTGGGATATAAAAATTTAGTGCTTTAGAATGTATTTGAATATAAGTGACCATCAACTTAATATAGATTGCTATGTGCATAAGATGGTATATATATATATACACCCAATGATAACCACAAATTAGACAACTATGATACACAAAAATTAAAGAAGAGGAATCCAACAATAACACTGAAGAAAGCCTTCAAACCACAAGGGAAGAGAGCAAGAGAAGAAAGCAACAGAACTACATAAACAACCAGAAAAAAGTTAACAAAATGACAATAAGTACATACATAACAGTTACTTTGTATATAAATGAAGTAAATGTTACAATAAAAAGAAATAAGATTGAATGGATAAAAAAATCTAAAATGGAAGTGGGAGAAGAAAAAGCTGGGGTAGCAGTACTTACATCAGACAAAATAGATTTTAAAACAAGACTGTGTAGCAAGTAACAAAGGGCACTACATAAAAGGAACAGTTCAACAGGAAGATATAACAAGTATAAATATCTATGCACCCAACATAGAAGCACCTAAATACATAAAGCAAATATTAACAGAAATAAAAAGGAAAAATTGATAGTAATCCAATAGTTGAGAATTTTAACCCTTTAACCTCCTCCCTTACATCAATGGATAGATCACCCAGACAAAAAAAAAAAAAAAGCAAACACTGGCTTTGAATGACACATTGGATCAGATGGACTTAACAGATAGAACATTCTATCCAAAAACAATACACATTCTTGTCAAGTGCATATGGAACATTCTCCAGGATATGTCACATGTTAGGCCACAAAACAAGTCTCAACAAATTTAACAAAATTCAACTACTATCAAGCATCTTTTCCAACCATAATGCTATGAAAGTAGATCTCAATGACAAGGAAAAGTCTGGAAAAAAATCCATGGAGGCTAAAACCATGTTACTAAACAATGAATGGGTCAACCAAGAAATCAAAGAGGCAATTAAAAATACATTAAAACAAATGAAAATAGTCAAAATCTTTTGGGACACAGCAAAAACATTTTTAAGATGAAAGTGTATAGTGACACAGGCCTATTGCAATAAACCAGAAAAATCTCAAATTACCAAACCTTACACCCAAAGGAACTAGAAGAAATAAAGCCCAAAGCTGTAGAAGGAAAAAGATATAGAAAGAAATGAAAGCCTAAAAACACAATAGAAAAGATCAATAAAACCAAAAGCTAGTTCTTTAAAAATGTAAGATTGATAAACCTTTAGTCAGACTCAAAAAAAAAAAGTTTTCAAAATCATAAATGGAAGAGAAATAGCAACCATACCACAGAAATACAAAGAATTATAAAAGGCTGCTATGAATAATTATATACCAACAAATTAGACAATCTAGAAGAAATGGACAAATTCCTAGAAACATACAATTTTCCAAAACCAAGTCAGGAATAGAAAGTTTGAATATACCAATTACTGTTACCGAAATTCTTTATTGAAAGTTTTGATTATGGAGTCAAAGTTCAGGACCAGATGACTTCACAGGTGAATTCAACCAAACATTTAAAGAAAAGTTAATACCTATTTTTCCACAAACCATTCCAAAAAAAATTAGAGGAAATAAAATTTCCAAGTGTATGTTCTGGGGCTAGCATTACCCTGAAACCAAAGCCAGATTAACATACTACAACAACAAAACAAAACAAAAACAAAAACAGGCATAAAAAAAAACAGTAACAAACAAAACTACAGGCCAGTATCTCAGATGAACAGAGATGGAAAAAATATTCAAAGTATTAGCAAACTAACCCCCCCCAAATTTTTTTAGTCATTCACCACAATCAATTGGGTTTATTCCAGGGATGCAAGAATGGTTCAATATTTATGAATCTACATGATACATCACATTAACAAGAGATAAAAACCATATGATCATTTCAATAGATGCAGAAAAAGCATTTAAGATGCAACATACATTCATAAGAACTCAGCAAAGTGACTTTAGAAGGAACATACATCACAATAAAGCCTTCCTATAAAAAACCCATAGCTAACATCATAACCAATGGTGAGAAACTGAAAGCTTTTCCTCTAAGATCATAAACAAGACAAGGATGTACACTCTCATCACTTTTATTCAAAAATAGTACTGGGAGTCCCAGCCACAGCAATGAGACAAAAAATAAAAGTCATCCAAATTTGTAGGAAAGTAGTAACAATGTAACTTTTTGCAGGTGACAGGTTATGTAACAAATCCTAAAGATGCCACCACAAAACTATTAGAACCAAAAAACGTCAAATGGCAAGACAAAAAATAGAAATTGTTGCATTTCTTTATACTAATAAAAATCTAGCAGAAAAATAAAGGAAACAATTCCATTTCTAATTATACCAAAAAGAATCAGGGTACCTGGGGGACTCATTCAGTTAAGTGTCTGACTTCAGCTCAGGTCATGATCTCGCGGTTCGTGGGTTCAAGTCCCGTATCAGGGTCTGTGCTAACAGCTCAGAGACTGGAGTCTGCTTCAGATACCGTGTTTCCCTCTCTCTCTCTCTCTACCCCTCCCCTGCTCAGGGGTTCTGTATCTGTCTCAAAAACAAAATAACAACAAAACATTAAAAAAAAATAGAATACCTAGGAATAAGTTTAACCAAGGAGGTGAAAGACCTATACTCTGGAATCTGTAAGACCTCTATGGATGAAGTTGAAAAGGACTCAAATAGAAAGATATTCCATGCTCATGGATTAGAAAAATATTGTTAAGATGTCCATACTACCCAAAGAAATCCGTAAGAGTCAATGCAATCCCTGTCAAAATACCAATAGTATTTTTCATAGAAGTAAAAGAAGTCTAAAATTTTTATAGAATCACAGAAGGCCTTTAATAACATAAGTAATCTTAAGAACAAAGCTGGAGGAATCACTATCCCAGATCTCAAGATATACTATGCAAAGCTATAGTAATCACAACATTATGGTACTGGAACAAAACAGACACCTAGATCAATGCGACAGAATAGAAAGTCCAGAAATACATCCCACACCTATATGGTTAATCTATGACAAAGGAGCCAAGAGTACATAGTGGGGGAAAACAGTCTTTTTAATGAATATGGTTGGGAAAACTAGACTAGCTACATGCAAAAGAATGAAACTGAACCACTTTCTCACACCATACACAAATATAGACCCCAAGGGGATTAAAGACCTAAATGTGAGACCTGAAACTATACAACTTCTGAAAGAAAACATAGGCAGTAATCTTTGGACACTGCCCTTAGGAACATATTTACAGATATATTAGCCTAAGGCAAGAGGTAACAAAAGCAAAAGTTAAGTATTAGGATTACACCCAAATAAGAAACTTTGTTCAGCAAAGGAAACCATCAACAGAACTAAAACGCAACCTAATGAATGAGAAGAAGTATTTGTAAATGATATATCTAATAAGGGTTAATACCCAAAATGTATTAAAAACTTATATAACTGAATACCAAAAAATCTGAATAAAAATGGGAAGAACTTAATAGACATTCTTCCAAGATGACATATAGATGGCCAGACACAGGAAAACATGCTCAATATTACAAGTGTTGGCAAGGCTGTGGTGAAAATGGAACCCTCATGAATGGCTGGTGGGGCTATAAGTGGGTGCAGCCATTATAGAAAACCGTATGGAGGTTCCTCAGAAAGTTAAAGATAGAAACACCATATGATTCATTAGTTCTACTACTGGGTAGCTACCCAAAGAAACCAAAAACACTAATTCCAAAAGATATACACACGCCAATGTTTATTGCAGCATTATTTACAGTAGCAAAGATACAAAAGCAACTCAGGTATCTAGAAGAACGGATAAACACTGTAAGATAAATACATACTCACTAGAGTATTACCCAGCCTTGAAAAAGATTGAGAGCTTGCCATTTACAACAATGTGGATAGATCTAGAGGGTCTTATGCTAAGTGAAATAAGTTAAAGAAATACCATAGGACTTCACTCATACAAGTAATCCAAAAAACAAAAACAGACTTGTTAAATACGGAGAACTGGTGGTTACCAGAGGAGAGCTAGATGGGTAAAGTACATAAAGGGGATTAAGAGGCACAAACTTCTGGTTATAAAATAACGGAGATGAGGAGTACAACATAGGGAATATAGTCAATAATATTGTCATATGATATGGTAACATTACACTTATGGTGAACATTGAATAATGCATAGAATTGTTGAATCATCATACTGTACATCCCAAAGTATAAAAATGTTAGTTAATGAAGAAAAAGGTTTCTTCTACATCTTGTGTCATGTCCAACAATAATTTAAAGTTCTATTATTCACATAGTGGCTTTAATCTATACTTTAAAAAAAAAAAAGGAAAATTGGATTCTGATGGCAAAGTGAGCTTATCATGGACAAAGAGCTAGATATGTCTCGCTTGCCTTGAAAAACAGAACTAAAAGCATCCTTACGTTGAATAACAACTATTATCATTCAAGAGATGCCAACTCATATCTAGTTCGTTATTAATAAAAACATTGCCAGTGACAAAAATAAAGGTTTATCATAGCAATAAAAAGATATAAACCTTAAAAGATAGAGTGAAAAACTTTAATCTACTTTTGGGCATAATTACTCTAATCTATTCCAAGAAACACAGAATGATTCCTCATGGCAAATCAAGCATTATGAGACAGTATCGCATTTTTGAAACAGGAAATCCCTGAAAGCAGTCACTAACATTGGCATTTCTCCTTGGCTCTCAGAATTGAGATTATATTAGAGCCTTTTTCAACTTCTCAATAGTTGACCTGAGTAGTTATTTTCTCTCCCACAATAATGTCAACCACAGGCATCAGTTCACTTTTGTAAATATATCCATTGAATATTTGCTTATTTAGATATTCTAAGGACATTGTAAAATCTCAATCTCTGGAAGACATAGAACCAACAGAACAAGCCTTCTCTGTAAGAGGCTGTGCTCTGTAAAGTATAATTTGGGGGCCTGAGAAAGGCCAAACTATTCTCTATGTCCCAGGATCATTGTTATTTAGGCTAATTTTCCTCTTTGGCTTTTTTCCCCCCTAAATGGAGAGTAACAGGATGGAAAACACCTTAACATCTTAGTAAGAAAGAGAATATAATGGTTTCCTGCATGATAAGAGGGGTTTAGCATAATCCTAGCACTTTTGGCTTCTAATCAGGAGGTGTAAAATGGGGAAAAGGTGCTGAAAATAAATCTTTTTCTCTAGAAATAATTTGTTCATAGCAGATATCATAAAATTTTATGATTTTATATATTTGGTATTTTGGAAAATAGATCCTTATTTAGGATGCATCATAGTCCCATATGTTTTTATTATGCTGGGTCTCTAATATGACAACCAAGGTTATAAAGTAACACAAAATTTCATCCTAGTTTAATTTGGATGCACTGTAAAATAAGACCATATTAGTTTGACCATAATATATAGATGTTCTTATTTGTCCATAATGACTTTTGGCAAAATGGAAGTGTTGATATGATAAATGCATGCGTAGAGGAGGTAAAGATGTAAATGACACCAATTTATTTTGCCCAGGAGAAAAGCAGCTAGAGTAATGACAAAGTTTACTGGGTTTATACTGGCATAATAATTCTGATTCTTTGATGTACATGCCAAGAAGATTAAACATGAGTCTGTAATTTGAGAACACCATGTTTTGAAATATTTGCTGTGGTTTTACCTATCCAAATTTGTAAAAACCTGGTATTAAAACTAACGTAGAATTCATAGTTTCTTAGGAAAATATCTGCCGGGCCAGAATAGTTTGGATGTGCTTGAGACAGCTTCTATACTAAGTGAAAGAGGAACCATTTGCAGGTCTAAGATTTTTCTGTCTATACCAAGTATTTGTTGGAAAGTAAATCCCACACTGCCTATTTACAAACATTGCTAATGGGACTTTCCTAGCATTTATGAAGTAAATTATTTTGGTTTTACAGAAGTTGTAGAATCTCAGGGGGCAAATAATAATTCAGTAGGTTTCATCTCATTTCATCAAATAAATCATCGTTTTTCAGTGTTCTTTGGGAATTTGGGAAGTACATGCTGAACTTCAGTATTTACCTCTGAGTATTAGTTGGAGATTTTGCAATTTTGAAAGTTTGGATGCCCTCACTGCACTGTATCTGTATGAGCCAGAACTCAAAGCTACCGTGCACTGGTGAGCTATGTTAATGGTGATTATACCAAACTCTGAACATTCCAGGGAGTTCTGTAAACTATCGACAAAAATTGTTTTCCTTAGTCCACCATGAACACCTGGTTAGCTATATAGGTGATGGGAAAAAACCATCCTCCAAGACAAGGGATTGTAGCGGCAGCTTAAGGCAAAACTGATTTAATGATTCAGATGTTTTACTCAGCATAGCAAGGTTTCCATTCTAATTACGGACTCCAATAAACACATTTTAAAAGCTATCCAGGAAGTTTAATTTTTCTGTTCCTTAAGTTTGTCCTTCCCCTTCTACACCTTATCAATTTTTGTTCCCTCTACCTCCCCACAGCTTTCTGGATTTAGATACAGATCTACCATAAGGCTTAGTTGAAAATTTCTGGTAGAGCTCTAGTAACCAGAATCATGGTAACCACTTCAAACATTTTTTCCTCAAATTTCTCATCCCCCTTTTCTCAGATTTCCTGGTCCTTTGTTTTTCTTGTTTCTGTTTCCCCTATTTCTTTGAGTTCATTTACTTCTATTAGGACATATATTTGAACATTCAGGGAGTCTGCTTTCCCTGTTTATTCTTTCTACTGTGCTTTCAATCTTGATACCAACTTCTGTAGGATACTACTAGGTTTCGATCTACTTCCCTGGTCTTGTTATTTGCTTAAATGTTACCCTCCCCTCATCCTTAAACATGAAAGTAACAACATCAAACACCACAAAGTTTGCATTGATAGACTTGGCCTCTAAGTAGATATGACTCATTCTTTTCTTCCTTTTAGCAGTTGAAACTGAGTATTCTAAGCCTGCTGGCTCTTGTTGTTCATTTCCAGGTTGGTCTTTAGCCCTTTATGTACAAATATTTCTTACAATTATATGAAAAAAAATTTTTTTGAAGGTCACCAACGGCACCTAATTATCAAAATCAGTGTTCTGTCTGCTAGGCTGTGTAACACCGCTAGCCATCTCTTCCCTTCTTGCTATTCACTTGTCTGATCTTACTTACCACTCTCTTATTTTCTCCGCATCTTTTCAACGTCATTTTTTCTTTCCATTTTGGCCACATTTCCCCCTCCCTTCCCCCTTTTTAAGTAGGCTCCATGCTCAGTGTGGAGCCCAACACAGAGCTTCAACTCATGACCCTCATGATCTCCTTGAGATCAAGACCTGACCTGAGATCAAGAGTTGGATGTTTAACTGAATTTGTTAATTCAGAATTTTCCCCAATTCTGACCATATTTCCAGTCTTCTCCACTTCTAGTGTGTTTCAGGGCATATGGCCACAGTGTCCAACTTACTATCACAGTAAGTTCTAAATTCATGCAGTTGTCCCTCTACCATAATCCTTTGCAAGCCATTGTTATTTTGCACCTGGTCTCTTGATGTAGCCTCCTGACCACTATCCATAATTACTCTGCTCTCTCCCATAGTCCATTCTCTATATATCATCTAGAGACCTTTTTTAGGAATGCTATCACTCTTAAGCACTCTCCAATGGCTTCACACAGCACCTAAAACGAGAATAAAAGCTTTTTATGATGACTTCCAAGCCCTATGTCATACGACCTCCGTTTATCTGTCTAATTCTTCCTGTTCCCTATCTTGCCTTACCTATAATCGTCATCAACTTTGGAATCTAACATTTTAAGATTTATCCTGGACTTTAAACTATTTTTTTTCCTCAGAAAGCATGGATGGCTCCTCGTCACACAGATGGTAGCTTAGGTTTCACTTCTTCAAAGAACCCTCTCCAGACCGACCATCTAAAGTAATCACCCTGTTGGAAGAAATAGTTTGAAACAGAGAGGGAGGCAAACCCATAATACTCTTGAATACAGAACAAACTGATGGGTGGTGGGCAAGAGGAGCTAATGGGTGATGGGCATTGAGGAGGGCACTCGTTGAGATGAGCACTGGGTGTAATATGTAAGTGATAAATCACAGTAATCTACCCCTAAAACCAATAGCACACTGTATACACTTTATGTTAGCTAACTTGACAATCAGATATATTTAAAACAGTCACTCTCTTTTGCATCTGTGATTTTAGGAAAGTATTTGTCCTGATTTTTTTCTTCTAGTTATTGGTTTCAATACCATCTTTGTTTACTGGCAGTATGCTTTTCCTCCCTAGGATGTATTCTTCTTGAGATCAGGCTTTTTTTCTTCATAACTGTTGTGTTCACAGGACCTAGAACAGTGCAGATGATAACCTCATAATTTATTGAATGAATATTGCAGAACTTTTCAGAGTGTAGCCACTATGGACAACAGTATGACAATTGTCCTGAACACTAGAGAGGTTCCTCCAAAAATAATAGGACTACTATATGTTCCAGTAATCTCACTTCTGAATTTATCCCAAATAATTGGAATCAGGATCTCAAAGAGATGTTGGTTCTTCCATGTTAACTGCAACACCATATGTAATATTAAATATATAGAAATAACCAAAGTTTCCATCCGTGGATGAATGGATAAAGAAAACCTAGTGGATACATATAATGGAAGGTTATTCAACCTTAAGGGAATTCTGCAACATAGGACAACATAGATTAACTTTGATGACATTCTAAGTAAAACAAACCAGTCACTGAAGGACAACCATTCTATTATTCCACTTATAAGGTATTTAAAGTAGACAAATTCAGATAATGAAAATGTGGTTTCCAGGAGCTGGGAAGAAGAGGAAATGGGGAGTTGCTAATGAATTGGCAGAAAGTTTCAGTTAAGCAAGTTTTAGATATCTGCTGTGTGGCATTTTACCTATAAAAGTACTGTGTTGTACACTTAAAATTTGTTGAGAGATTTCACACCAAGCATTCATATGACCAAAAAAAAATCCTTTCAAGTAAATTCTTAGCATTTTGTTATTGATTCATGTTAATTTAAAAACATCAAAAAGATACTGTCAAATTATCACCCATAAAAATGGCACAGAAATGACTACTCATCCACCGTTTTGCTCACACTGGATACAATCAAATATAAAACCTTCATATGGTCTCTCCCAGCCCTGTGTACTGACTGGACTGAATTGGGCCATTCTTCTGCTAGTCTTGGAGTTTCTCATGAGGTTGTAATCAGACAGATGCTGGAGTCCTCTGGAGACTCAACTGGAATCTGGGAAAGCTGGACTATTCTTCTTGGGCTCTAAGTGATCTCAAGGCCTTTCCTTTCCATGTGATCTCTCTAGCAGGGTAGCTGGACTTCTTCCAGAACTTCTGAGGATCCAAAAAAACTCCTACATAAATAGGCAAAATTGCTGGGCATTCTTAATACCTGTACTCAGAACTCTTATGATGTCACTGCCTCTTCTTGGTCAAAGCAGTCAGGAGTTCAGCCCAGATTCAAAGGAGGAGTGGCAAGAATGTAGATGGTAGGGTATATTTGAAGCCATCTTTGGAGCTTAGCTACCACAGGTAGGTACAAGTGAAATAGCAAGACTAAGCACAGGAAGGGACAGGAAAGGTGGCAAGAGACAATAAGAAACATTAACATGAAAATGTATTTAAGATTTAGCTGGTTCCTAAAATCTCGGAGTTCTGATTAAAGGGAATATAAATGAATGAGACATCATTTTAAGGAGTTTAATAAACCTAAATCATCTCATTTTAGAATTTTATTTTAACTAGGTATATTACATTCCATTTTTAAAGTATCTTCCATCTCATGTATGCTACTGTAGGAATCCACAAACATGGATGGAATCTTCCTTGTGGTCTGTTTTTGACATTGGTTTTTCTGAAGTACTCCTTTTAAACTTGTAGAATAACACTGAGATCCCCAACGGATAATTTTCCCTCCTGTGCTTATTACTGAGCACACAAGCCATAGCTTAACCACTGCAGCACTCCATTAATTGTGGACATGGAATGCTCAGGAGAACCATCCCCCCATGATTGTGGTTTGAAACCCTCCAGGAGAGGCCTGTAATTGACAGTATGACCTCCAAAGGGGGAGTGATGGTAGCACTAAGGGTTCTACATAATGCTGGGTTTAGTGTATTTTGTGATTGGTATGACACATTATTGGGGCAACAGATCCAGATGTTGTCAGGCATGAAGACCAACAAATCTGGAAAAGGATAAAAAGGAGATGTAGGTGTGAAAAGAGAGAAGACTAAAATGGAAAAAAAAGCCTCGGTTGCACCCTTTGCAGGAGTAGATGCATGGTCTGAGATGGGGGTTCCTGTGATTGTAAATGAAGTCTTTCCTACCAGGTATAAAGGAAGAAGAAACAATTGTTGATGTAGAGTATTATAGGATATAATACATTGCTTTTGTCAATTTTTTCCCTTATGGTTTCATTAAATATGATACCTATTTCTAGTATACAAGTAACCTACAAATCAGCCAACTTTTGAAATTTCAATTTCTTCAAACTATACATGCCAGGAATACATACACACACATTTTTTATATATATATACACACACACATACACATATATGTATATATATATACATATATATACATACACACACATACACACACATACACATACATACACACACACACACACACACACACATTTATTTTAAGTTGTTTCTACTGGAAGCCAAAAAAGGACACAAGGGTTGTCTGTCATGAATTTAGAAAGTCTGAGAACCTACCAGCAGCCAGCCATGGCTTTTATTCTTTGATTATAAAATGCAGGTCTGAACTAGGGCATTTGTTCCTGCATGTCATATGGCTGTATGATATTTTCTGTGCCTTTTGTCCTCAGATCTGCCCCTCTATTCATACTTTAAGATTTTCATTTAGGTTCCTGTTTCTGAACAGCAGTTAATGTTGAAAACTGTGGGTGGGCAGAATGTTGATGTGCTGCTCAGATCCCCCTTCAAGAGAAGGTTATTATGCCAGCTGCTGTCAGGGATGCCTCCAAAGTAGCCTTAAGTTGTCACCTACTTTGAAGGATTGCCTCATGTACAAGAACCCCCCTCACCTGTTGCCACACCTCTTCTGTAGGAGCAGCTGGAAGTCAATGACCACCTCAGGTGATGGGCTTTGTAGGCCTGCTCTTTTCCTCAATTCAGAAGCATTCTGGAGGCTCACTCCATCTTCAGAATGCCTCTGCTGATCTTAAGTTCTAGTTCAATCTCTCCTTCTGCCTAAGACTCTTCTTCTCTCCCCTTTCACAGTTGATTGGAAAGCACTCATCATAACTTGTACACATTAAATCGGTCTCAAAATCTGCTTTCTGGAGAACCCTACCAGCAATACTCTTAAATTCAAACCTCTGATCTTCTCTTGAGCTTCAGATCCATAAATCAAACTGTTTATCACCATTTATGCTTGCATTTGTGAAAGTCATTTCAGAGTTAACATGTTTGGAACTGAATTTTTGAAAAATTTTCCTATCAGAATTGCCTTGCCCAGTGAAGGTTACTGCTAACCACCTAGGTATTTCTGCTCCAAACCTAACCATCTCTGATTATAGTCTCTTCCTCAAAACTCACATTCTCTTGATGAACATCTTGTCAGTCCTACCTCTTCAATTCATTCCAAATCCAAGCACCTCTCAGTATTTATACTGCTGTAGCCTTATCTGTGCTATCAGTTCTTACTTGGCATATGCCCATAGTCTCCTATGTCAGTCTCCCCTCTGGATAGGTCTTCCCACTAAAGCCAGCCAATGAGTTCTATCCTGTCACTATTCTAACTTCAACAGTACTCTACTGTAAGATCAAATCCAAACTTCTCACCACAGCCCCACAAGTCTCTACTGACATTATCTAATAATCTACTGATGGTTCACTGCTTACTAGCCATGTTGACTTTGACTCCGTTGTACACATTCTTTTGTCCCAAAGCATTTGCAATTTCTGATTATTCTCCAAGAACTTTGCTGACTACCCTTTTCTAGCTTCTCTTCCCATGGATCTCAAATGTTACATCTTCAGAGAGGTCATGCTAACCACCTACCTAAATCAACTCCCAGGCTCTTTCATCATTTGATTTGATTTTATCCTCTTCACAGCACTCAGTCCTGAAATTTGCTGCTACGGACTGAATTACCTTCCTGTAACATTCATATGTTGAACCTCTAAATCCACAATGTGATGGTGTCTGGAGATAGGATCTTTAGAAGCTAATTAAGGTTAAATGAGGTCCTATAAGTGGGGTTATAATCCAAAAGGACTGTGGCCTTAAAGAATATAGCCTTCTCCCCCCGCTCCTTTCCTCTCCTTTTTGACTTGGGGTCAAGTCAGGTGTATACTGGTCTGAGAGTGACACACCTATCTAGGGGCTGCAGGTAGTGGAGCAAAGTATGCAAGGAAGGGAAATGGTAAGGAGGAAGATCTTTATGGCTCTGACAATTTTAAAGTGGATCATTTCCTTTTGTTGTCAGTTATTTATAGGATATCTATAAGAAACTCCTGTGAATTTTGTTTATGATTTAAGTAGACTAGATTTTTTACTATCACTTAAAAAACCCTGTCATTTTTGGTTGACCCAAACTGATTCTGTTATTTGAGGTGTTTTTATACACATTCTAAGTATAGCTTCTTTTGCTCTGTAGTTCTTACAAGTCTAATTCTGGTTTTAATAGATAGGTTTCTGTTCAGTGAAGTGGTAGATTTGAGTTCAGCAAAACAACTACTTTAGGTACTTTAACTCTCATTTGAAAAGCTCAAGAACTAAAAGTAGAATTTATGTTCTTTCTCATCTCAGGATACAAAAATGCTGTTAAGATCCAACTGGTCTTGAAACCCAAAGTTAGAACATGGGGCTGTTTGAAGAGGAATTTCCTGGTAACAGCGAGTAGACTGAAAATGAGAGAACTATTCAAGTAGTGCACTTCGTGGTGGTTGAGGTTTACTTAATCATGGTCTTTCATGGTCAAAGATAACAAAGCTTTGGTACTGCTCTGCACAATATCAACTCTTTGTATTTTCTGATCTTCTAAGGTTGAATTTTATCATTTTTCCCCCCTCAAAGATTCAATCCCCATTAACAGAAACCCACTAAGAGTAGTGTATTTATATGGCTTTAGTGGCCTACCAAACTAAACATTTTCAGGTCAACTCAGGAGAAGAAAGACGATCTATTTCAAGAAGTCTATTACTGCACAAACAAAAGAATAGGACTAAGCAGGATATCTTTTTATAGATGAATTTTAAATCAATAGCATTATCAGTCTTTCTCCATACTCCCTGCTAATCTTAAACACAAAATTGCACTGGCAGTGTGTGACTACATAGCTAAGATTACCACTTTTCCACACATTAAAATATTATCTTCATAATTTCCTTATATTGCTTGCCCTTCTGTGCATCACATTTTCCCAAAGATGTTAGAAAATAGGAAGGATCACAGATACTGAGAGTGTTCTTCTCTGGGTTTTGCAAATCTAGTAGCCACTGAACTCTGTATAGTATATTCACATTTAAAACTCTGAAGCACAGGAATGCAGTATGTTGTATAAGCCATTTGTTGGCTTGGTGAATCTCAATATTAGGAAGATGTAGAAGTGAATGGGAGCCAAAGACTATCACAAGCAGAACTCTTAGGCTATATTAAAAGGTGAAGGGTATTTAGAGGTGAATTGGACTACTAGTTATTAGTTAAGAAGGTTTCTAAGGACCTTTGCTGTTGACAATTCCTGAGATCTGTAACTGGCCTGCAATAAGGGAAAATGAAAACTCAGGTGCTATGTCCAGTGGAGATCCAGGAAAGATAAGAAATCCATGTCAGCAGCTTATAAATATGGTTCTAGAAATCTCAAATTCAAAATGTCATTTTAATATCACACAAGGTCCTACTAGACAAAATGTTGTATCATTTTAGTATAGCTTGAAATATGCTCATGTCCTAATATTGCTTTAAGATATTGTTGAATGAAACCAGATCCCTATCTTACATTACTCACAAAACATCAACTAATATGGATTTAAGATTTAAGAGATCAAGTACCACAAAAATCATACAACACAGGATAAAAGCCCTCTAACAGAGGTCTTGGCAATACTCTTTTGGGTAGAACACCAGAAGTATAAGTAACAGAATCAAGAGTAAATAAGTGGAACTACATCAAACCAAAAGGGTTGTGCACAGCAAAAGAAATGATCAACAAAATACGACTAACGGGAAAAATATTTGCTAACCATGTATCAGAAGGAGTTAATATCTACAATATGTAAAGAACTCCTATGGCTCAATAGCATAGATAAATTAAAATTAAAGAAATGGGCAAATAACCTGAGAAGACATGTTTTCAAAGAAGGTATACATATAACCAACAGATACATGAAAAGCTGCTCAACGTTATTAATCACAAGGGAGATGCAGATCAAAACCACATTGAGATATCACTACAGCCTGTTAGAATGGCTGTCATCGAAAAGACAAGGGATAAATACTGGTGAGAATGTGGAGAAAAGGAAACTCATGTGTACTGTTGGAGGGAATATAAACTGGTGCAGCCACTATTGAAAACAGTATGATGGTTCCTCAAACCATTAAAAATACAACTATCATGATTCAGCAATTCTACTTCTGAGAATATGTCAAAATGAAGGGAATAAGAACTATGTCCAAGATATCTCTACCCCCATGTTAATAAGCTATTTTATAATATCTGAGGCATGGAAATAACCTAACTGTCCACTGACAGATAAATGAATCTAGAAGTTGTGGTATATATATATGATAGATTATTCAGCTATAAAAAGAAAAACCTGCCATTTGTGACAACATGGACAGAACTTGAGGGCATTATGTTAGGTGAAATAAGTTCAAGACAAATAGCATATGGACTCACTTATATGTAGAACCTCAAATCCAAATTCATAGGGAAAGAGGAGAGGGGAAAATGTATGAAGGTGTTCAAAAGGTATAAAATTCCAGTTGTAAGTACTAGGGATGTAACATACAACATGATAACTATAGTTAACACTGCTATATGCTATTTTTAGGAGTTGTTAAAAGATTAAGAACTTTCATTTCTCACAAGGAAAAAATTATTGTATCTGAAATGGATCTTAACTTATTTGGGTATTTCATAACATGTATAAATCAAATTATGCTGTACACCTTAAATTTATATAGTGCTATAGGTCAGTTATATCTCCATAAAATTGGAAAGAGTAGAATTGCAGGCTTATTGCATTAACAAAATACTCCTTTTTCCAAAAATATAAGTTGAATTATTCAGAGTTTAGTGGGATAAATTCCATTCACTGTTGGCCAACCTTCTTGGGTGATATGTTCCCTGTCAACTACCATTAATAACAGAGATCATGCACACAGCTGCAAGATGGATGATGCCTTTCTCCAATCTACTAGTGACATTTCTCATCAATATGAGGCAATTAGTAAAGGGAGAGGAGACAAAAAACACAATTGTGGCTTTTATTAAGGAAGGAACCCCAGCTGTTTGGATCATTGTGTAATATTAAAAAGGGTAGACTTTCTTAAAACATGAATGTAACAGATGTTTGTCAAGGCCTCCCAGCCTGAAGGGAAAATAGGGTCATGATAACCATAAGGAAACAATCTGTGGAATCCTATCTCTTTCAAATCCCTCTCTGGTTAATGAATTCCTAGTAAGTTGCGAGAGTCTACAAGACTACAATTGTCTTTTTCTTCCTACATTTAGTAATCCTCTGCTCAGCTGATTCTGACACTGATCAGATAGATATGATTTGCTGCACTGATATTCTTTCCTACTCCCAATGCTGATGGCCATGGTGAGTTATTGAAACTGGCTTATGTTTCTGGTCAATTCAGTAACATCCTTTTGTTATATTACAGGAGTAGATGCAATGAAGTGGAGATAAATCTCCTTTCAGTTAGTGTTGTAATTTCTAGGCACAAAACAGGCAAATTATCTGAAAGAAAATAAAGATCTCGATCTCTCGATCTCTCTCGATCTCTCTCTCTCTCTC